>NC_057823.1:98048014-100548014 GCF_910594005.1 Cervus elaphus | reverse complement strand
GCACTCAGCTTTCTTCACAGTCCAACTCTCACATTCATACATGACCACTGGAAAAACCAATCTTCAAATATCCTTACATAGATATGAATGAAATCTCTAGCTTTTCTTCATGATCTTCTCACTAGGATTAGTTCTTTTCAGCAGCTGATATGGCTTTCATCATAAAATAGGAGTTTCAGGGGGCTTCTTCTAGAGACTGCTCTTGTTCAACAGGAGCCTTGTTCTAATTATCTATAGAGAAGGAAAGTCAGTATTGTCCAAAGTGTTAAGGATTACAAGAATCCAGGCTTAGGGTCTCTTCCAGTTGAAACAACCCTAGAATATTTTAATTTCATTTACTGATTTGCCTCCTTTGTGTTATTTTTGTCATATATATTTTATTTCCCCATATATTTTTAAGGACACATATCCTTTTTTTGGGCTTCCCTGGTGGCTCACCTGGTGAAGAATTCACCTGCAATGCAGGAAACCCCAGTTTGAAGGGTCAGGAAAATCCCCTGGAGAAGGGATAGGCTACCCACTCCAGTATTCTTGGGTGACGTATTCCAGTATTCTTGCAGACGTATGTAATTTTGATAAACTATGTAAATTATGGGCTTTCCTGGTGACTCAGATGGTTAAGAACCCACCTGCAATGCAGGAGACCTGGGTTTGATCCCTGGGTTGGGAAGATCCCCTGGAGGAGGAAATGGCAACCCCCTCCAGTATTCTTGCCTGGAGAATCCCCATGGACAGAGGAGCCTGGTGGGCTACAGTCCATGGGGTCACAAAGAGTCAGACGCAGCACACACCACACCCTTTCTGTTGTTGTTTTGTACAGTCAATATGCATTTATATTTACCCATTTCCTTGCATTTTCATGTTTTCATATGAGATTATTTTCTTTCTTCCTGAAGAACCATATTTTACCTTCCATTTCTGAAAAGAAAAACTGTTTTCATTTGGCATGGAATTCTATATTGGCAATGATCTGTCCCCGCTCTCTGCCCCACCCCTGCATTTGAAAGATGCCATTATATCATCTTATGTCTCTGGCTGCTTAGCTGCTTTTAGAATTTTCTCTTTGTTTTTGATTTTCAAGAATTTTACTTTGATGTACCTGGGTGTGGTTTTCATTATGTTTATTGTGCTAGAGTTTCACATAGCATCTTTAGTTTTTGGATTTATGTCTATCAGTTGGAAAATTCTTGGTAATTGTTTCTCCCTCACTTTCTCCTCTTCTATTGGAGGGGAAGTGCTATATGTTAGCTTAATATTGCTGCATAACCCATTATTACAGTGTTAGTGTGTTTAAATAATACTCATTTGTTAGCTGACAGGTCAGAAGTCCAGATATGGCATCACTCAGTCCTCTGCTCAGAGTCTCACAGATTGAAATTAGGGTATTGGCTGAAATATATTCCTTTCTGGAGGCTCTGGGGAAAAAATCTACTTCCAAGCTCATTCAGATTATGGGCCAAATTTAGTTCCTTTGGACTGTAAAAAATGAAGCCTCCTTTTGCTTGTTAGCTGTCTGCTAAGGGCCGATTTTAGGTCTCAGAGGCCACCCCCCTTCTTTGCTACCTGACTCCTTCCATCTTCAAAGCCAGCAAGGGAATCTCCCTTATGACACATGCTCTGAATCTCTGAGTTCAGGAAAGGCCCAGTTTCTTATATATACTACCTGATTGGGTGAGATTTACCATCTCTTAGCAATGCTGTGTAACATAAACTTAATAAGAGGATTAAAATTCACCAGTTTCTATCAACCTAGGGGTTATGCAGGTTTATAAATTAGAGGGGTGGGATTCTTAGGTGCCGTTTTAGAATTCTGCCTAATAGACTGCAAATAGACTTTTCTACTGTGTCCCATCCTTTGTTTTGCCTTTTTTCTCTATTTTCCATCTCCTTTCATCTGTTTAGGTATTTTCTATTGGCCTGTCTTCCAGGTGCTATTTCTGTTTTCTGCTATGCCTGCTTTGCTGTTAAACCCATTAATTGAGGTGGTAAGTTTACTCATTGTATTTTTCAGTTCTAACACTGTGTTTTTGTAGAATCCAAACCCCTGGGGAAATTGTATATTCTTTGAGATATTTTATCCATTTACCTTCTATTTTCTGGAAAATATTAATAATTACTGTTTTAAAGTTCTTGTTTTCAAGTCTACTATTTGTAGTAGTCTACTTTTGTTTGTTCTTCTAGTTTTAAGCCAATTATTCTTGTCATTTTGCATATTTTGTAATGATATATGAAATCTTAAGCATTATATATAAAATATATCAACATAATTACACAGTCATCTATTTCTCTCTTTATTTTGGCTTCATGCATTTTCAAACTCTCTCATTGTGTGCATAACATTAATAATTGTCACAGCTTCTTGATGAACTGTTTCTTTTATCTTTACAAAATGTTCCTTTTCAACTCTGATAATACTCTTTTTCTTGAAGTATATTTTGTATATTAAACAGTCACTGTAGATTTTCTTGCTGCTTTCATGGTGCATCTTACTTCCATCATTTTATTTTCCAATGGTTATGTCTTTCTGTTTAAAGTGTCTCCTGTAGCCCGTGGATAATATGCTTTTGCTTTTTCCCTCATTTCTGTTAATGTCTGTCTTTCAATTGGCATTTTTAGACAACTGACATTTATTGTAACCATTGATATTGTAGAGTTAGATCTGTCTTCCTCTTTTATTATTTGGATTGAATATTTCTTAATGTTTCATTTTTAATTTAACTTTTGCCATTTTGGTTATATCTCTTTGGATATAACCCCACAGAGCCTAATATCTTGTAATTCTATCATCTGTTCACTGAACTTTCTTCATATTTTCACTTTTCCTGTCAGTCAGCTTAGGTTCTATGGCCTGCAATTATTTGTTGTGCTAGATATCTACTTTCTGCCTTCTCTACCCTACTCATTGTTCCAGAAGACCAGACTATAGGATGAGCATTCCTTTGCCGTCTAGCTTCTGACTGGATTATATGCTAGTAAGAAGTCCTCGTAGAAAATCAGAAAGATGGGGTAGGAGAAAGTAAAGTCATTGTATTTTCTCGGTTCTCTCTCTGTGCCTTGGACTGACCTGCCTTGCCTGCAAATCTTAGTTTCTTTCAGGGAGACCTTCTCCATATGACTTTCTCCTTCCGGTAACCATTCCTACCCTAGAACCCTTCAAATCTACTTTTAAAATACACGCTGGATCTGATTATCTTCATCATTTTCTTTGATACCCGAGCCCGAATCACCACTGACTTGCATCTTATTTGAATAGCCTTTTAACTTTTCTCTGCTTTCACAATTCAGTAGTATCAATACAGCTGCTAAAGTGGTCTTTTAAAATGTATCATTTATACATATACCCCTCTAATGGGAATATAAACCAAAGTTCTTAATTGCTCTTCTAATTACCAGTTTCTGTATAAATCCTTGCCTCATTATTCTGATCTTGTTTTCTCTTAGTTTTCTTTATGTCCACTCTGATTCAACCAAATCTTTCACCTTGCTTTTCTTTGAACTTGTCAAGCAAGCTCAAGTCTCAAGCCTTTTTAATTTCTATTTTGTTTTTCCTACCTGGAATATACTTCTTTCAGATAGCTACAATGACTCACTTCCTTACCTTCTTCAAATCTCTGCTTAAATATCACTGTATCATTGTGGCATTACCTGACCATACAAAACTCACCCCTATTATCTCTCTGATTTTTCCTTACTTTATTTTTTTTATCCATAGTACTCATCACCATGTGCTTCATTAAAGGTTCTTTTTATTAAAAAAAAATCACTTATGCAAGTAAATTTTCTACATGAGGGCAGGGATTTCTGTTGTATGTTTACTCTGTTTTCATAACACCTAGAATGATGTTTGGTACAAGGGCATTATAAAAAAAATTCAGTGGAAAGAATGATTTGCTATTTGGATATTTCTATTTTTGTTTAACATATCCAGCAACCACTAAGCAGCTTCCCTAAACAACTGATATGACTTTTGTACCATCATTTTCTGAATCACTGAGGTTCAAGTCATCTTTATTTCCCCTTATTCTTTCACTAGTAACTTAGCTTAATATTTCTACTGAATTTTTAAAAATTATTACTATTAATATGAGCAAACTCAGGGAGACAGTGAAGGACAGGGAAGCCTGGTGTGCTGCAGTACAGAGTCACAAAAATTGGATGTGACTTAGCGACAGAACAACAAGATTATTTAATTTAGAATCTTTTCAATATATTAGCAAATTGCTTACTAGTTTTTGTATCTCTGGCTCTGTTTAGCTCTTCTTAGAAATTGTCACCTATTCATCTTCCTTGAATTACCAGTACTAAAATAACAACCCGAAGTTTGTATTGGTTCTCGTTAGGGACTACATTATGATTTACACTGACTTTAGGCACTTTTGCATTTGTAAACCTCTTCCTTCACTTAAAACAAAAGAAAGAGAAAGAGAGAGAGAGTTTGATTTAATGTTCAACTGCAATGGTGTAAAGACAAATATGATCTAGGCTTGATACATTATAATATATTCCTTTATTAAGACGTTTATTTTTTCTCTGATTTTAAAAGACACTAAAATTAAAACCTCTGTTTTGGTCCTGAAAGTATTGTGGGCCCTAGGCACACTGGGCCTCCTCTGCCTAATAGATAACAGCCCTGTCATCATCACATACAGAGTAAAGTCTTGTCTTTTCAGCACAGTTCTAAAACTGTCTGTAGTTGAGTAACTCCATATTTCAAATCCCACCTAAAATTCCATTTTTTTCATTATATTTTCCTTATTCATTCTCAACCCATATCTCTCTCAGTTATTGTACAATTAAATATAAATATTTTTAGTGAAATTTCTTAAATTAATAGAATATTTCCTAAGTAACTATAATTATATATACACATGTGCACAATTCTTTGTTAGGTAAAATGCCTTGATATTATTTATCATTAGTGCTTCATTTATAAATTAACAATAGAAGATTTAATGTCAGTGTATTTACTAATTGGGCTTTCCCGGTGGCTCAGCAGTTAAAGAATCTGTCTGCAATGCAGGAGATGTTGGTTCAATCCCTGGGTCAGGAAGATCCCCTAGAGGAGGAAATGGCAACCCACTCCAGTATTCTTGCCTGGGAAATCCCATGTACAGAAGAGCCTGGTAGGCTACAGACCATGGGGTCACAAAAGAATTGGACATGTTAGTGACTAAAACAACAAATATCAGCAACATAGCAAAAAATATTTACTAATAAAACTGCCTAGTCTCCCTACAGTTAATGATTTAATTTTTATTTTATGACTATAAGAACTTTTGCCTTATGATTATATTTCTAAATATTGTTTCCTATCTTCATTTTCATAGACATACTACAATTGTTCTTGCATTAAAGAAGGATTAACAACCGCAGATGATCAAGGTGATTTTATTGATGCTACAAGTGGGACATGTGATTCAAAGTGTTATAAATTACCTTTGTTCGTTGCTTTTATCTTTTCTACAATTGTATTTTCTGCTTTTGCTGATGTACCAGGCATCCTGACCATCCTTCGGTGTGTATATGCTATTCATAATCATTATTCATTTAATACATGTGAAAGACAATTTTAGGAAGCTTTTAGAATATTGCAGTAAATAATTTAAGCTTTTGTTTCAAGGTAGCAACTGCTCGAGAGGAAAATTGTTATATTTTCAAAATTCTTGTTATGTGCTTAATCCTCTAATTTGTTTGCAGAAGGTATGTAGAAAACACATTTAGTTTAATTTAAAACTAAACGTTAATTTAACACACCTGGAAAATTCATAGATATAAGAAAAATCTTAATTTTAACACATTATTTCAATGTTCATTCATTGGTTATAGATATTTATTGGCTATTTACTTCTGTATTAGCCAGTTTGACTATGAGAAATCATCAGTGTCATCAATAAAGGAACATAATAATAGCTTCTAGAATTTTGGAATTTTAATACATATGTTGATTATTATTCTAAATTAAACTAACATTTGTTATTCGTTTGTTCTTCCTGAATATATGAAGTATATTTGATATTTTTATCATAGTAACAGAATAATTGGTCATTATTTTCAAATTATTTTTTTCAAAAGGCTAGCATAAATCCTTAGGTCATGAGAAGCAATTTGTTGTCTGCTAGAAAAATAGACTAGAAAACATGAATAAATATATACCAATGAAAAATCTAAATTGGGCATATATGGTCTCTGTCTTCGATGAACTTGCAGTTTAGATGGGTGACAAAAATTGAACATATCTGTACAATGAGGTGGGCTTTAGTTTATTCACCTGTATCTGGTACTGCAACTACAAAGACCTTGTATGGACCTGTCTTCAAATTGCTTAGAGTTTAATAGGGGGAGAAAAACACATAAAAAGGAGTGCAGTGAGTACTTAGAAGGCCTTGATTAAAGCTTGTACGGGTTGACCTGGGAACAAAGGAGGAAAAAATGGTCATTTTTATCTAGGATGATTTGGAAATGCTTGTAGACAATGTGGCACTTGAACTGAGTCATAAAGATAAGTGATTTCTCACAATGCAAGCAAACAGGGGACAGTTCTTAACAGGAAAAATGAGTAGGGAATGTAGTGGTAAAAGTGTGTTAACCAAATTGTCAAGAAGTTTGTTACAAAAGTACCATGATTGTGAATTGGACAGGGAGATTTGAGCTTGATAAGGGCCTGGTCATGGAAGGCTTTCTTTGCCATGTTAACATGAATGATGTTATTCTGTGTACAGCGGAAAGCCATTGAAGAGAGCAGACTTCAGAAGTAAAAGTTATCAAATATGTGTTTTAGATAGATTACTTTGAAGATAGTCTAGGTGCTGGAGCTGATGGGACAAAACTGGAAACAAAGAAAAGAACTTAGGAAACCATTTCAGAATTTATCTCTATTTAAAGAGAGAAAGAATAGATCATAATTGAGAAATATTTAGTTTGGATAAAAGGGCAAGGTTATTAATTTGATGTTCCTGGTATAAAATGTGGAAAAATGTAGTACTATGTCCAGATATCTAGTCTGGGAACTAAGTGAATGATAATCCATTAACTGAGATAAGAAATTCAAGAAGAGAAAGCTCAGGTTGAAGATAATGATTAAAGTATTGATCATGCCTTATTTAAAGTTCATGTGAAACTTCTGAGCAAATATTCTCAGCAGTGAGATGAGAAAGATGATTGTAATTTTCTAGAAGTCTGGTTCTGAATCTTCTCACTTCTCCTGGTAACTATACAAAGCAATAAGAAGAATAAAACACATAAATATGCACACACAAACACACATGAGCACACTTATAATGTTGTTTTAGTACAGTTATGAGACCAAAAAAAGAGCTGTAATTGCATATAAATATTACCAAAATTGAAGTAGAACAAGGAACCAGATTGTAGATTCACAAAGAAATCACAAATGTTATCACAAAGATATCACAAAAAGATATAGCAAATGTTGAGAGGGTCTCAGAATTGACAGATCTCAAATATCTCCAGTATATATTACTGTTTTCTTAGAAGGTGAGAGTTCCACCTTAAGATGAAAGTTCTGGGAGTAAGACCTAGGTAGATAAGTTAGGGCAGATTATTTTCAGAAAGAATGGGAGAAAAGCTTTGCAAAATGCCTAGGAGGTCCAGACAGCAGATCTCAAAAAGTGCCAGCAAAATGTACCTTCTATAAATGAATACATAACCTTGGAAAGCAAGAAACATGAAGAGATCTCAGAAACTCAGAGCTGGCAATAGAATTTCTTTTCAAGCAGGCCAGGTTTGCAGGGGTGGAGAAGGTGTAAACACACATAGGGACTATATTAAAACATATTTTAAAACCCTATATTAAAACATAGGGACTATATTAAAGAGATCAGAGAAGATCTCTTCAGTTTTGAAGCTTGGAAACCTATTGCATGTTCCATTCCCATAACTATCTGCCTCTAGTTTAAGAAAATGTATTTCATTCAAATATAGTTAGGTAAAAATGGAAAAAAAAAGAAGAGTTCCTTCCTACGTATGAAATAATTGTAGTGAAATAAATGAAAGTTATTAAGCATTACTTTACTATAGACAGTGAAAATGCTTGAGAACAGTGTTACCATGAATCCAATAAAAATATAAGCGTAACTATATGTTAACTGAATGCAGAGTTCCAGAGAACAGCAGGGAGAGATAAAAAAGCCTTCTTACGTGAACAGTGCAGAGAAATAGCAGAAAACAATTGAATGGGAAAGACTAGAGATCTCTTCAAGAAAATTGGAAATACCAAGGGAACATTTCATGCAAAGATGGGCACAATAAAGGACAGAAACAATATGGACCTATTAGAAGCAAAAGTTATTAAGAAGAGGTGGCAAGAATACACAGAAGAACAGTAAAAAAAAAAAAAAAAGTTCTTAATGACCCAAATAACCACGATGGTGTGGTCACTCACCCAGAGCCAGACATCTTGGAATGTGAAGTCAAGTGGGCCTTAGGAAGCATTACTGCAAACAAAGCTAGTGGAGGTGATAGAATTCCAGCTATTTCAAATCTTAAAAGATGATGCTGTAGAAGTTCTGCACTCAATATATCAACAAATTTGGAAAACTGAGCAGTGGTCACAGGACTGGAAAAGGTCAGTTTTCATTCCAATCCCAAAAGAAAGGCAATGCCAAAGAACAGTCCAACTATGATACAGTTGTGCTCATGAAGCAAGGTGATTCTCAAAATCCTTCAAACTAGATTTCAATAGTACATGAACCAAGAACTTCGAGATATACAAGCTGGATTTAGAAAAGGCAGAGGATGCCAAGAGCTGACACACTGGGAAAGACCCTGATGCTGGGAAAGGTTGAAGGCAGGAGGAGAGGGGGACGACAGAGGATGAGATGGTTGGATGGCATCACTGACTCCATGGACATGGGTTTGAGTTAGCTCTGGGAGTTGGTGATGGACAGGGAGGCCTGGCGTGCTGCGGTCCATGGGGTTGCAAAGAGTCATACATGACTGAGTGACTGAACTGAACTGAGGAACCAGAAATCTAATTACCAATATCCTTTGGATCATAGAAAAAGCAGGGGAATTAAAAAAAAAATCTGCTTCATTTACTGTGCTAAAGCCTTTGTGTGGATCACCACAAACTGTGGAAAATTCTTAGAAAGATGGGAATGCCATACCACCTTACGTGTCTCCTGAGAAACCTGTATGCAGGACAAGAAGCAACAGTTAGAATGGGATGTGGAACATGGATCAGCTCAAAATTGGGAAAGGAGTATGTCAAGGCTGTATACTGTTACCCTGCTAATTTAACTTCCTTGCAGAGTACATTGTGTGACATGCTTGGCTGTATGACTCACAAGCTGGAATCAAGATTACCAGGAAAAATCTCAACACTCTCAGATATGCACATGATACCACTCTAATGACAGAAAGTGAAGAGGAACTAAAAAGCCTCTTGATGAGGGTAGAAGAGGAGAGTGCAAAAGCTGGCTTAAAACTCAACATTCAAAAAACTAAAATCACACTACCCAGTCCATCACTTCATGGCAAATAGAAGGGGGAAACATGGAGGCAGTGATAGATTTTATTTTCTTGGGCTCCAAAATCACTGTGGACAGTGACCACAGCTATGAAATTAAAAGATGTTTGCCCCTTGGAAGAAAAACTATGACCAACCTAGACAGTGTATTAAAAAGCAGAGACAGCACTTTGCTGACAAAAGTCTGTTTAGTCAGAGCTATGGTTTTCCCAGTAGTCATGTATGGATGTGAGAGTTGGACTATAAAGAAAGCTGAGCGCCAAAGAATTGATGCTTTTGAACTGTGGTTGAAGAAGACTCTTGAGTCCCTTGGACAGCAAGGAGATCAAACCAGTCAAAAGAAATCAATCCTGACTATTCACTGGAAGGACTGATGCTGAAGCTCTAATACTTTGACCACCTGATGGGAAGAACTGACTCATTGGAAAAGACCCTGATGCTGGGAAACATTGAAGGCAGGAGGAGAAGGGGACGACAGAGGGTGAGATGGTTGGATGGCATCACCATCTCAATGGACATGGGTTTGTGCAAGCTCCAGGAGACGGTGAAGGATAGGGAGGCCTGGCGTGCTGCAGTCCATAGGGTCGCAGAGAGTTGGACACGGCTTAGCTACTGAACAACCACAAAAATGTGGCATAGAAGGGGAAGGATGGAGAATATAAAATAAGAGTAAGAAATGTATTAGTGAAAAGAGACAGATTTAGAAGATAGGAAAAGGAGATCCAGTGTACACATACAACTAACAGAAATTGGAGAAGTAAACAGGGTAAAGATCAAAAGAAGGAAAACTTGATGGCTGCCCAATAGCTAATAGATGGGGAGACAAGCGATATTATTATTTCATTTTGTTTTTCCACCCTTATGCTCAGCTTAGTATTAGTCTTAGTTCTAGAATAAATTAGTTAATTAAGTATACCAGCTAATGTATGTGGTTAAATCTAAGTAGTTTCTTTTTTTTTCCATTTATTTTTATTAGTTGGAGGCTACTTACTTTAAATCTAAGTAGTTTAACATAAGAAGTTTAAGGTACTTGATGGTAGTAACCAGATCTTTTATCAAAATTTATCCAATTATATCTTGGTTGGTTATAATTTGCCTTGCTGTCAGTTCTTAAGGAGTATCTAATATCTCAACATTGAGATATACTGTGGTAAAATTATTGGATTTAAAAATGAAGAAAAGTAACTCCATGGCTGATTCATGTCAATGTATGACAAAACCCACTGCAATGTTGTGAAGTAATTAGCCTCCAACTAATAAAAATAAAGGAAAAAAAATGAAGAAAAAGTCCTTTTGTCATCTAAAAAAGAGAGAACTCAAAAATGTTTTGAATCAAATTTCTCATTGGTAGCTTTCATCTCCCGAAAACTAGTCAAACAAAAGATCCTCAAGGAAAGAAAACGTGAGCTCATTATTTCGTCATCAAAAAACTATCCTACAGTTATAAACAATTTGTATATGGATATATGCAGGAAATATTGCTATTATTTGTACAGACATTTTATTGACGCATAGTACATTTTCAGAAGACTGTGCTAAATTGCCAGTGTAGATTGATAGATTTTTACAAAGTGAAGACATCTATGTAACCAGAGTCCAGCTCAAGAAACAGATAATTCAACTATTTCAAAAACTTTGCCTCTGCCTCCTTTCTTATCTAAATCCTTACTCCCTAAGATTACCACTCTCTTGACTTCTGCAATGAATAGGTTCATTTGTCCTGTTTTTGAACGTTATGCAGAAACAGGAAGATACAGCACATAGTTATTTGTGTCTGCATTTCGTTACTCAACGACGTGCTTACAAGTCATTCATATAGTTGCATATAGCAGAAACTCACTTTTCTTGCTCTATTGCAGTGCTATCCAACCAGATTTTCTAAAATGATGGAAATGTTCTGTATCTCTGATGTCCACTATAGCCTCTGGCCACATGTGCTATTGTGCATTTGAAATGCAGTCAGTGTGAATGAAGCACTGTGCTCTAAATTTACTTAGTTTTAACTGACTTAAATTTAAGTAGGCACATGTGGGTAATAATTACCATATTGTACAGTATGGTTTTATAGTAGTCCATTGTGTGAATATACTAAAATTTATTCTTTCTATAGTTAATGTTGTTTCCACTTTAGGCTAATATGATTACTATTTCTATGAACACGCTTTTACTTGTCTTTTGGAAAAAATGAATACATTTCTGTAGAGTACATGTATAAAGAGAAATGATGAATCATAGTTTGTTAAGCATTCTAATAAATTTTTAAAGTATTTACAGAAGTGCATAAGTTCTTCTAACAGTCTACTGTTGTGTAACTGTTGATATTTCATTGTAATCTTAATTTCCTTATTCATATGACTAATATTGTTGAACACATTTTCTTTTATTCATTAGCCATTCAGTTCAGTTCAGTCACTCATTTGAGTCCGACTCTTTGCGACCCCACGGACTGCAGCACTCCAGGCCTCCCTGTCCATCACCAACTCCCGGAGCTTACTCAAACCCATGTCCATCGAGTCGGTGATGCCATCCAACCATCTCATTCTCTTCTCCTCCTGCCCCAATCCCTCCCAGCATCAGGGTCTTTTCCAATGAGTCAACTCTTCACATGAAGTGGCCAAAGTATTGGAGTTTCAGCTTCAACATCAGTCCTTCCAATGAACACCCAGGACTGATCGCCTTTAGGATGGACTGGTTGGATCTCGTTGCTGTCCAAGGGACTCTCAAGAGTCTTCTCCAACACCACAGTTCAAAAGCATCAATTTTTCGGCGCTCAGCTTTCTTCACAGTCCAACTCTCATATCCATAATGACCACTGGAAAAACCATAGCCTTGACTAGACAGAACTTTGTTGGCAAAGTAATGTCTCTGCTTTTTAATATGCTATCTAGGTTGGTCATAACTTTCCTACCAAGGAGTAAGTGTCTTTTAATTTCATGGCTGCAATCACCATCTGCAGTGATTTTGGAGCCCCCCAAAATAAAGCCTGACACTGTTTCCACGTTTCCCCATCTATTTCCTATGAAGTGATGGGACCAGATGCCATGATCTTAATTTTCTGAATGTTGAGCTTTAAGCCAACTTTTTCACTCTCCTCTTTCATGTTCATCAAGAGGCTTTTTAGTTCCTCTTCACTTTCTGCCATAAGGGTGGTGTCATCTGCATATTTGAGGTTATTGATATTTCTCCTGGAAATCTTGATTCCAGCTTATGCTTCCTCCAGCCCAGCATTTCTCATGATGTACTCTGCATATAAGTTAAATAAGCAGGGTGACAATATACAGCCCTGATGTACTCCTTTCCCTATTTGGAACCAGTTTGTTGTTCCATGTCCAGTTCTAACTGTTGCTTCCTGACCTGCATATAGGTTTCTCAAGAGGCAGGTCAAATGGTCTGGTATTCCCATCTCTTTAAGAATTTTCCACAGTTTATTGTGATCCACACTGTCAAAGGCTTTGGCATAGTCAATAAAGCAGAAATAGATGTTTTTCTGGAACTCTCTTGCTTTTTCAATGATCCAGCAGATGCTGGCAGTTTGATCTCTGGTTCCTCTGCCTTTTCTAAAACCAGCTTGAACATCTGGAAGTTCATGGTTCACGTATTGCTGAAGCCTGGCTTGGAGAATTTTGAGCATTACTTTACTAGCATGTGAGATGAGTGCAATTGTGTGGCAGTGTGAACATTCTTTGGCATTGCCTTTCTTTGGGATTGGAATGAAAACTGACCTTTTCCAGTCCTGTGGCCACTGCTGAGTTTTCCAAATTTGCTGACATATTGAATGCAGCACTTTCACAGCATCATTTTTCAGGATTTGAAATAGCTTAACTGGAATTCCATCATCTCCACTAGCTTTGTTCGTAGTGATGCTTTCTAAGGCCCACTTGACTTCACATTCCAGGATGTCTGGCCCTAGGTGAGTGATCACACCATCATGATTATCTGAAGATAATCTTCATGAAGATCTTTTTTGTACAGTTCTTCTGTGTATTCTTGCATGACTATGCAATTTTGTCAAATCTGTTTTCAGTTCTTTTATCTGTTTTTACACTAGGTTGTCTATCTTTTTTATTGTTGACTTGAAGGAGCTTTTTATATATTCTTTATATACTCCAAATGTGGGAAGCCATTGGTCATGACAAGTATCTTCAACTCTATAACTTTCCTTTTGACTCTGATAATGGCATCCTTTGAGTGAAATAAATTTTTAATGTTCTTTTAAAGAAATCTTTGCCTAATCAAAGTCACGAGGGTACTTCTTGTGTTATTTTAATAAAAGATTATAAACTCAACAATTCAACTGGGAAGATACTTTTTGTATACAGTTGGGATCCAAGTTCATCTTTTTTTGTATGGATACTAATTGACTCAACAGCATTGATTTAAAAGCTGTCTTTTCCCCACAGCCACACACCAGTAGACTTTATATATGTGATCTATTTTTACACTGTGTTCTGTTCCATTGGTTTATTTGAGCATCCTTGTATCAACATTGCGCTGTCTTAATTCTTCTATATTTTTTTGTGAATATTTATATCAGTATTCATCATAAGCCCATCTGTGAGATTCAGTTCAGTTCAGTCATTTAGTCGTGTCCGACTCTTTGTGACCCCATGGACTGCAGCACGCCAGGCTTCCCTGTCCATCACCAACTCCGGGAGTCCACCCAAACTCATGTCCATTAAGTGGGTGATGCCATCCAACCATCTCATCCTCTGTCGTCCCCTTCTCCTCCTGCCCCCAATCCCTCCCAGCATCAGGGTCTTTTCCAATGAGTCAGTTCTTCTCATCAGGTGGCCAAAGTATTGGAGTTTCAACTTCAGCATCAGTCCTTCCAATGAACACCCAGGACTGATCGCCTTTAGGATGGACTGGTTGGATCTCCTTGCAGTCCACGGGACTCTCAAGAGTCTTCTCCAACACCACAGTTCAAAAGCATCAATTCTTCGACACTCAACTTTCTTCACAGTTCAACTCTCACACCCATACATGACCACTGGAAAAACCACAGGCTTGACTAGACGGACCTTTGTTGGCAAAGTAATGTCTCTACTCTTTACTATGCTGTCTAGATTGGTCATAACTTTTCTTCCAAGGAACAGTCGTCTTTTATTTCACGACTGCAGTCACCATCTGCTGATTTTGGAGCCCCAAAAATAAAGTCTGTCACTGTTTCCACAGTTTCCCCATCTATTTACCATGAAGTGATGGGATTGGATGCTATGGATCTTAGTTTTCTGAATGTTGAGCTTTAAGCCAACTTTTTCTCTCTCCTCTTTCACGTTCATCAAGAGGCTCTTTAGTTCTTCTTCGCTTTCTGCCATAAGGGTGGTGTCATCTGCATATCTGAGGTTATTGATATTTCTCTCGGCAATCTTGATTCCAGCTTGTGCTTCCTCCAGCCCAGCGTTTCTCATGATGTACTCTGCATATAAGTTAAATAAGCAGGGTGACAATATACGGCCTTGACGTACTCCTTTCTCTATTTGGAACCAGGCTGTTGTTCCATGTCCAGTTCTAACTGTTGCTTCCTGACCTGCATACAGGTTTCTCAAGAGGCAGGTCAAGTGGTCTGGTGTTCCCATCTCTTTCAGAATTTTCAACAGTTTTTAATGATCCACACAGTCAAAAGCTTTGGCATAGTCAATAAAGCAGAAGTAGATATTTTTCTGTAATGCTTTGCTTTTTCTATGATCCAGCAAATGTTGACAATTTGATCTCTGGTTCCTCTGCCTTTTCCAGATTCAGCTTGAACATCTGGAAGTTCACAGTTCATGTACTGTTGAAGCCTGGCTTGGAGAATTTTGCACATTACTTTGTATTTCTAGGTGATTAAAATCACCTATTCAATGTCTAATAAAAAAAATGCTGAGATTTGGTTTGGAATGTCTTTGATTCAATTTGGGAGCATTGCTCTACTTACCACACTGAGTCGCTTGATAAATCAGTGAAGTATGATTCCTTCATTTGTTTAAATTTTCATGTATTTCTCCAATAATGCTTCATAATTTTCTTTTCCAAAGTGGAGGTCTTAAACCTCCTTCAATAGATTCATTCCGAGGTAACTGTTTTTCATATTTAGTATAGCATAGTATAGTGTAATATACTTGTTTATTACTGGTTTGAAGGAAAATGAATTTATTCTTGTGCTTTTATCTTGTATCCTGTGACTGCATTCATGTTAATTCTAATAGTTAGTTGGTAGATTACTTCAGATTTTGTATACAATGTAGAAGAAAATTCACCACAGTAGAACTGGGAAGAAATAAAGGCTTTATTTGGGGTCTGAGAATTCCAGTTCTGAAGACATTGCTTTGAGCAAGAGTTGAAATGTGTTCCAAGAAGAAGATAAAATGCAGGTGTTTGTAAAGGCAAAACCCACAAGGCTGCAAAGTTGCTTCAAAAGAATTATGCTCCCTGCTGGCAAGCTGAAGCTATTTTTATCTTTACATGATTGATCGCTAAAGGCTATCACTAGAGGGAGATAAAAGTTCATTACTGTGACAGGTTGCAGGTTTTTTTGTAGAGTCCTTAGAAAGTGAAAGTCGTTCAGTCCTGTCTGACTTTTTGTGACCCCATGAACTATACAGTCCATGGAATTCTCCAGACCAGAATACTGGAGTGGGTAGCCTTTCCCTTCTCTAGGGATCTTCCCAACCCAGGGATCAACCCAGATCTCCTGCATTGCAAGCGGATACTTTACCAGCTGAGCCACAAGGGAAGCCCCAAGAATACTGGAGTGGGTTGCCATTTCCTCCTCCAGGGGATTTTCCTGACCTAGGGATCGAACCCACGTCTTTTATGTCTCCTTCAGTCAGGTGGATTCTTTATCACTGCACCACCTGCGAAGCCCCATTTTCAAGAATAAGGTTGTCTTTTTTTTTTTAATTTGTCTTAGAATTTTCCTTCTTATCAATGTGATTGTTAGGTTTGGGCATCATTATTAATCTGGTTTCATAAAATAATTTGAGAAGTATTTCCTCTAAATATCTGGACTATTTTTATGCATGTATGGTAAATATTATGTTTTAATCAAATCTTTGGAAGAAATTATTTGTGATGTACCTGGGCCTAGAATTTATTTGTGAGAATATCTTAAATTAAAATTTGAATGTGTGTGTATGTGGCTAATGAACCGTTCTTCTTTTATCTTTATAATTTCTATCATTTTGCTTCTGCTTATTCACCCTATGTCTTCTGTGTATTGGTATGTACGCCTTTTCTACCCAAGTATAAATTTAGATGCATCCCAGAAGTCTTGATATATGTATTTTTTCTCATACTTCCAAGTATGCCTTTCAATGCTGTCTTTCCCTGAGTCTTCATATTATCTTCACTCTGTGAATGTCTTCGTCCAGATTCTCTCTTCTTATAAGAATGCCAGTTCTATTGGATTAGGGCCTACCCAACTGACCTCATTTTAACTTAACTGTCTCTGTAAAACCCTGTCTCTAATTTGACTACATTCTAAAGTACTAGGGTAGAATTTCAGCATATAAATTTTGAAGGGAAGTCAGTCCAGAGCAGTAACAAACCATCCCAAATTTAATCACTTAACAACATTTTTTCCTCATGTTTCATGGTTCTGTGAGTTGACTGGTCTCAACAGAATGGTTCTTGCTTGAGGTTTCTCTTGAGTTTGGGGTCAGATGACACCTAACATTTGAGTTGTCTGATAGCATGACTGGGCTAGATTTCCCAGATGGCTTATAATTTAGGCTGAATTTTGCTAGGAGCATAGGTGGGGCTGTTGCCAAGTGGCTTTGCTCTGTAACTTAAATGTCTGCTAACAAAGTGCAAGCATTCCAAAAGGGAACATCCCAAGTTTTAGCGTTCTAAGAGACACAGGCATAAGCTACAAGCATAAACTGCAAGGCTTCATTTGATCCAGGTTGAAAGTCCAAGAATGCGCTCTTCTGCATTGTTTGTCCAAAAAGTCATGTTTCAAAAGGAGGGTGAATAGATTCCACTTCTTGAGGTCAGGAGCAACGTGCATGTCTTAGGGGGAAAATGAATCAATGATAGCCATCTCAAGTAATTATCTACCACAGCATCTTCCATTGGTTTTGGAAAACACCTAACTATTATCTCTTCACGTACTGCTTCTGCTCCATTTTCAGTCTGCTTACCTTTTGGATATCAGTTACACAAATTGTAAACCTTTTACCATATCCATGTATCTTCTCAGTTTCACTTTCCGTTTCATTGGTTTTTATGTTCTGTGCTTCAGCCTAAGTTTTTTCACTGATCTCCAATGTATTAATCATATTTCCACCTGCCTTTTCAGTTACGTACCCTAGGTTACTAATTCTAGCTGTCTTTGTATCTAATTAGCTTTTAAATTCATGAGTTCATTATAATTAGTGTACTATTATGTTATAGAATTTTATTTCTTTTTAATAGACTAGTTCTCTGATAATATTCTCTACCTTGTCATCTGTTTCCTTGGACTTATTAGTCCCCTAAATTTAAAATATCTGTCAGATATCTAGTATCTGAATATTCTGTAGAATTATTAAATTTCAGTTTTTCTCTTGACTCTGTCTCTTAAAACTCCTGTACTTATTTTTAATCATATGTGAGATTTTGTGCACCAAAATTAATAGAGACTCTGAATGTTAATAACTCCAAAAATATTTTACAATAGCTTTTTAAAGAAAGGTTAGATAGGAACAGTTTCCTGTAAGCCAAGCAAAAACTTAGCTGAGCTGATGATAGGGTTAAGTTTTTTAAGTAGTAGTATCAGTTGCTCAGTCATGTCTGACTCTTTGTGACCCCATGGCCTGTAGCCCACCAGTCTCCTCTGTCCATGGGATTCTCCAGGCAAGAATGCTGGGGTGTGTTGCCATTTCCTTCTCCACATAAGTTTTTTAAAGACCTTATCAATTTTAAGACTGATACTAGGGTATAGTCTTTAAGGAGGATTTAATTGAAAGAAAAGTATGTTAAATATAGGATCCTTCACTTTTGGTGAGATTTGAACTCCAGTACTTATCTACCCAGCCACAATAGAACTTCTAAGAGCAATATTACCAGTTCTTTTTTACACTGTATTAGAAATAATAGCCATTACATTTAACTAAGTATTTAGTAAGGTAACAGAATAAAAAATAACAGATACATTGAGCTACACGCACACAAACACACACACACACGAATTCAGTTAAAAAAGTTAACCTTTATTACCTGAAAAATGAAAATAAATTAAGGTCTATAGTCTGGTTAACAGCAATGAGTCAATGTCAGTTTCCTAGCTTTAATATTATAATTACAGTTATATAAGATTCCACCGTTCACTGATGCTAGGTGAGGGTACACAGGATGCTTTGTGCTATTAATATTTTTACAACCACCTGTGAGTTTCAAGTTATTCAAAGATAAATAATAATTTCAAAATAAAACAAAACACACTTGAGTGTCACAAAAACTGACCTGAACAATTTGGAAGGGTATATCTCCAATTATTGAGTAGGAAGACCTACCACCACCAATATATCAATTCTCTTTAAGTTAATGTGTAATTTTAGTGTGATACTGAAAATACCAATAGAATTATTGAAGTGTAAAACCTGATTTTAAAGTTTTTTTGGAAAAATAATAAACAAGAGTGATTTGGGAATCTGAAACAAAGAGGCACGAATAACAGGCTTATCCTCATAAGCTAAATGCAACATAAAGACTCAACACTGAAGCTGTGTAGTGTTGATTCATGACTAGAATGACATGAGGTTTAGAAATAGATCTCAACCCCTGTAGGAATTTAATACAACAAAAGTAAAATTCTAATTAAGTGCATCAAGGGAGTAGATGAGAGCAGGGGTATAAACAAGCATGTCTCTCCAGTATGTGCTCTTTTTATAGCTTTCCAAAGCATATAGTTATAATACAAATTCCACAAAATTTATTTTTTAAAATACAATAATAGAGTCAAATACCTAAATTGTGAAGTCATGATCAAGTAATAATTCATGTCATGGAAGTGATGTAGGATGAAATACTTTGCAGCAGGCCAGTGCTCTTTCAGAAGATCACTAGAAAAGCTGAATTAAATATATTAAGGGCATAAGGTGGCAGAGGACTAGAGGGATTAAAATTCCAGAGAGAGCAGGGCTTTTAGAGATGTAATAGGGATCTAGAACTGACCCTGATGTTCTTACCAGTTCTTGATGAGGGGTAGCATTTCTCTGGTGGCTCAGCGGTAAAGAATCTGCCTGCCAATGCAGGAGACGCAGGTTCGATCTCTAGGTCATGAAGATCCCTTGGAGAAGGAAATGGTAACCCACTCCAGTATTCTTGCCTGGAGAATCCTGTGGAAAGAGGAGCCTGGTGGGCTACAGCCCAAGGGGTTGCAAAAGGGTCGGACACAACTTGGTGACAGAACAGCAACAAAGAAGGACAACATTCCTTTTCCTCCGGACAAATTTGACCCGTCTGAAGCTGTGAGGCTTCAGTCTAAACAGAGAAGTATGATTTGTCAGTTCTCTCTCCATCAGGGTGCTCATGAAGAAAAGTTAGTTCATCATGTCTTTCCCTTCCATTCCTCATTATTTTAACATGTCTAGCTATTCTCCTTACCTGTGATAGGTACCATGGATTTAAGCTAGAAGGTGGATGAGCACTTTCAGGGAAAAAGGTGAACTGAAAGAGGAATAGAAGTGACCAGGTCCCTGCTTCTCTGATTGTAGAAGAATGCCAAGAGAAAATTACAGGACAATCTTAATTAGTCTGGGGATTCAGAGAGGGTATCCTTAAAGAAATCACATTTTAACTAAGTCCTACAAGGTGGGAGATGAGAATTTCCCACAGTGGGAACAGTATATGCAAAGACTCTGAGCTGAATGCAAGAAACAGCTTTATAAGAGTGTCGTGTGATAGAATGTTTAAAGAGGATGACAAAGGCAAAAGTTGTGAGGTGGTGTGCAATGAGACTGATGAGCCATTGAAGGATCCTAGTGGGGCAATTAAATAATCAAAATTTTACCTTAAAAAAATCACTGTGGCTCTATGTAGAGAGTGGGCTGAAGGGATTAAAAATCATTTGGAAAGATAAGTTAGGAAATTGTTTCATTTTCTTCAGGCAAAAAAAGTACATGCTTGGAATAGATCAGTGGAATTAGAGATTAAGAAAGTCAGATAAAGTTATCAAAAAAGTTATTTTTAAAAATCACAGTATTTTATTATTGATTTGATGAATGAGGGAAAGGATACTCTTTTAAGCATGCCTCATTCTAGATTTTGGGCTTGAAAGCTGCATGGATGATGATTCTACTTCTTGGGATAGGGGACACCAGGGGGGTGCAACTTTTGTGTAAGATAGGAACTGAAGTCTAGAACTTAAGAAAGATATGGGCTGAAAATATAAATTTAGAAGTCATCTGAGATATTGGAAACTGCCTGTTCCATTTTGGAAGATTAGTAATAAATGTTTTGTTTATTCCATGAAATTCTTAAACCATCTTATCACAGCCTTACACCTTAGACAAAATACCAAAAAAATTCACTTTACTTCCTTTATATGTCTTTAATGAATCTGCTCATAATAACAGTTGAATTATTTTTTATTTAAAAACATCATTATCCTTTAAGAATTGGTAAATTTGTTTTCATTTTCCTAGTAGTAAACATTTGAGAGAAGAGTATGTATTTTTACCAGGTTGATACAGGTGGAGTTATCCGACTTTTTACAAAAGAGTCATAAAATACTGTACAAATGCTGCATTTTAATACACTGAGTCATTTCTAGGTGACAATAGTGGTCATGTTTGTTTATTATTCAAGTTCCAGAACAAGGAAATAAAGGATAAGCATAGGATTTGTTACAAATATCCATTTAAATGTAGCTTTGATTTTTTTACTTTCGAAAATGTTCAGAGGTTAATTATTTTTATTTTATTTTAGTTTATTTTCCAAACTACTACTATATGACATTATGCATTACGATTTCTTTTTAAAACAAATACTTGGTTTGACCCAAACAAAGTACAGAGACCTTCATTCTTTATATATTTTTTAGAAAGTAATTTTTTCATTTATTTCAACTTTTGAATAGTGAGGGTAAAATTTAGATTTCCAACAGAAAAGAGATGGCACTCTCCAACTAGAACAAGTAAGGTTGAATAATGTGGCTATTTAAAATGTGGGCAGGGTATAAGGCATCCCACAGTATAGAGCTTCGGGTCTCTTACTGCCCCACACCCAAGGGGAACAAGGGTAGGAAGAGGAGAGACCTGTAGAGGGGACTGCTTTGCCGTGGGACCCAGTCAACGTGGGAAACTCTTCAGAGAGGAAACCTGGGTCTGAAGACCTTCACGCCCCTTTCCTTTCTCACTCTGGAGCACGGCATTGGCAGAACCCAATCGGTAGCAAGGGGCAAGAGAACCTCCTGATGTAGTCCATTCGAGTCAGCTTCCCAAGGCAGAGAGCAAGGGAGAGGAAGGTAGAGAACGAATCTCATGGGGACAAAACGAAGACATCTGAGACAACTGCCCCACAGAGTGAAAAATGAGAAGGTAGGAAAGGCAGTGCTACATTTTTTTCCAGCAAAGACTGGAGCAGAGAGTTTGGGCCATAAATGCTTCCTCCTTGAGAAGTGCAGGAAGTTTTAAAGTTGGTTGGCAAAGGGCAGAATATGGGGAAATGGTAATTAATTCAACCAGATTGAAATCTGTCAACTGGCTAACGATTCTTGGTCTAATGGATGCACAGGGGGGAAAAAAATTAGCCCTGAACCTAGCAAGCATTCTCTACAGCTAATAATGATGCTGTTTTGATGATGTCATTGCTATCTGCTTACAGGATTATGTCTGACAAACAGCGTCATCTGGCCATGGGTATGACCTTTGTGATTTTGAGAATATGTGGTATGGATTTTTGGCAATCTATTATTGAATTGAATTGAATTGTTTCTCTTTTGATTTATACGTGCCAACATGTATATGTAGAATTTCAAACAAATAATAATGATAACAGTGATAAACTGACACAAAACAAGTGAATAGGGGAGATGCTTTACAGAATTTAGGAGACAGTATAAAAAGATAATACTTAATGTAAATCCATCTTGTCATATAAAATGTGTGTTAATTTTTTACTCAACTAGAAGAAAATCTTTTTGATCAGAAATATGTTTTTCAAGCTTATGCAAATGGTTTGGTAAGCTGAAACAAAGCACATATAAGCACAGAAACTATATTCTACATTCTTGGGTGTTTGAGAAGTCATTAACCTAGATTAGTGCTTTAGATTTTTTTCATTACCTAAGATACTGTATCTGATGTTTTAAAAGATTTACATACAAAGAACAAATTGATTTTTCTGATGGTGATGCACTCTGTACTTCAGGCTTTCTTAAAGTGCAAAAACTAACTCTCAAGTCCACATTAAGACTATATTAGGAGCTCTGATTCAAGAAGTTGACTTAAAATATTGATGGGGTAAGGAAACATGATTAGACTGGGTTTAGGACAGAGACAATAGTAATTAGAATCAAGAATGTAGAAAAATTTAAGTGTGGCTCTAATGGGGAATCAGAGAAATTCTTAGATCAGTATTCAGGGTTCAAAATAGCTATTTTAATTGAGAAAAATCCAGTGGATAAAGATAGATTCTGAATTGTAGATGAAGCATAAGAAAGAGCAAGTGCATAGTTTTCTACCTCAGAAACGAAGCCAGTGAGCCTGGTGCATTTTTGAATGAGAGAGGGTGGAACAAGGTGATGATCTTTTAGATATGACTGTCTCTAGCTATCAGAAAATTTAAGCAGATGGTAGATGTTACCTGATTTACATTGAAAAGATAACTTTGCTGCTGGAGAGAAGTATTTATAAAAGATAAATGTGTTTGCTGAAGTCTTAGTCTGAGTTATATTAAATTGGATTCTGGGGGCTGTAATGAAAAAGAGAAATCAACTTATCCAAGATATACTTGGAGTTAGTGTCATAAAGATTTATCATGGATTGGAAAAAACATGGTGGGAAATTTAAAAAAAAAAAGGGGTTAATAGGCCTCATTTCACTTTGAGCAATTGTAGACAGAGTGCCAGCACTCCCTGGGATTGGGAAATCTGGTGATGGGTAGCTTTCTTTGACAGGCATCAAAACAGTCACGATGCATGAGAACTCACAGTTTCTTAAGCAAGAAGGTCAGTCATTAGATACATTAGTTCTGAGAACCTAGATATGTTAGTTCTGAGAACCTAGCTCTAATGTCTTTGGAGTGGTATTTATTTACTTACTTATTCATTTTTTAAAAGACTTCATTCACTTTTATCTGAAAGTGATACTGTTGCTGGGAAGATGTTTTCTCTGTGGGTATACAGAGATTTCTCTCAGGCAGCACACAAGTATGCCTCTAGATTTGGGGTCTTCTGAAGCTAGGGCTGCTACAAACATACCTAAGCATTTACTTTTGCAGTTATTTCTCTCACTATCTTGATACATAACAGATAACATGTTGCATTTCAAAACTAATTTTTCAGTCATTGAAAGTTTCAGAATTTTAAATCTTTGGGAGATATATTGGATTCACAAAATCAGTATTTAGAATCTCTGTTTTAAATACTTTCTCCTTAACTTTTAATTCAGAAATTAACAAACATGTTGAGATGTCAACTAGATCAGGGGTCCTCAACTCTTAGGTCACGGACCAGTACTGTTTGGTGGCCTGTTAGGAACTGGGCCGAGCAAGCGAAGTTTCTTTTGTATTTGCAGTCATACCCCACTGCTCGCATGACCACCTGACCTCTGCCTCCTGTGAGATCAGTGGTGGCATAATAAATGTAATGTGCTTGAGTCATACCCCCATCCCCTGCCGCCATCTGTGGGAGGACTGTCTTCCAGGAAACTGGTCCCTGATGACAAAAAGGTTGAGGACCACTGAACTCAATAAGAGCATGCATACCATTCTAAGAAGAAGAAAATCTGCTAGTTTTTTTTTTAATATCTATAAGAATAAGGATTTTCAAAAACACACAACTGTGTTTCCAGTTTTTAACAATCCTATTAAGAAATAAATTCTTAGATAACTTAAAATGGTATGTTTAGAGTGATGATGACTAAGTATGTAAGTTTAAGTTTGGGATAAAAATCATTCTGATTCCAGCCTACAGTGTTTTCATGGAGAATTTATCATCATTGCATTTTTGATAGGGACTATACCTGGACCAATAATTTTTAAAATAATAAGAGAAACTTCTTGCATCTTTCGGGATACTGAGCGCTGTGGAAGCACTGGAAATTGTTGGATCTATTACAAGACAAAAATGGCCTACCTATTGGTAGGAGTATGTAAGTGATATCTATTGAAGAATGTCAAGAAGTTAAATTGTTTTTTAAAACTTATGGCTGTTTGGAGTAAGGTGTAGTCATAATAAACTAAGACCAAGTGGATACTTTAATTATTAAAGAAACCTTATGTTATTATATACAAAATATTTTAGACACTAAATTACTATGAAATTTATGTAAGTATTTGAAAGGCTGCATCACATTTAAAGTTGTTTTCTGTTAATCTAATGCAATTAAACATCCAGTCCCTCTGTAGGACAGTGCAGATGTAGAACACTGCCACTGTTACAGAAAGTTCTATGCACACCACTATTGAGGGCAAAACTTATTCAAAAGGAATCCAGGAACCCTGGGAGCCCACGTTAAACTTTGTGTATTTTTGAAATCCTAAAATTCTGTTTGTACAGTGGGAAATCTGCTATAGAGGAAGACTGTGGCATTCATCAGATCCTCAAAAGTTTTGTCACTCAAAAAAGTTAGGAAAAATGTATTTTATCAGTCTGTTGATTCTCTTTGGTAGCAAGGAAATTCATCAAGCAACTTCATCAAGTTTGAGTTTTTTGGTAAATTTTTTATAGAAAATATAAAGAAAGAGCACATATTATAAATGTATAGCTGAACATGTATTTATAAAGTGAGCATATGTATTATTAGCGCTCAAATTAAGAAACACAGTGTATTAGAATTAATACATGAATTTAGTAAAGTTGCTTAATATACAATCAATACACAGAAATCATGTGCACAACCAAATACAGAAATAAGCTGATAAATACAGTAATATTAAAGAATCAAGTACCCAGAAAAAATTTGTTGAAAGTTGTATAAAGCCTCTACATGGACAAATATAAAATTTATTTGTGGGAAATCAAAACCTAAATAAATGAAAAAAAATGCATCACAATTACAGATAGGAAGATTTAAAAATGCCACCTCTCCTAAATTAATTTATAGCCTTGGTGTGGTCACAGAATCCCAGAAGGAATTTTTTTAATTGACAGGGAATTGAAATTCATATGGGAAGCCAAAGTGCTAAGATTTATCCAAAGAATCTTAAAGAAGAAATAAAATTGACAGGTATATGCCACCAGATATCAAAACCTACTATCAACTTGTAATAATCAATACAAAAGGGTATTAGTGTGAGTGTCAGCCCATTAACCAATAGAACAGAGTAGAGAATCCAGAAACAAACCCATACTTGCACACTCATCTGATAACGACAAAGGAGACACTATGGGGGGAGGTGGGGAGGTGGTCTTTTAAATAAAGGGTAATAGATTATATCTCCATATCTGAAAAAATGTATCTTGATCCCTACCTTACGTTATACACAAAAATCATTTCTAGATGCACTGAAGATCTAAGTGTGAGGGATTAACAGTAGAATATATTCACAACCTTGAAGTAGGAAAAGACTGCATAAAGGAGGATACAAAAGCTCTAAAATTAATTAAAATTAATAAAATTTGATCACCCAAAGACACAACTGAGAGACAGAAGAGACAACCCCAATGTTATAAGACAGTGGAAAAAGTAAAAAGGTGGAAAAGAACTAATAACTAAGATATATTTTAAAAAAACTCCCACAGAACAACAATAAATAAAGGATATATAACTTAATAGAAAAGTGAACAAAACACTGGAAAGAACTCTTCAGAAAAGTGAATAACCAAAGAGTCATAAAACACTTTTTTGCCACGGGTCTGCTGCCGGGACACAGGTGTCTTGAAAACCACCGCTAAACCTAAGCAAAAACGGGAAAGGAAAAGACCGCGTCAGCATTGTCGTCATCAGGCACATAGGTTCAGGGAGGCCTACCACGACTGGCCATCTGGTCTACACGTGCGGCGGACCGACAAGAGAACAACGGCAAAGTTGGAGAAGGAGGCTGCCGAGAGGGAAGGGCTCCCAGGTATGCCTGGGTCTTGCACAAACTGAAAGCTGCTCGTGAGCGTGGTATCACCCTCGCTATCTCCCTGCGGAAATCTGAGGCCAGCAAGCGCTGTGTTAGCATCATTGATGCCCCGGGACAGAGACTTCATCAAACACGTGATTCCAGGCGCCTCCCAGGCTGACTGTGCTGTCCTGACGGTCGCTGCTGGTGCCGGGGAATTTGAAGCCGGCATCTCCGAGAGCGGGCAGACCCGTGAGCGTGTCCTTCTGGCTTGCACTCTGGGTGTGAAACACTCATTGCTGGAGTTAAAGTGGATTCCACACAGCCACCCTACAGCCAGAAGAGATACAAGGAAACTGTTAAGGAAGTCAGTGCCTACACTGAGGAAATTGGCTACAACCCCGACACGGTAGCATTTGCACCAATTTCTGGCTGGAACGGTGACAACATCCTGGAGCCAAGTGCTAACAGGCCATCGTGGTTCAAGGGGTGGAAAGTCCCCCGTAAGGATGGCAGTACCCATGGGACCACCAGCCTGAAGCTCTGGATTACATCCTGCCACCAACTTGCCCAACAGACAGACACTTGCGTTTGCCCCTGCAGGGTGTCTATAAAGTTGGTGGTACGGTACTGTCCCTGGGGGTCGCGTGGAGACTGGTGCTCTCAAACCTGGCGTGGTGGTCGCCTTCGCTCCAGTCAATGTAACAGCTGGAGTGAAGTCTGCAGAAATGCACGTGAAGCCCTGAGTGAAGCCCTTCCCGGGGACAACGCTGGCTTCCATGGCAAGAACGTCTGTCAAAGGTGTTCGTCATGGCAACGTGGCGGGTGACAGCAAAAACGACCCACCAATGGAAGGCGCTGGCTTCATGGCTCAGCGGATTGTTTTGAACCATCCAGGCCAGATCAGCGCTGGATATGCACCTGTGCTGGATTGTCACACAGCTCACATTGCTTGCAAGTTTGCTGAGCTGAAGGAGAAGATTGATCGTCATTCTGGGGAAAAGCTGGAAGATGGCCCTACATCCTTGAAATCTGGCGATGCTGCCATTGTTGACATGGCTCCTGGTGAGCCCACGTGTGTCTAGAGCGTCTCTGACTGTCCTCCCTTGGGCCGTTTTGCTGTGCGTGACATGAGACGGACGGTCGCTGTGGGTGTCATCAAAACTGTGGGCAAGAAGGCAGCTGGGTCACCAAGTCTGCCCAGAAAGCTCAGAAGGAAGGCTGAATGAATATTATCCCCAATACCTGCCACCCCAAGCCTTAATCAGTGGTGGAAGAACGGCCTCAGAACTGTTTGTCTCAGTGGGCCATTTAAGTTTAATAGTGAAAGACTGGTAAATGATAATAGTGCATCGTAAAACCTTCAGAAGGAAAGGAGAATGTTTTGTGGACCATATGTTTTGTGTGTGACAGTTTAAGTTATGAGTTCTTAAAATCAGTACTTTTTAATGAAAACAACTTGACCGAAAATCTGTCACAGAATTTGAGACCCAATTAAAAAAAGCTTAGTGAGAAACCTGTGTCTTCTTTGGGTCAGTCAACACCGTGACTCCCTGTAGTACTCTACTTTGGTAACAGTTGTTCATAACCTGTTTCTGGTGAAACAGTTTTTCTATTCATGGGTTTGTATTTCTAGGGTGGTTCTTCAGGTTTGTTAAGCTTGTCTTGAGAACTCATCTGTTTTAAGAATATCTTAAAAAGCATTGGTGCAACACTTTCTAGGTTAGGACAGATGAGTAAAGAGTAACTTTTATATGTAAGCTAGTTTGTAAGGTCAGATTCTGTAGTATAAAAGCTCCTGTTGCATATAAAATTTTGTATGGTTACATAAATAATGAGTAAATCTATGTCATTTAGTTTCCCAGTTATCAGGCTGTGCATTCACATTTATAATATTATTAAGTAGTTAATCTAAAATGTGAGGCTTAAACAGATGCTGGAAGCTAAAAAATATATATATAGTCGTAAAACAATGGAATGGATAAATTGTGATAACATCAACAATGGAATATTATGAAACAGTGAAATTTAAAAGCACACAACTTCATAAAACATGAATCACATAAACATAATGTTGCAAGAAAGAAACTGGACACAAATGAATATGCATTGTATGACTCCACTTACAGAATTTTAAACTGCTATAAATATTCTTCAAAAGCAAATAAAATTAAACTTTTGTCATCAGTGACTTTAAGGAAATATGAGAAAGTTTTCTGGTGTGTTGGCAGTGCTTAATTTTCTTCATCCAGATGCTGGTCACACTATTTAGTTTGTGAAAAATGTATCAGATGGTATTCTTTTTTAAAAAATAAGATGCAGTTAGCCTACAATTAACATAGGTGTTCCTATGGTAATGTCTTGGGTGTTCCATGTGATGGCTTTTGATAATTGGGTGCACCTGTGCAAGCTGCCTCCAAAACAAACTATGGAAATTTATACTATGCCCTTTTCTAGTCCATTTTCCTTCTGCACAGATAAACCCTTTTCATATTTCTATTACAATATGTCGGTTTAGCCTGTTCTAGAAATTATGCAAATAGAATAGAATATATGCTGGAGGCGGGGCAGATTTCACCTGTCTTGCTTAATTTTACACTTTTGGGAGATTCATCCATGTTACTCTATGCAGTAGTTTGTGCTTTTTAAAAATTTCTGAATACCATTTCATTTTTTAATATGCTATAGTTTATTCATGCTCTTATTAATGGATATTTGGGCTGTTTGCCAGGTTCGGCTGTTATAAATAAATGTTTGAAATGTGTCATTACAAATGATACAGACTCATTAATGTTTCCTATTTTATCTTTGAAACCATTATAATTGATATCGTTGCTGTAAAATATTTTTTACTTTAACAGGATTATTTGCATCCAAATTTCAAGTACTTTTATATAATGCCTGTAATTTTCTGAAACTTGAAAAATGAAAAGGAATTTAAAAACTTAAACATAGTCAATTAGTCTTTCTAAAATGTTTCTGTTGGTATTTAGAAAATTATATATATTTCAAAAAGAGTAAAGCTGCTTGAAGTGACTTTAAAAGGTTCCAGTTTCCACTGATAATTAGTTTTGAAAGTAGTTTTGAAAGTAGAAATGTATTTTTATGTTTTAGAGTTAATACATGCTGTGAAATAGTAATACGCTTTGCATTTTTCTTGGGCTATAAATTTAAGAAATCTAAAAGGTTTTACAAACATTAAAAAAAAATTTTTCCTTTAAGTAACTTGATAGAAGTTTATGACATTACTTACATTCTACAATTGGAAAATTGGTAACTTTAGAGATGAAATATGTTCACCTTTTCTTTGGTAAATATTTTTCTTTCCATAAACATTTTGCTCTAAATAAATTGATGCATCTGATGACTTTTTTTTTTTTTTTTCAAATTCAGGTTTTACTTGCAAACTAGCTACTATTTTCTTCAATGCTATTGTATTGGGCCTATATAAAAATCTACCACAGGAAAACAGTGATGTCTTGCCTACAGTTGTGAAGAGTCTAAGGGTTAAAAAAAATGAAAGAACAGAATCAACATTATGTAAGAATTACATATTTGTCAATCTATCAATGGGATATTATTGGATACTAATAAAATTTAAAATAATTTAATATAACTACATGTTTAATAAGTTCATGTGATCTTATAAGCTTTATTATTTTGAGTATAAACTAATAATAGAGTCTGTGTTTTGCACTTTTAAAAGATACCACACATATTTAATACTTTCAATAGAAAGGTCATACTTTGAAAGAAAAAGATGAAGTGGAAGTAGAAAATACACATAAGTTAATTGTGACTGCAGTGATGTCTTCTGTATTCATTATTGGTCTTTGGTTATGTAGGATTGGGCTTCCCTGGTGGCTCAAATGGTAAGGATTCTGCCTGCAATGAGGGAGTTGTTCCATCTCTAAATCATGTCTGACTCTTTGTGACCCCGTGGGCTGCAGCACACCAGGCCTCCCTGTCCATCGCCAACTCCCAGAGCTTACTCAAACTCATGTCCATTGAGTCAGTGATGCCATCCAACCATCTCATCCTCTGTCATCCCCTTCTCCTCCTGCCCTCCATCTTTCCCAGAAATGAGACCCCAGTTCAATCCCTGGGTTGGGAACATCCCCTTGAGAAGGAAATGGCAACCCCCTCCAGTAATCTTGCCTAGAGAATTCAATGGACAGAGGAGCCTGGAGAGCTACACTCCACGGGGTCACAAAGAGTCAGACACGACTGAGCAACTAACACTTTCACTTTTTTATGTAGAGTTATTTAGGTTTCATGTAGTTTATTCTTGCTATTTTTCATTTGGGCTGTGCATATTTATAAATAATTTTCAAAATAAGACTAGATGTGCCAATCCAGTTCATATAATAAACATTTACATGAAAGTCATATTTGCTCTCCAAAAGGAGACATTTCAAACTATTTAAAAATTAGCATTTTCCCTTTATTTGGTAATGGAAAGATTTTCTCAGAAAATTTATCCAAACAGTCAATTGGCCAGTTTGCAATAAATATTTTCATGCTTCTTTAGTATTAGTAGACATGAAATTCAATATGATCATATACTTCTCTGTTTTATTTAATATCTTGACTTGAATTTTATTGGTAAAGACTACTGATACTTCAGTTGATATCCATTTTTGTGTTTTTATATTTTATGATTAATCATAATCATTTCACTTAAAGAAATGTTCAAATTTGAATGTAGAAAACATGCCAACAATTTGTGGAGTTTTTCTTAAATGTGTTTCAATAGGAAAATGTTGATATAATTATTTCATACATGATTTAATACCTATCCAAATTATATAGCAATTTTCCAACTATTAAAAAATAAAACTGTTATGAAACAAAAACTTCTCTACAATGTTTCTTTTGTTCTCTTGGGAGAATGAACAACTGACAAAATTTCTCCTTTGTTATTCATATTAGTCAGTGACCCTGTGTGTAAGGGCAGACATGGCCCTATTCGTGGTCTTGGCTGGCAGAAGGAAATGTGAAGCAGGGAGTGTTCATATCTTACTATACGTTTTTCTGCCTAGCTTTAACATGCATTTATGAAAATCTATAAACTTGCCTTTATGTGAAACTTGACTGTTCTCTGTTTGATCCAGCAGGATGGAGGAAGAGCTGAGGATCAGAATGTGAAAACAGGAGTTTTTTCCTTTAAAGATTCTCCAAGATCTGTTGCTGAGCTACATTCAGAAAAGGAAAATCACACGTGATGTTTGCAAAACTTGTAGAAGCATAATCTGTGGTGATCCGTATTTTCATAATAAAGTGCATTCTTATAAAGCGTTTCTCTTATGTTTTTAATGTATGTAGGATTTTAAACACAGTATAGGTTTTCCTAGAATTACAGGTTAATAATTATAGGGCATTTATATTATTTCTTAATATTCTATTGTCTAAAAATATTATTTGAAAATTCAAGCAATGAGGAAATAAGATAAAACAATAATATTCTGATCCATTTTGAAGGAACTTGTAGTATGTTTCTGTGTTTATGTGTAAATATCTACATATGTATTTTTTGCATAAGTGTAGTAAAAGTATAGTAAAGATTATAACAATTTAGAGAGTAGTGTTAAGACTTCAATTTGCGTATAATTTTCTGACCAATAGAGCATGTGTTTCTATGCTGCAAACTAGTTCACAGAGGATTGATAGAGAAAATATAACCCAAAAGTCACTGGTTAACACCAGTTTAGCAGCTTTTGAAACAATCAGTGGAAGCTTCTCAACGTTAATGAGAAAACCTTAGTCTTAAAAAAAAAAGGCCAGCTAAAAATCCTATTGAAATACCTTTCTTTGTAAGCAGTTTTGAGTATTTTAATGCTATCAAGGATCAATACACTTTCTAGAGTGTTAATGTATCCAGTGAAGTTGCGACTGCAGATGAAGAAGCTGCAATGATATTTTTAAATATCAGATTTTAAATTTAAATTTTTGATGAAACTGTTTTCTATTGACAATTGGTGCCCTCAAGGAACTATTTCTCAAAGGAGGGAGGTGAGCCCTAGCCTTAAAACTTAAAGAATTGATTGACTGTGATGCTGGGTGAAAATGCTAGAGAGATTTAGCTAAGCTAAAATTCATTAAGATTGTGATTATTTTTGTTAGGACTGTGCTTACAAAGTTGCATAGGTTTTTGAATGGTTCACCTCTACATCATATTCTCCATCAGCCTAATTATTTGCTTGATTTTGCCTGAAGGGACGTTTTTAAGCAAAGCCTACTTAATATTGGGCTTCTCTAGTGACTCAGTGGTAAAGGAGCCGCCTGCCAATACAGGAGATGCAAGAGACAAGGGTTCTATCCCTGCAGAGGGAATGGCAACCCACTCCAGTATCTGTGCCTGGGAAATCTCATGGACAGAGGAGCCTGGCAGGCTACAGTCCATGGGATCAAAAGAGTTAGACACAACTTAGTAACTAAGTAAGAATACCCATTATTAGAGCAGAAGTGCTTATGTTTTAGAATAGATAAGAGTTTATCTGTGCTCTTGAAGTTGCATTTTCACCAAAGTCTTCATACCTATGACTATCCTGCCTCTTCATTCTTTTTCTTCTCTGGATTCTTATGTACACTAGATTGATGCTTTATTGATTTAACATAGCATTTAACCTTACATATACAGTCTATAAAAGTATCAAGTTTTGATTTATTAATAGAACATTTTCCTTTTAAGCACTATGAGTTTACTCCCCTTTTCCCCCCAGCTTTAAGATATAATTGACACACAGTACTTTATAAGGTTGGGCTCCAGGTGGGGTGTGGTAAAGAAATTGCCTGCCAGCGCGGGAAACACAAGAGATGGCCTGCAGTAGGAAATGGCAACCCACTCCAGTCTTCCTGCCTGGAAAATTCCATGACCAGAGGAGCCTGGCAGGCAATAGTCCAGAGGGTCACAATGAGTCAGACACAACCGGGCGCGACACACGCTGTGTAAGGTTAAGGTGTGCAGCGTAATGCCTTGAGTTACACATATGGGATCGTGATTACCACTTACCGCGGTAAGTTTACCGCAGTAACATTCGTCATCTAATGTAGATTAGAAAGAGGAAGGAAGGAAGGAAGAAAAACAAAGAGCCAATGTTTTGTCCTCACGACGAGAACTCTTAGGATCTTCAACTTAACTCTCAGTGATACAGTGTTAACTATGGTCATCATGTGGTGTGCGTTCCCAGTACTTCTATATCTTAAAGACTGGAGGTTTGTGTATTTGACCATCTTAATGGCCCCTGATCAAATCAGATCCTTTTCCTGTGAGCTTGGATTTTGTTTGGTTTGTTTCAAATCCCATATAAGTGATAACATGAAATAGTTGTCTTTCTCTTTGTGACTTATTTCACTAAGTATAATATTCTGTAGGTCTATTCATGTTTTTGCAAATGACAGGATTCTTTTTTAGGTCTGAGTGATCCCTCATGGTATATATGTATATGCATATTCTTTATCCATTTATCTGTTGATACAAACCTAGTTTGCTTCCATACCTTTAAAAAAATAGTATAGTTATTTTATTTTTTGTTTATTATGGCATTCTGGATCTTGTCCCCTGGACAGGGATTGAGTCTGGGCCCCCTTCACTGGAAGCTCAGAGTCTTAACCCTGGACCACCAGGGAAGCCCCTGCTTCCATATCTTGGCTGTTGTAAATAGTACTGCTATGAACACTGGGTGAAGGTATCTTTTTGAATTAGTGGTTACCCCCCCCCCCACCTTGGATATATATCAAGAAGTAGAGTTATTGAATTATATGGTAGTTCTATTTTTAGTTTTTTCTGAGAAACCAACGTACTCTTTTCCCAGGGTCTGCTCCCATTTGCATTCTAACAGTGTATTAGAGTTCCCTTGTTATATACAGTGGGAATATACATTTTATGGTATATATGTTTATCCACACCTCCACCAACATTTGTTATTTGTAGACTTTTTGATGATAGCCATTCTGACACATGCAAGGTGATATCTCACTGTGGTTTTGATTTACATTTCTCTGGTGATTAGTGATACTGAGCATCTTTTCTGTGTTTTTTGGCCATCCGTATGTCTTCTGGGGAAAAGATGCATATTCAGGTCTTCTGCCCATTTTTTAACTGGGTTTTTTGGGTTTTTTTTGGTATTGAGTTGTATGAAATGATTATACATTTTGGATATCAACCCCTTATTGGCCATATCATTTAGAAGTGTTTATCTCACTTGGTAGGTTGTCAATGGTTGTCTTTGCTGTGAAAAACCTTTCATATTTAATTAGGTTGGAATAGCTTATTTTTGCTTCTGTTTCTTTGGCCTCAGGAGACAGACTCAAAAGAATACTGCTATGATATATGTCAGTGTTCTGCATGTTTTCTTCTAGGAGTCTTTTTTGGTTCTCAGGCTTACCTTTAGGTCTTTAACTCCTTTGAATTTACTTTTGTATATGGTGTGGGAAAATGTTCTAATATCATTGTTTTATGTGTTGATGGCAAGTTTTCCCAGCACCATTTACGATGAGACTGTCTTTTATGCATTGTATGTGACATGCCTCCTTTGTCACAGACCTAGCTGTGAGTGTTTGGGTTTCTTTCTGGGCTCCGTATTCTGCTCCACTGTACTTTCTGCCTGCTTCGTGTCAGTCCCCTGCGCTTGTGATTACTGTATCTTTGTGGTAGAGCCTGAAGTCAGGGAACATGATACCTCCAGCTTTGCTTTTTTTTTTTTTCAAGATTATTTTGGCTATTCTGGATCATTTTGTGGTTCCTGTATAAATTTTAGGGTTGTGTTTTCTAGTTCTGTGGAAAATATGATGGGTATTCTGATAGGGATTGCATTAAATTTATAGATTGCTTTAGGTAGTATGGGCATCTTCACTATATTAAATCTCCTTAAAGGGAACCCTCTTGCACTGTTGGTGGGAATGTACACTGATACAACTACTATAGAACTACCATATGACCCAGGAATCCCACTATGGGCCATATACCCCGAGAAAACCATAATTGAAAATTGAGTCATTTTGTATGCATCAGAATTAAAAACTTAAAAAACATAACAAGATCTCTTATTGAGGATTTGGCCAAATAGACTTCCTCTGGTGGAAGGGTAAAACTGTAGAAGCATTGTGAACAGTTATCTGCTTTATGTTCTAACTTGAAAGTGTGTACCATGTAACCCAAAAATTCCATTCCTAAGAGTATAAATCTTAAAAAACCCTTATATATGTTCAGAAAGAGACATGCTAAGAAATGTTCATAGAAGTAATGGTTTGTATTAGGAAATAAGGGAACAATAAAAATTGTAATCAGTAAGATAACATAAATGCATTGTGTGATAATTTTATAATGGAAACCAATTGCTATCAAACAGTGAAACTGAGGTGTAGCTGTCAAAATGAATGTCTTAAAAATAAAATTATGAACAAAAATGGAAAATTTCAAGTTATGTATATAAATGGGTATAACATACAATATTTTATTACTTATGTTTGTATATGGATCACAACAAACTGAAAAATTCTTAGAGATGGGAATACCAGACCACCTTACCTGTCTCCTGAGAATACTGTATGCAGGACAAAGTGCAACAGTTAGAACTGTACATGGAACAACAGACTGGTTCAAAATTAAGAAAGGGGTATGTCAAGGCTGTATAGTCACCCTGCTTATTTAACTTATATGCAGAGTACATCATGAGAAATGCTGGGCTGGAGGAAGCACAAGCTGGAATCAAGATTTCCAGGAGAAATACAAATAACCTCAGATATGCAGATGATACCACCTAATGGCAGAAAGCAAAGAAGAACTAAAGAGCCTCTTGATGAAAGTGAAAGAGGAGAGTGAAAAACCTGGCTTAAAACTCAACATTCAGAAAACTAAGATCATGGCATCCAGTCCCATCACTTCATGGCAAATAGATGGGGAAACAGTGGAAACAGTGACAGATTTTATTTTCTTGGGCTCCAAAATCACTGTGGACGGTGACTGTGGTCATGAAATGAAGAGAAACTTGCTCCTTGGCAGAAAAACTAGGACAAACCTAGACAGCGTATTAGAAAGCAGAGATATCACTTTGCCGACAAAGGTCCGTATGGTCAAAGCTATGGTTTTTCCAGTAGTCATGTAGGGATGTGAGAGTTGGCCCATAAAGAAGGCTGAGTGCCAAAGAATTGATGCTTTTGAACTGTTTTGAACTCTTTTCTTGAGAGTCCTTTCGGCTGCAAGGAGATCCAATCAGTCCATGCTAAAGGAGATCAGTCCTGAATAGTCATTGAAAGGACTGATGCTGTAGCTGAAACGCCAATACTTTGGCCACCTTATGTGAGAAGCCAAATTCATTGGAAAAGACCCTGAAAGGATTGAAGAAAGGAGGAGAAAGATTGAAGGCAGGAGGAGAAGGGGGTGGCAGAGGATGAGATGGTTGGATGACATCACCAGCTCAATGGACATGAGTTTGAGCAAACTCTGGGAGATAGACAGGGAAGCCTGGCTGGCATGCTGCAGTCCTTGGGGTTGCAGAGTCGGACACGACTGAGCGACTGAAGTGAACTGAACTGATTAAATATGGTACATTTTGGATTATAAAATGCATAATGGTCAGGAGTAGCATGTGAAGAATCAGAAAATTATTAGTATAAGGAAGATAGCAACTCCTTCGTACATATGGATGACAACAAGCTAAAGCCTTTTCAATGCATCTCAGGAGCAGCCTGGTATTTCTAAAAGAGTGCAGTGTTTCAGGACTTCTCACTCATTTATTTTATTCAATATTTTGATTATTTTCTCTGTGACAGATAAGTATTTTTCTGCTGTTTTTGTTGAACTTTGCTCTCTTTTGGTAAACACCAGTACTGGCATTTCTGAGTACAAACCTTTGCCCCTTTCTCTTGGAACCACTCTTCCACTAACCCCTAATAGAAACTTCCAAGCTTCATCTTATATGGACTCTCATGTAAGCTTTTTACTTTTCAATTTTTTTCCCCCAAACACACAAGCAATTTGTCGTTTCACCTGTGCTATTTGAATTTACTTACACTGCCTTACTTGTCTGTCTGTTCTAGCCCCTGCCTCCCAGTGTTCAGTCTGCTAAGGTCTGGGGTCGGTAACCTTGCTCTGCCAAGTTCTAGAGGGTAAAAGTTTTGGGTTTCCTTACAATACATAAGCAAATGAGCATGGCTATGTTCTAATAAAACTTTATGGACACTGAAATTTGAATTTCACATACTTTTCATGTGCCACAAAATCTGCTTCTTCTGATTTCATTTAAGCCATTAAAAAATATGAAAACCACTCTTAGGCTGTGCAACAACCAACAGGTAACAGGAGGTCCACAGTTACTTACTCTCAAGCAGTTGCACTAATTTATATTCCCACCACAGACAGTGCACAAGGGCTTCCTTTTCTTCACATCCTCATGAGCACATGCTGTCTCTTGTCTTTTTGATAATAACTACTCTGACAGGTGTGAGGTCTGTTGTTGTTTTGATTTACATTTCCCTGATAATTAGTGACCTTTTGATGTAACTGTTGGCCATTTAAATACCTTCTTGGAAAAATGTCTATTTATTAATGTCTTGCCATTTTTCATTGGATTGTTCAAATTTTTTTGGCCTTTGAGTTGTATACGTTCCTTATATATTTTGCATATTAACAACAGATGTCAGATTTGCACACATTTTCTTTGATTTTGTAGGTTGTCTTTTCATTTTGTTGCTTGCTTCTTTTGCCGTGTAGAGACTTTTTAGTTGATGTAGTTGTACTTATTTACCTTTGCTATTGTTGCTTGTGCTGTTGGTGTCATAGCCATAAAACCATTGCCAAGATCAATGTCAAGGAGATTTTTTCCCTGTGTTTTATTCTAGGAGTTTCATAGCTTCAGGTTTTATAGGTATCTTGAATCAATCTTGAGTTGAGTTTTGTGAGTGATGTAAGATAGGGGTTCAGTTTCATTCTCTTTTACGTGACTATCTAGGTTTACCAGCATCATTTTTTTCAGGAGGCTATCTTTACCCTACTGAGTGTTCTTGGCTCTTGTCAAATATTAGTTTACCATATATGCATGGGTTTATCTTGGGGCTTGTGATTCTGTTTCATTGGCCTGTATATCTGTTTTTATACCAGTGTCACACTCTTTTGATTGCTATAGCTCTATAATAGAGTTTGAAATCAGGAAGTGTGATATTTCTGGATTATTTTTTCTAAAATAGCTTTGGTTTCTCCATTATTGCATCTGAAAGTCCAAGATGAGGCACTACCCTCCTAAATATTTACCTTTCCCATCATCCTGTAAATATATAAATGTGCCTTTTCTTACATACACAAAAAGTATATCTCTCAGTATAAAACATGGAGAATCTATGTTGGAGCAGTCATCATTGGGAAGAATTTCTGCTCTTTCACTGGAGTGAGTAAAGAGGGAGAAATGTACTTCTGTAATTCTACTTTAGAAATTAAAACTTACTTCCTCTCAGGAAAAAAATTGTTTTATCCTGTAATTTGGTATATCAGGAATCCTATTATTTCTGTTATAATTTAGATGGACTAAGGATAAATATACTTTAAGTATACAGGTTAAGGATTTGGCCACTAATAAAATATTCTCACCTATTCTTCTGAAATATTTTTGAATTTTCATTCCTATTCTTTTATGGCTATCCGTATCAAAAGCAAAAACAGAATTAAAAAAGCAGAGTTAATATCTGAGGATGGATGCTGTAGTCAGATACCACAATGAACACTGGCATTTACATTAGAACATTTTGCAGTTAGTTTGCATCAATTATTGTGGGCATGTATCTGAAGCCTTCCTCTAATTCTCAGTATGGTTGATGATTCATGTTGTGGAAACATGTCATTTCTTTAGAGTTTGAACTATTATCTACCTCATAAAGCATGAGCTAAAATGTCAGATTTGTAATTTACATGTATAATGTACTATATTGAGGGCTTTTTTTTATTTAGAAGGACAATAGACGTAGCCTAAATTTTGTTGACATACTTCACCATGTGATGTATCTGTTGACAAAAGAAAAAAGCACCATGTAAAAGTTGTGAGTTACATTTTATTCAGGGACCTTACTGAGGAAAACAACCCAGGAAACAGCCTCTCAGAGTTCTGAGGACCTGCTCCAAGGAGGTAAGGGAAGAGTCAGGATATGTATGATTTTTTTCTTTGCTAGGAAAAAACATGTCAAACATCAAAATATTACTGCTAATCACAGAGAATAGACATCTCAGGTTAATGATTTTAGTTATTTTATACACATGAGAAGATACAAAAATCTGGAGTTCATTGAAATATTTCCTGAGATCTGTGTTTCAACGGTCTGGGGGCCTGCACATGCACAGAATGCTTTTCCTGTTTTTCTTCCTCTTGAGTTCCCCCCAGGGTGCTCAATCTGTGGGCAACTAGAGGAGCTAAAGGCTGTTCTTGGTAGAACTGGAATGGCAGTCAACCTTTTCTGCTTTATTCTCCTTCACGTATTTTACCATGGGGTAATATAAATCAAAATTTAAATTAGCCATCTCCAACAGTTAGTGATGTTTTTCTTCACTGATAAAAATTTCTTAGAAATGTGTGTTTCAGAGGCAATTAAGAAAAATACATGGTGACTGTTCTTAGTTTAATAATATCACCTTCATTCTGGTCCTAATGGAATTGCCTGGCAGGAGAGTCATGGATTTTAGAGCTACTTCTTTGCAACCCTCATCCTGGCCTATTGCTGCCACTGGTGCAAAATCTTATGATGTAGCAGATGCCATTGCAGAGACAAACTAGAGAGACACGAGCTCAATCTGCATAGTGTTGTCTCTAATTAGATTCTGCCCCTAGGGGCTATAAAGTATGCCATTTCAGATAACACTGGGAATTCAGACTACTTACCTGGAACCCCAAAACTGCCTCTGTTATTCAGGTTATTATTTTTGCCATTGATAGCTAGAGGCCCATGGTTGATCTTGAGAGTGACTGGATCAGTGTTCAGTTCAGTCAGGTCAGTCACTCAGTCGTGTCTGACTCTTTGTGACCCCATGGACTGCAGCACACCAGGCCTCCCTGTCCATCACCAACTCCTGGAGTTTACTCAAATTCATGTCCATTGAGTCGGAGATGCCATCCAACTATCTCATCCTCTGTCATCTCCTTCTCCTCCCACCTTCAATCATTCCCAGCATCAGAGCCTTTTCAAATGAGTCAGTTCTTCACATCAGGTGGCCAAAGTATTGGAGTTTCAGCTTCAGTATCAGTCCTTCCAATGAATATTCAGGACTGATTTCCTTTAGGATGGACTGGTTGGATCTCCTTGCAGTCCAAGGGACTCTCAAGAATCTTTTCCAGCACCACAGTTCCAAAGCATCAATTCTTCAGTGCTCAGCCTTCTTTATAGTCCAACTCTCACATGCATACATGACTACTGGAAAAACCATAGCCTTGACTAGACGGACCTTTGTTGGCAAAGTAATGTCTCTGCTTTTTAATATTCTGTCTAGGTGGGTCATAACTTTTCTTCCAAGGAGTGAGTGTCTTTCAATTTCATGGCTGCTGTCACCATCTACAGTGATTTTGGAGCCCAAGAAAATAAAGTGTTATCAGGAACCAAGATTGGTAGTGAGGTGTCTGCCTAGGCCAAGGATCTCCATTCTCAGCATCTCTTGGGGATCTTGGAGTCCCAGGGTCTCAGCTTCTCTGGGTTCACTGTGCACATGTGGCCATGTTTTATCCACTGCTGCTAGGAGTGGTGGCAGAGGAACGCCCCTCATCTCTGTGTAGCCCAACAGCCTCTATATTCCTGTGCATTCTGAAATAATCTCTTCCTTTCCCATCTCTTTAGCTTAATTCCTCAAGGAGCTGAACCATTCTTTAGCAGAAAGCCAAGAAAGCTGGTTATTTACTACTACTTTCGGTTCTATAATACCAAATTTCTCTCAGGGAACTAGGCACAACAAGCATGGTTACTTTCGCAGAATAAGGAGAAAAGAAAACTACAGACCTGACAAGTTCATCTCAAAGTCAATTTCATTTTCATTGTCTTTCAATATTATGATAAATCAGGTTTGAGTTGGCCACTATGGAATGAAACTGAAAACACATGCCTAAATTTAAATTTAATTAACAAAATATTATCCCAATTTATAGACAGCAAACTGGCTATTAACACATAAATATATTTTTCAAAGGTACTATTCCCGGACCACGTATTTTTGGTTGAGCAACAGACATGTCTTGTGTCCTGTGGCATACAGAGAGTTGTGGAACTGAAGAACATTGTTGGCTTTGAAAGAAAGAGTGAAGTCACTCAGTCATGTCTGACTCTTTGTGACCCCATGGACTGTAGCCCACCAGGCTCCTCCATCCATGGGATTTTCCAGGAAAGAATACTGGAGTGGGTTGCCATTTCCATCTCCAGGAGATCTTCCCAACCCAGGGATTGAATCCAGGCAGACGCTTTACTGTCTGAACCACTGACAATGTAAAAATGTCTTAAATAATGACAAGAATGCGTAAGCTTTAACTTTAAAAAAAAATTATAGATTAAAAGTTTGTTTACAAAACTAGGCACCAAGGAGATAATTAACAGGTTGGTTATTTGGTAACTGATGAAGAGTTCCCTAGATAAGAAGGAAATATTTAAGAAAAACTTAAAACTATACAGTATTTCTTATTACATTGCATTTACAAAATATATGCTTTCAAATAATTACAAATAACAGTATTTTTTAATTTAGAAGCTATCTTGTCTGTGGAAATACTTAATTTAAACTAAAATGTAGTAGGACAAATAAAATGAATTCTATATGGATATAATCTATGCAACAATATAGCCTAAAAAAAGGGGCAGAGAATGGAGCTATACTGAAACAAAGAAATAACACCAGACAGTAACTTGGAAAAATGTTAGGAAGAAATGAAGAATATCAGAAATGGTATATATGTAGGTTAATAAAAAAGAAAAACTTCATAAATATAATATTCTCCTTTGTTCTCCTAATTTCTATAAGATTTTATAAAGCAATAATTTTAATACTATGTTGCTGGGTTTATAACACACCTATATAAGCACAAATGAGGGAGGTTGGAACAGAACTATATTGAAAAAAGTTTCCATATTTTACACGATTTAAATTAGTGTTGCTCTGAAGTGGCATTTGAGCAGAGATCTAAATAGAGTGAGATGTGAGACCCAGGACTATCTGATTAGAGTGTCTCAGACAATTTACACAAAGGATACAAGGCAGATAAGTTGGATTTATTGAAGGAACAGAGAAAGCTAGAGTGGAGTTGACAATGGAGGGAAACTTATGACTCAATCACTTCAACATGTTCAGATTTTTAAATATATTGTGTGATCATATGGGCTTCCCTGGTGGCTCAGATGGTAAAGAATCTGCCTGCAATGTGGGACACCCAGGTTCAGTCCCTGGGTCATGAAGATCCCCTGGAGGAGGGCATGGCTACTGACTCCAGTGTTCTTGCCTAGAGAATCCCATGTGTCAGGAAGCATTTAACAAGAGGCTTCCTGTGTGCTGTTTTGGATCTGTCAGGAACCCTCTGGCCCTTATTGATTCCTGAATATTCAGGAATTAAGAGGAGAGGCACGCCTTTCCCGGGGCTGAGGAATCCAGGCAGTTCTCATTACAGTGATAAGTACCCTCTTCCTTTATATGAGCCATACAGTAAAAGGTGATTGTTTGCAACTATCTCTCTTTGATAGGGATTGTCTTATGTTTTGTAAGACTGGAAGTTTAATCTTTATCTTTGCTGAGAATAACCACCTTGTAAGACAGTATATATGCCCACACCATGTTGATTTAAACACCTTTGCTCCATCAGAGCTTTGGTCCCCGTTTCTTCCTTCCTTCCTTCCTTTCTTTCTTTCTTTCCTTCCTTCCTTCCTTCTTTCTTTTCTTTCTTTCTTCTCTCTCTCTCTATTTCTGGCTAATTCCGTGGAGCATGGAGGCCCGCCGAGCTCACTTTCTTGCCCGGGCTCCTAAGACCCTCTCGAGAAGGCGCACTATGCCTTCACCCACTCGAGAGGGCGCCTGGTGCCTATGTACAGCAGCGCGAGCCCTAAGAACAGGGCTCTATTGGCTTTCCGTGTAAACCAGGGGATGTCAGCCTCTTTCTCTCTTACTCTCGGAACCACCAGGTTCTGGTCCATTAAAGGACCAACAAGCGCTATCAGCCTCTTTCTCTCTCTTACTTTCTTATCATCGACTCTGGACCACCAGGTTCCGGTCCATTAGACCAACAAGTGGCGCCTGAACAGGGACTCTGGTACACGTGGCTTCGGACGGAGTGACCCCCAGGGCCTATTGAGGCCGGTAAGTACTAAGACATGGGTAAATCGGCTGGAAAGCCCCCTCACTTTTCTACTTTACTTCAGCACTTATTTAAAGTTCAGGGATTTTCGGTTTCACGCCAGAGAATAGAGGCTTGCCTTCAGACAGTGGTTGAATGTAACCCTTGGTTCCCTAATGAAGGTAGTTCCGATAGATTTCTGGGCCCTATGGGCTCTCATTGAAACTGTGATTCTGCCATTTCAAGGTAATTCTAGTCCTCCTGATATTCGGCAACAGGCAGAACACTTATTACATGAATATAAATTAGATGATTATACCTTACAAAAGGCCCAATTAGAATAACAAAAGATACTTCAAGATTTTCCTACTAACCCTGACCCAGTTGCTCCAAGGGCTCCTCCCCTGCCAGGGGGCACATATCCCAATGTCTCTCCCTCGATAAAACCTAATGATTTTGACAAAGACTCCCCTAAGACACCTTTTGACATTAAAACTGACAATACCTTTCTGAATAACAATAATCTACCCGCTTCCGACAGAGGCTCTCTGAGTTGCTGGCTTTGCAATTGCAAGTCTCTGAAGCTGAAGGTTTCTCCGCCTTTCCAGTTTTAAGAAATGTTGATGCTCAGGGGCAAATAACACCTCAATATGAAGGCATTAACCTTTTTCACAAGCAAAAAGTGAAAAAGGCCATAACTTTGTATGGGCCACTTTCGCCTTTTGCTAGAGAGATTCTAAATGCTATGGCCTCTTCTATTGGAACCTTTATTCCCCATGATTGGTGAATTTTAATAAAAGCTCTCCTTAAACCAGGAGAGTATCTTCAACGGACAATGTGGTTTCAAGATACAGCCAGAGATCATGCTAACAGAAATGCTCGAGCTGGTGCTCCCCAAAACCGAATTACTTTTGAGATGCTAACTGGCACCGGACAATTTGACGCTATAGAAGCTCAAATACGATGCCCTCCTTTATTGCACGATCAATTAAAAACAGTGGCCCTTGAAGCTTGGGATCGAATTACTCCTCAAAGGGAGCCTACAGGTAGCTACACTAAAATATTGCAGGACCTAATGAAAAGTATGTCGATTTCTTAGCTAGATTAGAAACTGCTATTTCCCATACAATAATTAGAGAAAAAGCTAGAAAGCAGCTAGAGAAACTACTTGCTTATGATAATACAAATCAGGAATGTCAAAGGGCTATAGCCCCAATTTGTGATACAGGGAATATTTTTGATTATTTGAAGGCTTGTCGCAATATAAGATCAGAAACTCAAAAGATGCAAATGCTAGCTAAAACAAAAAAGAAAAATACCTTAAGAAAGGGAAATGAAGGATGCTTTACATGTAGAGATAAGATCCATTTAAAAAAAGACTGCCCTGGGGAGGAGCCAAGATGGCAGAGGAATAGGACTGGGAGACCACTTTCTCCCCTACAAATTCATCGAAAGAACAATTGAACGCTGAGCAAACTTCACAAAACAACTTCTGATTGCTAGCAGAGGACATCAGGCGCCCAGAAAAATAGCCCATTGTCTTCAAAAGGAGGTAGGACAAAATATAAAAGATAAAAAGAGAGACAAAAGACTAGGGATGGAGACCCGTCCCAGGAAGGGAGTCTTAATAGAGGAAGTTTCCAAACACCAGGAAACCCTCGCACTGGTGGGCCTGGGGGAAGTTTTTGAATCTCGGAGGGCAACCTAACTGGGAGGAAAAATAAATAAAACCCACAGATTACATGCCTAAAAGCAACTCCCAGGAGAAAAGTACCCCGGACTCCCGCATCTGCCACCAGCAAGTTGAGGCGGAACGGAGAGGAGCGGGCGGCATTGCTTAGGGTAAGGACTGGCCCGAAGGCCCTGAGAGCAATTGGAGGGAGCTTTCGTGAGATAGCAACTTAAACTGTGGGATAGCAAGAGAGAGAGAGAGAAAATTAACCAGCCCAAACACACTGCCGGCTGTTCGCAGAACAAAGGGACTGAGCAACTCCAGAGAATAGCTAGCCAGCAGCGGACCGGCCCATCCCCTCAGGAGGCAGGAGGCAGGAGGTGGGGGGAGGGGAAAGGGGCAAACTCGGCCCCAGAGACAGTATCCCCTACCACACTGCAAACAGGCCTCCAGTTTCTAACCAAAGACTTCCTGAGATTCTGGATGGTTGACATCCGCCAGGAGGGTCGCGGCTAAACACAAGGCGCACGCACCGACTGGCTCGGGCGGAAACTGAGGCTGGGACCATGGAGGGGAGAAGGCGCGCCGCACCCGGGGAGAGTGCGCCCGTCAAGCTCCCAGCTGCCTGAGCTGCTCGGCGGGGAAGGCAGAAAACGCAGGCTCAACCGAGTCTGCGCTTTTGTGGAACACCGGAGGGCTGGAACCATGTGCAGCGCAGGGCACACTCCATATAGAGCAGCCGGGAGGCTGAACAGTGTAGAGTGGGAAAGCACACGCTGCGGGCGGGGCAAACCCAGTGTGGCCGGAACACGGTGAGTGCTCCCCACACACAGTGAAATTTGTCTGCAGCGCCCCGCCCTCTCCGCAGCAGGACTGAACTAGCAAACCTGAACAAAAGACCACCTCCGCCCGCCTGTGTCAGGGTGGAAATTAGACACTTAAGAGACCGGCAAACAGAAGCCAAATAAACAAAGGGAACCACTTCAGAAGGGACCGGTGCAACAGATTAAAATCCCTGTAGGTAACACCGACGACACCGGAAGGGGCCTATAGAGATCGAGAAGTGTAAGCTGGAACAAGGAGCTATCTGAAACTGAACCGAACCCACACTGACCGCAACAGCACCAGAGAAATTCCTAGATATATTTTTACCTTTTTTTTTTTTTAAGTAAAAAAATTTTTTTCCTTTTCTTTTCTTTTTTATTTTTTCTCTTTTATTTTCTTATAAAATTCCCTACTACTCCCCCATTACTCCTTACTTTCATTTTCATACATTTTTATGATTTTTTTTTAATTAGGAAAAAAATTTTTTTCTTGTTTTTTTTTCTTATTTTTCTCTTATTTTCTTTTAAAGTCCTCTATTACTCCTCTATTATTCCTTAATTTTCATTTTCATTTCACTATAACCGTGCAAAAAAAAAAAAAAAGGAGAAGCCCTAATTTTAAACTGAACTTCATATATATTTCTAACATTTTTTTTGATTTTGTTTTTAATATTGTATTTTTAAGAGTCTAACCTCTACTCTAGATTTTTAATCTTTGTTTTTCAGTATGTGATATAAATTTTGGACATTTAAGAATCCAATATTAAGTTCCCATTTTTATTCAGGAGTGTGTTGATTACTCTCTCCCACTTTTGACTTTTTGTTTTCTACCTCATAACACCTCTATTTCCTCCTTTCCCCTTCTCTTCCCAATCCAATTCTGTGAATCTTGGTGGGTGTCTGGGCTACGGAGAACACTCTGGGAACAGACAACTGCGTAGATCTGTCTCTCTCCTCTTGAGTCCCCCGTTTTCTCCTCCTGCTCATCTCTATCTCCCTCCTCCCTCTCCTCTTTTTCATAACTCTGTGAACCTCTCTGGGTGTCCCTCACAGTGGAGAATCTTTTCATCATTAACCTAGAAGTTTTATCATCAGGGCTGTATAGTTGGAGAAGTCTTGAGACTACTGGAAGAATAAAACTGAAATCCAGAGGCAGGAGACTTAAGCCCAAAACCTGAGAACACCAGAAAACTCCTGACTACAGGGAACATTAAGTAATAGGAGACCATCCAAAAGCCTCCATACCTACACTGAAACCAACCACCACCCAAGAGCCAATAAGTTTCAGAGCAAGACATACCACACAAATTCTCCAGCAACGCAGGAACATAGCCCTGAATGTCAACATACAGGCTGCCCAAGGTCACACCTAACACATAGACCCATCTCAAAACTCATTACTGGGCACTCCATTGCTCTCCAGAGAGAAGAAATCCAGTTCCACCCACCAGAACACCGACGCAAGCTTCCCTAACCAGGAAACCTTGACAAGCGAATCATCCAACCCCACCCACTGGGTGAAACCTCCACAATAAAAAGGAACCACAGACCACCAGATTACAGAAAGCCCACTCCAGACACAGCAATCTAAACAAGATGAAAAGGCAGAGAAATATCCAACAGGTAACGGAACATGAAAAATGTCCACCAAGTCAAACAAAAGAGGAGGAGATAGGGAATCTACCTGAAAAAGAATTTAGAATAATGGTAATAAAAATGATCCAAAATCTTGAAAACAAAATGGAGTTACAGATAAATAGCCTGGAGACAAAGATTGAGAAGATGCAAGAAATGTTTAATAAAGACCTAGAAGATATAAAAAAAGAGTCAATTAAAAATGAATAATGCAATAAATGAGATCAAAAACACTCTGGAGGGAACCAACAGTAGAATAACGGAGACAGAAGATAGGATAAGTGAGGTAGAAGATAAAATGGTGGAAATAAATGAAGCAGAGAGGAAAAAAGAAAAAAGAATCAAAAGAAATGAGGACAACCTCAGGGACCTCTGGGACAATGTGAAACGCCACAACATTGGAATCATGAGTCCCAGAAGAATAAGACAAAAAGAAAGGCCATGAGAAAATACTCGAGGAGGTAATGGCTGAAAACTTCCCTAAAATGGGGAAGGAAATAGTCACACAGATCCAAGAAACCCAGAGAGTCCCAAACAGGATAAACCCAAGGCGAAACACCCCAAGACACATATCAAATCAAATTAACAAAGATCAAACACAAAGAATAAATATTAAAAGCAGCAAGGGAGGAAGAACAAATAACACACAAAGGGATTCCCATAAGGATAACAGCTGATCTATCAACAGAAACCCTTCAGGCCAGAAGGGAATGGCAGGACATACTTAAAGTAATGAAAGAGAATAACCCACAACCTAGATTACTGTACCCAGCAAGGATCTCATTCAGATATGAAGGAGAATTCAAAAGCTTTACAGACAAGCAAAAGCTGAGAGAATTCAGCACCACCAAACCAGCTCTTCAACAAATGCTAAAGGATCTTCTCTAGACAGGAAATGCAGAAAGGTTGTATAAACGTGAACCCAAAACAACAAAGTAAATGGCAACGGGACCATACCTATCAATAATTACCTTAAATGTAAATGGGTTGAATGCCCCAACCAAAAGACAAAGTCTGGCTGAATGGATACAAAAACAAGACCCCTATATATGCTGTCTACAAGAGACCCACCTCAAAACAAGGGACACATACAGACTAAAAGTGAAGGGCTGGAAAAAAATATTTCACGTAAACGGAGACCAAAAGAATGCAGGAGTCGCAATACTCATATCAGATAAAATAGACTTTCAAATAAAGGCTGTGAACAGAGACAAAGAAGGACACTACATAATGATCAAAGGATCAATCCAAGAAGAAGATATATATATATACAAAAAAAAGGATCAATCCAAGAAGAAGATATAACAATTATAAATATATATGCACCCAACATAGGAGCACAACAATATGTAAGGCAAATGCTAATGAGTATGAAAGAGGAAATTAGTAGTAACACAATAATAGTGGGAGACTTTAATACCCCACTCACAACTATGGATAGATCAACTAAACAGAAAATTAACAAGGAAACACAAACTTTAAATGACACAATGGACCAGCTAGACCTAATGGATATCTATAGGACATTTCACCCCAAAACAATCAACTTCACCTTTCTCTCAAGTGCACACGGAACCTTCTCCAGAATAGATCACATCCTGGGCCATAAATCTGGTCTTGGTAAATTCAAATTGAAATCATTCCAGTCATCTTTTCTGACCACAGTGCAGTAAGATTAGATCTCAATTACAGGAAAAAAATTGTTAAAAATTCAAACATATGGAGGCTAAATAACATGCTTCTGAATAACCAACAAATCATAGAAGAAATCAAAAAAGAAATCAAAATATGCATAGAAATGAAAGAAAATGAAAACATAACAACCCAAAACCTATGGGACACTGTAAAAGCAGTGCTAAGGGGAAGGTTCATAGCATTACAGGCTTACCTCAAGAAACAAGAAAAAAGGCAAATAAATAACCTAACTCTACACCTAAAGCAACTAGAGAAGGAAGAAATGAAGAACCCCAGGGTTAGTAGAAGGAAAGAAATCTTAAAAATTAGGGCAGAAATAAATGCAAAAGAAACTAAAGAGACCATAGCAAAAATCAACAAAGCTAAAAGCTGGTTTTTTGAAAAAATAAATGAAATTGACAAACCATTAGCAAGACTCATTAAGAAACAAAGAGAGAAGAACCAAATTAACAAAATTAGAAATGAACATGGAGAGATCACAACAGACAACACTGAAATACAAAGGATCATAAGAGACTACTACCAGCAGCTCTATGCCAATAAAATGGACAACTTGGAAGAAATGGACAAATTCTTAGAAAAGTATAACTTTCCAAATCTGAACCAGAAAGAAATAGAAGATCTTAACAGACCCATCACAAGCAAGGAAATCGAAACTGTAATCAAAAATCTTCCAGCAAACTAAAGCCCAGGATCAGATGGCTTCACAGCTGAATTCTACCAAAAATTTAGAGAGGAACTAACACCTATGTTGCTCAAACTCTTCCAGAAAATTGCAGAAGAAGGTAAACTTCCAAACTCATTCTATGAGGCCACCATCACCCTAATTCCAAAACCGGACAAAGATGCCACAAAAAAAGAAAACTACAGGTCAATATCACTGATGAACATAGATGCAAAAATCCTTAAGAAAATTCTAGCAAACAGAATCCAACAACATATTAAAAAAATCATACACCATGACCAAGTGGGCTTTATCCCAGGAATGCAAGGATTCTTTAATATCTGCAAATCAATCAATGTAATACACCACATTAACAAATTGAAAGATAAAAACCATATGATTATCTCAATAGATGCAGAAAAAGCCTTTGACAAAATTCAACATCCATTTATGATTAAAACTCTCCAGAAAGCAGGAATAGAAGGAACATACCTCAACATAATAAAAGCTATATATGACAAACCCACAGCAAGCATCACCCTCAATGGTGAAAAATTGAAAGCATTTCCCCTAAAATCAGGAACAAGGCAAGGGTGCCCACTCTCACCACTACTATTCAACATAGTTTTGGAAGTTCTGGCCACAGCAATCAGAGCAGAAAAATAAGTAAAAGGAATCCAGATAGGAAAAGAAGAAGTGAAACTCTCACTGTTTGCAGATGACATGATCCTCTACATAGAAAACCCTAAAGACTCTACCAGAAAATTACTAGAGCTAATCAGCGAATATAGTAAAGTTGCAGGATATAAAATTAACACACAGAAATCCCTTGCATTCCTATACACTAACAATGAGAAAACAGAAAGAGAAATTAAGGAAACAATACCATTCACCATTGCAACAAAAAGAATAAAATACTTAGGAGTATATCTACCTAAAGAAACAAAAGACCTATACATAGAAAACTATAAAACACTGACGAAAGAAATCAAAGAGAACACAAACAGATGGAGAAATATACTGTGTTCATGGATTGGAAGAATCAATATTGTCAAAATGGCTATACTACCCAAAGCAATCTATAGATTCAAATGCAATCCCTATCAAGCTACCAACGGTATTTTTCACAGAACTAGAACAAATAATTTCACAATTTGTATGGAAATACAAGAAACCTCGAATAGCCAAAGTAATCTTGAGAAAGAAGAATGGAACTGGAGGAATCAACCTGCCTGACTTCAGACTCTACTACAAAGCCACAGGCATCAAGACAGTATGGTACTGGCACAAAGACAGATATATAGATCAATGGAACAGAATAGAAAGCCCAGAGATAAATCCACGAACCTATGGACACCTTATCTTCGACAAAGGAGGCAAGGATATACAATGGAAAAAAGACAACCTCTTTAACAAGTGGTGCTGGGAAAAGTGGTCAACCACTTGTCAAAGAATGAAACTAGAACACTTTCTAACACCATACACAAAAATAAACTCAAAATGGATTAAAGATCTAAATGTAAGACCAGAAACTATAAAACTCCTAGAGGAGAACATAGGCAAAACACTCTCCGACATAAATCACAGCAGGATCCTCTATGACCCACCTCCTAGAATATTGGAAATAAAAGCAAAACTAAACAAATGGGACCTAATGAAACTTAAAAGCTTTTGCACAACAAAGGAAACTATAAGCAAGGTGAAAAGACAGCCCTCAGATCGGGAGAAAATAATAGCAAATGAAGAAACAGACAAAGGATTAATCTCAAAAATATACAAGCAACTCCTGAAGCTCAATTCCAGAAAAATAAATGACCCAATCAAAAAATGGGCCAAAGAACTACACAGACATTTCTCCAAAGAAGACATACAGATGGCTAACAAACACATGAAAAGATGTTCAGCATCACTCATTATCAGAGAAATGCAAATCAAAACCACAATGAGGTATCATTATACGCCAGTCAGGATGGCTGCTATCCAAAAGTCTACAAGCAATAAATGCTGGAGAGGGTGTGGAGAAAAGGGAACCCTCTTACACTGTTGGTGGGAATGCAAACTAGTACAGCCGCTATGGAGAACAGTGTCGAGATTTCTTAAAAAACTGGAAATAGAACTGCCATATGACCCGGCAATCCCACTTCTGGGCATACACACCGAGGAAACCAGATCTGAAAGAGACACGTGCACCCCAATATTCATCGCAGCACTGTTTATAATAGCCAGGACATGGAAGCAACCTAGATGCCCATCAGCAGATGAATGGATAAGGAAGCTGTGGTACATATACATCATGGAATATTACTCAGCCATTAAAAAGTATTCATTTGAATCAGTTCTAATGAGATGGATGAAACTGGAGCCCATTATACAGAGTGAAGTAAGCCAGAAAGATAAAGACCATTACAGTATACTAACACATATATATGGAATTTAGAAAGATGGTAATGATAACCCTATATGCAAAACAGAAAAAGAGACACAGATGTACAGAACAGAATTTTGGACTCTGTGGGAGAAGGCGAGGGTGGGATGTTTCGAGAGAACAGCATCGAAACATGTATATTATCTAGGGTGAAACAGATCACCAGCCCAGGTGGGATGCATGAGACAAGTGCTCGGGCCTGGTGCACTGGGAAGACCCAGAGGGATCGGGTAGAGAGGGAAATGGGAGGGGGGATCGGGAAGGGGAATACATGTAAATCCATAGCTGATTCATGTCAATGTATGACAAAAACCACTACAGTATTGTAAAGTAATTAGCCTCCAACTAATAAAAATAAATGAAAAATTAAAAAAAGAAAGTAAAAAACAAACAAACAAACAAAACCTCCAAAAATCTGCCCTCGCTGTTGTAGAGAAAAGCACTGGGCCAAAGAGTATAAATCTAAATTTGGTATTAAAGAAAAACCTATTCCGGGAAACTCGAAGCAAGAGACCTCCCAGGTTCCCTTCAACAAAAATCAGGGGCAAATTCCATTTTTCCCTCAAACCCTCAACAACCGGCAGCGTTGCCCTTGATATACCAGCCCTAAACTCCTTTACCCTCAAGAAGTCCCCTCTAAAATACCTACTAGACTTTTTGGGCCCCTGCCCCCAAGCCTTCAGTACAAGAAGGACAGGGTTCTCCAAATGGAAAAAATAGGCTGCAAGTGTCAGACATATTTATCTCTCTTAAGCAGCAGAAAAAACAAACAAACAAACAAAAAAAACAACTAGCGATATATATATATATATATATATTTTTCTTCTCTATACAAATTTAAAAAGAGGTTCCTCTTAAAATACAGTGTTATCATAATGACACCTGGTTTCACTTGAAGTTAACTATTCTCAAACCCTGAGTTAACCAATGCATTTTTCTTATAGAAATGTTTGCCTTAAGCTATGTTAATGTGCTATAGATTTACCCCAGACTCTGTCTTCAAGTTGGTTCTGCCTAAGACTCAGAACAGACTTGAGAAACCTGTATGTTTTACTCATGCAAATGTTCTCTTAAGATATGTTAATGAAACTGTATTTGCTTAAAAACTTGCCTTTCTTCAAGATTCATGTCAATCATTTTGTGGCCCAAGACAACTCACCTGGTGCTAAGGTTATCTCAAAGTGCATGTTGTAGGTGAGGTGCCTGGTGCTATTCTCTTCAGTTTTGAGACATTTCCTTTCTCTAATTAACAGACTGCTGGTAGTTATATGACACCTGGCTAAAGACTAGCAGGGGGCCACTCTTTCCGCCCCCTTCTGATGCCTATGTCAGAGGCTTTCTCCATCTCCTTTATACTTTAATAAAACTTTATTATAAATAAGTCTCAATTTGAGAACACATTACAAACATATACTGATTTCCAAATAGCTTTTCTGGAATATTTTGGAGAAATTTCATTTCATTATCCTTCTTGTAAGCTGTGGAATTTCTTCAAAAATACTGAATTTATTATTTCTCACATTATCAGCTCACAGCCTGTACCACAAGCTGAGGTTTTTTAATATAGATGAGACTAAAAATGCCAAAGCTTCTTTCTGGTCTCTTAAAGAATACAAAGTCTTTTACACTAAATTCCATTCTGCTCAACAAAATAAAGTATATGCTCCTATTCAAGTTATTGCCTATATCCTTACCCCATTAATATAGTCTCTGATTCTAAATATTCAGTTTTTGTATTGAAAAATACAAAAACCTCCACCATAAACTCCTAGTTCTATTAAAACAGACCTTGGCCCTGCCTATATTTCTAGATACTTTAAACAATTTTTACAATCTTTTTCTATTAAACATATTACAGGTATTCCTTATAATCCACAGACATGAGACATAGTCGAACAAACTCATCACACACTAAAGTTACAAATAAAAAAATTAAAGAAGGGGGAATACACAGGCATGTTAGGGGAAGCACACTGATTGAAACCGCCCACCCTGGCCAGGCACCATAGTAACCATTTGCATGAGTTGTTTTATGGCAGGAGATCCTGATAAGGAATACTGAACTAATAGGCCACCACCAGCTGGAAGAGTTCGGGAAAGATCGGAAGAGTTCGGGAAAGATCGAGAGGAGACACTACCTGTCCGTCCACTTCCCAGAATCCCTCTTGCTAGCATCCATCTTGGCTAAGCGATGCGTGCGCCACCAGGAAAGACTCTGAATTAGAATGATTGGCCAAAGACCACCCGGAAACTAATCCCATTACCATAAAACCCAAGACTGCGAGCCACGCGGCAGAGCAGTTCTCCTGGGTTCCCTTACCTACTGCTCTCCACCCGGGTGCCCTTTCCCAATAAAATCTCTTGCTTTGTCAGCATGTGTCTCCTCGGACAATTCATTTCCGAGTGTTAGACAAGAGCCCAGTTTCGGGCCCTGGAAGGGGTCCCCCTTCCTGCAACAGGCACACTACTGTCTTCCTTATCTAAAGCAGACTTTACTAGATTCCAACATAAGATATTTTCTAAACTCATAATTATTGTCAATACAACTCTATTTGTTTTAAATTTTTTAAACCTACCACAGGGAAATATTTTAACAAGAGAAAAAAGATTTCGAGGAATTGAAGGACACTTCTCTTCCTTTGCCCATTTGGGACCAAGACAGGTTCAATAAACAATAGAAATTTGAGAAATTAATCTTATGGGGAAAGGGATATGCTTGTATTTCCCCAGGTGGATCCAACAAACTTTTTCCTCAGAAAATTTGACCCAAGGGGGCCCCCAACATTCAAAATGGAAACAACAAGAACCCCGGGAGGAAGAAATTCCAATCAGGCCATGGCTGCTCTAAAGATCTCCAGAAAGCACCGCCCTCAGCGACATCAACCCTATGATCTCCTCACTTGGGGACAAATAAAAACCCTCACTAATCAAGTTAAGAATCTGATTTCTCAACAGGGTCCTGAAACCTTATCGCTATGTTCTTTTGGCCTGCAACCCCCCCTCCCCCAACTCAAGCCGGATTAACTAACTTACTTACCCAACCCCCCTTTATTTCAGGTCATAAAATGGATGGAGAAAAGACCCAGCATATCAACCAATGACTCCACCCACATGCCCCCTCCCTGGAACCCTCACACCCTGGGGAGGAGGGAAAACTAATTAACATTTCTTTAGGTTATGAAGTCCTTCCATTGCCTGGGCCCAGGAAAACTATGCATAAACGTCGACCGACAAACTTGGGCTTTCATCCTGCCTCCAAAAGAAGACTTTCAGACATTGCTGCCCTTTTTCTGTCTGTGAACCATGTTTACTACTGAAACTTTAGGGGAAGAGTTAGGGAAAGAACAAAAAACATTATGTAAAAGGTTACTAACACTACGTTGAAACATTACCATGACAAAGGACTTCTTGGCTGACACCCTCCTCCTCCTTGAATCATCCTCGATAAACAAATTGGGCCTGAACTAGAGACATATAAAACATATGGAAACTTGCTGCCAGCACCAAAGAACTTGGGACTCGGACTGGACATTTCACAGGGACCAGTCGTGGTCATAGTAACTATTTCATATTTTATACAGGCCTGTGTCCCACTTCCTTTTGTTATAGCCATAAGAAATTTACAAATTGATCTGTAACTCGCATTAATTGCCAATTTTGTGTTACTCCTGTTCATTTCAATCATAGTACTTACAACTGGGAACAAATCAAATTTCATTTACTTGTTAATGCCTCTCTGAATGTACAATTACTGCAAAAAGGAAATCTTTAAAACTTTTTCTAAACGTCTGCCCTCTTCCACTAACTTGAAGACTTTAGCTGAACAAATTATCCAGGCTAGACCCACAAGGATGGTTTCAAAGTATTACCCACAACATCGGGTCTAAAACTGTAACTTTGGTAATTGTCTTGATAGTTGTATTTGTTGTTTATCATCACCTTTCTATAAGGTTGGTTAACACTAACCAAACTCATTTGGTCAGGACCTTTTTCTTACAAATATAATAAAATAGGGGGAATTGTCAGGAAGCATTTAACAAGAGGCTTCCTGTGTGCTGTTTTGGATCTGTCAGGAACCCTCTGGCCCTTATTGATTCCTGAATATTCAGGAATTAAGAGGAGAGGCACGCCTTTCCCGGGGCTGAGGAATCCAGGTATTTCTCATTACAGTGATAAGTACCCTCTTCCTTTTTATGAGCCATACAATAAAAGGTGATTGTTTGCAACTCTCTCTCTTTGATAGGGATTGTCTTATGTTTTGTAAGTCTGGAATTTTAATCTTTATCTTTGCTGAGAATAACCAGCTTGTAAGACAGTATATATGCCCATGCCATGTTTTGATTAAAACACCTTTGCTCCATCAGAGCTTTGGTCCCTGTTTCTTTCTCTCTCTCTCTTTCTTTCCTTCTTTCTTTCTTTCTCTGTCTCTCTCTCTCTTTCTTTCTTCTCTCTCTCTGTCTCTCTCTCTATTTCTGGCTAATTCCTTGGAGCTCAGAGGCCGGCTGAGCTCACTTTCTTGCCCGGGCTCCTAAGACCCTCTCGAGAAGGCGCACTATGCCTTCACCCACTCGAGAGGGCGCTTGGTGCCCGCGTGCAGCAGCGCGAGCCCTGAGAACAGGGCTCTATTGGCTTTCCGTGTAAACCAGGGGATATCAGCCTCTTTCTCTCTCCTACTCTCAGAACCACCAGGTTCCGGTCCATTAAAGGACCAACAAGCGCTATCAGCCTCTTTCTCTCTCTTACTCTCTTACTGTTGACTCTGGACCACCAGGTTCCGGTCCATTAAAGGACCAACACCCATGAACAGAGAACCTGGTGGGCTACAGTCTGTGGGGTTGCAAAGAGTCAGACACAACTGAGCAACTAATATGCATACACACACACTCACACATACACACGATCTTTAATAATTATTGTATTGGTCAAGTTCATTGTTTCTTATTTGTGTTAAGGGATAAAGAAGATGTCAAAAAAGGCAAAGGAAATGTTGATAATATGTAATTGAGGAGTCCAGCACCATACCAAAATCCTACTTGCAATCTCTCAGGTCCACCCATTCATAATTAGAAGGCTTTACCTGGAAGGTCTCAGGGGTCCAATCTGCCCTCTCCACAGCAGACCTGGTACCAAGATAAAAGACAAACCACAAGCTGGAGGAAAATATTTGAAACAGACACATCTGATAAATGGCTGTTCTCCAAAATATAAGAGAATTCTTAAAACTCAACGAGAAAGCAACCTGATTTTTTTCCCAAACCTTTTAAACTTTTTATTTTGTATTAGGGTATACCTGATTAACAATGTTGTGTTGGTTTTAGGTGTACAGCTAAGGGACTCAGCCATCCATGTACCTGTATCCATTCTCCCCCAAACCTCCCTCCCATCCAGACTGGCACATTTTAACATGGAGCAGAGTTCCATATGCTATACAGTAGAAAACAAACTGATTTAAAAATGAGTCAAAGACCTTAAATGATATATAACCAAAAAAGATATATGATCAACAAATAAGCATGTGAAAAGATGCTCAATATCATATGTCATCAAGAAAATGCAAGTGAAGACAACAATGAAACAGAATCATGGAGACAGAGAACAAGCTTGTGGTTTCCAGGGGAAGGGGGTGATGTTTGAGGAAGGGTGGGTTGGGAGTTTAGGATTAGCAGATGCAATCTATTATATAGAAAATGGATAAACAAGGTCCTACTGTATAGCACAGGGAACTCCAATCACTATCCTATAATAAACCATTAATGGAAAAGAATATGAAAAATAATATATATAGATATGTATAACTAAATTACTTTGCTGTTCAACAGAAATTAACATAACACTGTAAATCAACCATGATTCCATAAAACGCATTTAAAAAAACAAGATGCTACTAACAGCCTGTTAGAATGGCCGAAATCTGGAATACCAACAGCAGGAAGTCCTGGAGAAAATGTGGGACAGCAGGAATGCTCATTCATTGTCGAGGGAATTCTGAATGGTGCAGCCACTTTGGAAGACAGGTTGGTAATTTCTTACAAAACTAATCATACTCTTACCATGAGATTCTGCAATTCGCTTCTTAGTATTTACCCAAATGAGTTGAAAACTTACATCCACATAAAAATGGATATTTATAGCAGATTTATTTATAATTGCTTAAACCTGGAAGCAAGCAAGATGCCCTCAGTAGGTGAGTGGATAAATAAAGTGTGGCATATCCAGACAGTTATATTATACAGCACTAAAAAGAAATGAGCCTTCAAGCTGTGTGAAACGACTGGAGGAAACTTAAATTCATATTACTAAGTGAACGAAGTCAATCTGAAGAAGCTACATATTATATGATTCCAGTTTACATAACATTTTGAAAAAGGTAAAATTTGGAGACAGTAAAAAGATCAGTAGCTACCAGGGGAGAGGAGGATCCCTAGGCAGAACACAGATTAATTCTTAGGACAATGAACCTACTCTGTATGATACTATAATGGTGGATATATGTCATTATGAATTTGTCCAAATCCATAGAATGTACATCAAAAGAGAGACCTAAAGGAAATGATGAACTTTAAGTGGCAATGATTTGCCAAGATAGTTTCACCATTGTAACCCATCTACCACTCTAGTGGGGAAAGTTGATAACAGAGGAGGCTCTGCACGTATAGGACAGAGGACAGGGTTTATATGGGAAATCTCTGTACCTCCTTTTATTTTTGCTCTATGCTGAAAACACAGGTCTAAAAAATACTTACTCTTCTTCAGTCAGACATTTCTTTACCACATAATTTCTCATTTTGCCTTCTGATAGCATTTAACTACAAGACACTGTTCTGCTTATTTCATGCTAGGTGTAGCTAGTTATACCTTTATGATTTTATCACTCCAAATAAATGTTATGCTCCTTGAGGAGAAGCATTTCTTCATTCCTCTGCGTATTCTCTTTCCTGAGAATACACATGCCTTGATCTCTATATGACTGAAAATAAAATATAAGGACAACTTTATTCTGTAGAAAATATTCAAAATGTATTTTTCCTTTCACTTTGCATCCAGTGTTCTATAATTTTTTTATTCAACTATGCTGACATTATTGTTCTATTTTTTATTAGTACGCAATATTTTTTATTTAAAAACATTGGAAGCAACAGGAAGCATTTATTTTTAAGGAGAAATAAATTATAAGACTACCTATGAATGCAGGATTTGCTTACTTAAAAAAAGTGACACAAATTCATATGGCAATGCATTACTGAATTTAGTTTTCTTCCTTGTCTCTAAGACTACAAAGAAAAAATGTTGTGTTATTTTGTTCCTATGAATTGATAAAAAGGAAGTTTTCATAGTTTTTTAAATGAAAATTTTATATAAAATTCACTGCTTAACATAATAAACATTGTGCATGCCCAGTCACTTCAGTGGTGTCCAACTCTTGGTAACCCTATGAAATGTAGCTCTCCAGGCTCCTCTGTCCATGGGATTCTCCAGGCAAGAATACTGGAGTGGGTTGCTTCTCCAGGGGACCTTTGTGACCCACGGATTGAACCAGTGTCTCCTGTGTCTCCTGCATTGCAGGTGGATTCTTTACCACTGTGCCACCAGGGAAGCCCCAAAACAACGGTACTTACCTTAGTGCTGGTGGTGGTAGTGTAGTTGCTAAGTCGTGTCTGATTCTTGGAGCACCATGGACTGTAGCCCACCAGGCTCCTATGTCCATGGGGTTTCCCAGGCAAGAACACTGGAGTAGGTAGCATTTTTTTAATAGCAAATATGACAAAGTTGCACATATTTTTTCATATCTTACTTTGATAGGCAGAATGATAGCCCCTCAAAAATGTCCATATTCTTAACTCTGGGGGCTGTCAGTATGTTTCAGAATGTGGCAAAGGAGAACTAAGGTTGCAGATGGAATTAAGGTTCTAAGCAGCTGACCTTAAAAATAGAGTATCCTGGCTTTTCCAGGTTAAACGTCATCATGAGAATCCTGGATTGTGGAAGAGGGAAGCAGAAGACTCAGTGTCAGAATGAAGAGATGTGAGAAAATCCCAAATGCCCACATCTTGCTTCAAAGATGGGAGACGGAAGGCGACCATGGGCCAAGGAATGCCAGCACTTTGATTTTAATCCAGTGAGACCATTCTGGATTTCTGATCTTCAAAGACTGTAAGGTATTACATTGCTTGTTGTTTTAAGTCACTAGTTTGTGGTAATTTGTTAAAACAGCAATAGCAAACAAGTGTATCTATCATATTTAGCTCTCAAAAGTTTACAGGAATGATACTGTCAATAGAGATGATATTCATCAAATATCCCCTCCCCTCACTTACATTTTCCAGTCCCCTCGAAGTTAGATGTTAGTCATTCTGGCCAATGAGATGGAAGCAGAAGTGGAATGGGTCACGTTGGGGTCAGATTATTTTCTAACGCCATGGCTCGCTGTATGGCTTAGGTGGTATGGCAGTAAGATAGCGGCTTCTCAGTCAATGTGGGCCCCCAAGGGCCTACGTGTAACAGAGGAAACACTCTCAAATCCTCTTTGAACAGATAGTGGAGCTAGAAATAATTTTTAAAAAATTATACTTAGCCACCACAGTTGGAGTGGTCATTTGTTACTGTCATTTGACATAGTTTATTCTAAAAAAAAAAAAAAAAAAAAGCAGATACCAAATATAACTGAGTAAAAATAGTTCTGTCAGGAACTAAGTTTCTTTAATTTCTAGCATTCTGGCTTAAAGATAGAAATTACAAAATTTCCAAAGACTTTGTGGCTAACACAGCCCTTAGACTGTAACAGCTCATCTACACTTTTAGCACATAAAATTTCCAGATCTAACTTGTCCTCTCTGGCTAGTGACTGGAATGAAGACTGTGTATCTTATTGAAAAGATTCATATGTTCTTTATGGATGATGGTCAACAGGCAGAATAAGATGCAGTTACACAAATTAAAGAGGTGGTTTTATTTTTGCTTAGAGGTAATCCCACCTTTCATGGAGGTGCCTGGGACAGAGTCTACAGTAATGCTGGGAGAGGAGCCAGTATTTTTCTCAAAGAATTTTGAGCCTCTCATATGCCTGAATGGGCTTCCCTGATGGTTTAGACAGTAAAGCGTCTGCCTGCAATGTGGGAGACCTGGGTTCGATCCCTGGGTCAGGAAGACCCCCTGGAGAAGGAAATGACAACCCATTCCAGTACTCTTGCCTGGAAAATTCCAAGGATGGAGGAGCCTGGTGGGCTATAGTCCGTGGGGTTGCAAAGAGTCGGACACAACTGAGCGACATCACTTTACTCCTGAATAATACTTCTGTGGCAGTTGAGTGTCCTGTGAACTAAAAGTTATGATTTTACCTTAGCCTAGAGATCTTTAAAGGCAAGTTGTTCCCATTTGACCCAGTTAATAACAGAAGAACTTTAGTGTGAATCTGTTTTATAAAATAATCAAAGATGTTCCCTAGGTTGTTATTTATTCACAGGAGACCAGGTTCTGTTAGCCTAAAGGTCACTGGTGTCAAACTAAAATTTTTGCACATTAATAGTTTTCAACATAATAGATTTTTAGTCAGTTTGAGTTGGACTGCTTTCTGTATCTTGGGAAACTATGCCCAACATCTGCTAGCCGTGGATAAAATAAACCTGATAGCTTCAAAAGCCTGGAGGAAGAAATGGAAACCCACTTCAGAATTCTTGCCAGGATGATCCCATGGACAGAGAGGCCTGGCAGGCCACAGTCCATGGAGTTGCAAAGGCTGAAACGGCTGAGCGCGCACACACACACACACACACACAGCTACAAAAGCAGAGCTGCAGCTGCCCTCTGGAGCTCTCTGGCCCCGACACCCTGCTGGGCTCTTGCCGGACATCCCTGAGACATGTAGGCCTCGTCCCTGAGTCCCCTCTCTCTTGGGAGTTCACTTGCCTCCCTTCATCTAGATGGTCTTCTCACCCCGTACCCCAGGGCTTTAGGCTCCAATACTATCACCATTACTTTATTTTCCTGAGCTCCAAAATCACTGCAGATGGTAACTGCAGCCATGAAATCTAAAGATGCTTGCTCCTTGGAAGAAAAGTCATGACCAACCTAGATAGCATAGTAGAAACGAGAGACATTACTTTGCCAACAAAGGTCTGTCTAGTCAAGGCTATGGTTTTTCCAGTGGTCATGTATGGATGTGAGAGTTGGACTGTGAAGAAAGTTGAGTGCCGAAGATTTGATGCTTTTGAACTGTGGTGTTGGAGAAGACTCTTGAGAGTCCCTTGGACTGCAAGGAGATCCAACCAGTCCATCCTAAAGGAGATCAGACCTGGGTGTTCATTGGAAGGACTGATGCTGAAGCTGAAACTCCAATACTCTGGCCACCTGATGTGGAGAGCTGACTCATTGGAAAAGACTCTCATGCTGGGAGTGATTGAAGGCGGGAGAAGGGAACGACAGAGGATGAGATGGTTGGATGTCATCACCGAATTGATGGATGTGAATTTGAGTAAACTCCGGGAGTTGGTGATGGACAGGGAGGCCGGGCGTCCTGCAGTCCGTGGCATTGCGAAGAGTCAGACACGACTGAGTGACTGAACTGAACCATCGTGCTGTGAGGACTTCCCCCACACGCAAACCTGTCTTGCTGAGATAAGGTTCGTAGTACTACTGCCACCTCACGGTCATATCTGTTCCCATTTTCAGTCCTGAAATCCCTCGAACTCACTACGGAATCTTATAGAATGTCTGATTTTGTCTATCATTGCTGGGCTTCAGTTCAGTTCAGTTCAGTTCAGTCGAGCATTCTCAAAAACTCGTGGTTTCGCTTTGACATTGTTTAGATGTTAAAGTCTATTTTTTTTTTCTGAAATTTATTTGGTAATAGGTTCAGATGCTTCTAAAACTACTTTGTTTTAGATCAATTTCATTAACAGAAATATAACTGCTGTTATATTTATTTATAACTGTAAGGAACCTTGTGAGCACATTTTAATGCAGTGACTAAGACCATAGTCCTTGTCTCTGATAGACCAGTGTTTGAATTCCAGCTTTGTCACTTAATTATGTAAATTTGGGTAAGTTACCTAATTTCTTTTTTTTTTTTTTTAAGTTACCTAATTTCTTTAAGCAACTTTTCTCATTCCTGCAAAAAGCAGGAATAATAATTGTATAGAACCATGGATCTTACTTATCTATTATTGTGTAATACATTAATCTAAAAGTTAGTGATTTAAACCGTTTATCAGCCAGTTGCTGGGGGTCAGGAATCTGAGAGCAGTTCACCTGGGTGGGTTTCCCTGGTGGCTCAGATGGTAAAGAATTCACCTGCTATGCGGGAGACCTGGGTTCAATCCCTGGTTTGGGAAGATGCCCTGGATGGCAACCCACTCCAGTATTCTTGCCTGGAGAATCTCCATGGACAGAAGAGGCTGGTGGCCTACAGACCATGAGGTCACAGAGAGCTGGACATGACTGAGTGACCAAGTGCATGGCTCACAATCCTGAGTTCTGGGGCTCAGGGTCTCACAGGGCTGGAATCAATGTGTCAGTTGTGGGTGCAGTCAGCTCATGTCTCACATAGAGAAGAACCTTCTTCCAAACTCAATCATGATAATCATGCTGTTTTTGTTTGTAGGATTCAGCTTCTCAAGGTATGTTGGACCAATGGGCTCAGTGACTCCACCGGCTTTTGACCAGAAGTCCTTTGCAATGTGGACCTCTCCATGTGGCTTATACCATGAAATGTGCTTCACTATAGCAGCAAGCAGGAAGAGCCCAAGAGTAAGTACAAGCTAGACGGAGGTCAGTCTTCTGTAGCATAGTCTCAGAATTGACAGCTCATCCCTTAAAAAACAAAGAAAAACAAAAACCAAACTAAACTACAACTTTATTCAGATTTCAACAGTTTCTCCACCTAGGGTCCATATCAGAGTTGTTATGTCTCCTTAGTCTTTTTGTAACCTTTCATCTCTTAGTAACCATTCCTCAGTCTTTCCTTGTGTTTTATAAGCTTGGCTTTTTCAGAAGAGCTGGTTATTTTGTAGGATTGCCCCTCAATTTTGATTTGTTGATATTTTCTCATGATTTTGTTGAGATTTAGTATTATTAGAAGGATAATGCAGAAGTGATATCCCTTTCCATTTTATCATAACATGGGTACAAGATGTCAATATATATTGCCAGTATCTATAAGTCTAATGGTTTGGTCAAGGTTGTATGCATCAGGCTTCACTTTAATGAAGTTACTATTTTTTTTTTTTTAATATCAACCTGCCACTACCACCAATTTTGACATATTCTGTTTGTTAGATATAAGTCAGTAAGTCTAGCCAGGACACATAAGGGAAGGAGATGACATAATGGCATAAGTATCAGGAGGTAGGAGTCATTGGGAGTCATTTCAGAAATTGCCCATGATACTATGAAATGTAAGTAAATGTCCATCAACAGATGCATGGATAAAGAAGATGTGGCATATGTGTGTATGTATGTAAACACACAATGGAATATTACCTAGCCATTTAAAAGAATGAAATAATGCCATTTGCAGCAATATAGATGGACAGGGAGATTATCATACTAAGTGAAGTTGGAGAAAGACAAATATCACATAATATCGCTTATATGCAGAATTAAAAAAAAAAAAGATACAAATGAACTTATTTACAAAACAGAAACACTCACAGACTTGGAGAACAAACTTATGATTACCAGGGGGAAAGGGGTGAGGAGAGAAAAATTGGGAATTAGGGATTGACATGAACACTCTAGTATATTCAAGATAGATAACCAACAAGACCCTATTGTATAGCACAAAGAACTCAGCTCTATCCTGTAATAAATTAAGTGGGGAAAGAATTTGAAGAAGAATACATACTTGTATGGGTATAATTGAATTACTTTGCTGTACACCTATAACTAATGCATCATTGTTAATTAACTATAATTCAATATAAGATAAAAATTTTGTTAAATAATAAAAAGGAAACATAAGGATACAGTGGTAGGTAAGGTAAGGATAGAATAATGTCCATAAAGGACTTAGCATGTCACTGTCAAATTAAATGGTAGTTATCATAATGATCATTATAATAATTATTTTGTGGCTTTCTTTCAAATTGATTCATTTGACAAAAGTTTATTCAACTCTTATCATGCTAGAACGGGAAATACAAAATTATTTTGGTTTAGGGCAGCAATGATAATAAAAAGGTAAAGAAAATATTTGTGAATTTTGTTGAATGATAAAGCAATCAGAGCAGGTGATTTTGTGTGTGTGTGTGGACTATTTCAATTCAGAAAGGGAAAGCTTACTTGATATAATACTTATGCGGAGATTGAACATTGAGAAAATATTAGCTTTATAAGATTCTGGAAAGTAATTTTGTAGGCAGAGAGATTAGCAAGTTTCAGGACAATGAGGCAGAGAAGAGTTTGGCATGTTAAGGATATAGGAGAAACTTAAGAATAAAGTACACTGCGTGTATGCGTGCTAAGTCACTTCAGTCATGTCTGACTCTTTGTGACCCAATGGACTATAGCCCACCAGGCTCTTTTGATCGTGTGGATCAAAGGCAACAATACTGGAGTGGGTTTCCTGGATCGTGCGGATCCAGGCAAGAATACTGGAGTGGGTTGCCATGTTCTCCTCCAGGGGATTTTCCTGACTTAGGGATCAAACCAGCATCTCTTATGTCTCCTGCATTGGCAGATGGGTTCTTACCACTAGCACCGCCTGGGAAGCCCAAAGTATACTGAGCAAGAGATAGTGTCATAATGTTGGTGAGGTAGTCAGGGACTAAAGTATATAGGACCTCGTAGTCTGTGGGAAGGATGTTATTTTATTCTAAGTGTGATGGAAAGGATTGGAGTGTTTTATGAAAGATCTTATTTTTAAAATTTTTATTCCAAATTTCTATTTCTACAAATTATAGAAAACTTGCAAGAATTAGAAGTTCATATATGAGAAGTGAAAAATACAAGTGTCAGTTCTCTCTGATCAAATCTATTGTCTTCAATACATCTAAAACGATATACTGACCTTTCCTTTTCTAGGATTCAAAGAAGACAAGATGTCCATTCCTTCTGTATAAATACCAGGCATTATCATAATTAGGTCACTTTTCAAATATTCAGATAGTAAATGCAAAAATATTTGGGGACTGTTGAAATTATCTCAAGTGTTTAAATTTGTGAGAGTCCTAAAATGACACCTAATGACTGGTAGGAAATTATATTTCAGATCAATCTGGTGTCATTGCAGGTATCTTATGGACAATTTTATTTTACTGCTTGAATTTCACCTTTGGATTTTTGCCTTAACATTTTTTTTTTTTTTTTGGCAAAGAAATAATAGGTGCAAGTTTCTGAACCATGGCTGTTTTAAAGGAATGTGTAATTGATCCAAAACTTTGATACCAACAATACTTGAATATTTTGACAGATGCATGATGGTACCTAATTGACATTTGTGCCTACAGTATCTCCATGCTTAAACCATACCATCCCTACTGATTTTTCATGCTTACTTTAGAAAGTATTACATGGCATTCATTGAATGCATCTTTTATATTCAAGTTCATTGTTTGGGCAAGTATTTGTGGGCGTACAATTGAATGTGCTTTACAGTTTCATGTCTCATCGCACTGCATGGATGACCTCGAAACTAGGTAGTATTTCATCTGGCTTCTTTCTTGTTTTCTTCCCACCCACGTCTCAGAACTGAATCTTTCTTTCTTGGCTAACATGTACCTTGAATGCCTTAGACACAAATAGAACAAATGGTAAACAGTACACCAGAAATCAAGAAGTCTATTGTCTATTCAGTCAAGGAGTGCTAAGAAAGGAAGGTGGTCACAATAAACAAACATCTTAGCTGGTGAGCTCATGAATGGTTCTAGTTAGAAGAGAACGTTTATTTGCCTGGCCAAGGTCTGGAAGTAAACATAAGGTTGCTAGCTATGGGAATAGGATCACGAGAAAAAAGCGGCCTAGTAGAAAGACAAAGTTCTAAGTATGGCTCTGACATGAAATAGATGTTAGATGAAACAAATTTTAATTAAGTTTATATTTTTATCAGTATTTTATGAAATTAATGGATGGCTAGAAAGGGGCTCAGTGGTTATCCAACCCACATCTCTGTAGTATGAATGCTACGACATTCCCACAATATCCCTATCAACTAACCAGCTAGCCCCTTCAGTGAAAGAGAATTTTTTACCTACTGAGGCAATCTGTCCCATTTTGTATACCTTTAATTCAATGGGTGAAATTTTTTTTGTCTCCAGTCCATTTATACTGTTAGAACTTACTGAATAGAATATCACAAACAACTTTTTGTTTGTGGGATATGGGATACATCTATTGATAGTTAAATTAGAAATTAAAATGAGGGTTTTAAAGAATTAGTTCATATAAAGTAGTGACAATAGGCCCATTAAATATTAGCATAAAAATATTAGTTTTAAAATTTTAATAATTATGAGCTAGACACAGGAAGGCAACTACTGCATGATCTCACTTACATGTGGCATTTTTTTAAAAAAATTGAATTCATGGAGACAGAGAGTAGAACGGGACCAGGGACTGGAAGACGTGGAGGAATAGAAGAGGTGTTGGTCAAGTACAAGCTTTCAGTTACAAGATGAATAAATTATGGTGACCTAATGTACAGCATAGTGACTATAGTTAATGCATTGCATGCTTGAAATTTGCTAACAGAATAGATCTAAAGTGTTCTCATACACAACACACACACACACACACACACACACACGCTAAGGTAACTATATAAGATGATGGGTATGTTAGCTTGGGGCTTCCTTGGTGGAGCAGATGGTGAAGAATCCACCTGCAATGCAGGAGACCTGGGTTTGATCCCTGGGTTGAGAAGACCCCCTGAGGAAGGAAATGGCAACCCACTCCAGAACGATTCCTTAGGAAATATCGTGGATAGAGGAGCCTAGCAGGCTACAGTCCATGGGGTTGCAAGAGTCGGACATAACTTAGTGACTAAACTACCACCACCACACCTTAAATATGTACCACTTTTATTTGTTACTAATATCTCAATAAAGTTTAAAAAATATATTTAAAACAATTATAGTGAGGAGAAAGAAATGGTTTTATCTCTTTTCAAATTTCTTTAATGTCTGGCTTAACAAGGGGTTCTTATGTCTTCTTTTTTGTGATATGATATGTCAAATAGCCTCTGGAAAACTTCACTGTTCCTTTGTAAGACAATGGGAATCTAAAAGGCAAAAAACATCCTATAATTATTTAAATATAGCTGTGAACTTGTAGACCCCTTGAAAAGGTCTCAGATTTCCTGGGGTTCCTGGATAACATTTTGAGAATCACTGTTCCAATTACTTACAAAGGATTTTCTTTATTTTGAACTCAAGTTTTCCTTCTACATGAAAGGTCCTTTTACTAATCTTAAGAACCATAAAGAATAAATGTGATCTCTGTTTCAAATGGTCCCCTCACTCAAATATTGTACAACAGCTAGTTATCCCTGTATCTTTCCTTCAGGATAAACTCTCATACTTTTTTCAACTAATTATCATGTGAAAAATTACAGTTTTTCATTCCATCTTACTTATAACATCATTGGGCCTGCTCCCATTAGTCAGTTGTTTCCTTGGTGCATGAATCAGCATAGAAAACAGTATTTCAGGACAGTCTGAATGATGCAGAGAGAAAATCTTAACCTGGATTTCATACTTCAATTAATGTTTCTTAAAACACACATTTGATTCATATTTTAACTAGCTGACATTTAGTCAAATGTTTATTTTCCAGTTTTAAGTTGATTTATAGAATTTTTTAAACCTATGTCATCTTGTTGGATATGGATCATGGTTTTAGTTTGTGAATTTTGATGCTGTTATACAAAATTTTCATAATATTAATGGCAGATATAATGCAATATGTTCACCAAATTGTTTTTTATACTGAGCTCCCTTTGCATTGAAGCATAGGTCTGAGTTTGATCAGTGACATATGGACAGAAGTTCCCTATAATCTGTTACAGTGCTAGCCAGAAACATGCAGTACAGAGGTGTACTCTGTCCAATTGACTGACTGCAAGAAAAGACTTCATAGAGAATGAAAGAGTGGAAGGAACTTGGATCCCTGAGTTCTTCATTGGAAGGAGAACATTCAGGAGAGCCTCCTAAAGAGGAAAAGTCACATTGAACCTTTCATGAACCAGAAAGAATCTGTTATTTATGAACCAGAAAGAGTCTGCTTTAAGTTCATGGAATTATTTGGCAGCCTATCCTAATATATGTTCTCAGCTTCTATTAAAATTCTCTATGGTTGATATTAGTCTGTTATTCAATCACTGTTTTGCCAGTCATTCAACCAAAAAAGGCCATAATACCTCAATAATATCAAGAAGACTAACAGTACTGTCATTTACCTCACATTTATCTATCATATCTACATGAATATAAGATAATTGTTGGTAGATGCTACAGTGAAATTTAGATAAATAAGTGACGCTGGCCTCTGAATAAGTTGGGTTGTGTTCCCTTATCTTTGATTTTCTGAAAGGGTTTATGTAGAATTGCTTTGCTGTTTAGTTGCTAAGTCATGTCTGACTCTTGCAACTCCACGGACTGTAGCCCGCTAGGCTCCTCTGTCCATGGGATTTCCCAGGCAAGAGTACTGGAGTGGGTTGCCATTTCCTCCTCCAGGGGGTCTTCCTGCCCCAGGGATTGAACCTGTGTCCCCTACAATGCAGGAGCATTCTTTACTGCTGAGCCACCAGGGAAGTCTAGAATTGATACAAGTTCTTCCTTAATACTCAGTGGAATCTCTTACAGAAGTCGATGGGTCATATAGCAAATTCCCATTGGTTGTCTGTTTTACATTCCCATTTTATCCCCATTTATGGTTATCCCGTTTTACATTCCCAATTCCCATTGGTTATCAGTTTTACATATGGTAATGTATGTTTCCATGTTACTCTCAGTGAACTCAAACCAGGGCGTGATAACAACCTAGAGGGGTGGGATCAGGACGGTGGGAGGGGTGTGCAAGTGGGAGGGGACGTGGGTAAACCTATGGCTGATTCATGTTGATGTTTGGTGGAAACCAATGTAATACTGTAAAGCAATTATCTTTCAATTAAAAAAAAAGTCAATGGGACTGAAGTTTTCTTTGTGGGAAGATTTCTAATTACAAATTCAATTTCTTTAACAGACCTAGACTTGTTCAGATGATCTGCTACCTCTTAAGAGTTCTTTTGTAGTTTGTCTTATAGGATTTTTATTCATTTCACCCAAACTGTCAAATTTGTAGGCATAGGTTATTTATAACTATATCCTTTTATATATGTAGAGTCTGTAATGATATAATCTCTCTTGTTCCAGATATTGGTGATTTGTGCCCTTCTTCTGGTCAGTTGGACTAGAAATTTTTCAATTTTATCTTTTAAAAAAATCGGTTTTAGTCTTGTTAAGTTCTCTATTGTTTTCCTGTTATCTATTTCATTAATTTCCTCTCTGGCCTTTATTATTCCCATTGTATATTATTTGATACTTTACATTTAATTTGTTCTTTATTTTTCAGTTTCTTATGGTAGAACTTGAAGTCACTGATTCAAGCCCTTTCTTCTTATAGGCATGTTATAAGCATTGCTTTACTAGCATTCTACAAATTCTGATGCTTTTTTTTTTTCCCATTCAGTTATTTTCATTTTGATTTTGTTTTTGACCTGTGGGTTATTTGAGCTGTGTTATTTGGTTTTCACATATTTGGGGATTTTCTACATATCTTTGTTACAGATTTCTGATTTGATTCCATAGTGACAAGAGAACATATTTTGTGTGGCTTGAGTCTTTTAAAAATTACTGAGACTTTTTTTATGGCTCAAAGTCTATCTTGATAAACATTCTGTGTGCACTTTGAAAGAATGTGTGGCCTACTGTTATTGGTGAGAAGTTCTATAAATGTTAATTAGATCAAGATTGCTTATAGTGTTGTTTGAGTCTGATATATTCTTGAGTTTTCTATTTGTTGTATTAATCATTGAGAGCATATTAATTATTCTGAGCATGATTGTAGATTTGTGTCTTTTTCTTTGCAGTTCTATCAGTCTTAATTTTCATGCATTTTGACACTATTTTATGCATAATTATTTGAGATTAAGTGCTATTGATGAATTTACCCCTTTATCACTAAGAAATAACCTTATTTATCTCAGATAATATTCTTCTTTGTGAAGTCTATTTGGACTGTTATTCATGTATCCAATTCCAGGTTCTTTTGATTAGTATAAGTGTAATATATCATTTTCAATCTTCTACTTTTAGCATTTATATTTAAAGTATGTTTCTTGTGGGCAGTATTTAACTGGTACTTGCTTTTTGTATCAGACCTGATCATCTTTTCCTTTAAATTGTAATCTTTATTAACATTTAGTGTGATTATTAATATAGTTAGGTGTAAATCATCACCTTGCTACTTGTTCTCTTTTTGTCTTATCCATTCTGTCCCCTTTCATCTCTTATTCTGCCATCTTTTAGATTAATTTAATGTATTTCCACTTTATTTTTTTTCCCTTGGCTTTTTTTATTATTGTTGCTATTTTAGAGGCTGCTCTATGCCTCATGGTGTAAGTCATCATATTAAACCTTCGACATGTTATCACTTCACATATATGACATTTACAATAGCATACTTCCATTTCTTTTTGTCTGGTCTTTGCATTATTGTCGGCATATGTTTTGCCTCTACACAACTGTGAATCCCACAATACTTCTTTATTTTTGTTTAAATAATGAATTGTCTTTTAAAGAGACTGACATAATAAAATCACACATATTTCTCCATGGACCTTAAGCTCCATCTCCTCATTTCTGGTGCTCTTCATTGCTTTGCACAAATCATTATTTTCACTTGTTATCATTTTCCTTTAGCCTGAAGGACTTCTATAACATAGCTGCAGGTGCTCAGGAAGATAAATTATTAATATTTCCATTTTTTTAAATGTCTGAAAACTTGTTTCACATTCATGTTGCCTTACTGGCCACTGTCCTTCTAATCTATTCAGATGGTTCTTTTCCTGGACTAGGACCATTTCTTTACACATCTCTCTGGGCTCTGCTAAATACTCTAGGGAATCCTCTGCCCATCAACCCAGTCCAGCTTTCCCATTCCAGTGTTTCATCTTGCACATTCTAGCTGTCTTGAATCTTCAGCTTTGTCACCTCAACTCAAGAGAGTCTGCTGGGTTTTTTGTGGATCTCACGTCCTGTCCCACCCTACCCACACACACCATCACTTGAAAACTCTCTCAAGGCAGCAAATTGCTCATCTAGTTTGTTTCCCATCTCTTTGAGATTACTGGCCTTCATAATCTGATATTGGGTGTCTTGAAAACATTTTTTCCCTTCACGGAGTCTTTTTTTTTCTTCTTCCTTTGGGTGTCTCAAGAAGAGATTAAATCTAGTCTCTGTTACCCCATCCTGCCTAAAGGTGGAAGTCCCTTCACTGACTGTTCTTTTAATGCCAGTTTTTGTGTTCCATTTTTCATATTTAAAAAAAATGTTTTTGTTTCACGACTGCCTCAGAAGTTTTTAATTCTTATAGTCCTTCAGTATTTTTTTTCTTCTTCTAGTCTAGCAAATTTTCAACTCCCCTGATAAGTTGGAATATGGAGGGCCTTGTACCTTCTCTTTAACTGAAGAGACAGTTAAATTGTGTTAAACTGTCTGTTAAATTGTGTTAAACTGACAGTTGAACTGTCAATCAGTTGACAGTTGATTCTGTGTATTTCTTTGGATACTCACTCAAGCAATTCTCTATTTTCATATCTCTTTTGCAGAGTGTACATTTTGTCCTTGTCCTATAGGACCATACTCTAAGAGTTTTCACAAGTTGTGGAGTGAAAATGTAAGGGATTTATTTTACCTGTGTCTACTGCCTTGAACTTTGTTTATTAAAGCTCTTACTTTATTTACAAGTAAATTATTATGCTAATTAATAGCATCTTGCTAGCTCCCTTCATCTCACACTAGACTTCTAACTCCCAGTGAATTGTAAAAAGATTATTGTGAAAGAATATATGAAAATTCCTCACTCACCACTATCACTTTATCTGTTATTGGCCTATTTCTGCTTCTGAATGCACTGAGATTTTGGGTGTATTGGACATTAATCTTGATGGAAGGCTGCTAAACAAGTAAAATCTTCATGTCTCATATAGTTTTATAAGTCTAAATTCTAGTAACTTTCATTATCTCCCTTCTTTTGTTAAGAAGTGGAGAGTGGTTAAATTGTGGGTGTCATGGACTATCAAGAATGGCAGGATGGCTGTTTCTCTATTCAGTAAAGAAGGCATTTTGTTATGATTATGACATTGCGATTATGTAAAGCCTACAGAACTGGACATGGGACAACAGACTGGTTTAAAATTGGAAAAGCAGTCAAGTCTGTATATTGTCACCCTGCTTATTTAAATTATACACAGGGTATGTCATGAGAAATGCAGGGCTGGATGAAGCATAAGCTTGAATCAAGAGTGCTGAGAGAAATATCAATAACCTCAGGTATGCAGATGACACCACACTTATGGCTGAAAGCAAAGAGGAACTAAAGAACCTCTTGATGAAAGTGAGAGAGGTTAGTGAAAAAGTTGGTTTAAAACTCAACATTCAAAAAACTAAGATCATGGCATCCAGTCCCAACACTTCATGGCAAATAGATGGGGAAACAATGGAAACAGTGACAGACTTTATTTTTCTGGGTTCCAAAATCCCTGCAGATGGTGATTGCAGCCATGAAATTAAAAGACGCTTGCTCCTTGGAAGCAAAGCTATGACAAACCCAGAGAGCACGTTAAAAAGTAGAGACATTACCTTGCTGACGAAGGCATGTCTAGTCAAAGCTTTTATTTTTCCAGTGGTCATGTATGGATGTGAGATTTGGACTATAAAGAAAGCTAAGCCCTAAGGAATTTGATGCTTTTGAACTGTGGTGTTGGAGAAGATTCTTGAGGGTGCCTTGGATCTGCAAGGAGATCAAACAAGTCAATCCTAAAGGCAATCAGTCCTGAACATTCATTGGAAGGTTGATGCTGAAGCTGAAACTCTAGTACTTTGGCTACCTGATGCAAAGAATTGACTCATTTGAAAAGACCCTGATGCTGGGAAAGATTGAAGGCAGGAGGAGAAGGGGACGACAGAGGATGAGATGGCTGGATGGCATCACTGACTCAATGGACATGAGTTTGAGCAAGCTCCAGGTGTTAGTGATGGACAGGGAGGCCTGGTGGGCTGCAGTCCATGGGGTCACAAAGAGTCAGACACGACTGAGCAATTGAATTGACTGATAGAATCACAGCATGTTGAAGACTGCTTCCAGGGATCAAACTCAAACCTTGAGTATAAAAGCAATGTGTTTTAGAAACAATATCATAATTGCTAATTTGGTATTGTTGTACAGTCTGAGGTTGTTGATATTTCTCCAGGCAAGCTTTATTCCAGCTTGTGATTCATCCTGCCCAGCATTTCACATGATGCACTCTGCATAGAAGTTAAATAGGGTGACAATATACAGCCTTGTTGTACTCCTTTCCTAATTTGGAACTAGCCCGTTGCTCCGTGTCTGGTTCTAACTGTTGCTTTTTGACCAGCATACAGCTTTCTCAGGAGGAAGTTAAGGTAGTCTAATAGTCCCATCTCTTTAATAATTTTCCAGTTTGTTGTGATCCACACAGTCAAAGGCTTTAGCATAGTCAGTGAAGCAGAAGTAGATGTTTTCTGGAATTCCCTTGCTTTCTCCATGATGGGAGCAACTGAAATGAACTGAACTGAATGTTGTGATACTTGACCATAAGTATACTTTTAAAGAATTCAGTGTTTTGAATGAATTACAATAACAATCACTTATCAATGAAAGGCTTAACTTGATACTATATAGTAAATTTTATACTAATAGTTCATTTTTCACTTCCTACTGAGTTTTCTTTCTTATGAGAATTATTGTATTAAATGTTTACCTTTTTTATTTTAAAAATTATGATCAGTACTGTTTATAGATACATCTCATTGTGATTTATGGTTTGTATTACAGAAAGAAAAGTATAGCTGTCTTCCTTCTTAATATAAACGTATTTTCCTGTAAAACTGCAATTCAAAGCAGTATTTTACAAATCTAGTCAGCATTAACTTTTTTCTTGGATATAATTTGCAATTTTTAATTATACATTTTGGAGAGCATTTAAAGTGAAGAATACTAGGAGTATCACTACTCCTCTTGGATGAGGCAATGAAACAGTCTTTTCTACTTTTGTTTAGTTAATATGAGATCTAGTGGTGTTATAAATCTTTAATGCTGGGAATTTTTGTTCTTAATTTTTTCTGGTGTTGCTTCACTCTTCTTTGTTTTCTTTTCTCCTTTTAAAAAGTTTTATTGGCGTATAGTTGATTTTCAATGTTGTGTTAGTTTCTGCTGTAGAGCAAAGTGAGTCAGTTTTACATATACATATATCCACTCTTTTCACATAAAGGTCATTACTGAATATTGAGAAGCATTTTCTGTGCTACACAGTAGGTCCTTATTAGCTACCCATTTTATATAGTAGTATGTTTGTGAACACTGGGATTTTAAGTTATCTCAAAAATATCTGCATTTGACCATCTTTCTCTTCAGGCTTCCTCAGGATCTCTCCAATTTTAATATTCTATGAACCTCATAATGTTATACTGCCAAAGATTTCACATCCTGTCTGAAAGTGGAAGGGAACTGATGGAGTGTTAAAAGCAAACAAAGGAATATAAAATACTCTAGATAGGCAGATAAGTACATTTTCACCCTATAAGTGTATCTACATAGAATGCAAAAATATAATCACTAGAATGCTTTTAAGCATGGGATCAGAGCAAGCGGAGTTGGTGGGATCATCTTGAAAGCTTCTGTCACTAGTCCAGTTCCCCTGGGTTCACCCAGCTGATAAGGAAGATCCACTACTTCACATGCCAGAAAATGGAACTCGCAGGCAGGGACTTCTGCTCCTGTGTACACTGGGGAGCGGGTTCTACTTTAAATCTAGATGCTGTTCTTTCTCTCGTTCTCCACAGTTTAAAAATTTAGCAAATAAAATCTGCTAAAAGAACAGCAATTTATTAATTACTTCCTGACAATTAAGATGGCATTTTGAATATGCTCACTAGATTTACCCTAGGTTGAACAAAGAATTTTCAAATGACAATTTTCCACACAATTATCAGAGATAAAAATCTATGAAGTTGTTTGGTTTTTGCAAACTTCAACCCCCTTGTTTTTAAAATTGCAGCATAAAGGATGTGAGGGAACAGGAAAGTACTTCTTGCACTTTCTCGAAGAGCAAGAAGAACCTAAGATGAAGCAATGGTACTTTTGCTAATCTTTCAGCAAAATTCTACTCTTCCTCACAGCAAGAGTGGTGATTTCTCCTTAGCCAGCATGGATTTAAGTGCATGAAGATTATGCTTCTTTGATTTTGATAGTCTGAATTTCTTCATTCAAAGCTGCAAAATAGTCTTAAACTATGAATGTACTTACATTTCATCAAGCAAACTTTGCTGATTGGTTAAGTTAATTTGTATTTCAGAGATAAAATGGTGACCATATCTATTTATACATTTAAACACCACTTATTTTTGTCGAAACTCTTTTTCAATGAGTCTAGGATGATTACATACCAATTCTAATTTGAATATTTGCAAAGTCTGGGGAATTCAGAGCAGCATTAGTCTTCCAGACCTCATCAATATGAAGTAAATATGAGTTTTGATCTCTCAGAATTGCTATGCAATAATTCTAACCACAAATACAGGCTATAGCCATTACAAGAGAGAAAATGCAGAGGCCAGGGAAGATATCTAACTGAGAGAAGTATGTTGAAATCCTTAATAAGTGGTTGACTATTTATTAGCTATATGACTTTGGAAGAGTTACTAATTCTTTCTGGAGTGTAGTTTCTTTAATATATAAAATGAAGATGATAGTAGATACTGCTCTTATAAGGTTTAAATGACAGGACATTTAAAAAATGCTAGTTTCCACTTGCACTCTTTCCTTAGGTTTTAGGCCAGGGTAGACTTTTTTTGACTGTGTGGGGATAAAAAACAGAATGTACATGTGTGTGCGCTCAGTCACTTCAGTCGTGTTGAACTCTCTGTGACCCCTTGGACTGTAGCCTGCCAGGCTCCTCTGTCGATGGGATTCTCCAGGCAGGAATCCTGGAGTGGGTTTTCATGTCCTCCTCCAGGGCATCTTCCCAACCCACGGGTTGAACATTCGTCTCTTATGTCTCCTGCATTGGCAGGTGGGTTCTTTACCCACTGAGCCACAAGTGTATGTCTGTTCAAAATAAGATAAATATTTTATATCTCAATCCCTCATCAGTAAAATAGGATTAGTATATAAGTGAGAAAAGTTTTACAAAATAGTACTTATATTATGTCATCCACTGTGAATTTTCTTCTAAATTCTAGTTTATTTCATTAAGAAGTAATAGTGTTTGACAAACATTCCTCCATGCTACATTAAGTGAGCTTACTGTCTATGGTTATAATAAATAAAACATCTTGTTTCAGGATGAATGATAACCTTTCCATCACCATACTCTCATCTCTGGATGTAAGGCTACACTTGGATAGGACCAGCATGTGCTACCGAATTACTACTGTTTAAGAGGCATTAGCACTGAATCTAGAAGTAGCTTCTTGGGCAGGCAATTAGCCAGGTGTTAAATGAGGATAGGAAGACTTGAAAACTGTCTCTAGAATTGGTTATAAAAATTCTCAAACAATATGTCTGAAGTACATTTAGCAAAGTTAATAGAGGTCTCAGATATTACTGAATACTATACTGCCGTTAATGTTGTCGCTCAGTCTCTCAATCATGTCCAGCTCTTTGTGACCCCATGGACTATACAGTCCGGGGAATTCTCCAGGTCAGAATACTGGAGTGGGTAGCCTTTCCCTTCTCCAGGGGATCTTACCAACCCAGGGATCGAACCCAGATCTCCCACATTACAGGCAAATTCTTTACCAGCTGAGCCACAGAGGAAGCCCAGAACTTGATAGCATGATTAATTTTTAGTGAAGTACTCCAATAGAACTTTCGATAAAAGGGCCCTAACAAATGAATAATAGTACTACTGAAAATGATATCATATAGCAGTGTAGTGGAAAAGACTCATTGGAAAAGACCCTGATGCTGGGAAAGATTGAACGGAGGTGGTGGCAGAGTAAGGAGAAGCAGGTGGCAGAGGATAAGATGGTTAGATAGAATCACCGACTCAATCGACATGAATCTGAGCCAACTCAGGGAGATAGTGAAGGACAGGGGAGCCTGGCGTGCTGCAGTCCATGGGATCACAGAGAGTCTGACATGATTGAGAGACTGAAAAACAACAATAACAACAGTAATAGTATTCAGTAATATCTGAGACCTCTATTAACTTTGCTAAATGTAGTTCAGACATATTGTTTGAGAATTTTTATAACCAATAATTGGAGCTTCCCTGCTAGCTCAGCTGGTAAAGAATCCACCTGCAATGCAGGAGACCCCAATTCGAAACCTGGGTTGGGAAGATCCCCTGGAGAAGGAATAGGCTACCCACTCCAGTATTCTTGGGTTTCCCTGGTGGCTCAGACGGTAAAGAAACTGCCTGCCACGCGGAACACCTGGGTTCGATCCCTGGGTTTTAAAGATCCCCTGGGGGAGGGCATGACAACCCACTGCAGCATTCTTGCCTGGAGAACCCCCATGGACAGAGAAGCCTGTCGGGCTACAGTTACAAGGTCTGGAAGAGTCGGACACGACTGAGTGACTCAGCACAGCACAGCATAACCAATAATCAGATCTGAAGAAGGAGGTTCCTTAACATTCTGCAGTCTTACGACGTCTCACAGCTTTGTGTACGTAGCCCTGATTACGTAGCAAAAATACAGTATTTGTGATTTTTCTTATGTTCCTTTTTGGAATAAACATTTCATGTAGGGAACGATAAACATTCCAAGATCATAATGTCTTTGTTTAAAATACATTACTTTCAGATACATTAGTTTACCTTCGGAAGGGGAGAGAGAATGGGTTCTTTGAAAATCTAATCGTACCATGATCGTGTCACACCTCAGCTCCAAACCTTCTTGTTTTAATCACAATAAAGCCAAAGTCCTTATAAAGGCCTACAGGGTCTGGCCCCCGCCACTCCTCTCCCACCCCACCTGTACCCCTTTACTTGCCGTGAACTTCTAGTGCTCTCCAACCATCTCATTCTAGCCCACTCTACTTCCCCAACATACCAGACTCCCTCCCTTACTTTAGGTTTTTGCTTAAAAACCTGAGGCCTTTCCTGACCACCCTATTTAAAATTGCATCAAATTCTCCCCCTTCCCCCAAACACACTTCCCAGCCTATCCTTGCTTTACTTTTCTCCATAGCATTTGTAGAGACGTACTCCATTATTCTTGCCTGGAAAAGTCCATGGACAGAGACTGGTGGGCTAAAGTGCTCAGGATCTCAGAGTTAAACCGGACTGAGCTCGCCTGCAGGCAGTACATATTTAGGGGTTTCCCAGGTGGGCTCAGTAGTAAAGAACCCACCTGCAGTGCAGGAGACAGAGACTGCAGGTTCCATCCTTGAATCAGGAAGATCCCCTGACCGAGGAAATGGCAACCCACTCTAATATTCTTGTCGAGGAAAATCTTACAGTCCATAGAGTCAATCCCACAGTCCACAGGATCACAGTCACGCATGACTGAGAACGCACGCACTGCATATTTATTACTTACTGTCTGTCTTCCATCAGAATGTAAGCATAGTAAGCCTAGGGGTGTTTGTCCATTTTTGTGCACTTTTTCACAACTTCTAACAGTGTTTGGCACCCGGAAAATAAATATGCTTTGTTGAATGAATGAAAGGACGAATGAATGAATTGTAACTACAATTATCATAGTGGTGCTCAGTTCTTCAAGGAGTTATTGTTATTTATTCCACAGACAGAAATTATTTACACTACTATCAGCATTGTTCATCTGAAGGGATGCAATGTACAGCTAAGAGAATATTATATATATACATGGCTTTAAATTTTCTTAATTTGTATTCTTTCACTTTGGGGGAAGTGAAAGCTTCCCCCAAAGTGAAAGGTGGTTATCATGCCAATGGCTGTAGCGGTGAGGGCTGGTAGGGATTTCCGTTTCTAGGGAGGATGACAGGTATAAAGTCTTTTAGCACGATGCTCATGGAATCCAAAATACTGTACCTGTGGAGGCTCAGAGTCTTGGGAGTCCAGACCTAAGCCTGATTCGCTAAGCAGCAAGGGAAGGCTTCTCGGGTGGCTCAGACGCTTTACAGGCAATGCGGGAGACCCGGGTTCGATCCCTGGGTCGGGAAGATCCCCTGGAGAATGGCGAATCCCCATAGTCTTGCCTGGAAAATTCCACGGACGGAGGAACTCGGGCTATACAGTCTATGGGGTCGCAAAGAGGGGGCCACACGACTGAGCAACTAGTTCAAGGGAAGAAGGCTGCTGGAAAGTTTCTGGAATTATCTCCTGAAACAGGTATGTTCTCAGCCTCCCAGTCAGCGGCCAGACGACTCCCACAACGTCTTGTTGGTTCCCAGCCCCTGGGAAGGGGCGCGGGGGGACCCGGGGGCCCCCTCTCAGGCTTCCGGACGGGCCGCGCGACAACTGCGACGAGAGAACCCTTGAGGGGGACGCCGGGGAGGCGGGGACTCGCCCCTGGTGGGCGAGGCCCGGTGGCCGCCAGCTCGCTGAGGAGGCTTCCGGCGACGGTGACGACGAGAGAGCCCCTGAGGGGGACGCCCGGGAGGCGGGGACTCGCCCCGCGCGGGCGGCCTCAGGTGGGCAAGGCCGAGGGCCGACCGCACCGCCGCGGGGCCGGACGCCCGCGCTCGGCGGCCGCCAGCTCGCTGAGGAGGCTCCCAGTGACGACGCCGGGGAGCCCCTGAGAGGGACGCCCCGGAGGCGGGGACTCCCTCCGCGGGGGCGGCAACAGGTTGGCGAGGCCGACGGCCGCCAGCTAGCTGAGGCGGCTCCCAGCTACGACGACGACGGCGGCGGCGGCGACAGAGCCCCTGAGAGGGACGCCGGGGAGGCGGGGACTTGCCCCGCGCGGGGGCGCTGCCACCTGCCCGGAGGAGGAGCCCCAGCGGAACCTGGGTTTATTTATTTATTTATTTATTATTATTATTATTATTATTTTGCGGCTGCGGCAGCCCCAGGGAGTCGGGAGGACGCGCCCGGATCATGAAAAGCTGCAAAGGCATCGAGAACCCGGCTTTCGTCGCTTCCAGCCCAGAAAACCCGCGCCGCCTCTGTGCGTCGTCGCCTTGCATCGAGATCTCCGTCGTGTCCACCCCGGACGCGGGCTCGCCGCCGCCTCAGGAGCCCCCGGAGCGCCCCGAGTCGCCTCAGCCCTCGGGGGCTCCCGACGCCTCCCGGCTCGGGTCGCTGTCCGAATATGAGGAGGGGCCCTATGGCTTGGGCAGCTTCCAACCCCGGGCTCTCCAGCGCTGCAACACGCCCCGGGGCTTTCTGTTTCACTACTGCCTCCTGGCCCTCACGCAAGGTGAGGACCGGCGCCGGCTCCCGGGGGCTGGGGGCGAGCGGGGGGCGTCGAGGGGCGCCGGGGAGGAGAGTTGGGGGGGGCAGGTGCGCCGCCAGCCCCGGGGGTGAGGGGGTCTGCGCGCCCGAGAGGGGTGGTCCCGGGGCTCAGGACTCGCGAGCGCTCGCACCGACGCCAACCAACCAGGTTCACGCTTCTGCATTTTTAGCTTCTCTTTTTAGCGAAACATTGAAAACTTGCCAGGCAAGCTCTTTCTCTTTTAAGTGTTCTACCTCCAGCCTAGCAATTTCCTGCAGAGAAGGTGGAAATGAGGGGAGCCCTCCTTCGGGAACCGGGTGCTCGGGGTGGGGTGGGGGGCGCCTCTCTACATTACAAAAGCATGCATTTTGCTAAAACAAAACAAAAACAAACAAACACGCTTATTAAAGGGGTTTGTCTTTACATCGCTCTGGAAGAGAGTCGATAAATGTGCAGCTGAAGGTAGGGGGTTCGCCAAGGAGAAACTTGTTGGACATACATAGGATTGGTCAGATCCACGCATTCAGGATTTTGTGAGTGTAATTGGAGCGCACTGGATGCTCTCGTGAGCCCAGGGAATATAAATCTACAGAGGCTTCAGGCGTTATTAACTGGTAAGGCACTTCAAACCCCATATCTGTTTGTTCACGGATCTCTTTTAGATTCTCTTGAGAGTTACTGATAAAAGCCCAGTTTTATACCCTCAGAAGGTTGCAATCTAAGTCTCGATTGGAGGGGTAGGCATTGGGAGAGTGGTTCTTATGAAGGAAAGCATGCAGAGAATGAAAGAAATGGAACTTATGCTAGGGCGACAAATTAAGGACAGGGAGCATTAAAATGGAGCATCTTCAAGGACATGCTATAAATTAGCTGGGATGTAGTAGTTTTTTTTTTTTTGGTCACAGCTTAAAACTTGTAAAGAGGCAGTCAAGTACTGATGGAAAGAAATGTAATCGGAAAAAAATGGGTTTGAAATTGCTTTTTTTAAAGATTAACAGAATAGTGAATCGAAATATATTCTAGCTGTTTCTATTCCTGCCCCACTGCCTTAAAGCAACTCCGTGGGGCTTGCACAGGTTAGGTGCTGAGTAAATATTTGTTGATTGCGAAGCAGCTGCAGCTCTTCTCCTAGTGACAGTTTTGTGCTTGAGTTACTTCCCTTTCCACCTTTCTTGTCCCCACCAAAGTTGGCCCTCTCTCAGCATCTTAACCTTAATTGTCCAAAATCAGTGATTACCAAGCATCTTAAAGTCAAATGTAAAGTTCCAAGAAATTCAGTTCAGTTGCTCAGTCGTGTCCGACTCTTTCACAAGTAAAAAATTTATCTTGTGTTTTAAGACACATTCTGAAACTGCAGTATTCCAGAATATATCATTTTATGTTTAATATAAAATATTATTTAAAATTATTATCAAATGTAATTGAAATTCTTAAAGAAATGTGTCAAGTTTAGCCTGGAGTTACCCTACCTAGAAATCTCCACCTTCAGAAGTGTAATCTGAGCTGAAAATGATTCCATAAATTCTTATTTCAGCTTAAGTTTGAATGACTGAAAACATTATCATGTTTCTCAACCTTGATTCTTGGGAAGACCGTTTCCAAGTACAGTGTTATAATAGGTGATTAATTTGTGAAAAAAGACCCAAAACTTGTCAAATGAGTTTACTTAACCCAGCCACTTATCAAAAATAAACAGTATTTCCCTTAGCATTTAATTTCCTAATGTACCTCCTAGCTTCTTGCATTTACAGTGGACATAGTATGCAGCCTTTCATGAAATTTCTTTTTTTAAAAAAGCAAATTTCTTGGAGTTTATGTAGTGTAGAATTTACTTTGGGATCCTAGGCTTAAAATGCTGTCTTTGCATAACAGTCTACAAATTTACTTTCTCAGAAATTTTTTTTACTGTAAAAACAATGAATTCTAATGACTGATTTTTAATCAGTATAGCAAGGGTGTTGGGAAGTTGATTTTAGATGGGAACTTTTCAGATTCTCAGACAACCTTGGTGGTGGTGGTTTAGTCACCAAGTCGTGTCGTCTCTTGCGACCCCATGGACCATAGCCTGCAGGCTCCTCTATCCATGGGATTTTTCAGGCAAGAATACTGGAGTGGATTGTCATTTTCTTCTCCAGGGGATCTTCCTGACCCAGGAATCGAACCCTGGTCTCCTGCCATGCAGGCAGATTCTTTACCGACTAAGCTATACCTCCTTATAAGTCTGTCATTCCTAGCTATTTAGAAATTTTATCTTAAAACTTCAAGAGCTATAAATTGGTGTATAGATTTATTAAACTGATATGAAAGTAAAAATCATGTTAGAATTTTAAAATTTGGGTAAAGTTTCTTGCAATATATTCCCAGTTACAGTCTTGATAAAGCAAAATATGAAGAGATTATAGAGATAATGTCTTGGATATACTCTTTTCTATTAATTAATGATTGAAAACAATTCATGGTAGCCTCTTAAGTAAAAAGAATAATCAGTTTGAAACTTTGTAATTTGATCAGATGGTTTTTATTTTTACTTTATAGTAATATCTCGGAGAAGGCAATGACACCCCACTCCAGTACTCTTGCCTGGAAAATCCCATGGACGGAGGAGCCTGATGGGCTGCAGTCTATGGGGTTGTTAAGAGTAGGACACGACTGAGCAACTTCACTTTCACTTTTCACTTTCATGCATTGGAGAAGGAAATGGCAACCTACTCCAGTGTTCTTGCCTGGAGAATCCCAAGGGTGGGGGAGCCTGGTGGGCTGCCGTCTATGGGGTCGCACAGAGTCGGACACGACTGAAGTGAATTAGCAGCAGCAGCATAGTAATATCTAAACTTCTGTATAATCAGTATCCTAATCGGACATTTTTGTTGTTAGTCAGATTTAAATTTTCAGCTTTTTCTTGTTTATTTTATATTCTTCCATCACAGTTATAATGAGCAGATGAAGTGTAAGTTGTTTGTTTTTTATTTTCTGTCACATTGCCTATGATTTAGAATGCTAGTAATTGAAATAGACTTTTAGTTTGTTTTTGCCCCAGGAACTTTTAAATGATGACTTTAATGACTCTAAGAAGAAAATAGAGGTTTGAGAACTCAATTGCACCTTTCATAAGACTAAGTCAAGGATTGAGTAATTTGAACAGTTTTAGTATTTGACCTCTCAATCACCTGTATGTTTTGTATTCTTCCAAGTGAGGCCCATGGGAATATACTATACCTGGAAACTCTCTAATGAATCAGCTTCATGAGACTTTACCAGTCTCTTTTGTCATTTAAAGAAACATGGTTAGCTGTGATTCGGTATGTGATAAACATCAACTTTATTTAACAACTGAAAATTCACAAATGTATAATTTAAAAGAGAACTGATTTGTAAAGGAAATATGTTTGGCTTGCTTAGTTTTGAAACTTTGAGATTTTTAAAATTGGACATTTAAAAATATCAAAAGAAATGAACAAACTTTAGTATGTCATTTTAGTGATCATACTCTATATGGTAAGGTTGTAATAATGCACATAAATTTCCTCTTTTCTCTTTTAGGTATTGTGGTGAATGGCCTAGTAAATATTAGTATTTCCACTATCGAGAAGCGCTATGAATTGCAGAGTTCCCTGACGGGCTTGATATCATCAAGCTATGACATTGCCTTCTGTTTGCTGTCTTTATTTGTATCATTCTTTGGTGAAAGAGGACACAAACCAAGATGGCTTGCGTTTTCATCCTTTATGATAGGGCTGGGAGCGCTTGTGTTTTCACTGCCCAAATTTTTTAGTGGAAAATACCAATTTGGGTCCCTTTTCAAAGGTAAGTTTCTGTTCCCTTTCTGCTTGTTTTAAGAAGTTGTGTTGGCTCTGTATTGCAACTCACTTGTATGGGTATGTAGGTAAGGGCTTAACTGTTTTCCACTGTTTGCTGGTTTGTTATGATGTGATTTGTGTGGAGTAGGAGATTATAGAGACAGATCGTGCATTGTTCATTGCTTCAGTGGATCTCCAAGTTTTTAATCTTAATACTCATTCCCCATATTATACACAGTCTTTCTTAAAAACATGACCTGTTTTGCTTTGCCGGTGGTGTGGCTTCACTGGGGCTTTAAGATCTAATTTTTCCCCTTGGTAGTTCTGTTCGCTGTGCTTACAGCGCTGCACCCTGGACCTGTTGACTCCTGATTTGAGAATGAGAGGTGAAACTTATAGGAGTAGGGCTTTTCCTGGTACTGAAACTAGCTTCACTTTGGACTCTGATTTAGAGACACAAAACTTCATGAGTTACCTAAAGTGTTCCTCCGCTCAGTACGTTATTTAAAGACTCAGAAAGGAAGTTTGATTGTAGTCCTTCTCCTTTTCTCCCCCAAAGTATCTTTTTTAATGGAAAATCAATTATGGTAGGGCCCAAGAAATGTGCAAATGAAAGTAAGACTTTTTAAACACTTTTTGTCCTTCCTGAGACTTTTAATATTGAAATAAAATCAGAGAGCTATAAAATCAGAAGCTTTCAGAAGTTAGGTAAATGAAAAAAAGGCTTATAGTAGGAAGAAAGGGGAACTGTCGCCTGCTGCATGAGAGCCATTATTTTTAAAAAGTTAAGATTTTTATATTTGTATTAGTATTGAAGATTCATATTAAAGTGTTAACATTTCCCAAGATCTATTTCCCAGTTGTAGACTGACAACAAATAGGACCGTATTTTCAATAACAAAGTATATATATCATGCAGCGTGGTTTTAGGGGTGTACTTACTAAGTAAGCAGACTTCATTTTAGAAACAAAAATAGCATATGCAAGTATATAGATCAAGAGAAGATGTTTTAAAAAGGTAGTTCAGCTTGAAATGAATGAGATAAGGTAAATGTGTTACCTATAGAAAGAACAGTTACTGGATTCTAGTATATTATCAAAGATTCCATGAAATTTTATTAGGTCAACTGCACATACGTTCTCTGGGAGTAGTTTTAGGAATAGGACATGGAGGATTTAGTACAGTATCTTTGATATCTTCATGGTAAAGGAAAAGCTTAATTTTGTGTCACAAGAAATACAGAACTGATTCTGTGATAGCAAAAACATCATTGTATCGATAGCCTTTAAGTGGTGATCTTTGTCCTGAATTTAATCCTTCATTTTTCCAGTTGTTCAGATGCCCTACTTGTTCTTAAAGTGTACAGACTTTGTTTAAAAAAAAAAAAACAACTTTAACTCTTTGAACTAAAACATAAACACCTGCTCGAGTGCAAAAGCCTGATCTGTCCTCAGCCATCTTCTTAGCTTCCTGTCTTTCTTACACCCGTTGTGTTGCAGCCAGTTTGAATAATTTCTATTTCCCAAAGGGAAATTGCCACAGATTAAGGATTGTGTGGCCAGAGATGAAGGTTCTTGAAACCAGGTTGTAAACTTTTAGTACGTTATTGTACATCATGCAAGTTTTCACCACGTTCATGTTGATGTTTTTCATGATTTTAGTTGAAGTAGATTAGGTAGAGGAATTGGATGAGCTGTAAAATTTTTACTCTAAATTGACTCATAATTTAAATAATAATTTCTCTATGGCAAATAAAAGTAAAAATTCAGTTTGCCCTTATTCTGCCATTGGTATGATGAATATTTATTGATATGAACTCTACCTGATGCCGAAATAATAGCAGTGAAACAGTTTCATGCCCTCTGGATTGTATATACCAGTGGGAGGAAATACAAAGTAAAGCAACAAACATGATAACTAAAGATTGAGGTGAGTGTATAAGGGAAGAAATAGTATTAAGTAATAGTGCACACAAGGAAAAATACACGGGCAAGGGAAGGCTATTGTGATAAAAACTGGATAATGAGGAGCCAGTCCTGAAAGATGATTTCTAGGCAGGAGAAAAAATGGTCACAGGCTTTGGAGCAGGAAACAGCTTGGTAGATGTTAGGAAGTGTCAATTTTGGCCAGCATTATGGCAACCCACTCCAGTATTCTTGCCTGGAGAATCCCATGGACGGAGGAGCCTGGTAGGCTACAGTCCACGGGGTCGCAAAGAGTCGGACACGACTGAGCGACTTCCCTTCACTTTACTTCTCTTCATCAAAGGTAGGGAGAATGTGGCATGAGATGAACTTGAGAGGCAGGCAGACCCCAGTGTGAGTCATTTGGATTTGTCTTTAAATGCAATGGGGATTCATGAGAGAGTTTTACACAGGGGAGTACATGATCGTATTTATGTTTTTAAATGATCATTTGGCTTCTGTTGTTCTGAGGGACAAGAGTATTTGCGAGGAAGTCACCCAGGAGATTTTCACTATAGTTCAGGTGAGCAATAAAGGTGGCTGGGGTGGGGTTGCTAACAGTAGAGATTTAGAGGAGAGACTGATTTTCAATGTATTTTGGAGGAAAAAGAGATGGGTCTTTATAGTGGATTGATTGTGAAGAAGGAATGGATAATGACTCCTTCATATTTGGTTTGGCCAATTGGGGCCATTTACTCTCGTGTGGAAGATTGGGTAGAACAGAATTGGGAGTGGAAATCAAGAATTCAGGTTTGGGCTGAAGTATGAACTGCACACTATATATCTAGTGTTGCAATACATATCTCTGGACATGAATGTTTATGTAAATATGCAAGTCACTCTTTAGTCTTCATTCCTATAAATGAAAACACTGGTTAGAAGGGCTTCCTTATTCTGATTTTTGATAGGTAATGTCACACTGACTTTTAGGGAAGACTGTACCAGTTACTCTTCCACAGTCAATATATGAAAAATGCCTGGTTGTTATTTTGAAATTTTTACATTCTTTTTTTCCTGAAACTTTTCCTTAATAGAAATGTCACTGGGGTGTGTTTGTGTGTAAGTGGAGGTGTTTACAATGTAACAGATACAAAACTCAGGGTTGAAATTACATTATATATGTAAAGGAACCTGGACACTTGCAAGTGGAATGTTAGAAGTTGTGAATCCCTTCTTTTACCATGTAGAACCTTAGGACAGGGCTTCCCATGTGTCTCAGGTGGTAAAGAATCTACCTGCAGTGCGGAAGATCCGGATTCTATCCCTGGGTTGGGAAGATCCTCTGGAGAAGGAAATGGCAACCCACTCCAGTATTCTTGCCTGAAGAATTCCATGGACAGAGGAGCCTTGTGGGCTACAGTCCACGGGGTAGCAAAAAGTCAGATACGACTGAGTGACTAACACGCACACACATACACATGCACACACCCCCTAGGAAAAGAGGTGAAGTGACTTTATAGTGATTTCATAGGTGGTCAGTAACAGCTAAAATTAAGACTAGTTTTTATGCTTTGTTTAGGGTTTTAAAATTTTTTATTTATTACTGGTAGTTGGTTGATTAAGTATATCAAATAATTTCTATATTTTTATGAAATGAAACCCTTTCTTCCCTAAATTCACATAGCCAGTTTTATTTTAATTTCTATTGAAGTATAGTTGATTTGCAATGTTGTGTTAGTTTCTGCTGTATAGCAAAGTGGATCACGTATGTGTGTGAGTTTGCAGTGTGTCTGACTCTTCGAGACCCCATGGACTATAGTCAGCCAGGCTCCTCTGTCCATGGAATTCTCCCGGCAAGAATACTGGAGTGGGTTGCCATTCCCTTCTCCAGGGGTCATTCTGACCCAGCGATTGAACCCAGGTCTCCTGTGTTGCCTGCAGATTCTTCACTGTCTGAGCCTCCAGGGAATCCCACATTTACATATATCCACTCTTTTTTAGGTTCTTTTACCACATAGCTCATTACGGAACATTGAGTAGAGTTCCCTGTGCTATGCAGTAGGTCCTTATTAGTCCCCTATTTTATATATAGTCGTGTGCATATGGCAGTTCCAGTCTCCAGGCTTTTCCCTTCCTTTGTGAAAGTCGCTCCGTTGTGTCTGACTCTTTGCAACTCCATGAACTCTACAGTCCATGGGATTCTCCAGGCCAGAATACTGGAGTGGGTAGCCTCTCCCTTCTCCAGGGGATCTTCCCACCCAGGGATGGAACCCAGGTCTCCCGCACTGCAGGCGGGCTCTTTACCAGCTGATTTGTCAGAGAGGCCCCTTGGTAACCATACGTTTGTTTTCTACATCTGTGACTATTTCTGATTTGTAAATAAGCTCATCTGTACCATTTTTTGAGTCCACAAGTAAGTAATATCAAATGATATTTCTTTCTCTGACTTACTTCACTCAGTGTGAGAATATCTAGGTCCATCCATGTTGCTGCAGATGGCGTTATTTTGCTCTTTTTTGTGGCTGAGTAATATTCCATTGTATACATGTACCACATCTTCTTCATCCATTCCTCTGTCAATGGACATTTAGGTTGCTTTCATGTCCTCACTATTGTAAACAGTGTTGCTATGAACATTGGAGTATATGTATATTTTTGAATTATAGTTTTCTCCATACATATGTCCAGGAGTAGGATTGCTGGATTATATGGTATCTCTGTTTTTAGTTTCTTAAGGAACCTCCATGTTCTCCATAGTGGCTTTACCAATTTACATTGCCATGAACAGTGTAGGAGGGTTCTCTTTTCTCCACACCCTCTCCAGTATTTATTGTTTGTAAATTTTTTGTTGATGCCTATTCTGAACTGTGTGAGGTAATACCCCATTGTAGATTTAATTTGCATCTCTATACTAATTAGTGATGTTGACCATCCTTTTGTGTGCTTTTGGGTCATCTGTAACAGATAGCCAGTTTTAATGGTCTGTATAACTTGTCTGCGCAAGTGAATTAATCTACTTTTGTAAATACAGGATCATGTAACCACAAATCTGAGTTATTTATCCAACTCTAAGGAGAATGTTGAAAAAAACTGGAGATTTAAGTGAGAAAAGGAAAACAAATGAGTTTGAAAGCTTTTGGAAATAAATTAGAAGAAAATGTATAATATTCTTAGGTAATTTTATATAAATAACCTAAAGAGCATAACATTAAGAAATCATATTATTTGAATCATACATGCCATTTTAAGTTAATTTGAAACCGATATTGAGAAAATTAATATATTCCTTTGTATGCTTTTTTTGTTGCTGTTGTTTTGAACTTGAGGGAAACCAAACATCAGTTTGGATGAAATACTCTCTGTTAAGAGGAGATTAAAGTAATGTAGTATAATTGGTAAGTAGAAGAACACAAAATATGAAATATGATAAGCATGTATAATTTCCACAGGTGTGAGAATACAAAAGGAGGTTAAGAATTAGCAAAAAGGAAGAAAGGTGTGTTTGGAAACAGCTTGAATTTCCTATTTTATAAAAAATAAATATAAGTAGGTTTGGGAAATTATTTTCTTAAAGGAAATTTTAGTGGAGACATAAGGGTTAGAGGCAACGATCTAACTTTGAATGGAGAAAATAACATTTATCAAAGAGAAGTTTTGCTTGCTGTCATTGGACAAACACAAGAAAAAAGGAAGAATTAATTTCAAAAATGGAAGGACAAACACAAAAAAAGGAAAAATTAATTTCAGAGAAATAAATGCTTCTAAGGGTTAATTTTTTTATATGTTAACCTTAGAATAGAAAAATGTCATAAACCATTTTCAAGTAAATCATATTTGCCACTCACTTTTGCTGTATTTTAACAGACCAATAACAGAACATATTTTAATATAGCTTTTAAATATTGTTAAAATGCAATAAATAATCAAATCTTTGCCACATAACATTTTGTTTTCATCCAAGCACTTTTTAATTTCCTTTGGATGAGTGTTAATTTGATGTTGGTAAATAAAATGATCTCTTCTTCTCTTTGAGACTTTGTGACAGAAGTCATTAGTAAATACTTAGGAATTATAGAGAACTAATTACTAAATCCAGTAAAGCTGTTTTTTCTCTGTTGACCAATAGTTGGATAAATTTTCTTAAGTTGTATTATTTTCTTGTTTCTCTTTCGTATCCTTTTCTTTCAAAATATGTGTATATATATATATATATATATATATATATAGATATATATATAGGGCTCAACACTTCCCATTTGCTTAATCACTAAATTTCTAATGTTTTAGAAATGGTATTTCAGGGAGCATTTTGCATCAAAGGACTTTAGTTACGCAGGCTAACTAAAAACATTGAACTAGGAAAATGATTAAAGCAGGACTCAAAATTGGACTTAATTTTTAATTACTGTTTTGTCTTTGTTTTGTGTTCTTAAAGGTTTTTTATTTTTTTTTTATTTTTTTAATATGGAACGCTTGCCTAGAGTGGAGAAGACAGAGGTCCAAGAGTTTTTCAGTGCAATACAGGATGCTTTAATTTTGCTTGGCCTCTGAGTGTTCCTTCTTTATATTGCTTCTTTTGTATGAAAAATCACTTTTATTTTTCTTAGATTTAAATTTTACTATAATGAAATAAAGAGGAGAGGTGGTTTCTTAGGTTAAAATATGTAGTAGTGTAATAAAGTGGATTATTTAAAATGATCTTTAAATTTAATATACAACAGTAAAAGAGCTAGAGCTAACTTTTAGGGATATTCAGTGCTGTAGAAGAAACTATCACTGTTTTTAATATCATTGTTTTTACTGTTTCCCAGACTTCCTAGATAATATGAATTATCCTAGATGATTGGTACCCTTATTTAATGCCCTATGGAGATCCTAATTTTAATTCAAGAAGTGGAACTTGGGAATGTATGTTTTTTAAAATTACCCAGGTTATTTTAGAAGTCCATTTGGGAAATATGTGTCCAGTTTAGAATTCCTTATTTTGTAGCGTCAACTGTGGACATAGAAATAAATGTTTCTTTTCATTTCAGGATTATTGCTTTATATTTTCCTTTAAAACAGGAGTTTCACAAGCATCATGAAATACTACCTACCTTAATATAGCCAGTTTTGTTGAAATTCACATGACCTAACTTCTGAAATAGAGGAAACTCACAGAGAAAAATAAGTAAGGAGGCATGTGTCAATGAGATGTTAGCACAAACTCAATTCTGCCCAGTTATAGTTTGCAGACAGATGCACATTTTAAAATTCATGGTCTTGAACAAGAGAAAGTAATGTTGCTACATTTACCAAAATATGATCTGCCAAGCCAAGTTTCTGATAGTATTAGGGATATGTTAAACATGGGTTCCCCTAGTTCAGTGAGTTTGGGAAAAGATGAACGCTAAAGACGTGCCTTATTGTATCACTGTAAAAGTGAATGCATTGTGTGACTCTTTGGCTGGGGGATATGGAATGTATAGTTCTGAACTTACTAACCAAAGACCTCCATAGATACGCTTGTCCCTTTTACCCTGCTTCCACTCTTCACTTTACATTTTCTCCTCCAGATTAGTGGGAAGGTCTGCTTCCCACTAATGTCTAAGTATGTGATTTTAAATCCCTTGTTGAATTTAGAAACTTCATTATGGCCAGCACCTATAACAGCATATGATGGATAGTAGGTACCTGAGAAATGTTTGTTGGGTTATCAGACATATGAATGAATGACTGGACGCCTTCAGTAGAGGCATGTTAGGAGTCTGATGACTTGTCCTTGCACAGAAGGCAGTAAGTAGGTAATGGCAGATAAAGGCAGTCTGGGATTCTCTGTTCACATTTTCTATTAGCTTGGCCTTATGGAACCCAAAATTACTCCATAAAGAATAATTTCCCCTTCCTTTTGCCACTGACTTGGAAAGAATTGTAAGTTATCAGAGTCAAAGATTATTTGCCATAAATGACCTCTATGGGTAAGATGTAGGATCTGAAAAATTTGCAACATGAAAAAGGAAGCTAAAATGAGAAGCATATTCAGAAATAGAAGCAAAATGCATTGGTATTCTATTTTTGGCTTTCATCTTAATTGCTTGCTAAAATATTGATTTCACTATCTACTGTACTTCTAAAGTGATACTAAAATGTCAGATGTTTTTGGCTAGACTTTAGTAGTGATTACCCTTATTTATCTTCATGTGTGAAATAAAAGGAAATGCTCTGAAAAGGCATTCAAGCGGACCATAGCCATAGCTGTGTCTAACCAGATGTAATATATGGGAGGCAATGATTAAGCAATGCTTTTTGTAGCTTCCTCAGAATGGTTGGTAAAAATTGTGGTAAGAAAAAAATGAGGAAATTCAATTTTCTTGGTCACTAGTTCTTAAAAATGCACAAATTAGCCAGTGTGTTTTACTGTATTTTTTCTTTTATTTTAGTGGTATCAGCACATTACATTGAGTGAAAGTATCAGTAGTATAACAGGGATATCAAGGCCAGACAAAACAGTTTAAATTTTTGCTCAAGCACTGTATGATGGAGCTGTGTGATCCTGCACAGGTTTTTTTCAACTATCAAATCATGATGGTAGTAGTAACTGCTCCTTCATAGGAAACTACACGCAGTGCTAAGGCAGTGCCTGGTGTGGGTAAGTTCTCATCAAATAATAGTAATGAATAAAAATTATGTTCATGCTAATTAATGGCTATTTTAATGTAAAAAATTGCCTTTCTTGGTTTGTTTAGTTATTGTCAATGGTGGCTACAATATGGACAACTAAAAATCTTTCAGTCTGACACATGTTTTTGTAAGTGCCATTTGATATCAGCATATCCCCAAAGTCTGGCTAAACTTGATTTGCTAAATTAATTGGGGCTACTCAATATAACATACTAAAATATTGCCTTTTAAATAGTCAAGTTGTCTTTTTCTAAATAGTTTTAATTTTTTCCTAATTTTGAATATGATATGCCCCTTTGGCAGCCAATTAGAAGATAGAAAATTTGTAAAAAATGATATAAAAGGGGAAAAACTAGAATATACAGAATAAAAGGAAGTAACTCTGCATGATAACACATCCTAGATAGCACACTATCAGTAGTTCAGCCTTTTAATGTATATACATATTCATATGTGTATTCACAAGTAGTTATGCACGATTGTACTTTTACATTACATAGTCATTAATACTGTAGTCATTGGATCCATCCATAGTCATTGGATGGTTGGATGGCATCACTGACTCAATGGACATGAGTTTGAGCAAGCTCCAGGAGTTGGTGATGGACAAAGAAGCCTGGCGTGCTGCAGTCCACGGGGTGGCAAAGAGCTGCACACGACTGTGCGACTGAACTGAACTCAGTCATTAATACACACATTCTCCTACCCTCTTACTAACCTTTATACGTATTCATATATCTTTATATCACATTTTCACATATATATACCAATGCACATTTTAAGGAAACAATATTTTGAACTCATGGGTATCTATTTTTTAACTTAGAATATATGTGGGATGTTGTAAATATTAAAAAAGACAAAACTGAAGAATATGCTTTTATATTATTTCATTTTATAGATAATCTAGTTAATCGACCTGCCTTTGCTGTGATTTTTATTAATGCATTTTATTTTTCTGGTTAGAAAAGTTCTGTTGGCCATGGCAGACAATTTGAGTAATACTAAACAGTAGAAAGAGGGGAAAAATTTTCATTATTATTCTTTCCTCAAGAGAGCAACTTTGGGATTGTCTTAATATTTTTATTGTGTATGTCTCTTATAGACTTAGTATAATATTTTTCATTGTTTACAACACATGAACATTCTTATTCTTGTACCATATTCAATTATATATATTAACCATTCTTACAGAGCTAAATATTTACATTTTAAAAGTTTTCCAAAAAAAAAGAAAAAGTTTTCCATAATAAATCACCTCATGATAACATTTTTATGTTGAAAAATTGCACTATACTTTGGTAGTTATACAGTTCTTAACATTTTGAAATTGACTTTTTTCATTCAGAATAATTCTGTAAAGACTCATCAGAGTTGAGTTTATTAATTACTCTTTCCTTTTTATTGCTAATTAGTAAGTTTTTCATGGTATGGATTTACAAAGTTTTGTTCAACCATTCACCTGCTAAAGGACATTTGAGTTGATCTTAGTTTTTTGGCTATCCCAAGTTAAGTTATAAGCATTTGTATATGGATTTTTGTGTGAACATACTTTTCAGTTCTCTGGGATGGATGCCTAGGAGTAAATCTGATGGGTCGTGTGACAGTTCTCTGCTTAGTTTATTACTGTTTTCCAGACTGACAGTACCATTAGGAATGTATGAATGATCCAGTTTATCTACGTCCTTGCCAACATTTGTTGCTGTCATTACTTTAAAAGTCTTTTCTAGTATTTATTTTTATTTATTTTATTTATTTGGCTGTGCTGGGTCTTAGTTGCCACACACGAGATATTCGATCTTTGTTGTGACATGTGGTAATTTTTAGTTGCAGCATGTGAGCTCTTTAATTGGGGCATGTGGGATCTAGTTCCCCAAAAAAAGATGGAAACCAGGCCCCCTGAATTGGGAGCATGGAGTCTTAGCCACTGGACCACTAGGGAATTCCCCCTCAGTATTTTTTATTTTACCCATTTTGCTAGGTTGTAGTGAAATCTTGTTATGCTTGTAATCTGCATTTCCCTAATGGCTAATGATGTTGAGCATCTTTGCTTGTGCTCTTTTGCCATCTGTTTGTCCTTCATGTAATATTTTTTCTTATTTTTTGCCCATGCTCTAACTAGATTGTTTATTTTTTACTGTAGAATTTTGAAAGTTACTTATGCATTCCAAGTACTAGATCTTTGTCACATAGGTGGTTTGCAGATGTTCTCATTTTGTCTGTAGCTTATTCATTTCAACCTCGTTAACAGAGTTTTTCACAGAGAAAAAGATTTTAATTTGAGTGAAATTCAATTTATATTTTTTCCTTTTGTTGTCAAGTCTAAGAACTCTTTTCCTAGTCCTTAATCTCAAAGGTTTTCTATTTCTTTTCTTCAAAAAGTTTATCAGTTTAGTTCAGTTCAGTTGCTCAGTTGTGTCCGACTCTGCGACCCCATGGACTGCAGCACGCCAGGCCTCCCTGTCCATCATAAACTCCTGGAGTTTACTCAAATTCATGTCATTGAGTCGGTGATGCCATCCAACCATCTCATCCTCTGCCTCCCCTTCTTCTCCTGCCTTCAGTCTTTCCCAGCATCAGGGTCTTTTCTAAGGAGTCAGTTCTTCGCATCAGGTGACCAAAGTGCTGAAGCTTCATCAGTCCTTCCAATGAATATTCAGGACTGATTTCCTTTAGGGTGGACTGGTTGGATCTCCTTGTAGCATAGGGACTCTCAGGAGTCTTCTCCAACACCACGGTTCAGAAGCATCAATTCTTCGGTGCTCAGCTTTCTTTATAGTCCAACTCTCACATCCATATGTGACTACTGGAAAAACCATAGCTTTGACTAGACGGACCTTTGTCAGCAAAGTAATGTCTGTGGTTTTTAATATGCTGTCTAGGTTGGTCATAATTTCTCTTCCAAGGAGCAAGCGTCTTTTAATTTCATGGCTGCAGTGATTTTGGAGCCCAAGAATATAGTCTGTCTCTGTTTCCATTGTTTCCCCTTCTATTTGCCATGAAGTAATGGGACTGGATGTCATGATCTTATTTTTTTGAATGTTGAGTTTTATTCCAGCTTTTTCACTCTCCTCTTTCACTTTCATCAAAAGACTCTTTAGTTCCTCTTCGCTTTCTGCCATAAGGGTGGTGTCATCTGCATATCTGAGGTTATTGATACTTCTCATGGCAGTCTTGATTCCAGCTTGAGCTTCATCCAGCCCAGCATTTCACATGATGTACTCTGCATATAAGTTAAATAAACAGGATGGCAATATACAACCTTGACGTACTCGTTTCTCAACTTGGAACCAGTCTGTTTATAGTTTTCCATTTTCCATTTAAATCTGTGATACATCCTGAGTTGATATGACTCTTTATATTTATATTATTTGTTTATTTGACTCTTCTTTATATTTCCAATTAACATTCTGTTTGCATTTTAAAAACAGAAATGTGTAACTAATGTACTTGCCACAATAATCATTACCAGTTTGTTGTTCATTGTTCAGTCACTCAGACTTGTCTGATTCTTTCTGACCCCATAGACTGTACGCCAGGAGTCACTGGTTCAGAGAAATCCTGAAATCCCACTGGGAAGCTGTCAAGCTTGTTCCTTGAGTAAACTCTTCTCCAGCTTCTTGGGAGGGCCTTCATAATTCATTTTTCTCTGTTGGTCCTGTTTTATAATTATCCCTGGCTATATTTGGATGCTTAGAAGTTGTATTAGCCTGTTTCTTGCCTATAAAAATTAGGGAACTGAGGATCATTTTAATACTTACTCAGTCACAGTCTCTCCTAGACGAGGCTAATGGTTCATTTAACAGTGTAGATGTTTCAGAAACTGATTGATTCAGGTATTGTTGTTGTTGTTTAGTCCCTCAGTCGTGTCCAACTCTCTGTGACCCCATGGACTATAGCACTCCAGGCTTCCCTGTCCTTCACCATCTCCCAGAGTTTGCTCATACTCATGTCCATTGAGTCAGTGATGCCATCCAACCATCTCATCCTCTGTTGTCCCCTTCACCTCACACCTTCAATCTTTCCCAGCATCAGGATCTATTCCAGTGAGTCAGCTCTTGGATCAGGTGGCCAACGTATTGGAGTTTCAGCTTCAGCATCAGGCCCTTCAATGATTATTCAGGATTGATTTCCTTCAGAATTGACTGGTTTGATCTCTTTGCACTCCAGGTGACTCTCAAGAGTCTTCTCCAGCACCACAGTTCAAAAGCATCAATTCTTTGGCACTCAGCCTTCTTTATGGTCCAGCTCACATCCATACATGACTACTGGAAAAACCATAGCTTTGACTATTCAGACCTTTGTCTGCAAAATAATGTCTTCGCTTTTTAATATGGTTCCTAGGTTTGTCATGGCTTTTCTTCCAAGGAGCAAACGTCTTTTAATTTAATGGCTGCAGTCACCATCTGCAGTGATTTTGGAGCCCAAGAAAATCATTTCACATGATTCAGGTTTATGTGCCAATAATCACACTCTCAGTTTTGCATTGTGTCTTGTCTCTTTGGACTTAAAAGTTAAGCTTATCAGAGTAAGGAAGAGTCAAACCCTTAGACACTTTTCCCCAATGCTTATTTTCCAATTAAAAGTATTTGCTTGAAGTGCAGGTCAATAAAAACAAGTGGGTTAGTAGTATGAGATATATGCCTATGGTTACTTGTGCCTTCCAAATCTATTTCCATCCATGTACAGTAGGTAACACATACTTCATGATGGAGAGTTCAGGTTGCAGTGTCCATAATCCTGTTTATGTCTAACATACCAGCATCTGAGAGCAAACCAACAGTTGCTTTTCAAAAGAATAATGTACACCAAAAAGCTTAGTGTTTACTACAAAAACCCAGGGGTCTTCCCTGTGATTTCCCTGTGGAGACTTGCCAGAGGCTTCCTACATCTTCCCAGTCTGCCATAAACGCTGTCCAAACCTGCTGCAAGAACTTTGTCATGTTCTAGAACTCAGAACTCAGGAGGCCTTTGAGCAACACAGGTCAATTAAAATAGACTGTGGAGTAGATAAAACCAAGGCTATGGCCACTCCCTGTTAATGGCATGGAATGTATTTTTCTTGGGGTCCCCTTAATCCACCTAGTGCCATTAACAGGGAGTGGGGCCATAGCCTTGGTTTTATCTACTCCACAGTCTATTTTAATTGACCTGTGTTGCTCAAAGGCCTTCTGAGTTCTGGAACATGATAAAGTTCTTGCAGCAGGTATGGACAATGTTTATGACTGTTCATGGCAGACTGTCCAAAGAACACTGTCATAAATATTGTCCATACCCGTTGACCATACCTGAAGCTGAAGCTCCAAATACTTTGGCCACATTATGGGAAGAACTGATTCCTTAGAAAAGACCCTGATGCTGGGAAAGATTGAAGGCAGGAGAAGGGGACGACAGAGAATGAGGTGGTTGGATGGCATCACCAACTCGATGGACATGAATTTGAGCAAGCTCCAGGAGTTGGTGATGGACAGGGAAGCCTGGTGTGCTGCAGTCCATGGGGTGGCAAAGAATCAGACATGATAGAGTGACTGAACTGAACTGATGGCAGACTGGGGAGATATAGGAAGCCTCTGGCAAGTCTTCACTGGGAGGACCCCTGGGTTTTTTTTAGTAAGGCTAAAAAAACAGTCCAAGCTTTTTTGCCTATATTATTCTTTTGAAAAGCAACCATTGGTTTGCTCCTCAGTGCTGGTATGTTAGACATAAACAGGATTATGATCACTGTGCAACTTGAACTTCTCATCATGAAGTATGTGTTACTACCATGGTGGTGGTGGTTTAGTTGCTCAGTCCTGTCTGACTCTGTGACCTTATGGACTGTAGCCTTGCCAGGCCGCTCTGTCCATGGGATTCTCCAGGCACGAATACTGGAGTGGGTTGCCATTTCCCGCTCTAGGGGATCTTGCAGACCCAGGATCCAACTCAGGTCTCCAACATTGCAGGCAGATTGTTTACTAGCTGAGCTACAAGGGAAGAAATAATAAAATTAGACATGTGAAAGTTGGACATTTTGTTGTTAAATGAAAGGGTAGATGAAAATAAATTTGAAAGGTGCAAATAACTATAGGCATATATCTCATACTACTAGCCTACTTGTTTTTTATTGACTTGTACTTCCCTCTTTTCCAATGGAGAAAGGTTATTATAGGCAGGAATTAGCTTGGTTTTACTACAAAACCCTGGATGTCCTCATTACAAGGATCTCACAGAGTTCCTTGTGACTGGCTAACAGAGCAGGAAAAGGTAAGCCTGGTTTACAGAGGGTTTTTGCTGGCACCTACCAGAGGTGAACATTTTGTAGAGAAACCCCAGTCAGGCATTGACCCTAAAAGACAATCGTCTGTGGAAATTCTGTTTTGATGGAAGACAAGGCCTGAGGTACAGATTTTCATTGATTCACACACAACAGTCTGGGCTTCCCTTATGGCTCAGACAGTAAAGAATCTTCCTGCAGTGTGGGAGACCCAGGTTTAATCCCTGGGTCAGGAGGATACCCTGGAGAAGGAAATGGCAACCCACTCCAGTATTCTTGCCTGGAAAATCCCATGGACAGAGGAGTCTGGTGGGCTACAGTCCATGGGGTCACAAAAGAGTTGGACACGACTGAGCGGCTAACTCTTCCGTGCACAGCACTCTAATAGATAGGCTGGCTAGTCAGAAGCTTGAAAAACAAAAACAAAAATGAAAGTTGTTAACAAGGTAATTTTAATAGCATGCTATGAGTTAATACGTATGTGTAGTGGACTGCAGCCATGAAGTTAAAAGATGCTTGCTCCTTGCAAGGAAAGCTATGATAAGCCTAGTCAGCATATTAATAAAGATCAGAGACATTACTTTGATGGCAAAGGTACATTTAGTCAAAGCTATTGTTTTTCCAGTAGTCATGTACAGATGTGAGAGTTGGATCAAGTAGAAGGCTGAGAGCCCAAGAATTGATGCTTTTGAACTGTGGTGTTGGAGAAGACTCTTGAGAGTCCCTTGGACAGCAGGGAGTTCAAACCAGTCAGTCCTGAAGGAAATCAATCCTGAATATTCATTGGAAGGACTGATGCTGAATCTGAAGCCTAGAATGTAAAGGCGTTTTTGCCACTTGTTAACTTGAGGGCATCCTTTGTAGAGGATCCTCTCAATCAGGAAGAAAATATGGTCTGACCAGTCTGGTGTTCTTGCCTGAAGAATCCCAGGGATGGGAGAGCCTGGTGGGCTGCCGTCTGTGGGGTCGCACAGAGTCGGACACGACTGAAGTGACTTAGCAGCAGCAGCAGCAGTGAGTGTTAATCAGTGTTTTTCCCCAGCCACTGTACTTTTTGTGGAATTGACCCATATTAAAAATGACCACGTAATATAAAAGGAAGCTAATCATGGGTTCAGAATGATTTTTTCCTCCTCATAGACTGGTCTTAACTCCTGTATTGCAGATGCATTACCCAATTTACCAACTTCAGGGTCCAGTCCTGAGAGCAATGATTTGGTAACATTCCCTAGGGCAACCAATATGCCCCAGGACAGCCAGAATATGTTGATCCTGGTTGCAGTTTGTCCTCCTAAGACAAATACATATTCTAGATATGAATTTATTTTTACCACCTGTGATGCTTCTACAAACACTCAATGTTGTTTGACTTACAAAATGCCTTATTCATTACTATAGCTAACTTCTGAAGTTGCATCACTTCTGATGAAGAAATTCATTTGCAGCAGAATTATGGTAACAACTTCTGCTCATGAAATTCACTTGTGTGTCTTACCATGTACCCCAACACCGAGAAGTTTCTGACTTAGTAGAATAGTGTCTGTTTTGGTATAACTTGCAGAATAAGATTTCCTTCTCTACAGAACATGGTATATGCATTAAGTGAGGCAGAATGCATTCTGTATTGCTGGGACCTCCATAGCCAGCATAAATAGGATACTGAAATAGGGAGTGGCAGTGGGTTGGAGCCTTTTATACTGTACCTAAAAATCCACTTACAGAATTTGTTTCCAGCCTTAGTCTTCATACTAAATAATCAACAGGTAGAGAAGATGACCATTGAACTTGCAGAAGTGATGGATCCTTGTTAAGAAGGGGAAATTGGGTTGTTTTTAATCAGTGGCAAGGCAGAGTGTATTTTGGACTGAGGATTCCTGTTAATATCCCCATACCCAGTCAGTTCAGTCACTCAGTCATGTCCGACTCTTTGCAACCTCATGGACTGCAGCATGCCAGGCCTCCCTGTCCATCACCAGCTCCTGGAGTCCACCCAAACTCATGTGCATTGAGTCGGTGATGCCATCCAACCATCTCATCCTCTGTTGTCCCCTTCTCCTCCTGCCCTCAATCTTTCCCAGCATCAGGGAAAGAGTCAACTCTTCACATCAGGTGGCCAAAGTATTGGAGTTTCAGCTTCAGCATCAGTCCCTCCAGTGAACACCCAGGACTGATTTCCTTTAGGATGGACTGGTTGGATCTTCTTGCAGTCCAAGGGACTCTCAAGAGTCTTCTGCAACACCACAGTTTGAAAGCATCAGTTCTTCGAGGCTCAGCTTTCTTTATGGTCCAGCTCTCACATCCATCCATACCTAATAGTACTTGTTAAAAGGAAACCTGTGGAGCGTGGCTGACTGTGCACAGAGCCCACTGGTGGGCTGCTAGACCTTGCCAAGCAGAACGTGCGGCCGGCTGGCTGCCGCAGCCCTGCTGGGAGACATGTGCCGCTGTCTGTGGTGGTCTCCCCGAGGTGTCTGTTCCCGTAGGGGTCCAGCCCTCCACAGACAGGAGCGAGAGGGTGGAGAAACAGCCCTGCATCTTGGACCAGGCATTGCTGCAGTTCCTGGTGTGTCCTCTCTCCAGTAAGCCGCTCAGTGAAGCATGGACAAATGAATTGATGAATGAAGAGTTAGGAAGAGCCTATCCAATTCCTGGTGCGGTTCCTAATATGGTACCACAGGCAGCTTGGATGACACATCAGGATAGAAGCAGGAAGTGGAGCAGCATTAGATCATATTTAAAAGCAGCACACACAAGTCAGCATTCTAAGTACCATCTACCTTTTACAAGGTCAGCGTGGTGGGAAAGAAGGGTTCTGTCTCTTCGTGCGCTGACTGTCCTTGTTCCACTGGTATCTTCGGCAGGACTGCTGTACGCGGCCTGTGGGGAGGAAGACTCCCCCAGGGCTGCGCCAGGACCAGCAGCCTGTGCTTTTACAGTCAGCTGTTGCTGATTGCCGTGTCTGTTTATGTGTTCTTCCACCTTTGGACTTGGACAGGTATTACCCTCTTCTGGCATAGATAAGGGAACCAGAGCCAAGATGGTATATCCTCATGATATGCCTAAGTGTCTGTCTCTGAAAGCCTGACCACATGGAAATACTGGAAACCCACTTAATACACTGGAAAGATGCTTTGCCTAGCGTCTCTCAGAGGTCTAGGACTATGGGACACTTAAGCTTCAGAGGCTTCTTTAATGTACCTTGGTTCTGCCCTTTGGTTTTCTGAAGGTTCTCATTTATACTAGTGGTATCAGAAGAAACATGTCTAAAGAATGTCTTGTTGGAAATTAACAGCGCCAGCCATCAACTTGTGACTTATCTCATTCATAATGAAATGTTACTGGTTGGAAATTTTATGTTTATTTTAGATTCAAAGTCTTTGGTAAAATCACATGATAAGGATGACTGAAATAGTTCTGAAGAAGCTATGTTGGAATAGTAGAGAAATGCATTTGAACTAATGTGATTTAAAGCTATAAATAAAATGGAAATTTCATGGATGTGCCAAAATTCTGAGTTTGTAAAAATTACCTTCATTTCTTTGGCATCAGATGCTTACATTAATTATAAAAAACTAATAAATAAAAAGATACTGATAGTTTCCATTTAAAAAAAAAACAGGAGCCCTGTGGCAACCTAATCGAGACAGAACAGCTGAAGACTCATAAAGACTGTAAAATCCCTCATCAGCTGACAGGCAGGTGGTAAGGAAACAGCCTGGATGGTAGAAGAAGTGATTACAGAAAGGAGAATTACCAAGCTTGTCAGCTGTCTGATTTATTAGAATAAGCTCCGTGGACTACATTGCCCTGTGGCTTCTAGTTGTATTCAGCCAGTGGGAGTTTGCATATGGGGAAGAACGGGTTCTCCTGCTTATTTCCCTGATGTGAAAGTTGCTATGTGTCTCTGCCTAAGGCCACATTGCTGCAATTTCATTAACTGCCCAGTTTCACCCACTGTTTCTTCCTTTTAACTCTGCCTTTGTAAAAAAAAATCACTCATAAAGCTCTTCACATCCATATAAAAATCTTAAATTTGCTTGTCATCTCTTTTATCTGTACCCTACTGCAACCTTAACTCATATGTGAAAGTATACACATTTTCTAACTTTTAAAAAATAGTTTGATTTATGCTCTTCCTTACAAATGACTGTTGTTTTGAAGTGAGATTGTGCTAATGTTGTAGCTGTTTGGTCGCTAAGTCACATGTGAATATTTTGCAACCCTATGGACTGTAGCCTGCCAAGCTCCTCTGTCCATGGGATTTCCCAGGCCATACTGGGGTGGGTTGCCGTTTCCTTCTCCAGGGGGTCTTCCCCACCCAGGGACTGAACCCCTGTCTCCTGTACTGACAGGTGGATTCTTTACTGCTGAGCCACTTAGGAAGCCCAGTTGTGCTAATACTTCATGACAAAGTGAGAAACTTTTCATTTTCTTCCCTATATTGGAACAGTTTAAATAGCATACATGGATTGATTGTTCTTGATGGAGCTTTGATGTACATTCTCTAGAGAAACCATTTTGGATAGGTTGATTTTAGAAGTACACTTTTGATTCCTATTTCAATTTATTCCTGAGTCATGTGAAAGTGAAAGTCACTGAGTCGTGTTCAACTCTTTGTGACCCCATGGAATATACAGTCCATGGAATTCTCTAGGCCAGAATATTGGAGTGAGTTCCCAACCCAGGGGTCAAACCCAGGTCTCCCACATTGCAGGTGGATTCTTTATCAGCTGGGCCGCAATAGGTTCATTCAAATTTTATATCATTTGTAGTCAATATTTTTATTTTAAGAGATTTTAAGTTTATTGGTATATGCTTATACATATCATTTTCTAATGTTAAAAAAATCTTTTATGCATTTATGGTCATTCCTGTTATATTCATGATATGCAATTCCAGTTTTCTTATCTTTTAATGGGTTAATGGCCTGTTAGGTCCAGAGTTTCTATTGTACTTTAGAGATGATAAGGAGATCAACTTTTAAATCTCATATTAAAAAGTTTTTGTCTCTATCTTAAAGTCAGGAGCTCTTATAGAAATGTTTTGAATTCACATCCCAAACTATCCAAGAAACTGATTAATTTTACTTTATGTCACCATTAACCATGAGACGAATCTCTTAAATACATAGGCTATTAAATCTTAGAAATTTTGAGGTTAATCTAATCCAGACTTATCTGTCAATGAGGAAAGCAATAGTGTCACTTTCATAGGATTTTTCTGGGGATTAGATAAGAAAATGTTTGCCATTGAAGGACCTTGCTTAAGATAAGCACCCAGTGTGTATTATTTTTATTACTGTTAACATAAATGAGGATAAGATAAAAGTAATGCATGGTAATTAAGAGCCCAGTGAGTCATGCAGGCCTAGTCACTGAATAAAGAAAAACACTAGTAAATGGAAATCTCCTTAGGGCAACTCAGGTGACTGGACTTGAACAATGGGTGTGGTATCAGGAGAAAAAGCACTTGACATGGTCATTATAGCCAAGGACTGTACCATGAATGCTTTTCATGTTTCAGACTTGATGCCTAGAAAATGGATGTTATGAACAGATATTGGAAAATCAGATGGAGAAGTTTGGTTTGTGGTGAAGATTGTGAATTTTGTTTTAGATTTAGAGGTACAAGCTTGGCATTAGAAGTATAACTAATATAAATAAATAAAATATAGATGTCTTTTTTTAGAAAAGTGTAATTCTAGAGCATAAAACACTGGAAGTTCAAATTGAGATTTGGAGTCATCCTCACAGTTTCTACATCTATATGTTCATTTCAAAGGAGATGGGTTGTAAGAAAAAAGGTGGGAAGCAAAATCCTGAGTCTTTGCACTCAGTTCAGTCGCTCAGTCATGTCCGACTCTCTGCGACCCCATGGACTGCAGCACTCCAGGCCTCCCTGTCCATCACCAACTCCCGGAGTTTACCCAAACCCATGTCCATTGAGTTGGTGATGCCATCGAACCATCTCATCCTCTGTCATTCCCTTCTCCTCCTGCCTTCAATCTTTCCCAGCATCAGGGTGTTTTCCAAGGAGTCAGTTCTTTACATCAGGTGGCCACAGTATTGGAGCTTCTGCTTCAGCATCAGTTATTCTAATGAATATTTAGGGTTGATTTCCTTTGGGATTAACTGGTTTGAACACTTTGCTGTCCAAGGGACTCTGAAGTCTTCTGCACCACAATTCGAAAGCATCAGTTCTTCAGCACTCAGCCCTCTTTATGGTCCAACTCTCACATCTGTAAATGGCTACTGGAAAAACTATAGCTTAGACTTATACAGACCTTTGTTGGCAACATGATGTCTCTGCTTTTTAATACACTGTCTTAGGTTAGTCATAGCTTTCCTTTCAGGGAGCACATGTCTTTTAACTTCGTTGCTTTAGTCACCATCTGCAATGATTTTGGAGCCCAAGAAAATAAAATCTGTCACTGCTTCAACTTTTTCACTTTCTATTTGCGATGAAGTAATGGGACCAAATGCCATGATCTTAGTTTTTTGAAATGTTGAGTTTCAAGCCAGCTGTTTCACTTTCCTCTTTCACTTTCATCAAGAAGCTCTTTAGTTTCTCTTCAATTTCTGCCATAAGGGTGGTGTGATCTGCATATCCGAGGTTGTTGACCTTTCTCCAGGCAGTCTTGATTCCAGCTTGTGATTCATCCAGCCCAGCATTTCGCACGATGTACTCTGCATGTAAGTTAAATAAGCAGAGTGATGGTATATAGCTTTGTGATACTCCTTTCCCAGTTTGGAACCAGTCAGTTGTTTCATGTCTGGTTCTAACTGTTGCTTCTTGACCTGCATACAGGTTTCTCAGGAGACAGGTAAGGTGGTCTGGTATTCCCGTCTCTTTAAGAATTTTCCACAGTTTGTTATGATCTACATAGTAAAAGACTTTAGCATAATCAATGAAGCAGAAGTAGTTTTTTTTGTTTTTTAATTTTCTTGCTTTCTCTGTGATCCAGTGAATGTTGGGAATTTGACTTGGGGATGGTCAAGTTTAAACAAAAGCAGCAGCTCGTTCTCTTTCTTCAGGGCAGTGGCTAAGGAGATGGGATGTGGAGCCTCGGGAAGAAAATTAAAGTCACTCCCTGGCGGGGAGAGAGAGGTTGCTTTTCATCAAAGTCGGCCCCCTCAGAGTACAGGTAATTAAAGCATATGGGGTGTCCCCATAAAACTGCTTCTCAGGAGGTTCAGGCACTTCCTGAAAATACTGTCAGGAAAGTGTGGTTAGGGGAGTGGAATCCTGTCTCAGGTTGCAACATCCTTCCCAATGCTCGACAGAAGGGTGGGCCAGAGGAAAACCTGGTCTCCTTACACTTAACAGGTGTTGAAGGTGAAGGCCCGCTGGGGTGGAGCAGGCTGGGGACCTCTGTCTGAGGCTGAGGATTGCTTTGAGCTTCATATTTAAATACTAAATATTCTGGATTATGGATTTCCTTTTACCCTTTGGCCTTTAGTTCCTGCACATGTTGCTGGGCAGAACTAGGCACCAGTTTGTTCAGTTCTTAAATGACATGGAAGCTCCCTCTTGTGGTGTCTTGATAGATCACATACCTTTAATTTAGCGTTGTAAATACTTTGTCAGAAACTTTTTGATTTCACATCAGCAGTTGAAATTCAAGGTTCAGATAGTTCCCTCAATTATTAATACCACAGAAGTCGTGTAGTAGGTAAATCTAACTATCTTGTAAAGCTGTATTATAACAGATGCAATTTAATATATTGATATTACTTAACATGAATGGTCTTCTTTAGGGCCCTATAGTGTATCTCTGAATGAAATACTGATGTTTCACGGTAGGCTGAAATGTTCCTCTAGGTTTCTGTTAGTTTGTTTTAAGGAAAGATTAATTTCTTGAGATTTTAAATATGTTAAATATTTGCCTTTTATCTATGTTTGGATAACAGTTTGGCTGAGCGTAAATTTTCTGAGTCACATTATCTTTCACTAATTTGTTATGCCATTCCTTTACTGCCTGTATGGGATTAAATTTTGTTTTAAAGTAGTCTGAGTCTAGCTAAGTGCTTTTTTTTTTTTTAATTTCCCTCTGCCTAAGTGACTATCTTTTTTCCTGACTGTTCAAAGAAGTCTTTCTTCATCATTAAAATCTAGTAGCTTTATAAGGGAATGTCTTGTTGAAAGTTCTGCATCAAAATTACCAGGATTGTTCTATGTCTCTTAAAATTATAATTAGTCTTTATTTCAGGAAAGCTTCCTACTTGAGTATATGTACTTTTTCAATTCTGATTGATTCTGCATATGTTTGATTTTCTTTGTCTGGATATAATTTCTATAATTTTTCTCTAATCTTTTAAGTCTTGGTTTTTGTTCATTTAATTTTTTTTTTTTTTGTATTTCTCAAGTGTTTTCTGTCTGTCCTTGTAATTCTCACAATCTCTATTCTCTCTTTTGTCCATTGCAGCGTGACTTTTATTTCTTTGGTAGTTTTCATTTGTAGTTCATGTGTTTCCAGGGCTTTCAGCCTGCTTTTTCTTTTTTAAATCCCTTATCTCACCACATTTATGAGTTTATTAAATCCCTGTTTTCAGCTTTTGATTTTAAGAACCAATTGTTTTCATTACTTTAAAGGATAGCAATATGGCAATTGTTCTGTTATGTATTTGCTTTTCCTTTTGGGTTATGAGGAAATTATTTTGAATGAGGTGAATTATTTACCTTGGAGAGCTTTTTGTATGAAGTTTGTATTAACTTTATTGCTGTATAGCATATTACGCGAATTTACCAACTTGAAAAAACACGAATATATTATCTTACCATCTTCATAGTTCAGGAGCCTGGCGCAGCTCTGAGTTCTCTGCTCAGAGTCTCTGTCTCAGGGTGTCAGCTGACTGTATTCTCTTTTGAGGCTCTAGAGAATTCTTTCGCAAACCTATTAAGCTGTTGTGAAGTATCCGTTTCTTGGAATTGTTGAACTAAGATCTCCCATTTCCTTGATGATTGTCAATGGGAGTTTCTCTCAGCTTCTAGAACCTGCTCACATTTCTTGACACGTGGTCCTCTCCATCTTCAAAACCAGTGAAAGTTTACAGAATCTTTTTGCTAATTTAAATCTCTGTCACTGCTTCTTCCCTCCAGAGAAAGCTTCTGCTTTTAAAGGGCTCCTGTGATTAGATTGTTGAACACAGTCAAATCTCAGACTAATTCAAAATCAACTGATTAGTAACTTTAGTTAATTAGTAGGATGGACTCACTCTGAGCGTTCCCTTTGCCGCTGTGACATAATCAGAGGCGTGATGTTGTCATAGTCAGGCCCAGGAGTTAGGATTGGGAGCCCTGGGCACTGTTTCAGGGCCCTGCCTAACTTCATGTGCACTCAGGAGAGGGCCTGGAGCTCTGTTCTGGACAAACGGGGATTGTTTTGGCTGAGATGGAGGTCCCTCCTGAATAAGTCATGGAGTGTTTCTTTCCCACATGGAAAGATTGCTAGTCAGATTTAGAATTTTTGTTCGGCTCCTCACCTTTATGACACATTCTTCCTTGTTTTGTTCCACCTTTCTGACTTCTCAGTGATGCTAGGTAGACAAGTGTTCTTCCTATAAGATGTTTACATTTATTTCTGAGTGGACTTAGTGTTTTTCTTTCTATAAATTTTTTTTTCATCTTGTCATCTAACTTATGCATGTGAAGCTTACTTTGTTTTGCATATCCTTTTTTTTAAAAAATTAGTTTTGTATCTTACTGCTTTACTAAATTCCCTTATTGTTTTTAGTAGTTTTTCCATTAGTTCTGGAATGAATTCAGTGTCACAAAAAGACAGTTATAATTTCTGCAAATATGAGTGGCTTTACCTTTTGATTTCCCATTCATAGGCTTCTAGTTCCCTTCTCTTTAGTACAATATGAAAATTTGCAAAGTTAGTGTGTATCCTTGTCTTAACTCCTGATTTTAGCAGTCTGTATGTGTACATATACATACCTGTGTCTGTATACACACTTATATATTTAATTATGTTAAATACATGTTCCTGTTTTATGTTGAATAGTATGATTTAGTTGACATTTGTCAATTGTCTGTTTAAAATCTATGAAACTGGTCATTTGATTTTTCTAATTAGGTCTAATATGTTAAATTTTAATAGACTTCCTAATGTGCTTCTTTATAGAGCCATGTTGTATTTTTTATACATGTTATTGGATTTTGTTGCTAATATTTTGTTTATGACTTTTTTGCATTGATACTCAGGTATGAGATTGGTCTATGGTTTTCTTTGGTGGTGTTAATATTTTTCACATTATCAATTTGTAGTCAATAAAAATATTTTGGTAATTTTTAATCCTGTTTTTATGTATTGGAGTAGTTCAAGTAGCATTAGACTTATTAATATAAATATTAATATATAAAGTTTTAAAAATCCACTTCTTTTCAGTGTGGATGCATGGATATATATCTTATACTTTCAATTATAATCCAATGCTGCTTTATTTTGTTGTTCAAATTATTATAGTTTTGTCTACCTGGAATTTTTCCAGTTGGCTCCTGTGTACCTTTGACTTACCTCCACTATTGCAGATATTTTTGTTTGTTTTGAGAACTTCCTGTTTCCTTACACTCTGAGATGCTTCAGGATCATCCAGTATATTTCCTGCCCCAGTTCTAGGATTAACTGTTTCTCTCAAGGGCCCTGGTTTCTTTATTACTTTATCATCTAGAGTATAGAGATTATATATGGATCCTTTTGCCTTTAGTCTTGAAGACCCCACTCATTTCTAGAGTTACTCAGGACCCATCCTCTTTAGTGAGGTTGCTTCACACATTTGCATTAGTTAGATCCTGTTGTCACATTCTACATTTCCTCCTGAAACTTTTTGGCCTCTTAAATGATTTTTTTAAAATTTGTATATTTTAGAGTTTACTGTTTGTACTGTGATGTTCAAATGCATAGTGCCATGTATCCACAATCAAACCATCACACAGAATAGTTTCACTACCCTAAAAAAATCCTATGGTGCTTCATATATTCAACCGTCCCTCCCCTCTTCCCTTGGCAGCTATTGTCATGCTTTTGCTTTTCCAGATTGTCATATGTTTAAAATTATAATGTGTGTATCCTTTATGGACTGGATTCTTTCACTTAGAAATATGCACTTAAGATTCTTTGCCTTTCTGTGGCTTGACATGTCACTATCAATTTTTATCAATTTTAGGAAAAGTAGTAGAAGGAAATATTCAGAAGTAATGCAGAAAGTAATCCAATATATTGGATATAGTAGTTTTATAAATAAATCTTAGGCCTTATTTATTTGGGAAAAATGATAAAATAGTATCCGGTAACTGTTACAGAGCCTTAAATATAGTAATATAAAATGGGTTGTAGCTGGGCTGAGATTCTAATACCCACAAACCTTGGACAGATGAAGTGCTTACAATAAATCTGGAGAGAGGGGCTGCAAAGATCAGTGACAAAACTGATTATCAAGAAGTAAATCCATGCATAAGAAATTTAATGAGATGTACTCTTTGATTGATTTAACAGAATGCCGTACCCTTGTATTTTCTCACTAAAATATATTACATGTATGAATTAAAAATTAAAGTAGTAAAAATGATAGGATAAAACCTAGCATAAATGAATTTATATGTAATCATGGAGAAGAAAAGACTTTTATAAATTAGATATCAAAATTAGAAGCTGTGAAGTAAATTTGAAAAGTTAGTTCACCAAACAACATGCAGGTGGCCAATAAGCACATGGAAAAATGCTTACTTTCTTTGCTGATTCTTTAAAATGAAATTTAAAAATTGTGTGTGTCCATATATATTTTATTTATTTAACCAGTGAGGTTGGTAGTGATTCAAGTTTTTTTTTTTTATGTAAAGTGTTGCTTCATTGCTAATGGGATTGCATAATTTTATAACTTTTTGATAAGGCAGTTTGGCAAATCAAATATAAAGATTTACACATGCTGACCTAGAAATTCCACTTTTGGAACTTGTCCTATAGATAGGCTTGCACAGCTATGCCAAAATAAATTTTAAAAATGTTCATCATGGCATTATTTTGACCTAAATGTATGCATAATATGATAACCTTAATACTTTATGTTATATTGTTGTTTAGTCACTAAATTGTGTGCACCCCCATGGACTACCCTGCCAGACTACATTGTCCGTGGGATTTCCCAGGCAAGAATACTGGAATGTGTCGCCGTTTCCTTTTTCAGGGGATCTTCTCAACCCAGGAGTTGAACCCATGTCTCCTGCTTTGCGGGTGAATTCTTTACCACTGAACAACCTATGAAGCCCTATATGTTATATTATTAATTAATAAATAGTAGTTGTGAACTTGATAAATAAATCACAAGACATTTATTTTGTGGAATATTATAACACTGCCAATAAAGAAATTTAAATATAGCTTTAAGTTTTAATATCAATATCAAGGATGTCTAGGACATAAGAAGTGGAAACTGGAAGTTGTTGAATATAAGAATAATATGTTTAATATGATCACGTATAAAAATTTTAATGGATATGGCATGTGAATGTGTGAGAAAATGTCTGAAAAATGATCAAACAGATTGTTGACAGGGCTTATTGCCTCCATCTAAGTGACATGGAATAGCATAAAGTGGAGGAAGGTAGAGGTAAGGGAGAGTTTGGATATTTTGCTTTCCTTTTTTTTTTTGTTTCATTAACATTTTCTCCATTGCCTTTTTAAAAAAGAAATTTAATTGCAGGATAATTGCCTTATACTATTGTGTTGATGTCTGCTGTACATCAACATGAGTCAGCCATAGGTATAAACATGTCCCCTCCTTTTGAACCTCCTTCCCGCCTCCTACCCTTCCCAGCCCTCTAGGTTGTGACAGACCATCAGGTTTTAGCTCGCTGCATCGCACAGCACATTCCCACTGGCTATCTGTCTTGCACATGGTAATGTATGTGTTTCAGTGTTACTCTTTCAATTCACCCCTCCCTCCCCTTCCCCCACTGTGTCCACAGGTCTGTTCTCTATGTGTTCTCTATGTCCAGTGCTGCCCTGCAAATAGACTCGTCACTACTCTCGTTTTAGATTCCATATATATGCACTAATACATGATATTTGTTTTCTCTCTCTGACTTACCTCACTCTGTATAATAGGCTCTAGGTTCACGCACCTCATTGGGACTGACTCAGATGGGTTCTTTCTATGGCTGAGTAGTATTCCATTTTATGTATGTACCGCATCTTCTTTATCCATTCATCTGTAGATGGATATCTGGGTTGCTTCCATGTCCTAGCTATTGTAAATAGTGCTACGACTATCATTGGGATACATCTACCTCTTTCAGTTATGGTTTTCTAGAGTGTATACCCACTAGTTGGACTGTTGGGTCGTATGGTAGTTCTGTTCCTGGATTTTTAAGGAATCTCCATACTGTGCTCCATAGAGGCTATATCAATTTACATTCCTACCAACAATGCAAGAGAGTTCTCTTTTCTCCATACCCTTTCCAGCATTTATTGTTTGTAGATTTTTTTGATGATGGCCATTCTGACCCTAGGGGGTAGGGGTCAGGGGTAGTTTTAATTTGCATTTCCCTAATAATGAGAGATGTCGAGCATCTTTTCATGTTTATCAGCCATCTGTATGTCTTCTTTGGAGAAATGTCTGTTTAGATCTTCTGCCAGTTTTTTGATTGGAGTGTTTGTTTTTCTGATATTGAGCTGCATGAGCTGCTTGTATGTTTTGGAGATTAATACTTTGTCAGTTGTTTCCTTTGCTGTTATTTTCTCCCATTCTGAATGTTGTCTTTTCACCTGGTTTATAGTTTTCTATGCTGTGCAAAAGCTTTTAAGTTTAATTAGGTCCCACTTGTTTGTTTTTGTTTTTATTTCCATTATTCTAGGAGATGGGTTATGGAGGATCTTGCTGTGATTTATGTCAAGGAGTATGCTGCCTATGTTATCCTATAGGAGCTTTATAGTTTCTGACTTTACATTTAAGTCTTCAATCCACTTTGAGTTTATTTTTGTGTATGGTTTTAGGAGGTATTCTAGTTTCACCCTTTTACGTATAGCTGTCCAGTTTTCCCTTATTGAAGAGGCTGTCTTTCCTCCATTGTGTAATCTTGCCTCCTTAGTCAAATAAGGTGCACATAGGTCAATGGGTTTACCTCTGAGCTTTCTATCTCGTTCCATTGGCTGCATTTCTGTTTATGTGCCAGTACCATAGTGTCTTGATGACTGTAGTTTTGTAGTTTAGTCTGAAGTCAAGAATGTTGATTCTTCCAGTTCCATTTTCCTTTGTCAAGATTACTTTGGCTATTTGAGGTCTTTGTGTTTCCATGAAAATTATGAAATTTTTTGCTGTATTTCTGTGAAAAATACCATTGGTAGTTTGATAGGAATTGCACTGAATCAGTCAGTTGCTTTGGGTGGTATAGTGGTTTTCACAAAAATGCTTCTTCCAATCCAAGAACATGGTATGTGTGTCCATCTGTTTGTGTATCTTTGATTTTTTTCATCAGTGTCTTATAGTTTTCTGCATACAAATTTTTTGTGTCTTTAGGTAGGTTTATTCCTAGGTATTTAATGGGACTGTTTCCTTAATTGTGCTTTGATTTTTCATTGTTACTGTGTAGGAATGCAAGGGATTTCTGTGTATTAATTTTATACCTGCAACTTTACTATATTCATTGGGCAGCTCTAGTAATTTTCTGGTGGCATGTTTTAGGGTTTTCAATATAGTATCATGTCATCTGCAAACAGTGAAAGTTTTACTTCTTTTCCAATCTGGATTCTTTTTCTTTTTCTTCTCTGATTGCTGTGGCTAGGACTTCCAAAACTATGTTTAATAATAGTGGTGAGAGAGGGCACCCTTGTCTTATTCCTTGTATTTCCTTGATCTTAGAAGAAATGCTTTCAGTTTTTCTGCACTGAGAATAATGTTTGCTGTGAGTTTGTTGTATATGGCTTTTATGATGTTGAGGTATGATCCCTATGAGAGGCTTCCCTGGTGGCTCAGTCTGTAAAGAATCTGCCTGCAATACAGGAGACCTGAGTTTGATCCCTGGGTCCGAAAGATCCCTTGGAGAAGGTAATGGATATCCACTCCAGTATTCTTGCCTGATGGATTCCATGGACAGAGGAGCCTGGCAGGCTGTAGTCCATGGGATCACAAAGAGTTAGACACAACTGAGCAACTAAATACATGTGCACACATGATCCTTCTATGTCTACTCTTTGGAGAGTTTTTATTAGAAATGAGTGTTGAATTTTGTCCAGATCTTTCTCTGAATCTGTTTAGATGATCATATGGCTTTTGTCTTTTGATTTTTTAATATGGTGTGTTACATTGATTATTTTGCATATACTGAAGAATCCTTGCATCTCTGGAAAAAAGCCCACTTGATCATGATGTGTGGTCTTTTTAATGTGTTGTTGGATTCGGTTTGCTAGAATTTTGTTGAGGATTTTTGTATCTATGTTCATCAATGTTATTGGGCTGTAATTTTCTTTTTGTGGCATCTTTGTTTGGTTTTGATATCAGGGTGATGGTGTCCTTGTAAATTGCATTTGGGAGTTGTCCTTCCTCTGCAATTTTATGGAAGAGTTTGAGTGGTATAGGTGTTAGCTCTCCTCTAAACTTTTGGTAGAATTCACCTGTGAAGCCATCTGGCCCTGGGCTTTTGTTTGCTGGAAGATTTTCTTATTACAGTTTCGATTTCTGTGCTTGTGATTGGTCTGTTCATATTTTCTTTCTAAGGTTATACCTTTCTAAGAATTTGTCCATTTCTTTGAGGTTGTCCATTTTATTGGCATATAGTATAGTTGCTCATAGTAGTCTCATGATCCTTTGTATTTCTGCATTGTCTGTTGTAACTTCTTTTTCATTTCTCATTTTATTGATTTGAGTCTTCTCCCTTTTCTTCTTGATGAGTCTGGCTAACGGTTTGTCAACTTTGTTTATCTTCTCAAAGAACCAGATTTTGGTTTTATTGATCTTTGCTATAGTCCCCTTCATTTCTTTCTAATTTATTTTTTCTTTGGTCTTTATGATTTCTTTTCTTCTACTAACTTTGGGTTTTTGTTGTTGTTCTTTTTCTAGTTGCTTCAGGTGTGAGGTTAGGTTGTTTATTCAATATTTTTCTTGCTTTTTGAGGTAGGTTTGTATTGCTATATCTTAGGTTATTGACATTTCTCCCAGCAATCTTGATTCCAGCTTGTGCTTCTTCCAGCCCAGCGTTTCTCATGATGTACTCTGCATATAAGTTAACTAAGCAGGGTGACAATATATAGCCTTGATGTACTTCTTTTCCTGTTTGGAACCAGTCTGTTGTTCCATGTCCAGTTCTAACTGTTGCTTCCTGACCTGCATACAGATTTCTCAAGAGGCAGATCAGGTGGTCTCGTATGATGGCAGATAGATGGGGAAACAGTGGCTGACTTTACTTTTCTGGGCTTCAAAATCACTGCAGATGGTGATTGCAGACATGAAATTAAAAGATGCTGACTCCTTGGAAGGAAAGTTATGACCAATCTAGATGGCATAGTAAAAAGCAGACACATTACTTTGCCAACAAAGGTCCGTCTAGTCAAGGCTATGATTTTTCCAGTGGTCATGTATGGATGTGAGAGTTGGACTATAAAAAAAGCTGAGTGCTGAAGAATTGACGCTTTTGAACTGTGGTGTTGGAGAAGACTCTTGAGAGTCCCTTGGACTGCAAGGAGATCCAACCAGTCCATCCTAAAGGAAATCAGTCCTGGGTGTTCATTGGAAGGACTGATGCTGAAGCTGAAACTCCAATACTTGGCCACCTGATGCGAAGAGCTGACTCACTGGAAAAGACCCTGATGCTGGGAGGGATTGGGGGCAGGAGGAGAAGGGGACGACAGAGGATAAGATGGCTGGATGGCATCACTGACTCAATGGACATGGGTTTGGGTGAACTCCGGGAGTTGGTGATGGACAGGGAGGCCTGGTGTGCTGTGGTTCTTGGGGTCGCAAAGAGTCAGACACGACTGAGCGACTGAACTGAAGTGAACTGTATTGCCATAACCTCCCTCTTAGCGTTGCTTTTGGCACATCCCATAGGCCTTGAGTTGTGTTTTTATTGTAATTTGTTTCTAGGTATACTTTTAATTCCTTTTTTATTTCTTCAGTGATCTCTTGGCTATTCAGAAGCATATTGTTTAGCCTCCATGTGTTCGTGTTACTTTACAGTTGTTTTTTTCCCCCTGTAGTTGATATCTTATCTTAAAGTGTTGTGGTCAGAAAAGATGCTTGGAATGATTTCAGCCTTCTACAATTTGCCAAGGCTTGATTTGTGACCCAAGGTGTGATCTGTCCTGGAGAATGTTCCATGTGCACTTGAGAAAAAAAGTGAAATCTACTGTTTTGGGATTAATCGCCTTGTAGATATGAATTAGGTCCAACCGGTCCAATGTATGTTTTAAAGCTTGTGTTTTATTATTAATTTTCTGTCTGAATGACCTGTCTATTAGTGTGAGTAGGGTGTTAAAATATCCCACAATTATTGTTACTGTTGATTTCCCCTTAAATAGTTGTTAGCATTTGCCTTATGTATTGAGGTGCTCCTATACTAGGTGCATTTATAATCATTATATCTTCTTTTTGGATTGATCCCTTGATCATTATGCAGTGTCCTTCTTTGTCTTTTGTCATGGTCTTTTTTAAAAAGTCTACTTTATCTGATATGAGTACTGCTACTCCTGCTTTCTTTGATTTCTGTTTGCATGGAATATCTTTCTCTAGTTCCCTCACTTTCAGTTGTATGTGTCCCTAGGTCTCAGGCATATCTCTTGTAGACAGCATATATAGAAGTCTTGTTTTTGTATATATTCAGCCAGTCTGTGTGTTTTGGTTAGAGCATTTCATCCATTTACATTTAAGGTAATTACTGATATGTGTGACACTATTATCGTTTATTGTTTTTGTTTTTGGTTTGTTTCTGTAGGCCTTTTCCTTCTCTTGTGTTTTCTGTCTGGAGAAGTCCCTGTAACGTTTGTTGTAAAGCTGGATGGTGGTACTGATTTCTCTTAACTTTTGCTTGTCTGTAAAGCTTTTCATTGCGTCTTTGAATGTGAATGAGATCCTTGCTGGATAGAGGGATCTTGGTTGTAGATTTTTTTCCTTTCATTACATTTAAGTATATTCCACCATTCCCTTCTGATCTGCAGAGTTTCTGTTGAAAGATCAGCTGTTAGCCTTATGGGGATCCCCTTTTATGTTACTTGTTGCTTTTGCCTTGCTGCCTTTAATATTTGTTCTTTGTGTTTAATTTTTGTTAGATTGATTAATATGTGTCTTGGCATGTTTTTCCTTGGGTTTATCCTGTATGAAAATCTCTGCGCTTTTTGGACCTGGGTGGCTATTTCTTTTTGCATTTTAGGGAATTTTTTTTACTATAATCTCCTCACATATTTTCTCATGCCCTTTCCTTTTGTCTTCTGGGACCCCTGTGATTCAAATGTCTTTATGATTAATATTGCCCCCAGAGGTCTCTGAGACTGTCCTCATTTCTTTTTAGTCCTTATTCTTTAGTATGCTCTGCCTCAGCCACTTCCACCATTATATCTTCCAGCTCATTTATCCATTCCTCTGCCTCAGTTACTCTGCTATTGGTTCACTCTAGTGTATTTTTCATTTCAGTTATTGTGTTGTTCATTGCTAATTGTCTATTCTTTAATCCTTCTAGGTCCTTGTTGATCATTTCTTTCATCTTCTCTATCTGTGCCTCCAGTCTATTTATCCGTGCCTTCGTTTTATTTTCAAGATTTTGGATCATCTTTAGTGTTATTACTCTGAATTCTTTTCCAGGCAGACTGCCCATTTCCTCTTCATTTGTTTTGTCTTTTGGGTTTTCACCATGCTCCTTTATCTGCTGCATGTTTCTCTGGCTTTTCATTTTGTTTAATTTACTGTGTTTAGGGTCTCCTTTCTGCAGGTTGGAAGGTCATAGTTCCTTTCATTGTGGAGTCTGCCCACTGTGGGTGGGGTTGGGCCAGTGCCTTGTGACGGTTTTCTGGCTGGTGGGTGGAGTTGGATCTTGTCTCTCTGAAGGGCAGTGCCATGTGCAGTAGTGCTTTTTGATGTGTCTGTGGGTTTAGTATGCTCTGAGTGGCCTCTCTGCTAATGTGCAGGGTTGTGCTCCTGTCTTGCTGAAGGATTGGCATGGACCATCTGTCACTGGAGCTTGCTGACCTTAGGGTAGGGTTTGATCTTAGTGTTGAGATGGAGACCTTTGGGAGAGTTCTCATCAATTAATATTCCATGGGGTTGGGAGTTCTCTGGTCGTTCAAAGTCCTGGACTCAGGTCTCCCACCTCAGGGGTTCAAGTCCAACCCTTTACTGTAGCACTAAAACCTCACAAGCCACACAGCATAGAAGACAAAACCCCAAGACTGTTGGTAAAAGCAACACTCAGCATCCCAGAACACCCAGAGAAACTCACACCAAAGTCCTCCAATATTTCTAGGAAGGTCTCTAAACCTGTTGTGGGCAGTGTGGGGTCTGCCCAGTCTCAGATCTGGCCTTACTCCGGCTTGTACTTTGTCCCAACGTCCACAGTAGCCCCTGGAGTCCACAGTGTCAGGCTGATTGTGGGGATTTAATCCACTTCTCCTGTGGCAGCTAATTCTCTTTTTCTCCTTTGGTCACACAGCCCCTGGTGTTCTGCTTTGGTTTTGGGTCTGGCTCTGCTTGGAGGTGGGCTTCCCAGGTGGCTCAGTGGGTAAAGAATCCTCCTTCAATGCAGGAGACACCGGTTTGATCCCTGGGTCGGGAAGATCCCCTGGAGGAAGGCATGGCAATGCACTCCAGTATTCTTGTCTGGGAAATCCCATAGACAGAGGAACCTGGTTGGACTGCAGATCACTGGGTTGCAAAGAGTCAGACACGACTGAAGTGACTTAGGAGGCACACATTCACTGCTTGTAGGTTGCCCTCTCATGACTGTTCCCTGCCTAGACATGAGAAGGCAAGAGACTTTTTAGGACTCACTTGCTCACTCTGGCTGGGGAGAGGGAGGGGGTATGGCAGCCACATTTGGGATGTACTAGGGGATGCCTATGGCAATAGAGACCTTCTGGATGTCCTTACAGCCTGATATGGGTCATGCGCACTCTCAGAGCAGTTGGCCCCAGATCGTGGGTCCCTAAGAGGAACCAAGCTGCTTATCCTCTCCACAGGGTACAGGCAGTAACCTGTGTCCGCTCACAACCTGGTGGTAATTGCCACCTCTGGGGTCTGAATTGCATCAGTGGCGTTTTGTCTGCTGTTTCAGGCACTTTCCCTGGGTTTGGTGGTGGCTTGTTGTTCAGTCACTCAGTCGTGTCCAACTCTTTGAGACCCATGGACTGCAGCACGCCAGGCTTCCCTGTCCTTCACCATCTCCCAAAGTTTGCTCAAACTCATGTCCGTTGAGTCAGTGATGCCATCCAACCATCTCATCCTCTGTCGTCCCTTTTTCCTCTTGCCTTCAGTCTTTGTCAGCATCAGGGTCTTTTCCGATGAGTCAGCTCTTCATATCAGGTGGCCGAAGTATTGGGGCTTTGGCGTCAGCATCCATCCTTCCAATGAATATTCAGGGTTGATTGCCTTTAGGATTGACTGGTTTGCTCTCCTTGCAGTCCAAGGTACTCTCAAGAGTTTTCTCCAGCACTACAATTTAAAACCATCAGTTCTTCAGTGCTCAGCCTTCTTTATGGTTCAACTCTAACATCTGTACATAACTACTGGAAAAACCATAGCTTTGACTATAAGGATGTCTCAGCAAAGTGATGTGTCTGCTTTTTAATAGACTGTCTAGGTTTGTCATTACTTTTTTTCCAAGGAGCAAGCATCTTTTAATTTCATGGGTGCCGTCACTGTCCACAGTAATTTTGGAGCACAAGGAAATAAAGTTTGTCAGTGTTTTCATTTTTTCCCCAACTGTGTTTGCCCTGAAGTGAACTGATGACACCAGATGCCAGTCTGGTGGCTTGCATTTCCTGCTGTGGGATTGTAAACTGCAGTCAAGTCTAATTCTGCCTGGGGCTCTGACTGGTTTTGTTGGTTTCGGTGGCCGCTGGCAGGCGCTCCCTCAGCTGCTGTCTGTGAGTGCAGAGTTGGGGTGTCCCGGTGACAAGGACCTCTTGCCCCCCTGGGATGCCGTTTTCTCCTGACTCCCTGCGCTGTGTCACCCCAGCTCCCCCAGAGAACCCGCATGGAAGTCAGCCCAGGTCCTCTCCCTGAGGTCCAACAGCCGCACCCGAACCACGACACCCTGCCCTCACCTCCGCTGCAGGCAGAGGCATCCAAGCCGCTTCTTGGCCGTGGCGTGTTGTTGGCCGTGATCTCTGTGGTGGATTCCCTCCATTGTGCCTTCTGAGCGGCCGCCACTGTGCTCCCCTCTGTGGTTCTGAAGCTCCCCTGACCCCACCTGTGAGAGTTTCTTACTGTGCGGAAACTTTTCCTCCTTCAGGTCTCTGTCCTGGAATCCTTTGTTTCTTTTATTATCTTTATCTTTTGCCCTGCCTTGTTCTAAGGAGACTGGCTTGCCTTTTTGAGAGTTTGGGTGGTTCTGCCAGCATTCAGAACTTGTTCCGTAGGAGTTATTCCATATGCAGATGAATTTTTGATGTATTTGTGTGGAGGAAGCTGATCTTGCCTTTTTATTCCTCAGCCATCTTCTCTCCTAACCCTGGATATTTTTCTTGATGTTCTTCAAGCATGTTGAAAATTTATTTAAACAAGCAAGTTGAAGCTCATCAATTACTTCCTCCGGGAAAAACAAAAAAACACCAAACCCCATAGAATAGTCATATACAAAATGTCTACAAGATTGTTACAACAAAATATTTTCCTAAAGGCAATTTATCTATTATAAAAAAGGAACTAGGAGAAAACAGTAAAGCAATAATGCATATCAGTTCAGTTGAGTTCAGTCGCTCAGTCGTGTCCGACTCTTTGCGACCCCATGAATCGAAGCACGCCAGGCCTCCCTGTCCGTCACCAACTCCCGGAGTTTACTCAAACACATGTCCATCGAGTTGGTGATGCCACCCAGCCATCTCATCCTCTGTCGTCCCCTTCTCGTCCTGCCTCCAATCCCTCCCAGCATCAGGGTCTTCTCCAATGAGTCAATTCTTTGCATGAGGTGGCCAAAGTATTGGAGTTTTAGTTTCAGCATCAGTCCTTCCAATGAACACCCAGGACTGATCTGCTTTACGATGGACTGATTGGATCTCCTTGCAGTCCAAGGGACTCTCAAAAGTCTTCAGCACCACAGTTAAAAAGCATCAATTCTTCGGCGCTCAGCTTTCTTCATAGTCCAACTCTCACATCCATACATGACCACTGGAAAAACCATAGCCTTGACTAGACGGACCTTTGTTGGCAAAGTAACGTCTCTGCTTTTTAATATGCTATCTAGGTTGGTCATAACTTTCCTTCCAAGGAGTAAGCATCTTTTAATTTCATGGCTGCAGTCACCATCTGCAGTGATTTTGGAGCCCCGAAAAATAAAGTCTGACATTGTTTCCACTGTTTCCCCATCTATTTGCCATGAAGTGATGGGACCAGATGCCATGATCTTAGTTTTCTGAATGTTGAGCTTTATGCCAATTTTTTCACTCTCTCTTTCACTTTCATCAAGAGGCTTTTTAGTTCTTCTTCACTTTCTGCCATAAGGGTGGTGTCATCTGCATATCTGATATTATTGATATTTCTCCCGGCAATCTTGATTCCAGCTTGTGCTTCCTCCAGCCTAGCATTTCTCATGATGTACTCTGGATATAAGTTAAATAAGCAGGGTGACAATAGACAGCCTTGACATACTCTTTTTCCTATTTGGAACCAGTCTGTTGTTCCATGTCCAGTTCTAACTGTTGCTTTCTGACCTGCATGCATATACATATGTTCAATTTAGCAGTGTATCAAGTAATAAGAGATTGATAGTCTAACCTACTACCTCCAGGACAATGAATATTGAAATCAGGAATTATAATTCAAAGGTTTGACATGGCTAGGGAAATATCACAAATAATGCAGACTTAGTCCAGTTATAAGTATAGATTACCTGCCAAAATATCTGCCAACCTCTTATAATATGAATATATACAATATTATAGAGAATATTTTAGATACAAAATTTTAAGAATTATTTTTATGCATTGAATTTGCATCTGAAACTTTGATGCCTGTCAGCCAGTTAAGGAACATTCAGAATCGATGCTTCAGGGGCCCTACATTTCATCAGTGTGGAAATAATAAGTCTTGACCTGATATCAAGAAAATGAAAATAGAATTAGCTGATGTCATTGTTAAAATACAAATTCCTGGATGCTACACTAAAGTGAGAGGGTTGGGAATATATTTTTAACAAGTCTCTTAGTTCATTAGTATAATGTGATGAGTTTGTTTGTGTGTGTGTTAGTTACTCAGTCATAGTTGACTCTTTGTGACCCCAGGCACTGTAGCCTCTCAGGTTCCTCTGTCCATGGGACTTCCCAGGCAAAAATACTGGAATGGATAGCCATTCCCTTTCCTCCAGGGGATCTTTCTGACTCAGGAATTGAACCCAGGTCTCCTGCATTGTAGCTGGGTTCCTTACTGTTTGAACCACCCATGATGGTTAGAAAAGCCCATGATGAAGTTAGAAAATATGGGTTTATTATGCCCAGCCATTAAATGTGATATTTTTATAAAAGGTTTTATTTAATCAAACTTAAAGATAACCATTTTCAGGTATCCAAATTGGAAAGATAGAGGTAAAATTATCATTTTATGCAGATGATATGATATGTAGAAAACCCTAAAAGAGTTCACACAAAAACAACTAAAATTGATAAATGAATTCAGCAAGGTAGCAGGATGCAAGTTTAACCACACAGAAATCTGTTGTATTTCTTTGCACCAACAATGAAATATCAGAAAGGAAAAGTAAAAAGACAATCCCTTTTAAAATTTCATTATGAAGGTAAAATAAACCTGACCAAGGAGGTAAAAGACTTGTATTTTGAGAACTATAAAACATTGATAAAGAAAACAGAAGATACTTTAAAGAAATGGAAAGATATCTTATGGTCTTGGATTGGAAGAATTAATATTGTTAAAATGGCCATACTACCCAAAGCAATCTATAGATCTAATGCACATACCTATCAAATTCCCTATTACATTTTTCACAGAACTAGAACAAATAATTCTAAAATTTATATGGAGACATAAAAGATCCAGAGTTGCCAAAGCAATCCTGATGAAAAAGAACAAAGCTGGAGGTATAGCCTCATATTTAGACAATATTGCAAAGCTATAGTGGTCAAAACAGTGTGGTGTTGGCAGAAAAGCAGATGTGGATTAATGGAACAGAATGGAGAGCTCAGGAAAAAAAACATACACATATAGAGTCAGTTAATCTTTGACAAAGGAGGCAGGAGTATATTACGGAAAAAAGACAACCTTCTCAGTAGGGATGTTGGGAAAGCTGACAGTTGCATGTAAATCAGTGAAATTAGAACATTCCTCACACCTGACACAAAAATAAACTTAATGGCTTAGGGACTTAAATATAAGACGTGACACTTTTATAAAACTTCTAGAAGACAGCATAGGCAAGACGTTCTTTAACATAAGGTGTAGCAATGTTTCCTTAGGTCAGTCTCCAAGTCAATCGAAATAAAGGTGAAAATAAACAAATGGTGCCTAATCAAGCATATAAAATTTTATATAGCAAAGAAAACCATAAAGAAGACGAAAAGACAACCTACAGACTGAGAGAAAATAGTTGCAAATGATGCGAACAACAAGGGCTTGATTTCCAAAATATACGAATAGCTCATACAACTCAATAACAAAAAAAACCCAATCAAAAAATGGGCAGAAGGCCTAAATAGACATTTCTGCAAAGAAAATATACAAATGTTCAATAGGCACATGAAATATGGTCAACATCACTGATTATTAGAGAAATACAAGTCAAAACTACAATGAAGTATGCCCTCATACTAGTCAAAATGGCTATCACTGAAAAAAAAAAAAAAAAAACTACAAGTATCAAATGCTGGAGAGAGTGTGGGGAAAAGGATACCTTCCTACACTGCTGGCAGGAATGTAAATCGGTGCAGCCACTGTGGAGACAGTTTGGAGGTTCTTTAAAAAACTAAAATGATCCAGAGTCTACTCCTGGGCATTTATTCAGAGAAGACTCTAACTTGAAAAGATACTTGCCCCCCAGTGTTGATACCTGCATTATTTACAATAGCCAAGACAGGGAAGCAACTTAAATGTCTATCAATAGGTGAATAAGATAGGATGCAGGGTGTGTGTGTATGTGTGTGTGAATATATATATACACACACATACAGTGGAATAATAGCCAACCATTAAAAGAAAGAAATAATGGTCATCTGTAGTAGTAACATGGATCAACCTAGAGATTATCTCATTAAGTGAAGTAACTCAGAAAGAGAAAGACAAATGCCATATGACCATATGTTGATTGATAAAATCAATATTGTGGTAAAAAAAAAGTGTGTATATATATATATATATATATATATTTAAACTTTATTTTATGTTGGAGTATAGCCGATACAATGCTGTGATAAGTTTCAGGTGAACAGAGAAGGGATTCAGCCATGCATACACATGTAACCATTCTCCCCCAAACTCCTGTCCCATCCAGGCTGCCATGTAACATTGAGCAGAGCTCCCTGTGTTATATGGTAGGCCCTTTTTGGTTATCCATTTTAAATATAGCAATATTGTACATGTCCATCACAAATGCCCTAACTGTACCTTCCCTCAATCCTTCCCTCCAGCAACCATAAGTTCATTTTCTAAGTCTGTGATTGCCTCTCTGTTGTGTAAGTAAGTTCATTTGTATTGTTTCTTTTTAGGTCCCACATGTGTGGGATGTCATAGGATACTTCTCCTTCTCTGTCTGACATCACTCAGTCCCATAGTTTCTAGGGCCATCCATGTTGCTGCAGATGACATTGTGTCCTTCTTTTTAGTGGCTGAGGAATATGTCGTTACATATATGTACCACATATTCTGATGCTGTCACGTTTTAAGGCTGTAGTGTTTCATATGGGCATCCTAGGTGGCTCAGTGGTAAAGGATTCTCCTGCCAGTGCAGGAGACGCAGGAGACCCAGGATCTGTCCCTGGGTTGGGAAGACCTCCTGGAGGAAGAGATGGCAACCCACTCTAGTATTGTTTCCTGAAAACTCCCACAGACAGAGGAGCCTGGCAGGCTAGTCTAGTCCATGGGGATGCGAAGGAGCCAGACACAACTGAGTGATTGAGCATGCATCCAGTGGTTCATGTATTTTCTTTGATAATTGTCTTTTAAATATCTTAATTATATTCTAAGTATTTTTAAGTATAATAAAGTGAAGAAGGAAGGTTATGTTAGGCAAGTAGAATTTATGATATTTAAATTGTTAGCTAACATTTTGATAAATTCACAATCTTATTTTATTTTTTCCCTAAAGATACTTGCTCAACAACAAAGAATCAACATGGTTGTAACACTTCAAGTTCTCCACTTTTCTACTACTTGTATGTCTTCGTTTTGGGACAACTGTTGCTGGGAACAGGAGGAACTCCTCTGTATACCCTGGGAACAGCCTTTATTGATGACTCTGTGCCCATCCACAAATCTTCTCTGTATATAGGTAAGTTTGCTGCTAATACAAATGTCTCAGTGTCATTTCATGTTATTGCTTATTTAATTTATAAGTAATGCACAGCATACACTTTTTAAGAAGTTAGTTGTGATTTCATAAGTATTTACATTAGGTAAATGCAATATTGCTTTTTTTTGTTTGTTTGTTTAACTATTTGTCAAAGTACCATGTCCTTCAGTTGAATGTGGTTGATTTTTATTGACATCTTCCTTTATCTCCTGTGCTGGGCATGTCAAGCCTTCCTGGAAGTGCTATCCAAGAAATAGGTCATCTTGATTGCTGGAATGTTTCCCAGGCTAATTTACACAAGTGTAGGGATAGAGTTCTGCTGTTCTGTGTGACTTACTTCATCCTACATGGTGGAATTGACTAGAGTCAACAAAAGAAACCACACAATGGTACTCAGAAACTCTGTGGAGTTGTTCATTTCAGATTAATGCTTTTTACATATGACTCAGTATTTTCCCTTTGTGGTCTAATTCTTGGCAGCCCAAGTTTCTCTTAAATTCCATCCCTGGAGCTGCTGGAAGGTAGAGCTAACTAAACCGTGCGTGGTCTACATCCAAATTAATGTGTAATATATTTGCATGTGAGTTTTCACTTTATCGAGGCTTCCCTGGTGGCTCAGGTGGTAAAGAGTCTGCCTGCAGTGCAGGAGACCTGGGTTCAGTTCCTGGGTCAGGAAGAGCCCTGGAGAAAGGAATGACTACGTGCTCCAGTGTTCTTGCCTGGAGAATCCCAGGGACAGAGGAGCCTGGCGGGCTGTAGTCCTTGGGGTCGCACAGAGTCAGACACGACTGAGCGACTGACACTTTGACTTTTCAGTTTCACTTAATCAGTATCGGATGTAGGGGACTTTGTCCACTTGGACTGCTCAAAGAGAATACTATAGACTAGTTGGCTTACAAACAAGAGAACTTTATTTCTCACAGTCCTGGAGGTTGGCAAGTACAAGATCATGTGCCCAGAGGAGATCTAGTATCTGATGAGGGCCCATTTCTTGGTTCGTGGACATCTGCCTTTTAGCTGTGGCAGAGGGGACAAGTGAGCTCTCTGGGGCCTTCTTTTAAGGGCACTAATCCCGTTCTGAGGGCTTCACTCTTATATGACCTAATCCCTTCCCAGAGGCCCCACCTCCAAATGCAACTGCATTGGGAATTGGATTTCAGCATATGAATTTGGGGGCGACATCAACTTTCAGTGTATAAAGAGACCTGTTGCTATAGTCGCTGGAAGTCACCTGTGTTCAGTGTAGCCCTGATTCTCTAATACAGAAGCCTCCGCACTCCTACCTGTCCGCTTGTTTTGCTTTGGTCTTTGTACGAGATCTGACGCCCTCTCACACATTCTGGCGGATCTGTACAACTCCACGTACTAATTTAACGGTGCTTTTATTTCAGTTAGCTACTAGTGCTGCTTTTCAGTCTTCCAGCTCACAGATTTTCTCCCTGAGGTCCTCTTCTAATCAGCGCTTCTCATAAAGCAATTTCCGTCTTCATATTTTAGTAACACACAAAATACGAAGTTTTTCAAAGATTGTTTAAGAATGAGAGGCTGGGGTGAAGGCCCAAGAGACCATCCCAGATTCTATATTCCCTGGGACTGAAGTTTTCAGGGCTGTAATTTATTCCAGCAGAAGGATACAAAGGAGAATCAGCACAGGGAAAAGGTACCTGAGGTAAAGTACATACACAACCATGCGCAAGCTTCAAGCATCCACTCGCTCCTAGTGGGGCCACATCAGTCAGAATTAATTCCTCCAGCCAGGAGCTGTAACAGCACACATGAAATGTTTTCTACCAGCTAAGTTCATTAGAGATTCAATGCCCAAGGATTTTACTGGTAATCGACCATATAGGAACCCTCTGCCTTGCGCATAGGAAAGTTCTAGACTCTCAGAAGGAATACAGGTGTTTGGAAAAACCACATTGTTTATACAAACAGTTTCAGCACAATGACCCACCTTTATTAGGGAATGGTGGCATCCCTCGGACATTTAAGATCCCAGATGCGAGCTCAGGGCCAGCCTAACAAGCACGGTCTTTCTAAAGATTGCAGCCACAGAGGCTGCTTAACTCTTTGCAGTACCATAGGAATTCACTGAATGGTAATTTTTGAGAGTAAAGGAAGAAAAACCAAAGTAATAAAACTGGGAAACTCATTTTAATTTTTTTCAGTGTCAGATAACTGGTTCTTTTCATTGGATAATTAGGTTTTGTTCGGTGAAATCCTTCCTTAAGCTTTTTACGTCTATACATTTCCCCATTTCCAAAATCTTCCCCCATTCTTTCTTTGTTTTACAATAGTATCTGTTACTGGTACGATGCCTTTCTCTATGTGAAACAGTTTTATGCAGCAAGGCAAAAATGGGCAAAATGAAAACAGTCAAATTGGTACCTATTAGAATGATGGGAAAATTGTAGTCACATAGCATGTCTCACCTCATAGCCATCTCCATGCCATTCACTCATCATGTCTTTGTCTTTAAATGCTTTTTGGGGTTTACAATTTTTGTCCTTTAATTAAACTTTTAAGTTCATTTAATCTTATTTTGTGTTAAAATCTTTCATCTTAGTATGTACTTCGTGTTTGCTCTACATTCTTATTTATTGCCCTTTTTTCCTTTCTTTTTGATAATTTAATATTTATTATTTCATTTCTCTCCTCTATTAACTTCCTAGGTATATGCTCTTTTACAGTTCATCTACTAATTACCTTACATGAAAACTTGATTTTATGAAATTCTAATGTTAATTGATACTTTTATCACATTCCTGATCATCACATAATCTTAAAACCTTTGAATTTTATTCCTGTCCCAAGGTTTAGGCAATTATTTCTGTGTCCTGTGATCCCTTCTGTATTTAAGTTCCTGAAATAAGTATCATTAATGATTTATTTGGGACTCCTTGGTGGCACCGGTGGTGAAGAACCTGCCTGCCGGTGCAGGAGACGTAAAGGGTGCGGGCTCGACCCCTGTGCTGGGGAGGCCCGCTGGAGGAGGACATGGCGCCCCACTCCAGTGTTCTTGCCTGGAGCATCCCATGGACAGAGGAGCCTGGCGGGTCATGGTCCATAGGGTTGCAAAGAGTCAGACACGAACTGAAGTGACTTAGCAACAGCAGCATCAGCAGTGCTTTATTTTAAAATCATTTTCCTTTAACTTGAAGAACAATCTTAAGTCAATAAGTTAGAAATTATATTAATAATCATAGGAAAGGAGTAGAAGTGAACACAGTAGAATAGTGCTTTTAAAGTACTGAAGGAACATTAATGGGCAGCTAATCTTCTGTTTCCAGTGAGAATACTCATCAGGGAAAAGAGTAAAAAGAAAAAATCATTTTTAGATGGAAAAAATGAGAGGATTCAGCACAAGCAGGCTGTTCCAATATATTAACTTCGGCTTTATTATCTCCTCTCCTATTCCAGTTACATGTATGCTAAGCCTTTTTTTTTTTTTTATGTATTCTTTGTCCTTTAATGTCTTTTCTGTATTTTTCTATCTTTATTTTTTTCTTGCTTCTTGATAAATATTTACTGATTTACTAATATATTTTCCAGTTTCATAATACCCAGTTTAGTTCTAAGTAATCTACTGTGGATCCATTTCATGTTTGTTTTGACAGATGTATTCTATAGTTCTAGAATTTTTTTGAGAATCACTCCATGTGTCTTTTAATAACTTGCCAGTCTCCCTCATACGTAGGAACACTGCAATGGGATGCCCTTTATCTAATTTCAGGGATTGAGTTTATTTGAAGCTAAACTGCACTTATGTTGTGAACCAGGCTACCTCTAACTCATCCTTGCTTTTAGAGTATAACCTCCTCGGGGCAACTTAAAATGTAGGGCAGGGAAAGTTTACAAGACATACTCTGAGCTGCATCATTTGTATCCTTACTTCCTAAAGCCTAGCAAGGGACAGTTTCCCCTCCCAGTGCCTCTTGTCGAATCAGCCAGTGTACTCAGGAAAAATAAAAAAAAGTCAGTCTCGATTTTTGTTAAACGTCTCTCTTCTTCAGAATCGTAACACAATGATCCTTCACTATTTTTATCTCTTTGCCTTCAAGCATATATTTAAAAATAATTTTTAAGTTTTTAAAAGTTTTTCTTAGTGGACAATTTGGTTGGAAACACTAGTCTACCTAGTCCATCTACCATTCTTATAAATGTATCAATCTAAACCCAGTTGGATATAATTTATAAAAAAGGTCTATCACTAAAGATAATTTGGGGATCATTGATTTCCAGCATTTTAAATCATGTATTTCTATCCATAAAAGTTTTGTGAGCATGAATCTTACGTACACTTAAAATTTTCTGCTAACACATTTTTTACATTTAAAAATATAATTATATATTAGTCACTAAGTCGTGCCGGACCCTTTTGGTGACCCCATGGACTGTAGCCATGGGGCTCCTCCGTCCCTGGGATTTCCCGGGCAAGAATACTGGAGTGGGTTGCCATTTCCTCCTCCAGGGGATCTTTCCTACCCAGGGACTGAACCCACATCTCCTGCATTGGCAGATGGATTCTTTACCACTGAGCCACCAGGGAAGCTCATAAATTAGGGTAGGATAGATAAATAAAAGTCGTATATGTTTTCAGCTCATCTTGCATGACCTTTACTTTGGAGCCTTAATCTAGTACATCAATCATTTTTGCCACTGATGTATGCCCCACTTTGCGTTTGGTGTATTCCTTTCCTTCCATGTATGGGGATGAGAATTTCAGTGGTTAATAATCATCTCAGAAGGTGGTGCCACATGAGGATATAATCTTTTGTATAAATAATGTTTTAATAAAAAGTAAAAAGTTGTGTATGGCAAAATTTTAAATATCAGAAAAATAAGGTCAGTTTAATTCTGCTGCCAGTTAAAATGGGAGATTCACTAAGAGCAAGAGTTTAATGGTTCGCTTTTAAGAAGCAGACTAATGACTGCATCCAGGTTTTAAATCAGCTGCCATAGTCCAAAATAAAGAATGCTTTTGGAATGTGTACAGCAGGCTACGGTCCATAGGGCCGCAAAGAGTCAGACACGACTGAGGCAGCTTAGCATGCACGTGTGCACGGAAGACAAAAGGCTTCTCCTTTCACATTGCTTTCTTCCATGAGCAGTGTAGACAGTAATTACCATCACTGTTCACAAAGGGTAATGGTAGATGAAGACTAGCCCTGCTGTGAGTTTACATGATACAGCTTTCCATATATTTATAATTATTGGATTTGTTGCAGTCATCATTGTAGTCTAAAAAATTTTATATAGATTTATGTATTTGAAGCCCCTTGACAGTGATACCACTCAGATGGCATTTTTTAGTTAAAAAATATGTAATTTTGATATAATTTGAATCATTTTGTTTTTCTGTAGTAAAATATTTGTCTTTCTTAACTTGTCAGACATTCAAAGCAAAATTGCACAGATGATCATGTTCAGTGTCTTTGCTTTTTGCTAGGAATTGGCTATGCCATGTCAATTTTAGGCCCTGCTGTTGGCTATGTGCTGGGAGGACAATTGCTAACCCTGTACATTGATATTGATTTGAAACACAGGTAAGGTGATATCTATTTTTATTTAGATTTATATTATTTTAATCGTGTTAGTACCACAGCCAGAGCATTTTTATAGTATTTCTTCAGAATATCATGAGGGATTTTTCTGGGAAAAAACTGAATACACACAATTTTTATGTAGTATTTTGGCTGTGTTGCTTCATGAATTAATGCCACATCATCTCTTAGTATAGTGCATTTATTCATAAATAAGGATGATTAATAGTTAGCTGGTCTTATTTTTCAAAATATACAACCAAGATGCTATGCATTGTTCAAAGATAATAATTTAATTAAAATTAGTTGTACTTTCAGTAGATATTGCTGTGGGTAGATAGCCTGAAAGAGTCTTAACAGTTTATCATTCTCAAACAAAGTGCTGTAGTAGCTCTGATAATGCCATAGAGATAACAGTTGTTCAGCTTTAACAATTTTGACACTGGAGGATAATAATAGGTAATGTTTATTTATCCCATACAGTGTTTCAGACAATATAGGTTTTGTGTATTTAAGATATGTATAATATAGGTTTTGTGTATATAAAATATATATATATAAAACTTTATGTGCCATTTTATTTAATCCTCTTACTTATCTTATAAGGTAGTTGATATACAGAACTGGGTAAGTGGCCAAGGTATGAAATGAAGTAGCTCTTTTTGACTCTGAAACCCCCTTCTTACCCACTGAGTTACCTTCTCCATTTCTTGAATAGAGAAGTTAGTAACCTTTGATGAGGGCATGTTATCTCATTTTACTGTAATTACACAGTCCTTTGCAAGACTGTGAACAATGAATAAGAAAATATAGTCACAGCATGTGATCTGTTGTTTAGCTGTTAGTCCTAGGTTAATCTTTTTAGAAACAAGGTTAATCTTTTAGAGACGGTAGGTTAATAAAAACGTTCAGAGGTTGTACTGTGCAACGATGCTGATGTATGCAGTCCTAGGTTAACCTTTTAGAGACTCTCTGAAAGGTTTGGAGAGGAAGTCCTGGAGCAGAGAACTGGGCTTTCATTTTGGTGGGGTGAAATGAGTTATCGGAATAGTGTGTTTTAGGGGAAAGGCTGTTGGTATAAAAATGTGACAACCATTTTAAGAAACTGTTAATATATATCACTTTAAGCAGAATTTTTACATTCAAATGAATGCCACAATTGAAGCACAGTGTATTGGCTTTTAACAAAAATTGGTGATTTGCTGTGAGATGTACTTAGTATTCTATATATATGTTACATATTATAATATTTAAAGAAGAAAAAGTTAGCCAAAATTGAAGAATATTCAAAAATTCTATGTATGCCTTCAAATAGTTAACATATTTCTTATTAAATAGCTAAAACTTTTATGTTGTATTTGTCATATGAAATACTTGTAGGCCATTATTCTGAGACCATTTATGCCTGCTGTCCATTGGGATTCTTCAAAATGGCTCCACTTGAAATTTTGAATAATATAGTTTCTCTGTATATGCATTTGAATTATAAATTATGTAGTTATTGGGCCTGAGTTCTAATTAACAAGAGAGAGTTGACTTCTGCCTCTTGTTTTTCTGTCACACAGCATTGATATTACTGAGGATGACCCTCGGTGGCTGGGGGCATGGTGGATTGGATTTCTTATATCTTGGCTGCTTGCTTGGTCTTTGATAATACCTTTTTCTTGCTTTCCAAAACATTTACCAGGTAAAAATGTCTTCTTTAAAACCAGAGAGTTTTATTCCAATTCTGGGCCAAGTGGTGCTTCCTAAATGATTAAAAAGAACCCTGGAAATTAGTAAGAACCCTGGAAAATTCACTGTTTTTTAACATAGAATCTTAGTTGTTTGCTTATGCAAGCTTTTGAATATGCCTCTATTTTAGGAGATATTGGGTAACAATCTTAATTTCATGGCTTTTGTTGGTTTTTCATTAATATGTAATAAAACTGTACATATTCACCTTTTTATTAAATACTTGCTAACTTTGTAACTTACATGTTATCAGAATCTTGTTTTATGTTTATGCAAGATATAATATCTTTTAAACTATTAGTTTGTTTTCAGTTAGTAACTTCAGAACCTAATCTGTGTTAAATTATTGGTGTTAGTTATTGGTTCATGATAATACAAGTACTTTGTTTCTTAAGTTGTCACCAAAGTCATGCTGTAGTATACTTATTTTCCACCAAATTTCAATACTAAAATTTTGTACAAAAAGAAAAGATTAATGGAAAAAATATCCATTCCTTTCTCTGTGAGATTTTGCTTCTTTATAATTGTGTGGTTCATATACATATCTATAGAAGTATGTTTCTCTAGGCTGAAGACATTTCATTGTTTCATCTATTCTAAGAATAGATGATTAACTTTTGGAAACGGGCAAAAGAAAAGTAGGACGAGTAGCAGTAGATGGACTCATTGATTTTTTTCTACCCTGGGCCATTCAGCTTCTGATTCCACATAGTGACTTTTCTCAACTTTATTCACAGTACTGTTATTAAAAATTAAAGGACATGATAATAGTTAGTAAATATTATTTCATCTAAAAAGTATGTTAGAATTAGAGTAAAAGAAAAAAGCTTTTAACTCACTTTGTTTAATGTGTAAAGGATGAGACAGAATCATTTGAAAGCAAGAAGATTGAGTATATTTACTACTTTTTTAGGTACAGCAAAAATTCAAGAAGGAAAAATTTCCCAAACTCATCAGAGTGCTTCCTTACAACATACAGATAGTAATTTTGGACAAAGTTTTAAAGATTTTCCAGCTGCTCTAAAGGTACAGTGTACACACACACATTTATACACACACACGTACTCCACACACAAATACATATGTATATATATATATCAATATTAGTAGCAGTTCAGTCGCTCAGTCGTGTCCGACTCTTTGCAACCCAATGAACCGCAGCACGCCAGGCCTCCCTCTCCATCACCAACTCCCGGAGTCCACCCAAACCCATGTCCATCGAGTCGGTGATGCCATCCAACCATCTCATCCTCTGTTGTCCCTTTCTCTGCCTGCCCTCAATCTTTCCCAACATCAGGGTCTTTTCAAATGAGTCAGTTCTTCGCATGAGGTGGCCAAAGTACTGCAGTTTCAGCTTCAACATCAGTCCCTCCAATGAACACCCAGGACTGATTTCCTTTAGGATGGACTGGTTGGATCTCCTTGCAGTCCAAGGGACTCTCAAGAGTCCTCTCCAACACCACAGTTCAACAGCATCAATTCTTTGGTGCTCAGCTTTCTTTATAGTCCAACTCTCACATCCATACATGACCACTGGAAAAACCATAGCCTTGACTAGACGGACCTTTGTTGGCAAAGTAATGTCTCTGCTTTTTACTATGCTGTCCGGGTTGGTCATAACTGTCCTTTCAAGGAGTAAGCATCTTTTAATTTCATGTCTGCAATCACCATCTGCAGTGATTTTGGAGCCCCCAAAAATAAAGTCATCCACTGTTTCCACTGTTTTCCCATCTATTTGCCATGAAGTGATGGGACTGGATACCATGATCTTAGTTTTCTGAGTGTTGAGCTTTACGCCAATTTTTTCACTCTCCTCTTTCACTTTCATCAAGAGGCTCTTTAGTTCTTCTTCACTTTCTGCCATAAGGGTGGTGTCATCTGCATCTCTGAGGTTATTGATATATATGTAAAACAAATATATATTAATAAACAGTATATCCATACACACAAGTATTAATTATCACAAAGCATTCTTGCTTGCTTATTTACTGTAGTTCTGGCTCTTATACAGACTTCTCCAGATTTAATTGTATTGTGCTTTGAGTAAATGAAAAGTATTCCTGAGTAGAATGGTTGGAAGAACATGAGTTATCTTATTGGCAATATCAATATTCAGTAGTTACTCCTTAGCATGTAGTCCATCATCCCATTCCATTTCTCTTATGTAATGGGTGGATCAATTACCAATGAATTGTAAAAATTTTTGATAATGCCAAACCAGTATTTTTCCTTTGTGGAAAAATTGGCAGTTACAGGTTACTTCTTTTGAATTTGAGGTTAAAGAAACAATAGTGTTATGGTCTATTTTATTGAACTTGGCAGAGTATTCTGTTTAGCATCATTAAAGTTTTATACATAAGGGAGTTTATAATTTCACCTTTTCAAGATTTGAACTTATTTACTTTTCATTATTTTTTTTCCTCCTCAAATGAAAGCCTTAAAATGTTTTTACTTCATTCATCCTACCTTTTAACTCTCCTTCCTCCTCTCCCATATAGGCGCATTCTTGTGTTTTGCTGCAGTTGTTTATAATTTTTAATTCCAACTACTGTTATTTTCTTTTATAGTAGTTTTGTTTTATTTAATGTGTCTATTTAAATTTATTTTGTAAATTCTCACATGTATTACCATCAAGACTCATTACTCACCAATGCTTTTTTTAATCCTTATGTTGTCATGCTTCAAGATCTCAGTTCTGATTCAAATCTCTATAGATACAGCATTTTGTCACTGTCTTCTCAGATAGGATGCCATCTAAGTATCCTTGAATGTCAGGATGATATTTATAACTGGATGAATACTTTCAGATCATACTTCTTTAATTCTCATTGTCTGTAGATAGTGTTTGACTCTTTTCAAGTTAAATATGTTGAAGTTGAGAAGTTTCAAGTTAATGTGATTCTTAGTTTTCCTTTCCATCTACCAATTTGTGAATTTCTCTTTGATTTCAGGAACTTTACTAGGTCCTATGAGTCTATCATTTTTCATTAATGCTTACTCAGAGTCCATTATCTATTTCAATCTGAAAGCTTAAATATTTTCTAGTCATTACTCTAAAACACTGTTGCATTTCTTCACGTAGGTGCTTCTTTCCTTTTGTCATTATTGTTATTCTTACGTTGCATCATCTGGCTCTGACTTCTGAATCTCTTTTCTTGCCTTTTTGTGCCTCCTCTGTGTGTGTGTGTTGTTCAGCTCAGAAATTTTTTTGCATTGAATATTCCAGAACTATATAGGTTTTCACTTTATGGTTACATATGGTGAAATAAGTGAATCTCTCTACTCTCCTCTGGTAGATTAATAGATTCTGAGAGCATCAGCAATATAGACCCTTGTTTAAAATTGCTTAACTCTATACCCAACTAAGGTTCTTAGCTACTGATTCCTTCACTTGTGGAGCAAAACTACAAGTATGATACTTAGGAACCACTCTCATCTCTGCTTACAGTCAATTCTTCATTTATTGGATATAGGAATTCAGAACACAATAAAAAAAAATGAGTAAGAGGTAGATTTATTATGTGAATATGTATAGTAAGACTGGGGAAGGGAACTTTCCAAACCAGCTTTCACCTCCTTTCCCTGGCCCCTTGCTTGTGATCAGGGCACGTTCACCTTACTAATTAATGATCTGTCAATTTTCTAGTTGCTCTATGTATAAACTTTCTCAACATTGTATGTAGAAGGCTATCAATAATCAATATTTGTATTTTTGTGCTAAAAGAAATGCTGAAATTTTAGAAATAATTGTGTTGTATTTATTTAAAATGTGCTATTTCATCAGGGAACTTACCATTCTAGTGCTACATTTTACAGTATAATCGTAGTTATTCATTTCATGAACTGTATTTTTTCTTTAGAATTTGATGAGGAATACTGTCTTTATGTGTTTAGTTCTATCAACTTGTTCGGAAGCCTTAATTACCACTGGATTTGCTACCTTTTTACCTAAGTTTATAGAAAATCAGTTTGGATTGTCTTCTAGCTCTGCAGCTACTCTTGCAGGTAAAACCTTTTCTTTTGTTGTAACTTTGACTAGCAACTTTATTTCACCACATTAGATGTTTATTAGATTTTATGTGTGTAAAAGTTTGGATGCCGCTCCTGCTCAGCTGCTGAGTCGTGTCTGGCTCTGCGACCCCGTGGACTGCAGGCCTCCAGACTCCTCTGTCCATGGAATTCTCCAGGCAAGAAGACTGGAGTGGGTTGCCATGTCTTCTCCAGAGGATCTTCCCAGCACAAGGGTTGAACCCTGGGCTCCTGCATTGCAGGCAGATTCTTTACCACTGAGCCACCAGGGAAGTGCAAAATTTTGGATAGCCACTTGTTGAAGTTTATACTGATTTTGATATGTTTCCGATTTTCTGATATGAGACAGTTTGTTGTATGAATTTGAGGGCTACAGAGGCTATATACAGAGCTAAAGAGAATACATATTAATCCTAATATTCAAAGCATTAATTTTATTAACTTCTCATTTTAATATAACTATTAGCTCATTTATGCATATTATTTATAAATCACATGAATGCTTCATATGTTAGAACCAGAATTGTACTTGTTTCTGATGTTTTCCAGTTTTTGGTATGAGGGAAGTAGAAGGTGCCATTTTCCACTGGGTTAAAAGGGTATAAATTTTATTAAAAATTATATAAAAATCAACTGAGTGACTAACACACACACATATAAAATTATAGTTTTAAAATGATATAAATTTTGGTATATATTACTGAGTATGCTTGTATGTTTTCTCACTGTCTATCTTTTTTCTCATTAGGGACTGTTTTAATTCCTGGAGCTGCTCTTGGTCAGATTTTAGGTGGTATTCTTGTTTCGAAATTCAAAATGACGTGTAAAAACATCATGAAGTTCGCTTTGCTCACATCTGTAATCTCACTTGTACTGACTTTTGTGTTTGCTTATGCCAACTGTGAAAATGAGCCGTTTGCGGGTGTGTCTAAATTATATAATGGGTAAATATATTTCATTGCTTTTTGATATTAATATCAGAGTAATAAACTGTGTGTGTATTTCCAAGTGTATGCTTTCTTAAAGAAAATAATGAGTAATTGGCTTTTTAAAAAAAAATTGGAAGGCTGCTTTTCCTATGTAAGAATATGTAGTTTTTCTATTTAGTTTCAGTAATTGATATCATATCAAAAGTTGGATATTTTCAGGAAGAATTTAAGGAACAGCTGTTCTGTACTGAGTACTATGCTCAGGGATATAAAGATTAGTATTACAGAATCTTTGTCCATAATGGATTCAGCATCCTAAGGAGAATTTCATGTTGTATGTTCCTGTTGATTTAAATTTTGAAACTCTTTATGATAAAAGTCTTTTATTAGGTAGATTGAAAATAGAGTAGGAGAGAAATTAAAATGAAGCTGAAACTAGGTGATGGTAATCATTGTTGTATTTACTTTAGAAGTTTGTTTTAAAGAAATAAGTTCTCGTTTTTCTGACCTATAAACATGTTTCTGCCTATAACTGGTGTGACTATTTTATCTTTCTTTGCCTGGTTTATTCTGCTTTGAAATCCTAAGCCACAAGTAGAGGGTCAGGGCGTTGCTCAGCAGAGTGCTTTATAGCCTACAGTACTGCTTTAATTGTTTGAATATATGTGTTTGAGACTGTTGAAGGGGATGGTGCACCAGGTCAGGGACTCTATAATTCTGTATTAATATGGATTCAGATAACATAAATATAGAGAAAAGTTTGTCAGTAACATTTATCATGATTTGTAGCTACTGTTCATGTCTGTCATTCTATGAATGAAAAATGGTGAATCTTCTAAAGCAGTGTTTGGTTCACCTTTATTACCATTATTCAGCATTTATTGACTGTTTCCTCTGGTAGACTTTTACAGCAAAATTCCTACTCTAAAGGAGTTTCCTGGGTAGCTGCATAGATTGGGAGACAGAACAGTGAATGAACAGTGTGTTAGGTTTGAGAGATATAAAGTGCTGTGGAATTCAAAAGAGAGCTTTTCAGTTTCTTTAATTAGATTTAGGAAAGGCTTCATGGCACAATAGAGAAATAGGGCTAATATATGCTCTTAAGTATACAAAAAATTTGAGAGAGAAAGATTTCGAGAGAGGGAATGCAGAGGAATATGTTAAGCCAAAGCATAAATGCTAGAAAGTGAAGGCTAGGTTCAGGCACCAGTTTGAATGGGACTTAGGAAATAGGAGGAAAATGCCCGGAAAGGCTGAAAGGTAGATAGCGGTTGAGTTGTACAGACCTGATTGACACCCATAAACTTCACCCAGACGTGCTCCAAGAAACCACAGTTTTTTTAAGTCCCTTTTAGGAGTACAGAAACTTACTACTCTATCACCTTGGCAAACAAATGATGTGGATGTGAGTCCATCTGATGTTTTCTATCTTAGACAAGAGTCACTACCCAATGAGCTGTCCTTAGCATACTTAGAAGGGAGGGCAAATGAAGTGGTGTCAGTTTGAGGTGTCTCTGGGGACTGGTCATGGAGAGATATCAAGATCTGGGACATAGAGATCGTGCTTACTTACATACACATTCTTAGTGATGAAAAGACTAAAAGTGCTTATACATACACACACACACGTGTGTGTGTGTATGTGCGCTCAGTCATGTCTGACTCTTTGTGACCCCAGGGATGGTAGCCCACCAGGCTCCTCTGTCCATGGAATTTTCCAGGCAAGAGTACTGGAGTGGGTTGCCATTTCCTACTCCAGGAGATCTTCGCAACCCAGGGATAGAACCCATGTCTCTTGCATCTCCTGCATTGGCAGGTGGGTTCTTTACCACTGAGCCACCTGGGGAAACCCGTACACACATCCACACATACATTAACACACACGGGATGTGTGTGAATGTGTGTATAGATTGTACTAATATAGAAATAAAGCCAGGCCACAACAGAGGTGTGACATCATCAGGTCATTTTTCTCTGTGGCCCTACATTCTTAACTTACCTCTGTTCCCTGCATATTAAAATGTCCATGTCATGGACAACTTAGTCATAATGAACTTATGCAAGAAACTCACTCATAAGAAAAAGTATATGGATAGAACAGACTTGGAAGCTCAAGAAATACCTCCTTCGTGAGTGGGAGAAAGAGAGGTTGTCAAGATGCAGGATTTCTAGTAGAGTGATGCCAAGAATCTTCGCCCTTTGCTGTGGAACCATAGGTGATTAAAAAGTTTTTGTAACTCTGAATTAATGAATTAGGCTTACTGTTAGGTTCATGCAAAGTCCTATATAACAGTATATCCAAAGCTTAAGATCAGTAATACTGATTATTTCAGGGGATATTTTTAATATAATATTTCAGATAAATGTGTTATTAAATGTTTGATATGAGCACAACACTGGGCTTTCAAGGTGGTGCAGTGATAAAGAATACTCCTGCCAGTGCAGGAGACACAAGAGATGCAGCTTTGATCCCTGGGTCAGGAAGATCCCCTGGAGGAGGAAAGGGCAACTCACTGTAATTTTCTTGCCTGGAAAATTCCATGGACAGAGGAGTCTGGTGGGCTGCAGTTCTTGGGATCTCAAAGAGTCAGACACGACTGAGTACACACTAGTACAACACTAAATTCAGTTGTCAGAGAATATTTCCAGAACTCTAGTAGTTATTAAAATTTGCCACTGTCCTAAATCACCTTGGTAATCTATCTGTAAGATCTTTGGGTCTGTTCTGGTAATCAGTATTGGTTATGGTGATTTGCATTTTACTTTATACTTAGTAAGTACACACAATATTTTTTCCCTGTATGACCTAAAGCTGTAACTTCATTGCTTATCTGAAACAGCACCTTTAAGAGGCACATCTATCAAGGAGTTGCAATAGATTTAGGGAAATCTTTGCTTTTTGTAGAAGCATATTTATAAAATAATAGCTTGGATTCAAATAAAGCATTAATGATTAAATTCAGCTATTTGTGATTAAACATGTTTCTTATGTCTACATATATGTATGTATAAACACACACGTGTATTTTTAAAATACTTAAAATATATTTTGTGTACATTCAATATATTAAAAAACATTTTAAAATATTCAATTTTTTAAAATAAAATATTTTATATATTTCAAAATTTAAAAAAATCAATAAACTTAACAAACTTTGACTATTTTCCTGATCATAGCTCTCCCTTTACTTCATGAAATAAACCTTTACAAATATATAGGCTACAGTGACTAATTCTTGATAATAAGGAATGCATTCTATATTTCTTTGTTTCTATGGTAGTTTACATGACTGTCTTAAACTCTGACGTTCTTAGTAATCATTTATCAATAATATGGGAATTATAAAAATATTTTAGTTTCAAAGTTACTGTGCAGAGACTATTTCTAGAGTTGCAGGAATGGTTTTTCCGCCACCTCATTTCTACGTACATAGTATAAACTAGATGAGAGCAGAGACTGCAATGCTCGATCGCATGAGTGGAAGCGTGCTTGATGAGGAGATCTAGCAGCAGCTGGTGGAATGGATCTGAAGGAGAGGCTCCAAGCAGGGGACGAATTACTTAAAATTGACTCTTTGCTCACCCTTTCCCTCAAATTCCCCACTGATTATCTTCCTGTTTGCTTTATAGCCTTCTCTTTAATCTGTTTCCTGTATGAACTTCTTGTTTTCCACCTACTCTTTAAGTGTCACCTTTTTGCAGTATAGCAGTTACTATCTTCTAATAGATAAATCACTCATTTATGTCTTTCATCCCCAGTACAAGAAACTTTGCTTCATGTTTGCAGGAAATTTTATTCCACCCTGACTTCCATTCTTTTTCCTTCCTTCCTTTCTCTCTTTCTCTATCTTTATTTCTGTCTCTTTATTTATTTTGGATCTATATCCATCACTTCAAGTCTCGCACATAATTGGAGCTCATTATGTATTCATGAAATACATGAACTCCCAGGACCTCTGTATTCTTCCCACCTTTACACAGTTGATCTTATCATTCTCGTAGCTTCAGTTACATCCATATGCAAATGGATATTAAGATACCTGGCTCCAGACCAAATTTCTTCACCGAATTTGAGACTCTTAATCTCAATAATCTCAATTATAAAACCACACCCATTGTCTTTTCCCCAAAACTAGTTCTTTTCTGCCAAAATGCCAGGTTAGATACTAGGAGTCATTCTTGACTCTTCTGTTCAGTTCCTGTCTCCAGTCAGCTAAACACTGAATATTACTGATTCTACATCCAAAGTATTTCTCAAATCTGTTTTCTTTCATCAGTATTCTATTTCAGTTCTACTACACATTGTCATAACTTATTGCCTGGGATATTGTAATTAGAAACTTTGTATAACTTCTAGGGTTATTTCTTTAAAATGTACTTTTAACAATATTTTTCCATCTAAAATATACTTGATTACCTTTTCTTTTTTTTTTTTAAATTTTTATTTATTTATTTATTTTTTTATAAGTTAAAGCCCTTTGTTTTCAATAAGCCTCATGAGGCACTCGGTAATCTGATCCATGACTATTTTCCAACTAGATTTCCTATTACTCTCTGCCTCAGACGTCATTCATATTTCTCCGTATAGAATGTAGAATGCTATTTCCCATCCGTATGCCTTTTATCAGCTTCTCTGAAGTACCTTTCTCCTTCCCCATTTACCCAGCTAACTGACTCATTGTTTAAGACTCGAGTAGTAGCCCTTCAGCCCTGTTACCTAAACTGTGGCTTGTTTTAAGCATCATTCCTTGGTGCAGGTATCTAAAATGCATCTTGTTGATATCTATAACCACAGTCTATAACCATATTATTGTATGAATTTGGTCCATCTCTTCTCCTGAACTAGGGAATCTTTGAGGATGACAACCACCTTATCAGCTCTGTAGTCCCAGTTCCTGGGATAGCGGCTTGCGCTTGCTCAATATATGTTCGTTGAATGAATAAATAGATAAGGGACTGGAGAAATATCTTTTGTCTATGCATGTGTGCTCAGTCATGTCCAACTCTTAGCCACCCCGCAGATTGTAGCCCACCAGGCTCCTCTGTCCATGGAATTTCCCAGGCAAGAATACTGGAGTGGGTTGCCATTTCCTACTCCAGGGGATCTTCCCGACCCAGGGATCAAACCTGTAGTCTCTTGTGTCTCCTGCATTGCAGATGGATTCTTTATCACTGTGCCACATGGAAGCCCATCTTTGCTAAGGGTAACCCTTTATATTTTAAAAGAGGTTGCCTCCTCTCAAGAGGCAGGATGGAATAACAGTGAGTCTGGGAACCAGGAGTATTAGATGGTTAAGTAAGAAAGAAAGTTAAGTAAATTAATTTCTCTAGGCCTCAGTTTTCCCATTGATAAAGTGAGTGTGGTGAACATTATAATTGTATTCATCCTTCCAGGTTTAACATTTTAACCACACCCTAGGGAAATATCCTGGAGAAGGAAATGGCAACCCATTCCAATATTCTTGCCTGGAAAATCCCATGGACAGAGGAGTGTGGCAGGCTACAGTCTATGGGGTCACGGAGAGTTGAACATGACCGAGCGACTTCATTGTCTTTCACTTTAGGGAAATACGGTAGTGTCTGGAGACAGTTTGGTTGTCATAGCTACGGGGATGCTACTGACATCCAGTGGGGAGAGGTCAGGGATGCTACTGAACGTCTGACAATCCCCAGAACCAGCCCTCCCCAACCCCCACCAAAAAAAAAATTATCTATGAAAAATTAGAAAACCGCTTTATTTGCTTACTCTGCCTATGTTTTTTAAAACATTGACATTCTATTATATAGCTGTTGTTTCTACTGCCTGTCTCTTCCACATGAAGTTAAGCTCTATGTGAAAAGGCAGACATTCTGTTTATTTGTTCACTAATTAAGCATTAGGTGAGTGAATAAATGACTGAATGGCAAGATATAGCAATGCTTCTGATCTGTTCATTAAAAGTTATGACGTAGAAAATTTATTCATCTTTTATTTCTTGTTGACAGGACAGGGGAACTGGGAAACTTGACCGCTCCTTGTAATGCCGATTGTAACTGCCTGCGATCGTATTACTATCCTGTCTGTGGAGGAAATGGAGTCCAGTATTTTTCTCCCTGCTATGCAGGTTGTACACAATCCATCTCCAAAAGACATGCAAAGGTAACTTGTGTTTGCTCCTTTACTACCATACGAGGCAGTGTGTTTATGTATTTCTGGATCCCCTTCTGTATTCCTCTAGGAGAGTTACGCTGCGACTAGTCTCTTCTCCCTGGCCTGCCTCCTCCATTCAGAAGCCAGGCGTAAAGCTTCAGCCAAGTAATAGGAGTCAGTTCTAGAGCTCTGCTGTACGGCGTTGCACCTTCAGTCAGCAGTAATGCCTTGTACACTTAAAATTCCGTCTTGTTCTTGCCTGAAGTTTTAAACAAGGCCCCAAACGTTCCCACTCTTTATGCCGCAGATTCAATTACCATCGTGGCAGTTCCTCGCATATATCTTTAAACATCACTTCTCTAATATTATTTAGCTTTTTACATTGTTTTATTTTTTTCAACTATACTGTATGTCCGTTGAAGTCAGGAAACTTCTCTTACTCTTACTAAGTACATTGTATATAATAAAAACTGAATAAATATTGGTTGCCTTTAACTGCTAAACGATGGACACATTAAAAAATACAAACCACTAACCCATTCTCTAGTGCACAGTTACTCTTAGTACTGGATTAGAGTGCATATTAACTTACCTAAATATGATTTATTTTAAATTCAATTAAATAGTTTTTAAAAAATCCCATAGAATTTTGTTGTACTATATCTACAATCTAAAAACTTTATCTTCACTAAATTTGAAAGCCTTGGGAAAAATAATATTCATATTACTAGTAGTACATAATAGGTTATGTTATATATTAACAGATAATGTGATAACTTTGAAAAGGTCTGAGGGAAATATATAAAAGACTACAACGAATAAGATACATAAGAATTATATGACAAAACAGCACAGTCTTGGTTATTTGAAATATGGATTGGTGATATGGCATTCTTTTTTTTTCCTACATAAAGATAAGTTTAAGATCACAAAATTACTTCATATTTCTCTTAGAACTAACATGGATATCTGTGTGAGTGTGTGGTTATACATATTTATATGTTCATGTATACACACACATAAATATGTCTTGCATATGTATACATATCTAAGGATTTTGTGTGTGATAAATACATTGAACATTTATCTCAGCAGAGATGTAGGATTTCATTTTTCTGCTGGGGGTCACCCAGAATGTGGGAAAGAGTGAACATTTTTTTTTTTCGTATTATCTAGCTTCAGTTCAGTTCAGTTCAGTCACTCAGTCGTGTCCGACTCTTTGCAGCCCCATGAACTGCAGCATGCCAGGCTTCCCTGTCCATCACCAACTCCTGGAGCTTACTAGACTTAAAAGTAGTTTAAATTTTGCTTACTAGATTTAAAAATAGTTGTGTAAGAATATTGAAAATGTCGCAGAAAAAAATGTGATAAATCATAGCAGATTTAATAGACTTGATTGACATGTGCAGTTTTAATCCTTGGAATAAAACTAATTAATTAGATCACTACCATAAAGTTACTATAAAGACTTAGGAAAGACATCAGGAAGATTTTTAAAGCCCCAAAACTGAGGGTTATCATATCTTCAAATCTGTGGACATCTGGGGAGGCTTTAGTTTCAAAACAGGTTGAAAAAATTAGGTATTTGTGTCAGTTATAAGGAATCAAATTCCACAAGTGAGCATGGTACATATCGTAGATTCAGAACTATCTAGAAGGTAAACTATTTCTTTGAGAAGCAGATAAGTAGGTAGCTTTTTCCTGTATATTAAATATCACCAAAAGAATATCAGTAAGTGCTACTGATTAACTTCAGTTAGAAGATTATGACAAGGAATTAAATTGTTGGAAGGGTTTTATCCACATATCAAAATGTATAGACAGAAATAATATCCTGCACAAGGAAACCAAAATAAACGAATAAATAAATAAGTAAATAAGTAAAAAATTCTAGTACCTAGAGCACACCTGAAATGGTATTGGTCATTTTGATGTGGTTAATTCAATATTTGTATTTGTCACCAAATATTATCATTACCATTTTAAACAGTAAATTGTCTTCTAGGGATTGTTTTAGAAAAGCAAGTTAGTTTGACTTCCAAATTTTCTATTTGTCCTGGCTTTTTTATGCCCAGCTAATCCATGTAACAACTCATTTTTTCACTGGATTTTTTAAATGAAATATTTTAGATAGGCAAAAGGCATTGATAATAATGTAATAAAGAATTGTACACGTTTGTTCACAGAAATAGAATATATTTCATACCAGTGGTCTAAATGACAGAAACAGATGTTGACTAGCAGTTAGCTATATTATAGGAACTGTATATTTTTTTTATGTAAGAGAGTTGTAAGATTTCATTAAGATAGAAAATACTGTTTTCAGTTTTTCTTCTTAATATTTCTAAAGGCTCCATTATTTCATTATTTGGTGTATCTGGTTGCTGAGTCCATAAAGTCATTTTAGGAATGTCACTTCCGTATCTGGATTTCCTGAGTCAGTACCAGTGGTTTCTGGCCTTTGGGGCAATAAAAGAACTGACTGACTTTGACTTCTCTAGCTCTGCTGACTTTATTGTGGCCTTAAACATATACGAAGATTTGTAGTGAGGATACAGTTGAGATGTAAAAAGCCTTTGCAAAATGATTATGCCTCACTTTTCATATACCTGAATTATTTTCCTACAAAAGTAATACTTTTGATTTTTAAAACATGTTACTTTCCAACATATCATGCTATTATATGTATATATACATATATATGTGTATACATATATTAAATAGTTAATTTGTTATATATAAAATAGCATTTAGGATAATGTAATAACTTCTGGTTTTTGTTTGTGGTAAATATGTCATCTTTAGAGGGATACAGTTTGTTTTTGGTAAGATAATTCAGAAAATTACAGTAAAAAGTTAAGTTGAAAGCAGTAATTTTTTTCCCAAGCTCTTGTAATGTATTATTTAATTTTACTGTGGCAATGGTTAAAATTATATTAAGTGTTCATTCTTTCAAGCTGGCATAGATAGTGAGATTGTCACAATGCATGCTTAATTAGCAGGAAAACTGAGCAATTGAATAGGTCTATTGAAAGCAGTCTAGAATGTGTGTGTGTGTGTGTGTGTGTGTGTGTGTGTGAGTGAGCAATTGAATAGGTCTATTGAAAGCAGTCTAGAATGTGTGTGTGTGTGTGTGTGTGTGTGTGTGTGTGTGTGTGTGAGTGAGCACTCCATCGTGTCTGACTCTTTGTGACCCCATGGACTGTAGCCCACCAGGCTCCTCTGTCCGTGGGCTTGTCCAGGGAGGGATACTGGAGTGGGTTGCCATTCCCTCTCCAGAGGATCTTCCTGACGCAGGGATTGAATTTGGGTCTCCAGCATTGCAGGCAGATTCTCTACCATCTGAGCCACCAGGGAAGCCCCCTAGATCATCTAATAGTTATATTCTTGTCAGTTTGTCTTATAAGACATGAATCAGTAACAGGTTACAAGTTAAAATCATAGACACTAAAGTCAAATACAGAGCATTCTACTTTGTAAATATGGCCCCTTGTTTTCACTTGCTTAATTTCTTACGGGTTATTACTGTTTCTCATCACTATTTGTTGTGTATGAATTAAGATTGTGTAAGAGTGTTTGCCATGTCTAGAAATCACTTAATTTGAGATGATAAAATGTTTTCAAGATAAGCACTTTCTATATGTTTATGTCTGATATTTCTAGGTATATTATAACTGTTCATGTATTGAAGGGGAAATTGATGTAACACCTACTCCATCAAGTGTTAGTCTTGAAGCTCAAGCTGGAAAGTGTTCAAGTCATTGTAAAAACTTGCCCCCATTCCTTGGCATTTTCTTTGCTGCAATTGTTTTTACCTTCATGGCTGGTACTCCTATAACTGTGTCCATCCTCAGGTATGTGTTAGATTGTGAAATTTGCCATCCCTAAGGCAACATGTTGAATGAAAAAGAAAATGGACTCAGGGATGCATTTGGGGTTTATATTGACTGTTGGTTCCAGTACTAATTCAGCCCTTACTAGATCATTAGTTCTATGGCATTGGAAGAGCTACCTCATTGAACCCGAAATGTTTGAGGCTTTAATGAGATTATGGTTGTGAAAGTGCCTTAACATTACCTACTTGACATCTGTTCAATGCTATTTTCTCTGCTCCTGTAATGAGGCTTCAGTTGTAAGCTGGGGTTATGATCGGTTGTATTTGAGTATGATGGAAATGGGAATACATTCCACATGTCAGAATCAGAATGACGGGCATTCTGCCTTATACAGTAGGTGCTGTTATAGTAAACCTTCCTATAAACAGTAAAAACGCTGCCTGTCACCCGGCTCTTCACAGTATTTCATGGTTTCATTGCCTTTTCATTCTTCGTGTGTGTGTGAGTCATTCAGTTGTGTCCGACTCTTTTTTTTTAATTAATTTACTTTTTTAATTGAAGGGTAGTTGCTTTACAGAGTTTTGTTGTTTTCTGTCGAACATCAACATGAATCAGCCATAGGTGTACATATATCCCCGCCGTCTTGAACCTCCTCTTTGCGACCCCACGGACTGTAGCCCCCCAGGCTCCTCTGTCCATGGGATTTTCCAGGCAAGAATACTGGAGTGGGTTGCCTTTCCCTTCTTCAGGGGATCTTCCCATCCCAGGGATCGAACCCAGGTCTCCTGCATTGGGACATGGATTCTTTATCATCTGAGCTATAAAAATATTTCCTATTATTTTTATTTCCTGTTCGCCATTTTATAAGCTCATCAGCCTTTCTTTTATATTTCCTAACAAACTATATTTTTTCCCTCTTGGTCACTACCTTTTCACATAGTTTTTGACAAATGGAAACTTTAGAGATTTGTCTAAAAGCATTAAGTAGTGTTTTAATATTACACCTATTTTATCTACATCACTTTTTATCTACATATTTGCTTTTTAAAGACTGCTTGATCTCCTTTATCTCCTATCTAACTCTCTTGTGTGAAAACATCATGTCTCATCCATATTTGGGAGTTATTACTGAAAAGATTTATTGTGGAATCAAATTGAATATCAGAAACTGTTTTACACTGACTCTAATTTGTAACTGTAACTCACAGGTGTAATTTCTGTCTCAAAGTTAGTAAGAGAGGAAGAATTATTTGCTTGCAACTTAAGTCGTGTGACTTGCAACTCACAGAATAGTCAAACAGTCAAGAATAAATAGTCTGGTTAATGAATGTCCTTTCTCCTTTTTGTTTGGTGTTATTCCTACATATTCTGTATATTTGTTAAAATTCATTTAACTCTCTTTGGTATTATTTGTACTGTTTTAGTTTGGATAAAATTTTTCTTCTCTTACAGTTCCAGAAAGGTTGAACTGTATATAAGCTGTTATAAATAATTGTTTACTTCCTGCGTATAGTGTTTATTTTAATCTAGAAATGCTGAGCTCATATAAAAATGAATTTTCTCAAAGAGTAAATATACTGTACAACTATTTTTTGTCTCCTATGCATTAAATATCTCCAGGTGTGTTAATCAAAGGCAGCGATCTCTAGCATTGGGAATACAGTGTACGTTGCTTCGATTATTAGGTATGTCGTTTTTCTAAGTGCATTGGTAACTACTGACTATTTTTATTCCTTACTGTTATTGATTTATTTACTTACAATATGTGCCAAGAAAACAAGTAGTTTATTTGCAGTGGACAACTACATAACTGTCATTGAAGAAAACTATCTTCCATTATTCAAGATGTAGTATTTATAGATCACATAAAAAGATATGGACTTTACTTTTTACCTATCTTATTGATTATCTGTTGTTTCCAATTCTGTTGCAAGTATAACCCTAAAGAGTATATTATATTTATTTAAGATATGACATATGATCACCAGCACATTTCTAATAGAGCGCAGTAAAAGATAAATTTTTTGTTTATTCATATAAAACCTACTACCAACATAAATTATGATAAAATCTTATTTATAACCATTGTAATTCCTTTTTTCTCCCTGCATTCAGCTCCATTTGGGACATAATCTTCTTGCATTAGCAGTGAAAAATAATGAGTTTGTATGTTTCAATAAAAACTATACTGTAAATATTGTGTCTAGTTAAAAATTGATGGAAGAAATAACTTAAGCCCCCCAAAATTTAAGATTCCAGATATAGAAAGAATAATAAGACAGAAACATGTCTTACACGTAATTATTTGTGTGTATAATTTTACATATAATATTATACACATAATATTACAATTGTTTATAAAAATGAAAACCAAAAGCAGGGAATGGTAGAGATCCCCTAGACTGATTTTCTCATTTTTTAGATGAATAAATTAAGGACCTGAGAGATTCAGGGATTTGCCCATAGTTATACAGTTAATGGTAAACTCAACATGTTAGTGTGAATGTGTGTGTGCATGTACACTCCCATGCACATACCTGTCAGTGTATGCATGTATATACAGTATATATACGTATACTCACACCCATATTAGTTTACATGCACATGCACACATAATACATATGCTGAAGTTTAGGAGACTTATTCCATGTATCAGATATTTATTTTGATTTTTAAAAAATATAATAGGTAATTTCAAAGACATTTATTAAATTAGAAAAGCAGTGAACAAAAATATTTCCTTAACTAAATATTAATCCAATACAGTAATACTTATTAATGTATTAATCCAATACATTTATAAGATGTTTATTAAAATAAATTTTTGAATTGACTAGAAATATATAATAATTATGTATAATTATTTTAGAATGTTTTATCTGTTTGTTTATATTCCTATCACTTGTACATGAACTGATTGATTTGTAGACAGATCAATACCTATTTCCCATTTATGTAAAAAATATATGTAAAAAGCCCTGTTACTGTAAACTTTAATCTTCACTCATGTATTTCACGTGTGATTTCTTTCAGGCACCATTCCTGGGCCTATTATATTTGGCAGTGCAATAGACAGTACATGTATTCTCTGGGATATTAACGAATGTGGGAATAAAGGAGCTTGCTGGGTTTACAATAACGTCAAGATGGCCTATATGCTAGTGGCCATAAGTAAGTGGTGACTTCTTGATAACTTTACAGTAAATGGATTATGACAAGAGAAAAAATATCTTATTGTTACTTACTTAGGTTTTGACATGTTTGGTCCATGCAGTTGGACTGTCCTTTCGTCCGGAAGCAGAAATCAGTTATCAAAGCATGTTTTAAAAGGCCATACCCAGAGTGTGTGAGGCATAGTCCAAGATAGAAGGGAGTAACATTTTAGCTGTCATTGCATCACATATTATATAATTTTCTTTGAACAATTTTTCTCAAATTGTTTTGGAAAGTATAACAAAAGGCTAAAAGAGAGTTCTGAGAAACTGGAATGACTGTCATCTAAGCACCTGCGCTTTGGAGAGCACATAGAGCCTAGGTCAGGGTGTATTCTTGGCTCCTAGGTACTTTGTAAGAGACCTTTTTATGATGTAACAGGTTAGCCGTGACGTTTAACCCGTTTTGCCTTCAGTAGTCTGTCTTCTGTAGTCTTGGTTAAGCAACCAATGGAAATTAAGATTAAGGAACTAGAGCAATGCATCTAATTTGAAAGAGTATGATAAAATTAGAAAATTTAAAAAACAACCTAAGAAGTTGTGCTCAGTTGCTCAGTCGTGTCTGACTCTTTGCAACCTCGTGGACTGTAGCCCACCAGGCTCTTCTGTCCATGGGGATTCTCAAGGCAAGAATACTGGAGTGGGTTGCCATGCCCTCCTCAAGGGGATTTTCCCAACCCTGGGATTGAACCCAGGTCTCCTGCATTGTAGGCAGATTGTTTACTGTCTGAGCCACCAGGGAAATCCATGAATACTGGAATGGGTAGCCTGTCCATTCTCCAGGGGAACTTCCCGGCCCAGGAATTGAACCAGGGTCTCCTGCATTGCAGGTGGATTCTTTACCAACTGAGCTACCAGGGCAGCCCCTTATTTCTCCTACATGTGTTTAAATTCAGAGTATGCTGTCTGAATTTATAATGACAGAATAATAAATTATCCACTGAAGAAATAAATACATAAATCTAGGAAAACAATGAGATGGTAAATACTGACTAAAATAGGCAAAATTAATCTTCCCGTAACTTTTACCTGTTAAGAAACATTTTTTTATCCAGTGTATTTTTATGTCTAAAAATTTATTTAATTGGTTATGTTTATACTTTTGGACCAAAAATGTAGATAATTTTTCTTTTACCTACTCAGTGATAAATATGAGAATTCCTTCACCAGAAACATATGTACCTTTAAATATTCCAAAAATATTATAATAATAGTACCTATAATTAATCTAAATCTAGAAATGCTTAGCTCAATGAGTATTTCTGTTTCTCAGATACCCAGTTTGAGTCAGATATTAATGATTATTACAAATTAGCTACTGCAAAAACTACAATGTGAGGTCATTTAATATATTTAGTTAGCACTTAGATGTACTATGACCAGAACTAGTTTCTTTAAAGAGAAAGAGTCTCTTTTTAAATTTTAAAACTTTGGTAAGAAAGATGATATTCTTTCAAAGAACTCTCAGAGTTCTTTGAAAATAAATTGAAGCCTGTGACGTGAATCTAAATGTTTCGTATTTTTAGTTGATGCTTAAAGGTAAATTTTTTTTTATTTATTTTTATTAGTTGGAGGCTAATTACAATTTTAAAGTATTGAATATTATATATTCCCAAAGAGACTTTCTCCTAAGAACTCTGAAGCTTTTTTTAATTTTAGAATTACTTTTCATCATGGACATGAAAATTTTGCAACTGATTATTCACGTTTAGTGATATTGTAAGCTGTCAGTGTCTTTCCTTGGTTAAGAATGTACATGCTCTGTATGTTATGTTATGCTGAGTCGCTTCAGTTGTGTCTGACTCTTTGCAACCTCATGGACTGTAGCCCACCAGGTTCCTCTGTCCATGGGATTCTCCAGACAAGAATAGTGGAATGGGGTGCCATGCCCTTCTCCAGAAGAATGTACAATCATAGCCAAAAATAGAATAGTTATTATATATTTTCATTGTTTAGAAAAAATAAGACTCATTCTTTGCCTTGTAGACAATGTTCTGTTGAAAACTATCACCTTTCTTACTAAAGTTTTAAAAATTAAAAACATAAAACTAATTGCCTGTATACTCCTTTTCTTTACACAAAAGTGAAAGTTTCTTTATGTAGTGAGATTCTATTCATGAAGAATCTTCGATGAGGATCAATTTTTGTAATAATTAAAGCCTAAAATCCATGATTAATTTTTGTTTTTCTATTTAGGTGTTATTTGTAAAATTATCACTGTTTCCTTCAATGGACTTGCAGTCTTTTTGTATAAACCTCCACCATCAGTCACAGATGTGGCATTTCAAAATCAGAATGCAGTTGTGACTACGGTTTCATTAGAAAGTGATCTCAGCAGAGCAGGGAATGACGGATGAAACCGCAAAAGAAAAGATTGAAAATCGGCCTGCATTTGTAAGAGTGCATATCACTGCAGCATTAACTATCCAATATGGACAATCATATTTTAGAAATTGGTTTTTTTAATAATTAAATGTGTTTCCTGTGTATGTATGGACTCTTAATTTGTTTTTGTTTTAATATAAGAAACAGACCTGTGCCTTCAAAGCTCATCAAAAGCCTCAAAACACACACACACACATATATAGATGAAATCCCCAGCTAATAAACTACTAGAAAGAAAAAGCCAGTGTTTAGTTAAAACCAAACTGATTTTAAAACCAAAGTGATATTTCTATCCCTCTTACAACTTGTTTTATTTTAATTATCATTGTCAGTAGTTTGGCCTTTTTTAGAAAATTCATGGTGTAAAAATTCAAATATATCTAGTTTAAGTTCTAAGTTTCAAGAACTGTTATTGAAAGAACATGAATTTAAAACCATCTAAATAATATTATTTGTTTTTAAATTTATATGTACTAGTCTGTCCTTGATTTATTATAGACAGTTAGTGAACTCTTAGAATGTTGGTTAATTATCTTTTTTGTGTCCCAGTACATAGTGCATTCAGAAATATTGGCACTCTATACACATATCTCCACTTTAACTCAAGAATTCCAGGAAGTGATTTGTTGATATTGCTGATTTTTAACATTTTTATTATTCTGTGATAGTATTATTCAGTTCCATGTCTTCCAGAGGAAGGTGCCAGCTTCAGTAAAGTGCCAATTAGATAGGAAAAGATTTCTTTTTTTAAAAAAAATGGCTTATGTCCATTTTATTGATTTTCTTTGAAAAGCTTTCTTCATGAACTATGATCAGTGTTTATATACTCAGTAGCTCAACTTTTGTCGTTTGAAAAACGGATCACCTAGTACATTACTTATAGCACATAAGTAGCGCTTTGCTTATCGTAGGCATGTATTATTGTTTGGTTAAAACATTAAACTCTACTTTTAACTGATCCGTTTATTTAAAGATTAAGTATTTCACATATATAGCATTATAATTCCATTTTTTCAGCTCAGACTTTGGCCAACTTTGTGTACTCAGAATTGTGGAGGACATACATCAATAAAAATAACTTCTACCTGGTCAAGAGCTGTACTGATTAAGAAAATTGTTGAAGTTCATACCCATTTGAAATTTCATAAAATAAGGTTACTGGTTTAATAGACTCATTATCAGCTTTTTCCTAGGTTAGCTGTTTACAATCAGTGTTTTATTGAGTAACGAAATGGGTAAAGGCCTGATAGGAGAGCAGGATCAGAAGCACTAGTAATTCACAGAGTTTTGAAGAATTACATTTTGTGGTAATTGGTGGCCAGAGGCGATTCAAGAGTTGAGTAGCTTTACAGATTGAGATGCAGGGAGGAGTGAATTTGAAGTGAGGCAAGCAAGCGCACATGAGTATTAGGGAATTGGAGGAGCCGTGGGTCACCCATCAGAGAGACAGATCTACTTAAACTAGGAACACGTAAGCACCAAAGGCTGAAGCCAGAATGGGTGGTCAAAAACCCAGGTGCTTGAGAAACAGGAAATGCATACCAACCAAAGAGACAGTTCAAGGTAGCCAGGGGAACAAACATGTGATACTCCTAGTTCAGAAGCGGTCTCCCTCCTACCCAGCCAGACACATTTTAGATGCTTATTTTTATTTTGGCTGTGTGGGTCTTCGCTGCTGCTGAGGCTCTCCCCTAGTTGCTGGGGGCAGGGCCCACTCTCCAGCGGCAGTACTCAGGCTTCTCTCTGGGGTGGCTTCTCTTGCAGAGCATGGCCTCCTGCATGCACTTAAATGCTGCAGACCCGGGCTCTAGAGCAGAGGCTCAACAGTTGTGGACGGGCTTCGTTGCTCCGTGGCATGCAGGGTCTTCCCGGACCAGGGATGGAACCCATGTCGCCTGCATTGGGAGGCGGGTTCTTTATGAGTCACCAGGGAAGCCCCACTCAGACACTTTTTAAATGCTTCTTAGAGCCAAGGCTGACGGGAGAGTTTAGGCTTTCTATATCCTGTGTGTGGGGCTTCCACAGTGGCTGAGTGGTAACGAATCTGCCTGCCAATGCAGGAGACATGGATTCGATCCCTGGGTTGAGCAGATCCCCTGGAGAAGGAAATGGCAGCCCACTCCAATATGCTTGCCTGGAAAATCCCATGGACAGAGGAACCTGGTGGGCTTCAGTCTAGGGCGTCGCAAAAGAGTCTGGCATGACTTAGCGACTAAACAACAGCAATCCTATATGTGGAAGCTGGGAGTTGAGTGGAAATATTTTCTAGACGTAAAATAACGGCAAATCTTTAAGAACTCATTTATAGAGTGGAAACAAAAACTATAAAACATATTAGTCTAAAGCCACTTGAGAGAAAAGAAAAAAAATCACGCCACTCAGGAACAGTTGAATAAGTCACTAAATGATTGGCATTCACAATGATTTTTAGTTATCAAGGGTTTCACTGTGTTCAGCATACTCAATTTTAGTAGATGATAAACATTTTTACAAAATTTTAATGAAAGTGATTAAAAATAATTTTGGCACTTAAAAGAAGTCAGACTCATTTATAACGTACATATTTACAAAGAATACCTCCTCTTATGCTAGGGCAATATAGACACTACTATAATTTTTAAACATTGTTTATTCTTATGGAGTTACCTAGATTATATGAATTGGTATTATGCTACTTTTAGAACATAATTTTTTATAATATGTATTTTTCACAATTTATAATGATTTTTAAGTTTGTAATTTGGTGATTTTTTTTGTACATAACTGAATATATGTCTTAAAATTTAACATTTGAATTTTCTTAATTGTAGGAAATACAAATGTAAAACCTTTACATATGGAAGAACTGTACAATTGTTTACCTGTGTAAATTGGAAGAAAATGCAAATAAAATTTTCGCTCTATTTTTTCAATCTTTATTATAAATAATTATGTAAAATTTATATATTTTAAAATATCAATATGTTTGTAGTTGTTTAAGTGTTTAATCTTATTAAAGTCACAGATTTTAAAATATGATTTATTTCTGTTTATATATACACACACATTTGTTGGTTGGGAGAGGGAAAATCTGTCCTTTTGAACTTGAGAATGTAATTTAATGCAGTGATTTCTGCTGTCTCAGTGGATGTATTTAATTCAGTATAAGCCATTCATTATGAAATACATACTAAGATTCTTTCACACAACAGTTTCCATGTAAGGCAGATGAATATATAGGATTGATTTAATAAGGATATGTGTTACAGATGGTTTGTTTTGAAGTATCTGACACCAAAAGTAATGTGTCTGCAAAAGGTTATATATTTAATTCATCATGGATTATCAAAATACTCAGTACAATATCTTTTAAAGAAATCACACTGGTCATTAATTTGAGATGTAATGATGTTTTCCCTTCACTTTAACACATTCAGGTTCCCTTAGCCTTTTTGTACCCCAGACAATAACATTAACATGTGTTACATTTGTTGTTTTTCAGTTGCTCAGTCATGTCTGGCTCAGTCATGTCATCCCCCGGAGTCCACCCAAACCCATGTCCCCTGAGTTGGTGATGCCATCCAACCACCTTATCCTCTGTCACCCCCTTCTCCTTTTGCCTTCAGTCTTTCCCAGCATCAGGGTCTTTTGCGATGAACGTGGCAGCTCTTTGCATCAGGTGGCCAAAGTACTGGGACTTCATGTAAGTGATCTAAAATAACTAAGCAATCAGAACCAGATCTGGTGAAGTGGGTCAAAACATTTTAGTATTTTAGCATGATTGTAAGTGTATCAGTGGTCTACCTCCATGACCAGCTGACTGACTGGGAGCGGTTGCCAGTTGCCGTTCATGTGGAGAGCATGTCTGCCCCACATCACTGACCCAGGAAAAGATCCAAAGACAAAATGCACAGCACAATTTCCACTGAACGAGCGTCACTTTCACACCATCCGAAGGTTCGAAAAAACTATGTTGAACCGTCCTAAGTTTGAGACTGTCTGTAGTGAGGAATTTAACCTAGTCATTAGGGAGGGGAAACAAAACTTAAATGTGGTGCCATTTCTTATCTGTCCTAAACAAAAAGATCAGTTTGGTTCAGTTCAGTTCAGTCGCTCAGTTGTGTCCAACTCTTTGCGACCCCATGAACCGCAGCATTCCAGGCCTCCCTGTCCATCACCAACTCCCGGAGTTTACCCAAACCCATGTCCATTGAGTCGGTGATGCCATCCAACCATCTCATCCTCTATCTCCCCTTCTCCTCCTGCCCTCAATCTTTCCCAGCATCAGGGTCTTTTCAGGTGAGTCAGCTCTTCGCATGAGGTGGCCAAAGTATTGGAGTTTCAGCTTCAGCATCAATCCTTCAAGGTCTGTCTAGTTAAGGCTATGGTTTTTCCAGTGGTCATGTATGGATGTGAAAGTTGGACTATAAAGAAAGTGGAGTGCTAAAGAATTGGCGTTTTTGACTCTTGAGAGTCCCTTGGACTAAAGGAGATGCAACCAGTCCATCCTGAAGGAGATCAGTCCTGGGTGTTCACTGGAACGACTGATGCTGAAGCTACTCTGCTTAGTAGGACTGTTTTCCAAAATCAGTTCTAATTCAAGGCCAGAGAGAAGTGAAACCTTTCTGATACCAAAAATGGCCACATAATGATGGAATCTATCCAAGAATGTTTTCAAGGGATTAGAGCAGAATGTTATTTGAAGGTAACAGTGGGATAAAAAGGTTGATTTTCATGTGTGTCATCTTTTTAAATTATTTTACTATTTTTGTGTCCTCATTTTACTTAGAGGAAACAAACATCTTCCTCTCTAACCTGTGAAAATATTTAACTATTTACAATTCATTAACAAGTGTTTGGATTGAGTTGTTGACCAAGATGACTGTAATTAAAGTCACCTGTGGGACTTTAAAATTTAACAACGTTCAAGCCCCATCCCAGACCAGTTCAATTTGTTAAAAATTCCCTAGGGGATTGTTAAAGTGAAATCAGGGCTGGGAACTTCTAATCACAAAGTAACACATTGAAGATTGGGGAAGAGTGTGAATCTTATTTCGTGATCAGTGACTTAAGTGTGTTTTCTTATTGCTAATTTTGATCTCCAAGAAAATTCAAGTTTGGTTTCAAAGCAAACGAGAGAGAACGAATAATTGAGTAATTTCGAGGGTTGAGATATTGCCAGGGCTTGCTTCTGAAAATACAGAAGCACATGTTCTCTGGGATGCAGGACAGTGAGTTGAGGAAGAAAGGGTGCTAGGAAGTTGGAAAGCAGTGTTGCAATTTTTCCCAAGGTGCCTCCTTTCAGAAATGAAACCTTAGAGATGGCACTTGCTGAGTTCCTTCTTCTGTTGTATTAGCGAGGTACTTCAGAAATAAGGTGTCACATCTCCTGCAGCCTGTTTCGTGGAGGGACCCATGAGTCATGGGCTTGAGTGCATGGCATCGTGTGGTGATGGGAATGTGAGATGTTCTGATAGGCAGAGTGAAATGGAGCAGATTTGACGTAACTAAGTGGCAATTCTAAAGACACTGACAGTCAGAAAACAAGGACACCCTGGCACGTGCTTCTCAGCATTATTCCTGAGATCTTTCAAAGGATCTGGGAAAAACGGACACATAGCTTTTAATGACAGGGTACTCTCTGGCTGGTCTCTGCTACTTGTCAACAAAGTAGTTCAGTTCAGTTCAGTTGCTCAGTTGTATCCGACTCTTTGCAGCCTGATGAACCCCAGCATGCCAGGCCTCCCTGTCCATCACCAACTCCTGGAGTTTACCCAAACTCATGTCTATTGAGTTGGTGATGCCATCCAACCATCTCATCCTCTGTCATCCCCTTCTCCTCCTGCCTTCAGTCTTTCCCAGCATCAGGGTCTTTTCCAATGAGTCAGCTCTTCACATGAGGTGGCCAAAGTACTGGAGTTTCAGCTTCAGCATCAGTCCTTCCAATGAACACCCAGGACTGATCTCCTTTAGGATGGACTGGCTGGATCTCCTTGCAGTCCAAGGACTCTCAAGAGTCTCCTCCAACACCACAGTTCAAAAGCATCAGTTTTTTGGTGCTCAGTTTTCTTCACAGTCCAACTCTCACACCCATACATGACCACTGGAAAAACCATAGCCTTGACCAGATGGACCTTTGTTGACAAAGTAATGTCTCTGCTTTTTAATATGCTGTCCAGGTTGGTCATAACTTTCCTTCCAAGGAGTAAGCATCTTTTAATTTCATGGCTGCAGTCACCAGCTGCAGTGATTTTGGAGCCCCCCAAAATAAAGTCTGCCACTGTTTCCACTGTTTCCCCATCAATTTTCCATGAAGTGACGGGACTGTATGCCATGATCTTAGTTTTCTGAATGTTGAGCTTTAAGCCAACTTTTTCACTCCTCTTTCACTTTCATCAAGAGGCTGTTTAGTTCCTCTTCACTTTCTGCCATAAGGGTGGTGTCATCTGCATATCTGAGGTTATTGATATTTCCCCTGGCAATCTTTATTCCAGCTTGTGCTTCCTCCAGCCCAGCGTTTCTCATGATGTACTCTGCATATAAGTTAAATAAGCAGAAGCTTGTCCAAGATAAGGAAAAATTGAATCACTGATTCACACGTGTCTGAATGTTTTCCCCTTCTCCTCTCTTCTCCTTGTTTAATGTACAGCCCTCTTTTGCCTTGGTTAGGTTAAATCAGTCTATTGTTAGCTTTCTGTTTCTGTAAGTGGTGTAATGATGATTATCATGGGTCTTTGAGAAGGAATTTCAAGGTCTGAAAATTATCAGCAGCAAAACCAGCTGGATAACACTAGCCATGAAAACACTTTTTTAAAAAATAGCAGAGATCAGGTAATTCTAGTGAAAATGAGGCTGCTCTTGCTTGAAAATATGAGCTGAACATATATATGGTTTATACTCCCTACAGTTCTGCTGTTTCACATGTGAGACAGCTAACACCCAGGGAAATTAAGTTTTCAAGGCTGAAAAGCTAATAAATGGTCAGAGCTAGAACTTGAATCAAGTTTTGGCTCCAAAATTTTTATGAAGTTACTGTTGATAAGCAAATTTCAGGCACACAGACATGAAAATAATTTGGTCTCCCTGGTGGCTCAGCTGGTAAAGAATTCACCTGCAATGCAGGAGACCCTGGTTCTGTTCTTGGGTTGGGAAGATCCCCTGGAGAAGAGATAGACTGCCCATTCCAGTATTCTTGGGCTTCACTGGTGGCTCAGCGGGTTAAGAATGTGGGAGACGGGTTTAATCCCTGGCTTGTGAAGATCCCTTGGGAAGATCCCCTGGAGAAGGGAACTGTTACCAACTCCAGTATTCTGGCCGGGAAAATTCCATGGACTGTATAGTCCATCGGGTTGGGAAGAGTAGACTGGACTGAGTGACTTTCACTTCACTTTCCAGAAAAAGTGTTTAATTAAAACCCTTTCATATCCTTTCCAGGCTTGCAATTTGTATTTTTACCAGCAGGTGGTAGTGTTGACCTGACTACTGCAGTAAAAGTGCTTTGATTTTGAATTTTTAAAAAGATTTGACTGTGGTGTCTTCCTTGCTGCCCAGGGGACTTTCTTTAGTTGCAGAGCATGGATTCTGGGGTGCTGGGGCTGCAGCAGCAACTGAACAGTTGCTTAGTTGCTCTGCGGCCTGTGGGATCTTCCTGGACCAGTGACTGAACCTGTGTCCCCTGTGTTGGCAGGAAGATTCTTAACTACTGGCCTAGCAGGGAAGCCCTGAAACTTTTCTTCAGTTCTGTTCAGTCGCTTAGTTTTGTTTAACTCTGTGAACCCATGGACTGCAGCACGCAGGCTTCCCTGTCCTTCACCATCTCCCGGAGTTTGCTCAAACTCTTGTCCATTGAGTTGGTGATGCCATCCAACCATCTCATCCTCTGTCATCCCATTCTCCTCCTGCCTTCAATCTTTCCCAGCATCAGGGTCTTTTCAAATGAGTCAGCTCTTTGCATCAAGTGGCCAAAGTATTGGCGTTTCAGCTTCAACATCAGTCCTTCCAATGAACTCCCAGGACTGATCTGCTTTAGGATGGACTGGTTGGATCTCCTTGCAGTCCAACGGACTCTCAAATCTTTTCCAATACCACAGTTCAAATCTTTTCTTAATGGAAGAGTATTTCTGGCTCTTTGGTAAAAATTACATTTGCAATTTTTCATTTCCTATCTTTTAATAATTTTTATATAATTATTTTCTCATTGCATATCATTGGAAAGGTTTCCAGTTAGAAAGGAAACTATTTAATAACTAACAAGAATTATTTGGTGAATGCAGCAGAATGGTTTTCATTGTGTTGGTTAGAAATAGGATGTCACATATTTCTAATTTCATGAGTTTTCTATCCATTGGTCTGACCAAGGGTGAATTTTTCTTATTACTCTATATTTTATTTTAAAATGCCAACTAGCTATCTGAATTATCTTTCATAAAAAGAATTTTATCCTTTAAAAACAGAAAAAAATACCCCAAAATAAAAAAAAAATTCAGAATTTTGTTTAAGTTGTCTTTTCATTGGTCAGCATGCATTATGTACATGCTAAAATTAACATTTTTTTTACTTTTATGCTGACATTTCATCCCATCGGTGTTGATAAGACCTCCTCAAAATTAAATGAAAATGAGAGCAAATCTGATAGGAGAACATAAAATGCTCTCTTACTTTATACTTCCTATTAAAAGGAGATTTCAGTTGTTTTTATGATTCTCAAATCCTTTTTGGCTAGCTGAGAAATGCTTTATGTTATATGTCATTTTCTTACAAAACTGCCTCTCTCAAGGTTTTCTTTTCAAGCCAATAGAGGTTTTATTATGCAGTTTTGTGACTAAAGTTACTCTCCTCAAAAGGTTGGAATCTAATTGGCAGAATAAATAAGTGCGTTAAGGGTTAGCAAGTAAAGCAATTAAAGATTTAAACACAAAGTCAAAATATTCACCTTCCAGAAATATTTATTGACAATGCTTGGAACTCCAGAGACAGGCCCTTCTGTCTGTATTTAATCTTTAGGGGCTTGTGGACTTTTGTGAATTGACTGTATTTAATCAATAATATTAAAATACAATCCAATTTTACTACCAGGAGTTTTGTGGGGGGCAGTTCGGTGTCAAGCATAGCATTGGTAACATGGGAAAATGGCCCCTCCCCTCACATCCCCCAGTCCCCAGCTGGAGCTTACGATCAATAAATCTCTGTAGGTGCATACAGTGTTCAGACTGTTACCAGAACACGCGATGGGGGTGACACAGCAGCTCACGCAGGGGAGTGACCGCTGAATCAGTGATTTGGAAGGTGACGGACTGACGTCATGTCACAGAGCGATGCCCGCCACAAACGGGCCGCAGCGCCCTGTGCCCCAGCTGGTCCGGTGAGCCCTGTCTCCACAGCGAGCAGACGCTTGGAAGCCCTGATTATCCAGCCCGACCTCATTTTCCACAGGTGGCAGTACTTTACTCTTATCTGAGACCACAGAGGCTGTTCAACAGGAGTGTTCTCAGCTTCTATTTACATCTCTTTATGCCTTGGACTGCAAGGAGATCCAACCAGTCCATCCTAAAGGAGATCAGTCCTGGGTGTTCATTGGAAGGACTGATGGTGAAGCTGAAACTCCAATACTTTGGTCACCTGATGTGAAGAGCTGGCTCATTTGAAAAGACCCTGATGCTGGGAAAGATTGAGGGCAGGAGGAGAAGGGGATGACAGAGGATGAGATGGTTGGATGGCATCACCGACTCAATGGACATGGGTTTGGGTAAACTCCAGGAGTTGGTGATGGACAGGGAGGCCTGGCGTGCTGTGGTCCATGGGGTCACAAAGAATCAGACACGACTGAGTGACTGAACTGAACTGAATTGATACTCTGTTTATAAATTAGCGGTTTATCTGTCTTTCATTCCATTTCAGTGGAAAAGAGGTTCTTTTTAGCAGTTACCTATCTACTAACCTATCACTTCATCCCATTCTGAACCCCCTGATCTTCTTTCTCAAGACATTGCTCAATTTCTCTCTCTTCTGTGGAATATATTAATCTTTCTCTGTTTCATTTCATTTTTTTCATTTAAAGAGTTCCATGTTTCTCCTTCTACAGGACATTATCTTTCTCCCTCATGCTTTCCAATGCCCAAGTCCAGCCCTGATGAGTCTTTAAATATTTAGGATTTTAGTGGACACCTCTCTTGGGCTAAGTCACAGGCATTGGTAACTCATTTGGTCAGCAGCTCACCTCACCATCTTCCCTGCCCTGCCCACTTTTCTTACCTGTCTGGTTTTCTCTGTTTTGATTAATGACTGGATCCAGCTGAGCCCCAAACAACTTCTGCCTTTGCATTCTAACCCCTTCAGCATCTATTCTAAATCCATAAACAATCCCTATCTCTACCATTGATTATAAACTCACCACTATTGCATACAATGACTATAATTTCAAGGAAATACACATATAAATATCAATAACCTCAGATAATGCAGGTAACAACACCCTTACGGCAGAAATTGAAGAAGAACTAAAGGGCCTCTTGATGAAAGTGAAAGAAGAGGATGAAAAAGTTGGCTTAAACCTCAACATTCAGAAAACTAAGATCATGGCATCTGGTCCCATCCCTTCATGGCAAATAGATGGGGAAACAGTGGAAACAGAGACATTTTTGGGCTCCAAAATCACTGCAGATGGTGACTGCAACCATGAAATTAAAAGACGCTTGCTCTTTGACAGGAAAGTTATGACCAACCTAGACAGCATGTTAAAAAGCAGAGACATTGCTGACAAAGGTCCATCTAGTCAAAGCTTTGGTTTTTCCAGTAGTCACGTATGGATGTGAGAGTTGGACCATAAAGAAAGTTGAGCGTCGAAGAATTGATGCTTTTGAACTGTGGTGTTGGAGAAGACTCTTGAGAGTCCCTTGGACTGCGGGGAGATCCAACCAGTCCATCCTAAAGGAGATCAGTCCTGGGTGTTCATTGGAAGGACTGATGCTGAAGCTGAAACTCCAATACTTTGGCCACCTGATGCGAAGAGCTGACTCATTTGAAAAGACCCTGATGCTGGGAAAGATTGAAGGTCGGAAGAGAAGGAAATGACAGAGGATGAGATCATTGGATGGCATCACTGACTCAATGGACATGAGTTTGAGTAAACTCTGGGAGTTGGTGATGGACAGGGAAGCCTGACGTGCTGCAGTCCATGGGGTTGCAAAGAGTCAGACACGACTGAGCCACTGAACTGAATTGAAACATATAAATACATGATAAGCTTAGAAACAGTTTTAAATTTCTTCAATAAGTATGTATTGGGTCATACTATATGAAAGCAGAATAAATAAAATGCCATGTCTACATCTAGAATAAATTTTATTTTTTTCATATAATATATGTTATTGTGAAGAGACAATAGAATTTTAAACCATCAAGAATGGTAAAATAGTAAATTTAACTTCCTAATTTTATTTTCAAGCATTTCTTTTATGAATATATGATAATTTCATAATCTGAAATATGAATTACCTTGCTGATATAGATTATCAATGGAAATGCTTATTCTCTTGAATTCTTTTTTTCCAACTCCACAATACTCAGCTGATTGGCCCGGGATGGGGAAAAAATATGAAGCAAAATTGAAAATTTTGAATATATTTTTAAGTAATTTTAACAGGTGGAATTCTCCAGGCCAGAATACTGGAGTCGATAGCTGTTCCCTTCTCCAGGAGATCTTCCCAAACCAGGGGTCAAACCAGGTCTCCCGCATTGCAGGCAGATTTTTTACCAGCTGAGCATCAAGGAGCAGTATTAGGGTATCAAAGCAAAAATTTCTCTAGCAAAGTTAAACCAGAAAGGTAGACTTTATTCAAGGTTGCTGCAGTAGAGGAGAGACACCAAACTCAGTATGAACTCAGCTCTGCATAAGGAAACGGTGGTGTAGTTTGCAAGAGGTGGGGTGAGGCGGAGGCTGTAGGCCATCTGTGTTTGCCAACTGGCTTTTACCAAAGGAAAAGTAAAGTTTCTAGTCTTTTCGTGAGTGAAATAGTTTTACTACTCAGAGCAAGGAACCCACTGAAGTTAGGCTCCAATCTTTACATAGAAATGGGTGAAGGAGGGATGAATAGTACCATATTTTTATCCATTTTTTTCCATTTCAGTGGGAAAGGGATCTTTTCTAACAGTTATCTACCAACCTCATCTCTTCAACTCATTATGAATAGAATCTCCCTTGATAATACATATTTTAAGGGGCAATCTCTCAAGTCATTGTGAAAGACAACCCTGGTTTGTATAATAGACAAAAAACTAAACAAGGAAAGAAAATGTTTACATCTTAAATGAGCAGAGAATGAACTTACAGTAACTGGTTTTCTAAAAGCAAATGTTCTAAGGTAGGGCCTAGAATTAGGAAGAAGCGTAATTTTTAAGATCAGTCAAGCTGAGGGAAATGTTGAGGCTGTCTTTGTCAAAAGGAGGCAAATTCTTTTTTTTTTTTTTTTTTACCTTATTTCAATTTTCCTTAACCCTGTCTGAGCACAATTTTATATAGTGTGTTTTACAGTTGCTTGTGCCAACTACAAATTGGTACTTGCCATCCATGGGCACTTGCCATCTACCTCTACGAGGATTATATCGTCTGCTCCTGCAGTTGGTGACCTTCAACGCCTCCTGAATGGAGTTGAGAGTGGAGAGCAGAAATGCGGCCTTCTGTTCAGGGTTGGGGGGAAAACCCGGCAGGACGGGTCTTCCAAGTAGTTAGGTATTCTCAGGAGCTGGTTTTTTGGGCCCAATTCTTGTATCTCCTCAGATCTAGGAAAGCACTAAAGTCCTTAATGGTGAAAACTGTTTCTCGTGACTAGCAGAGGCCTCACGAGACCAGCAGAAACTTTCTAAAAACTAAACGTGCTTGATTGCATGGTCTCCCACCTTCACCAAAGTCACGTATGAACTGGCCTTCCCCTGCTACCTCTTCAGAGCAGTTCCTCAGTTACTTGAGCTGCTGTCTTCCAGGCTACAGTCTTCAGTCTGGAGTCACTTCAGTCTTCAGTCACTCAGTCGTGTCCGACTGTTTGCTACCCCAAGAATTGCAGCATGCCAGGCCTCCCTATCCATCACCAACTCCCGGAGTTTACCCAAATTCATGTCCATTGAGTCGGTGATGCCATTCAACCATCTCATCCTCCATCGTCCCCTTCTCCTCCTGCCTTCAATCTTTCCCAGCATCAAGTTCTTTTTATTTTGCCCCAAATAAAACTTTACTCCCAGCTCTCACATTGTATTTCTCTTTTTTAAATTCAACACTTGGTATTTGAACTTAGGGACTCTGTAATATAGTAATAACCTTTCATAAATTCTAGTCTAATTTAACCTTTTGTTTTTTTTTAATTAAATGATACATCTGTCAATGGATTTGTGTTTTTACTCACAGAGTTGAATGGAGCAATTAGTTGCTACAAACTGAATAATGTCCTCAGCAGACATTGATACTATTCTGACTCTTTAAAATTCTGATATGAGAAGACTACACATAAAAGACTGCTGTGAGCAGAGCAGGCAGAGATAACACAGGCTCAGACACACTACGGCTAATTACTTACAGAAAATGGTTTGAATGTGGGCCATTGGGGAGTAAGCATATTAAAGCCACTATAATAGAAGACATGAAATGAGACAAAAGAAATGAGGGATGGAAATGTAACGCATGGAAGGAAAGCCATACAGGAGATTAAGAAAATTACATTGCTATTGTGCTTCATTCCAGTTGAAATGAATGACCTTCTTTGGCAATGGTTCGTGAATCCAGTATTTATAAGAGAACATGAGACACATTGGTGGTATACAGTTAGCTTTTTTTTTTTTTTTGCCTTTGTTTCTTTGCTTTTTCTGTTTTCTTTAATACTTAGATAATTAATTACATTGCAGATATACAATTCTGTACACGTGAAGACTTGAGGAATAGAGATGCAATGGGCTATGCTTATCGAGCTGAAGACAGGACTTTCCCAATGTCATGTCCTCTTTATCAATCAAAACACTGCTGGATGTGCACGTTAATAATGACTTAAGTAATGAAATGATGGGTTGTCAAAGCAGGGTTGTTTTCTCAATTTTCAACAAATTGTTAGGCCTTGGAAGTCAGACACTCTATTGGGTAGATGTCTGTGTTTTGGTGGAAAATATATATATTTTTAATTAATTCATTCTCATGCACATATAAATGTAAATAATATGCTTTATTATTCTTAGGAAAAGATACAATGGCACTTCCCTGGTGGTTCAGTGGTTAGGACTCTATCTTCCATGGCATGGAGCACGGGTTTGATCCCTGGTTGGGGAACTAAGATCCTGTATGCTGTGGGTGCAGAGTGTCCTCCCCTCCCCCCCAAAAGAGGATATATATATATAAAGAATTCACACACACAAGAAAATAAAAAGATAGCAGTGAACCTAGTCATTAGGGAGGGGAAACAAAACTTAAATGTGGTGCCATTTCTTATCTGTCCTAAACAAAATGATCAGTTCAGTTCAGTTCAGTTCAGTTGCTCAGTCGTGTCCGACTCTTTGTGACCCCATGGACTGCAGCAAACCAGGCCTCCCTGTCCATCACCAACTCCTGGAGTTTACTCAAACTCATGTCCATCATGTCAGTGATGCCATCCAACCATTTCATCCTCTGTCATCCCCTTCTCTTCCTGCCCTCAATCTTTCCCAGCATCAGGGTCTTTTCAAATGAGTCAACTCTTCTCATCAGCTGGCCAAAGTATTAGAGTTTCAGCTTCAACATTTTTCTCTCCAATGAACACCCAGGACTGATCTCCTTTAGGATGGACTGGTTGGATCTCCTTGCAGTCCAAGGGACGCTCAAGAGTCTTCTCCAACACCACAGTTCAAAAGTATCAATTCTTTTGCACTCAGCTTTCTTTATAGTTCAACTTTCACATCCATATATGACTACTGGAAAAGATACTGAAAAAAAGCAAAAAGATAGTCTTAGAGTTATTCCCATTTTAATGAATACACACTTGAGTCTCAGGAAAAGAGGCACAGACTGAGGTGGCTTCACTGTACTCCTATATGTATATAGCACAGTAGTTTTGCAGAGATTGGGTACTGATCCAGAAGGTCCCAAGCTTTCATGGCTCACAACAAACTTAGCATCCCAGTAATTTTTTCATGGCACATCTAGGTCCAGAGAAACAGCTAACAGTTGTGTTGATTAACTAGACAGATCCAAAATTTAATAAATATTTATTTCCTATAAATTTAATAGTTATTTGGAGACACCCTTGGTGTTCCAGTAGCTAAGACACTATGCTCAAAATGTAAGGGGTCTGGGTTCAGTCCCTGGTCAAGGAACTAGATCCCACACGCTGCAACTAAAGTTCATGTGCTTCAACTAAAGATCCCTCATGCTGCAGCGAAGCTTGAAGATCCATGTGCTGCAACTAAGACCTGGCACAGTCAAATAAATAAATATTTAAAAATAGTTATTTGAAAAAAAAAGCATAGGTAAATTGAAAGAAAAATTATATTTTTATTTCGTTCTTCAGTAACCAGAATTACTAATGTATGCATCCGTCGGGCACATCTTAAAGCTTAGGATTGGATTGGAAACTGCTATTCTTGTTTCCTTTCCTACTTTAATTTTCACAGGTACTTGTTTTATTATCATTGTTGTTGTTGTCAGGTCGCTCAGTCATTTCGGACTCTTTGGGACCCCATAGACTGCAGCACGCCAGGCTTCCCTGTCTTTCACATCTCCTGGAGCTTGCTCAAACTCTTGTCCATTGAGTGGGTGATGCCATCCAACCATCTCATCCTCTGTCGTCCCCTTCTTCTCCTGCCTTCAGTCTTTCCCATCATCAGGGGCTTTTCTGATGAGTCAGCTCTTTGCATCAGGTGGCCAAAGTATGGGCTTCAGCTTCAGTTTCAGCCCTTCCAATGAATATTCATGGTTGATTTCCTTTAGGATTGATTGGTTTCATCTCCTTGCCATCCAAAGGACTCTCAGGAGACTTCTCCAGCACCACAGTTTGAAAGCATCAATTCCTAGGTGCTCAGCCTTCTTTATGGTCCAGCTCTCACACCTGTACTACTGGAAAAACCATAGCTTTCACTGTACAGACCTTTGTGGGCAAAGTGATGTCTCTGCTTTTTAATAGTGACTGCTGAAAGCCCAGCTTTGCAAAGATATGTCATCATGTAAAGGAATAGAGTACAATCAAATATTAAGACTTTTTAAATTTCTCAAGCTAGCAGTTTGTACAGAGTACAACAGATACTGAGGTATGCTGTGTTTTCCTAAAAACTTGACATATCCCATGGGGCCTTTGTGAGTTTGCTGTGGGATATCACAATGTGTATGAGCAAGTACAGGTTAAAAACTAGCTGCTCAACTCTCTGTAAGGACAAGGAAAGAAACTTATTGTTTCTCTCACTTTCCTAAGAACACTTACTTTGGAAAACTCGAACTGGTAACTTCCTTCCGTCTCCTCCTGTAGGGAGGAGATTTTGTTTTTAATTATATTCACTAAGATTTTTCCTCTTTGCTTAGCTAGATGCAAAGTGTGTAATCTGCCATTTTTGACCTGATTCAAATATTACAAGTTATTATTATGGATTTATACTCACAGACATTTTCACCTTTTAATATGTTAGATAATTTGTATCCCATAACATTACCACAAACTTCTATAAGTTAGAAGGGAGATTTCACACTTCTTTAAAAAAAAGTCATTTTAGAGACAAAGGGGAATCTAACAAGGATGACATTAGTTGTCAGAAAAGGTACAAGGTTTGTACCTAGGATGAGTATGATGACCATTGTTTCACATTATTACATAGTTTTAGCAAACTCAGAGTATGTGGCTTGCCCAACAGTCCAATTCAGTATCTAAATTTCAGTATCTCATTATACTTTCCACAGCTTCATTGAAGAAGGGTCATTTTTTTTTAAATGACTAGTAAAGAAGAAATATGGTTAAATTTTGACAAAAAAATCTTCCTGTGCATTAAAATATGTAAGACATCAGAACTCAGGTTCAAGTTCAGTTCAGTTCAGTCACTCAGTCGTGTCCGACTCTTTCTGACCCCATGGACCACAGCACGCCAGGCCTCCCTGTCCATCATCAACTCCCAGAGTTTACTCAAACTCATATCCATCGTGTCAGTGATGCCAGGTTCAAGTAAGGTCCTGGAATTTTCTTTTCAGGAGACTATACTTTATATTTTCTGTATTAGTTTAAATTATAACATTTTTATGTGACTATTGACACAAATCAAATAATTTTTTCATCCCTTCACCACTCTTTGCTCAATCTTCCCACATCTCATGATTCAACTCCCTTAATTAACTGCTGTGAGAGTGCATTAGGCTTTCTAATTTTTTCCTATGTGTAGTCACACACACACACATTCACAGAGAGTTTTCTTACTTATTCATTTGTCTATTTTATTTTATAAAACTCTAAAGCAAATCTTACACTACTTCCCCCCATTTTTTTACTTTGTCATGGGTAAAGTCAATGTCTCTCTTGATCTAACCCATTAGATTTTTAAAACACTCTTACAGACTTTTAACATGTGACTATCATGATTAATTTACTTTCTTTCCATAGTATAAAAATATTAATAATATGACAGGTCAATATCTTTAAATGGCTTTGAGTGCAGTACAAGATGCATCAGACATCAGAGATGAATTTGATGAGTCTATCAGTTACTGTGAGATAAACAATTGTACCTGGAGATATACAATACAGTCTAAACTGGTAGATGTGATACTTCAGAACATAAAGTGATTTCAGAACATGAAAATGAAGGAAATCAAAAGAAGAGAAAACGTTTTATTTTCAGTAGTTTTGAAACCACATCATCCAACTTAATAGACCTGAGATTGATATCTTAGAAACATTTCTAAGGAATGACAAATTTTAAGCAGAATGTTCAGGGGACGAGATTACAATGGATTAAAGATGAACTAGTTCTTGCCTGGAGAATCCCAGGGATGGGGGAGCCTGGTGGGCTGCCGTCTATGGGGTCGCACAGAGTCGGACACGACTGAAGTGACTCAGCAGCAGCAGCAGCAGTGACATTTGAAAATCATCCAGTAGTAATCATGGAAGAACATACTAATTTTTAAAAAGCATGAAAGGTACTTTCTTGCAGGACAGTGTTTGCCAAATTCAGAGCATTTTTATAAACATAACATAAATGGGACTCCATAATGATTTGACTTACATACATCATAAAATGATTATCACACTAACTCTAGTGAATAAGCATCATCTCTTATAGAAACAGAAATAAAGAAATGTGAAAAGAAATTTTTGTGTCGAGAACGCAGAATTCTGTCTTAATATTTAAATATAACATGCAGCTGTATGTTGACTATATATACCTTGTTGTACATCACATCCCTAGTATTTATTCCAATTATAACTGATACATCTTACAACTTGTACCTTTTGACCACCTTTCTCCAGTTCCCCCTCCCACCACTCCACGCCTTTGGTAACTACAAACCTGATCTCTTTTTCTGTGAGTGTGTTTGCTTGTTTGTTTTTGGAGTATAATTGACCTACAACACTGTGTTCATTCCTATTATACACAGTGATTTGATATTTCTATGTATTTTAAAATGATCACCATGATAAGGCTAGCTATCACCTGTCACCATACAAAGATATTACAAACGTATTGACTATCTTCCCTAACTGTGCATTTTTTTCCTACCAATTATTTGTTTATTTTGTAACTAGAAGATTGCAGTTATCCTCCCTCATCTGTTTCACTCCTCCACCCAGCTCCCTCCCCTCTGGCAAAACTCCTGTTCTCTGTATCTATGACTCCATTTTGTTATGTCTGTTCATTTGTTTTTTATTTTCCTCATGTAACTGAAATCACACAGCTTCTGTCATTGTCTGACATTTCACAAAACTTGTTTTTATTAAGTTTACAGCGCTATTTGACATTTCAAATTCTCTGTGTATATTATTTATACAAAGATTAAAGTTTAAAACCTTCTGATTCATACAAGAAAATGGATTATTTTTGCAAAAACATGGACTTATAAAGAGTTTTGTGGGTTTTTCAGTGGAAGGTCTAAAATTTTCCTTCAGTACAATTACCTAAACTTTGATAGAGCTTTTACAGTGTATCCTTTTTCATTCTGCTCGCTCATGTTATTATGAAAAAGATGCACAGAGGCTGATGGATCTCAAAGGAAAACACATGGAGGGAAGCTTTTCTGAAATTTGTTATTTGTCTAAAAATTTGTAGTAGATACACTACGTCTGCCCAGGATGCCAGAATAATCAGCTAAAAAGGAAAGAATTTAGTCAAGGGGATGCAAAAAGTCTTGGTTCATTGCCAAGTTTTTTCCATCTTATATAGATACCAATTCAGTGCTTTCTAGCATTTATACTAATGTGTTTTAAATACATTTGCTATGGAATGGTTAAATAGACCTCCAAGGTTTTTTTTGCACTGCACACACACGCGCGCACACACATACGCGCGTGCACACACACATTTTTTCTCGTAGTCAAATTCTGACTTTTGCAAAAGCTTCTTGACCACAATAATAGAAGTCCACAGAAATACAATACTTTATTTTTATGCTTACAGGCACAACTTTAAGTTTATTTGATTGAAAACCTAATACTGGCAGCTTATGGCATGAAAATAATCAGGGATTGGTGTGGAAGGCAAGTTTTGTGATTCATTCACATGGGGTAAATTTTAGCCAATGTGTGCCTTAGAGTTATGTGTTCTGCAGCTTTGTTAATAAAAGAAATGTGTATGACTTTAACATACTCTGAAAATCAAAGTAATCATTTTTCTTTGTTACTGATAAGCACCCTTAAGCTATCTAAGACTGAGAAAATTAGAATCTAGTAAAATCTTCACTGAGTTCATGTAATATCCAGATATCAGAAGCTTTTCCATTAAACTAATATGAAGAGAACAGCTCATTATGCTGTTAAGATACTATCATGAGAGATAATAAGCCTAAAGAATCTCCCTGAAAGAACCTCCTAGTCTTGTTTCTCTTTCCTTCTGTTGGTACTTTTCTGACATGCTTTGATTGCATCATCTGTTTTCTAGTCAAAGATATGCGATGCATTTGGACTTGAAGTTTGATCCTGGCCAGGAGAGCAAACTTTGCAATTCCAATAGTGGTTGACCTTGCAGAGGCAGTGTTATACAGGCGGTTTTTGCAGTAGGAACAACTGGAACAGCATTTTTATTAAACCAAAACAAGGGAAAGTCATTTGGACGAAATGACTCTGTTATTATGGAGTATATGATAATGAATATAATAACTAAATTTACAAACTAGCTTTCAACAAAATACCGAATTTGCAATCACTTGGAATGAACTAAAATAAAACATAGTTTTGACTTCAGTTTTACACATTTGTTCTCAGGCTTTCCTGAGGGTATGGTTTCTGAAAGTTGAAGTATTTATTCAGCAGCATTTGAAAACTGAAGTCTCAGGAAGCAGCATCTACTTTTGTAAAAATTAGTCTGTACACTTCCTCTTACAGATCATCTTGCATCAGTGAGGAATGAAATTTAATACTGCAGAACCAAAACTTTCAGTACATCTCCAAATTAATGTCAGACGCAAAGCATCTTGGATAAAAAGTTTTAAAATCGTAAAACTGGCATAGTATTGTAAGTTTAATACCAATTCATTAATATCTCATTCTTCCTCAATCTTTAATCTTGCTCTTTTTTCTGGGGGTGGCTCTTCTTGCCTCCTAGATGCCAACTTTTCTCTTGTTCCAGACATTTATTTTTTTTTTTTTGGCTGTGCCACCCGGCATTTGGCATATTTAGTTCTTCAACCAGGGATCAAACCTGGGCCCTTGGCAGTGAGAGCATGGAGTCCTAACCAGTGGACTGCTGGGGAATTCCCCCCAGTGTGTCTTCTGGTTTATGCTGTATCAGACTCAGCCACATCAGTTCTCAAGTCCCATCCACACATTTTCAAATGTTCCATTAGCATCACATACCCGGTGCTATCAAAACTGGGCTAAGAGTCCACACATACTCTTCTTTCTGACCATACTTATTCCATCATTTGCTTCAAATCACACAAATTCAAACCATCTTACATCACATATTCCACCTTACTGTGCCAGGATACAGTCAGCACCCAGCCCCTTCCTTCAACCCGCTCGGGGAGCTTACCCACCGTTTATTGTCTTCCTTGCTGGTTATGGAGGAAGTTTGACTCAGGTATGGAGCAGGCCGGAGGTGCCCAGGGATTGAACGCTTATAATTGAAGCTAAAATGCATGAAATATGCATACTTTGAAACTCCTGAAGTTAGTCACCTAAAGAAGTTTTCATCTGATTTTGCAGAGACTACATAATCACAATTTTAAATACCCAGCTACTGATTTATGGAAATATTAGAAATTTGCAAAACGTTTGTCAGAAAGTGAAATGTGGAAGTGTCCTCATAGTCCTAGCATAACATATGTATGTCTTGGATCATACGATCCATTCTTGCTAAAGAAGATGTGAAAATTCCTGCCTTCGGTCATAAAAATTGCACTTCTTGTCACATAGATCCAGTGTGTGGGCCCCCTATCCTTCGGTTTCCCATATCAGGGTGTTGTCTGCTGGTCATTTTGTTCCAGGACATATTTATTACGAGCTTGCTGTTTTCTGTAGAGCTCATCTATGGCCGGGTAGTAATCTTTTCCTAAGCAAGAAAGCAGGTGGTGACTGGAATGTTGATGGAGTACCACGAGTGGAAAGAAGGGAAGCATGGGGAAATCAGAGACGGCGCCTTGCACAGACTCCCAGCCCAGGGGATCTGGGGTCTTCCTGTGTGAGAGAGCAATGCTATTGCTGGCCAGTCAGTGCTGGAAGAGTTCCGAGCTCGGGGCAGAAAGTGTCCCCGTAACACCGGCAGGAAGTACATAAGAGACCCCTTACAAATCATTGTCAGAGACAGAGAGCTACTGTGGGCTAAGTTTATTTGGAGAAGGCAATGGCACCCCACTCCAGTACTCTTGCGTGGAAAATCCCATGGACGGAGGAGCCTGGTGGGCTACAGTCCGTGGGGTTGCATGCTTCAAGTTCTGTTACTGACCTAGTCATGAATGTACCTCAGAAATTTAGAGTAGAGAATGCATCATACATATCTGCATTGATTCAAGTCACTTATATCATAGCTGCTGCTTCATGAATCAGTGAAGTTTAGAAAAATTCAGAACACATGTGTTCCTGAAACCAAGTGTTCTTCACGTACATTAACTTCTTTAGTCCAGACAACCTTTTGGGATGGGTTTAATAAATAAAGAAATGGAGATTTGAGAAGGTTAAATGACGGTTATTCAAACTCACCACTATAAAAGAAACGAATGAACACACTAGAGCCATGTTGGCATAGTAACATGAAGACCTCACTGTCTCTTTCTTGCATACAACACACATAAAATGTATCTTTTATGGGGCAGTCTTAAACCCCATAAATAATAGTTCTGGTCAGCTCTGTAACTAAGCATGTTTCAGGAAACAAGTTTCAACACTTAGACATAATAGCATACATTATAAAACTTACTGCATACCAACAGAAACCCTGGGTAAGTAGAAGAACATAGGAAATCATTTAGACTATTTTGCAACATTTGGCTTCCCCTTCCCCACCCCCACATGTTGCTGAAAGAAACAGCAACATGAAGTACATCAGCTATAACCACTCTTTACCTGCCATAACTTTTGGTTCTCTTCATAAAACTAATCAGTAATGAAGTTGTATGTCATTGAAGATAAGTAACCCAGTATGGCCCCAGTCAGGGGACTTAGAATGGAAATGGGAACGCTAGTGTCCCTGCCAGAAACCTTTTCACCTTCCCCGCATCTCCAGTTGACCTTCTCCCCACCCTCTCAATCCATTCTCTTGATTTATCACTTCATATGACAAATATGAAGAGTTGGAAAATGTTGAAAATTCTTAGAGGTCTTTTCAGAGTAGAAAATGTCATTATTTTGACTTATTTTTCCTTAGGTTTACTTCTCAATATACCACTTTCTAATATTGAGGGTTGGAATCCTCTGGAAGATTTGGCTCTTTCCTCAACTCATCTCACTTTAAGATAATCTCTTCATAGGCTGACATTTTTCAAAGGAAAGAGGAAAGACTTGAGTTGAACAAGATTCTGTTTTCCTACCCTGCAAATATCTCTTAGGAAGAATATCCTACAACCTCAAAACTGGAGGACCTGTTTTTCCTTATCGTATGCCTGAGAACAAAATTAATTGAAAATTCCAAATTTCAAACTTGAAAGGTCTGATGATTTGTCTTTCTTTTCTTGTGATTAGATGCATTATTTTCTGTGGAATTAGGTAGCTAAGAGGAATAAATACTAGGAAATGGAGATCTCAATTAAGGGTACTCTTTTATTTTTAATTTACTATGCCCTTAAATACAATGAATTCTTAAATCATTCTTTATTCTTTATTTAATGGTGCGATTTAAAAGGATTCATTAAGAGTAGCCATAGATCGGAACCTAGATGCTTGCATGCCACTCACCCTTCAGTTAGAGTGAAATTATGAGAAAATATATGGATTTATGTAACTAAATAGGCTATTATCATAACAATACACTATTAATTTTTGTTTGTGGTAATAATTACCATAGTAATATGGTATTGATTTTTTGTCTCGAATATTTGGTCTGTTTCCTTCAGATACTATTAGTTACCTGTCCCTTAAGGGATCCGGAGATCCGTTCTTTTTATTTTTCACAATATCTTGATGGCTTAGAAAAATCAAGTTAGAATCTCTTCTTTTAGGAATGAGCCTTCTCTTTAGGTAACAAATAAATATCTGGGGTCTTTGCAAAAGGAGTGTAGGGTTTCTGCAGAGTTTGTGACATCACTGACTAAGCCTTTGAAGGAATGTCTTTTTTAAACTTTCGTTTACTTACTTTTGGCTGCGCCGGTCTCTCTTGCCTTGCAGTCTTTTCTGCAGTTGTGAGGCGCAGGGGCTGCTCTGTAGCTGCGGTGTGCAGACTTCTCGTTGCCATGGCTCCTCCTGTCGCCCAGCACACGCTCCGGGGCTTCTGAGTTTCAGGAGCTGCGGCGCGTGGGCTCAAGAGTTGCGGCTCCCAGGCGCTAGGGCTCAGGCTCAGTAGATGAGGGTTATGGCTTCGTCGCTCCATCGTAGGTGGGATCTTCCTGGACCAGGGATCAAACCCGTTTCTTTTGCGTTGGCAGGGGGATTCTTTACCACGGAGCCACCAGCGAAGCCCTAAAGGAACATCTTAAGAGCAGCTTCAGAAATAAGGGAAAAATTAAAAGTTCTAGCTGTAAAGCTTTGCCATACTTCCAATTGCTTGTGGCTTATCTCTGTTACTGACATTTTACAAGTCATCTGGGAAAATGGATCTTGATTTCTATCTTCAGTTATAATATGTTAGAAACAGGCCCATCGATGAATAATTAAAGATTGCCTTAGAATCATATGACGTGGTGCTTTCTTTCATAACATCACTGGGGTACAAAGACGCCATGGAGAGCCGTCAGGAACAAGGACCAGACTTGCTTCATCTGAAGCAGAAACCAAGTGCCTTCTTAGTGCAGCAGGAAGCGCGCTAGTGTCCTTAAAGCAAGGACCAGCCTCCTGCGAATGGAAAAGCTACTTTGCCAAATCAAACTTGCTCTTTCAGTTTAATGTATCATCTAGCTTTGATTAGAATCATGTGCTTAAAAAATCCTTTTGACCTTCCCAATATTCCTGAATTTGCATTTTATCATTGGAAATTTAGAATGGAGAAGCTAGGATTAAAAGTGAAGCAGATCCCTAATCTTGAAAGTAAATCAAGCTATTTGAATATTTTTTTTCTTCTTCTTCTGTGGGACCACATTATTTGTTCAATTTTTCTCCTTCTGTCAGAGTCTAAGCCTTGATCAGTCTTTGACCTAAGGATGAAAAGTTGCATAGGGATTACTTTTCTATTTTGGGAGCTTCCCAGGTGGCTCAGTGGTAAAGTGTCCGCTTGCCAATGCAGGAGACGCAAGAGACACAGGTTCAATCCCTGGGTCAGGAAGACCCTCTGGAGAAGGAAATGGCAACCCACTCCAGTGTTCTTGCCTGGAGAATCCCATGGATGGATGAGCCTGGTGGACTAAAATCCATGGGGTTGCAAAGAGTTGGACATGGCTGAGCACACACACACACACACACAAACACACACACAGGAAGGATGCAGAATTTTGAGAATACGCGTTGAACGAACGTCCTTTTTTCACAAAATAAATTTTCAAGGAATAAGAAATACCTTGTGTGAAATTGTGTAATAGGGTTGAATATTTATTTTTGATACTGATCCTCTCAACTGAAAATGTTTCTTTACTTGCTGTAATTTATCTGGCTTTCCTTGCAATGCCTTGACGTGAAAGGTTGTTGCTGGAGGATAAGACGCGGGATTCTTGGCCTCCGGAGGAGATGAATTCAATCCAGGGCCAGAGACGAGGCTGGACCGCTCAGAGCTTTTGTGTAATAAAGTTTTATTAAAGTATAAAGGAGATACAGAAAGCTTCTGACATAGGCATCAGAAGGGGGCAAAAGAGTACCCCCTTTGCTAGTGTTAGCAATGGAGTTATATACTCTCCAATAAATCCAAAGAATGTCTGGAGGTTGTAAAGACCTCACCAGACCTACTCCCATAATTTACATTTTAAGATAACAGAGTTGGCCAGAAGGTTTACTCCAAAGATTGTCCTCAGGCAGGATACACCCTTGTAAAGACCAGACCTACTCCCATAATTTATGTTTTAAGATAACAGAATTAGCCAGAGGGTTTAATCCAAAGACTGTCCTCAGGCAGGATACATTATTGTTATATAGTCACTCACAATCTGTTAGTGAAAAGAAAAAAAGGTCATAAAACTTAGAATGGCACCAGATAATTCATCCCTGGCCATAAAACGATTGACTTGAATCTTGTAGAAGGGCAGATTATCAACAAATAGTTTTGTTTTGTTTTTTTTTTTAATTTTTTTATTAGTTGGAGGCTAATTACTTCACAACATTTCAGTGGGTTTTGTCATACATTGACATGAATCAGCCATAGATTTACACTTATTCCCCATCCCGATCCCCCCTAACAAATAGTTTTATTTACATAGATTAGGGGAACAATACCTGAGTAAGTAGGTTGGGCCATTTGGCAAAACCAACTTGAAGACAGAGTCATAGCTTAAGACAACATTTCCATAAGAAAAAGAAATGTATTGGTTAACTCAAGGTTTGAGGGTAGTTAGCTTCAGGTGAAACCAGGTGTCATGGTAACACAGCATGTTAAGAGAAACCTCCTTTTAAATTTGTATAGAGAAGGAAAAATATCGCTGGTTTGTTTCCTCCTGCCGCTTAAGAGACATAAAACTGTCTGGCACTTGCAGCCTCTTTCCTCCGTTTGGAGACCTCTGGCCTTCCTGGGGTTACTCTCTCAGACGGTAGGGTAGAACAGAGGTCTCGGGTCCTCCCTCTCCTCCCTGACTACACTAGTTTACAATAACAGTGTGTGTGTGTGTGTACCGTGGGCTCAGTCGCTCAGTAGTATCTGGCTGTTAACGACTCCATAGGTCTTCCCTGGGGGCTCAGCTGGTAAAGACTCTTGCCCGTAATGTGGGAGACCTAGGTTCAATCCCTGGGCCAGGAACATCCCCTGGAGGAGGAAATAACAACCCACTCCAGCATTCTTGTCTGGAGAATTCCATGGACAGAGGAGCCTGGAGGGCTACAGTCAGTGGGGTCACAACGAGTCGGACATGACTGAGTGACTAACATTTTCACTTTCACTTATGGCCCCATGGACTGTAGCTCACCAGGCTCCTCTGTCCATGGAAGTTCCCAGGCAAGAACACTGGAGGGAGTTGCTGTTTCCTCCTCCAGGGGATCTTCCCGACCCAGGGATCGAACACACATCTCTTTTGTTTCCTGCATTGGCAGCCAGATTCTTTACCACTAGCGCCACCTGGGAAGCTCTTATAGTAAATTCATTCAAATTCAGCAATTTAAAGTTTCTTTTAAAAAAAAAATTAATTTATTTATTTTAATTGGAGGCTAATTATTTTACAACATTGTGGTGGTTTTTGCCATACATTGACATGAGTCAGCCATGGGTGTACATGTGTTCCCCATCCTGAACTCCCCTCCCACCTCCCTCCCCATCCCATCCCTCAGGGTCATCCCAGTGCACCAGCCCTGATCACCCTGTCTCATGCATTGAACCTGGACTGGCGATTTATTTCACATATGGTAATATACATGTTTCAGTGCTATTCTCTCAAATCATCCCACCCTCGCCTTCTCCCACAGTTTCTTTATATAATCTGGTAACATTTTCTTTGGGATGAATTGATATTTCAAATTTTTTTTTTAATCATTTTCAGTTGTTTGCCAAGATGCCTTCTGATACACACAACGTTGGGCTTATGTGACCTCATGGTGATTTCAGGAGACGAGTTCTGTGGAATTAAGTCATTTTTCTTTTGACTTTCTCTAGTCTCTTGTGGGGTGACTAGTCCTATATATTCCTTGCATTCATGGTTGATCCATGGATGTTTCGGCTGTTAAAAGATAAACAGAGGCATAATGAAAATTTTCAGGACTTTATTTGAGTAACAATCAATTTTAATTGGGCAGCTCCAAACCAGAAGTGGCTAGGAGTGTTCCACTGATAGGATTTTGGGGAGAGGTTTTTGTAAAGGTGAACACAAAGAAAGGAAATTACTGATTATCTATAGCTTAAAGCCTATTTTCTGTTTGTGATTGGTGGCCCTTAAGTTTCAATTTTGTAACCTTGAGGCGCTTATCAGTTCAGTTCAGTTGCTCAGTTGCCTCCGACTCTTTTCGACCACATGGATTGCTGCACGCCAGGCTTCCCTGTCTGTCTAGGCTTAGAATTTGGTTTGCAGTCAGGGCATTAGAGCCCCTTCAGTCTAACAGCTTCTTGTTTAATTAATTTAACAGGGTGTTGTGCTGAAACTTACTATTGGGGTTCACGGTTGCCACATTTTGCCACCAGTCATGAAGTTTCTATGCTTAGCTTTCTCTGATCCCAATCCCACATGCTTCTGATGGTCCCCCGAGTCTCTGCATCAGGATGGAACAAACCTGATGAATACGTTGGTCACCTCATGTGAAGAGTTGACTCATTGGAAAAGACCCGGATGCTGGGAGGGATTGGGGGCAGGAGGAGAAGGGGACGACAGAGGATGAGATGGCCGGATGGCATCACTGATTCGATGGGTGAGAGGTTGAGTAAACTCTGGGAGTTGGTGATGGACAGGGAGGCCTGGCGTGCTGCAGTCCATTGGGGTCGCAAAGAGTCAGACATGACTGAGAGACTGAACTGAACTGATGCCCCTTCCCAGACAAGGGGCTACCTTAGCCTCTCTAACTGCTTCCCTCTGCCAATACTGACATAGGATTCCGGACATGCCAGGTTGAGCGTGGCCCCATGCAAATCTTCCCTAGAGCAGAGAAATCCAAACCATGGCCTTAGACCAAGTCCATCTGCTACCTGGTCTTGTAAAGAAAGTTTTTTTGGCCCATGGCTCTTGTTCATTTATGTGTTGTCTATGTCTGTCTGCATGCTTCAATGGCGGAGCTGAGTGGCTCTGGCAGAGAAGATAAAGGGCCCCAACCTAAAATATTCAATCTCTGGACTTTTACAGAAAACATTTGCTGACTCATGCCCTATAGTCTTGCAGTCTTTCCCAGTGACTGTAGATTAAAAACTTGGGGGTATTACCACCAACCAGAGTAGGATTTAAGACCAAAATTCTATGCAACAATAATTTTCTGTGTTATAAGTGATTAAAGTTGTTGAGTTGAATGGAAGAAATAATACTTCACCCAATTACATTCTGGAAGACAAGACCTCTGGACCTAAATGTAACATGTATGCAATGGTGGGCTGTCACTTCAAGGCTTGTACGAATTGTGGCCATCAATCTATACATTTCATAAATAAATTTCTACTTTTTTTGGATAACTTTCCCACTATAAAGAATAGCTTCACACAATTATATCCAGTATGTAATAACTTCATTTTATGAAAAGTTCTGATATGTGAGGTCACTGCTTCAGTCCAGTGATTGTGATCTAATCTACTTACATTCTCATGCTTTTACACGTTTCAGTTTATCCTGAATGATCTGTCTCTCCACTGGAAACAGTCAAGTTGAGAAGCTCAAAGCTCTCTTTGAGGTTTTGGATTGTTGAGGTGAATCATCTTGATGCCTGGCCCCAGGCAGAGGTGGGGAAATCAATGGAAAATTTTTGAGAACATCCTGATTGCTCTCAGTCCCTACCAGACATATGGCCTGAGGACAATGAGCTAACAACTCTGACTTTCTTTCTTGACTTTATTTCCTCCTATAATCTTAGATTAGAAGTTAAATTATAATTAAAGGGAAGCCTGGCATGCTGCAATCCATGCGGTCGCAAAGAGTTGGACACGACTGAGTGGCTGAACTGAGCTGATAATCTTAAATGATAAGACTAATTTAAAATTATTTAAATTCTCATATATTTCTCCTTGACTTCCATAGACTAGAAAATGGGAGGCAAGCAGCATGAAAGAAATAAAACTGAAAACCAAAGTATGTGGGAAGAACTGAATTGCAGATAACAAAACAGTATCTCCAGCATTGCGAAAAATTTGTACATATTTTGCTCGAAAAACTAAAGAGAGGGAATTTCCTTATTGTAATAGCTCATCCCTGTGGCTATTACCCTGTGTACTGGTGAATTAAAAAATATTCACAGCCTAATAGTTGAGAGGTATATTTTATTCGGAGGGAATTTTTAGGATTTCAAACCCAGGAGACAGCATCTCAAGTAATCCTGAGAGAACTGCTTAGAGGAGATGAGGGGAGGAACCAGGTTATACAGGAGTTTTGCAACAAAGGGCAAGTACTCTGAACATCAAAATGTTAGGTTGAATTAAAGTAAACCAGATATCCCAAGTTAGGGAATTTAGCACTGTTCTACATATGGGAAGATGCAAGAGTCTGGGCTCAGTAACATTCGTTTTGTGTGTATCTCTGCTCTTCTGGGCTAGTATCCCATGTTTGTTCACATCCTAGGTTCCCTTTGGGCTCAGCATAAGGAGTGGCTACAGTCTGAAGGCTGTTAGATCACAGGTGTTCTCCTTCCTGAGTGCCCTTAAGGATCAGGAGTTCACATTGGGTTGCTGCAGTCTCTGATGACTGGGACATTCTTTACTTGATACGGCAGGAAATTTCTCAGGACTATATTTCCATTTCTCAGTTCTATAACTACCTTAACCTCTCATCTTGAGGTTATTTCTGTTTAAGAAGTTGCTTAAAATCCTTCTCCATGTAGCAAAATACTGTATGGTGCCTTTTTTCCAGTAAGTACTTTCAGTTCAGTTCAGTTTAGCTGCTCAGTCATGTCTGACTCTGTGATCCCATAAATAGCAGCATGCCAGGCCTCCCTGTCCATCACCAACTCCTGGAGTTTACTCAAACTCATGCCCATCGAGTCGGTGATGCCATCCAGCCATCTCATCCTCTGCCGTCCCCTTCTCTTCCTGCCCCCAATCCCTCCCAGCATCAGGGTCTTTTCCAATGAATCAACTCTTCACATGAGGTGGCCAAAGTATTGGAGTTTCAGCTTTAGCATCAGCCCTTCCAATGAACACCCAGGACTGATCTCCTTTAGGATGGACTGGTTGATCTCCTTGCAGTCCAAGGGACTCTCAAGAGTCTTCTCCCACACCACAGCTCAAAAGCATCAATTTTTCAGCGCTCAGCTTTCTTCACAGTCCAACTCTCACATCCATACATGACCATTGGAAAAACCATAGCCTTGACTAGATGGACCTTTGTTGGCAAAGTAATGTCTCTGCTTTTTTATTTCCATTTATATTTTGCTTTATATCATTCAATGTATAAGAATATTCCACTGTTAAAGTAATTCAGTCTTAATTTATTATGGAAAGTGAAGATGTCTTTAGAAAACCAGAATCCTATCTGGTGAATTCAGATTTTATTGTTTAGAGTGTAACATAGTGGTAAAGACCATGAAAGGTTTTCAATCAGCAACTCATCCATAAAATGGAAGAGTGGGCTTCTCAGGTGTTACTAGTGGTAAAGAACCATCCTGCCAATGCAGGTAGACATAAGAGATGCGGTTTCAATCCCTGGGTCGGGAAGATCCCCTGGAAGAGGACATGGAAAGCCATTCCATTCTTGCCTGAAAAATCCCATGGACAGAGGAGCCTGGTGGGCTGCAGTAAATAGGGTCCCACAGAATCAGACATGACTGCAGCAACTTCGCGTGCCAGCATGCAAAATGGAAGAGTAGTGTTCATTTTCATTTGATGATATTTTTCTTTGTTTTTTTGGTGGATCCTCATGATTTGTGTTTTTAATCCTTGGGCTCCCATAGAGCCTCTCACGTTTCTTTTTGCAGTTTTTCATGGTCTTAGGTTATTCCTGCCCAGAATTGTGCGCATTAGAAAATGTAGATGAACAGAGTTCTTCTCTCTGCATCTCATCACTTCTTTTCTCTGACTGCCAGCTTTCCTTCGATGAGAGCCCTGGTCTCACATATTCCTGGGGTTGTCTTTTCTTACACTGCACGTCCTGAGAGGAAGAAGTTCTTTTCCAGCAACAGCAAACCCATCAGGGAGCAACTCCATTTAACGTGGCCTATATTCCTCTCCCAAAGAAAGAAATGATGGAAAGAGAAAAAAATAGATGCAAGACACAGGTCTGCCTCGGAGCTCTGTGCCTTGCCAAAAACTTAGATGTCCCTGGAGGTTTTGATTCTGCCTTGAAAAACATGATTTTTAGATGAAAACCATTGCTTATTTCAAAGAGTAGGAAGGAGATTTTGCTAAAATCATTTTTGAGAATTGCTGCTTGACTGTGTGTTACTGAAAATGGTATTATCCTATTAAGTATTTCATAATGAGTAGTGAAATGTGTCATGAACTCCACCCCTTCAGCTCAGTCTATACCCCTGTTAGCAATGAAAAGTTAAGCTCCAGCACACTTTGTACAGTTGGTTTTAAAACTACAAAGAAGAGGAAGAAATGGTCTGCTGATCTGACACGAATGACATGACAATGCATAAGACAATTATCCCTCTCAAATTTATCCCAGTTATAAATTCAACAAAGCCATTCAAAGAGGTTAACATCAGTTATCACTTAATGGACTTCATTCCACCTTAAAGTGGGTTCCTTGAGAAGCTAGGAGACACATGCTTGGTTGTTAATATGAACTCAGCTTCGATAACCATAAACATGTTGCCTCGTAGAAGGGAGGCTGAATGTCATGTGGCTTGATTTTGGCTTTACGGACATACTGACAATGAGATACTATGTACAAATGTACTGTGAAACATATTACATGAAGATTTTTGGCAGGGTGTTCCTTTCCAACATCAAGCTTAAGTTTACAATGAGGTTTGCATTATACCATGCTGCAGTGAGGACTTCCTTGGTGGCTCAGCTGGTAAAAAATCAGCCTACAGTGCAGGAGACCTGGGTTCAATGCCTGGGTTGGGAAGATCCCCTGGAGAAGGGAAAGGCTACTGATGCAGTATTGTGGCCTGGAGAATCCCATGGACTGTATGGGGTCGCAAAGAGTCGGACACGACTGAGCGACTTTCACTCTGCACTGAAACAGGAGCAAGGCTTAGTTCAGGACTGTGGTAAAACAGATCTAGAATATTAAGGAGTAAGGCTATAAGACAGTCATTTAAAGAGATCATCATTTGATTATTCAGTTTTTAAAAGTGATTTTTAAATTTTAGGACAGTTTTAGATTTACAGTGTTTTGCACAAAAATTTGAGCAAACCAGAGAATTTCCATAGATCATCCACTCACTCTTTCCTATTATTATTTTAAACTATTAGGGTGCATTTGTCATGATTAATGAACTAATATTGAAACATTATTATTTACCGAAATTCATGTTTTACTCAGACTTCCTCAGTTTTCTCGTAATGTTTTCTTGCCAAGAGCATCCAGTAGTCATGTGTCCTCGGGATCCTCTTGATTGTGATATCTTCTCAGAATATCCTTATTTTGATTACTTTAACAAAGTTCAAGTTTTGAGAATTACTGGCCAAATATTTTGTAGAATGTTTCTCAACTGGGATGTGCTTATTTTTTTAAAAATCAAAATAAGACTGTGGTTATGGGTTTGGGGGGAGAAATACCACCAAGGTAATTTGGCATTTACATAATATCATATCAAGATAGCATTACTGTTGATGTTACCTTAATGGTATTTGTCACGGGTCTATTTTATTTTTTAAATGTCCTCTGCCAACCTCTGTATTTTAATTGGTATATTTAAGTCATTTACATTTTTTGATATATTAGGGTTTAAGTTTGCCATTTATTTGTTTGTTTTTTTCTTCTTCTATTTCTGATGCCAAAAGCTCAGCTTCTTTGTACACTAGTGCTGAATTAAGACAGAGTTTTGGGTGAAGTAGAAAAAGAAAGTGAAATTGAAGTCGCTCAGCTGTGTCCGACTCTTTGCAACCCCATGGACTGTAGCCCACCAGGCTCCTCCGTCTACGGGATTTTCCAGGCAAGAGTACTGGAGTGGGTTGCCATTTCCTGCTCCAGAGGATCTTCCTGACCCAGGGATTGAACCTGGGTCTCCTGCACTGTAGGCAGACGCTTTACCGTCTGAACTACCAGGGAAGTCTGGCGAAGTAGAAAAGGATAGGCTTATTATTTCGCCAGGCAAAAGGGAGCAGAGCAGGTTAATGACCTCAGAAGTGTGCGTCCCAACTTGGGGAAGGTAGTGAGAAGTTTTACAGTAATTGTTCACAGAGGGCGTGATGCGCTCGTGGACATTCTTCTGATGGGTTGGTGGTGAGGAGTCAGCATCAGCCTTCAGGTCCAACTGGTCTGAGGTCTACATGCTTGAGGGCAGCTTACCATCATTCTTGTTAACTTCTCCCAACTGGAGGGGGTTTCAGGATCAATAAAATAGCTCAGAGATACTGTTGCATGTATCTGTTGATGGAGAAACAGGAACTTGCCCCAAGGCTGCTCTTTGAGTATTTCTCCCTGGTTTCACATCCCCTCCCTTCACTAATGAATGACTGCTTGAATCTGCCCAGTGGAGCTCGGGGAGGCTGAAAGAAGGCTGTCTCCTGTAAGCAAAGAAACAGGGGATACCAGAGGGCCCTGCAGAGTGTTGTTTCCTCTTCTTCGGCTACTCTTCTCATGTCTTCTTGTGAGTGAACTGGACCTGTTTTAGAATTCTACCTTGACTTATTTGTAGTGTTTTTGAGTGTATAGTTTGTACTGCTTTCTTAGTGGTCACTCCAAGCATTGCAGTCTGCATGGACAGCTTATCAGAGTCCGCTGGTATCAGCACTCTACCATTTCAAGAGACCCATGGGAAACTTACTTCCATCAAACACCTCTCCTCTCCCCACGTTAAAGTATCATCATCATTGTCTTGAGTATCTCGGTGTTCAAATTTTTATCTTAGTTGTCATGTATGATCTAGAAAACCCCTGAGAAGAAAGTCTATTGCAGTTACCCATTTTTCCGGTCTTTCTCCTTTCCTTCCTTTCCTGAAGCTCCAAGGTTCTTTCTTTCATCATTTGCTCTCTGTTTGAGGAATCCCTTCTAAAGCCATTCTTTTTTATGTGTATATGGGAGTCCGGTGATGTTTAATTCTTATTTTACTAATGTTTTACCTAAGTTGGGGAGTAGAGATGGGATGGTGCTAAGGGAAGGAAGAAGTGAAAAGTATCTTGAACCAGTCCTTGAAAGTTTCAAGTTTCTGAAGCCACTAAAGCAGGTGCTAGGGAAAGAAAGTCCAGTATAAGCATCACATCCTTATCACCACAGAGCTCTTAGTAGATCTGTGTGACGGAGACACGGCAGCCCTTCAGCTCGGGCGGAAGTGACTCTGGCAGTTATTCCTGCACTTGGAACACTGGCCGATGCAACGCGCCACAGTTGGACAGGTGAAAGGTCCCTGTCCGGGACCTGCCTCGTGGCATGCGAGTACGAGCATGTGTGTCTCTTCTCTTCCTCTCCAGCAGAAAAGGGGCACCCCGCCAGCTTCATAGCAATGAGCATACTGTTGCGCAAGGCTCTTAGAAAAGAAAGAGTTCTTAGTTATTTCATATTGAAGCATGCATCTGTGCGTGCTAAGTCACTTCAGTCATGTCTGACTCTTTGAGACCCTATGGACATAGCCTGCCAGGCTCCTCTGTCCATGGGATTCTCCAGGCAAGGATACTGGAGTGGGTCACCATGCCCTCCTCCAGGGGATCTTCCTGATCCAGGAATCGAACCTGCGTCTATATCTCCAGCATTGGCAGATGGCTTCTTTACCACTAATGCCACCTGGGAAGCCTGTATTGAAGTATAGTTGATTTACAATGTTGAGTTAGTTTCTGGTTTATGACGGAGAATCAGTTATACATATATATATATATATTCTTTATTATATTCTTTTCCATTAAGGTTTATTGCAGGATATTAAAAAGAAAGATTTCTTTTTCATATTTTTTGGTTATGCTGACTAACCAGAAGTGACTTTTTTAAACTTTTAGATAGTAACATTTTGTCCTGGTGATAAAATAATCTACCTCCTGAGTGCTTCTAAAGGGCATAGGATAGGGAAGACATGCCTGTTTAGTATCTAGTCTGGTGGAAGGCGACTATGTAGATTCTAAGAGTAAGGGCATGAAAAAGCTAATTCTGAGGAGCTGACACAGATAAATGAAACATTGGCTTTTTCTATTCATTCAAATACTAACCTCTTCTAGCTATACCACCAAATCTAAGGTCAGCTTAATCACAGCCTGGGATGATAACTATTATTGTGCTTTTAAAGTTAAGGTGAAAACTACATTCTTAATAAAGCAGTTTTCTTTCCTAATTAAATAGATTTGCATAAGCCAAAACCCTAAAATCTAGGGATTCTTTTCATTATTTTATTTGATGGGGACAACCCTAAAATCTCATCACTGCCATTGTTTAATAACCTACAGAACTGGAAAGAAACAAAATGAAAGCTAAAGCGGAGAAGTGTCTTTTGAGAGAAACCCAAATGTGTTTAGAAGGTAAGGGTATTATGCAAGTCTTTTTTTTTTTTTTTTTCCTGGTTGGAAGAAAGAGACATGTAGAAATGAGGTGGGTGGAAGGGAGCTGGGTCTATTAGATAAACACCCATGGAAACAGTTCTAGCAGAGTGGTGTTAAGACAGGCTGGGACCTGGAGCCCTTGGCTGCAGGACAAGATCTGTCCTGGAGCTACAAGATACAAAGAAATTGTAAGGGACTATAATTTCTGGTGACTCAGTGGTAAAGAACTCGGCTGCCAATGCAGAAGACGCAGGCTTGAGCCTTCCCTCCAAGAAGATCCCCCGGAGAAGGAAATGGCAACCCACTCCAGTGCTCCTGCCTGAGAAGCCCGTGGGCCAGAGGAACCTGGAGGGGCTACAGCCCATGGGGTCACCAAAGCGTCAGACGCTTCAAGCGACTCAACAAAAACAACTGCATGCGTGTGCAGCTGGGGCGAATTCTGGACAAAAGATACTGAAAGATCAAAAGAGCCCAACTGCCACTTTTGAAGACCTGGGAACAAAAACAAGGGTTTGAGAACAAAAGCAAGGTACTGCGCGTGCACCCTGCATGCAACACCACCTAAGGGGTGGACAGACCACTTAAGCCACCCTGCCTGCTGACCCCTGGGCTCACCCCTACCTTCACCCCAAGTGAGGAACGAGCTAACCAAACCCCCTCCCCCTGCCCAGGGGGCCGGTGAGCAAGGGAACCTGTCACTTGTTCTTGCTCCCCCTGAGGCAGCAGGCGTCCCAGTAAAGCCTCGCCTGAATTTCTTTTCTGGCCTCTGATCAATTTTTATTGATTAAGGAGGCCAAGAACCCTGGTTGGTAAGTGTCAGGTGTGGATCATTGGCTTATCCTTGACAGGGAGATTATACAGGTGAGTGAAGCCTGGGTTTAGTGAGTGAATATAGGTTTTCATTTCAATTCCCAGCAAATGATGATGATAACAGATTAAACACCTCAGTTTGCCACTTCCCCTGGACCAGAATCATCAACTGCTGTGAAAGTGAGCTTTAGGGGAGGGAGCTGTATCCTTAGAGATAAATCCCTGTGATTGCTCCAGGACTGCTGTTCACTGCAACCTAAGGTATGGTTTTCCTATTAGAGAAAGTAAGTAGGCAATGCTAAATATGAGACCGACACTGGGAAGACATTTATAGTGGTGACAGGTGTTTTGGTTCCGTAACAGGCTGTTTAACAAGTCAAATGCACATCATGCCATCTTAAGCGGTGACTTTTAAGGAACAGAATTCTATTTTTTTGACTTGCAATGATGCTTTCCTCTCTCTTTGATCTGTCGGTTTTCCTTCTGCATATTCCCGTTTCCTCTAAGGCGTCTTGAGAACGGTCCCCTTTCTGGGTGGCTGTCTCAGAGGCCATTTCCAGCATTAAAGCATCTCCGGGTGGTGCAGCTTCTGCGGGGGAAAGGGAGGCGAAGGCCTCGCGGCGGCTCCTCGTCGGAGCTCCTGGTCTTCTCCCGGCTGGCGGCAGGCTCCGAGCCGGCGGGCGGCACCCAGGGGCAGGCCAGGCCCGGGGAGAGACAGGCCGCACTGCAGACCGACGGCGGCCGCGCAGTAAACCACGCTGCAAATTAGCAACGGAGAGTAACAAAGCCTGCAGCTAGCACTGCCTCTGGAGGCTCGCCATTTAAGGCTGGGCCCTGTGGAGGGCTTCTTTTGTTTGAACCGGGTTTCCTGGTTCATCTTAACTCGGTCAGGAGTAACCGGACTGTTGTACTTCCGGAGGTTGGTTGGCTGGGAGCCTGGATACCTTAGCTGTTGTCCCTGCGTCTCATCTTTTCCACCAAAGACGTTCCGGGGGCAGCGGTGGGCACCCGCGGAAGGAATGTCCAGAAGGTTCTTATGGAACAGGCTGGGACCTGGCGCCGCAGGCCTTCTGTTGTGTTCTGTCGGCTGAAAGCAAGTTCCCAATCCACCTGTATACCCACGGGTGTGGGGCTTGATTCTACTTTTTACTGGGAGGGTCTACAAAGTCAAAATGCAAAGTGCGGTGGGTGCCAATGGGAAGAGTGGAAAACTGGGGGCATTTTGGACATGAGTCTGCCGCAAATAGGCTTGCCTGCTGGCTCAGCTGTTAAAGAAATTGACTGCAATTCAGGAGACCTGGGTTCAATCCCTGGGTTGGAAAGATCCCCTGGAGAAGGGAAAGGCTACCCACTCCTGTACTCTGGCCTGGAGGAGTTCATGGACTGTATAGTCCACGGGGTCACAAAGAGTCGATAGGGTTGAGTGACTTTTAGTTTCATAGCCACAAATATCTTAAGCAGCAAAGGCTTGCCTGCCACTTGTAGGGCCTTGGTGTTGTTGAATGTTTTACTCATAGGAAGGTTGATCTGATACAATGTAATTCTCTGTAGTTAGAGGTGGGAGTCCTAGGGCTCCATTTTTAAGCATGAATTTGGGAGGAGGTGATTGGGGGCAGGAGGAGAAGGGGACGACAGAGGATGAGATGGCTGGATGGCATCACTGACTCGATGGGCATGAGTTTGAGTAAACTCCGGGAGTTGGTGATGGGCAGGGAGGCCTGGTGTGCTGCGATTCATGGGGTCGAAAAGAGTCGGATACGACTGAGTGACTGAACTGACTGACTGGTGTCCAAAGTTCAGAGAAAAACAGCAGTAAAACCAGCCAATCAATGAAGTAGTAACTAATCAGAGCTTATTTTGCACACACAGAAAGTCCGTTGGTGAACCAGGAACAGTCAAACCAAAAAATGGAATGAGGCTCAAGGGTATATTGTTATAAAGCAGCTATATATTTACCTACTCGATAGACATGAGTTTGAATGAACTCCGGGGGTTGGTGATGGACAGGGAGGCCTGGCGTGCTGCGATTCATGGGGTCGCGAAGAGTCGGACTCGACTGAGCGACTGAACTGAACTGAACTGAACTGAACTGATGTATTGTTATAGTGAGAAGGCTGTGACTTTGATTGTTCACAGTGATTGGTGGTGATATTAGAATCTTAAATGATAGCAGATTGGTTAGAGGCTACCTCCTATGAATCTTGGGAAACTGTTTACATTTTGCTTACGATTATCCAGAGGCACAAACAAGTAATGATCCAGTTCAAGATACCCTTGCCAAAATAAGCTAAGTTGAGCTCCGTTGATATGACTAAACTGGTTTTGTCTGCTCAGGGAATTTTCAAGGCTGGTCTCGTTTGTTTTCAATTTTAACAGTGGAAAGAGTGTTTGGGCTTGTGGAAAAGGTAGCCATCTACATCATAAGACTGTAAATGATATAAACTGCTGGAAATAAAGTTCAAAGCACTTTTGATTTCCTTTGTGTAAGATGAAAGTGAGAATTAAGATGATTTAGCCACAGCTGCCTAATCAAGATAGAACAGTAACAAGGATACGGCAGTCATTGTGAGAGAGAAATAGGATATACACAGAGAATCAAGATGAAGCAGTAGATCTTTGTCCAGCCTCATGAGGAGGTAAATAAACTTACACATCAAAAACCATGGTAAACACAAGGGGGTGGTTGGGTTCTTTGCAGTGCTAATGCTCTTGTCTTTTGCTATTGAATGGAATTGTTTTCTAAGGGTAAAGATCAACAATAATGCAGACCACAGTCTTAGTTAACCTGAATTCAACACCATATTTCTCCTGACATTTTTGTAATAATATGTGACATGGCATTTCTTTATAGTAACCCTTAATAAAAACTATATTTAAAGTCATTTTTCTCATTGTTGTTCTTTAGTCACGAAGTCCTGTCTGACTCTTGTGACCCTATGGATTGTAGCCCACCAGGCTCCTCTGTCAGGGGATTTCCCAGGCAAGAACACTAGAGAGGGTTGCCATTTCCCTATTAGATTATCACAGATATAAAACTTATTAAGATATTTGTCTATTATGTGTTTTAAAATTGTTCCTAAAGAAATCTAGAATGTTTGCTTTGTGAATAATGACAAAAAGTATATTCTAGTGCATACAATGAGAAAAAAATTCTCAAAGTGTCAATATGGGAAGTGAAAAGTATCAAACAGGAAAATGGAAATCGATCCCAATATAATTACAGTATAATTAAAAGAGTCTAAGTGGTCCAGACCTTTTTGCTTGATCGTAAAAGAGTTTCATATTTGACAGTTTAAGACCAATGTAATTCAACAACTTGGCATTTGCAAGCTAGAGAGCTTTCTTGAAAAAAAAAATAGATTACAGTGAAAAGTACAGTAAACTGAATTCATCTAGAATAAAATTAAAGGAAAGTATGGATAACAAATAATACAATGCAATAACAATAATTATGTAATAACAAATAGAAATCTTAATGTTGAATAATATAAAATAAAAATATAGAAGACAAAAATTTCTATAAGCAAGACAAAGAATTTATAGAGATAATTATATTTGGAGACTAAAAAATATTGAATCTGTTACTGGTCATGTAGATAAAATTTAAATAAGAACCTGCCATATAATAAGCACCAAGATAATCTTTATGTAATTAATTTGGCATAAGTAATTTAGTAAATAAGCAGAACTACCATATGTATATTTTATGTGGTGTAATCAATATAGTTTTCATGTATTCATGGGATATTTTTCCTAAATGCCACATATGTACTAGGCCAAAAAGAAAAGTTTAATAAATGATTAAAAATATTGAAGTAAAATATAAACCCAAAAAATTAACCTCTAGTAAACACATGGGGAAAGAGGATGGAGCTGATTAAAGGAATACTGTTCTTTATGTCAATATTTTCTAAGGTCATCCCAGATGGGAGCATGAATTAAAACATATTTTTGATACTAGTGTGAAGGCACCACTCTGTCACTATTAATCTTAAAAACTAAAGTGCATTGAAGATTTTTAATGCAGGTTTATATAAAATTTTTAATTTTAAATAAAACACAATAAATAGCAAAACAAATTTGCCTTTAGAGCTCAGTTAAGTAGTTTGGCAGATGAGACGTGAAAATGTTATCTTTACAGAAAAAATCTTAGACAAAGAGCAGTGATGAAGAGAGAAAGTGCCCTAGAATGAGAGGAAACGTAGTTTTAATCAATTTGTGATTGTTTGTCTGCCAAAGTATCAATGACTATGACTGTGAGGTCAGTTCTCAGTAAGAAGGGGAAAAGTATTATCAAAAAGTTCAGAAAAATCTAATTGGAAAAGGAATATTTCTTAATAGTATATGTAAATGAGAGACTTCTTCTGCTTTTTTAAAGTCATAATCATGGAATGTAATTTCTACTTTTAGTCTACGTGTTTAGGCATTACACAAGACAATTTAGAAGGTTAGATTTTTTTTTTCCTTCTTCTCTGAATTATTTGGTTGAATGGTTCATACTTAAACATAATTTGAGTAAAACTTGAAAAAGTGACTGGGCTAATCCATGTGGAATTTGAAAAACTGGGATGGCCGATTGAGCTTGGCTTGGGGAGAGAGTGGTACTGAGAAGCAGACTGTGTTTCAGGCTGGGGTTGAGAATCACAGCAAGAAAGAGTTCTGTAGTTTTCTGCCAAGGTAAGTTCACTCTTAACCTTCAGTCACACCTGACTTTGCATGCCATTTTTTGCTTATCTGTGGTCAGAGTCAAGTTTCTCCCATTTCCTTAGGTCATAATCCTGCCTAGTCTTGGCTTTACTCTTTTTTTCTTCCAGTTTTATTGAAATATAATTGACATATCACTGTATAAGTTTAACATGTACAGGGTAATTCTTAGACTTAAATACATCGTGATATGTTTACCGCAGTAAGTTTAGTGAACATCCATCATTTCGTATACATAAGAATTAAAGATATAGAAAGAATCTTTTCCTTGTGAGAAAGAACTCTTAAGATTTATTCCTAACAACTCTCATATATAATATACAGCAGTGTTAACTGTATTTACCATGTTGTACTTTGCCTCCCTAGTACTTATTTATCCTATAACTGGAAATTTGTACCTTTTGACTGCCTTCATCCAATTCTTCCCGCCCCCGCCGCCCACCAACTCACTGCCTCTGGCAACCATAAACCTAGTCTCTTTTTCTATGAATTTGTTTGCTAGTTTTTAAAGTATAATTGACCTATAACATATGTTATTTCCTGTAACACAACACATTCATTTCATATTTCTGTACATTTCAAAAAGATCAATAAGCCTAGTTAATTATATGTCTCCATACAAAGATATTACATAATTATTGACTTTATTCCCCACACTGTACACTTTATACCTGTAGCATTTTTATTTCAGCTAGAAATTGGTACCTCTTAATCTCCCACACCTATTTCTTTCCTCCCCCTATTTTCCTTCCCTCTGGCAGTCACCCGTTTGTCCTATTTATGACTGTTTGTTCTGTTTGTTCATTTGTTTTTTAGATTCCATGTATAAGTGAGGTCATACAGGATTCGTCTTTCTCTGTTTGACTCGCTTCACTAACCAGAATATCCTCTGGGTCCGTCCATGTTGTCATAAATGGCAAGATTTCATCCTTTTGATGGCTGAGAAATCTTTCATTGTTTATTTACACAGCATCTTTATTCATTTAGCTATTGTTGGGCACACAGGTTGCTTCCACATTTGGCCACCGTAAATAATGCTGCAGTGAATATAGGGTGCGTATATCTTTTTTAATTAGTGTTTTAACTTTCTTTGGATAAATATGCAGGAGTGGAATTACTGGATCATATGGTAATTTTTCCTTCAATTATTTGAGAAACCTCTGTATTGTTTTCCATAGTGGCTGTACCAATTTACAGTCCCACCAGTGGTAGATGGGGGGGTCCCTTTTTTCCACATCCTCCCCAACACTTATTTCTTGTCTTTCTGGTAATAGCCCTTCTGACCAGCTAAGGAGATACCTTGTTGTTTTGATTTACACTTCCCTGGTGATTAGTGATGCGAAACATCTTTTCTTGTGCTTGTTGACCATCTATCTTCTTTGGAAAAAAGTTTCTCCAGTTCCTCTATTTTTTAATTGGACTGTTTGTTTGGTGTAGAGTTGCAGGAGTTCTGTGTATATTTTGCATATTAACCAGGACTGGATACGTCATTTGCAAATGTCTCCTTTGGTTCAGTTGGTGAACTGAACCTTTCCTTTTCTCACAAGGAAAAAAATTCTGTATCTTTAATTTTTATGTATATGAAATGATGGATGTTCAGTAAACTTACTGTGGTAAACATTTCATGACATATTTAAGTCTAAGAATTACGCTGTACACGTTAAACTTACACAGTTTTTGTTTTGCTACAGTCGGTGTTTCGTACAGTCAGTTTTTTTGTTCTATTAACAGTTTCCTCCACTCTGCAAAAGCTGTTTAGTTCGGTGCAGTCCTGTTTGCTTGTTTTTGCTTTGCTTCCCTTGCCTGAGGAGACATCCAAAAATTTTGCTAAGATGTCAGAAAGCATACTGCCCATGTTTTCTTGTAGACGTTTTATGGTTTCAGGTCTTATATTTAAGTCTTTAATTCATTTTGAATGTGTTTCTTTATGGTGTGAGAAACTCGTCCAGTTTGACTGGTTTGAATGTAGCGGTCCAACTTTCCCCGCACCATTTATTGAAGAGACTGCTTTTCCCCATTGTATAGTCTTGCCTTCTCTGTCATAGACTGATTTCCCACATAAAGGTGGATTCACTGCTGGGCTCTCTAGTCTGTTCTGTTGGTCTCTGTGCCAGTGTCTATGCCAACACCATACTGTTTTGATGGCTGTAGCTTGGTCACACAGTTTGAAATCAGTGTGCCTGAGACCTACAGCTTTGTTCTTCTTAAGACTGTCTTGGTTCTTTGGGGTCTTTCATGTTTCCATACAGCTTTTAAAGTTACTTGCTTTAGTTCTGTGAACAGTGCTGCTGGTATTTAAGTAGGGGTAGCATTGAAGCTGTAGGTTGCTTTGGGTCCTGCGGTCAATTTAACAATGTTCATTCTTCCGTCTCGCAGTACCGGGTATCTTTCCATCTGTCTGTGTCACCAGTTTCTTTCGTCACTCTCCTGGAGTTTGGGCTCTGTTCTTCATCCTATTCTTAGTGCTTTTCTCACCCACCCAGTTCCGGGTTCTGCTGAGGGAGAGACAGCATGAGAAGATGAGCAGGACAGCAGGATTGAAATGTCCTTTGAGAACTTCCTGAGCTAGCTCAGAGTTTACGAACTGTTTCTGCAGGTCTCTGAATCTTATGGTTTGAAGAGTGTTGCTCACCAGTAACAAGGGCGGAACACCAGCAGACTCCTGCTCATTGTTGTCCAGGACAATGATAGATGTACGCGCTCCTGTTATTCTGAGACTTTATTCAAGTTGCTGTCCATATCTTCCCTGTTTTGGTAAATGGCAGTTAAAAATAAAAAAGGAATTTGTGATCATAGTAAAACCAATTGAAGAAAACCTGTGAAGTTAATCAGAAAATGGATGTTATCTAATTGTTCTGTATTCATTAACCAATTATGATTTTCATATCAGCTCTATTGTCAGACCAAGTGTCATTTTTTTAAAGCTTGCATTGTGAGCTCAACTGATTATCACAAAATTAGGCTGCATGCTTTTCAAATTAATACACATCACCAATAATAAAAATTCTGAAGTCTGAATAAATTGGCAATTATGCCGATACATAAGGAAGATTAGCACACAAAGGGTTAGTCTTGCTTTGCAACACTCATTCTTCTCTTGGTAAAGCCTTCAAGGGAGTCACTGCAGGCAGACTGCTCTACACATTGATAAGGAGTTAGGAGGGGCTGGGCTCGATGGCTTTGTAACAGGGTAAAATGCCAGTCCCGAGAAATGAGTTTATCAGATGTGAGCTTAATTAAAGGCTGCTGCTTTACATTAGGAGACTTGCTCTTAATTATGCCACTCATGCCAAGCCCCCAGAAGAGGAGGTGAGGTGGAAGAGCTCTCTTCGGTTCCCTTGTGGACACTGGGCACACGCTGCTCTGCAGCTCTGGCTCTCTGATGGTGGCTGTTGGCTGTGGAAAGCCTTGGTTTGTGTCTGTCTCTATAGCTGATATTCACCTTGGCATTGCCAGTGTCAGTGCCAGAAGCTAGATTTTGATATAAAATTGGGGACCAAAGTCCCTAGAACTATGCTGAGTATTTAGCAGAACTGGGGAGAATGTTGCTTTTCTGATTCCAGCTTATATTTTCTTACTAAGAGACAAGGGCCAAACCTAGAATGTCCACAATATAGCTCAATTTTATATGCCTCCAGCCCCACTTACCATGTGGCTCAGATTCCAGTCTGGGAGTTGACTGAGAGGTGGTGCGTCCGTCTCTCCCATGAGGATCCGCTCAGGCCGCAGAATGTAGCTGACTGCCTACCTCTCCTCAGACATCCATCGTGCATGGCCAACTCTGATTCCTTGCAAAGGCCACAAGGTGGGCTCAAGCTGAGGCCTCTACAGCGCGATGACAGAAATATACACAAGTTCATTTTCAGTTTGACCTGAGTAGGTATTTTATAAAGTTTGCCTTGATAAAAATCATAACTGACCCAGCAGTCTCACTGTCTGGAGTTCGTTCCTTTGAGCGACTATGGGACCCAAGTAGAGATGTCTTCTAAAACTACAGCCAGTGCTTCGTTTCCTCAGAATGTCTCCTCTTTATAGGTTGTATTCAATTTCCTTAAGCCAAAAACTTCTTGTAATGATGTTTGTCTAAATCCCTAATACAAACGTTCCTCAGAGGATTCACATTTGAGATAAGTGGAATTCCTAGTGCTATTAAAATGGTTTCCCTTCATTGTTTCCTCCTATTGTGAGAGCAAGTCGATTTTGTAATTTTATTTCCAAATGTCTCTAGTGATCCGCTGACCACTGTCAAGCAATTACCATAATGATCCAAGTGTAGGCCATTATCTGAGATGGAGTGATAGCTCTGCCAGCTTCTAAAAGTGAGCATCCGTGCCTTTAAGGACAGTCAGTGTTCTCCACATTATAATCTGGACTGTGTATCTTTTAACAGGAGGCCATCAATACAGGGGGTAAAAATAACTTATTAAAGTGGAGATAGAGAGCCATATTTCTACTGGTTAAAAAAAGTCCTCGCCTCTTGAGTGAACGGAGGGCTGTAGGAAGAACACATAAAATATTTTTAAGATTAGTGGAAATTTAAGGATTTAAAGGAAAAGGAGAATGGCACTTCAAACCTAATAAACAGTTCATGTCTTTGTCACCGTTTGATGACTACCTGAGGCAGGTTGAAGAACAGTAAGAACTCTGGCATTGAAGTCATTAATCAGTAGAATTCTTCCACGATGAATAAGGTTTTGGAAATAATAGCAGGTCTATCGAGAAGCTTGTTGTGCTTCTGGAGTGCTCCCTGGCACAAGAGCTCCACCAGAAAACTGGAGGTTGGTGAGTCTCCTCAGCCTTGAGATTACTCACTTTGGCCATGATGCCAGTATCTTGAGAACTGCTTCATGCTCACTATAAGATGTTCTTGGACTATCGTAGAGACAGCCACGAGTCAATGATTATAAAGCAATCTCCAACTAAGGCACCAAAGAATTGATGCTCTTGAACTGTGGTGTTGGAGAAGACTCTTGAGAGTCCCTTGGACTGCAAGGAGATCCAACCAGTCCATCCTAAAGGAGAGCAGTCCTGGGTGTTCATTGGAAGGACTGATGTTGAAGCTGAAACTCCAATACTTTGGCCAGCTGATGCGAATAGCTGACTCATTTGAAAAGACCCTGATGCTGAGAAAGATTGAAGGCAGGAGGAGAATGGGATGACAGAGGATGAGATGGTTGGATGGCATCACCAACTCAGTGGACATGGGTTTGGGTGGACTCCAGGAGTTGGTGATGGACAGGGAGGCCTGGCTTGCTGCAGTTCATGGGGTCACAAAGAGTCGGACACAACTTAGCGACTGAGCTGAACATTCTAAAATGTAATATTCTAGATTCTGTAGTTTTCTGTAATTTTGTTGACATGCCCTGCCCTTGTTCCTGCTACCCCTCCTCCCAAGCTCCCCAGACCATTATTTATCCTTCTTGTCTCCAACTAACTCAGCAGAAACTGCCTCTTCAGTCAGACAGAGGCATTTCATTTCTCTCAAATTTCCCTGCTCAGGAATATGCCAGAAAAACAACTTACACGTCACAAAATTTACACTTCTCCTATTACAGCTGATACTAAAGCTGACAAATTTTGGTAAATTAGTGAATCTGCAGGCAAATATAATTAGGCATTAATATGCAGTCATACTAGGGCATGCCATTTATGTTTCAAATAAAGATTTTTAAAAAACCCCTCAAAATAGGGTTGGGAATTTAAGGCAACAAAGTGGGCATGGGAATTATATTTGCCTTGCAGTCCCTAGTGCAGCTCTCAAATTAGCTAATCAGGGAGACTTTGCTTCGAGTGACTTCTCCTTTAAGCTCATCTGTGGCTGCATGCATTGAATGTCAATCTGTTATGCTGTTGAAAAGCAGTCATTCTGTAATTGTCTCAGAGAAAACAGAAGATGCTTCTGGGCGCATCTGATCTCATTGTGATGCTTCATACCAAGACCTTTTCAGATTTTAACTTAATTTCTATTTGTTTTACGCTTAACCTAGAAGAAGCCTTTTCCTTTTCACCAGTTACGTCCCTATTTTCTACAGAAGGTCTGCTGTCCTCTATCTGGTCCAAGAACTGCCAGTCAGAGCCACAGAGCATGTTTAGCCTCCAGTGGTCCACTCAGGCTGTGGAGATGAGATCAAGCCCTTTGTCACCCAGGTTTAAAGTTCAAACCCAAGGTCAAAGCAGAGGGAGAGGCATCAGAGCCTCCCAGTGATCATCAGCTGCCTCTTCTACCAACTGCCGCCACAAGATGGCAGTGTGATAATTTAGGTACAGTCAAGCATTATTGAGCTTTGTTGTCCTTGGAAAAGACCCTGATGCTGGGAAAGACTGAGGGCAGGAGGAGAAGGGGACGACAGAGGATGAGATGGCTGGATGGCGTCACCGACTCAATGCACATGAGTTTGGGTAAACTCCAGGAGTTGGTGATGGACAGGGAGGCCTGGCGTGATGCAGTCCATGGGGTCACATAGTTGGTCACAAGTGAGTGACTGAGCTGAACTGATAGTGCTTGGTGCAAGTACCTGGATTCGGCTTTTACGGAATAATGAGAAGATTTCAAATGACATTGACTGGCGCTGGAGAACAAGGGCAAATACTTTACTTTGTTTTTCTTGTGAGATGAACAGGGTAAATTCCATCAAAACATTAGCTTTTGTAGGATAACAAATACTTCTTCTTTTATAGCTAAGTCATTTAATAGTTTCTCCAAATCTCATTGTTTTTCTCAATGAGAGAGTATATGGTGAGCTTTTACTTTATGAAAAATTTATTTAGGTACTTGATTCATTATAGATAAAGGCTGCATGTATTTGGGGACTGTGCAGTTTGAAGTATGCAGGTATGTGCGTATTTTTAAAATAAGTCTAGGCCATGTTTCTTTCCTTAGGACTTAGTATTTTCAAATATATAGTAAGTACCTAATAGAAAGTTTGTGAATATTAAAGAAATAATACATGTTAACACACTTAATATTGTCCATGGCACATACACATAATACAACAAATGTTATTGTGATATGATTACTTTTTGTCATAGTATTCATGTTGATTTTTCCATGGGCAATTATTCATGGGAACCTGTTAGCCTGAGTCAAAACCACAAAGCCACAAATAAAATTCTTTACCCAACTGTCTGTTCTGGAAATGCAAAGAAAGTAATATTACTAGCTGATTCATATTGACTAAAACTCTGTGATGTATGTTTTATATGCATAATTTCTCCCTCCTGCATCGTCCCTTTTCCGTGTCACCTCCGCATAGATGGGAGTGGATTTCAGCTCTTTGCCCTGCCATCAGTGGTTACTGAGGACGGTGTTTTCACCCCTTTGACCAGTGCTCAGCTGTGTTTGTTTTCGGCAGAACCACAGAGAGAAAGCGAGGGTGCTCCCAGTTACTGTTGCCTGCCATGACCTGAGTGGGGCTGGATCTTTCTTGCCCCTGCTGTCCTAGACATTGAGAGGTAGATGTCTGGGTCCCCAGAGTAAGCACACTTTTCCAGGGCCTTAGTGCCCGCTGGGCACTGTGAAATCCTTGTGTCCAGCTGCTCACAGGCAAGAAGTGGAGATACCCTCTTGGCCGGAGTCAGTGATCCTGGTCGTCAGGAGGACTAGGGCTTCTGATACACAGCTCGGGCGAGGCAATACTTAAGGAAACAGGGAGACTGTTTAGCTACCTGTTGGTGCTCCTTCTTACAGACCGAATTGTGTCCCCTCCTCCACATTTGTCTGTAGAAGCCCTAACCCCCCAGTGTGACACACATTTGGAGACAGGGAACTTCAAGAAGTAGTTAAAATGCACTCATCACAGAGGCGCCCTAACCCAATAAGACTGGTAGACTTATAAGAGGAAGAGACAGCAGCGCTCTGTCTGCATGAGGAAGAGGCAAGGCCACGTGAGGGCTTAGGTGAAGCCAGAAGGTAGCCATCTGCAAACCGGGAACAGAGCCCTCACCGTAAATCAGCCCTGTTGGACCTTGAACTTCTATCTTTTGGAAGTATGAGAAGATAGCTTTCTGTTTAGACCACTTGGTCTGCAGTCTTGTGTTATGGCAGCCCAAAATAGACTAATATAGTTCTGCTTCCATCCTGTCAACAAATAAGCCACTGAGAGCAGCAGAGGTGGGAGCTGAGAGTCGGGGAATCAGGGCCACTCAGGGTCCGTGTCAGCTGCAGACGGGACACCAGTTTCTCTCTCCTCTTTTGACACGTCTCTCGAGAAGTGAGGCTTACTGCGTGACTGCTGAAGATGCCATTCCCTGAGCACACATGCAGATGTGACTCGGTGGTACCAAGAGGACCTCTAGGGACAGGATTCTGTACCACCAGAGCTTTTTTTGGGGGGAGACTTACCACCCAGGTGCTGCAGCAAACAGTCCTCATCTGTTGAGTGATTGTCTCAACAGCATGGCCATCTCACCTCGAGGCAGGTCCTTCCAGGCTCATTTCATATCCAGCGACGGGTGGAGGCATAACTATCAAGGCTCATTTGCTTTGTTCTGAAGCCAGAGAGCTCTGAAGGGTCACTTTCACTCCAGATGATTCTGAGGTCTGATGAGGCAGTCAAGACTTCACAGTAGGGTGGCCTCTTCCTCTGCTCATTTCTGATTCCTTCCCTTCCCTTCCACGATGGTTGATACTAATGATGCCTGTTTATCATCATCTCCTTCTCTAAACTCTATCTCAGAGTCTGCTTTCAGGAAAGCAGAACCCGTCATGGGCACTAAGAGTTGGTGGTAATCTTATTAAAATGGGGACTGTTTAAAGCCTGTGGTCTTCATTAGGGGTCCTAATCACCTCTCTTGGCAAAATACAGAGTCATGTTTGACATTCTGTTGCATCAACAGTTTCCTTTTTGACTGTTTATGTGAGTTGGTTTACAATCACCAAAGAGTCCTAAATGTAACCGATAATTGAGGATCAGATGCATAGAAAATGTTGCTGTTTTATTGTAGCTCATCACGCTGATGCCTCGTTTCCTTAGACTATAAATGTTGAAGGCAGATGGAAAAGGCTAGCATAACAGAGCTGAGAAACATTGGATTTTCTTTCCATGGGTGTTATATAACCAGGTATAATCTTATAATCTTCGTGCTAAAACTGTGTCAAACTGACAGTCATTGTAATTGATATTAAAAGGGACCAAAACAAATGGGACAGGCTGTGTGATCAGTTTATTGTGAGATTAGACATCCATCCTAGGTAGACAGCCTATAATTCTGCAATTATGTTCTGTGAGCTACGGAAAATGACAACAAAAAGCACTGTGTCCAGTGTGCACATCACAATTGGCACAGCACAACGTAAATGCATCCTACTCGATTGATTGATTGCTTTTCTGAGCAGTTCCTATAATGCTATGTTTCTTTGGTGTATCAAATATTTGTTACTCTTCCCCTTGGATTAGCTGTGTTCCCTCCCTGAAATGGGGGAGAAAGAAAAAGAAAAAATAGTCTTAAAGTATTTCAATAGAAGAAAAATCCTCTAAAATTAAACTGTTTTATGTTGCAAGCAAACTGTTAAATAATAAATTTAAATACCCACAAGAGTTTTTACTTTTAGCCTTTGCACAGTAGCTTAGATTGGGATTAATGGACTTTTGTGATCCAAAACACATTTGAAAGGCACTGTCTTTGAGTCCTTCATCATGCTTATTTCTATGGCCTACATTTTTATTTTATGTTTTTTTTATGGCCTACATTTTAAAACCCCTGTGTCCATCCTTACCTCTCATTCATCAGTGAACACACAAAAAAATTCTTAAAAAAAATGAATCTTATTTCAATTCCACACTGTGGCTTTGTGTTTTTAACCTTAGCATCTTAGCAAAATAGTTTCCATTTTGTTGGTGATGGCTTTGATTTCCTTTTATGCCTCTCCTGTTGTCAGGATCTTAGCATGTATGCAGATCCCCACACATAGTTAATGGGCAGAGAAGAGGAAACAGTTGGAGTTCTCAACTCCAGTGGTGATGGCCAGCACGAGAGTGGTCAGCAGCAAGAGCGTCCTTACCTTCAGAGCATCCCTGCCTTCATCCTCTTACCTAGCTGGCGTCATCTGTTATTCTCACTGATGCTCTGAGAAACCTGGTAACTTTCTAACAAATCTCCTTTTCCATTCTGTTAGCCAACCACTTTATATTGAAGCAATAACAACAAAATCTCTAATTCAAAGCTTTCATAGTGCCTAAAAAATGCCAAGTTTCAGTTTTCTATGGGAAATATAAAATAAGGAACGATTACATCTAATGTGCTATAAAGACAAGGAGTTTTCCACTTTGTTACTTGATCTATATCTTACTCATTTTCCTCCATGATCACTAATCTTTTAGAATATTGTCTCTTATATGCTCTTGTAATGTATTTGATCCAAGAACATGTCTCTACTGACAGTTATTTTGGAGGGGATATACCAGACTATTGTCAGAGTGAAGAGTCTTTAGGGTATCTGAGTTATCAGGATTGGGGAAGAGGATTTGAACCAAATAGAAGTTGGTTTCATATTGATTCATTCATTCATCCATTGGACAGGTATTGGGCACATTATGTATGCCAGACAAATAATGGAGGTGGTGAGGTAAACAGTCAGTTGCAGAGCCCTGAGCATCGAAAGCATGGGGTGTCTGGAGCTCAGGAGGATCCTGAAAGGGCCACTGAATTCTCAAATTAGGTGGTGCTTGTTTTGTGGCTGGAGGAACGTATAGGAAGTATTCTGGCCAAGAATAAGGGAAGGGAAAAAGGACCAATGGCCTGTGGGCAAGATCACAAGAAAGAAAGCTGGGTGCATTTGGAGAAAGGAAGTGGTTCTTTGTGAGCAGCGTTTGAGTGCTGACATGAAAGATTTGACAAATCAAAAAAAGTATGGTAGTACCTGGAGATGAAAAAATTAATATGCTGAGTTCAGGAGTGTGGTCTTTATCTACAAACTTGTGAAGCACTTGGGAGCGACAGTTACGATAAGCATTTTTAGAAAACCAACCCAACTGCCGCACAGAGAAGGAATTCTATGAGGTCTAAAATCAAAACAGAGAGAGCAGTTAAAGCTATTTAAAAGGTCTAGGTGAGATACCGGAGGGGAGACCTAAGACAGAGGTTCTCCGCAGTTAGTCTGAATGCCTTTCCACGTGATCACAAAAGCGGAAGTCCTTTGCATTGTTGATTTTAAATATAAGCCCTGTAGGTATACCTGTTCCCCCATCCCTTTCACTCATGAGTTAAATGTTTATTATGTGCTCTTATCACACATTATTGAGGCTACATATATGTATGGTGGGGAGTGAAGCAGGTGTGTCGTCTGCCTTCCTGTCTGTCAGCCGGGGTTCCAGCAGAAACCAGTGACATCCTTCAAATTGCATAACTGAGGAATGGCTTATTAAAGGGAATATTTTCTCAAGCGGTAGAAAGTTGTCGCCTGGGGCCAGAGACAGCCATTAGCACTCTTGACCTGAAGAGACAAGGGGAGGGAGTGATTCTTTATACCCCGGACGACCACAGCCCTCTGGGGAGGAGCCGCTGTGGGGGAAGTTGTGACCTTGGATTGGTAGTGCCAATCCACGGTGACTTTCGTAGAGGGAGCTGGACCACAGATACCCTGCCTGTCCGTTCATCACCCGGCTCGGTCCTTCCCTCCAATACCCTGCCGGGCTTTCAGCTGACCCAACCGAACAGACGGGCACAAGGCGTGGGAGTCCGTGATGTTTTCTATTTGGGTCCTCATCATGGAGCAAAAAGGCAGCATGCGAATTTTTAGAATTAACTGGGACAAGCAAACAAAAGGTGCAGAGAATGCCAGGAAACTCCCATGCTTTTTTATGTCTGTGTGTGCACGCGCCCAGCCTTTCAAGACTGCGTGTGCTATTTCTTTCAACTCGGCCTTACCCGTAAGGAGCACTGTGCCCGGAGGGGACTGAAAGTGAAAGTCGCTCAGTTGTGTCTGACTTTTTGCGACCCCATGGACTATACAGTCCATGGAATTCCCCAGGCCAGAATACTGGAGTGGGTAGCCTTTCCCTTCTCCAGGGGATCTTCCCAACCCAGGGATCGAACCTAAGTCTCTCCCATTGCAGGTGGATTCTTTACCAGCTGAGCCGCAAGAGAAGCATGGTCAGTAAACCGTGGTTTTCCCTGCTTTACTTCCGCCCTAGAGGCAGCCCTGTCCCACATCCACTTCTCCAAAAGAGCCTTTTCTTTGAACTAGACAGGTATTTTATAAACAAATAAGATACACAAAGCTAAATATTTAAGTCAACTCAATGTCATACGCAAATGACATTTATGTGTATTTAACTGGTACGGTGGATTCAGACACTTTAGGCAAACTCCAGCATGTGTGAAGTGTAAGTAAGTGTTAGTTGCTCAGTCGTGCCTGACTCTTTTTCGACCCCATGGACTGCAGCCCACCAGGCTCCTCTGTCCTTGAGATTTTCCAGGCAAGGATACTGGAGTGGGTTGAGATTTTCTCCTCCAGGGCATCTTCCCAACCCAGGGATTGAACACGGGTCTCCTGCACTGCAGGAAAATTCTTTACCAACTGAGCTACAAGGGAAGCTAACATGTGTTAAGAAGCATTTAAACATATATATATATATATATATATATATATATATATATATATATATATATATATATAAATTGTATGCATACACTTTGCCTTCCCTTGTTGTGGCCTGTATTGGCCTACGTGTGAATTATTTGCCATTTTTTCTTTGTACAGTTTTGGGTGTGCAGTGAAGAAAAGTTTCAGTGTCAAGTCTGTAAAGTCCCCTGCCCTCTATTATTTATTCCCATATAAATAGAAGTTGACAATAGAAGCTCTTGTCACTGGCAGAAATTTCAAATTCATTTTTTCTGAGTATTATGACTGACATTATAACTGACATTCAGGTTCTTTGGTCAGTTACAAAGTAAAAGATTTTTAAATGACAAACAGTGTAAATTTACTTAGGTAAGAGGAATTTGTGAATGTGTAATTTACATTTGATATTGTCAACAACAAAAAAAAAAAACCTTGACGTCAATAGCATTCTCAGTGTCCTGGAAGGATAGATTTAGATGATAAGGAGTTGAAGATGTCAATCTTAATTCCAGCCGTCTTGCAAATGGACGTTAATAAAACAGTCTCGTAGGAAAGGAGGCTGAATCTGATCAACTCTGTAGATATTTACTGCAACGGTATATCTGAGAATGGGGCTTTCCTGATGGCTCAGTGGTTTCGAACCTGCCTGCCAACGCAGGAGGCATGGGTTCAATTCCTGGTCCGGGAGGGTCCCACGTGCCACGGAACAGCTAAGCTTGTGCCCCACAACTACAGATTCTGTGCTTTAGAGCCTGTGCTCCGCAACAAAAGAAGCCCCCGCAATGAGAAGCCCGTGCCCTGCTAGTAGAGAGTAGCCCCCGCTCCCTACAAAGCCCACGCGGCAACAAAGACCCAGCACAGCCAACAGTAAATAAATACATAAAGTTTTTCAGTACCTGAAGATGAATGTTGCTTGCTGAACATGGAGTCTGATCCCTTAAAATGACTCCAAGGTCATGGGCTGCATACAAAGTGGGAGCAGTGATTGAGCAGAGTGTGTTTACATTCGTAGAGAAATAAAACTACTCCCCAGTGTTTGTGAACCAGTTACAGGGTTTTCTGTATGTGGAATCTGAAGTAACAGTACCCTGATCAGTCAATGAGATGGCTGGATGGCATCACCGACTCAATGGACATGAGTTTGGGTAAACTCCGGGAGTTGGTGATGGACAGGGAGGCCTGGCGTGCTGCAGTCCATGGGGTGGCAAAGAGTCAGACACGACTGAGCGACTGAACTGAACTGAATTGGTCAGTCCTACACTTTCTGCATAATTTTATTTCCCTAGCGAAGAGATCAGTAGAAAGATTGAAGTGATTTGGACTGAGCAAGGTATACCTAGTATTCACTGTTAACCGGAGCAAACGGAGTCACGGAGTCTTGGTCTCCGCAACTGCTGCTCCTGCCTTCTAGTGCCTAGGTCTTAACTTCCAGGGATGTTTTCATGAAGACTCAGCAGTAATGCAGGCAATGTTTCATGCCAATTGTCAACATCCACATCTATGCATAGGCATGTGAAAGAGGCAGACAGTTGAGAATCGAAGGAATTGGAAGGAAAAGAAAACCAAGGGAGTTTTATTCTTAAAAAGGAAGAACAATGGATGAAGTCAGCAGTGGAAAAGATTAATTTGTAGTTAATGATGAGTGTATTGATAGGCTGTAAAGAGGGTTTGAAATGTGGGAGAGTTTAGAAAAGATGATGGAGTTAGACAAAAAGGAATTTCTTTTATCATAGGAAAGTTTTAATCTTGAGAGAGAGGGGCAAACTGAGAGAGAAAAAAAGAAACAAGATTGATAAGAACCAAAGTGGATAAACAAAAGGCAAATTTCATAAATTCTGTATATGCAACTTAAGAGGGCAAAAAATGAAGTTTCATTTTAATTTTTTTTTTTGATGAATTTGAGTTTTGTTCATGGGTCTACATCACCCTGGATAAATTGCTGCATGTTCCTAATCAGTTGAAATATTGAGTTGGCTAAAATGTTCATCTGGGATGTTATGAAAACCCCAAATGAACTTTTTGGCCAACCCAATACTTTCCATGCTGTTTGTTATCTTAAGTTTAAACTTTGCAAGATGCTTATTTTTCTCTCATGATATTATCAAGCAAGAGCTCTTGTGCCCTCACTGCAGAAAGCCAAACTCTGCCAGGGGGTGTGTGCAGCGAAGTAAGGGTTTGTTTGCAGGGAATCAAGCAAGGGAATAAATCTTTGGATAGAAAGATTAGACATAAACTCGGTAAGGGGACTCCGTTTCAATGATTCAAACTGAGGACTTCCTCCAAAATACAGAGTTTTTCACAGTAAAGAGTTGAAAGCTCCTAGAGTAGATCTGATGAAAACCTTATTTTAAGCCAGAGGAATGTATTATACCAGGCTAACACGGTAAAGTGTGTGAAAGTGTTAGTCACACAGTTGTGTCTGACTCTTTGAGGCCCCATGGACTGTGGCCCACCAGGCTCCTCTAACCACAGAATTCTCTAAGCAGGAATATTGGAGTTTGGTGCCACTCCTTTCTCCAGGGGCTCTTCCCAACCCAGGGAACCTGGGTCTCCTGCATCACTATAAGCAGGGCTTGAATCCCTGAGTGATGAATTGGTGCCATTGCCCATTTCCCTAGTGCATCTTCCAACAGGGAGCCCGAGTGCTCATACCAAACTCTTGATCTTTCCCCTTTCCCCTGTTTTGATGGTTCAATCTTCTCAGCAGGTTTTACAATTGGCAGGTTAGTAGCTTATAGTCATCACGTTGGTGGCCTGCTGTCCACAGACCATGCTATGCTGATGGTATAGTTGGCTGCATTTTCAGTGTGATATGCCATAATTTTGATGGTTCCTCTTGTTTTCTTGAGGGATTATTTTTTGCCTTTTTTTTTAAAATTTGTTTTTGGAGGGAGACATTATTTCAGTAATTAGCTTGGGCAAGGCCAGAAAATGTATGCTATGGGGCAGAATACCAAAAGCACTCTGAACTATTTGAAGAGCTGAATTCATAAGATATTGTTATTTGTCCATTTAGAGTATGGAGAGAGTAGAGGTGGGATTCCCAGATGATATTTTTCTGAATTTATGCTTGAAAATGTTAATCTTTAATAATGCAGGATAAAGGATAGGTAATCAGCAGTTTCTTCCAACAGTAACTTGCATATGATATATACTCCTGTCCTCCTTACAAGCTTCCTGTGGTCCTGTAATTTTATATCTCAAGCTCACTGGCATCTAATATAAAAAGCAAGTGTATAAATCATGTGAAATTGGCCTAAATTGTGTCATACTTTAGGGTTTTAGAAAACCTTCATTAACCTCTTTATAACTTTCAGTTCAGTTCAGTTTAATCACTCAGTTGTGTCCAACTGTTTGTGACCCAACTGCAGCACACCAGGCCTCCCTGTCCATCACCAACTCCTGGAGTTTACTCAAACTCATCTCCATTGAGTCAGTGATGCCATCCAACCATCTCATCCTCTGTCGTCCCCTTCTCGTCCTGCCTCCAATCCCTCCCAGCATCAGGGTCTTCTCCAATGAGTCAACTCTTTGCATGAGGTGGCCAAAGTATTGGAGTTTCAGCTTCAGCATCAGTCCTTCCAATGAATATTCATGACTGATCTCCTTTAGGATGGACTGTTTGGATCTCCTTGCAGTCTAAGGGACCATCAAGAGTCTTCTCCAACACCACAGTTCAAAAGCATCAATTATTCAGTGCTCAGCTTTCTTTATAGTCCAACTCTCACATCCATACATGACCACTGGAAAAATCATAGCCTTGACTAGACAGACCTTTGTTGACAAAGTAATGTCTCTGCTTTTCAATGTGCTGTCTAGGTTGGTCACAGCTTTCCTTCCAAGAAGTAAGTGTGTTTTAACTTCATGGCTGCAATCACCATCTGCAGTGATTTTGGAGCCCAGAAAAATAAAGTCAGCCACTGTTTCCACTGGTTTCCCATCTATTTGCCATGAAGTGATGGAACCGGATGCCACGATCTTAGTTTTCTGAATGTTGAGCTTTAAGCCAATTTTTTCACTCTCCTCTTTCACTTTCATCAAGAGGCTCTTTAGTTCTTCACTTTCTGCCATAAGGGTGGTGTCATCTGCATAGATGAGGTTATTGATTTTTCTCCCGGCTATCTTGATTCCAGTTTGTGCTTCTTCCAGCCCCGGGTTTCTCATGATGTCCTCTGCATATAAGTTGAATAAGCAGGGTGACAATATACAGCCTTGACGTACTCCTTTTCCTATTTAGAACCAGTCTGTTGTTCCATGTCCAGTTCTAACTGTTGCTTCCTGACCTGCATACAGATTTCTCAAGAGGCAGGTCAGGTGGTTTGTAATATTACTTAGAATAAAGTGGAAGCTTGCCCCTCTTCACTTTCATATGTATGTACACAAATGCATACATTGCACATTTGGTTTATTTGAGGAATTTACTGAGTTTTTAATACGCCAGAAAGCTGGAGTCACAGGACAAACAACTTACTCGATTTCTAATGAAAATCAAGTCCCTCTAAATGTATAGGTCACAAAAACTTTCTCAACTGTGCAGGGTATGGGAGGATGAGACACAGGCTGTTTATAAGCATGTAAGGTGGCTCAGATGGTAAAGAACCTGCCTGCAATGCAGGAGACCTAAGATTGATCCCTGGGTCAGGAAGATCCCCTGGAGAAGGGGATAGGTACCCACTTCAGTATTCTTGCCTGGAGAATTCCATGAAAAAAGGAGCCTGGCAGGCTATAGTCCATAGGGTGGCCAAGAGTTGGACACGACTGAGCGACTAACATTTTCATTTTTCAAGAATCCAGTTAAAGTTTGTAACAAATTTCCAGAGGCTGAATGATTATGGTGAGATTACGGTGAGTTATGGTGAGAGAATAACCCCTTTTTGCTGCCACAGACAGAAGGGGAATTTTCTCACATTCCCAGGCTCTTCTCCTTGCACCTCCATCGGGTCTCACAAGGAAGGTGGTGGGTAGGGAGGGAGATCACACCCTACCCTAGGGTGGGTAGAGTAGGGAAGGCACAATGGGGTCCTGAGGGGAGGGGTAGCCACCCCAGAGGAGAGGATTTAGGGGCCCCACTCCCCTAGGAAATGAAAGCCTTCATCTCTGAGAGAAAAACAGCAAACCCTTTGGCCCCCAGGGCACAAGTGAAGATCCATTTTAGACACAAAATAAAAATGTGTTATCCCTGAGAAAGGAAAAGCAAAAAGGTAACTGGATTTTATAAAAATTAAAGACATTTGTTCTGCAAAAGTCTAACAACAGACTAAGAGAAAATATTTGCAATCTACTTACCTATTAAAAGATTCATGACCAGAATATAGAAATAACTCTTAAAACTCAAAAAAAGAAAATAGCACAATTTAGCTGAGTAAAAGATTTGAGCACACACTTCAAAGAAGAAACATGTATACAAGTATGCATGTTAAAAGATGCTAAGTATTATGTATCATTACAGAAATTCAAATTAAAGCAGCAGTGAGATACCATTATGCATTTATTTGTATGGCAAAACCAAAATATCTGACAATGTTGACTGCTGGCAATAATGCAGAAAAATAAGAATAGGTAATTTTTTTGTTTTTAATTGCTCTAAAGGTAAATAAAACCCTAAAAACCAAAAAGGTATCAAGTACACTTTGGTTTTATAGCATATGTAAAAATAATGACACCAATAGCACAAGAGATGAGATATAGAAATTAAGTAGATATAAATATATATTTGTAAACAGGTATGCATATATATGGTTTCACTTATATATATTCCCTAGCTCTCTCACCTGAGAATAACTGAAAACAGCTTCACCCCAATAGCAGTGGAAGCATAGTGCCTTGGTCTCTGCACATTTCTCCACTAAAGGGAACCAGAGCTCCATGAAGAAATGCCAGGGCTGGTATAGGGAATGGACCACATGAACCTGGAACCTCTTTTTAAAGCATAAAGTAAGGAAGTGTACAAAAATAATGGGGGGGGGGGTATGTTGAAAATACATGGTGAGAGGGTAACAGGCAGGAAGGCTAGGGGGTCTCCAAACAGAGGAAATAGGTTGCAAGTGTCAGACAATTTTTATCTCTCTCTTAAGTGGCAGGAGGAAACAAACTACAAGTGTCAGATTTTTTTTCCCTTTTCTGTACAAATTTAAAAGGAGGTTTCTTTTAAAATTCTGTGTTGCCATGACAACACCTGGTTCCACCTGAACTTAACTTTTCTCAAACCTTGAGCTAACCAATGTGTTTTTCTTATGGGCATGTTTTTCTTACACTATGTTAATGAACTATGTATCTACCCTAGACTCTGTCTTCAAGTCAGCTCTGCCTAAGACTCAGAACCAACTTGAGAAACCAGTATGTTTTACTTAAGGAAATGTTCTCTTAAGCTTTGTTAATGAGACTATGTCATTGCTTGGAAACCTGCCTTTCTTCAAGATTCATATCAATCGTTTTATGGCCTGGGACAACTCATCTTGCGCCAATGTTATCTCAAAATGCATGTTGTGGCTGAGGGGCCTGGTGCTGGCCTCTGAGTTTTGAGACATTTCCTGTCTCTGATTAGCAGCCTGCTAGTAGCTATATAACAACTGGCTAAAGGCTAGCAGGGGGGCATTCTTTCTGCCCCTTTCTGACGTCTATGTCAGAAACCTTGTCTATCTCTTTTATACTTTAATAAAACTTTATCACACAAAAACTCTGAACGATCAAGCCTTGTCACTGGCCTTGGATTGAATCTCTCTCCTCCAGAGGCCAAGAATCCCGGCGTCTTTCACGGCTCAGCAGCAACCTTTCAGTGGGAGCCAGCTTTGATGGGGTTTCCAAGAATCAAATCTAGAAACACTTGATACTTGAATAATACTAGTAATGGATCATAATTCATTGAATAAAATAAGTATCCTTACGTTCCTGTTGATATAAGCAAACCAATAAATTTAGTATTTGAGGAGGAATGATGTTTTTAGAGTCTCAAAATAACTTCCAACAAAATATTGTACATATTCATTACAAAGGGGGAAAGCATGACTTTTTAGTGTTGAATCATGGCAGACACTACTTTAATCAAGAGATCAAGGTGAAAATGATTAGCGGGGCAAGTTTAAGTTCTGAGACTCCTGGTGGGATACAAAGTAAAGGGTACCATTTTAGTAATATATGAATACTGATTTCCTTTTTTCCGTTTTCACCCTGGATTATGTAGAAGACTGCCCTCACTTGTAAGGGACACGCTCCAGTGTTTGAGGGAAGAGTAGCACCACGTCAACAGCTCACACTCACAGTATAAGCAGTTTTGAGGTTTTCTTACAAACTTTCTCTTGAGTATGAGATTGTTTTCTTTAGAAAAGAAATGCTTTTGAACATCTCAATAGCAATTTGCATTCCATATCTTGTTATTGTCGTAATAAACATGTTGGTGTGTCCTACTAGGCCAATTAAATTATCAATTTTGGTTATAAACTTCTTCAAAGATCATTTAAGGAGAAAAATAGATTTTACACAGCAAATTGAGATTCAAGGTAGTAAGTTCTGCAAATTCACGACACACTACATTACATTCATATGATGTTCTAGAGTAATGAAAATATTTTGCCAACAGTAGGATTATGAAAGTTTAGTAAAATTTTTATTTGAATGCATTTTTTTTCATTTTAAGATTATTACTATAAAGGACAAATTTAGTTTTTGATTCAGGAACATCTTTATTTCTTAGGCTTTACTAAATACCTATAGCATATCCATCTCCAACTGTTAGTAAAATGTAATCACTGGAGATTTGTGGTGAAATGATAAGGCAAACAAGATAGAAAGGCTATCTAGTCTATTTAAGATCTTAATAGTACTCTTTCCAAGTTATTTAAAAAAATGTCACCTAGAGACTGAAATTATTTTATTTTCCTATATTCAGTTCAGTTCAGTTCAGTCGCTCAGTCATGTCCGACTCTTTGAGACCCCATGAATTGCAGCACGCCAGGCCTCCCTGTCCATCACCAATTCCCAGAGTTTACTCAAACCCGTGTCCATCGAGTTGGTGATGCCATCCAATCATCTTATCCTCTGTCGTTCCCTTCTCCTCCTGCCCCCAATCCGTCCCAGCATCAGGGTCTTTTCCAATGAGTCAACTCTTTGCATGAGGTGAGGTTTCCTATATCACCTCTCCTAATTTCCTATGATCTTTTCAGATGTTTTAGAAACTTGTGTGTTACATAGTGAGGTAGCCTCAGAGATGACACATTTGTACACCTTCACCCACCTGGAAAATCCCATGGACAGAGGAGCCTGGTGGGCTACAGGCCATGGGGTCACAAAGATTCAGACTTTACTTAGCAGCTATGCACCCATGCACCGTTAGATATGGGTACCCACTGAATCTATGGGAGAAAATCCATACGCTGCCAGTTTATTGCCTCTTTGAAGGCACCATTTAAAACTTGGACGTGGCAGCTTACTAATTGGTGTCAAGTGTTTAAGCTCTAGAAAATAAGCTATTTGATCCCTGAGTGACCAGAGATCAGATTTCATTTTCTTGGTCAGTAGAAGCTGTTGTGTGGAGAAGGCAATGGCACCCCACTCCAGTACCCTTGCCTGGAAAATCCCATGGATGGGGGAGCCTGGTAGGCTGCAGTCCATGAAGCTGCTGAGTCGGACACGATTGAGTGACCTCACTTTCACTTTTCACTTTCATTCACTGGAGAAGGAAATGGCAACCCACTCCAGTGTTCTTGTCTGGAGAATCCCAGGGATGGTGGAGCCTGGTGGGCTGCCGTCTATGGGGTTGCACAGAGTCGGACCCGACTGAAGCGACTTAGCAGCAGCAGCAGCAGAAGCTGTTGTGAGTGGATGCATGAGAGAAAGGGATAGAGGAAGGGAGAGAGGGAGTGGAATACAAAATTATTGCCACTTATGATGGCCATTGGGAGTTGATAAGAGTTCTTTATAAACAATGTAAGATTCCTGGACTCACAATATAAGCTTGTGATGTAAGATTGAATTATCAATAACCCAGACCAATTTGTGAGCAGAAATGTGTTGAGGTGACATTCAGGTGCCCAATTCTAGGCTAAGTGACCTGATTTTCAGAAGTGATTCCTCAGGTACCCAACAAGCATGCCCCATGGGTAGTAGCTGAGTCTTTGTTCTTGACATGACCAACTTTACACTCAGAGCTACTTTTACTTTACATTTAAAAGTGCCTCATGTTGGTGACATTCAGAGCCAGAGAGTGTAGTCCCCCATGGGCAATGAAAAGCAGCAGTTTTGGGATTTTGTGAAAAAGTTATTTTAGAAACCGAGTAGCCTTAGGAAGGCCTGAAGACATACTTGACTTTTTAAGTAGATGATATACACTCTAGAACTTTATCTTAAGTGGAATGTTGAGGTCAGTATTTCAGTATCATGCTTAGCAAAACCGCTCACACTGTTATACTCATCAAGAAAAAAAAAATCATCTATTTTTATTAGGTTTTCATGATGAAGCCTCATGATCTAAAATCCATGATATCTGTTGATTCCATGATTCAGAACATGGTTGAAACACAGAATAATGTTGTATTTTCCCTGATTGCTGGGTCTCCAAAAGTGCTCAGAATTCAGAGTCCATAAAATACAAAATAGTAGGACAGAGTTTGATCTCTTTGAACATCTGTGGCAGCAGCCTGAGTAATATAAACTTTGGACACATTGACTTTTTTCAAAGGCTTCTCTCAAGGCTCCCTGGTGGCTCTGCTGGTAAAGAATCCACCTACAATGCGGGAGACCTGGGTTTGACCCCTGGATTGGGAAGATCCGCCGGAGGAGGGCATGGCAACCCACTCTAGCATTCTGGCCTGGAGAATCTCCCTGGCTGGCTGCAGTCCTTGGGGTCACAAACAGTCGGAGACAACTGAGCGACTAACACACACACACACTATGTCAGGGAGAGTCAGGAGTTAGCTCTCTAGGTAAGTGGACTATGATGCTGAGATGTCTCGTTCTCAAAGGTCAGACGTGGTCTTAGGCTTTAATATAACTGTGGTTACTGTAACCTCAGAGTGACAAGGGATCTGGGATGCTTTGAATGGCATGATACATTGAAGTATAACCCAAACCTCTTGTATCACGATCAGAATAAGTGCATATCACCTGATTTCTACATTTATGTTTACTTCTTCTTCTTCTTTTTTTTTTTACAAAATAGACTTTTAAAAAATATTTGAAAGATCACGTGTATCACTGTTTACAGTGCCCCTCTCTTGCCTCCAAATAGAAAATAACCATAATATAAACGGGTAACAGATACCTCTTGTTTCATAGTGATAGGAGCATGATCTTTACTGTCATGTAGGTCTGGATTAAATCTTTGGACCTTACAGTTCAGTTCAGTTCAGTTCAGTCACTTAGTTGTGTCCAACTCTTTGTGACGCCATGGACTGCAGCATGCCAGGCCTCCCTGTCCATCACCAACTCCCGGAGTTTACTCAAACTCATGTCCATCGAGTGGGTGATGCCATCCAACCATCTCATCCTCTGTCGTCCCCTTCTCCTCCTGCCTTCAATCTTTCCCAGCATCAGGGTCTTTTCAAATGAGTCAGCTCTTCGCATCAGGTGGCCAAAGTATTGGAGTTTCAGCTTCAACATCAGTCCTTCCATTGAATATTCATGACTGATGTCCTTTAGAATGGACTGGTTGGATCTCCTTGCAGTCCAAGGGACTCTCAAGAGTCTTCTCCAACACCAAAGTTCAAAAGCATCAATTCTTTGATGCTCAGCTTTCTTTATAGTCCAACTCACATCCATCCACATCCATACGTGACTACTGGAAAAACCATAGCCTTGACTAGATGGACCTTTGTTGGCAAAGTAATGTCTCTACTTTTTAATATGTTGTCTAGGTTGGTCATAACTTTTCTTCCAAGGAAGAAGAGTCTTTTAATTTCATGGCTGCAGTCACCATCTGCAGTGATTTTGGAGCTCCCCCAAATAAAGTCTGTCACTATTTCCATTGTTTCCCATCTATTTGCCATGAAGTGATGGGACTGGATGCCATGATCTTAGTTTACTAAACACTGAGCTTTAAACCAGCTTTTTCACTCTCCTCTTTCACTTTCATGTCTAATTCAAATACTTGATTGGTGTTCTGGGGCAGTCTTTTATACTGTAACTTCAGTCTCCTAAATTTGTAAAATGGACATAATTTTCCCTAAATTTTAATGTTCTAAAAAATAGGTGTAATGAAATTATAGGACAAAAGCAAATAGCAATGCTGAAACAAAGTAGGTAATCAGTAAATAACAACTCTTATTACAATCATCTATTTTAAAGTGCGTTTCTGCAGTTTTCTCACCTCCATTGATTGAAATCCTACTCAATTTTCAAGACCTAAATTTTAAAATTACTTCTTTCCCTTAGATCTGTTACCCTGCTCTAAATAAAAACTTATTCAAAAGTCTGAAATGATTTAAAGAACATAAGGAAAAATGGAAAATATAAACTTTTTGTCTTTTATGCGATTTTTTTCCTCTAGTTTTAAAAGAAAGGATACTTAGTAAAAATCCTGCATGAGGTTTTCTTTTTGTTGTTGTTTTTTCCAGAGAAGAGCTGTTTTCATGAAACTGGCTTGTTTTTTAATTAACAGAAGGGTGATGATACATTAGGTGTCACGATTTATTTTCAAGTCGTTAAAATGGTTACAAGCACAAATTGTAGAAGAGAGTTTTTTAAGAGACTATAGTGCCTAAGGAGGATATAACTAGAGACCTTAATAATGATAATAAAAAAACTCCCATAAAGAACAAAATTGTGTTTATGCATATTATTTAGCTTTACTTGAAACAGAGTGCAGAACATACTAAAATTTGCTAGAGTAAGTGCTTCTCCCTTTAATGACCTGAGACGTATTCTATGTCTGTACAATTGGATAACATTCCTATGAGGACAGCAGAAGGCTATTAAACCTGAAGTATCAGAGTTTAGCACAAACTAAAATAATGGTAAATGGCTAATAAATGTCTTCAAGCATATCACAGTTCTGCCTGGTGTCATTAGCGTATTTCAAATAACTTTATATAATTGGTAAGCAGCTGTTTAAGTTAGTTAAAACCTTACCTTGATTTTTCTTATGTTAGAAATTATTTTTGTTTTTATTTTTAATTTTTTAAATTTTCGGCCATGCCGTGTGGCATGTGGAATCTTACTTCACCAACCAGGGATGGAACCCATGCCTCCTGCATTGGAAGCACAGAGTCTTAACCACTGGACTGCCAGGGAAGTCCTAAAAATTATTTTAAGGAAGAATGCCTCCATTTTTATACATCCCGACACATTTTAAAGATAATAATAGTTGAACACCATTCTTCCAAGCAAGTGAAGCAAAAAATGAGTAGTAAGAAGTTGATTCTCCTCCACAGCTGAGTTAAAAAGCAATAAATACACAGATATAAATTGGATACCAGGGCCTCACTGATAGCTCAGGTGGTTAAGAATCTGCCTGCAATGCAGGAGATGCCAGTTTGTATCCTGTGTCTGGAAGATCCTATGGAGAAAGGATAGGCTACCCACTGCAGTACTCTTGGGCTTCCCTTGTGGCTCAGCTGGTAAAGAATCCACCTGCAAGGCAGGAGACCTGGGTTCAATCCCTGAGTTGGGAAGATCCCCTGGAGAAGGGAAAGACTACTCACTCCAGCATCCTGGCCTGGAGAATTCAATGGACTGTATAGTCCATGGGGTCACAAAGAGTCCGACACGACTAAGTGACTTTCACCAACTCACTCACAAGTTAGATGCACATACCATCCATTCTCACTTGGTAAGTTTTTTTCTTAAAAGGTTAAAAAAAAAAAGAAAAGTGAAGATTTTTCTCCTGGTGATTACTGCAGGTAATGCTGTGAGCTCAGAAGTTGTATCTTTTAACATCCTGCAGTAATTTTCTATTGCTGCTATCACAAATTAGCATAAACTTAGTGAGTGGCTTAAAGCAGCACTCATTTATTTTCTTAGAGTTCTCTGAGTTAGAAACCCAACATGAGTCTCAGTGGGGTAAAATAAAGGCATTTGTAGGGCTGCTTTCCTTCTGAATGCTTGGCTGGAGAATTCAATTCCTTGCCTCTGCTTCTAGAGACCACTTACTTTGCCTGTCTTGTGGTCCTCCTCTTCCATGTTCAATTTCTTAATTATATTGTCAGATGTGAATGAGTATGATAACACAGTCAAAGTTTCCAGGAATTTTGACATGGACATTTGTGCTTGGGTTTGGTGGGGAGCTGGGGGGTTGGGGAGGAGGGTGGTGGTGATGCATTTTTCAGCTTCCACACACTTTGAACTTAGAAGGACAACATACTTTTGCTTCAAGGGTCTCTTGTTGCTACTGATTGCTACTGATCTTGGCGAAGTGGTGAAAGACAAGATTTTCAGCCTAGTTAATAATGAAGTATCTAGAGTGAATTTCATATTAAAAAAAATCCCAAACTTAGAAAATGTGAATAATGAATCCAAAAGGGGTCCAGTCCTTGGGGCAATTTAACATGAGGGCAAGAAGAGATTTGAGACCACGTAGCCTGGCTGTAGAAGGTCGGAACCCTTAATCACCATCATAAGCAGTCTTCTCATGCGGTGGAGAAAAATCTATACCTCAGTAAGTTGGTAGAAGGTGTTAATAATAAAATGTTTGCAAAAGACCTAGTGCAATGCTTAAACTGAGATCACGACTCAAGACTGTTAACTTTCTTACCTCTCCAAATACCTAACATCCAATAGTATGGCAGCAACATGCGAAAAAAGAAAGTAATCTTAGGAGTGAAAACAAGAGAGAGAAAAAAAAGGCATGAAAGACGGAGGTTTCTTTGCTCATCTGGCAGAGGACCGTGTCGGGTAAGGGGCTTCCCGGGTGGTGCTAGTGGTAAAGAACCTACCTGCTAATGCAGGAGATCAGACAAAAGAGACACAGGTTCTATCCTGAGTCTGGGAAGGTCCCCTGGAGGAGGGCATGGCAACCCACTCCAGTGTTCTTGCCTGGAGAGTCCTGTGGACAGAGGAGCCTGGTGGGCCACAGTCCATAGGGTCACAGAGTCGGACCACGATGGAAACAACTTAGCATGCATGTATGCACGCACACATAGGGTCATGGTTAAGATCAGAGATGTGAACGTGAGGCTGCCTGGGTTCAGATGTGAGCCCTGTGGGCATCCATAGGTGAATATTGGTTTGAAACCTGTGTGCAACGATCTTCAATGTTTGGGTAGTTATCTTCCCCAAATACACACTTCTGTACTTAACTGACCCTAGGAGGGAGGGCTGGGGAAAGATAACACACATTTCCCACGGTTTTGTTAGTCTCCTCCTCCTGAGAAGCCGGCCACCTCTTCAGTCAGTGGGCCTGAGTCTGAAAACTGAACTCTGATGTGGAGGCTGACCAGGGCCTTTTGTTGGAGTAACTATCTTCAGCATCTTGACCATCATGTGTGATTTCTGATGCAGGTAAATTTGTACCCCTGTTGGTTCCCCATCTATCGGAGGCCATCACAGTCCGTTCGTTCTTTCAGGGCCACTCCCTTCGCTGCTTCTGACCTTGCTTCTCGTTGTAAGATTGAGTCTACCTGGCTTGCGAGGGTTGGGCGGCACCGTCTGCGCATCGTCAGGGTTCTGTCACTCCCCATGTAGCTCTGATTCAAACTCTCCAACTCTGAGTCCTTAGCTGTGGGAGAAAGTCATGGACCTGCGTGACTGCACCTGTGAACTCCCCCCTACTCTGTAACTTTCTGAAAATTATCTTAAAATAAAGACTATTAAAAATGAAATGCTAATCACTACACAAAATTGTGACCATTTTATTTACCTTGATCTAGATACCTTTAATACATCAGTATTCTTTAATACACACATTGACCTTAAAATGACCTTGCATGTAATACAACCTAGAAACAACCTAGAAGAGTTGTTACTTGCAACATAATTATAAGGTAATTATTAATTAAAGCCATGATAGGCACTGTGATCCAGTATTGAGATACAAATTTAAAGTTTGTGTAATTAATGTTTTCATTCAATCCGGTCAATGGTTCTATCATTAAGGAAATAAAAGTATCTTAGTAAATTGGATTACAAGATATCCTCAAGGCACTTTACCTCTTTGATTACAACTGAGTAACAGACAATCCCGAACACTTAGCTGAAAACTGACTACTTTCTAACTACTTTCTGCTACTACTTAACTGAAAACTTCCCTGCCATGGAAAAAGGCAGTGACACTACCAGTGATGATCCAAATGAAAACTCTCCAAAGATAATGCCACATTCATGTAGAATGAGAAGCAGCAGCTTAGCAACTAGGTCAAGAGAAAGGACAGTGTTTCTGATAGTCTAGGCTGTGTGTTTGATCCTGTCCCAAAACTGGCAGAAAAAACAAACTGGCAATCAAATGACTCAAATAAGGACTGCAGTTACATCCAATAATCCTTCTAAGTGTATTTCTGTATAGGATATAAGGTACTTGCACAGAAAGTAAAAAAAAAAAAAAAAAAAAAAAAAATTGGAGTGCTAGTCAAGGGCAAAGTAGAAAACAAACTAAAATTTATTTGGAGAAAAAAAGTATTACTGGTATACTCCTAAAAGAAAACTAGGACAACCAGACACTTACTTTGGTGAAGACGTATGAGAGACTTAGGAGAAGGTGTGTGTCCTTTTGTGACCCTTAAGTCACTAAGCAGAGCCTAATGACATGACAAAAAGAGAAATTGGTCAGATTTTTCCTTTTTTTTTTTTTTAACCTAAATGTTCACATTTTTTCCAGCTTTACTGAATTGTAATTGACATAGAACATCATGTAAATTTAAGGTGTACAATGCTATTTGATACACATATATATTTCAATATGATTATAACCATGTTGTTCTTCAGTTGTGTTCGACTCTTTGCAACCCCATGCACTGCAGTACGCCAGGCTTCCCTGTCCTTCCCATCTCCCGGAGCTTGCTCAGACTCATGTCCATCGAGTCAGTGCCATCCAACCATCTCATCCTCTGTCATCCCTTTCTCCTCCTGCCTTCAATCTTTCCCAGTCTTTTCTAATGAGTCAGCTCTTCACATCAGGTGGCCAAAGTCTGGTAGCTTCAGCTTCAACATCAGTCCTTCTAATGAATATTCAGATTGATTTCCTTTAGGATGGACTGGTTGGATCTCCTTGCAGTCCAAGGGACTCTCAAGAGTCTTCTCTAGCACCATAGTTCAAAATTATCAATTCTTCGGTGCTCAGCCTTCTTTATGGTCCAACTCTCACATCCATACACAACTACTGGAAAAACCATAGCTTTGATATATGGCCCTTTGTTAGCAAGGTAATGTCTTTGCTTTTTAATATGCTGTCTAGGTTTGTCATAGCTTTGCTTCCAAGGAGCAAGCATCTTTTAATTTCATGGCTGCAGTCACCAGCTGCAGTGATTTTGGAGCCCAAGAAAATACAGTCTGTCACTGTTTCCAGTGTTTCCCCATCTATTTGCCATGAAGTGATGGGACTGGATGCCATGATCTTCATTATTTGAATGTTGAGTTTTAAGCCAGCTTTTTCACTCTCCTCTTTCACCTTCACCACAAGCTCTTTAGTTCCTCTTCACTTTCTGTCATAAGTGTGGTGTCATCTGCATATTTCTCCTGGCAATCTTGATTCCAGCTTGTACTTCATCCAGCCCAGCATTTCTCATGATATATTCTGCATATAAGTTAAATAAGCAGGGTGACAATATACAGCCTTGACGTACTCCTTTCCCAATTTGGAACCAGTCTGTTGTTCCATGTCCAGTTCTAACTGTTGCTTCCTGACCTGCATACAGGTTTCTCAAGAGGCAGGTCAGGTGGTCTGGTATCCCCATCTCTTGGAGAATTTTATAGTTTGTTGTGATCCACACAGTCAAAGGCTTTAGTGTAGTCAATGAAGGAAGTAGATGTTTTGTGGAATTCTCTTGCTTTTTCTATGATTTAACTGATGTTGACAACTTGTTCTCTGGTTTCTCTGCCTTTTCTAAATCTAGCTTGAACATCTGGAAGTTTTTGGTTCTGATGAAGCCTGGCTAGGAGAATTGTCAGCATTACTTTGCTAGCATGTGAAATGAGTGCAATATATATATATATATTGAATATATATTTCAATATGATTATAACCATAGTGTTAGCTAATACCTCCATCATGTTACATAATTACCATTTATTTTTTTGTGGTGAGAACATTCACCTTTTTTCACATTTAAATATATCTCAGAGTAATTATTCTTGTACAGTGAATTATATATAATATACCTTACCCTCTTTTTCCTATATATGTGTGTGTGTGTATGTGTGTGTATATACATATAGAATCATCTTTGCTGTTGCATTTTTACCTGCCCATCATGCCTTTTCATCTCTAGATAATAGAACTCTGCTTTTCATGGAAAACTCCTTTTTTTCTGCTTTGATTATGGCTGGCTTCTCCTTAGAACTCAAGTACTCTGCGACAAGATACTCTTAGGTCTAGCAGTAAAAATTCCTCACATCTTTTATCTACAAGGATTGATTTAAGGATTGGCTCATGACCTAAGCCAAGTGAATCAGAGTCATCCTTGGAAACTTTGGAGCTAATTTTCTGGAAACATAAAGCCATATGGTGGTAGCTATCTTTGTCATCAAAAGGCAAGGACATACCTGAGCATAAAAATAATGTGGAGAGAAAGAAGTCTGACAGATGGAGGAAGAAGCATTCCTCATCACATTTTTGCATGCTGGGATCCAGTCATGTCTGAGGTTAGTTCCTCTTTTGAAGTTTATCTGTTTAATCTGAGTCCTGACTCTACTCAGCTCATGACCTAACCTGTTACAATTAAAGCTGGCCTGTATGTTTGCGAAGTTTAAAGTTTCAGGCTTCTGGTCACTTTGCTTCTCCCTCAGGTCACCCTAAAGAGAAGAGCCGTTTGGGAAATCTTCTTAAGACTAGCTGATGGAAGAGGTTATAAGCCAAGGTTTTCTTGTGAAAGTTCAGCTGAAGCTGTGAGTATAAATGAAAGTAGGAGGTAGCTGTCCTGGTGCCCCCCTTAGTGGTGACCTTGGTGGAGAGTGGAAATAAAGATGCAAAATGCTCAGAGCGGGCAGTGCTCTGGGGAGGTGTCTGGTCACCTCTGCTTTGTGACAAGACTGTCTCAAGGTACGAAAACACATGGACAAGTGACTACTCCAGTTATTCAAGGAGAGAGGTTTAAAGGTCAAGAATGAGGATATCTGGGGGTGGAGGCATATCTATAGACATAAACAAGCGGGCATGACGTATAAAGATCTTTGCATCATGATATTGCCCATCAGAGTTAACTCAGCAGAGGCATTATAACCAAGTAGATTAATTAACTCGGCTGGTTTACATCAGTCAGCACCTGTCATTGGCCATCCCACTCCTTGTACCACAGGCACATGATGTAGTGACCATGGTTACAAAACTGGCAACTCTTTGTGGGCCCAGCACTGTGGGATCTCACTCACCAAGGCTGACCTAAGGACTCCCACCACGGAATATCTAACGTGTCAGCAACAGAAATCAAAAGTCATGTCTATCGATATTGTGGATCCCTTACTTAATGGAATATCTCATTGGACTAATGTGCTCCCATACATATTTTGGGAAATGTAGCTTTAGTCATCATTATTATTTCCTTAGGTTTCCAGTTTTCCAGCCTTTAAGAGTTAGTATAATTGTCTGGATTCCACAAATACGCTTGGACAAACTTGTTTTCCTTACCCCCTGTCCTAATTATCCAACATCTTCATTTTTTCTTGCTATGGATCAAAAGATCCAGCTTATTTTTTTTTTTACCAACCATGTCATGAGTAGTATCCTAGGACAGGCACTTACTGGCTCACTAGAGCCAATTGTTAAGTTTCTAAGAATGTTGTGAGTCAGAACCATTATTAAAAATTAAAATGACGTGAAAGTCGCTCAGTCAAGACCAACTCTTTGGGACCTCATGGACTATACAGTCCATGGAATTCTCTAGGCCAGAATGCTGGAGTGGATAGCTGTTCCCTTCTCCTGGGGATCTTCCCAACCCAGGGATCAAACTCAGGTCTCCTGCATTGCAGGCAGATTCTTTACCAGCTGAGTCACCAGGGAAGCCCAAAATGATATAAACTGAAATATAAATTAAGAGCAAGGTTAATACTCAAACTGTATCAATCACTTTGGTACATTTCATCATCTGTGCTCTTTGAAGGTATTTACACCTATTTATATGGTGAAAATACCATGTACTAGGAAGAAATGAGCAGTATCACACGAACTTCTCATTTAGAGCAGTCAGTCATTGGTGGGACTACTCATTCCATGAAATTTGGCAAATAATACAAATTGAGTCTCCCCTCTGCCCCTTGAAGTGCTGGTTGGTAAACATTTTCTAGAACATGACTGCATGTAACTCTGCATGAAACTCTCTTCCTTGAGATGGGGAACTGTTTTTTCCTCTAAAGTAAATGAGAATTCCCTAATCCTAGGGGTTAGGGTTGTGGGCTTTCACTGCCATGCATGCATATATGCAGACTCGGTAGTGTCTGACTCTTTGCCGCCCCATGGACTGTAGCCTACCAAGCTCCTCTGTCTATGGGATTATCCAGGGAAGAACACTGGAGTGGGCTGCCATTTCCTCCTCCAGGAAATACTGGAGATGGGCTACCTTTTCCTCCTCTGGGGATTCTTTCCCACCCAGGGATTGAACCCATGTCTCCTGTGTCTCCGGCATTGGCAGGCAGGTCCTTTACTGCTGAGCCTGGATTCAACCCCTTTTTAAAAAGGGAACTGAGATCCTGCAATGTGGCACAGCCAGCAATAACAACAAGTAAATGAGCAAAATTTTTTGTTATAAACATTTTTTTCTCTCTCTAGACGTGAAAAACAATATTGGGATAAGACAGCATAGCATGAAGACTTTTAAACACTTTTTGTCATTTTTTAGAATGAGGTATCTCATGGCATGTAAAACTTAATTAAGTTAAACCTGGCCTTCTTTGTCATATCTTTAGAGTGTTTGTTTCTGCAAAAATTTCCCTTGTTGCACAATTATTTAATATTACTTGGATTCTTAGCTGATAATGAGATTCTTTTGTATTCATAATTTTTAAAAGACAATTTAAATAATAAGGAATACACATGCTTAACTCAATATGCAGATTAGAAAAATGTAAAAGTCAAGTTGGGGATGCTTTTGATTTTTGTGCAAGCTGTCAAGTACCTAAACATAAGGAAATGTAGAACAAGCAAAAATTACAAAAGAAAAATACCCTACAAGATGCTTCCCCTTGGAATTCTCTGGAACTGCCAATGACCTTGGTTGCCACATCTTCAGCTTTGCAGGAGGTAACGTGCTCCTTTATGTAGAAGTATATAGATTGTTATTTTCAGAAAAGAAACATTAAAAATGTGGCATTCACTTTCCATTACCAAGGGATCATTTTTGCTAGCTTACACAAGATAATAGCTAGTAAAATGAGACAAAAATGAGAACCAACCAACTAAATAAATAAAAAATAAAAGCAGAATGCTCGATGTCCCAACAAACAATCTGCTGAGGAATTCTGCAAAGTGGGGAGTTGGCACTGAATTTTTCCATGTTAAATGACTTTGCACAGAATTATACTGACAAAATTTTGATGCATTTTTCCATTAGGAAACCAATTTCCACTTAAGTGGTGAAATCAAGTTCCTGCTTGATTGTTATAGTGAGAAGGATTATGCTGTCAAATCAGATGGATCCATGTGAGGCAATGTTTTCGTTTAGACAAATACTGAAAATTATTTGAGTGCAAAAGAGCAGCACAGCAATCACGGCCTAATATAAAATAAGCTTTTAGAAATTGTGTCTCTCTTCTTCCTTAAAATGGAGTTTGCAATGACTGGCTAAACCTAGTCTAGAAAATACTATACAACAAAACTTAATTTCTTATTGACTTAAGAAATTTCATTTTGATATTATCAAATGCCTGAAAGATATGTCTTTTCTATATTGGCTTGTATTCTTATTATTTGTCTTTCTCTTCCCATATTGTGAGATTTTATCCTCACAGCCTTTAATTCGGTGTGATTCTTTTGTTACTTGAAAATCATTCTCTGAAATCGTTTATGGCTGATGAGACAGATCTATGTCCTCAGATTATTTCAAAAGACTTGGTTTTTCTCTCTGGCTTGTGACTTTTGGCTTGTGACTTCATATGGTAATTCCTGATTCCAGGTCTGGCCTTAGAGTAGATATTCAATAAATATCTGCTTTATTTAGAGCATATTGAATGAGCATCTTGTCCTAGAGAGGGTTGAAACACTGTTTGTTTTAGGTTTATAAGCCATAGTTTTGGTAAGAATCCACAGATGAGCCTATAGTCATTTATCAAAGTTGAGGTTTTCATTGGCAAAGTAAGTGACTTGGTCACTCTGCTGGAAAGTAGTGTAACAGTGAATTTTTTCTTTGAGTTCCTAGGTGATACAATCCATTTCCATCAATCTGAGAAGTTCACAGAACACAGAAGATATGGACTGAACAGAGCTCCTTGAAAACAAGAGATTCTTGTTAAAAGTCTGAGTCGTGACAATACATCGAGGTAGAAAATCGCGTTGAAAAATATGGGTCTTTGGGAGTTGCACGATGGTGCATGATGGAACAGAAACAAAAGCTCCAATAAGATATGGAGTCCTTGCTTGGAACAGGGGCCCTTGTACACATTCTCGAGATACATCTGGGATCCCAGAAGCCCTGGAACAGGTACCTAAGAAGCTCCACTTGTGCTTTTAAATGAGCAGTATGATCTTAGCTTTGGCAGCAATAGCGCAGTGAAGCCAGGAGTCTTAATCTGTTAAATACACCTCAGCTGGCTTCAGTGCTGGCATTCAGGGCACCGGTTTCAGCTAGTCTCTGCCATCAAGGGGAGTGGCCCAGCAGAGGAGAGATGAACAGTTTTCCATCCCTCATGATGGTTATTTGAACTCACCACACCCCCTGCCTACCCTTGTTTTCTCCTTCTTCCCTGAATCTTAAAGTTATATTGTCAGACATAACACTGGTTGGGGGCTGGGAAAGAAGATTCCAGTTTTACTGATTTGGACTCCACGAGAAGTGTTGTCTTGCTTTCCTGGGGTTTACCTACACTTCTCCAACTCAAAAAAGCCTGCAAAACAATTACTACAATTTTACAAAGTGTCAGAATAAGTTTTGTAGGCATGGGTAGTTGCAGAAGGACTTTCAGAGGAATGCAGTATATTACAGCAAAGCAGAGGACCAAGGGTCAGGAGAATTCACTGGAGGCTCTGATTGACCAGCCATATCACCTTGAGGACTTCATTTCTGTATCAGTACAATGAGGCAGGCAAAATACTAAGGTCTTTGGCAGTTAAATATGGTATGATTCCTCCATGGTCCTCAGTACAGGATTCAAACCTGAGCTGAATTCTGAGTCCTTCGCAGCATACTTGCTTAAAAAATATATTTTACTACTTCTTTAAGAAATGAGAAATAGTGTATGCATACCTTACTGTAGCCACTGGGCTTTATATCAACTTGCACTTGAAGGTTTTATACCTAAAGGACAACATATATCAAGGGGATGATCCTCTCTGTGACTCTTGACATATTTTACATCATCACACCCATGCATTTTCAGCTGCTTATGCCAGTGCTGCAGTGAGAGTCAAGGTCTCAAAGTGTCCTTGGTTGACTTAAGGCCAAGGCGTTTTCTGAGGTTCTTAACATTTTGTATTGAAAAAAATATACATGTTATATGGCAAACTGTAGGCATGTGGCCGGAGCCAGTGATATAGAACATATATCTTTCTACGGATCACAGAAACCAGTACTTAAATTGTGTCCGTATGTGTACAATGAGATGCTTTTGAAGATCACTGTTTACCAACGGGGGAGGTAAACCGATGCTCAGTATTGCATTTGAGTAGCTTGGTTTGTTATAATACAGAGTAGAAAATTACATTACCTGGCTCAATATTCTACGCAAGTTTGAATGTTCTCCAAACTTTAGTCTAAATTAAGCATTGTTGATGCTGGTAAGCGCCCTGTTATTTTTGTATTGATGCTGTTTCTTCCAAAGCAATTGCTATGCTTTGTAAGTTTCCAGTCAGTCAGAAAGAGGTACTTCTGGTTCATTCAGAAAGAGTAATTTATGATCTTGCCAGAGAAATATGTATTGTTCTCTGAGTAACAGCAAAAGGTTTATTTCTCCCAGTAAATCCAAAATGTCAGATATTAAAATGTTAACTGTGAGTGCAACAACCTGGACAAATCTCACAAACACGATTCTGAGCAGAAGAAGCTGATCCATACTAACTTGTGGTGATAGATGTGAGAAAGTGTTTTATTTTGGAGGGGAGAGAGGGTGGGAGCCGGGGTCATGGATTTCCTCAAGGAGGGTGGGCATGAGGGGACGTTCCAGGGAGACAACAGTGATTAATATCTTATTTTGTGTGGTGGTTACACAGGTATAATAACAACTGTCAGAATTCATTATCCTGAACATTGAAGGTCTGTGCATCTTATTGCATGGAAATGGGGCTTCCATATAATATGATATAAAAATATTATTCTGAAAAATTGATCTTTCTGTACAAAAAATATATTAAAACTTTGATTTAAAAAATGAGACGGGGATGGCAGCTTTTAGAAAGACAACTTAAATGCTTTGGACCTTATTCCCCGTGAAACAACCAAAACAGAGATAATGATTATATAAAACCTTAATCATTTGAAGTTTCCAGAAGTTGTCCTGGGGCAATGACAGCTGCATCTGTGTTTATCCATAGGCCACTGTGACGTCCTCAAGCAGGAGCTTGTGCCCGGAAGGACCACAGCATCTACCAACACTGCAGATTATGTCAAAATTTGCATAATGAGAAAAACTATGTACTTTATAAAAATAGACTGCCATTAATAAAGATGTCCTCTTAAAACTCATTGTTACTAGATAACTTTCTAAAGAGAAGGTCTCTTTTAAAATTTATTTTTAGTTGGAGGATAATTTCTTTACAGCATTGCGTTGGTTTCTAGGTTTACCCGTGTCCCCTCCCATTTGAAGCTCCCTCCCACCTCCCTTCTAATCCCACCCCTCTAGGTTGTTAGGAGCTCCTGTCTGAGTCCCCTGAGTCTTACGGCAAATTTCCATTGGCTGTCTATTTTACACATGGTAATGTATGCTTCCATGGTTCTCTTTCTCTACGTCCCATAAACAGAGAGTCTTTGACTGGACCGCACCAGCTCTCGTGAGGTAGTCCTTGCTTCATCTCCTTTAAATTCTGTCCTGCTTTCTAGAAGCTCCTGAAGCTCTGATTGTCCGGTAGAAGGAAACTGGACTTTGGACTCTGAATGAAATAAGCTTTAATCTGTGTTTCATCACTTATTACGTGTTTTGGTGGGGAACATCATTAATCTCTCTAAGCCTTATCTGTAAAATGGAAATACTATCCTCTAGGTTTTGATGTGGTAATTCCAGTATTTCAAGATTAAATGTGATGATATATGAGAATTTGTTAGTATAAAGAAGTCACTCACTAAAAAGTCTCTTATTTGAGTTAGCATTGTAGGTACTGAAAGTAGATTACGCGGAGCCCTAAACTATCTACAAAGGCAAATACGCAGGGAACCCCACCTATTGCTAGCATTCTGAGTTACCCTGGTCAGTGACGGCAGGGAAGTTGCTGTGGAAAGTTGAAACAAAGTCATTCAGGAAGTTGTCTTTGTAAGAGAAATGCATATTACTGCCCAGAATCTGTTGTTTACCCTGTAAGGTCTTAAAGATGACCCCAAAAGGAAATGTCTGTTTCCATTTGTCTCTTCTTTGTTGCTTATAGTGTGTAACATTTCACCATGATCGACAGTATCACATTTAAGTTTTAGTTGTGAAATCCAGAAATCTGTGCCCATAATCTTGTGCACTTTAAGTCACTTTAGTTGTATCTGACTCTTTTTGACGATACGGACCACAGCCCGCCAGGCTCCTCTGTCCATGGGATCTCCCAGGCAATAACACTGGAGTGGGTTGCCGTGCCTTCCTCCAGGGGGTCTTCTTGACCCAGGGATGGAACCTGGGTCTCTTAAGTCTCCTGTGTTGGCAGGAGCGTTCTTTACCACAGGCACCACCTGGAAAGCATGTATTCAAGTGTGAATATTGTTTTACAAATCTTCTATGTCAATGCACTGTATAGTCTAGGTATTTTTCATTGTGTTGTAGACAATAGTATAATTTGTCTGGGAAGGAATAAAATAACTGAAAATCATGCATTGCACTTCCTGCTGCCATTAACATAGTGGGGAGGGTCCAGTGGCATTTGAAATGGTTCAGAGATATTTTCTAAAGTCATCTGCATTTTCTGACAATATCAGGCAAACACACATACTGCTGGCATTTAGCGAATGTTTTGCTGTCTAAAGGTAGCTGTTGCCTGTTAGATGACAACCAACCTCAACCACAGCTGACTCACCCACAGGGCTTACAAGGATTCTGTTGCACACGGGGAAGGTTTCAGCAGGACTGCTGACTGTGGTTAGAGTATGGATGTGTAAGGAGGGTGTGTATTAATGCCATCACGAACTGATGCCCAGTTATCTGCCGGAGGGGCTACTGTGTTCAACGATGATCTACCCATATTGTTACTTTCTCATAATTCTGTTCTTAGTCCTGTTTTGTCCTTACAATGAGACCAGTAATACTACATTAGGCACCGCCCTAATTACTTCATCTTAACTTGATTATATCTCCAAAAAGGCCCCATTTTCAAATAAGATTACATACACAGATACTGGAAGTGAGGAGTTCAGTGTATCTCTTTTGGGAATGCAGTTCAGCACGTCCTCTTCACAGAAGGACCATTTTTAACACTGAGGTTCACAGTTTCAGAGAAAAATAAATTGTCTAACTTCCCATGGTGCAGAAGCAGAAGTCCCTTTTGATAGTCAGTGGTTAAAATAGCATTGCAAATATTTTAAACAATTTAAAGGAGTGTAGAAATATTATTGCCCTATGGAATTTTCCTGTGATCTTTCAGCTCACAGATAACCTATAATGATATGTGGGGAAGTGGAAAAGAGTCTGCAGACATAGAATAACTGACCTTTTTCCATCTCTGCTTTCCTGAAAGGGTACTTCTACCAGTATTGTATATAGGTACTCAATTGTCTACATTCTCTAGACACTGAATTTAAAAAAAAAAATCTCTCCTTCTCAGAAGATAGATTCTATCTCATTATTATTTTAGATACATTTGATTTATTAATTTAATGATTAACTTATTGTTGTTGTTCAGTGGCTAAGTTGTGTCTGACTCTTTGTGACCCCATGAACTGCAGCATGTCAGGCTGCCATCCTTCACTCTCTCCCAGAATTGTGCAAATTTGTCCATTGAGTCAGTGATGCCATCCAACCATCTCATCCTCTGGCGTCCCCTTCTCCTCCTGCCTTCAATCTCTCCCAGCATCAGGGTCTTTTCTCGTGAGTCAGCTCTTTGCATCAGGTGGCCAAAGTATTGCAGCTTTAGCTTCAGCATCAGTCCTTCCAATGAGTATTCAGCATTGATTTCCTTTAGGATTGACTGGTTTGATCTCCCTGCTGTCCAGAGGACTCTCAAAAGTCTTCTCCAGCAGCACAATTTGAAAGCATCGATTCTTTGGCACACAGCCTTCTTTATGATCCAACTCTCACATCCATACACGACTACTGGAAAAACCATAGCTTTGACTATAAAGACCTTTGTCAGCAGATTGATGTCTCTGCTTTTTAATATTGCTCTCTAGGTTTATCATAGCTTTCCTTCCAAGGAGCAAGTGTCTTTTAATAATGATTAATAATGAAGTTACATATTTGTCATAGTCAATGAAAACAACTTTTTCACTCAATTATATTTCAAACTTTGGGGGATACTTTGATTTTACGACAGAAAATTAAGTAAAAGCTCTATCTTATTTTTTTACTTTGTGATGTTTTCCACAATTTAGAAATTTTGCCCTTACCAAGATAAGTTAAATATTTACTGATGGGTAGGAAGCAAATATGTAGATATAGAGCAAATGTCAAGCTTTTTGGGGAAAGATGCTAAATCAAACAAACTTCTTCTTTTTTCATTCATTCATCAAACTAACTGGCCTATTGAATACTGACTATACACCAAGTGCCATGATGCACTAGCCATGTTTTTACTAATACAACCTTTATTAGGCTGGTGGGGGATAAATACCTAAAGAAGTATTTCCTCCTAGATGCACAGTCATGAATAAGAAGTGATGAGAGTATTGAAGAGAGAGAACTTAGTTATTTCTTGGAGGATGAATAAGAGGAGGCTTCAGAGAGGAGCTGGATGACAATGATGAGTAGAGTTGATTCAGACAGGAGAGGATGGAGCGGAAGATCCCCAAAGAGGAAAAGGCATGGGCAGAATGGAGACGTTTCAACAAGATTGTACATTAAATAAGGACAGTGCTCACTTCTGGGCTTGGTCACTTTTGAAGACTGGGTGTTTAAGTCTTCCGCCTTACTTGAGTGTATACTTAATATTTTAAAAATAAATCAGTAAGTGGATTCAGGCAGGCATACAAGAAATACTGAGAGACGATCAAAGAGAAGAGGTTTGGTGTGGTTGGAGTGTGTGTAAGTGGAGTAGTGATGGTAGTGTGACTGGAAACAGTGGAAGAGATGAAGTTGGATCTTTGCACCCGGCCTTTATTTCATCAAATAACGGCGTGTCTAGCCACTTTATTGACACTGTAAAATTATTTGACAATGCATTTGATTCATATGGATGACAATGGCTAAGAAGTTAGGAATATTGTTTTCCGTTCTTTAAAGTTAATTCCATTATTTTTTCATCTGAAAATTACCTAAGCATACATCTGAGGTTAGTGTAGTTTTTAAAAAAGAATTGGCAAGATTCTTTTATATTCATGCTGGAAAAAGAGAAAAAGGTATTAATGCCACCTAAACAGCACTTAAATCATTACCTTGATTCTGCTGTCTATGAAGTAGATGATATGTATTCTTTTCAGGTCCTGTCCACTTCTATTATCCTGACATTGTTGCTTTGCAGAACATTGAGGATTTTATGACTTCTACCATCTCAGAGCATCAGTGTGAAGGTGTTTATGATGCCATGTTGGTGTTTTCAAGATGATAGTCGTGTAACTTGGAGGCCAGATTCTGAATTTATCTGAATTGGACTTCTAATGTGATTTTTCAAGTAAGACTGCTATACTTGATCTTCTTCTTGGCTTCTGTGATCTGAAGTTGAGAACTTTTATGTTCTATTCTACTTCTGAAGTTCTAAGAGCAAAATTTTGAATAGAAATTTCCTATCTGTGCAAAACGCAGTACTGAATAAAATTTGGGATGCTTCATGACAGGAACTGTTCATAAGGAGAAAAAACATTCCTATATAAATCCTAGTTAAAAACATAAAATTCAAAGGTACAAACCCTAATGCACATAACATGCTATAAATATAGCAACTTTTGCTGAACTTGTGTCATTAAAAGATCCCCAAAATAGTTTGCAAAGGCCCTCAGCTCTCACAAAACATTTCTGGTCCTCCAGTAGCTGATGTTAATCAAAATCTCTTTGCATTTTCATGCTCATTATTGGAGGTGTTCCACACTGGGCCATGATTTAAAATTCCATAAAAATGCAATGAATCTGGAACTGACATTAAAATGTTATTAAGATGACAAGTTATGATCAGAGCCTCCTTAGATGGGGTTGGTGAAAGGGGCTTCCCATTTATTAATCCTGGCAGAGGTCTTGCATGGCTGCTCATCAATCATTTTCCTTTCATTAAGATGTCTTTTAAGATGTAACACAGCGCCCCCCCCCGCCCCCCCCGCCAGAATCTTCTGTTTTAAAGCACTTTGCCTGAATGTCTCCGTCTTGGGTGGCTGAGAGTGACTCTGCATTTGGCATATGGGTTTGCTTTGCTTATTTGTCTCCTTTTGTTCTCTCAAGTTATTCTCACCTGTGGCATTTCCCCTGATCTTAATAACTGCCAAACAGTAAAAGTCTTAATGATTCTAATAGTCTAAGTTCAGGGCTGTGAGGTATGCACAGGCATAGAGTTCTGGGAGTCAAGGAACTCTAGGTGACACAGGGGTTGATTCAATTTTAGCGTGTACACACGAGATTCATTGGTTACTGGCAAACTGCTGTATAAAACTCATAAACACTCTGTGTACCATGCCATTCAGGTCAGTTCAGTTCAGTTCAGTGACTCAGTCGTGTCCAACTCTTTGTGACCCCATGAACTGCAGCATGCCAGGCCTCTCTGTCCATCACCAACTCCTGTAGTCTACCCAAACCCATGTCCATTGAGTCGGTAATGCCATCCAACCATCTCATCCTCTGTTGTCCCCTTCTCCTCCTGCCCTCAATCCCTCCCAGCATCAGGGTCTTTTCCAATAAGTCAGCTCTTCGTATCAGGTGGCCAAAGTATTGGAGTTTCAGCTTCAGCATCAGTCCTTCCAGTGAACACCCAGGACTGATCTCCTTTAGGATGGACTGGTTGGATCTCCTTGCAGTCCAAGGGACTCTCAAGAGTCTTCTCCAACACCACAGTTCAAAAGCATCAATTATTCAGTGCTCAGCTTTCTTTATAGTCCAACTCTCACATCCATACATGACCACTGGAAAAACCATAGCCTTGACTAGATGGACCTTTGTTGGAAAAGTAATGTCTCTGCTTTTTAATATGCTGTCTAGGTTGGTCATAGCTTTCCTTCCAAGGAGTAAGAGTCTTTTAATTTGATGGCTGCAATCACCATCTGCAGTGATTTTGGAGCCAAATAAATAAATAAATAAATAAAGTCAGCCACTGTTTCCACTGTTTCCTCATCTGTTTGCCATGAAGTGATGGGACCGGATGCCATGATCTTAGTTTTCTGAATGTTGAGCTTTAAGCCAACTTTTTCACTCTCCTCTTTCACTTTCATCAAGAGACTCTTTAGTTCTTCCTCACTTTCTGCCATAAGGGTGGTGTCATCTGCATATCTAAGGGTATTGAAATAAATATATAGAGAATTGAAATATATCCTGTTTTTAGGGTTTTCATCTTGGTTTTTAGGTATTCACTTATCTGCCATTTGCTTGCCTTTACTAATAAACAAGTAGCTATGGCTTCTGACTGTTTATGAGCAATGTAGAAAAAGTAAAAATTAATAAAATAATTAAAAACTGAGTTTGACAATAGTATCTTCCTCCTTTCAGAGACAGTAAAATACTGCTGCTATTTCAGTCATGAGACCCCTCAATTTAGGTACCATAACTTTCCTCTTTGAGATAAAGAAAAAATTTCTTAAGCAGTCGAGCCAGTTTGGGAGATGTATGAAGATAGTCATGTTAAGCAAAACATATAATTATGTATTCTCAATTGAATAATAAGATGCATAATAAATAAAGGTAAGTAAAGACAAAAGAGCAGAAAACGTCTCTGGCTGAGCGTACGTGTATGGATAAAAAACAATAAACAAATTTTTAAATGAACAAAACAAAACATATCAAACATATTTGAATGCATATAAGTGGAAAGGCTGTTAGAACCTGGTAGTAACTGATGTGCTTGATATAAAATAGGCAGTCTACCTCAAAAAATTAAACATAACACAGGAAGTCTGTTCCTAGGTATGTACCCAAAAGAATCGAAAAGAGGGACCCAGATGCATGTACATCAATGTTTATTGCAGCATTAGTCACAATAGCCAAAAGTTGTGGTTAAACAATGTGAAATATATGCAATGACGTTTTATTCATACATAAAACAGAATCGAGTGCTGCTTCATGCTACTACATAGATAAACCTTAAACATTATGCCAAGAGAAATAAGTTAGACACAGTAGGACACATATTTAATGACTTTACTTACATAAAATATCTAGAAAAGAGAAAGTAGACAGAGGTAACCAGGGACATTTCTTCGTTGTTCTGATTGCTTGTGTCAGCTAGATCGTAAGGCTCCTGTGAAACTTAAAGTCAGCAGCTATTTTGCAAGGTTTCTAGTCTGAAAGCTTAGAACTTATCTCCAACAACTAGTAGATAACTAACCCAGGACCACAAGATGGGGACTTTTCAGGGAACGTAATCAGCCATTTGGGCACAAGCAACGTTTCTCCTGGCTTAACTTAATGAGCAGGACTAAAGTAATAGAATACAAGGGCCAGTGAGGAGGCAAGTTTCAGCGTGGTGTTAGTCCTATTCTTCCTTTGTCCCAGTATGATGTAATGTCCCAGTATTCTTCCTTTGTCCCAGTATGATATAATGATGATTATCATTTGACAAGTGCTGAATTTCAGTTTGTTCTTAGGTGTCTTATAAATCATTGATACTTTAAGTAGTGTTAGGTTTTTCCCATTGACCATAAATAACCTTTTCCCACATAGAAGCCAACAAAAAATCCACTACCTAAATAAATGAGATTGGAATAGGGTAAACATTGCCATTCAAAATAATCATAAACACTTTCAGACTATTTTACTTATAAAGTGATTTTTTTCTTGTTAACGTTTTAAAGCCATTTTTAATTGAGATACGGTTAACTTACAATGTTGTCTTAGCTTCAGCTGTATAGCAAAGTGGTATTATGCTACATCAACAAAATCAGATGGAGAAAGAAAAGTACTGTATAACTTCACTCATATGTGAAATCCAAAAAAGCAAAACAAGTGAACAAACCTATCAAAATAGAAACAGACTCATAGATACATAGAACAAAACACATGGAGAACATATAACCAGCTGGTAGGCATACACCCAATCACATCAGTGTGTGCATTAAAAGGCAGAATTTGTCAGACGCAATATAAGATAAGACCTGAATATATGTTGTCCATAAGAGATGCTCTTCAAATATAAACACATGAATGGACTTAAACCAAGAGTAGATAAGATGTATATACCATGTAAACTTATTATCTGAGTATGCTAGAGTAGCTGTATTACTACTAGACACAGTGGATTTTAAGATAAAAAGGATTACATGCAATTAGAGGGTGACATTTCATAATGGTAAAAGGGACAATTTGTTAGAACAGATAACAATTCCACATTCATTCATTAACAGAACTTCAAAATCTATAAAATAAAAAATGAACAGGGGAAGTACAGAATAGAAAGGAACTTATACCTCAATACATTTTGTTTTTAAGAGAGTCATATTAGAACCATGACTGAAAATGCTAATAAAATTTTCCTATGTGAAAGACTGAACCAAGAGTCTATATTTTTTTCAAGTTATTTCTCAGCCTTGTGTAAAAGTCACGTTATGTCCATGACCTCAGACTTGGTTGAAACTCTGACACCATCCACGTGTGGTATTTTGAGTTTTCTGTGTAATTGGCTGTGAGGTTTTAAGGGTTAGCATCAAGGTTATGACGCTCAACACTTGCACATGGAAATAATGAATGAACATGGAATGAAGATTATCCTGAGTACTGCCCAGGCCGATTGACTCATTTGGTAGATTTATTTGTTTTATTACTGAACTCCATTTAGCTCTAGGAGGAGTACTTCCAAGTGTCTGTATTCTGATACCCACTTTTCATGACAGATCTGAGGGCAGTAAACATGCTGACCGTGGTTTTGGGCTTGCTGTTAAGAGCTGTGATTCAGAGAAATGTTCCACATTTAATTTCAGAGGAAACTAGAAAAGAGCATGTTGCATATAACATATTTTTAGCATATACTGCCATAACCACGTTATGCATGAACATGTTCTCACTACAATTTGGGTGATCTGAATGTTGTTTATGACTTGAATGCATTGTATTTTTTTTTTTTTTTGCTATAACCATTTCTAAATGCTTTTCTAATGGCCTATGAGTACTTCCTACAAAGCTTTTAGTAATCAAGCACTGATTTAAAGGTTAGGAGAATGACTATAAATCTGTTACTTTGCTTCATTTTGAGCTTCTTTAAAACCATGGCCTCCAGGCACTTAATTTGTTAGTGCAAATCATGATAATGATGGAAGGCTCTCTATCCGTCAGCCTCCTTCTTGATTTGAAATAAGTCTGCAATCCTGACATGTGCTTTATGGTGCTACTGTTGAATGGAGCAATGGTTCAAAGTCTGTCAAAATGATATTTCTAGTTACTCATAGTTTTCCTTTTCACGGGATTCGCTGGCAGTTCTATGTATAATAGAATTTGTGACAATATCTGAGAAGTGGTGAATTCTAATTGCTACTTTTAGTGGCATCTTCACTTTTCTCTAGATGTCCAACTACTACACCAGAGTCGTGTTACTGATAAAGCTGACCCTACTTTTGAAACCAAATTACTACAGGACTTCTAAACATTATGGGAAGAGTGTTTTTTTGTTGTTGTTGTTTGTTTGCCTAAAGAGTATATATCTATATCTATACATATCTGATGTACAGTGTGTATTTTAAAATTCACATTTGATAATTTATAGAATAGCTCTCCTTTAGGTTAGTGCCATGTAACAATGTGGTATAGGTCACTGGTGGAGAGCTTATCCATTCATTTAAATTACCAAATCCAGAAGTAGTACTGGGAGGTAAGACACATCACTTTTGTAGAGTATTTAGATGAAGGAAGTCAATGCTGCTGCTGCTGCTGCTAAGTCGCTTCAGTCGTGTCTGACTCTGTGCGACCCCATAGACGGCATTCTAACAGGCTCCTCTGTCCCTGGGATTCTCCAGGCAAGAATACTGGAGTGGGTTGCCATTTCCTTCGCCAGAAGGAAGTCAATACCCATCTCTTTATTTTCCTTTTTGGGAAAGGGGAAAATGTACAGTATTGATTGTCTTCTCCCAAAATTAAGGGAATGGGGTGAGAGAAGAAGAACTGTTTATGAAATTTGTGTGTGTACATATATATATAAGCCAGGGAGACTGGGCTCTTTCCTCTGACATTCACTGGATTACTTAGGATTGCTTAAGTCACAGCGTCTAGCTCAGTGATGAGACCAATGTAAAGAAGAAAGGAAATTTTCACAGGTATACTCACACAGATATTGTTTCCCCTTTCCTTCCTCCCCAGCGGGACACTAGGGTCTAAGGCCGGTTAAGATGGGTGAAGAGATGAGACACGGCGCAGTGTAATTGTACCTGCCAAGCCAGCAGGGCAGCAAGCTTAACCCGTATGAGAGATGTAGAAATTTTTAAGCAGATGTGTTGTAAATTTTTAAAATACGTAGGAATACATCTTAATGACATTCTGTTATTTTCGTAACTGGAAGTACCAGAACCTTAGTATAATCAGACCAAGATATCATTAAGGGAGCTGTCTAGCTAGTGGCAAGGAGGGTTTGCCCACTTAATTGGCTGTGTTTTGAAGGAAAGAAGGACAAATTCAGGTTTATGTACCAATAAATTGAATATTACCCTTGGATGTGGTGATCCTTGCCTTTCTGGTTTAGATGGCCAATGTCTTTCACATTTCTTGGCTTATTTTAGATTTAGCATTAAAATTTGTGATTTAATGTGTGGAAAGAGTTCTCGAATGAGTTTGTTTGTTCCATTTCAGTTAGATTTAGTTGATATGGATAAGACTTAGATTGAAGTGAAGGCTTTCACAGTGAAATAAAGGACATAGGAATTGCATTAAAGTTCTCCTTAACCAGGAAAGTACATTTTAGAAATGTTATATTTTGAAGGTGCCCCTCTCCCTTTGGCAAAGGCAGGGACATAGCAGGCTCAATGCACAGCAAATGCAATTGAGACTATTCCGTTGGTTCCAATTACATGAAAACACAGCTTTAAAAAGTTAAAGCTCCTGCACAATATATACTGTCAGAAAGAGACCACCTGTAGTGATTGTCTTTATTAACTATTTCTAGAGGTCGGATGTCTGAAAAGAAATATAAACTATCTTTTTAAAAAACTTTTTAGTTGGTATTGTGTGTGCGTGCATGCTAAGTCACTTTGGTCGTGTCTGACTCTTTGTGACCCTATGGACTGTAGCCGGCCAGGCTCCTCTGTCTATTGAATTCTCCAGGCAAGAATACTGGAGGGGGTTGCTGTGCCCTCCTCCAGGGAATCTTCCTGACCCAGGGATCGAACCTGCATCCCTTAGGTCTCCTGCATTGGCAGGCAGGTTCTTTACCACCAGCATCACCTGGGAAGCCCCGTTATGCATCGGGGTGTCGCCAGTTAACAGACAATGTTCTGATGTTTTCACGTGAACAGCGAAGGGATTCAGCCGTTCCTATACATGTATCCTCTCTCCTCCAAAATCTTCTCCCAATAGGTCTGTGATGGTTATCCATTCTAAATGTAGCAGTGTGTACATGTCCATCCCAGACTCCTTGACTATCCATCCCTTCCCCCGTCCTTCCTCCAACAACCGTAAGTTCATTCTCTAAATCTGTGAGTGTATTTTGTAAGTTAAGTTCATTTGTAACATTTATTTTTAGATTCCACATATAAGGGATATCATATGATATTTCCCCTTCTCTGTCTGACTTACTTCACTCAATATGACAATCTCTAGGCCCACCCTTTCGGAGAAGGCAATGGCACCCCACTCCAGTGCTCCTGCCTGGAGAATCCCAGGGACAGAGGAGCCTGGTAGGCTGCGGTCCATGGGGTCGCTAAGAGTCGGACACGACTGAGCGACTTCCCTTTCACTTTTCACTTTCAAGCACTGGAGAAGGAAATGGCAACCCACTCCAGTGTTCTTGCCTGGAGAATCCCAGGGACGGGGGAGCCTGGTGGACTGCTGTCTGTGGGGTCGCAGAGTCAGACACGACTGACGTGACTTAGCAGCAGCAGTAGCAGGTCCACCCTTTAAACTACCTCGTTTTGCTGAGAACTTATAAACTTGAATTTTTAGATGCTTTCCTTTCCCTTAGGTTGGATGCCATATATGCTGTAATCTGACAGGAGAATGCCCCTTAGACTTCGTGTTCTGCTGCTTTTTGTGGTGGTGGTTTGTGGTTATTGAGTTGCTAAGTCATGCCCGACTCTTTGCGTTGTTGGCCATGATAAATCTATACATTGGTGGGGAAACAGAGGTGTTGGGGACAGGAAGTTTTGTCTACTAAAGACAAATTTAGTAGAATCATCAGGTAATATCATGATCTGATCAAACTGCAGTGGAAGGGTATGGCAGGTTATAAAGTGTTCTGTAGTAGATTCTATTATTGTGACCAATTATCTGTTCCCTTTCATGTAAGAGTATTACTCATCTTTGCTCTGATCAGGCCTCCCTATAGGTAGAGAATATTCCCTGCCCTTTAGGTTAGGGTGGATGACTTGCTTCTCCAATGGACCCTGAGTGGAATTAAGCAAAAACTTTGAATGCAACTTATAGTCTCTCTTTTTTTTGTCCCTAATCAACAAGAGGCCAGTATGTGCCTGAGAAGGGCTGCCCTCTGCCTAATCCTGCAGTTAGGAGAGAGATGGAGTGGACGTATTTCTGTCCACGTCAGTCCTGTTGTCAGTGTGCGGCTGTCAGTGTGATGGAGGGATATATTTTGTAGCTGTGAGCCACTAAGATTGTGAGCTTTCCTACTGTAGCCAAAGCTAACAAATGTAGATGAGACAATGAGAATCAGTCCCAGGGAGCTAGTAGATCTGCTTGACATGAATTACGTTTCAGGGAGAAATCATGGAGGATCTTAAATCAAGAGCCTAGGTATTCTGACTTTAGGGAAGAGTAAATGGTAACGGTATTTAGTTGGCACTAGAGTGCTAAGTGAGGTGCTAATGCAGGGGCACTTGACTGATACATTTATAAACCATTTGTGGAACACCTTTAATGGATCAAGCATCGTTTCAGGGACTGGTAAAGTAAATTTACAGTGTTCATTTTACAGAAATACACAGCCTAGAAAACATTATTAGACGGAACTAAAAGTGCTGGATTACAAGAATGCAGAAGTATAAATGAAGTACAGATAAGAGAAAAAATTGAATTTTGTTGGGGGCTTGTGCAGGATTTCCTAAGCAAGATAATACCTGAGCTGCATTTTGAAAGATGAATAACAGTCTGTAGGCAGAAGGGAAAATGGGGAGGGATGACAGAAGACCATGTACAGATAATTGTTGTCTAGCACAAACTAGGGGGCCTCCCTGCTGGCTCAGTGGGAAAGAACCCACCTGCTAATACAGAAGACGCGGGTTCAATCCCTGGGTCAGGAAGATCCCCTGGAGAAGGAGATGGCAACTCACTCTAATGTTCTTACCTGGGCTAATTCCATGGACAGAGGGACCTGGTGGGCTACAGTCCATGAGGTTGCAAAGAGTTGGACACAGCTTACTGATGGAGCACACACAGAGAATAATCTATAAGCCATTCAGTTTGGCCAGAGAATTAAATGTTAGCTTGGAAAGGTTGGTGCAGAAAGATGAAAATGAACATTTAGGGGTCAAATCAAGGGGAGCCTTTAATGCCAAACCAAATAACCTTGGCATTTACTCTCAGTAATAAAACTTCATTGGGAAAGATTTTAATCAGGGGAGACAGATGATCTGATTTTCGTTTTAGAATAATCACTTTCATAACTCTTAAAGGGTCCGTTGCAAAGGGTCAAGGTTAGAACCAGGGAAGATTAATTAGGAAGCCATTCCAATAATTTTCAGAGCCTTTTATTAGATTAGAATCAAATTTTACATATGATTTAAATTCTAAAATGGGAAAGGTGCAATTTGAATATAGTATCTATTACTCTGGAGTATTCTTCAGCTCCCCCACACATTGCAACGTAGATTCCAAGAGAAGTAGTTTTTGACCCTAATTTTGAATAGACCCCTGTTCTTTTGAGCATCATAAAAGTAACTGCTTTAAGCATCTTTGAATCTCTGCTCATCCCTGGTGAGGTGCTTACACTCAGAGAAGTACATTGGAATCGAAAATAACTGAGGGAACAGTTTACATCTCTGTTCAACACTCACAACGGAGTCTGTGTTCACTGGGAGGATCGGAGGTTCTCCCGCAGCTTTTAAATTCTTCCCTGTTGTCTTGCTTTTGTTCTTTTTCTTAAGAGCTCATTAATCTCAATCTACACATGATGAGACCCTGTAAGTGTAAGAAGGGAACATTTTAATGGAGCCAGAATCTTTTCCCGTGTCAAATATTCTTGACGACTGTTCATAAATCATCTGGTTTTGAGTCTGTGAGCTTTGGGGGATATGTGGAGTTAAAGTTTTGCTTTGCTTCAGCTTTTTATCTTTTTATTGGAGGGAAAAAAAATCTTACTCTGCTCATTCATGGGGAGTATCTAAGTCAAGTCTCTCTGTACTCTGCATAACTTGCTTTTTCCTCTTAATCCCTGTATTAAAGTCCACGACTGCTTATGATGTGACCATTTTATATCTTTGTGGTAGGTATGTTGTCCAGAGTAGTTTGTGATGATGGATCGAGAACCAGAATCCATTCCCATCTCATGGCTAATTTCAGTGTCACAGAAGCAATTATACCTCCTGTGCCCATGCTAACCCTAGAACTTTGACATCAGAAAGAGTTCAGGTCACTTTAGTGTTAACACCTCTTGTGGCCTCAGTGAACCTCTGTGAAAATTGCAAAATGGTTCTCCTTGCAGTACAGATAGATTCCCAAGCAAGTATGGCTTGCCTAGCAGAACTATGCACGTGTGTGTCTTCTGTTCAAAGACACACCTTCTACTTTTCCCCCTAGAGATGAAAGCTTCTGTCAGAGTGCTTTGCCAGCTGAGTGGAATACAGGTGAAAATGCATTCCTCATCCCAACCTGAGTGCCTTAGTGCAGTGATCTGGTGGCCATCCTGTTGGTGGCAGGAACCCCAGGCGTAAGCTCAGCTTTCAGACCAGAAATTTCCATTCATAATATTCCTACTTATCCCAAGCATCTCTTTTACCCAGGACCACCCAACTCACCCCCTCCAGCGTCTCTTCTAAGTTGCTTTCTCTCTTTCTCAATACATCACCAAAGTAAATGTAATCTTGTTCTTAATTTTTGTTATATCCCCTTCTTACTGTATCCTGCAGGCTTTGTGGTTTTTCCATTAGCTTTTGCTTTTATGGGGACAATAGCCAGTTTTGACAATAGAGCTTAAAATACTTTTAAATAGAACATAACAGTTTCCAAACATGGGGAAATGTGATTTTTGTCATAATAAGATAAAATTGAGGACCTGACAACTTGGGGCAAAAATGTGTTGAATGCTGTTTGTGGTTCAGTCATTGAACTTTTCTTCTGAAAATTGTGTCCCCTTCATTTTCTATCAACACTTCTCTGTGTGCATCTGTTTCTGGGGTTCAGATATCCCTGCTGTGTCAAAGTTGGAGTGTCATTCTGTGGGTTTAGAAAACAGTATGCTTGATAGGCTTCTACATTGAAGCAGGGTTAGAAATAGGTCACAGATGAGCTTGTTTCTCAAATTTGCTTTCTCATACTAGGCTGGTAATTGCTCCTAAGCAGCAATTTACTTTTTTTTTTTTTCTTAAGAGTCTTAGGATCACTCAGATACCAGTCAGGAGTGAATAGACCCAGGCATGGCAAACAATGTCACATACCCCTAACAGAAAATAATAACTACCTTTATATTAAAAGTCTGTTGCAAAGCTTTTGAACACATCCGTCTCAACTCTGTTAATGGTTCATGTGCAGATATAAATTCTTTCAAAGACATCACAACTCAGTTTTGCTAAATTTAATTTTGCCTTTATAATTTTAAATCAAACACCACTGCTTTGATTATAAAATCAATATAAAGCCAAAAGACAAATGTTCAAAATGAATATAAAATACGACAACCATATTTCAATGAAGTAGTGGTATGATTGAATTCCATCATTATTTTTAAAATAATTTTTATTGAATATCATTTGGGGAGAAAGTTAATATTCCATTCTTTTCTTATAATGAGAACTTTTAAGGTATATTCCCTTAGTAACTTTCAAACACCTAATAGAGTATTACTAACTATAATCACTGTGCTATACATTTGCACCCTCCACTTTGCCCACCTCCCTTCCCCCTACCTCTGGTGACCACCAATTGGTTACTGTTTATTTTTTTCTTTTTGCATCTATGAGTGTGTTTCTTTGTGTTTTATTTTGTTTTTTTTTTTTTTTCTCTCTTGTTTTTTTTGGTTGCATATGTCCTTTGGCATTTCTGTCAGTCACATTTCACTTTGTATAATGCCCTCAAGGTCCATCCATGTTGTTACAAATGTCAAGATTTCATTCTTTTTGTATGGCTAAATAACATTCCACATATATATGATATATATACATATATATCTATCACAATTTCTTTATCCATTCATCTGCTGATGGACATGTAGGTTGTTTGCATATTTGCATATCTTGGCTATTGCACATGAACATAAGGGTGCAGGTATCTCTTCATGTTAGTGTTTTCCTTTTTTGGGGGGAGGATGAATACCCAGATGGCAACCCACTCTAGTAGTCTTGCCTGGAGAATCCCCATGGCCAGATGAGCCTGGCGGGTGATAGTCCATAGAGTCACAAAGAGTTGGACAGGACTGAGGGTCTACGCAGCACAGCACACACACCCAGAAGTGGGATTACAGGGCCATATACAGGTCTGTGTTTACTTGTTTTTTAGGAATCTCCATACTGTTCTCCATAGTGACTGCACCAATTTACATTCTGACCAACAGGGCACAACAGTTCCCTAAAAGACATTGCGGAATTTGTTACTTCTTGTCTTTTTCGATCATAGCCATTCTAACAGATGTGAGGTCAACATTCCATTTTTGAATACTATGCATTTACTGGTGTTTGATGTCAACTTATTTGTCTTTATACATTTTTAAAAAGTCATAAATTTATTTTTAAAGCAGCTCTAAAGCCAAATTTATACAGAACAGTAATGCAAATGATCTTGAGATATTATTTCATAAACCAAAAAAAGAGGAGGGGGGGAAAGGATCTGCTTCCTAAGTTCTTTTGTGTGTGTGTATATGACATTTTAACATCTTTGGTATCCTTAGAATTAAGAATTGGACAGCACAGTGTAGGCCTTTCTTGTATTCTAGTTTTTTTTAGAATTCTGAGCTGTCCTGTGACATGACCAGTAGCAGTGGGCGATGTTCCCTTTCAGTCTATAAAGAGGATGTCAAAACTAGGCATGATAGGGGTAAACTTGAATTGTTAGCTGCAGTTGGGGAGGCTGTACTTTCAGACATTCATTTTGGTTAAAAATACCATAAATAATTTTTTGTATTATCAGGTTAGGCTAATTTTTAAAATAAAAAATTGTGAACTAATAAAAATTCCTCAAATCCAATGGCTTAAAACAATAATACTGCACTTCTTGTTCTTTCTGTCTTTCCTTTTCTAGGACGTGGGGACTTCTCATTCAGCTGGTTGATGGAAAACGTGAACAAGGGATTTATAGGCTAGGCCTGGATAGCATGCATTGTTTGTACCCACATTCCTTCCGGTAAGGCTCTGTCTCATGGCTGCACGGGTAGCAAAGAAGCCTGGAAAATATAGCCAAGCTGTGTGCCCAAGAGAACAACTGCTGGATGGCATAGCCTGATTAACTTCTCATCAATTAGTTTTTTGATTAATGACTGAAATAGAATAATGAATTTGGTTGCTTCTGACTCACTTGGCTTATAAACGAGGTTACTCAGCCTCTGCTCCAGATGCTCAAAAAAGTTAAACCATTTCCTATTTAGTTTTCCAAGTTACTAAAAAAATATGTAAAATCTTTGAAATTTATAGGAAAGAAGTGGTAGAATAAAGCTCAGTATGTTGGTTCTCAGAGTGTGCACAGGTTATTTGAGAGTTAATTATCCAGCATCTCCATTGTTCTTGCTCTTCTCACTGATTTTTATGCTATTATATGATTATGCCTTCATATTCACTGATATACTGAACTTCATAGTTCTCATGTGTTCATATATGCCTGAAAGGATCCTTTCTTCAATTACATATCCAGCTATAGATTGGTAGGAGAATATTGAAAGAGGGAGAACATAAATTTAAAGGGAATGGGTTTTTTGTTGACATAATTAAAATACATTTAACTTTATTTTCCTCTCAATTAAAAAAGCTCATGTGTAAGTTTAATGTCAACCATTAGCTACTTAATAACTAATGAGTTCATTTCTGGGAAGTCAGCATCTATTGTATTAAGCCCCCAGTTGGAAATGTGGAAAGATTCCCCCCACAAGGAGTACATCAAGGCTGTATATTGTCACCCTGCTTATTTAAGTTATATGCAGAGCACATCACGAGAAACGCTGTGCTGGATGAATCACAAGCTAGAATCAAGATTGCCGGGAGAAATATCAATAACCTCAGGTATGCAGATGACACCACTTTTATGGCAGAAAGTGAAGAAGAACTAAAGAGCCTCTTGATGAAAGTGAAAGAGGAGAGTGAAAAAGTTGGCTTAAAGCCCGACATTCAGAAAACTAAGATCATGGCATACAGTCCCGTCACTTCATGGCAAATTGATGCGGAAACTGGAAACAGTGGCAGACTTTATTTTTGGGGACTCCAAAATCACTGCAGATGGTGACGGCAGCCATGAATTAAAAGACACTTACTCCTTTGAAGGCAAGTTATGACTAGCCTAGACAGCATATTAAAAAGCAGAGACATTACTTTGCCAACAGAGGTCCATCTAGTCAAAGTGATGGTTTTCCCGGTAGTCATGTATGGATGTGAGAGTTGGACTATAAAGAAAACAGTGCTGAAAAATTGATGCTTTTGAACTGTGGTATTGGAGAGGACTCTTGAGAGTCCCTTGGACTGCAAGAAGATCCAGCCAGTCCATCTTAAAGTAAATCAGTCCTGAGGGTTCATTGGAAGGACTGATGTTGAAGTTGAAACTCCAACACTTTGGCCACCTGATGTGAAGAACTGACTCATTTGAAAAGACCCTGATGCTGGGAAAGATTGAGGGCAGGAGGAGAAGGGGATGACAGAGGATGAGATGGTCGGATGGCATCACCGATTCAATGGACATGAGTTTGAGTAAACACCGGGAGTTACTGATGGATAGGGAGTCCTGGTGGGCTGCAGTCCATGGGGGTTGCAAACAGTTGGACACGACTGAGTGACTGAACTGAACTGAACTGACCCCCTGGTATAAGCAGTGGTGTAGAGTTAGAGTAGGCATAGGACTGGCCATCATACTCTAGGTAATTAGGAATATCAGGTAATTAAATGTTTAGGAAAGGGTTGATTCATCCAGATTCAGTCTAGTCATACCCAAGGGATCCCCAGCCACGCCTCCTCCCAAAGTAGGTCATGTGCAGTAGATGTCCTGTACAAAGTTAGCGGTCTGCTTTCAGTTGAGGGGCTTGTTGGCAGATCCTGGCCCTTCATCCAGGATCCCCTTGTTATGACTGCCTAGTCCATTGCTGCTGCTTCCTTGGTCCATCTTGACAAAATCGCTGGTCTTTCTTGAGGTCTTGACTATGGCCTTCAGGCATAACTTGAGATTTGCAGCAAAATGTGTATTTCATTCATCTTGTCCAGCAGTAACACTTGTCTTCAGTAGCATCTTCTTTGATACTCTATAGCTGAAACATGGACTGTTCCACCTTCATTTCAGCAATATTAGTTTTTAATGTTGTCATTCATTTCCAGACTCCCAGGAATCAGCCAGGATTAGGTTAATTTTTCCCAACATATGAAGATACAGTTTGGTACACTACTTACTGCGTTGATTCTTATTCATTTTGTAGCAGGGTCAGATCTCTCTTTCTTTGCTTTTTTTTTTTTTTTTTTTGATTGCATTGGGTCTTTGTTGCTGTGTTCAGTCTTTCTCTAGTTGTGGTACACAGAGGCTACTCTCTAATTGCAGTGTACAGGCTTCATTGTGGTGGCTTCTCTTGTTGGTGATGCATGGGCTTAGTTGCCCTGCAGCATGTGGGATCTTCCCAGACCAGGCATCAAACCCATGTCCCCAGCACTGGCAGGCAGGTTCCTTCCCACTGGACCACCAGGGAAGTCCTGGTCAGATCTTTCTTTCATCCCTCGAATAGACATCCACATCTTGCAACCTCTCTCCTTAGGATTACTTCACTCAAGCTAGTTTTCATGAAACATATTGTTTCCTTCAACTGTTAATAGATGTAAGCTATTCTTCATTGCCCACCCCAAACAGGATTCTAGGGTCAAATGCCTTCGGGAAATACGACATATCATTTGTCTTTCTTGCAGTATCACATTAGTGTATTAAGTAACCAGATAATTCTTTAGCTATATTTATCTTTGTTTGACAAGCATTTCCTCTCCTTATGTGAAAACAGAACACATTTTTAAATAGAACACTTACGGATGGTGTTACTTGGAACACATGGCTTTGTGTGTCCAGAGAGTGGGGATGATCTTACTGTCCATCTTGTTACCATTAGATGCTGTGAATATGTCACAGGTTTATCAGAGGTATGGCTCAAGAAGCCATTAACTCAGGAAGAATTTTACACAAGAATGAGTCCTCATGAAAAATTCCCAAGGGATCCTGTCCTACCCTCTCATAGACAGATAGGGCATTGTGAAAATACCACTCCCCTATACATACACAGGGCTTCCCAGATGGTGCAAGCAGTAAAGAACCCGCCTGTAGATACAGGAGACACAGGGACATGGGTTCAATTCCTGGGTTGGGAAGATCCCCTGGAGGAGAGCATGGTAACCCACTCCAGTATTCCTGCCTGGGAAAGCCCATAGACACAGGAGCCATGCAGGCCATAGGGTTGCAAAGAGTTGGACCTGACTGAGTGACCTAGAATGCACAGACAGACACACATGCTCACACACACACACACACACACACACACACACACACCAAGATTTATGTTCTTTACACTAAAAATACATAAGATAGAGGGAAAGGCCTGAGACTCCCTCCCCCCAAAATACTAAAGTTGAGAAGGAATCAAGTTCACATTTTATCACCCAGTTTTACATAAACGCTTACCTCTCAAAGAAAGGAAGAACCATGTTAAAGGTGAGATCAGTGTTTCTGCTTTCTAGGGAAGGCACAGGTAATCCAGGAGGAACAGCCTCTATCCTTTCTGACTGTGGCTGTGGTGGGTGTGTAGGTTGTTCTCTGACACAGTGTAGGTCACTGGGAAGCATAAGGAGAAGCGGTCTTGTGGCCTGTCTTGCCTGGGGACTTGCCTACAGATCTGCCTAGTGGCCCACGCGAACCTCTCACCAGGACCCTAGCAGATCAACCAGAAACGAGTCCTGTCATCTAGGTCGCATGGCACCACAGTCTGAGAGCGTGGTCGTAAGCCTCCCTGGATGCTACGTGCTCGTTCCCTAACAGACGAGGAAGCGAGCTAAGGCATTACTGAGTGGGCCTGAAACTGAGAAATGTTTCCTTGTAAGAGAAAGGGGGCCAGAGATGGGCAGCCTCAGAAATTTCACTATAATTTTGACAGCCCTCTCCATCACCTTAATTCAATCAGCCTTCTTCTCTCTCAAGCACTCTGGATCACCTGTCTCACTCGGGAAATGCCACGCCTCATACAAGAAAGAGACTGACTTTTGTCTCTCGTTGGAAATCTTAACGTACTAGCCAACATTAATGAAGGCCTTTCCTTGTTGAAGATTCAGCTCAGGATTCTTCAGACCCCAAGTAAAGAGGCAGAAAATAGTGATTGCTCCAATTCTAACTCAGAATCTGTATCAGTAAGACTTTGACTGGGTTTCTACTTTCCTAAGAACACACAAGTCCTATGCTAAAATATATTTTTTTCCATAAGAAATCCAGTAGCATTATGTATAAGAACATCATATTTTTTATGCATACTTTGTGCTCTCAATAACTCTAGCATCATTGTATTGAGAATCTTTTACTAATACTTTCCTGAGTAGATTCTCATTAAACAGGCTTCTACATTAGTTGAAAATGTTTCTATTGGAGTCAATTTGAAGGGCAGGACCTCCATGTTACTATCCACAAATACTATCCTTTGATCCCTAAATTTCTCTCTTGATAGAAAAAAAAGTTATTTCCATTCATTTTGCCCAACCTGAAGAACTCAAAATTCTGTACTTTGGTAAGCATGTGTGAAGTCTGATAGTCTGGTGTTAGTTCTTAGACCTAAGGGCAGTTAAATCAGATGATTTTAAATATGTTTAAGGTAAATACATGGTTCTATTAGAAAATGACAAGTACATCTGGGCAAAAAGCTAAAATTTTTATGATTTTTTTTAATTTTAATTTTTTTAATGATTTTATACTATATTTTATAACACAAGTAAAAGATACTCTGCCAGATCTTTGAATTTTTCACTTAACAGTAGCAGTTGCCTTTGGGGAGTTCTTAATGTGAATTTATAGGGATATACATACCAAGAAAATAAGCATAGCCTTCTTCTGGCCTCAATATATTTTAATAAAATTCAGGTACTTGCTTTAGAATATTAAACAATAATAGAAAAAGTCAGAGAGGTTGTTGGTGGTGGCAGTGGGTGTGGCCCTGGTGGAAAAATATTTTGATCATTTGATTATTAAAAATTATTTGGTTTAAAGAGACAAATATTTAAAAAATCAGTGAATCTTACACCTTCAAAAGCTAAGCCACTATGAGCAGTTATCAAAATATGATTGTTCAAGAGTGAGAGCATTTTGAAAATAGGATACAGTGTTCACATTGTTCTCCTACATGGATTATTTCTGTACAACATGTGGGCTACTGTAGGTGCCTATACTTTGCGGGAAAGTACTGACACAGAGATACTTCTACAGCTTCAGGAATGCAGGTTTATAATCACATTTAACTCAGCCCACAAGACATTCATTTTTCATTTCTCAGTAAATAGCCCTCACACACTCCCAATTATAGTATGAGATAGTTTGAATTCCATTAAACTGAATATTTAGCTTTGGTTGGTAGATTTTAAATTTGTCTAACTTGGTGTTTAAACTACTTTAACTCTGATTGGCAGTTTCCATTGCCGGTGTAGCTTATTTAAATAATTTCTGTATTATAAAACAAAAGATGGAGAAAAATGGCCAGCAAATGCAGTAGCTCTTTATTTCTGAAAAGCAATCTTGCCTTCCTCATCAACAAATCAACATGGAAGGTAGTGTGACAAAAATAATTCAAGAAGAATATTCTTAAATTTCTGATATTAAAATTCAAATAATTTAACACAGAGAATATAGTATATGCAGACAACTTTGTGTTATAAATATGTAGGCCATTTTGAATAAACTGATTAGCAATTAAAAACCTGAATGATAGCACTGTTTTAACTTGTTTTTCTATTACATTGCCTTTTAGATTTTATGGAAACTTGGTTTTAATTGTGGAAGGAATAATGGAGACCTCTAGAGGGAAGTGGGTGATGCTTTCTAGAAAGTTGATTGTAGAGTCAAAGGTAGATGTGTGTTATTCTCTTTATCAGCCATTGTTCCAGTTTAGACCTCAATATCTTGCACCAAGATTACAGGAAGCTTATGAGCTGCTCTCCCTGGCCCTCTTCCTTCTACCGTAAATGCTGTGAAGTCTGAATTAGTGGGTTTTAAGTTCCTTATCTGAGTATCACAAACTCCCTGAGTGATCTATTTCTGGCCCTTATGGGCAGAGTTTCCATTTAAAAATTATTATGATTTCTTTAATTTCGTAAATTAAAAACTGCAGCTTTCCCATCAGGGTCTCCCTGATATTTTCCTTCCCTGTGCTTCTTCCATCTCGTCTCGAGTCTCACCTCAGTCGACACACTCCTCTCTTATCTACAGAACTCCTGGCCATCCCTTGAGTTCATGAAGTGTTCTGCAGCTTTGTATACCCGTTTGTATCTAGAACCCCCTCACTTGTCTGGTGAGCTCCCATGTAAACACGACATCTCAGTTTGAATATCCCTTCCATAGACCGGTTGATGCCTCGCACCCCACGCTTCTTGTGGAACATATGACAGCAACATGACTCTCTAACTGTTGCAGGCCCCTCCCTGCTGGGCCAGTGGTTAGGACGTCACCTTCCAATGCAGGGGTGTGAGTTTGGTCCCTGGCCAGGGAGCTAGGGTCCCACATGTCTCCTGGCCAAATGCATCCCCCCCAAAATAAAAAAAAACAAAACAGAAACAGTATTGTAAAAAATTCAATGAAGATATTAAAAATGAAAATGCATTATTCATTTTTGTATCAATTCATTTTTTCAAGTCAATACATAGTAGGGGCTTGTAAATCAATCAATCAGAATAGTTGTACAAATTTCAGATTTTGCTCTACTCAGCAGATATCTGCCTTCATTTAAAACCATGACATATCAGAACAAGCCATGTTAAATTTGGGCCTGACTAGTGAGTGACCTGACTTGAACCTTGTATTTTGTGTCAGGCCCCTAAGTGGGCAGATAAGATTTTGGAAATGATCCTGATGGATATTCATGAAGGAGCTCTGGCATCAAAATACAGAGGAAGAGAAAAGTAACAATAAAAACCCAGTAACTGGGAATTGATACTGTACATTTAGTATTATTAAAGTGCTTTTATGATTTTGAGCTTCTGTTCAAATCTAATTTCATGTTTTCTGACAAAAATATTTAACCATAATAACAGCTGGTTTTGTTACATTAAGCACAAGTACTATTTGTTTGTATATTAACTTGGCCTCAGTATCTTCATTAGCTAGAAGAATTTTAATATATATTTGAACAAGTCCATTAAAATAAACAATGTGTGCCATGCATGTGTGTAGGGTGAAGGGACCCACCTGATCGGCGTGGTTAGGTTAAAACAACAGGTACAGAAAAGTGTTTTGTTTTTTTCTGTATCTATTCTCCTCGGGGCATTGTTTCAAAGTAAAAGTTTGGGTTTCAAATTTACTTCTTTTTATGATATTTTTAGTGCTTGTTGCTTAGTTAATATTTTCAATGTTTCTCCCAGAAACTTGTCCTGGGGTGCTCATTGAACGGGAGAAGTTAACCATCAGATTTCCTGGGGGACGTTTTCACTGTGACAGTAACTCTTCTCCGAAGATTTTGGGAACCACATCCTTACTGTGAGGGCTCCTATAAGGCACTTTTTCACCGTTTGAAAGCAGGTTTCAGAAGTAAAGTGAGGGGAGGACTTTTCTCAATTTTTTTTTCTTTCTTTTTAAAAATTTCTATACTTTTATATCTCTCTTTTGTTTGAAAGAGTCGTTAAATGCTAAACCTTTAAGAAGTCATGTTATATCTCTAGATTTCAGTTCAGTTCAGTTCAGTCGCTCAGTCATGTCCAACTCTTTGCAACCCCGTGGACTGCAGCATGCCAGGCTTCCCTGTCCATCACCAACTCCCAGAGATTGCTCAAATTCAAGTCCATTGAGTTGGTGATGCCATCCGACCATCTCATCCTCTGTCGTCCCCTTCTCCTCCTGCCTTCAATCTTTCCCAGCATCAGGTGGCCAAAATATTGGAGTTTCAGCTTCAGCATCAGTCCTTCCAATGAATATTCAGGACTGATTTCCTTTCGGATGGACTGGCTGGATCTCCTTGCAGTCCAAGGGACTCTCAAGAGTCTTCTCCAACACCACAGTTCAAAAGCATCAATTCTTCAGCACTCAGCTTTCTTTATAGTCCAACTCTCACATCCATACATGACCACTGGATAAACCATAGCTTTGACTAGACAGACCTTTGTTGGCAAAGAAATGTCTCTGTTTCTTGGTGTGCTAAGTTGGTCATAGCTTTTCTTCCACGGAGCAAGCATCTTTTAATTTCATGGCCACAGTCACCATCTGCAGTGATTTTGGAGCCCAGAAAAATAAAGTCAGCCACTGTTTCCACTGTTTCCCATCTATTTGCCATGAAATGATGGGACCGGATGCCATGATCTTAGTTTTCTGAATGTTGAGCTTTAAGCCAACTTTTTCACTCTCCTCTTTCACTTTCATCAAGAGGCTCCTCAGTTCCTCTTCACTTTCTGCCATAAGGAAAGAGATTGAAATTTTGAGGTTGGAAATATAGATTAATTAGGAATGCATTATTATCCTATTGATACTGCTTTTTGTGTGTATATGTATGTGTATGTGTTCTTCACAAAAGTTAAGATCACTTGTGTGACAACAAGATTCTCTGTAAGATTTAAAAGGCATTTTTTAGTGAATATTCAAAACCTTCTTAACATACTAATTTGCAATAAGTTGGTACATTTGCTCCAATTTATGGCAGTGAATAGTCTATGGTGCATTCAGGCAAGATTTTACCTTTTTTCTTATTTACTGGAAGTGCTCTGTCTCTGGAAAAAACAGAAACATGTTTTCCCCAGGAGTAGATTGGACCGCCTACTTTGCACTTTGACCTTGTGTCTTCTAGCCTTAGGAGCATCTGCCCTTATAGAAGTCACGTGGCAGTTTCCTGGGGCTCAGGTGGGGTTTGATAAAGGGGGAGGGTGACTACATTGCATTAAGACCAGTGGGTTCCTCTTCCCCGAAACTAAAGAATATGTTTTTAGGAGAGCTGATGTGGCAAGTGATGGATGGGAAAAGGCAAACAAACAGGACCTATCCTTGAAGCCGGCTGCTCTGTTAAATTAAACACTCAGGAAAAAAGGATGAGAGCAACTGTTTTCTTTATATCTAATTTTATTTTAGAAGTTTAAGAAAAGATAGTCACATATGCTGTTTGGAGAAAAAAACTATTTGAAAGGGCTTTTAAATAATATTAGTAATACTGGAAAAACAAAGAGATACAAGGAGCATAGAGACAAAGAGATGTTCTGATCAACAGACAGCAGCTGTGAAGCTTTTTATTCTCCTCTTCCTCTCCTTCCTCCTCCTCTTCACCCCATCCTTGGACTGAGGAATCTACCCATTTGTACTTGGGATCTAATTCTTGTGCTCAAGTTGATTAGAGCTATACCTTATCACTCGGAATTTTTCAACTGCTGATTTAAAGATGCTATTTGTTTTCATAAAATTACAATTGGCTCAGTGTTTTCTTTTTTTTTCTTTTTTTTATTAGTTGGAGGCTAATTACTTCACAACATTTCAGTGGGTTTTGTCATACATTGATATGACTCAGCCATAGAGTTACACGTATTCCCCATCCCGATCCCCCCCCCACCTCCCTCTCCACCCGATTCCTCTGGGTCTTCCCAGTGCACCAGGCCGGAGCACTTGTCTCATGCATCCCACCTGGGCTGGTGATCTGTTTCACCATAGATAATATACAAGCTGTTCTTTCAAAACATCCCACCCTCACCTTCTCCCACAGAGTTCAAAAGTCTGTTCTGTACTTCTGTGTCTCTTTTTCTGTTTTGCATATAGGGTTATCGTTACCATCTTTCTAAATTCCATATATATGTGTTAGTATGCTGTAATGGTCTTTATCTTTCTGGCTTACTTCACTCTGTATAATGGGCTCCAGTTTCATCCATCTCATTAGAACTGATTCAAATGGCTCAGTGTTTTAAAAGTGGCTACTTCTAGTAGCTACTTCATTTTATCCTTTGACTGAATGAGCTACATATTTTAGAATTAAAATACATTTATACTGACTACCATTTTCTTTAAAATTGTCCTCTTATTTAACTTTTCAAAATGTCAGCATTAAGTATATACAGTGCATACAGAATCTCATGCTTGTCATTAGTGATTTCATATAATTGAAAAACAAAGATAAAGATCTGGAATAGGTTGCAAGTTAAAATATGATGGACTCTCTCAGCCTGGGTCCAACAGGAGAGAAAAACAACTTGAAAAGGGAAAGTTTAACACAGAGAATTATCAAGTATAATAATAGAGTGAAATAATGAGGGATTCAGTAGTAAGGATGAAAGAAACTCCAAAAGAATAGGAATAGCACATAGAAGAAGAGTCCCAAAACTTAGGGCTGAGATAAAGCACCCAAAGAAGAGCTCTTGCACACTGCTTTTAGACTTTGATGGAGAGAGTGTAGCCAGTGCCGCCGGCTGGCTGATAATTTACTGTGGTCCACACTAGGTGAGCACCGAAGAATTGATGCTTTAGAGCTGTGGTGTTGAAGAAGACGCTTGAGAGTCCCTTGGACTGCAAGGAGATCCAATCATTCCATCCTAAGGAAAATCAGTCCTGAATATTCATTGGAAGGACTGATGCTGAAACTGAAGCTCCAATACTTTGGCCACCTGATATGAAGAGCTGACTCCTTGGAAAAGACCCTGATGCTGGGATAGATTGAGGGCAGGAGGAGAAGGGGACAACATAGGATGAGATCATTGGATGGCATCACTGACTCAATGGACATGAGTTTGAGTAAACTCTGGGAGTTGGTGATGGACAGGGAGGCCTGGCATGCTGCAGTCCATGGGGTCACAAAGAGTCGGACACAACTGAGCGACTTTCAAAAAAAAAGGTGGAGGGAAGAAGATTGAGCTTTTTAAGGAGAGATAAGAAAAATAAACTCATAGTACCAGAGCAGAATGGAAATAGTGAAAACTGGGCTCAAATTCTAACCAAAATGAAGATGGGAGAGTGATAGCTATCTGATGGTGAAGGGATGGTGGGGGTGGGGGGCAAAGACTGAATAAATTTGTGAGATATTTTTAAAATATGACATTGAGTAATTAGGCCATGTAATTCCTAAGTTGTCAATATTATGTTTGGCCCTAAGGGATATGTAGTATTAGTAACAAGAATAACAACAAAAATAATACAGGAAGAGGAAGACAGCAAAGAAGAAGCCTTAGGGGGATGATCCGGCAAGCACGCCACTATGCAGTAGTGGGTTTGCTGATTTCAGCCTTATAATATAAGTCCTACTTTTGGTTTGTTAACTCACATGGTCCTGACTGATTGGGGGAGTGAGATTCCAAAAGGTCGAGTGATTTTTCTAAAGTCACATACTTAGCATTTGCTACAAGCTGAATCCAGACCCTGGACGATTGACATGTGAGCTTGTGCCCTCTCTTACTGTGCTAAAATGTCTTATGTAGAAGATTAAGAAAAAGTTTCAGTTCTTTATCCAAACGACGACGAAATACCCCAAATAAACTCCATCTTGTTGTGGAGATAACCCACAGATAGCTATGAAACAGTCCATGATTAAACCTGTATTTAATCTGTGTGTGGCACAAACTATAAATGTTGAGAATTAAAGTAGGTCAGTGAACACTGAAATTGAGCTTTTTAAAGGAAATTTTGAGTTGCTCATTCAAGCTGGAAATTATGCTTGTGAGGCAGCGGGAAAGGCAAATATTCCCTTAGGAAAATACTAAGAAACAAATCATGATACATGATGTACCCCGGGGACAATAGGTACAAGTGGGTTTGATTAAAGAGTAAGCATTTTCAGACTTCAGTTTAAGTCAAAATTATTCTTCGATTCCCTTGCCCCCTCCCAGCTCCATGTTGTTGTTTAGTTGCTCAGTCCTGTCCGACTCTTTGCGACCCCATGGACTGCAGGCCACCAGGATCCTCTGTCCGTGGGATTCTCCAGGCAACACTACTGAAGTGGGTTGCCGTTCCCTTCTCCACCCTAGCTCCATAAGCAGGGTGTATTGGCGTAAATCACTGGGTTATGATGTAAAGTGATGGTGAAAACAAAAACGAGAGGAGTAGCTACTTTCTGCTTATTCTTGAAAGTGACTCATTCAACACGATATGATTCCGTTTTCTCTGAAATAATCAACAGCATAGCTTGAAGAGCTATGTGTATTCAGAGAACAAAAATGTCATTGTATCTGGAAAGTGGTGGTAAAATGCAGTGTATTTTAAGAGAGTAAGGTAGGAATTTTCAATCAGAACATCTCCTTGGAGAAAAACGGTTTTTCCTGGAATGAGAGTTGGATCACTCTAAACGGTATTACGCACTTAGCAATCTCAATGATTACTTTACATTTAGAAATGGAGTGTGTACTAAGTGTCCTACAGAGAATTCTGAAATACGGTCTTACTGAGTATTCCTAACACTACTTTTGTGCAAATTCCCTTCAACTCATGTCTCTGGTGAATTTTATGATTTGTTTGTAGCTCTCCTTATAGAATTTAAATTAACATTTTGACTCTCTGTGAGGTGTGTGTGTGTGTGTTTTCCAAGCTGTTAGGCAATCTCTCACCTTTCTTTATTGCCACAGACTAATACTCTGGAAGCAAATTCAACCTAAACATCAAACATAATGAAAAATAGAACACTATGAAACAAAATTAATGGCTACAGCCCATATCCTGTGTTTCACTTTGCAGATTCATCTGGTTTATTATCCCCACGTGAGGCATATTACTAATGATGGCAATGATTTTGATATAGTGACATATGTCCACTGAATATTAGGGACCAAAAAACGAATTTCATCTAAATGTTTCTGTCTTAACCTGATGTGTTCATAATGATCTTTCACATAAGGAGATATAAAAGAAAATGCCTAAGCATAGTAACTTGGCAAGAAAAAGAAATCCAAACTGAAAAGGAAGAAGTAAAACTGTCACATGAATATAGATGACATAAGATTATTTAGAAAACCCTAAAGTGAAAGTCACTCAGTCGTGTCCGACTCTTTGCCTTAACCCCCACCCCCAGACTATACAGTCCATGGGATTCTCCAGGCCAGAATACTAGAGTGGATAGCCTGTCCCTTCTTCAGCAGATCTTCCCGACCCAGGAATTGAACTGGGATCTCCTGCATTGCAGGCAGATTCTTTACCAGCTGAACTACCAGGGAAACCCTAAAGACACCACCAAAAACTGTTGGAATGAATAAATGAATTTGATGAAGTAGCAGATTACAAAATTAGTACAGAGAAATCAGTTGTGTTTTTATACACTAATAATGAGCTCTCAGAAAGAGAATTTAAGAAAAGAATCCCGTTTAAAATTGTACCAGAAAGAATAAAATACCTAAGAATGAATTTAATCATAAGTAAAAGACCTGTAGTCTAAAAGACAGTGATAAAAAATTGAAGATGACAAAACAAATGGAAAGATATATGATGGTTATGGAGTGAAAGAATTAATATTAAAATGTCCATATTACTCAAAGCAACCTACAGATTCCATGCAATCCTTACCAAAATATCAATGGCTTTTTTTCATAACAGTAGAATAGAAAATCTTAAAACATGTATGGAACCACCAAAGATGTTGAATAACCAAAAAATAACTTGAAAAAGAACAATAAGAGGTATCATGCTCCTTTCTTTCAAACTATACTACAAAGCTACGGTAATCAAAACAATATGGTAGCTTTGAAAACTGACACATAGCTCAATGGAACACGTAGAAAGCCCTGAAATAAACTCATGGATATATGGATATTTAATTTATGACAAAGGAGGCGAGAATATAAATGGAGGAAAGACAGTCTCTTCAGTAAATGGTGTTGGAAAAACTGAGTAAATACACACAAAAGAATCAAACTGCACTACTATCTTGTATAAAAGTTAAGTTAATATGGATAGACTTGAATGTAAGACCTAAGGGTTCAGAACTGTTGACCATTTTAAAATCAGGTTTTTTTTCTCATTTTTTACTGTTAAATTATTAAATTAAAAAACACTTTTTTAAAGCCCTTTATCAGGTTTTCCCCAATATTTTCTCATAGTCTGTGGCTTGTCTTCTCACTCTCTTGGCAGTGTCTTTCACAGAGTAGAAAATTTTAAAGTTTAAGTCGAACTTACCAGTGATTTTTCTCATGGATGGTGCTTTTGCTGCTGTGTCTAAAAAGTCTTTGTTAAACTCACAACCATCTAAATTTTCTCCTATGCTATCCTCCAGGAGTTTTATTGTTTTGGATGTTATATTCAGGATGATGATATATTTTATGTTTTTCTTTTCTTTTAAGAATGTGAGGTCTGTGTCTAGATTATTATTTTTTTAATGTAGACATCCAGTAGTTTCAGCACCATTTGTTGAAAAGATAATCTTTACTTCATTGCATTGTATGTATTCCTTTTTCCAAAGAACACATATTTATGTGAGATTTTCTTTCTGAACACTCTGTTCTGTTCCATTGGTCTATGTGTATTCTTCTGCCATTACCCCACTCTTTTGGTTACTGTAGCTTTATAGCAAATCTTGAAGTCACATAATGTCAGTCCTTTGACTTTATTTTTTGCTTTCAATATTGTGCTGGCCATGCTGTGTCTCCCCTATCCATATAAACTTTAGAATCATTTTATTAATATTCACAAAACAACTTGCTGTTATTTATACTGTGATTGCCTTGAATCTATAAAGCAAGTTGGGAAGAACTGACATCTTGGTAATATTGAGTTTTCCCCTCCATGAATACGGGCAATCTCTATTTATTTATTTCTGATTTAAGTCATTGATTTTATAGTGTTCCTATATATATTTAATTAGATTTATACCTAAATATTTCATTTTTGAGTGCTAATATAAGTGCTTTGTGTCTTTAATTTCAAATTCTTTTTTTAATTGCTGGCACATAGGAAAGTTATTGCCATTTGTATGTTAACCTTGCCTCCTGAAGTTGTTCTATAATTATTGCTTATTAATTCTAGGAGGTTTTTTGAAAATATAATTAAAATGTTTTCTTCCTAGACAATCATGTCATCTTTAAACAGAACGTGGTGTGAGGAACTGACTCCTTGGAAAAGACCCTGATTCTGGGAAAGATTGAAGGTGGGAGGAGAAGGGGATGACAGAGGATGAGATGGTTGGATGGCATCACCGACTCAATGGACATGAGTTTGAGTAAGCTCCAGGAGTTGGTGGTGGACAGGGAAGCCTAGTCCTACAGTCCATGGGGTTGCAAAGAGTCAGACATGACTGAGTGACTGAACTGAATTGAACTGAATCTATTAACCTTTTACTTCCTTTTCTTGATATATTGTTAGCTAGAACTTCCAGTACAATATTGGAAAGAAGTGAGATGAGATAGTCTTACCCTTTTGCTGAAGAGTGGCAGATTATTTTTTGCAGGTTGTCATATATTCATAGAAACTTTGAGTTAGGATTTAATTTTACAGTAAATACACATAAATTCAATAGTCATTACTTTTACAGACAGTGTGTGTTTGAGGTTAGCTCTTTGAAGAACAGAAAAGCTCATTTAAGTCCCCATAACCTTATCTTAGGGTAGTGATTGTAATAATAGTAGGTTCCCTTTTTCTGGTATATTTCTCTGAAGGGAAGATCACCAGGGACTTCTTAGATAGTTGTTAACGTTTCTGTTAATGAAACATCTTAAACTTGGACTAATGAGCTCACTTAAACATATTGCTATTTTGAAATATGAAGTGGAAGAGATGAAGTGGAAAAGAGCATTTCTTTTCTACCATTAATGTTATTCACTTTTGGCTTGCATGGCTTTATTCATGGCATTAGTTTGCATTACATTCTTTTAGTATCAGCTCTCCCTACTTTTATCTTTATTGTTTTTGGGTTTCTTGTTCTGATTTCCAACTAAGTATTTAGATTAGACACACTATCAGTTGTTGACTAGTCATAGCTTCCTTTTTAAGGCATCGACTCCTGGTCAAATTAGGTATACGTTAAGTGCAGGAGTGAGTATAAAGTACATGGACTCCAGGGCTTTAGCTTCAGCTGAGTCTTGGAGAAAGTAAGTTATGTAGAAGGGGGCTGGGAGCATGATGTACATACATGGGTATTCTTTAGCTTGGATTACCCAGTGCATGGGGCTTAATTTTCATAAAAGCCCTCGATCATCAAAGACATGAACTGAGGAACAAACTAGATAGGCTAGAAATTAGGATCCTTTTATTTTTATTTTTTAACTTGTTAAATTAATTTTTATTGGAGTGCAGTTGATTTACAATGTTGTGTTAGTTTCTGCTATATGGCAGAGAGAGTCAGTTGCATATATACATATAGTCACTCTATTTTTTATTCTTTGCCCATATAAATCATTACAGAGTATTGACTAGAGTTCCCTGTGCTATGCAGTGGGTTCTTCTTATTAGTTATCTATTTTTTTACAGTAGTGTGTATGTGTCAGTTTCCCAATTTATCCCTCCCGTGCTTTTCCCCTTTGTGACCGTAAGTTTGTCTTCTACTCTGAGACTCTATTTCTGTTTTGTAAATGAGTTCATTTGTACCATATTTTTTAGATTCCACATAGAAGCGATATCCTTTATTTGTCTTTCTCTTTCTGACTTACTTAGTATGACTATCTCTAGGTCTCTCCATGTTGGTGCGAGAGGCATTATTTCATTCTTTTTATGGCTGAATAATAGTCCATTGTATGTATATACTGCATCTTTATTGGTCATCTGTCAATGGACATTTAGGTTGCTTCCATGTCCTGGCTATTGTAAATAGTGCTGCTATGAACATTGGGGCACATTTATCTTTTTGAATTATGATTTTCTCTGGATAGACGCCCAGGAGTGGGATTGAAGGATCATATGGTAGCGCTACTTTTAGTTTTTTAAAGAACCTCCGTACTGTCATTTATAGTGGCTGTATCAATCTACATTCCCACCAGCAGTGTAGGAGGATTTCTTTTTCTCCACATTGGCTTCCCTTGTGGCTCAGCTGGTAAAGAATCCACCTGCAATGTGGGAGACTTGGGTTTGATCCATGGGATGGGAAGATCTCCTGGAGATGGGAAAGGCTACCCACTTCAGTATTCTGGCCTGGAGAATTCCATGGACTATATAGTCCATGGGGTCGCAAAGAGTCGGACATGAATGAGCAACTTTCACTTTATTTCACACTTTCTCCAGCATTTATTGTTTGTAGATTTTTTTGATGATGACTATTCTGACCAACAAAAGCCCAGCTAGTCAAACCCATGGTTTTTCCATTAGTCATGTATGCATGTGAGAGTTGGAGTATAAAGAAAGCTGAGCACCAAAGAATTGATGCTTTTAAACTGTGGTGCTGGAGAAGACTCTTGAGAGTCCTTTTGACAGCAAGGAGTCAAACCAGTCATTCCTAAAGGAAATCAATCCTAAGTATTCAGTTTCAGCTGAAGCTGAAACTCCGATAGTTTGGCCACCTGATGCAAAGAGCTGACTCATTTGAAAAGACCCTGATGCTTGGAGGGATTGAGGGCAGGAGAAGAAGGGGATGACAGAGGATGAGTTGATTGGATGGCATCACCAACTCGATGGACATGAGTTTGAGTAAGCTCTGGGAGTTGGTGACAGACGGAGAAGCCTGGCGTGCTGCAGTCCATGGGGTAGCAAGGAGTTGTACACAGCTGAGCAACTGAACTGAACCTATTCTGACCGGTATGAGGTGATTATAGATTTGATCTGGATTTCTCTAGGATTTATTTTAAATACACAATTGACTTTTGAACATGAAGGGGTAGGAGAATTCAGTGTCCACACATATATAATGTAAAAAAATGCATGTATAGCTTAGAGTTAGGCTTCCATGTAAATGGTTCCTCCATATCCATAGTTCTGCATCTAGGAATTCAACCAACTGGGGATTGTGTAGTACTGTAGTACTTAGTATTGAAACAATCTGTGTTGTCAATGGATCCACATACTTCAAATCCATGCTGTTCAAGGGTCAACTTGTTCCGAAATATAATCTTAATTTTCCTCTCAATTTTGGTAGGACTCAAGTTTAACCATTGCTGATTTTATTTCCTACATGTAACACCGCAGGGCATTCCCTCTTTCTTTAAGCTTTGTTTAAGCTTCCTGTTTCTCCAACCCTTTCCTCCTGTGACTTCTATTCCATAGAGGTAGTGTAGTTTGGGGAAACAGAGACTGAATTAGGGCCCTTCTTCTTCGGGGTGCCAACACAATGACTTTCGAAAATTGTTTTAACTCTCAAACCTCACTTCCCTCATCTATAAAACAGCCACTGAACAAAAGAAAGCATCAAATGCACACCTTCAACTTCTATTAACTTCTCCTACACATTTATCCAGATCCTCTTTATCCAACTACATCTCCTTCTACCTGATCTTTGGATGATACTTTTCTATATTTATATCTGTATACTGTTCTATTGTAATTTTGTACCACCAGTAATTGCATATTTCTTCCTTACATTTTTAGTTACTTCAAGGTCCAATACTTACTCTTAGAATCAAATCATAGTCATTTCAAAACAAAGTAAAACAGTACAAACAAAAATCAAAAAACTACTTTTCCTCTTTGGTTGAACTTTGACTTTTGTGAGCTTTCTGCTTTCCTGATGAATACAACTTCTCTGTAAATCAAAATAATGATCAGTGTAAAGGCTCATTAAATAATTACTAAAGTAGGTAGATCTTGAGCTGGAACATGAAAAAAGTGATGCATGTAGAATACTGTGATAGTTGAATGAGAGAACTTCTTGCAGAGAAACATAGATAAACAAATAATAAACCAAATGTTTATATGAAGAGAAAATGATGTATAAACAACTCAACCTAAAACACTCATTAGAATTTAAAATGAAAATGCCAATCACAGTTTTGTGTACTAGAAAAAAGACTATTAAGTTTTTTGTGTGTGGTGTGAGTTGATGTAAGGAGTAGAGAGGTTTTAATATGATAACTTACTACAAGGGCAAGCTATTGAAGAACTACACGTAAAACCATTTTAAAATTGATAAATTTAATATGGAAATAACTTCAATTTTATCCTTGTAAAGTTTTGTTTAAATGAGTGATGCACTAGTTCATAGTATCATTTCTTTTGTATGTCAACAGATTGAGCAGTGAGAGAGATAGACTGAATGGAATTAATTTATACAAACTTTAAAGAGTGAATCCGTTGGGACTATTACAGTTACAGATGATAAAACCTTAACTCAAGTTACATATTTGAAGGAGAATATTTTGGTTCATGAAACTAAGGAATTTCAAGGGGGTGAATACCACTAATTTAAAGCATGATGGGAGTCTAAGATTTCAAATAAGAGCATTATTTGAAATCGTGCAACTCTTTCCATTGCCCTACTCTGTCCCCCTTTGTTGTGCTTGATGGTCTTTTCGGCTTTTAACATGAATGTATGTATGATGAAGTCACCCAGTGTCTTGCGCATGTAGTCTCCTAACTAACCGCTTCACCCCAAAGAGAATGCTGCTTTTCAATAATTCAAGCAAATCTCCAAGTTTCACTCTTATTGGGTCAATTTGGCTCCATCCCTTCGCTGACCTAATTGTTTTAGCCAAGAAACTTGAAGGTTGTACTTGGTCAGACCTGTGTTATGAACCTTCTGCTTGATGGCAGTGGGAGAGACGAGGGATGGTGTATGTTAATTCTGTCCCTTCCCCAACTATATGCAATGAGAATACATAAGAGTGATGACCCTTTGAAGGGAAAATAAAACAGAAGATGGGTTACCAGAAACTGGAATGAGCAAAACAAAGTAGAGTCAAACAAAAAATTTAACACGAAAAGCAAAACCAAGCTCCAAACAAAAGCCCAAAACAAAACACAAAACGTTTCTGACTAATGCAGAAATATCAGTTTATCCTTTTAACTCACTTATACATTACTAAATTTAAGGAAGTTAATCCAGATTTTTAGCTAGTGTATAGCCCTCTGGAATTACTGAAGTATTAACATTTCAATTCTGGTTGTGCTTGAGTTCTGTGAAATAAATTCATGCACACACAGGAAAAAATGAGAAAAGTCAAGTTTAAAAATGATGAGAATATGTGGCCTTCCTATATGGGGAAACCTATATCATCTGGCTGCCAGGGTGCAGTGAATCTAAACAAGTGGAGAGAGTTCATTCCTTAATAGTCAGCTCACTATGGTGACCTCAGATTTGGGCCTATAGTACTCCCAGACAGAATTATCATCCCATCCTATTATTTTTGTTTTCAATTTATATTTTCCATTGCCTTAAAACATGCTTAGTAATTACTTTAGTATCCTACTTTTCTTTGTGGTTGCCATTACAGGAAATGATATTTTTGAGAATTGTTCACAAAAATCATAAGCCTACAGCAATTATTATACCACACAGCAGAATTTCCTGTTTATGTTCTATTTTATTAATAATTTTGGAAAATTGATGACATCATGGTATTCATTGGTGATTAAGAGACTGATCATATTTCTCATTGCTTAATGGAAGGTTAAATTATACCCTAGATACAAAATTCTCAACTAGAATTTTAAATCACATTGCAGTTGGTTTAAAATATAATGATGTCTGGTGGGGGTAATGAAACGCAGGGTTATCAGTCTCTGGTTTCTTCTATCTATAGCTCATACATTTTCTTAGCAACATCACTACTCCATTCTATTTAATATGTGGCCTATCTTCTTCTAAAAAAGATTATGATTGATGTGCCACTCACCACCGTTCCTTCCCTCAAAACTTTGGTTGAGTATATTGCTCTGGGTTTCTGATGTCTGCTTTCTTCCCTCTTACATATTTGCTTTCGTTTGTTTCATAAAACAAAATTTGGGGAGAACTCTTTTTTAAGTTTATTTATTTTTAATTGAAGGATAATTGCTTTACAGAACTGTGTTGGTTTCTGCCAAACATCAACATGAATCAGCCATGGGTGTACCTACGTCCCCTCCCTGGGGAGCCTCTCTCCCCACCCCACCCCTCTAGGTTGGTACAGATCCCGGGTGTGAGTTCCCCGAGTCACAGCAAATTCCCATTGACTGTCTATTTTGCATACGGTAATGTAAGTTTCCATGTTACTCTCTGGGGGTGGGGTAGGGGTGGGGACTCTTAATGCTTGTTAATTTTGCAAACTTTGGAGCACCTCTCGAGTCATGTCACAGTTTTTCATAACATCCAGGTCATAATTGGAAGCCCTTAATATATATACCCTTGAGTAAGCCTCTACTGCACTTGTTTTTAATATGCTTCAGGACACCATCAGGGGGTAGTATGCGTAATCTGTACGAGTCAGCTTTATGTTTTTCGTTAGTTCACTTCCTTGTTCCCCTGAGTTGTATTGTATAGATTCTAGAAGGAGTCTGAAAGAGAGAATTTAGCCTTGTTATATTAAAGCCTGTGTCCTAAATACTGACAGTCCTGTGCTTTGGTTTAACGTCTATATTTCCCCTTTTCACTGAATCTTGCAGCCTGCGCTCTCCAGGCCTTCCTGGTTGGGGTTTCTGAATGGTAGCTTAATGCCTAGAGTTTCAGCAACAAGCATGTTGAGCATTTAGTGATACACATACTGTGGAATTAGGGGAAGCAGGTGCAGTTCCCGTTGTCAAGATTGATGATCTTTAATGCTGCTCAAGACAGGAAGAACCTAGCAATGTTTTCTCAGGCCAGCATCTGCCAATATGAAATAAATTTTAGCCACTATATGCTGCCTCTGGATAGAGCTTCATGAGCAAGTTCCATAGATTGTCCAAGGCTTCTGATGACTCTAAACACTGATGATCATTAAGGACTTACCAAGTTTAAGGTATGGAAATACAAAAGTAATATACAGTTCAGATAGAACTTTTTCTTATGCTAATTCTTCACGTATGGGAATTGAGTCTTCTTCCCACTATCATTTTATCCCATAATTTATTTACTGCTGTACTTCCTAATAAATCTTTGCCAGCTCCAAAAACAAGTGTTGAATTGGAATAATTTTAGACTATTTTTCTTGGGTAATGGAAATAGAGATGATTTTATCCCAAAGAGGTAATTTGAGGGATAGTACCAATGGTGACTATTAAATCATGGATCTCTACATTTAACAGATGGCTGTCTGAGGAATTAGACTTAAGAAATGAGCTTTCAGTCTAGAGGCCTTGCTGCTTTAATGCCCCCAAAGGAGGCATATTGTTGGAGAGCATCTAGGGAAGGAAGCTATTTTCAGAGTGTGATGTAATCGCTATTGGAACACAATTCAGAGTGTGATTCTGAAAGCAATACCTTTCCCTCTAGGCAGAGAGAGCCTTTCCAAGAGGAATGACGTGGTTTCTAACAAAACATGGAGGTCGTTTATAATTGACTTTTTCCATGAGCTAGTTTTAAATAAGTCTGTGATATTTGCCTTGGATGTTAGAAATAGTCCTAGGTACAACCTTGAGATCATCTTTACCAGGAAACTAGATTTATTTTCTGATTATCATTGTCTGAGAATAAGAATAAAGAAGGAAAGCAAGAGTTGCTTCATTCCAGGGTGAAGTCATTGCCATACTAGGCTAATACAGATAGCTGTGGGATTTTCCTTAATTCATCCAAGGATGTGTGTGTGTGTGTGTGTGTGTGTGTGTGTGTGTGTGTGTGTGTGCGCACACGTGCGTCTAACAACAATAATAATAAAATAAAGGGATAGATTAAAACAATGTAAGTGGCTAAAAACTGAGATAAAAAGGAAGAGATTTATTTTTCACGAACTACATTGAAAATGAAATGGAAATAACAAAATGAGAGAAGATTTCATTTCGAGAGCCCTACATTCTATTTTCATTTTAAAGTCAAAAGCATACTGAATAGTCACTTATATAACTTTTCCCCAAAAGCGTTGTGAAGACATAACTTGAAATGGCAAGATTTAGTCTTCACTGCAAATCCTCTTTCCTACACTGCAGAGTAAAATTATTATGCAAGTCATTGTCTTACCCGCTCCTTACCACACATTTCCCAGGCAGTGGAGCTGAAAAGCAATCTTAAAGATCCTACATGTCATCTCTTAAGTGTTCATTTAGAGATAATTAGACACTCAAATTCATAAAACTATGCGGTATGCATGATGTCAGATGAGATTGTCATAAACCTGCCAGCTAATTTTTGAAAACGGGGCGGAGGGGAAAAGCAAGTAATGGGGAGAGAAGGCTTGTTAGAACAACTTACAAAGCTCAAGGGCTGTCTTGACTGTGATGCTGAGGTTCCCCACAGTGAGAAAGATCGTGAAGAATAACCTATCTAAAAAAGAATAGGACCAATTTAGACACTAATCTAAGATTCTTCTGTTTTGTGTGTGCCTCTGTGTGTGAAGCTATCATTGAACCTGATTCTTGATATCAGTTGGAGAGAACCCCACTTCATGACATCAGAATTCTTGCAGTTACGTTTAAAAAAATATTTGGAGCATTTCTTTAAATTAAAAAAAAAAAAAACAACTTCTTTTTTGCAACCAGTAATAGAGAAATCTTGGCTAGGAACTATTGCAATAAATAGAACACATTAACAGCAAGTCAAAGTTGTTTGAAACATTATGTAGAGTCTGTTCTAGAATTGCCTTGAGACAAAAAAAAATCTCATGGGAGAAAATTTGGAAGCCCTGCAGCATGGCAAACATATTTCTTTGAGTCAAAAAAAGGCAGTCAAGCCAAAAATGATGGCTTAGTGTACAAAAATATCAAAGAGTGCAGTTTATTTTTACTTAGGAGGTGAACTTGAAAATTTAGTTGAAAGTCCAAGGTTAATCCAGATATTTTTCTAGGAATTGGATGAAAGTGTAAATATTAAGAATACTGCTGATCTATCTTTTTGTAACCTTGTTGATACTAATGTCTATGAATACATGTTAATTTTCAAAGTATTTGATATGATAATTAATGTAGACATATCTGCAAAAATAATTTGTGTATGTGAGCAAAGCATTAATGGAAAAGAGAAATGCAAACTGGCAGGATGGTGGCTCATCTGAAGGTCACTGCACCCCCTCAGTGCTTCTGTTAGAACCAAGTATTTATCAACACTTTCAAAACAGTTTAACCTTGACTGTTTTTGAGTTCTCATGAGTAGTAAAATTCTGAATTAAATTTTAAATTTTATTCAATTACACAATTTTTAAGTCTTTAATGAGATGTGCTTTTGCTAGCTTGCTTTATTAAACAGACATTTTCTGACTTAGTTTGAATCATTGCTGTTCAGAGTTTTATGAACTGAATAAAAAGTGGCTTAAAACTTTTTCACATAGGTAAAAATGACACTATGCCAAACTGTAAATCTTGATGTGGTGAATGAGGGCAGCCATCCTTTTAATGATAAAGAATGACTCAGAAAGTACTTCAGTTATCATATGTATTTTCAAGCCAGGACACACTCAAGGGTCAACTACAATGTAAGACTGACATTTTCAACATCTCATGACAGGATTGCTTTAGAGAAAACCAAGTCTAAGGGTTGATGTAAAAACAGTGAGGATTTATGTATATATTCTTTGAGAAATGTAGGTCATTTATATTATGAAAATCACAGCATGATTTTAAAAAGTTGAAGATTAATATCAGGCACCTATTTCATGAAGAATTTATTGAAATATATGTAAGACTGACAGGTGGATCACAAACATTTCAATCCTCCACAAAACACAAGAGAGCTTGATCTCTCGACACAAAGAAACATGATTCAAAATTCCTGTAAGAACAGCGTGGGAATGCTGTATTAAGCTCTCTCTTGGATAGTGCTTTCTGGCCTTCCTCCCAATGTCTAGTCTGAAACAGTCCTTCCAAGTGAAAGTCGCTCAGTCGTGTCTGACTCTGCAACCCCATGGACTATACAGTCCGTGGAATTCTCCAGGCCAGAATACTGGGGTGGGTAGCCTTTCCCTTCTCTAGGGGGTCTTCCCAACCCAGGGATCGAACCCAGGTCTCCTGCATTGCAGGCAGACTCTTTACCAGCTGAGCCACAAGGGAAGCCCACAAGAAATAGTCCTACATGCAGATGAATATTTAAAGATTCATGCATGCAGATACGTTTGCCCTTTGTATGCATGTTATTCGTGAGCCTGTTTCTAGAGACACTAGGACCCTGAGGAAAGATGCAATACTGGCCGAAGCTGCTGTGTTTGTTGCTCTTTGATTCAGTACAGAATTTTAGAAATTGAGAGACTAATCATTCTTTCATAGAGAGTGATAACATAATGTTTATTATCACAAATGGGAATGCATTTTGGAGTAGAGTGCAAAATCCCGTTGAATGCTTAAAATGAACCTCAGGCTCCCAAAGAAATTTGAGATTTTTGGAAAGATGCTTGGAGGATGCATTCAGGCTAGAAAGTCATGCTCATTCTATGAAGAGTAAGCTCCTTAGAGTTAGAGAAAGGTGTGTGGTGTTCAGACATCTTATAGTCTCTAGTGACTTTTTGATTTTGTATTTAGTGAGATTTCTGTGATGACACTTACTTAAACAGAAACTAGACCATCTTTTTGATAAGCTGTAATAGGGAGAAATCAAGTAGATTTTCAGTTGACTGCAACAAGATTGAAGTTCTCTACAACCTCCAGATTTAATAAAACTAGGTGGTCTTTTTGTTACTTCTCTAAAGAAATTAAATTGTACATGCATGTTCACTCCTTTGATCTTATTTTTCATTTCTTCTGTGACAGCTAAGGTTTTTAAAACTTTGGTTCAGTTTTCCAGCATTGTTATTTCAAAACTTAGTATGGAAAAGTAACCTTTTGTAAAGTTTTGAGTTTGATGAAACTTCTTAAATAGTAACATAAATATATAAAAATATGTATATATACATACATACATACATGCACGAACATATCTAAACCTACATGCATGTGCTAATTTTTTGTTTTTTATGCAATATACTTTGAAAAGTAAACACTGGTAGGTTTTATAGTAGCTGTAGTTTACATTATGTAATTTCTGCCATGTTATATACTATTTATCTGTGACATGAAATGCAACAAATTAACATTTTTTTTTTGTTTTCTAAAATCTTACAGATGGAGAGCTTCCCCCCATCTCTCTGCATAGATTTTCATATTTATATAGAATAATGTAAAAAGGGCTTGTTGGGTGTGTATCTGTAGGAATAGTATGAACTGCCAAAGTGTAAACTGTCTGAATGCCTGTCACCTCTTACATTCCCATGCAGCACACAGGGGGAGCTGCTCCTAGAGTTTTTAGTGGCTCAAGGCTCCTTTGAAGTGCTCCCTGCCTTCTCATTGACTGGAAATTAGTCCTTAATAGCTCAGTTGTCTTCTCACAAATGTTTGAAAAAGCTGAGCATAAACGGAAATCCCAATGGAAACAATGATTGTTTCCCAGGCTTGCAGAACCTAATGTCTCTCTGAATCTGGGCCATTACTGATTATTAAAACCCTTTTTGTCTAGTTCTCCTGCTGTGTATGACATCTTACTGTGAAAAGCAGGCCCCAGAGGGGCACAGCTGGAAACCAGACATAACGGGATCCTAGGGCCCAAAACATTCTGAGATCTCCTGTGATTTCCCCACGTGCTCACTTAGAAATGCTAATGCTTCCATCTTGTATCTGTGTGTGTGTGTGTGTGTGTGTGTGTGCGTGTGCGTGTATGTCTATTCTGTGATGAAGAATATTATTTGAGATGCTGCTTGAGAAACATGATTCGTGATGAGGATGAGGGTGTTGACGTCTGAGAATTATAAAACTTCGTTCTGCAGAATGTAAAGCACAGTGACTGAGTCTGATTGTGTACCTAAGTCTGCTCATTGATTGAAGCTGGAAATGCATTAACTATTTTATGACATGAGCCACTTTTAAAAAGTTTTCTTTCCAGGAAAATGCAGGCTATACTAAGATCTAGGTTCTTAGACTGTACCATCTGTCTAACAGTTTCTTAATTTATAGGTTATCTTGGCGGTCCCTTTCCATTATGATATTTTATGATTTTTCAAAGAAAAGTTTTTTTTTTTTAACTTTATTTGAAAACCGTGACTATTGAGTTTTTATCTAATCAATACTTGTTTTCCTCTCTATAATGAGATAGTGCAGGCAGGCTCATTTTTTATTTTGGTCTGTCATATGTTCAGGCCCTCCTATTAGTGTCTGAAATTGTATAAGTATGCAGGAAGTTAAAAATACTTTGGGCAATGCTGGAAACATTTAGTAGTTGGTGCATGAAAAGAATGTGTGCAATGTAGTGGTTATTAGTATGCCTATTTAATTATGGAAATAATTGTGTTAAAATAATGGGATTTTTAAATTTAAACTTCTTAAACATCCTGATTTTTTTTTCAAGAGGTGTGGGATGCAAACTATTAAAATTTATATCTCAGGGAAAAAATTTGACCCACTTTTTTAAGAACTAAGAATAAGACACTGAGTAATATTCACTGTGTGTATGTGTCACGTCTTCTTCATCCATCAGTCTGTGGACAGTTAGGTTGACCTGATGCCTAGGCTATTGTAAATAGTGCTGCGGTGAACACTGGGGTGCGTGTGTCTCTTTCTGTTATGGTTTTCTCGGGGCCTTTGCCTAGCAGTGGGATTGCTGGGTCCTGTGGTAGTTCTGTCTTTAGTCTTTTCAGGCTCCTCCACATTGTCCTCCATAATGGCTGTATCAGTCTACATTCTGACCAACGATGCAGGAGGGTCCATAACTCAGCCATGGGGCCATTTGTAGAGACGTGGACGGCCCTGGAGTCTGTCCTACAGAGTGAAGTGGGTCAAGGAGAAAAACAAACATCGCATATTAATGCATGTATGTGGAATCTAAAAACACGGTACAGACGAACCTATTTACAGGGAAAAACATACCCGCATGAATGTAGTTCCAAATAATAGCAAAGAGAGATAAAAAGCTTTCCTAAATGAACAACCAAATAAATACAGAAAAACAATAGAATGAGAAAGACTAGAGATCTCTCCAAGAAAATTAGAGATACCAAGGGAACATTTCATGCAAAGATGGGCACAATAAAGGACAGAAATGGTATGGACCTAACAGAAGCAGAAGGTATTAAGAGGTGGCAAGGATACACAGATGAACTATACAAAAAAGATCTTCATGACCCAGATAACAATAATAATGTGATCACTCACCTAGAGCCAGACATCCTGGAATGTGAAGTCAAGTGGGCTATAGGAAGCATCACTACAAATACACTAGTGGAGGTCATAGAATTCGAGCTGGGCTATTTCAAATCCTAAAAAATAATGCTGTTAAATTGCTGCACTCAATATGCCAGCAAATTTGGAAAACTCAGCAGTGGCCACAGGACTGGAAAAGGTCAGTTTTTATTCCATTCCCAAAGAAAGGCAATGCCAAAGAATGCTCAAACTACCACACAATTGCACTTATCTCACACGCTAGCAAAGCAGTGCTCAAAATTCTCTAGGCTAGGCTTCAACAGTATGTGAACAGAGAACTGCTGGGTGTTCAAGCTGGATTTAGAAAAGATAGAGGAACCAGAGATCAAATTGCCAACATTCTTTGGATCATAGAAAAATCAAGGGAACTTCAGAAAAACATCTACTTCTGCTTCATCGATTACACTGAAGTCTTTGGCTGTGTGGATCACAGCAAACTGTGAAAAATTCTTCAAGAGATGGGAATACCAGACCATCTTACCTGCTTTCTGAGAAACCTGTATGCAGGTCAAGAAGGAACAGTTAGAACTGGACATGGAACAACAGACTGGTTTCAGATTGAAGAAGAAGTACATTAAGGTTGTATATTGTCACCCTGCTTATTTAATTTATATACAGAGTACCTTATGGCAGAAAGTGAAGAGGAACTAAAAAGCCTCTTGATGAAAGTTTGAAGGAGGAGAGTGAAAAAGTTGGCTTAAAGCTCAACATTCAGAAAACTAAGATCATGGCATCTGGTCCCATCAGTTCATGGGAAATAGATGGGTAAACAGTGGAGACAGGGTCAGACTTTGTTTTTTTGGGCTCAAAAATCACTGCGGATGGTGATTGCAGCCATGAAATTAAAAGACACTTACTCCTTGGAAGGAAAGTTATGACCCACCTAGACAGCATATTGAAAAGCAGAGACATTACTTTGCCAACAAAGGTCTGTCTAGTCAAGGCTATGGTTTTTCCAATGGTCATGTATGGATGTGAGAGTTGGACAGTGAAGAAAGCTGAGTGCCGAAGAATTGATGCTTTTGAACTGTGGTGTTGGAGAAGACTCTTGAGAGCCCCTTGGACTGCAAGGAGATCCAACCAGTCCATCCTTAAAGGAGATCAGTCCTGGGTGTTCATTGGAAGGACTGATGTTGAAGCTGAAACTCTAATCGTTTGGCCACCTGATGAGAAGAGCTGACTCATTGGAAAAGACCCTAATGCTGGGAAGGATTGGGGGCAGGAGGAGAAGGGGATGACAGAGGATGAGGTGGCTGGATGGCATCACCGACTTGATGGACATGGGTTTGGGTAAACTCCAGGAATTGGTGATGGACAGGGAGGCCTGGTGTGCTGCGGTTCATGGGGTCAAAAAGAGTCAGACATGACTGAGGGACTGAACTGAACTGAACTGAACCTTGTGCGAAATGCCAGGCTGGATGAAGCAAAAGTTGGAATCAGAATTGCCGGGAGAAATATCAATAACCTCAGATATGCAGATGACACCACCCTTATAGCAGAAAGCAAAGAGGTACTAAAGTGCCTCTTAATGAAGGTGAAAGAGGAGAGTGAAAAAGCTGGATTAAGACTCAACAGTCAACAAATTAAGATCACGGCATCTGGCTCTATCACTTCATGGCAAATAAATGGGAAACAATGGAAACAGTGACAGATTTTATTTTCTTGGGCACCAAAATCACTACCAACAATGACTGCAGCCATGAAATTAATAGACGCTAGCTCTTTGGAAGAAAAACTATGACAAGCCTAGAAAGTGTATTAAAAAGCAGAGATATCACTTTACCGACAAAGGTCCACATAGTCAAAGCTATGGCTTTTCCAGTAGTTACGAATAGATGTGAGTTGGACTGTAAAGAAGGCTGGGCATTGAAGAATTGATGCTTTGAACTGTGGTGTTGGAGAAGACTCTTGAGAGTCCCTTGGACAGCAAGGAAACCAAACCAGTTAATCCTAAAGGAAATCGATCCTGAGTATTCATTGGAAAGACTGATGCTGAAGCTGAAACTCTAATAGTTTGGCCACCTGATGTGAAGCTGAGTCATTGGAAAAGACCCTTGTGCTGGGAAAGATTGAAGGCGGGAGGAGAAGGGGACCACAGAGGACGAGATGTTTGGATGACATCACTGACTTAATAGACACGCGTTTGAGCAAGCTCTGGGTGATGGTGAAGGACAGGGAATCCTGGCGTGCTGTAGTCCATGGGGTCACAGAGTCCTCATGACTGAGCAACTGAACAATAACAAGGCAGGACTAGTGATGCAGACCTAGGGAATGGACATGTCGCCATGGCGGAAGCGGGGTGGGATGAATTGTAGAGTGGATTGACATACATGCCTTTCCATGTATAAAACAGATAGCTGTTGAGCACCTCCTGTATAACAGAGGCTTCCCTGGTGGCTCAGATGGTAAAGTGCATGCCTGCAATGCAGGAGACCTGGGTTCAATCCCTGGGTTGGGAAGATCCCCTGGAGAAAGAAATGGCACCCCACTCCAGTAGTCTTACCTGGAAAATCCCATGGATGGAGGAGCCTGGTAGGCTACAGTCCATGGGGTCACTAAGAGTGGGACGTAACTGAGTGACTTCACTTTCACTTGTATAACGGAGGGAACTCAGCTTGATTCTCTCTAGTGACCTAGATGGATTGGGGTATGAGAGTGGAGGGAAGTCCAAGAGGAAGGGGATATATGTATAAACATCGCCAATTCACTTTGTGGTACAGCAGAAACTAATGTAGCATTGTGGAACAACTGTATCCCAATTAAAAAAAGAAGAGCCACCAAATCAGATAAGCCTGAGGCTAAAAAAGAGAGATGCAATATACCTATATCAGCTAACGCTAAAATATTCTAATTAAATGAAATATGAAGCACTTTGAGCTTTGGTCAAGAATTTTGAATAAACGGGATAAAGAACAAAAATATGAGAAACAACTCCTGACTGTTAAAGCATTTTTAGGAAATAATAAAAGTGTATGAGAACCCTCGAGAGGATTATATTGCATAGGCCTGCTACTAGCAATAACAACTTCATCTAATACTCTTAAGCACATTCTTTGTGTTGGGCACAAGGTTTTAAATGTTTTATGAACTAATTTAGTTTCCATAAAGCAGTGAGAAATATACTATTTTTATCCCCATTATATAAAGATGAAGAAACAGAAGCACCAGAGGTTAAGTAATTTGTGCTTTGTTTCACAGTTGCAATATGATAAGAGCGTCAAGAATGTACACACAGAAGACACTTGCAAGAGGAGACTAGTTGAGAAGCCTCTTTGTTGCTTCTCAACCAGAATGTAACTTTAGTTTCTCAGAAAACTAAAATAGAACTGCCATATGATCCAATAATCTTGCTTCTGGGTATATAGCTGGAGGAAGTAAAGTCACTGTCTTAAATAGATATCTGCATTCCCATGTTCATTGTAATAGATAACTGAATTTCTGTGTTCAACTAGGATGTACTCCTCCACTAAATTTAGAAGTCACTGTCTCATCTCAGCTTAATACAATAGTTATATTGGCCATTCATTGCTTTATAAAATCAGCTTTTTCAAAAAAGCTTTACCTTTGGCAAAGGAGGTTTTTAAAAAAATTAAAATTAGATGATTCAGCTCCCATGTGAGGTAAGAGAAATGACAAGCATTGTTCTTGTTTGTTTCTGAACTATGATTAAGACTGTGGAGCATCACTTTCAAGGAAATATATTGATTCTTCTAAGAGAGATTCTATTAGAGCTTGATTATTTTGGATTACAATGAGGATCTATTATGCCCATCTCTTCCGTTCCCCACATAATGTGTAAATACAAAATTTATTTCCTCTGAACCAGATCTCATACAACCCTGTTCTAATCCCTGAAGCCTGGAGTGAAGACATGGTGCTAACACTTGGCCAAAGTGTAATGTTATTTTCTAACTAGGGATTGGGGTATTTCTGGGTTAAGGTATGGAATACATCAGGAAGCAATCTATATACCTGGAAGCAGTTTTGTCAGCATTTTTTAAATAGAAAATGTGAAGATCAATAGATTACATTTGATTTCTGCTTGGGGTCTTAGTTTCTATTCTTGAACCTGGTCATGCAAACTAGCTTTGTCTGCCTGACTAGAGAAGTATTAAAGTCTCCTCCTTGGACGGCGTTTAAATTTTACTGAGATCAGTGTATCTCACTCATAACTTGGTGGTTCATGCTAGGAAGATGAAGCACTTTCTAAAGGAAAGCTATGCCTAGAAGTACCAGATTTCTCATGCTTTTCCCTGTGGTTTCTCTCTCTTTTATTGTACCTTGAAACTTTAAATTTTGCAAGAATGTGGATAAAAGGGAACTCTTGTGCTCTGTTGATGGGAATGTAAATTGGTACAAGCACTATGAAGGTTTCTCAGAAAACTAAAATAGAGCTACCGTATGATTGAATAATCTTGCTTTCTGGGTATATAGCTGGAGAAAGTAAAGCCACTATCTTAAATAGATATCTGCATTCCCATGTTCACCACAGGACTATTTACAATAGCCAAGATGTGGAAGGAACCTAAATGTTCATTAGCAGATGAATGGATGAGGAAAATGTGGTGTATATGCACAATGGAATATCATTCAGTCACAGAAGTAAGGAAATGCTGCCATTTGTGATATGATGAGTGGACCTTGAGGGCATTATGGGAAGTGAAATACGTGATACAGAGAAAGATGAATACTGTACATTCTTATATGTGGAATAAAAAAAAAAGCCAAACTCATAAACAGATAGTAGATTGCTGGTTTCTGGGGGCAGAGGGGTAAGGAAAGTTGGGAGATGCTGATCTAAGTGTGCAAACTTCTAGTTATGAGATGAGTATGTTCTGGAGCTGTAACATACAGCATGGCAACTGTAGTTAACAATGTTGTATATTTGCAAGATGCTAAGAGAGGAGACCTTAACGGTTCTCATCAAAGACAAAAAACTGCAGTTTTGTGAGCTGATGGATGTGTAAGCTAACCCTATTGTGGTAATCACTTCACAATATATACATTTATCAATTAGTCACCTTGTACATCTTAAACTTACAGTGTTGATGTCACTATGGCTCAACAACCCTAGGGGAAAAAGGTTTTCAGAGTTTCTTGAGTGCTTTAAATAATCCAAGTTGGCATAATTAACACAACTAGCATGATATAGATAGATAAATATATATATATAAACACACGTCTATGCTGTTGTTAAGTCAGTCATGTCTGACTTTGTTACTCCATACACTGCAGCACACCAGGCCTCCCTGTCCTCTTATCATTTACTCAAACTTATGTCCATTGAGTCAGTGATGCCATCCAATCATCTCATCCTCTGTCATCCCCTTCTCCTCCTACCTTCAATCTTTCCCAGCATCAGGGTCTTTTCAAATGAGTCAGCTCTTCACATCAGGTGGCCAAAGTATTAGAGTTTCAACTTCAGCAACAGTCCTTCTAATGAATATTCAGGACTTATTTCCCTTAGGGTGGACTGGTTGGATCTCCTTGCATTCCAAAGGACCCTCAAGAGTTTTCTCCAACACCACAATTCAAAAGTATCAATTCTTCTGTGTTCAGTCTTCCTTATAGTCCAACTCTCACATCCATACATGACCACTGGAAAAACCATAGCTTTAAATAGACCTTTATCAGCAAAGTAATGTCTCTGCTTTTTAATATGCTGTCTGGATTTGTCATAGCTTTTCTTCCAAGGAGCAAGTGTCTTTTGATTTCATGGCTGAAGTCACCATCCATTGTGATTTTGGAGCCCAAAAAAATAAAATCTACCACTGTTTCCATTTTTCCCCATCTATTTGCCTCCAAGTGATGGGACCAGGTGCCATTATCTTAGTCTTTAGAATGTTGAGTTTTAAGCCACCTTTTCCACTCTCCTCTTTCACATTTATCAAGAGGCTCTTAAGTTCCTCTTCACACTGCCATTAAAGTTGTATATCATCTGCATATCTGAAGTTGCTGGATTTTCTCCTGGCATTCTTGGTTTCACTTGTGTTCATCCAGCCCAGCCTTTCACATGATGTACTCTGATATAAGTTAAATAAGCAGGGTGACAGCATACAGCCTGGATGTCATCCTTTCCCAGTTTTGAACCAGTCTGTTGTTCCATGTTGTATCCTGTTTCTTCTTGACCTGTATACTGGTTTCTCAAGAGGCAGATAATGAGATCCCCAGTAACCCTTCTTTTAGTTACAATGAAAGCTAGTGTTAGACTGACCTCTGCCACACTCATAGAAATTTTTGTAGATAGGTGCAAAGCAGTTCATCGGATCTGTTGTTTACATTCATAGTTTTAGTTGCTACCATTTTATGTTATCTGACTACTCCTTGCAGAAAAAAGCTTCCTAGAGGCAATGGTAGCCACATTTCAAAACAGTGCTTTCAAACTATTTATGGTGAGAGATCATTCTATTTTTCTTATTTCCAACTTATCCCAGACTAATGTTTTTGTAAGATACATCAGTATAAAACAGTGTAACATGTAATAGTGATTTTTAACAAGGCGAGTAATTTTATTAAAATATCCACTGTGCTAATTCAAGGATTTACTTTTACCAGTGAAAACACATTTCTAATAGTCATTATTTGAATTACCAGACCAAGCAATCAAGGGAGATGGAGATGGGCTGAAACATTTGTAGCAGCCTCTAGAACAGCCAATTCTCTTGAAAAATTTCTGAACATCCTTGGAGACTGAGTTCTCAGTCATTGGTAAATGACCTCCCTAGGTTGGTAGCTAACATGTCACACTAACTTAAATGAACTGTTCCGAAGTAAATTATGGTCACCATCATCTACGGTCTGTTATCTCAAACACGGTGAGTGAAACTTGACTGACTCATCATACCCTATAAACTTTGTCTTCCTTCAGTCTACGTGTGGAACTCTAAGCTCAGATGTGGTGCTAACTCTGGTTTCCCTGCTGCCTGTCCTTGACATGTTTATTCCCTTTTGAGAAGACAGAATGAGGTGGAAATAAAGGAAACTGACAATTTCTAAGTACATAATTGATGCTTATACGGCTCTAGAAACACTCATTGGTGGAGCCTTTGGTACCTAGATGAAGGTTTCTAGCTTAAAAATAAATACAGAAACCCACATATGTTCTAAGATGGTTGATGAGGGATTTTTGCTTTTTTGTTTTCCCAGCAAGTGCTGTAAATTGGCTCCCGATAGAATTTTGATTCCTGTCACCACGTCAGATGACCATAGATCTTAAAACCTCTGAATTCAATCGCCATATCTGTCTGGATAACCCAGTGAAAATTCTAGTGAATGTGGATGGATGTTGAGAGCATAATTGATCTAAGTTAAGTGTAAGAGATCCCCATCTCTACCTTCTAAAATCTGATACTGCAAGTTCCTGGTAATACTATACTTCCCTGGTATAAAAGTTATGCTAACTTCTGAATTCAGTACATTTGCTAATTTACCAGTTACATGGATTAAAGGTCAATATTAAGTCATTTTCTGAGTGTCTTTGAAGTGTGCTTTCAGACCAGTTTCTGTGTTTTAAAGCCCAGCCATGGTGCTTGGCAAAAGATGTATTAAGATTTTGGCAAAAGCTACTATTTACTTACAGTGATGTCCAATTAATGGATCGTTCATAAATGCACGTGGGATATTTTAACAAATAAGGAATTAGGGGTTGTAAAGTCCTTTACAATCATAGCAGTGTTTATAGTACTCTGCCTATTGACATCTCCAGATTTTTGAAATAGTGGTAATCATTACTACCAGGCTAAAAATTTATCACACAATCACGGAAATTCTAAATAGGAAGCAAAGCATTTATTTTTAATGTGTTACCTATAGTGACTGTCATATGTCTGTGTTACTATTGTTTGGTTGTGTGGGAAAGATGCGATTTATTTTGGACATTGGTTGAGATGTGGGAGGTTATATTTTCCAAAATTGACCACAAAAGTTTTTTAATCCCCTCCTGTTATAATTGAGTGTCCACATGTCCACTCATGAAGACATGTCTCTATTTCTATATTCCTGCCCTGGAAATATGTTCATCTCTATTGTTTTTCTATATTCCACATGCTGCATTAATATGCAGTATTTGTTTTTCTCCTTCTGACTTACTTCACTCTGTATGACAGACTCTAGGTCTATTAACATTTCTGCAAATGACCTAATTGTGTTCCTTTTTATGACTGAGTAATATTCCATTGTGTATATGTACCACAGCTTCTTTATCCATTCATCTGGTGTTGGTTATTTAGGTTATTTCCATATCTTGGCTATTGTAAATAGTGCTGCAATAAACATTGGGGTGCATGTGTCCTTTTGAATTATGGTTCTCTGTGGATATGTGCCCAGGAGTGGGGTTGCGGTGTCAAAGGGTAGTTCTGTTTTTAGTTTCTTAAGCAACCTTCATACAGTTCTTCACAGTGGCTGCATCAATTTAGTCCCCACCAACAGTGCAAGAAAGTTTGCTTTCCCCCACACCCTCTCCAGCGTTTATTGTTTGTAGATTTTTTGCTGATGGCTAATCTCATCAGTGTTATATACTGAATTGAAGTTTTGGTGAGCATTTCTCTAATTATTAATTCTGTTGGGCATCGTTTCACATGCCTCATGGCTCTCTCTACCTCTTTGGAGAGACGTCTATGTTTTCTGCATGTTTTTGTTTGGGTTGTTTAATTTTTTGATATTGAGCTTCATGGGCTGTTTTTATATTTTGGAGTTTAATCCTCAGTTGGGGGAGATACCGTTGCTGATACCTGGCTTTTGTTCACTGGCACCGAGTTGAAACATGGAGACAGGGTTCTGACTGAAGCAGGAAATGATAGCTTTATTTCTTTGCCAAGCAAAGGAAGACACAGCAGACGAATGCTCTCAAGACTGTGTCCCACCTTGGAGGGGCTCCTGAGGAGTCTTACAGTACTCAAGGAGCCTGGCGTGATCAGCTTGTGAGCATCCTTCTGGATTTTTGGTGATGAGATAATCAAGGAGTCAGAATCATCAACCCTCTGGTTCCAGCTGCACTGGGGTCTCCTCCATGCTTGGGGGTAGCACAGAGTTAACTTCTACTTGGTAGGGGTCACAGAATCTGCAAAACAGCCTCAAGGACATGGCTCAGAGTATTACCTATAGTCCTTGAGGTAGAACCAAAGGTCCTTGACTTTGGTTGCCATTTCCTTCTTTGCTGGCTAAAGTATTATTATTTTGTCTTGCTTGGCAGTTTTCCTTTCTTTCTGAATTTTCTCACTTCTCTGATTAAGTTTATTCTTTGACTAAAGCTTTTCTACAGACAAATGACAGGCAGAGGACACGGGTGAGGGTCTATTTTAGGAAGGCCTCATAGGGTCCTGCTCGATTACAACACTTCACAGGAAAGAAAGATGACTCAGTATAATTTTACCACAAATAACTGACATTCTGGTAAATGGGCAAATAATACCTTCTCTGAGAGGAGTCCCGATCTATGGAATGCACCTCGAGGTGTTCTAGTATATGACTGCTTATGGTAAACAAACTATACTCTATGGAATTACGAGGCATGCTCCTTGGAGAATGTTATATAAGCTATACAACTCTGTGTAAAGTGCATGGAGATGTTTTATGCCATAAACGCACTCTGCTGTGTGAAATAATCTGCATGTTTACTGAGAGACAACTGTGTCAGTTGATTCCTCATATCCTTGAAATTATTAGTAGAATTTTGTGCTGGGTAAGATTTCTAAGTTTGCTTAAATCTCATTTGACAATCTAATGCTTTATATTAGCTTGAATTGGAATCTCACATTGTCATATAATAAAAATTAGTATTATATGGAATTTAAATTCTAATATGTTAAAACTGTCTATATAATCCTAGGTCAGGAAAATATTTTAAATAAAAATAGATTTAAAGATCTTAGTATTTTGACTTAGTATTTTTAGTAGCAAAAGTAATTTCTCCCTTTACCTTTCTTTCTCCAAAGAATTCTTGATGACATTCTCTTTCCTATCACAAGATGTATTAACATAAATTTTGTAAATCCAAAACTGAGGTATTTAATGGGTGAATTATCATATTTGCAACATTGGGTTTTCCTACCCTGTACATGAATATTTTTCTTCCATTTCTCCAAGTCTTCTATTTTTGTAGATATTTGTGTGCATATAATTGATGCTTATAAATTATTGTTTAAAATAATAATGATATTTTAGTTTGTTTAATTTATGTAATTTATCATTTTACATAAAATTTTTAAATTTTATTTATAAAACTTAAAATGTTTATTTTTCAAGAATTAAAATCAGTAATGCGTGTTTCATGTAACAAAGATTTTCATATTCTTAATAATGAAAAAATGTTTGCAATCTTCTCCAACCTCCTCATGGTCCCTGTATGGTTTCATCATCCCAGCGTTCATCTTTCCACAACTATTTTCTTTGTGGGGATGTAAATATAGACACACAGACAGACAGACAGACACACACACGGGGTGTTTATTTCCTTGAAATGACATTATGTAATTGCATGTATCCTATTCTCTTTTCTGGTTAGTGACTTCTATTGGAATATGTTTTGCTTTTACATCATATAGTTCTGTGTCATTTTCTGCTAAATTATCACATGTATATAACGCTAATATTATATTCGTATTTCAACTCTTCACATCTGTTTTTCTTTGTTTTTATTACTTTAGCTAGGCTTTAGAAAATTGAATGAGAATATTGAGACACATTCTTGAGTTTTCATATTTCCTGATTTTTGTTGGTAATGTCAATGCTTTGTCTCTTATTATTACTACCATAATAATAGATCTGTGACTCTTCCAAAATTATCATGAGTTTGTGTTATAATTGGTGTCATTATCAAATATATATTGCAAGGACATAATATTTGAATAATATATAGCAGAATAAATTATTTTGGTAAATTTACCAATATTTGATGTTCTTTTCATTTTCAAATGAGTACCACTAGTTTAACAATATTTCAAAACAAAACTCACTTAAATTTTCTCCCTTGTTTAGAATTTAAGTTGAATGTTCAGTGCATCAATTTGCTGTTTCTTGGTTAAAATTGTTTGAAGTCATTAGTTTCATTCTTAGTGCGGCTTTGTGAAGTACCATGTTCTAGGGTAACACGTATTAAAGATACCATTCATATGTTAAATACCAGGACCTAAGTGCATATGTACATCTATACAAATACATATTGATTAATTTCAAAATACTTTCTGATCCATTTGAGTTAGTTCACTTGTGTGTTAGCATTTTTCAATGTCTTGGATTATTTGAGGTTGATTTTTTTGTTGCTAAAAACTTGTTAATTACATGCTGCTTGGTATATTTGTTCTTTGGAGGCCAGGAGTGCTGCAGTCCATGGGGTTACAAAGAGTTGGACACGACTGAGCAACTGAACTGACTGAAGGTGTTTATTGAAATTTGCTTTATATAGCAGTATACACTCAATTTTATTAAATCTTTTTGGACATTGAAGAAAGATATCTTTATTTGTGGGTCAAATATTAAACATCAACACACACACACACACACACACACAAATACATAAAATCAGCTTTAACAGTACCAGGAGTCCTCACTGTATGGTCCATGACCTACTGGGGGACCTGACTCTCTCTCAAGGGGTCCACTAAGTCAAAACTATTTTTTATAATAATGCTATAATATTACTGGTTTGTTTTCATGTTGGTATTCAAACTGATGTTACAACAACCACAGAAGATGAAATGTCTGGTTTCGTGATATGAAAGAAAGCAGTGGCCCACCGTTGCACTCATCTTCATATAATCTTTACCACACACCCTCACAGTTAAAAGAAAAAAATGATTTCACTTAAGAATGTCTTCTTGAAGCAGTAAACATTACTAATTCCATTAATTCTTTTCCTTTGAATGGTCATATTTTTTAGTATTTTAATAGATAGGAATACTTACTGAAATATTTGTATTTAAAATAAAGCATTCTTCTGCAAACCAAAGTATGATGACATCTCTAGGAGAAACACTTGTGTGGTTGTTATAGTCATCATACGAACTAGCCGCTTCATAGTACCCTATGTTTATCCAAAAGAGTGGCTGACAACTAACTATGGTCATTCACACATTGGCTTGATTTCCCCAAAAATAAACAAAGTGAGCCTGTCACTGCAGTCAAAGACAAAATGTTTACCTTTCAAGAGAAAATTCGAATTTTGGAAAACTTGAATCTGCTACCCTGAGCAGGATAGCTTCCCAATACTTATCGAATTTCTGATTAGATTTGCTGGAGATATTAATAAATATGATTTTTGGATGGTATCTAAGATTCTTCGTAATTCACTAATGCCACAAATTATGTGATACTTTACATTGTTGATACTTTAATTATTGAGAGAAAATAGCATCCTTTTTGGTTGACTTCCCTGATGGCTCAGATGGTAAAGCGTCTGCCTACAATCCGCATTTGTTTTGACTCAGGTTTGATCCCTGGGTTGGGAAGATCCCCTGGAGAAGGAAATGGCACCCACTCCAGTACTCTTGCCTGGAAAATCCCATGGACGGAGGAGCCTGGTGGGCTACAGCCCATGGGGTCACAAAGAGTTGGACACGACTGAGTGACTTCACTTTCTTTTGATTTTATAAGACAGTAGTAGGCAAATATGCATAGACATCCATTTTAAAACATTTAAAATATGATAAAAAACTGTTGGTGAGTATAAAAGTGTCATTGCCAAAATATATTCTTTAAATAGCATGTTTACAAGTGTAAAGTAGATGTCTCAATTTGGGATTAAAAAAACTGAGTTTTTTTTTAAAAGAAAATGTTTTGTCTTCTTTGGGGAGAGTACTAGAAAGGTTATAGATGAGGAATAAAAGAGTCGATCTATCAAGGATGACATTATAATTATAGCAAATGTCTTACTAAGAAACCTCAATTGATTCCTATACTTTGGATCTATTTTCCGTTTAGTCTCATTTATCAGCTTGGCAACTGGGAGTAACCTTCATGGCTTTCTAGTCTTACTATCTCTTTAAACAGGAAACTTTTGTTTCACTTTTTCAAATAACACACTTGGCAGGTTTATTCCAAGTCGGCAGTGAAGAAGGCAGCAAACACTAGAGAAATAGTATATATTAAGTTCATCTTTCCAGAAGATGTCAACCTTTTTAGTCACATTTCCCTGGTAACAGGATGATTGTATAATCAAATCTGTTCACACACCCTACTCTTAAAAATTTCAGGTGAAATGTGTAACTAGGAATACCAACATGTTATTTTAATTTCACACCTACTCTTTACTAGATACCTAGGTGTTTTAAAAATAGATGCTTCAGACATGGTGATTTATTCACTAGACATGTGTAAACATGTAATTGAGCCTAATGTTCTCAAGTTTCAAACTCAGGTGTCAGTGTAGCTGATCCCCGTATGCCAAGAATACGTAGCTTCATTCCTAGGGGAAATATTTCTAAATAACTTCCAAACTAAATTTCTTCATAATGCCCAGACAGGCGGGGTAACATATAAAATAAATTGAATGGATGACGACGTGATGTGAGGTCGCTCAGTCGTGTCTGACTCTTTGCGACCCCATGGACTGTAGCCCACCAGGCTCCTCAGTCCATGGGCTCTTCCAGGCATAAATACTGGAGTGGGTTGCCATTTCCTTCTCCAGGGGATCTTCCCGACCCAGGGATGGAACCCGGGTCTCCCGCATTGTAGGCAGACACTTTACTGTCTGAGCTGCCAGGGAAGCCCTGTACCTAAATACTAGAGAAAGCAAAATCTACATATTTACTGCATAGCATGGGGTAATCATTTTATAAGGCTGTGAGTGGCAGACTGTGGAAGAGGGATATGAAATACTCATATATCATAGCTCTTGCCCTCTAAATTTACAGCCTGGTAGAGAAGAAAGATCACGTCCCTGAAGCCAATGCAAAACAATGATTGGGTGCCATTGCAAGGGTTACAGAGAAAGAACCCCATGAGCATGAGTGAAAATGCTAAAGAAACGTAGGCTCAGAAGAAATTTTTATATGAGCGATACACTGATGTTCAATCAGAGAAGGCAATGGCAACCCAGTCCAGTGTTCTTACCTGGAGAATCCCAGGGATGGAGGAGCCTGGTGGGCTGCCGTCTATGTGGTCTCACAGAGTCAGACACGACTGAAGCGACTTAGCAGCAGCAGCAGCACATTGATGTTCAATGACTTTACTGAATGCTGCTGTGACTATTTCTAAAGGTGAATATTAGAGGCTTTTTTGATTGTTGTCAGATTTTATTGAGGCCACCATTTATAATTTGCCTTGTCAGAAATCTCAAAAAATTGTTATGGATTGTAGCATAATTTTTCCTTCTAATTAACACCTGTAGGTGTCATCACATGTGCCAAACTGATTGACCTGTTATAGGATCCTAAAGTCTCATAGGATAATGCTATCATAACTGCTTACTCCATGAAAATGATTGTTGTTTAGTTTATACAATTATATATAATTATGAAAGATCCCTTCAAAATGTTTATATGTTTGATGGTTTTAGCAGGCAGAATAATGCCCTTCCCCCATCCCCAAGTAGTACGTCTTAAACCCCTGAGCTCGTGAATATGTTACCTTCACAAAAGGGACTTATAGATGTGATTAAGGGTACTGACTTTGAGGTGGGAAGAGTCAGCATACTGACTTTCTGCTGGATTATCTAGGTAGTCCCAACTGAATCGCTTGAGTCCTTAAATCAGAACACCTTTCCTGACTGGGTTCCAGAGATGAGGTGGGAGAAGCAGCAGGAACTCTAAGCATTAGTCTTGATTTGCTGTTGCTGGCTTCAAAAATGAAAAAGGAGACCACAAACAAAGAAATAGGGGCAGTTCCTAGGAGGAACTGTGAGCTGGAAGACTCCCAGCTCACAAACACGAAGGAGTTGGAGATCTGTCTTACAACTATGAGGGACTGAACTCTGCCAAGGAGGTGCTAGTGGTAAAGAACCCACCTGCCAATGCAGGAGACATATAGACACAGGTTTGACCTCTGGGTCAGGAAGATCGCTGGAAAAGGAAATGGCAACCCTTTCCAGTATTCTTGCCTGGGAAATCCCATGGATGGAAGAGCCTGGTGGGCTACAGTCCATGAGGTCACAGAGTCAGACACCACTAAAGCGGCTTAGCATCGACCAGCCCCTCTGGTTTTTGCTCCATGGGACTCCTGTTGGATTTCTGACCGACAGAGCTGAAAGAGAGTAAATTTGAATTTAGTTTAGGCCATTAAATTTGTTGTAATTTATTATTATGGCAATAGATGAATACTTTTTTCTGCCCCAGCTCACTTAACGGATATGACACGCTCCCATAAGTGATCTTTTGCAGCAGAAATTCTGTTTTCAGAATTGAACACTGAACTTTTTTGTCTTTCTCATCCCACAGATTTACACATACATTCAAATGTGGAAATGCTAAGTAAACCACTTTAATTTTTCACAATATTTAAATATGCATTATAACTTAAGAAGATTTGTCAGTCTTGTGATTTTAGTCATGCTTGACAGAAGGTTTCCCAAGGTCCTGACCTTGCTTTCATTCACATAGCTAAGTGATCTAATGCAGTCAGTATTTACATTGTGGTCATGCCTTCAATACCTCTGCTAATACCAGAAAAAAAAAATATGTTCTGAAGATTTGGTATTTAGTTTTGCTCCCAAAGGATTTCATATAAAGTTTCTGAACTTTACATTAGAAGGTTTGTTTGTCTTGTCAAGCTGAAATGTGAAGTTCTTACTGGCTTAAGCGCAATAGAGCCTTGAACAGTATGTTATCTTTTATATTAATAAAATGACACTGGATTCACATTTCTGAAATAGAAAAATTCCAAACATAATGCTTCACTTGAACATGTTGTGTTAATAAATCTTAATTAAAGGGACTTTCTTAAGTAATAAACTTGAACAATATAACAATCAGAACTATTGTGAAAAGCAATCTATTGTTATTACCATGAATAAGAGACTGGAAGAATAGTTGTTTTTCTGAATCATCTAATATTCTAGAAATATATTTTGCTATTATAATCAGTGGAAATAAAGATACAGAAAAGATTAACTTCCTTGTGAAAGTATGATATTTCTTAAATATCTGGTTTAAAAAACAGGTATTTTCTCCACATTGGGAAGATGGTATAGTGTTACCTTAACTATAGGCAGTTCAAAAAGCTAATGTTTTAACACAAGAATTCATTTGTAAGGAGTATGTTTAATAGCCCAACACTAATTCCACAACTTGACATTAATTCACATCATGAAAATATAAACTACTTGGAGATTATGATGTCTTTGTTTGGCATTTTCTATTTCTCTCTGATAAAAATGCAGGAGAAACATATAAGCACATCAGTGGTTTGTCCGTCCTGTAGTTTACTGGTATCAAGGCATATACTGTAACACCTGTGAAGTGTGGTTTGGGTCTTCTGCTTATTGCCATCAGGTTTGTACCAAGTGCTCTTCCCCTTGTGAATGACATCATCTATTAATAGTATGCTTTGGTCAGAGTGCAGTATAGTTAATTTGAATTCAATAGGCAGATTGTTTCCTGACATTATGCAATGAGCAGAGTGCTCTGGGAGGTGAGTGCTGGACAGTATGGGCTTTGACCCTGACCTTCAGGAGCACAGATGAGCTAAAATGTCCATTGACAGTGAAAGGTGATGGTTATGGTGGCAGTGAATATTTTTTGTAGGTAACTGCTTTTCTTAGGAAGAGTTATTGTAAAAGTTATATTCAATATGTAGAAAGCTAAATCTTTCTTTTGGAAATGTACTTATAACCTTTTGATACTAAAGAAGTTAAAATGATAATCATGATAAATCATAGCAATTCTGGTCCTTATCTCTTTGCCACACGTTTTTCAATCAACTATTGAGTCCTCCCCCTCCTTTTTCTTTAATAACCCTAATATGTTATTAAGTACATATTAGGTAACATATTAAGTAATGTTTTTAACCTTTGAAAAAATCAACAAAATACACCTCTGTGCCTCACCGAATTATCACTATAACACAGATCTTGTTAGTGATCACAACCCTTCAGTGATATTTCTTGAGGCTCTTTGCATGCTAGAAGTCAAAACATTAAGCTTTTTTTTTAAAAAAAATATTAAGCTTTCAAATCTCAGTATACACGTGCATAGAGTTTCTATATCTGCTTGGGAAAATGCATTTTGAATGTGTGGATTAGGTTTCTTGTATTCTTCAGTAAAATTATAATATTCCTATATAACATAGTCATGGCAATTTCATTCCAATCTTTATACTAATTTAAGGTTGCCAAATAAAATATAGGACACCTAACCAAACTTGAATTTCAGACAAATGACAAATAATTGTATTATGTTCCATGTAACATTTGAGACAATCTTACTTTAAAAAATTATTCACTTTTTTATCTGAACTTCAAACTTGACTTGAATAAACCATACCCGAATTGCTATTGCATTATTGAATGAATGATAGAATACTTTCCCCCTTGTTTTCTTCAGTGTAAGGTTGCTTAATTGTATCCCAAAATATAATTATTAAATTTTCTAGTGAGATGTTAGAGAAATAATTACAGGTTAGAAGATAACATGGGATAATTGTTAACTATTTGCCTTGGCACACAAGCCCCATAATAAACCTATTGTGTTCAGAAGATCCTAAAATATAAAATAGAGTAACTTATGAAAGGCAGGTAAATTAAAACATTGAAGCAGAAATGAACCATCAAATGAGACAGTTGATCTTAGTTATTTATTCTGTCCCTTCAGTTTAATCCTCAGGGGTTAAATCTCTACACCCACTACTGCTACTAAATGTCCTAGACCTCATTCCATGTTATTGAGCTTACTGGTGTGCTACATTTAGGGTTGTGTGTGTATGTGTGTGTTTAGTCTAAGTTGGGTGGTGGTGGTTTTAGGACTAAATTGTGTGGGACTCTTGTGACCTCATGCATGACCACATGGACTGCAGCCCACCAAGCTCCTCTGTCCACAGGATTTCTCAGGCAAGAACAGTAGTGTGGGTTGCTGTTTCCTTCTCCAGGGGATCTTCCTGACCCAGGGATCAAACCCAGATCTCCTGCACTGCAGGCCATTGCTTCCACTGTAGGTAGAATCTTGACCAACTGAGCTACCAGAGAAGTCCAGGTTGGGAAAGAACTAAAGAATGTCTTAGGGAGTGGAAAGCACATCATGACTGTTGATGCTCCCCAAGTGAGGGGCTGGATTCTGAGATATTAGAAATCTGATGAACAGCTGATGGAAGGGACAACAAGTTATGGGGGTGGGGTTTTGGCGATGGGTGGTGCCTGTTCAAGAAGAGACTGAGTATTCTGTGGGTGAAATTCATGAATCTCCAGGTGGCTTGAAAATGCCCTTTACTTGGGGCATCTGTTTTACAACTAGGATTTTTGTTTTATTGACATGTATTTGACATACAAGACTGTATACATTTAAGATGTATGGAACAGTGGCATATATATTATGAAATGATTATCGCTGTGTTTATTTACTTAAAAATTCTATTGACATATAGTTTATTTATAGTGTGTTAATTGCTGCTGTCCAGCAGAGTGATTTACAAAAGAATGTATATATACATTATTTTTAAAATTCTTTTTCATTATGACTTATCCTAGGACACTGAATATAGGTCTCTGTGATGCGACTTCCCGGGTAGCTCAGCTGGTAAAGAATCCGCCACAATGCAGGAGACCCCAGTTTGATTCCTGGGTTAGGAAGATCCGCTGGAAAAGGGACAGGCTACCCACTCCAGTATTCTTGGGCTTCCCTGGTGACTCAGCTGGTAAAGAATCCCCCTGCAATGTGGGAGACTTTAGTTTTATCCCTGGGTAGGGAAGATCACCTGGAGAAGGGAGTGTCTACCCACTCCAGTATTCTGGCCTGGAGAATTCCATGGACTGTACAGTCCATGGGGTTGGGAAGAGTCAGACACGACTGAATGACTTTCACTTTGTAGTACTTTGTTGTTTATCCATTTTATGTAAAAAAAACTTACATCTGCTAACCCCAACCTCTCTCTCCATCCTTCTCCCAATCCTCTCCCCTGTTTTCTATGTTTATGATTCTGTTTCTGTTTCATGGATAGGTTCCTTTCTGTCATATTTTAGATTCCACATATAAGTGATAAGTGATGTATTTGTCTTTGTTTGACTTCACTTAGTATGATAATCTGTGGTTGCATTCATGTTGTTGGAAATAGCATTATTTAGCTTTTTTTAATTTTTTAATAGCTGAGTAGCATTCCATTGTATATATGAACCACATTTTCTTTATCCAGTCATTTGTTGATGGACATTTAGGTTGTTCACATGTCTTGGCTATTGTGAATGGTGTTGCTATGAATAAAGGGTACATGTATCTTTTTGAGTTCCAGTTTTGTCTGGATATATGCCTAGGAGTGGGATTGCTGTATCATAATGTAATTCTATTTTTATTTTTCTGAGGAACCTCCATATGGTTTTTCACCATGGGTACACCAACTTACATTCCTACCAATAGTGTAAGAGGGTTATTTCTTCTCCATACACTCTCCAGCATTTGTTATTTGTAGACATTTTAATGATGGCCATTTTGACAGGTGGGAGATGGTACCTCATAGTAGTTTTGATTTGCGTATCTTTAATAATTAGTGATGTTGAACATCTTTTCATGTGCCTCTTGGCCATCTCTATGTCTTCTTTAAAGAAATGTCTACTTAAGTGCCAATTTTTAGATTAGGTTGTCTGTTTTTCTGATGTTGAGTTGCGCAAGCTGCTTGCATATTTTGGTGATTAATCCTCTGTCAGTTGCTTCATTTGCAACTATTTTCTCCCATACTCAGGGTTGTCTTTTCATCTTGTTTATGGTTTCCTTTGCTGTGCAAAAAGTTTTGATTAGGGTCCATTTGTTTTTGTTTTTACTTCTATTGCCTTGGGAGACTGATTTAAGAAAACATTGGTATGATGTATGTCAGAGAATCGTTTGCCTGTGATCTGTTCTAAAAGTTTTATGGTGTCCTGTCTTATGTTCAGATCTTTAAGCCATGTTGTTTATTTTTGTGTATGATGAAAGGCTGTGTTCTCACTGCCTTGGTATACATGTGGCTGTCCAATTTCCCCAATACCACTTGCTGAGGAGACTTTTTCCCATTGTACGTTCTTGCCTCGTTTGTTGAGATTACCTGACTGTAGTTGAGTGGGTTTATTTCTGGGCTCTCTATTTTGTTCCATTGATCCATATGTCTGCTTTCATGCCAATGCCATGCTGCTACTTAAAAAACACAGGTTTTAGCTGTGGCAGTCTTACTCTCTGTTGTGGCACACGGGCTTCCCTAGTTGTGGCATTAAGCTCTAGAGTAGGCAACCTCAGCAGTTGTGGTGCTCAGACTCAGCTGCCCCGGGTTGTGTGGGATCTTAGTTCCCCTGCCAGGGACTGAACCTAAGTTTCCTGCACTGGAAGGCAGATTCTTAACTACTGGACCACCAGGGAAGTCCCACCATGCTGTTTTGATGACTGTGGCTTTGTAGTATTGTTTGAAACTAGGAGGGTTATACCTCCTGCTTTGTTCTTCTTCTTCAGGAATGCTTTGGCAATTCTGGGTCTCTTATGGTTCCATATGAATTTTAGGCTTATTTATTCTAGTTCTGTGAAAAATGTCAAAGATATTTTGGTAGTTCAGTTCAGTCCAGTCATGTTCGCTGAACTGTGGTAGTTCACGCTGAACTGGTAGTTCACTCAGGTAGTTCGCTCAGTCGTGTCCGACTCTTTGCGACCCCATGAATTGCAGCACACCAGGACTCCCGGTCCATCACTAATGCCCAGAATCTACCCAAACCCATGCCCATTGAGTTGGTGATGCCATCCAGCCATCTCATCCTCTGTCGTCCCCTTTTCCTCCTGCCCCCAATCCCTCCCAGCATCAGGGTCTTTTCCAATGAGTCAACTTTTTGCATGAGGTGGCCAAAGTACTGGAGTTTCAGCTTTGAGCTCTCGTTAAATCTGTAGGATTGCTTTGGATAGTACAGACGTTTAAACAACATTAATTCTTCCAATACAAGAGCATGGGATATTTTTCCATTTCTTTGAATCATCTTCAGTTTCCTTGATTAGTATGTTATAGTTCTCAGTATATAAGTTTTTCACCTCCTTGGTCAAGTTCATTCTTAAGTCTTTTATTTTGGGGGGTATATCACTATAAATTTAAACATCTGTTACCTCATGGAGATAAAAGTCACAAATGGGCCTTTACTACCTGGGAGAATATAAACCAAAGACAGCATGTAAGTAGGCACCCATCATCATTTTACTCAATTTTTTTAGGTGTTGAAATCACCAAGAATCATTATGTCTTAATTTCACAAAATTTTAATTTATAATGTATATATTATTTTAATAGCACTCTTTAATATTGCTGCATACCATCTACATCTGTTAACTTGAATAATTAAAACTTAAATACAATATTAAAAGCCCACATTTGGATGCTGTGGAAACACTTTTGAATACTGGTAGCAGGAATGGTGATCTCAGGAGCTTCTCAGCCTTGTTAGAGATGGATAATTAATTTTTAAAAGGTCATGGGTTAATGTTGATGTCTATTTTTTCAATCTAAATTATGACACCCAATTCTATCTTGTTACAAACTTTCTTCAGTCCATGTACCCTTTTTTGAGGTACATGGTCTCTCCTCTATTTTTGTAATTTTGCTTTAAAAATTATAATATATCATGCTATTAATTTTTTATCAGACTGCATTTTTCATTATTTGTTTTCCCATGTTTATTCATCAAGACATAGACAAACACAGTAACATAAAACACTGAGTACCAATTATTGAATTTCTGATGGGTATAGAAAATATATAGAAGTATAGAAAGTATAGAAAATAAACTTACTAATCAATTAATTATAGTTTGAATGTAAGCCATTGACTTACTGCTTAGACTTAAGTCTGCTATGAGCACCAACCTGAAGGGTGGTGCTGTGACCTTGGCTGACTGACCTTGCTAAGAGAGAAGGCCAGGGACAGATTTGGATACCTCCTGCCTTGTGAATGCATAGGTGAGTGGCAATTACCACAAGTGGGTGGTTAAGGAAGTTCTTCATCAAGGCATAGTGAATAGTTCATGTTTTTTGCCTTATCATAGTGTGAAGGACAGGATCTAGGCTTAAAAAAAGTAAAATAAACTAAAGGACATTGCAGTAGTACAGGGGAATTTGAAACAAATGGAGTACAGTTGGATTCAAAGCAATTGACAAATGTAGGGGCAGAGAGTGGTTGGCACAAGCACTCAGGAGGACTTGAAAGTGTAATAACAGAGTAGATTAAAAAAACCAGAGAATATAATACACACTAAATGATTAGGAAGCTCCTCTCTCAACATTGATTCAACCAAGAAAGAAAGAATGAATGAATAAATGATTCAGTTCTGTTCAGTCGCTCATTCAGGTCCAACTCTTTGCAACCCCATGGAATGCAGCACGCCTCCCTGCCCATCACCAACTCCGAGTTTACTCAAACTCATGTCCATTGAATCAGTGATGTTGTCCAACCATCTCATCCTCTGTCGTCCCTTTCTCCTCCCACCTTCAACTTTCCCGCCATCAGGGTCTTTCCCAGTGAGTCAGTTCATTGCATCAGGTGGCCAAAGTATTGCAGTTTCAGCTTCAGCATCAGTCCTTCCAATGAATATTCAGGACTGATCTCCTTTAGGATGGACTGGTTGGATCTCCTTGCGTCCAAGGGACTCTCAAGAGTCTTCTCCAACACCACAGTTCAAAAGCATCAATTCCTTGGTGCTCAGCTTTCTTTATAGTCCAATTCTCAGATCCATACATGACTACTGGAAAAACCATAGCTTTGACTAGATGCAGCCTTGTTAGCAAAGTAATGTCTCTGCTTTTTAATATGCTATCTAGATTGGTCATAACTTTTCTTCCAAGGAGCAAGCATCTTTTAATTTCATGGCTGCAGTCACCAACTACAGTGATTTTGGAGCCCCCCAAAATAAAATCTGTCACTGTTTCCATTGCTTCCCCACCTATTTGCCATGATGGGACTGGATGCCATGATCTTAGTTTTCTGAATGTTGAGTTTTAAGCCAAGTTTTTCACTCTCCTATTTCACTTTCATTGAGAGGCTCTTTAGTTCCTCTTCACTTTCTGCCATAAGGGTGGTGTCATCTGCATGTCTGAGGTTACTGATATTTCTCCCAGCAATCTTGATTCCAGCTTGTGCTTCTTCCAGCCCAGTGTTTCTCATGATGTACTCTGCATATAAGTTAAATAAGCAGGGTGAAAATATACAGCCTTGACGTACTCCTTTCCCAATTTGGAACCAGTCTGTTGTTCCACGTCCATTTCTAACTGTTACTTCCTGAACTGCATACAGATTTCTCAGGAGGCAGGTCAAAAGAAAGTGAAAGTGAAGTCGCTCAGTCGTGTCTGACTCTTTGCAAACCAACGGACTGTACCTGCCAGGTTCCTCCCTCCATGGGATATTCCAGGCAAGAATACTGGGGCAGGTTGCCATTTCCTTCTCCAGGGGGTCTTCCCAACCCAGGGATCGAACCCAGGTCTCCTGCATTGCAGGCAGACTCTTTACCATCTGAGCCACAAGGGAAGCAATTTGAAAAAGCAAGGTCTGGTATTTCCATCTCTTTAAGAATTTTCCACAGTTTGTTTTGATTCACACAGTCAGAGTCTTTGGCATAATCAATAAACAAGAAATAGACGTTTCTCTGGAACTCTTGCTTTTTAATGATCCAACGGATGTTGGCAATTTGATCTCTGGTTACTCTGCCTTTGCTAAATCCAGCTTGAACATCTGGAAGTTCACCATTCATGTATTGCTGAAGCCTGGCTTGGAGAATTATAAGCATTACTTTACTAGTGTGTGAGATAAGTGCAATTGTGCAGTAGTTTGAGCATTCTTCGGCATTGCCTTTCTTTGGGATTAGAATGCAAACTGACATTCTATAGTCCTGTGGCCACTGCTGAGTTTTCCAAACTTGCTGGCATATTGAGTGCAGCACTTTCACAGCATCATCTTTTTGGATTTGAAATAGCTCAACTGGAATTCCATCACATCCACTAGCTTTGTTTGTAATGATGCTTCCTAAGGCCCACTTGACCTCTCATTCCAGGATATCTGGCTCTAGGTGAGTGATCACACCATTGTGATTATCTGGGTCGTGAAGATCTTCTTTGTACTGTTGCTCTGTGTATTCTTGCCACCTCTTCTTAATATCTTCTGCTTCTGCTAGGTCCATACCATTTCTGTCCTTTATCAAGCCCATTTTTGCATGAAATGTTCCCTTGGTATCTCTAGTTTTCTTGAAGAGATCTCTAGTCTTTCCCATTCTGTTGTTTTCCTCTATTTCTTTGCATTGATCACTGAGGAAGGCCTTCTTATCTCTCCTTGCTATTCTTTGGAACTCTGTATTCAAATGGGTATATCTTTCCTTTTCTCCTTTGTCTTTTGCTACTCTTCTTTTTTCAGCTATTTGTAAGGCCTCCTCAGACAACCATTTTGCCTTTTTGCATTTTTTTTTTTTTTTCCCTTGGGGATGGTCTTGATCCCTTCCTCCTGAACAGTTACATGAACCTCTGTCCATAGTTTTTCAGGCACTCTTGTCTATCAGATCTAATCCCTTGAATCTGTTTGTCACTTCCATTGCATAATCATAAGGGATTTGATTTAGGTCATACCTGAAGGGTCTAGTGGTTTTCCCTACTTTCTTCAATATCAGTCCGAATTTGGCAATAAGGAGTTCATGATTGAGCCATAGTCAGCTTGCAGTCTTGTTTTTGCTGACTGTAGAGAGCTTCTCCATCTCTGGCTGCAAAGAATACAATCAATCTGATTTCAGTACTGACCATCTGTTGATGTCTATGTGTACGGTCTTATCTTGTGAATGATTAAATAAATAAGTAATTTATGGAATCACTGAAATTGCCTTAACTGACTTGGATGCAATCCAGAATTTGAAATATTAGAGATTGTACCTGCTAGGTCATGGGAGATCCCCTTATGAATATGATAGACCTTATTGTAGTTGGGCTCAAGTTTTTTTTTTTTTAATTCAAGCTTGTCCTTTTATGGCCAGTAACAGGAGGATTGAGAGGAGAGACAATGGAAATGAAACATCATGCAGGCCTCAGAGAAGCACTTTTTAATATCATTTATGGATATTTAAAGACAGCCAGTATCTGACCTAAGTAATCTAAGAGATTAAACCTATTAGCTAATGCACTGAAGTGAATTTTGTATGATACACATTTTTCACAAAAGGTTGATGTATTGAATACAAAAAGGTGTCAGGAGACTGTACTACGTGGTAGAAATAGTGGTGAATACGGTAGACATAATTTTTATCATTTTAAAATTTACATTCTAATGAGGATTATGGTCAGTACATATGTTAACATGTAAGGAAGTGAAATACTTTGTAATAACATATTAGGGAACATAGGTGCCATATTAGAAAATAATGTGTGGTGTATGTGTATGTGATCACTTAGTCAAAGAGATCTATACCTAACTGAATTTGACAGAAATATTTTGGTATAAGATAGAAATCTGATCTATACCTAAAGATTTCTGATCAAAATGAACCCATTATAAATATCCCAGAATAAAGTTACTGAGGAGAATATGATATTTCCAGTTCAATAATAAATGATTATAACATATTTGGATATTTTTCATATTATTGTGTCCATACCAAGTAGTGATAATTTACAGAAAACACAAATAAGAATAATAGTAAATTATTATATGTTGAGTCTATCTAACAGTTTGAAATTTCATAAATCTCTAGTAGAAAATCATCAGGGCTTTTAGTGCATGATTAGAATATGAAGCAAAATCTTTCATTTCCTGCATGAACACAAATCTTTGCTTTTAAATGACCTGAGCAACTTTTCTTTTCAAATTGCTTTTAATATTGACTACTTAGTTTTAAAATGGCAGTATGTAATTTTCTTAGTTGGATTTAGACCTTTTCCTCAGGAAATGGTTTGAAATATTTCCATCAATTTTAAGCTTTGCATTTATTTCATCAGTTTTCAATTCCATGTCAGCAATAACCTTGTCTGTGTGCTATATGAAAGAAGGAAAGAGCTATTAACAACCTTGCTTATGTCCCTGAATCACTGCAAATATGGAAACATCTTTGCTGATTTATAGCAGGTTTCATATCAATGTGAGAAGCTATCATTTGTAGGCTTAATATCGTTACTGGTAACAACATGTATTTTGAGTTAAAGAAAACATCAGAAGTGATTCTGGATACCTATGAAAATGTAGTTCTGTAGGCAAAGACGCATGTGATCTTTGAAAACTGCAAAAAAATGAAATAAACATGTTACTACAAAGTAGAAAAAGTTGGCAGCAAAAGCACATGCTAAAAATACTATTTATCTTTAAATAAATGTTTAAACCTCAGGATGTGCCAACCTCAGGCTGAAATAAAATCACTTGAGAAGGAAACATAAAAAGCACCCTTCTTTAAATTCTGTTGTTAAAGTGATAGCTTTTAGGAAAATAATCTTCATACGTATTTTAGATATTAGTACAATAGTATTTATTTATGGTTGTGGAATCTGTCCACTGGTAGCACTTAGGAAAAATAAAAACTATGGAAATGAAATGTCATAGTAGCTCTTTACTGGAACAAAGCTACATTTTGTCAAGTATATAAAATTCACCACTTGGCAATTGTTAGTACAATAATTAATTCAAGCAAGACTCACCTCAATATTGGAACGAAAGGGTGAATATTTAATGATGAATCAGATTTTTAGAGAATCATAGAGTATCTCCTACCAATTATATGTTAATTATAAAGGGAAATGTAGTAAGATGGGGGAACCACCAATTTTGGGACAAACCTACATGTCTACTGATAAAATGTACCGACAGAGTTGCAACATCACTTCTGTGTGTTCCTGAAAAAATGTATAACCTAAATCTAAACAAGAGGAAATATCACTTAAGCCCAAATTGAGGGACATTCAATAATATTATTTGTACTTTTTAAAAATATTAAGGCCATTGATTACAAGAAAAGGCTAGAAGACTACTCCAGATAAAGAGGACTAAAGAAACATGATGATGGCTCTTAACATATAATCCTGGGTGGGATTTTAGACTGGGGAAAATATAAGGGAAATTATTGTAACAGTATGTGAAATTTATATAGGAACTATGGATTTGATTATGACAAATCCACTGATTTTGATAGTTATACTTTGATTATTTAAGAGAATGCTATCATTCTTCAACACACCAATATCTGAGTAAAATGCCCAAAAGTTGCCCTTCTTTAATTCTCTTTCTGTTTACTTACATTGAGCTGCATTTGCAACACAACACTTTATTGATCTGTAAATGCATAATATGGGCTTTTGGCTTGCTTCATTTTGTTTGCTTTTTAACTTGCATTATAAAAGTAGTGAACACTAAGTTATCTGTAGTTTTGCTGAATTAGAAATACAATAGCAAGATTTGTGTTCTAGCATATAGTATACAGAAGATAAAAGGAGAAGAAACATGAAATAGATATTCTGGCTACTGCATAAATCTGTCTGGAGAAGTTTGTTGTGCCTTATGGATGTTAGTAGCAGTCAGCTTGTGTGTTAGTCTGTGTTGAGTTAGAGTGTTGTCTCCTTTGTAATATCATTGATGACAGGCTACTCTTTGGAAGAGAAAATAATTGAATTCTATGCTGCCCTACAGGTTTTCTTTTCTTCCCATGGGCATTGTAGGTGTGTTATTTACAGTGTAATTTCACCTATTAGTTATTTATGTGACTCTTCAAATTTCCATCAGACACAGGCAATATCATGGAAGTATATAGATTACATTATGATACATACCCTTTGTTACATTAGAGTGTTCAAGCCTTACTTTTTTTTTTTACAAGGCACAGATATTTTATCCTGAATTTCTTACAATAGTGAGGAGACGTATAACATGACTTGAATGAAATTTGAAGTTAATGTGTCTTTTGATACATCTAATAGAATAATAAAATTGTCACTATTTCCCAAAGGCAGTATAGCATATCATTCTTACTAAAATGAGATATTTTTGAGCATTTTTATAACTAAAAAGTTGATTGCTGATTTTGGGAGAGTAGATTTTAGGTCATGGAAAAATGTAGACGTGTTATAGTATGTTTCATCATGTTAAGTTTTGCCTCATGGATTTATTTCAGTATGTGGAATTTATTTGAATTAATAGGTGCATAATTCCAGTTCAGAGAATACAAACAAATGTTCAATTAAGTAAAAAACAAAATTTAAAACATGATATCTTTTTATCATAGCTTTTTGTCATATGTATGTCTGGAGAAGGAGAAAAGTTATTGATGTGCTTTTAAGAATGTCTGGTTAAAGAAAGAGGAGCTATTGAATGTCAAAAGGAAAAGAAACATAGTAACTATAAATTAGTGTTAGGCTAAGCGAGAAAAAACACAGGTGGTTGTTTGTCTATAGGTTAGGCAATAAATGAAAAATAACTTTGGGTCTGATTCTTCACTACTAGGACACTGGAGTGTTAAAAAAAGGCAGAGAGACAGTTAAGAAGGCTGAGATGGAGAACAAAGGTTAACGTCAAAGGTTGTAAATTCAATGATAAGGGAAGAAGTAGAAGAGAGCCTAAAATTGGAACATTTGAAAAAGAAAGTTCTCTAATGATTTCTGAGAATGTATGCTTCATAATCCCATAGGGATTAAAGTAATTAGGGGCTTGAATAAAGAAAGAATAAAATATAATATATATATATAAAAATAGGTCAGATATAAATTGTGGATCAGTGACATAAATTAAAGAAAACATTAAAGTCAAGATAGAATTCTTTGATTTTGTTTTGTCTTCATTCTTAAGATATATATGTATTATATGATAATTATATGTCAAGTACAATATATATATGGTATATATAAGATATATGATATAATTATACATATGATATGCATGATCTATATATATAAATATAAAATGATGAATATTATACTTTTGAACAGGAAGCTATTACTAAAAGAGTGATAGAATCAAGGAGAAAATGAATGTGGGTTGTTCCATTTTGGGGAGCAAAAAATCTATGGGAGTTGAAGCCCAGGTGCTAAAATTTATTTGAAGAAATGAAAGGACTCTTTTTCCTCCTAAATGAAAGAAAGATAAGTATGCAGACAGAAGGTTTATCTTCATTAAGTAGGAGAAAAGCACATATCATGAGAATGAAGTATTTTTTAAAATAAAAAATATAAAAATAATGAAGTATTTTTGGTTTCAGATCAGATGCTTGAGAATTATATAATATTATGAATTGATCAAATAAAATGAAAGAGGTTTTAAATGAGGACAGTAAAATCTGCTGTTTAGATAGGATGGAAATACTGTAGGCTCTAGCTAAGGATTAAAATTAGTAAACTGGAAGAAAACAAATCAATGGAGACTCTTTCTTGGGAAAAGAAGAATAACTTCTTCTTGATTTTGATGGGTACTTCTAACTAAGACAAAAACTTATTTTACCAAAGTAACTGGTAATCACCATTCTAGAGAAAGGTTACCTGCCTACCTCTTCCCACCAACTTATGTAACATAAGCTATTTCTTAAATAATTCTGGAAGAACTATTTTCCAGCAATCTTTAAACATTTACCTGAATTGAAAAAAAAAAAAAAACAAAAGGAAATACAAGGTCTGAACCTTCATTGATCCTTTTATATTATTACTTTTTTTACTGGATAAATGAACTTTTCAATGATCACAAGAAATTATGAGAAAAATTATGATGACCTCTTTTAACTTCTCTTCATTTGAAGAATAATAACTTATTTAAGCTAGAGTATGGAGATAGCTACATTTGATGCCAATATTTCTATATAGAGAGAATATATAGCCAAATATATTTTTAAAACAAAGTTTTATCTTTATATAATCTGTATTTCATTTCCAGTACTAGTGTATTTTTAAAATGTCACACTGTGGGAATATATATATTATATACTGAATACATATATTCAGTATATAATTTTGGTTTATATATTTTAAAGTTTTTACATGGTAATTTACAAGTAGTTAATCATAAAAATCTTTGAGCACCAACTTTTCAGCTGACTGATACATATCCTTAGAATTGCTAGTTTTGCTAATGGAGATTTTAAATATCTTTCTATTGAAAGTGTATAAGAAAGTGATTAAACTATGGTTTTAATTATAAAATCCATCTATCAAATCTAATTGGGTGAAGTGATAAAGGAATTTGGTTTCCATTATCACTACGTAGTTCTTATTATCTAATGCTTCAAGATTTTTCTATGTTGTGAATATAAAGCTTTAACTAGGTTTATATAATATTCTACAAATAGGAAGTGTAGAAACATCAGATAGGCTCTAAAAGCTCTGAAGAGATAACCAGTTAAGTTAGAAAGGTCATAAAACCCTGTGTCCTAGCAGGTAAGAATAGAATGAGTAACAGGTTAACATATTTCTAAAGATATGGTGTCAATAATGTGGCATCACATCAGTGAAATTTTCATCAGTATATGTATCTTCAAATTTGTAAGCAAATATTACATTTTTAGTTTTATCACAAAAGGTTTCCTATCGTACCCTTTCCCTGATTTTATTATACTTATACTGAATTAAAATTAATGCAGAAAAAATATACATATATATTTATGGCTACAAAAATGTATGTTACTTTTAGAAAAAATAATTGTTTTTTTCTTTAACCTGTAAGAAACTAACTTCACAAAGTTAATTCCAAATTAAATTAAGTAATAAATCTTTTCAATATGCAGTCTAGAAACAGACTAGATTCAATATTCTTATGGAATAGGATTTTATTTTCCCATTCTGAAAAATCAACATTCCTATACTTGATCCCTGAATGAGTTTAATAAGGTAAGATCTTAGATCACTTTCCTTAGAAAGTGTTTAAAATATTGTTTACAAGGTACTAATAATGAATGTCCTCTAAACACAAATCTATATTGTGTACTAAATAAGATCCCACTACTGAGAAACAAAACTATTTAACAAAATGACCAGCTTACTGACCAAAGCCACAGTCAGTAAGATCCTGGTCCAAATGGTGTTTTGGGTCCTTAGAGGCAAGCATAAATGCTGTCATATCAGATGGGTTCTTCAAATTCTTGTGCCCTTGACCACTAAGGACAAAACACCAGTTTCTCAGAAGGCTTAATAGATTTCTAGCCACTACTTTGCTCTTTTTCAGAAAACTTCATGTTAGTTTCCCAGAATTTCCCTAGGAGATTTCTTAGGGACTATAATTTACAACATTAAAAACAAAGCTTTATTAAAGATTGGAGCATAGCAACATTTAAAAGATGAGAAAAAAAAAGTCTATTGGTAACAAATCAGCAAAACTAGATACTTTTTTTTTAATGACCTGGGAACAATGCATTACAATAAAGGTTGTAATGTCCCCGTGCCTACCGTTTGATATATCTTATTTTCTGAAAATTTCATTGATTTATTGTTGGCTGTGCTGGGTCTTTGTTGCTGTGTTGGCTTTTCTCTAGTTGCAGAGAGTGGTCGAGGGCTACTCTCGGGTTGCATTGCACAGCTTCTCACGCGGTGGCTTCTCCTGTTGCTGAACACAGGCTCTAGGCTTGCGGGCTCAGTAGTTGTGGTCCATGGGCTTAGTTGCTCTGCAGCACGTGGGATCTTCCCAGCTCAGGAATTGAAACCAGGTCTCCTGCATTGGCAGGAGGATTCTTCTCCACTGAGCCATTAGGGAAGCCCTTGAAATATTTTAGAAGCTGGAAACCCACAGTGTGGATGAGGACCAGCACCATCAGTGACACCTTGAACTCTTATTAAATACAAACAACGCTGGGCTCAACTCAAGACATCCCAGGGTGATCTACGCGCACGTTAAAGTTTGAGAAGTCCTGATTTAGAAGTTATTCTTTCATCCACCAACTCTAGCACCTTCCTGGGTACTGCATGTATGCCAGACCCTATGTTAGACACTGTGAGTATTAACACAAATTGTTTCATCACCAAAGAGTTTCACAGTCTAGTGGGAAAGTACAGCAGGCAGATATGGTGGTAGTTGTAAGAACAGAGTACTGAGGAAACAAGAAGAGGAAATAAGTCAGCTCCCTTATGACGACCAGAGAAGATAGAAAGGTTGAAATTTCAACTCGGCCTTCAAAGATGGGGAGTATTCCCCAAGCCTTCAAACTTTCATCAGAAGTATGTATATGCTTGGAGTCAGGCAAATTTGCCATGAGGTCTTCAACTCCATCTGCGTGGTCAGAGCAGGTCTATGCAGCCCCTGACAGGATCTTTGCCCCTGCACACTGGGATACTCACTGCTTCAAGCTCCACAACTATCACATTTTTGCTAAAACTATTCTGTTAGGATTAAATGCATACTATTTCTGCAGTTGGGCTTCCCTCAGCTGGTAAAGAACACACCTGTCAATGCAGGAGACACACAAGACACAGGTTCAATCCCAAGGTTGGGGAGATCCCAAGGAGAAGGAAACAGCAACCCGTTCCAGTATTCTTGTCTGGAGAATTCCACGGACAGAGGATCCTGGTGGAGTTATAGTCCGTGGACTCACAAAGAGCTGGACACAACTGAGTGCATACACACACGTTTCTGCAATTATGACAGGAAGATCTAGACTTCCTCATACCTCCTGGGTCATCTCCTGAATGTCATCTAACCCTGAACGTGCCCTTTTCCATCTCCGTTTTACCCCAGTGCCCCCTTCCTTACCACCACCCCCCAAAGAAAACACCTTAGAATTCATGGTTAGGCAATAGCCAAAACGCCTATATTGTCAACTTCTTTTTTGAGCATTTCCTTAGCCAGTTACTCTAACAGAAGCTTGACTTTCCCTGATGATGCTTTTTGTTCTGAAGCCATCTCAAGTGATACTTGTTTTTCTCTCACACCTCTAAGACCACTGTGCTTAAAGGTGGAGTATTTTTCCTTTTGCTTCCTCATTGATAAGTCCATACCTCTCCTATTCATCTTAAGACAAACAATATTGGTGACTTTTTTTTTTTTTTTTTGCTTTTACTGTCTTACAGTACATCACTACTGTTCATCATTGTATTTTCATCTAAAAACATCTGGGCACTCGCTTCATCTGTCATTGTTTTTCTCTTCAAATCTACGTATCTCTCATTTCTTGGTGATTTGAATATTATACAGAGATGGTCCTGCCAGCCTTTGGCCATTCTTTCCCTTTAAGTGCTTCCTTGCGGAGAGCTGGGCCATCAATTGTCTCAGTCACTCTCTGCTCTGGTCATCCTCTAAACCAGATCAATCCCTAAACTCAAAACCTCTCCATAATATCATTTCCATAGAGCCCCTTGTTTGATTACTCCCACTTCCTTCTTGCTAATTCCTCTAGCATTGCACATCCAGCAAGCTTTTGGCCCCACTGTCCTCCCATCTGTTGAGCCTACCAGTCTCACTGCTGGCCCTTCTTCCTCAAGCCTGTGCCTTTTCTTTCCTCTGTCTGCACTAACACCCTTGAGTTATCTCATTTCACCTTATATATTTATATGCTGATGATACTCATTTATATCTCCAGCCTTCACCTTTCTCTTGAATTCCAGACTAAACCTAATGAGTGCCATGCAGACAATTATTTTTCCTTTCTTTTTATTTGTGTGTCTCAATTACTTGAGCAATGTCAGGAATATGGTAGATCTCCAATAAATAATGAATGTATTCTTTACTCACCAAAGCAAACAAATGAGTACATGGATGACTGAAATAACTTCAGATGGCATCATGTGGCTGAAACAGAGAATGAATGTGTATCTGTATGGATGGGGCTACTGGTAGGAGTTGATTTTAAGCAGTTTGTACTTTTATTTTTCAGATATGGAGAAATCTCAGATGATTTTAAACATCTGAGACAGAAGTTTCTATCTTCAGTGAGCAGATGGATGGTGAAGTCATTAACTCAGACTGGAAGCATAGTAAGTGAGTAATGTTTGTAGGTCTGAAGAACTCTACAGTTTAAATTTGAGATTCTTATGAGATGACCAAAGGATAAGTCCTTAAACAGTGGTGACATGAACATTAAACTCAAGGGGAAGGGTGTCACTGTAGATAAGAATGGCAAGGAAGATTCAGATTTAACATTTTGTGAATAAGTTTAACTAGACTATTGGTTTTCTCATAATAGAGGATCACTTTATATCAATTTACTTATGTGATTCACTGAAACAATTTTATTAGAATAGAAATCATACAAAAGTCCAGTCTTTTAGGATATCTGTCTAGTCAAAGCTATGGTTTTTCCAGTAGTCATGTATGGACATGAGAGTTGGACTATAAAGAAAGCTGAGCACCGAAGAATTGATGCTTTTGAACTGTGGTGTTGGAGAAGACTCTTCAGAGTCCCTTGGCTTGCAAGGAGATCAACCAGTCCATCCTAAAGGAAATCAGTCCGGAATATTCATTGGAAGGACTGATGCTGAAGCTGAAACTCCAATACTTTGGCCACCTGATGTGAAGAACTGACTCCTTGGAAAAGACCCTGATGCTGGGAAAGATTGAAGGCAGGAGGAGAAGGGACAGCAGAGGGTGAGATGGTTGGATGACATCACCGACTCAATGGACATGAGTTGGAGTAAGCTCCGGGAGTTGATGATGGACAGGGAGGCCTGGCGTACTGCAGTTCATGGAGTCACAAAGAATTGGACACAGCTGAGTGACTGAACTGATGAATGATGATCTCAAATATATTTGAAAGCATGAAAAAATAATATATATTTTTTAAGAAAATGGAATCTGGATATAAAAATGACATCCTTTGTTCCCAGCTAGTCCAAGTTCCCAGGTAGCTTAGTGGTAAAGATTCCACCTGCAATGCAAGAGACTTGGGTTCAATCCCTGGGTCAGGAAGATTCCCCTGGAGAAGAAAATGGCAACCCACTGCATTATTCTTGCCTGGAGAATCCCATGGACAGAGGAGCCTGGTGGGCTATAGTCCATGGGGTTGCAAAGAGTCAGACACAACTGAGCACACACATGTAGTCCAAGTTCATCAAACAAAATTACTTAATTGCATTAAAGGATACACAAATGTGTTACAGGCACATGTGGACCCATGCGTCCACCTCTGCCCAACCCACATGTGTGTATATATCTCTCTCCTTATATATATTCAAAAAACTAAGATCATGGCATCTGGTCCCATCACTTCATGGGAAATAGATGGGGAAACAGTGGAAATAGTGGCAGACTTTATTTTTTGGGGCTCCAAAATCACTGCAGATGGTGATTGCAGTCATGAAATTAAAAGATGCTTACTCCTTGGAAGGAAAATTATGACGAACCTAGGTAGCATATTAAAAAGCACAGACATTACTTTGCCAACAAAGGTCCATCTAGTCAAGGCTATGGTTTTTCCAGTGGTCATGTATGGATGTGAGAGTTGGATGGTGAAGGAAGTTGAGCACTGAAGAATTGATGCTTTTGAACTGTGGTGTTGGAGACTCTTGAGAGTCCCTTGGACTGCAAGGAGATCCAACCAGTCCCTCCCAAAGGAGATCAGTCCTGGGTGTTCATTGGAAGGACTGATGCTGAAGCTGAAACTCCAATACTTTGGCCACCTCATGCGAAGAGTTGACTCATTTGAAAAGACCCTGATGCTGGAATGGATTGGGGGCAGGAGGAGAAGGGGACGACAGAGGATGAGATGGCTGGACAGCATCACCGACTTGGTGGACATGAGTGTAAGTAAACTCCGGGAGTTGGTGATGGACAGGGAGGCCTGGCATGCTGCAATTCATGGGGTTGCAAAGAGTCGGACATGACTGAGCCATTCAACTGAACTGATACATATGTATATAAACACACACACATATTCTGACCATATTTATATTTTTATAGATAACTCCTAACAGTTCAATAAATTTAAGATTGTTATTAAAATATATATATTTTTATCATAATATCTTAGTATTTTATAGAATCATAGACTCATAGATCATCCTTAGAAAAAAATTCATAACCTGAGTGACACAGGACAATTTCAGTTACCCACTATGCCATGTCTATTTCTATGAATTTTATAAGCAAATAATCTCATGTACTATAAAACCTGCAATAAGTGTTATAATACATAACAATGTATGAAAAGACAGATAAAATGTGTGTGGACAAATACATACATATATATATATACATATATATATATAATGGATATCATCTTTTGATCATCATGAAAATTTTTACAAAATCGGATGGAAGAATTCACATTTATGTGTGCTAGTGAGCTACTTCATAAGGATTTGGAAAAGATATGATTCTTTAAATTATGCAATTTTGTGCTAATATAGAAATGTCTCTGCACATATAATGAATGGCCAATCTCATTCTAAGATACAGATGAATGTGAGAAAATTGACCAGACTTCATCGTCAGCTCCTCGTGTTTTCTTATCCTGGTTTAGAAAATCATTAAGCTTAACATCACTCTGGACCAACTGTTATTCTTCCTTTGCTAACAGTGCATGGATATGTGTAACGAGTCACAGTAAGTGGAGAATTCATTAATAAAATATTTCTTGGATGTGGGCTACAGGTAGAGAGCTCTGCTTCACTGAAGCAGTCATATCTGCCTTCGTGTCTCTTGAGCACTCAGCGTGTAGTCTCCGTAGTGAAAACCGAAGAATTACATTCATCACATTTCAAGTTTTATCTGTTTTCCTCTGAAGGAATATATCCAGATATTACTGCAAGGAGATCCAACCAGCCCATCCTAAAGGAGATCAGTCCTGGTTTTTCATTGGAAGGACTGATGCTGAAGCTGAAACTCCAATACTTTGGCCACCTTATGTGATGAGTTGACTCATTGGAAAAGACCCTGATGCTGGGAGGGATTGGGGGCAAGAGGAGAAGGGGATGACAGAGGATGAGATGGTTGGATGGCATCACCGACTCGATGGGCATGAGTTTGAGTGAACTCCGGGAGCTGGTGATGGACAGGGAGGCCTGGCGTGCTGCGATTCATGGGGTCGCGAAGAGTCGGACACGACTGAGCGACTGAACTGAACTGAACTGAATTGAACCCTGAAAGTAGCTAATGGTCATATCTTGGATACGGACTTATTTGTGATTATTACATATGCGATCACACTAATTTGGGCTTCCCAGGTGGCGCTAGTGGTAAAGAACCTGCCTGCTCATGCAGGAGACATAAGAGGCACAGGTTTGATCCCTGGGTCAGGAAGATCCTATGGAGAAGGGACTGGCAACTCACTCCAGTACTCTTGCCTAGAGAATCCCATGGACAGAGGAACCTGTCGGGCTACAGTCCAAAGAGTTGTAGTGTCACAAAGAGTTGGACACTACTTTAAAACTGCTCCATTGCTTTTTTGTCCAAAAATGTAATTCCAGTTAACATACTACATGGAATTAGTTACATTTTTATTTATATATTTTATTTACTTTTTATTTTTATTTACATACTTCATTTATATATTAATTATATATATGGAATTGATTAGATAATTCTTTTGTTTCCATAGAGTTGCAGTATACCAATCTCTGAAAGTAGAATAAATCACCATAATAATATCACCTATATTATAAAGGGAAGCTTTGAACATCTTTAGGCAAAAATATGACAACTTAGATGAAATAGAGACAAATCCAGATAAACATAAATTACAAAAGCTGTCTCAACCTTCTATCAGGAGAGGGATCACCAGTCCTTGAATCTGGATTTGCCATGGGATTTCCCAGGCAGGTGGGATTTTAATAAAAGTGGCAGGGGTAGACGCCCGAAAAGTGTTGCTCTTTGAGACTATTTTGTTGTTGGATGTGGAAATCTTAAACACCAAGTGAATAACTAGGATCTGTTGGAGAATGACAAGACATGTGGAGGGAAACCAATGCACCTGGTTTTCCAGTTGCTATACGTGTGAGTGAAGATTAAATCCTCTGTCTACCTCATGACTGAGCAGCTGATAATAGAAATGAGAGGGTTCAACAGAACCCACCCAAGATCAATCTACATTATTAAGCCACCCAGTTAAACACAGAGTTATGAGATAATTTCAACCACTAAATTTTGGGTAATATAGTAGGAAGAAATAGCTAACTGATACAACAATGTATTTTTCTTTTTTGATCCTCTCTTTAAAAAAGCACAAAAGACATAATCTGGCGTGTGCAATATGCAAATTATGACTTGTTACAGCCTGGTGAAATTAATGTATGAGATAGAACCTGCTTTCTTCATTTCTAGCTGGATGTTGAGAGAGCTAAAATGGAGGTAGGAGAGTCTAGGTTTAGGGGTAAGACTCAAAAGATGAAAAATGCCAAATCACATTTTTGCTTAATGTAGCTAGAAATAAAAAAGATATTAAAATCTTTGCATGTAGAAAATCATCCATTGGCAAGCGTGTTTCAGAGTTTAGGATGAACTTACATGACTGCGTGTATGAAGAGAGATGAGAGAGAAACAGAGATGAAGACTGAAAGTCCGTGTGTATATGGGGGCTGTGAAAGGGTACGAGAGACAGGAAGGGCAACTGAAAGGCATTGATAACATAAGCAAGAAATAAGACCTGCCATCTGCAACAGATGCGGCAGTGAGCATTAGAAGTCTGAGACTGGTTCAAAAAGACTACGTGTGTATCATTAAAACATTTAAAACGTGATGAAACACAAAATCTCATGTTACCAGGACTAAACTAAGTGAGGTAGACACTTTTTTTTTCCCCCTGAAAGAAACAACATCAAATCTTAAACACAGAGATACCTATATGTAAGATATATCTATGGGTATCATACTATGGGTTCAGTTCCCGGCCCTTGCAATAAAGCGAATATCACAGTAAAGTGAATTACACGAATTTTTCTGCATATAAAGGTTATATTTTAACTATACCGAGAGTTGGTGATGGACAGGGAGGCCGGGCATGCTGAGATTCTTGGGGTCGCAAACAGTCGGACACGACTGAGCGACTGACCTGACTGACTGATACTGTAGTATGGTCAGTGTACAGTTACATTATGCCTAAAAATCACATACCTTAATTTGAAATTACTTAATTTGTTGTTTAACAATAAACAGTTATTTTTAAAAAATGCTCACCAATATCTGAGCCTTCAGTGAGCTGTAGTGGTAACATCAAAGATCATTAAAACCACTACAATATTGTAAAGTAATTAGCATCCAACTAATAAAAATAATTGGGAAATTAATTGGGAAAAAAATCCTCCACTTAAAAAAATAAAATAAAAATGTTATCCTTAAAAAAATTGACCATAGATCATTATAGCAAATGTATTAATAATGAAAATGCTTGAAATTTACAGAAGTGATCAAAATATGACACAGATACATGAAGTGAGCAGAAGCTTAATATGTGCAGGGTGGTCACAACCTTCAGTTTGAAGAAAATGCAGTATCTTCAAAGCATAATAAAATGAGCTGCATCTAGAAATGAAATAATCCAGGAAAAGAAAAAATTTAGTGTACATTAAATGATATCTTACAATAAACTGTGGAAAATTCTGAAAAAGGTGGGAATACCAGACCACCTGACCTGCCTCTTGAGAAACCTGTATGCAGGTCAGGAAGCAACAGTTAGAACTGGACATGGAACAACAGACTGGTTCCAAATAGGAAAAGGAGTACGTCAAGGCTGTATATTGTCACCCTGCTTATTTAACTTATATGCAGAGTACATCATGAGAAACGCTGGGCTGGAGGAAGCACAAGCTGGAATCAAGATTGTTGGGAGAAATATCAATAACCTCAGATATGCAGATTATACCACCCTTATGGCAGAAAGTGAAGAACTAAAAAGCCTCTTGATGAAAGTGAAAGAGGAGAGTGAAAAAGTTGGCTTAAAGCTCAACATTCAGAAAACTAAGATCATGGCATCTGGTCCCATCACTTCATGGCAGATAGATGGGGAAACAGTGGCTGACTTTATTTCCTGGGCTCCAAAATCACTGCAGTTGGTGTCTGCAGCCATGAAATTAAAAGATGCTTACTCTTTGGAAGGAAAGTTATGACCAACCTAGACAGCATATTAAAAAGCAGGGACATTACTTTGCCAACAAAGGTCTGTCTAGTCAAGGCTATGGTTTTTCCAGTAGTCATGTATGGATGTGAGAGCTGGACTTTAAAGAAAGCTGAGCACTGAAGAATTGATGCTTCTTGAACTGTGGTGTTGGAGAAGACTCTTGACAGTCCCTTGGACTGCAAGGAGATCCAACCAGTCCATCCTGAAGGAGATCAGTCCTGGGTGTTCACTGGAAGGACTGATAGTGAAGCTGAAACGCCAATACTTTGGTCACCTGATGTGGAGCACTGACTCAATGGAAAAGACCCTGATGCTGGGAAAGATTGAGGGCAGGAGGAGAAGGGGACGACAGAGGATGAGATGGTTGGATGGCATCACCAACTCGATGGACATGAGTTTGAGTAAACTCTGGGAGTTGTCCTGGCGTGCTGTGGTTCATGGGGTTGCAAAGAGTCGGACACGACTGAGCAACTGAACTGAACTGAAATGATATCTTTGCATTTCATGTTGGATAGAACTCCACTGAAATCATACAATACCATAGTTTTAATATTATTTCTAATAATATATTTTTCTATTTTTTGAATCTCTTGTTTCTCCTCCATCCCTTCCTCTTCTTTTCCTTCCTTCTTCTCCTCCTCATGCTTCTTGATTTTTTTTTTTTTGGATACATTTTCTTTTAATACAGACTTTTGTCACTCTTTTTATTTGTTGTGGGAAATAATGTGCACAGTGGTGAAGAGAATGGACTGTATTCTTGCCCAGATCTAGCATTTACTAACCTGGCAACCGTGAACATGTCCCTGAAGCTGTCTATAGTTCAGGTTTCTCATTCATATAGAATAAAAATAGAAGTGACTTTACTGTTATATTAAACATTAATAAGGTAATTTTAAGGTACTACATTTAAAGTGCTTGGGACAGTAATCATTCAATCAATGTTGTTGATTAATTGGCTTCATCATTACGCTTCATAGAAAGTGCTGGTAGAGTTGATAGAACTTTCATCAGTGCCTGACAAACAAATATACTCAGAACCATCAACACATTATGAAGTATTTTATATCATTTGATTTTACAAGCATTATATCAAAAAGATACTTTATAAAACTAAAATTCATTTATAATTCAACCACTCTGACTCATTAAATATCTTTTTTTTCCCACGAATTCCTTTCCAAATCATGCCCATATTCATGCAGTTATATAGTTTGGTTAATTCTAGCTTAATATTCACTCTAAATAAACTTTATATTTCCTATTAAATTTTCATACTTATAATTTTAATAGCTGCATAGCATTTTTCAAATGAAGTCATCATTTACTTAACTCTTTATTCCTTTTATTTCATTTTTCATTATATTTTATATTTTAAAAAATTAAGTATATTTAACTCATAATGTATAAACTTAAGTTGTATGTTAATTGGATACATTTATATATTGTATTGATAATGTGATTGCCATTATAGCAATAATAGCATCTCTATCATGCTACATAATTATGATCTTCTTTTAGTGGTTGGAATAATTAGGTTCCGGTCTCTTAGCAAGTTTGATTAGAATAGAATATTGCCTATATTCACTGTGTACTGTACATCAGATCTCTGGGACTTCTTTACTACTTGTTAAAAGTTTATAATCTTAAACAACATTTGTACTATCTTTCCCATCTCCTGTCCACTGATAACCCACATTTTACTCCCTGTTTTTAGAAGTTTGTGTTTTTTGGATTCCACATATAAATGATAACCTCTAAATAAACATTTATGCCAGAATTTTTTAATTAAAATTTTTGATGTAATAGTATACACATATAATAGATTTTGATTTTGAAAATTTTATTTTTCTGAAAGGTAATACTAATTTATATGGCCCTTCTCAAAATATATGATTGATTCTGTTCAATTCTAGGAGATTTTTAGTAACTACGGCATCACAGAAATCATGAATCAATGCAAACATTTTTGCTCTGTCTCATACACATCACCAACCTACAACGTAGATGCTATTACCATTTTGTTGACAAAGTTCAGAGCAGAAATTTCTCTCAATATTGTCATACAGCAGAATTTTGAAACTTGATTCCCATCATTATTTTTACTCTATTAGTCTTAGAATAGGAATTTTCCTTTGCAAAATAGTTACAAAATGAAGAGCAAGAACTGTGGATGAAAAATATGTATCTGAAATAGCAAATTCAAGAGCTATATTTCAGTAATATTTTATCATAGCATTTCATAAAAGAAGAAAATTACCTAGGATGCTGAGAAATGAATTCATTATTAAAATGAAGCAATTTAAATTAAAATTTAAGTACTTGAATCTAGTTAAATATTCTTAAGATAGAGAATGCCAATTAATTAGCTAAAAGATAACTGAGATGCTATTTTTATCCAGTGAATGATACTGGTACTCACTGATATTTAATTGTCTTCTCCTCTGTATCTAAAAAGACAACTACATGTGGCAGCTTCTTGATGGAAAGCTCGAGACAGATGAGGAATTCTGCCCAGTAGGACATGAGAAGTGACAAGCTTCACTTTGGGGGTAGAGCTTTTAATTGGGGGGATTCTCTGCTTTCTTCTGCCGCGACGGACAAAGTAACCTCATGTTCCAGATAGAAAGTACTGGCAGCAGAGCCCGATCAGCCTGGTTATTTCTGTGTGTTTGTGAGGGGCAGAGCCAGCCAGGACATGCACTACGTGGGTAGAGAAAATGCAAGCTGAACTTTGTTCCGATTTCCCTCTATGATGTGGAATTTTGGGGAACTGAAACTGACATTTTACGTGTTGTATTCACCCATTGAACAGAACAGTACTTGATGATAGTTCCATTGTCAATTTAACCAAAAAATTTTCTGTCTCTATCTCTCAAATTTTGGCCTATTTTTCTTCACACATAAATTAATTTGATCATCTGTGAATTCAAAACACAAAAATACTAATATTCTATTGTTTTGGGGTCTTTTTGAGTAGATTATATTCTCTCAGTTCTTTTAATCACATATTTTTCATATTTAAAAATGACAAACATAAACTATGTACACAACTATATGAAATACCATACAAGCATTTTAATAGCAGGACAGTATTATTTCATATTGGTTGATAAGGGTTCCCTCTCCTCTTTTAGCTATATCTGAAATATTTATATTGATTTTATAACAAAAAGTTTGTTGTCAACCATAAGAAAGCATTATGTAATATTTTATTAGCTTATCCATAAAGTGTCTTCATTTTCAGTAAAAAAAAAAAAAATATTTTCTTGGGGCTAGCTAATGGTCTAAAACTAACACATTGTGATGCTTTTGATATCAAGTTGTTCAAATATGGATTATGAAATGTCTTCAAAGCAAGAATATATTCCAATAACTCTATAAAAACTGCAAGTCAATTACCTGCAAAAAAAATTAAGCTTGATAATTTAGGAGTATAAATGTCAGGAAATGTGCAATTGTTTTCAATTTCATCTCCCATAAAATATACACGCAATTACAGTGTTTTCCAATATCAAAGACTAATTAGCTTCACCAAAAATGGCATGTTTGCAATGCAAGGAATCATAACTAGGATTTCAACTTTAATTTCTGAGTGTCTGTCCTTTGATTTAGTACATTATGCTGGACTATTTTATGTGCATTGTTTGAACAACTACTTCTTAAATCATTATTTCACTCTTTCCTTCAAACTGTGTTTGTTTAATCAGAGAAAATAACATTTTTCACAAAAATATTTTTAAAAAAACAAAATGAGGAAAAGTCTATCCTCTAAATTTTAGAAGCATTTTAAAAAATATTTTCCATCCAATATATTTTCAGTTATACTTGGTGGGTTTTGTCTTAGAAAGCTTCCTATTAAGTTACAATTTTATTTCAGTTTTGAGCAAAGAATATTAGGTAATAAAATATATAGAAGAAGAGAAATGAATGAAATAAAATACATGGCAGAGCACAATGAGTGAAGATGAATATAATAGGCTGATGAATGTTTCATTAGGCTTTATCTTACTTCCCAAATTGCTGCATTGCTAAACTGCATATTGCTAATGTGAGTAAAGATGTCTACTGGGATATTAAAGAATAAAGATACTTTTTTCAAATTCTCACAGGTTTAAATCAAGTTCGGTATAGAGGTTAAGGAGATAAGAAAACGGCTAATAAATATAAACAGTAACTGATAAGGTCACAGTAAAACTCTTTAAGAAAAGTCATCAGTGGAGGGAAAAAATTATGATATGAAGGGAGTTAATTCATTTATGGTCTTTTCTGAGGGCTGATGATAAAATCAAATCTTTTATAAATAATTTTAATCATGAATGTAGCCATCAGCTATAAATAGATTCTTTTCTGAGCCAAAATATCTGAGGCTCACATATGCATAGAAACTTCGGTTTGAGTCAATATATGCACATAGTAAATGATGATATTTGAATTAAGATAGGTTCACCTCTTCTGATATAGCATAAATCTGAAAATACTTAGTTTTATACTATAATTAAATCTCTAGGAGTATTCATTTCTGAATAATCAATTCAACTAGAGTACTTATGTGTAAGACTTGGTATAATAAATGTCACCCTGAGCTTGCTTAACTTTTTGCTAAACTAAACTTAATGTTATAGTTTTCTTATAATTTGAACCCAACACAGTAAGAAGTATAAATTCAGGTACAAGTATCAATTTTGCACAGATTGAAAATTAAATATACAAAACAGTAATCGTAAGGGTAAAGCAGGAGAGCTGTGAGATTAAAAAGACATATAGTAATTCATTTAGCAGTATACTGGAAAAACGTATTTGAAATATAGTTGATTTACAATATTGTTAGTTTCAAGTGTGCAGCAAAGTGACTCAGTAATTTTTTCAGGTTTAATTCCATTATCAATTATTATAAGATACTTAATATAATTTCCCATGCTTTAACTACATAATGGAAAATGGCAAGAAAATTAAACCATTGTTGAGATCTTCCAGTATACTGTTTTGTGAAAAATAAAGTTAATGTAGATAAAATAGTTTCCTGAGTTTAACTTTAAAAACAAAATGGAGACTCCTGCATATTGATTTAAGTTCAGTGTATATTTGTTACTGATAATTTTCTTTGACTAGAATATTTGTTAAACTGGAACACTCCATTTCACATAGCAGACTATATAACAGAACTTCATTATTGAAAAGCCAGTATTTTATATCTTCTGCACACTTTGCAAGAGAGCATGGGTTTAAACTTTTCTTTGCTTCTGGCTACCATTTTCAGAACTGCTAAACAAGCAGATCTTTATTAGGAAGAGGAAACTGGGCATAAAGACTGAACGCATTTTGACCTGATGAAGAGCAATTTAGTCCAATCATTAGCTGAGTTTGGAAGAAAATGAAATCAATTACATCATTTGACTGTTTCAACTTTTTGATTAAAATAAAATATTTCATTTAGGGTCCCTACAATTAAAAAAGAAAATTCAGTGTTTCCATAATAAAATTTCCAGAAACATATATCAGCCTAATTATTTTTAGAACTTTGGGAGCACTCTTTCAGTTTCTAGTCTTTAGTAGTAAAGTTTTCTCCCATTGTTAGTCCCCTTACAAAGTATCCCTCCCCTTATTACCTTTCAAAAGATGGATAATGCATGTGTTTCTAAAGATTGATAAGAAATCTGTTTGTATCCATCAGCAATGGATTTCCTCAGTATAATAGTTTCAATTAGGTCAGTAGATCTTTCTTTTCTGATGGTGGTGAAATTGAAGTGTTTTGAACTATGGCTTTTTAAATTTAGATTTATTTTATTGAAGTATGGTTGATTTACAATGTTGTGTCAATTTCTGCTGCATAGCAAAGTGATTCAGTTCAGTTCAGTTCAGTCGCTCAGTCGTGTTCGACTCTTTGTGACCCCGTGGACTGCAGCATACCATGCCTCCCTGTCCATCACCAACTCCCGGAGTTTGTGTTGCTATGCAAATTATAAAAGTTTTTTTTTTGTTTTAATTTTATGAAGAATACCATTGGTAATTTGACAGGGATTGCACTGAATTTGTCGGTTGCTTTGGGTAGTAAAGTAATTTTCACAATATTGGTTCTTCCAATTCAAGAACATGGTATATTTTTCCATCTGTTTATGCCACCTGTGATTTATTTCATCAGTATCTTATAGTTTTCTGAGTATAGGTCTTTTGCCTTTTCAGTTCAGTTCAGTTGCTCAGTCGTGTCTGGCTCTATGAGACCCATTGACTGCAGCAGGCTAAGCTTCCCTTTCCATCACCAACTCTAAAGTTTTTTCCTCCTTAGGTAGGTTTCTTTCTTGGTATTTTATTCTTTTTGTTGCAATGCTGAATGGGATCATTTCCTTAATTTCTCTTTTTGATCTTTTGTTGTTAGTGTAGAGGAATGCAAGAAATTTCTGTGCATTGATTTTATATCCTGCAACTTTACCGAATTCATTGATTCACACTAGTAGTTTTCTGGAGGCATCTTCAGGATTTTCTGTGTTTAGTGTCATGTCATCTGCAAACAGTGACAGTTCTACTTCTTCTTTTCCAATTTGGGTTTCTCTTATATTTATTTCTTCTCTGATTGCCATGGCTGTGGTTGTATTAGTCGCTAAGTTGTGTCTGACTCTTTTATGACCCCATGGAACTGTGGCCTGCCAGGCCTCTCTGTCCATGGAATTCTCCAGGCAAGAATACTAGAGTGTGCTGCCATTTCCTTCTTCAGAGGATCTTCCTGACCCAGGGATTGAACCCCTGTCTCCTGCACTGGCAGATGGATTCTTTACCACTGAGTCACAGGGAAGCCTGGTTGCTATTGCCAGGACTTCCAAAACTCTGTCGAATAATAATGGTGAGAGTGGGCACCCATGTCTTGTTCCTGATATTAGAGGAAATGCTATCCATTTTTCTCCATTGAGAATAATGTTTGCTGTGGGTTTATCGTATGGCCTTTATTATGTTGAGGTAGGTTCCCTCTGTGTCTGCATTTTGGAGAGTTTTTATCATAAAAGGGTGTTGAATATTGTCACAAGCTTTTTGTGCATCTATTGAGCTGATCATATAGCTTTTATTCTTCAATATATTAACATAGTGAATCACAAAATGTTCGTCTTATTAAACTTTCGAGAGGGGAAACAAAAGAAATGGATCAAAATAAAAACATTGACTAAAGGCCTTGCTACTAGATGAGTCAGGTAAAATAAAGAGCATATAGCAAGAAGGCTTGCGCGTGCTGCGCATGCTAAGCAGCTTCAGTGGTGTCCGACTCTGTGCGACCCCACGGACTGTAGCCCACGAGGCTCCCCCATCCACGGAATTCCCCAGGCAAGAATACCGGAGTGTGTTGCCATTCCCTTCTTAAGGAGATCTTCCCAATCCAGGAATCGAACCTGCATCTCCTGTGGCTCCTGCATTGCACACAGATTCTTTACTGCCAAGCCGGAAAGAAGGCTTAACATCCACTGAATTAACTCTGTGTCACAAACTAACTTCCACATCTTTTATGAACTGCCAGTTTTCAAAGCCTCCATTGTAATGAAGTCTGTTCAGTGTTTTACCATTAATTTCATGGTTAAGGTTTTTGGTAGTAGTATGTATCTGGTGCCGTTTTGATTTAGGACTTCATGTTTCACTCATTGGTCTTAGACAGTATATTAACCATTAGAAATAGCAAAGATTTCAACGAAGAGAGCACCACAGGTGCCTTTCTGCATTAAGCCACCAGCTTCAGAAAGAAAACACATGCCTCGGAAATGTGAATTAGAATAAAAGCCAATCTCCACAATATCCTTTTTTATCTGTCTTCTCCTTCTGGCTACCAGATGCTGTTCAGTCACCCAGCTGCGGCCAACTCTTTGCAACCCCACGGAATGCAGCTCCACCAGGTAGCTTTGGACAGTTGAATGTGCTTGAATTCCTGAAATCCACATCATGGGTAAGTCTTGCTATGGGAAACCGAGAATCTGCTTCAATGCTCTGTGATATGTTGGGGGATAAAAAACAGAGCACAAACAGTGTTTTAATTGAGTTGCATTAGAGGAAGGAAAGTCAGGAAACTGTTAACATAGGGCATCGCAATTACAGTGAAAACATCATGAAACAAGCTTGGCGCCACAAAAAGGTCTGTATTAAACACTCAATGTATTTTAGAATGATAAATATCGGTGAATATTGGAGGCTTTCAATGTTGATGAAATGTTTGATGAAGTTAATGAAGGACTTAGTGATTCAGTACAGAAAGTATTTTTTCTTATTATATGACAAAGAATGTATATTGTATTCATGGGTTTATGTTCAGTTCAGTTCAGTCGTTCAGGCGTGTCCGACTCTTTGCGACCCCATGAACTGCAGCACGCCAGGCCTCCTTGTCCATCACCAACTCCCAGAGTCCACCCAAACTCATGTCCATTGAATCAGTGATGCCATCCAACCATCTCACCCTCTGTCATCCTCTTCTCCTCCCGCCTTCAATCTTTCCCAACATCAGGGTCTTTTCAAATGAGTCAGCTCTTCACATCAGGTGGCCAAAGTATTGGAGTTTCAGCTTCAACATCAGTTATTGTCTATATTTATCAAGATTCAAAAAAAAATAGTTTTGTTGTGTGGAAGATAATTAAATGCTTTTAAATAAAACCTCTAAATTATTCCTTCACATATATGCTGAAATAAAAATGCTTTAAAAATGGATTATAATTAATATCTTACATCATATATAAAATAGGCTTACTATAAGACTTATAAAAATGTATTTGCTATTAACTGCATGTTGGAGTGACAATTTAAGGTGATTTTCTTTTCTTCTTTCTTATATTTACGGTTGGCTATACTGGGTCTTAGTTGCTACACAGGCTTTTCTCTTAATTGTGGCAACTGGGGGGTGCTGCTCTCTAGTTGTGATGGGTGGGCTTATTGCAGTGGCTTCTCTTGTTGTGGAACATGGGCTCTAGGGCATGCAGGCTTCAGTAGCTGCAGCTCCTGGGCTTTGGAGCACAGGTCCAAGAGCTGTGGCACAGGGGCTTAGTTGCTCTGCAGTATGTGGGATCTTCCTGGATCAGGGATGGAACCTCTGTCTCCTGCACTGGCAGGGGATTCTTTACCACTGAGCCACAGGGAAGCCCAATAATTTAAGGTGACTGTCTCATTTTTATACATAAGGAAATTGTATTGAGATGTTATTGAAGAATTAGTTATAATTCAAAATTAGTTATGAGATCAATCATTGCTGAGTTTTTAGGTCAGTGGCATAGCTTCACACATGCATTTATTCCTTGCAATCGATTGCCTTCCGTGTGCCAGGCACTGTGTTAGATGCTGGGGATAAAACAGTGATGATAATGGATGGAGCACCATTCTCATGGAACTTCAGACAATCATACACAATCAATGCATTGAGTAAATATAATATGCAGTTAAAAGTAATTGATACAGTAGATATCTATCATTTATTGAACTCTAACCCTATCCTAGGCACTCTTTAATGAATTTGTAGAGACTATGTAATAGAAAGTACTATCAGAAGCAAAACTTCAAGGTTACTATAAAAACACAGACAGAAATATTGATCAACAGATGATGTGCTATAGACTATAGGTTTTTACAGTTTTGAGTATATATAATTAGCTTCCTTTTTATGAAAATACTTACCAGAATGACTCTGAAGCAAATTTATACCACTCTTAAGCCCTTAAAAGGGTTTAAGATAAAGGATAGAATATTGCAAATTTGCCTGGAAGGAATTTAAAGTATATTTTACCTTCTCTGTGTAGCACTGAAATTTTACACAATAAAACTCAAATCAATCTCACACAGAAATGTGCTTGCCTCCTCCTCAATCAAGCTACTGAGGCAGTCTGTTCACAGCTTGGGATGGATTTGGGTTTAGTTAGAATTTCCTCAGACTTCAAATTTTTCCCCTGGTGAGCTGCTGTTCCCTTTTGCATACTATGCTGCCTGCGGAATAGAAGGTTTTTCTCAGTGTTCCTGCTTCCTTGACAGTAGCAGTCCTTTTGTGCTGGAGCCACACGTGTGTGTGGCTGTGTGTGTGTGTGTGTGTGTGTGTGTGTGCGCACACACACACATGCACATGCTTAGTTGCTTAGTTGTGTCTGACTCTTTATGACCCCATGGACTGTAGCCTGCCAGGCTCCTCTGTCCTTTGAATTCTCCAGGCAACAATACGGGCGTGCACTGTCATTCCCTTCTCCCGGGGATCTTCCCAATCCAGGGATGGAACCCGGTTCTCCTGCACTGCAGTCTAATTTTACCATCTGAGCTGCCAGGGAAGCCCTAAGCCACCCAGAGTAGCCCTCATCTTAGCTGTGCCCAGACCCGGCAGTAAACAAGTGTTGCTTGTTCCTAGGTGCTAAGCTCCTAGTGGACACAAGCGGACTTCTCCTGGCTTAGCCTGTCTTAGACACCGTGAGCCTGGACCTCAAGGGTCTAGCTATCTCAGCCACCCTGCAGTCATCGTGGAATGATGTCTGTGTCTTCTCTGCATGGTGTTTCTTGGTTGGAAGAGAATTTCAGCTCATCCCTCAGTGACAGCAAACTTATGCAAGATCTTAGACCAAGAGTTTTCCTTCCCTTCTTCCAGAGAGAGATGGATTTTGCTACTGTTCATGTCCCTGAAATCGTGGACCTCTGGCCAGGCCCTTGAGGGGAGAGAGAATTTTCAGTCCCTAGTGCAGAAAAATGCATATACTTTCTATCCATACTCAAGAGGAAGGAAATATACTGGAAAATCTGTTGTGCTGATTCCAACGATGTCTATAGTGATAACTTTCTACTTGCAGATGCACTCACAGTCACACTCCTTGTACGGCTCTATGCTTCTAGTCTTCTCTGATCGCCCCTCTTTCTCCTTTCTTTGTTCTAGCTCTCACTCACTCTTGCTCAGGCAGCCTGCAGGTACTTCATACGTCCTTCTGCTGAGTCTCCCCTCTACACTGGACGTCTTAGGGCAAGGCTTCTTTTATACTTGGAGGGGGAACTTAACCCATTACTTGGAAGGAAGTGGGATCTGCACACCCCTAGCTGTTCCATTCCTTCCCCATCAATGGCTCGTCAGTTCCATTCACAGGAAGTTAGGAAAGCATTTCAGGCTTGGCTTCCGTCTGAAGCCTGTGGCCCACTGTTGTTTTATGGTGAAGACAGAGGCATCATGCTGTCATTTGCTCTGAGTTGGTTTAGACGCAGAAGTGAGAGTCCCCCCATCATCTCTGTCAATCAGTAGGGTTTATAGGAAACCCAGAAAACAGATGAGGATCAAGATACAGTAATAGCTTGATTAATGGGGCCAGGAAAATATCCAGTATACTCCATAGACAGGGCAGGTATATGAGATGGAGGGTGCGGTATAGACAGCTTTTAGTTTAGGAAGATCTGTAAGTACATCCCTTTCCCAATATATCAGATCTTTGAGTCCTTATATGATGTTTGCATGGAACTGTCCTTACTCATTCTATTGGGAAATGTGCATCAGAAATCCACCTTCATTCCAAGTAACTTCTTAAACAGTAGCACAATTTTTACTCTTTAAGGCATCATATGTTCAAAATCTTCACGTATGTGATTTATGAGTTTCAATACCTCTAAAGTGTATTGATTCTAGATGCATGAACAATATATGCACGGACTGTCATAGTGTATTTTTCACATGATAGCAAAGACAAATGAGCATTCTACTTTCTTTTTTAAAAAACTGAATTAATGGATTTTTTTTTTACTGAGGTATAATTGACATAATATTATATTCATTTCAGATATACAACATAATGATTTGGTAACAAAATCATCACCAGAATAAGTCTAGTTACCATCTGTCACTATATATAGTTACATTAAAAAAATTTTTTTTCTTGTGTGAGGACTTTTAAGATTTACTCTCTTCAGCAACTTTCAGATATGTACTAGAGTGCATTAACTATAGCCACAATGCTGTACATTACAGAATACCAGGAAGTTTGCACTTTGACCCCCTTCACCTATTTCTTCCTTCCTCCCCTCTCCTCTGGCAACCACCAATCTTTTTCCTCCATATATGAACTTGTTTTGTTTTGTTTTGTTTTTAGATTCTACACATAAATTAGATCCTGCAGTTTCTTTTTCTTTGTCTGACTTACTTCACTCGGCATAATGACCTCCAGGTCCGCTCATGGTGTCACAGATGGCAAGATTTCATTCTTCCTACGGCTGGATAGCAGTCCATTGTGTGTGTGTGTGTGTCTGTGTGCATACACCGTATATTCTGTATTCATCCATTGATGGACACTTGGATTGTTTCTGTACATTAGCTCCTGCAAATAATTCTTCATTGAACATGGGAGTGCATATGTCTTTTCAAATTAATGTTTTCACTTTCTTTGGGTAAATACCCAGAACTAGAATTGCTAGATGTGTATGGTATTTCTATGTTCAATATTTTGAGGAACTTCCTTACTGTTTTCCCTGGTGACTGCACCAATTTACAATCCTACCAACAGGGCACGAGGATTCCCTTTTCTCCACACCATCCCCAGCACTTGTTATTTCTTAGCTTTTTGATATTAGCCATTCTAACAGGTATAAGATAATATCTCACTGTGGTTTTGACTTGCATTTTCCTGCTGGTTAGTGATGCTGAGCATCTTTTTATGGGCCATTGGCCATCTGTGTATTTCTTCAGTAAAATGTCTATGCACATCTTTTGCTAATTTTTTAATCAATTTGTTTGTTTTGTTTTTTATTCATATGGGCACTGTAAGTCCTAAAATCTTATTAAAAGAAATCATGCTTATGCCATTCACTTCTTGATTAATATGATTCAGCTAAATTTTCTTTCAAAACTCCCTTTTCATTCCTGATTAACTTCATCATTATTCTGAACTCCCTTCATTTTGTGTTTGACCTAATTTACTGATGTACTGAAATAAGAATATAATTTACCAAAGTTTTACTCTGAAGTACAGAATATCATTACCTGCTCTCCAGAGAAGATGTGCCAAGTGCCTCCCTCACAATGCAAGGCTCACAGCACCCAGACAAACCTCATCAGTATATGCACTGCAGACATAAAAGCACCATTTAATGCTTATATATGGTAACGCAATCAGTATAAGCAGTGACCAAAATGTACTTCAGCACTTCTCCCATGTTAAAAATTTAGCAAATCAATAATAATTTAAAAATAAGTACTAGAGGGTTGGACTTTTGCCTCTGACTAAATGAGGAGACTCAACAGTGCTCTCCCTAAAAGCAACCATAATGCTATACCAACTGGACAGGAATGGTTATTTCAGCACCTTGGAATTTGACCACAGGCATGGGAAAGCCTGAGAAAAGTGTTTATCTTTAAAAGTTTGCTGAACATCAGAGTCTAATAGGGAGCCAGATGGTGAAGCAGAACTGTGTTTATAGAGTGGAATACAGAAAAAGCAGAGCAGTTTTGTGGCTTTAAGGCAGTATCTAAATGATTATACACATACACACGCATATTATACACACACACACACACACACACACACATTCATACCATCTATGTGGCTACACAAGAATAACAGCAACTGAAAACCATAGTCCACTCAAGGAAATATGGATGGCAAATGCTCTTTCCCCTAAATTAGGGGGAGCCCTTTGATGTGTGGTTTCATGTGCAGTAGGTTACAGGGTTAGGGGTACTGTGGCAGAAACAGTAGGAAGCAAGAAAGGCACAGAGAAAGGAGTCCGTTTTCTCCCTCCATAGGCGTCAAGAACAACAAGTCTTCCTGCAGATGATATTGCAAATGTCCTGAAGTGCAGCAAGTGAATGCTTAAGGGGAGGTGAGTAGGAGGGTAGATGAGGTAAGAAGGGATATTTCAGGTCAATGGCTTTGAGGGCAGGAGAGAGAGAGGGACGGGAGTTTTGGGCAGGCCATCCCGGCTAGCGGGGGAGGATGAGGATCGCAGTGAATATCGGAGGTCGTCAGGCCCTGGATCAAGGTGGACTTTTAAACCTCGGCTCAGAGGTGGAGCTTTGCCCTCCAGGGGTAGAGAGCAGTTACTGAAAGCTTCCGTGCTGGTGGAGTGTAAGACATGTGGATGGGACACGCCGGCCTGATGACAGCCTGGCAAGATGAAGATGGGCAAAGGAAGACCATTTTAAGAAGTTGTCACAATCAGTTAATTTGTGTCTGATGAAAACAGAGACTTAGAGCAACTGTTTCTAAGTTGTTTTGTCTCTGGCCCCATGACACTATTTGAAATAATTCAGAGCGGAGCGTGAGTGCTTGTGTTTATATTTTCCTTTAAATTTGCCATGTTAGAAATCATTATGGATTTTTAAAGTTACTGATTTTAATTAATTTAAAATATCAATAACATACCCAGTAGAGAAATGTTGTGTTTTTCTGAAAAAAATACATATTTTATATATTTTTATGAAAAACGTATTTTTATGTGTACTTTCCAAATTAAAAAATAACTGTGAAAAGAACGGCATTGTTTTACAGGTTTGTAGATGTCTTCAATGTCTGGCTTAATAGAATAGCTGGAGGCTCATATCTGCTTTTGCTTTCAAAACAATCTCGTTTTGGTTGAAGTATCTTAAAAAATTCTTGTCTCACACAGACATGAGCTGAAAAAAAGGAAGGACTTCTTTAATAATCTTTTCAGATAACTTTGGATATTCTTTTTTAATATCATACCAAACCTTAACAAGGGGTTGTTTATTAAAGTTTAGCTCCAATGTGAAATCTGAAACTATATTGATAAACTTTTCATATGTTGTTACATTAACATCCATCAATTATCTTGTACTGTGACTGGCTCTTTCCCCCATAAATGACCTTATAACAGTTAATTAGAGGAGTTGTCTGGAAAATATTGGTTCACACTGTATTATTCACACCTTTCAAATATTGACACATTTCATTACATGGTACTTTATGAAATCATACTTTTTATCACTTCTGATCTCATCAGAATAGCCTTTAAAAGTTTAGAGGCAGTAAGCTAATAATGGTGAATATTAGTTTTCCAAAACTCTGATTTTCAGTTGAAAGCTCAAATGATATCATTGGCAGTAAATAATGCCAGTTATTTTACTTGAACTTACAGCTCACATCATATATTTGTGAGAGAATGACTGACAAACACCCAAGTCTAAATAGCTATAGTATATCTGTCAGTCATTTTATCAAATACATATCTTGTTCTATTAAGAAAATAACTTAAAACTCAAGCTTCCAGTAAAATAATTGCTATGGATGTAAATACAACATGATAAGTATAATTAACACTGATTCATGTTACATATGAATGTTGTTGAGAGTGAATCCTGAGTTCTCATCACAAGGAAAGAATTCTTTTTCTATTTCTTTAAATTTGTATTTATATGAGATGATGGATGATCACCAAACTTATTATAAGTCAAATCATTGTGCGGTACATCTTAAACTTACAGAGTGCTGGGTTTCCTCTGTATCTCAGTAAAACTGGAAGACAATTTTTTAAAAAAGACCCGTTCATGATCCCCTGTAAGCACTTTCAAACATCCCTGTCATTTTTGTGGTATTACTTTCCCTAATAAAGGTTTGACTGACCTGTTGAACTGAAAAACACAATCCACACAGTGATTTTCCTGCAGATTCCACTGTAGTGCAATATAAAACACAGATGTTCTGTGTACCTCCCATTTTTTCTCACTTTTCTCATTTTTCTCAGAATCTTGAAGACAGAAGCATGCATTGTTAAGAGTTAATTTTTATAGTTTCATCAAAGACATTCCTGCGTGAAACTGGCTTTTTCATTTTTCCTCTGAGTGCAAGGAACTGAAGAAAAAACTTCCTCCAGGTGTACTTCGGTGCTGCTGACTTGAATATTTCTAAGCAGCCAGCAATTTTATCGATAACCATTATTTACAAAAACCAATATGGTGGAACAATCAAATAACTTCATTGTATTAATAAGACTTGAATCTAAGACCTGAAATCATAAACTTTGAGACAAAAACATAGGCATTAATTTCCTTGGCAGTGACACTGATGATGATTCTATGGATCTGATTCCAAAAGGGAAAGTAACAAAAGCAAGAATAAAAAAGTGGGGCTACATCAAACTAAAAAGCTTCTACACAGCAAATAAATCATTAACAAAAAGAAAAGACAACCTGCCACTTGGGAAAAAATCATGTATCTGCTAAGATATTTGCAAATTATGTATCTGCTAAGGTGTTAATACCCAAAATATATGAAGATCTCATACAATTCAATAGCAAACAGTCTAGTTTAAAAATGGGCTGGGGAGTGGAATGGACATTTTTCCAGTGAATATATATGGATGGTCAGCAGGTACATGAAAAGTTGTTCAACATCACTAATCATCTAGGATATGCAAATCAAAACTACAGTGATATATCTCCTCACATCTGTTAGAATGGCTATTATCAAAAGGACAAGAAATAACAAGTGTGGTGAGGATGTGGAGAAAAAGGAACCATTGTGTATGGTTGGGGGGGAAGGATATAAATTGATGCAGCCACTATGGAAAACAGTATGGATATTCCCCAAAAAACTAACAATAGAACTACCATTTGATCAAGAAATTGCCCTTCTGGGTATTTATTCAAAGAAAGCTAAATAACTAATTTGAAAGCATATATATACACACATCTCTATGTTCACTGCATCATCATTTACAATAGTCCAGATATGGAAATAACCTACATGCCCATCAATGGATGAATTGATAAAGAAGACATGATACACACACACACAATGGAATATTTTTTGGCCATCGAAAAGAATGAAAATTGCCATTTGCAAGGCCATGAGTGGACCTTGAGGGTCTTATGCTACATGAAATAAGTTAGAGAAAGAAAAATATCATCTCACTTACATGTAGAATCGAACGACAACAGAAAAAACAAATTTTAAGCTCATAGGTACAGAGAACAGATTGATGTTTGCCAGACATGGTGAGATGGTAGACAAAATGGGTCAAGGTGGGGGACGGGTGGTCAAAGATACAAACTTCAGAAAAAGAAATAGTCATGGGGATGTAATGTACATCATGGGCTTCCCAGGTGGCACTAGTGGTAAAGAACTGCCGGCTAAGACAGAAGACATAAAGAGACGTGGGTTCGATCCCTGGGTCAGGAAGATCCCCTGGAGGAGGGCATGGCAACTCACTCCAGTATTCTTGCCCGGAGAATCAGTCTTGACATACTCTTTTCCCAATTTTGCACTGTTGCATGTCCAGTTCTAACTGTTGCCTCTTTACCTGCATGCAGATTTCTCAAGAAGCAGGTAAAGTGTAAGTTGCTCTGTCATGTCCAACTCTTTGCTACCGCATGGACTGTGTAGTCCATGAAATTCTCCAGGGTGGGGAGCCTTTCCCTTCTCCAGGGGATCTTCTCAACCCGGGTGTCAAACCCAGGTGTCCTGCATTGCTGCCAGATTCTTTACCTGCATACAGATTTCTTAAGAAGCAGGTAAGGTGGTCTTGGATTCCCATCTCTAAGAATTTTCCACAGTTTGCTATGATCCACAGAGTTAAAGGCTTTAGCATAGTCAATGAAGAGAAATAGATGTTTTTCTGGAATCCCCTTGCTTTTTCTATGATCCAAAGGACATTGGTATTTGACCTCTGGTTCCTCTGCCTTTTCTAAATCCAGCTTGTACATCTGGAAGTTCTTGGTTCACGTATGGTTGAAGCCTAGCTTAGAGAATTTTGAGCGTTATTTTGCTAGCTTGTGAAATGAGTGCAATTTTGTGGTATTTTGAACTTTCATTGGCACTGGAATGAAAACTGACCATTTCCAGTCCTGTGGCCACTGCTGAAGTTTTCCAAATTTACTGGCATATTGAGTATAGCACTTTAACAGCATCATCTTTTAGGATTTGAAATAGCTCAACTGAAACTAATATAATGCTATATGTCCATTATCTCTCAAGAACATAAAAATTATTTTGACCTCCACACTCCCTGGAAGGGTTTCAGGGATTCTCAGGAGACCACAGACCACAGGTATAGGTATTGACTTAAGAAAGAGGGAGAGAGAACCAGGAGAGAATGGATGTAAGAGATTTGGTTAAATAAAAATTTTAAGAATTATATTTTTTTGCTCTCGAGATGCCTATGTACATTAACTGAATGAAATGTTTAGTATTTTACTGTGTGATGCTTTGCATTCTTTGCAAGTAGTTTCTCTATATTGTTTTTCTACCTATTAATAATCTACTAGTAGGCTTTATGAAACCATCCATCTTTTTCTGTCTCCTGTAATATTGATCATGTAGTAATTATACTCTAAATTAATAAGACTTGATTTGTTTTTAGCTCAGAACAGACTGAAAAAAAATTAGTTTCATCCTCTTATGTAACCTCACATTACTATATTAAACAAAACTCATATTTTTAAATTATTGTGAAATTGAGAACTTTCAGCTTCAAGTATTAATATTAAAGCTATTGGCATGCTATTCAATAATTACTTTTCCATTTAATTATAATGAAATATCACAGAGCAAATGTCATGATTTGCACAGTAAATAAAAACCTGGGCAGATAATCTCTTTCTGACCTTTTTACATATCACTTTAAACATTTGTCTCTGTGTTTGTTGCCTACTTAGGGTTATAAGGATTGCATGTTATTATATTTTGAGCCAGGTCTGAAGATGATATGAATATAAAAGAAGACAACTGCTGATAGGCAGAGAGCACTATCCTACCATAAAATACTAATAACAGGAAAAAGCCATTTATTTTCATTCTGGGTGTAGTTTTGCTATAATTTAAGTCCACAACTTTAGACATGTTAGTTAATTGCTGTATACTTTAACTGACTTATCTATAGAATAGAGGTTAAACTAGAAGATTTGTCAAATTTAAAAAATTTTTTAACCAATTACAGTCATTAATCTATGATCATAGTCACCAATAAGATTTCCTTATAATGTTTTGAATAGCAGTCTGTGACCTATTAAAAAGAGGATTAATGAATCATTTGGTTACTATAGTAATAGTAATAATGTGGTGGTTTCTTCCTGACTATCGTTAGTCTATGGTAAAAATGTAGTTTGTTAGAGGATTTTACTTGTAAACTATATAATTCATTTAACATTCAGTTTCAAGGACTATTCTATATTCAGTTATTTAACTTCTTAATTTTATAGATCACATGCTAAATGACATACTACGAAAACATCTATGGCTACAAAATAAAAGGCAAGGAATCAACATGCTTATAAAAGTCTCAGGAAAATGTGGTCTTTTTCCTTGAAAAATGACTTTTGATTATAATGCCTCTTGTGTATATTGATTATATCAAAACTTCTAGCCATGTAGAACCTTTCTTTAACATTGACCTTGAAGCAGTTATTCTGGTTTCTGCCAAGAGAAGATTTACCCATACTTTAGACACTGTAGCTTTCTCAGTCTCAAAGAAAATGTATCCTCTGAAACCTCCATTATGGTATTTTCCTTGAGATGGAGCAATATTTTCCAAAAGAGTAATTGAAGTTGTAGTCATATGTTGACATCGAATAGCCCTGAGGCTTAAAATTCAGTGCAAGACAGTCTTATTATCTACACTCTTCAAAAAGGCGTATGATGGCCGGAACTCATCATGTGTCTCATTTCAGGAAGGTGAAGAAGGGAAAAATGAGGACGTGCAGAGCCTTGACTATGCTTTCACTTAGCTTATGAAAGAGAAAAGTCAAAGTCTTCCCATCATATCATTAGGCTTAAACAAGTTTAAAGGTGAGAAAACATTTCCTTAAGAACATGTATATATCATTAAAACAAAATAATTGACTAATAATCATATAAAAGCATATGCTACCATGATTCTTCTCTTCACTTAGACAAGTGCTTCTCAAAGTGTAGTTCTCATTTAGTCTACCCCAGAATCACCTGAAGTGCTTGTTAAAAATACTATTTCTTGGGCTATTTTCGAGCTGTTGAACCAGATTATCTGGGTTGGAACTGAGAGCTCTGAATTTTTAATAGGAGCCTCTTGGGGATTCAATAAATGTTAAAGCTTGAAAACTGCTGGCTGAAAGCTTGGTGATGACTAGTCCCAATTACATTTCTATCATCATGTGAGCTAAAATTTGCCCAGTTTTCCACCTTCTCTACAACAAACTTTTATACTGCTCACTTTTGAATATAGTGATTCTATAACAATTCCTTGGTACACTTAACTTGGACTTTGGTACATCAGCTAATGAGATATATTGAAAGCTATTACACAGTGGAATTGCCTTCCAGCCCACAGTTTTGCTTCAACAGAATCAGCTTCTTTGTCTTCACAGCATTGCTGGCCACACTTATGGGAATATTATTGCCTTTATCCTATGTGATGTAAAAAAACAAAATTAAAAGTAGTGGTTCTCAATGAGAACTAATGCATGGGAAAATGAAGAGATTATCTCAGATATGTTAAATAATTGGAATGTCCTTCCAACATAAATTATCTCACTAAATTTGCAGAAGTTAAATAAACAAAATGAAATGTGTATATATATATATATATATATATATATTATATATGTATATATATATAGGCTCAGATGGTAAAGAATCTGCCTGCAATGCAGGAGACCCAGGTTTGATTCCTAGGTCAGGAAGATCCACTGGAGAAGGGGATGGTACCCACTCCATTATTCTTGCTTGGAGAATTCCACGCACAGAGGAGCCTAGTGGGCTACAGTCTGTGGGGTTGCAAAGAGTCAGACATGACTGAACGACCAACATTTTCACTTTCACATACTTATATATAAATGTATATATATATATATATATTTAAAACAGTCTAAATAGCATGATGGAGTTAGGGATTAAAAATATTTTATCTATTTAGGACTAGAATCCATCTATTCATGCATGTCTACATACATGTCATGTCATATCTGTCATATCTCTGCTAAGAATTATGCATGAAATTAAGAGATCGCCTCTAGATTTAACATTGGGGTTTTCATTCTTTAAACAAATGTTTGTGAACACCTACTACATTGCAGACTGTATACTAGAAGCAGTATATATTGTTGTAGCAAGCCAGAAATAATAAGTTTAATAATAAGAAATAATAAGCTCAAGTTCTCACAAGACTTCGATTCCAGTGGAGGAGGAGAGACAGCAAACAGATAATTAGTGAATATCTATCCAGTAAAGGTAAATGCTATGAAGAGGAATAAAGCAGAGTAGCATGTTACCTAGAGTGGTCAGGGAAAACCTCTCTGATAACTTAGCATTTGGTTAGCAACCTGAGAGAAGTGAAGGAGTAATCCATGCAGCTATTGGAAAAAGTATACTGCAGGCCGTCAGACCTGAAGCAGGCTCGTATAGCATGACGGATAGATGGAGGGGAGGCCAGCGTGTCTACAGGAGGGTAGGTAAGGATGTCTAGAAGGAGGCAGATCAGAAAAGTAGCAGGGCACTAGATCATACAAGACCTTGTAGACCACGGTGAGGACCTGGGATTTCTCCTGCGTGAAATAGGAGGCCACTGGCGGGCGTGGAGAACAATGATGCTGTCATGTTTTATAAGGATTTGTAGGTCTGATTTCTGTGTGGAGAGAGTGCTGTGGAAGAGTAGGAATGGCACTGGGGGTTCCGTTACAAGGCTTTTTAAACAGTGTAAGCTAAAGGTAACCCACTCCAGTGTTCTTGCCGGGAGAATCCCAGGGACAGAGGAGCCTGGTGGGCTGCCGTCTATGGGGTCGCACAGAGTTGGACATGACTGAAATGACTTAGCAGCAGCAGCAGCTAAAGGCAATGATGTCCAAGATTAGGGTGAGTGCATTAGAAGTCGGGGGAAATAGCTGGCTTCTGGTTATAGTTTTACAATGTGATTTGCTGTTGAAGGGCTTCCTGGTGGCTCAGGTGGTAAAGAACCTGTCTGCCAGTTCAGGAGACAGACCCTGGGTTGGATCTCTGGGTTGGAAAGATTCCCTGGAGAAGGGAATGGCTACCCACTCCAGCATTCTTGCCTGGAGAATTCCATGGATAGAGGAGCCTGGCGGACTACATTCCATGGGGTTGAAAGAGTTGAACACGCCTGAGCAACTAACACTTTCCGGTTAAAATTGAAGATGTGAATTTGAAAGGGGGAAAAAACAAGACTTGAAATTTCTTGTTCTGAAAGATTGGAATTGTCACTTAGTGACATGAGAAGGGCAATGAGAGGCGCCTTTGAGATGTGCGAGGGGAATGTGAGGGGAATGTGAGGGTTTATTTGGAAGGTGGGAAGCTCTGTTGGCCGGATAAGAAGAGATATCAAATAGGCTGCTGCTGATATGGAACCAGAGTTCAGGGAAGGGGTCAGAGTTTGAGACAGAAATTTGGAATCATCAAATATAGATAAGATTTAAAGGTAAAGAACCAGATACAACCACCTAGGGAGGGCACAAAAACAGAGAAGGTATCCACGAACAGCCCCAGGCCACTTCAGTGTCTAGAGATAAATGAGATGAAATCAGCAAGAGAAACCCGGAAGAGATGGTGTGAGGGGAGCAGACTGAGCATACGAAGGCATCTTGGCAGACAGCTGTACATGGTGGATAAGAGAATTGAAAGATGATGGTGAAGTTTGTCGGTAATTAAAAAGCTGGTTGTGGCATTATCTGAGACGGCATTAGAAGAAGGTAATTTTGTAGAACACCTGAAAAATAAAATACAGATACTATCTATCACTACCTTGAGGCACACAAGCCAGTGTAATCTGATAAACAGCCACTGTTTATACAAAAAAAATAATTGAAAACTCAAGTAATCAAGTCAGAATCTGATCTGTGATGCAATTCATGATAGCTTTTAGTTGCAACTTAAGGGGCATCAAATAATAGTAGCATATTCATTAATATGTCAAGTTATTTTTCTTTTCCATTTTGAAGAATCTAATATTCTTGTTTTCCATTTCATTGTCTGGCCTTCCTATTTTTGGATAATAGTATATATACAAAGGTAAATATGATTTTTATTGTTTTTGCATTCCAAACTGGGATGTTTTATATTAGAGATAAAAGAAGTTGAAATAAGTAAATATTGATACTTTAAAATATGGGTTATTTAAAGGATAAAACAAATAATACATTAAAGTTCTAATGAATGTTAAAATTTTAAAGTTTTTTTTTTTTTTCCCATAGTATTAGTAACAGAGACTGGAAATTTTTATCGACTCTAAGATTATAGGCTTGGCGGTGCCCTATCAGACTGCCACTCGTTTCTAGCAGCAGTGAGTAGGTTCAGTGACTCTGCAATACATTTTGTTACCATTCTGAGGAGGGCAAGTTTAACTTAAGAATTTTCTGGAAAGAGATACCATGTCCCTCTGAGTTTTCTGCTCATAGCACACGGAGTAACAGGACTTTAGAAAATACAAAACTGTGCTTGTATGCCTTCATAAAATTTCCAAGTTTAATAAGAATTTTATTTAGAATGGTCAGACTATTTTGCTTTCTTCAGAAGAATGAGAATTTTTGCTAATAATACCCAAATCAGAATCCCCAAAGCCCTCTTTGCTAGAGATGGCATGTCTGTGAATCCATTCATCTTAGAGTTGTCTAACGTGAGATATTTACAATCAAGTGAGCTATCTAATGAATTCTGGATCAATGTCTTAATTGAACCTTGGGCAAACAGCATAATTAATTAACTCTTTAATATGTACATGTTTTTCCTTATCTATTTGTTCTTAGTCCAAACACTCAATATATACTCAACAAATTCAGTTGGGTCACATGGAATTTTATGTTGACAAAGTAAGAATGTGAGAGCTAATGCTTCCTGAAAAATCTGAGAACTGTGAAAATATACAGTGTTCTTATTAAAATAATATGTAAAAAAACCACTAAGTTTTATATAACAATTACTGTTATATTTTTGTGTTATTGGACATTGTCTTTACATTTTTGGATGGGCTTCCCGGGTAAAGAATCCGCCTGTGATGCAGGAGATCTAGGCTTGATTGCTGGAGGGGAAGATCCGGTGAAGAGAATGGCTACCCATTCTAGTATTCTTGCTGGAAAATTCCATGGACAGAGGAGCATGGTGGGCTGCAGTCCACGGGGTTGCAAAGAATCAGACACGACTGAGCAACTAACACACACACAGTAAGGTAGATATATCTTTTTATGGGAAATACATGATATATGTAAATTTGAAAATGATATTTTCATTTGCCGAAATGAAACTTATTTCTACACCACTCCTCAGGATTTACATTCAAAGCTAAACTAGCAATTTCAGCATAAGGGATATAAAATTATAGTGTAATATTAAGACCATTTACCTGGACATTACTGGGTCATAACTTTTAATATGGCTTTTGGTACAATAATTTTCCCATTATAGTTCTAAGAATCTTGTTTTACCAAGCGGAATTTTTCCACTCCATGGGGAGTGGATAAATTAGGTGATAAAGTCAGTGAAATCAGTGACCTTATTATTTAAGAAACTATGAAACAACATCCTTGATAACACGGGTAATAGAAAATTATTATCTATAATTATTAGATAGAATTCACATTATTTCACTTCAAAAATCAGTTCTAAATAGATATTACATTATTTGCTTTTCTTTTAAAGGATTAGGACACGTTTATAGTGTCAGTTTTATATGTTCATGTATCTTTCTTCCAGATATACCTTTTCCAAAAGTTAGATAATAAATTGAGGCAGTGTATCCCCTGTATACTTTTATATTGTTTATTCCTTCTAGATAAAAATTTATATTGCCAGGGAAGAAGGGAGAATATGCTTGTTCTTCAGTTCAGTTCAGTCGCTCAGCCATATGCGACTCTGCAACCCTATGAACTGCAGCATGCCAGGCCTCCCTGTCCTTCACCAACTCTTGGAGCTTGCTCAAACTCATGTCCATCGAGTCAGTGATGCCATTCAACCATCTCATCCTCAGTCATTCCCTTCTCCTCCTGCCTTCAATATTTCCCAGTATCAGGGTCTTTTCCAGTGAGTCAATTCTTTGCATCAGGTGGCCAAAGTATTGGAGTGTCAGCTTCAGCATCAGTTCTTTCAATGAATATTCGGGACTGATTTCCTTCAGGATTGACTGGTTGGATCTCTCTGCAGTCCAAGGGACTTTCAAGAGTCTTCTCCAACACCACAGTTCAAAAGCATCAATTCCTCATTGCTCAGCTTTCTTTATAGTCCAACTCTCAGATCCATACATGACTACTGGAAAAACCATAGCTTTGACTAGGTGGACCTTTGTCAGCAAAGTAATGTCTCTGCTTTTTAATATGCTGTCTAGGTTGATCATAGCTTTTCTTCCAAGAAGCAAGTGCCTTTTAATTTCATGGCTGTAGTCACCATCTGCAGAAGAATATTTGTTCTTACTAGGGATAAAAAGGTGATGGTATACACATATTGCCCCTGGCTGAAGTAGAGTTCCAGTAAGTCTCTGCCCATAAACTGAAGGAATATGAAGATAATATTGGAAATCACCAGCCCTGTGGTGTATCTTAGGGCTTCCCTGATAGCTCAGTTGATAAAAAAATCTGTCTCTAATGCAGGAGACCCTGGCTTGATTCCTTGGTTGGGAAGATCTGCTGGAAAAGGGATAAGCTACCCATTCCAGTATTCTTGGATTTCCCTTGTGACTCAGCTGGTAAAGAATCGTCCTGCAATGCGGGAGACCTGGGTTCGATCCCTGGGTTGGGAAGATACCCTGGAGAAGGGAAAGGCTACCCAGTCCAGTATTCTGGCCTGGGGAATTCCATGGACTGTATGAATACTGCGGTGTATCTTCCTTTGGTGGAAAGTTACCGAAGCCCTAAATTTGCCTCAGAAGGGAGGAAAAACATTCCTAAACTATATCTGGTTCTTCCTTTCTCTGACACACACATGTACATTTTCCTCTTATTTTGTTTGGTTAATTTTTAAGTAAAAACTGCTAAAGCCACTAAAATATGCAGGGGTATTAACAGGTAGAGATTCCAGTAAATAATTACAATGTCTGACGAGTACTGGTGTAAATTTTTCCTTCTTACCTTAAATTAAGACAGTATGAGGGGATACAGGTAGTAAACCTGGAAAGATAAATAAAAATGCCTTCTAAGCCTAAAGCAATACTTTTCAGACCTTCATTTTTGACCTCAAAAATCTTTGGAGATGTGAACGCTTTGTGGAAATTCAGTACGTGTCACATAGTGGGGACAGGGGACAGCCCACTGAACATGCCTCTTCCTTGACAAGGCTTCTCAGTATATCTGTGGAAACCAAGGACTCCGACAAATATTTTGAAGAGCAGGGCTTATAACCTTAAATTTTCAATGAGTACTAGTTTTTGATGGTGACAGTAATGATTAAATCTTTATAGCACAGGTAATTATTATGCTTAAATTCAACAAATGTTGTTGAGTCCCTATTGTGTGTCATGAATGTTGCTAAGGACCTAAGAGGATTCCTTAATCCTTTCAGTTTTATGATATTTTTATAAAAGTATTACATTTGTGGCACTTTCCTGCTATAGAAACTTAAAAAAAATTTTTTTAATGTATTTATTTTTATTTTTTAATTGGAGGATGATTGCTTACAATGTAGTGCTGGTTTCTGCCATTCCACAACATGAATCAGTTATAATTATGTATATGTATATATATTCTCCAAGCCAGGCTTTCACAGTACATGAAACAAGAATTTCCAGATGTTCAAGTTGGATTTAGAAAAGGCAGAGGACCTAGAGATCAAATTGCCAACATCTGTTGGATCATCGAAAAACCAAGAGAGTTCCAGAAAAACATCTACTTCTGCTTTATTGACTATGCCAAAGCCTTTGACTGTGTGAATCATAATAAACTGTGGAAAATTCTTCAAGAGATGGGAATACCAACCACCTGACCTGTCTCCTGAGAAACCTGTATGCAGGTCAGGAAGCAACAGTCAGAACTGGACATGGAACAACAGACTGGTTCCAAATCGAGCAAAGAGTACGTCTGTATATTGTACGGCTGTATATTGTCATCATGTTTGTTTAATTTATATGCAGAGCACATCATGTGAAATGCCAGACTGGATGAAGCACAAGCTGGAATCAAGATTGCCAGGAGAAATATCAATAACCTCAGATATGCAGATGAACCCACCCTTATAGCAGAAAGCAAAGAAGAACTAAAGAGCCCCTTGATGAAAGTGAAAGAGGAGAGTTAAAAAGCTGGCTTAAAACTTAACATTCACATGTGTTCCCCATCCCGATCCCCCCTCCCATCTCCCTCTCCACCCGATCCCTCTGGGTCTTCCCAGTGCACCAGCCCCGAGCACTTGTCTCATGCTTCCAACCTGGGCTGGTGATCTGTTTCACCCTTCATAAAAATATTTAGGGGGAAAAAAAAAAACAACAACTCAACATTCAAAAAGCTAAGATCATGGCATCTCTTCCTATCACTTCATGGCAAACAGATGGGGAAGCAATGGAAACAGTAACAGACTTTATTTTCTTGGGCTCCAAAATCACTTTAGATGGTGAATGCAACCATGAAATTAAAAGATGCTTACTCCTTGGAAGAAAAGCTATGATCAATCTAGACAGCATACTAAAAAGCAGAGACATTACTTTGCCAACAAAGGTCCATCTAGTCAAAGCTGTGGTTTTTCCAGGAGTCATGTATGGATCTGAGAGTTGGACTGTAAAGAAAGCTGAGCACTGAGGAATTGATGCTTTTTAACTGTGGTGCTGGAGAAGACTCTTGAGAGACCCTTGGCCTGCAAGGAGGTCCAACCAGTCCATCCTAAAGGAAACAAGTCCTGAATATTCACTGGAAGGACTGATGCTAAAGCTGAAACTCCAATACTTTGGCCACCTGATGTGAAGAAGGGACTCATTGGAAAAGACCCTGATACTGGGAAAGATTGAAGGTGGGAGTAGAAGGGGATGACAGAGGACAAGATGGATGGCATCACTGACTTGATGGGTGTGAGTCTGAACAAGCTCCAGGAGTTGGTGATGGACAGGGAAGCCTGGCGGGCTGCAGTCCATGGGGTTGCAAAGAGTAGGACGCGACTGAGCAAGTGAACTAAACTGATGTGTGTGTGTGTGTATGTGTGTGTATATATCTATATATATATATCTCCTCCCTCCTTCATTTGAAGTTATTTTCTCCCATTCCGAGGATTGTCTTTTCATCCTGTTGATGGTTTCCTTTGCTGTACGAAAGCTTTTAAGTTTAATTAGGTCCTATTTGTTTATTTTTATTTTTATTTCCATTATGCTAGGAGGTGGGTCAAAGAGGATCTTTTTGTGACTTTTGTCAAAGACTGTACAATGTTTTCTTCTAATAGCTGTATAGTTTCTGGCCTTACATTTAAGTCTTTAATCCATTTTGAGTTTATTTTTGCATATGGTGTTAGCAAGTGTTATAATTTCATTCTTTCACACAAGCCGTCCAGTTTTCCCAGCAAGACTTATGGAAGTGGCTCTCTTTCCTCTACTGTATATTCTTGCCTCCTTTGTCAAACATAAGGTGCTCATAGGCGCATGGGTTCTTCTCCGCACTTTCTTTTTCCACTGGTCTATATTTCCATTTTGTGCCAGCACCATGCTGTCTTGACTTATAATACAGTCTGAAATCAGGAAGGTCGATTCTGCCAGCTTTACTTTTCTCTCTCAAGATTGTTTTGTCTATTTAGAATCTTTTGTGTTTCCATACACATTGTGGATTTTTTTGTTCTAGTTCTGAGAAAAATGCAATTGGTAGTTTGATAGGGATTGCATTGAATCTGTAGATTGCTTTGCGTAGTAGTCATTTTCACAATATTGAGTCTTCCAGTCCAAGAACATGGTATATCTCTCCATCTGTTTGTGTCGTCTTTGATTTCTTCATCAGTGTCTTATAGTTTTCTGCATACTGCTCTTTTGTCTCTCTAGGTAGGTTTATTCCTGGTATTTTATTCTTTTCGTTGCAGTGATAAGTGGGGTTGTTTCCTTAATTTCTCTTTCTGATTTTTCATTGCTAATGTATAAGAATACAAAAGACTTCTGTGTATTAATTTTATATCCTGCAACTTTACTAAATTCATTGATTAGCTCTAGTAATTTTCTGGTGGCATCTTTAGGATCTTCTATGTATACTATCATGCCATCTGCAGAAAGTGAGAGTTTTACTTTTTCTTTTCCAATCTGGATTCCTTTCTCTCTTTTGGTATTCTGATTTCCATGGCTAGGACTTCCACAACTGTGTTGAATACTAGTGACAAGAGCAGGGCACTCTTGCCTTGTTCCTGATCTTAGAGGAAATGCCTTCAGTTTCTCACCATTGAGAATAATGTTTGCTGTGGGTTTGTCATATATGGCTTTTATTATGTTGAGGTAAGTTTCTTCTAACTGATTTCTGGAGAGTTTTTATCATAAATGGACATTGAATTTTGAGGGAAGCTTTCTCTGCATCTCATGAGATGATCATATGGTTTTTATATTTCAATTTGCTAATATAGGGCATCACATTGATTCACATATATTGGAGAATCCTTGCATCCCTGGGATAAACCCCACTTGATCATGGTGTATGATCCTTTTAATGTGTTGTTGGATTCTGTTTGCTAGAATTTTGTTGAGAATTTTTGCATCTATGTTCATCAGTGATATTAGTATGTAGTATTCTTTTTTTATGGTGTCTTTGTCTGGTTTTGGTATCAGGGTGATGCTGTCCTCATAGAATGAGTTTGAGAGTTTTCCTTCCTCTGCAATGTTTTGGAAGAGTTTGAACAGAATAGGTATTAGCTCTTCTCTAAACATTTGGTGGGCTTCCCTGGTGGTTCAGTGGTAATGAATCTGTCAGTGCAGGGGACGCAGGAGACACAGGTTCAATCCCTGAGTCAGGAAGATCCCCTGGAGAAGGAAATGGCAACCCATTCCAATATTCTTGCCTGGGAAATCCCATGGACAGAGGAACCTGAAGGGTACAGTTCATAGGGTTGCAGAAGAGTCAGACATGACTTGGCGACTAAACAACAACACAACATTTGGTAGAATTCACCTGTGAAGTCATCTGGCCCTGGGTATAGAAAGACGTTTTTGAGTATGCGTCTTGGTTTTTTCCTTGAGGATTGTGAGTTGTTTCTTGTGTTATTTTTCTTGTAATTTTTATGTAGGTTATAAATGAAATTAGAATTTTCTGAGTCAGCTCTGGTTGCTATAACAAATTATCATAGACTGGGTTGCTTAAACCAAAAAAAAAAAAAAGCTTATTTCTCAGGCTAGAATTCTGAGGTCAGTCAGCTAGCATGGTGGGTTTTTGGTGAGAGCCCACCTTCTGGTTTAGAGTCAGCTGTCTTCTTGCTGTGTCTTCAAAGGTGGAAAGAGGGCCAGCTAGCTCTCTGGCCTGAGGCACTGATCCCATTATGAGTGCTCTACCCTCAAGACCTAACTACTGGTGAGAAACATTGCTCATTTTACAATCCCCTTCCTTTCGGTCTTAATTTGGACCAAGGTTTGGAAGGCATTTTGTGACCAAGCTGGCCCTTCCCAATGCTGGCACCAGGAAGGCACGTTCCCAGGTCAGGTGAGGATTTTGCTGATCGGCGACTCAATGTGGTATTATTAGACCAGGCCCTGTTAACAGTAACCAAAATCCTCTGGACCACAGGTCTTACTAATCTGTTCCAGTCAAGGAAATGGTTCCTTATTGTCACTTCTTCCCTTATTTAGAGTTACAGTTTAAAATCGTTGATCTTATAGGACTGCATATTTGGCCAATCATTACAAATCACATAACCATCAATAATTCCATCTGAGGCTGAGTTACACGTTTGGTAATATAAAAAACAATCTTGTAAAATAGAGTGTAATTAATATAACTAGTCATATTAATAAGCTCATAGTAGGTACTTAAGCTAAGGGCTTCCATTAGGTGCGGCCCAGGACCGCTGCAGGTCATCTGATCCAGTCTGTTCTACACAGTCACTGTCTTTAAGGTAAATGATATATTGGAACGTTAACCAAGGATGTCTGCATGTGCAAGGTGAGTGGAGGGTCATCATGAGAAAGGAATGGTATTTTCTGAGTTACATGGCTGGAACCAGAAGAAGAAAAATTAATCTTTATGATTGAGGAAGTGTTTCTGCTGTTGGGTAGGTCTGGTTAACACATAATCCAGATGCACAATGCACATTGGAGGGGAGAGAGGTGTGGCCCAAACATGCAGAGAAAATATTTTATGTTTAAATCTGATTTGTCTTGCCTTAAAACAGAAATTCATTTCACCAGTAGCAATTCAGTAGGCAAACCCGTCTACCCAGTTGCTCAGGTGGAAGTTCCCAGCCTCATCCCAGTGACTCTTCTTTGTCTCTTTCTCCATGTGGCAGCCTTCCATGGGCCTGTTGACTCTGAGTTCAGAGAGCATCTTCAAGCGATTTGGGTCTGTTCATCTTCATTCCTGCCTCCGTCGTCCGAGACTTGAGCGCATTTCTCTCCGTCCGTTGCAAGGGCCTCATGATTGCTCTTTGTATTTGCACCCTTGGTCCTGTACAGTCTCTTCTCTATAATGCAGGGATGCTTTACATTTGTATTTCTGCTCCAATATGTCCCCCTCCACTTTTACAATTAAAATGAAATTCCAGCCTTTACCTTGAACTGTAAAGCCCTGAATGACTGGTCTCTGCCGACTTCTCCTTCCTCCCTCCTCTCCGCCCACTCCAGTCCCACTGCCCTTTCTTCTTTCCTTCAAAGCTGCCACATTCAGGCTGGCTTCACTGCCCTTTCACGTGATCTTTGCTCCCTCTGAAACACAATTTCTCCTGATCTCTGCAGGTCTTATTTTATCTAGTCATTCCTGTCTGAGTTAAAAAGACATTTTTTCAAAGAAATTTTCCTCTTTGGTCAATTAGGTTAACTGCCAAAAAAAAAAAAAAAAAAAAGCCTTTTTCTTTAAGGTTATTCTTGAGCTAAGTCTTAGGGGATGGGAGAGAGTTATCTGGGACGTGGAAGGGAAGATAGTGAAATGGACACTCCAGGAAGAGAAAATCGCCTGGAAAACTGCCACAAACCTATTGGCGTCTTTGAAACCTTGATGTTTGTGTAAATGAAATTTGCAAACCTCTTTCATTCTGGCTCTTGTTAGCTTTCCTTCAGCCTGGTGTCTGGATACATAACATAGGCTTGGAAACTGAAATTTCTTTTTTAAAATCAATTTTTATTGGAATATACTTGCTTTACAATGTTGGGTTAATATCTGCTATACAGCAAAGTGAATCAGCTAGCTATCTATCTATCTATCTACATATAGATATATATATATATCTCACACTTTTTTGGATTTCCTTCCCAGCTAGGTCTCCACAGCACATTAAGTAGAGTTCCCATACTACATAATTACTCCCATACAACACATAACTAATGTATTCTCATTAGTTATGTATTTTATAAATAGTATCAAGTGTATATATGCCAATCCCAATCTCCAAATTTATCCCACCACCTCTTTCCTCCTGGGTATCTGTATGTTTGTTCTCCATGTCTTTATTTCTGCTTTGCAAATAAGATCATCCATACCATTTTTCTAGATTCCACACATATGCATTAAATGTATGATATTTGTTTTTATGACTTACTGTACTCTGTATGACAGTCTTTAGGTTCCTCCACATCTCTGCACCGACATGATTTTGTTCCTTTTATGGCTGAGTACTATTCCATTGTGTATACATGTACCACATCTTCTTTATCCATTCTTCTGCTGATGGACCTTTAGGTTGCTTCCATGTCCTAGCTATTGTAAATAGTGCTGCAATGAACACTGGGGTGCATGTATCATTTTGAATTATGGTTTTCTCTGGATATGTGCCCAGGAGTGGAATTGTTGAGTCATATAGTAGTTCTATTTTTAGTTTTTTAGGAACTTCCATACTGTTTTCCATAGAAGCTGTATCAATTTACATTCTTACCAACAGTGTCAGAGAGTTGGTTCTGTTTACATTCTCTCTAGCATTTGTTGTTTGTAGACTTTTTTGATGAAAAAACAGCTATTTCTTAAAATACAAGACTATAAAATATAAAAGCTGAAAATCACCCCGGAACTTTAAGAAAGCTTTATTCTATTGGCATATACCTAATTTACATAGGCTTCAAAAGATAGCTTTTACTCTTTTTAAATTGAATAACAAAAATGAATAATCTTAGCTAAATTTTTGTTGTGAGTATATTTGTGAAACATACGTTTTTACTTTGAATATGATTTGCCATAATATATATGACTGAGTAGCTGACACCTAAACCATGCTGAGTTTTATTAGCATGAAGCCAAAAACAAGTAATCATGGGGCTGAATCTCTGTCTCCCTCACAAATGTACCCAGATTTCTACAGACTAAAGAATTTTTCTCTAAGTTTTTTCTTTGTTTCTTTCTCTGTAATATAAATTGATCAAAATGGGCACTTTTTATGAATGGAGCTCTTGCGATGTTATTATAGTTGCCATACACTTATAATTTTACACATTTTAAATACAAACATATGAAAACATACATGTAAATATACATATAATGCTCATATTCTTCAAAAGTTTTAAACAAATGCTATGATTAGTCTTTCTAACAATCATTTTTTAAACTCTGCAGAGAAAATTATAATCTTTTATAAATAAATTATAATAAGTATAAATCTTCCAAATGTGAAGTCTGCACATGCACATAAAATAATTTATGACTATGTTACTGAGTCTCTAAAACATGTATTTCATAACTAGAGTGTTGCATCCAACAGAAAAAAAAAACTATCATTTTAATTTTGATTGAAAATTGAGCATGCAAGTGTGGATTGTTGGAATTTGCGCTAAAGCCACTAGATGGTGCTCTATAATGTAAATATCAGAGAAAAGTCTATCTCTAAAAGAACAAAGATCTTGAATCTACCGTTACCAAGACAACCTGCTTAGTCTGGGCTGGTTGCTTTACCTTGTACTCATTTTTCCCTCTCTCATTCTTCTTTCAAATAATTGATTTTCCTGTTTTATGCACATGAGTTCACATTATTATGTCTGTTAGAGGGAAAGAGGAAAAAAGAAAGAAATGTGCTGTATACCATTTTGGAGTATCCACTAGTTACTCTGAGAATACAGAGGAAGGTTTGGCCACGGTCTGAAGTCTTTTACCAAGTAGTCGGGACTTAGAGCCACAGTAATCAGAAAAATTTCATATACGAATAGAAATGTATAATGCACATTTGAAAAGGCAATGTGTGAAGACGAGGATCAAGCAAAGAACCAGACATTGACACCCAGACACGTGTGCCTTTGTTCAGAAGGGAGCTTCGGATGCTCACATAGGATGTGCACTGTGTATATTTGGAGATTCAGGTTCCCTCAAGGAATTTGGAGATGAGGCATGGTCTTAAGAATTACAGTAATAAAATTAAAAAGAGATAAAGTTATAGATTGGCTTCCAGTAGAAGTTCTTTGAAATTTTGATATCAAGACAGCAAAATAATAATTATATATAGTCATGTGAAAGATGATATGACCACTTTTTATTAATGTATTTTCTGAGGACACCCTACATCAGAATCCCCTGTGGTGTTTGTGGAAACAGCATCTTCTTTAGTTACATTCAAAACCTACCAAAATAGCATCTTTTTTTTTTCTTTTTTGTAATGTTTATTTTCATTTACTTATTTATTTGGCTGCACTGTACCTTAATTGCAGCACATGGGATCTTCCATCTTCATTGCAGTTTATGGGCTCTTTAGTTGTGGCATGTGGGACCTAGTTCCCAGACCAGGGATTGAACCTGGGTCCCCAGAATTGGGATCGATGAGCTGTAGCCACTGGAGCCCCAGGGAAGTCCCTAAACCCTTTCTTTTTTAACAAGACCCTTAAGAGTCTGAGAGACATCATAAGTTAAGAACACCTGCTATTAACTACAAAAGTGCATTATTAATGATTGGAATAAATAATGTAGACTGGATAGAAGTACCTGAAAATAGGATATTCTGTTTCTAAAAAAGAAGATAGAGTGTTGAAAGACCAGGCTCTGAGACAAAGAACTTAAGGCTCATTTGTTTATATGTCAGAAAGTTTTTAAAAAGTGGTATTTGATTACACTCCCCCTTCTCTGCTATTTGAGTCAAATCAATATTGTATTCTGTTCAGGGTACTGTTTAACAGATATTTAATGACTGGATGAATGAGAAACGTATTGGGTGGAATTTGCGACAAGTAAAAAGGAAGGGGACTGCATGTAAAATCATTAGAATAGCTAACTTATTGTTTCAGCTCAAATATATTCTTAGGTATTAACTTCCTTGACTGCTTTATTTAATTCACACACTCCAGCTTTTGCCCATGTGTCTGTTTATTTCATTATGCCACAATCCACATTGTGAATTTATTGTATTCTGTCTGTTTGTTCACTGTGTATCTCTGCACATTAATTTTGGGCTTCTGGTGGAAACCCTGTTTTTTTTCACCATTATTCATCATTGTATCAGCAGAGCCTACCGAGTGGCATCCAGTTTTTGAACAGAGGAAAAGTTCTTTTAAATTAATTTTTATTGGAGCGTAGTTGCTAATAATGTTGTATTATTTTCTACTGTGTAGTAAAATGAATCAGCTATATGTATGCATATACTCCCCACCCCCTTTTTTGGATTTCCTTCCCATTTAAGTCACCACAAAGCGCTGAGTAGAGGTCTGAGCCACATAGTAGATGCTCATTAGTTATCCGTTTTATACATGGTAGTGTATATACATCAATCTCAGTCTCCCAATCCATCCCACTCCCCACTTCCTCCCTTGGTGTCCACACATTTTTTCTCTACATCTGTGTCTGTTTCTGTTTTGCAAATAAGATCATCTATACCACTTTTCTAGATTCCACATTTATGTGTTAACATACAGTATTTGTTTTCCTCTTTCTGACTTACTTCACTGTATGACAGTCTCTCGGTCCATCTGTATCTCTTCAAGTGATCCACTTTCGTTCCTTTTTTATGGCTGAGTAATATTCCACGTGTGTGTGTGTGTGTGTGTGTGTGTGTGTGTGTGTGTGTGTGTATGTGTGAGAGAGAGTGTGAGAGAGAGTGTGTGTGTGTGAGTGTGAGAGAGTGTGTGTGTGTGAGTGAGAGAGTGTGAGAAAGTGTGTGTGTGTGAGTGTGTGTGTGAGTGTATGTGTGAGTGTGTGTGTGTGTGTATGTGTACACACACCACATCTTCTTTATCCATTCTTCTGTTGATGGACATTTAGGCTGTTTCCATGTCCTGGTTATTATAAACAGTACTTCACTGAACATTAGGGTGCATGCGTCTTTTTGAACTATGTTTTTCTCTGGGTATATGCCCAGTAGAGTGATCGCTGGGTTATATGGCAGTTCTGTTTCTAGATTTTTAAGGAACTTCCACACTGTTCTCCATCATGGCCATATCAATGTACATTCCTACCAACAGTGCAAGAGGATTCTCTTTTTGCCACACCCCCACAAGCATTTATTGTTTGTAGATTTTTTAAATGATGGCCATTCTAACAGGTATGAGAGTTTTGATTTGCATTTCTCCAAGAACTAGTGATGTTGTTTGTTTTGTTTGTTGGCCATCTGTATGTCTTTGGAGAAATGTCTATTTAGGTCTTCCACCCATTGTTTTTTGATATTGAGTTGCATGACGTTTGTATATTTTGAAGATTAATCCTTTGTCAGTTGCTTAATTTGCAAATATTTTCTCCCATTCTTAGGGTTGTCTTTTCCTCTTACGCATGGTTTCCTTTGCTATGCAGAACCATTTAAGTTTAACTAGGTCCTGTTTGTTATTTTTGTTTTATTTTCATTACTCTAAGGAGTGGGTCAAAAAAGATCTAGCTGAGATTTATGTCAAAGAGTGTTCTGTCTAAAAATAAATTCTTAACTAGTTTATAAATAAATTACATAATTTCATTCAAGGGACATTAAAGGCCCAAAATATCTCTCTTCTATCTACTTCTGATGCAAAAATTTTCTATACTGGAACTGCATTGCCTGGCTGTTGGGTTGGAAACACCTGTTAATGCCGTTTTCCATGTTAATAGCAGTTTAGTTAATACCATAACATCCATTTTGAGTTCTTTAAAAAAGATGGTCTCCAAAGGACATATATGTGATTGCATGTAGAGGGGATAGAAAGAGGAACAATTACAGGGTATAAAACAGTCCATGCAAGAACTAATCAGAATAGGAATCAGACAGCTGAGCGTATGATACGAGGAGAGGGCAACAGAATGGAGAGATTTGCACAACGTCTTATCTTTTCTGATACGTGCAACCCTCAGACAAGGCCTTCAACTAATGTTTCTAGCATGACACCAGTTACTGTGCTAACAAATATATGCATTTATCACAAACTTCTTTCAAAGCATTTTGCAAGCTACTTTAACAGATGGACACAGAGATGTTTCCCCTGTCATATTGGAGGGTGAAGTTCAGTAAGCTGAAAAAAAAATCACAGAAGGCATTCATTGTATTTTCCCTAGACTCTAGGGAAAAATTTTTTCCCCCACATTCAAAGTAGAGCTTACTTTGGAGTCTCCAGTAGTGGGGACCTGCATTGCAAATACCTAGGGAAGTTTAAAAAAAAACAAAGTTTCTATTTCTATAATGGTGTGGTGCTGTACTTGCCAATTTGTATGTAATAGGCTTTAAAAAACAAAGTAGAATTACTTAATAATAAAAAAATGAGTAAAATTTCTGGATAAATATTATCATATAGTAAATTGACAAAATTTTTGGAAAAGTATTTCTTTGGAAAGATGCTTTTTCCACTAACTATTGAAGACAACTGAAAATGTTGTTCGTGAGTAGGCAGATTAGTGACTATATGTTTCTCAAATCTTGGCTTTAACTCTTCTTGAATTCTTTCCTCAAGAAAGAGAAATTTTCTAAATTAAATATTAGGGCTCAGTGGATAAAGAATCAGCCTGAAATGTAGGAGACACAGGAAACGTGGGTTCGATCCATAGGTTGGGAAGATCCCCCTGGAGGAGGAAATGACAACCTGCTCCAGAATTATTGCCTGGAAAATTCCATGGACAGAGGAGCCTGGTGGGCTACAGTCCATGGGGTCACAAGAGTTGGACACGACTGAGCGGCTAAGCGCAAGCATGAGGCTAGTAGTACTGATTTCATAACTTGTCATAGATATTATAAGAATATTATAGACTAATCTCTTTTATGAAACGCAGATGAAAAATTCTAATTAATTTTAGCAAATCAAATTTAACACAAGATAAAAAGGATAATAGATGGTGGTCAATGGAATTTACCCTGGAAAATCAAGGTTGATTTAACACTTGAAAAAATCATTCAGTGTAACTTACTGTGTTAACAAAGAAAAACCATGATTAACTCAGTAGAATCAGAAAACATTTGACAAAATATCACATTATTTCTTGGTACAAACTGTCAGCAAACTGGGAATAAAAGGAAGCTTGTACATCTGGATGAAGAACATCTACAAGAACCCTACAATTAACATCTCAGTAATTGGTAAAAGATGAAATACTTTCTTCCTAAGATCAGAAAAGAGATAAAGATACTTGATTGCACCACTTATTTTAAACATTTACTGGAGGTTTTATCCAGTGCAGTAACACAAGAAAAAAAGCACACAGACTAGAAAGTAAGATAGAGAACTGTCTTTTTTGTTTGTTTTCTTTTTTACACAATTATCTATGTAGAAAATCTAATGGAATCTTAAAAAAAAAATGAAAAGTAAAACAGTAAAAACAAGTAAAAACAGTAAGGAAAGTTAAAAAAAAAAGGTAAAACAAAAAATTCTAAAACTTCTAGGTGAGTTTATCAAGTTTGCAGTATCAAATAGGCAGAAATCAAATCTATGTCTATATACTAGCAAGGAGCAATGAGAAACTGCAACATTAAAGTACAAACTGAATTAGAACCAAGAAATTAAACAGCTGTATTTGGAATATTAAGAAACAGTGTGGAAAGAAATTAAAGATGACATAATAAATGGAACAATATACCATCTTTATGGGTCAGAGGCTTCCCGTAGATTTCTAGACAGATAATGGAGCAATGTGACTACTGTTAACAATGCTATATTTAAACTTCATTTTAAAATAAAGTTGTATTTGGAATAGTTTTATGTCAGATATGCTAATATAAATTGTTAGTAAGAGGGAAATCTGAATGTAGGATATATGGGAACTCTATGTTACCTGCTCAGTTTTTATATTATTCTAAAACTATTCCAAATATAAACTTCATTTTAAAATAAAGTTGTATTCTTTAGTTCTTACCTAGCAATCACTTTAATGTATTTTTAATGAAAGTTCTACCAAGGCTGTCACATTACCTTTAGTAGTTATGGCTCCTCTAGGCTATTAAAGCTCTCAGACTGTCCTTGTTCTTGATGGTACTGGCAGTTTTGAGGAACTCTGACAAGAAAATTTAGAATGGCATTCATTTGGGATTTAATGATGCTTTTCTGTGATTGGACTGAGATTATGTTTTTTTGTGAGGATGATCAGAGAGGTAAAGCACCATTTTCATCACCTCATAGAAAGGGCATATACTATCGGTGTGTTTTATCACTGTCAGCATTATTGATCACTTGGCTGAGAGATAACGTGTATCAGATTTCTTCAGTGTAAAATTACTCAGCTGCATCTCCTTCCTTAGTGTTTAAGCATTGAAAGAAAGTCACCATGTGCAGCCTACACTTAGGGAAAAAGGCATTATGTTCTACTTCCTTAAGGGGTGAGTATCTACACAAATTATTTAGAATTCTCTGCAAAGGTCTCTTTACTTCTTTATTCAATCTTTTCTGAAAGTTTGGAACCATGCATATATTTTGTGTATTTGGGGTTATAATCTAATACTACTTTATTATTTCTGTTGCTCAAATCATCTTGGCTTTGACTACTGGGGGTCTTGAATTTAGTTATTGTCTCTTGACATATTCCCGTTGTTACTGTGTTTGCTTTTTTTTTTTTTTTAGCACTTCCATATTTTTTGCCACCACATGATTTTTCAGTCTTATATAGGCTCTGTCCCAATACTGAACTGAGCCATTTCTTGAAAAAATCCTGGTTCTTAACACTGGAAAATGGTATTAGAAACTAAGATCTGGGCACAAGGTGTGCTCAGCGCTACTTGGATGTCACTGCTCATAGAGCAGGAGACTGTGTGTACACATACTAACCTATGTAGGTGTACATATGTATAATTACTTCTACATGTATCCATCTGTAACTACACATAAATTCATACTGATTTTTTCAACTATCAATACCATAAGGACCATTCTTTCTTTTCACACTTGCTTATCTGTAACCTCCTATGACAGTGATGAACCTGGTTATGACCATGCACCATGCATTAAATTAAGTTTCAATTTGTATACATATATATGAGTCTTAGAACTTTTAAAACCATGCTCCTGGGGAAACAGCCTACAAACCAGAGGATGCTGTTTTTGTACAGCTCTTTTGCCTCTGGCCTTGTAGTCACTGATGTTCTTAGGTCATCACATTTTCCCCTATCCCTTCAGTGAAAGTATTTCACAGACTTCTAATATTGTTAGATTGTTTTGTCACAATCTGATTTTTACCCTGAGATCCTCTCTACTCCTATATGGTTTCTTAAATTCATAATTAAGTTTCATTTTCTGTGCAAATCTAAGGGTTTGACATTTACATGGTATCATGTATCCTTCATTACAGTATCATATAGGATACTTTTTAATCCTCTTTTGTCTATTCAGCCTCCCCCATCTCAAAACTCTTGGTAAAAACACTGGTGTATTTCCTATCACTATAGATTTTTTACTTTCTCCAGAATGTCATGCAAATAAAATTATATGATATATACCCTTTCAGACTAACTCCTTTTACTTAGCACTATGCATTTAAGGTTCACCTATTTTTTTCTGTATAGATTGATAGCTCTTTAATTTTATCGTTGATTAGTAGTCCATTGTTTCCTTCTTCCCTGATAGGTCAGTTGTTAAAGAATCCACTTGCAATGCAGGAGACCCTGGTTTGATCCCTCATTGGGAAAATCGGCTGGAGAAGGGATTGGCGACCCACTCCAGTATTCTTGGGCTTCCCTTGGGGTTCAGCTGCTAAAGAATCCACCTGCAATGCAGGAGACCTGAGTTCAATCCCTGGGTTGGGAAGATCCCCTGGAGAAGGGAAAGGCTACCCACTCCAGTATTCTGGCCTGGAGAATTCCATGGACTGTATAGTCCAAGGGATCTCAAAGAGTCAGACATGACTGAGAAACTTTCACTTTCACTTCACTTTCCTTCTTCACCCATTGAAAGATATTTTGTTTCAAAACTAGGTGAATATGAATGAAGTTGTATATAGCTTTACAATGCATATTTTTCAGTGGATTTACATCATCAAAAACAGTTGCATCAGTATTTGAAAGCACAATGGCTGCATTATATGTTACAATTACGTTTATCTTTGCAAGAAACTGCCAGACTTCCAACTGCTGGACTTCCAAAGTAGCTGTTATTTTGTATTCCCATCATCAGTGAATGAGCGTTCCTGTTGCTCCACGTGCTCTTCGACACCTGCTGTTGTCAGGTTTCTTGACTTTTAGCCCCCTTAATAGGTTATGTAATAGTATCTTTAAAATTGAAATTTTCTGATGAGAAAGGATGGTAAGCATCTTTTTATATACTTATTTGCCATCCATATATCTTCTTTGGTGAAGTGTCTGTTCAGATCTGTCATACATTTTTTTTAGTTAGGTTTTTTGGTTTTCTTATTTTTACAGTTTCAGTAGTTTTATGTGTATTCTGGATATAAATCATTATTCTAATATGTGATTTCCAAACATTTTCCCTCAGCCTGTGGTTTATCTTTTTATTCTTTTAATTGTTACATCTTTTAATAATTAACTTTTTTTCAGAGACTTATTAATTTTTTTCTTTCTTGGGTCAAGCTCTGGCTAGGAGTCTGATTATGTTTAATGTTTGTTTAGTTATAGAGTCTTCAAATTGCTCCATGTCCTGGTTTTTGTCTCCTATCTTGGCTTTGGGACTTTTCTATGTACATTACTGAAAGACCTACTCTTGAAACTTTCACCCTATTATATTATACATAGATAATATATTAGATAGATACTGTAGATACTATATCCTATTAATATCCTGGAGGCTTATTGGTAGGGTGGAAGCATGTGGATGAGGTTGATTATTCTAAAAATACTATGATTTAGTCTCAGTCTCAGTCATTTAGTAGGCCTATGTCTCGGATTTGTAGTCTTTACAAATGTTTGCTACATCTTTAGTGATAGACACTTTTTTTTTTTTTTTACTCCACCAGTGTTCCAAATGTATTTTTTGAAGCCCTATTCTCTGTTTTGTTTCTGTTTTCATTATTTTTTTTAACCTGTTAAGTGAGACAGAAGGACTGGAGAGGGTTGGAGTGGGGAAGAATTACTTTCCTATCGCTGAAATAAAGTTTCAGAATTGTGTTCTGATGAAGTCCTTTTATTATGGACAAACCCACCCGTTTCTTCCTCTTCTGCCTGGATCAAGAGGGGATATTTCTCGAATCCTCACTGTGAAAGTGTGGTAGGGTCCTAGAAGGGAAGTCCAGGTAAATGAGAACACTTCCCCTCACAAAAGAACATTGCCCCTTAGAAATGTTTTACTCTCATCTTGGTCTCCATTAACTTGTCAACATTATGGAAATATTTTTAACAGTTTATGACACCGAGTGGCTTCTGCTGAGCAGATCTTGATTCAGTTCAGTCAGTTCAGTTCAATCACTCAGTCTGTCCGACTCTTTGCAGTCCCATGAACTGCAGCACGCCAGGCCTCCCTGTCCATCACTAACTCCTGGAGTCTACCCACACCCATGTCCCTTGAGACAGTGATGCCATCCAGCCATCTCATCCTCTGTCATCTCCTTATTCTCCTGCCCTCAATCTTTCCCAGCATCAGGGTCTTTTCAAATGAGTCAGCTCTTTGCATCAGGTGGCCAAAGTACTGGAGTTTCAGCTTCAACATCAGTCCTTCCAATGAATATCCAGGATGGATCTCCTTTAGGAGATGTATTTTCCTGCATTTTTTTGGATTGGGGTGACAGTTTACCCTGTGACCTTAATTTTTTGATGGATCCACAAAGTCATTTATTTTCATTTTCTACAACATTTTTTGTTGTTGTTGTAAGGATGGCAGCAGGGCTTTCAAGCTCCTGAATTAGAGCTGAAGCCATAATTTCTCACTTATTTTTCTTCCCCTTGCCTTCCCTCCCTCTTTCTCTCCTTTCTTCCTCCCTTCCTTCATCTAATATCCTATCCCTCCTCACCTTTTCCTTACTTCTGGCAACCACAAAGTAGATCTCTTTTCTTATGAGTTTGTTTCTAAAGCGTAACAACCTGCAACATTAAGCTGGTTCCTGGTGTACAACACAGTGATTTGATATTTTCATACATTACAAAATAATTACCATGGTAAGTCGAGTTACCATCTGTCACCATAAAAAGATACTGCGTTATTATTGTCTACATTCCCCACACTGTGTATTTTATTTTGTAACTAGAAGTTTATACATTTTAATCTCCATCACTTATTTCTCTCTTCCCCCTACCTTCCTCTGTCTGGTAACCACCTGTTTGTTCTCTATATCCTTGGCTGCTCTGATTCTGTTTTGATATGTTTGTTCATTGTTTTGTTCTTTCAGATATATATATAAGTGAAATTATATGTTATTTGTATTTCTCTGACGTGTTTCACTTAGTACAATGCCCTCTAGGTCCCTTCACATCTTACAAGTGGAAAAATTTCCTTCTTGTTTTATGGCTGAAAAATATTCAACTCTCTATGTATGTGTCTTTTTATCCATTTATCTGTGGATGGACACTTGGCTTGCTTCCATATCTTGGTTATTGTAAACGCTGAAATGAACATGAGGGTGTACATATCTTTTCCAATCAGTGTTTTCATTTTCTTCAGATGAATACCCAGGAGTCAAATTGCTGGATTGTACAGTAGTTCTGTTTCTAATTTTTTGAGGAACCTCAATACTGCTTTCTAGAGTGGCTGCACCAGCTTACGTTTCCACCATCAGTGCATGAGGGTTCCCTTTTGTTCACATCATGGCCAAAGCTTGTTACTTGTCGTCTTTTTGATAATAGCCATTCTGACAAGTGTAAGATAATATTTTACGTGGTTTTGATTTGCATTTTTATGATGATTAATGATGTTGTGCACCTTTTCAGGTACATGTTGGCTATTTGTAGGTCATCTTTGAAAAATATATTTATGCAGGTGATCTACCCAGTTTTTCAGTTGAGTTGTTTTTTAATGTTGACTTGTATGAGTTATTTATATATTTGAATATTAACCCCTTATCAGCATATTTTTGATATTAAAACCCAATCAGTATCATTTTTAAATATCTTCTTCTATTAAGTAGCTGGCCTTTTCATTTTTTTTTGATAGTTTGTTTTTTGTACAAAAGCTTTTTAGTTTGACATATAGTCTTATTTGTTTATTTTTGCTTTTGTTTCCCTTGCTTGAGGAGCTAAGACCAGTGCCAAAGAGTGTACTGTCTATGTTTTCTTCTAAAAGCTTTATGGTTTCAAGTCTTACATTTAAGACCTTAATGCATTCTAAGTATACCTTTGTATATGTTGCGAGACAGTAGTCCAGTTTCATTCTTTTGCATGTGGCTGGCCAGTTTTCCCCACAACATTTATAAAAAAGGTTGTGTTTCCCCTATTGTATATCTTTGCCTCATATGCTGTAGATTAATTGACCGTATAAATGTGGGTTCATTTCTGGGCTGTCAATTCTGTACCATTGATTGCTCTGTTTTTGTGCCAAAACCACACTGCTTTGGTGATTGTAGCTTTGTAGTGAAGTTTGAAGTCAGGGAACATGGTTATTTTCACCTTTGTTCCTATTTCCTAAGATTCTGTTGGCTATTTGTGGTCTTTTGTGTTACATACACACAAATACATAAATATTTTAGAATTATTTTAGTTCTGTGAAAAATGCTGTTGGTATTTTGATAGGAACTGCATCGAATCTGTAGATCACTTAGGTACTATGTTCATTTTAATTATATTCTTCCAGTCCTGAGCATAATGTATCTTTCCATTTGTTTATGTCATTTCAGTTTTGTTCATCAGGGTCTTATAGTTTTCTGAGTATAGGTCTTCTATCTCCTTAGTTAGATTGATTCCTAGATATTTTATTCTTTTTGATGAGATTATAAATTGAATTGTTTTCTTAATTTTTCTTTCTTTAACTCATTGTTAGAGGATAGAAACACAACAAATTTCTCTATGTTAATTTTGCATCCTGAAGCTTTACTGAATTCATTGATGAATCCTAATACTTTTTTTGATGACATCCCTAGGACTTTCTATATATAGCATCATGACATTGCAAATAGTGATCACGTTAGTTTTTCCTTTCCAATTTGATTCCTTTCCTTTTATTTATCTTATTTGTTGTGACTAGTACTTTGAATACTATTAATATGTTGAATAAATGTGGTGAGAGAAGGTCTTGTCTTGTTCCTGATCTTAGAGGAAATGTTTTTAGTTTTTACCACTGAATATGATGTTAGCTGTGAGTTTGTCATATATGGCCTTTGTTATGTTGAGAAATGTTCCCTTATACCCACTTTGTTGAGAGTTTTTAATCATATCAGTGTTGAAGTTTATCAAAAGCTTTTTCTGTATGATTAAGAAGATCATGTAATTTTTATTCTTTGATTTGTTAATTTGGTACATTACATTGATTTTCATTCATTTTTTAAAAAGTTATCTGTTGAGAATCTATTTTGTGCATATAACTTTAAGCACTAAGAATGCAAAGATAACCAAAATAAACATGAATTTTGCTTTATGGACCTAGTATGAAAAGAGACATAAGTAATTATACACATATCTAATTAATCTCATAACAATAAATAAAAGATAAATATAACAAAGGAAAAATAGAGGTTGCTATGAAAATGCATATTAAAGTAACCTGCACAATCAATATGCAGAAATTAATCAAGAAATTAAATCAAATTAAATCACTAAAGTATCATAAAGTTATTAAATACCTGCATGCATGTACATGGCCTCCCAGGTGGCTCAGTGAGGAAAGAATCCGCCTGAAATACAGGAGACTCAGGTTCCTGACTCAGGTCAGGAAGATCCCCTGGAGGAAGAAATGGCAACCCACTCTAGGATTCTTGTCTGGAGAATCCTATGGACAGAGGAGAATGGAGGGCTACAGTCCATGGGGTCGCAAAGAGTCAGACATGACTGAAGTGAACTGAGCATGCATGTACCTACAGAAGTTTTTAGCAACAGTCACTTAAGTGAGAGAAGAGAGAACATGATTTCTGCATTTATTCAAGAAAATTTTAAAAATATGAGTATTGGGCTCATTGTAATCTTTGAAATATGAACATGAAATAATAATTCATGGGAAGAATTTTAAATGCTCAGTTAAAACATATGATTTACTATAAAACATGTATCAGCTTAATTCCATTTAAGGAATCAAATGAACATTTTTGGGTTAATTTCTAATGGGGGTCAAGTGAAATGTGTGTTTTCAGTTTTAAATAACAGATTTTTTTTTTTAAAGCACAAAGAAGTTATAAGTAAACAACTTTTGGTATTAGCCTTTAAAAAGCCTGTTATACATTGAAAAAGTGAATAGCATTATTTGAAAATGTTAAGCATTTCCCAGAACAACTGAACATAAGAGCCATCTATCTACAATTTCATCTATAATTATTTATAAAAATAGATTTATAATACATGGCACGATTCCTGGGTAAGTCCAGATATAGAGTATTCTATTTCAAGATTAAGCTAGAATTTTTAAAGTAGCATTTAGTCCTTGACCATTAAGTTATTGATAATGGAGCCACCGTTTCTTCACCAACTTAACAACTATCAAAAGAGCAAGCACCTGCTGAGTTTTCACGGTATGCCTTACGGTAGTCACTCTGGCATATTAGAAGACAAGGTCATGGTTTCTGTATTGAGAAAAACAGCATTTTGGAGAAAATATGTGTAATTCAGGAAATCCAGTGATGCAGTCTTAATTGTTAAACTGTTTGAAATAGACAAGAAGTTCAAAATGAGTTTTGAGAATGAATGAGGGAGAAAAGTTTTCATGGTGAGAACTGTCAAATGGTTTCATTGAGAAGGGAGGACGTGTGCTCAATTTAACTTAAAATATGCTTGAGGTTGCCAGAAAGGAAAGGAAATTATTCATGGCAAGGATTCTGGATGTATGGAGGATGGGATAAGATTAATGATCTTTGAATCCAGTAAGCTAGTACCTGGGAGGGCCTGAAGGGTCTGTTAGGGAGCAGGCACTCACTCCAAACTCCAAGACTATATTTTGCTTCCCAGGCTGGAACCCACTCAGAGGAGACATGTGTGGACTTTCTGATCATTTTTGACACAGAGCAGATTGGTCTGATCCAAAACGTTGCCCAGAACAGTAACTTGGCTGGGTGACGGCATTTACTTGGTGATTTGGTTTCATATTTCAAGTAGCATAGGATATTTCAGTGAATAAAATTTTATAATTCCAGACACATAGATTCTTTATCCCATCCAGTTAAAAAAAAATTTTTTTTGTGGTCATAAATAGATCATCAAAGCAAGACATTGACTGTAATTTGGCCTTTTAATGTGGATGTTGTAAGAAATGGTAGTGGTTTTCATGGACCCTATAGGCCCATCGTATGCTCAGTTGCTAAGCCGTGTCCAACTCTTTGCAACCCCACAGACTGTAGCCCATCAGGCTCCTCCATGCATGGGATTTCCCAGCAAGAATACTGGAGTGGGTTGCCGTTTCCTCCTCCAGAGTCACATTACTGGTAAATAATTTGTAAAATGTTCAGCTTATGCTGGTCCTTGTGAGAGAATTGTGGTGTTTGGTGGATTATGTGAAGTTAGAGGGTTTGAGTGTCTTATTCTCTCCTGAGAGCCACAGACGTTTATTAATCATAGGTGTTTGGGTACACTGAACACAAAATAACCCACAGAAATACAATTTAGGTTTGAAAAATAACGCACATATCCATCTCAGACGCTCGCATTGTATATGTTGCATCAAAAACCAGAAAGGGAATCAAAGTGTCTGTGGACAGAATGAAAGAGAAAACCATGCTGAGAGAGGCAAAGAGAAAATCAAGCTGCCAGCAGAGCAAGACGCTTGAGCGCTTCGTGGAAGAGGGAAGATTAAACCTCCAGCTTTCTCATGGGTGACAAGGGCTGACGATCGCCCCATCACCCACTGCCCAGTGTTGTCTGGGGGCTGATAACAGGCAGAATAAAGCCAACATGGAGCCTTTTCTCCCTGTCGCTCGCAGAGCCCAGCATGACCAAACAGCACAGCGAGCTGGCAATAAGGCTGCATCATTTGGAGCTTGGTTTCTCTTGTTACTTTTCTTTAAATCTCCGTTGTCAGCTAAGCCAACCTTTGACTGAGGGAAGCGATCCATTGAACACGCAGGAATCAGGATGGTTGAGTGGGCTTCTGTTACTTAATCTTGACCATAATTTTCACATCCTCACCAGGAGGAGATACTAAAATACGCTACAGGCTCTTCTAGAGACCTTGTATTCATTAGCAGAATTGACATTAGACATTAGTCACATTTTCCAGGTATTACCGCTTGATTCCCTGCAGAATAAACTCTGGGGTTCTATTAAGAAAACACAATTTGTGAATAAAATCTATGTAATTGATAGGGTGTTCTGCAGGCATCTGAATGAGGTAGCTGTCTTTATACTGGCATGTAATAAGTTTTTGAGAATTCTTAAGTAACTAAAGGATCAGAACAGAGCTCATGGTAAGAAATATCTGAGTAGCAACATGATAGACCATACATATGTATTATCTGTTGACTGGAAATAAATAGATTGCCAGATAGTTCCCTAGCAAAGGTGTGTTTATTTTAGATCAACAGAAAATTCCAGTTGAAGGTTTGCCACCATGGAGAGCCACATGCAAGCCCCCACAGGTCAAGGGAAGAACACTTTTATAGACAGGAGAGAACTCAGGAGGGGTATAGCAAACAGAGTCCATGGCTTTTCATTGGCTAAGTCATTGCTAGGAAGAAGAGGAGTCTATTCTTTCTATTGGTCTCTCTGTTTTCCCAGGGCCTGGGAGCTCCCCTTTTTGATTTCTTGATTCTATTTGATTTTTTTCCTGACTCTATTCTAGATTTCAAATCTACTTGAGATAGATTTTTTTTTTTTTACACATCTACTTATGAAAGGATAACAAAATTGATTGTCCTCCACAGTGTCACTGTACAGGCAGACAGGAGAACTCAGTAAGTGGTAGAAATCTTTAGTTTATAATAAGTTCTAGATGAATTGCTACTTAGAACAATGGCTTAAAGAATTTATATATACATTTCTTAAATGATCAACATTTTTTTAAAGTATAATTTATGCACATGGAAACATTTAAAAGAATGCCAAGGAAATATAGAACAAATATTAAAGTTTAGCTGTTTATTATTGAAATTTCAAATTCAGAGGATGATTTTTCTCCTATCTACACTTAAAGTAGTACTGTATTCTCCATTATGGAGAAGGCAATGGCACCCCACTCCAGTACTCTTGCCTGGAAAATCCCATGGGCAGAGGAGCCTGGTGGGCTGCAGTCCATGGGGTCGCGAAGAGGCAGACAGGACTGAGCGACTTCACTTTCACTTTTCACTTTCATACATTGGAGAAGGCAATGGCAGCCCACTCCAGTGTTCTTGCCTGGAGAATCCCAGGGACGGGAGCCTGGTGGGCTGCCATCTGTGGGGTCGCACAGAGTCGGACACGACTGAAGCGACTTAGCAGCGGCAGCATTCTCCATTATCTCTTAGGGAACTTGAAGTCTTCCTGAAGTTTCAGGAATGCCAAGTGTTATATTTTAAAAGTGCTATGTATGTTATATGAATTAATCTTATTTGTGCATAAGTGAAAATGAAATTGCTCAGTTGTGTCTGGCTCTTTGTGACCCCATGGACTGTAGCCTACCGGGCTCCTCCATCCATGGGATTTCCCAGGCAAGAATACTGGAGTGGGTTGCGATTTCCTCCTCTAGGGGATCTTCCTGACCCAGGGATTGAACCTGGGTCTCCCACATTGTAGGCAGAATTGTAGGCTTTACCATCTGAGCCACCAGGGAACTCATCATTTGTGCATAAGTAGTTGACAAACTCAAATATATGCAAGATCAAAAAATTAATAAATATTTAAAGAACAAATATGTAATCTTATATCAAGATCAGTGGCTGTAAGTTGTTTTTTACTTCTCTCCTATGTGATCTCTCATACTGTCCTTCTTTCCTTCCCTTTTCCATTCTTCTTTACTTCTCAGAAAGCATAGAAGTTATGAATATGGTAATATTTGATCATTTATACTCTTTTGCTGATGGTGGTGAAAGTAATTTAATAGTGTTACTGTGGGTTACTGTGCTTCACTTTATTGTAGCTTGTAGTTATTGCATTTTTTACAAATTAAAGGTTTGTGGTCACAGTCATCAAGCCAGTCTATTGGTACCATTTTTCCAATAGCATTTGTTCATTTCCTGTCTCCATGTCACTGTTTGGCAATTTTCTCAGTATTTCAGGTTTTCATTATTATTATATCATGGTGGTCTGTGAATAATGGTTTTTTATTATTTTTAAATTAATGTTTATTAGAATGTAGCTGATTTACAGTGCTGTGTTAGCTTCAGGTGTACACAAAGTGAATTGGTTATACATATACTGTGTTGTTGTTCAGCCACCAAGTCGTGTCCAACTCTTTGCAAGCCCATGGACTGTAGCATAACAGGCTTCCCTGTCCCTCACCATCCCCTGGAGTTTGCTCAAGTTCATGTCCATTGAATCAGTGATGCCATCCAACCATCTCATCCTCTGTTGTCCCCTTCTCCCCCTGTCTTCAATCTTTCCTAGCATCAGGGTCTTTTCCAATGAGTCAGTTCTTTGCATCAGGTGGCCAAATTATGGGAGCTTCAGCTTCAGTTATCAGTCCTTCCAATGAATATTCAGGGTTGATTTCTTTTAGGCTTGACTGGTTTGATCTCCTTGCAGTCCAAGAGATCTCAAGAGTCTTCTCAGACACCACAGTTCAAAAGCATCAGTTCTTCAGTGCTCAACTTTCTTTATTGTCCAACTCGCACATCCGTAGATGACTACTGGAAAAACCATAGCATTGACTATACAGATCTTTGTCAGTAAAGTTATGTCTTTGCTTTTTAATTTACTGTCTAGGTTTGTCATAGCTCTTCTGCCAAGAAGCAGTCATCTTCTAAACTCATGGCTGCAGTCACCATCTGCAGTGATTTTAGACCTCAAGAAGAGGAAATCTGTCACTGCTTCCACCCTTTCCCCTTCTATTTGCCATCAAGTGAGGGGCACAGATGCCATAATCTTAGGTGTTTTTTTTTTTTTTTCAATATTGAGTTTTAAACCGGATTTTTCATTGTCTACTTTCACCTTCATCAAGAGGCTCTTTAATGCCTCTTCAATTTCTGCCATTAAAGTGGTATCATCTTCATGTCTGAGGTTGTTATTTCTCCTGGGAATCTTGACTCCAGCTTGTAACTCATCCATATTGCCATTCTTTTCAGATTCTTTCCCCACATAGGCCATTACGGAATACTTTGTAGAGTTCACATACTATACAGTATGTCCTTATCTATTTTATGTTCAGTAGTGTGGACATGTCAATCCCTATCTCCCTCTTTATCCACCCCCATCTTTCCCTATTGGTAACCACAAGTTTATCTTCTACATCCTATGACACAATTTCTATTTTGTAAATAGGTTCATTTGTGCATTTTTTATTATTTAAGATTTCAAGTGATACTGTATGATACTTGTGTTTCTCTGACTTCAGTAGGTTTGGCAAGCCTAGGTCCATCTATGTCACTACTGGTATGAGGTGATGCCTCGCTGTAGTTCTGATTTGCATTTCTCTAATAATCAGTGATGTTGAGCATCTGTTATATTGCAATTATTTTGAGGCACTATGGCATGCGCCTTTACAAGACAGTGTAAAAGCTGACAAATGTATGTGTGTGTTCTGTATGCTTCACCAGCTAGCTTCCCCCATCTCTCTCCCTCTCCTCAGGCTGCCCTAGTGCTTAAAACACAACAGTGTTGAAATTAGTCCCATTTGTTATCCTGCAATTTCCTCTAATGTTCAAGTGAAAAAGAAGAGTTGCATGTCTCTCACTTTAAATCAAAAGCTATAAATGATTAAGCTTAGTGAGAAAGCTGAGCCAAAAACTGAAATAGGATGAAAGCCAGGACTATTGTGCCAAACAGTCAGACCAGTTGTGAATACAAGGAAAAAGTTCTTTAGTAAAATTAACGTGCTGATCCAGTAGACATGAGCATGATAAGGGAAACAGCCTCAGAAAATCAAAACAGCCAAACATTTCTTTAAGCCAAAGCCTAGTCCTGAGCAAAGTCCAAATTCTCTTCAATTTTGCACAGGTTGAGAGAGGTTAGGAAGCTCAGAAGAAATTTGAAGCTAGCAGAGGTTGGTTCATGATGTTTAAGGAAAGAAGCTATCTCCAGAACATCAAAGTGCAAGATGAAGCAGCAAGCGCTGATGTAGAAGCTTAGCAAGTTATCCAGGTCTAAGTGTGATCATTAATGAAGATGGGTACCGCAGGTTTTCAACATAGACGAAACAGTCTTATAATGGAAGAAGATGACATTGAGGATTTTCACAGCTAGACAGGAGAAGTTAGTGCCTGGCCTTCAGGGTTCAAAGGACAGGCTGCCTCTCTTGTCAGGGGCTGATGTAGCTGATGACTTAAAATTGGAGACAGTGCCCACTGACCATCCTAAAAATCCCAAGGCTCTTAAAAATTATGTTAATTTATTCTGTCTGTGCTCTATAAATGAAACAACAAAATCTGTTTGTTGTATCTATTTACAAAATAGTTTACTGAATATTTTAAGCCCACTGTTGAGACCTACTCCTTGGGGGAAAAAAATAAAAAATTACTGATCATTGGCATCTGGTTGCCCAAGAGCTCTGATGGACATATAAAATGAGATTAATGTCTTCATGCTAATACATCATCCATTCTGTAGCCTATGAATCAAGGAGTAATTTCAACTTTCAAGTCTTGTGATTTAAGAAATAGATTTTGTAGGACTATAGCTGCCATAGTGATTCTGTTAGTGAATCTTGGAAAAGTCAACTGAAAACCTTCTGGAAATGATTCACCATTCTAGATGCTATTAGGAACGTTCATGATTGATGAGGTCAAAATATTGATATTAGCATTAACAGCAGACTGGAAGAAGTTAATTTTAACTCTAACGGATAACTTGAGGGGGTTCAAGACTTCAGTGGAAGAAGTAACTGAAGACATAGTAGAAACATCAAGGAAACTAGAATTAGAATTGGAATGAATCGCTGAAATCACATGATGAAACTTAGATGAGGAATTGCTCTTATTGATGAGCAAAGAAAGTGTTTTCTTGAGAGAGAATCTATTCCTGGTGAAACTGATGAGAAGGTTGTTGGAATGACAAACAGCCCTAGTATGTTACATAAAACTAAAGTTGATAAAGCAGTGGCAGGGTTTGAGAGGATTGCCTCTAATTATGAAAGAAGTTCTGCTGTAGGTAAAATGATATCAAAAGCATTGCATGCTACAGAGAAACTGTCTATGAAAGAGAGTTAATCAATGTGGCAAACTTCAATGTGGTCTTACTTCAAGACACTGCCACAGCCACCCAACCTTCAGTAACCACCACCCTGATCAGTCGGCAGCCATCAATATCATGGCAAAAAGTCTTTCCACTAGCAAAAACTACAACTTACTGAAGACTCAAATGATGGGTAACATTTTTAGTGATTAAGTATTTTTATTAAGGTATATACTTTTTAAAATACATAATGCTGTTGCATATTTAATACACGATGGTATAAATGCAACTTTTATATGCACCAGGAAGCCGAAATATTAGTGTGAGTCACTTAATTGTGATATTCTCTTTATTGTGGTGGTCTGGAACTGAACCCGTGGTATCTCTGAGGCATGCCTGTAATAGGTTAAATATTTCATGATCGTTAGACTACTTGTTGACACCAGCAAACATCTCTGCCTTCAGGTCTTTACTCAAACGTCTCCTTCAAAGAGAAATTCCCGAACAGTGTGCTATAACTATAACCTCCAACGTGGACTCCAAACCATCCCACATGTACTCTGCTATCTACTCTCACGCTACCTCAATACTTGCCTGTTGAATAAAAGCAAAGTTTAAACTCTGAAGTCTAAATCATTCTTGGATTTCTGAGCTTTTAGTGGATGAAAGCGCCAAAGCAGCAAATTGATTGCTTTCTCCCCTCCATCCCCAATCATAGCTTTACTTCTGAATGCCAAGGTTTTCATTTCTCTGGATAATCGCATTCCTCCTGCCTTCACCTACTAGCATGCCCTCTCTTAATATAATTTTTTCAATTTATTGATGCAGTTTAGTTGTCAAAAATATGTGAAGCTCTTTTCCCATTCAAGCAAGTTAATCCTAGCCTAGAGCTACTATTTTCTTTGTTTCTATAAAGAGTTGGCTAATATTTTTAAATAGTATAAAATAAATTATTGCTCTTGGTTAAATGCAAAAGTAGAATCTGCTGAGAACAAAAACAAGTGAACCATCTAATTTTAAGATCCCAACAGTCACTAACATATTAATATTTTGTTTATTCAAAAATATTGAGCACCTACTACATGACAGACATGATTTTAGGCTCACATGAATACATATATTTCTGCTAAAAATGTATTTTATAAAGACTAGTTCTAAAATTTCATTTTATTTCATGGTCTCTTTTAGAGCAGAGCACAATCAAAGGGCAGTCATTTAATTTTTTTCCTTTTCCTGTGACTACTTATTTAAGATGACAGGTCTAGAACGTTCTTGCTTATTGGGCCACTCATAAGAAAACATTCATGTGAAGATACTGTCAAATATATCATTAGTGGGCAAGATTTTATTTTCATAAGCTGTATGTATGTATTTCTCTTTATAAACACAAAACTAAAATTTTTAATGAAGATAATTTTTACATTAATAATAGAAGCTTGTTTCCTTTTATCAGTGATGGCATATACAAGTTATCATTTATATAATAAGGAATACAGCATAAGGAATAATCACAATTTATTAGATACTTTTACTGAGGGAAACAGCACTAGGTCAGTATATGTTTACTGGTTGTATAGACCTCCTAAACAGAAGTTAATATTGTAGACAAAGGTGCATTTTATTAAACATTTATCTCCTAGCAAAATATAGGCTCTGAGTCAGCCTCTGACTGCTTCTAAAACTAATTAAACTTTTAGGAATATCTATTTATAGCTCCCCAAGCAAACACCAAGAAACACATTTATTTCTGCTGTAATATGCAATAATTATTACCATACAGGCCTAATGACCAGGAGCACTGACCAGAGATGTGAATACAGTACATTAACAATACCAATGTAATACAGGTTTTAATTTACTTTATTTTTAATCTGGTTTAGTGTGCACAAAGATGAGATTATAGGTTTTAGACATAATCTATTATAGGTTTGCAGTAAAGTAAAATTAATATGACCTTTTAGGGTAAAATATCAACATGTGCAAGAAAACCAACCAAAGCAAGCCACTAAGAACATCTGAAAAAAAATCTGTGATTTAATGGAAGGTAAAGTATCCTTTTTAAAATGCTTTTAACAGTGGATTAAGCCAATGGAATTAGGGCTATGTTATTATACAATAATTACATAATCTTAGCAGTGAGATTAGTTTGAAGAAATGAGGTGATACCACTTTGGATATTAAACATAAACACGGTTGCTTTGGTGAGAGGACTTCAAGGATGGAAAAGAAGAGAGATACCTAGGTGTTTTTATTCCTAAGCTGAGAAAACTGTCATTTTCCTTTTGTGTGTGTTAGTCATTCAGTCGTGTCCAACTCTGCAGCCCCAAGGACTGTAGCCCACTAGGCTCCTCTGTCCATGGAATTCTCCGGGCAAGAATCCTGGAGTGGGTTGCGATGCCCTTCCCCTTTCCTCCTCCCACCCCCTCCTCCCTTCTCTCCTCTCTCACTGACACAGCCGTCCTTGCTGCTGCCGCCCCACTGGCCCTCTCTCCAATAAAAGGGGGTCCCTTCTCCCTCAACACAAGAGCTGAAAATCATTCCATTTAATTTGAAGCATCACACATCCATGAAATGTTTTTGTTTTAAATCTGATATTAGTAAACTAGATGAGAATGTTTAAACCAAATTAAATATAAGGAATTTTTTCTTATGTCTCTAAGATGTTGCTATAATTACTATAGGTTAGTGGTTTATGATTTCTTTAGCAGAAATCTCCCTCTACTAAGGAACAGTGTCAGAGACAAATTACTGCAGTTGTTAATGGCAATCTAGTTAGAAGTCTTAGGAGTGCTGCATCAAATCAATTTAGTTTGGAAAAAGCATAGCATATTTTTAAAATGTAGTAGAATGTATTCAACAAAAGTTCTTGGTAAACTTTCACCCATTTCTTGGAAAAATGCTAAAACCTAAGTGATACGTTAATCAGAACTATACTATTAAAGCTGAAAATAGAACTTTATATGTAATTTCTTTGTACTGTTCTTGGGAAACTCTTGCGAACCCATTATTTTATTACCTACATCTTGCAAAAGTAAGTATCCTTATTTTCTTGTGGTGAGAAAATTGCAATTTACATTTGAATGTGGTATGTAGATAAATCTAACTAGAAGGATAATAAGTGATCACTGTTGTTTCAATACAGACACAACCCAGATTTCCAACTCCTTGATTCATTAGCTATTGTGTATACCACCCTTTTGGTCAGTCTTGTACTGGTATTTGAAACATCATCTTTTTTTTTTTTCATTGTGAGATGAATATCAAAACGTCTCATCTTGCTTTGTGTCCTTTCATGTCACTGGATCAGTTGCTATGACCACAGTCTTATCACCCTTGAATTAAACAACATTTTTGGTGTGCTCTTCTCTTTGTGGATTGGAACATTTCAGCTTGCACTTGTTCTGCTAGCCTGGAAAACTGGGCATTGGCAAACTGATTAGTTGCAGTTGGAGGCCTTTTTATTACTGACTCTTATCTTAATTTTTCTTATTAACTGAGGGCTTGTGACTCAGCTGCTAAAGAATCCACCTGCAATTCGGGAGACCTGGGTTTGATCCCTGGGCTGTGAAGATCCCCTGGAGAAGGGAAAGGCTACCCACTCCAGAATTCTAGCCTAGAGTATTCAATGGACTGTATAGTTCATGGGGTCACAAAGAGTCCGACAGGACTAAGCGACTTTCACTTTCATGGGTAATATGTTTTCCTTTTCTATTGCCTAGCGAAACCATTTCTGTCCTTCAGTGTCCAGATGGAATGTTAACCCTCTCAGAAAGCTTCACCTGATGCTTTCAGCTAGATGTAATGGACTTCTCATTTCAATACCCAGTGAGATAGCCCTTTTCGTCTCTTATGGATTTTTCACTTTCTGCTATTATTTGTTTATGCTAGGCCAGTGCTTCCAAAAGGAATGAGGCACAAATGGTTGTTAGACTGTTTTTTAGAATATGAAATTCCTTTAGCATTTTCAGAGATGTGTTTATTGCACTATAATGACTTCAGATTTCCTCTTTTCCATTATGGAAATGGTTTTGGTCAAGCTGATGATATTGTCCAAAAAGGAAAAAAAAAAAAAGCAACCAAATTAACAACAACAACAAAAAAAAAACCAGGTGAGAAATGTAGTCTTCTCAGCAGAGATTAGAGTTCTGGAAAGATCACTGAGTAAACAGATTAGCTTCTCTGGGAGGCATGAAATCAGAGACTTCAAACTATGTCCCAAGGAAGGGGCTAGGGAGGATTAGCAAACACATCTGAACTGGAGCTTGGAGAGTGGCCAGTAACAGTGGGAGCTGAGACTGTTCCAAAGATGTTTCCTAGCTATTGCTGAGAAAGTTTCTTAGAGTATTTTCTTCCTTTTTGATTGTTGGACAGGTCAGGGCTTCTCTAATTAGCTCTTTTCAGAGGTAGACTCTTAAGAAAAACCGTATGATTCACGCTTTCCCTTGATATCCCTTGGATAGAGATGAAAGCAAATCCCCATGGCACTGGGAAGGTCAGGCTCCTGGAGTGCGTGTCCTTTTGGAAGGCTAAGAAGATCCATCACTCAACTCTTACCTCAAGGAGCAGGTGGGGGAATTGGGAGCATTTCTCCCACTAGAAAGCAGAGCTCAGTGAAAGCCTAGGTGGGGTATAGAATGGTACCTCTTGGTCTTCTTGAGTGCAAATGATTCAGAGTGTTTTGATTTTTAATACTCACAGGGAGGACCCCTTGATAGTGGAATAAGAATAGTAATCCCTGGAAAGAGCAAGGAAAATGAGAAATCCAGACAAGTAGCTTCTGAAGGCCTACCAGTCTTTTTTATTTAAATAGTATATTTCTGTTACATAAATCTTTAAAAGTTTTTTATTTTATATTGGACTATATTTATAATGTTGTGTTCGTTTCAGGTGTATAGCACAGTGACTGAGTTATACATATACATATATACATTCTGTTTCAAATTCTTTTCCCATTTACGTCATTACGGAATATTGACAAAGTTCCTCTTGCTATATGGTAGGTCCTTGTTGGTTATCTGTTTTAAATATACTAGTACGTATGTGTCAATCCCAAACTCCCAATTTACCCCTCTCCATGCATTTCCTCTTTGGTAATCATATTTGTTTTCTAAGGCTATGAGTCTGTTTCTGCTTTGTAAATAAGTTCTTTTGTATCATTTTTTCTAGGTTCTGTATATAAGCGATATCATGTACTTGTCTTTCTCTGACTTTCTTCCTTAGGTATGATAATCTCTAGGTCCATCCATATTGCTGCAAATGGCATTATTTATTCTTTTTAATGGCTGGATAATATTCAATTGCACCACATCTTCTTTATTCATTCATCTGTCGATGGACATTTAGGTTGCTTCCATGTCCTGACTGTTGTAAATAGTGCTACAATGAACACTGGGGTGCATGGATCCTTTCAGACCATGGTTTTCTCCAGATATCTGCCCAGGAGTGGGATTACTGGGTAATGTGGTAGCTCTATTTTTAATTTCTTAAGGAACTTTCATACGGTTCTCCATAGTGGCTGCAACAAGTTACATTCCCTCCGACAATGTAGGATGGTTCCCTTTTCTCCACACCCTCTTCAGAATTTATTGTTTGTAAACTTTTGGATGGTGGCCATTCTGACTGGTGTGAGGTGATATCTCACTTGTAAATTTGACTTGCGTTTCTCTGACGATTAGTGATATTGAGCATTTTTCCATGTGTCTATTGCCATCTGTATGTGGCCAATGTGTGTATTGGGGGAAAAAAATGAGGAAAAGATGTGTGTTCAGTTCTTTCATGCATTTTTTAATTGGGTTGGTTTTTTGATACCGAGCCGCATGAGCTACATGTAAATTTTGGAGGTTAATCCTTTCTTGCTTACAACATTTGCAAATATTTTTTCCATTCTGTGGGTTGTCTTTTTGTTTACTATTTCCTTTGTTGTGCAGAAGCTTTTGAGTTTAATTAAGTCCCATTTGTTTACTTTTGTATTTATTTCCATTACTCTAGGAGACACATCAAAAAAGATACTGTTCCTGCCAGTTGTTGAGTCCAGGATTTGATGTTCTCATGGCTGACCATGATAGAACAGGGCCTTTATGCTCTGGGCAGGACAGTTTTAAAGCAAGCTACTGCAAGGAGATCCAACCAGTCCAAACTAAAGGAGATCAGTCCTGGGTGTTCATTGGAAGAACTGATGGTGAAGCTGAAACTGAAACTCCAATACTTTGGACAACTGATGCGAAGAGCTGACTCATTGGAAAAGACCCTGATGCTGGGAGGGATTGGGGGCAGGAGGAGAAGGGGACGACAGAGGATGAGATGGCTGGATGGCATCACAGACTCGATGCACATGCGTTTGGGTAAACTCCGGGAGTTGGTGATGGACAGGGAGGCCTGGCGTGGTGCGATTCATGGGGTCACAAAGAGTCGGACACAACTGAGCGACTGAACTGATTGCTTATTTAACGATTTTATTACCTGCACTTAATTTTTAAAGCCTCCCAGTATGTCTAATCATTACCAAGGGAACCAGGAGAAGGTATCTAGGGAAAATGTTGGGTTAAAATATGAAAGTATGGGGAAGGGGATTCTATGATTCAGTGTTTGTGAAATAATATTTAACAATGTATGAAATTCCTCAAGGTTAAACTAGGACTCAAGGGGAAACAACTGGGATTACTTTGGCATAAGGGAATATTTTGTTTTGTTTTTATTAATTAACATTTAAATATCCTGTGTTACATAAAGCTCAGTTGGTAAAGAATCCACCTGCAATGCAGGAGACCCCAGTTCAATTCCTGGGTCAGAAAGATCTGCTGGAGAAGGGATAGGCTACCCACTCCAGTATTCTTGGGCTTCCCTGTGGCTCAGCTGGTAAAGAATCCACCTGCAATTCGGGAGACCTGGTTTCAATCCCTGGGTTCAATCCCTGGTTTGGGAAGATCCCCTGGAGAAGGGAAAGGCTACCCACTCCAGTATTCGGCCGATTCAGTCCATGGGGTCGCAAAGAGTCAAACAGGACTGAGTGACTTTCACTTTCACATTTATTACGATGACTTCCCTCATTGACCTACAGGATCTGGGCCTTTTCCATCATCTCAGAGAGAGAAGTGTGAAACGGAATGATGCAACATCCAAGGGGATCTTGGACTCAATTACTGGGGTTGTGACGCTCATGAACTGGATGTGTATGAATTCTTCACAATGCTTGGTCTAATTGGGAGGATCTTTTATTTAAAAAAAAAAATCAAACATCAGAACATTGTATTTTGGGGTTTGTGCTATATTTATACATAAACTATATTACAACAATTGTATAAAGGCTGGGGGTATAAATAGAATTATATTGTTCAAGATTCTTACAGTTTACATGAAGTGGTAGAATACTGTCAAAGAAGACATTCATATGTAAAATCTTTAATATGTTTTGAGATGGTTTTTCTGTATGGTGTAAGATAAAAGGCCATTTCCCCCAGTACCATATATAGAAGAGACCATCCTTTCTCCTTTGTATATTCTTGGCTCTTTTGACATAACTTAATTGCCCATATATGTGTGCTTTTATTTCAGGGCTGTCTATCCTGTTCTGTTCTATGTGACTTTTTTTTTTTTTTAAGTTGAACAAATTTGACTTGTATAAATTTAAGGTGCACAGCATGTTACTTTGATACTTTCATACGTTTATAGATTGCAATGTGATCGCCACTGTAGCACCATCTATCAAATTATGTAATTATAGTGCAATATTATTGTCCATATATTGTACATTACTGGACATTAGATTTCTGTGGGCTATTTACTCCCAGTTACAAGTTTCTGCTCTTTACCCTGGTAGCTACCATTTTACTGTTTTTTAAATGTTTATTTTTGTTTTTTAGATTCTATATATATAAGTGACATCATACAGTACTTGTCATTCTCTGATTTAACTTGCTTAATATCCTGTGCTCAAGGTCCACTCATGTTGTCTCAAACGGCAAGATATCCTCCTTTTTCATGGCTGAATAATATTTCATTGTGGACATGTACCACATCTTTTTATTCATTCGTCTGTCAATAGACATTTGGGTTGCTTCCATTTTTTTTGTCTTCATATAGTGAATAATGCTTCAGTAAACATGGGCGTGCATAAAATATCTTGCCCAAATCATGTTTTTATTTCCTTTCAGTATATATCCAAAATTGCTGGATCATATGGTAGATCACTTTAAATTTTTTGGAGAACCTCCAGATTGTTTATAGTAGTTGGACCAATTTATATTCCTACTAACAGTGCACAACAGTTATCTTTTCACCATATCCTTGCCAGCATCTGTTATCTTTTGTTTTTTGATGATATCCGTTTGACAGGTACGAGGCATTATCTTATTGTGGTTTTTGATTTGAACTTCTCTGATTAGTGATGCTTACTGTCTTTTCATGTGCCCCTTGCCCATTTTGACATTCTCTTTACAAAAATGTCTATTTAGTTCTGCTCATTTTTTATTAGATTGTTTGTTATTAAGTTGTATGAGTTATTCATAGATTTTGGAGATTAACCACTTATCCAGTATATGTTCTGCAAATTTCCCTCCCGTTCTTTAGTCTGTCTTTTCATTTTATTAGTTTTTTCTTGCTGTGCAGAAGCGTTTGACGAGACAGTCCCATTTGCTGATTTTTGCTTTTGTTTTTTTGTGCTTTGGCATCATGTCAAAGAATATCACTCCCAAGACCAATATCAACAAGCTTCTTTCCTATATTTTCTTTTATGGTATCAGTTCTTTTGTTAAAGTCTTTGATCGATTTTGAGTAGATTTTTGTGATTTGTGTGAAATAGGGGTCCAACTTTGTTGTTCTGCATGTGTTTTTCCAGTTTTCCACCACCGTTTGTTAAAAAGACTCTCATTTCCCCCTGGCTGTTCTCTTGGCACCCTTGTTAAGTACTAGTTGACCCTGTGTGCCTTATTTTATTCTGGGTTCTCTATCTGTTCCAGTTTGGTCTGTAAAAAGACTCTCATTCCTCCCGGCTGTTCTCTTGGCACCCTTGTTAAGTACTAGCTGACCCTGTGTGCCTCACTTTATTCTGGGTTCTCTCTCTGTTCCATTTGGTCTGTGTGTCTATTTGTGTGCCAGCACTATACTGGTTTATGATGTTACGTCTTTATAGTATATTTTAGAGTCAGAAGTGCCATGAATCTGCTTTTGTTATTCTTTCTCAGCATTGCTTTGGCTATTTAGAGTCTTCTGTAGTTCCACAAAGATTTGAGGATTCTCCTCTATCTCTGTGAAAAATGCCTTTGTTTGATGGGCATTGTGTAGGTAGCTTTGGGTATAATGGCCATCTAAAAAATATTAATTCTTCCAATCCATGTACATGAGATAGAAAAAAATGCAAAACCCCACAAATGTGCACACCACTTGTGCACAGGAGCCATGTTGTTTTCTGTGTATTGTTCCAATTTTAGTGTAAGTGTTGCTGAAGTGAGCTTGGGGCTCTTTAACAGGGCATGCCCAGCAACAGAGGCCCTACAATTCAGGGCCGTCATCATCCATAAGCAACCTTTACCCGAATTTGAGAAAACCTACAGACAGGGCCCAATGCCAAGGTGTCTGGTTCCACATATGGAATGTAAGCTTATCTGTTTTGCCACGCAGTTGTATAGAGTGTACAACCAACAAAACTTCATGTATTTCTATTTTTATTTAATTCCAGGCCAAATAGAAGAGACTGACAATACAATTTCACAGAATAGAATGCAGACACTCTCATTTTGGCTTTCCCCCTTAGTTTATAATGCATGCCTGGTTTGCAAAAAGGCAAATAATTAATAGGAAAGTGATATCCTTTATTTCAATCGTCACATCTTTAAAAGCGATATAAATATGCTCTTATGGGATTGGACAAGCAAAAGCTTTATGACAGAAGTATTTAGGCTCCTGTACATTTCTTGTGTACAAATTTCATAATAATTATTATGTTCACTTGGAATTGTCTGTCTCCTTAAACGTAAGGAGAATGCATTTCATATTTGAGTTCCAATCAAAAAAGCACAATGCCTGGCACATAGCTGGCACTGAATGAACATATGATAATCCTGATTTCTCTCTATCTTAATTCCCTGATAAATACTAAAGGAAAGGATCTGAGATATAAATTGTGCAATCGCAACATGTAGATTCTTTCTAATGAGACAAACATGGAAGTGTTTTTTGGACTCCATTTCTATGCAAGACTACTATCATTGTATAGCATACTTTAATTTTTATGAAGACTATGTATACCTTGCATTACTATAATAACTAGTCATTACAATTTTAATACCAAGGCTCTCTTACTTTATACATTTTTTCTCTTATTCCTGGACTTTGAGTAAGAAAATTGTGTCAGTCTTTACTAATTATATGATATTGAGTGGCTACATAAAGACTCTAAGCTCAGAGTTATATTTCATTATGTTAGAAATATATGAGAATATATTTTCACTTACAATTGTTAAATTTGTTCAACTTCTATACAAATGCAATGTACTTTGAATACCCACTGGTAACATAGCTGTGTAGTAAAAATATCTAATCTGGCAAATGGTAGTTTGGCTTTGAAATAGAAAAATGGGCTTGAAATTGCCCAGGATAGGATTAAACTGGAAAAACAGCAGACTGTATTCAAAGTACAATTGTATGCAGTCCATGATTTAACATACCTTGCAGCCAGTGTTGTAGTTAATGTTTATGCAATGCCTGTGGTGCTCTGTTTACCTTCTGATCTCTCATTAAAAGTGTTCTTGTGTGAAGGACATTATAGAATTTGTAAACCATGGTATAGAAAAGGGCTCTTGAGAACATTTAAACTTTAGTTGGTCAAGAATCCACCTGCAATGCAGGAGACCTGGGTTGGATTCCCTGGGTCGGGAAGATCCTCTGGAGGAGGGCACGGCAACCCACTCCAGTATTCTTGCCTGGAGAATCCCCATGGACAGAGGAGCCTGGTGGGCTACAGTCCATGGGGTCACAAAGAGTCAGACATGGCTGAGCGACTAAGCACAGTAAACCTTCTAGCCAGCTTTAGCTCCTGAATTAGTAAGACAACTTTTGTAGGCTTACCATTGGAAGTTGTCATTTGCTATTTAACTCCTTTCCCATTTGCTGGAAAACTTCATTGCTGCTGAGAAGGAATCAAGAAGAAAATTGGAGACTTGGATACGAAACTCTCTGGTGATTGTTTAGCATAAGTGAACATTTTTGTTTTGAGTCTGAAATAGACTCCCAGTGTCTATTTTAAGAAATGCTTATAGTGTAAATATGTCATTCATGATTTTTCAAAAATGAGCTTGGAAATGGTCTATATTTAAATCTAAAAAGAGCCCATGACGAAATGATACTAACTATAGTGCTTACAATGTTTGTGTCATTTAGAGAGAAAAGCATAAAGCTGTCCTGACTTCCTCTGGTAATTAGTGCCTCTTTTATGGGAGCATAAAATGTTCTCATGGTAATGCTGTAGGAAGTCATTTGGTTTTTATCAACTGCTGAAATTACTTTGCATGTTGTTACTAAAAATAGTGGGATAGGTAGGTAGACTCGGTGCGGTAGCTTGGCACATGCCTGCCTAAATCTGGCATTCTTCTGAAGTTCAGATTAAAGGCCTGATTTTGTAGTCTTGTCCCTCACACCAAGGGAAGATCATTGACTGATATTCCTTCAGTTCCTTTTATGGAAGTGACAAAAGGAGAATGTCTCAAAGAAAGGAGATCCGGATGGAAGAATGAAGGAAGAAGCAAGAATTAGGGAGAGAGTTGAGTTTTTTAACCTGAATTTATTTTATTTACCATTATTTTTAATCCTTTTAACCATTTTATATACCATTATTTTTACCCTTGCCAGGTTAATGATTAATCTGGCAAGTTCCCTAAACTGGGTGGATGAATTCATCCTTTTAAGCTTTTTAAAAGCAAAATGATTTTTCAATGATACTTCCATATAATTGTGAACAAGATCAATGCCAGAGAAGAGGAGGAAAAAACAAGATAAAATAAAGGAAGAAAGAAAGAAAAATGAGAGTGAAAAGTTTTCTTTAAACTTTTGTATTTTTAGAGTTGGTGAGATGTTCTGCTCTTTTTTAACTCAGCGAATCTCTTAACTTTTTCTTATTCTTCTTCTTTTTTGCTATTGCTGTTCATTCTTGTCTCTTTGTTCTTTCCTGTCTTCTCATTTCCCTTTCCAAATTTTCATCTTTTCAAAGCCCTCATGTTACTGTTTAAAATTATTATTGTAATACTGACTGCTAAAACCTTTCTTTCATTCCAATTTCCATTGGTGTGGTTAGGGCTGATGAACTTGTGAACACCAACCCTTTCTAATTCTGGGTGTGGCCTCCCTCCACTAAGAAAAAGGGTTTCCTGAAGTCCTTGTCTGAGTGTCAGTACTGGAATGGGGTTAAATGTCCTTGGATCACATAATGATGGCCAGTTAGTCAATCTGTTTCTGGGAATATGTTAAGCTTTGAAACTTAGCCAATAATGCCATGATTGTTCAGCTGGTGACAGGTGGAAAAAGCAGTCCTGATTTTAAAACAAAAGTCTATGTTGCTTGCAGTTAGTAGTCATGAGAATAGGTTCAAGGGTCTGTGAACAGATTTAAGTGGATATCATGGTTTATTAGTGTAGTGAACAGAGTTCTAATGGGTCAGCTGACCATTTTCACTTTCTGGGCAGACAGAATGACCATACTCACATTCAAATTCAGAGTCCATGGGGGACCATGGGACTGCAGAAAGAACTCTGCACCTCTAAACACAGCAGTTATGAGTTAGTGTGTTTCTTTCTCATCTGCATCCCGCTAAGGCCCTGTCTTGACTATCCCAGAAATCATAGAAGGCAGGCATCAGAAAATGAAGGAATATCTATTTCCACCTGCATTGAAATTTTCATAAATGAGAAATTTGTATAGTATCCAGATCAGCTCAGTTCAGTTGCTCAGTTGTGTTTGACTCTTTGCAACCCCATGGACTGCAGCATGCCAGGCCTCCCTGTCCATCACCAATCCTGAAGCTTGTTCAAACTCATGTCCATAGAGTCGGTGATGCCATCCAACCATCTCAACTTCTGTCGCCCCTTTCTCCTCCTGCCCTCAATCTTTTCCAGCATCAGGGTCTTTTCCAATGAGTCAGTACTTCGCATCAGGTGATCAAAGTAATAGAGCTTCAACTTCACCATCAGTCCTTCCAATGAATATTCAGAACTGATTTCCTATAGGTTTGACTGATTTGATCTCTTTGCAGTCCAACGGACTCTCAAGAGTCTTCTCCAACGCCACAGTTAAAAGCATCAATTCTTCGGCGCTCAACTATCCTTATAGTCCAACTCTCACATCCATACATGACAGCTTTGACTAGATGAACCTTTGTTGGCAAAGTAGTCTCTGCTTTTTAATGTGTTGTCTAGGTTGGTCATAACTTTCCTTCCAAGGAGCAAGCGCCTTTTAATTTCATGGCTGCAGTCACCATCTGCAGCGATTTTGGAGCCCAGAAAAATAAAGTCTGTCATTGTTTCCATTGTTTTCCCACCAATTTGCCAAGAAGTGATGGGACCAGATGCCATGATCTTAGTTTTCTGAATGTTGAGGTTTAAGCCAGCTTTTTCACTCTCCTCCTTCACTTTCATCAAAAGGCTCTTTAGTTCTTCACTTTCTACCATAAGGATAGTGTCATCTGTGTATCTGAGTTTATTGATATTTCTCCTGGCAGTCTTGATTCCAGCTTGTGCCTCTTCCAGTCTGGCATTTTGTATGATGTACACTGCGTGTAAGTTAAATAAGCAGGGTGACAATATACAGCCTTGATGTATTCCTTTCCCGATTTGGAACCAGTCTGTTGTTCCATGTCCACTTCTAATTGTTGCTTCCTGACCTGCATACAGATTTCTTAGGAAGCAAGTAAGGTGGTCTGGTATTCCCATCTCTTGAAGAATTTTCCACAGTTTATTGTGACCCACACAGTCAAAGGCTTTGGCATAGTCAATAAAGCAGAAGTAGATGTCTTTCTGGAAGTCTCTTACTTTTTTGATGATCCATCGGATTTTGGCAATTTGATCTCTGGTTCCTCTGCCTTTTCTAAAACCAGCTTGAACATTTGGAAGTTCACAGTTCATGAAATGTTGAAGCCTGGCTTGGAGAATTTTGAGCATTACTTTTCTGGCGTGTGAGATGAGTGCAATTGTGCAGTAGTTTGAGCATTCTTTGGCATTGCTTTTCTTTGGGATTGGAATGAAAACTGACCTTTTCCAGTCCTGTGGCCACTGCTGAGTTTTCTAAATTTTCTGGCATATTGAGTGCAGCACTTTCACAGCATCGTCTTTTAGGATTTGAAATAGCTCAACTGAATTCCATCACCTCCACTAGCTTTGTTCATAGTCATGGTTCCTAAGGCCCACTTGACTTCACACTCCAGGATATCTGGCTCTAGGTGAATGATCTCACCATCGTGGTTATCTGGGTCATAAAGATCTTTTATGTATAGTTCTCCTGTGTATTTTTCCCTGTCTTTTTAATATCTTCTGCTTCTGTAGGTCCATACTATGTTTTCCTTTATTGTACCCATCTTTGCATGAAATGTTCCCTTGGTATCTCTAATTTTCTTGCAGAGACCTCTAGTCTTTCCAACTCTATTGTTTTCCTCTATTTCTTTGCATTGTGGTGAGGAACACTTTCTTATACCTCCGTACTATTCTTTGGAACTCTGCATTCAGATGAATATATCTTTCATTTTTTTCCTTTGCCTTTAGCATCTCTTCTTTTCTGTAAGTCCTCTTCAGACAATGATTTTGCCTTTTTGCATTTTTTTTTTTCCTTTGGGATGGTCTTGATCACTGCCACCTGTACAATGTCATGAACCTCTGTACATAGTTTTCAGGCATTCTGTCTATCAGATCTAATCCCTTGGATCTATTTGTCACTTCCACTGTATAATTGTAAAGGATTTGATTTAGGTCATATCTGAATGGTCTAGTGGTTTTCCCTACTTTCTTCAATTTCTGTCTGAATTTGGCAATAAAGAGTTTATGATCTGAGCCACAGTCAGCTCCTGGTTATTTTTGATGACTGTATAGAGCTTCTACATCTTTGGCTGCAAAGAATATAATCAATCTGATTTTGGTATTGACCATCTGGTGATGTCCATGTGTAGAGTCTCTTGTGTTTTTGGAAGAGGGTGTTTGCTATGACCAGTATGTTCTCTTGGCAAAACCCTGTTAGCCTTTAACCTGCTTTGTTTTGTACTCCAAGGCCAAATTTGCCTGTTACTCCAGGTATCTCTTGACTTCCTACTTTTGCATTCCAGTCCCCTATGATGAAAAGGACATATTTTTTGGGTGTTAGTTCTAGAAGGTCTTGTAGGTCTTCACAGAACTGTTCAACCTCAGCTTCTTCAGCATTACTGGTTGGGACATAGATTTGGATTACTGTGATATAGAATGGTTTGCCTTGGAAACAAACAGAGATCATTCTGTCATTTTTGAGACTGCATCCAAGAACTGCATTTCAGACTCTTTCATTGACTATGTGGCTACTCCATTTCTTCTAAGGGATTCCTGCCCATAATAGTAGATGTAATGGTCATCTGAGTTAAATTCACTCATTCCAGTCCATTTTAGTTCACTGATTGCTAAAACATCGATGTTCACTCTTAATATCTCCTGTTTGACCACTTTCAATTTACCTTGATTCATGACCCTATCCAGGTTCCTATACAATATTGCTCTTTACAGCATCAAACTTTACTTCCATCACCAGTCATGTCCACAACTGGGTGTTGTTTTTGCTTTGGCTCTGTCTCCTCATTCTTTCTAGAGTTATTTTTCCACTCTTCTCCATTAGCATATTGGGCAGCTACCAACATGGGTCGTTCATCTTTTAGTGTCACATGTGTTTTTGCCTTTTCATACTGTTCATGGGGTTCTCAAGGCAAGAATAGGTTTGCCATTCCCTTCTCCAGAGGACCACATTTTGTCTGAACTCTCCACCATGACCCGTCCATCTTGGGTGGCCCTATATGGCATGGCTCATAGTTTCATTGAGTTAGACAAGGCTGTGGTCCTTGTGATCAGATTGGTTAGTTTTCTGTGATTGTGGTTTTCAGTCTGTCTGCCTTCTGATGGAGAAGGATAAGAGGCTTATGGAAGCTTCCTGATGGGAGAGACTGACTGGGGAAAACTGGGTCTTATTCTGTTGGGTGGGGCCATGCTCAGTAAATCTTTAATCCAATTTTCTGTTGATGGGTGGGGCTGTGTTCCCTTCCTGATATTTCAGTTCAGTTCAGTTCAGTCACTCAGTCATGTCCAACTCTTTGCGACCCCATGAATCGCAGCATGCCAGGCCTCCCTGTCCATCACAAACTCCCGGAGTCCACTCAAACTCATGCCCATCGAGTCGGTGATGCCATCCAGCCATCTCATGCTCTGTCATCCCCTTCTCCTCCTGCCCCCAATCCCTCCCAGCATCAGGGTCTTTTCCAATGAGTCAACTCTTCGCATGAGGTGGCCAAAGTTCTGGAGATTCAGCTTCAGCATCAGTCCTTCCAATGAACACCCAGGACTTATCTCCTTCAGGATGGACTGGTTGGATCTCCTTGCCATCCAAGGGACTCTCAAGAGTCTTCTCCAGCACCATAGTTCAAAAGCATCAATTTTTTGGTGCTCAGCTTTCTTCACAGTCCAACTCTCACATGCATATATCACCACTGGAAAAACCATAGCCTTGAACAGATGAACCTTTATTGGGAAAGTAATGTCTCTGCTTTTTAATATGCTATCTAGGTTGGTCATAACTTTCCTTCCAAGGAGTAAGCGTCTTTTAATTTCATGGCTACAGTCACCATCTGCAGTGATTTTGGAGCCCCCCAAAATAAAGTCTGACACTGTTTACACTGTCTCCTCATCTATTTCCCATGAGGTGATGGGACCAGATATGATTGTGATATTTAGCTGGGACCAAACTATGGTGGAGGTCATGAAGATAATGGTGACCTCCTTCAAAAGGTCCCATGCACACACTGCTGCACTCAATGACCCCAGTCCTGCAGCAGGCCACCACCGACCCACGCGTCTGCTGGAGACTCCTGGACACTCACAGGCAAGTCTGGGTCAGTCTCCTGTGGAGTCATGGCTCCTTTCTCCTGGGTCCTGGTGCACAAGGTTTTGTGTGTGCCCTCCCAGAGTACTTTATAGTACTAAGTCCCTGATGGTCCAGGAACTGTTTGTGAGTACAGCAGAACTTCCCTGGAGGAGGGCATGGCAACCCACTCCAGTAACCCACTTGCCTGGAGAATCCCCATAGACAGAGGAACCTGGGGTCACTACGGTCCATGGGGTCACTAAGAGTAGGACCCAACACAGCAACTAAACATACACAGCACGGCAGCACCTACCTGGTTGTGACTACATGTAGCACAGCATCTTTGTCAGTTTAACAAATCAACTTAATGCTGTCAGTTAGTAAGCCTGACTTCAGTTTTTTAGATGAACTTCCAAAGCATGCATTATAGTTATGATCTCAACACCAGTTGCACAACTGTCTTGAGAACCGTGCACGTATTTGACATACTCAAAGTACGTTCTTGTTAGAAAAACATTGCAATGTGCTTTAGAAGTGAATGTGAATTCTACTTCCTCTTAAGAGCTCGCGATTAGTGTGACATCTGGGAAATTGCTCTTTAACGTGAATAGAGGAGTTTTACATCCTTTTATATAAGATAGCTACTTAGATCTTTTGTAAACTTTTAAGTTTATTACATGTTTTTGTGTCATCTTGACAGAAAAATGGCTGTCTACATGAAGGGAGGTAAAAAGGAATTTGTGTTTCAGTCACCTTGCTCTGTGGCACACACAGTTCTTATCCATGGACTACAGAACGTGTGTGTTTGCTCTCACCTAGGCTTGGATCCAGGCTGCTTCATGTAGCTCTCACTGGGAAATGGAGGTGAGAGGGGTTGTAGTCCTCGGGGGCGTGCTCATTTCATGGGAGATGGTGGGAAGGTGAGAGGAGTCAATGGAAATATCTGATGCCTTTATATCTGCTTGACATTATGCCGTTTCATGTCTGCCCATGTCACTTCAATCAGAGCGAGTCACCTGAGCATTTATCTTGGGGAGTGTCAGAAAATATATAAGTTTTCATTGAACAATCTAAACCTTATTCCCACATAATTAATTTTTTCTGATATATAAAATGATTCTGATTTTAAAATTATGAAAATATATGTTTTACCTTTATCAGTTTTAAGCACATTGTTTATTAACATTTCTAAATAGACTGCAGTCAATTTTCTTTTTTTTTCCATTTATTTTTATTAGTTGGAGGCTAATGACTTTAAAATATTGTAGTGGTTTTTGCCATACATTGACATGAATCAGCCATGGATTTACCTGGGTTCCCCATCCCAATCCCCCCTCCCGCCTCCCTCTCCACCTCATCCCTCTGGGTCTTCCCAGTGCACCAGCCCTGAGCACTTGTCTCATGCATCCAATCTGGGCTGGTGATCTGTTTCACCCTTGACAGTATACTTGTTTCAATGCTGTTCTCTCTGAACATCCCACCCTCGCCTTCTCCCACCAATTTTCTTCTTAGTATATTTATCAAAATGTTTTTTTGTTTTTGGCTTTGTTTTAATATTTGCTTCTTAAATAAATACTATTGATGTGTTCACTTTCAAAAGGATGAAGAGTAGACTTTTTTTTGTTTTAATTATACAACTTGAAACTCACTTCTACAACTGTATTAATTTTGGTCTATTGTTTCTAAATGATGTGTGATTCTCCATTCTGTGCATTTATTTCATGTCATCTAACCACTCTCGGATCAGTCAATCCTAAAGGAAATCAGTCCTGAATATTCACTGGAAGAACTGATGCTGAAGTTGAAGCTCCAATACTTCGGCCACCTCATGCGAAGAGCTGACTCATTTGAAAAGATCCTGACGCTGGGAAAGATTGAAGGCGGGAGGAGAAGGGGACGATAGAGGATAAGATGGTTGGATGGCATCACCGACTTGATGGACATGAGTTTGGGTAAACTCTGGGAGTTGGTGATGGACAGGGAGGCCTGGCCTGTGGCAGTTCATGGGGTCACAACGAGTTGGATGCGACTGAGTGACTGAACTGAAGTGAACATGTGGCCTTCAGGGCCAAAGAATAAAGTAATCGTTAACCACTGAGTAACTAAGAAACAATAATCAATAACAAGTCAGTAACTAAGACTAATATTCTTATCTATAGATTTTCCTCCAGATACGTAAAACATGTGACTCTGAGAAGGCCACATGAGTTATAGCTTGACTCCCCACATATTCGTCCCTTCACGGCTGAGGGTATAATAAAGCCGGCCTGGATTCAGTTTTGGCGCCTTCACCTTGGAGCGTGTTGGTCCCCTGGTCCTCACCTTTCACTGAACTCTTGTGTCTCCTTTCTCCTTCTCCCGCAGCGTGGCGCTTTCAGAAACCCTGCTTGTCCAGCCAGTCTTGACAAATGCTACTACTACCATTTATTAAATACTTGTTTCTAGAGAGGTTTATGTGAATAATGCCATACATATAAAGATTACATGTATAAAGATTATAATACTATTGCTATTTTAAATATGAGAAAAATTAAGCTTGGTAGGTGAGGTGAACTTACACAAAGTCATACTTTCAGGATTAAAAGAGAAGCATTCTGACTTACGAATCTTCAGTAAATTAAAAAGACAAGACTATTAGCACTTTAAGCTTTTTACTTAAAGCTTTTTTATTTCACGAAAAATTGTATAGTTGTCTCATAACACTGTCCCTGATATAAACCAGATGCTGGAAATTACCACGCATTACCTCCATGCATACACATTAAATGCATTTTCCACTCAAGTTGTACCACAACTCATGATTCATATTTCAGTTGGCATTTTAATACCACTGAAAATGTTTCTAACCAGAAGCTACAATTTAATAATTTTAAGAGGCATGGTTAATCATATGATTAATTATTGCAGATGCTACTCCTATTATTTATGTAATATTAGATAAGTATTATCTTTTTTATATTCTAACACCAAGAAAAAGTAGATGAATTAACCCTATAAGGAGTCAACACTTTATTTTAAATTGATAGACAAAAATGTGTTGCTTTTCTCTACTAAGTGAAAGTTCAAAATTATTATTTAAATACACTCATTTGTAAATTAAGGTGAATTAACTGCATTCATTAAAGCCATACTTAGCTATAATGATTCTGAGTTAATTATGAATATTGTGATTGCGGTATAGTTATGCAAATGCATTTGAAACTTATTGTCATGTGTTACTTAAATCATAACCTATGATTACAAGTTACTCAAAACATACTGTCTTATAAAAATATAATCATGTCATGTGTAGTACATGTTGATGCTTTTATATTGCCTATGACTAAAACCTAGTAATTTTTTTAATAGCAACTGAGTAATAATAATATCCTCCAAGAGAACAATGAGAATTTGAGTTTCATGGTGGCTGTACGTGTTCTCTGCATGAAGCTATATAAAATAATACAAGACTACAGTGGAAAGAATGGCTGACTTTATTTCTCTGGGCTCCAAAATCACTGCAGATGGTGATTGCAGCCATGAAATTAACAGATGCTTAGTGCTTGGAAGGAAAGTTATGACCAACCTAGACAGCATATTAAAAAGCAGAGACATTACTTTCCCAACAAAGGTCTGTCTAGTCAAGGCTATGGTTTTTCCAGTGGTCATGTATGGATGTGAGAGTTGGACTATAAAGAAAGCTGAGTGATGAAGAATTGATGCTTTTGAACTGTGGTGTTGCAAATTCTCTTGAGAGTCCCTTGGACTGCAAGGAGATCCAACCTGTCCATCCTAAAGGAGATCAGTCCTGGGTGTTCACTGGAAGGACTGATGCTGAAGCTGAAACTCCAATACTTTGGCCACCTAATGCAGAGAGCTGACTCATTTGAAAAAACCTTGATGCTGGGAAAGAGGTCAGGAGGAGGTCAGAAGGAGAAGAGGTCAGGAGAAGAGGTCAGGAGGAGAAGGGGATGACAGAGGATGAGATGGCTGGATGGCATCACCAACTCAGTGGACATGGGCTTGGGTGAACTCCGGGAATTGATGATGGACAGGGAGGCCTGGCGTGCTGCGGTTCATGGGGTCGCAAAGAGTTGGACACGACTGAGCGGCTGAACTGAACTGAACTGACATGTACCATCTATTGATATTTAGTCTATGGTCTGTGGGCTTCCCGGGTAGCGCCAGTGGTAAAGAACCCCCCTGGCAAAGCAGGAGATGTTAAGAGATGCGGGTATCATCCCTGAGTCAGGATGACCCCCTGGAGGAGGACATGGCAACCCACTCCAGTATTCTTGCCTGGAAAATCCCATGAACAGAGCAGCCTGGCAGGCTACAGTCCACAGGGTTGCAAAGAGTCGGACACAACTGAGGCGACTTAGCACGCACCCACTATAGTCTGTACCAGGTTCAGTGGCAAGCACCTTACTTGCAGTATGTCTTTTTTATCTTCTCAAGAGCCCCATGAATCGGAATAACTTTTAATGAGGATTTCTATGGGCAAGTTCCATTCTAGACACTGGGGAAGCAGCACTGAACCAAAAGACATCTCTGCCCCAGTAGATTTCACTTTCTAGTTAAGGAAAAAGAGAAAATATAAGTAAAATATATAAATAAATCAAAATTATAATATTTGTTTTAAACAGAAGAAGAAAGCAGGGAATTAGGATAGGCAGTGTCATGGAGAAGGGATGTCATTTTAGGAAGGGTTCTAGGAAGTTCTCATGAAGAGGTAACATACCATTGAAGACCTGAAGAAAATCAGAATAAAGGCCAAATACTTTGTCAAGGAGATTTGCTAGCATTAGAGTGCAAAGGTAAAGCTCCTGAAGTGGGTCTTTGCCAGCTAAGATGGAGCCCAGTGAGTGTGAGAGTGGTGTGCTAAGAGGTTAGAAAGGTGAGATACTTGAAATCATATGAAACAGGTGAAAACCCAACAAAGTATGGACTGCAACTGGGAGAGATAAATGATAGGTGATCAATAGGTTAGACTCATGAGTAACTGGAAGGGTGAATGAATAGCCAAATAAATAAGCAGATAGAAAGTTGATTAATAAATAGTTTTTACTGTTCCTTTAAGAACCTTGTTCAGTTCAGTTTATCTAAAGCAACTGATGCTTATTAAAGAAGGAAGATACTGAGTAACCATTTATATGGTTGCCCAATATTACACAAACTGTTAGCATAAGAGATAGATATAGAATTGAATGCACTAGAGAAACTCTAGAATCTTTAGAAGAAGGAGAAGAAATATTTTCGAATTTGGTCCTTCCAATACAAGAATAAACCTTTTGCAGAACACTTTCACATTATACTCCAACCACCACAGCTTACTTCAAGGCACATAGAGGTTTAATATTTATGTCCTGGCAGCCTCTTACTGGAGGTACGATCCCTTGTTAAAGTTCAGGAATCTTTGCATCTGCCTTGATAAAGAACTATGTCAGCCTCTATAACAGCTTGTTCTGTGCTGGTACTGTTCACCCTTTATAAATGGAGAAGTCAAACAGAGAAATGACCAGAAGGAGCAAGACAGAGGGGAAAACCAGGACAAGCTTAGTGGTTGGGAAGATTTGGCCAAGTGGGTGAGATAGATGGCAGTCCTCTCTGCAATTACCAAAAAAGTGGTTTTTATTTTAATAAACTCTGAGCAGTTATTTTAGTAGTTATTTTAATACCCTGAAAGAACTAGTATGCTAACTTTTTTTTCCAAGGGCAAGCAATTTACAGAGAGAATTTGCTGGCTAGATCTTATGAAAGGTAAAGGTTCTCTCTTCTTGTGAAGCTGATTTCTTGGTTTCTGTGACTTTCAGTTAGACATCTCCGGGAACATCAGAAATGAAAGAATCGGGTACTCCCCTCATCAAGGGAGAGCATGCACCATGGGCGAATGTAGAGTTTCTCACAAGAGGGTGTTTGAAAGACTCAGCTGTGTGATTTAAATTCTGGTTTAGTGATTTGGGGGAGAGTCTAAAGAAGAGATGGCTCTCTGAACTGAAAGCTGTCAGGAAGCAGGGGCAGTGCTGTGATTAGGTAAGAAGTGGCAGGTACTTGTTTAGACCAGTAGTCAAACAAGGAGAGTGGTTTCTTGTGGGTGGTGGAATGACTGTGTTTTGGTTTGTTTTCAGATAAAATTATGAAGTAGCCTTGCTGTTTTTCATTAGGTTGTACCTCAGAGTAACTTTGTCTGAAATTTGTATGTTGTGAAATTTTTTTTATCAAATAGGAGAATTCATGGCCTAGATGTGATTGTCAGACCAGCTTACGAATGCCAGGGGTTTCTTTCTCTTTCACAAGTTTCTCAGAACTTTTTAAGCAAGGAAAACTGGCTGACATATTGCAGACATACAGAAGTTTGAGAACTATGTAAATTATGGGCTTCCCTAGTGACTCAAATGGTAAAGAATCTCCCTCCTGGAAGTTCCCCTGGAGGAGGACATGGCAACCCACTCCAGTATCCTTGCCTGGAGAATCCCATGGACAGAGGAGCCTGGTGGGCTACAGTTCACGGGGTCGCAAAGAGTCAGACACAACTGAGCAAGTAATCACAGCATGTAAATTATACACAAAATATAAAAATATCCCACTCCAGGAGTAATGTTGTTCAGTTGCTAGTTAGTGTCTGACTAGGAAATTGCTCTTTTTGCCTTCTATCTTTCCCCAAATCAGGGTCTTTTCTAATGAGTCTGTTCTTTGCATCAGGTGGCTAAAGTATTGGAGCTTCAGCATCAGTCCTTCCAATGAGTATTCAGGGTTAATTTCCTTTAGGACTGACTGGTTTGATCTTGCTGTCCAAGAGACTTCAAGAGTCTTTGTCAGCACCCCAATTTGAAACCATCAATTCTTCGGCCTCAATTCTTGGGCTCCATGAATATGCAGGAGGAATTAAGGTTATTCAGCATAATATTAAATTATTTAATATAATCCTAAATAATTTTAAACTTTGAATATATCATTTTCAGAAGCTGTTATTACTTCTAATGGCCAAAATATAACTTCTAGTAATAAAAACTCCTTTGCCTCTTGGAAATATATATGCCGTAACAGTCTATTCAGTTCAGTTCAGTTCAGTCACTCGGTCACGTCTGACTCTTTGCGACCCCATGGACTGCAGCACGCCAGGCCTCCCTGTCCATCACCAACTCCTGGAGTCCACCCAAACCCATGTCCATTGAGTCAGTGATACCATCCAACCATCTCTATTCACAAACTAGCAAATTCAATAAAATCAATATTTACATATATGTATCTTTAAAAGACCTAACAGAATATAACTTTAAGTGAATGTAGTAGTTTACAATATGAGATAGTCTTTATCATATAAAATACATTTGATTATTTATGTCATTTGACGCATAGTCTTTGCTGCTCACTGTCTATGTCTGTGAGTCTGCTTCTGTTTTGTAAGTTCATTTGTATGTTATTTTTTATTCCATATATAAGTGATATCATATAGTATCTGTCTTTTCCTGACTGACTTATGATAATCTCTGGGTGCATTCACATTGCTGCAAATGACATTATTCCATTCTTTTTTTTTTTTTTGGTTGAGTAAAATTCTACTGTATATATGTATCACATCTTCTTTATCCATTTATCTGTTGATGGACATTTTAGGTAGCTTCCACGTCTTGGCTACTGTAAGCAGTGCTGCAGTGAACATCAGGGTACATGTACCTTTTCAAATTACGGTTTTGTCTGGGTATATGGCCAGGAGTGGGATTTGTGTATCATATGGTATTCTATTTTTAGTTTTCTGAGGAACATCCATACTGTTTTTCACAGTGGCTGCACCAATTTATATTCCACCAACAGATGTAAGAGGGTTCCCTTTTCTCTACACACTCTCCAGCATTTGTTATTTGTAGACTTTTTAATGATGGCCATTCTGACCAGTTCAATGAGGCACTTCACATGGGTCAGAAATGACTTGTGTTTCTCTAATGATTAGCAACTTTGGACATCTTTTCATGTGCCTCTTGGCCATCTATAAGTCTTCTTTGGTGAAATGTCTATTTAGGTCTTCTGCCCATTGTTTGATTGGGTTGTTTCTGTTTATTGAGTTGTACGATCGTTTTCAGGTACAATTCTTATTATTGAAGTTGCAATTTTTTCATATTTCCTTATTTTTTACCCACTGTCCATCTATTCCAGGATCCCGCCTAGGATGTGATGTTACATTTAGTCTCCTTATGTTCCTCTTGCCTGTGACGTTTACTCTGATTTTCCTGTTTCTTGGATGGGCTTGACAGTTTTGAGGAGCACTAGTTGAATATTTTTGGATGATATTGATCTGCTAAAATTTTCTAATGTTTTCCTCTTGAGCAGACTAAGGCTGGGCTTTAGGGAGAAATGCCACAGAAGTAAACTGGCATCTTCATGACATCACACCAAAAATATGCATTATTAAAATAATTTATCGTCAGTGATGTTGACCTTAATCACCTCGCTAAGGTAGTATTTGTCAAACGTCTCCACTATGGAGTTATCCCCACACAACCTTTTTTATACTACATATTTCAGCTCTTTGGAAGACAATATGCTGTGCACAGACCAGTCTGAGGAAATGAGTCTATGTTTTCCCACCTGAGGGAACCGTATCTACATAAATTATTTGGAAATCTTTCGGTCAGAATATTTGTCTCTTCTTGTACTCTTTGATTATCCAACTGTTCTTTAATATCATATGAATTCATGACTATTTTATATTTAGAGTTATAATCTAATACTACATTATTGGTTTTCTTGCTTAAATTGTTTCAGCTTTGGCCATCGGGAGGTCTTTCAACTGACTTGTTTCTTTGACTTACACCCAATCAATGTGTGTGTGTATTTTCTTACATGTATGTCTGCTTTTTTTGTACATCCTTATTTTTTGGCAATATAAGATACTCCAGGTTCAGCTTATATATCTCCTATCCAGGTTTGCAATCATACTCCCAAAGAAGATCTGGTTTCTTTTACTGGAGAAAGGTATTAGAAATCAAAGTCTGGGTGCTGAGTGTATTCACTGCTACTGGTTATCACTTCTTTTAGACCCTCTCAGCTGAAATAGCAAGAAAACACGTCTGTATAGCAACACATGTACATGCACACAACCACCAATAGTGGTATGTCTATCCATTATTATCTATAAAAGGTACATATGAGTTCATATTGATGCATTTAACTCAAGTTTATTGCCAAACCAATCATCCTAGGCTGTTTCTTTTGTTTATTGTAAATACCCACTCCAACAGTGAGAAAGCTGAATCCTATTACCCACAATTCATTTAATTTCCAATATCCATGCAGAGCAGTATCAGAGCTTTAAACTCATACTGCCATGGGAGAAAGAAAAAAAACAAACTATGATTTTGAATACAGTGTTCACGTTCAGTTCCTTTGCCTTTAGTCTTAAAGAAGCCCCTCATACCTAAAATCACTAAGGTCAGAACTTCACAGCCCAGCCATCTTCAGTAATGCAGTTTAATATGTTTGTAATAGGGCTTCCCTTGTGGCTCAGCTGGTAAAGAATCCGCCTGGGAGACCTGGGTTCGATCCCTGGGCCGGGAAGCTCGCCTGGAGAAGGGAAAGGCCACCCACTCCAGTATTCTGGCCTGGAGAATTCAATGGACTGTAGAGTCCATGGGGTCCCAAAGAGTTGGACATGACTGAGCGACTTTCACTTTACTTTATGTTTGTAATATGGATACTTTTGTCAACCTATAGTCCATTTTCAGATTCTTTGCTGTTATATATGTTTTTTGACCTTGCACACGTGAGGAGGCATGGCAACTCACTTCAGTGTTCTTGCCTGGAGAATTCCATGCACAGAGGAGCCTTGCGGGCTACAGTCCGTGGGGTCACACAGAGTCAGACACTGCTGAAGCAACTTGGCATGCAAGCACATTAAGGTTTGGCTTTTCTGTAACATTCTAAGGATTTTGACACCTGCAGAATGTCGTGTATCCACCATTACAGCATCACACATCACAGTTTCATCACCTGAAAAAAATCACCTCTTCAACCCTACCTTCACGCCCCAAAATCCTGGGCAAATCTGAACATTTTATCATTTTCTTTTCTATATTTGTTCTTTTCCAGACTGTCATATAACTGGAATCTCACAACTTACAGCCTTTTCAGAATGACTTCTTTCACTTAAAAACATGCATTTGAGATTCCTCCATATCCTTTCATGCCTTGATAGCTCATTTCTTTTTGTCAGTAAATAGTATTCCAGAATATGGATGTAGCACAGTTTGTCTATTTGCCAACTGAAGCACATCTTGGTTGCTTTCAGTCATGACAATAATGAACAGGGTTGCTATAAGTCATTCTGTGCAGGTTTTTGTGTAGACTTAGGTTTTCAAGTAAATACCTAGGACAGTAACTGCTGGATTATATGATAAGTCAGAGTGTAAATGTCTAAGAAACTGCCAAACTGTTTTCCAGAGTGGCTGGGCCAATTTGCATTCCCAACATCAGTGAGTGAGAATTCTTTTTTCTCTACATCTTTGCCAGAATTTGGTATTCTCAACTAAAATTTTTATTCTAACAGGTGTATAATATTCTCTCATTTTAATTTGCAGTTACACAATTACAAATTGGGGTAGCAAAGAGTCAGACACAACTTAGCAACTGAACAACAACAATGAAAACTTATGTCAAGCATTTGTGATGTGCTTATTTCTCATCTGTATGTCTTTGATGAGGTATTTGTTTAGGAATCTTAAATTTTTAAAATTTAATTCTTAAACTTTCAATTAAAACAGTCCTTTGTGTTTTTTGTGGATAGAAATTCTTTTCAGATAACATGTTTTCCAAACACTTTCTCCTAGTCTATGGCTCATCTTTCTTTTAAGAGTATCTTTTGCAATGTAGAAGCTTCTAACTTGTATAAAGTTCAGTTTCTCATTTTTCTTGTCTAATGGATTATTATGCTTTTGGTATGGCTCACATCATCTTATGTTTAAAAATTGAGGCATTATTGACACAAATTATAATAGTTTCAGATGTACAATATAATAATTTGATATTGTACATACTGTGAAATAATTGCCACAAGTCTAGTTAACATCTATCACCATATATAGGTACAAAATTTCTTATGATTAGAACTTTAGAGATCTGTTCTCTTAGTAACCTTCAAGTATGTATGCAAATGGTCTTATTAACTGTAGTTACTATGCTGTATGTTACATCCCCAAGACATGTATTTTTATAACTGGAAGTTTGTATATTTGTCTTCCTCAGTGTGACTTATTTCACTTAACCATAATGCCCTCAGGATCATTTCATGTTTCTAGAAAATGATAAAATTTAATGTTTTCTATGGCTAAACCCATTTTGTATATAATACCCAGTGGGTAGGAACTCACTGGGGCCATTACTATAACAAACTATCCTTGAGTTTATCTCAAGGATAATTAAAATTTTAACTGGAGTTGAAACCTGAATAATAAACATTTTATGACAATTAAATTTGAGTCTTTCTATCCCTTTAATATTATAAGCTTTTAGTCATTTCGGTTTTAGATGTTTTGGTTTAGGTTTTACGATGTTTGCAGGAGGCAATTAGGGAGTGTGAAGATTCATGAATGATGTTTACAAACTCTTCTTGGCATGGCTATTGTATTCTTTCACTCTCTCTGTGTCCCAGAGGTCACGTGACTTATCCTGCCTAGAACAGACTCCCACCTGTTTCTATCCAAATCTTTTAATCAGTGGTCAGCTCAGGGAATTTTTTTACGAGGTCCTGTCTAGAATAATCGCAACAGTGCCATGTGATTGTTTCTTTCAGCCTCATGGAGAGCAGTAATTGGGCAATATTCATGGAGAATGCAAAATGAAATCTGTGTAACAAAAAAAAAAATCAGGGTTGCTGTATATGTTTTACGTCTGTTTGGTGCCAGGTTTTTGGAGCTACTTAAAATGATTCTTCTTTGTTGGTGTCTAGAGTGTCAAAAGATCTACTTCCAAATAGCATAAATAAAACAGTAAATGTGTTCTGCAGTGGTCTGATCTGCTGTTATTGTTCATGAAAGTGTTAGTCGCTCAGCTGTGTCAGAGTCTCTGTGATCCCATGGATGGTAGCCCACCAGGCTCTGTCCATGGGATTCTCCAGGCAAGAATACTGCAGTGAGCAGCCATTCCCTTTTCCAGGGGACCTTCCTAACCCAGGGATTGAAACCCGGTTTCCCACATTGCAGGCAGATTCTTTACCATCTGTGCCACCAGGGAAGTCCCATTATTATGGGAGCCTTTGTCTTTAGGCATCAAGAGAGAATTGTTAAATACCGTCATTATTCACTGTATATATGTTATAATATATTAATATACTATTATTAATAGTATGTAACAAATAATTCCTATCCTGATGCCTAAAGACAAAGGCTCCCAAGAGGTCTCACCCATTAATTGAAAGCCATTTATTGTGAATATTCCCCAGCCACTTGACTTGTTAGCTCAAGTGACTTGAATTTCATGGTTCAAAGGTGAATGATTTGTAATAACCTAGAGCATCAATTCGAGTCAAATTATATATGCAGCAGCATTTATACAGAAGGTAAGGAAATAATTTAGGTCAAAATGAACACACTGTGAATGTCTGAAAACTGGTCAACATTATCCTTTGAAACAGAGGTGTCCAAAGACACTTATTTCTGTTTTGAAATATTAGCAAGTTAAAAGCTTTTTGGCAATGTTTCTTTTTTCATGTGATATGAATGGAGATGCTGTTAGAACTGAAAACCTTTTTGTTGTTGTTGGCAGTACTGGTACTGTGTGGTAAAGAATGAACTTTGAAATTTTATATGGAGCTATTGATAAAACAGAATCTTATAGAAAGACTCTAATTTTTGTATGTCAGAGTAATAGAAAATACAGTATTTCTAGAAAATACAGTATTTCTATTTGAATGACTTTAGGAGTTTGCTCAGCTCCTTAATATGAGTCCTTTATAAATTCCTTTTGATAAAAAACATACTTCAGAATACATGTGTCACTTATTTGTGAATATGTTTATAGCAAAAAAATATCACGTATTTGAGATCAGTTACCCGTGTGGGTCTTCAAAGACACTTTGTTTTCTGTTCTTTACATATTTTGCATTTTGTAGCCACTGTGTAGAGTTGTTACGCAGGTCTGGGAGACAGCAATCATTTAAGTTTAACAATAGTTTTCAAACAAATGGAAGTAAAAGGACCTGAAGAGGCAGGTGTCATTTGACTTTACCTGGAAGATACCATTTAGGTTAGATTTTTTAATTAAAAAATTCTTTTTATATATTAGTTGGATTCCTTTCATAGTAATTATATTCTTCTTAAGTGTTGGTTGCTCAGTTGTGTCCAACTATTTGCGACCCCATGGACTGTAACCTGCCAGGCTTCTACGGCCATGGGATTTCCCAAGCAAGAATACTGGAGTGGGTTGCCAGTTCCTTCTCCAGGGGGTCTTCCCAACCCAGAGATTGAACCCGGGTCTCCCTCATTGCAGGCAGACTCTTTACCATCTGAGCCACCAGGGAAATTCTTTATATTCTTCTTAAGATGTATTAGTTTTTGAACTTGTGATAACTAATAAACTGAAAGCTTTGAAAAGTAATTTCTTGTTTGCCTGGAGGTAACTGAAACTTTGGGCATATCAACTTGCTTATTATAATAACACAAAAATATTGGCTACACTCGAGTCAGGTTGAGTTGAAACTGGTAGGGCAGAGAAAGGAGGATTTCAGAGAAGCTAAATCCTGGGTCCTTTCCAAAGGCAGCTCGTTTTTCCCTTCCCTGCAGCGAACTCCACAAAGGGGAGCAAGCTGACTCTCATGAGTCACCAGCCAATCTTCACTCCTCGGAAGGACGCGGACGAAGACGTTTGTCACCAAACAAGCTGTGTGACCCAGCCGCACCCCGCCCCACTCTCTGCGCTAGAAACACCTCCTTCATTTAATGTGTCAGGTAACTCCGGCCAGTGGTTCCTGGCTCAGGCATTCCTGTGATAATGAGCTTCCTTTCCCTGGAAGCTAAAACTTTGCATTTTTTCTTTTTTTTCAAAGCAAAATCCCTGGCTTTACAGATTTACTTTTATTGAAATTGCCTGCCCAGTCGAAATCTTCAGTATATGTGGGTCTTCCCACAGTATGCGGAAAGGATATTTTTCTATCAGAAATAAACAGGCACTCCCCCACCAGCAGGACTTTTCTTTGTTCAGGGGGAGTTTGCTTTCAATTCAGTTCCAGTGACTCTGTGCGGTACTGTGTACTCACGGTCTATTCAGGCCAGGGTGCTTTCTGGTGTAGAACCCTGCAGCAGATGGTGACCTTTTCAGCCTGGCAAATGGCAGTTTGGTACAGTCACAACATCTTACCTGAGGAGGTTTAAGGGGTTAGATCTAATAGGATTCTCCTAAATTATTGGTTGAGACATATCTGTTTATCTTCATTTCACATTTCTCCTTGCCTGAGTTTAGCAATTAAGTCTATATCCCGGGAACTGCTTAAGTTAGTAAGAAGTAGGACTTTACTTTTTTTTTTAATTATTATTAGTTGGAGACTAATTACTTTACAATATTGTAGTGGTTTTTTTCATACATTGACATGAATCAGCCATGGATTTACATGTATTCCCCATCCCGATCCCCCCTCCCACCTCCCTCTCTACCCGATCCCTCTGGGTCTTCCCAGTGCACCAGCAGAAGAATGGATAAGGAAGCTGTGGTACATATACACCATGGAATATTACTCAGCCATTAAAAAGAATTCATTTGAATCAGTTCTAATGAGATGGATGAAACTGGAGCCCATTATACAGAGTGAAGTAAGCCAGAAAGGACTTTACTTTACAATCCTGTTTTTTTTTTTTTTTTTAATAATTCAAGATGCCCAAAGACTTTATCTTGATCAAAATACATAGTTCCATCATATGCCTATCATTGTATGTGAGGTGGTATCTTTCATTAATATGGTTCAACAGTGACTTTCTCAAGTTGTGATTTTATGGTATGTAGTAGACTGGCTTGCAGTTGAGTTGTGGGTATCATACCTAGCATATTTAGTGCACCTTTTTCAGGTCAGCTCAACAAATCATTCCTCTGTCTCAAGAAAGAATTTCCCATAGATCCAAATGACTAATCCAACAGTCACAGGATCACCAGATAATGCAGTCCTATGTAATACCTCAGGTAGTTCAAGATAAATAGAAAAAAAGTTTTAATTATAATATTTGCTTTTAAAATGCCATTTTTGGACATAAACATTTGTAACCATAGAACCTCAAAATTATGTGATGAACCCAGAAGTCTTAATGACCCCAAGGGAAAAAGTATTTTATAACCACATAGAATCTAGTACACTGGATATAGTTGAGTGTATAATAGAGATTGTGAAGGTTATTTGTGAAATAGGTACATCCTCTCTGCTTCCTGTTTTTTCCTGTTTGCATTTTCCCTTCTAACTAGCTGTGTGTGTGGAGGTGGTTGTCCTTGGAATGCATATAAACTGCTTTCAATATGTCTTTACACAGGCAGGGGCTGTTAATCTTAGGCAATCCTAAATATCCTTTGCTTTCTTTTTCTCAGTCCTTAGCTATTCTGCCTTGGATATGATCTGCTGATTTGCTCATTTTCCAGCCCCCAAACATTCTCTCCATGATGCTCTCTTGACCTTCATGACTGATTAGTGAGTCACAGGTATAAAGACTTAAGAATAAACCACACTGGGAGAAGCCAGCCAAGGCTTCCTGCATAATTACATGAAAAAAAAAAAAAAAAAAAAAAAAGAAGCAATCTTTTTTCATTTCTAGAAAATATTTCTTTAATTTCCTCCCTTATATTATGAGGTGATTGGGCAAATTAATCTGTAAATCTCTTTGGGAGCAAGCTTTCTAATTTTCTTTTAAGAACTTCTATTGTTACATAAGAATATCTCATTAAGCTTTGCCTTTCCTGGGGAGCAAGAAGGCAGCAGGTGATAATGAAATAAAGATTTTTCAAGAGGTATGCTTTTTACCAATGAAAATAAAAAGGTGTTAAATACACTTCTAAATTAAGTATTTTCTTAAAATCAGGAGTTGAGCATCTGTTTGATTTCCTTCCTAGAGGCTTTTATGGCAATTTTTCCTCTATAAGGAGGCAACATGAATTGCATTGACATCATTAAGCCTGCTAAAGCCTATTCCCAAATTCAGGACTTAAGCTGACTAAAGAATAATTTCCTTTTTGATTAGAGTCAACTTTATAGAAACTTCTCACCTCTTTGAGTATCTTGTGTTTATAATTTTTATTCAAGACTTTAAAGTAGGATGCTTTTTTGTAGCCTTTGGGTAGAGATGTCATAAGCAAGATGAACAGTGAAATCAATTTTTTGTTGTATATTAAAAGCCTAAGCATATTTGAAAATGCTTCATCATCTGAAACAGTGTTCTTGGACAAAACACCATAGTGGATGGTAAATTTGCATTCCTCTAATTTGTGATTTATGATTTGTAATAAGTGAAACTATCTTTCCTGTCTTTTACATTTAAACGTACTTTCCTTATTGTATAAATATATCAAGAATTTTTGCAATATATTGCTAAAATGTTGATAGATTCTTAAGATTTTGCAGTTGGTAAACATTCATGCATATGTATGGTTTTTAATTATCTCCTAGGATTATGCCTCCTTTAAAACTCTTACAGTGTAACTCTTTAAAAAATAATCAGTTCAAGAAAGGGTTATAACGGGTTGACAGTGATTTATATGAAAAGCATTTTCCCTTCAGCACTGTCATTTTACTTCTCACAAAGTAAGTGTTAATGATGGTGTGTCTTATGTGTGTATTCAAAACTTGGTAAGTAGAGTTTAATAAATACATACAGCTGTTTACAATTTTAATGGTACTGTAAATAAGTATTGATGAAAGAACTTATACTTTTGTGATCAGTATGATTTTCTTTATAACTAGATTCAGACCACATGAATTTTCTTTGAATTGCATTTAAAAAAAATGTGACGTGGAACTTTCTTTGCCACATATATGAATCTATTTAATTATAGTCTATTTGTAACAGTGAACTATATTTTTGTATCACAATTCTGTTATTAGTGGACATTTAGTCAATCTCCAAGAATTTTTTAAAAAGACATAAAAACAGAATGTATTATTCTTTGTACATGGACACTCCAAGATATCTTAGGGAAGCATTCCTGAGTTTAGAATTATATGCATTTTAGAAATAAATAGGTATTTTGATATTGCATTTCAAAAACGCACCAGTGTTGATGAGCATTTTCCCACCATTTGGCCAATTCTGACCATCAGATATATCAAGTGTATTTATTTTCCTTTTCAATTGGTAGTATGATGGAAAAAACATAAATAATTATCATTTGATTTTACTTTCCAGATAGCATATAAGATTAAATATTTTCATATATATAAAGTTAATTTTGGTATACTATTTTGTGATATCTGTTCATAAATTTTCTCCTTATTTATCTTGTTATTTTCATATAAATTCTATCACATATAGGTTTTAAATATTTTCCCCAGTCTGTTACTTGTTTGTCAAAATTTGTTTACTATTATATAATTAAATGCATTAGTCTGTTCCTTTGATTTCTTTATTTTGTAGCTTGTTAAATGGATCTTTCTTACCCTAAAATTATTAGCATATTTTATTTTGTAATATTTTTAAAGTTTTATATTTTACATTTAGAATCTGAACTTTGTGTTAAGTAGCAAAAGGTAAATTTCTAATCCATTTTTTTTTTGGAGAAGCTAAATAGCTTGGCTCCAGTATTTTGGTCTATGGTCCACATGATCCATTTAAATCAATTTTGTATTTGCTGTGAAATAAGAGCTAAGCTTTTTCCTGTTCTTTTTTTCATGTAGCTATCCACCTTTTCCAGCACTGTTTATTGAAAATATTTTCCTTTTTCCACTGATAACTGTCAGAAAAAGAAGCAAAAGCAGGAGGAGAACAAGAAGATGCCTGGGGGATATCCCTGGGTGCTAGAAAAGGGATGGATGTGTTCTGTAGTGGTCACAGAAATGTGCATATATAAAACATAAAAATTGCAAAGAACTAATGGCACACAAAAGTACCTCTAAAACCTGTGAAATGTGAATCAAGTAAGTGGAATGTATCAATGTGACTCTTCTGGCTATGATATTATACTAAGACAATGTGTTCATAGTGCAGAAAACTAGGCATTACCTTGTGGAATCTTTTTGTGTTAGTTCCTTCAGCTACATGTTGAGCCTACAATGATCACAAAATAAAATGTCAACATTACTTGTGAAAACATTCTTTAAAAAAGGTTAGCATTTGTCACAAAAGTGACTTTAGAAATTCCTAAATCCTTGAAATGAAATTCAAGGGGTTAGATGAATAAAAGACGGGTTTACCGATAACCATGAGAAGCAATTGTAGAGTGAAACAAATTTTTCAAATCAAGACCTATTAAATAAACAGGTAACAATTAGAGGAGGAATTGTTACTAACCTTCTTAATGATCTAACTTGCTAGAGTTAGCTATTTCATCTCTGTAGAATGACCCAATATGTACAGTGCAGGGTAAGGAGGTCAGTGGGAATTAGTTAAGACTTTCATAAAGCAGGCTAGTGACCAGTTAAATTCCATAAGAGGAGATATTTATTCCACATCTCTATGCAGGATTGGTCTGATTATTTGACTCGGCAGTCAATTAGTTCAAAAAACCTATTCAATGAAAAGCTATTAAACCAGTTGTGCATATAAGTGGAATGGATAAAAATTCAGTTGCCACAAAGAGGTAACTAAGTGATTAAGTAGGGTTCTATTTCCATTACAATTATTAAATTGTCATTTTGAGCAAAATCTTCTGTCTTCAGCAAGTATACAAGGTACCTGGAAAAATGATAGTATAGCCAGTTTCCATGAGAAATTTTTTAAAGTAGGCATGTCACTATATCCATGAAGATAGTACAGAAAGGTAGATGCCCATTTCAAAATAAATATTTTACCCCTCAGACAAGACCAAAGGAGAAGTGAAGATATGTACTCTTTTTTTCTGAATGTGTTCAGTCACATCATATCTGTAATATACATTTAGCCTAGAATAATTCTAAACTGTTTTAAATATGTAGATTGTATCTAAAAAGGTTCTTCTTAATTGTTGTTTTAAAAAGGTAGGGCTTTACAGCTGGACAGACTCAGTAGCAACCTATTAATTCCAGCCCCAAATTGCATTTGAAAATAAGCAGAAGCATAGATACATATCAGTGGTTCAGTTCAGAATAGACCACCCCCCCCTTCTGATAAATTATGCTATACTTTGCAGAGTGCTGTTATCAAAGGAAGCATTCTGATGCCTATTTATACTGTTTAGGAAATGGAGACTCAGAATTAGTGACCATTAGAGTCACAGGGGTACCCTCAGAGCCAGAGCTCGGAGCCAGCCTTTTTTCATGTACAGTACTCTAGGGGCAGCAATTTGTTTCCTGTAAGAAGTGGTGCCATAACCTTGCAGTAGGTGGAATAATGGTTTCCCAAAGGTGTCCATTTATAACCTTTAGAATCAGCAGATATGTTATCTTACATGGCGGGCTTCCCTGGTGGCTCAGATGGTAAAGCGTCTGTCTCCAATGCTGGACACCCGGGTTCGATCCCTGGGTCGGGAAGATCCCCTGGAGAAGGAACTGGCAACCCACCCCAGTACTCTTGCCTGGAAAATCCCATGGACAGAGGAACCTGGTAGGCTACAGTCCATGGGGTCACAAAGAGTCAGACACGACTGAGCGACTTTACTTACTTACTTACATGGCAAAAAAGATTTGGTAAATTTGATTCCATTCAGGATCCTGAGATGGGAAATTATCCCCTATTACCCGAATAGGTACAACATAGTCACAGGGGTTCTTTTGAGAAAAAAGGGAGACAGAATAGTAGGAATCAGAGGAAATGTGATGAATGGTAGGAGGCAGAGATCTGAGTCATGGGGGGTCATGAACCAAGGAGTGCAGGTGGCCTCAGGAAGTTGATAAGGCAAGAAAAACAGAATCCTCCCAAGAGCCTTCAGACGGAGCACATCCCAGCCACGCTTTGCCGGGAGCCGGCACACGAGGTCCCACCCATGACAAGGTCATGAGGCAGAAAACCTGACAGGCAAGGTGGATCAGGTTTTCAGGGATTCCGAAAAGCTGCCCCCAGCGCTCACCTTAAAGATGATATCTGTCTTTCTGATGCTTGCTTCAATAGACTACTCCCCAGCCTTCCCTGATCTCTTTCCAAATAAGAATCAATTTAGAACTTTAATCAATAAGTTTCCCTGGTGGTGGTATTTTATGAGATTATCCAGGGTGAAAGGAGTGTCTTAATTTAAACTCCTTTGCTGGTATTTTAGTTTGTTTGGCAAATGCATCTATGCCCTTGGTACTAATATGCATGATTGCTTATAATACCCTAATCATAAAATAACATAAAGAACCTGATCATATAAAGGCCCTAACAGACATAGAGTCCTTTGGGGAGTGAGGAAGCCCTATTAGAAAACACAAGAAAAGTTATTCTAAAAGTGGCTATTGGGTTAACATTTGCTTGCTGTGTTTTTGCTCTTAATGTGCTAAGGTTGTGTTAGAGAAACCATTGTTAATATAGTTATAGATCTAGAAAAATAAGAGCTTAGCTCTAGTGTGGTAACAATGAAACAGTTGTTAATTATTAGCCAGGAGCGCTAGGCAGGGGCTGCATCACCAAAGTCGCAGAGTCAGTGTGGGGTAAACTTCTTAGATAAACGCAACTGACAACTTCTGCAGAAGGATTAATTTTTGTGTTAACACAGTTATATTTCTACTCTGTACTGTTGCCCTATGAGACTGCTACCTTTCAGTTAAGGTCACCACAGAAACGGAAAATAGTTTTACATTCACCTGACCTGCATGAAATGTTAATAGGCCCCAAGGCCAGAAGATAATGTACAAGACCCTCATAAACAAAGAAGTATGCAGAAAACACCCTGGTTTCGTGAAGAACAAGCTGATGTAATGTTAAACTATCCTCCCCTCAGAAATGTACTAACTTAGGGTATAAAAGCCATGGTAAAAAATAAAGCATTGCCAGACTCTGCTGCACCCCTCATCTGGTCACTCTCTCTCTCTCTCTCTTTCTCTCTCTCTCTCTCTCCCTCGCAGACTTGGCTCTATTAAGGCTGGTCTCATGTGTCTTCTCTCTCTCACCGATGCCATTCATTCCGAGGGTACCCCCTGGATCCTGCCGAGGCTGGACCCTGGCAATGCTTTGATTTCAACCTAGTCCTACCCATTTCAGACTTCTGACCTCCGATTTAAGAGCGTAGATTTGTATTGTTTCAGCCACTAAATTTATAATAATTTGTTATAACAGCAATAGGAAACTCTTACAAAGTTTTAAAAGTAATGCTTCATGTAAATATATACCTCAGCAATTCTTCTCTATGTCTAATATTCTGATGAGAAATTTGCCTCTCAATAGGAACCATGAAAGAGTTCAAAGCTAATACTTTTATCTTGAGTTGAGCTCTGTGTTTTTCTTTCTCTTGACATCTTTGACTTCTTAAATCAAACCTTTTCCCCCCGTTAATCATACCTAAAGATTGTGTTTTCCGTGTTCTTAATACCCTTCTAGGTTTTTTTAAGCATATCTGGATGATTTTATAGAAAGGGAGGATTACCCTTTCATTATAGTGTGGCATGTTACTGAATTGTGTGCTGTCAATACTTCTTATCAACAGATGCCGATATGGCTTGGGATGCTAGGAACCTTAATCCTGGGATCCCTATAAGGTGAGATGTCAGTGTACCAGGACTCACAGTATTTGCCAACTCAGAATTTATTCATCCTTTTAAAAATTATTGTACTGAGGTATGATTTATTAAAAATTATACTTAAAATAGATAAACAGTGAGGGCCTACAGTATTAGCACAGGAACTCTGCTCAATATTCTGCAATAACCTAAATGGGAAAGGAATTTGAAAAAGGATAGTTGTATGTGTGTGTATGACTGAATCACTTTGCTATACACCTGAAACATGGCATTGTAAATCAACTGTACTCCAGTATAAAATAAAAACTTAAAGTTGTACATATTAATGAATACAACCTTAAGATTTTAGAGATAAGTACCCATTCATGAAACCATCACCATAATCCATACCATAAACATATTCATCACCTTCAAAAGTTGCCTTGTGATAATATTACTGTTAGTCTTTGTGATAGGAACACAATATAGGATCTACCCTCTTAGAAAAATTGTAAGTCTACAATACAGTATTGTTACCTGTAGACACTATGTCATAAAGCATATCTCTTGCTCATTTTATCTAACTGAACCCTTTAGCTACTTCCACTTCCTTTTCCCGAGGCAGTGTTTATTCTTAACCTATCGACTGTTCACATCTTTCAAACACCTAGAGAACACCCAGTGTTAAATTATATGTTCCTTTCTGTTTATCTTCAGTTGTCTTCTGTGCTTTTATGAGCTCATTGACGACTCTAAATCAAAGCACTTAAATAGTCTTACAAATATCCACTTGCCTACTCATTTGGAACTCATTATTATTTATGTTGAGAGAACTATGAAGCCTCTAGCTCATTGACATTATGATTTATAACACTCTGAGGAGTGAAAGAATGTATAATATCTTAAAGTTATTACCATAGAGCATTATATTTTCAATGTAGATATTGACGTTCTTACAAGCAATACTTAATCATTTTTCCCCTTAATGACATATTTTGGAAGCTTTAGATGAATTAATACACAAAAATATCTTGTTTACTGAGATAAAATCTCACTTTCATACCTCAGATTAACAGGATTACATTTTACACTTTTCAATTAATCCCACATTAATGGACAAATGTCAGTAATACTGATGATCTGGCCAAGAGTATTAGTACTTCAGCATAAGGGCTGTATAACATATTCACATGATGGAAATTTTTCAAAATTTTAAGTATACAGAAATTAATATTATATTTTAAAATATGTTACTCAGAGCTATCAAAGGGAAGAAATACTAAAAATCATAGTGCTAAGTAAATATGTCCAGTAGCTAATGAGTAATCTTGGCATACCAATGTGTGAATTTTTAACTATATTCATAATAATGAGAAGTGATAATTCTGAAAGACCCTCTCCCTAAATGAACATAGGACAAGATTCTGTATTCCACAAAGCATAGAAACACGTATTGACCATATAATCCTTAATGTACATTTTAAAACTTACTAATTTACAGGTTCTTTTAATGCATACAGATGATTATGGAAAAGGGAAAATGTTTATCAAGATAATTTGAGTTAAATAGATGCCTCTAAATATATCAAACAACATGTTCTATGGCCAGGTCCACTCAAAGGTCTAAATTTACATTTTAATTTCCAAATGAGAACATAGTTCAAATAAATTTGATTACATATTATGTTACACACTCCAAATGCTACATTATTCAAAAAACTTAAAGCCGAGCTATAAACAAGACTTTTACCCCTCCAAAGGATTTCTTTAACATTATCTAGCTCAAGTTTAGATATATGTGTATGAATTATTTTCTAAGTATATTCATTTTATTAGAACATGTGAAAACATATATAGATCCACATGTGTGGCTGAGGTGGTAAAGAATCAGCCTATAGGGCAGGAGATGCAGGTTCGATCCCTGGGTTGGGAAGATTCCCTGAAGAAGGGAATGACTACCCACTCCAGTATTCTTGCCTGGGAAATTCCATGGGGACAGGAGCCTGTTGGGTTACAGGTCATGGGGGTCGCAAAGAGTCAGACATGACTGAGTGACTACATGCATGCACACAGATCTACATTATGTGGTTGACTTAAACCATCTTGCAGCCTCTCTCCTAGGAGCACAATATGGAAAATAAGTAAGTTATTAAGTAAATATCCTAGCTGGAATTCAGACAAATGGAAAGGTATGATTCAATAGGACACAGAAGAGATAGACATCAGAGGTAGACATCAGCTATCAGAAGAAAACAATTGTAAAAATTTAGGTACCCAACATAGAAGCCCATATGTGAATAAAGCAAATAATAACAAACCTAAAGGAAGAAACAGAAAACAATGCAATACAATATTACTAGGGGACTTAAGTACCCCAATCATCAATGGATAGGTCATCTAGAGAAAAAAATAAGGAAACACACACAGCCTTCACCAGTATACAAGACTGACCACATAGACTTTGTTAATATACATACAACACATTCCATCCAAAAGTACCAGAACACACATTCTTCTCAAGTGCTCATGGGCATTCTCCAGGATAAATCATATGTTAGGTTACAAAACAAAACTTAAAAAATTAAGAGGTACTGAAGTTATCCCAAGCAACTTTTTTTTACCACCATGGTGTGATACCAGAAGCCAACTGCAAGAAGAAGACTGGGAAATTCACAAATATCTGGAGATAAAACAACAAACTACTAAACAATATTGGGGAAAAAGAAATGTAAGGTGAAATAAAAAAAATATATTGAATCAAACTAAAATGGGACACATACCAAAAGCTATCATATAAATTATTTCTAAGAGAAAAGTTCATAGCAGTAAGTGCCTTCCTCAAGAAAAATCTCAAAACAACCTAATGTCACACTTGAGGAATTAGAGAAAGAACAAATGAAACCCAAAGTTAATTTTAAAAGGAGCTAATAGAAATCATAGCAGAAATAAATGAAATAGAGCATTAAAAAATGAAACCCTAACCTTTAGCTCAATTTCCTTTCACATCAGGAACAAGACAAAAATGCCTATTCTCACTAATTTTATTCAATACCGTATTGGAAGTCCTAGCCAGAGCAATTAGGTTAGTAAAAGAAGTAAAATACATCCAAATTAAGAAGGAAGAGGGAAAACTACCACTATTTGCACATGACATGATATTCTATAGAGAAAACCCTAAAGAATCTATCAAGATATCTGTTGCATTTCTATACAGTAATAATGAACTATCAGAAAAAGTAATGAGGGAAACAATCCCATTTACAATTGCATCAATATGAATAAAATTCCTAGGGATAAAGATACAAAGGATGTGAAATAACTGTACCCTGAAAACTGTGAGACTGATAAAAATTGAAGAGAACACAGATGAATAGATATCCCATGCTTATAGATTGGAAGAATTAATATTGTGTCCATACTACACAAAGTAATCTACAGATTCAATACAATCTCTATCAAATTCCAGCAGCATTTTTCAAAGACATAGAACAAACAATCCCCAAATTTGTATGGATCCAAAAAGACACCAAACATATTAGATAAAAAGAAATCTTGAGTAAAAAGAACAAAGCTTGAGGCATCATGCTCCATGATTTTAAACTATATCACAGAGTTAGGGCAATCAAAATAATATAAGTCTGGCACAAAAACAGACAAATATATTAATGTAACATAATATATAGCTCAGAAATAAATCTACATTTATGGGGTCAATTATTTTAGGAAAAAGGAGCCAAAAATTTATGGTGGGGGATACAATCTGTTCATTAAATGGTGGTGTTCAAAACTGGGCAGTCACATGCAAAACAATAAAATTAGATCACTGTCTTATACCATACACAGAAATTAACCTAAAATGTTTTAAAGACTTGAATTTAAGACACGATATTTTAAAATATAGGTGTTAAAGTTACTTGAAATCAGCATGGATGATGATTTTTTTGGATTTGACATCAAAAGTAAAGGCAACAAAATTAAAAAAAAGGGGGGGGGGGAGGGGAGACTACAGACTCCAAGCTAGACTCCTACAGTATGTGAATTAAGAGCTTCCAAATCTTCAAGCTGGATTGAGAAAAGGCAGAGGAACCAGAGATCAAATTGCCAACATCCACTGAATCATCAAAAAAGCAAAAGAATTCCAGAAAAACATCTGCTTCTTTGATGACGTTAAAGCCTTTGACTGTGTGGATCACCACAAAATGTGGAAAATTCTTCAAGAGATGGGAATACCAGACCACCTCACCTGCCTCCTGAGAAATCTGTATGGAGGTCAAGAAGCAACAGTTGGAAGGGACATGGAAGAATGGACTGGTTCCTAATTGAGAAGGGAGTACAGCAAGGATGTATATTTTCATCTTGTTTATCTAACTTATATGCAGAGTATATCATGTGAAATACCGGGCTGGATGAAGCACAAGCTGGAATCGAGATTGCCAGGAGAAATATCAATAATCTTATATGTGCAGATAACACCGTCTTTACGGCAGAAGCAAAGAGGAACTAAAGAGCCTCTTGATGAAAGTGAAAGAGGAGAGTGAAAAAGTTGGCTTAAAGCTCAACATTCAGAAAACTAAGATCATGGCATCCGGTCCCATCACTTCATGGCAAATAGATGGGGAAACAGCAGAAACAGTGGCTGACTTTATTTTGGGGGGCTCCAAAATCACTGCAGATGGTGACTGCAGCCATGAAATTAAAAGATGCTTACTCCTTGGAAGGAAAGTTATGACCAACATATTGAAAGCAGAGACACTACTTTGCCAACAAAGGTCCGTCTAGTCAAGGCTATGGTTTTTCCAGTGGTCATGTATGGATGTGAGAGTTGGACTATAAAGAAAGCTGAGCGCTGAAGAATTGATGCTTTTGAACTGTGGTGTTGGAGAAAACTCTTGAGAGTCCCTTGGACTGAAAGGAGATCCAACCAGTCCATCCTAAAGGAGATCAGTCCTGGGTGTTCATTGGAAGGACTGATGCTGAAGCTGAAACTCCAATAGTTTGGCCACTTGATGCGAAGAGCTGACTCATTGGAACAGACCCGGATGCTGGGAGGGATTGGGGGCAGGAGGAGAAGGGGATGACAGAGGATGAGATGGTTGGATGGCATCACGGACACAATGGACATGGGTTTGGGTGGACTCTGGGAGTTGGTGATGGATAGGGAGGCCTGGCATGCTGCGATTCATGGGATCACAGAGAGTCAGACACGACTGAGTGACTGAACTGACTGAAAGGCACTCTACCCTTACTAAAACATTAAAAAAAAAATTCCAAGCATCATATTAACCTTACCTATCACGGTAATGATTTCATGAGTATTATTATACTGTCAAATTCCCACTGACAACATTATTACTATACAGAAGCTTTATAAGGAAATGTGTTTTGACACTGATATCTTATTAAAGTATTTTGATCCTAAAAAAAATAATCTCCTTTTTGCTTTCTTAAACACTGCAGATTTATAAGTCAGAGACAGAAGAATAATGTTATCTTTTTGGTCAATGGTTTTTTCTTTAGCTTTCTCTGAGCTAGTAGCTAATGAGTTGCCAACTTTACTATCTCCCTAAGGGCAGAGCAGCGGTCTAAGGGTCATCTAGAAGAATAAGGGTTAGGTATTCCCTTCTCAACATGATGGAGATTTTTACTCGATTCCAGCAGGGAATGTCAGCAGACACACCCTTTTGAGACTATAAACTGGATGCTGGCACTATCCATCTCCTAGAGTGGAATCAACCTGCAATTAGACTCAACTCACCTTACAATCCAATGATTTGCCTGATAAAAGACAGTGGAATTCTCACTTGAATTCCCATAATTTTCAGAATTTCAAGCCTGAGACTTGTTTTCTAAGACCCAACTATAGGCTTACTTGGGTATGGGGTGTTTTCAGAGAAGGAGGTAGTAAAACGAATCCAGAAACAGACATTAAGGACCCCATCTACTCCATTTTTTGTACTTAGGATAAATATATTTTAGTTTTATATTAGAGCTGAAGCAAGGCAATATTATCCATAACTTTATTGTTGAACGTATATAATAATTACAAAATGATTTAGGCCTGCTTAATAAAGGATCAATTACTTTGTTGTTTAACTGGGTCAACATTCGAGTTGAAGTGACAGTTTAAATATACTTTAGAAGTTATTACATGGTATTTTCCTTAAATGGCAATGTCTTTGAGGAAAATGCCCTTTCCACTCCTAGCTTCAAGGTTCTGTATGTTAATTATTAGATTTAAGAAGAGAAGAAAGTTTAGCCATCTGCTGTGTCCTGGATAAACCCTTACAGGACTTTAAGGGTCTCACATAGCACAAACCTCTTTAGATAGCCCTCAAAAGATAAGTTCGTCCGTGTTTTCATTAAGCTTTTTTTGAGTGCCAAATACATGCCATGCACTGCTGTTTATACTAAGTACTTGTTATTGGGAATTACAAAATCAAAAATACTACCTGCAATGGAGAGATCTGCAATCTGGAATGTATAAGCAGACATGATACTAAATTGTGCAGTAAAAGGTTAGAAATTCTGTGTAAAATGCAGGTAGATGGAGCAAAGGAAGTACGAAAGAGAGAGAGTTTCTTTAATTACACCTGAAACTTGAAGGAAGGATGAATAATGTCTACAAAATAGGCACCTGTCAAACTTCTTTTGGCACCCCACTCCAGTACTCTTGCCTGGAAAATCCCATGGACGCAGGAGCCTGGTGGGCGGCAGTCCATGGGGTCGCTAAGAGTTGGACTGCGCGACTTCACTTTCACTTTTCACTTTCACGCACTGGAGAAGGCAATGGCAGCCCACTCCAGTGTTCTTGCCTGGAGAATCCCAGGGACGGGGGAGCCGGGTGGGCTGCCGTCTATGGGGTCGCACAGAGTCGGACACGACTGGAGCTACTTAGCAGCAGTAGCAAACTTCTTTAGATGCTAAAAGAATTGCTTCAAGGTTTATGGGAGGTAGGCTGTGAAGAATTGAAATATATTCCAGGAGTAGGAAGCTGGAGAGGTCAGGATCGGTCTTCCAGAATAGTTGAGGTCTGGATGTAGGCATGTTTCAAAAATTAAAGTTTATTACATCTAGTACATAGTTAAAAGCCACTAGTCAACAGGTAAGAATTGGCCAGATAGCAGCCTGGTTGTTAAACACTAACATGTCAATTTAGTATTGAATATTTGGCACATTTTGGATCCAAATTTTGTAAGACCCAAATTTCTGCATTTTAGATCAGCCAGTCAAAACCTACACAAATGCATGAAGAACATCATGAATCTCAAATCAATATATTTCTCCAGATATTTTAATACAGTGTTTAAAAATACTGAATTGTCCTAGAATTTTGTAACCTTTAGTAAAAGGAGAGAGATTATACCCAAGCAGGCATTCATCATTCACTCTCATGAGGAAAACTCTCATGCCTGAATATTTTAGGTATAGTGAGGTGTTTTAGGTATAGTAGAGCACATTTTACAACTAAATTTTTATTTAAAAGAAAAAAAATCGGAGAAAATAATAGCTACATGTTCATAAAGTATACTTATTCTCTGTGTTGTGCAGAAGAAGATACTAAAAAAGTTTTGAAATCATTATTCTATTTGCTTAAAGCAAATGAGAAATGCCCCATGTCACTATTACATCAAATATAATCTCTTACTCAGTGATGAAATGGAAAAGAGTAAACTTTAATCATATTTTTTCAAATATTGCTTTGAAGAAAACCCTCCTAGAATCAGATATTTTTAAATAACTAAATCTAAGAAATATGACAAATACATTATTATAATCATTATTTCATAAATTTACTTTTAACCCTAAATAATATCTATAATACCTATATTACCTATAATAGCTATAATACCTATATTACCTACAATAATAATAATGATAATAATAATAATGTTAGATTTGTTAAATTGCCTTTGTGTCTATAAAAATGGTACAGTAGAACTTTGTCAGTTCAGCCAAGGTGGTCAGATACCTACTTTCATGATCATTACCTTCATTTCTTGAATAAAAAAAGAATACTTGGGAAAACTGGTGAAATTATGCCTACTTAGTAATCACATGCCTGGCATATCTGATCAACTTTCAGAATTGAGAAACTCAAGGAACTATCCATTTTACATACAGAGTAATTGCACTTTGAATGTGTCTGGAGCAGAATGCTCATAATTAACCATCCTTTCTTGGAAAGTTGCTATTTTTCAGCATGTTTGTTTTCAAAACAGAACTAAATTAAGATGACATCTTTTTAGCTTACTATATTTTTTTCTGAAATAATTTATAGCAATTGATTTACAGAATACGGGACACTCAGTGTTCCAGATAACATGCCATTTTAATGCACACCATTTTATTTACTGCTTTTTATATCTCTGCATTAAAATATTAATTACTAGCTGCGATTTATGTCAAAGAGTGTTCTGCCTATATTTTCCTTGAAGAGTTTCATACTGTCTGGTCCTTGATTCATTTTGAGTTTACTTTTGTGTATGGTGTTAGGACGTGTAGCTTAGCCTGGTGCTCTGTGATGACCCGGAGGGGTGGATCATCGGGGAGGAGGTGGGAGGAGATTCAAGAGGGAGCAGGTGTATACATGTGGCTGATTCGCTTTGCTATTCACTTGTTGAAGCAGGAACTAACACAACATTGTAAAGCAATGACACTTCAATAAAAAAGTAAAGTATTAGCCTCGACATCAGCCTTATATTTGAGTGTTTTATAACATTTTTATTAGGTATGTCTTAAGTCTTAAAATTAGGCTTTTATCATTCTACCCACTTCATTGAGTTGTTAACAATCTTTATCTTCTTGTCTTCACTTACTTAAAGAAAATGATTGGCAATGACTAACATGTCAGTGACTGAGTGGGCCGAAGAGGCTGAGACAAAACAAATACATGTCTCCAGGCTGATCTGCACGTCTGACTGCCTGCGTGACTCCTGAGGCCACACTCCCAGCTGTCGTATCAGGGGTTTAGCCCCGAAACAAGATCCAGAAGTAATGGCTTTGACTTCAGATATGATGCTCTAGTGTGTTCTTAACAGCTGTAGATACGTCTGTTAACATTTATGAAGATGTTCCAATCAACTATTAGAATCCACTGTCCTATTTTCTCTGACTCGGTTCAGTTCTATTACCTTTTTCTTCTCTAAGAGGTAAGAGTTCACTGGTTGAGCTTCATCAGTGTTCTCCCTCCAGGTTCCATCGCTACCTTAATGCCACCCTCTTCCCCATTTTTCAGTAGCCTAGCTGCTTACTCCCCCGGCTCTCTACCTATTTGCAAACTTTATGACCCTAACCCACTGGGTCTATCTTCAGAGTGCTGTTTAAGTAAACATGATCCAAAGGCCTACACTAATTTTGAAATAGGTCAACTCATTTATTCCACCTTTAAAATCACTGCAGATGGTGATTGCAGCCATGAAATAAAAAGACGCTTACACCTTGGAAGGAAAGTTATCACCAACCTAGACAGCATATTAAAAAGCAGAGACATTACTTTGCCAACAAAGGTCAGTCTGGTCAAGGCTATGGCTTTCCAGTAGTCATGTATGGATGTGAGAGTTGGACTGTGAAGAACGCTGAGTGCTGAAGAATTGGTGCTTTTGAACTGTGGTGTTGGAGAAGACTCTTGAGAGCCCCTTGGACTGCAAGGAGATCCAACCGGTCCATCCTAAAGGAGAGCAGTCCTGGGTGTTCATTGGAAGGACTGATGCTGAAGCTGAAACTCCAATACTTTGGCCACCTGATGCGAAGAGCTGACTCCTTGGAAAAGACCCTGATGCTGGGAAAGACTGAAGGTGAGAGGAGAAGGGGACGACAGAGGATGGGATGGCTGGGTGGCACCACCGGGAATTGCTGTAACGCCGGGGGAGGCCTCATGCTGCAGTCCATGGGGTCGCAAAGATTTGGACACGACTGAGTGACTGAACTGAACTGAACTGAACTAAAAATACTAAAGGGTGTTCTTTGAGGAATAGTCTTTTAAAAGATAGTAAGAGACTCCTTCTTGTTGTTTGGTTATAGATCATTTAATAAGTTCTTTACATAAAGTAGTGAATGAAATAAGCATTTCTCCTAGGCAGAAGGGTATTTTAACCAAGTACTTCATATTGTGTTCAAAAATGAGAAAGTCATTATCAGATATTGCTTCTGCTGATATCACTCTTTTTAAATAACTTCAAACGTCTAAGCATCTGTAACCCTAATTTAGGATGCACAAATCTTAACCATGCCTTCTTCCACTGTGTGGCATAACTTGCCTCAATCTTTTTTACCCAAGGCCATCCACAGCAATGGTCAGTCACAACCTTTCCTTGTAACTCTCAGAGACACTACAGTCCAGGGTTGCAAACAGCTGGACACAACTGAGCGACTGAGCACACACGCACACACACAGCCTCACTGTGCAAGGGTCTCTCCGCAGAGGTTTCCCATTCTGTATTCACAGATGGATAAAGCATTGCCACACAGCAAACGGCCAAACCTGTGGCCTGTCACACTTTTATACAAGCACCCCCTAATCCAGAAAGCCAACTATGTAATCTGTAAAATCTAAACCTCCTTTCATTACTAAGATCTCCTTCTTTGACCCAGAAAGTCTTTATCTACTTCCCAAACCCCAAAGATCTCTACTCTCCAAACTCCAGAAAAGCATCCCTTCCACACTGTCTCATGGCCTTCTCTGACCTTAATCCTACCCCCTCCTTCCTCTCTCAACTGCCTCTGCACCCAGAATCCCGAGCACTTCCTTTGCGTGCAAACTTTGTATCTAGACTGTGCTGGATTATTTTTGTTGTGTCTAGTCCTCTACTTTCCGATAGGACCCATTCTCCCAAGATTAAAGTGACAAAGCTCTGAAGGAGAAAAGGCAGAACTCTCTTTAGATGAGAAAAGGGCAAAGCGTCGAAAAATGCATGTTAAAATATATGTTCCAATTAATACATTTTTTACTCTTTTTCAACATAGCTGGACTTGGATAAACTGGAAATAGTCATTTGGAGACTTGTGGTCAAATAAAAGGACCTGAAAGCAGCCACTTTTGGGGACCCAGTAGGTCTACACTCTGCTTAGGACCAGTGCCAAGTTACTGATGACCTAGTGAAACATACTCTTACAGTTTTTAATATCCACATGAACACAAAAGTAAAGACTAATAACGGAGGAATGATTAGTTTGCTGTTTTTTATATCGTGTCCTAGTGGCAACATGGCACAAAGGAAAAATCATAGCTTTGGGGCCATAAATACTTGGTTTTGAATCCAGTTTCCTCCTCTTTATTAGTTTTAAGTTTCATTTATCTTACTTTTAAAGATAAGGCACATTCAGCACCTAATCTTGTGGCTGGCACTTACTGCTTACCTGATGGATGCCACCAATTTTTTTCTTTGCTTCTTTTTCCTTAGTTACATATCTGTGTATACATGTATCTATTATTCAAGGAGGTTATTTTTCTGCTATCAAATATGGGGACAGCAATAAAGAATTAAATTATTTTAGATTATCATTTATTTGTGTATTCTATTTTGTATGTTTTAAGAAATCCCAAAGGTCTGAAATATAAAACTGAATGGAAGAAAGGAGACAGCTGCTGGTTGAAGATCACTAATCAAACATTATATAAACTGATGCTTCAGTATTGTAACTCTAAATACTTAGAAGCTGACAATGGTACATCTGGAACTTAAATGATAAAGGTGTCTAAGGTAATGAATATTTTAAAAACATTAATTAAATCTGCTACTTGGGGCCATGTGATTAAATTTTTTATTTAATAAATTGCAAAGGTTAATAGATTTCATGTCAGCCAACTAGAAATTTCTGATCAGGTGAACATATGAGTGGTTCAAAGTCAATGGAGCAATGAATATATTATAAAATCAAACTTCCTATTTTTTATTAGACATGCAGTTCCTCAAATTATGGAAAATTATTGAATGATTAAGTTAGATTAATGAGTTATTGTTGCTTCAAGTCAGCCTGCTTACATTTTAATGGTTAAAATGCTCTTTTCCTAAACTCCAGGTAACCCAAGATATGAACTGTAAATGTGTATATCCATGCTTCAGCTTAACATACTGCAAATGAATTCTCTAAATTTTATGTTCAATTAGTGAACTGAACATTTCCAGTTTTTGAAGATGCATATCTAATCATCCAGGCAAATACTGAACGTTTACTTTAAAATACTTGTGAATTTTACAATTAGAGTTTGTTTTTTATAATTTCAGAAATTTAAAGTGCTACTTGAAGAAAAAAATTTACATAAAGTTCTTCAGTTTTATTTTATACTGAGAAAGTCTATCCCATAGTGTTACAAGTTCACTTCAAAGTTTAAAAACATTTTAGGAGAACTAGACTTTGAGGAATTTTAGCTGGGAACAATATTGTTTGGTTAACTGCTTAATTAAGTATCTCCTGTCACCCAACTCCAACCTGATCCCCTAAGTTTAGGTTCAATTGGCCTCCCTTCTTTACACAGAAAAATTCGGAGCTTTTTCTGATCTCTAGCACTTGGCACTTGATATCTATAATCTGTTTTGAATGCTCTTCCTGGAGATATTCACACAGTGATCTCTTTTCATACTTAAGGTCAGTGCTCAAATATCTCCTCAGAAGCATTCCCCCTTTAAAGTAAACATCTACTTGATTTTAAGGAGACATCCCCAACTTCACACATAATACTGTCCTATATCATTTTATATTCACTTATAGCACTTTACACAGTTAATAATACATTGCCTGCTCCTATTGGATTTTAACTTCAGTGAGGGCAAAGACCATATCAAACTTGTGTTGGATATATCCTGGGGCCTGAAACAGTGGATGAAGAACTCAAGCAATGATGACTGTGAAACAATTAATTAGGTATCTTTTAAAATGATGTATTGATCATCTCTTCTGAATAATTTAGAAAATAGTTGCTTTGAACTCATACAAAATAAAGCAAAGATCAACTCAACCATGATCTCTGCAATTTTGGTCATTCAGCACTGTGACTAGGGGGAGGTTTGTTTCCTTGTTTATTTGTATATATTTTATACATACACACATACACATTTGGCCACACCATGTGGCATGCAGGATCTTAGTTTCCTGACAAGGGATTGAACTTTTACTCCCTGAATTGGGAGCATGGAGTCTTAACCACTGGACTGTCTGGGAAGTCCCTTATTTATATACTATTAATAAATAAATATCATACTGGGTTAATGATCATTTATGAAACAGAGTAAGAAATACTTATGAAGGTTATTGTGTAACTTCTTTCAGCCAAAGCTATTAATACTTAGGATTGTTAGATCTGGGTTCATTCACGTGTAAAAGATGCACAATTTAAGTTTTCATTCTCTAAACTTAGAACATCCTTACTTTTATATTGCCTTCTATATCGCCATTGGAAGATATTCATCTCAAATTTATATAAGCAGGTTTTGTAAGAGAAGCAGCCCACATTATTAAGGATAATGGCACACATGTGTGAATTATTTATGTTATCAACATGTTTATAATATGATATTTATAACATATTTATAATATAATAAATTTTGTCAGATAGTACACACTCAATGAAACCACTACTATAATCAAGATATAGATCATTTTCAGACTCTACACAAAGATTCCCATGGCTATTTGCAGTCTCAGTTTATCTTTCCCAGCCCCAGGCAATCAATGATTGACTTGAATATGGCTTTTTTTTTGCTCAAAAAGCTAATATTTATTTCAGTCCATGTTGCACATATTAGTAGACTATTTTGTTTTTTTTTCTTGATATTAAAAAAATACTGAATAGTGTTTTATTGTGTAAAGAGGCTTCATTATGTTTGATAAACATAAGGATTGTTTTTTGTTTTTTCCTACTGTGAATAAAGCTGCCATAAATATTTGTATATAAGCCTTTGTGCTTTAGTTTTTCTTAACTAAATATCTAGCAGTTTATAACACAGGAAGCAAAATTTGACATAATCAAGAGTAAAAAATAATAAGAATTGCAAGATTTGATACAGTATTTCTATTAATTGACAAAACAACTGAACAGAATATCAGGAATGGTATAATGACATGATTAACACTATCAACCAACTTGACCTACCTGACCTTTATAGAGTACTCTACAGGAAGGTAGAAGGCAGAAGAACATTTTTTTTCAAGCACAAGATAGATCATTTGCTTGACACTACAGCATATCTTAATAAATTTAAAAGAACTGAAAGCACATTCACTATATTCTCTGACCACCATGGAATTAAGGTAGAAATCAAAAACAGAAGGAACTTGGGGAAATTCTCAAGTATTTGGCAACCTACACAGCTCTAAACAACCCATGTATCAAAAGAGAAATATACAATGAAAATATAATGCATTTTGAATAAATTAATAAAAACCCACAAGATTTCAAAATTTACAGCATGCAGGTAAAGCAGTGCTTTTCAGAGGAAATTTACATCTTAAAACATTTATATTAAAAAAAAAGCCTCAACAAACAAAGGTAGGCAATAACCAACACACAAATATGATATTAAAACCAGCAATCACGAGGAGAGTATAAATGCAGGATATTGGAAATGTATTGGAAATTAAGAGACCAGCAACTTAAAATAATCTTGTACAATATATAGACTGCTATTAATATATCAAAACCTCATGGAAATTACAAACCAAAAATCTACAATAGATAAACATGCAAAAGAAAAAGCAGTCCAGACATAACAATAAAGATCATTATCAAATTACAAGAGAAGAGAACAGGAGAGGAAGGGAATAAAAAAGACCTTCAAAAACAAATCCAAACAATTAACCAAATGGAAATAAGAACATTCATGTCAATAATCACCTTAAATGCAAGTGGATTAAATGCTCCAATGAAAAGATATAGACTGGCTGAATGGATACAAAAACAAGACTGGTGATATATACTGTTTATAGGAAACCCACTTCAGATCTAGGGACACATACAGACTAAAAGTGAGGGGATGGGAAAAGGTATTCTACATAAATGGAAATCAAAAGAAATACAATAGCAATACTCATATCAGACAAAATGGATTTTCAAATAAAGACTGTTAAGAGACACAAAGAAGGACAATGCATAATGATCAAGGGATCAAGTCAAGAAGAAGATATAGCAATTGTAAATATATATGCACCCTAATATATAAGGCAAATACTAAACGTCATAAAAGGAAAGATCAACAATAACACAATAATAGTGAGGGACTTTAACCGCCCCCGCCCCTCACCTTCATCAAAGGACAGATCATCCAGACAGAAGATCAAAAGAAAGCACAGGCCTTAAACAAAGCATTAGGCCAGAAGGACTTACCTGATATTTATAGAGCATTTCACCAAAAGGAGCAGAATAGACATTCTTCTCAAGTGCACATGGGACATTTCTCCAGAACAGATCATATCTTGGGCCACAAATCAAGCCTTGGTAAATTTTAAAAAACTGAAATCATGTCAACCATCTTTTCCAACCACAATGCTTAGAATCAATCACAATTGATTAGAAATCAATTAGAGGGGGAAAAAAACTATAAAAATCAGAACACATGGAGGCTAAAGAATATGTAACTAAATGTGAGAGTTGGACCATAAAGAAAGCTGAGCATTGAAGAATTAATGCTTTTGAACTGTGGTTTTGGAGCAGACTCTTGAGAGTCCCTTGGACTGCAAGGAGATCCAACCAGTCCATCCTAAAGGAAATCAGTCCTGAATATTCATTGGAGGGACTGATGTTGAAGCTGGATTCCAATACTATGGCCAACTGATGCAAAGAATTGACTCATTGGAAAAGATCCTGATGCTGGGAAAGATTGAAGGCGGGAGGATAAGGGTATGACAGAGGATGAGATGGTTGGATGGCATCACCAATGTGATGGACATGAGTTTGAGCAAGCTCTGGGAGTTGGTGATGGACAGGGAGGCCTGGCGTGCTGCAGTCCATGGGATTGCAGAGTCGGACACGACTGAGCAACTGAACTAAGCTGAACTGAAAATAACCAATGACTCACTGAAGAAGTCAAAGAGGAATTTAAAACAATACCTAGAGGCAAATGACAACAAAAACACAATAATCCAAAGCCTATAGGACACAGCAAATGCAGTTCTAAGAGGGAAATTTTTAGCAATACAATCTTACCTCAGGAAACAATAAAATTATTTAATAAACAGCTTAACCTTACATTTAAAGCAGCTAGAGAAAGAAGATCAAACAATTTCAAAGTTAGCACAAGGAGAGAAACCACTGTAAATCAACTAATGCCAAATATTTCTTTTAAAAGCAATCATAAAGATAAAAAAAAATGGAAAATATCAATGAAACAAAGGCTGCTTCTTTTAGAAGATAAACAAGACTGATAAACCTTTAGCCAGCCTTAAGAAAAAACTAGGAGAGGACTCAAATCAATAAAATTAAAAGTGAAAAAGGAGAAGGTACACACAGTTACCAGTTACAGACTACAACAAATAACTCTATACCAATAAAATGGACAACCTAGAAGAAATGGATAAATTCTTACAAAGGTACAACCTTCTAAGACTGAATCATGAAGAAATAAAAAATGTGAACAGACCAATCACAAGTACTGAAAACAAAACACTGATTTAAAAATTCCCAACAAAAGCCCAGGACCAAGATCACTTCACAGGCAAATTCTATTAAACATTTAGAGAAAAGCTAAGTGCTATCCTTCTGAAACTCTTCCAAAAATTTGATAGGGACACTCCTTAGCTCATTCTATGAGGCCACCATCAGCCTGATACCAAAATGAGATGAAGATGACACAAAAAATAAAAATTAAAATCTATGATGAACATAGATACAAAAATCCTCAACAAAATGCTAGCAAACAAGTCCAACAATGCATTGAAAAGATCATACAACATGATTAAGTGGGATTTATCCCAGGGATGCAAGGATTTTTCAATATCCACAAATAAACCACTTTGACAAACCACATTAACAAACTGAATACTAAAAATCAAATGATCATCTCTATAGATGCAGAAAAACTTTTGACAAAATTCAACAAACATTTATGATAAGAAAAAAAAAAACAACTCTCCAGAAAGTGGGAATAGAGGGGACTTACCTCAATTTAATGAAGGCCATATATGACAAATCCACAGCTAACATCATTCTCAGTGGTGAAAAACAGAACATTCCATCTAAGATCAGGAACAGTGGGAGGATGCCCACTCTCACAACTATTACTCAGCAAAGGTTTGGAGGCCCCAGCCACGGCAATCTGCAAAGAAAAAGAAATAAAAGGATTTCAAATTAGAGAAGTAAAACTGTCATTGTTTGCAAATGACACAATACTATACATTGACAACCTTAAAGATGTTATAAAAAAACTACTAGAGCTTATCAATGAATTTGGTAAAGTTGCAGGATATAAAACTAATACATAGAATTCTCTTTCATTCCTATGCCCTAACAATGAAAGATCAAAAAAAAAAAAAAAAAGAAATTAAGGAAATAATCTTACTTACCATCACATCCAAAAGAATAAAATATCTAGGAATAAACCTACCTAAAAGAGAGGAAAGACCTGTACTTTGAAAACTATAAGATGCTGATCAAACAAATCAAAGACAATTCAAACAGATGGAAATATATACCACGTTTTTGGATTATAAAAATCAATGTTGTCAAAATGACTTTACTATCGAAAGCAATCCACTGATTTAATGCAATCCCCATCAAATTAGCAATGGAATTGTTCACAGAACTAGAACAAAAATTTATTAAATTTGTCTTGAAACACAAAAGACCCTGAATAGACAAAGCAATCCTAAGAAAGAAAAACAAGAGTTAGAGGAATCAGGTTCTGTTACTTCAGACTATACTACAAGGTACAGTAATCAAAAAGTATGGTACTGGTAAAAGAACAGACATATACATCAATGGGACAAGATAGAAAGTCCATAAATAAACCCATGCACCTGTGGTCAATTAATCTTTGACAAAGGAGGCAAGACTATATAATGGAGAAAAGACAGTCTTTCCAATAAGCGGTGCTGGAAAAACTGGACAGCTACATGTAAAAGAATGAAATTAGAACACCTCTAAGACCATGAAAAAAATAAACTCATATTGGATCAAAGATCTAACTGAAGGTTGAACATCATAATACTCTTAGAAGAAAACAGGCAGAACACTCTTTAATGTAAATCCACCTCTGAGAGAAATAAAAATAAAAAACAAAAATAAACATAGGACTTAATTAAATCTTCTGCACAGCAAAGAAAACCATAAACAAAATGAAAAGACAACCCACAGAATGGGAGAAAATATTTACAGACAGTGCAACTAACAAGGGGTTACTCTCCAAAATTTACAAACAGCTTATGCAGCTCAATCAAAACAAAAGCAACTCAATCAAAAAATGGCCAATCCAACAACATATTAAAAAGCAGAGACAGTACTTTGCCAACAAAGGCAGTGTAGTCAAAGCTATGGTTTTTCCAGTAGTTATGTATGGATGTGAGAGTTGGAATATGAAGAAAGCTGAGCACCGAAGAATTGGTGCTTTTGAACTGTGGTGTTGGAGAAGACTCTTGAGAGTCCCTCGGACTGCAAGGAGATCAAACCAGTCAATCCTAAAGGAAATTAGTCCTGAATATTCATTGGAGGGACTGATGCTGAAGCTGAAACTCCAATAATTTGGCAACCTAATGTGAAGAGCTGATTCATTAGGAAAGACCCTGATGCTGGGAAAGATTGAAGGCAGGAGGAGAAAGGGACGAGAGAGGATGAAATGGTTGGATGGCATCACTGACTCAATGGACATGAGTTTGAGCAAGCTCCAGGAGTTGGTGATGGACAGGGAGGCCTGGTGTGCTACAGTCCATGGGGTCACAAAGAGTCAGACATGACTGAGAGGCTGAACTTATTGAGATCTAATTAGTGAAACTGAACATTTTTAGTGTTTATCATTTGATGAAATGGGCATATGCAAACACTCAGGAAATATCAGCACAAACAAGGAAATAGACATACTGTTACCTCCAAAAGTTTGCTTGTGTCCCTTTTTGAGGCATGTAGTAATAACACTCACCTTGAGATCTACCCTTTTAACAAATTTTTATTTTTTTTGAAAGAAATACTACCAATCCTACAAAAACTTTTTACAAATGTAAAGAGGAAGTATACAATCTAAAAGTCTAATATTAGCCTGTTACCCAAGTCAGAAGAAAGAAAAAAACAAACTTTAAACCAATATACCTCAAGAACTTAAACATAAATGTTCTTAATAAATATTAGCACATCAAATTAAGTGATATATGAAAATGAGAATCAGTCAAGAGCAAGTGATATATAGCCCAGGATCGTTCAGAGTGTTTTAGTATCTGAAAAACCAGAGACAAGACATGGAAGCAACCTAAATGTCCAGGAACAGAAGGATAGATAAAGAAGATGTGGTGCACACATACAATGGAAATTTAATCGTGAAAAAGAATGAAATCATGCCATTTGTAGCAACATGGACGGACCTAGAGACTGTCACACAGAGAAGTCAGGCCAAGAAAGACAAATATCACACTACATCCCTTATAAATGGGATCTAAAAAGAAATGTAAGTGAACTTAACAAAACAGAAACAGACTTGCAGACTTGGAGAACCAACGTATGGTTACCAGAGTGGGGGAAGGGCAGGGGAGGGAGTGATAGAGATTTTGGGACTGACATGTGTGTACTTCTCTGTATTTAAAATGGAAAACCAACAAGGACCTACTGTATAGCATGGGAAACTGCTCAGTATTTGTAACAATCTAATTGCAGATGGTGATTGCAGCCATGAAATTAAAAGGAGCTTACTCCTTGGAAGGAAAGTTATGACCAACCTAGATAGCATATTAAAAAGCAGAGACATTACTTTGCCAACAAAGGTCCATCTGTTCAAGGCTATGGTTTTTCCATTGGTCATAATGGATGTGAAAGTTGGACTGTGAAGAAAGTGAGCGCAGAATAATTGATGCTTTTGAACTGTGGTGTTGGAGAAGACTCTTAAGAGTCCCTTGGACTGCAAGGAGATCCAACCAGTCCCTCCTAAAGGAGATCAGTTCTGGGTGTTCATTGGAAGGACTGGTGCTCAAGCTGAAACTTCAGTACTTTGGCCACCTCATGCGAAGAGTTGACTCATTTGAAAAGACCCTGATGCTGGGAGGGATTGGGGGCAGGAGGAGAAGGGGACGGCAGAGGATGAGATGGTTGGATGATATCACCGACTCGATGGATATGAGTTTGAGTAAACTCCAGGAGTTGGTGATGGACAGGGAGGCCTGGCATGCTGTGATTCATGGAGTCGCAGAGTCAGACATGACTGAGCAACTGAACTGAACTGAACTGAACTGGAAAAGAATTTGAAAAAGAACGTATACCTGTGTATGTATATGTATAACTGAATCACTTTGTTGTATACCTGAAACGAACATAACATTGTTGATCAACTTCAATATAAAATGGGTTTTGAAAAATAATATACAATACCCAGTAAGGTGGCACAGTGGTAAAGAATGTCCCTACCATACAGGGGACGCAAGAGACACGGCATTGATCCTTGGTTAGGGAAGATCCCCTGGTGTGGGAAATGGCAACTCACTCTAGTATTCTTCCCTGGAAAATTCCATGGACAGAGGAGCCTGGCAGTCTACTGTCCATGGCATCACAAAGAGTCAGACATGACTAAACACACAAGCACACAAAAATCTTATGGTCATCCTAATAGATACAGAGAAAGCATTTGATTGCATTCAACGCATATTCACAATAAACTTTATCCTAATGAAGAGTTATCACCAGTAAACCTACAGCTGACATTGTACTTAATGCTGATAAACTGAACATTTCTAAAATTAGAAAAAGGGCATGGAGTCCACTCTTAATCACATTTAGTCAACAGTGTACAGAGGTCTGAGCCACGGGGTTAAGGTTATAAAAATATTAAATACATGCAGATATGAAGAAGTGAAACTGTTTTTACTCACAGCAGCATGATTTTTATATACAAAATCTAAGGAATCTTAAAAGTCACTACCTATTAGAAATGATTTTACCAGTAATACAAGGTTCATGAGCAATATATACTAGTTAACGACATATCTACATGTTAGCAACAAACAATATGAAAATAAAATTAAGAATGTAATTTCAATCACAATAGTACCAAAAAGAATAAGATACTCAGGAATAAGTTCATCAAAAGAGTGTAGTCTGTACACCACAATGTGTTAAACAACACTGAGAAAAATTAAAGACTACCTAAGTAAATGGTCAAGTAAATGGTCAGATATACTTTGTTCACATGTCAGAAAACAATCACTGAATCCCAATAGGCATATTTGTAGAAACACATAAATCAGTCAAAAAATGTGTATGAAAATGCAAAGTTTCTGGTGTAGTCAAATAAAATTAAAAAAAAAGAGTACTTAGTGGACTTTGACTTATTCTCAAATATTATTATAAAGCTATAGTAATCAAGAGAACTTATTATTTTCAGGAAGGCAAACATTCACATCAATTGAATAGTATAAAGAATCCAGAAATAGACCCTCATCTATGCAGCCAATTTATTTTTGACAAAGTCAAGGCGATTGAATAAAGGAAATAATGGTGTTTTCAGAAACAGTCCTGGAAACATCGACTAAGCATATAAAAAAATTAACCTTGTCCCATTGCTCCTATCTTACTAAAATAAACTTGAAATGGGTTACAGACCTAAAGGTAAGAGTTTAAAGCATATAAAAGAAAACACAGAGAATCTTTAAGTGACCTTCAACTGTGCTGGAAATGTTTGTGAAGAAATAACATATGAGGATTAACTTGTAGTTGAAATTGATATTAACATACAAACAAGGTTACTAATTCGTGAAGATATTGCAAAATAATTTTATTAAAATGGAATTTTCTGTTGACTGAATTGCCCAAGCTTTTCAATAGCTGTTTGGGGCATAACAAATTGCTGTTAAACTTAATTTACAGATATATACATATATTTCTTAACTCTACTGAGAAAAGAAATTTGTAAGAGTATAAAAATAACAAACTAGGATTTTCTTAGCTACTTTGAATACATTTTGATTTTGGTGAGGCATCAATTTATTTGGTAAAATGCTATACAAGCTCATTTTATTAGTCCATATACTTTCTATGTTTATTTTTGAAAAGCCTAGTAGAAAATGGCCTCTATCTACTTTTTGAGTAAAAGAGAACAAGAGAGTAATAAAAATTTAGCTTCCTTCCTAAAAAAAAAAACATCAAGGGAATTCATGAGATACAACCGAAAGTAGATAGAAAGCAGTGAACCATTGAAACTACAGGATGCAATTTGCATAGAGCTGTCAAATGAACTCACTCAGGAGTGAGTGCAGATGGTAGGGAAAAAAGACTTTATTTTCATGATTTAAAAACAAAATAAATTATACAGAACTAAAAAAACAAAACTGAAAAAGAGGGGTAAAAACAAAACTGTTAAGGCCATGGTGATTAATGAGTAATCTCCAGTATTTTTGTCAGTATTTTCAGAATATATAAAACAATATATATCAATATATATATTGATATCTGAAGGGACACACTACTTAGAATATATGAAAAAATTTAATGAAGGAACTGTAGCAGACCTTAGAGATATCCACCAGCTTGACTGTGGAAGGGAGAAAAAAGTTACCCCAGAAATCTAAGATCTAGAGACAGTTGTTGTTGTGTAGTCACTAAGTCATGTCCAACTCTTTTGTGACCCCATGGACTATAGCCTGTCAGGCTCCTCTGTCCATGAGGTTTCCCAGGTAAGAATACTAGTTCAGTTTAGTTCAGTCACTCAGTCGTGTCCAACTCTTTGCGACCCCATGGGCTGCAGCACTCCAGGCCTCCCTGTCCATCACCAACTCCCGGAGTTTACTCAAACTCATGTCCATTGAGTCGGTGATGCCATCACATCATCTCATCCTCTGTCATCCCCTTCTCCTCCCACCTTCAATCTTTCCCAGCATCAAGGTATTTTCTGATGAATCAGTTCTTCCCATCAGGTGGCCAAAGCATTGGAGTTTCAGCTTCAGCATCAGTCCTTCCAATTGTTATCGACTCAAGAGCTGAAATCATGACTTCTTCAGCACCTCCCTAAAAGTGAGGCCTTTTACTAACTATCTTAAGGTAATTAGCTGGTTGGCCTGTTTATTTTGAAGATCAGTTTGGAAAACACTTTAGGCAAAGCAACAGCCATTCAATAGACAGTTAGAAAGAGGTATCACTTCACAAGATGCTCCCTGACTGTCCCTGGTCCATCTCCTCTGGCTTCTCTTGATCAGGGCTCTGCAATAGCAAATGTGCTGTGGACTATACATTTAGCCTGGAGGTTTTTGTTTTTTATTTTCTTCTATTAATTGTGCTAGTAGGAAGAAGAAGAAGCAGGAAATGGCAACCCACTCCAGTATTCTTGCCTAGAGAATCCTGTGGACAGGGGAGGCTGGTGGGCTGCTGTCTGTGGGGCCGCACAGAGTTGAACACAACTGAAGCGACTTAGCATGCATGCATGCATTGGAGAAGGAAATGGAAACCCACTCCAGTGTTCTTGCCTGGAGAATCCCAGGGACAGAGGAGCCTGGTGGGCTGCTGTCTATGGGGTTGCATGTAGTCAGACACGACTGAAGCGACTTAGCAGCAGCAGTGGGAAGAAAACATGGTCATATAAAATAATTCTGGAAAGAACATTAAAAATATTTTAATGCTAACCTGCTGATGTTATAGATGAAAACTAAGGACCAGAAAGGTCATACAACTTGTCAAAAATCCTGTTTCTCATTTGTGTCAGCGCCAGAGGTTGAAGCACTGTCTCCTAAATCACAGCCCTATGTTTAGTTTCTTTGTTTCATTCATTGTTAGCTTAAATTTTTCACCTATAATGCTAATAGAAGTGTTTTCTTAAAGTATAAATCAGTGTACAGTTGAGGAGATCTAGAATAAAAATAATGCGGTGATTATTTGGAGACTTCCCTTGTAGCTTAGTCTGTAAACAGTCTGCTGCAATGCAGGAGACCAGGGTTCCACTCCTGGGTTGGCAAGATTCCCTGTAGAAGGAAATGGGAACACTCCAGTATTCTTGCCTGAAGAATCCCAGGGACAGAGGAGTCAGGCAAGCTATAGTCCATTTGGGATGCAAGAGTCGGACACGACTTAGTAACTAAATCTCCACCACCAGTGATTATTTACATTAAATACGAGTGGTTGGTTTATACAATATGAGTGGTTGGTTTACACAGTTTAATTGGTATCTCATTCACTTTTGTCAAATACATCTCAGGCTTAAATATCCAGAAATGTGGCAAATTTTACCTCATGTCTACAATATCTACTTTATTTTACTTCTCCCAATATATACCTGAATTACATACTTCTTTAATACTTTCAGTTCAGTTCAGTTCAGCCACTCAGTCGTGTCCAACTCTTTGCAACCCCATAAACCACAGCACGCCAGGACTCCCTGTCCATCACCAACTCCCGGAGTCCACCCAAACCCATGTCCATTGAGTTGGTGATGCCTTCCAACCATCTCATCCTCTGTCGTCCCCTTCTCCTCCTGCCTTCAATCTTTCCCACCATCAGGGTCTTTTCCAATGAGTCAGCTCTTCACATCAAGTGGCCAAACTATTGGAGTTTCAGCTTCATCAGTCCCTCCAATGAACACCAGGGCTAATCTCCTTTAGGATGGACTGGTTGGATCTCCTTGCAGTCAAAGAAACTCTCAAGAGTCTTCTCCAACACCACAGTTCAAAAGCATCAATTTTTCGGTGATCAGCTTTCTTTATTGTCCAACTCTCACATCTATACATGACTAATGGAAAACCCATAGCCTTGACTAGACGGACCTTTGTTGGCAAAGTAATGTCTCTGCTTTTTAATATGCTATATAGGTTGGTCATAACTTTCCTTCCAAGGAGTAAGTGTCTTTTAATTTCATGGCTGCAATCACCATCTGCAGTGATTTTGGAGCCCAGAAAAATAGTCAGCCACTGTTTCCACTGTTTCCCCATCTATTTGCCATGAAGTGATGGGACCAGATGCCATGATCTTAGTTTTCTGAATGTTAAGCTTTAAGCCAACTTTTTCTCTCTCTTCTTTCACTTTCATCAAGAGGCTCTTTAGGTCTTCTTCACTTTCTGCCATAAGGGTGGTGTCATCTGCATATCTGAGGTTATTGATATTTCTCCCAGCAATCTTGATTCCAGCTTGTGCTTCTTCCAGCCCTGAGTTTCTCATGATGTACTCTGCATATAAGTTAAATAAGCAGGGTGACAATATACAGCCTTAACGTACTCCTTTTCCTATTTGGAACCAGTCTGTTGTTCCATGTCCAATTCTAACTGTTGTTTCCTGACCTGGATACACTACGTAATATAAAATGTAGATAGGATAGTATGTTTCAGACAAAATCTCAGGCTCAGAATTTCATTTAAAGAGATTAAGTTCTAGAATCACACATTTTTAAATATTATATACCACTAGATGTACAAAGAAGGTATTATCAATTGGTAAAAACTGTAGGGATATAAAACCTCTCTTGGTTATTCATTACTACATTTCTGGATTTGGTCCAGTAAACCAGCAATCTCATTCACAGAAAACTGCTGTAAATATTACACAAAAATTACCTTTCTGAGTATAAAGAAATAAACTGTCTTTGAATCTGCCTCTTCAAACCACTATTGTGCTCAGTCGTTATGTTGTGTCTAACTTTGCATTTTGTGATCCCATGGGCTGTAGCCCATCAGGCTCCTCTGTCCACAGGACTTTTCAGGCAAGAATACTGGAGTGGGTTGCCATTTCCTCCTCCGGATGATGTTACCAACCCAGAGATCAAACCTGTGTCTCCTGCATTGCAGGTGGATTCATCACAGTTGAGCCACAGGGGAAGCCTTGCCTCTTCAAAAAGGGTTGATGATTATATAATAAGTAGAACTAGCATGTTTAAATTTTATGTTTCTGCTTATTGGTTGACAGTATAAGACAACCCCTGACAGACAGTAGGAAAAATTTTTATCCTAATGGATAAATGTAATATTCTACTATAATAGCTTAATTCAGGTTACATGTATTTTTATATGAAGGTTTAGTAAATGTATCTCAAAATTGTTTAAAAAAATTATCAGATTGTAAACCTTTCAATCTAAGTTTTCTGAAAATAATTAAGATATGTGTATGTACATGTTTGTGAATTTTCACAAAAATATAGAATATGAAACATATAGATTACATACAAGTATATGTGAATATGAAAATATGGTACTATATTATTCATATTTCATAAAGGTTGAGACATAGCCCACTCTGGTATTAACAGGGCCAGACTATCACAAATAGTTTTCAGAGAGTGACCTAAGTCCATTAACAACATTTCACATTAAACACATCTTCATTCAGAGTCTTTAAACACCTTCTGGAGAAGGCAATGGCAACCCACTCCAGTACTCTTGCCTGGAAAATCCCATGGGCAGAGGAGCCTGGTGGGCTGCAGTCCATGGGGTCACGAAGAATTGGACACGACTGAGCAACTTCACTTTCAATTTTCACTTTCATGCATTGGAGAAGGAAATGGCAACCCACTCCAGTGTCCTTGCCTGGAGAATCCCAGGGACGGGGGAGCCTGGTGGGCTGCCGTCTATGGGGTCGCACAGAGTTGGACACAACTGAAGCAACTTAGCAGCAGCAGCAGCAAACACCTTCTTAATAAGCACTGTATAGAACTAGATCACAGAGTCATTGTTCTGAAAAAGATCTAGAAGTGTTTACCAACTCGCTGCAAAGAGAACATTTTAGCCAACCACCTTCTCCAATATCTCTACAGAAAGAAATTTAAACTCCATTTAATTGGAAGAGATTAATATTTTTAGAGTGGAAGGAATATAGAAGGTAAACTAGCGAAAGCTGCAGAGTCTCAAAAGAAAGGATCTGATGAGCACAGATGCAAGGCAGTTACTGACAGCAGGAATCTTAGGGACAAAGTCCAGGACCACACCCATTTCAGATCACTGGGCTGCCTTCAGTTCAGTTCAGTTCAGTCGCTCAGTCGTGTCCGACTCTTTGCGACCCCATGAATCGCAGCACGCCAGGCCTCCCGGTCTTAACAGGTACTATAAATTCCTTAGTCTTAGCCTCCCCCAAGCATGTAGATAGGCTGCAAACTAGAACTGTTGTGCTCAGGGAAAGGCCTTTTAATCCTATAAAAGACCTAGATAAAGAAGAGGCAATTCCCAGTGCACAGATTCCACAGGCAGATTCTGAAGGTCACAGCAGAGAAAAGAGTTTGAAAAATAGGTTTTGTTGTTGTTCTGGTCATTGTCCTCCCTCCCTCCTCTGCTCCCTTTCATCATTTTAAAGACTAGCTTTTTAAGTATGTAAAGTAAAACGTCTGTATGTTTTCAGACATAAAGTTTATGGATGAATAAGAACACTGGGAATAATGGAGAAAATGCAAAAATCAAATATTTTGTACTAAAGGATAAATAAAATATTTGGGGTAAAAGAGAAAAAGTAATTGAGGGAAAGCTAATGATTGAGTTGAGTAAACCTGAGAAGACAGTCCCTGAACACTGCCCCCCATTACCCACTCCCTTCAGATCTAGTACTTGGAATAGGGTTTCTATAGAAAAAAACAAGAAACAAACAAACAAACTGTTGTACCCAGATCGCAGAATCCCACCAAACACCATAGGAGCTGCGGATCGATGCATAAACAGTGAGGAACTTTATTACAAGCTCGAGCAGGGACTCTCTTCACACAAAGGCGAAGGAGCCCCGAGTGAAAGTGGCGAATCTTTTTTATACTGCATAGCAGGGGAAGCGGGAAGGGAAGCTTAAGGGGGTTGGTTAATTCTTCAACTAAGGATGTCTTGTTAGCTACTGATTGGTGGGTTAGAGTAAGGGGGGGGGGTGAGGGACTTTACTGTCCTCCCCTGATTGGCTCGTTGAGTTTCTTTCTCTCCTCGGGAGGGGGTTTTACTCAAAATGGCAGTGCTATACTAAAATGGAGTCATTTGGGTTTCACATTTCACATTTCCCCCTCTTCTAGTTCCTATGGAAGGCCCAATCATGGGTCTTCTACAGAGTCAACTTTATCATCTGTGGAGACAGTCGAATATTGAGATCTGAGTAACATTATGTGGACGGTATTAAATCTATCTTTTACAAAGGACATAATTTTATTTAATATACAGGGACCTACAGTTAAGATTAGTTTCCGGGTTGTCTTTGGCCAATCAATCTAATTCAGAGTCTTTCCTGGTGGCGCACACATCACTCAGCCAAGATGGATGCTAGGAGAGGAATTCTGGGAAGTGGACGGACAGGCAGTGTCTCCTCTCGACCTTTCTCGAACTCTTCTGGCTGGTAGTGGCTTATTAGTTCCGTATTCCTTATCAGGATCTCCTGTCATAAAACAACTCATGCAAATGGTTACTATGGTGCCTGGCCAGGGTGGGCGGTTTCAATCAGTGTGCTTCTCCTAACAACAACTCCCCCCTAAGAGACTTCATACTCAAGTTGCTTTTTGGGAATCGGGGCGGAGGTCTCTTTCTTCTGTAACTTCTTCCTGCTGTGCCTGGGTGTAGGCCTGCCTAGCAGAGCAGAAGTCTCTCTATACCTGACCTAAGTTGGGGTGTTCCATATCTGAAACCAGCTTTTACTCTTGTAATAACAGCAATTTAGTTTGAAGCTGTTGGCGCCTCTCAGAGGTAAAATAGACAGGGGCCAAATAGGAGACCTAAGAGGATGGTCATCACTGGTCCCCAGAAACAGTAGGCAACATTTGGGGTGAGGGCTGCAGGGTTTGTGACTTTTTTTTTTTTTTGATTGGCTGGTGGTCAAGCAACAGAGCTGTGCTCCAGGAATCTTGTGTTTAGTCTGAAGTTACCATCCTCCACCTGGGTGGGGGCTCCAGTTCTGTAGAAGAACTCAAAAGACATTGTTATGCATATTTCTTTGGGTAAGAACTAGGACCCTGTCTCAAGGCTGTACCGCCATTTGATTGTTTCCCCGCTGTTTCTGTATTCCCTCCCTTCCCTGATTAGCAATTGTTTGAATCCACCCTTTGGAACTCAGGGAAGGTCAAGGAGGCTGAATGAAGCCTATATCCTACAGATAAGAAATGGAGAACACACAGCAGATCTGTACTCCAGAGTCACCACCCCACAGAGTCATGCTCAGTTTTAATTTAGGGAACAGGGCAACCATGACTGTGATAACTTCCTGTCAAAATGGGGCATAGGACTGCCTCAGCTTGGAGAAGAGACACTGAATTGGAAGTATTCCTGAGCTCCAAGTCCTAGATCTGAGCCTTGTATGATTAAAATCTCAATCCCTTAGTCTGCCATTTTGTTGTAACATACCCAGTTAGTATGTTGTAACATACCCAGCTGGAGGAGGGATAACTGGAGTTTTAATAGACAAAATAAATCTCTTTCTTTTAGAAGAATAGGCCTGAAACCCAGTCTGGACCTGGCACTTCAGGGAGACTTGTAGCCAGGTGGCCAGTTGCCTAGTTTTATAAAAAGTAAGGTAGAAGTTACTAGCTTCCAGCAGACATTATTTTGAGAATGGTGGCATCTAAGCCTGACACGACTCAGAAAACTCAAGTGTTTAGCAATACAATGTCTGATCTGAAATTACACCCATAGTAACACCTGGTTATTTCTCAGGATGTCTGAACCATAGCTGAGTACTCTATTTTGACTTTTAATTGTAAAATTTTTCCTTAATAGCCAAAGCAGATGGCACCATTAATGATGTCAGTGTTTCTCTAGGTATGAGAAGATGCAAGAATTGGGACTCATAAAATCTCCTGAAAAGATCTAACTATCTGAAGGCCTGTTCTGCCAGTTTTGCTCAGACCACCGAGTGCCTCATTCTTGATTTTCACCCTGAACTCCTTTCAGGGCCGTTGAAAGTCAGCTGTTGCAGTTGTCATGATTTAATATCTGTAGATGTAGATGGCAAGTGTCAATCTTCAGTTGGAAGAGCCCCTTTTTGCTCATAAACTTGACCATGATTTTGAGGGGGGCATTTCATGACCATTTTATCCCATGGTGCTGAGAATGTCCATTCTCAGGTTTGGCAAAGATTTTGTTGACTGGCCACTCAATGTGCTGTTACTGGACTAGGCCATAAAACAGTATCCAAAATTCTCTGGACCTCCTGTCTTACTAGCCTCTTGGTCCAGGAAAACATTCCCTCTTGTTGTTTTTTCTCATATCTAGAGTTACACTGTTATCATCATCGATCTCATAGGGAACTATATATTATTTCATCAGAGGCCTCAGTCACACATTTGGCAGTGTAAGAAATAGCAGTTTTGTAAAACAGGTGAAATACAAAGAACATAGCCAGCAGTATTAGTAAAGTCACAAGTAAGACAAGTTAAGAGCTTCTATTAGATGTAGCCCAGTATATCTCAGGTCATCTGACTTAGTCTACTCTGTATGAATCTTTATCTTTCAGGGAAATTATACATTGGCACCACCATCTATAAGGCACATAGCCCAGTTTTCTAGTGTTACTAGACTGATTATCCTTAGTATGACTTAATTGTTTTCAACACAGAGGAAACTTTAAACCTAAATTACCATAGCATGGTGTTATCTATATAAATCCATCTCATAATTGTGGGAGATTTTTTTTTCCTTTGCTAAAACTTTTTGTTGCTCTGATTGAACTTGAGGAATAGAAAAAGGCTCAAATTTATTTATGGCCAGAGTCAGAGTAGGCATTATTAATTGGCCCAGTGAGGGGATCCCGTCTGGTAGTATCACAGTGACCTGAATATGACTATAATTTTTTTTTTAAAGTAAATTTCCTCAGGGCCAACCAGTTAGAGTCTTGTAGTAGAGAAATTTACCAAGGTAACCCAGAACTAGATACAGGTAATTGGCCACAAACCCAACAAGTGGATTGATTTCTAAAACTAGCATAGGATCAGGCCTATGATAGAAAAGCATTTGATTTATATGCAAAGGTCTAAGAAGTCAAGAAAACATTATAAATGATCATACGAAGCAGATCCAGCATCTTGGGCAAGCTGTCTACCTCTGATGTTGTTGTCTTCTCATCCTGGTGTAGTGTAGTTTTTCTTGTTTGAGCATCATTTTAAGGTGAGATCAGGTCAGCTATCTTCTCTATAGACCAATCCAGTGTAGGGGCCTTTGGAAGTGGGAATTAATCTAAGAGTTAATTTCCCTTCAGTTTCATTGTGCATGATCTAGTTAAGAGTACCTGATAAAAAGTCCTTCTATCCAGGTTGGAGACAGTCTCTTAAATTATGTCTTTTTCCAGTCCTGGTTGCAGGTCATGAGGCATCTGATCTTCATCCAAAGATAGATTACTGAGATAAACTTCAGAAACAAACTTTCACATTAACATCACATAACAGCAAAGAACTATCTGAGAAATGAGTCTTACTACATGCAGACCTCCATTAAAAAACTGGGATTTAACATTTTTTGAAATATCTTTTTCTCCCTAAAGTTACCCTCATTTTTATCAAATACAACCAAATTAAGACTAGTTTGTTTGCAAAATAGGTCTGTTCTCACTAATTTTGGTCTGATGATTTATATAACCATAATTGATTATAGACTTTTTATTTTGCTAAAACGTTTATAGAATCTCAGGCTGAACTTTTAATATAAAACAGGGCTGGGAAACTCACACCAAAGGCTTATCACAGATTTTGCCTAACAAATCTAGGTGAACTCCTCTTTTTAAGGTCTCAATAATTCCTTGAGATTTTTGTACCTGTTAGTGAGATAACCTTCCTAGCTTATTTGATAAACTTACTGGAAACCTAAGAGTTTCAAATTTCTGGAGGAAAAAATATAATTGTTTTGTTTATAACGTGTAATTTTACCAAATTATTTTCATAATTAGTTTGAGAGGAAGGTTTTCCCTACTCCCAGAAAACACAAGATTCAAACCTATAATTCCTATAACCATAAAAGTTATAAGCATATTCGCTGGTTCATTCAGTCCTTTGTTAACTTTTGTGAAGTCATCAGGTTTTTCATTAGAATACCAAGACATATCAAAATGTTAAGAACTCCATATAATTTCTAGGATATCTGTGTTAGTAATTTTCCATACATTATAACATGAGCGGATTTATTACTCATTTGATAATCTTTTTCATGTAATTTAACCAACCAAATAAACACAGTTTAATATCTCTCTTTGGGATGTTTCAGGGGCCCTCTGAAGCACCCCAAAGTTAGCTAGAGGTCAAAGGAACTTCAAAAGAATTTGATTTAGGAAGTTTTATCCAAAAGGTCAATTAAAAGCATTTAGAACATTTGGTCAGATTTAGTCAATGTTGATGGGTGTATCATTTAGCTTGTTGATATGTCACAATGGGCGTAAATACCAAGGCTCAAGGTCTAGTGAAAGTCAGCTCCGCCATCTTGGACCTAATTGGCTCTAACCAGTTTTCTTATGACCATGTCATTTTTAACAAAATCCATTTATCTAACTAATTATAATCTAATTTTAGAAAATCCTGACTGCGCATAATTTTTTTTAGTATTTTTTCATAACCCCTTTTTTTTTTTTTTTACTGAAAGCACACTTCCTGCTTTCCTTTAGCAACCAAGAGCTAACTTTTATATTAGCATTTTATAGATTGGTGAGCATAAATACCAGTGATAACTTCTAAAACCCTTGCTTTCTTAAAACATTTTAGGATGGCATCAAACATTATTCATTTATAGTCCCAAATCTCTTTAGTTTTTCTGTAAAAGGAAATCAGTGTTTAGTAGTAAATGTTTCAAAATCTTATTTAATTTGGAAATGATCTAATTATTTAATAGACTTATAATACTTAGTTCAGCACAACCCTTAGAAATTCAAGTTACGCCAATCCGGGGAGACTATTGTAGCAGATATTCTCAAAGAATAATTATTCTTACTAGAGTTTATATACAAACTCATACCTCATTTACATTTTTTAGAAGTTCTTTCACTCGAGGTAATTTCCTTGTTGACAAACTTGTAACAGGTATAATATTTAACTTATATTAAACCTAGATACAATGAAAATATTCTACTTGATGTTAATTACTCTAAGACATGTCTGTATTAGACAGGTCAACAAACAAACATTAATATCAGGTATTTAATACTGAATATTTCCCTGAATATTCCCTGAATATTCCCTGAAATTCAGGTTCAGTTCATCTGAACCTGGAATTTATTGTTTAATTTAGAATTATTTGATTTGTAAGCACTTACCTTTTTCTAAGCCAATTAAATAGACCTCATTTACAAATTAACCTAAAAAATATTACCCAGAGACAAAGACATACCAAAACATATTTAGACAGACACAGTGCAAGATCTAGCTTCATTTTCTAAGTTTGGTCATGAATTAGATATTACAATATAAAATTTAAATAAATAACATTTTTAAAGGCTTTTTTCCTTTTTCTCTCAGTCTCAGGAGTTAGAGATGGTCTAGATAAGTGTTCCTGAGAGCTCTGGTCTCAAGGCACAGGGAAAGAAAATCAAGTTCTAACAAAATGGCAGCAGGTCTAAATGGTGGCCAGACAAAGCAAAATGGCCGTCACAAATCACAACTGGGTCTGTCCCATCGTCGGTCAGTCACACAATGAACAAATAAGACGACACACCAGACAAATAACAGAGCGCGCAATTCCGAGAACAAAAGGTGCAGAGTATATCAGATGTATATATATATATATATCTATACGGGACTACTGAGTGGGAGCTGGAAGACGTCTCTTCCTGCTCCCTGCTGGAGACCGTATCGGCATGTCCGCCTAGGTTTAAGTCCAGCTACAGAGCGGGGCCCCCTTACAGATACAAATGCAGCTGCTGCTACTGCTTACCGGCCATTCATCCTCTGAAGCACGGGTCCTGGAGGGTCTGGGGGATCCCGGACGAGCCCCCAAAATGTTGTACCCGGATCGCGGAATCCCACCAAACACCACAGGAGCTGCGGATCGATGCAAAAACAGTAAGGAACTTTATTACAAGCTCGAGCAGGGACTCTCTTCACACAATGGCGAAGGAGCCCCGAGTGAAAGTGGCGAATCTTTTTTATACTGCATAGCAGGGGAAGCGAGAAGGGAAGCTTAAGGGGGTTGGTTAATTCTTCAACTAAGGATGTCTTGTTAGCTACTGATTGGTGGGTTAGAGTAAGGGGGGGGGGGGTGAGGGACTTTACTGTCCTCCCCTGATTGGCTCGTTGAGTTTCTTTCTCTCCTCGGGAGGGGGTTTTACTCAAAATGGGGGTGCTATACTAAAATGGAGTCGTTTGGTTTTCACATTTCACAAAACAAACAAAAAGCAAAAAAACAACCTAGCTATTTAGAAGTTGGGACACTTTTCTGTCACTGAGGTTTAATCAACTTTAGTAATTCCATCAGATACATAACTCTACAGAAATTATACAGAAGTTATAATTACCTTAGCTAACAATAAAGCATTTAGAAATATACCCTGATCTGAAGAGTTCCCTAGTCTAGAGAGAACGAAACATGCTCATCTGTCTCAGGGTGATTGCATGTGCCCAGTCACTTCAGTTGTGTCCAACTCTTTGTGACCCCATGGACTGTAGCCCACCAATCCATGTAGCTTCTCTGTCCAGGGAATTCTCCAGGCAAGAATACAGGAGTGGGTTGCCTTGCCCTTCTCCAAGGGATCTTCCTGACTCAGGGATTGAGCCCACATCTCTCACATTTCCTGAGCTGGCAGGTGGGTTCTTTACCACTCGGGCCACCAGGGAAGCCCCTTCAGTGTGATTAGTTCACAATGGATTCTCATTTGGCCCTTCTGTAAAGGCTCTTCCCTTTCCCACCATTACCCTGCACTGACTGTTAAAAATGAACCAAAGGCCCCAAATGGAGTCACTTATGCTAGACCATGCCACCAAACTGAAGTTTAATACTATTAGGTAGTTGGAATAGGAAAAAGGAGTCCAAAATGGCAGTGGCTAAAAGATAAAGAAAGGGAAAAGCCGGCAAAAATGGAACAAAAAAACCCCTGTGGACCCGAGTGAGCACTTCAGGTGAAACAAACACACCCTCTTCTGGGCTAGGCCAGTTTGCATAGAGCAGGCTCAGCGGGGAGGAGACAAATGAATAAAAGGAGGAGGCCAAGACGGATGGAGGCCTCTTCTTTGGGGTCAGCCCACCTTCATTCCTCAAGGGTGTACTATCCTTTGCTTGCCAAATAAAACTGAGCTGTAACAGAGCTGTAATACTGGTCTGCCATTTCAAATCTTTGCTGTGGCAACACAGAACTGAGGAAATTACACACTCCCCCAACAATACCAACCCTAAATAATACTTCAGCTTTCTTTAGAAGTGTTGTCTTAATTGGTCAGTCAGCAATTTTCTGATGAGCACCAGTGTGGTGATCTGTTGCATGGAGCCGTTCCATCAGCGTCCCCCAAAGGAAAATGCAGTAACCCACCTACGAAGGCCCTTTTCTCCCACAAGTTAGGTGACCCAATCTGAAATAAGTCTTTATTCTATGTATGACTTCCTTGTCCTACCTTAGGAAACATGCTCCTTCTTGTATTCCTCTGGAGCTCCCCTCTACTTGCTAGATGAGACACTGCCCAATTCATCAATCATTTAATGAATTGAATTAGATGTTTTAAATTTATTTGACTAATGGCTAATTCTTCTTAACAACAACAAATGAATGCAAAATTATTCCCTGGTTAAGACATCTTTAGTAAGTCCTGTGATATCAGGATACATCTTAAATCATTTAGACTACAGAATTTTACCATAAGGCCATGATCTGTCTTAATTTAAGAAGGTTCATTTTCTGCCTCTATCCAAATTTACAATATGTCCTAGTCACAATGTATATCTCCTTAGTAAAAGAGTATATCATACTCTCCAATGTCTCTCCTGCACATTTTAATTCTTTTGGTATTTGTTCTGTATCTGTACTCCTCTTTTAAACTTTTAATTACTCAGTTCAAGTATCCATTCTCCTTATTTGTTAACCTTTACCTCCCTGGGAAGTAATGGGTGTCTTCTCCCCTGTTTTACCACAGGATTTTGTGTGAAGTGAAGTGTTAGTCCCTTAGTCGTGCCTAACTCTTTGCAACCCCATGGACTGCAGCCCACCAGGCTCCTCTGTCTATGGGATTTTCCAGATAAGGATGTTGGAGTGGTTTGCCATTTCCTTCTTGAAGGGATCTTCCCAAATCAGGGATCAAACTTGGGTCTCCTGCACTGCAGACAGATTCTTTACTGACTGAGCTACCAGAGAAGCCCAGAATTTTGTGTAGTACTTTATTAAGAAACAATTAGCCAATTTTATCATCCTTTTTGCTTGTGAATGCATCAGTTTCTTTCAGTGCAGTCGCTCAGTCATGTCCGACTCTTTGCGACCCCATGAATCGTAGCACGTCAGGCCTCCCTGTCCATCACCAGCTCTCAAAGTTTACTCAAACTCATGCCCATTGAGTCAGTGATGCCATCCAGCCATCTCATCCTCTGTCATCCCCTTCTCCTCCTGCCCCCAATCCCTCCCAGCATCAGGGTCTTTCCAATGAGTCAACTCTGCATGAGGTGGCCAAAGTACTGGAGTTTCAGCTTCAGCATCAGTCCTTCCAATGAACACCCAGGACTGATCTCCTTTAGGATGGACTGGTTGGATCTTCTTGCAGTCCAAGGGACTCTCAAGAGTCTTCTCCAACACCACAGTTCAAAAGCATCAATTCTTTGGCGCTCAGCTTTCTTTATAGTCCAACTCTCACATCCATACATGACCACTGGAAAAACCATAGCCTTGACCAGATGGACCTATGTTGGCAAAGTAATGTCTCTGCTTTTTAATATGCTATCTAGGTTGGTCATAACTTTCCTTCCAAGGAGTAAGCATCTTTTAATTTCATGGCTGCAGTCACCATCTGCAGTGATTTTGGAGCCCAAAAAAATGAAGTCTGACACTGTTTTTCCACTGTCTCCCCATCTATTTCCCATGAGGTGGTAGGACCAGATTCCATGATCTTAGTTTTCTGAATGTTAAGCTTTAAGCCAACTTTTTCACTCTCTTCTTTCACTTTCATCAAGAGGCTCTTTAGGTCTTCACTTTCTGCCATAAGGGTGGTGTCATCTGCATATCTGAGGTTATTGATATTTCTTCCGGCAATCTTAATTCCAGCTTGTGCTTCTTCCAGTTCAGAATTTCTCATGATGTACTCTGCATATAAGTTAAATAAGCAGGGTGACAATATACAGCCTTTCCCTATTTGAAACCAGTCTGTTGCTCCATGCCCAGTTCTAACTGTTGCTTCCTGACCTGCATACAGGTTTCTCAAGAGGCAGGTCAGGTGGTCTGGTATTCCCATCTCTTTCAGAATTTTCCAGTTTATTGGGTCCCTAATATTGTATGATATTCCAGAATAAGGATGACATATTATCCAGATCCTACAATCACACACTCAATCCACACCAGTAGTTCGAGTTGGGGTATTTATGTACATATATTTTATTTCATTAAGTAAATAAATGAGTCACATATTTGAAATAAGCATCAGAATTTAGAGCCTTAATTTTATACCTATTTAATTTAATAACTTTATAAAAATACAGTACTACCTGCTACCATCAGCAATACGTTCTCTGTATTAGGGTTTTCCAGAGAAATAGAATGGAAGAAAGGAGTAAGGCAGGATTGATTAATCTGTCTATCTCTGTCTATCTGTTTATCACAGGAATTGGCTCATGTTGTTGTGAAGGCCAGTAAGTCCCATGTTCTGGGTCTGGAGAACCAGGAAAGCTGGTGGCATAATTCAGTCTGAGTCTGAAGTATAGACTGAATTTGAAGCTGGTCAGGGGAGGGCTGATGGTCTATATAAGTGCTGGTTTGAGGCTGAAAGCCTGAGAACTAGGAGCCCCAGTGAGTCTGAAGGTGGGAGAAAATGGGTCTCAGCTCAAGTAGAGACAGCAAATAGCCTTTCCTCCAACTTTTTGTTCTCTTTGGGCCATCATTGCACTGGATTCCGCCCACATTGCAGAAGGTCATCTCCTTTACTCAATTTGCCAATTCAAATGCTAATCTCTTCCAGAAACACTTTCACATACACATTCAGAAATAATACTTTACTAACAATATGGGCATTCCTTAGCCTAGTCAAATTGACACATAAAATTAAATATCACACTTTCTAAGAATTTTTCATACTATTTTAGGAATATATGTTTGATGCTTTTTAAGGAATGCTTGGAAATGTAGAAAAAGTAAATAAAATGTAATTAGAACTGTCATAATGCCAATAAAAGTTACAAATATCACTAATATGTTTTATCTTCTCCACTTTTTCTGTGTAAACCAATGAATTCCAATTATGTAAGAGTGCTTTTTTTTGGCATTCAAGCATGTAATTCTGTTTTTATATGATGCTTAACTAAAAGAAAACATTGATAGCATCACAAGTTCCATTTTCCTTAAAAAATAAAATTGAGTCCTTGCAAATGTAGTATGTCTTAAAACCTTTATCTTCGGTACTTTTCATGTTTGTGTTCCAGGGGACATTTACTAATTTCCACAATAAATAACAGCACTAACTGGAAACATGTATATTGTGGACCGTCGCATGGTATTAGAAAGTAAGAAAAGTGACTCAAATAATGTTAATGGGTGAGTAGTCAATATTACTATGCCATCATAGTTCCTTTAACCTAACAAATAGTTCACCACACACTAAAGAGGACTTTTAAATAAATAGCCTAGATTAACGAAGAATTTAAGTTGAGTACACAAATGATTCAAAAATATAAACCTCAAGACATTTATAATGTAACTCACCTATTCTTCCAGAAAATAGCAAAAGGGAAAAATAAACATTACTCCTGATATCACCTCTCAGGGAACATCCTTATTAATACTTCAGCATTCATATTTCCATGTTTCTACCTAGCTCAACTGGTAAAGAATCTACCTGCAATGCAGGAGACCCTGGTTCAATTCCTGGGTTGGGAAGATTCCCTGGAGAAGGGATAAGCTACCCACTCCAGTATTCTTGGGTTTCCCTGGTGGCTCAGGCAGTAAAGAATCCACCTGCAATGCAGGAGACCTAGGTTCGATCCCTGCACTGGGGAGATCTGCAGGAGGGCAAGGCAACCCACTCCAGTGTTCTTGCCTGGAGAATCCCCATGGACAGAGGTGTCTGGTGGGCTACAGTTCATGGAGTCGCCGAGTCAGACACGACTAAGCACAGTACAGCACATATGTCAGCAAAATAGAAAAATGACCAAACTATATATTTTGCTTTTTCCAAGCATTTTTTCCAACTATATAATTGTCTACATACCTAAAATGTTATGTATTAAACCTCTGACTCTATACCAAGATATACATATATAGATATATATTTTTCCATGAATATGGTACTGAATCTCTCAACTCCTTTCTTATAACTTCTGCTATTTCAGACACTCATATTCTTATTTTCTAATTTATCCCCACAGAATATAAAACTCCATGCCAGACTTGCCAACTAGTGCTTTACTTCTGAACATATCCTTTCCTGCTCAAAACTTACTACTTATGCCAACCCAGATTAAGTACATATTTCATAAATATCTACATGTCTTAGTGTCATCACCTACTTCTCCCCTATAGGTGTTGTGTACTGAGTCGCTCAGTCATGTCTGACTCTTGCAACCCTCTGAATAATAGCCTGCCAAGCCCTCCATCCATGGGATTTCCCAGGCAAGAATGCTGGATTGGGTTGCCATATCCTTCTCCAGAGGTTCTTCCAAACCCAGGGATTGAACCTGCATCTCTTGCATCTCCTGCATTGCAGGCAGGTTCTCTACAGCTGAGCCATCAGGGAAGCCTTCCTTTTTTTCTCCTTTATATATTAACAGCCAAACAATACTACCTGCCATCCTAATAGTTCAAACTTTTTTGACTCCTTGCTGTGCTTTTGCTCATGCTGTTTCTATTAACTTAAGTGCCCTCATTCAACAGGCCTTCCTACAGAAATATTGCTGTTTTTCAAGATCCATGGCCAACATTACACTCTCAAGGTAACTGACTAGATTTCCCTTGCCACATATGTTTCTCCTCTTCTTTGATCTTTCATACATTTATATATTTTAAGAACATTTATCTAAGTCTGCACTGTATTATTTATCTGCTAATTTACTTATTATTTCATGTATTATTTATATATCTTATCCCGCCTTTGTATAAATACGTAAAGAAAGTGTGTCAAAATGTGTAAAAAAAAAAAAAAACCACAAAAGTCTTTTACCAATTTTGTTGCTGATATTTCTGTGTCTAGTATATAGCAAGTGAATGACAGATCCTTATGTAGTTGAATTCATGGAAATTTTAAGAGGCCTGATTAAAAGCTATAATTTATGTCATGTATTGTACACCGTTTAAGATCTAAATAACTACTCTGAAAGCAAAGTTTAGGTAGAGCTTATAATTTAAAATATGTTTTTCTTTCATTTTAAATGCAGTGACAAGATCGTCCCATAATCCCTAAAATCAATACCTATAAACGTGTACACTTTTAACAAACAAGTCAATCCAACTGCAATGTATGCCTAATTCATAGTATGATAATTTGGACATCATCAAAAAGAAAAACCTCCCAGCAAAAAACTGCTTAACTTCTCCTTAGGTAAATAGAGCTCCTCCAGCTTTCATGGCCTATAAATTCCCAGGTCAATATTACAAATGATTTACTCTTACCACAGTGAGAATACTGTAAAAACATTGATTCTGGAAGGCTGGAAGATGGTGAGGACACCGCCTGGGAGACCCTCCATGGAGAAGCTGGAGGTAGGAGGAAGCTGGCAACATTTAATGGCTTACACAGGTGGAGAGACAAAGGCTGAACCAGAGAGGTCTCAGTAAGCTCATGGTTAGACTTTGTGCTCTGAGCTCTGTCCCTGAGTTGACTGTTTTCTTTCATGAGAAGATAGACTCAAAACAAAACAAGTTCATATGAGCTCAGGGAAAGGGAAGTAGATGTAGGCCGTAACTTTTCAGGATAGTTACAGTTCTTTTGTAGAACAGCTTAGATCGGTGGTTCTCAAAGTGTGGTTTCTGGACCAGCAGCATCAGCGTCACCTGACAATTTGTTGGAAATGCAACTTTAATCACCCAAACAGGTGATGAGCTGAATTGGGACCACAGATCTTAGTCTGCCAACCTCCAGTCTAGATGACCAGTGTTTATCAAATAAGAGAACACGTAATCATCTACATATTTCAGGAAAGTTCTTATGACTCTAATTTTGTGGAAGATGAACTGAGGCAAAGATAGGTTAATTATGTTCCAAGGTCTTAGTGCAAAAATGCACTGCTTAGTCATGGGATATGCAATTTAAGTCTAACTCCCTAGCCTCTAAACTGTACACTATCACTTCTTTCACAATGGAGAAATGAAATAAGGTGTATAATGCTATAATAATTTTAAATGTGCTAATAATTAAACAGTTTTCTGAAAAGAATGTAAAACCGGCTGATCTGGCATATAAAGAGTTCAGAAGACACCACCTCCATTCTCACACAGAATAAAGTTGAGAAAATCTGAAAGCCAGTAATTCTTCTTTCAATATGAGAGAATTGGGATCACAGGGAAAAGTACTGCCCTGAAAGCTGGAGAGATGGGTAAACTCAGAAAATCACAGCTTACAGAGGGAGCAGATACCCACAACTGAAGCCAGCATCAAAGGGAGCCCTAAATGGACTGCCACAATTTCATGAGCCTAACGTCTAGAAATCTCACCAGGCTCTCATTATGAAAAGTGGAGAAAAGTCCCCTCATGCTTCTGGCAGGTGAAGGGGAGAAGTACCACTTTTGAAATATGTCCAGAGCACCTATTCTTCATAGCAAATGTCTCTCCCTAAGGAAATTATTTTTCCAGAGCCTGGCAAGATTGATTTTGCTGTTGTTGCTATTCCATTAAGTCATGTCCAACTCTTTGCGATCCCATGGACTGCAGTCTGCCAGGCTCCTCTGTCTGTAGGATTCTCCAGGCCAGCATACTGGAGTGGGTTGCCATGCCCTCCTCCAGGGGATCTTCCTGACAGGGAGATCAAACCAGGGTCTGCTGCCTGGCAGGAGGTTTCTTTACCACTGACCACCAGGGAAGCCCCAAGTTTGATTTTACCAGAACCTTAACTGACCAAGGGGAGAAGGGCATGGAAACCCACTCCCGTATTCTTGTCTGGAGAATTCCATGGACAGAGGAGCCTGGTGAGCGACTGTCCATGGGACTGCAAAGAGTCGGACATGACTGAACAACTAACCCAACAACTAACTGACCAAGGAGAAGAGAAATACCCAACTCCAGCCCCTCAGCCTTCCTGCGTCACCTAAAGTATCGAAGACAGAAAAGTGAGGAGAATGAGTGCAGGTCACAACCTGGGAGCACAGGTCCCTTCAAAGAATGGAACCTACCAATGGAGTCACAGATGCCTCCTCTCCCCCGACACTTCACCATCACAGTAACTGGGGTCCTTTATAACAATGATGGGTGCCAGGCGAAAGAACTGCAAGCCCTGTTCCTACTTTAAGAGAGATTGTCATACCAAGTGAAACAAGACAGACAGGGAAAGACACACATCATATGATATTACTTATATGTGGAATCTAAAAAAAAAAAAAATGTACACATGAACTTACCTACAAAACAGAAATAGAATCACAGATGTAGAAAAAAATACCTTATGTTTTCTGAGGGGTAAATGGGGGGAGTGATAATTTGAAAGAATGGACTGACATGTACACACTGCTGCTAAGTTGCTCCAGTCGTGTCCGACTCTGTGAGACCCCATAGACGGCAGCCCACCAGGCTCCCCCGTCCCTGGGATTCTCCAGGCAAGAACACTGGAGTGGGTTGCCATTTCCTTCTCCAATGCGTGAAAGTGAAAAGTGAAAGTGAAGTCGCTCAGTCGTGTCCAACTCTTAGCGACCCATGGACTGCAGCCCACCAGGCTCCTCTGTCCATGGGATTTTCCAGGCAGGAGTACTGGAGTGGGGTGCCATTGCCTTCTCCAATACACACTACTACACATAAAATAAATAACCAGTAAGGACATACTGTATAGCCCAGGAACTATACTCAGTACTCTGTAATGGCTGATATGGGAAAAGAATCTGAAAAAGAGTGGATATGTGTATAGGTGTAACTGATTTGCTTTGCTATACACCTGAAACTAACACAGCACTGCAAAGCAACTATACCCCAATAAAAATTTTAAAAAAGTATATCGACATTGAAAAAAAGAATCTTTAAGGGAAGTTAAAGACAACAGGAGACACAAACAAAAATACTAAAGGACACTTAGCCCCTGACACCTACAGCAGAAGGTAAATACAGCTGAACTCCTGGACAAATGAACCTCACACTAAAGGCCACTTTACATCAGTTCCTTTCACCTGATACATCATGCTTGACTGTCAACAAAAAACGACAAGTTGAACTACAAGAGAAAAAACACAGTTTGAAGCATAAAAAAAAAAAAAAGAAAATAAAAGCATCAGAATCAGATTCAGTTGTGACAGAGATATTGGAATGATCAGACCAGGAACGTAAAATAACTATGACTAATATGGCCAAGGCTCTTAATGGCAAAAAAAATGAACATGCCAGAATATGTGGATGAATGTAAGCAGAGAGATGAAAGTGTAAGAAGAGCAAAAGGAAATGCTACAAATAAAAAAGCATAACATAAATATAAAATGGCCAAGAAACACACAAGAAAAGTCAATATGACATGTAATGAAAAAAATAAAAACCAAAAGAAAACTTTTTGTCTCAGAATAGTTAAATAATATTTGGATACACCAAATCCATGTGAAAGTGTGGAGAAATTAATGTGCACTTTTCTGTACTATTAGCAGAAACGTTAAAAATCTTGAAACACAGAGCAATTTGGCATAATCTAGCAAAATAAAAGAGGCTTCTCTGGTGGCTCAGACAATAAAGAATCTGCTTGCAATGCAGGAGACCTGGGTTCGATCCCCAGGTTGGAAAGATCCTATGCAGAAGGAAGGAAATGGCAACCCACTCCAGTATTATTGCCTGGAAGATTCTCCAGTTTTATTGCCTGGAAAATTCTCCAGTATTATTGCCTGGACAGAGAAGCCTGGTGGGCTATAGTCCATGAGGTCCCAAAGAGTTGGACACACATACAAAATGTTTATTTTATGTCTTTTAACCCAGTAACCCATTTTCTCAGAATTTATTTTTTAGATATACCCACCAAAACGCACTTGATATAATGAAAGTACTGCATATTCATAATAGTCCTAGCTAGCAAGTAAGTCAGGGTTTCAGGCTGATGAAAATCAATAGGGCTGCTATTTTTGACCTAGGGGATCAGTACATGTGGAAACAGAGACCAAAACTAAGAGCTGAAATTTCCTAACCCTACTAACTCTCCACGAAAGCAAAGGCTTTCAACATTTGCAACATTTTCCAATGTGCCTGACGTAAGTATTCCCACCGTGGCCAATCCTAAGCTACTCGGTTGAAGTCACTGCACAAAGAGTTGGGAAAAGATGCACACAACTGGCTCCCACAAGCCCAGCTTAGCTGACTCTGGCTCATCACCCTCTCAGGCAAGCAAGAGCACCAGAGTCCAGGTGGAGGTCAGGTTCCCAGGAGCTGGGCTTAGGAAAAGGAGGGGTGTGCCTGAGATAAAAGACACCTCCTCCTTGCAAGAAAAGCTCTGACCAACCTAGACAGCATATTAAAAAGCAGAGACATTACTTTGCCAACAAATGTCCATCTAGTCAAAGCTATGGTTTTTCCAGTAGTCATGTATAGATGTGAGAGCTGGATGCTGAAGAATTGATGCTTTTGAACTGTGGTTTTGGAGAAGACTCTTGAGAGTCCCTTGGACTGCAAGGAGATCCAACCAGTCCATCCTAAAAGAAATCAGTCCTGAATATTCATTGGAGGGACTGATGTTGAAGCTGAATTCCAATACTTTGGCCACCTGATGCAAAGAACTGACTCATTGGAAAAGACCCTGATGCTGGGAAAGATTGAAGGTGGGAGGAGAAGGGGACAACAGAGGATGAGATGGTTGGATGGCATCACCGATGTGATGGACAAGAGTTTGAGTAAGCTCCGGGAGTTAGTGATGGACAGGGAGGCCTGGCATGCTGCAGTCCATGGGGTCGCAAAGCGTCGGACATGACTGAGCGACTGAATGGGCTGATTGACCTGAGATAAAAGATGCAAAAAACAAACAAAAAAACAAAAACACTAACAGTTGAATAAAAGTGGTATAATTGATAAGTGGTGAAAACAAAGGAAGAAGAGGAAAAATTTGAATACAAAGAGACTGGACAAGAGAAAAAAAAAACCTTCCTACCCAAATGTTACCCAATTGTGAGATAGAATGAAAATACTGGAGAGAAAGTGAATCCAGAAGGACACTCAAGAAACTCCAGTGCATCATGAGAAAATATCTTTTCTATGACACTTGAGACTTTAGCTAATGGCAAGATGGTAGCTACTAAGAAGCTGATCTGCCTTTGACAGTGACTTCCTTCAGCACTGTAACCACAGAGGAAGTGTCCTAGGTGGAAAGAACAAACATGAATGTGTGTGGACGAGGTTCCCCCTTCAGCTCTCCCACTGCACGATGGTTGAGCACTGTGAGTGGTGGGCAGCAATGTGGTGAGAACTACAGGCGGGCAATGATCTGTGTCCCTGCTCAAGGGAGATGTACTTTCCTCTCATATAGTTTATTTCTGAAACAAAATCATTGTGGAGAGTAGAGATGGGCTTATCTCCCACTAGTATTATTTTCTAATTTCACAGAAGGAATATATTTCATTCCGGTAATGTTCCATACATAAATAGGCAAAATTCAGAAAAGCATCATTGCATAGAATGAATCAGTATAGAATTCAAGCATGTTGAATTGTAAAAATTATTAAAATTTCTCCGTTGTGGGACTGGCTTGATACCTTCTGAGAGAGCGTTTACACCAGAGAGGGCCACTCTTTCAATCTTACATCCACAAAAACATATTTTTTTTGGCTACAGGAAGCCACCTTGTTTCAGCTTCTTTAGCTAAGTTCTTTCAGATCTGATGATCTTCGTGATGGACTGCTACGGTGAAAATAGCATTCAACTTTTCCCCTGAGCTGAACTGACAGACAAAGCAGAACTATTTTTCTCAGAGAGTTGGTGGAGGATATATTGTTTTACCTCTCCTCACTCCTGGATGCAATTTTAAAGAAAGATTGCCCCATTTTAATGTTCAACAGTCTGAAGAAATTTCATGGTCAGGGAATAATAATCTTCTCAACAAAATTTAGCCCCTCGATACCATTTGGCTATATGCCAACATGTAAACATTCAGATCCACCTTATTAGAAAATTGTTTTAATGTAGCTTCACGATCTAGTAAAAGAGACAAGAATGCAGCTTGTGAATAGAGCAAAAAGGCTTAGCTCATTTCATAGGTTTTTTTTAAAGATTGCTCCTGCCTGACTGATTTACCTAAGAACTTTATCAAGGGCAGCTGGAATTGTTGCCTGATCTATATTAATGGAAACTGAAAGGACTGAAGTAATTTGTGAACAGTTATGTGTGAAGATAGAGCTGTAACCACAAGTGGTCACCTTGCCCTTAAGCTATACAGTCCTCCCAGCCACTGGATTATGTAATGGCTATAACGAGGGGAGTCTATGAAATGGAGCATCGTAGAGTGTGGGAGGATCACCCATCAAAAAAAAATTAACCATTTTGACAGAAACTTTCCTTTTTATAACTGGATGTCCCTGAGATAGTTGGATGAGGTAGACACACCTTTGAAAATACAATTTCTCCAGACCAGTGCAGGACGGTTTAGAGCAGAAGCTGCCAAATGGCCTCGTGCTGAGTTGTGTGGGTCAGCAGTCATATTTTCCTCACACGGCAGTAAGTGGGCAGAGAAACCAAAGGCAGTCTCAGAAAACACAACCACAACACACAGCCAGCTGGCACACACTGGGATGGCCTCCCAGGGTTTATGGCCTGTTCTCTTCTGATTATTAACCTGCTGTCTATTTTGGTGGTCAGTGTCTATGCTCTATCAGCTAATGGATAGATTAAAGATCATCACTGCATATAATAAAACAACATAAGGCAGTGAGATTAATAATGCAAGAAATGGAAATTGGAGGAATATTAAAAATGAACAAAAATTTTTAAATGCAGTAAACTTAGATGAATCAGTGGCTTTCAACAGAAAATATCATATAGCTTTGAATTTCCAGAGAAGCTTCCAAACATTAGAAGGTAGCATCAGGTTTGAGCTAATGGACTGCAAATCCTCAGCTGTTGGCTGCTTTGCTGTTATAACACTTCAGATTCTTTTAGTCCTGCTGCTGCTGCTGCTAAGTCGCTTCAGTTGTGTCCGACTCTGTGCGACCCCATGGACGGTAGCCCACCAGGTTCCCCCGTCCCTGGGATTCTCCAGGCAAGAACACTGGAGTGGGTTGCCATTTCCTTCTCCAATGCATGAAAGTGAAAAGTGAAAGTGAAGTTGCTCAATCGTGTCTGACTCCCATGGACTGCAGCCTACCAGGCTCCTCCATCCCTGGGATTTTCCAGCCAAGAGTACTGGAGTGGGGTGCCATTGCCTTCTCCGTTTTTTTAGTCCAGTGGTCCTCATTTACTGTGCATTTAAGAGTAATCTGGGGAATTTTAAAAATGTCTGACACACAAGTCCAGCTGCAGATCAATTGAACAATAGTCTATTGAGAGTGGGGAACAATGTTAAGTAATTTTAAGAGTCGCCCTTGTCACTATAACTATGGGTTTTGAAACAAGCCTAATTCTTAGTTTTGAAACAAGTCTAATTCTTAATTTTAAGATCATGTCTGAGTATTGTCATTAGTTACTATCATGGGCTGAATTGTGTCCTTGCAAAATTCACGTTAAAATCCTAACCCACAGAGGGGACTTTCCTGGCAGTCCAGTGGTTGGGACTCCATGATCCCAGTGCAAGGGGCGTAGCTTTGATCCCTGGTCAGAGAACTAAGGTCCCATGTACCACATGTGTGTGCTAAATCGTGTCAGTCGTGTCAGACTCTTTTGTGAGCCAGTGGACTATAGCCTGCTGGGCTCCTCTGTTGCAATGGGGTGCCATTTCTTCCTCCAGGGGATCTTCCAACTCAGGGATCAAACATGTATCTTTTTATTCTCTTGCATCAGCAGGCAAGTTCTTTACCACTATGGCCACCTCAGAAGCCACATGCCACATGGTGTGGCCAAAAGTAAATACATGAAAGTCAAAAATAATAAAATAAAAACCTAATCCAAACGTTATTTGGAAATAGCCACTGCAGAGGTAATTAGTTAAGAAGGGGTAGTACTAGAGGATGGTGGTCCCCGGGGTGCTCAGTCTTTCAGTCATGTCTCACTCTTTATGAGCCCATGGACTGTAGCCTGCAAGGCTCCTCTGTTCACACAGCTCTCCAGGCCAGCAGACTGGAGTGGGTTGCCATTTCCTTCTCTAAGGGCTCTTCCTGACCCAGGGATCAAACCCACATCTCTTGCATCTCCTGCACTGGCAGGCAGATTCTTTGCAACTGCGTCACCAAATGGGGAAACTTTGCCATAGAAACATACAGGGTGGACAGCTTGTGACGATGGAGGCAGAGGTCAGGGAGACGCAGCGGAAGCCAAGGAAAGCAAAGACTGCCAGATAAACCAGCAGAGTAGGAGAGATGACGGGGACGGATTCTCCTTCACAGCCTCGAAAGGAACCACTCGCGCCCGGACACCTTGATCTTGGACTTCAGTCTCTAGAATCTTGGGACAGGCCATCTCTCTGGTTTAAGCCAGTCAGTTTGTTTGGGCAGCCCTTGTAAACTAAGACAGCTAAGGGTGCAATCCGTACTTTAGCTTAACTCTAAGTCTTGTTTTCTTCCTACGTACAAAGAATATGTCAAGTCTAGGGATCACTGAATTCCTCTCTCGTTTTTTCTTTGTATAATCAGATAACCTTCTGCTGTCTCTTTCTTTCCCATAGCAAGGTAAACTAGCTTATCATCTTTCTTAGCTTTCCTTTCAGTTTTTTCACTAGAATATCATTCATTTATATTCAAGCAGTACAAGAAATCTGTGGTCATCAGGGATGGTGTTCTTTATGTATGTTTCTTTAATCCTTTCATTAACACCGATAAAAGAAATAAACCTCTTCAAACATGTTGACTGTGCAGTCAGGTACTACTATGCTTTAAGTGTCCGATCAAGATTGATTCCAGTCACCTCAGTTGAGGTCTAGGAATGTGTTAGAGAGACCCCATTCCAATACATATCATGTCATGGTACTTATTTTATTGTCTGGGGGAATAATTCTCATGGAGGCATTGATGGGAAACGAATCCTTTCATAGAGGAAAAATATACACTTACTCTTGGTATAGGAAACAACATGAGGAAGAGGATTCTAGACACATCTCTTCTACTACATGAGTTCTTAGTTAATTCAAACATCAGACTCCAAGGCTCAAAATAAGAAAAGGGAACCAAAGAGAACTGAATGATGGCAGAGGTTGGTAACATCAACAGCAGCATGGAGTGGATGGAGTGTGTAAAATCTTTGTGGAAAGAGAATAGAATATTTAACAACAGAAGCAGGAGGGGAAGAGAAAGTATTGCTTATAAGGTCATATGGACAAGACAGAATAATCAAATGCCTGGGGTAAACAAGGATGCCAAAAAGAAAAGTTATGAAGGAAAAAGAATACAAGATGCTGCTGAAAATATCTCCGTGGTTTAATAGGAATAGGTATGAAAATAAGTCAATGATGATGAATCTTTGAGATTCTTTTTTTTTCTTTTTTTTTCCATTTATTTTTATTAGTTGGAAGTTAATCTCTTTACAGTATTGTAGTGGTTTTTTTCATACATTGACATGAATCAGCCATGGATTTACATGTATTCCCCATCCCAATCCCCTCCTCCCACCTCCCTCTCTACCTGATCCCTCTGGGAGATTCTTAAATTAGAGAAAAATAATAAAGGTGAGAATATAACATAAAACACTAACTCAGTCATTCCTCACTAAAGATTTGATTTAGTCATGATAGCACATGTATTCTCAAATAAATCTCTGTTCTTACTAAGCTGAACTTTAATGACCTAAAAATATATTAGTACCATCAAAAATGCTTGCATCTACACAGTATACATGGGACCCTGTAGGCACTGTTACTGAGGTGTTATTATCTGTCCTATGGGAGGGAAAGGAGGAGGTTTCATATACTGGCATTTGAAACTATAATTTTCACTGGTTTTCTATGCTTTTCACTAAAATTCATTTCTTAGTAAAATTCAGACTTTTTATTTGGCCTTTAGCTTTATTCACAATTACAGAGTTCTACAGAAAAGTCACCTGTTTTTTTTTTAAATAATATATAAATGATGCAGTTCACTGAACACTTCTGATTCTTCTCCCATCTAGGTATTATGTGGGGTTTCAATTACCAGCCCCCTTGAAATTAAGTATTGTAAATGTATTTGCTTTAGACACTATCATATGTGTGGTCACATTGAATTGGAAGTGGTAAGGACCAAAGGAAAATCCACTGTCATCTTTCCTGGCCTTGATAATCATGGAAGGATGGTGGTGGTGGTTTAGTTACTATGTTGTGTCTGACTCTTGTGACCCCATGGACTGTAGCCTGCCATGTTCCTCTGTCCATGGGATTTCCCAGGCAAGAACACTGGAGTGGGTTGCTATTTCCTGCTCCACATGGAAGGGTGTATTAAGATGAATTCTAGTCTGGGTTCCTGATGAATACAATGAGGAGAAAATTCCTTCTGCTGCCTGCACCCAGTGATCTATGATGGGCAGGTAGCATGAACCAAATTGTAAATATTTGTTGTTTTAAGCCACTGAAACTATAGGATAGTCTGTTACTTCAGTATAACATATCTTATATTGATAGGTAGGAAGGTTATAACACCTTTTATCATCTTAAAATAACTGAAAACATAAAGATCTAAGAACAGTAATTTCTACACAAAAGCAATTAACGGTGAATTCTCTTTTAACACGTCATTAAAGGAAAAGCAAAACCAAAAACAAACAAAACCAAAATAAAACTTACCTTTCCATAGGAATTTGTTTATTTGCTCTGGAAGAGTGTTATTTATTTTAGACAGAATTAAAATGAGTGGATTTTAAAGTATTCTGAGAAATCAAAGAAATTTAAAATTTTAATTGCACAAATTTAGAATTCTTGTGCTCTCTCTTGCTCTTACTCTCTCTCTCCCCTCCCTCCTCTCCTCTCTCTCAAAAGGACCCATTTTCTAGAATAAAATTTGGGGTCACTTTTTATTCTGTATAAACAGATTCACAGACCCATTTGAATTTAATAACCTTATGGAATCCCTACAGTATCCTAAGTAGTGGTGTAATCTGTCATCGTCACATGTTGACTTACATCCTCTTGCCATTCTAAAACGATTGGTACTATTGTACGCAGGGGGCATAAAGCCAATCTTCCTAACAGCTAAAGTCAGTACAATGTCACATTTGCACAAAAACCCTGCAGGCTTTTCAAATCCATTGGAAAGGATTTAAAAACTTTTCTGAATTATGTCCAAAAAGTGATAAAGGAAAAATCACAATAATGAAACACGGCTACTCTAATGCTGTATTTCTATTGGCTGCTACCACCTCCTGTGGCAAAATGACTATTTCTTAGTCTTGCAAATCATTCCTCATTACTCTCTCATAAAATTGAGTCCATTTTTATATTTCTCAGTCCTTTCCTTTTAACTCTCTTTAACAGATCTTAATTTTATTCAATTAGCGAGCTTCCATTTTGGAACTCCTTTTAATACTTTTCCCCATCTCTTACCTACATGAACACAAACAATGGCCCAAAAGTTGATCAGACAGAAGAAATACAATAATATGATGAGAAAATGTTTATGACTATTAAAGTATACAAGCAAATGGCAATTGCATACAACACAGATGTACTTATAAAATATCGGGATGGCTGAAAAGTTCATTCGAGTTTTTTCATGTTACAGAAAAGCCCCAATGAACTTTTGGCCAACCCAATAGAACATTAGCCTACAATGTAAATTAAAATACTTCTCACTTTATATTTAGATTTAAATTACGTACCCAGTGCTCTATTTATTTGCTGTAAATTTGCTTCTCTTCTATTTGAACAGATTTAATACCTTTCTATGAATACCACCTGTGTGTGTCTTGAATAAATGGGGAAATTTGTCAGGCTTCTAAATTGTTTTCTGAGGCCCCAAATTTATACTGCCACCTTATCACTTTTCCCCCTAGATTTATTGTTTATTACTTCCTAAGATATTTAGTTTTTAAAATAAAAAGATGGTAGAAAGAACTTTTCATTTCATTTCTAATAACTAAACTTTGGAATGTGAAAGCACCATATTAACAGGTGATTGCAAGAACTCTGAGTTGAAGTAAGATCACTCTAGAGAAATTTAACATGAGCACTATATGCTTATCCTTTTATGATTCTGCCTAGTGAGCAATTGGCATCTATATTTTCTTCTCTTAGATATTCTGAGAAGCAACCTCATGGCAGCATTTCATATTTCACAAGCTAAATGACAGTGTTAAAGTAGTTTCCCATAATGGAGGTGCTTCGGGAAGTTGAGAACTATTATGTGACTCATCAGCTTCAAATAATTCAGCCACTAGAGATGAAGGGTAATATCTCTTGTTGAAAGCACAGGTTGAAAGAAGTATTTTCAGTGGAAAACTTTCAGAACCTCTCTGCATAACATATAGTGCAAAATTGTGACAGGTTTATACTATGCAGTTCTACGTACTGGGTTATGGGAAACCAAATCAACAAGAAACAGTTACAGAAGAAAAAGAAAGAATGTGTAGGATGGACAGTAGGTTAATTTGGTGACTGGAGCTAATATAATGGCTTTTAGGTACATTAAATGCTTTTTTCATGACACCCATAATTAAATGAAGTAGAATAAATCATATCTTAAAGAGAAATCTGATTCTGTTATGTGTTAATTATCACCAAAATTGGATAATCACTTTGTGAAAGAGTGTTAATTCTTTCTGGCAAATAGAATGTCAGGTCCTGAGTCTGGTTTAATTAATACCTTAGTAATTAGAATACTTTATTATATGAGGGAAAACTAATTTACCCTTGTTGAAAGTTAATCTCTAATTCCACAACAGGCAGCTCAAAATGGCATTTATTTTTTAATAGTTAATGTTCTGCAAACAATGGTACTCAATAAAGGTTTATGACTGTTTAATTTACTTTTTGTTTTTATAAGCATGTGATTGGTCCTTTGCAAAAAGGTGGCATGGTGACAATGTCTTCCACTGAGATTTTCCTATCGTCATAACGTCCTTGTGTAGACACATGATAATTTATGGAGTAGAATAACATAGATAATTGAATAAAGAATGAGCTTGAAAAAAATAACATTTCCCTTCGGGAGAGAAAATGTAAAAGATCATTCTGTTGGCAGTACTGAGGGAGACTATAGGAAAGCTTAGCAAAAAAGTCTTAGTTAAAGGATAGCCACACAGACTTTTTTTCCCCTTCTTTTTGATTGTACTTCCGGCAATTTCATGTGACCTTAGGCAACTCCAGGTTTCTCTTTCCCTCAGACTTTTTCTTTCTTCCACTCGAATAAAATACAAAAAGTTAAACACAAACAGTCATAATCCTGTTATCTGCAAAGTTCTGGAGTGCAGAGGAATACTTGGCTTCCTGCAGTTCAGCAGTCCACACGCCACATTAAGTGTAACTATGGGCACCTTCAGGTAGTTCTTAGCAGACCAGTGATTTGTAGTTTGGGAGGCTGCTTTAATGGGAATTGAATTGTAAATGCAACTGCCATGAAATAGTTTGAACTGTAACATTGATGAAAATGTGTTTGCTAAGTGATTCCCTAAATTACTTTATGGAGTATAAAACATCTGCATTTAGCTAGATTCTATTTGGCTGAAAAATAAACATTTCTAAACCACCAGCTTTCGTGTCTGATGACAATAATGTACTGGAAAACTTGAAATTGCATGACAATCTAAATATGCTCTCTATTAAAAAGCAAATAGTACTGTTAGTATATGACATGTTAGATTGTACTGTTTAAAGGGTAAATTCTTCCAGAAGATATATAAATGTCATGGTATGCATTCCCACTTACAAAACCAAATGATAAACAGCACTGTCATAGATGCTGGGTTATGAGAAGGTCAATTTTGATAATAAAGTACACTTTTACAAAAATCATAGAGGAAACAGTAGTGAAACATCATTCCTTGATTTCCTCAAAAACTGAAGAAAATATTCAATACCAAATCAGTTTCGTTCAGTAGTTTTGCATTGCTGGTCCAGCAAACAATACATTTAGAATAATGCAAAGCAGATGTTTGATTCAAGAGTCCATGGATACTATACTTCTGAAGGTATTTGAGAAACAATAGGAAATTCAACCATGTGCTTCTTACCACAGGAAATTAAAGTAATACCATAATCAGTGTACTGTAGTCAGACCCAATGGAGATCAGGCTTACAGAGGTGTACAAACATATTAGTATAAAATAGCTAAGCAAAGAACATTTCATGAGCTATTTGCCCATTTCTGTAAGTTACCATCCATGGTAATCTATTTGAAGGAAATGTGACTTTATATAGTGCCCGTAAGAGACTCTCTCTCTTTAATCAAGTTCGAGCCTACTCATATAGCTCATAAGTTCCTCCTTCAATTTAAGCAGTAAGATTATTTTGATATTTATTAAATCATATAACTTTTATATTTTTATAATGATGTAACCATTAGAATAATATTTTGGCATTTTTTATTTTAGTAGATGCAAGCAATGTTAATTCAAATATTTATTGCTTATATGTAAGTAGTACCACTAACAACAGCAGAGGAACAGAAGCAATGTATTGCCATTAAATTTACAGTCAAGGATATATCCTTGACTCATTATTCAAAGACATTGGTGATCATTTGATTAACATATATTAATTTTTTGAAAAAAAATCCACATGTACATCTTATGTCAGGAGAGATTTATAAATTCATGCAGGTTCTTCAGTGAAAAGAAGGTATTTATCCTAATGCATGAATAATGGCTTGATGTGAATTTCAGTATTTCATAAAATTTTCAATGACTTAAGGCTATTCAACATATAAAATATCAAATGAATCTGTCTTAGAAAAATCATACTGCTGTATTAGAAAGTATACTTTCTTTTCTATAATACTAAGCAAGGTATTTGACTTCTTGTATTAGTAGTTAGTATTACTCATTACTTGCCTGATTATTTACATGTTACCTGATAGAATAATACCTTACTAAAGTCTGTAGTTGACACAATATTTACCTCATTCATTTCTGAATTTCTTAACATCCTCTTAATTCTCAGTCTCCTCATCGTCAGTCAAATCAAAGTATTTCCTTCATAATGAAGGTATCTTGCTACTTAGAGCATATAAATGATTTTAAAGTTTCAGTGTTAAAAGAAAAAAAAAAAAAATCTCTGGAATTGCAGCAAAGGACAATAGGAATTAAAAGGCACAGGCCTGAGAGGTCTTTGTGAAGAGTAGGCTGAAGCCAAAGAGCTAATCACCAGATTAGGGTTTTTGAGAAATACTCAAAGATAACAGGTGTGTAACTATAGAAAACCATGTTCATACACTGTTAAGGAATTTCCTTCAACATATTGTGTTCTATTCATTAGGTGCTCGGTAACTGACAAAAAACTAAGCATTATGCAATTTAAAACGTTTATTCATAGGAAACTGATGCTAAGAGAGATAATCTGTCTGTGGTCACACAGCTAATGAACAGATTTAAGTATTTTGACTTCTGGTATTTTTATAATGTAAACAACATGATATATGGGTGTCATCTACTAAAATGGTAGAGATCTGTAGAGATCCAGGTTGCTTTCAAAGGCACAGCTGCCCCAGAGGTTAGCATCCTCTTGGCCAGCATCCTTCTCCCTTTAGGCCGGCAGCTCCCTCTTCTCCCAACAGTAGAGGCCTCCTCTGGCCTTGGTCCACCTGAATCCTCCAGAAACCTGGCTGATATGAGGCAGCCCTGGTCTCGGGGGATCTGGAGTCCTTTCTCCCTGGGACATGGCACGTAGGCCATCCGCCCGTGAAAGCCCAAGGCAGGAGGCCCCCGAGCAGCCCAGGCTGTATCTGTGTCCGGGGTAAGACAGTCTGCTTTGTTTGGTTGTGTCAGAACCCTGGAGGGATGAGACTCTGCCCACATGCGGAATCATGGGGCTGTCGGGGGCTGGTGCGGGCCTGGGAGGCAGGGCTGTGCGGGCAAGGGTCACTCACCTTCCTGTAACACAGCCCCTTCTCGGATGCACCAGAGCAGCAATGGTAACACAGGCAAGGCTGGGCTGGGTGCAGCCAAGTAGAGAAGCTTGATCATGGGAATGACCTGTGGGAGGGGGATGGGGGAGGCATGCGGGAGGCTGCTGGGTAACTGGTGGGGCACTTATCTTGGCATGTGATCCCTCTGCCTACAGAAAGAACTCAAGTTAGAGTGCTGGCTTGGGCCTGAGTAACATCTTCCCCGTCACCTATTATCACCCAGGGGCCACAAAACCAAAAACATACAACAGATACTAAGAAATAAATGGGCTTCCCCTGTGGCTCCGACGGTAAAGAATCCACCTGCAATGTGGGAGACCTGGGCTCAATTCCTGGGTTGGGAAATCCCATGGAAAAGGGAACGGCAACCAACTCCAGGATTCTTGCTTGGAGAATTCCACAGACAGTGAAGTCAGGCAAGCTACCGTCCATGGGGTCGCAAAGAGTCAGACACGACTGAACAACCTTCACGCACACACAAGAAATAAATAGGAAGGAATACAAACAACACGAAAGAAAGTCATCATCACAAGGGCAGAGAACAAGAGAATAAGAAAGAAACAGAAAAGAACTATGAAAACAATGAACAAGATGGCGATAAACAGATACCTATCAATAATTACTTTAAAGGTAAATGTACTAATGCAATTTACATGTAAATGTACTAAAAGCTCCAATCAAAAGACAAAAAAAAAAAAAAGACAAAGACAAAAAAAAAAAAAGACAAAGAGCACAGTATGCTAATAAATGACCAAAGTGTTCACTGGAGAAATCAAAGAAGAAATCAAAAAATACTTTGAGACAAGTAAAAATGAAAACACAATGATCCAAAATCTCTGAGATGCAGCAAAAGCAGTTCTAAGAGGGAAGTTTATAGCAATAAAAGCCTACCTCAGGAAACAAAATACATCTCAAGTAAATAATCTAAAGTTACACCTGAAAGAACTACAAAAATAAAAACAAACAGAACCCCAAGCTGGTAAAGGAAAGAAATAATAAAGATCATAGCAGAAATAAGTGAACTAGAGAAGTGGTCCCAAACCTTTTTGGGACTGGTTTCGTGGAAGACAATTTTTCCATGGACCAGGGGTCAAGGGATGTCTTTGGGATGATTCAAAGCAAAGTATATTTATTGTGCACTTTATTTCTACTATTATTACATTGTAATATATAACTTAAAATTATACAATTGTCACTTGCCACTCATTGATCGGGTTTTGATATGAGTCTGCAAGCAGATAATTTGTTATGGTTTCTGTGCAGTCAAACCTCTCTGCTAACAATAACCTGTATTTGCAGCCGCTCCCCAGGGCCAGCATCACCACCTCAGCTCCACTTCAGATCATCAGGAATTAGATTCTCATAAAGAGCACGTGCAGTGAAGTTCATAGTAGGGTTCATGTTCCTGTGAGAATATAATGCTGCCACTGATCTGACAGGAGGCAGTGACGTGAACAATGAGGTCCAGCAACTGTAAATAAACATGAAACTTCGCACGCTCACCCACTGCTCACGTCCTGCCTGGCAGCCCGGCTCCAAACAGGCCATGGACCCTCACAGGTTTGTGGCCCAGGGGTTAGGGGCCCCTGAAATAGAGAATAAAAAATAATAAAAAAAGATCAATGAATCTAAGAGTTGGTTCTTTTTAAAGACAACAAAAATCTATAAACCTTTAGCTAGACTCATCAAAAAAATAAGGAAGAGGGCTCAAGTATATAAAAATCAGAAATGAAGTTACAACCAATACTAAAGATACAATACAAAGGGTCATAAAAGACTATTTTGAACAATTACATGCCAATAAAATGGAAAACACAGAAGAAATGGACACGTTCTTAGAAATGTGCAATCTCCAAAAACTGAATCAAGAGAAAATAGAAAATATGAACCAGATTCAAGTAATCAAAAAAATTCTCAACAAACAAAAAGTTTAGGACCAGATGGTTTTACAGTTGAGTTCCACCAAAGATATGAAGAAGAGTTAACATCTATCCTTCTGAAATTATTCCAGAAAATTCAAAAGGAAGGAATACTTCATTGTTTAAGACCAGTATCACCATAACATCAAACCAAAGATGCCACACACAAAAAAATGTACGGGGCCAATTATGACTGGTAGACATAGATACTAAAGCCTCAATAAAATATTACCAAACCAAATTCAATACATTCTAAGGATTATACACCATGATCAAAAGAGTGTTGTAAAAGGGATGAAGAGTGGTTCCATATCTGCAAATCAATCAACATAAGTCCCCACATTAACAAAATGAGCAGTAAAAATCACATGATAATCTCAGAGTCATAAAAGGCATTTGCCAAATTCATTACACATTTAGGATAAAACCTCTCAGGAAACAGGTTATAGAAGGAATCAATATACCTCAATATAACAAGGGCACATATGATAAACACACAGGAGGAGGAAACAGTAATCCACTCCAGTATTCCCGTCTGGAGAATCCCATGGACAGAAGAGCCTGGTGGGCTGCAATCTTTGGGGCTGCAAAGAGTTGGACTCAGCTGGGCAACTAAGCACATGGCATAAGACAGCCCTCAATGGGAAAAGCTGGAAACATTTCCTCTAAGATCGGGAATAAGACAAGGACACTCACTCTCTTGGGTACTCACTTGTATCCAACAGAGTATCAGAAATCTTAGCTTCAGCATTCAGGCAACACAAAGAAATGAATCAAATTGGAAAGAAAGAAGTACAACGGCTACTTACAAATGACATGATGCTATATTTATAAAAACATAAAGACTCCATCAAAAAATATTACAACCAATAAATGAATGAATTCAATAAAGCTGCAGAATACAAAATCAATATACAGAAAAATGTTGCATTTCTAGACACTAATAACAAACTGTCAGAAAAAAAAATTAAAAACAATATATTTATAATTGCATCAAAAAGACTAAAATATCTAGTAAGAAATTTAACCAAGGAGGTGGAAGACCAGTGTTCTGAAAACTATAAGAACTTGATAAAAGTAATTGAGATGACACAAATAAATTCAGTGATATGCCATACTCATGGGTTCAAAAAATATTGTTATAATGATCATACTATCCAAAGCAATGTACAGATTCAATGCAATCCCTACCAAAATTCTAATGGCAGTTTTTAAGGAACTAGAACAAATAGTCCTAAAATTTGTATGGAACCACAGAAGACCCTGAATAGCCAAAGCAACGCTGAGAAAGGAAAAAAAAGCAGGAGGTACAATGGTCCCTGATTTCAAACTATTCTACATAGCTAAGTACATAGCTATAGTAATCAAAACTACATGGTACTGGCACAAAAACAGATATAGATCAATGGAAGAAACTAAAGATCCTGGAAATAAATGCATGCTTATATGATCAATTAATTTACAAGAAAGAAGCCAAGAATATACAGTGGAGAAAAGACAGTCTCTTCAGCAAATATTGTTGGGAATCAAGACAGATATGGAAAAGAATGAAACTGGACCACTTTGTTATACCACATATACAAATAAATTAAAAATAGATTAAAGACTTAAACGTAAGACATGAACCATACAACTCCTAGAAGAAAATATAGGAAGTGTGTTCTCTGACACTGATCATAGCAACATTTTTTTTTAGATCTATCTCCTTGCAAAAAGGCAACAAAAGAAAATATAAACAAATGAGACTATATTAAACTGAAACATCTTGTGTACAGTAAAAGAAACCATCAACAAAATGTAAAGGCAACCTACTGAATGAAAGATGATATCTGCAAATGACATATCTGATAAGGGGTTAATATCCAATATATATAAAGAACACACACAACTCAACATCAAAAAGAACAAACAACTCGATCTAAAAATGGGCAGAAGATATCAACAGACATTTTTCCAAGGAATACATACAGGTAATTTACAGAGCCATGAAAAGATACTCAACGTCTCTAATTATCAGGGAAATGCAAATAAAAACCACAATAAGATATCACCTCATACCTTAGAGAAGGGCTACTATTAAAAGACCAAAAAAAAAAAAAAAAAACCCAAAAAACTAAACCAAGTAAGCATTGGCAAGAATGTGGAAAAAAGGAAACCATCATGCACTGTAGGCTGGGATATAAATTGTTGCAGCCACCACAGAAAACAGTATGGAGCTGCCTCAAAATATCAAAATTTTTAAATTATTAAACCATATGATCCATATGATCCATCAATTCCACTCCTGAGTACTTACCCGAAGAGGACAGAAGCACTAATTCAAAAAGATATATGTATGCCTATGTCCACCGCAGCATTATTTTAATAGCCAAGAATGGAAGCAAGCTAAATGCGTCTCAATAGATGAATGGATAAAGATGTGGCATATATTCACAATGCAGTTTTACTCGGTCATATAAAAAATGAAATCTCCATTTGTAACAACATGGATGGACCTAGAGGGTATTATGCTAAATAAGTCAGACAAAGACAAATGCAGTATGATTTCAATTATACGTGGAATTCAAAAAACAGTACAAATGAATAAACATAATAAAACAAGAACAGATTCATAGACACAAACTGGCAGTCACCAGAGTACAGGGGTTTTGCGGGGGGTGAAATAGATGAAAGGGATTAAGAGTTACAACCTTCCATTTATAAAATAAATGTCATGAGGATGTAATGTACAACATAGGGAATGCAGTCAATAGTGTTGCAATAAGTTTATATGGTGACAGATGGTTATTGACTTATGATGATCAACTCATAATGCATACAAATGTTGAATCACTCCATGTTGAACACCTGAACTGTTGTAACATTGTATGTTAACTATATTTCAATACAAAAAAGAAAAAAAGGCACATTTAATTCACTTCATCTCAGTACACCTAATTAAAAAGTTTTGTTTTGCTTTTTGAATCTCTCTATATCTCCTTCCCTGGTAGCTCAGCTGGTAAAGAATCTGCCTCCAATGGAGGAGACCCCGATTCGATTCCTGGGTTGGGAAGATCCCCTGGATAAGGGATAGGCTACCCATTCCAGTATTCTTCAGCTTTCCTGGTGGCTCAGACTGTACTGAATCCACCTGCAATGTGGGAGACTTGGGTCAATCCTTGGATTGGGAAGATCCTCTGGAGGAGATCTGGCAACCCACTCCAGTATTCTTGCCTGGAGAATCCCCATGGACAGAGGAGCCTGGGGGGTCACATTTCATGGGGTTGCAAAGAGTCGGACATGACTGAGTGACTAAGCATAGCTCATTACTCTCCTTCCATAATGAAATGTGCACACCTTTCTATACATTTGTTCATTCAAGTATTTGGACCAGATTTAAAACTAATAGCAAAACATCTAAGTCATTAGCAGAATCTTTCATTTATTCAAATTCTCTATTTTATGGTGCTATTACAGCCTCCAAATACTTCCTCCAGTCTAAGCAGTGCAATTCAGAAAAGAGAAAGACAAACTGGTTCATCAGCACCCTAATCTGGCATTTATAAGTATAGGCAAAATTAGTGTTTATTTTTATATACACACAGTGGGTGCCATAAAAAAAAACAGGCACAAAAAAAGAGAGAGTATGCATTGTTTTAGCCAAAGAGACAATGAATCACTTTCTCCAGATAAGGACATGAGGATCATACCATTGCAAATAAGCTGAATATCCCTGGAAACTTGTTAGTCCCACAGTTAAGCCATAGAATACATTCTTGGAGAGTACTTGAGAAATGCTTAAAAACTTTAAAAAAATTTTAATAGCTGTTCGTTACAAGTGTCTGCTACATGCCAAGCTATGTACTGGGTGATTTCAGTACAACTATAAGGGACATATTAACTCCATGTGGGGCATTATATACTTGTATGAATAGGAAGGTTAAGCAACTTGCCTAAAGCCACACAGGTAGATAGGATCAGTATTTGGCCTCAGATCTGTTTCAAATCCTGATGTCAATACTGCCTAAGGCCTTTGTAACTCTGCAACAGAGGTCTACAGCCCTGAGCATGTAGTACATCCTGATCCAACTCGTGCTAGGACTGGATCATCACACCTTCGTGAAGGTTGTTTCTGAGTGTCCAGGGAAGTGATGAGTGTCACAGTCTATCAGTCACCGGATTTGGAACTGCTGTGAAAAGCGCAGGAAGGTTGAAGCTTGAATGCAGAGTGACAGCTGAGTAAGCCCATGGGGTGGGATGGGAAGCCGATCTGGCAGCGCCCTGAGAGATAACAAGGCTCAAGATACTGAAGAAAACAGTTAAGCTAACCAATTTAATAGTGAAAACAGCCCTCTAACGTAGTTACCACTATCGTCGGCTTCATGCTACGTACAGTTCAGGAAGCTCAGAGCCGCAAGAGGAAATCAGCTTCAAATAGTGGAAACAGGGTCTGAGTTCAGACATTACGGCTTCCCTCTTTAACTAACACACTGCACCGTCCATAACTACCTTCCCAGCACACCAGAGACGCCCACTTAGTAGATATTTCAAAGGTCTACAACCCCAATACATTCTGAGCCTACTTTCAAATATTTCTTCTGTCATTGTAACTTTTGGGTGTGTTTGGTTTGTTATTGATTCTTGTGGATTTATGGCTTAAAATTCCATGTTTATTGTCTTACTTGTTGAGCTTTGGAGGAAGCAAATATAAATATGTATATCCTTCCAGTCTTCAATGAGAAACTTAACTTTTCAGATCAAACATTATGGCAAGGAAATATAGGTATCAGAGGATAAGAGAAATGAAAAAAATAATTCTGGTGAGGAAGAAAAAATAAACTCAGCACGATTGATCTAGTTTCTCTGAGCATAAACAGAAACTGTTAGCATAGCAAGATTCTTATTCCTGAACTGCAAATGCTGAGACTTTCGAGTAATTTAATTAGTCAAAATAAAAAGTTAGTATGGAAAAGATAAATTTTAGCAAACAATAAAAATTATCAAAGCTGCAAATAACTGTAGTTTGCACTCTTTGCAAATGTTATGAAATTGCATTTTCTGCTTGTGCTGCATTTTCTCAAATGGCAAATCACCAAATAAGAAATGCTGACAGCTACTCTAGATATTAGATGAACTGGTGTAAGATATACAATGGTTGTTATTTTAGTGTATCCAAAATACATTCAAAATGAACTAGAGCCCAAGGAAAAGGAATTATTTTAAAATTTGGATAAGAAACTGTTAAGATAACTATTTCCAAATATTTCTAATCTCTAAAAGAAATTTTTTAGTCCTAACAAGCAAAACTGTTTTTAATTCCATTTTTCATTTTCCTCTGTGTATGTATACACAGCCTGTTAATAGTAATCAATTGTAAACACATAACAGGAATGCTAACTTGCTTGTCAAGATTTAATAACAATTTTACTATACATAATAATTTTGGCTCACCACTTCTTTTTAAGTGTTATGTTATGTTCCTTTCTCCAGTAAATAATGTAGAATATTTCACATTACCCATTTTAACAGAAGACAGTAAAACCACAAACTTGAATATCTTACTCCCGTTTCCAATATAATTTAAGCTCTCCCTCCCCAAAATAAAAATATTCTTTTTCTACTTCATAAAAATTACATTTTCCATCATACCAAAGTGCCCCTTGATAAGCCTGATGACTTTTATCATATTTATTTTGCTCAGTGAGAAAAAATTACTTAGGAATGACCCTTTCCTAAGGAAGAAACTTAGCATCTAAATCCCCTCCTTATTCCCTAGACTTAAGATTTTAAGAGCCTAAATGAAAAGAAAACCACCTTCCATATTATATTACCCATAAAATACATATGTGCATATGAAGATATTTTTCTTTTATTCCTTGATCTGGGCATCTGCTCCCAAATATATCCTAAGATTTTTGCTGTATGTCTGTATGTTTCGTTTCATAAGAAAGAATTCTTCATGTCGGACTGGTCCCTTGGTGCATCTTGTTATCTACAAATGCAAAGTTCTGCTTCTTTTAAAGAAGAATCTCTCTGAGGAAACGGAGATAGGGAGATAGTAGTACATATCTGTTAATCCCAAACTCCTAATTTATCCTTTGGTAACCAGTAAGTATGTTTTCTATGTCTATGAGGCATTTTTTAGTTTTTGTCATACAGTTGTTGAACATGTTTTGTTAAATGTATAGTTATTTCATGATTTCATTGCTATTGTATATGATACATTTTTGTTAGTTTCATTTCCAATTGCTCCTTACAGGTTTGTAGAAATATAGTTGCTTTTAAATATCTTATCCTAAGCTTTGCTGGGCTCACTGACTAGTTTTAGGAGCTTCTTGTGGATTCTTTAGAATTTTCTGCATAACAATCATGTTGTCTTTAAATGGATATATTTCTATTACTCTAGAAACTGTATGCCTTCTATTTAAGTTACTTGACTTACAGCTCTAGCTGGTAAACCCAGTACTATGCTGAATAGCAGTGGCTGGGACAGACATCATTGCTTTTTCCTAAATTTTGTGGAAAAACAGTGTTTCACCATTAAATATAAAGTCAAGTATAACATTAGCTGCAGTGCAGGTACTTAATCAGTTTGAGGAAATTTCCCTCAATTCCTAATTAGACTTCCGTTCCTCTTGTACATTGCCCTCCTAGGCCAGTGCTTGTATCTAATCGTACTTTGGAAGGACAGATTTATTTTTTCCCTTAGATTGCATGCTATTTGGTTTTCCTGTAACCTCAGTTACTTAATAAATTTAAGAAAGTTATAACCTGGCTTTTTCTTACTGGTACATTGCAAGTAGTGCCTTTTCCAGTTCTGCTTTCAATTAAATGAAGAGTTTGTATTTCTCTTAGAAAAAAATAATATTCTAAAATGGCTTACCATGCTGCACCATTTGTAGTTCCCACAGATAGATTGCTTGCTCAGGTAAATATTAAAGAAATTCCCCTCAAATTCCATTCTCTTATGGCCCAAGAGTTTAAGCTTACTGTGATACACACCCCAAATCTGAGCCCACATTCCCAAATAAAATTCACCAATATAAATTCTTCCTCAGTATAAGTATACATTTCGTTTTTACCTGCAAGTCTACTTTGACCACAAAAATTTGGATGTGCAAACTCTTTCATGCTCCTGTAGCACAATAGCATCATTTCTTTACTTTAACTTAAATAATTCTCCCCACTCATTGGTAAGTACTGAGAACTGAAGACCATGATTCTCCTTCAGTGTTTGATATCAGCACTCTTCATAACAGCCAAAGGAAAGATGGAAACCACCCATGTGTCCATTGAATGATAAATGGATAAATGAAATCTGGTACATTGATACAATGGAATATTATTCAGCCACATGTAGAAATGAGTTACTAATACATGCTCCAACATGGATGAACCCTGGAAAAAGTATGCTAAGTGAAAGAAGCCAGGCATAAGAGATCACATCCATTTGCATGAAATATCCTGAATAAACAAAAATCCTCAGAGACAGATTAGTGGTTGCCAGAGACTGGGAGAGGTGAGGATGAAGAGTGATTGCTTATAGGTACAGAGTGTTTTTTGAAGTAATTCTTTCAGAGTAATGGAAAGTTCTAAAACTAGATAGGAGGGATAGCCATACAATATTGTGAATGTAATTCAGTTCAGTTCAGTTCAGCCGCTCAGTCATGTATGACTCTTTTTGACCCCATGGACTGCAGCACGCCAGGCCTGCCTGTCCATCACCAACTCCCGGAGTTTACTCAAACTCATGTCCATTGAGTCGGTGATGCTATCCAACCATCTCATCCTCTGTCATCCCCTTCTCCTCCTGCCCCCAATCCCTCCCAGCATCAGGGTCTTTTCCAGTGAGTCGGCTCTTCGCATCAGGTGGCCAGACTATTAGAGTTTCAGCTTCAGCATCAGTCCTTCCAATGAATACTCAGGACTGATTTCCTTTAGGATGGACTGATTGGATCTCCTTGCAGTCCAAGGGACTCTCAAGAGTTTTCTCCAACACCACAGTTCAAAAGCATCAATTTTTTGGCGCTCAGCTTTCTTCACAGTCCAGGTCTCACATCCATACATGACCACTGGAAAAACCATAGCCTTGACTAGATGGACCTTTGTTGGCAAAGTAATGTCTCTGCTTTTTAATATGCTATCTAGGTTGGTCATAACTTTCCTTCCAAGGAGTAAGTGTCTTTTAATTTCATGGCTACAGTCACAATATGCAGTGATTTTGGAGCCCAAGAAAATTAAGTCAGCCACAGTTTCCACTGTTTCCCCATCTATTTGCCATGAAATGATGGGACTGGATGCCATGATCTTAGTTTTCTGAATGTTGAGCTTTAAGCCAACTTTTTCACTCTCCTCTTTCACTTTCATCAAGAGGCTCTTTAGTTCCTCTTCACTTTCTGCCATAAGGGTGGTGTCATCTGCATATCTGAGGTTATTGATATTTCTCCTGGCAATCTTGATTCCAGCTTGAGCTTCTTCTAGCCCAGCATTTCTCATGATGTACTCTGCATATAAGTTAAATAAGCAGGGTGACAATATACAGCCTTGACGTACTCCTTTTCCTATTTGGAACCAGTCTGTTCCATGTCCAGTTCTAACTGTTGCTTCCTGGCCTGCATACAGATTTCTCAAGAGGCAGGTCAGGGGGTCTGGTATTCCCATCTCTTTCAGAATTTTCCACAGTTTATTATGATCCACACAGTCGAAGGCTTTGGTGTAGTCAATAAAGCATAAGTAGATGTTTTTCTGGAACTCTCTTGCTTTTTAGATAAATATAATTAACATTACATCTCAATGAATGTAATTTCATGAATCTAATTAATGTTACTGAATATTATTCTTTAATATTGTTAAAATGGTAAATTCTATAGTGTATGAATTTTACCATAATTAAATGTAAAGTTTCATATATGTTTATTCATCCATAGACATATAAGTATATATAGAGAGAGACAGAGACAGAAAGGAGAGTTTGCATGTGTTACTATGGTTCACTTTGTCATTAGAACTGTCCTTGCCCTATCTTTTTGTTTTATGAAATCTTATTTAGATGGCATAGCACTGGTATGCATCTTCCCTGGTGGAAGGAAAGTGGGTTGATATTTAGTTTCTATCACTTCTCTGTTAAAAACAGAGAGCATGGATTTCAGAAATTAAACTTCAGCAAATATGGCAACTCATAACTTCTTTTAATAAAAGCAGATAATTATCCCTTTAAAATGCTATTTTGACTTGAATTTCATTCTATAATTTGGGATAAAAGTGCAATATGATATTTTGTGAATATTTCTGAAGCATATATGGATCAAAACAATGCTACAGCATTCTGTGTCTTCAGATAAACAACACTTGAGGTCTGTCTGTATATTTCTTTCATTTCTGGAGGGCTGGAACAGTGAACAGAGCCTGGGAGGTAATAGTCCCTGGTTACACAGAAGTGTTCACATATTGTACAATCCAGCCAGGGACAGACTGCAGTAAAGAATCTTAATATAAACCTCTCTTCGTCTCAGAGTTTATGCAACCATTTCACTAACATTTTTTCAGAACACTTCTTCATTTCTCTCTCCTGCACACTAACATACCGCTGTTTCATCTTTTTCTCTAAAAAGATCTTTTAATGCTGTTCCTGATAAAAGTTCAGGAAAGATTATTTGGTAAAATTGTTGATTTAAAAAACTTGACCTTTCTTCTCTTAGTTGAATTCCTACTTGATGATGGCATTTTCAGTTTGATTTCTCATACAGTAATTGATTTGATGAAGGTTTAAATTTGTTTTGATATAATGGGGGAACTTAGGATGCATATGCACTAACTGTTCTCTCCTTCTTAGGTATTTAGCATTTCTCTTTAAAGTTAGAAAAATGATTCCATATTGCCAGATGGCATAAACTTTTCTAAGAGATATTGTGATAAATTAGATATAAATCTTACCTTGTCATACTCATATACTAATAGAAAAATGATTATCTAGTTCATATTAGAGATAGAGAGCCCAATGTCTATGGTTTTGATGGAAGAAGGTTGTGTGTAGGTAAGATTTCACCAGTGAATTCAAGGAAAGGGAGAAAAGGTCATCTCTGAGATGCAGTGCTTTGAGATTATGGTTTAAGTGAAAGACTCAGAATAAAATGCATGCACTCATTTCCATGAGCTGAAAGATGTACAATAGAGAATGGAACAAAATAATATTCACTCTTGTGATTAAGATGTGAAGCATCCTGATGTGTTAACTGTCTACATGAATGTGATGAGAGGATGGGGTAGGGCGCATCCGGAGTACAACTGTAATGTTTGGGAGCTTTGCCCTGAGACTGTGATTCGGATTAATTTGCAGCCATGCAGACTAACGTGGCTCAGCTGGTAAAGAGTCCGCCTGCAACGCAGGAGACCTGGGTTCGATCCCTGAGTTGGGAAGAGCCCCTGGAGAAGGGACAGGTTACCCACTCCAGTATTCTGGCCTGGAAAATTCCATAGACTGTATAGTCCATAGCGTCGCAAAGAGTTGAACACGACTGAATGACTTTCACTTCATGAAGACTAAAATTTCCTCTTCCTTTTCCTCAGCTTCTGGCTGTCTCTTTATTCTCCTCCTCATTCCTGCACATGTGTTTGCAATAAAGTTGCTGCAGAATTGGTATTGTGGTTCCAAATATTGCAAATGGTGAAATATGGTCAAGAACGCTTGGATCCCCTGAGCCAGTTAATGTGTTACTGCTGGAAGATGCAGAGGGATTCTGTTCTGTATAGTTCAAGGTAGAGAACAAAATAAGCATAAAGGTTTGTAAGTCTGACATCGTTTTCCCATTACAGCCTTACTACAATGAGACAATCCATTTTAAAGAGACTTTTAAGGCAGATTCTCTACTGCTATAGAATACAGAAGACTGAATATCTCTCTACTACATATTTACAATATGAAGGCTGAGCATTTAAACTTTGGACAAAATATTCAGGGATTTGCTTCATGTAAATTAAGGTAATCTTCCTTAAATGTTATTTGTCTACACATAGAGAATGAAGCTATATATTTCTTAATAGATACTTTTCTTAGCCTTTAGCAAGAACTATTTTTTTATGCTTAAACATATTTAAGCTAAAGATATGTCAGTGACAGTACCTTCAAACATCTGAAATGTTTAAAGAAAATCAATTTTACTAAGTCATTTTTCTTTTCCTAGTTTAAAATTTTCTTTTCATATTCAAAGCATCTCATTCCCATGAATTATGACTTTGATGAAAGAGCAGGCATTTTCAATGTGTGTAACTCATCTTTTCAGGTAAATACAAATTCAGAATTTTAAAAAAAATTTTAACCATGGAAATTGAATTTTAAAAGATTAATTTAGTAGTGGTAGAAGACATAGTATAGGATTAAAAATGTGAAATAAAGAAAAAATTGTATAAAGTAGGAAAGTGTGAAAGTGTTAGTTGCTCAGTCATGTCCAACCCTTTGAGACCCCATGGACTGCAGCCTGCCAGGCTCCTCTGTCCGTGGGATTCTCCAGGCACAGATACAGGAGTCGGTTGCTATTCCCTTCTCCAGAAGGTCTTCCTGACCCAGGATCAAACCTGGGTCTCCTGCACTAAAGGCAGATTCTTTACCACTGAGCCACCAAGCAAGCCCAGAAGGAAATTATTAAACAGGAATTGTTTGAATTTATGAATAATCTTTGTGTTGAATTAGGAAGCATTTATGATGGACAATTAAACTTAAGGAAAATAGCTGAAGTTGTATTTAGAGGATTACATTTAGCCTCAAATGTATATAGCATAAAAATGAAATTCAGACTTTAATTTAGTAAGTTCAAAATGTTAGCAGAGTAAATTCTCCAAAATAGGAAAATATTAAGCCAAAGAGAAGTTAAATATATATTATATTAATATTTTAAAAATAAAGTAAAAACTAAATTAGTTTAGGCAAATTCTGGTAACACCAATCCAAAATGCATACAAAGAAACAAAATAAAGAGTATAAATTGGGATATAGGTATAAATTCAATAGTAATTAAAAAGCCACTCTAAGAAAACCTTCAACCTATTATATGTTTAACTTTGGTGAAAAGGAAAATTACAAAAGGAATCAGATTTAACAAAGATTATAAATCAGAAAACAGAGGAAAAGCAGTTATGATGCTGTTGCATGAATCTCAGCCATACACAGGCCGAACATGAAGCAATTGTACCCATCAAAAGAAGGAAAAGAGTTTAGAATGGAAGCCACTTCAAGAAATATTTAGCAGATAAGTGTGAGCAAATGGTCATGTGGAATAAGGAAAAAATAAAAGTTGACTTTCATATTTTTAGCTTTTGGAATTTCTATACGTAGATAGTAGTTTAAAATTTGAAATAGGATATCCAGTAAGATGAATACAATTGTGATGGTATCTTTCTTGTCTAGTGAGAGAGACGGAAACAGTAGAGAGATAGGGAAGGTGGTGTGGTCTTCATAAACCAGTTTTGAAGATTAAAGCAAACTATTAAACTATTTCTCAGCTGCTCTGTAACTGCTCTTTTCCTTTCCAAATAATCACTGGGATGACCCTGAGGGATAGAATGGGGAGAAAGGTGGGAGGGAGTTTCAGGATGGGGCACACACGTACACCCATAGCTGATTCACGTCAATGTATATGGCGAAAACCACTACAATATTGTAAAGTAACTGCTGCTGCTGCTAAGTCACTTCAATCGTGTCCGAGTCAACTAGCCTCCAATTAAAATAAGTAAATTAATTTTTTATAAAAAGCCAGGGGTAGTTAAAGAAAAGCAAAATTTAGCTTGTCGTCACTACTGAAGTCTTACTAAAATAAGACTGCAGGGGGAAAGTACCTGTCAAACTGGTGTTAGTAATGGGTGGTTATCAAGCTCTGTATTACTGGGAATCTGTAGGGTTGAGATAAGCGTGCAGGATCATTTGCATTGTTTGTGAACATTCCGAAAGGATTGGATGTCCTTGTAAGTTAGCTCCAATAAAACAGCAGCTGCCTTTGGAGAAAAGACAACAGCAAAAAAATTGCCAAATGCTTCTCCAGATAATCACCGTCGCCATGTTGGTAGTAGGTATTGATTTGACCTCAGGCATCAGGAGTCTTCCCTGGTTGCAAATGTTTAAATAATGAGCACTGACCCAGCCTTAGGCCAATCTGGGATGACACCTTACTGGACCTCCGGTCAATAAAGTGTTTATATTATTAGTCCAATCAAGGTTAAGAACATTTTTTCCGTGCTCATGGAAGAAACTGTTCTCTGCAATACACATGCACAAGGAAGACGTAGCTTTTGTTACTGCCAGCAGTCATCTTATGACCATGCAACACAATTAAATCAACACATGAGAAAGAGACACAGCGAGAAAATTGCAAGCAACTGATCTAGGTCTTTGATTTAATTGGCCTAAAGCCTAAGCTACTGCTAGACTGTAAATCATGAGTCAATAAATCCATGATATTGTTTAGGCAGCTGTATTTTGCTTCTTGTTGCTAAAAGTGTATAAGCTTGAGTCTATTCCACTATTCCACTTAGGCAAACTATTTTTCTCATTTTTCATATAAAAACACCCTGGGCTATTTTACTCATCTGAATGGCTAATATAAAAAGTACAAGGACATTAAAATAAAATGTTTATCAGATTTATTATGGGTAAAATGCATTGCAAATATGCTTGCAGGAAAAAATTTTAAAGTGCAAAGAATGCTACAGGGACACTGTTTTCATTTCCTGTTTTTAATTATTTTTAGCTTTTTTAATATGCTGTGTTTATTATATTCTAGAAATATGAAAGGTATAGGAACAAAATGTGCAGCGTTTTAACAAGAATATAAACCTTATTCATTTAAATGAAAAAAGAAGTTCGCATAACAGGGAACATTGTACAGTTATAATTTACTTGCTGACAGAAAACTAATAACAAGAAGCTTATACTCATTCCAACAACATTTTCAGTTCTGGGAATTTATCCTTTGTATGAAAAGAAGAAAGAATTAACTAGACTTGTTGACTTAATTGGAAATAAAAAGACAACTGGTTTTCTTTTATATTATATGCTCATTACCATAGGGTAACCATCTAAGAAATAGCTCCTTGCATCAATTTACTGTTTTATGAATTTAAGGGAACTTAAGAAGGGTCTTATTCTATGGTGCTGAGTTATAATATTTTTCTTCAAATAAGGAATAAATATACTTCAAGAATCATCATTTAGCAAATAAGCAATTTTGTTATTGATAAAGTGAATGCTTATATTACACAGTCTGCATTAGTACCAACAATGTAAAGTAACATTAACTTTACTTTCTAATATGGTTCCTAATTTCAAATGTGCTATCTTCCCTCTATGTGGTAAAACAATATGAGATTAACATAGTTACAAAATTTGAACAAATTAGAATTGATTATACACATACCTAAAATGCCATACTTATTTTTTTACTCAGTGTATAAAAAAGTAATTCATTAATCAATCTTTCAAATGATTCTTGAGTAGCTTTCAAATGAATACAGTATTTGGGCATAGGAGGTGTGTATATGGAATTTTAAGACATATTAACCTGGCCAAAGACCACAGTTTATTAGTAATTAAAATTTTAAGTGGAGAGTTTACATAAATTCTTTATTCATTCATAGTTTATTCACTGGATAAAATATAATCACAGTAAACATACTGATTTTCATTTGTTCAGTATGAAAGTAGTGAACAAATGATTTCAATATTTGAAATTGATACTGATATTGAAATTGATATTGAATTGAATTGATATTGAAATTGAATTGAAATTGATATTGTTACCAGGATGATCCTGGTAATAAGATGAAAACATATATTGGGTAAATTTAGAAGACTACTAAATATTAATATATATACATATTGATTGGTTAAATCTTTAAAAGTAAAAGAGTATGCACATATGACATATGCGCATGAAATAAAAACTGATACAACTGAAACAAATAGACAATTTAAAGATAATAGTCTAAAGTTTCAACAAATCACTTTTAATAATTATAGACAATTATAAAATCAAGGAGCATAAACTATCAACCTTACTGACTTAACTATAGAATGATCCACCCAACAACCATTGACTATACATCCTTCATAAGCACAGGTGCAATGTTCTTCAGGAGAGATAATGCATTGCTCCATAAAATGAATCTCAAAAATTTAAAAAGAATTGAAATTACACAAAGAAATTTCTTGGATCACACACAATTAAATAAGAAATAAAACAGCCAAAGAATAAAATACAAGGGCATCTAGAAAAATTTCAAACTGAAAGAAAACAAACATAACATACTAAAATTTATTAGTATAAACTCCTTACTGCAAAATTCAGACTCAAATTGAAGCAAGGAGGGAAAACCACTAGGCCATTTAGGTAAGAAGCAAGGAGGGAAAACCACTAGGCCATTTAGGTAAGACCTAAACCAAATTCCTTATGATTATGCAGTGGAAGTGACAAATAGGTTCAAGTGATTGGATCTGATAGAGTGCCTGAAGAACTATGGTTGGAGGTTCACAAAATTATATAGGAGGCAGTGATCAAAACCATCCCTAAGAAAAAGAAATGCAAAAAGCCAAAATGCTTATCTGAGGAGGTCTTACAAATAGCTGTGAAAAGAAGACAAGTGAAAGGCAAAGGAGAAAGGAGAGATACCCGCATCTGATGCAGAGTTCCAAAGAATAGCAAGGAGAGATAGGAAAGCCTTCTTAATAATACAAACAAATAGAGGAAAGCAATAGAATGGAAAAGACTGAGATCTCATCAAGCAAATTAGAGATACAATGGGAATGTTTCTTGCAAATATGGGACAGAAACAATATAGACCTAACAGAAGCAGAAAAGTTTAAGGAAAAGTGACAAGAATACACAAAAGAGCTTACAAAAAAGGTCCTTATGATCCAGATAACCTTGATGGTGTGATCACTCACCCGGAGTGTGAAGTCCAGCGGGCCTTAGGAAGCATTACTATGAGCAAAGCTGGTGGAGGTGATGGAATTCCAGCCGAGCTATTTCAAGTCCTAGGAGATGATGCTGTCAAAGTGCTGCACTCAATAAGCCCACACATTTGGAAAACTCAGCAGTGGCCACAGGACTGGAAAAGGCCAATTGTCATTCCAACCCAAAGAAGGGAAATGCCAAAGAATGTTCAAACCAGGACACAGTTCCACTCACTTCACATGCTAGCAAAGTAATACTCAAAATCCTTCAAGCTAGGCTTCAATGGCATGTGAAGAGGGAAATTCCACACATACAAGCTGGATTTAAAAAGGCAGAGGAACCAAAGATCAAATTGTCAACATCTGTTGGACCATAGGAAAAGCAAGAGAATTCCAGAAAAACATCTACTTCTGCTTCAGTAACTACGCTAAGGCCTTTGACTGTGTGGATCACAGCAAGCTGTGGAAAATTCTTCAAGAGACAGGAATACCAGACCACCTGATCTGCCTGCTGAGAAACCTGTATGCAAGTCAAGAAGAAACAGTTAGAACAGATGTGGAACAACAAACTGGTCCAAAATTGGGAAAGGAGTACATCAAGGCTGTATATCATCATCCTGCTTATTTAACTTATATGCAGACTACATCATGAGAAATGTCAGGCTAGATTAAGTTCAAGTTGTAATTAAGATTGCTGAGAGAAATAGCAATAACCTCAGATATGCAGATGATACCACTCTAATTGTAGAAAGTAAAGAGGAACTAAAGAGCCTCTTGATGAAGGTGAAAGAGGAGAGTAAAAAAGTTGGCTTAAAACTCAACATTTAAAGAACTAACAAACTGTATACCAAAAAATTAAGGAATTTAGATATGGACAATGTATAGTGTGAATTAGAAATAGCCAAAATTACAGAAGAAAATTGAAAAACCTGAAACCCTACAGCAAATGAAATTAGTAATAGGTAATTAAATATTGAATTAGTAGCTTAAAATCTTCCTTTAAAGTAAAGCTCAAATCCGAATAGCTTCAGTGGGTAATTCCATTAGAAATTTAAAAGATATTTTTTTTCAGAAAAGAGAATAAACTTCTCCATTCATTGAGTGAAGCCTGTATGATCCTGATACCAAAGACAGACCAAAATGTAACAAGAAACCTACAGACCAATATCCCACATACACATTGATAAAAATCCTCACACACACATGCACAAAAGTAAACCAGGCAATGTGTAAAAAGAATCATACACCGTGACCAAGAGGGATTCATCTCAGGAATGAAAGCTTTGTTTAAAATCTAATAATCAATTAATATACCATATTAATAAAGTTATAAAAATACACTGTCATCCTGAGATGAAGGGAACACATTTAGTAAAATCCAATACTCGTTGATTTTAAAATGCTTAACAACTAGCAATATATAGGTGCTTCCTCAGCCTGTTGAGAATGACTCCAATTAACCTACAACTAACATGGAATTTAGTGGTAGAAACTGAATGTTTTTGTCCTAAAATAAAAAACAAGACAAGGAGGTCTAATCTGGCGCTTGTAGATTCTAGCTCTAATGAAACAAAAACAGAAAAGAAAGGGAAGGGAAAGGGAGAGGAGAGGAGAGGCAAGAAGGGAGAAAACAGGCGTCCATGTTAGGAAGAAGGAAAACTATCTTATTCATGGATGGCATGATTCTGTTTGCATAACCTCAATGAATCCATCAAAAAAGAGACTATTAGAACTAATAAATGAATTCATGAAGGCTACCTGATACAAGATGGATATACAAAACTTAATCATCCATCTGTATGCAATCAATGAGCATTGTTTTTCCCCTACTGTAAATGAGACTGCAGTAGGAGAAAAACAATAGAGAATTTGCAGTAGGAGAAAAACAATACAGAGTTTAGGAATGCCTTAGCAAGAAAAGTGTATGATGTATGCAGAAACCTATAGATTACTGTTGAGAGAAATCGATGAATATCTAAATACAAGATAACAATTGCATAATGAATGTAATAGATGGAAGACTCGGTGTTCTCTAGACAGTCGTTCCAAATTGATCTATAAATTCAACACAATTCTTGTTAAAGTACCAACAGCCTTTTATTTTGTAGAAACTGATAAAATGATTTAAAATGTATATGGAAATTCAAAGACCTAGGATAACCCAAATAATTTTGAAAAAGAGTAACAAATTTGGAGGACCAACCCCAATTTGGGGTTCCCTGATGACACAGTTGTAAAGAATCAGCCTGCCAATGCTCAATCCCTGGGTCAGGAAGATCCCCCGGAGAAGGAAATGGCAACACACTCCAGCATTCTTGCCTAGGAAATCCATGGACAGAGGAGCCTGGTTGGGTTACAGTCCAAGGGTTGCAGAAAGAGTCAGAGATGACTTAGCAACTAAACAACAGCAAACCCCATTTCAGAACTTACTATAAAGTCATAGTAATCAAGAATGTCTTATTGGCATAGGATAGGCTTATCGATGAATAGAACATTTTGATATTAGTGCCAAGGCAATTCAAGAAGGAAATGATTTTTTCCAGCCAATGATTCTGAAATAGATAGCTGCATTTAAATAATCTTAGATCCATGCCAAAAAATTAACTCAAAATGTATCGTAGACCTAGATTTAAAAACTAAAACTGTAAATTTGCATTATGACAGAGAAAAATCTCCATGATATAGGCTTGGACTAAAATATAGACACAATACCAAAAGCCTATTCCATAAACTGGGTTTAATACAAATTTTGAACTTTGGTACTTCAAAAAAAAATTATAAAAACAAAGAACAAGTCACAGACTAAGAAGAATGTCTGTAAATCCCATGTGTGATAAAGAACTTTTATCTAGATTATACAAAGAACACACACAATCCAATAATAAAAAGACAAACAACATAATTAAAACTTGGCAAAGTGAATAGAAATTTCAATAAAACATAGGAATTACCAATAAGCACATGAAATGATGCTTAAGTTAGTCATCAGTGAAATACAAAGAAAAATCCACATTGAAGTACAACTACACAAACACTGAGATGACTATACTCAAAAAATGAAAAATACCATCTTTATTAGGATATGCAAAAATATACTCAACATTGCTGGTTAAGCTATATGCTATTGTATAGGCATTTCCAAAATTAATTTGGGAGTTAATTGGCAGTTTCTTAAAAGTTAGACATAAATCAACCACACAACACAAGAATTCCATTCTTACATATTCTCCAAGAAAAAGGAAAACAATATCCATGTAAAGATTTGTATCAGTATTATTATAGTAACATTATTTGAAATGGACAAACTGGAAATAATGCAAATATTCATCAACAGTAATGGATTAACAAAATATCCAAACAATGTATATTGGTAGTTAGTCATAAAAAGCAATAAAATAGTAGTACATATTGCATACTAACACTAGTATATGCTCAAAAATGGATTAACCTCAAAAATATTATGCTTAGTGGAAGAAGAAAGATGCAAAGGATGATATATTGTATGATTCCTCTTCAGTGTAATGTTCAGAACAAGTCTGGTTATAGAGACAGAAAGCATAGCAGTGGTCCTCTGTGGCTGGAAGTGAGGCTGGTTGAAAGTTGGTATAAAGTTTCTTTTGAGGTGTTGAAAATGTTCTAAAACTAGATTGTGGTAATGGCCACACAACTCTATAAATTTACTGAAAATCATTGAATTGTGCACTTGCAATGGGTGACTTTTATGGTATGTAAATTATACCTCAATAAACCTGTTAAAAAATAGGGGGATTAAACTTAATGGACTGCCCTTCAGTAGATAGAACTAGGTAAAACTATTAATTTAATGAGAGATTTTAGTTCTCAAGTTCTGAGCTAACTTTACTCTCCCTTAAATGAAAAATCACTCTGTAGAATTTTTCATTTAAAATACAGAACAATTAAAATTTGAATATTAAAACTTACATTAATTCATTTCTGGTATGATTTATTTTTAAAAGTTACTGGCATAGAAAATATCAGGTATGCTCTTCTACAATTTCAAGTAAGTTAGCCTAAAGACAAATGAGTGCATAATTTTTGTTGGAATAATTTTTAAAAATTAAAAGGATAAAAGCATTCTGTTTTAAATGTTAATGAAAATTCAGATAATTCTGACAATTTATGTTACTGTTTATAATCTATTACATTATTCTGTCCTTTTAATCAGGTGAAGATGATGAAAAGAGAATGTAAATCATATGATGCATAAAAATAGGGAGACACATTTAATTCAATAATCACTATCTTTTCTCAATACACTGTTAAAAAAAGTTTGAAAATCTATTAACTGGGAAATGCATATAGTTGTATGGCTGAAACAGTTTATTCGGATCTTTATCACAGAGTGCATTAAATACATTTTTATTTTTTAAGTAAATGAATATTACTGCAGTTCCTTCATACTTTTGGACCATGAAAATAACTTATAACCTCTAAGGATATATCCTTAAAGTGCCTTTTCCAATTATGTGTGTTTTATTTTGACACTGCTGCCTTTCTTTGATTGCTGGCCAAGTTTAGGATTAGATGAAACAAAAAAGTTAGCAAAACTTTTGGGTGAAACGACCAACAGCAAAGGCTTCCAGCTTTGCGAGCCACACAATCTCTGATGCAACTACTTTGTCATTTGTCACAGGCAATACATAAATGAGCAGCCAATTGTGTGCTATAATAAAATTTTATTTACAAAAACAGGTGGTAGATAAGGTTTGGCCAATGAGTTGCAGATGTGATTACAAATCTTGGATTTGATTTTTAAAATAGTCAATGAATAAAGAAACATTAACTAGCAAAAGTGTTGTCCTTTTATGCCAGACCACTGCAAAGGAATACTTTGCCCAGGTGTTATGGTTGCCCTAAAATACCAATTTAAAAAAAAATAAATATCAGTTAAATAATACAAATTATTTAGCAAATTTTGAGCATTTGAGAAGCATGTTCCAGCTCTGAAAGAGAAAAGATGGCACCTTAAGAAAAGGTGGCAGGAATACACGGAAGAACTATACAAAAAAGATCTTCATGACCCAGATAATCATAATGGTGTGATCATTCACCTAGAGCCAGACATCCTGGAATGAAAACTCAAGTGGATCTTAGAAAACATTACTATGAACAGAACTAGTGGAGGTGATGGAATTCCAGTTGAGCTATTTCAATTCCTGACAGATGATGCTGTGAAAGTGCTGAACTCAATATGCCAGCAAATTTGGAAATCTCAGCAGTGGCCACAGGACTGGAAAAGGTCAGTTTTCATTCCAGTCCCAGAGAAAGGCAATGTCAAAGAGTGTTCAAACTACCGCATAATTGCACTCATCTCACACACTAGCAAAGTAGTGCTCAAAATTCTCCAAGCCAGGCTTCAACAGTACAGGAACTGTGAAATTCCAGATGTTCAAGCTGGATTCAGAAAAGGCAGAGGAACCAGAGATCAAATTGCCAACATCCACTGGATCATTGAAAAAGCACAAGAGTTCCCGAAAAACATCTACTTTTGCTTTATTGACTACGCCAAAGCCTTTGACTGTGTGGATCACAATAAATTATGGAAAATTATGAAACAGATGGGAATACCAGATCACCTGACTGGTCTCCTGAGAAACCTGTATGCAGGTCAAGAAGCAACAGTTAGAACTGGACATGGTAAAACAGACTGGATCCAAATCGGGAAAGGAGTACTTCAAGGCTGTATATTGTCACCCTGCTTATTTAACTTATATGCAGAGGACATCATGCGAAATGCTGGGCTGGATGAAGCACAAGCTGGAATTAAGACTGATGGGAGAAATGTCAAATGACAGAAAGTGAAGAAGAACTAAAGAGCCCCTTGATGAAAGTGAAGGAGGAGAGTGAAAAAGTTCGCTTAAAGCTCAACATTCAGAAAACTAAGATCATGGCATCTGGTCCCATCACTTCATGGCAAATAGATGGGGAAACAGTGGAAACAGTGGCTGACTTAATTTTCTTGGGCTCCAAAACCACTGCAGATGGTGACTGCAAGCCATGAAATTAAAACATGCTTACTCCTAGAAAGGAAAGTTATGACCAACCTAGACAGCATATTTAAAAGCAGAGATATTACTTTGCGAACAAAGGTCCATCTAGTCAAGGCTATGGTTTTTCCAGCGGTCATGTATGGATGTGAGTTTGACTGTGAAGAAAGCTGAGCACTGAAGAATTGATGCTTTTGAACTATGGTGTTGGAGAAGACTCTTGAGACTCCCTTAGACTGCAAGGAGATCCAATCAGTTGATCCTAAAGGAAATCAGTCCTGAGTATCCATTGGAAGGACTGATGCTGAAGTTGAAAGTCCAACATTTTGGCCATCTGATGTGAAAAACTGATTCATTTGAAAGGACCCCAATGCTGGGGAAAGATTGAAGGCAGGAGGAGAAGGGGATGGCAGAGGATGAGATGGTTGGATGGCATCACCCACTTGATAGACATTAGTTTGAGCAAGCTCCAGAGTTGGTGATGGACAGAGAAGCCTGGTATTCTGCAACCCATGGGGTTGCAAATAGTTGGACACGACTGAGTGACTGAACTGAACTGAATATAAAAATCTCAAACACTCCGTAGTTCTTGATGTGGCCTACACTTTAATAATTTTCACAGTTGAGTACAGCACATCATTTTATGCTATTGTAGATATATTTAAGGTAAAGTCCCAAAATAACAATAAACTGAAACATAGTATCATGTTCCCTGAAAATGATGAAGATGTCTAATTTGAACTAGATAATGACACCATTATCTGAATTCATGTAGACATGAGTGAGCAAGCTCTGGGAGTTGGTGATGGACAGGGAAGCCTGGCATGCTGCAGTCCTTGGGGTTGAAAGAGTCAGACATGACTGAGCGACTGAACTGAACTGAACTGAATGGTCTCATACAGTGCATTCTTGAGGAAGTGTGCAAGGTATAATTTTTATACCAACATTCAGTTCAGTTCAGTTCAGTTCAGTTGCTCAGTCGTGTCCGACTCTTTGCGACCCCGTGAATCGCAGCACGCCAGGCCTCCCTGTCCATCACCAACTCCTGGAGTTTACTCAAACTCATGTCCATCGAGTCCAACATTAAACATATTCAAATCTCTCAAATAAAATACAATTAGAGAAGCCAAAGGAATTTCTCCCATAACAGAAGTTGAATATAGAAAGTTAAAATAGTTATCATGCACTTGGATAAAATGTCTACTTTTCTTTCATAGTTGGGAAATGATCATGATAAAAGTTTCATGTAATGTTCCTCCAATGAAGTATTGGTAACTTTTTTTCTGTAGAGATTTCCATTGCTCTCTTACACCTCTGACATTGTTCCTTTTATTTGACAAAAGTGTCTGTGTTCAATGCAAAATAGTTAAAATAACCCGAAATTGTTTATCCTTCTAGTGTGTTCTGAATTTATAGAGGCTACTAAGAACACTGCTTGAGGCTGGGAAAATTATGAATATTTCAGTGGAACTGAAGGTGTCAAAATATATGTCAGATATGTAAAATAAATGAATGGAACTATGACAAATGAAAATTATAATGTATCCTTCTAAACAGATTTGTCCTGTTTTGGAGACCTCACTGGGGAATGGAAATGGCAGGGCTACAAGCTTGGGAAATAACAATGAATTCAAGTTTTGAAAAGTAGCGTATGGTGAAGAGAAAGGCAATTGAACCTGAAAAGATAAATATTAGTATCCATTATGATATTGCAAATTATGGCTGGTAGAGGAAAAACAGATCAGTCTCTTTTGAAGTTCACATTACATACAAGGGAATTTAACCTTATAGTTAAGTAAAAATAGAGAAAGAAAATTCATGTTGTATAAAATGAGAGTTCTAGCAGGTGGTCACTTGTTTAGCAATTACTTTGTGTTAGCCACAGCGGGATTATGGAGAGGGATTAGAGACAGTTATTACCATTAGGGATACAAAGAAGAATAGGACATAAGGATATAAGCAGTGTCTGAAAGACAGGTAACTTAACAGTTCAGGATCCTCTATGTGATAAGTACTAGGTAAGATTAAAGTTACATTGCACAGAAGCCACACTGTAGTAGACCCTGATCCAGACTGAGCTTACAGAGGTCTTCTGAACTGGATCTTAAGTGCAAGTAGGGCCCAGATGAGCATCATACAGAGAAGGGCAAAGATAAACGTGGAGACGGGAAAAGAGCAAAGACTTAACCCAGACTGAGATCTGCACACTGTTCACTGTGCTCGCATGATAGAGTGCAAACAGCCATAAAGTAAGCCTTGATCCAAACCTTGCTTCCGACTTTGAATCAGTTACTCAGCTCTCTCTGGTGTCCGATGTCCTTACTTGAAGAAGTATGGGATAAATCAGTTCTTTCACATTTTTGCCTAACTCCAATTATTTGTGACTCTTTGGAAAACAATACAAATATAAAGCATACTCCCTAAAATGCTCTTAATATTTTACTGCCATCATTGAAGTTAATAAACCTGTAGAAAGTTTTAAGGCTGGTGTAGACAATCTTGTCAGTTTTCCATATCTTCACTTGATTTTCTCCTTGAAACCAAGAACCACTTTATGAAACTCCATTTGGATATACCTACTGAAAGTCCGGGTTTGATGTACAAGACAGGGTGCTCAGGGCTGGCGCACTGGGATGACCCAGAGGGATGGGATGGGGAGGGAGGTGGGAGGGGGGAATCAGGATGGAGAACACATGTACACCCATGGCTGACTCATGTCAATGTATGGCAAAAACCACTACAATATTGTATAGTAATTAGACACCAATTAAAATAAATAAATTTAAAAAAGAAAGAAAGAAAGTAGAACCTCCATATCCTTAACTCTTACATTCTCTCCTTCCTATAAAAAGTTCTGTTTTATTGCACATATTCTCACAACTGTACTGAGTACTATGAGAAATTAATTCATAATCAACAATTAACTATATCAACTATATTAAAGAGGATTCCTTTCCAACTGTATTTTGCAAGGGATTCCTGGAATAAACCATGGTTTAATCCAGGCTGATACATTGCTAATGGTGGAATGAGATCACAATAACAGGTGGGAAGAAAGATTTAAAATGTGGGAGACTCTAAATGGCTCCTGTTAAACATACTGTGAAAACATCCTCTTATCCACATACACATATGACAAGTTCTGATGTTCTTAACTTTGGAAAGGTGCAGACAACACTGTGGCGCTTGAGTTCAAACTCAAGAATAAGAGATTGCATGTGTATATGTTCAGTCATGTCAACTCTTTGTGACTTCTCCAGGGGATCTTCCTGACCCAGGAATTGAACCCATGTCTCCTGCATTACAGGCGGATTCTTTACTGCTCAGCCATCAGAATAAGAGATTCAGTTCAGTTCAGTTCAGTCACTCAGTCGTGTCTTACTGTTTGCAACCCCAAGGACTGCAGCACGCCAGGCCTCCCTGTCCATCACCAACTCCCAGAGTTTACTCAAACTCATAATCAGCTATTGAAAAGGGATACAAAATTGATGAGCAACTAGTATTTATTCAGCTGCCAGATTTTAAGTGAGATTACTATAAATAAAGTGTATGAATATGTCTTAACTACAGACAACTTTTTCCAGAGGATTGGGTGTGACATCACACTGATGCCTCTTCTCTGAGATTCACTTGAAATATCTGACATACTCATTCAGGACATAGAAACAGTCACAAAGGTGCTGACATAAAGGGGCTAGGCCATTGCCCCACACATACTATAAAGCTTCAATTAATTCCTGAAAATTATTTGGTAAACTGAACACCACCCCTTCTCTGATGCTGTCAGAACATCCACTTACCATCTCAAAAACTACAATATTAATAGAAGTTCAACATATTTTATAGGACTTTTTGTGTTCTGGAGGCAACAAATTCCTTATGAATATATTTTTTTTTTCTTAAGCCCATTGATTCTGGTATTCACCACTCTACCCATAATTGAACGAGACTTTTACCAAAAAAGGCTATGGAATCTGTCCAAATTGCAATACAACAGAGACTCTCATTAATGCCGACAAGAAACCCCTTCATTGCAGAGGGCTCAGCAACATCCTCTCATGCCTCTTGGAGGATCTGTATCACCCATGATGACCATAGGTGGTTCATTGGCTTCTGAAACAAGAAATTGCCTTCGTCAACTTCACACTATGCCATTATAGTGGCAACTGCTGGTCACATACTCCGATCACCTGGAAATGGAGCCTCTCACAGCCGTAAACTGTAGCTCTGTATACCTAGATGCCCATTGTGCTTTGGTTCATAGAAACATCTTGCAAGGTTAGCACAACCACAGAGGCCTCCTTGCCTAAATGAAAAGTATACCCATAGGATAGAGTCAAACCTGATCCCTGGAGTTTATCCTATCCATAAGAGGAGGTACCCCTTCCTGTCCTCAGTCCCTTGACAAACAGCATGATGTTGGGGGGGCCACCCCTCCCTTGGACCAAGACCCCCGTGAACATCAAAGGTGATGGCAATGTCATGATTACGTGTGATGGGACTTTCTAGAAAACTGCCATTTTTCATCCAACTAGGATGCTCCTGGTAAAGCATGGGACTGAAATGTCAGCACGGCTAACTAAACTTCAAGCGGTCATCTGACCACATATTTCTTGGCAAACAGCAGCTCCCCTCTGAACATTTTTACAGACCTTTGGGCTGTTTCCCATCTGATCTGATCAATGGAAGCAACAATGATTTCATAGCCAAGGGTTCTTCCTTGAGGGTAAAAACTGTGGAATCTCTTCCTTCAGAGATTTTGACAATATGAGTCAAAGTCACAAACATCTTTACAACACATTCGATTGACGAGTCCTCAGCAAGATGCTCCTTATTCCTTTCAAGGCTTAGTCACAACAGTGTGACAAAACCCTCATTCCACTTCCAAAGAAACACAGTTTTGGGCTTTTGAGCAAGCCACTTAGGGGAACTTTTACCTCACATATCAGCTTAAGGCTACAGGCCACAAAGAGTCAGGTAAACCATGAGACTTACATAAAAGTTCAAATGAAAATTAAAGAAGCACTTCAGTCATCAGTCAAACCTCAGGGGCGAGATACAGTGAAGGCTTTGACTCCACCTCAAGCCACACCCCTTCACCCATTCCCCTCCTCTCTTCGGGGCAGGCTGGTTAGGAAGCCCAGATGCACCCTCCTTTGGTGTTGGTAGAATTTCAAGCCTTACAAGGTCTTAGCCTCATAAAAGAATTCTCACCATAAACGTCCGAGCACCATAAAACACCAAGCCAGTCACCCTACCTAGATACCCTGGACACCAATTGACCTTATCTGCACATTTTGGGGCCTGTCTGGGAACCTTCCTTGCTTTCTCCCCAAAAAAGCCTCATTGTATGAATAATGCATCTTTTATATACATTCTTGTTGCATGTGCAGCGTCATCAGCCTGGATATCTGAATCAAATTTGGGGTCAGGTGGCCCATCTTGCCTCCGTGGAATGACGGCAACAGCTTACCTGCAATTTTCAGCCTTCCTTGCCATGAGATGGTCCCATATGGCTATCTTTGAAATGAGGTGACATGTGTAACTTTGAGATCCAAGCAGCTGGCAGCTGGCATGTCGCGTTCGCACTTCATTTTCCCTTGCTATACAACTATGAGGCTGTGTTTTACAGTTGGTTTAATCAGATGTAAGACTTTGGGAAGATATCTGATCTGCATCGGACTACAAAGAATGAAAAATAAACTTGTATAGTTAAACCATAGTTGTCTGAAGAGCAACTAGATAAATTACCCTAAATACACAAGGTGATGGCACCTGTTGACCTCTCGATTCATCCATATGATTTTCTCACAGATGGCACGCTTCGCCCCGCCTGAATGTTATTCTAGCCCTCTCTGCAGTCTGAGCAGGTCGTCACTTTGCTGCTGTGCCAGAACGAAGTTCTTAAAGGCCTTCTGTTAGCAGCCACTGTGCATGAACTTCCTTGCTCACTTCCTGTTGTTTCAGAATTACAGAACTAGATTTGGGGAATGAAAAACCACATCTGGTAGCTCAGATCCAGCACCTTGTTACGGTGTGACCTGAGTGACCTTAGATAAAGATGGTAGGACTGGACTTTACATACGTACATATATTTATGAAATAATACAGGTTGTATGTATTAGGTTGTGCAATAGTAATTGCGGTTCTGTATTTTTGAACTTTGCCATTTGATATTGGTATACAGTCCTAAATAAATGCAGTTGTGTCATACATCATCTTAAGGTGCATTTCTTGTTTTATGTATTTTTGCTACTGAATTATTACTTGCTGTTTATATCTAGTTTAGACTACAGAAATGTTAGACAAAAAAGCAAATTTGAGAGATTGTGTATTAGAGTTCAAACTGGGTCATAAAGCAGTGGAAACAACCCTCAACATCAACAACATATTTGGCCCAAGAACTGCTAAGGAACATACAGGGAGTGGTGGCTCAAGAAGTTCTGCAAAGGAGGCAAGGGCTGTGAGGATGAAGAACTTAGTGGCCAGCCATTGGAAGTTGACAAAGAGAGCACCAGCAAAGCTGACCCTCTTACATCTGCATTAGGCGGTGCCCAAGAACTCAATGCTGATCACTCCGCAGTCGCGGCACCTGAAGCAAACCGGAAAGGTGAAAAAGCTCAGTAAATGGGTGCCTCATGAGTTGGTCACAAAGTAAAAAAATTGTCATTTTGAGGTGTCATCTTTTCTTATTCTACATAACAACAATGAACCACTTCTTGATCGGCCTGTGATGTGCGATGAAAAGTGGATTTTATATGATAACGGTGATGACCAGCTCAGTGGTTGGACCTGGAAGAACCTCCAAAGCACTTCCCAAAGCCAAACTTGCACTTAAAAAAGGTCATGGTCACTGTTTGGTGGTCTGCCACCCTTCTGATCCACTAGAGCTTTCTGAATCCCAGTGAAATCATTACATCTGAGAACTATGGCCCACAGATCAATGAGATGCACTGAAAACTGCAATGCCTTCAGACAGCAATGGTCAACAGAAAGAGCCCAAATCTTCTCTGCCAAAATGCTGACTGCACGTCACACAACCAATGCTTCAGAAGTTGAACTAATCGGGCTATGAAGTTTTGCCTCATCTGCCATATTCACCTGACCTCTAGCCAACTGACTACCACTGCTTCAAGCATCTCAAAAACTTTTTTTCCAGGAAAGTGTTTCCACATCAGGATACAGAAAATGCTTTCCAAGAGTTCGTCAAATCCCGAAGCACAAATTTTTACACTACAGGAATAAACAAACTTATTTCTTGTTGGCAAAAATGTGTTGATTGTAATGTCCTATTTTGATTAATAAAGATGTGTTTGAGTCTAGTTATAATGATTTAAAATTTAGGGTCCCAAACTTCTATTACTTTTGCACCAATCTAATATGAGATGTATGAGATAATATGTATAAATACTATGTTACATTATATATAAGTTAAGTTAATATAAGTTATCTATATGAGATAAACATGAACACAAAGGGGCCCGTGCTAATTTCAAGAACCTTTACATTGTATTTCCTCTCATTATTATTGTTGCTATCATTGCTATTTTTCCTTGTCTTTAATCCAAAATCCATTAATTTCTTAAAAATAAAAAAAAATTGATAAACCAAATTATTTCCTGGGTAGGCATTTATTGAATGGGATGTGGCTTTATCCAGCTGGGACGGAGACTGAATCAAGGATGAGGAAGTTTTTGACATAGATATCTTCCTTTATAGACAGGGCACAGTCAAACTAAATTCAACATGACATCATTGGTAAATGGGACAGGTAACAAGATGTCCCCATTCCCAGGACATCACCTCAGCGTGGGGACAGAATGCTGCCAAAATCTAACGGGCTCAGATGAGAAAGTATTAAAAGGACATTATTTTTATCACCCCTTGCTATAATTTGCACTAACATTTTAGCCTTTATCTTTTTTCTACATTTATGTCTTATGATTCTCTAAAGTATTTATTACTATGAATATAATTGACTTCTGTTAATGCAAAATGAAGCTCACACAGGGTATATGACTGGGATAAAATTCCTTAGTTAGTTAAAAAAAAAAAAAAAAGAAATGAGCTAGCTTTTCTGACTTCCTCTCAGTCATTCTGTCTTCTTTGGGGAAAAAACAATCTCAAATATTTTGCTCATGGGTAGTGTGTGACATATAGGAGATACATCAATTTTATCTAGAAAAGTACAATTTTCCATAGAAAAATACAACACTTCCTCCTATTGCTCCTTTGTCTGCCATAGAATGGTAAGTAGGTAGTAAAATCAGCATGTAAGCCTGGGATTGGAAATAGCAGATGAGCAGTCAAAATTTCATTAGAGAATATGAAAAGACAGAATAGAAGGAAGAGGGAACCACTGACTTTCTGTTCAAAATATCTGACATATGTGGCTCACTCTGCTTTTGTTTTACAATGAAAAGTATTTCTATTTTGTTTTTCAGAAAGAGACCAGTTTTGAGGTACAGGAAGATTGCTATGCTGAGTAATAACAGCTGAGACTCACTTTGCGTGTGCTACGCAGCTCTGCATGCGAAGTCACTTATTATTCCATCAGACATGAAGTGTCCGGGCACAATGATATGCTGGAGCCCAACGAGGCATTGGTTTTCATTTATGAGGACAATTAACACAACGGGCTTCCCTCTAGCCTGTGGTGTTGATAAATTAAGTAACTCCTCTCCTGCTACAGACAAGTCATATTGGGCAGCATCAAAAGCTTAATGTTAAAACCAGTCTACTCAGCTAGATGTCACTTTTCCATTTCTTCCTTTTAAAATCCTCATTATAAGCAAAAACACATCTTCATGGAGAGATTCCTTGCTGATGAAAACACAAAGGTTTCTATTAACTAAAGCAAAATAAATGCTAAACAACTTATCACCAGGATACTCTGAAACTATTCTGTCAGCTCCTCCTTAATGGAAGTTGTCAGTGATATAAATGAGAAAGCAGAAGCAAGTAGTCATTTAAAATTGCCAGCCTTGGGAGAGGAGGGGTGCTGAAATGTGCAATTCTGAAGATGCCCTTTATCTTCTGAAGCAGCGTGAGAACTTCAGGAGTATTATCTTTTATAGCTCAATGCCACATAGAATGGTAGATGAGGTGGTGGGGCAGAGAAAACTGAATCTATAATGAGGATCTCAAACACATTTGGCCATGAATCAGGGGACAGGCCTTAAAGGTAAAGCTGAGTCTATAATAATAATGTGAATAAAGTCTGTCACTGTCCTCATAATAACTAGATCACTTCAATGACCATTCTTAGCTTTAATATTATAAGATAAGGACTGTGGTTGATGAAAGAACAATACTTGTCTTAAGGAGAAACTCAGCCAGAGCCATGCAGAAACATTAATCTTATTGCCAGATCTTCTGATTCCTCTAAATAAATCACAAATATATAATTAATACAAAATTTTCCCAACTAAGACATTAATGATGAGAAAAAAAGAAAGAAAAGAGGGAGGAAGGGAGGGGGAGAGGGAGGACAGGAATGAAGGAGGAAGAGAAGAAATACATTCTAGTCTGGTTTTGAACTCTAAGCTTCCATTTTGCCACCTCTGATTAGGTTAGTGCCCTATATTTTATTTTTCCAAATAAAAGACACATATATTTCCAGCAATAATACACTCTCAATAATCCCTGAGAGGTAGTAAAGTGATCATTTTCTGAGTGGCAAATTTGAAATGCATATGCTGAAAATCTATGTGAGGGAATACATTGCTCAGTTGACAGTTAAACCATGTACATTGCAAAGAATCATTCATTATTGCTACCTGTTGGAACATGTAGGAAAACTCCCTAGAGGTGATTTAACTTTTATTCTGGATATAAAATGCTCTGAAAATAAATTTAACTACCAATGATGGCTCCTAGCCATAAGACTAAAATTTAAGCAAGAAAGTGTATTCATGGCAGAATGAATTTGTGAATGTTTCTATTTGTGAATGGCTCTGAATATACACATCGTGAATGTCACTGGCCTAGTATGATCAGATGTCTTAAAAATGTCATTAGGATTTAATTTTTTATTAGGATAATAAAAAAGTTTATTAGGATAATAGTAAAAGTTTATGGTGGTTAGATATGTGTGAGAGAAGAGGACTATAAATATTATCAGACATACTTATTAATTAAAAAATAATTTTACTTATGTATAACATGCAAAATATATATGTAACTGACAATCTTAATGGAGCTCCAAAACATTCTTAGTCTACAATTTAGTGTTTGGTCTTGAATCATCCTTTATGCTGATTCTACACATATACTGCACTCTCTTTTAGGCTTTTATGGTCAGTTGAATAGACTATTATTGTCATGGAACAGATCAGTTATTCCCCCACAGGTCATATTCCTGAAAAAGCCATATTCCATGCTGCTACAAGTCAAACTAACAAACCAACAAGCACTTTCTGGACACTTGTTTAGTGGATCACCTGCTCAAATCCACAGGTGAATTTCTGGAGCTCAAAATCTAATTGTAGACCTAAGATACAGTCAAGAACAATCAGAGAACAAGACGACAGGTGAAGAAACAGTACTCAATTGTTTCAAAGAGAAGAAACATCTATGTGACTTAAATAATCAGCAGGGTTTTGATGGAGGACACAGGCTAAGCCACATTTTGAAAGTTTAGTAGAATTTTAGTGAGTGGAAAGAAGCAGAAAGAGTCATCAATACAGGAAGGCTGTTCTTTATCCCAAGGGGTTAATGAAAGTGAAAGTTTAAGTTGTGTTGGACTCTTTGCAACCCCATAGACTATACAGTCCATGGAATTCTCCAGGTGAGAATACTGGAGTGGGTATCCATTCCCTCCTCCAGGGAATCTTCCCAACCCAGGGATTGAACCCAGGTCTCCCACATTGCAGTTGGATTCCTTACCAGCTGAGCCACAAGGGAAGCCCAAGAATACTGGAGTGGGTAGCCTATCCCTTCTCCAGCGGATCTTCCCAACACAGGAATCAAACCAGGGTCTCCTGCATTGTAGGTGGATTCTTTACTAACTGAGCTATCAGGGAAATGGGATTAATAGCAGACACTTAAATAGAATTTGTTCTTGGAATATGGTGGTGGTTTAGTCACTAAGTCGTGTCTGACTCTTGTGACCCCATTCCCTTGGGGTCCATGAGCTGGCTGTTAATTTACCTCACTGTATTCAGACTTTCCTAGATATTGAACTACCAAATGTAAGTAGAGCTATTTTCAAGCATTTGGTAGTGAGTAGTCACCTGGCTGTAAGGATACTTTCGATAATGAGAGAAATGTTATATATCTTAGCATTTTATAGCATAGCGTGTGCATTGGAAAGGATCTCTAAAGAAAGAGAACCAATGGGATATATGTGTATATATTAAGAGATTTTTTCCCCCAAAGAATTGGCTCTCTAACTATGGAATCTGGCAAGTTTGAAATCCATACAGCAGAAAAGTCCAAAATTTTTAAGATAGGTCAATAGGCTAGAAACACAGTCAGGAGCTTATGCTGCAATTTTCGTGTAGAATTTCTTCTATTTTTACTCTTAAGACATGTCAACTGATTGGATAAGGACCAAAACATTATCAATTTATTTAAAGTCAACTCACTGCAGGTGGCAAACATTTCTACAGAATACTTTCATGACAACACCTCTATTAGTATTTGTTTAAATAGCTAGGTAATACAGCCTAGTCAAACTGAACCCAAAAAATTAACCATCACAACACGATGGTATTTATAGTCTGTGGATTCTGGAGTTAGACTTCCCAGAATTGGATCTGAATTCCACCAGTATGTGAAGCCGGGCTTCTCAAAGTGTTGCACACTTTTGTTTTGAAAATAAGAATGATAATAGGATAACCTACACTGTGAGGAAGTTTTGAATATAAATATGCTAAAACTATAGGCTCTGAGTAAATGAGTATGTTCATAATCCTAAGTAAGGACAACTTTAATCAACCAAATTTGATACGTGACACCTTGTTTTCACACCCCACCTCTTTGTGATCTGGGTGCTTGGTACTTAGTCACTCAGTCGTGTCCAACTCTTTACGACCCCATGGACTGTAGCTGTTAATGGTGTGGAGGCAAAAACATGGGAGATAGATAAATGGAGAATTTAACGTACTTTATTTTTTCCCCAAATTCTTCTCTATATCTTAAGAAAACTTTACATCAAGTTGTTTGTTTATTCAGTTATCTAGTTAATTATTCCGACTGAAGCCTTTGGTTTTAACTAAAATTTATGACCTATAAGGGAACAGTAGCCAACGATCTGAAAATATTTACACCTGAGACATCTTTTTAGACTAAGTAGCACTTAAACATGTTGAAAATTTATATTTATTTTGTCTCAATAATGTAATGAGTCAATCCACAAAACAAGAGTTTCCCAAAAGAAGAAACAAAAAAATTAACTAAATCTTTTAAAAAAGTGAAAATAATCATGAGTCATAAACATTCCCAAATATATTTTAGAATTTTGAGAATGATTCTCTAGTATAATGTGAGATATGAAATGGAGATTCATCTGAATTCCAGAGCTTTATGACTGGTTATAAAATTTTAATTCTGTTTGAAGGAAAGACTTAAAATATCAGCAGCCATAAAACTAGTCAGAAATTTGCAATCTGAAATATGCTGATAGACATTCAATGTAGAGTTCTAGATTAGAGGTTCAAAAAGCACAGCATCACAGCAAAGCACTCGAAAATTCCTAAAGTAAATAAAGAGTTTTAAATTTCATATTTACAAAACACATTTGATCACAGAGTTTGTCTGTCTACCATTTACCATAGATCCTAATCTGTTCATTCTTAAGGTGTGGTGGAGGATAAAGATTTAGTGCAGACCTACTGTTCTAAACAAGCTTCTCAGGTAAGTGTTTTGATTTTAGAAATCTGAAAAACATCCACATACATACACCATGAAACAGGAAGTAGGAAAGCATGTTGGTGCCATGAAAGAGAAACTTCTGCAATGATATCTGTTGATGTGATCTCACAGAAGAGAAAGAAAATGAACTTTCCATATCAGAAATGTTATAAAAATTTCCCAGGAGAACTACTGTCAAACTACAGTTTGCTATCTATGTGTAATTGTTGCTAAACTTACAGACTCATTTCTTTAACTCATGGAAATAAGCTAATTAATCTATAACTCAGCTGAAAGGAAGTGTCTTCACTCTAATGTGGCTCTCTAGAAAGACTGACAACTCTAACAGTATAATGTGGATATAGTCCATCTCTTACTGGTCCTCCTTATGCATTCTGGGCACATATAAAGTTTAATTACATTACTCTTCAAGATTGTAGTTTGGAATCCTCCAAACCAGGTCCAGATAAACTATCTGAATGACACTTATCCTTCGTCTTATTCTGTGTTGCATTCAAATGCAACCAGGTGTGGATGCAAATGTACACAATTTTTTACATCTATATTTCAGGTACAAGGACTTTAGGATGAAAATGAGTCAAAATCCTACAGGACTTATAAAATCGTAAAGAACTTAAAATATGTAAAAAAGGGGTAATTATACGAGGTATTTCATGTGTTAACCAACCTTATTGTGGTAATCATTTTGCAACGTATACATCTATCATCAAATCACCCGCTATATACCTTAAATGTCAATATTATGTAACAACTACTTAGTCACTCACTTGTGTCCGACTCTTTGCGACCCCATGAATCGAAGCACACCAGGCCTCCCTGTCCATCACCAACTCCCGAAGTTTACTCAAACTCATGCCCATCAAGTTGGTGACGCCATCCAGCCATCTCGTCCTCTGTCATCCCCTTCTCCTCCTGCCCCCAATCCCTCCCAGCATCAGGGTCTTTTCCAATGAGTCAACTCTTCGCATGAGGTGGCCAAAGTACTGGAGTTTCAGCTTCAGCATCAGTCCTTCCAATGAACACCCAGGACTGATTTCTTTTAGGATGGACTGGTTGGATCTCCTTGCAGTCCAAGGGACTCTCAAGAGTCTTCTCCAACACCACAGTTCAAAAGCATCAATTTTTCGGTGCTCAGCTTTCCTCACAGTCCAACTCTCACATCCATACATGACCACTGGAAAAACCATAGCCTTGACCAGACGGACCTTTGTTGTTAGGGAGCTGCTATTCAGAAAAGAGAGACACCTTAAGGCTGAGGGAGTTTCGTCAGGTCCCTGCCCCACAATACGCATTTTTGAGATAGATATGGCACGAGGTATGCATCCCCTGCCATAAAACAATTGACATGAATACTGGTTTGTTGAGCCATTATCAGCCCAAGGTTTGAGGAAAAAAAAAAAAAAAAAAAAACCACACACACACACACCTGCCACTTGCAGGCTGTTTCCTCCTGCCACACGGGGACCTCTGACCTCCCTACAGAGGCTCTCAGACTTCACACTCTCGGACGTCTGCCTTGCACAACTGCCTGAAAATTGAGAAATTTGCTTTTTCCAATGTGGTGGTTTATGTCAGGTTCTATGGTACCCTGAGTCGCCACACCTGAAAATGTACACGTGTTGTGATAGGAAGTCAGAAAACCATAAAGCCAGGATATTTTGCTATTACCCAAAGGAACAACAAGCAGCGGTAATATAGGCAAAGTTGGCTTTTAGCATATATCTCACTGTTCAAGGGATATCTGTAGAAAGAAGATCCGTTAATTCCCAGGATCCAGGAGAAGGAGTTTCTGTGAGAACTTTGGTGCTGTTTATGCTCATGGTTTATAATGAAATTTTGTGAATTGTCACAACTTATCTACTATTATTTGGGTTACATTTACTGTCAAAATACTACCTGCTTTTCTGGGAATAATATTCTACTGTCCATATTCAATGTGCCTGTTTGGTTTTACTTTAAATCAAGCTCGCCAGTCAGTTGACTTTCTCTTTTCTAATGTCTACCTGAAAGGATTTAAAAAAAAAATTTTCCCACCATTTCCTCCCTCTGTTCTGGCTTTACTTGTCATATCCAACGCTGGCTAGAGTCAAGTCAAACTTTTGATACACAAAGATGGAATAAGCATAGTGTGGCCTTTTGAGAATATTTTAACAAGAGAGGCAGAATGTAAACAAATAATTGATACATGTGAGTGAGTGAACTTCGCTTAGTCATGTCCGACTCTGTGTCCCCACGGACTGTAGCCTCCAGGCTCCTCTGTCCATGGAATTCTCCAGGCCAGAATTCTGGAGTGGGTATCCATTCCCTCCTCCAGGGGATCTTCCCACCCAGGGATTGAACCCAGGTCTCCCACACTGCAGGCAGATTCCTGACCATCTGAGTCACCAGGAGGACAAGTAAACAGTACCATAAGAAATTTGATAGAAAGTGTTCTGAACACACAAGTGATTGATTAGTGATTTGTCTACAGAGTTGGGGTAATATTTGAGCTGAATATTAGGTGATGAATTTGAGACTAATAAAGAGGAATCACATAGCAGTGTGAAAGTACAAAATCGGTTGAAAGAACAGGAAGTACCCTAGCCTTCCATAGCCACAGAGTGGGACCTCAGGAAGCAGTGTAGGTGGAAGACTCAAAGGAGCCGAAGAGTCTTATCTTCTGTGTTAACCTGTTTGGCAATTATTCTGTCAATGATAAGGAGCCATTAAAGATTTCTAAAAAGATACTTTGCTGCACACTACTATGTTTGGTGAATGTAAGAGGGGACAAAGCAGACTTTTGGATGCATTAGTCAATAATTTGGAAGTTACATGCATTGAACAAATGCATGGAAAAATCTCCAAATTTCTATTTCAATTGGTTCTTTGCAGATATATGTATTTTAGATAAATAATGATTGTAGAAATACTTCCAAAGTCTAAATGTAAAGTTACTTGTGTGTATTAACAATGTTCCTATACATAATTTTAAGTATATTTTAATAAAATGTATTAATTTACTATTATACAATATAAAATAAAAATTGGGATTATATTAGTAATAACTATTCTTTAAAAATCTTTCTCAGATACATCAAAAAAGAGAGCATAGGTTGTATTTGTGGTGATTCTCACATATTTCATAGCACTGTGTATTCCTATAATGCCTGAGATACAAAATTCATCATATAATTTAATTTAAAAAAAGCATTTTGTTACTAAAATAATAAATAGCTTTGACTTTGGACTCAGTCTGAACCAAACTGAAAGTCTTATATTAATCAAAAACATTGATTTTGTCATAATAACATAAAAGGTCTAGAGTGCTGTTGATTAGGTTCAGATTGGTAAACCAAGACAATATGCCTTCTGTCCATAGTGTGAGGAGCAATCTTTGGTATGTCATTAAAATTAAAGATTATTTTTCTGCTACTGTTTGGAATCATTTGTCATTTATTTATTAATAAATCTGTTACTAAAAATCAGCTAAGTGCATTTGTTCTGAAAACTCTTAATTAGAACTAATTGCTGTTCTCTTTAGGATTCTGGGCCAACTCATCATTTTGCAGTGATTTTTAGTGGATAATTTTCAAGCTATTGGAAAAGGTATTTAAAGGTGATATGCTCATAGACAATTTAGGTTTATCACAACACTATGGCAGGTCATTTTTACTGTCTTTTGCCCTATCTCCTCTGCCTGTTTATTCTTCAGAACAAAGAGGCTTGCCAATTTTCACTTACAGGCAATGCTGACCAAGTTTGAAATCTTTTTGATTAGTTACAATTAGCTTTGCAGGAGGGAAAATGAATTAGAATTGTATAGTTAATGGTCTCCATGTAGATAGGTAATAAGAATTGAAGGAGTTGCCCTACTTATAAATCAAGATATTTAGAAAAATGAGTTTATGTGAAGGTGATTAATTATGCACAGTTGTAAAACAAGTATCTTTTTATTTTATGTAAATTTGTTCTTAAGGACAAAAAAACCTACACATGGAATTTCTTTTTAAACTATAGCCACTATGTAACTATATAAATTATAGAATATATTTCATGTTAAAATATGCCAAATGATTAATTATCATACTAATGCAAGCAAATCAAAGAAAAATAGTATACAATACCACTTATATGTGGAATCTATAAACTAACACAAATGAACTTATTTATAAAACAGAAATAGACTCCCAGATATAGAAAGCAAACTTATGGTTAGTAAAGGGGAAAGGGTGGGGAGGGATACATTAGGACTTTGTTTAAAATATACATACTACTATATGTAAAATAGATAAGAAGGATATACTATACAGCATAGGGAACTATATTCAATATCTTATAAAACCTATAATGGAAAAGAATCTGAAAAAAATATATACGTATGTATCATTTTGCTGTACACACAAAACTAACACAATATAGTAAATCAAATATCTTCAATAAAAAAAACTACAGCCACAATGTAACTATATAAATTATGGAATATATTTTTTGTTAAATATGCCATATGATTAATTTGCATTTAACTTTAGACTCTATAGACAAGGTCAAGTTATATTTATAGGTATTAGATTTGGAAAGAATCTAATGATATACAATTTTTAAGGATATTTTCAGTTGCTATTAATTCTGAACACTTCCTAACTAAATCAGGTAGGTATTCATGTAAAAATATTTGGAACCGAATGTTTTCCACTTGTGTATAAGTATTCTGACCTTTGCTTAAAGGCAATGGCCTTCTTAAAAAAGGACATAGTGAATAAAACTGACTTAATAAGAACTTTGGCCAGCTGATGTGAAGAGCTGACTCACTTGAAAAGCCTCTGATGTTGGGAGGGATTGGGGGCAGGAGGAGAAGGGGACGACAGAGGATGAGATGGCTGGATGGCATCACCAACACAAGGGACGTGGGTTTGGGTGGACTCCGGGAGTTGGTGATGGACAAGGAGGCCTGGTGTGCTGCGGTTCATGCGGTTGCAAAGAGTCGGACATGACTGAGCAACTGAACTGAACTGAATTGAATAACAAGCACTATAGTGTGGATGCCGACATAGGTATAAACCATTTAACAGGACAGAATGACTCAGGGTGCTGGGATAATATGAGATAAAACAAATAATTGGAAAATGATCCAGGCCAAATTAAAAGGATCTTACTAATGATCTGATAGAGTAGAAAATGGCAATCCACTCCTGTATTCTTGCCTGGAAAATTCCATGGACAGAGGAGCCTAGCAGGCTACAATCCATGGGGTTGCAAAGCCTCAGACAACAGTGAGCGTGTGCATGCATACACACACACACCCACACAATGATCTGTAAGCTAAAAATGGTTACTTTACTTTTTTCAAGGGAAATGTTTAAACGTAAAATACAAATGTTAAAGTTCATAGTTTTAAGTGTTCAGATCTTTTACTACCTTAAATTTATTCAAAAAACTTTTTAAAATATACAATGCCATGAGTTATTAATTTGAACTCAGCCTGAACCAAAGTGAATGCCTTATTAATCAGAATATTATTTGTAGTTAGTAATATTTATATTGAGATACAAAGATTTGTACTGAGATAACAAAGATTATAGGTTAGGTACCTCAGGATATGGCCCAGTTTCACCAGGAATGTTCCGGTTTACAATTCTATTCTTGTGGCTTGACAATAAAGTATAAGTTAACCAGAAATGTAGTTCTATGTAACTTGGCAAAGGACTAAATGAGTCTATGGTGAAGGATATTGCCTTTGTGGTGAAAAAGCTCTCATATCTGTTACATAGATAGTGCCAAATTTTTCCCAAGAATTGTGACAAAGCTGTTTCTCCTTTGATTTTATTTCCTTAATAAGTCTTTCCATATTTCCTTTACATTCAGGATTCTCACTTCCAAAATTATAGACATATTATAAATGTTTTGTTTCTAAAAATATTACATTTTAATTTGACACAATTTGTTTTAAAGAGGACTTGCTATCTTCCATCTTCTACCTTTTGTTACGAGGATACTTATCAATACTGCTTCCAATAAGTTTCAGAGGAACTTAAGGAACCAGAGATCAAATTGCAAACATCCATTGGATCTTTGAAAAAGCAAGAGAATTCCAAACTTCTGCTTCATTCACTACACGAAAGCCTTTGACTGTGTGGATCACAACAAACTGTGAAAAAGTCTTCAAAGATGGGACTACCAGGCCATCTCACCTGCCTCCTGAGAAATCTGTATGGAGCTCAAAAAGCAACAGTTAGAAGGGACATGGAACAATGCACTGGTTCCAAATTGAGAAAGGGGTACATCAAGGCTGTATATTTTCACCTTGTTTATTTAACTTATATGCAGTGTACATCATGTGAAATACCGGGCTGGATGAAGCACAAGCTGGAATCAAGATTGTGGGAGAAATATCAATAGCCTCAGATATGCGGATAACACCACCCTTTTGGCAGAAAACAAAGAGGAACTAAAGACCCTCCTGATGAAAGTGAAAGAGCAGAGTGAAAAAGCTGGCTTAAAACTGTGAGGCGAGCAGAAGTAACGCCATGGCAGGCAGCTTAGATTAGGAGTAGGCCTTCCTACTTCTGGGTGGTAAGATTATCAGGCCACCTGGATACAATCAATCAGCTTTCGCTTAACACTGAGGGCTGTTTGCCAAGTAGGAAATTAGGAACGGGGCGGAAACCCCCCTGGGAAAGTCCCGCGCACGAAAGTTTTGACCAATGAAATTGCTTTGCAAACTTGTAACCAATCCGCTTAAACCAACTATCAACGGCCTGTGCTCACCCTATAAATTTGTGTAACAGCTTGGGCTCGGGGCTGTCTGACCCTACACCCCTGCGTTGGTTGCGGCAGGAACCCTGACTCGAGTCAGCAGTAAACTTCCCTTTTTGCGAGTTGCATTGTCTTGGAGGCCTTCTCTCTTCCCGCTCGGGGATTCGGACATCGGGCATAACAAAAACTCAACATTCAAAAAATGAAGACCATGGCATCTGGTCATGTCACAGTAAGACATGGCATCAAAGTCACAGTAAGAGACTTTATTTTCTTGGGCTCCAAAATCACTGCAGATGGTAACTGCAGCCATGAAATTAAAAGACACTTGCTCCTTGGAAGAAAAGCTCTGATCAACCTAGACAGCATATTAAAAAGCAGAGACATTATTGTGCTAGCAAAGCTCTGTCTAGACAAAGCTATGGTTTTTCCAGTAGTCATGTATGGATGTCAGAGTTGGCCTATAAAGAAAGCTGAGTGCTGAAGACCTGATGCTTTTGAACTGGTGTTGAAGACTCTTGAGAGTCCCTTGGACTGCAAAGAGATCCAATCAGTCAGTCCTAAAGGATATCAGTCCTGAATATTCATTGGAAGGACTGATGCTGAAGCTAAAGCTCCAATACTTTGACCACCTGATGCGAAGAACTGACTCCTTGGAAAAGATCCCTATGCTGGAAAAGACTGAAGGCAAGGGGAGAAGGGGACAAAAGAGGATGAGATGGTTGGAGGTCATCACCGACTCGATGAACATGAGATAGAGCAAGCTCTGGGAGCTGGTGATGGACAGGGAAGCCTGGTGTGCTGCAGCCCATGGGGTTGCAAAGAGTCAGACATGACTGAGAGACTGAACTGAACTAAGTCCCAGTCCTTACACATAAACTCTTTATAAATGTCTTCAATGATAGCCTTTAATTTTCACCAGTTTGCTAAGACATTTCTTTTCGCGCTGTACAAAATAAATACCACTAGGGGATTCAGTTGAACATTCTGAATATAAAATTTATCTTTACACATTTAAAATCACTATCCTTGAATCACTGAGGTTCATAAAGTAGAGTAACCTTAGATTCTCATTTCTCTAGGTCATCTTTCATCAAATAGGTCACCAAGTCCTGTTGATACAACATTCTCAGTTTCACTTAAATTTACTGTCTTTTTAGTTATCATTATCAACTCAAGTTTATTTCATTATGATGGTTCCCATAAAGTTTGGAAGCCTTCCTATTTTTCTGTTCCAATTCATCTTTCCTCCACTTGTAAGCAACTCTAAATTTTTAAAAAATCTTTTATTTACATTACTACTCTTACGTGAAACATTTTAATGACTGATTTTTCCAGAAAAGCCTGGTCCCAAGCTGTCTTTCTAAATTTGCTAAATAACTTTATATGAACTGTTATATAAAGTCACTTTAATTGGAGGAATCATTAGGAGGAAAATAGATTATATTTTAAATAGGGATTATTAATAGCTAATAAGATATTCTTTTTCTTTTTACCTAAAATTTGGCATTGAAATATTTGCAAATGATTTCTATCCTATAGCTAGTTTTCAATTGGAAGACATTTCATTTCAATTGAATGGCATTGGTGAAAATAATAGATTCTCTAATACACATGTTCCTATTGATTTTTACATTAGTTCCAAATAGTTTACAATGCTTTCGTGTAATGCAGGACTAAGAATGCCTTTACTAGGAGGTTTTGATCTTGTGTTTTTATGGTAGAGCAACAACAAATCACTTCACACTAACATATTTCTTCATAACAATGTAACTGTGAAAACAGACATAAAATGTCCCTTTTAAATAGAAGTATTAATGTGTTAGGAGAGATAGGAAATTTTTAGTATATTGATATATAAATCACAAGGCACTTCAATAAGAAAAAAGCAGTTTTGCTCTCATAGTTTCATAAATTTGATTCTCTTCCTTTTCAAATGTCTTTGCCATATGTAATGCCTAAATTTCTCTCTCTCTTTTTTTTTTTGCTTCTTATGTGATTTCTCCCCTGACAGAAATTCACTCTGTCAATAATATTGCCAAGAAGATTTTGTATATGGTAAAACTGTATTTCTAGTTAAAAGCAGCATCTACACTTAAAATTTTTTGTGAAAAAATTTAAGGAACTTGATAAAACAATATAAATCTATTATTCAAACGTAATATCAAGTTCCTTAAATTTGTTCAATAATCGGGGCTGGAGCTATTTTTGTGACAGTTTAATCTCAGTGCATCCTCAGTCACTCAGTCAGGTCCAACTCTTATCTACCCCATGTGCTATGGCTTGCCAGGCTCCTCTGTCAATGGGATTCTCCAGGCAAGAATACCCGAGTGGATAGCCATGCCCTCCTCCAGGGGATCTTCCCAACCCAGAGATTTAATCCATGTCTCTTGTATCTCCTGCATTGACAGGCAGATTCCTTATCACTGACCTACCCAGGAAGCCACTTAACCTCAGTAACTAAATTATAATAAAGTAACACAACTTGTTTTCTCATCATCAGAACTATTCTTTTCAAAATTTTAAGCACTCAAAACTAATAGATATTTCCTACTGCTTCCGAAAATAAAACTATTTCTATTGTTTTCTTTGTTTGGATTAAAGACCTAAATCTAAGACCAGATACTATTCATATAAAACTCTTAGAGGAAAACATAGGCAGAACACTCTCTGAATCAAATCAGAGCAAGATCTTTTTTGATCCATCTCCCAGAGTAATGGAAATAAAAACAAAAATAAACAAATGGGACCTAATTAAACTTAAAGGCTTTGCACAGCAAAGGAAACCATAAACAAAACGAAAAGACAATCCACAGAATGGGATTTGCAAATGACGCGAAGCAAAGGATTAGTCTCCAAAATTTACAAACAGCTCATGCAGCTCACAACCATAAAAACAACCAACCAATCAAACAGTGGATAAAAGACCTAAATAGACATTTCTCCAAAGAAGACAAACAGGTACATGAAAAGATGTGCAACATCGTTAATTATTAGAGAAATACAAATCAGGATTCAATGAGATGTCACCTCATACCAGTCAGAATGACCACCATCAAAAGATCTTCAAACAATAAATGTTCTCCAGCATGTGAGAAAAAGGATCTCTCCTACACTGTTGATGGAAATGTAAATTGTACGGCTACTATGGAGAAGATGTGAAGGTTTCTTAAAAAACTGAAAACAGAACTACCATATGATCCAACAATCTCACTGCTGGGCATATATCCAAAGAAAAATCATGGTTCGAAAGGACACATGCAGTCAGATGTTCACTGAAGTTTTACACTAGCCACTCTTTAAATCTGGCCTTCCCTAGTAGCTTAGATGGTAAATCATGCGCCTGCAATGCAGGAGACCTGGGCTCGATCCCTGGGTCAGGAAGATCCCCTGGAGAAGAAAAAGGCAACTCATTCCGGTATTCTTGCCTGGAGAATCCCATGGACAGAGGAGCCTGGTGGGTTACAGTCCAAGGGGTCGCAAGGAGTCAGACAAAACAGAGCAACTAACACACACGTTCTTTAAATATCCAAGACCTGGATGTAATCTAAATGTCCATTGACAGATAAATGGATAAAGAAGATGTGGTACATATACACAGTGGAATATTACTCAACCACTAAAGAGAAAATAATGCCACTTGCAACAACAACATGGATGGATCTGGAGATTATCATACAAGGTGAAGTCAGACAGAGATGTCCAAATACCATATGATATTGCTTATATATGGACTCTAAAAATAAATGATACAAATGAACTTATTTACAAATCAGAAAAAAGACTCAGAGATGAATTTATGGTTACCAAGGGGGAAGGGTGGATGAGAGCAGATTGGGATTGACATGTTCACACTGCTACATTCAAAATAGTTAATCAATAAGCAACAGGGAACTCTGCTCAATATTCTGTAATAAGTATGGTAAAAGAACTTGAAAAATAATAGATACATGTATATGCATAATTGAAGAAAGGGATGGCAATCCACTCCAGTAGTCGCATCTAGAGAATTCCACGGACAGAGGAGCCTGGTGAGCTGTAGTAATGGGGGTTGCGAAGAGTCGGACACGATTGAGTGAGTAACACACATGTGCATAAGTGAATCACTTTGCTGCATATCTGAAACTAACACAATATAACCAACTATACTCTGATATAAAATAAAAATTTTAAAAATAAAAAAGTATATTCAGCACAATAGAAATAATTAAAATTTCTTTTTTGAAAACTTGATTTTCAAGCAAAGTTTTAAGAGAAAATTTAAACCTAAATTCAGTTCAGAGAAATATGAATAAAATTTTTCCAAAAAAGTAAAACTATTCTCCAGGGGTAACACCATACTTTGGAGAAGGAAATGGTAACCCACTCCAGTATTCTTTCCTGGAAAATCCGATGGACACAGGAGCCTGGTGGGCTACATATATGGGGTCACAAGGGACAGACAAGAATTAGCAACTAAACAACGATACCATACTTGTGACAGAACAATACACCATCCATCTGGAGGGCAAAATGCTCATTTTCACATAAATGATGACTTTTAAACTCATAACTTTTTATGTGAAATGATAGATTATTTTTCTTTCCAGCATAACAAATATAAGCTGTTATTTTAAAAAAATTCTTTGTTCTGCTTGAATTTATCTTAAACTTAAGAATCATAACACAAATAAAACACTGGGTATTTTAATAGCTAAATTGTTAGCATGGAATAGCTTGGAGGCTAATTAGAAATAATCATTTCTCTTACTGTGTGTGTGAACATGTAATATTTATTTTAAAAAACTGCCAATTCTTTCCTTTCATTTTTCCTTTCCCACCTCCCATAAAAACAGCAGAATTATAATTTAGTGACTTTATAAGTGATCACAGCTAGAAAATACAAATGCCAAAATTGACATCAGAAAATAGCTATTATAACGTAGGTGCCATAAAAGAAAATTTTCAAATTGAAACATTTGTCTGCCTTTGGCCTCTTATGAAAACTCATTTAGCATCAAGAAAGCACAGATCAGAACTTCCCTGGTGGTCCAGTGGCTAAGAGCCTAGTCCCGCAATGCTGGGGAGTCCAGTTCAATCCCCGGCTGGAGAACTAGATCTTATACGTCACAACTAAGAATGTTCATGCAGCAACTAAAGAGCCTGTATACTGCAACAAAGATGACCAAACAAGTATCAGAGATCCTGTGTGCTGCAACTAAGACTTGGTGCAGCCAAATAAATAAATCAATGTTAAAAAAAAGAAAGCAGATATCAATGTTTATATATTCTCAGTTCTATATGACATTTTTTTTCACTTTCACAATTTTAGTTCAGAGATTTCTAAGAAAATCCACATCATGTTTTAAAATCAGAGAACAAAAAAACATTGTTGCAGGGCTTTGACATTTTCATGTCAATAAAAATGATATTGATATTGCGGATTTTCATTTATATTTGGAGACATAGATAAACTTTTTAAAGAAAAAACCTGCTGAACAATATTCTAAATATAAAATTGGGCATTTAAATACTCTTATTTTATTACTCAAATGCTAAAAGGTTTCACACTGAAGTCAGGTATTGATAAGAAGAGTTTCAATCCTTTTCTTTCTAAATTTTTTATGTGTATGTGACTGAACCTTGTTAAGGCCTCCGGATAAGCTCTTAAGATTTCTGGCAGGCAGGTATGGAAAGATACTAATTCTGTAGCCACTCAAGACAAGCTTCATTATTAAGTTCTCTAATGCACGTGCTTAGTCTCTAAGACGTGTCCGACTCTTGGGACCTCTTAGACTGTAGCCCGCCAGGCTTCTCTGTCCATAGAGATTCTCCAGGCAAGAAGACTGGAGTGGGTTGCCATCCCCTTCTGCAGGGAGAAGTTCCCTCACTTATTATTAAACCACTCACCTACCAACCGGAGCATATTTCTTCAGTCTGTCCCTGCCCTCTGGAGGCCAGTTTCAGATTACATTTAGGAGGCTCCCAGAATTTGGACCCAACTGTGGCACAAGGGAAGAGATGGTAAAAAGGTTGTGACATCTTGGACCACCTAGCCTTGTAAATATCTATATGGATACATATTGGAAAACTATAATGATGATTCCAGAGTAACCAGATACCAGCTCTTTCAGTTCTGACCACTTCTTCGCTGTGAAGCATGAGTGTATAAGAAAGTGAATGTCTACATTCCAGAAGAGAATCAGGTGGTCTAGGGAGGACTAGTCTTCTTAGCCTTCTCCAGGGACCAAGAATATATGCATATCATGAAGAGGTTTTAACTTGTTCAACCTTTTTTCTACTAAATTTTCCAGCTGTGCCATAGCCTCTTCAAAGAATATACTTGTGCAATTCAATACAGTATATATCATTAACTCAGAGGGAACTACACTTATAAAACAATAAACAGTTTGTAAATTGAAAGTATTCTCTTTTTGAAATGTGTTTTAAAATGTGTACATTTTTACATTAGGTAGAACAGTACAATTATATGTTGTAAATTGCACCCATAAAAATAGTCAAATAATTTAGTGTTATTTTACTTATCAAATTTCTAACTATATGCTTCCCTTAAAAATCAAGTACAAAGAATCTTCAGTGAATAAACAACTTGAATAAAGTATTTCTAAAAGAGAGAACACTATCAAATTTCAATTTATAAAACATGCTAAAACCTAAAACATAGGTATATAGAAAAATGTTTTGCAATTGTCTAAAATAGACATTAAATATATACAGACAAGAGTAATCTAAGATACAGTAACCAGAAACAAAGAACCAAATCAGGCTAGGAAGAGTGGCAGAATCCAAGGACAGCACAGAAAGACAGCGAAACATTCCACAGAAACTAGATATGGAAGAACAATTATAAAACTGAGCCTGAAGTGTGTACTTGAATTGCTGAAACCCAAACTCATGTAAATGTCTACAACCCCAGTAATATGTGAATTGGAGCTCCTAAATGTGTTAAGATGGTCTATGCAAAAATACTATGGTGGGATTAAGAGATTTCAGAGACGGGAAGACAAACTGTGACCAGTCAGAGGAATAGTCTCCTATTTTTTCATTCACTATGTGATCATCCAGGCTTCCCTGGTAGCTCAAATGGTAAAGAATGCACCTGCAATGCAGGGGACCCGGGTTTAATCCCTGGATTGGGAAGATCCCCTGGAGAAGGTAATAGCAACCCACTCCAGTGTCCTTGCCCAGAGAACTCCATGGACAGAGGAGCCTGGCAAGCTACAGTCCATGGGGTTGCAAACAGTGAGACACGACTGAGTGACTAACACACACACACACACGTAATCATCTAAAAACCATTTTTAAGTTCACAGATTTAGGTACCATGCAAGGGGTTGAATATACAGGATAAATAACGTGTAGGTCACTGCTTTCAAAGAGCTTGTTGATCTATGAAAGAGTATGTGTGTATGTGTGCTCGGTCACGCAGTAGTGTCTGACTGCAAATACTCTAGAAAAACATAGTAGTGTGTGTCTTGGGTATTGAGAGATAGATAGTAAAGATATATTATAAGGATATTCTAAACAACTGGCAAGAAAGAAGAGAACACATTATAGACATTTGTATTTTTCTCTTTTTCAAATTGTGAAATTATTCCCCCCATATAATTAATAGAGCCATCATCTCACAGGTTTATCTTTTCATAGGTATTCAGATATTTCCGGATACTTCAGATCTTATTGGCCAGATGGATCAATCCAGGGTCAGTACTTCCAGAAATCCTGAAGTAAAACACTTGACCTTTAGTTGTTCAACTGTCTGCAGTTGGGACTGAAAGGGTTAGTCAAAATGTGGCCCATTTCTCTAACTACACACCCACACAAGGCACGCTCATTGTAAACTAATCCACTTGCTCAAAGATATTAAATGGGGAGAAGGAAAATTTTGGCTGAGTGTCCAAATTGAATCTAATTTCCATGTGATGACTCTGGAAGAGAGTATTAGAAGAAAGTCTGTGAGAAGGAAAAAGTGTGGCACACATTTCTGATCTTAGGAGGAAAAAACCTATTATGAAACCATATGTACAGAGCAATTACTTTAATTTTTTGTGCTCAAAATATGCATTATAATTCTCCCTTTGATTTAAAACTTTGAGACAGACTTACTGAAGGGGGAAAGGAAAATTAATATATGAAATGATGTAAATGGCTGGTTATGTAGCTATTGTCTTTGATTGCCTGTGCAAAAGTATTTATCATAAACATGGCAGTATTCTCGCAAGTTTCCAAAACTGAAGTTACTTGAAAGAAAGATTGTTGAAGATAATTCCCTTCACAAATGTAGTTTGGGATTATTAAAAATATTGTAATTCCTTGTATATTTAAAATTTAATCAACACATTATAATATGTACTCTGTAAATAGTCATTATTTTTTATTAAATTTAGTTCATATTTTAAAAGGAAGCTATTGTATAAATGAAAAAAGGAATTTCAGATTGATTTTATACTTAGATCCTTATTTACTATATCTTTAAATCTCTGATTTTATATTATATATCCTCTCTATATATTTAACTAAATTTTTCTCAACTGAAATAATATTTACATTAGTAAAATAAATACTTAAAATACATGCTGACAAACCAAATATGTACTTGCCTATTTCTGAAACAGAAACACGGCTAGGTAACAACTCTTTCAGATTGCTTTATATATGTCACAAGATTCCTTTGAAATGTTCATAGTACTTATTTTACTATTCTCTTTGTCTCCTTCATAAAGGTTTATAGCAAATTTCTAAACCAACCAACTCAAGAATTGAAACCAAACCAAACAACAAAACTTCTTTATCCATCAAGAGGTTTTTCTAATATATTTTAAAACTGAGAATGACTTATTCCACCTATTTAGGCAAAATTACCTCATGACAGCATCTTTTTAAAATTATTAGATTACTTTTCTTTCCACCACTTCTAAATAATTTTTCTTGCTTGGGTTTTTGTGTGTGTGTGTGTGTGTGACATTTTTCTTATTGTTTAAATTGCAACAATGTCTCAATTCATCAAATGAGGCACCTAGTAAACACCCCTCTTCCTTTTCCTAAAAACCAACTGCATTAGCTTCAGTTTAAAATGATCATTTTCTTCAAATTATGTCCCCTTCCTTCAAGTTCTGTACACAGTATCTTTCAATGTCCACATGTTAAGAATATTTAATAAAGGTTTAGAATGGAAAGGGAAAGGGAAGTTATGGGCAATGTACAGAAATGAGAAAAACTCAGAGGGAGTAAGATACCAGAAAGGACCCCGGTGTTATATTTCCATGCCTTTGTTAAATCCCTCAAGTATATAATTACAAGAGTTTCACCGCTGGGGAACCACAAGGACACTCATGAGGACCCATGAACAGCAGTTATTTCCGAGACTGTGCCATATCATAGGCTACAGCACTGTATCAATATTGCAAACAATTAGGAGATTTAATCAAACCGGGGATAAGAACCCCTCACCCATTAGTGTACAAATTTTCCAAGATCAACCACAGCATCAATTGCACTGACTCTTTCTGAAAGGAAAAAAGGCCTCTTCCTGTCTTCTGGTACCTAATTTCCATCCCAACCCACAGGCAGCAGGTTACTTTCTTTTAAGATTTGTCGGACCATCACTTTAGATCCCAAGACAAGAGCCATATGGTGAGTTCCTGAACAATTCCACGGGGCACTCTTGCCAGCAGGATTTTATTTTCTTACCAACTTCCTGTTTGCCACATGTTCCTTCTGCCTGACACAGCAAGGTACCTTGATTTGAGCTAGAAAAAAAATTTTTTTTTTTGTTTCAGCCAAGGATCCTAACCTGGAAAAACAGAGCAGACAGAAAATAGAGTCTGTCCTTTTGGGATTAAGGAACGCACATGACTGGCTCTGCTTCAGGCTCTCAAGAAGAACTCAAGCCATTTCCATTTATAGCAAGCTTTCCAAACACTCATTTGTGTAAATGTTATCCTTTAATCTGTGAATGATTCAATATAATGGCACCCAGTATACTTCCAGTTGTTTTATTCTTTGGACTAGCCTGATAAACATTCTTAAAAATTCATTCCATATTTTTTTCCTTATATTTGAAAGCCACCAAGGACCCCTCAATATATTAAGTTATGTAGACAGATGATGCCTATTCTAATATACAGAAGAGATTTATGTTTTATTAAACATGTATCTTAACATATGCTTATAGCTTTGCACATTACCACAGCTCATAAAATGCAAAAACATTCAGGTAAGTATTCTGAACCTAATATGCAGTTGTGTGATCACTCATGAATGCTTGCTTAGGGCTTCCATCATCCTTCCAACAAAATGCCACATTGAACATTCAGTCTGAATGTGCAACGTCTCGTGCAAAGAAACACTTTCATTTAATCATAATTTTACAATAACTAACTGTGAGGCATTTAATGTAGCGTTCGAGTATGAATTCAAACACATCATCACTGGGATGTTAGCCCATGAGCCAGAGGGTGCCATTACAGTGGTACCTGGCCCACCAGCTCTGAGTATTCTTGTCTTGCTACAAAGAAAGAAGAAAGCTGAGGTGCTTGCCATGTCTGTATCTCAGTAAGACTGTAAATCTCCATGGCATTAAATTCGACCCGGAAGTTTAAAGGCCAAATGATAAAATATTCCAAGGTGAAGAATGGCATGCCTCAGTAAGATGAACAACAATCACATGAAACATATGGTCATATTTTAAACTTTTTTCTTTACTCCTGTGTATTCCCCTTATTATAGGCTTTCAGGAATTAATTTGGTCGTCCAATTTTCGTCCAGCCCAAATTTTGTATTAGAGTGACGGGCCTACCTTTGGAAAAGACTTTTATTATATATTTCAGGTTTTCTTTAAAGAAACATTTTATAATCCTCATAGGGATACAACACGGTATGGTTCATTTAAAATGCCTGGCATATATATATCAGCATAGTTGACAGCAGAGAATAAACAGCAGCATACTCTTGAATCTGTTCACATAATTCTCCCAATAAATACAGAAGTCACTTTGAGAATAAGAGGTAAGATTAGAGCCATATAATGCTTATTCATGTAAAATCAAGATATCTGCATTAGGGGAACTAAGTGAGACGTTAACCTCGAACCTTCTCCCCAAAGAACATCTGGACCATTTGACTGGCTGATGTATTATCTTGTAAGCTAACTGACGTTTATCCCAGTGTTTAGAACCTAAATCAGTTCAGTTCAGTTGCTCAGTCATGTCCGATGCTTTGCGACCCTATAGACTGTAGCCCACCGGGCTCCTCTGTCAATGGGATTTTCCAGGCAAGAATACTGGAGTGAGTTGCCATTTCCTATTCCAGGGGATCTTCCCAACCCAGGAATTGAACTTGGATCTCCCGCATTGAGGGCAGTTAGCCTCTGAGTCATCAGTGAGGGATGATACAACTAGAGAAGATGCTTATTTTTCAAATATCCCCGAAAGCTTCTCTTGCTGCCATCCAATTTGCTTCACGAGCCATAATGATCTCTTTCATGTTCACTCTCTGCCACTTGATCAGGCCATTTTATACTTTCTAGCCTTAAATTTGCTACTCTAATTGCTCATGTGTAAAAGCAGTTTCTTCTCATTCCTCAAGCATCAAATCAATATCATTTTTTCAGAGAGGCTGTCTCTGACTACCCTATCTAAAGAGGACTCCCTATTACATGCCCCCATATATTTTCTGTGCTTATTAAAGTAACTAACTCAAGTAATTTATCTGTACTGTTATCTACATTTTAGACAGTAAGAAAGGGAGAGAATGTCATTCCTGTGTTCTCTGTTTTATCCCCAGTTCAGTTCAGTTCAATTCAGTTGCTCAGTCGTGTCTGACTCTTTGCAACCCCATGAACCACAGCATGCTACTAAATTAAAAGACGCTTATTCCTTGGAAGGAAAGTTATGACCAAACTAGACAGCATATTAAAAAGCAGAGACATTACTTTGCCAACAAAGCTCCATCTAGTCAAGGCTATGTATGGTTTTCCAGTGGTCATGTATGGATGTGAGAGTTGGACTGTGAAGAAAGCTGAGCACCGAAGAATTGATGCTTTTGAACTGTGGTGTTGGAGAAAGACTTTTGAGATTCCCTTGGACTGCAAGGAGATCCAACCAGTCCATCCTAAAGGAGATCAGTCCTGGGTGTTCATTGGAAGGATTGATGCTGAAGTGGAGACTCCATTACTTTGGCCACCTGATGCGAAGAGCTGACTCATTTGAAAAGTCCCTGATGCTGGGAAAGATTGAGGGCAGGAGGAGCAGGGGATGACAGAGGATGAGATGGTTGGGTGGCATCACTGACTCAATGGACATGGGTTTGAGTAGACTCCGGGAGTTGGTGGTGGACAGGGAGGCCTGGCGTGCTGCAGTTCATGGGGCTGCAAAGAGTCGGACATGACTGAGCAACTGAACTGAACTGAATTTCATGGCTGCAATCACCATCTGCAGTGATTTTGGAACCCCCAAAAATAAAAGTCAGCCACTGTTTTCACTGTTTCCCCATCTATTTGCCATGAAGTGATGGGACCAGATTCCATGATCTTAGTTTTCTGAATGTTGAGCTTTAAGCCAACTTTCTCACTCTCCTCTTTCACTTTCATCAAGAGGTTCTTTAGTTCTTCTTCACTTTCTGCCATAAGGGTGGTATCATCTGCTTATCTGAGGTTATTGAAATTTCTTCTGGCAATCTTGAATCCAGCTTGTGCTTCCTCCAGCCCAGTGTTTCTCATGCTGTACTCTGCATATAAGTTAAATAAGCAGGGTGACAATATACAGCCTTGACGTATTCCTTTTCCTATTTGGAACCAGTCTATTGTTTCATGTCCAGTTCTAACTGTTGCTTCCTGACCTGCATACAGGTTTCTCAAGAGGCAGGTCAGGTGGTCTGGTATAACCCCTGATCTTCCTTGCATATGAGAGGCATAGAGTAAATACATGTTGAATGAATGAAGAAATGAGTGAGTGGCTGAATGATACATTAGGCAAATCACTTGAAACTACTTTGCTTCTGGTGTCACAACGTCTCTTCTGTGATTGTTGCCACATCACCAACCTCTTGATGATGGTTTTTGACTCTGCTGGTGCTGTGGAAGTGTCTAAGCTTGCTTTGCTGTGTTCTCAGAGGACAGAGGCTACAGGCTGGATCTTGAAACAGCTACCTATTTTTGCTGGTTATTTGCTTTAATACCAACAAAGAATACCCATCAATAGGCAAAAAGCAATCAGCAGTCCAAGCACACTCTTTGTGTGGAAAGTCACCTCAGCATAAATCTATAGGGTATCTTTAGCTAACTAAACACCCAATCAAGCCTGCCCTAGATTTGAGACACCTCTGCACAGGAATTCTACCCCTTGTGTGTGTTTACGAACTCATTTGCTCCGGAGAACTCTGCATGTACTTGTCCCCTTTCCTCTGTCTCCATCTCTAGTTCTACCTCTGTCTCTATTTCTGTATCATAAATAAATGGATTCACCTACTTCTAACCCCAGGTCTCCTCTGCAGCGTCCTTTATAGTTATCCAGGCTCCAGGCACATAACTGAAAGGTGAGCAGTTTATATTGTAGGTTTCACTGAAGACCGTGAGCAGATACATTTTGAGTTCTCCTGACAGAATTGTAAAATGCATTTTTTGACTCTTCTCATCACAGGTCACAACTGTAACTAACAAGCAATCTGGCTAAGCTGTCGCATTTGGAGAGCTCAATTTTCTATTAAGTTTTCAGTACATACTGACATAAAGCTTTTGAGAAGAATGTGAAGAAAGGTAATTGTGGCGTACAGAGTCCAGATCAATTATTTATATTACTTTGGGCAGAAGCAGGTCAGGTATGAATTAGACTCATTATTTCTTCTTATTCCCTTGGGCCCTCACAAGTAAGTACTCAGTGATTCTCCCTCAGCGTGTGCGACTTCCTCTAAACTCTGCATAGACATTTTCAAGTCACAAATGCTTGGTTTAATTATCTGTTCAACTATTCACCTTAGATAAACTCAGTTTATGAAAAAAAAAAAAAAGGATATCCATGAAACAAGTAAATAAAATAATGTTTATCTCCAAACTTTTTGAACCAAGGTTCATTAAACTTAAGCCCTAATGCTTTGAGGCAGTCATTGTACATAATGAATTGACTTCTCTTGTGCATCTCAAATGCTAATAGATCCTTAGAATAGTTGAGAAAGTCACCACTTATGCTATTTTCTTGTATTTTGATTCAGACCAGAACAAATTCTGATTGAGGAAGTATTACATTATAATGCAGAGAGAGCAACCTGGCAGTAAAATACATTAACAAAGAAGAGCATGTGTAAGAAAAATAGCACAAAATGTAAGAAACAAAATGAAAATGTTTCAGAATTTAGTGCCAAGAATGCAAAAAGAGGCCAAGTGTAGGGAATACTCCATTAAAAGAGACAGGTTCTACTCAACCAAAAATGATTGTTATTGTATGGGAATGTTAGTACAACGTTATTAAGTCTGTTCTTCTTTTTGAAAAGGACCTTGAAATCTTTAGAAGTTTAATGTGAAATTTCAAGGTTTTGAAATATTTGCATCAAATTTTTAAACATTTAATATATTACATAGGAAAACACAATACTTCTTGGTTTATACCCCTCTCTTCTCTGGTCAGCAAGGAAATCAAACTAGTCCATCCTAAAGGAAACCAACCCACTTATTCATTGGAAGGACTGGTGCTGAAGCTGAAGCTCCAATAATTTGACCAACTTATGTGAAGAGTCAACTCATTGGAAAAGACCCTGATGCTGGCAAAGACTGAAGGCAGGAGGAGAAGGGGATGACAGAGGATGAGATGGTTGGATGGCATCATTGATTTAATGGACATAAGTTTGAGCAAACTCCAGGAAGTAGTGAAGGACAGGGAAGCCTGGCGTGCTGCAGTCCATGGGGTCGCAAAGGGTCAAACACGACAGAGCGACTGCACAAAAACTTGTCTGGTGGCTCAGACATCAAAGACTCCCTTCAAGGCAGGAGACTCAGGTTCATTTCCTGGGTCAGGAAGATTCTCTGGACAAGGGAATGACTACCCAGTCCAGTATTCTTGCCTGGAGAATTCCAGGGACCTAGGAGCTTGGCAGGCTACAGTCCATGAATTGCAAAGAGATGACTGAGCAACTATCACTATCGCTTATACTCCTTCCTCTCTAGACTTCCAGAGAAAATCTCTGCATTATAAAAATAATCTGAGTAGTAAGCTCTCAAGTAACATTAAAAAATATCATCTGGTAATCAAAAATTTATTTAAATAGTTCTAACTGGAAGACATAAGTTCATTTTGCACACAGTATCACTTACTCAATGGGTATGTTCTTTAATTTAATAATATACTGATAAGGACCAGACTATCTCAATGTGGCCTGAGTATTAGACTTTACACTTATTGATTTACTGATAAATTGAAGTGAATATGTATTTCATGAATTATATTAACCAAATGCAGCAAACATTTCCTAATCACCTAATTGTCCTAATATAGGGTACAGAATTCCTGAACTCTTATTGATCTGGCATTAATTAGGCACATATAAAACACATATCCTTTAAAATTTTCAGAAAGGACAGCATTATAAAATTGAAAAGTCTCACTTTTTCTGTGACTTTAATTTGCATAAGTGTTTTCTATAACAAGTCTTTACTGGGTACATTTGTTTTTTCTGGTAATGAGTTTGTGTTCTGTTTTGATTTTTGTCAAAAGTTTATTATCCAACCAACAGCTCTATTGAATGATTTCCCAATACAGTTTCATTTATAAATATTTCTACAATGAAATATTTCCACGTAAATGTTTAACCTTGTCTCCTGAGAGTCTTCCCTCCCACTTACTGCTCCAACTGTAGTGAATAGCCTGACATTTCCTGAAACACTCTGAAAGCCCCTGACTTTGTACATGCATGACTCAAGATGTTCTATCTTTTGTCTGTTTGCCTAACTCCCAGGTCATCTAGAAGCTTCCTTTTCCAAGAACCTGTTCTTTCTCCTAATTCCCTTACAGCCAAAACTGTAACTCTAAGAGCTTATTCAAACTAGCTGCATACTTCAAATGCTACTGTTAGTGACCTGTCAACATTGCAATTTATTTATTTTAATGTCTGATCTCCCTCTGAGATAGTGAAGTCCTTGGCTGCCTAGAGACTGTACAATATTTTATTCCTGTCTATGTTCCCACACACCACATCCAACCTGCCCTATTCATAGACAGTCATTAAAACTGGATGGATTTAATTAAGTGCTGAATATTTTTCACAGATGACTGTTACTGGAATTTTTTTCTAAATTCAAAATATACCAATTTACCATCTTAAAAGTCAAAAACTAATGGAGATAATTCAAAATCCTAACCAACATCATGGCAACAAAGGCCCAAGTCTACCCATTTTATTTTTGCCGTTTTTGTTGAGAAACAGTCACAGTGACAGCCACGTATTAATGAAAGGGGACGTGAAGAGGTAACAATAGCCACAGACTGTCCCAGTTTTCCAATAGAAGTGTGAAAGATTTTAAATTATTTGATCCTTAGACAGTTTTTTATTTGATTCCTTAGATTACATTCCAGCAAAGACAGGCTCTAGGTTCAGGGTCCTTAACTTCCTAAATCTTGGAGGGGGAGTGCTATCCCTTTCGCCTGGGTGGAGAATCAAGGTTTGGATCACTCCTCTTTTTAAGCCAGAGGACTTGTAAACCGCCAAAGTTCAGGCTGGCTGCGGCCACTGCCCGGCTTGAGAAGACCAGAGAGTGCAGACGGGTGTTGGGTGGGGGTGGCTGAACCTCCAGAAGCTCATCTCCAAATGTCCTTACAGGCCTCCCTCTGTTCCCACAAGCCCCTGTCCCCATCTTCTCCCTTGACAGCATCCTTTGTGCCTGCCCCCCGCCCCCACCAACGCCCCCTGCAGCAGCATGCAGATAGAAGATGGGACCAGGTTCTGGGAGAAATAGTGAGATGCAGGTTGAGCTAACTTCTACTTATCAGATTTTAAGTAAAAAAAACAAACAAACAAACCAAAAAAAAAAAAAACAAAACAGAAAGACATGTCTAAACTGAGTGCGGAGACCTTTAGAGAATTTTCTCTCTGGTTTCCTTCCGTCTCTCTGTTCCTCTCTCTTCTCCGAGTGGGAATGTGCACTGTGGAGGCAGGGTGAGGGGGTGTCCTTGTGCCTAAAGGAAGGCCCTTGGTGGCTGCTCTCTCTCCAAATCCCGTCTCTTCTCTGTGATGTTGAAGTGGGATTAGCGCTTTCTCGACCTCCGCCAGAGGAGTGTCCACGAAGGAAGTGAAAGAGATTCACGTACAGATTTATAGAGTTCCTTATGACCCCTGTCCTCATTTGTTTCCTGCAGAAAACTGAGTCGGGATGGTCCCCCTCCACCCACCCAGTGGGCGACGGGCTAATCAGCTCTTGCGTGTGTGTACTTTCCACGCTGAGCGGGGCGTGGAAGGGAAAACATTCTCTGACTCCTTCTCCCTCTCCTCCCCATTTACTTGGGAGGGGGTGAGTTTGCGTGAGCACGCGTGTGTGTACTCAACAAAGTCACGCAGCAGAATCTACACCTTTTGCAATGCTCCAGTTCTATCTGAAGCCTTTCTCCATCAAGAAGCGTCTCCAGTCTGTCCCCATATGAGGCGTCCTCTTGACCCTGAAGCGGACAGACTCCCAGAGGACTGTGTCCAGAGAACTAAGACTTTGGGGATCCCAGAGGGTGATCTGACTTCTCCTACTGTGCTGCTGTCTCCCCAGGGTATGCCAGCACTGGTTCCAGCAGCAAGTGTGTAAGTGTGTGTGTGTGTGTGTGTGTGTGTGTGTGTGTGTTGGTGGAGGGGGTTGCCACCTGCCGTGTGCAGGCCGGGCTTATTAGCGCTTTTACCAAAGCGACAAAGCAGCAGTCAGGCAATTGGCTGTTTTTCCCTCCTTTCCCTGTAGGAAGAGGGAAGGACCCGTGACATCACTGAGCTCAAGTGCACGCAGCAGCCTCCGCCTCCAGTGCCCGAAAAGGCTGAGTTCCTGAGACAGCCCCGCACCGAGGAGGTGGCCTGCGAGCGCCCACAGCTGCTGACTTGGCAGGAGCTCCGCCTCCCAGGATCCTCTCTTACTGCAGAGACCCTCCTGCTCCGTGAGGGGTACCCAGGCTGCCTGATCGCCTCGGAGTTTATAGATCCCCTCCATCCTGGCTCTGTCTCCCCCAAGCAGAACCTTCCCTTCAAGGGGACGTGAGGGAGGAGGAGGAAAAAAGGGAACCCTCTCGCACTGAGGATTCTGCTGTGCTGCGCTCAGTCATGCCCGACGCTGCGACCCCAGGGACTGTAGCCCTCCAGGCTCCTCTGTCCATAGAATTTTCCAGGCAAGACTACTGCAGTGGGTTGCCACTTCCTCCTCCGGGGGATCTTCCCAACCCAGAGATCGAATCCAGGTCTCCTGCATTGGCAGGCGGATTATTTACCTACGGAGCCACCTGGAAGCCCCTTCGCCCTGTTGGTAGGAATGTAGACTGATACAGCCTCTATGGAGAACGGTATGGAAATTCCTTAAAGAACTAGGAATAAAACTACCACACGACCCAGCAATACCACTACTGGGCATATACCTTGAGAAGACTGCAATTCAAAAAAACACATGTACCCCAGTGTCTGCTGCAGCATTATTTCCAATAGTCAGGACACAGAGGCAACCTAGATGTCCATTGACAGATGAGTCAATAAAGGAGAGTGGTACAGGTATACAATGGAATATTACTCAGGCTTAAAAAGGAACACATTTGAGTCAGCTGAGCCCAGATGGATGAACAGAGAGCCTGTTATACCAAGTGAAGTAGTCAGAAAAAGAAAAACAAAATATTATGTATTAATGCAGATATATGGAATCTAGAAAAATAGTACTGATGAACCTATTTGCAGGGCAGGAATAGAGATGCAGACACAGAGAACGGACTTGTGAACACAGTGAGAAAGGAGAAGGTGGGATGAATGAGAGAGGAGGATTGAAATGCATATATTACCATATGGAAATAGACAGCTCGTGGGAAGCTGCTGTGTAATAGAGGGAGCTCAACCCAGTGCTCTGGGACAACCTAGAGGGGCTGGACAGGGTGGGTGGCAGGGCGGTTCCTGAAGGAAGGGGATATATGCACACTTCTGACTGCATCAGGACCAAGAAAGGAGTATAACAGGCTGCTTACTGTCACCCTGCTATTTAACTTATACGCAGAGGGTAACATCAGGAACACCAGACTGGAAGAGTTACAAGCTGAAGTCAAGATTTCCAGGAGAAATATCAACAATTTCAGATATGCAGGTGATACCACTCTAATGGCAGAAAGGAAAGAGGAACTAAACAACTTCTTGATGAGGGTGAAGGAGGAGAGTGAAAAAGCCTGCTTAAGACTAAATACTAAAAAAAAAAAAACTAAGATCATGACATCTGGTCCCATCACTTAATGGCAAATTGAAGGGGAAAAGGTAGATGCAGTGACAGATTTCTTCTTCTTGGGCTCTAAACCCAGTGCAGATGGTGACTGCAGCCATGAAATTAGAAGATTGCTTCTTGGCAGGAAAGCTATGACAAACCTAGACAGTATCTTAAAAAACAAAGACATCATAGCAAAGGTCTCTATAGTCAAGGCTATGGTCTTTCCAGTAGACATGTACAATAGTGAGAGCTGGACTGTAAAGAAGGCTGAGCACTGAAGAATTGATGCTTTTGAACTGTGGTGCTGGAAGAGACTCTTGCGAGTTCCTTGGACTGCAAGGAGATCTTATCAGTCAATCTTAAAGGAAATCAACACTGAATACTCATTGGAAGGACTGATGCTGAAGCTCCAATACTTTGGCCACTTGATGAGAAACAGCCAGCTTGTTGGGAAAGACCCTGATGCTGTGAAGGATTGAAGGCAGAAGGAGAAGAGGGCGACAGAGGATGAGATGGTTGGATGGCGTCACTGATGCGATGGACATGAACTTGGGCAAACCCCAAGAGATGGTAAGCAACAGGGAGGTCTGGCGTGCTGTGGTCCATGGGGTTGCAAAGAGTTTGACACGACGTGGCAACTGAACAGCGAACAACATGGCTGACTGATGTTGTATGGCAGAAACTAACACAACATTATAAAGCACTTATCCTCCATTTCAAAATAAATTTAAAGAGAGAGAGAGAGAGAACATGAGGTAGCTGGTGCCTGCAGGGCGTTCAGGGGCACCCAAGATGTGCTACTACAGGAAGAGGTGGACGATCTGCACAGTAAGTCTGCTCCTGATCTTTTGTAAGATAAAAGAAATAGCATGAAATAAGGGATGGGGGAAATGCAACTCATGGAGTAATTCAAGATAAAACAAGAAGTTATAAAGCTATAAATGAAACACAAGTGTATGTGATAGAAGGAGGATTGAGACAGTATTTGTGTGTTCCTATGAGCTTGTGAGCATTTAGCACGATGAGTTAAAAAACAAAGGCTGTTGTTGAGATGTATGGGCTTCTCCACGCCTTCCCCAGGGTGGGCACAGCTTTTGCAGAACAGCAGTCGTGATAACTGTGTTGGAGCCCAGAGCTCACTGTGCTAAAGAAGTCACTAAAGACATCAACAAAAAGTGTGCCCTGTTCCTTTAATTCTAAATGGAACTCAAAGGAAGTATCTGCATTCACCATTCAGTCTCCCCCCTCTTTTCTCTGCCCTAGGACTGTGCTGAGTTACAGACTGTTTTCCTGAAAGGCTGAAGCTGAAGCCCAGAAAGCAGGAAATACTTGCCTCTTCTGTTTCTCCATTCTTTCCTCCTCCCGCAGATTTATGCATTTTATCAGAAACTATGCTGCTATCAAGGATACCATGTTATCTGCCCTTTCTTTGGAGCAGCTTCTAAAAGGCTTAGCCATACTTGGAGAAGCTGTGTATGAGCACAAGACTTAACCCTCTCCTCCGTTTGTCCAGATGAGGTCTTAAGTTTAATGAACACAACCTCTGTTTTTCAAAAGCTTTCCCAGGAAGTAGCTATAATTTTGTTTTGCTGACATGTCTTGGAGGCTGTGAACCTGGTTATAAACACATTCAACAGTCCACTTCTGGAAATCTTACTTCTTTTTATATGAGAAAGTTTATAATACTGAAAATACAGGTGTAGATATTTGTTCCAATGTAAGTATAATTCTTTATCCTTCAGATTTTCTTTATTCCACTCATTTGCTATCCTTAAAACATGTATAATAAATAGCATTTACAACTTACCTTAACCACTAATCAAAATAAACTATGTAGTATGCTACTTAAAATTCTTCTTACTTTCACAGAGCTGGTGTTTTTTGTTTTCCATTTCAGAGATGGTGAACTCTGTTTAGATTTATCTCTCACTAGGAGTTCTTCACTCTTTAACCACAAATAATAAATGCTAGAGAGGGTATGGAGCAAAAGGAACCCTCCTACACTGTTGGGGGAATGCAAATTGGTACAGGCAATGTGGAAAACAGAATGGAAGTTTCTTTAAAAACTATAAAATAGAACTATCCTATGATCATGTAATCCCACTCCTGGGCATATATCTGGATAAAACTGTAATTCAAAAAGATACACGCATGCCAATGTTCATTGCAGCACTGTTTACAATAGCCAAGACATAGAAGCAACCTAAGTGTCTGTCCACAAATGAATGAATAAAGAAGATGTGATACCCATAAACAGTGGAATATTACTCAACCGTAAAAGTGAATGAAATAATGCCATTGTAGCAACTAGAGGTTATCATTGCAAGTGAAGTCAAAGAAAGACAAACACCACATGATATCACATATATGTGAAATCTAAAAAGTGATACACATTAACTTATTTACAAAACAGAAACAGCCTCAAATATATAAAAAACAATCTTATGGTTACCGAAGGGGAATGGGGGAAGGGATAAATTAGGAATTTGGGATTAACAGATACACCCTACTATAAATAACTAGATAAAGATGTTCCTATTATATAGCACAGAGCACTATGTTTAGTAGGTTGTTAAAACCCATAATGAAAAAGAATCTGGAAAAAGAATACACACACACACACTTGAATCACTTGGCTGTACACTGGAAACTAACACAACATTGTAAATCAACTATTCATTAAAAAACCACGTTGTCTCTTTGAGTCATTGCTCTAACTTCTTTAAGAAAATAAAAATGTAAGATTCACACACAAGAGATGATTCATCATCCTTTGGAACATTACAGATCAAGTCCTGTTTGGTCCTAGACAAAAGGTAAGTTTCTTCAGTAGTGCATAATGAATTTAACATCATGTCATAGCTGTCCTGAGCTGACCAGCATATTAAACACTGATTTATGCTTTAAATATAGATATGTTAATAGACAGCATCAGCTCAATTTAATGATGCTCAGGGAAAGATGTGAATCATAATAGTAAAACTGTTATACAATTGGAATGTTTAAGAATTCAATCTGCAAGTTTTGAAAACATCTTCACACCAATAGATTGAAATGCAACAAAATAGTTTTATTAAGCATCTTACTGTTTTCTGTACATAATGGTCTCACAGAGAGAGTTTAAAGTGATATATTTCTATGGTTTTAAAATTAAAAGATAGATATGCTTTCTGATGGGATTTTTTCCCCCCATTTTAGCTGCATGGAAGACAGGATTGAAATTAAACCAAGCTAACCTTTTTTGAAACTCTTTCACCTTATAGATTAATTGCTACTCTTGTTTCTACATCCTTTTACATTGATAAAACATTTATTGACTACTGACTTTGTATAGATACCTGACAAAACCATTACTTTTGAAAGGAGTAGAAAATAAAAGTGAATGAAATTAGGTACTAGGAAAAATAAAAATATAATGGAGTTAAAAAAAGAGTTTACCTATTTCATTTTGCTTGAAAGTTTTCCAGGTCTAATAAAGAAAATTAAATTTAAATGACTCTTTAAATAGATAACCTTTTGGTGTAAAAATTAGGGAAAAGTGGGAAGGCAGAGGAGATATGTGAAGAAAGAGAAGGTTTTGTTCAGGAACCAGTTTGGATGCAACTTTGTTTGTGTGTCAAGACAAAGGAGAAAAATGTATAAATGTGTTGAAAATAGGTAGAGATAAGATGGGCAGACCTGGATTTACCCCCAAAATTTTACCTAAACCCTTTCCCTTTGCAAAACTCTTTCTCTGCATAAAGTATGAGATAATACCAAGTTATCACATGGTACATGGCCCTGAGAAACAATTACATGGGTGGAGAACCATTAGGTAGTCATTTGCCCTTGAAGGAAGGGAAGTGGAGAGGGTGATGGAGTGATTCACAGCACATCTGTGAGGAAGGAGATATCAATCTTTCAGAGGTGCAAGGATCAGGATAGGGAGAGAAAGTCTGGTGGTTTTCTCCACATGGCTGTTGTTCAGTCTCTCAATCATGTCCGACTCTTGCGGCCCCGTGAACTGCAGCCACCAGGATCCTCTGCCCTTCACCATCTCCTAGAGTGTGCTCAAATTCATGTCCATTGAGTCGGTGATGCCATCCAATTATCTCATCCTCTGTCGTCCCCTTCTTCTCCTGCCTTCGATCTTTTCCAGCATCAGGGTCTTTTCCAATGAGTCAGTTCTTCACATCAAATGGCCAAAGTATTAGAGCTTCAGCATTAGTCCTTCCAATGAATATTCAGAACTGATTTCCTTTAGGATGGGCTGGCTGGATCTCCTTGCAGTCCAAGGGATTGTCAAGAGTCCTCTCCAGCACCACAGTTCAAAAAACATCAATTCTTCAGTGCTCAGCCTTCTGTATGGTCCAATTCTCTCATCCAGTAGTCACATCATGACTACTGGAAAAACCATAGCTTTGACTATATGGATGTTAATATTCTTAATGTTACTTGACAATAAACAAAAAGCTAAAAGTCCGTATTTTCTCCACCCCATTTTTTAAATGTCAATAAAAAAGAATTAGACTACTGCATTACTCATACTCCCCCGAACTTCCTATACAAAAGCTGTAATATTAGCTTCCTTGCTCTGGACATTAAAATGCCCCTAGAAGGGACAACACAGTCAAAGTGACCTACATATCATAAATGCTATGTAGCAAGAAGAGACTGAGGACTATATACCTCTTTAAGAAGTGGGTGAAAGATGGTGGAGGAATAGGATGGGAAGACCACTTTCTCCCCTACAAATTCATCGAAAGAACAATTCAACGCAAAGCAAACTTCACAAAACAACTTCTGATCGCTAGCTGAGGACATCAGGTGCCCAGAAAAGCAGCCCATTGTCTTTGAAAGGAGGTAGGACAAAATATAAAAGATAAAAAGAGAGACAAAAGAGCTAGGGATGGAGACCCGTCCCGGGAAGGGAGTCTTAATAGAGGAAGTTTCCAAACACCAGGAAACCCTCGCACTGGCGGGTCTGGGGGAAGTTTTCGAATCTTGGAGGGCAAGATAACTGGGAGGAAAATTAATAAATAAATAAATAAACCCCACAGATTACGTGCCTAAAAGCAACTCCCAGCAGAAAAGTACCCCAGACTACCGCATCCGCCACCAGCAAGTGGGGGCGGAACAGAGAGGAGCGTGTGGCATTGCTTAGGGTAAGGACCGGGCCTGAGTGCCCTGAGGACAATCGGAGGGAGCTTTTGTGAGATACCAACTTAAACTGTGGGACAGCAAAAGAGAGAAAGAAAATTAACCGGCCCAAACACACTGCCAGCCGTTCGCAGAACAAAGGGTCTGAGCAAGTCCAGAGAAGAGCTCGCAGGCTGCGGACCGGCCCAGCCCCGCCGGAGGCAGGAGGCAGGGGGGAGGGGAAGGGGGCAGGCTCGGCCCCAAGGACCGCATCCCCTACCACACTGCAAACAGGCCTCCACTTTCGAAACAAAGACCTCCTGAGATTGTGGATGGTCGGCATCCGCTGGGAGGGTCGCGGCGAGACACAGGGCCAGGCACCCGACTGGTGCGGCCGGGGACTGGGGCTGGGGACGCGGAGGGCAAAAGGCGCGCACTCACCTGACTGGCACGGGTGGAAACTGAGACTGGGATTGCGCAGGGAAGAAGGCGCACCGCACCCCGGGAGAGTGCGCCCGTCAAGCTCCTGGCTGCCTGAGCCGCTCGGACGGGGAAGGCACAAAACGCAGGCGCAGCCAAGTCCGCGCTTTTGTGGAACACCCGAGGGCAGGAACCGCGCGCAGCACAGGGCACGCTCCATATAGAGCAGCCGGGAGCCTGAGCAGCATAGACCGGGAAGCAGTGCCAGCCCCTCCCCGCAGCGCGACGGAACTAGCAACCTGAATAAGAGACCACCTCCACCCGCCTGTGTCAGGGCAGAAATGAGGCTCTGAAGAGACCGGCAAACAGAAGCTAAATAAACAAAGGGAACTGCTTCAGAAGGGACTGGTGCAACGGATTAAAATCCCCGTAGATAACACCGACTACACCGGAAGGGGCCTGTAGATATCGAGACGTGTAAGCTGGAAAGAGGAGCTATCTGAAACTGAGACGAACCCACACTGACCGCAACAGTTCCAGAGAAATTCCTAGATATATTTTTACCTTTTTCTTTAATTAAAAAAAATTCTTTTCTTTTTATTTTTTCTTTTATTTTCTTTTAAAGTCCTCTATTACTCCTCTACTACTGCTTAAGTTTCATTTTCATTTTACTATAACCTTGCAAAAAAAAAAAAAGAGAAGCCCTATTTTTAAACCAAACTTCATATACATATTTCTGAAATTTTTGTGTTTTTGTTTTTGTTTTTAACATTATATTTTTAAGAGTCTAACCTCTACTCTAGATTTTTAATCTTTGCTTTTCAGTATGTGATATACATTTTGGACATTAAAGAAGCCAATATTTAGTTCCCATTTTTACTCAGGAGTGTGTTGATTACTCTCTCCCACTTTTGACTCTCCATTTTCTACCTCAGAACACCTCTGTTTCTGCCTTTCCCCTTCTCTTCCCAATCCAATTCTGTGAATCTTTGTGGGTGTCTGGGCTATGGAGAACACTTTGGGAATAGACAACTGCATAGATCTGTCTCTCTCCTCTTGAGTCCCCCTTTTTCTCCTCCTGCTCATCTCTATCTCCCTCCTCCCTCTCCTCTTCTTCTCTGGGTGTCACTCACGGTGGAGAATCTTTTCACCATTAACCTAGAAGTTTTATTATCAGTGCTGTATAGTTGGAGAAGTCTTGAGACTACTGGAAGAATAAAACTGAAATCCAGAGGCAGGAGACTTAAGCCCAAAACCTGAGAACACCAGAAAACTCCTGACTACACGGAACATTAAGTAATAAGAGACCATCCAAAAGCCTCCATACCTACACTGAAACCAACCACCACCCAAGAGCCAGTAAGTTCCAGAGCAAGACATACCATGCAAATTCTCCAGCAACGCAGGAACATAGCCCTGAGCGTCAACATACAGGCTGCCATAGTCACACCTAACACAGACCCATCTCAAAACTCATTACTGGGCACTCCATTGCACTCCAGAGAGCAGAAATCCAGTTCCACGCACCAGAACACCGATGCAAGCTTCCCTAACCAGGAAACCTTGACAAGCCAATCGTCCAACCCCACCCACTGGGTAAAACCGCCACAATAAAAAGGAACAACAGACCTCCAGAATACAGAAAGCCCACTCCAGACACAGCAACCTAAACAAGATGAAAAGGCAGAGAAATACCCAACAGGTAAAGGAACATGAAGAATGCCCACCAAGTCAAACAAAAGAGGAGAAGATAGGGAATCTACCTGAAAAAGAATTTAGAATAATGATAATAAAAATGATCCAAAATCTTGAAAACAAAATGGAGTTACAGATAAATAGCCTGGAGACAAAGATTGAGAAGATGCAAGAAATGTTTAATAAAGACCTAGAAGAAGTAAAAAAGAGTCAATTAAAAATGAATAATGCCATAAATGAGATCAAAAACACTCTGGAGGGAACCAACAGTAGAATAACGGAGACAGAAGATAGGATAAGTGAGGTAGAAGATAAAATGGTGGAAATAAATGAAGCAGAGAGGAAAAAAGAAAAAAGAATCAAAAGAAATGAGGACAACCTCAGACCTCTGGGACAATGTGAAACGCCCCAACATTCGAATCATAGGAGTCCCAGAAGAAGAAGACAAAAAGAAAGGCCATGAGAAAATACTCAAGGAGATAATAGCTGAAAACGTCCCTAAAATGGGGAAGGAAATAGTCACCCAAGTCCAAGAAGCCCAGAGAGTCCCAAACAGGATAAACCCAAGGCAAAACACCCCAAGACACATATTAATCAAATTAACAAAGATCAAACACAAAGAACAAATGTTAAAAGCAGCAAGGGAGAAACAACAAATAACACGCAAAGGGATTCCCATAAGGATAACAGCTGATCTATCAATAGAAACCCTCCAGGCCAGAAGGGAATGACAGGACATACTTAAAGTAATGAAAGAGAATAACCTACAACCTACATTACTGTACCCAGCAAGGATCTCATTCAGATATGAAGGAGAATTCAAAAGCTTTACAGACAAGCAAAAGCTGAGAGAATTCAGCACCACCAAACCAGCTCTTCAACAAATGCTAAAGGATCTTCTCTAGACAGGAAACACAGAAAGGTTGTATAAACGTGAACCCAAAACAACAAAGTAAATGGCAACGGGACCATACCTATCAATAATTACCTTAAATGTAAATGGGTTTAATGCCCTAACCAAAAGACAAAGACTGGCTAAATGGATACAAAAACAAGACCCCTATATATGCTGTCTACAAGAGACCCACCTCAAAACAAGAGACACATACAGACTAAAAGTGAGGAACTGGAAAAAGAATATTTCACACAAACGGAGACCAAAAGAAAGCAGGAGTTGCAATACTCATATCAGATAAAATAGACTTTCAAATAAAGGATGTGAAAAGAGACAAAGAAGGACACTACATAATGATCAAAGGATCAATCCAAGAAGAAGATATAACAATTATAAATATATATGCACCCAACATAGGAGCACCGCAATATGTAAGGCAAATGCTAACGAGTATGAAAGAGGAAATTAATAGCAACACAATAATAGTGGGAGACTTTAATATCCCACTCACAACTATGGATAGATCAACTAAACAGAAAATTAACAAGGAAACACAAACTTTAAATGACACAATGGACCAGCTAGACCTAATGGATATCTATAGGACATTTCACCCCCAAACAATCAACTTCACCTTTTTCTCAAGTGCACACGGAACCTTCTCCAGAATAGATCGCATCCTGGGCCATAAATCTAGTCTTGGTAAATTCAAAAAAATTGAAATCATTCCAGTCATCTTTTCCGACCACAGTGCGATAAGATTAGATCTCAATTACAGGAAAAAAATTGTTAAAAATTCAAACATTAGGAGGCTAAATAACATGCTTCTGAGTAACCAACAAATCATAGAAGAAATAAAAAAAGAAATCAAAATATGCATAGAAATGAATGAAAATGAAAACACAACAACCCAAAACCTATGGGACACTGTAAAAGCAGTGCTAAAGGGAAGGTTCATAGCATTACAGGCTTACATCAAGAAACAAGAAAAAAGTCAAATAAATAACCTAACTCTACACCTAAAGCAATTAGAGAAGGAAGAAATGAAGAACCCCAGGGTTAGTAGAAGGAAAGAAATCTTAAAAATTAGGGCAGAAATAAATGCAAAAGAAACTAAAGAGACCATAGCAAAAATCAACAAAGCTAAAAGCTGGTTTTTTGAAAAAAATAAACAAAATTGACAAACCATTAGCAAGACTCATTAAGAAACAAAGGGAGAAGAACCAAATTAACAAAATTAGAAATGAAAATGGAGAGATCACAACAGACAACACTGAAATACAAAGGATCATAAAAGACTACTACCAGCAGCTCTATGCCAATAAAATGGACAACTTGGATGAAATGGACAAATTCTTAGAAAAGTATAACTTTCCAAAACTGAACCAGGAAGAAATAGAAGATCTTAACAGAGCCATCACAAGCAAGGAAATCGAAACTGTAATCAGAAATCTTCCAGCAAACAAAAGCCCAGGACCAGATGGCTTCACAGCTGAATTCTACCAAAAATTTAGAGAAGAGATAACACCTATCTTACTCAAACTCTTCCAGAAAATTGCAGAGGAAGGTAAACTTCCAAACTCATTCTATGAGGCCACCATCACCCTAATTCCAAAACCAGACAAAGACGCCACAAAAAAAGAAAACTACAGGCCAATATCACTGATGAACATAGATACAAAAATCCTTAAAAAATTCTAGCAAACAGAATCCAACAACATATTAAAAAAATCATACACCATGACCAAGTGGGCTTTATCCCAGGAATGCAAGGATTCTTTAATATCCTCAAATCAATCAATGTAATACACCACATTAACAAATTGAAAGATAAAAACCATATGATTATCTCAACAGATGCAGAGAAAGACTTTGACAAAATTCAACATCCATTTATGATTAAAACTCTCCAGAAAGCAGGAATAGAAGGAACATACCTCAACATAATAAAAGCTATTATTTTATTAATAATAAAATATTACCCTCAGCAAGCATTACCCTCAATGGTGAAAAATTGAAGTATTTCTCCTAAAATCAGGAACAAGACAAGGGTGCCCACTCTCACCACTACTATTCAACATAGTTTTGGAAGTTTCGGCCACAGCAATCAGAGCAGAAAAAGAAGTAAAAGGAATCCAGATAGGAAAAGAAGAAGTGAAACTCTCGCTGTTTGCAGATGACATGATCCTCTACATAGAAAACCCTAAAGACTCTACCAGAAAATTACTAGAGCTAATCAACAAATATAGTAAAGTTGCAGGATATAAAATTACCACACAGAAATCCCTTGCATTCCTATACATTAACAATGAGAAAACAGAAAGAGAAATTAAGGAAACAATACCATTCACCATTGCAACAAAAAGAATAAAATACTTAGGAGTATATCTACCTAAAGAAACAAAAGACCTATACATAGAAAACTATAAAACACTGATGAAAGAAATCAAAGAGGACACAAACAGATGGAGAAACATACTGTGTTCATGGATTGGAAGAATCAATAATGTCAAAATGGTTATACTACACAAAGCAATCTATAGATTCAGTGCAATCCCTATTAAGCTACCAACGGTATTTTTCACAGAACTAGAACAAATAATTTCTCACTTTGTATGGAAATACAAAAAACCTCGAATAGCCAAAGTAATCTTGAGAAAGAAGAATGGAACTGGAGGAATCAACCTGCCTGACTTCAGGCTCTACTACAAAGCCACAGTCATCAAGACAGTATGGTACTGGCACAAAGACAGAAATATAGATCAATGGAACAGAGTAGAAAGCCCAGAGATAAATCCACGAACCTATGGACACCTTATCTTTGACAAAGGAGGCAAGGATATACAATGGAAAAAAGACAACCTCTTTAACAAGTGGTGCTGGGATAACTGGTCAACCATTTGTAAAAGAATGAAACTAGAACACTTTCTAACACCATACACAAAAATAAACTCAAAATGGATTAAAGATCTAAATGTAAGACCAGAAACTATAAAACTCCTAGAGGAGAACATAGGCAAAACCCTCTCCGACATAAATCACAGCAGGATCCTCTATGACCCACCTCCCAGAATATTGGAAATAAAAGCAAAAATAATCATATGGGACCCAATAAAACTTAAAAGCTTTTGCACAACAAAGGAAACTATAAGCAAGGTGAAAAGACAGCCCTCAGATTGGGAGAAAATAATAGCAAATGAAGCAACAGACAAAGGACTAATCTCAAAAATATATAAGCAACTCCTGCAGCTCAATTCCAGAAAAATAAATGACCTAGTCAAAAAATGGGCCAAAGAACTAAACAGACATTTCTCCAAAGAAGACATACAGATGGCTAACAAACACATGAGAAGATGCTCAACATCACTCATCATCAGAGAAATGCAAATCAAAACCACAATGTGGTACCATTACATGCCAGTCAGAATGGCTGCTATCCAAAAGTCTACAAGCAATAAATGCTGGAGAGGGTGTGGAGAAAAGGGAACCCTTTTACACTGTTGGTGGGAATGCAAACTAGTACAGCCGCTAAAACTGGAAATAGAACTGCCATATGACCCAGCAATCCCACTTCTGGGCATACACACTGAGGAAACCAGTGTGTATGCTGAAAGAGACACGTGCACCCCAATATTCATCACAGCACTGTTTATAATAGCCAGGACATGGAAGCAACCTAGATGCCCATCAGCAGATGAATGGGTAAGGAAGCTGTGGTACATATACACCATGGAATATTACTCAGCCATTAAAAAGAATTCATTTGAATCAGTTCTAATGAGATGGATGAAACTGGAGCCCATTATACAGAGTGAAGTAAGCCAGAAAGATAAAGAACATTATAGCATACTAACACATATATATGGAATTTAGAAAGATGGTAATGATAACCCTATATGCAAAACAGAAAAAGAGACACAGATGTACAGAACAGACTTTTGGACTATGTGGGAGAAGGTGAGGGTGGGATGTTTCAAGAGAACAGCATCGAAACATGTATATTATCTATAGTGAAACAGATCACCAGCCCAGGTTGGATGCATGAGACAAGAGCTCGGGCCTGGTGCATTGGGAAGACCCAGAGGGATTGGGTAGAGAGGGAGGTGGGAGGGGGGATCGGGATGGGGAATACATGTAAATCCATGGCTGATTCATGTCAATGTATGACAAAACCCACTACAATATTGTAAAGTAATTAGCTTCCAACTAATAAAAATAAATGAAAAAAAAAAAGTGGGTGAATGAAAAGAAGATTGTGAAGATGTGAGATTTCTAGAGGGGTACTCTGAAAGATAAGTAAAGTCAGATCCTAGCTTAGCTAAGTGCTAAGGTTTCATTTAGTACTTATTGCAGGTTTCCTGATGGATCAGACAGTAAAGAATCCTCCTGCAATGTGGGAGACCTGGGTTGGGAAGATCCCCTGAAGAGGGCTTGGCAACCCACTCTCGTATTCTTGCCTGGAGAATCCCCATGGACAGAAAAGCCTGGCGGGCTTGCAATAGAGAAAAGAACCTAGCATGGCCTGAACTCAAATTTCCAAAACAAGAGGTGAAAGAACTTTTAAAGACTGGGGGTGTGAGGAAAATGGGAGGGGCTTTTAAGAGGGTTGGTCCATGTGACTAGCCCACCTGGATTTGTTAAGTGGTGCTAATGGCGAGGTGAAACACGCTTCTACCTTTTTTTTTTTTTTCATTTATTTTTATTAGTTGGAGGCTAATTACTTTACAATATTGTAGTGGGTTTTGTCATACATTGACATGAATCAGCCATGGATTAAGATAGGAGGTGTAATGCGAAGCTCCAATACTTTGACCACCTGATGCGAAGAACCAGCTCATTGGAAAAGACCCTGATGCTGGGAAAGACCAAAGGTGGGAAGAGAAGGGGAGGACAGAGGATGAGATGGTTGGATGGCATCACTGACTCGATGGACATGAGTTTGAGTAAACTCTCGGAGTTAGTGATGGACAGGGAGGCCTGGCGTGCTGTGGTCCCTGGGATCATAAAGAGTCGGACATGACTGAGCGACTGATCTGAACTGAACAGAATGCAAGGCACTCAATGAAGTGTCTGCTCCCTCAGGGACTGCGAGCTGGAGTGAGAGGTGCATTTCAAAGAGACTGTGTTCAGGTCCTCAAGAAAAACGTTTGTGCGGTAGTTTTACATCTCAAAGAGAAGAGAAAAAGTTTATAACTGTCAGTTTCTAAAGGAGCTGCTCTACAAGGGGCTTGTAGGGCCTGTCTACCTATCTTCAGATTTTGGCTGAAACACAGAAAATTCTCGCAGCACTGAGATTTCTCAGAAATCCACTAAACAGGGGGTCATCCTAGGCCATGACCCTGAGCAACCAGGAGCCGGCTAGAGTCTGTAAGCGTTCTCCAGCAGTCACTATGGTATGAAAAGTCTGCAGTTCTCAGTGCAAAGCCATTTAAACACAAGTAGCCAATAGTTTACAAAAGGATTTTATGGCTATGAATTAATAAAGTGGGTTTAATGATAATTTCATTTTAATGACTTATCAGCTTAGTCTAGAACCTTAAGATTAATGCATTCCTACAGAGGTCATATTTGGAGATAGTATATGCTATTATCTATATTAATTCAGATTTTATTAAGCGCTTACTCTAGACACGACACTGTTCTGAATTACACAGCACTTAAAAGTATATTTTTAAAAATTCATTGAGTATTAATTTTTCTTTGGATCTTATTTTAGTAGTGACAGTAGAATTGGTCAGTTTTGCTTTATAATTAGGACCTCATAATCAATATGAATTATAATAACTGCAATTTTTTTTCTGTTACTGACAAAGTTTTATTGCCTTCTGCAATAAATACTGCACAACTTTAGGAAAATCTTATATCATAATCTAGACATAATGGTAGAACAATAGTTTATAAAAGAGTAATTAATGAGAAACAATTTAAACTTAATAAGCCATAAATACATTTATTATTTTTCCAATAATGTAGTTTCCCCAAAAATTAATGAAATAAGCCTTCAGAAAAGATACAGCTAAAGTGACAATCCCTTAATAATAGGAAATATGTGTTGGATATCTTTACTTCTTCCTGGGTCTAGCCTACTGTCACACATTAGTATACACTCAATAAACTACTTATCCAAAATAAATAAATAAATAAACCACTTATCAAGTAATATGATAATTACAAATGGAAACATTTTAATTTAAAAAATTACTGAATAAAGAATACCTATAGATTTCTTAGGGGAAAAAGTTGTTTGAGGGCAGAGACTATTTGATCTTAGACCAGCCACTAAATGTATAGAATTGAAATGGAAGAAAGTTGAAAATTCATTATCATTTCATAACTAGGAAAGTTCTCTTCCATCTCAAACAAACATAAATATTCCTTTCTTGATCCCACACCAATCTTAAAATTAAACTACTAGTGTGCACACACTGCCATTTCTTTTGGTTTTGGTTTTATTATTAACTTTATTGGCTCTGCTCCTAGCATTAGGTCACGAATGAACAACTTTCACTTTCACTTTTCAGCATTAGGTTGATAATTCTGTAATGTCAGTTATCTTATGCAATACTAACTTGTACAAAGTTGTAGTTCATAAAATATGAACTTCCCTTCTAATTTCTCCTTTTTCCATCCTTTTCTCTTTTTCTCTGTTTTTCTTTGCCTTTAATCCTGTCTTATCATTTCTACTTTTCCACCTTTTTATTTGAACTTTATTTTTTGATGTATTTATATGGGGAATGTCCTTTTTAACACTGGTGTCAAGGAATGCAAAATGTTGTGACATAAATATTGTTTGTTGTTATGTTGAGGACAAAAATCTCTGCAACATTTAAACATGATGGAATAGAGCTCTACTAAACACACGGACATGGACCCTTTGACCAATTTGCAAGTGTGCATGCTAAATCTCTTCAGTCGTGTCTGACTCTGTGTGACTTTATGGACTGTAGCCCCTCAGGCTCCTCTGTCCATGGAATTCTCCAGGCAAGAATACTGGAGTGGGTTGCCATGATCTCCTCCAGGGGATCTTCCCCACCCAGGGATTGAACCCGTGTCTCTTATGTCTCCTGCACTGGCAGGCGGGTTCTTTACCACTAGTACCACCTGGGAAGCCCCTGATCAGATTACTACAAGCTTAATTATGAGCTCCTTTGTGCAAATTATACAGTCTAAAGAGAACGTCAAGCTAGAATTTTATTATTTAGCCTTACTGAGGGCTGAGATTTTTGAGTGTGGCTCAAATGCTGCATCGTCACAGAGACCATATGTACAGTGTCTACAACAGCCTCCCTCTTCTTCATCCTGTATTCTCTCTTTTATTTTTCTGATCACTGGCAGATATTATCTTTTTCAAATGTTACACATTTTTTTTCAATGCATTTACCCCTCCTTAGAGAGTAAATCAATAAGGGAAGTATTTTATTTGTTTTGCTTATTCCTTCAATAAATATTCATTGAGTAAAGAAAAGAATGAAGGCTAAAATATAATAGTGTTTCTGAACCATTCATTAGAAATCATAGATAATTTGTTTCTGTTTCATTTGTTTCGTTTGCAGGAGAACTGGGAAAACTGGCTATATCTCATAATGATAATTACCACTACTTGAGAACATATCATTATCCTTTCTTTGTTTGAGATGGAATTTAGTGTTTCTTTACCTGCTTTGTGGGTTTCACAAATTCAGTTCCAAAAAAAGAAATACACAAGTAACTTGCCTTTATGATGTTAACTGTAAGGAAGAACAGATTTCATATATTTATGATCTTCTTGGACCCTACTGGAGTTACACGATGCTCTTCCATGCCTGCCCTTAAAGCATACCCATCAACACAGACTGTCTGACCTTCACACTCTAGATGCAGTTATTGTTGAATAATTTATTTAGCTCTTACTCATGTACAATGAGACAGCACTTTCATTAGAGCTGTAGCATGTTATTTAACATTGCTTGTTGTTTTTTCCTCAATCACATTTTAAACTCCTTGAAGGTAGTGGTTATTATCCTTTCTTAGCACAGGCCATGCAATATGCATTTAATAAATGTTTATCTTATCTGATACACCATGATGTACAGTATCTATTATCCAAATCATGGATTCAATCTCAATTATGGCTTTGCCTTTAAATGTAGATTAAAGTGCATATCAGTTTTACTCAGATGCTCTTTCTTTCAGTACATTTAAGCAATAAGAGAACTCATTAGAATTTCATAATACTTTCATTAAAACTGAAAGATTTTTTCCTTAGTTTAAGAGCTCTGTAACAAATGTTCTTCAAATCACGAAGTCTCCTTTGTAGATAATACGTTACCATTACCATTAAGAGAACCTGAGAGAAAAGCTATGGATGTGAGAGTTGGACCGTGAAGAAGGCTGAGCGCTGAAGAATTGCTGCTTTTGAACTGTGGTGTTGGAGAAGACTCTTGAGACTCCCTGGGACTGGAAGGAGATCCAACCAGTCCATCCTAAAGGAAATCAGTCCTGAATATTCATCGGAAGGACTGGGGCTGAAACTGAAGCTCTAACACTGGCCACCTGATGCAAAGAATCAACTAATTGAAAAAGACCTTGATGATAGGAAAGATTGAGGGCAAGAGGAGAAGGGGATGACAGAGGATGAGATGGTTGGATGGCATCACAGACTCAATGGACATGAGTTTGAGCAAACTCAAGGACATAGTGAAGGACAGGGAAGCCTGGTGTACTGCAGCTCATGGGGTCCCAAAGAGTGGACACAACTTAGCGACTGAACAACAACAACATAGCAATATGACATATAAGAGTTATATAATAAACATTTTTTCTTATATAAAGGTAATAAATGTTCTACATTAGTAATACATATTAAATGAAATCTCCTATTCAATTCCCTCAAATTTCTTCACCAACCAACATAGACATGTGGAGGTATAGAAATATGTGTGTGTGTATTCACTAAATGCACATATATAATACATATAAGTAGAATACATACATATACATTTACAAATACACATATATATTTGCAACATATGCGTTACAAATTTCAGTAGCCTAAGCATTGATCTGCCTATTGGAATAAACCTGAATCTGAGAAGGAATTCACTTCCGTTTTATATTGCCTAGCTTAAAGAAGTTCAGGAATTGAAGTGACTTCCTCAGAATATTAAAACAATTGCCAGGAAAAAAAAAAGTCATAGTAAAGGTAGTGATAAATCATAGTATACATTATAGCCTTACATCATCCATATGTAGTTTTGATCTTGGGAATAAAACTAATTAGTTCGGCACTATAACAAACTACTTAAAGTAAAAAAATGAAGGAAAATTTTAATATCTTAGAAACAAGACATATCATACAGGTTTCTGTGAGTGTCTTGGTTTCAAAATGACTTTAGGAAATTAACATTTTGTGTCAGTTAAAGGGAAACAAATTCCATAACCAATCTGATGCATCCCGCAGAGTAAGAATCACCCTGCTGGGTATTCTTCCTCTTGGGGCTAAATAAACTTGAATTGTGCAGTCTGTGAAAGTATGATCAATAGATGTTGTTGACTAACTCTGATGATAAGAGGATGACAAGGACATGAGTCTTTAAGGGAAAGTTTTATTCACATAACTCCAAACGAATAAAGAAGTATAACCTGCCGTAGAACTAAAAAACAGAAAAATCTAGACCCTAAAGCACATCTGAGTGTATCTACTGATGATCTTTATATTTAATTTAATACTTACAATTGTGGCCAAACAGTAGGCTCACTATAATTAGCAAAATTTTATTTTAAAAGTTGCTTAGGAAGCTTTAAAGTTGGCTCAAGAAGAGTTTTATTTCCAAACTTTTTGTCAGCCTTAATTTTAAGTCAACCAGTTCACATAACTGAATTTATGCTCAAGATCCTTTATTGCCCTGTGAAATATTTTATAAATACAAAATACTTCAAAACTATATTTTAGGAAATAAAATGCTACAAATAAATTTATTCATAAATTTTGATAGCTTTATATTTCACTCCAGAAACCCAAACTGCAGACAGAATTGAGCTAACATCTATACCACAGGCAGATGTATATCACTTATATCAAAAATCTATAAAGTTTATCAGAATAGAAAGTGTTTTAATTTCCCTACTTCAAATTTTAAAGTCTACTATTTTATTTATTTATGCATATAACTTTGAGTATGTAATAGTTCTGGGGTTCCCATTACCATGTCTGAATTTCCTCTGTCTAGTTAGCTAGCTCTCTAGTGTGTGAATATTTTTATATCCAGAAAGAACACAATTTACCCTAATAAAAATTGTAAGACACACATTTGCAGAAAATTAATGCATAATATCATAGGTGTTCCATAACTGTTCTTGTCTTAGAAGTTCAAAAGAAAATTTTACCTTTTTACAAGTGGTTCTGGCATCACTGTCTTTCATTAGATATCTTTTAAAAAATCCTTAATAATTTCATTAGACTAAATGGCTATAAGTTAACTATTGAAACAGAGGAGGGCATAAACATTCAGATGCATTTTTTTAGAATGTATTACAAATGTAAACTTCTACTAACGGAGTGTGAAACTCCCCATCATCCCATAATATTTCCAGTATTCAAAAATCTAACTCTTGATGTCTACATATTATATATCTCTTAATTGAATGATTTCTAATAGTAGCATTTTCCAGAAGAGTCTCATGGATGATCCATTCCTTGACTTCTCCTGTATTTGATAAACTTATTCTCTCTCTCTCTTTTTTTTTTTATAATTTTATTTATTGATTTGTTTTTGACTGTGCTGGGTCTCTGTTGCTGGACAGACTTTTTATCTAGTTGCAGAGAGCATGGGCTTTAATATTCATCTGCATTAACTTCATCCTGAGTGAATGAGGTGTTTAGGATCAGAAATAGATTTCATATCAATGACTTTAAAATAAATAATAGATATATTGGACACCTGTCCCCAGGCCTTCTCCATGGGGTCAAGTGATCAAAGGAAGGTCAGATGTTTCCTGGAGGTAACAGGTCACTCTAATGTTGAGGGATAGGAGAAATGATTTTGCTCTGGTTATAAGGGGAAGGAGGAAGCTGACTCCTCCCCTTCTGAAGGGGTCTTCTTGCTCCAATCATTTGATACATAAACATCAGTAAAATTGCTTTAAGAGCAAGTTGGTACCTCCTAAGCTTTGATGACCTAGAAGTGAGAAGTTGTGGTGCATGAGCTTCCCATCGCGGCAGCTTCTCGTGTTGCAGAGCACAAGCTCCAGGGTGCACAGGCTTCAGCAGTGACTCCTGAGCCCTGGAGCACAGGCTCAGTAGCTGTGGTACATGAGCTAAGTTGCTCTGCAGCATGCGGCTTCTACACGGATCAGGGACGGAACCCATGCCTCTTGCATTGACTGACAGCAGGTTCCTTTATCACAGAGCCACACTGGAAGCCTCATCTGCTCCCTTTATACTCAAGAAAGATCTGACTGTATATACAACTCTTGAGTTATATTTAGTTTTGTCCAAGACCCAAAGACATTGCTTTGTTGTTTATAATTGAATGTTACATTAATCCTTTCACCATATTTTTAGTATTTGCATCATCTTGGCTGAATTTCATTATTCAGTAATTTTTTATCTTGATTTGTTTTTTAGTTTTTCAAGAAGAAGTTGTGAATGTCATATACACTGAGGTCCTTTATGTATTAAGATGTCTGTATGTTGCACTTTCAATTCAAAATCAGGTTACCTAGGTTTAACACCTCTTAAGTCATACTTTATTTCCAAGTTTTGGAAGTCTTCTATTATTTCTGGACAGTTTATAATGCTGTACAGACATATGAGGGCAGTTTATCTTTCTCAATTTTTAGGTAGAATTTTTCCCTACCTGGATACATAAAGAATTTTATCTTTAAAGTCCAGTTATTTAGAGTTAAACATATTCACATTAATTTTCTAAAAACAGATGTGTACTTTAGTTCTATAGATTCAAATCTCCATGTTGTGAAATTTTTCTTTGATGGAATCTGTTAATACTTTTTCTGTTGTCCATTTGATCCTTGTGTAAAATCATATTTATCTTTTGTGGAAAAATAAATTTTTCCTGGATCCCTTGGTGCTCCAATAAAAGCTCCAGTCTCTTAACACCTTTCACAAACCATGAGAATTAAATCTGTAGCCTGTTCTCTAGTTAATTTTTCTGATCCTGGAAGGCTAAGTGGTTACAGCCCTGATGAGATCCCTAGGTTAAGCCCCAAGATGAGGGAGAGACTAGAGCATCCCCTCTCTAGGATGAACAAGGAAGGAAACCCCAAGAATTGAAGATACCTTAGGTCATTAGGGCTTCCCCGGTGGCTCAGAGGGTAACGCATCTGCTCGCAATGTGGGAGACCCAGGTTTGAATCCCGGGGCAGGGAGATCCCCTGGAGAAGGAAATGGCAACCCACTCCAGTACTCTTGCCTAGAAAATCCCATGGATGGAGGAGCCTGGGAAGCTACAGTTCATGGGGTCGCAAAGAGTCGCACATGACTGAATGACTTCACTTCTCACTTCTAGGTCATTAAAGCTTAAGAGGTATCAACTTGCTCTTAAAGCAATTTTACTGATGTTTATGTATCAAATGATTGGAGCAAGAAGAAGACCCCTTCAGAAGGGGAGGAGTCAGCTTCCTCCTTCCCCTTTATAACCAGAGCAAAATCATTTCTCCTATCCCTCAACATTAGAGTGACTTGTTACCTCCAGGAAACATCTGACCTTCCTCTGACCACTTGACCCCATGGAGAAGGCCTGGGGACAGGTGTCCAATGTATCTATTATTTATTTTAAAGTCACTGATATGAAATCTATTTCTGATCCTAAACACCTCATTCATTCAGGATAAAGTTAATGCAAATGAATATTAAAAACAGACTTTGTTTTGTATTTCATGTTCTGATTTGAAAATATTATTAAGTATGCCCCTGCCCTCAGAGTTAATTGAGAAATGGGCAAGGACTACAAAACCACCAGCTTTTCCTTTCCTTTCTGTATAACCAGACAATAGATAAGGCTTAGAGCAGTGCCCAAACTGGTTATCATTAAGGGTCTGCCGAGCAGTTACCCACGTGGCCACACGTAGACCTTTGTCTGCTATGAACCCAGTGAAGTCCTGAAAGAATACCCGAGCCGCAAGATTGAACACATCATTCCTACACAGAAAGTGGAGACAGGGATGCTACACTCTCACCCAGCAGACTGACCATGCTGTTTTCCACAGGGAAGTCATGAAAGGTACCAATAAGGGCAGAAGGTTTCTGCATAAATTATTCTTTACATAATGAACAAGAATGCAGAGACCATCACAAAAACAGAACCTCTTACATTATAAGGATACCAGTCATATTGTATTCGGAGAAGGCAATGGCACCCCACTCCAGTACTCTTGCCTGGAAAATCCCATGGATGGAGGAGCCTGGTCATGGGTTCGCAAAGAGTTGGACACGACTGAGCGACTTCATTTTCATGCACTGGGGAAGGAAATGGCAACCCACTCCAGTGTTCTTGCATGGAGAATCCCAGGGACAGTGGAGTCTGGTAGGCTGCCATCTGTGGGGTCGCACAGAGTTGGACACGACTGAAGTGACTTAGCAGCAGCAGCAGCATATTGTATTTATGACTTCATTTAACCTTCATTATTTCTTTAAAGGTCCTATTTCCATTCTAAAGCACAGTCACATTCCAAAATACTGGGGCTCAGAGCTTTAACACACAAATTTTGGCAAACACAATTGCGTCCATAATAACTGTGATTAAAGAGCTGGATTTAATTATAGGGCTTCCCCTGTGGCTCAGCTGGTAAAGAATCCACTTGCAATGCCGGAGACCTGGGTTTGATCCCTGGGTTGGGAAGATTCCCTGGAGAAGGGAAAGGCTACCCACTCCAGTATTCTGGCCTGGAGAATTCCATGGACTGTATAGTCCATGGGATTGCAAAGAGTTGGACACAACTGAATGATTTTCACTTTCACTTTTCACTTTAACTCTAAATGTTATTGGAGGTCATGGTAGGATTCCACATGGGGTGGATACGGTGAATGACTTCTTCATCCTCCAGTCTGAGTTAGAGTTTGCAGGTGCTACTTTATGTCTGTTTTTCTGATTATGTATAACTGCTCTGGGCATAGGGAAGTGTGAGTTCAGCAGGGGATGTCCAAGTCTCTGTTGGAAGAACCGCAGTTCTAGCCTCTCCTCTGAGCTTGTGTGAAAAAGAATCTACCAGAGTGCTCTCCAACAGGCCTGAACTGTGTATTCGTCCCATGGTGTGGAAATTCTGCATCACCAAAAACATGATGCAGTAACTGTACGGTCTAGCTCATCAGCTGGTCTCTCCCCAGAGGATAAGGCCACTTCCCTGTGCAGCAGAGGGAAAGGACTTGTGTAGAGGGTGAAGGACAGGTGACCTTTGGACTCAAGTTCCGGGTGTACTTCTTCACTCCCACCCCCAGCACTCTGCTCCTTTAAAGTGTTGTAGCTTCTGTGCTCCCTATTTATCGCTTGGACTCATTACCTAGACAGAGCTATGATGACTTCCACCATTTTTTCAGTTTGAAGATACAGACTGAAGGTGGGGGGCTGCCTCCTGGAACATTTTCCTGCTCCAACTAAAATCCCACTGTGATAGTTTCCTTCATGATTTATTTACCCTGGATGCTGTCTCCATCACTCTCATCTGTCCATGCCAGGGAACAGTCTCAGGATCTTTTAACCATGTTTTCTGTCCTCTGTATATTTCCTGAGGGCAGGCTGAACACAGGGCACACCATGCTAAGAATTTCCACCCAATTTCTTTTCAACCACCGCTTTTTAAATTTTATGACAAAATGCTGTAAATGCATCCTTTCTTGGTCAACTGCATCTCATAAAAAAACTGCCCGTGCAAGTAATTATTATTAATTTTGGTTAAAGGCCAAGTCAGTGATCTGGGTGAAATCCACCCTATAGTTTTTCTAAGAATATTTTGTTTCTATATTCTGCATATTCTTGTTGCTTCACATTCGGTTTTATCTTTAGGGATTCAGTTACATGGCAGCCCCTTCCTCTCTTTAATTTTAGATTGACTTCACTCATTATTTTTTAATTAAACAATGTTTCTGCCGCTGGATTTGTGTTTTTAATCAAGGAAACAAAGAAGAGCTATTAGTTGCTTGAAATTACGAACAAACTAAACCACGCAGCGCTCGGCAGACACTGGTTCTGTCCTGACTCTTTTACATTCCAAACGAAGAAAGGAACTCCTAAAAGACCCTGCTGAGAACAGAGCAGGCAGAGATAACACAGGCTCAGACACACCGAAGCTAATTACCTACAGTACGTGATTTGAAGCAGGGCCAATAAGAGACTGAGGAGTAAGCGTATTAAAGCCACTATAATAGGAGACAAGGAAAGAGACAAAAGAAATGAGAGATGGAAGCGTAACGCATGGGAGGAAATTCATACCGGGTATTAAGACAATTACATTGCTATTGTGTTTTATTCTAGGCAAAGTGAATGACCTTCACTGGCAGTGATTCTGAATCCAGTGTCTGTAAAGAGAAACAGACTTGTCAGTGGTCAATGGCATACAGGCTAACTCCTTTCTGTCTTCGCAGCCTCTCCTTCTTTCCTTGTCCCTTCCCCTCATGGTGCAGATAATTCGATGCATGGCAGAGAATTACGGGCATATGACAGCTCAAAGGACACGGATGCTGTGAGCTGTGCTTATCTAGCTGAGGGCAGGATTTCTTCCAATGCCATCCTCTTCATCAGTTGCAAAACTGCTGGGTTTATACATTAATAATCCTTCAGTTGATGAAAGGGCGTTGCTGTCAGAACATATTTTTTCAACTTTCATTGAACTGCCAGTCCCAGAAGGTCTGGCCCTCAGTTGGCTAGATGTCTCTATTTTGGTGCAAAGTCATTTTTTTCCCCCAATAACTCATTACCATATACTAATAAATGTGAATAATATGCTTTATTATTCCTGTGACAAGGTTGCAGTAGGCCACATGTGTCAGGCAGCATTTTGGATCCGTGTATTCTCTTCCTGGATTAGAAGCTTGTGCTAGAATGCACAAAATTTTAATGAATATGCACTTGACCAATAAAGGGGCATGCAAGAGGGATAACCTCTAATAATCTTGTTTTCACTGCTAACGGTAAGAAAACAGGAGAAAGAGACGAGGAAGTTATACCAGTCAGATAACACAGGCTTCTGCAGTGATTAAATTTTTGCTGCATAGTTTTTGATATCATGCCTTAATCTGTTTTAGTCATTTTAGCAAAATCATAGGTCTTAAAGATGTGGGTGTCCTGGCATATTTCATATTTGAAGGGTTATTAGAGGAGCACAGACAAGTTTTCTGATCTTCTCAAATTAAAATAGTAAAAAAACACAGCCAGCTTCATATAGGATTCGCTTCACAAGAACACGGTCTACCCTTGCTGATTAACCAGAGAAGGATTTGTTACAGGGAACTGGATAGCTTGAAGAATGATCAGGCGAGCTGGTAAGACAGACTTCAGGCTAGGTATCTAGAAACAGTTTCTTAGGTCACAAGACAGACCTGAACAGTTGAAGTTGCTGCTGCTCCTTTGACAACCAAGCACTGCCTCGTGAGGAGCTCTCCAAAGCTCACCTGTCTGCTCCGGGGCAGTGTGGACCCCATGGCGAGCCCCACCAGGAAAAGGGCTCTTGACACTCTGTTTCTCTCCCCACCTAGCTCGGATCTGAATTCTAGTTTCCCAGCAATGCTTCCGACTGGTGAACACAAGTCACGTCAGCACCGCAGATGTCAGGGAGTCTGGGAAGCGCAATGGTTAGACTGCCATCTGGGTCGTCTGGGGACACACTGGGGAAGTCAGATCATCTGTTGGATGTGTTAATCTAGTATCTGTGATTTTATACCAAGGGTGTTGCACAAAGATTCCTTCCATTACTTGGCACTTGACAGGTTTCAAAGTGCCTTTGGAGTCGTTAACGCATTTGATGATCACCACAAGATTATAGTGGCTAAGGTCAGGTGTCCAAGTATCAGTTTTTCTCATACTTAGCCATACTCTATAGAAATATGTCTAAGGCATCTGTATTCCTTTAATTCATACATTTCACTGACATGATATATACGTACCCTAAGCTGCTTCAGTTCAGTTCAGTTCAGTCGCTCAGTCGTGTCTGACTCTTTGTGACCCCATGAATCGCAGCACGCCAGGCCTCCCTGTCCATCACCAACTCCCAGAGTTTACTCAGACTCATGTCCATCGAGTCGGTGAGGCCATCCAGCCATCTCATCCTCTGTCATCCCCTTCTCCTCCTGCCCCCAATCCCTCCCAGTATCAGGGTCCTTTCCAATGAGTCAACTCTTCGCATGAGGTGGCCAAAGTATATTGAGAGATAGTTACCGAGTTTCCTATTTTCCTCCACTATAAACAATTCTACAACACATATCCTAGAAGACATATCCTTATATGCTATTACGTTTTTTCTTTTGCCCCATCAAAGAGTAAGTGGCTCTTAATACCGTTTCATCTTCTTCCTTAGCAATATACCCCTTAACTTTCAGATGAGCCTATTTATTTCTTGTAGCTAAAACTGGCTATGTGATTAGTAAAGGCACAATTTCTAGAAAACATCCTTAAGTGGAAGCAATGAGCCCTTGAATGTTTTTCTTTCATGTACTAATTGAAGTACAAATGCAGTGGCTGGAACTTCTGTATTCTTTGAAAATCCTGAGGTGTAAGCTATTGAGTGTCCTAACCAGATTGTACATCTCTAGGTTTATTTATGTGAGACAGAAACCTATTTTGCCCCTCCATTGTCATATTAGACTTTTCTGCTAATTGCAGCCAATAACCATCTTTTCAATTTAATAGTGAAATTACGTTCACCCAAAGCTGTAAATTTCACATTTCCATCAACAATGAATAAAAATATACTTTCTCTCACATGTTTGCACTTTAATACCTGCCAATTAAATGGATAAAACATCTATGCCAATTTACTTTGAATTCCCTTAATATTATATTCGAGTATATTTTCATGTGTATTTAGCTATTTGGATGCATTTGCTTTTCTGTGAATTATCATGGCATATTGAGTTGTTTATCTTTCTTTCTTAAAATGCGTGAGACCTTTACATAGGTGTTTGATACTCTTACATCTCCTGTGTGCATGCATGCTAAGTCGCCTCAGTTGTGTCTGACCCTTTGCGACCCTGTGGTCTGTAGCCTACCAGGCTCCTCTGTCCATGGGGATTCCCCTTGCAAGAATACTGGAGTGGGTAGCCATGCCCTCCTCCAGGGGATCTTCCCAGCCCAGGGATCGAACCCACATCTCTTAAGTCTCCTGAACTGCCAGGTAGGTTCTTTACCACTTAGCACTTACATCTCCTAGATAATTGCTTATCTGTTAGCTAAAATAATGCTTTTGTCAAAATTTCTAAAAAATGTGAAACAAAATAGTAATTTCAGGTATATTTTTAAAATCCTTTTTATCAAAAACTTTAGTATTTTCTCAACTAACTGTAGTTTGGTAAGTAAATAAGTAAGTGTTAGTCGCTCAGGAGTGCCTGACTCTTTGCGACCCCATGGACTGCAGCCCACCAGGCTCCTCTGTCCATGAGATTTTCCAGGCAAGGGTATTGGAGTGGCTTGCCATTTCCTTCTCCAGGGGGTCTTCCCAACCCAGGGATCGAACCCAGGTCTCCTGCACTGCAGGCAGATTCTTTAGTTTGGAGCGGGGGCAAATTATCTGATGCAAAGAGCCAGTTCATTAGAAAAGACTCTGATGCTGGGAAAGTTTGAAGGCAGGAGGAGCAAGGGACAAGAGAGGATGAGATGGTTGGATGGCATCATCGACTCAAAGGACATGAGTCTGAGTAAGCTCCAGGAGCTGGTGATGGACATGGAAGCCTGGCGTGCTGCAGTCCACGGGGTTGCAAAGAGTCAGACACAACTGAGCGATTAAACAACAACAAATTATCTTTATTATGTTAAAGGAAGACATTTCTGTGGATATTTGATTTAAAGTTTTTTTTTTAAAAAAATGATGGGCAATATGAAATATAACAAAATTTTAAGAATAAGAGCAAGATCAAATGTTCTTAGTTATACAATATTTCTAAAGTTTATGTCCACCTACCCATCAGGAAGATATGGAGAATGTAATGTGTTGGGGTCCTTTAATGGACCGGAACCTTGTGGTACAGAGTTGACGATAAGAAAGGGAAAGAGAGAGAGAGAAAGAGAGAGAGAGAGAGACAAAAAGACCCGGGGACCTAAGCTCTGATGGAGCAAAGGTGCTTTAATGATTTTTCTATGAGTATATATAGGCTGCAGTACAAGAAACTTCTTTCGGGAATGATAGAGATCAGAAAACCAAATGTACAGCAAACGTTACCAAGGGAACAAGGGGTAATGTTAGTCACAAGGTCAGGAGACAATCCATATCTCAAGAAAGGGGAAGGAGATTAAGCTGTTTTGTCCTAAGGAGAATGTTTACTAAAGGAGACTCATGTTTGCCTCACACAATGACCTCAGTCCCTGGGAGCAGCATGCTGTTCCGTTTGAAGAGGGACAAAGGACTCATGAGAGACAGCATGTAGGAATCCTCCCGTCAAACATTCCCTGACAGTAATGGTAGAGTAACCAAGCTAAATACAGAATCCAAAAGCAGAGAGCTCCAAAAGGAAATAGTACATTACAAGTCTCCGTTCTAATTCCCATGAAAAAGTGAAAGTGAAAGTGAAGTCGCTCAGTCGTGTCCGACTCTTTGCGACCCCATGTACTGTAGCCTACCAGGTTCCTCCATTCATGGGATTTTCCAGGCAAGAGTACTGGAGTGGGTTGCCATTTCCTTCTCCAAAGCAAAGCCATTTCCCTTCCAGTGGCAGGGCTTGGCTATAGTATCTCAGTGAAGAGAAGTAAAAGTTCTAGAATATGATGATTACAATCGGCTTGCCTCATGGAGGTGTTTTATACTTTATATGAACATGATAATCAAATGTTGTTTTCTAGTAATGATCTATACAATTCCTATGATTTTATTCTTTACACACTTTACATTTTTCAAAGAATAGGTATTTTATAATAAGATATAGGTAGTTTGCAATGTTGTGCTATTTTCAAGTATATACCAAAGCAATTTAGTTATCATACATACATATATATATATTCTTTTTCAGATTCTTTTCCACTGTAAGTCACTACAAGATATTAAGTATAGTTCCCTATGATTTTATTCTTAGTTTGAGTGTTCTTTACAATAAAGTAATTGTTATGCTATATAGGATTTTCCTTCAAATGCTAAGCTCCTGACCTAGACTCAGCTCTAGAGGACCAACACAAACACACAGGTGTCTAACATTATGTTAGTAGATTCAAAGCTAGTCTGGCGCGAGATAACTTGTGAGATATTACTGTATACCTAAACAGTAATTTTTAGTATTTATTCATTTCATGTCCCTTGGTATCACGAGCATTTAACTTTGAAGCCTAGGAAGTCAATCAACTGCTCATGTCTCCATTTTCTCACCTACAATCTCTCTTACCTGTTTGGAAGAACAGATGCATAAATATATGTGCAGGCACTTAATTCAGTTTTGACACCTAATAGATTCTCAGTAAACGCAAACTTCATTGACTCCTTATGTGTATCCGGAAGATGATTTGAATTCCTGTGAAAATACATATGCCATCTTTCCTACATTAAGTAGTGGTTCTCAACCCAGGACAGCTATCCCCCCACCACCAGAGGACATTTGGCAATGTCTTCATTGTCACAACTGGAGAGATTGTACGCCCAGCATCTACAGGGTGGTCAGGAATGCTGGTATTAATATATACCAAAACGATGCACAGGACAGCTCCCCGTGACAGAATCATCCAGTTCAAAATGTCAGTCGTGCCCTGCTCTAAAGGTACCTGCCATGTAAAATATCTAAGCGCGTTTCTGACCTCATATGTAGCAAAACTGAAAGCATGACCCAATAAATGTGTTACATCCTGGCATTCTCTCCTAGACTACAGTTTGAGGGAGATGCACTGTGTAGTTTTGGCCAGGCCTTTGGGATCATTTCTACCAGGAACTGGGAAATGGTACAGTCTGGACCCAGCACCAACTGCAGAATATGAAGACCCAGCTTGGTCTGGAGTAGCAGTCTGCTTCACGCAGCCTAGCTCAAGGCTTGCATTGCAATCCCTTCTCTCCACCGTATGGCTTTCTGCTGTCACCCAAGCTGAGACATAAGCTGTACTGTACAGGGCAAAATTACTAACAGGACATACATTGGCCACAAAAAAATGTAGCAGTCCCATAATAAATATGCCAAAGAAGAAAATGACTGAGTGTTGATGTTCTGCTGCAGGAATTAGGTGGATAGAGTACCTATTCACTTGATTTGTGTGACAAGGATGCAATATTTATGATTTATTTAAGGCAGAAATGTCCACAATCTTTTTTGATAAAGCAGGCTATACAATGAAGAAAAAGTATTTTTATGAGGGCACTTTGGGAGAACCTTGACATTTCTTTTATTTTTCTATCAGACTTTTCGAAAGTTTTTGTTTGATGCTTCCATAAATCAAGAGTTGACTTATGAAGTGCAAGTTTTGCACATTCTCAAATCACAAAAACCTTCTATAAGGTAAATACAGTTGATAAATATAAACATAATATCAATATCCTCAAAATATGCATATTTAAATTATAATTTCTAAAGGTATATATCTATAAGCCTCATGTATCAAAGAAATTATAAACTTTTACACAGAAACTGTAAATGATCTGAATATTCTATTCAATGTGTTAATGTAATAGGTCCCTACATAATTCATTTAAATATTACCAAAAATCTGTGCAAACATAAAACTCAAATATTATTGTGAAAACCTCAACATCTGTTCCAATAATTGCTTCTTATTTACGCTAAGATAAAATATTAATATAACTATAATATTTAGTAGGGTATTTTATTATATCATTCATATTTTATCAAAGTTTAAAAATTAGGCAAAATGAAATAATTTACTTGAAGAAATGCAGCAAACTTCTTCAAACGTCTTCTAACCAGTGCACATAAGAAATACAATAGCAAAGTGTATAAAAGAGCCAATAAGACATGTTTTCAAAAAATGGATTGGATCTAACTACCAAATATACTAGGTCATGCAAACTGGGATTAACCTACTCTCAGGGCTGAAAAGAAACTGGAGTTTATAAGTCTAATGCTATAGAAAAATGAGGAAAATTAATCTGACCATTTTGATCACAATCAACTATCACCCTATCATTGTATTAAAAAAAACAAACAAGCAAACAATAGTAATTCTTAGCAACTCCTACAGGTTGTACAAGTCTATGGTTGATAATTAAGAGCACGGGGTCCCAGAGAAATCGGTGTGCTAATTTATCCTGGCGTTTGCTTATACAGGCCTCCCCTAGGCCTGTGAAACTCATGAGCAGAGCTTCTGCTTTCGTGAACTCCTAAGCGAAATGGTACAGACTTTAGTGTCACCAACAAATCTTGAGATTTTGATCATTACTCACTCTACAGAGAACAATATGACAGGTCCCAGAAACTCAGAACTGGTAACAGTTATGTGAATCCATGTCCTGGCCATTTATTCTAATTCTAGATTCCTTTTCTACACTGCCTCAGTTGGTAAAGAATCTGCCTGTGATGCAGGAGACCTGGGTTCGATTCCTGGGTTGGGAAGATCCCCTGAAGAAGGGAAGGGCTACCCACCCCTGTATTCTGGCCTGGAGAATTCCACGGACTAAGTCCATGGGGTCACAAAGAGCTGGACACGACTGAGCAACTTCCCCTTTCACCCTACCTCTTCTCTTGGCTTTCTTCTAGTACACGGGCAGAGGGAGAAGGCAGGGCAGTTTCACCCTGCGTGCAGGTCCTTTTCCTGCCCGGCAGAGGTTGATGGTGTTCCCCTCTGGCTCTGCCTTTTAACGTTCAGTTCAGTTCAGTGCAGCCGCTCAGTCGTGTCCGACTCTCTGTGAGCCCCTGGACTGCAGCACGCCAAGGCCTCCCTGTCCATCACCAACTCTAACACCCATTTATCCCTTCTGTCACAGGGCACCATTTGCTCTTTATCTATACCCTCCCCAACACACACCAGTCTCAACATCTTGACATAACCTCTGCCACAAATTTATAATTTTATACAGATTTATAAGGCTTGGCTTCAAGTAGGTTCTTTGTGTGCTTGCTTTTGGTTTTGTTTCTTTCTTTCTATTTTTTTTTTTTAAACTTGCAAGGAGAAAAATGCTAAGGATTTGATTACCTGCTTGAAATGAGAAGCGGGGAGAGGAGGGACAAAAGGGAGAAAACAGTTCTATGGAAAAGAAATGTGTCTGCTTGTATTTTATTTTTTCTTTAAACAAAGATATTTGGAAAATCTTCATACTGGAAGGGCAAAGAGATGTATTAAATATATGCATATAACTTTTTCATAGATTTATAATCTCTCTCAATTTTCTCACAGACAAATCCTACTTGCTGAAAATATTCTGCAGAATTAAAATTTTTATGAAAAAAAATTCTAAGAAATGCAGATTCAAATTAGGAGTGCTACATCTAAAACTTTGGCTATACCCTTAAATAAAAACGTTCTTTACTAAAATTAACTATCAATTCTTTAAAGGAGTCTAACTGTAGCAAATAAGACATGGATGTTTGCCTATCACCCATCCTACCCTACAATTAAAGTAACATTATCAGTACAGAAAGTTTTATAGGATTTTTTAAAAAAGAATTTATACTTGAATCCTAATCCCTGAATTAACATATACACTGAATTACATGCCCCAGGGGTTTAGGGAGCTCTTAGCTTCTGAAATTTTCATAATAATGAATTACAAAAATGCTTCCTCAATATCTGTGACTTCCAGAATAAAGATTCTCTTAGTGTTCCCTGAAAATACAAACAATAGCCTTAGAGTCTTCGTAAAGCTTTACTCTAGTCACAAAATAATGGGACGTGTATTTCCCCAAGTGTCTCAGAAGTCATCGATTCTGCCTTTCAATGAGCATCTTAATATAAATTTCATAGTTTATAAAACAAAAAGCAAAACAATACTCTAGCTATAAAATGAGCTACCATAATGGTAGATCCTTGTTGGCCATCTCTGTCTGTAATTTTCTGCAAATGGCCTCTGGGAGCTTAGATTCACTCTTCAGTTGCAATACCCTATTAAACTATATCTGTGAGCTGTTAGAACATCATTGTACTTGGTATTAAAGTAGACCTATTGGGCATTTTCTTTCATATCATAATTGCAATATAAAACTGACAGGGGATGACAATCAGACAAGTCTTAATGTAACACAAGTTCCAACCTGAATTAAGATAAAATATTTAACTAATCCTTTTAAGTCTAGCATACTGTCTAACTGATAAGTGTAAAACACACACACATACACACACACAAACAAAATAATTTTAAAGCTGTTTTTAGTTTCCTTAATTAATAAATACTATCATTTGGAAGTGGAAGAGCTAGTTTTAAGGGAAAGTGCTATTGCTAACCTTATAATGAAACCAGACATTTGAATGCATGTTTGAATTTCGTGGAACTGAATGATGTGTTTGTTTGCTTTTTGAAAACTGCTACTTGTTGCCATCCATGCCATGAATCTCTCTTTACAGGTGACAGTTGCCTTGGGGATTGTTTCTGATAAATAAGAATAGTGCAGACTTTGGAGGCTAGATGCTGGATTTTCATCATTTCTTCTACAATAAGTGAAATTATATGTAATGATTTGTAATTTTGCTAATGGGCATGCAGGTGTACAAAGAAAATCTAGTTTTTCTTTGGTTTGGCTTTCTATCATTTCTTTGTTGTCAACCTGTGGAGTAGAAAAGGCACCACAGTCCCACCTACTATATTTAGAACAATCCAGCAAATTCATTTGAATCCAGAAACTTGAATTTTCTTTAGGTACATTCATCTGTCTTGAATGAATCAATCAACCACTGTATCTCTTCCCTCTGCTGGCTCTAAGATACATTTTGAGTTCTGGCCATAATGTTTACACGTCAGGAAGTAGGGTGGGGGATCCAGGTGATTTTCTCTGAATCATTTTGGCCTCCACTGAACGGCGGCACTTCTATCCCCTGTGCAGATGACCACCAAGCTGTGAGTGAGTCCCGTGGCTCGTGGACGTGGTGATGCCACCTTAAAGCATGTCGTTCTAAAGACGTGTTCCACCATATTCCAACCTAGGTCTCTACTGGCTTACTGAGAGCCCTTTTCCAGGGCAAAGAGAAGATTCCTTTTTTTTAAAAAAATTATTTTACCTTAGCATTTCATTAAAAAAAAATTGGAAAAAGAAATATTTGACTGTTCTGCACAGCATGTGGCATTTTAGTTCCTGGACTAGGGATTGAATTCATGCCTCCTGCAGTGGGAGTGTGGAGTCTAAACCGCTGGAGCACCAGGGAAGTCCCAAAGAGGACAATTCTTAATGCCTATATACACACTTGAAAGCTAGGAGGGAGTGAGGACTACCTCACGCTTATCTTTCTGAACACTGGCATCTCATGCCATATTTCTCAAATGCCAAGCTGAACATGGCCACATGCCAGTCTTATCCCAAGGGTCTGCAGCTTTCTTCAACTTCTCAATGATGATGTCACTGGTTATTCCCTCCTGCCGTTTTAAAGATCCACTTTCATGTGTTCCCCATCCCAATGGCTGATTCATGTCAATGTATGGCAAAAACCACTACAATATAAAAAATAAAAAGTAAAAAATAAAAAGGGCTATTGACAGGTAGGAGGTGGTAGAAATGGGTGAAGGTGGTCAAAAGGTACAAACTTTCGGTTACTAGATAAATAAGTTCTGGGGATGTAATGTAGCACATGGTGACTACAGTTAATAATACCGTATTATATACTTGAAAGTTGCTAAATGACTGGAGATTAATCTCACCACAAGAAAAAAAACTGTAACTTTATGAAGTTACAGATGTTCACTAAACTTGTGTTGATTACTCATAATATATACATATCAAATCATTGTGTTGTATACCTTAAACTCATAAACGTTGTATGTCAATTATGTCTCCATAAAGGTGGAGAAAAGTGCAAAAATAATTATCTCAGAATAAAAAATAAAGGAAATATCCTTAAAAAAAAAGAAAAAAAGATCCACTTTCTCCAACTGGGGTTTTCCGTAGGAAAAATATAAAGACACAAATTCCTAACCTTTACCACACATTTGAATACATTACTCTCCTTTCTAGTGTCCACTGGGGTTTCATGGCTAGCTCTCCTACACTTTTGAATAATAGAACTTTTCAACAGAACTTTTCCTCTCTTAGATGATATTCACTCTCCTTTCTTGAGAGCTAATGGCAGGTAAGAAAGAGAGAAAGATAAACTGATTTACAGATAAGAGAATGTAAATAGGGAGTATTTATTACTTCTGTTTTACATAGATCAATTTTCTTTTTCTATGTCTATAAATAAATGCCAATAAATAGACTTTTAAATAGTATGTCATTACACTTTATTTTAATATTATAAAAATAATTATCTATTAAAAATCTCACCAATCAAGTTAATAAATATGAGAAGGAAAACAGACATAATAATCATGAATAATCCAGGCAAGTGGATAACAAATTGAATAATTTAAGAGAAACACTGGGATGTTAACAATGTAGAGTGCCTAATACCTACTTATACTAATGCACAGCATTATATCATTCTTCTGAATATTTACTATTAACAGTTTCAAAGAAACTGTTTAAAAAGAGTTTAAAAAGTCAGGGAAACTTAAAGTCAATGCATTGTATCTTATGACATCTCTCTGTCGTATCTCACAGCAAAATGATTTCTCTTTATTGGCCTTTAATGAAAGTAAAATAGCACTTTATTCTTATAAGACTCTCATCAGTGTACATATTAACATAGATTTGTTATATACATTTGTGAAATACATGTTTTAAGATAATCTCTAGTAAAACTAAAACTTTTGTTTGTACAATATTTGTAAGGATATTTGCCTTACAGATGATAACAGAAGTAAGCATAATCTGAATATGTCCTATACTGAACAAAAGAGGGAAAAATAAAACTAACAAGAAAGTATTATAAGCATAAATTGTTAAGCACAGAAACTGAAGCCAAACCAAATAATTACAGGATGTTAGTAAGTAGACGGATCCTTTTCTATTAACAAGGTAGTATCTCAGATTGGAACAAAAAGGGCTGTGGTATATACTGAATATTGCCCTCAGCTCTCTAAGTTCAGAGATGAACAGTTCCAGCAAGGTACCCCAGTGAAAGGAAAGTTAGCTACAGACAGATTACAACCATAAGATAAATTAAGGCCCTATCACCAGACTTCACTTCAAAATCCTGCTTTGTATAGAATGACTTGAATAATTGGGGTGTGTGTGTGTGTGTGTGTGTGTGTTTAAGTTATAGGGTTAATTGCCTAAATGCTTCATTTTCTTTGAGTGTGGAGACCTACCTACCGATTCATCAGACTAATTATATACTCCATTATGTTAATTCATATTAGCTACTATTTACGGAAATACATATAATCTTCTAGGCATGGTATTGGCCTACATATATTAAAATAATCAATCCTCACAACAAAAACATCGATTTTTAAATTATTTCACAAATGAAGGAGTTACGGTTCAGACTAAAAACGTAACTAGCTCAGATTCACTTGGGTAGTAAGTGGCAGCAAAGAATAACAAGCAACGTCTATCAGAGTTTAAATTTGCTTTCTTCTAACTAACCTATACATAAAAAATTTACTGATTCTGTCTTTACGAATTTTTACTGAAAATGTGAGCGTGGTTAAGCACAAAATAAAGGCCATTTAGCTATAACAAAATCTCCCTCTCTCTTCTCTGTTATATTGCCAATATATACTCTTCTATGATATATAATCCAATGACATCGGCCTAAGGTGTGGCTTTTTAGAGGGATCTATGACTAAATAGCAGCAACGTATTGAGTAACATAGTTTGGATTGTTGCTCAGTCAATATTTACACCTCCCTTGTCCCCACATGCAGACGGACATTTCTCCATCTCACTAACATTGAGTTTGGCCGAAGAATTCACAGTGACCAAGGGTTATTTGCAGCTGTGATATGAACGGAAGCCTGAAATGTGCTCTTCAGCTGCACTTGGTAACTTGTATTCCTGCTCTTCCATGAGAAGAACCAAGTCTTGGGTACCTACTGGTCTAAGAATAAGAGTTACAATGCCTTAAACAACCCCCAAATCTGTGATTAATACAATCAAAGGTATTTTTTTCATATACTATTTATACATGAACAATGAAGGTTGGTGGGGAGCTTTACTTAATGCTCTAATTTAGGGTCACAAGATGATAGAATGTTTGCATTCTAATGTGTCATCGCCTGTACACATGACCTTCTATTATAGGGGAAGGAAATGGGATGGTTGGTACTGGCTCTTTTTTTTTGCTTTCAGCTGGTCCTGACTCGATAATGCACTGTCTATTCATCTTAATTAATAATTATGACCCCACATATATGAAAAGGGAGCTTGATTTTGGGGGAGACAGATGGAATACCAGGCATGCATCTCTCTTTCTACATGGGCTGGCACTGCACCTATCCGGTATGATTTAAGAGGACATCAGGAATTCTCAGATTTAGAAAAATTGCCCTGCAGGCTAATTATTTATGTTCAAATGTCCATTATTAGAGATTTATTCCAGTAGATTAAGACAGTATTTCTCATTAACATAATTATGTAGTTATACAGTAAATGCTGGATACTTTGAATCATTATTCATATTAACAGCCTGGTATGAATAAAGGGATTAAGGTATATTTTTAATGGGTGAACTTAGTAAAATATAACTTGGTAGCATGAAAATCTAGATCGAACTCGGTGAAGTCAGGCTCCAGTACCATGTGTAAGTGAGGGATTCTGTGCAGCTCAGGCAAGGATAACAGAACTAGGCTTCTCAGAGCACTAGAGACATTGTAGGAATGAGTATGATAAAACAAAATTTCCTAGGTGACTTACCCTAAAAATAATAACTAAATAAATCATGAGAATGTTTGGTGTTCTTCAAATATGTTAAATTTTGTGCCTCCTGAGCTTATAGTAAGCCTCCAATTTCTAACCTATTTATTGCTGGACAGAGGCGTGTAGGCTAGCCAGGGCTGATTTGTGGGCATGTGATCTGTGCATCTCACAAGGCCCTGGTTAGAATGTGCCCATGCTTGATTTAATTTTCTGATGTCACCATTTTTAAAGTCCTACAATTGTTTGAATAACAGATAGCACATTTTTAAATTATGCATTAAGAAGCCCCATAATCTATGTAGCTGGTTCTATAACTAGTTCTGGGCAAGTAATTATGAATGGAAGTGATGTGCATCACTCCTGGGCTGGTGCAATTACAGTCAGGGCCGAGTCCTGTCCAGTTTTCTTTTCCTGCAAAACATGATCCAGGTTTTTTTGTTAACCTGGGCCCACGAGTGAGTTTCATTTTGAGCAGAGGTGCCACGTGAAAATAATGGTCACGTCACACGAATGAAAAATAAGCTTGCAGTAGGTTGCAAATATTGATGCTAAGGATAGAATAAGCTAGTTACACAGCTAGAAATGCCACGAGGGGAAGACAGGGACTTCAGGAGATCACCATAAGCTAGACACCAGCTAGAAACTATCCAGAACATCTGGCAGCTAAGCAACAATCAGAACATTTTGAAACTAAACAGACTTACTTAGGCCCCTGCCACAGAAAAATGCATACAAGACCTGCATTTGGCCTTGGGAGGGCTTTAAGATAATGGACCCTGAAAAACTGCATCCCTGAGGGTAGCCAAGGTAGGAATACAGGTGAAAAAAGGAAGAAAGTAGGGGGAAGGAGACATTATGCTGAAACTTGAGATGAACTGCACATTTTAATACATGTTACCACCCTTCCAACATGTGTGTGCCCAGTCGCAAGGACTGTAGCCTGCCAGGCTCCTCTGTCCATGGGATTTCCCAGGCAAGGATACTGGAGTGGGCTGCCATTTCCTCCTCCAGGGGATCTCCCCGACCCAGGGATCCAACCCGAGCCTCCTGCATTGGCAGGTGGATTCTTTACCACCGAGCCACTGAAGAAGCCCCTCTGCTAATATATTACATGATTTCAATAGCACCATGACAGTCCCTTTAGACCATACGGGGTCAGAGGGGGAACTGAAGATGCAGGCCAGAGCATCTACCCAAGATCGAGGAGGAAGGAGGTCTTCTCCCTTCCCCATTCCTTCCTCCATTATAAAAACATGCCACTCCGTCCTTGGAGCTGCACTCCATTGCCTGCCTGCCTGCTTGTACCACTCACATGAGTCCTGTGCTTACAAACTCACTCTTGACGCATCACTTTGCCTCACACTGAATTCTTTCTGCGCCGAAATAAAAGGACCCGAGCTTCAGGAAGTCCTGGCACGACGCCAGCAGTGTTACTAAAAGGCAGTGGTTTCAAGTTTCCTCCTGTGCAACGGGCTGTGGGTTCAAGTCCCAGGCTGGGGTGTGGCTGGGTTCCAGCGAGCCGTCAAAGAGTGTGGTTTCACTGACATAATCATCCATGTTCCACATATGTTTGCCCCTCAGGTTCAAGCTTTGACAGCTCCTCACTTCAAGAGAGGAGCCTGTTTTTCTCCTCCCTTACTCTTGGCTTTCTTGTAACTTGCTTTGGGAAATAAGTTGTGGTGGCCATGATGCTGTAGCTGAGCTGAGCCCAGTCCTTGGGAGACCTTCCACACTTTCTCTCTCTCTCAGAGTTCTGCCAGCTGCCATGTAGACCCGCGGGGGTTAGCTTGTTGGAGGATGAGAAATCATGAGAGGCAGAACTGAAGCATCCCGGCTGGGACTGCAGGATGCGTGAAAGCATGTGTGAGAACCCAGCCATGAGCATAAAGACTGCCGGCAGATGGCCCTCAGCGGAGCAGAGAGGCGTGAACTGTCTCCTCTGAGAGTGGTTTCCTCTGCAGAAGAACTGCTCAGGGGACCAATTAGCGTTGAGCCATTGGCTTTTTGTACTATTTTATTAGGCAACAATAGCGGAAACAGATTTGAGTATCACAGAATATGGACTGAAAAGCTTTTTTGAAGCATGTACTCTGAGCAGCAGATACTGTTCTAAGCTCTCTACATATTATCACATTTGAGTCTGGTAACAAATACTTTGTTCTATTATTCTCATTTTACTGACAGGATAAACAGCCTTTATTAAAGGATCAGGAACAATCCGCTCAAGGGTTGCAATATGGAGTACAAGGCATGCAATTTCACATTGGGACTGCTTTTGTGATCACTGACTTATTTTGCTCAAGATCACAAAAATTGTTAATAGGAGATCTCTTTCTGTGACAACACAGATTATTGGACATCAACATGAATATTTCTTATTAGCTAATATTAGCAAATGGGGAATTATATGTTATAATCACTGCTCTTGGCTTTTGACCTTAAATTGGTTAAAACATATTATAGCAAAATTCAGAATATTTCTCAACATTTATTGTTACTGACACTTTTTACTGATAGGCTATTAAGCCAAACATAGTTTGATATTTCTAGGAAACATTGTATTCACTTTCTGTATCTACTATTTTTAAATGAACCACTGAATTCCTAACTGAAAAGAGAAATTCTGTGGCAAAATCTCTAAGCAGAACTTCTGAAACTCTGGTTATTCTTTTGTTTCAGAGATGCCTGGAAAATTGCAGCATAGATTATAGTGAGCAGATTTAGTACTAGGGTTTTTAATATTCCATTTCGCCATATTTTCAGGCTGTAGTTTTACAAAAATAGTAGTTCATGTTGATCTAGATTGCTCTGGTAATTGAAAAAGAAAGAAAACTGCAACTTAATTTGTTTCCCCAATGGCTGTATAAAAGCAGACATTCCATAATGATGTTAACCACAGGAGGTCATGGTGAAAGATAGCCCACTGGTATTTCGATTACCACAATTAGTTCGTACAGGCATCACTGATTAATGGTTATTATTGTATATTCACTCACAACTTCATTGAACTCCATTAGGAAAGTTTATAGCACAGTTACATCATTATAAGTAACATGAACAGCCAGAAAACCCTGAAGAAAACATAGTTAAATGGTGGGTTAAATAGTTTATTTAAATGGAAGAAATGGTTTAATATTAATTAGAGAAATGAGTATTTTTAACTGCTCAAGCCTGGACTTTCTGCCACATGCATACAAGTTGTGGCCACTTTTGCAACAAAATCAATAGGAGGTCAATTTCCATCTCCTGTCCATTCAAAAGACTGAGGGAAAAAAAATGTACTATTTTCACCAAAGTCATCAAACTATAGATTGGCATCTTAGCCATCTTCTATGGAAATTATTGATTCCAGTGGCATTACAGCTGTTATTTTTCTTCTAAGTAAGTAACCAGCTGTTACTTTTACTGATATTAAGTTATCTGTCAAACACTGATGTTGAACACAAAGTCAATATGTCTCCCAGTCAAATTTGCCAAGCCTCTGACATTGAAGAAATTTACCTCAACATAATATATGAAACAGTTATGAAATTTTCATAATATATGAAAATCTGACAGCTACCATCATACTCAGTGATGAAATACAAAGCCTTTTCTGGTCAGAAACAAGGCAAGGATGCTCATTTCCACCACTTCTGTTCAACATAGTACTGGAAGTTCTAGCCAGAGCAATACGTCAAGAAAAAGAAGTAAAAGGCATACCCATCGGAATGGAAGAAGTCAAATTCAGTTCAGTTCAGTTCTGTCGCTCAGTCGTGTCTGACTCTTTGCGACTCCATGAACTGCAGCACGCCAGACCTCCCTGTCCATCACCAACTCCCGGAGTTTACTCAAACTCACGTCCATCAGGTCAGTGATGCCATCCAGCCGTCTCATCCTCTGTCATCCCCTTCTCCTCCTGCCCCCAATCCCTCACAGCATCAGGGTCTTTTCCAATGAGTCAACTCTTTACATGAGGTGGCCAAAGTATTGGAGTTTCAGCTTCAGCATCAGTCCTTCCAATGAACACCCAGGACTGATCTCCTTTAGGATGGACTGGTTGGATCTCCTTTAGTCCAAGGGACTCTCAAGAGTCTTCTCCAACACCACAGTTCAAAAGCATCAATTTTTCGGCACTCAGCTTTCTTCACAATCCAACTCACATCCATACATGGCCAGTGGAAAAACAATAGCCTAGAAGTCAAATGATTTCTTTGCAAATTACATGATCTCAAAGAAAAGTTTAAGAATTTAACAAAAAAGTTAGAACTAATAAACTAGCTTGGTAAAGTTATAGGATACAAAGTCAATATATAAGAATCTGTTGCATTTTTATATACTAACAATGAACTATATAAAAACAAAAAAATAAAAATTTAAGTCCTATTTACAACAGCACCAAAAGAATAAAACACTTAGAAATAATCTTATCCAAGGAGGGGAAACATTTGTATACTCAAAACTATAAAACACTCATAAAATAAAATAGTTTTTCTTAGATTGTAAAGAAAATTTAAAGAGATTTGAGATGTATTTTGTCATATATCATTAAGTAGGTGAGTATTAAGAACACTCAAACCAGTCCATGCTAAAGGAACTCAGTCCTGGATATTCATTGGAAGGACTGATGTTGAAGCTGAAACTCCAATACTTTGGCTACTTGCTGCCAAGAACTGACTCATTGGAAAAGACCCTGATGCTGGGAAAGATTGACCCAGGAGCGGAAGGGGATGACAGAGGATGAGATGGTTGGATGGCATCACCGACTCAATGGACATGAGTTTGAGTAAACTCCAGGAGTTGGTGATGGACAGGGAGGCCTGGTGTGTTGCAGTCCATGGAGTCACAAAGAGTCGGACACAACTGAGTGACTGAAATGAACTGAACCCCTCTACCATAGAATTTTTTCCCCAAATTTTGAAATTTTCTAGGCTACTGTTTGCAATTTTAAAATTTGTTTTCAGATTCCAGACAAGTTTCTTTAGCCTTTATTTTTGTATCATTGCTTTTTTATGCCAGTTATAGTAAATCTATTTGCCTGCCACTGAGCATGTGATGTGTTTCTGATTTTGTGCTTGGCACCTTCTAGATTATCCTTCACTCTCACAATCAGACTTCAGGCTAAATATTTTCTTACTATATCAAGCAACTTCAAAAAATTTCAGTTCAGTTCCGTCGCTCAGTTGTGTCCAGCTGTTTGTGACCCCATGGACTGCAGCACGCCAGGCCTCCCTGTCCATCACCAACTCCTGGAGTTTACTCAAACCCGTGTCCATCGGGTTGGTGATGCCATCCAGCCATCTCATCCTCTGTCGTCCCCTTCTCCTCCTGCCCCCAATCCCTCCCAGCATCAGGGTCTTTTCCAATGAGTCAACTCTTCACATGAGGTGGCCATCAAAAAGTTTATTTATAATCAAGTTATCTTATAGGATATTATTCTATTCCATTACAACTATTTGAAAATGCAGTTTTATTAATGACAACTAAAGCCTGGGATGAAACTAGTAAAGTTGATAATACCTATTTACTGAACGTCTCCATAGTATGTCAGAACATTCATAACAGGGAAAAGATCAAGATGCAAATAGTAATATAATAGGAATTACAATTTTGGTGCTTCTTATTTTACCAGTTATATGGGAGTGAATAGATAAGACAGTATTTTATATCTATTTCTACCCAAAAGCTGGAGAAGGGCATGGAAACCCACTCCAGTAGTCTTGCCTGGAGAATCCCATGGACAGAGGAACCTGGTGGGCTACAGTCCATGGGGTCGCAAAGAGTCAGACACAACTGAGCAACTTAGCATAGCATAGCATAATCTACCCAAAAGATATTTCTTCCCTTCTTATTAATAAAATCAGAGTCTGATTTTGTTCAACTCTGTACTTCAAAATGACAATAATCCTGTTCAAAATTTACGAACAAATGTGCTTTAATGAAAACTAATCTTGGAAATGCCAGACCTCTCATATAGGATTAATCTAGGATGTGACACAGTTCCGTTCAGTGGGATGTTAAGGAACATCAATTCTGAGGCTTCTTGGAAGGGATTTTTTATTTTTAATATAATTAAATTGGAATAGACTGCATCTTAAGGCCCCCTGTTCATGATTCTATCTTTCTGTAACAAGGCAACGATAGCACTATTGTATGATAACAGGATAACTGGAAAAGGGACAAGACCCATGCACTCTGAGGATGGCATAAAGAAAAAGGGGCATGTCCAAAGTTTCCAGTGGTTTTTCTGAACTGCTGAAATAATCACTTGCAAAGTTATGCTATCTTAGTCTTTCTCAGTATATGACATTAAAATTTTAATTAAACTTACTTTGAATTAAATGTTTTGCTACCAGTAGCTAACTTACACCCTATTTGTTACAGTGTGCAAGTCCATGGAGACTACAGTGAAAGAAGTTCAGTTCGGTTCAGTTCAGTGGCTCAGTCGTGTCCGACTCTGCGACCCCATGGACTGCAGCACGCCAGGCCTTCCTGTCCATCACCAACTCCTGGGGTTTCAAACTCATGTCCATTGATCTATAATTTGTTGTATGTGTTCTCCTTTGGGAATTCTGAGACTAGCAGTACTTAATTTGGTTATTAAGTTATTCATCCTCCCATGTATTTCTCAGATTCAAATTATAATCAATGAAGAACATAAAATACCTCAACTAGATTTCAGATTTCCCAAATATATATGATTTATTTCCAACCATACCTTGAAAAATCAGATTATTTCTTTCTGAATTTTCTCTGGCTATTATCTACAGTTTCATATCACAATCAATGAAAATTATTAAAAAAATGAACAAAAATCTAAAGAATATTTTGAACTTTACTAGACATAGAAATAACTTCGGATTTACCCGATCGAGTAATTTCTTTAAAGAGTATAGAAGAAAAATCAATTATAAATCTAATAATAAGACAAGACCTGGAACGAGTCAAAGGAGATGAAACTGATTTGTAAATAATTTAGAAGGTGGCATGAAAGACCAGTTGTGAACACTTACTAGGCCCTTAATAACCTGGCCATTTCTTTTCTTTTTTTTTTTTTTAACCTGGCCATTTTTTTTTAACCTCTCCTCCCTGATCCCACACAATGTCTTGCCCTGGTCTCTCCCCAAAAGTTTGCCTGAGAAACAAAATTTCTTCCCATTTTCTCACTGAAGCCAGCATTTCACTCAGCTGAGATCTTTTTCTTTGATACAGCACCTTCTTCCTGGAACATTCATTTCCCAGATCTCAACTGACTAATCCCTGCTCCTTTTGCACTTCTCAGTCTAAACCTCTTTCTCCTTGAAACTTTTCCTGACCCAGTACAATCCATTTAGGTACCTTCCTATTTAGGATGCACCTGCTAGCTTTTCCATTATGGGACGAATTCTATTGTATTGAACTTGACCGTTTAATAGACTGTGAGCTAAAGAAGTATAAGGTCGTGTTTGACCTATTCACCATTTTATAGACAGCGTCTAACACAACACCTAGTACTTAACGGAGACTTAATAAATACCTGTAGCTCAAATGAATAATTATTCTGAGTAATGATGTTGGCATTTTAGAGCTTATGGGAGGAGAAGTGATTACACATATTACAAATGGAATTCAAGGCTTTGAGAGGAAAACAAAACAAACTCAGGCTCACTGGCAGATCACTGCAATGTTTTCAGGATGTGGGATCCTACAGAGTTGCAGATTTAGTTTTATAAACACCAAAAGCTATTAATTATATTTATTTTCAGCTTTCTTCTATATAAGAGACATTATGGTAGATATTGTTTAAATAATGATGAACAAAACCCTGGCTTCTGTGCCTTCAAGGGCCTTTCAATCTATGGAATAAATGTCTGAATAATGTGTTTTCTGTAGCACTTTAAAGAAGTATTTCCTCTCATTCATCAGAGACTCTTCTTCTTCCACTGACCCATTTCTCTTTTATCAACAACTTTTTCCAAGGAGTTTAAATTTAGATCCCCGTGTAGAAGGAACTAGATTATTGTGCTCATCTCTACCTGGCCTACCTATCAGTTATGCTTTGGCAAAACTACATGTGTTCCATCTTGAATTGTTGACTTTGCAACAGCTTTAAAAAGAGATCATAAAAGTGGAGAAATGTATTGGAGCCTTAATTAATGGGTGGTTCTTAGAGCAATGTCAAGATGATCAAACGTTCATAATAAAAATAGATTGATTGAAGAGGTGAAACAAATATGTAATTTAACCTCTCTTGGCACAACAAATATGCTGAATGTGCTTATGAAACTAACCTTGACCCAAGTGCTTGACATGTTTGATTACAGTGAATGTATCAGGCCTCTATACTTTATTGGTAAATAAATGCTATGTAAGGTTGACCTGAGTTAGAACTTCACAGATTAACTGCCATTTATACTATGAATACCAATTTTCAGCACAACTGAAGCAGCACAATAATGAATCATGGCTAATACAGGGGAAAGAATAAGAAATATTTCCACATTATGAACCACAGTCCATTTTCTTGCTAGTGAAGCTTAAATCCTGCGTTCATATTCAGTATAGAGACTCAGCTCTTCATGTGCAGAATATTTTTGGGAAAACAGATCCTTCAACTGGGAACACATTAAGCAAAAACCCAAACAAACAAAAGATTCATGTTTCAAAAATTGGACAACAAATCTAGTTTTTCTGTTTTATTGTAACTAAATCCCTTTAGAAAATCTATTACAAAGACCATTTGTAATAGTAGAAATATATATAATTAATTATTTTACTGTACTAACCAAATTCCTGTCATTAATAACAATGTTTAAGACTTTGTATTTTCAATAGCAATGTTTTTCTTGAAAATAGTCATTGTTATCTATATGTATAGCCTAAAAACTAAGTAGCTTCAGTTGTGTCCAACTCCTTGCAACGCCGTGGACTATAGCCCTCCAGGCTCCTCTGTCCATGGGTTTCTCCAGGCAAGAATACTGGAGTGGATAGCCATGCCCTCCTCCAGGGGATCTCTCTGACCCAGGAATCGAACCCATGTCTCTTATGCTTCCTGTACTGGCAGGCGGGTTCTTTACCACCAGGGCCACCTGGGAAGCCCATCTTTATGTACATCTGTATGTATATAGTTTATTCATTCATACATGCACTAATTTATTTTCCCCCATGGTTTAGGATTTTATTACCCTGACTCAGAATGTCTAGTAATTTGAGATCAAACATCATTTTCTATTAATCTTTTTAGAGATTTCCAAGAGAAAAAAAAATAGCTAAGTGCAAAAGATCCACAGCTGATTTAGGTATTAGTGTTTATAGGTTAGGGCTTTAACTGAAATTACCATGCTTACAGAAAGGAAAAAAAAAAAACTTACAAGGAAAAAGGCTCAAATGATTGGGAAACATTAGATTGTAATATGAAGAGTTCTTGAGAGAACCTGGTATACCCTCTGGAATTTATGGTTGTACTTCAGTACAGACTAACTGAGCAAAGACGTGGATGGTTTTCTTTTGGTTGGTGAATTATGAATGCAGAACGCTTGGGTGGTGAAGTCCGTGAGTGTGGGCACATCACACAGGCCACAGTGGAGCACCTTTTACTCCCCTATTAGGTTTTAGTAAGAACGGGTGGCTTGCCAAGTGTATGCCATTGTAGACAGCTGAACTCAAGCTGTCTGTAGGCAAACTGTCCCTGTTAAAGAGTGTTTGTTTTCGTATGAAATTTCAGGGGCGGTAACTACTGCACATAAAAGAAAGTTTAGTATGCATGTATACAGTTTGCATCAGGAAAGCATAAAGAATTATTAAAGAATTTTTTTTCCTGAGTAGTAAGTCACAACAATGGGCTTAAAATAGTAAATCATGCTGTCTACAAGGATATCAAACCAATCAATCCTAAAGGAAATAAACCCTGAATAGTCATTGGAAGGTCTGTTGCTGAAGCCGAAGCTCCAATACTTTGGTCACCTGATGTGAAGAGCCAACTCACTGGAAAAGACCCAAAAGATGGAAGGCAAAAGGAGAAGGGGGTGGCAGAGGATGAGATGGTTAGATAGCATCACTGACTCAATGCACATGAATTTGAGCAGATTCCAGGGGACAGTGGAGGACAGAGGAGCCTAGTATGTGACAAGCCATAAACAGTCACAAAGATTAAGACATGGCTTAGTGACAGAACAACAGTGAAACCGAGCAGTCAGTCAGGCTTCTTGCTCCATCCATAAAACACAGGCAGAGTAGATTTAGCATAATTCTTAAGAACTTAAGCATTTTTTGGGGAATGATAAATGGTAAATAAACACAGACTTCAAGTCATCAGTTGCATTGAAAGTGAAAGTGACGTCACTCAGTCGTGTCCAACTCTTTGCAACCCCATGGATTGTAGCCCATGGAATTGTCCAGGCAAGAGTACTGGAGTGGGTTGCCATTTTCTTCTCCAGGGGATCTTCCTGACCTGGGGGTCAAACCCAGGTCTCCTGCCTTGCAGGCAGGGGCTTTACCTCTGAGCCACCATTTGCATTAGCCCCTATCAAGAGAGTTTCCTTATCTGTTGAAGCTTGGAAGCCAGGCAGTGACTTCTCCCCAGCTGTGAAAGTCCTAGATAGCATCTTCTTCAATAGAAGGCTATTTCATTACACTGGATTGTCTGTTTTTCTTTTTTTTTTCTTAGCATAGTCACCTTCATTATCTTAGCTATACTTGTACATCAGTCCTTGCTGCTTCACCTGGCACTTTTATGTTATGAAGATGGCTTCTTTCCTTAAACCTCACAAACCTATCTCCACCAGCGTCGAACTTTTCTTCTGCAGTTTCCTCACCTCTCTCTGCCTTGATGGCATTCAAGACAGTTAGGGCCTTGATCTGGACTAGGCTGAGGTTTAAGGAAATACCGTGGTTGACTTGCTCTTTTGCCTAGACCACTAAAACTTTCTCCTTATCATTAATAATTAATAATTATTAATAGCAATAATAAATAAAGCAATAATAAAAGCAATAATTAATAATTACTTTCTTATCATTCCTGTGTTCACCAGAGATGACACTTTTAATTTCCTTCAAGAACATTTCCTTTGCACCCATTACTTGGCTGGCTCAAGAGGCCTAGCTTTTGGCCCATCTTGGTTTTTGACATACCTTCCTCACTAAGCTTAATCATGTCTAGCTTTTGTTTTAGACTAAGAGATGCGCAACTATTGCTTTCACTTACAGACTGCAGTAAGGTTAATTAATTGGCCTAATTTCAATATTGTTACATTTCAGGGAATAGGGAGGCCTGAGGATAGGCAGAGAGACAGGAGAAGGGCCAGTCAGAGAGGCGACTGGAACACAGCATTCATAGATGAAGTTGACCACCTTATCTGGATGAGCTTCACGGCCTCTCAAAACAACTACAACAGTGATACCAAAGATCACTGATCATAGATCACCATAACAAATATAGTAAAATCTAATATTTTTGAAATATTGTGACAGTTGACTAAATAGTGTGACAAATGCCAAAATGACATAGGAAGTGAGTACATGCTTTTGGAAAAATCACAGCTACATCCTTGCTTACTGTAGGATAAAACGCACAAACCTTCAATGTGTAAAACAAAGCAATCTCTGAAGAACAGCGATGTGAAGCAAAATAAAACAGGCATGCTTACACCTGTACTCCATGACATGCTTTTCACAGCAATAATTTTATGAAACTGATATTTTAACATTAGAAATGGCAGAGTTCTACTATACATTTCATGAAAACGTTAGGGAAATAACACCCACCCTCTTATACACAGCACACAATTACTGAAAATCATCTGCTGCTCAGTATTCTCACTATTTTTAAAGAGAGAGGAAAAAGGACAGTATGCCATTTTGCATAACTAGAGAATTTAATAATTATAATAATAATAAAATTCTCATATAAAGAACAAAATTAGCTGCACTTGCAAAAGGAGTGTAGAACACATTAAAATTTGCTGCAGTAAGTGCTTCTTCCTTTTAATGAGCTGAAACATATTCTCTGTACAACGGGGTACATTCCTATCAGGACAGGAAAGGACCATTAAAGCTGAAGAGACCAGAATATAGCAAAGTCATGAATAATATTAAACACTTAATAATGTCTTTATGCATATAGTGATTCTTCCTGACATCATCAGTAGATTTTAATGAAATGTAGGTAATTAACATAGCTGTAATTATTATTCTTATTTTTAAGTGAGAGTGCCCTTATTTATGGAGAAGGCAATGGCACCCCTCTCCAGTACTCTTGCCTGGGAAATCCCATGGACAAAGGAGCCTGGTTGGCTGCAGTCCACGGGGTTGCAAAGAGTTGGACACGACTGAGAGACTTCACTTTCACTTTTCACTTTCATGCATTGGAGAAGGAAATGGCAACCTACTCCAGTGTTCTTGCCTAGAGAATCCCAGGGATGGGGGAGCCTGTTGGGCTGCCGTCTATGGGGTCACACAGAGCCGGACACGACTGAAATGACTTAGCAGCAGCAGCAGCAGCAGAGATAACCTTAGCACTCAAGCTTTGCCAGGACTAGCTTCTGCCTCACCTGGAACTCCAAGTGAAACTGAAAGTTGCTCAGTCTTGTCCGATTCTTTGCGACCCCATGGACTGTATAGACTATAGAATTCTCCAGGCCAGGATACTGGAGTATCCAGGATACAGGATACTTTTCCAGAGGATCTTCCCAACCTAGGGATCGAACCCAGATCTCCCGTATTGCTGGATTCTTTACCAGCTGAGCCACCGAGAAAGCCCAAGAATACTGGAATGGTTAGCCTATCCCTTCTCCAGGGGATCTTCCTGACCCAGGAATCGAACTGGGGTCTCCTGCATTGCAGGCAGATTCTTTATCAACTGAGCTATCAGGGAAGCCCTATTGTAATGTAAACTTCCCACCTTAACCTTTAAAATCCCTTTTTATTCCCTAGTTGGGATACTATTTGGGTTATTACCCAAAGATTTTATGTGTCCTGAATTGCAATTCTCTGATTCTGAATAAAGGCTTTTTGCTTGACTATTGTCACCTAAGTTTATTTAGGTTGACAAATGAATTGATAATGGAGGCTAATGCATTGTCTTAACTTTTGAAATTGGCAATCTTAGTAGTGGTGAAATAATTTTTTTATTTGTTTTTCTTTCTCATGCAAATGGAGAGCTCAGTTGACTGAAAGTAAAAACTGAAATTGTTTATATCCTGTGAATTACTTATAAAAAGGTCAGGAGACATATATAACTTCTAATTTAGCAAATTACATTCTAAATACCAGCTTCTTTATAAGCAAACTAATCAAGTTTTTGAAGACAAACCTCTAAATCCCCCAAAAATGTGTTAAGTTGAGAAGTCATCTAATAAAATTTGAGAAGACAAAAATCTCTGAACAACATAGATCCTAGGTCACCAAGAATTAGAACTGTAGATGAATCTCTTATAATGAAGGAGCAGCTGCATCCAAGTGGTTACAGATCAGCTTCTTTAAGGTTTTCTCTCTGATTGCTGCTGTCATTGGTAAACTCACAGGAGCTTCACCTTCCCTTTTAACACTATGGACCAAGAAAAATAGACCTTTCCTTTGGTAGTCAGTCCCACATAGAACTGGAGATAGGTTAAGACTTAGAGAGTCAGGGAGTAAGAGAAGGAACATGAGTTACAAAAATCTGAGTATCCTGGATTAGAAGGGGTGTTTTAGGGTTTTTCAGAGTTTGAGAAAGTACAATAAACTTAATATTTGTGTTCCCCTAAATTTCACATGGTGGAAATCCTATTTCTAATATGATGGTATTTGGAAGTAGGCTGTCTGGAAGGTAGTTAGGTCATGAAGGTGGAGACCTTGTGAACAGGATTGAAGTGAAGTGAAGTCACCCAGTCGTGTCCGACTTTTTGCGACCCCATAGACTGCAGCCTACCAGGCTCCTCCGTCCATAGGATTTTCCAGGCAAGAGCACTGGAGTGGGTTGCTGTTTCCTTCTCCAGGGGATCTTCCCAACCCAGGGATCGAACCTGGGTCTCTCGCATTGTAGACAGACGCTTTACCGTCTGAGCCACCAGGGAAGTCTGATTAGTGCACTTGTAAGAAAAGGCCAGAGAGTTAAGAGACACCTCGCTCTCTCTCTGCCCTGTGCAGATACAGTGAGAAGTTTGTTATCTTTAAACCAGGAATCAGGCCCTCACCAGACATTGGCTCTGCCAGAACTTTGATCGCGGACTTTCCAGCCTCCAGACCTGTGAGAAATAAATATTTGTTTTTAAGCCCCCAGTTTATGCAGATTTCTTGCAGCAGCACAAGAAGTCTAAAACTAAGACAGAAATGTCTAAAACACTACCAATATTTTAGGTTTCCAATATGTTAATAATGGAGAAATCCAAAAAACATGATAAAAGTTGAATTATAAAGAATGTCTTTATAAATGTGAAAGGATTTATACTTTTAACACATTGATATGATGACTTTCTATATAGTATCTTTAGTTATGTCATGAATAACCTAAATTTTAATTTTCTTGGAAATATGAGTCTTGGGGACAAATGACCTTTTCCCCTGTCTTGGGGAGGTCCTGGATTATTGCACAGAATCTCTGTCACATTGTGATCAAATCTTAAATACAAAAAAAAAAAATGTTTCACTGGGTCCCTAAATGCCTTCTGCCATTACGCAAATTATCTGTTTCATAGGAATCACATGGGAACACTTTCTTCTGTGGTCAGACTTTAAATTTTCTACTGAATCAGAGGTTCATTCCTTTTTCCTGCTTCCCTATTTCCTGCTTTCTGGCAGAGAAAATTTCAAGCAGCAAACCATGCCCTAATATCATGTATTAACCACATTTTTCTACAGCTAAAGCCTTTGACTGTGTGGATCACAACAAACTGTGTGAGATGGGAATTCCAGACCACCTTACCAGCCTCCTGAGAAACCTGTATGCAGGTCAAGAAGCAACAGTTAAAACCAGACAGAGAACAACGGATTAGTTACAAATTAGGAAAGGAGTATGTCAAGGCTGTGTATTGTCACCTTGCTTATTTAACTTATATGCAGAGTATATCATGAGAAACGCTGGGCTGGAAGAAGCACAAGCTGGAATCAAGACCACAGGGAGAAATATCAATAACCTCAGATACGAAGATGACACCACCTTTATAGCAGAAAGTGAAGAGGAACTAAAGAGCCTCTTGATGAAAGTGAAAGAGGAGAGTGAAAAAGCTGCCTTAAAACTCAACATTCAAAAAACTAAGATCATGACATCTGGTCCCATCACTACATAACAAATAGTTGGAGAAACAATGGAAACCCTGACAGACTTTATTTTCTTGGGCTCCAAAATCACTGCAGATGATGACTGCAGCCATGGAATTTAAAGATGCTTGCTCCTTGGAAGAAAAGCTATGACAAACCTAGACAGCATATTAAAATGCAGAGACTTTTTTTGCCAACAAAGGTCTATATAGCCAAGGCTATGGTTTTTCCAGTAGTCATGTATGGATGTGAGAGTTGGACCATAAAGAAGGCTAAGAGCTAAAGAATTGATACTTTTGAACTGTGGTGTTGGAGAAGACTCTTGAGGGTCCCTTGGACTGCAAGGAGATCAAACCAGTCCATCCTAAAGGAGATCAATCCTGAACATTCATTGGAAGGACTGATGTTGAAGCTTCAATACTTTGGCCACTGGAGGTGAAGAGCCAACTCATTGGAAAAGACCCCGATGCTGGGAAAGATAGAAAGTAAGAGGAGAAGGGGACAACAGAGGACAAGATGGTTGGATGGCATCATTGACTCAATGGACATGAGTTTGAGCAAGCTCTGGGAGATGGTGAAGGATGGGGAAGCCTGAAGTGCTGCAGTCCATGGGGTCACAAAGAGTCAGACATGACTGAGTGAGCAACAAAATTCATAGACAGACATATATAGTAACAGTAAGGTTATTCCTTTAAAAGAAGCAGGATAGCAAATGAGAACTCCTTGGTTTTTTAAAGCTAATAACTGTTAAGTGCTAATACTTTGAAGATTTGCACTCTTGGAATTTATTTTCCCCATTCTTTTTTTTTTTTTTTTTGGTAGAAAAATTCCCAATACTCCTATTAACAGGTATCCAATTATTGTATTAGTGCTCAAATTTATACCTATACTGGGCTATACTGACTTTGGGGCAAATTTCTGCCCACAAGTCCTGCTACCTAAGTTGCAATATTCACTACTTATTATTTTCCATCCTGGACCAAACGAGAGATATTTAGGGATTAAACATATCCTTGGCTAGTAACTTACCACCCGAGCAGATACTGAATTCAGTAGTCACTGAATTAAGTATTCAGTGACCAAGGCTGCTGGCTTTGGGTCCAGAAGCTGATCTAATTTAGAGATTATTGATCTAGAATAGGGACGAATTGACTCCCGAACAATCAAACAGGATGAGGGAGCAGGACCTATTAGCAAGGAGAGGAGCGACAGAGAAAGGAGAACCAACCAGAAGAGCCACAGACACCATCCAGACCCTGAAAGTCAGCACAGCTTCTGACAGTTTGCTGTGTTCAATTGCATGTATTTTATCAGTGAAACACTGCTTTTGTCTTGAGGTGACTTGAATCTGGGTCAGTCCTAGCTTTTACAGAAATTTGGCTAAATCACTGTCAGTTCTTAGGTTTTGCTCTGTATGCTTGACTAAAACAACATTTTGAGAATGATCTGCAGGGGCAAATCAGATGAGTCATTTTTCCTCCCCCTCACCTTGGGGCCAGTATTACTTTGAGGATATATTTAGAAACAGTCAATTTATATTTGATATCAAGTCATTGATGATTTAGCAACTTTAACTTCAGTGAAGTGACTGAAAGATTCAGCAGCCGTGACAAGGAGATTTAAGGGTCAATGGGTGCCCAATATATTATTTTATAAAGAAGATATGAAAAATGATGGACGTAATTGGCAAATTAATGGCCTGTCAGAAGCCATCTTATTCAGGCAACTCTAGACCCAGACATAAGCACCTTGGGTGGAACTACACAAGGAACTCAGTGCAAACAGATTCCAGCTTACTGTCGTCAGTAATTGACCAAGGGCGTACTGGGCGCCAGGCACTGTGCTAGGTGTTAAGTACTCACGGGAGGAAACAAACACAGAAAACCATGCTCAGTTCAGTTCAGTCGCTCAGTCGTGTCCGACTCTTTGCAACCCCATGAACCGCAGCACGCCAGGCCTCCCTGTCCATTACCAACTCCCGGAGTTCACCCAAACTCATGTCCATTGAGTCGGTGACGCCACCCAGCCATCTCATCCTCTGTTGTCCCCTTCTCCTCCTGCCCCCAATCCCTCACAGCATCAGGGTCTTTTCCAATGAGTCAAATCTTCACATGAGGTGGCCAAAGTATTGGAGTTTCAGCTTCAGTATCAGTCCTTCCAATGAACACCCAGGACTGATCTCCTTTAGGATGGACTGGCTGGATCTCCTTGCAGTCCAAGGGACTCTCAAGAGTCTTCTCCAAAACCAAAGAATGACCACATTTTCTGTTTAGGGATTTGTTTTCACAGCAAATCCATTACAATACTTAAAATCAATACTAAGCTTCTTTTAGTTGATAAAGGTTATATTGAAATACAATGTTTTACATGGCAAAGCTACCATAGGAAATCACTTATAGTCAATAATTTATTCTCAAGAATTAGTTGAATTAGGTAAGTGCATTTTAAACCAAGAAAATAGTACTATTGGTAAAATTTTAGGCATCAGAAACAGCACTGAGGAAATATTTATGGCAGAAACCTCACTGAGGCTCTACAGATCAAAAACTACAAATGAACTCTTTTTTTCCTCTCTCTCTCTTTCCTTTTAAAATAAAATAAATTTGGATTTGTTGTAGACAGTGAAAAAGTGCAGTGCCTCTGTGGAGAGTTCCAGAAAGGAAATGACATGAGGGTAATGCACCATTGGGCAAAGGGGAGAGGTGAGATGAAATAGGAATTTAGAGAAATAAGTCCTGAAAATGAATAATGCAGTGAGAAGTCAGAAGAGGAATGTTGGAAATTTGAAAGATGCTCTAGCCTCATTTGATAAGACTATGATTCCATAGCCTGTTGGGTGGACCACGCTTCTCTAAATTACGTTTCTTCATAAAAATCCACATGTTGACCCCAGGGACCACTGGAGCAAAGCAAGTCCTATCGTAGAGAACTAAAAACTATGAAGTACAGTTTTCCGGTGTTTTTTACTCTGTGGTAGGTATGGGGTGTGGAGAAGGCAATGGCAACCCACTCCAGTGTTCTTGCCTGGAGAATCCCAGGGACGGGGGAGCCTGGTGGGCTGCCGTCTGTGGGGTCGCACAGGGTCGGACACGGCTGAAGCGACTTAGCAGCAGCAGCAGCAGGTATGGGGTGAAACAGTATTTCTGAATGTGAGAAATGTAAATTCAAGAATAATATCACAATATTACCAATTGCCTTACAGTGAAATGAAACCAAGGATGGAAACTAACATTTACTTAAAAAAAAAAAAAAAAAAAAGCTGCTTCTGGAAGAAATCAGGCTTTATGTATAATTTAATTGTCAGATTAGCATTTTAGGGACTAGCTGGCTTTGAAACTACTTTGATTTCAGAAAGGCACCTTGTTGAACCCTTGCCTCATCTGATACAGCAAACATTAACTTAAAGAGAGTGAAAAGAACAGTGGCATTTTATGAATACGGAAAGCAATAGAAATGCTGAATGACAATAACGCCATCTCTGCATGACATCTGCTGAATTTGTGTTTGGAAAAGTTCTGTCTCTACGCTAGATAACTCTTCCGTCTCTTCTGTATTAAATAAGTGAAATGAAAGTATATCAAGAGGCAGGAAATGAATACACACAGTAAAAGTTTAAGCTCTGTTTGAATGTTCAGTTTTAGAATTAATTGCTAAAAGTGTTTTCAACTGTAAAGCTGTAAGAACAGCATGCCAGTACCAAGCCAAATAAACATGCAAGAAAGAAGAGTATAAATATGGGGGAAGAAAGTCATGACACAAAAGACAGATGTCTGAATAATCAGCCATGGAGCTCTGGTTCAAGACCTCGACCTAATTAGCTCCTGAACTCACCTGCCCCCACGGACACGCGAGTCTGCAGCTACAGAAGCAACAATTTCTTCTTAAAAAAGCAAAACCTGAAGGCTGGCTGAATGACAACGCCACATCGGACAAACAAAAGACAAACCACATCAAATCAGGGTAACAGAGACTGGAACACAGTCCCTCTGTAAACCACACCCCTGGTTGACACGACCCACAGCAAAGAGAAAATTCAAAACCAGGACCTGCTCTGAGGCGCAAAGGGTGCGGACCCTACATGGGGCGCCTCAATTATTTTTTTTTTTTTAAGATTTGCACGTGAGAAACAAGCACCCAAAACATCTAACTTTGAGAACCAACAGGACTCGCATCCAGAGACCCACAAAACTGCACGTAATAATACGAAAAACAAAACACTCATGCAACTCACCTACAAGGGCCAGCAGAGGCTGGTGAATGGTGTCCAAACATCCAGTGAAGGAGGCTCCCCTGCTTGTATGCCATCCGCCCTTAATGTAAGGGCCTGGCACCTAACTTAGCACATTCATCTAGGGGTTCTGCCTGTATATAAATAACTGTTTCTTCGCCTCTGCATTAAGAAAAGAAATGTAAGTATCTATTTTAAAAATAGGCAGCTATGTTGTTTGTTGGTTTTTTGTTTTGTTTTGTTTTGTTTTTTGATCTGTGATTCTACCAGAATCACCAAGGTGGCCCCTGAATTCTGCTAAAGGTCAAAATAAAGTGCCTGCCAAATCAAGACTGTTCCCAACACCTGAGAAAGGAGAGTGGCCCTAGGTTTAAGGCTTTCCTATTGGAAACTAGAGGACTGTGGAAGGCAAAAAGTAAGAGCTGGAACTTTAAGTTCGGTAGAAGAATATTGGATACATGATGGGGAGAAGATTAGTCTTTCCTTCCTGCATCAAGGAAACTGACTCAAATCAACTCAAGCAGGAAAAGGGGGTGATGCACTAGGCTCAGTAACTGGAAACCTCAAAGGAGTAAGTGGGCTTGGAACATGGCTGGATCGCAGTATTCAAACCACGTGATCAGATTTCTTAGCCATAACAGCAAATTCCCCTTGGCTATCTGTTTTACATATGGTAATGTAAGTTTCCATGTTACTCTTTCCAAGGGAGGAGATGTATGGCTGATTCAGGTTGAGGTTTGACAGAAAAAAAAAACAACTCTGTAAAGCAATTATCCTTCAATTAAAAAAAAATTTTTTTAATTATTCTATATTAAAAAACTATTGGTTTACAAAAAGAAAACAAAACTACATGATTGGGAATCTCTTTCTCCATCTTTTAACCCTACTCTCATCCACATTGGTTACATCCTCAGCAACAATAAATACAGCCACCCCCAGACGGACTGAATTATTTTTCAAGCCAGAAAATGCAGTGATGTGGAATGTCTCTTCTAGAAGTTTCCTCAAAGGTTCAAGCAGGGCTGATGGGCCTGGCTTGTGGTCTGTGCCTGCCCCTAAACCAGAGTGTAGAGAACGAGGAATCTGATTGGTGTATCTGGGAAATGTCTCCACCTGTATGGGTGGAGTGTGCTGGCATGTGCAGGTTACAGACAAGCCCAGCACAAAGAGGGGTTCTTCCAAAGAAAGAGGAGCAAGAATGCCTGATGGATAGATAGGGATAACGGGCATCACGGTTCTCTACAGCTTCTTAATGTGGTGTGCGAGGAGATAGCCTGGACATCACCTGGAAATTTGCCAGGCCTGTCCTAGACATACTAAATGAGAATTGGCAATCAAAACACTCCCCAGGTGATCTGTGTGCATGATAGATTATTTTTAAAATCACCTACCGACACTTCTGGAGAGGACTACTTCCATAACTAATCTCTCCATCTGTACTTTCTGCCAGTTTATGTTACTTATATTTTTCCTACTCACATCCTCAGGTTTCTAGGCTCAACTTAATGGCTGAGGGATAGCAAAATGTCTGATACTTTGCTCTGAAGGCTCCCATATGTCACAGTAGAAATAATCTGGATGCAAAGTGAGAGTTGTTGTTCAGTTCCTAATTTATGTCCAACCCTTCGCGACCCCATGGACTGCAGCTCACCAGGCTTCCAGATCCTACAAAGTGAGAGTAGGTGACAGGATTTTCTCACGGAATTTTAATGCCTATCAATTCTCTTCCCTAAATAAATTTAAATTTAACTCTGTATCCCATTTTATCCTTTAATGTTTTTTCTTTTTAGATTATCTTATAGTTAGATTATTTCATAGTTTATGCAGACACAACTCAAGAGGAATCAGTGGATATTATTTTAGTCACAGTCCTTGCTCAGACTTTGTGCAAGTCACTTGATGGGCAATTGTTTCCTCTGCTCTTGTCTGGATCATCCCAAGTACTCAGACAAGGGATGTCAAAACCATTCACTGTCCTTTTTTCCTGTGTCTTTGTTGCTGTGAGGCTGTGCCTGCTCTGTGTTAATGTGACATTACTGTCAGAAAGTTTTCATTTTGGTCATCACTAGCAGTTGTACGGCATTTTTCCATGGCAGCTCATAAAATGCCCCGGAGTGTCTTGTTACTCAGCTGTGATCACAAGGCTAAAGTAACTTTGGCTTTTCTTATGGTGCAATTTACCAAGATACATGGATAGTTTTGCAGAACCGAGTCTGTGTGGCTAAAATTGCCTGACACGTGATATTCATTTGTCCCTTAACATAAATAAATAGTAAATGGATAAAGACTAAATTGGTTTACTTCTAAGGTTTTACTTCTATTAGCAACCAATATCTTTGCTTCCTGACTTCTTGTTTTCTTGAAGACTTTTTGCTAAATTATGCCATTCTTGGAAACAAAAGTCAGCCTATTCCCCCCAAAATGTTTACCTCTCCTTATTTATTAGTAAAATGAGGGAAATAAACATTTAACTTGGAAATTCACATTTATTTATAGTTAGTTACCTCTACTTTTCTGAGATTCAGATCACTGCAAGGCAACCACACATAAATTACTTGGAAATGATCACACTTTTTGGAGTATGTTGAAATGGGGCACAGCATGAAGACTGGGCAGACATAAACACAAAGCTGTGAAATGACTGTGTCATCTCTGCTGGGAAGTCATTGATCCTTTAAGGTGGGGAGAAATGGAAGGTGTACTTGACAAGCACTGTACATATTTTTCTCAGTAAAATTGCTGTTAGACTTTGGAATGCTGATCAGCCATCATTTTGATTTCATTGTAAAAAATGTAAACAGTACTATATGTGAGTACATATCATAATCTGAATCGTTCTTTAATCTGGGTTCACGAGAAGCAGTAAGAGAATCTTAAGTACTTGGTATACGATAGGCAGGCGAAGCGAGAAAAAAGTGACTGAGATAATAGTTGTCTTAAATATTAAGGAATTTAGCAGAATTCTTCTCAATACCTACCCATATTATTAGTGTTAAATAAGCAAGAATAGACGGGCATGATGTGACTTGTCAATCTATATATTGTTATTGCTCATGGCTCATGGAAGTTCCCTAAGAGGAAAACTGCAATTTCCCTTAAATTGCTTAGGCTTATTTTTTTATTTTAAGTAATTCAGTCATCTTTGATATTTTCTTTACTGTTGGTCATATAAAAATCATTAATTTTATTTTTTTACTTTTCCAACATGAAAGTATACATTAAAGTAGGAGAATAGACATAAATAACTTTGCTATACTGATTCATAAAATTTTAATATTTAGGTATATATATAATATTATGTTGGTCTTATTTGTATTTTGGCCCTGAACCCTTTGTACCTTCAGTCAGTCAATTCAGTCGCTCAGCTGTGTCCGACTCTTTAGGGCCCCATGGACCTTTGTACCTTAGGGAAATCCAATTTAGAGGTTATTAAATTTCTTAGGCTTTTAGAATGTACTGAGCTTTATGGCATTTTACTAGGAATTCCTGAACTCCCATAAGTAGCCCACGCAATGAGTCTTGGTCAGAACAGGTCTTCTTTGCCATGCATCCTGGGAGCACATTGCCCACCATGGTAGTAGCCACGTGAGACCATTAAGCATTTGAAATTTAGCTAGTTTAAATTGAAATATGTTGTGAATGTAAAAGAAACACACTGGATTTTGAAGGCTTAATTTGAAAAAAAAATGAAATAGCTTGTTAAGATTTATATTGATTATATATTGAAAAGATAACATTTTGGATATATTAGGTAAATATATATTATTAAATGTAATTTCTACAGTTTCTTTTCACAATTTATATGTGGCTACAGAAGAATTTAAAATTATGTATGTGGTCCTCACTTGTGGCTCATATATTTCTGTTGCCGTGCTGATCTACATTCTTTGTTTCTGAAAAGGATTTAACTTGTCATTCAGTTGCTTAATAATACTTAAATTCTTAGTTGATTAACAAGGTATTTTTATCTTCAGTATTTCTCATGACAGTTGAGACAGAAGGACACATAATATGCATCTTTAATGTAGTTTGCAATTAGGAGAATGCATAACGAAATGTGTCTGTACAGTGCCTTTCATTCACTGTTCAAATGGTCAAATAATTGAAATATAGAGACTAACAAGTTAATTAATGTTTAAAAGAGAAAGAGATGGAAAAATGATTCCCTGAGCACTCTGAAAATACCAGTGACCTTGGCATTTGGTTACCACATCTGTGGCTTAGACAAAGGTAATTTTTTCTTTTTCTGTATTAGAAAAAGAAACTTATTCTCTCAAAAAAAAAGATTAAAAATAAATGAGTGGTATTTGTATTATTATGCACCAGTTTTTGTTAGCAGTTGAATTCAATAGTCAGTTTATAAAAATCAAATACTGTAATGACAATAGATCTGGTTTAAGTGAAGAAAACAATGGAACAGTTGGTTTCCTAGGAAGCAATTTTCAGAGGTATGCTGGAACATGAAAAGTTGATGTTGAATCTTGCATCATTTAGTGGCTTTGCTCAGGAATTTTATCAACACAATTATGATGCCTTTTTCCATTAGAAAACTAATTTTCACTTAAGTGGTGAAATCAAGCTCCAGCTTGATTGTTATCGTGAGAAGGATTATGCTGTCAAATCAGATGGATCCATGTAAAGGCAATGTTTTTGTTTAGACAAATACTAAAAACTATTTGAGTGCAAAAGATCAACATAACAATAAGCTTCCAACTTCACTGAATAAACTTTAAAGAGAACTTGTTTCTTCTTTCTTAAATGAGAGTTTAAAAGGACTAGAAAATGCCATGTAACAAAATTTTGTTTCATCATGAATTAAAAAATTAGATTTTGACTTTGTATTGATTGCCTAGGATACCATATTGATAGTGTTCTTTACTAATGTTAACACTTCCAGTATTTCCAAGTCATATACTTCCAATACTGCAGGACATTATCCCAACAGCCTTTAATTTGGTGCAATTCTTTTGCTGTTTGTTAAAGTATGTCATAAAAACAGGAATGTGTGAAGTGATGATGCTTGTAGCTAGGCGGGCCTTTTTCCATAGTGAGAGGAGGGAGACTTCATCACAGGTGAGAACAGAGCAGAAGAAACAAAGGAGCCGTGAAGATATCATGAGTTCCTGAATATTTGGGACTTCCCACTGCTCAGTTATGTCTTAAGTAAACAACTGATGTGCTATGCTTCAATCACTGCCCAAAGCATTCTTTTGATGATGTAGTTTCTAACCAAGGGATCGAAGGTGCTTGCTGACACCCATTAAGCATGTTCAGCATCCCAGAGGTACTGGCATGTGGACAAAGTCCATTACTGGGTCTATAGGATGGCCTTGACTTTGGCCACAGCCAGCCTGATAAAGCAGCTCTGGTCTGATAAAGCGTGCCCATGTCCTCAGCATTGGCTTTCAGTCTGCTGACCCAAACACTCCCATGAAAAGGATGAATGAGCAGGATTGGATGGACGGACAGTGTAGTGCCTTTGATGATTATTGTTATTCAGTCAATAAGTCATGTCCAACTCTTTGCGACCCCATGAACTGCAACATGCCAGGCTTCCCTGTCCTTCACTATCTTCAGGAGCTTGCTCAAACTCATGTCCATTGAGCCGCTGATGCCATCCAACCAGCTCATCCTCTGTCACCCCGCTATCCTTCTGCCTTCAATCCTTCCCAGCATCAGGGTCTTGTCGAAGGAGTCGGCCTTTGATGATGGCTTTTTTGCAATTTACCTGCACCTCCTTCCCACTTCTCTTTCTCCTCCTCAGCTGCTCAAAGTGCTCTGCAGAAAAGTAGCGGTGGCTGGGGCTGGAAAGTTTGTAAGAAATTGATGCTTTCACAATTTCATTGTTGAATGCTTTAAAAAAATAAAAAACATAGTTTTTCTTTTTTGCAGTTTTAGTTCCAATCTCCTAATTCCAGGAGCTAGGGGAAAGTAAGATCAAGGCATTAAAGAAAGATGGAAGCTTTGTGGGCAGACCGAATTGTTGAAGGATCGTGGGGATATTTGGGGGAAGGGACAGGAGACTTTAGTTCTTGTCCAGTCCTACTATTGACTCCATGATGACCTTGGGATCTCAGTGTATTCACCTGTAAAATGAGAAATGTAAATGACTAGGTTTCTTTCACTAAAACACTGTATAACCCTTCTACAGGCCTCATCACTTTGCTGCTTCACTGGAGGCTTCAAACCTAAGCTGAACATTGTGTCACAGCTCTAATATATGTTGTGCTCTTTCATATTTTTAGAAATGAGGAAGAATGTATGTGTAGCTTTTGGTAGCCACTGGGCTTTATATCAAGTAACTCTTGATAGTTTTATACCTAAAGGGCAAAATACATCAAAGGGATGATCCACTCTGTAACTCTTGACATATTTTACATTGTCGTACAGATGCATTTTCAGCTACATATGCCAATACTAAGGTTATACTCAAGAACTTAAAGTATATTTGGACTTCTAGAATATAATAGAGTTTTCTGTGTCTCCTAATATTTTGTATATGGAAAAAAAATCCTCTTTTGGCATTGAATGGGAGTAGTTGTGTTGTTGTCAGTGATGGTAGAATTGTCTGCAGGAGAAAGACAGGACAATTCCTGTAGAACTGTCTGAAGGACAAAGCTTTGTAGATATTATCTGCCTATCTGTCTATCTTTCTGTATCTTAAATATTCTAAACAAAAGGCTTCCATGAAATTGGTGATTTCCTTATGAGCCTGTTAAGTACCATAGACTGTCACCAAACTCATTAGCATCCACACCATGCCCTTTCATACACACACACACAAATGTGCTGTGCTTTTTGAGAATTCAGCTAGTCACAGGGATTTTTCTGATTCATCCCAAAGAATAACTCAGGTGCTTTCCAAAGAGCAATTTATTTTTCTCTGAGTAGCAATACAAATTTCCTCCTACCTCAATGATTCACAGGAGGAACTGGCCAAAAAGCCAGAGATTAAAATAAAACTGTGATATTCTTCCATTTTTCTCTTTGGAGCATACTTTGCTTTTAGAGGGCACAAATATATTTTCAATCAAAAGTAAGCCCTTTTTAAAAGCATGTACAAAGAAAACTATTACTGTTGGACACTTGAAATATATTTTCTTCTTACCCGAATTGAAAAGGTGCAGTTATCATCATTTCTATTAGTATTGCACCTGTAGAAAGGCAGATTGCACACAGTCTAAATTCCTGCTGCCAAGTCTCTGCCTCCGCATATTTGGGTCTGTGGCTCTTTTTCCCTGTTGTCATCAGACTGATAGATTCTATATTCCCTAATATTGATACCACCATTCTTGACAAAAATAAATGAGGTTTTCAACTAAGAGTGAGTGAGATTCTTGGGTGTGTTAAGAACCCTTCACTTGAATGGGAGTGACCAAAGAAGTAATGCCTGGACAACTGTCCTCAGGCCAAAGTCCTGAGACTGAATTATGAATACCTGCTCAAGCTTTATTTGCTGTGGGACATTCCCTAACCTCCCTCAAGTCAGAGGTTAGTCCAGGAAGATGGTCTATGTGCTCAATTCTCCATTTCCCCTGTATTCATAAGTTTGGAAATTCAAAGGGACAAGGTCTGTAGCTGAAGCTCCAATACTTTGACCACCTGATGCAGAGTCGACTCATTGAGGGCAGGAGGAGAAGGGGACGGCAGAAGATGAGATAGTGGGAAGGCATCATTGACTCAATGGACGTGAGTTTGAGCAAACTCTGGGAGATAGTGAAGGACAGGGAAGCCTGATGTGCTGCAGTCCATGGGGTTGCAAAGAGTTGGACATGACTTAGTGACTAAACAACAGCAGCAAGCGCACTCTATAGGTACTAAGAAATTTTGTAAGGGAAATCCATCTCAGTGAGAGCTCAGCATAGACTGCAACGTAAGATGCGGCTCTCCTGTCCTAGATCTGTCATTGATGAATACCCAAAAGAGAGAGCACCTCCTCAAGGCCACATAACTAATCATTTAGACTCATCTGCACATGTGTCTTACCTTAGAGCCTGGGCTTTCTATTCCACCAATGGTTTGCCACCTTTACTTTTAAATATTCCCACCACTCCAGAGGACTCCGAGGTCTTGACAGGGTGGAAGTCTGAAATTACTTTACGCTTTTATCTAATTTTCAGATACAATATATGCTTCCAAATATTTTTCTACTACTTCAAATCACTTAGAAATTCCTCAATACTTTCCCCCCTATCATTCAGATATATATGTTTTCAAATATTTTTCTACTACTTAAAATCATTTGAAAATTCCTCAATATTTTTTTCCCTATCTGCTTTTTGATTCTGTCATATTCCAAAGGATAGAAGTAGATAGGTGTGTATATGCACCAGACCAGCTAGTAATTTTCTCCTCCTCAGCCATGCATGCTCTGCTTTTAATATATATTTGTGTGTATTATGCATGTATACATGCATACAAAGAAAAAGAGGGAGTTCATTGAAGTAGGGTGTTAAAGTTCCAGGAACAACAACAACAAAATACATGTAAAAGAGGGAGAGAGTTACACATACATATATTTTGTTTTTGTTCCTGGAACTTTAACACCTTACTTCGACTGTCCCAAAAGTAATATTTTAGCTTAATATGGAGATGACCTAGTCAGATCTAGTGGCATTCTTTGCTCCCATTATCTTCTTGTTAGCCAGTAAGCTTCATGGGTGTGGGAGAATAGCAGGCATATTTATACTATTTTTTTCCAATAAATTCAGAGAGCTATTGGAAGATATGGAATAGATATTTGTTTGGGGGTTTCTTTCAGATTCACTTTAATTATAGTTATGAGTACAGAACATGAAAGAAAGAAAGTGAAGTCACTCAGTCATGTCCGACTCTTTGCGGCTGCATGGACTGTAGCCCACCAGGCTCCTCCATACATGGGATTTTCCAGGCAAGAGTACTGGAGTGGGTTGCCATTTCCTTCTCCAGGGGATCTTCCCGACCCAGGGATTGAACCCAGGTCTCCTGCATTGCAGGCAGATTCTTTACTGTCTGAGCCACCAGAGAGGCCCTATACGGAACATAGGAAGCTGTTTTGGACTTACAGCATATTAAGTTCTTTGAATTTGATGGCTATAAATATAACTAATAATAGGGTAAGAATATCAGGAAACTTTGGACACTGAAGGGCCAAGGGCCATCATTAATGGCAGCAAATCATATCAGTAGAAAGTGACACATTTATTTGCTTTGAAGGTGAGGAATAATTGGATGGAAATCAAGGATCTCGTCAAGACCGAAGCACTAACCAGCACTGTGGGGCGTCCCGGTGCAGTACTGCTTTCTGCCTGCAGGTGTCAGCAGAGGCCCCCCGGGCCGGCAGAGCCCGTGGCGTGTGACCCAAGGGGAATCAGAGATTTCAGTGAGAAGGCTGCTGCCGCTACGAAGTCACTTCATCGTGTCCGACTCTGTGCGACCCCACAGATGGCAGCCCACCAGGCTCCTCTGTCCCTGGGCTTCTCCAGGCAAGAACACTGGAGTGGGTTGCCATTTCCTTCTCCAAAAGGGCATGAAACCACAAGTGTAATCTGTAGAAACCAAGAGGTCCACAGCTGAAGTTAGTTAAAAGAGCCTCAGCTGCAAGTCAGTCACATGCGTACCGTTAGGAAAATGAAGGCCGGACTGCAGTATATTCTGTAGTGATGAAGAGTAAGGAGGCATCACAGGTCTCTGAGTGGGTGGCTTAGAAGCCTTGAGCTTTGAGAAAATTTTGCCTCCCCTGTCTCAGACCCTGGACCGAAACGAAGGCGCTCTGACTGCAAGCTCCCGGCTGACCCTCATTCCCAGCGCAGGGCGGAGCGGCACTGGGCTGTTTTCCTGTTTAGAACAAGGGTACCTCAGCTGTTCTCCCAGCCGCAGCGTCTAGGGGTCCCCCAGACCAGGCGGCCACCAGCCTATACCTGCTCCCCTTCTGGATGTTTCTCCACCTGTGACAGGGCTCGACCCCCTTTGTGGAGTTTGCTTCCCAGTCTCCACCTCAGGGTCCGCGTGCCATCTGACGGGCTTTCTGGTCCTCACCTCACCTCACCTGTGGCGGATGCTTGGTTTTCGATGGCGATGTGCTGCTTTCTCTCTCTCTCGCTTTACCTCCTAACCTGGGTCTCCCTCCGGATGGACTTTTGTCTTGCTTTTCACTTAGTCCCCCTCCCGTCTTTCCAAGTCACTGGAATTAACAGAGTTTACCCATCTTAACTTCCTTGGTGGCTCAGATGGTAAAGCGTCTGCCTGCAATACAGGAGACCTGGGTTCGATCCCTGGGTTTGGAAGATCCCCTGGAGAAGGAAATGGCAACCCACTCCAGTATTCTTGCCTGGAGAATCCCATGGACAGAGGAGCCTGGTGGGTTACAGTCCATAGGGTCGCAAAGAGTCGGACAGGACTGAGCAACTTCACTTTCACTTTTCACTTTTTCACCTATCTTAACTCTAAAGGAGAGCAATGCAGGACGAAAATGAACTTTAGGTATGCTAAATGATTCTAGAATGCAAGTTATGAAAGAATGAAAAGTGTAAGGATCTTAGAAAACCTTTGCTATTTTATATAATTATATTATGTAATCAGTTGAAGAAAACATGAAGTATTTGGTGTTTATTAAAATCACCTGGGTTTAGGGGGACTTGGCTGGCAGTTCAGTGGTTAGGACTCACTGCAAGGGCCCTCAGTTCAATCCCTAGTTGGGGAACTAAAATCCCATAAGCCTAGCAATGTGGCCAAAACCTCCCCACCCCGACCCCAAATTGGAGATAACCTGAAAAATGAAAAGGCAGCACACTTTATACAATACATATTTGAATTTAGAGGTAATTTAATTTTCACATCCAATATTAGATTTTGCAATGCATACTTTTCCCCAAGAATGCCAAAAATTAAGAAATCAGAAAAAATATATTAAGGTTTAGTTTATCTCCAAGCCCTTGATAATGAGAATAAAAATCACTCGTTTTCAGGATTCCCTACAAGAAATGTATAGAAAGCTTTGTGGAAAGCTATGTGTCCTTGTCTGGCTCTTGCTATGTCTTAGCACCTCTTCTCTTTCATTTTTCGTTTTGGGCATCACTTTCTCAGCAGTAACTGACCTTTGTTTTTTTAATAAATGTTTGCCATTTTCAAAACATAAATTGCTTTGCACACAGTCATGTTTGATCCATCTGCTATGACTGCTGTTGACCAGGCCATCCCTGAGTGGAGTTTCATAGCCAGAAGACTCACACATCCCAGTTGCACTGCAGATTGTGGCAGAATTCTGCAATGATCACAGCAATGTAGCTTTTTAGTGGATGGCCTTTAGAACAAAAGTCCTCTTTCTATCATGCGGTCTGAGGGCTTGGCAGTTAAAGCCTGAACACCTCCTGTAACGTCCAGGCTCCTAGATCCTCCTAGAGGCTAGATTGTTCTACAGAAGGAAGGAGAGTGAACCCTGGAATTTAAACCTAGATTTGAATTCATGCTCCACTGTTTACAGTCCAAGGGATGCTAAGCCAGCTTTTCCACCTTTCTGAGCTTCTGCTTCCTTTTGCCCACGATGGGCATGCCGCCCATCGTGAGTAGGGTTTCTCAGCCTTGGCACTCCTGCACTTCTCTGGGTCATGAGAAGTCCTGCGCACTGCAGGCTATGTGGCCGCATCCTTAGCCGCTCTGCCCACTAGACACCAGTAGGATGTCACTAGTTGTGATGACCAAAAATCTCTCCAGACTTTGCCCAGAGGACCCAGCATTAGAAATTACCTCTTGTTGACAACACTGCCCTACAAAACATGATGATTAAAAGTATTTGTGAAATGCTTCATATATGGAAATAACTAGTTATTAACTGGCATCCTTTTGGCTGTCATTTTCAGCTCTGATCTGAGTGAGTATTTTGGGTACTTACAATAAAACTACACAGATCAATGATCCAGGAGCCGCGAGCTCGGTGATTGTAAGAAGGATATAAGGGATCACTGAGCTGGAGTCAGGCATGAAAGCAATCATGATAATAGATGTTGGGGGCAGAGATTATAGAGTCTTGCTGAACATTTGAATTACTGATGTCTCCACCAGCCTCTTTTAATTAGGCAGAGAGGAGAGGAGTGTTTTTTGTTTGCGAAGGGGGCAAGTGATTTAATTTGGGAGGACAGGGGCAATCTGGATATACGGCATTCGCCAATGATTAACACTGTTGAGTTTCTAAGAGCAACAAAGAAAGAAACATATGAGAGCCATCCAGGAGACTGTCTTCCTGAGAGAAATACATATTGCAATTCAGGATCTGTTATTCTTTCAGCAAGATCTTAAAAATGCCTCCCAAGAGAAAGTTCAGTTTTCAATTGTCTCCTCTCCATTGTTGTGTTATTGTGTATTGTGCAATACTTCAACATGATTTACAACGTGGTATATGAATTATTAGCTGAGGAATCCAGAAATCTGTGCCATATTCTCCTCCGCAACTATAAATATTTCCTTGGAAATCTTTGTGGCGATACACACTCTGTACTCTGGGTATTGCTCTATGTAGTGTGGACGGTCCTATAAATTACCTTGAAAGGAAAAGGGTAGTAACTGTGAGTCATGGCTCCACATGCTGCTATAAACAAACTGGGGTGGGCTCAGTGACATTTTGAAGTCATTCAGAAGTGTTTTGTGAGGTCACCTGTCCTGTTAGATGCATATTCTTATTAATGGCTTCTCTGCCTTTTAAAATTTTTTTTTGAGAGGAGATGAAGAGGAACCGGTGGGGAAGAAGTAGGGGGAGGGGAGGCAGGAGGAAGATGCGTCAGCATTGGCAATTAACTTTATTAACTCAATTACCTGGGGTACCAATAAAAGCTATAATCATGAGGCCATCTAAAAGACATGAGCTGTTTTACTGCTAATAGGGCCCTTGCCAACATGAAATGGAACCAGATGCTCATGGTGGGTGCCGGCAGCTGTTTGGCAGCACAGAAACAAATAGGTTGCACTCGGGTAGGGCATCTGGACTAACGACAAATATGCTTTGTATTTAGAGAGTGTCTTTACTCAAGGAATAGCAATCCATGCTTTGCAAAAAAAAAATAATAATAATAAAATGAATGCATGAACCCTTACGGGCTTCCCCTGGGGAGAGAGCCATAAAGACAGGATGATCATTTTATGAATGGCAAGAACTAAACACAAAAGCCCATAGAGGCGTGCCTTCACAGGCCATCTGTGGCAGACGAAGCTTTCACGTCTTAGCTGACACATGCCCCAGGTCTTCCTTCACCCTCCCAGCTCTGCGGCTCAGGCCACTCAAGAAGTTTCAGTGCCCCCTTTGAATCTGTCAAGTGAAGTATCCAGAGAGCTGCTCTGGAAGAGGCATCAACTCTGTCCTCTGAGGTCTAGAATTCTATAAACAATTACAGGGTGACCCTTGGACTGCTAAGACTTCAGGCATGGCATCTGAGTGTTTCGATCTTTCTCTTTTCATTTACCATGCATTTATTAAAAATATGTGAAATGGTAAACCCTGGGTTGGAGAAGCAAAGTCATGGAAAACAGTATTGTCCCACACAGAGCTCTCAGGACACATTGAAAAACAAAAAGAAACAAAAAACGGCTGGCGTTCACAATACCTCTAGGCAACTGGGATGGGCACATACAGTCTGACATATGTGCGGATGGATAGGAGAGACCTTTCGGAAGTCAGGAGAAGGGCATGACCAAGCTAGATCATAAGGAATATCAAGAGATAACCAGGTAAAGAATGAAGAATATTGATGATGTCCTATGAATGGCAGATACATCTAAAAGTCTAGTGGCACAAAAGCATTTTCCATTCCAAGAACAGCAAATGGTTCCAGAATTTAGGAGATAGGAAAGAAGATGAAGAAAGGGAGAATAGAGAAAGATGAATTGAAGAGTTATGTAAAGAACTAGATTGGCACAGGCACACGAAGGACTTCAGATTGTGTGCTTTAGGACAACTAAAGGCTAAAAGACACAATTTTTCCCTTCATAAAGGTCATATTGCTGGCATTCTGAAAGTGAGTGAAACTGGAAATCAGGCCAGCACACGGCAGCTGCAGTAATCCAGAACTGAGTGATGAGAATCTGGCAGCGTGCAAGAAAAATGGCAGGATTTTAGAAACACAGCAAACGGGATCCTTGAGACCTGATTATTTGGATGAGGGCACTGAGTGATCTGAACTAACCAGCACTTCCTGCTTGAGCTGGTCTATTTCTGATTCTCTCTTACTCGGAAGCAGAGCCACTGGGATCCTAGCCCATGGTGACTTCAGTGTGCTGGGGACGTGTCTATTTGACAAGGCTCAGATAAAGTTACACTTACGATTTCAGGAAAAATGTTAACCTTCCATTTCTTAGAGACCGAAAGCTCCTTTTTTGATATTTATCAGTTATATAAACCTTGAAGATTGTTCAACAGCTTAATGGACTCTAAAACAATTGACAAACCTGAAGAATCTCCAGGTGCTCCTCCTGCTTATGGTTATATTGCAGTGATGGCTCTGACAGGACAGGGGCGGAGACAGGTAGTGATGTTGATTTCTTTTAACCTCTGCTTTGCATCCGTGGGGTCACAGAGTTGGACATGACTGAGCGACCTTCGCTTCACTTTCCATAAAGAGGGCTTCCCAGGTGGCGCCAGTGGTAAAGAACCCACCTGCGGGAGACAAAAGAGATGTAGGTTCGATAAAGAAGGTGCTTCCAATGAAGAATATAAAAGGGCTCACCTTGCTATCTAGCATCCTTTCAGTAGCATTGTTTGCTATACCAGGGTCAAAATGAAAGAAACTGGATCCAACCAGAAGATAAAATGCTTCCCTGGTGGCTCATGGGACTAAACAACGGAAGATAGAATAATTGATTTGGTTGGTATTTCTTTAATTATTGATAAAGAGATCAAGTTAAACATTTTGAATATTTGTCATACTGGTTATCTTCTTCAATGATGGTTTTTTTTTTTTTTTTTTTTAATTTGTGGTGCTTTTTCCTGGAGGAGGAAATGGCAACCCACTCCAGCATTCTTGCTTGGAGAATCCCATGGACAGAGGAGCCTGGTGGGCTACAAAGAGTCACAAAGACTCAGGCTTGTGACTCATGGGGTCACAAAGAGTCAGACACACCTGAGTTACTGAGTATGCTTGCGTGTGATGCTTTTTACTTATACATTTTCTTTTTTTAAATTTTTTGTGGTGGACACACCTCAAGGTGACCTTCAATAAGTCATGCCCTTAAACAATCCCCTCCTAATAGAATATGAGGAAGGTGATGGGATCACACTGCACTATGTAAGACTATCTTAGCAGATGGAAGTGCAATTCCCCAGGGCATTGAAGAAGTAAGTCACCATGTTGCAAGAGGGCCTTTAAGAGGGTTGTGTGTGAGGGAATTGCTGGTGGCATCTGGGAGCTGAGATTGTTTCCTGGTTGACAGTCTGCAAGAAAATAGGGATTTACACCCTACAACCAAATGGAATTGAATTTTGCCAGCAACTACATGAGCTCCAGACACAGCAATATGACACCTTGGTGGCAGCCTTGTGAGAGTCAGAGAGTGAGGGGGGAATGTTTTATGCCTGGACTCCTAAACCACGAAACCCAGATGGCAAATGTACATTGCATTAAGCTGCAAAGTCTGTGGTAATTTATTTCCCTGTAATAGGTAACTAATGACAACTATAATTACAATAGTTGTCATTTGATCAAATCTATCTTTTTCCTGTGATTTTTCCCACTGCTTTAATTATGCAGAAATATGTGGTCCATATCAAGGTCATGAAATAGTCACCTACTGGCGTGTTCAAGTTCAGAATAAATAACTGGTATTTGCTCAAAAAGAAAACTAAAGAATCCTCCTCATTACCAATTCATCCATTTTTTTCATTCACTTATCCATCCCAATAAAACTACCAACCTCCTTACCATCAATTAAATACAAAGTACATCATAAATAAGCCACAATTCTGTCTTTGAGAGGTTATGGTCAGGTGCAGATAGAGACTGTCCGTAAACAACTATTTTCTCTACAATGGGATAAAAACTTCAGCGGAAGCATAGATAATAATATCAATGTTAAGGCAAAATTATTTTTCTGAGTGAAAAATAATGCAGAAAGATTTCAATAAGAAGTATTTTTCACCTAAATCTCAAAATATGAGTTTTTCAAATGTTAAGAAGAGTGGAAGATACTCCAGGAAGAAGGGGAAAAAAATGTGTACAAAGGTATGAAAACATTTCAACTAGGTTTTAAGCTCCATGAGGGTGAATCCATTTCTGACTTTACCACTTTTACAACCCCAGCACCTGCGCTTCTCCTTACTCTAATAAATCAATATGTTCTGAATACATGAAAAAATGAAGACATGCAATCATGTAAGAAATGATCACAAATGTTCAGGAAACAGAAGCAGGTTTGCTGTGACTGGACCGTGATGGGGGGTGGTGGCCAGAGTGAGTGATGGTGGCATGGGGAAGGAAGAGTCCAGTTTATGAAGAGGCCTTATGTTTTCCTGGTGGCTCAGGTGGTAAAGAATCCGCCTGCAATGCAGGAGACCCATGTTCGATCCCTGGGTCAGTAAGGTACCCTGGAAAAGGGAATGGCTACCCACTCCTGTGTTCTTGCCTGCAGAATTCAATGCACAGAGGAGTCTGGTGGGGTCGCAAAGAGCCAGACATGACTGAGCGACTAATTTTTTTTTTTTCACATTTGATATGTATTATCATATGTTAAATGGAATGACTGGCCACTTGGCCACTTTTATTTGATAATAATAGAGTAGTTACTCATTTTGTACAAGAGCTTTTTAATGTGACAATAGAGAGATAAAAATATTGATTTCTTTTTTAAATAAAAATTTACTCTATTAAATTTTCCATCTGACAATAAGCCAAACATACAGTTAAGATGACATGGTTTTAAAAACAACGGCAAGGGTGTCAATATAGGTATACTGTAAAAAGCAATGTAAGACTGCTGTCCCGGCACCAAGGGAGTTTGCTACCTCGATTCCTGCACTGCCGGCCTTTGTCCTTTCTAGATTCTGTTGACTTTAGCAATGCCAACAAGCTTAATCTGTGGTCCCAACCTTGTTGCTCTATAAAACCTTCAGGATAACGTGGGATCTATGTCCAGTGTTGGTGTTCCAAATGGTGGCCATACAGTTTGCAGACCATTTTTTAAAATTATTGACATGGTTCCCTGTGATGTTATTTCTGATATAATTTCTCAGGAATGACTACCATAATTATCATCCTCTTGACTCTTAGAATCTCGAGTTGAGAAACACCGAGCACTTAATACATTATGAAGACAGACTTGAAAGAAGCATGCAATGATACAGTTCCTCTCTTCTGTGCTCCCTAGGTATTGAGTTGAGACCAGAAATTTCATATATAGGTAAAATGTAATGAACAGAACATCTAAGGTTGCTTCCTGACCCGAATTGCTCATAATGAGGTAAAATTGTCTTAGGTCTAAAAGAAAACAATATCTTCAATAGATACACAAATGAATACACACATACTGTAAATATGGTAGCTTTAAAGAGTTTTTGCTGAGCTGATATCATTAAAAAAGCCCAGTGATCATTTGTGCCTCCCTTAGCACCCGAGGATGCAATCCTGGGCCTTTAGCATTTGACGGCGATAAAAGTCTATTTGCATTTCCATTCTCATTATTGGAGGCATTCTACCATTGGGAAAGATTTAAATTTCCATTAAAAAAAAGTGCAGCGACTCTAGGGCTGACATAAACATGCTTATAAGATGACAAGTTATGACCAGTGCCTCCTTGGATGTGGTGGTCTCCACTTACTAATTCTAGCAGAAGGTCAGTGCATCAGCTGCTCATTATTCACTTCCCTTTCAATGAAGTGCCTTTTAAAATGTAACAGTACATAAGTGTAACTGGGTTCCACAGCAAGCTTGTTAAATACTTGTCTTGAGGGACATGTTTGTAACCCATGTTTGGTGATGGATTTGCATTGGTGCTTTGTCTCATTCTCCAGTTCCACTCTGATGGTGTTTCCTGGCATTTGAGAAACTGACAGTTAAGTTCATGATTATGAAGCACCTAGTTTAGGTCTGATTAGTTAAAGTGAAATGTTCTGGAAGTTAATGAGATCTATGTGCAATGCCATGAAAATCCAATCAATTAAATACCAACATGCCCACAGGAATTACCTGGCTGTTGGTAAATAAGACTAAGCTATATTCATGCTTCATAAAAATTACAAATATAAGCACCAATTGGCTTCTTCTGAGTTACTTATGCTTTTGGCTCTTTGTACCAAATTCTGCATTTGTTATTTGCTTTCATGAACTAGTAAATAATAGGTAGTGAGTTCCAAAGACTCCAGAAAAAATGTAGGAGTTTTATAAATGATATAGTATAATATGAGGCTTCCCTGATAGCTCCATTGATAAAGAATCCGCCTGTAATTCAGGAGACCCCGGTTAGATTCCTGGGTTCAGAAGATCCCTTGGAGAAGGGATAGGCTATCCATGGCAGTACTCTTGGGCTTCCCTTGTGGCTCAGCTGGTAAAGAATCCGCCTGCAATGTGGGAGACCTAGGTTTGATCCCTGGGTTGGGAAGATCCCCTGGAGAAGGGAAAGGCTACCCACTCCAGTATCCTGGCCTGGAGAATTCCATGCACTAGGGCATGAGATCACAAAGAGTCAGATATGACTGAGTGATTTTCACTTTCATAGTATATTAAGATTAAATATGATAATATCCCCATATATATTCCTAGAGAATGTTAAATTCCTCTAAAATATTGTACTAGCCATGGTTTACCTCCGTTCAGGTGCCACAGTTTGAGTACGAGACTGCTACTCTAATCCAAGGAAATACTGTGAAGCATTATAATAATATATGAAGAAATAAATGAAAACCATATTTAATCTGGATGAGGATAAGTGCTGAGAAAAGAGAGACTTAACACTCAAACTAATTGAGGAATGTTAGTTGAGCCAGTATTATTATGCAAAATAATTACATACAGATTCTCAACAACATAAATAAAATAAGTAAAGGTCCAAAGCACTGTGGAAAGTATTTGCGGCAGAGTGAATCTAGGTAAATGGGTAACAGTAAACTGTGGTGAACTAATGGGTAAACTAATTTTTAAAATGAAAAAAAAAAAGAAAAACATAAAATTTAAAGACAAATATTCTTAAGTGAAAGGAGTATATTTGAGTATGAAGCAATTTACTCAAAGTAAAATAGAAACTTGCAACAACTATTTGTGAAACAGACTAGAACATAAAAAGATGATATTTAAGTATATTTTAAACTATATTGAATACAATACATCATGATTGTTTTTTAAGGAATGCTGTTTACCTTTAGATATTGTTTATTGTTATTTTACAAATTAGCATTTTATGATTTAAACATCAGATTGAAAGTTGTCTAAGTAATCACCTTGGTAATACCATATTGTATTACATGGTCTATAACTCATTTAAAAATTTCTTATCTGACCTTTTTGGTTTAGTTGCCATCTAGTGGATTTGCTACTTAAAGATATAGGCAAACTGATGTATTTATAGCAATCATATCCCAATCAACTGTAGGCTAGCCAATATATTTAGAATTGTATTTATTTTATTTGCATCTTTGCTTATTTAATTATGTGATCATTCAGCAACTATGCTGTCACTCTGCACTCAGTACCTATTTGTTGCAGTATTGAAGATGAAATCTATGATGTCCAAGGTTCATCCATTAATGCTTAATTGGTATTTCATCTAAAGGCATCAGTGTATATTTAGTTATAAAATGTATATTTTTATCAATAAAGTAAGAACTGTACAATGGAATATTACTCAGCCATCAAAAGGAATGCATTTGAGTCAGATCTAGTGAGGTGGTTGAACCTACAGCCTATTATACAGAGTGAGGTAAGTCAGAAAGAGAAAAACAAATTTCATATATTAACATATATATATGGAACCTAGAAAAATGGTATGGATGGACTTATTTTCAGGGCAGGGATAGAGATGCAGATATAGAGAATAGACACTAGACACAGAGGGGGACGGAGAGGGTGGGACAAGCTAGGAGAGCAGCCTTGACATGTATACACGACCGCGTGTAAAACAGCCAGCCAGGGAAGCTGTGTGTAACACAGGGAGCCCGGCCCAGTGCTCTGCGATGACCTAGAGGGTTGGATGGGGGGAGACGGGGGGTTCAGAAGGGAGGGGACATGTGTGTGCTTGGGGCTGATTCATGCTGTATGACAAAAGTCAGCACAATATTGTACAGCAATTGCCGAAAAATTGATGCTTTTGAACTGTGGTGCTGGAGAAGACTCTTGAGAGTCCCTTGGACTGCAAGGAGATCCAACCAGTCCATCCTAAAGGAGGTCAGTCCTGGGTGTTCATTGGAAGGACTGATGCTGAAGCTGAAACTCCAATACTTTGGCCACCTCATGCAAAGAGTTGACTCATTTGAAAAGACCCTGATGCTGGGAGGGATTGGGGGCAGGAGGAGAAGGGGATGACAGAGGATGAGATGGCTGGATGGCATCACTGACTCTATGGACATGAGTTTGGGTAAACTCCGGGAGTTGGTGATGGACAGGGAGGCCTGGCGTGCTGCGATTCATGGGGTCGCAAAGAGTCGGACATGACTGAGCGACTGAACTGAACTGAACTGATGCAGTTTAACTTTTTAAACATTTCACTCAAAAAAGAAGGAGCAAACATTATCAACACATGATTTTGTTCCACATGTCTTTTTTAATTTCATAAAATAGTCAAAAGCTTCAAAGAAATGAAAGTTTTCTAATAGTCATGACTATAATAAAACAAAACAAAATACACAAAGCTAATTTCTCCACAGCTAATATTTTGTGCCCCAAAGCTAAACAACTGAGTTAAGATGATGTGAATTTCAAGATATTGCTGTAACCAGAAGAACCACAACTTGCAGAAGAAATTCTTATGTTCATCCTTCCTTCAGGAGTTTTGGTTGGAGGGTTATCTCTCTCTCTCTTTCTTTTTCTCCCTTCTTCCCTTCCTGCCTTTCTCCTTCTCTTTCTCCACTTTAAATGCCCCAAACCTGGGATTGATGTAGTGGTTAAAATGGCTTCTTTTTTAAAATTTATGCTTTGTTGGGTTTGCTTTGTTTTACTAGGGAGCAGAAATTAAGACTTTGAATATTCTTCTTGTGCTGGATATTAGGCTTTCATATTTGAATGGAGTCTAAAGTTCCCCCCCCCCCCCCCCCCCCGTTGATGATAGAGTAGTTTGCACGCTCGAGTGCAATGGGAAGTTAATACTCTCTTTCTGTTCTATGTTTGACAACCAGTCCAATTGCCAAATAAGCCTCTTTGAATCTTTTCCCCATCAGCAGAATAAAAACCTCTCCACAAACACACTGGCAGGCTTTCCTGGTGGCTCAGTGGTAAAGGATCTGCCTGCCAGTGCAGGAGACTTGGGTTCCGTCCCTGAGCCAGGAAGATCCCGCGTGCCAAAGAGCAACTGGGTCCACACGCCGCAGCTCTCGAGCCAGGGCTGTGGGGCCCGTGTGGGCAACAAGAGCAACTACTGCAGTGAGAAGCCTGTGCATCACTACTCAAGAGGAGCCCCCTGCTCCCCACAACTAGAGAAAGCCCGTGCCGCAAGACCCAGCGCAGCCAAAACAGAGATGGGTAAATAAAATTATATTAAAAAAAAAAACCACACTGGCTACTTATTGAGGACAATCCCTGTCTTGTAGATCTTCAAGTGTTACCAGATAAAAGAGAACAAGGAGAATCCCGATCTAAAATTTTCTCCTAGCGCAATAAGAAAACAAAGAAACAAACAAGGTGGGGAAGCCCCCCAGCGCTTCTCTGAATGAAGCAAGGATTTCATCCCTTTGTTTCTCTTTCTTGGAAGCTTCATAGATGCTATTTGCATAGTCCATAAGGGCTTTAGGACTGGGGCCAGAATTCAGGGGATAAGCTCGTAAATCCTGGTCCAAATCTCCTTTCAGAATGACATTCAGAGATCACATGTCTGTAGTTCTCCTTTTGCATTATCATAACATAGCTTAACTGTGCCGGGGTGTCATATATAATACATATTTACATAATTAAATTTCCCTACGGTTTTCATAGCCATGATGAGGGTTACTGAATAAAAAACACTGTATGCAACATTTACAAAGAATTGTTTTTACTACTGAAGGAATTAATATCATGCCCAATAATTTTTTCATTACTAATAAGGATCTATTAAAAAAACTCTTAAAATCTTGTGGTCATATGAGTTTGACTATAGGTGAAATCATATAGTATATAATATCTGTGTCTAGCTTATTTCATTTAACATAATGCCTTCCAGGTCCATTCATGCGGTCACAAATGGCAAGATTCCCTTCTTGTTTTTAAGACTGAGTAATATTACATTCTGGGCTTCCCACATGGTGCTAATAGTAAAGAACCAGAGTGCCAGTGCTGGAGATATAAGAGACGCAGGTTCGATCCCTGGGTCAGGAAGATCCCCTGGAGAGGGCATGGCAACCCACTCCAGTATTCTCGCTTGGAGAATCCCATGGACAGAGGAGCGTGGTGGGCTACCATCCATAGGATTGCACAGTCAGACACAACTGAAGTGACTCAGCATGCAGGCATGTACAATATTACATTCTATCTATTGAACAATCAATCTCTCTCTCTCTACATATATATATATATATATATGTATATATATATATATACACACACATATATATCATACTTTCTTTATCCATTCATCTATTGATGGACATTTCAGTTGTTTATAGAGAGTGGGGAGTTAGATCACAGTTAAACATCGTGACATTTCAGTTCTACAAGTTGATATTTACGCTACAACATACTGCTTATAACTAACAATACTATATCATATACTTACATTTTTCTAAGAGGGTAGATCTTATGTTAAGTATTGTAATTATGCACACACAAATAATAATAAAAAAGGGGAGTGGGAGTAAATTTTGGGAGGTGATGGATATGTTTACTGCCTCGATAGTGGTAATGGTTTCATGGCATATACTTGCCTGCACACTCATAGAGTTGTATCATTCAATAGGTATAACTTTTTATTTGTTAAATATACCTGAGTTAAGTGGTTTAAAAAGAGATCCTCTGGTTGATTATGAAATATTTATGCTTCCCTGTGGTTATGACCTTGCATGACCTTCCTAAACCGAATCTGCCTTTGGTCGTGTAGTTGCTTTGGTCTTTTGGATAATGGGTCAATATCAAACATGACCAAGGAGCAGAGACTTGAAAAATGCTTCCATATTGTTATGCTGGGAATAGCCTAACACATACTGAGAGATACGTGGTCCAGCCAGCCCCCGCTCTCACAGGTAACATCAGTTGACAAAGCCGCACTTTACAAATGACCAACATTTGACTGCAGATATATGAGAAAGCATGTCTAATACCACCAGAAGGACCACCCAGCTGCAAATTGATGACCCACAAAATTGTGAGCTAAATACATGTTTGGGTTTTTTTTTTTTTTTTGCTAGTAAAAGTTAACACGGTTTATTACACAGAAAAAAAGCTAACTGATACAAAAAATTGTTACCAGAAATGAGGCACTGCTGTTGTGAGTATAAAACATGTGACACTGGCTTTGCGACCATGTGGCAGACAGTAGCAACAAGGAAATTGTTCATGCAGTCTGGAAAACCGTGAGAAAGCTGTTAGTAAAGGCTGAAATTGTGGTGAGGAAATTGTGATTGGAGGCTAGAAAAACGGCAATTTGTGTGTATTTGTAACAAATAGCAGGCAAAACTGTCACTTGTGATATTTTGGAATCTCAAAGAAGTATCTAAAACTTTATTTGGGTCTGCTTAGAAAGGATATTTAAGACATCTGTTAGATATTCCTAACCATATAAAATAAAACATAATAACAGGTAAAGCTGAACAGAGAACAATTTACAATGTGCAAGCAGAATTTGGACAGAATACAGAGGGACAGGACTTGGCTGCATTACGAAATAAAACTAGCTTTCAATTCATTCTCCCTAGCTTACAAATGTTTTTCAAAGAAAATACAGTCTGAGGAGAAGTTTTCGGGCAAAGATATAAACCATAAGCTTCTGTTCAGACTTCTAAACTATTTCAGCCAGTACCTAGTAGATGCTATACACAAGGGCTTCTTGACCTCAGCACTATTGACATTTGGGACCACGTTAGTCTTTATTGTGGGGAGTGTCTTGTGCCTTAAAAGATGTTTAAGAACACCCCTGGCCTTCACCCACGAGATGACCTAATACCACCCTCACTGTAATAACCGAAGAATGTCTGTAGACATCTTCAGATGTCTCCTAAAGCACAAAAACACCCTCACCGAGAGCCATTAAGTCAGACAAAAGCGATTCTCAGGATCTTCATGACATTTTCCACAGGAGCATGAAATGGTGAAGGGGAAGAGAGGTCTATCTCAAAAAGAACTGCTGTTGTTTCTGTGGTTGAATAGGATGGGCCATGATCTGATGCATAGTAATTCCACAATTTTTTAAGAGAGTTGTATCAATAAATGACCACACCAAATGAGACACTCATGGAATAAGACGGCTCCCCAAAAGACTTCTGGGCCTTTCTATGGACTAATTGCAGGCTGAGAAAGCTACTACACTGCATGCACAAATTATTTTTCACATAAAAGAAAAAATGCATGAGTGGGACAGTCCAAGAGTCCAGAGAGAAATGGAAAATAATGAGCTAAGGAGTCAATGGCTGGGAGCAGAATCAAGATCTCATAGAGGGACATTCCCTGCTCCCTGTGCAAGGGCCTTGGCAAGAAGCTCCCCTCAAGACTCCCTAAACGTTACACACCAACAGATTGTGCCTCTTGATACCCCCCCAACTCTTGAATTGGAGAATCTTTGGTGACCATCACATTCCTCCCTCACTATCAAGTGTTGGATGTGAGGAGGACAGATGATTTGCCATTTTACAGGTTTCTGAATCAAGAATAACTATATCAAAGGATCCCCATTAAATATGATTGCAGATTTTGTGGTCTTGGATTCTGAGGTTGTCCAGTGAGATATTCCGTGAGATATCTGGATAATGAGTCATATTACCCAACAAGACTTCTGGGGATCCTGGTAGGAAGTGAATGTGTTCTGCACTGTGAGGAAAGTGAAGTATTTAGGTCTCAGGGAAGACTTACAGATACTCTTTAAATATAGTTCTCTATTTTTTCGTGTATTGCATATGCATGCCCTCTGGTCATCTTCTCTAACCATGGATCTCAGTCTATCCACATGGCTTATCTTGGCAAATAGCACAAAATCAACTCTCCTTGTTATAAACAGATGTTTGGCAAGCTCTTGCCTAGTGAGGCTTACCCTCTCCTGATGTTCTCTGACCTACATTTCCACGTTGTGGAGAGGCCTGGGCTAGCCTCCTACATGAGGGACACGTGTGACTGTGACCATTCTCATCTCAGCTAATGAATCAAGCCCCAGAAACAGAAGCAACTCAGAGGCAGGAGTTAAGTGAACACAGAAGCAGGAGTGAACCCAGCCAAGGCTAGCAGAAGAGCCTTGCTGAGCCCAAGTGAAGTGATCAACCCACAAATAAACTTCTGAGCTAAATAAGTGGTTGCTGAATTCAGCCAAGAAACTGTGGGGCGGGTTTTAATATGATCATCAAACAACCATGCCCAGAAAATGTGCTAGTTGTAACTCATGTTAAAAGTACTGTCAGACTGCTAGATTTCTGTGTCATCCATACCTCCTTTTTACTGTTCTTGCACAAAGCCTATCCAGAGCAGCTCCCCAGTCCATACTGAGGAAGAAAAATTAATTGTAATCAGCCTTTAATTAGTGTAGCTTGTGGCTTCATGTTTTTAGCCACCAAACTGTTTTCTCTGACGACCTGGAAAAATATTTCACCTTTTGATCCATCCCCTTAATTTCACATGATTCAGTCTCTCCCTTTCCTTTCATCCAATTATAAAGGGAGGCTTTATGGTTAAAGCAAGCTTCTGGTAAAGCCTATCAAAATCCTCACAGACTAAGATCAATATGATGATTCTTCAGCAGTTGCTGTTTTCCCTTAAAAATTGCTCTTAATGACGAGGATGCCCCTTATTAATAAGGTTATAGAGACAGCTCATTTGCATAACCATGCCAAAAGGGGGCTAGAGAGAGCCATTCTTCATTCTCATGTGTGAGGAAAACTGAAAACAGCAAGATGCTCAATAGGCTATGTGCAAGGTCTAATCACAGGGCTCTGCATGTCTCTTTATTAATTAACATATAAATAGCTGCTATTTAAATCTCTATCTTTGAAGGAATCACTACAAGACACATCAACTAGATATTCCTATTAATGAGATGGCATTGCATAATATAGCAGAAAATGAGTATCTCTATTAGGACACTCAGAAATCGGAGGAAACGGTGAAGAGGGTGGCAGATGTCTTCATCAGACAAGAGCTATTTGACAGGCACCCAGATCCACTGACCCGAATACCCCTGGGAAGCGGGAAATGAGCCAGAACAGTGTAGGGGAGAAAGTTGTCTATGTATTACCTATTATGAAAAGATGTTCTCATGGCTTTTTTATAGTTTGATGGGATTCATTTTCACAACAGATCCTAGACAGGGTCATTTCATTTGAAGACAGGGCTGTGTCTGACAGAACGGGAAAAGAAGTTATGCAAAGCCCTTACTATCTTACAAAATATTTGCAACAGAATCATTGCTACCCCTTATGGAAAAAGAGCCTGTAAGACATTGTTCTGTCCTATTACATATGAGGTCATATAATTGCATGGGATATTACATATTTATAATAAATATATTAATGAAAGCACATTCCAAGGAACTGAGAATAATTTAACTTTTAACCCAGAAAAATTATTATTTTTCCTGACCAACAAAAAAATGTAACATGGAGCAAAATGTTTGTACTGAAAAGTGAAGAGAAACGAATGATGGCATGTCTCTACTGAATAAAATTAAAATAATTCAGTTAAAATTATTTCTCCAGGTACATTATTTTTATAGCTATTTTGAGTTAAAAATTAAATTTTATGTAGCTTTATCACATAAGTTAAATATATGAATTCATACACTGAGATCCTTTGTGATCTTTCACAAATAATCCTGATATTGTATATCATTTTATAATAGAATCATATTTTATTTCACAGCAATTGTTGCATATAGATGTTTCCTATATATTATGTGGTAACAATATATCTTAGATTTCCTTTGATAGCCCTCTTCAAATAATATTTTCCTGAATCCTCCAGTGGGCCATATAGCCTAGCATTCATCAATATTGCTTAATTTGCTTCATAAATAGTGCCCAATTAAAACCTTACCATTAGAGAATGAAACATTTTTTAATTATTAGAAAGGGATACACTGAAGACCTCCTTATAATTGCACCAGTTTCCCAGGTCCTTTTAGAACCATGAATCCCTCGATGGCTGAGCACAATGAAGTAGGTGCAGGCTTAATTAATACTTTGGGGGTCATATGATGGTCACATATCTTTAGTTTTTTGTACTTTTTTTCATCATGAAATCTTTTAAAAAGGACAATGAGAAATTTGTTTATTACCATCGAGATACGATTCAGATTTCAATGACCAGATATTTCACCATCATTTCAGTTAGCAATAAACTCACATCATTTTATTGCATCAAGCTATTTTGCAATGTCACTGCCTAACTTTATATATAAGATTAAATGACACGTGTTTATTTAACAAAGGCTTCCAAATATGTATCCTATTAATACATGTAGGTTCAATTTTTTAACATATTGATTGTAGAATTGGATTTGATTATATTTAACATTGCTTCTGACCTGGATATTCTGATTCTAGGTACAAAAGTTTAGGAACTATTATTATATATCAAGAATGTGAAAAATAAATAAATAAAACAAAAACAATGTGATGACAATTTTAAAAACATACTGATATAAACACTTTAAATTTCATTTAACCCAAGTTTCTATGTTTTTGTATATCATGGTTTCTCCTGTAATATTCTGTCCTTGCAGCAATTTTTAGCTCTATATCTGTGAACTAATTATTTCTTCTTGTTTCTTTCAAAAATATACAAGAACCTTCATATGCTCCAGTAACTCTATATTTAAATACTTGACTGATGTTCAGCTATAAGTATTAAACGTGTACTTGTTTATCCCTTATTTCCTATGTCATGAATCAAAACAAGTGGAAACAAAAAAGGTTAGAGTAGATTTCTATCATTCCATCAATAAATACTAAAGCACCATCACTTTCCTATCGCTGGTTGAATCACTAGACATTATAGTAATATTTTGGATGTGTCATGCATCAGTTTAAATGCCTACATCAACTAAATTATATATTAATACTTTGCTCTCAAGATACACCTGAGGCAAATGCTATCATTGTCTATACCTTACGGATAAGGAAACATACATGAAACGACTATATGGCTTTCTGGAGACCATGCCCTTGAGGCTGTGCTCTGAACCATTGCCTGCAAATATGTTAATGTCGGGATATCTAGTCAACAACAATAGTTTCCTGAAATTGCACTTTTCAGAATTTGTTAATTCACTGCACTGATCTTAATTACTTAAGATATTTATTGTTGCAAATTTGTCATTTCTCACTATTGTTTCCTTAACATGAGAACTATAAATTAGATTTCAAATCTGACCCAATGTGAATTATTTCTCCTAAAATAAAATGCTGTTTGGATAATTCAATGGTACTACTTAAAGTATATACTTAAAGTAGCTGTCAGTTTATGTGTTGAGTATAAACAAATCTAACCAAGTAAAATAGTCCCAATAAAGCCTATTTTAGTTGCAAAGCATATTTTTTATTAATATTATACTGCCTATATGTCAGAAGTTTCTTACATAGTAAAAAGTAAAAACAAATCAACAGATTGTACTATGTTTTACCCCAGGCCTCACAATCCAATGAATTGAGATAAAGGAATGTTGTGCCCAGAAAATTTAGTCTTTCTGTTAGATTCACTCACTCATTCATTCATATTTCATCCTACAAGTTTACCTACCTCGACTTAAATAAATTTGAACATTGAATCTTCCCATGGAGCTGAATCTTTGATTCCCTTTCTCTGACTTGATGAGTACATGTAATCAACTATTCAGAGTTCCTATGGGAAAGGTTACTGCAAACTTATTCATTTTAGTTTCTACGTATTTACACATTCTCTTGGTCTTTCTTTTAACTCTTTCTTTCACATTCTGTTTCACTTTCTGCTTTCTCCAAGAACATGTCAAAAACTTTTCTACACATACCCTCAGTGCCCCAGGAAGTAGGTACAGCACAAATCATTAAATTTTTTAGAACGGTAATCTGGAGAGAAAATCATTAGAATATGCCCCCCACTTTTTAAAAAAATTAATTGATTTTTTTAATTGGAAGCTAATTGCTCTACAATATTGTGATGGCTTTTGCCATTCACCGACATGAATCAGCCACAGGTGCACATGTGTCCCCCATCCTGAAACCCCCACCCACCTCCCTCCCATCCGATCCCTCTGGGTTATCCCAGAGCACCGGCTTTGAGTGCCCTGCTTCACGCATCAAACTTGCACTGGTCATCTATTTTACATATGTTAATTTACATGTTTCAATGCTATTCTCTCAAATGATACTACCTTAGCCTTCTCCCACAGAGTCCAAAAGTCTAGAACATGCCCTTGTAATGAGCTCAGTTACCTTAGTTCTCAATTACATTGTTACAGTGCTTTTATTAGTTATATAATATTCTGATAGGCTCGCACTTGGAAGGTAGTTGAACAAGGAATGAAAGGTCTTTGGTGAATGTGCACCCGTACATCTGTATAAAATCAAGTGACAAATCCTAGGCAGAAAAATCTAAATGGAGCCTACGACTTGTATTTCTAAAATCACGGAGCTTATTTTTGAGTCTTGTACTGAAGTATGTCATGATTTACAGTTCACCAGAGCCTCCAGCAGTGCTATATAAATACTTCATGAAGTAGTCTACTGAGAGTATCAGCATTTTGAGATGCAGCAGAAATTATGTATATGCCTTTCTGTTTGGTAAACAATTTTGTCAGTAAATATGAAGACATGAGAAGTCATGTGTTTTGTTTATAGTTGGGAAAGTTTGCTTAGGAATTTACTGTAAGCTGAGGCTTTACCTGCTGAGATTCTATTACGTCTTCATTGCAACAGAAGTAAATTCATTTTCTTTAAAAAAATACCTCGGGATTAGCGTCATTAGGAAATGCTGTATGTTTGCAATCTGAGTTTGTTCTAAGGCATCTTTTACAAAATCTCCATTAAATGTTAACAAGCTAACTATTTCCCATGGGCCAAAAAATACACTTTCTTTATTCCTCAACTACAGGAAGAAAAATGAAAACCTGCTTCAGTGAGATTGGGAGAGGGTGGAAACGATCATTCCAAATAAACATAAGCACCACACTGAGACTATTAAATTTTTGACATAATTTTAAAAATATTAATACAGAAAGTACAGAAGCAGATGCTTTCGAATTTCTCCACTGTCTTTAATCCTTTGAGCACATCACATTTCTCCTTAAACACCAGCTTGAAGCAATTGCATTTAGTCATGACTTTAGGGCAAATAAAACTCAAGAAAGATGGCCTGTTTGTTTAATAAACACTTATCAAATACTTCCTCTACTTCAAGCAATAAGCCTAGCACCATAAATACAAAAATGAAATACCATGTGGTACCTGCCATTGTAGTACTTTTAATTTAGTAGGGAAGAAAAACTCAACATTAAGAAAACTAAGGTCATGGCATCCAGTCCCATAACTTCATGGCAAATAGAAGGGGAAAAAAGTGGAAACAGAGACAGACATTTTTTTGGGTTCCTAAATCACTGCTAACGGTGATTGCAGTCATGAAATTAAAAGACGTTTGTTGCTTGGAAGGAAAGCTATGACAAACTTAGACAACACATTAAAAACAAAAACATCCCTTTGCCAAGTAATGTCCATCTAGTCAAAGCTATGGTTTTTCCAGTAGTCATGTATGGATGTGAGAGTTGGACCATAAAGAAAGCTGAACTGATTGAAGAATTGATGCTTTTGAACTGTGGTGTTGGAGAAGACTCTTGAGAGTCCCTTGGACTGCAAGGAGATCCAACCAGTCCAACCTAAAGGAGATCAGTCCTGACTATTCACTGGAAGGACTAATGCTGAAGCTGAAGCTCCAATACTTTGGCCAATGGTGCGAAGAGCTGACTCATTGGAAAAGACCCTGATGTTGGGAAAGATTGAAGGCAAAAGAAGGGGACGACAGAGGATGAGATAGTTGGATAGCATCACCAACTCAAGGTACATGAGTTTGAGCAAACTCTGGAAGATAGTGATGGACAGGGAAGCCTGACATGCTGCAGTCCATGGGGTTGCAAAGAGTTGGACATGATTTTGTGACTGAACAACAGGGAAGGAAAAAAAGAGATGTATATTTCATAATATAAGGTTTCAAAAGTAATTGGTGTGTCAGATTATCAAGATAATATTGCAGACAATAATAAGATTACTGTAATATAAGAGAATTAGAAATTGCTTTATGAATTAAGTTAATAATGCTAATATCCAGAAAATTCTAACATATGCCTAACTGAAAATGTTTAAGGCAAAGATGATTCTATTCAAGATCTCAAAGAAAACATACATCAGCTTTCCCCCTAATTCAATGTACTATTTTAATACACATCCTTATAGATTCTTTTCCTGATTCTAAGGATCTGTGGGAATGACAAAGAAGAGACATATTCTACATATGGTTTACATTTTATAGGATTTTATATTTAAATTTTTCATCACCTTTGTAATTTGGAAATTGATGCATAATATTTTAGAAGTGCTGAGTTCAAATATTTTCTATGTCATAATTATAGTTTACTACTTTAATTCCTTCTTGTAACCAAATAATACTCTGAAGCATTATCCATGTACCTCACAGGAAAGAAAATTTTGCCTATAAGTCTAAATCTCTGAAGATACAAAACACTAGCCCATTTCTCTGTCCCTTTTTTTATATCAGTTCATAGAATATCATTTAATAGTCACCTATACGTGCAGATGCCCCTGATGCCTTGATGGGACCATTCAGTTCAGTTCAGTTCAGTCGCTCAATCTTGTCCGACTCTTTGTGACCCCATGAACTGCAGCACGTCAGGCCTCCCTGTCCATCACCAACTCCCGGAGTCCCCCCAAACTCATGTCTGTTGAATCAGTGATGCTATCTAACCATCTTATCCTCTGTCATCCCCATCTCCTCCTGCCCTCAACCCTACCCAACATCAGGGTCTTTTCAATTGAGTCAGCTCTTTGCATCAGGTGGCCAAAATATTGGAGTTTCAGCTTCAACATCAGTCCTTCCAGTGAACACGCAAGATTGATTTCCTTTAGGTTGGATCTCTTTGCAATCCAAGGGACTCTCAAGAGTCTTCTCCAACACCACAGTTCAAAAGCATCAATTCTTCAGCACTCAGTTTTTCCTTATAGTCCAACTCTCACATCTATCCATGACTACTGGAAAAACCATAGCCTTGACTAGATGGACCTTTGTTGACAAAGTAATGTCTCTGCTTTTTAATATGCTGTCTAGGTTGGTCATAACTTTCCTTCCAACGAGTAAGTGTCTTAATTTCATGGCTGCAATCATCATCTGCAGTGGTTTTGGAACCCCCAAAAATAAAGTCAGCCATTGTTTCCCCATCTAATTGCTATGAAGTGATGGGACCAGATGCCATGATCTTAGTTTTCTGAATGTTGAGCTTTAAGCCAACTTTTTCACTCTCCTCTTTCACTTTCATCAAGAGGCTCTTTAGTTCCTCTTCACTTTCTGCCATAAGGGTGGTGCCATCTGCATATCTGAGGTTATTGATATTTCTCCCGACAATCCTGATTCCAGCTTGTGCTTCATCCAGCCCAGCATTTCTCATGATATACTCTGCATAGACATTAAATAAGCACGGTAATAATATACAGCCTTGATGTACTCCTTTTCCTATTTGTAACCAGTTTGTTGTTCCATGTCCAGTTCTAACTGTAACCTGAATACAGGTTTCTCAAGAGGCAGGTCAGGTGGTCTGGTATTCCCATCTCTTTCAGAATTTTCCACAGTTTACTGTGATCCACACAGTCAAAGACTTTGGCATAGTCAATAAAGCAGAAATAGATGTGACCATTAGCCTTCAATAAAGACCTGAAACCTGAGGGAATCCATAATTGGTTTGTTAGTTTTTGAAACTGACATGCCCACCCCCTACTATGTAAAGAGAATCTCTCCTGTTTTTATTCTGATAGTCTATGAACAAAAATATCACATTCTTCTTCTTTCTTCAAAACAAGCAAACATGAAAATAAAATTAATTAAACAGATGGAAAATAATACTCCACCCGTTATTTCTGAATTTATTTCTTGTTTTTGTACAAGTTAACTTTCTTGGACTATAGATCATGGATTGAAAAAGTTTGTGAACTTATTAACTAGTATACACATGGTTCTTTTCTAAAAATCCAAATCTTGCTATCTTTATTAGGGAGAGTTGCAGATAAAGATCTGTCATAAGTAAAATCTCAATGGAACATGGCTCATCTTTTTTTTAATGAAGGCTCTAAATTCAGAATATTTTAATTGCAAACTTCTTTGATGGTTGAATCAGTGATGTGGAAATTCCTACATATAAAAACCATATCAGAATTATAACTGAAAACTACTATTGATTTACTTGTGTGGGAAACTTGAGAGAAAAGCCTACAACCTTTCAATGTCTTCTATAAGAATGGATAGTTGTATACAACCCAAAATCTCAAGGAAACTTGACACACCATCCATGTTTGAGCTTAGAATTTACTTATTTAGGTTCTTATTTTAGATTTGGTATACACAAGAGGTGTTTGAAAGATGGCATTCCTGTGATTGGGATATTGAGTATTCCACTAGGAAGTAAAAATGGAATGAGGAATAAAGATAAATATAAGCAATCCCAGAACATTGCTATGCCTGGGTGATTTATTTAGTAGTTTTGTTACCAATTCTACTTTGTTCCTATGAACAAAAATCTTCTAAACCTCTGGGTATCTACATTTTTCTTGTTAGATCATAAAGGCAATAAACATGCTTACAGTGCTTTCTAGACTTGGTGCTAAAAGCTGTGATTTAGGAAACAATCAACATTTAAATGGGGAAAATTAGAACATAAAATAACTTGTTGTCACATAAATTATTTTTATGATGTACTACTGTAGCTATGTTATGCAGAGGCATGCTCTCATTTAAAATTGGGTCACTTGAATATTGTTTATGCCTTGACAATATGCGTGCTTTTTTTTTTTTTGGCTATAAAAAGATCCTAAATGCTTTCTGCATATTCTATAAGTACATCCTACAGAGCTTTTAGTTAAAAAAAATACTAACAAAGGTTAGAAGAGTTACTATAAATTTGTAACTGTGCCCCACGCTGAGCTCCTCTGCATCCATGGCCTCAAGGTACTTAATTTGTTAAAACAAATGACATGGAAGGGCAGATGACTGCCTATTCTAGACTAATTCAGGAGCACAATACCGCAATACTAACACATTCTGTGTTACAGTGTTACTGCTATTGATTAATGGTATAGCTTACAGTTTGTTGACACAATATTTCCAGTAGTTGTATTTTACTACTCTCCCCATGTACAGAATTTGTGATTGTATCCCTAATTAAAATTTCATGTTCCTTACATGGGCAATTACTGGATCCAAAACATTACAGTTAAATCTGACCTTACTTATGTGTCCTAATCGAAAAAGGTCAGAAGATTCTAGATGTAGTGGTCATAGGTATGTTTACATTGGGGTTGGAATATTTACAGAATGTCTCTACTTTCTGTGAGAATTATAAAATAAAATGATGTGAGGTATTGGTATTTTGAGATTATCAAAACAGTTTTGAGATTAGAAATGTCCTGTTAAGAGCAAATATTCTATATCCCTCAGTTGGCCAAGTTTCACATATGGCTTAAACCGTTCTCTGCCATTTTTTTTTTCCCCTCTGCCTTTCTTTCTGTCCTAAATATACAAATTCAAGACACAGATGCTTAGTCTTAAAAATTACACCATTTTCTCATGTAGCCTAAACCAATTTTAGCTTCAAATATCCTTCAGTCATGTTCACAAAATTGACTCTGTGATGCTGAGGAGATGTTTGAGTCAAAAACTGTTGCCTCCCCCCCCATCCCCCAGTCTCCTCCCCTTTTTAAAAACCTGTTGGGTAAATATTGCATTGCCAAGGAAAAGCTGCCTTTCCCCTTCCAGGCGCACCATTCTCTCCTCTGCTAGGGTATCACCTGTCAATAACAGCTCACGTGGCTCCAGCACTTTTCAGCTTATGAAGTGATCAGGGCACCCCAACTGATGTGCACAGCGGCCCCCAGGCCAGGAAAAAACTCAGCATCTCTGGACAGATGGGGAGGCTGAGGGCCCAACTCATGGGTGGTAGAGCTCAATCTTAATCTAGAACCCATATAGAGAAAATAATTTTGATGTGCTTCAACTTGTGGGTCCATCACACACACCCTGTGCTCATGATAACCCTATAACCGTAGAACTGGAGTGGACCCAGGGTCACTAAACGAGTCTCATCTCTCTCTTTATAATGTCCCTTTCATAGAAGTCAGAAGCATAGACTCTCATAGAGACCTTGTTGGCACAGTACTTGTGCAACAAAGTGCTTGTGTGTGTGTGTGTTGCTGTGTGTGCACACGTACAGAGTGTGGCTTCTGCCCAGGGGAGCAGTGGCCCAGCCCGTTAGTCACATAGCCAGGGCGAGCAGGAGAGAAGGCAGTCTCTGCCTCAGCCTCCAGGAGACACTTGCCCTCCCACTGACCAGGCTGCAAACCACCCTGCTCGCCTTCACCTGCTCAGCACTTTCTTGAACCCGCCCCATGCAGCTTCTAAACTTGCTGAGATCCTCCTCTCAACATCCTACCAAGATAACAAGAAACTTGCTGTCAGTTTCCATATTACAGACACTTATCAGTGGTTCTTCTCAGGTATATTTCTCCCTCTCACGTCAGCTCTTTCATTTTAAAGGATCTAAGTCAGTTTTGAAAATATAAATGGAAATACAGGTGAACAAAACACATGCATTTCTGAAGTTGGAAAAATATGATTTTGCTGTAATTAGATTCCCATCAATAGAGCTGAGGATGAAAGGATTAGGCGTACATTAGGGATATGGACACACCTCATGTTTCAGTCATTAGGTATCTCTTAAATGATACCGCTGCAATTTTCTACTTCTTTTTTCTGTGTGCATCTTTGATGTTTTGAAAGATTTTGTGTAATTCTGTGCATTTGGAACACAACATAATTGATGGGTTATTTGTATAAACAAATCCACATTAATGCAAAGTTAGAAGTATGTTACAAATGAGTTTACTCAAAATTGCTTTCTCAGATGTGACTGGTAATTGCTCTTAAGGAGCAACTCACTATTTCCCTTTTAAGAGACTTATGATGGTGGAGCAGCAATCCAGGATGAATAAAACCAAGGGCGGTGAACAATCTCATACACCCCAACAGAAAATAATTGCAGCATTCACTTCTAAAATCTGTAGCAAAGCTTTTGAACAGATTCTCTCAAACTCTATAACAGCATACACTCAATATGGATCCTATAAAGATGAAATATAACAATGCACTTTTGCTAAATTAAATGTAGACTTTAAATTTTTAAATCAAACAACTGCCTTGATTATAAAATCAATATAAAACTAAAAACAAATGTTTAAGAATACTTCACGTATGTCCATGTATCATGCAGCAACTATACTTGAATGAAATAAGAATGTAATACAATTCCATCATTTTGGGGGTCAATTTAACTTTCTAGTTTTCATATCATACAATTTTGGTATTTGACATCAGCTTTTCTCCTTTATGCACTTCAAATAACTTTCAAAAATAATTCAAAAAATAAACTGGCAAAGATAATAAAGTATTTACACAGATAAATTATCCAATATCTATTGATATTTTGAATGAGACATGAAAAAGAGAAAAAAAATAAAAGCACCTATTTTTTAAGGTTTCCAAACTATCTTATTTCATCATAAATACTACAGCTCATAAGAATAGTAGAAAGTGCCTATTGTAGGTGTTCAGTCTTTTCTAGAATCCCAAGTTCTGTGGTATTAATCCTAAATTCTGTGGCTTAAGGTATAAAAGGCCTCAACAGTAGGAAGTATTTTTTTTTTTTCTACTTTGGCAGTGTACAAAGAGAAGGTCAAAATTAGGCAGATAGGTATTAACTTGACTCTTTAGAAATCAATATGGATGCTGTTCATTAAAGCAATTACTTTAATTAAATACATATAATTTTACTTTACAATAACAATGATTTTATAATCACTTTATAATAATAAATATATAATTTAGAAAATTATATTATGTCCATTATTCTTCATTATGTCCATGTTCTTCCCTCCCCTACCAACAAATTGACAAGAAAGAGCTAACTTAAATGACATTATCTTACTACAAAAGAGGATATTTTAATTCATAATTCCAATATTATTATTTAAGGAACTTAACAAATATGCAGGAATACCCGATTTAATAGAAAATTTATAGAAAATTTTAGATTTATAGAAAATTTTAGAAATAAAATGGCACCCAGAATGATGGTAATCACGTTTTCTTCATTCATTTGTTTTGTTCATCTCACAGTAGTCTGGTTCTCATATGGACAGAATAACAGGAACTCCGAGAGGGTAGATGAGCGACTCTTATCAGATGACGATCATAGGGTTAGGACTAGCACATACTTTACTCTCCTAATTTTAGTTTGCACTAGGGGCATTTACCAATGTTATAGGAAATGAGAGATCTTTCTATGTTTTAGTTACCATGTTCACACTTTGAATTATCAAGCGTTCAGGTTTTTGTTTTTTTTAACTCCTGTCTTCCTCTGGGCTACACATTTGAAAATTTGCGGATATGACAGAAATTAATATATCCTAAAATTTCACTCTAAGGACTTAAAGACCTGGATTTATAAATTAGGTCAAGTTTAGACCAGGCTGGTGTCTTCTGATCTGTTGTGTCCTTTGAAATCAAAAGTGGCTTTCTTACTTGAAACCTTTAACGTGGTCTAAGGACAGAAACATCTTTCACTGGGTCATCACAAAGACTTCCTAAGTGCTCTCCTGGCCCCCTTTATCCTACTGAAAACACTTAGTTTAAAATATCTTTGAAAAATACCTCTCTGGAGACTTCCCTGGTGGTACAGTGGTTAAGAATCCACCTGCCAGTTCCAGGCGACACGGGTTCGATCGCTGGTCCAGAGATCGCACACGCCTCAGAGCAACTAAGTCCAAGTACCACAAGTACTGAGACTGCATGCTGCAACTACCGACGCCTGCGCGTCTAGAGTCCATTCTCCTCAAAAGAAGCCCGTGCACCGCAACCAGAGGGTAGCCCCTGCTCGCTGCAACTGGAGACAGCTCGTGTGCAGCAGCGAAGACAGCACAGCCCCCCAGGTGAGAAATGCATTTAAGAAATTCTTTAAACGCCCTCTGACTGCATGGGCATTCTTCACAATGTCTCTCTTTTATTTTTTCATGGTCTCCATGATCTGAGCCTTTCCTGCTTCTGCTTTGCCAAAGCACACTGCCTGCATCTCTTCCCCGCACTGTGTTTCTGACCTTGTAAATCTCGCAGTTCCCTTGCGCGATCAGATCCGCCCCAGCCTCCACGTTTGTTTATCCCAGGGTCTATGCGCTTATACACTTGGTGATTCTTTAAATGTTCATTAGAGCCCAATTTAACAATCTCCTCCACAGGTAGGCTGGACCTCCTATGAGCCTTCTTTGCAAACATGTACCTGTCTACATAGGACTTCCCAGGCGGCTCAGTGGCCAAGAATCCACCTGCCAACGCAGGAGCCGAAGGAGACACGGGTTCAATCCCCGGGTCGGGAAGATTGCTGGAGAAGAAAATGGCAACCCACTCCAAGACTCTTGCCTAGGAAATCCTATGAACAGGAGAGTCTGGTGGGCTACAGTACATGGGGTCACAAAAGAGAACTTCGCGACTAAACAACAAAAACCTCTCTATACAGCTTACTTACTATGATTGTACTATAATTATTATCTCTATATACTTGTTGTCTCCACTAGTCTGAATTCCCTTGAGGATAACAAAGGACTAATTTTATGTCATGAGTCCATAGCCATGCAATCTGACACACAGTAGGTGCTTTATAAATGTTTGGTAAATAAATAAATGGTGCTGGAAAATAGCCAATCTGTGAATCAGAATCTGTTAAACCCCTAAATGAAGCTTGGCTTACAGCAATCACATTTTTAGTGAAGCTGCATTTATTTTGTATCTAACTATAAGTAACCTAAATGAAAACTTATTTTTTATTGACAGGATTCAGAGAGGGCAAATAAGATTCCAGTAAAGCTCTTAATGAATATTCATGTAAGAACTCTGGTTTGCAAACACAAGGAAAAGGAGATATAACAATAAAAGCTCTATATACTAAAATTTGATAATTTACACTTTATATTATTCAAGTGGTTTTATGATTTTGGGCTTCTGTTCGAATTTAATTTCATGTTTTCTGGCAAAAATATTCATCTATAATAACAGCTGTGCTCTTCAAATGTAAGAACTATTTGTATTTTGAACTTGGCATTAGAGTCTGGATGGAGAAGAAAATTTCTAAAACATATTGAATCCGTCTATTAAAACAAATGGTGTATATAGTCTGTGGGTGTGGCTTACAGAGAAGGAGAATTTACTTGTCTGCAAGGTCAGATGTGTATGAATGTTAATTTGTTGCTGGGTAAACTGAATTCTATCTCTGATGTAGTTTTAGGATAACAGTCTAAGTGCTAAGTTACACATATGTTTCACAGCAACTTTAGTGTTTTTAGATTAACATCTTTGATATTGATTTCAGTGTTTTTAGCACCAACAATATTAGAAAATAAGGTAGATTCAGATTCTGTGGATGAAGCTTTTGCGCTGGTAGCTAACATTTCCTCAAGAGGAGTAGGAACCGCCCATTCATTATGGTAGTTTTTATCATGTACACTCCTCACTGTTATTCACTTCACCCTGTGAAAGCACACGTGTCAGAGTAAAGTCAGGAGAAGGACTTCAGTGTGTTTTCTTCTATCTTTTTAGTAACAGTGCAGGGCTCATCTTCCTGTTTTCTTATTGTCATTAAAATGCTGTGAGCTTTTAAAGTAATGCTCTCCTATGTCCACAGATAAAGGGATGCAGAGTTTGAAGCTGATAAAATGTGAAAAGATTTATTACCAAATGTAATATTTGTGGCTGATATTACCCACTGTGTGTTCTGCCTTTAAAAAATGCAAGATTTAAGGTGTGACAACTGAATTACCTAAATGGTGAACTGAAAAGTCATCTGTAAATATTTACAATCACGTAGAAACACAAAATCACTGGAAAAGTTTTCACAGATATTCAAATAACATCCACAGGTGACTTTTTCTTTTTGAAAAAATAGCACTTCCTGTGCCACCATACAAACTTACAGACAAGATCACTTTTGATGTATGCGGTGGATATGCTCTGTTTCTGAAAACAAAATAAATAAGACATGCACTTCCTCCAGAAGGAGACAGGACCAGCACTGTGTACTTCGGCTGTATGTTTCCAAGCCTCAGGAGCATCTGCCCGTGACAGCAGGTGTTTGGCAGTTTCCTGGGGCCCCGGGGGGAGTCAGCTGCAGGAGAAAGATGACTCCACTGTGTCAGGGCCAGTGGGTTCCACGCTCATCCTGGAAACCATCGAGCTGAGCTCATATAGCAAATGATGCATGGAACTAGGGGGGAAATATCGCCTATACAGTAAGCCTTCTGTTCTCTTAAATCACATACTTTAAAAGAGAAAGCTATATCTGTATAGTGTTTTTTCCCTTTATTCTTATTCGGAGCACTAGTCTAAGCTTCACGAGAGATAGTTGCATTATCTCTATAAGGATAAGAAAATTTTTTTCAAAGGATGTCCAAATAAATTGGGAAAGCAAAAAGATGGCAAGGAAGCTAGATAAAAGAGATACTCTGATCACCAGGTAGAGGGTATCATGCTGAGAAAATGAGACCTGATTTTCTTGTTTCGTTTTGTGTTCTCCATCCCGAGGACCATGGACCCTTCAAAAATACTTTCTTGCCCTTGAAATCTGACGTCTAATGCTCACCTTGACATGAATTGGTTTGACTGTTTCTTATTGTTCAGAATTTACAAACTTTAACATATTTTATTGAAAAATGCTTTCTTAAAAAAATTAATTGCAATTTTCAAGAGCTTATCTTACTGCTGAAAACAGAAATGAAACAAACAGGGTAGAGGTAGGTGTTTTCTCCTAAGACTGAGTAGGATGTGCAAATATTAAAATTTAATTATATGTTGACTATCTTTTTTGGAGATTTTTGCCTTACTCCTATTTTTAAAAAGTGAAAGTCATTAATTAAGTAAGCAGTGTGGTCTTCTAAAACTTATTTTTAGGGAGTGCATACTTTTAAAAAATAAACACAGGGACTTTCCTTTGGATCCGGTGGTTAAGACTGCATTTCCACTACAGGGGGCACAGGTTTCACGCCTGGTTAGGGAACCACATGCGTGGCCAAAAATAAACAAACATAGAGGTCTAAAAGATTTATCATCACAAAAATATATATAATACAATTTTATGAATTTTTTGATGGAGTGAAGAAAGTTCACAGATTAATGAAGATTGAGGCTCCATTTTCAAAAACATGAATATGTGACAACCTTGATAGTATTGATAGGGGGGCACAGTCTGCATGGATTAAAGAATTTTAAGAGGGTTCATAGAAGTAGCAATTATCGATTAAGTTCCTAGCAAATGATCATTGCTGTTAATCTCAACTACAGTGAAACTAACAGTAGCTTCAGCATGCTTCCATTTGCCAGAGTCTCTCTAAATACTTTCTATGGTCTGGCACGCCAGTATGCAGCAGGGTAAAATCTGAATCGATGCTGACGGACTCTGAAGCCTATGTCCTGATCCCTAAATTGCCTCATAGAGATTAAGTAAAATATAAATCTTGGAGCTCCCTGTGGTGGAGATCATTCCCAACTACACAATAGGAAGTGACTATGTACAGATCTTTACAGATCTTACACAGTGAGAGGGAGAGGAGGAAGTCAGTGGACACTGGACAGATGAGGAAAAGCTTTTGGACGGATGCTTTGAGCTGGAGAATGGGTAGCGTCTACATATTGTTTTTAAGGTAATGGGGATGGTGGAAAAAGAAAATTCTTATTTAGAAAGATACACAAAACAAGGCACAGAACATAATGTAACTCATGAGACTGGATTTGATTAAAGAGTATGCACTGGGCAGAATTCAATTCAACTCAAAATTGATTTTTTTTTTTTTTTGAGTTCCACCCTTCAACTTTCTCTACAGCCCCAACTAACAAGACACTGTGGCAGAAATCACAGCATTGTGAGGTAAAGTGCCGGAGGAAACAAAAGATGAAGAGAGTAGCTATTTGGAGCTTATTCTTGAAAATGACTCATTTAACTCTGTATGATTTTGTCTTCTCAGTCTAAAATGATTAGCTACAAGGCCTGAATAACTATGCACATTCATAGAATGAAAATGTCTTTGTATCTGGGACATAAAGGGAAAATGAAATGGACACCAGGACAAAGACGTGGGCATTTTCAGTAATAATTTTTCCTTGATGCAAAATGTTTTTCCTGGAGCAACCGTAGCAAACATGATGCAATACACTGTTCATTTCACTTGCTTCTTCAAAGGTGGAGAGGGAAAGTTTCAACAGTCTAATGAAAAAGGAGACCAGTTCAGTGAAGAATATATCTGTGCAGCATGAGATTAAAATTTCAGGTTCATAAACAACCCCATAGAAATTTAAAAAAATAAATTCATGTCTACTTTTTAAATTTAATGAAACCATAATTTTTTAGAAGTTATTTTTAAGTCCATGAAGTCAGAATAGAAAAGAAAAAAAAAAAAAGCTTAGCCAGATGATTTCAGATTAAATAGAACATCCTAGATCTGTGAAGTACATGGATAGTTAAAGAATAGTGAATGTACAGTTGACTGGCTTTAATTTTTCCCAAGAAAGAATATATGATAAAAGAAAAATACTACTACTCTCCTTTCCTGTATTTTTTAGCATAAAGGATATTTTAAAGGTAAAGTTGTTGCTTAGTTGCTAAGTCGTGTCCCACTCTTTTGCGACCCCATGGACTGTACCCCACCAGGCTCCTCTGTTCATGGGATTTCCCAGGCAAGAAACTGGAGTGGGTTGCCATCTCCATCTCCACGAGATCTTCCTGACCCAGGGATCAAACCCATGTCTCCTGCATTGGCAGGCAGATTCTTTAGCATTGAGCTGCTGGGGAAGCCCAAATATAAAGTACATAATCCTATAATAAAGATTTGTCATTTAAATCATAGAAGCCACAAACAGAAACTTGTGCACTCGAGGACCCAGGAGACAGGAGCCGTGACACCAAAAGAGACTTAGCCAGTCTTGCCCGTGAGGGGCTGAGTGTCTCCAGCGGAGGAGTGGGTTGAGGTCCGTCTGCCTCAGGATCAGGGACACATTCTGGCGTAAGTCCTTTAGACGGAGGTCACATTACTGCCAGGGACTTCCCTGGTGGCTCAGATGGTAAAGTGTCTGCCTATAATGTGGGAGACCTGGGTTTGAGCCGTGGATTAGGAAGATCCTCTGGAGAAGGGAATGGCAACCCATTCCAGTACTCTTTCCTGGAAAATCCCATGGATGGAGGAGCCTGGTAGGCTACAGTTCATGGGGTGGCAAAGAATTGGACAGGACTGAGTGACTTCTCTTGCACTTTTGCTTTCACATTACTGCCATTACCCCTACCAGAGTTTGGCCTCAGGGCAAACTACAGGAGGGAACACAGCCCCACCCATCAGCAGAAAATTGGATTAAAGGTTTAGTGAGCCTGACTATGCCCACCAGAACAAGACCCAGGTTTCCCCACAGCCAGTCCCTCCCACCAGGAAGCTTCCACAAGACTTATTCTCATCCATCAGAGGGCAGACAGAAGGGAAACCACAATCACAGAAAACTAACTGATCACATGTATCACAACCTTGTCTAACTCAATGAAACTACAAGCCATGCCATGTAGGGCCACCCAAGACAGAGGGGTCATGGTGGAGAATTCTTCAAGAGATGGAAATACCAGACCACCTGACCTGCCTCTTGAGAAATCTGTATGCAGGTCAGGAGGCAACACTTACTCCTTGGAAGAAAAGTTATGACCAATGCAGGCAGCATATTAAAAAGCAGAGATATTATTTTGCCAACACAGGTCTTTCTAGTCAAAGTTATGGTTTTTCCAGTAGTCGTGTATGGATGTTAGAGTTGGAATATAAAGAAAGCTGAGTGCTGAAGAACTGATGTTTTTGAACTGTGGTGTTGAAGACTCTTGAGAGTCCCTTGGACTGCAAGGAGATCCAACCAGTCCATCCTAAAGGAGACCAGTCCTGGGTGTTCATTGGAAGGACTGATGCTGAAGCTGAAACTCCAATACTTTGGCCACCTGATGTGAAGAACTGATTCATTTGAAAAGACCCTGATGCTGGAAAAGATTGAAGGTGGGAGGAGAAGGGGACTACAGAGGATGAGATGGTTGGATGGCATCACTGACTCAATGGACATGAGTTTGAGTAAACTCTGGGGGTTGGTGATGGACAGGGAGGCTTGGAGTGCTGCAGTCCATGGGGTCACAAAGAGTCGGACATGACTGAGTGACTGAACTGAACTGAACTCAAATGAAGGGAATATTTCCCGCAAAGATGGGCATAATAAAGGACAGAAATGGTAAGGACCTAACAGAAGCAGAAGATATTAAGAAGAGGGGACAAGAATACACAGAGGAACTATATGAAAATGATGTCTATGACCCAGGTAACCACAATAGTATGATCACTCATCTAGAGCCAAGCATCTTGGGGTGCAAAGTCAAGTGGGTCTTAGGAAGCATCAATATGAACAAAGCTAGTGGAAGTGATGGAATTCCAACTGAGCTATTTCAGATCCTAAAAGATGATGCTGTGAAAGTGCTGCACTAAATATGCCAGCAAATTTGGAAAACTCAACAGCGGCCCCAGGACAGGAAAATGTCACTTTTCATTACAAACCCAAAGAAAGGCGATGGCAAAGAATGTTCAAACTACTGCACAATTGTCTTCATTTCACAAGCTAGCAAAGTGTTGCTCAAAATCCTCCAAGCCAGGCTTCAAAAATACTTGAACTGAGAACTTCCAGATGTTCAAACTTGATTTAGAAAAGGCAGAGGAACTAGAGATCAAATTGACATCTTTTGGATCATAGAAAAACCAAGAGAATTCTAGAAAAACATCTACTTCTGTTTCATTGACTATGCTAAAGCCTTTGATTGTGTGGATCACAACAAACTGAGGAAAATTATTCAAGAGATGGGAATACCAGATTACCTTAGCTGCCTCCTGAGAAATCTGTATGCAAGTCAGGAAGCAACAGTTAGAACAGGACATGGGACAGCATACTGGTTCAAAACCGGGCAAGGAGTACGTCAAGCCTTTATATTGTCATCCTGCTTATTTTTCTTATATGCAGAGCACATCATGAGAAACGCCAGCCTGGATGAAGCATAAGGTGGAATCAAGATTGCCAGGAAAAATATCAATTACCTCAGATAAGAAGATGACACCATCCTTATGACAGAAAGTGAAGAACTAAAGAGCCTCTTGATGAAAGTGAAAGAGGAGAATGAAAAAGCTGACTTTAAGCTTAACATTCAAAAAACTAAGATCATGGTATCCGGTCCCATCACTCCATAGCAAATAGATGGGGAAACATTATAAACAGGGACAGACTTTATTTTCTTGGGCTCCAGAATCACTGCAGATGGTGACTGCAGTCATGAAATTAAAGACACTTGCTACTTGGACGAAAAGCTATGACAAACCTAAACAGTGTATTAAAAAGCAGAGACATTACTTTGCCAACAAAGGTCCATCTAGTCAAAGCTATGGTTTTTCCAGTGGTCATGTATGGATGTGAGAGTTGAACCATAAAGAAGGCTGAGAGCCAAAGAACTGATGCTTTTGAACAGTGGTGTTGGAGAAGACTCTTGAGAGTCCCTTGGACTACAAAGAAGTCAAAACAATCAATGCTAAGAAAATCAATCCTAAATATTCATTGGAAGGACTGATGCTGAAACTCCAATGTGTTGGCCACCTGATGTGAAGAGCCAGTTCAGTAGAAAAGACCCTGATGCTGAGAAAGATTGAAGGCGGGAGAAGGGGACAACAGAAGGCGAGATGTTTGGATGGCATCAGCGACTCTATAGACATGAGTTTGAGCAAGCTCCGGGAGATGGTGAAGGACAGGGAAACCTGGCGTGCTGCAGTCCGTGGGGTTGCAAAAGGTTGGACACGACTTAGTTACTGAACAACAACAACAACCCTTCACTATATTTATTCAGACTTTTGCTAAATCATCTGTTTGAATATTAGAAAAAAAAAAAAAAACAACATTAGGCAAACACTTTCTTTTCTGGCAAGCTACAAGTATAGATTCTAAAGACTTTTTTTTTTTTTTTAAGTTAAGCTTAACTGCAAGGCTTCTATTACTGAAAAAAAAAATTGTTAGTAAATAATCCAGCTCTTCTTGATTTCAGAATAGGTATTTCAAAGAACAACATTCTTCTGTCTACTACTTGGAAACTATAATCTACAAAGCCAATGTTGTGTGATAATGGTTCTATGCAGTCTTCAAATTGAAAGTGAAAGTATGAAATGTGCTTCCCAAGAGAAATTTTGAAAGCACTGCTCTTCAATTCTAAATACATCACTATTTGAAATTTTTCTTAATGCTTGAACAGGGTGGGCAACTATTTAATCCAGATCTCTGGCAATATGGATGGTTCATTTACAGCCCTTATAGAACTTTTGGCTTCTTTGGTGGGGTGGGGGGAGATATCATTTTCATTTTATAATTCAGTGCAGCCAAAATTAATATTTTGATTCTCCATGATTGTATGTGTGTGTCAATTTTTTCCAGCATCTGGGACAAACTCTCAATTTCCTTTTAAACCCAAACATAGTATATTGGAACCAGTCTCAATGCAGTCAGCACTACTTAATGAAAAGCAGAACATCAATAAGGTAGATAAATTGCTATAGCTTCCCTCTTTGGCCTTGCTTTACATGTTCAACTAGTTCACTAGTCCAGCCTGGGATTTAGGAGGCTCATGACAGCTAATGATTTATTATTGATGGAACCAGTGACTATGATATTTCAACTTCCTTCTACTGGATACTTTATAGAAATCAGAAAACTAATGTCACATGGTTTAAATTATTTCTACCTTATGCTGATATATTTTGTAACTGTGTTTCACATAAAGGGTAAAGTTTTTAAAATGAAGAACTTCACTTTTTGGTAGTTAAACACCAGAAAATATTCAATCAAAAAAGCAAGGCGGGGCCACCGAGTTTTTTTCTCTTGTACCTTTTTTTAGGAACACATGATAAACTTATTTTTGGATGATTCTGGACAACTTGTCTGTCAGAAATGCTACTTTTAAACAAGATAGAGCTGTTATATATTAAAATGCTCAATTATGAAAAGCACCAATATGAATTGGCTATAATATTTCAAAATCTAGACTTCATAACTTAAAAATTATATTATTATTGCAACAAAGATGTACATTTTATCTAAATGTACATCTAAAATTAGATTACAGGATTATTTGATAGCAGATAGAAAAAAACTGATGCCTGTCAAAATTTATTTCTACAAAGATAATATTAATTTATAAATTTTAAATTGTTCAGAGATACTTTCACTAGTTAGGCAAAGTATGTAAGATATGAATACCAAATAAGGATTTTTTTCTTCCTAATTTTTAGTGCACTTCTTTTTCCTGAAATACTTTAACCCGTGAAAAAAATAGATGATTCCTTAGCAGTTCATCAAATTAGATGGGACTTATCTTACACTAGCAAAGTGCCTAACACATGAGAAAAAACTGTGTATATATTTATGGAATAAATAAACTTATTTCCTACTCAAAACTTAATGAAATAGGAAAATACCAAAAGCCAAAGGGTGCATTACTTGATCCTTCCTATAAAAAATACTTGTGCTGAGAAAATGAAATTTTAAAACATAGAAAAAATAATCACAGGGATTTCAACAATGGCTGTTAGTCACATTTTTCACTCATTAACATATCTTTAGACAAAGATTTCATCTATATCCCTTATGATGCAATTCCAACAGCAAAACAAAATCAATGTAGAAATGCTACTCAGTACATAGCAAAACATGAGAAAGGAGACCTACAGAATGCAGCAATGTTTACTGAAAGATGTTTCTACATTATCTAGAGTGGAAAATGTCATGCTCATTCATCTGGCTGTAGTAATTTGGCATCATCAAATATTACACATTTGTTTATATCTCATCTCTCTCTAAAGTTATATCCCTTCATCTTAGAAATCTGTTTATATATAGCCAATCCAAAGTCAATAAAAAAAGAATGGCTCATAAGCCTTTGTTTCTATGATGAACTCAGGTTCTTAGGGGATATAAATTTTGAACTTGGACTTGAGGAAGCTGATGCACAAGGAATAATTACTTGAACACATAAAAGGTCTCCAACAAAGAATGAAACAAAATATTTATATGAAGTGAGACCAGTTTTAATTCTTCCAAACCAAGAGCATGCACTATATTTTCTTCGTATAACCTTTAAGTTCCTTCATCTCTTATAGTTTTCATGGTATATATCTTTCATCTCCTTGTTTAAATTTATTCCTAGTTATCTTATTATTTATGTTGCACTTTTAGATGGTTTTTATTTTTTGCTTTCTTTTTCTGATAATTCATTGGTAGTGTATAGAAAAGGAATAGATTTCTGTATATTAATCTTGCAGATTTATTAAATTCCTTTATTAGTTCTAATAGTTTTTGGTGGAGACTTTTGGGTTTTTATATATAGTATTGTATCATCTGCACATAGTGACAGTTTTACTTCTTCTCTTCCAGTTTGGATACTTTTTATTTCTTTTTCTGGTTGCTGTGGCTAGGTATATGATAAAACATCACTTTGATGAAATATATGAATTATGAGTCAGAAGTAGTATATTTGTGTCAAAGAGTAACAGACAGCAATAAAAGTGATTTATCCAGATTATAAGAATAATATAATCTTTCTGTTTATAGTCTTACTTGAGGTCCTGTTATTTAGGGCTATTACAACAACAAATGATAAAAGCTCACTGGGCTTACTTAGGTTGTTTCAGCCTGTCTAGTGGAAGGTCCCAGTTTCTGGGTCTACTACTAGCTGGGGAGACTGCTTTAGCAACCCCCCTACATGTGAAATATGGATGGGGAAGGCTGTTTCCTCTACCTCAAAGACATAATTCTTACTAACAACAAGTGAAAATGTAGGTAACTCAAAATAATAAATGATCAATTCAGAGCACAATCTATCTAATCTATCTACTAGAGATCAGGTGAGAAAATGCAGATGAAGGGATCTGACCACGGTCATTAGGGCTACTAGAGTTAAAGACAGATTCTAGATAAATCCAGATAAACCCAGATCCAGATAAATAACCTCCAGTTATTATTTATCTCCCCTAATGCACTGTTTCTGGTGACTCTGGGATAAGGGAGCTTGAGTCTTCAGCATATTCTGTGATTGTTCACCTATAAGATGATTAGCCTTCAATCTCTGGTCAAACTTTGGAGTTGTACAAATTTAAACACATTAAACCCATACAGAAAATGAGTGAGTGGAATTAAAAATGTACAAATAACCCAGAATGCACTCAATAATGTTCTTGATCCCCCGACTCGATTTGGACATCCTGGCACTGTCTGGCTATCAAGCCATGCTGGAGTTCTAATGTTTAGAGTCTAATGTTTAGTTTACAGTTGATTTCTCCCCAGGAAACCACATCTTTGACTCTCTAGAATATTCCAGATGGCTGTCAATGTTTGTTCCTCAACAATAAGGAATAAAATTGAATTACTATCATTGTGTTTCATACTTATATTTTCTAGGGCTTTAAAAATGTTTAATAGACATTACATCCTTTAATATTTCTCAGTGCTGTTATATAAAATGATACTTAGGGAACTTGTTTTGTTTGTACATGTTTCACAAGAAATCTGTGCTAAACAATATATGAATAGCTGTCATAGACATGTAGCACTTGTGAGACCAAAGTCAGCAGATTGTTCTACTTTAATAATTATTTTGTGAAAATAAAAGCTGATGAGACCATGGATTTCATTGGTCATCACAGAGGATAGTCAATATTTCTTATTGCTTTATGGAAGATGAAATTACACGCAGAACACTGAAGCTATAATATAGAAATTTAAACCACAGTGCAATTACGTATTGCAATTGCTCTCTGCTGAGTGAAATGAAACGCAGGGTTTAACAGTTTCTAAATCTTTCTATTTCTTATACTTTTTTATTTTTTAGTAACAAGAGAGAATAATATTCTATTCTATTTAATTCAGACACCCTTTTGTTCAGAAAGAGATCATGATTGATGATACATTCTGCTGTTCTTTCTTTCCCCAAGCTATCACTGTTTGTATTGCTCTGAGCTAGTGAAACAGAGATGATTCTGTTGTTTTGATTCTTCCTACTTATATTTTCGGATTTAGCTATGTGTCAGCAGAAGTTGAGAGTTTCCGAATGACTGCTTTTAGAGCAAACTCCCTAGAGTTCCCGAAGGCTCACTGTTATCTGTCATTCTATATACAGGCTCAATTTACTGCCCCTCACAATATACCCTATCAGGACACTCCTAAAGAAGTTCTTGTTTTTCACATGAAGTAGTTTGGGATAGAACCAGTGGGCAATACCTACAGTGTAAATGATTGCTTCCTCTGCTTACCACATGAACACACTTTGATGAGCTCCTTTATGCTAACTCTATCAGATGTTAGGAAAAGAAGTGTTTGTTTTGAAGTATTTGTTTTGAAGATTAACTATCCTTTGCTTTATGATATCACCACTGACCCTGAAATCTGTCCAAATCCACCTGGTCACGAGAATCCTGTGTGGCATAAAAGACCCAGGAGCTCACATGCTGAATATTTAGTGCAAAACACACTAGACACTGTGTGTGTGTCCCATCGTCAAGACTGATGATGCCGAGTCCTGCTCAGAACAGGTGGAGGCTGGCTCTCCTCCTTTACCCTTGAGACTGCCAGGGTAAAAATAAATTTTACCTGGTAGGAGCTGTTTACATCTTCACGGCCTAGGCTATGCATTATTTATGCTTTATAATGACAATACAGACTTGATAGTTAAGTGCGTGTGAATTGTCAGATAGAATATATGCCCTGGTAACACACGATTTGAGTGTACATGCAATGCTTTGTATCATATAAATTCCTCAGAAAGATGAAAATGGAGAGTAAGCTTTTGACACTGTACCATCATCCAGTAATTTAAGTCATTTGATTTGATATTTCCTGTTGTTGTTAATTAATCTTACCTATTGCCACGCAAGAGTTGAAAATGGATAGCTCCTATTGATTTTCTGAGAGTAATGTGGTCAAAGCTCTTTTACTTAAAAGAGGTAGTAAAAGAGCAATAGAGACAGAGAGATGGAGATAGAGGCAGAGACAGAAAGACAGGGAAGCAATTGGTACGTTACTAATCTCTGAATATCTCTCTGATGACTATTTGTGACTCAGACTTTGGAAATCAGCTCATGTTGCACAGGATGTGATGCTCTCATGACCCCAACAGAGGCCCTCAAGTGGAAAATATGTCAGGATGGGAGCCACCTTCAGGCAATGACGTAGTCTGTACAGGGACATGTACTTGACATCTGCAGCAACTCCTCTCCTTTGGGGTGGAGAGAGATTCTCCAATGGAAAAGCTTACACTGTTCTGTGCCTCTAGAGTAGCAATAAATAAAACATACACACTTGCACACATATACAAAAGTGTTCAGATTGGCCCTATGTATTTCACATATGAACAAGGATAAGTCTGACATTTTTATACTGGTAAATATAAATCAAGCCTAATCCTACTAGATCAAACCTCAGAAATCATCTTTAAAAATGACCCTAAAATTTCTATTCCCATATGCCTCTATGAGAAATTTAAGGATGAAAGAAAGAACAATTCTGATATTCTTTGTAAGATAAAAAAAAAAACTCAGATTAGTCTGTTACAAGGTCTATTATAATATTAAGATGTTTGCCTGAATATGTGCCATCTATTTTCTTTATACTATACTTTGAAGGATGCGTGTGCCTGCGTGCTAAGGCGCTTCAGTTGTGTCTGACTCTTTGTGACCCCATGGACTGTAGCCCAGCAGGCTCCTCTGTCCATGGGATTCTTCAGGCAAGAATGCTGGAGTGGGTTGCCGTGCCCTCAGCCAGGGGATCTTCCCGACCCAGGGATTGAACTCAGGTCTCCTGTGTCTCTTGCACTGGCAGGCAGGTTCTTTACCATTCTGAGGGCTACAGGGAAGTTAACAATAGGGCATCAAGTCTGATAACCCGGAGATGAATTTAAGCCACAACCTCTGAGTTCAACTTCACAAGCTCAATTTCACTGATTTTCCCAGGCACTAAGGTCCACTGTAGGGATCCAGCGCTGGTGAACCATCTCCGGATCAAAGCATCTCTGGAAGGCCTTCCTTCTGATCTGCACACTGTGAGCTTAGTGGAGATGGGGTTAAACACTCCCGTGAGTTCCACAAGACTTGTGCTTATGATATGGGGAAGGGCTGAGTGAGAAAAAGAAACAGGAAGAACTAGAGATACACTACATATCAGAGACACATGTATTATGTATTTGTATGACACATAAATATGTATATGTATGATACCTACTAGTATCGTGTATTTCTCAGTGTTAAACCTTCCTAAGGTGTCCATGTGAGCAGAAGGCTAGCAGAGGTCTCTCTAACTCTGACCTGGCACCTCCTGTAGGTGACATAGATCCTCTTTCCACTCCTTTTGGCTACTCTGTTATAGATTATACAGTTTCCATACACTTTATGGCATGGAGCATGCTGTTTGACATTGTAGTAGGTGTTCTTATTCGAATATGAAGCCAGAAGGGGGCAATGTTAACCTGACATTCTAAAATCAGGTAAAGGTTTTTTTTTCTTATTTGAACATATGTTTTTCTGTTTACAGATTTTATGCTATACAGTTCAAACATTTTGTGTTATACAGATCTCAATCAATATTTAGTATCTTTTTAAGATTTTTAAATCTTAGTTAAAACATCCTTTTATTTGCTATTAAATAACAGGAGAATATCAACATTATATTATAGTAAAAAGTTTATGAAAAATTTCTTCATTTTCAATGTAAATACTGCTTTTGTATAATGCTGCACACAAATTAAGTGTAAAAACTACATTGATTTAAAATTTAAATATATATATATAGCACAGACACTCAAAGTTAGGCACAGCACTTACACCATATTTGAGATGCATTTTATTCGTGCAAAGGTTAGGGCTAACATAAAATGGTAATTACTCATGTAATTTTGGAGGCATGTATATAAATTTGAGGAAAAGAATACCAATTGTCACTTATAAATTTCTCTTGCTTATAATTAGCATCAATACTATGGAAATCTAATTTGCTGCTGATAATATTTCACACATTTACTCTTTCCTAAATTTGTTATCATGGTTTTCTTGCTCTGCTAAGATGGTTTCTCCATGTAATTATTTGGATTCTACTTGAAAAGGCTATGAGGGAGAACATCTTCATTGCCAACATCTGGCCTGTACTTATCCTTAAGTCTGCCCTTATCTAATTCTGCTAGCAAAGCCCTCACTTGTCATGGGGCTCAAAATGATTATTTCTTTTTATAAACATGCCTCATCTGAGGTCTCCCCTACAGAATGAGAGTAAAAAAGCTTGCTTCATTTTAAAGGCACCTTGGAAATGTAAGTATGTAGTAATAATAAGTGAGATTTTCTGCCCTTCCATGAGCTCCCCCACAGCTCAGTACATGGGCACCTGTAATGATTAGAATCCTAAATTCCTGCCTCATCAAATTATCAAGGAAGGATGGCAATATTTTGCAAAGATACACATCACCAGAATTTGTTAGGCAGTAACCAAAGAGAGAAGGAAAGAAGATGATACATCATACTGGATATTTGCAGAATTATTTTACCAAGACTAAAAATAAACACTCAGGGTGGTTTTCTTGGTCAGTGAATACAGTTAAGAGTCAGATTTTCCTGTGAAATATTCTCTTTTCATATGAATGATGCTATGTCTAACATAAAAGTTTTGATTATGTGTGTACTGTTTTGGGTAAGCAACATATAGTAAAAAAATTCAAAAGGTAGAAAAGTACAAGTGAAAAGTCATTTCTTCTCTTGTTTCCCAGTTCTATCCCCCATTGCAACCAGTGTTTATAGAAATTGGCCAATTAGCTACATTTGAAAGCATTAATGTTTTTAAAAGGCCTATTTTTTTAAAAAAAGAGAAGCTTTATATTCACAGCAAAATTAAAAGGAAGATACAGAAATTTTCCATATCCCACCTAGCCCACACATGCGTGGTCTCCTCCATGATTATCATTCCCCACAAGGGTGGCACAGTTGTTAAAACTGATAAACCTACGTGAACAAATCATTAATCACGAAAATCCATAGTTTACAATAGAGTTCACTCGATATCGCGCCTTCTATAGGTTTGGACAAACATGTAATAACACATGCCATATCATATAGAATATTTTCACTGCCCTAAATTTTTTCATGCTCTGCCGGTTCATCCCTCCCTTCTCCCCAGTGCTGACAACCACTGATCTTTTTATAATTTCCATAGCCTTGCCTTTCCCAGAATGTCATATAGTTGGAATCACATAGTATGAAGTCTTTTGAAATTGGCTTCTCTCACTTAGCAATATGCACTTAAGCTCCTTCCATGTCTTTTCATAGCTTGATATCTCATTTGCTTTTAATGCTAATATTCCATTCTTTGGATACACTATAACAATTTACCCATTCACCTACTGAATGGCATCCTCATAACACAAATTTTGGCAATTATGAATAAAGCTAATATAAAACCTTTGTGCATGTAGTTGTATGGACATATTTTCAAGTCCTTTGTGAAATACCAAGGAGGATGGTGACAGGATCATATGGTGAATGAGTGTTTAACTTTTTAAGAAACTGCCAAAACTGTCCTTTGTACTCCTACCGGCACTGGGTAAATATTCATATTGCTCAATATCATTGTCAATAATTGATGTCATCTTTGTTCCAGATTTGAGCCAATCTAATAAGGATGCAGTGGTATCTCATTGTTGCTTTAATTTGCATTTCCCTGATAACATACAATGTAGAGGACCTTTTCAGGTGCTTATTTGCATTTGTTTATCTTCTTGGGGTATATGGTAAAGACTTTGGCCTTTTTTTTTTAAATTGGATTGTTTATTTTCTTTCTTTATTTTTTCATTTATTTATATTAGTTGGAGGCTAATTACAATATTGTAGTGGTTTTTGCCATACATTGATATGAATCAGCCATGGGTTTACATGTGTTCCCCATCCTGAACCCCCCTCTTCATCTGAGCTTGAAGAGTCCTTTGTATATTTTGAATAAGTCTTTTATCAGATGTGTCTTTTGAAAATACATCCAAAAGTTTGTGAACCGGGAACGTACAAATGTACAAGTTGGATTTAGAAAAGGCAGAGGAACCTGAGATCAAATTGCCAACATCCAATGGATCATAAAAAAACCAAGGGAATTCCAGAAAAACAACCACTTCTGCTTCATTGACTACGATAAAGCCTTTGACTGTGTGGATCATAACAAACTGTGGAAAAATCTTCAACAGATGGGAATACCAGACCACATTACCTGCCTCCTGAGAAACATATATGCACATCAAGAAGCAATAGTTAGAACTGGACATGAAACAACAGGTTGGTTCAAAATTGGGAAAGGCTGTATACTGTCACCCTGCCTATTTAACTTTTATGCAGAGTACATCATGTGAAAAAGTAGGCTGAATGAATCACAAACTGGAATCAAGATTGCCAGGAGAAATATCAACAACCTCAGATATGCTGATGATGCCACTCTAATGGCAGAAAGTGAAGAGGAACAGGAGAGCCTCTCGATGAGGGTAAAAGAAGAGAGTGAAAAAGCTGTCTTAAAACTCAGCATTCAATAAACAAAAATCATGGCATCCAGTCCCATCGCTTCATGAAAAATAGATGGAGAAAAAGTGGAAACAGTGGTAGATTTTCTTCTGGGTTCCAAAATCACTGTGGAAGGTGACTGCAGCCATGAAATTAAGATATTTGCTCCTTGGAAGAAAAGCTAAGACAAACCTAGACAGCATATTAAAAAGCAGAGACATTACTTTGCTGGCAAATGTCTATATATTCAAAGCTATGGTTTCTCCAATAGTCATGTTTCAATGTAAGAGTTGGACCATATAGAAGGCTGAGTGCCAAAGAACTGATGCTTTTGAACTGTGGTGTTGGAGAAGACTCTTGAGAGTCCCTTGAACTGCAAGGAGATCCAACCAGTCCATTCTAAAGGAAATCAGTCCTGAATATTCATTGGAAGGACTGATTCTGAAGCTGAAACTCCAGTACTTTGGCCACCTCATGTGAAGAGCTGACTCACTGGAAAAGACTGATGTTGGGAAAAGATTGAATGCAAAAAAAGAAGGGGGAGACAGAGGCTGAGATGGTTGGATGGCATCACTGACTCAATGGACATGAGTTTGAGCAAACTCTGGGGGATGATGAAGGACAGGGAAGCCTGGCGTGCTGCAGTCCATGGGTTGCAGAGAGTCAGACACGACTGAGTGACTGAACAAAAACAACAATACCCATAGAGCAGTCTTTAGGTTTGTATTTCTTAGTGTTATTTTCCGCAATTGAGAGGAATGCTCAATATAAGAAATTTACCTGTATAGTGATGAAATAAAAATTCATATTGTAAGGCAAATCAAGGAAAATTTAAACAATAAACTTTTCTATGCCCTTTGGCTTCTTTATACATTCCCATCATCAGAAATACCTGTTCAGCCATGGAGCTAGCATTCTCCTAGTGTCAGCAAGGTAATTCCTCAGGAGATAGCATTCTTTCTTAAACTTCTAAGGGACCACAAAGATCCATGACCCATTACATGTTTTGTATGTGTAGATCTGGATTGTGTAAACTTAAATTGATATAATGCATCGTTTAATGCAAGCCCTCTGTCTCAAAAACTTATTTAACTATGTTTTGATCTCTAATGGGCAGAACAGTTCCTGATGCTTTCTGAGAGGCTGTTCCTGGGTTATAATCCTCAGTTTTGCTCAAATAATTTTTCTACTTCTTTCTTAGCTTGAGTAATGAATTTTATCAACAATAGATAAGAAATCAGGCCCTCCTCTAGGTTTTCTTGGTATCTCACAAAATCTTTGGTTCTCAGTTGAAGCATTTGTTAAAGCAAAGTTGAGGGACTTATAAGACATTCTGAAAAGCAGCAGTAACCCCTGTGATGACTCACAGAAATGAGAAGACAGGGGGCCTGGCCGTGGCCCCAAGACATGGCATTAGGTCCAGGGCAATGAGAAGCATCCTCATCTCAGTGCAAGTACAGGGCCTAGAAAGCCCAGCAAAGCTCATGCATCCTCTGGCGACTGAAAGCTCAGTGAAGGACCAGGACGTCTTGCAGGGAATGTAAGATGTTAATTGTTGACCTGGAGAACTTAAGTCTAAAAGCTTGTTACTTTCTTTGATGTCATTACCTACCTTCCTTGATTTTTGCCTATTCAGACATGTATAGCTTATTATAATACCTTCCCTCTAGATGTTATGGTTAGTTGTTTATTTTTTTATATAAATTTGTTTATTTTAATTGGAGGCTAACTACTTTACAATATTGTAGTGGTTTTGCCATACACTGACATGGATCCGCCACGGGTGCACATGTGTTCCCCATCCTGAACTCCCCTCCCACCTCCCTCCCCATCCCATCCCTCTGGGTCATCCCAGTGCACCAGCCCCGAACACCCTGTCTCATGCATCCAACCTGGACTGGTGATCTGTTAGTTGTTTATTCTTATTCAGTTCCTAAACTGTGGTCTCTGTAAGTCTCTCATATAAGTTACTTCTCTCTCTCAACATCAGAAGTTAGCTAACATGTGAAATGGTATCTATTTTTCTATCTTAGCACATACCACCTACAGGGATCTCAAATTGAGTCATCTTTATACCTGAAGGAGCACTTAGAATCTTCTTCCTTTGTTTAATGTTAATGGGCACCAATCGCCCAAGCTGTACTTTTAAATCGCCGTTTGCTACTAAGCCTACACCAGCACAATAGAATTGAGCAAACTGTCATGATTATGTATGTATGTATTTCAAGCCCAAGGTTAGATGACAACAGTTTGCTTTCCTTGAGGCTATATATCTTTTAAGACCAAGAAAATAGGCTTAGAAAGAATGCATTGGATCCTTTGCTGAGAAATTCCCTCAACATGAAACATGCACAAAAATATGATTATTGGGAAAATTGCACCACTACCACAAGTTCCTTCAGATTATATGAATAATATATATATTTTTAAATGGATTGTCAGTCATGACCTCTTGTATCTGGGTGACGTCACCAAGATGATGGCATAGGAGGCTCCTTAATTTCCCTCCTCTTAGAGACACACCAAATATCCAGCTACACAGAAAGCAATTCCTTCTGTGAGAAATCTATAAATTAGTTGAGTGACACTTGCACATTGGGCAACTGAAAGGATATCCATACCAATATGGGTCAGGAAGGGTGGGACACATTCTATAAGCCCCACCCCTGGCACAACACATGCAATTGAGAGGGAATTCCTATTGCTAACTCCTCCCAAAGGAGCAAAGGGTTTGGACCACAGACACAGCATTCCAACTCTTCAGGGTGGCACGTGAGGGACAGGCCCCCAAACCACCTAGCTCTGAGAGCCAGCCGAACTTGTGCTCACAAATGCCAAGGGCTGTAAGAAGCAGAGATGCAGTTGTTAATGGGCACATAAGCACTCAGCTTGGCTGTTTCCCCAGGGCTCAGCCCAGCAGTGGAACCAAAAATGCCTTTCTCGCAGTCTCCCTACTTTATGAAGATGCTGTTTGAGGGTTTAGCTTCCAATTACCACACATTTAGGTGCTCACTGCAATCCTCCTTAGTCCGAAAGAGTGGGTGGACACTTCCCCTGCTTTTCTGCCAGCTTGGTTCAATAACAAAACCAAGTAGCTAGGATCCTCTGGAAGGAATTTGCCCACGTTTAGCCACTCAACTCACATGGCTACTAGCAGAGGATGGGACCCCAAAGTATATAGACTTGTGCTCACAAATCTCATAGAGCGACAACAAAGAGAAATATGGTTGTTAATGGGAGCACAGGCACTCGTAGCTATTCTCCCCACCCCCACCTGCTCCGACCCCCACCCAAACTCAGTGCAGAAGGAACAGAGGAAAATGCCTGTCTCCCAGTCTCTCCCTGGAAGAGATCTGACTACATATTTTCTCAGCTACTGTCTGAGGTTCCAGCTCCTAAACAACCTGCATCGAGGGGCTGACTGTGATCCTTCTGGGACCCAAAAGAACCAGTGGGCACCTTTCCTGAATTTTCTCATTGGTTCAGTCTAACAACAAAGCCAAGGATCCAGATTTATCCTTCAAGGAGCTTGTTCATACATTTACTGCCCCAACTTTTACTGCCTCTCAAAGGATGGGCTTTCAAATCTCCCACTCTGATAACTAATAGGGCTTAGACCCACAGGATAATATTAAATGTATTTCAAAAATTAATTTTCAAATGACAGGCAAGCACTTCCTACAAATTTCACCCTTAGGCTCAGCAGAGAGGGAGCAGGTATAAAAATCCATCTCTCAGTTTCTCCCTGGAAAGAATCTGACTTCATAGTTTCCAGCTCCTGATTGAGGTTCTGACTTACTAATATAATCAGCCCATATATGGGACCTGACTAAGATCCTCTAGGAGCCTGCTAGAGCTGGTGGTGTGCCTTCCTCTGCTCTCTCTTCCCAGTTTATTCCAACAGTAAAACCAAGTCTCACTTCTCCCTGGGAAGAAGTTGTCCATGAATCTATCACTCCAGTTGTTACGGATGCCACAAAAAATAATGGCTCCCAAAGCTGATGGTTCTGAAACTGATGAGATTGGAATTTATGAGTCCCCTTTTGTTGGTGTTAGTCACTAAGTTATGTTCCACTCTTTGTGACTCCACGGACTGAAGCATGCCAGGCTTCCCTGTTCTTCACTATCTTTCAGGGTTTGCTCAAACTCAGGTCCACTGAGTCAGTGATGCCATCCAATCATGCCATCCTCTGTCCCCTCCTTCTATTTCTTCCCTTGATCCTTCCCAGCATCAGGGTCTTTTGCAATGAGTCAGTTCTTCATATCCAGGTGGCCAAAGTATTGGAGCTTCAGCATTAGTTCTTCCAAGGATATTAAGTGTTGGTTTCCTTTAGGATGGACTGATTTGATCTCCCTATTGTCCAAGGGACTCTGAAGAATCTTCTCAACACCACAGTTAGAAAGCATCAGTTCTTCAGCTCTCAGCCTTCTTTAATATCCAACTCTCAGCACCCAAACATGACTACTAGAAAAACCATAGCTTTGACTATATGGAACTTTGTCATCAAAGTGAAGTCTTGAATTATTAATACAAGGTCTAGAATTGTCATAGCTTTTCTTTCAAGGAGCAAACATATTTTAATTTCATGGCTCAAGTCACCATCCACAATGATTTTGAAGCCCAAGAAAATAAAATCTGTCACTTTTCCCACTTTTTCCCATCTCTTTGCCATGAAGTGATGGGCCATGATCTCAGTTTTTTTTTTTAATCTCAGTTTTTTGAATGTTGAGTTTTAAACCAGCTTTTTCACTCTTCTCCCTCACCCTCATCAAGAGGCTTTTTAATTCTTCTTCATTTTCTGCCATTAGAGTGGCATCACCTGCAGATCTGAGGTTGTTAATATTTCTCCCAGTAATCTTGATTCTAGTTTGTAATTCATCCAGTCTGGCATTACACATCATGTACTCTGCATATATATTAAATAAGCAGGGTGACAGTATACAGCCTTGACATACTCCTTTCCCAATTTTGAACCAGTCCATTGTTCCATGTCTGGTTCTAACTGTTGCTTCTTGACCTGCATGTAAGTATCTGATAAGACAGGTAAGGTGGTCTAGTATTTCCATCTCTTTTAGAATTTTCCAGTTTGTTTGGATCCACACAGTCAAAGGCTTTAGCATAGTCAATGAAGCAGAAGTAGATGTTTTTTTTTGGAATTCCCTTGCTTTGTCTATGATCCAAAAGATGCTGGCAATTTGATCTCTGGTTCCTCTGCCTTTTCTAAATACAGTTGTACATCCAGAAGTTCTAGGTTCACAAATGGCTAAAGCCTAGCTTGAAGGATTTTGAGCATTAGCTTGCTAGCCATGTGAAATGAGCACAATTGTAGAGTAGTTTGAAGATTCTTCAGTATTGCCCTTCTTTGGGATAGGGATGAAAACTGACCTTTTCCTGTCTAGTGGCCACTGCTGAATTTTCCAAATTATCTGACATATTGAGTGTAGCACTTTACATCATCATCTTTTAGGATTTGAAGTAGCTCAGATCGAATTCCATCACCTCCACTCTCTTTGTTCATAGCAATGTTTCCTAAGTTCCACATGGTTTTGCATTATATGATGTCTGGCTCTAGGTGAGTAACCACATCATTGTGGTTGTCAGGGTCATTAAGTTCTTTTTTGGTACATTATTTCTTCTCTGTGTTCTTGCCACTTTTTCTTAATTTCTTTTGCTTCTGTTAGGTCCTTACCATTTCTGTCCTTTATCATGCCCATCCTTGCATGAAATGTCCTCTTGGTATCTCTAATTTTCTTGAAGAGATCCCTAGCCTTTCCCATTCTATTATTTTGCTCTATTTCTTTGCATTATTCACTTAAGAAGACTTTCTTAGCTCTCCTTTTTATCCTCTGAAACTCTGCTCTCAGTTGGGTATATCTTTACCTTTCTTCCTTGCCTTTACTTCTCTTCTTTTCTCAGCTATTTGTAAAGCTACTCAGACAACCATTTTGCCTTCTTGCATCTCTTTTTCTTTGGGATGGTCTGGTCACTGCCTCCTGTACACTATTATGAACCACTGTCCACAGTTCTTTAGGCACTCGGTAGACCAGAATTAAGCCCTTGAATCTATTTGTCACCCCACTATATAATCATGAGGGATTTGATTTAGGTCATACCTAAATGGCCTAGTGGTTTTCACTACTTTTTTCAATTTCAATTTAAATTTTGCAATAAGGAGCTCATAGTTTAAGCCACAGTCAACTCCTGGTCTTCCAGTCTTGTTTTTACTGACTGTATAGAGCTTCACTATCTTCACTTGCAAAGAAAATAATCAATCTGATTTTGGTATTGACCATCTGGTAATGTCCATGTGTAGAGTCATCTGTTGTGCTTTTGGACGAGCGTGTTATGACCAGGTGTTCTCTTGGCAAAACTCCATTAGCCTTTGCCCTGCTTCATTTTGTACTCCAACCCCAAACTTGCCCACTACTCCAGGTATCTCTGGACTTCCTACTTTTGCATTCCAATCCCCTATGGTGAAAAGGACATCTTTTTTTGGTGTTAGTTCTAAAAGGTCTTGGGGGGTCTTCACAAAACCATCCAGCTTCAGCTTCTTTGGCATTACTGGTTGGGATATGAACTTGGATTACTGTGATATTGAGGGTTTGCCTTGGAAGTGAACCAAGATCATTTCTGGGATCACACAAAATAAATAGGCAATTCCATTTGAGTACCTGAGCATTCTCAGTAACGGTTCCCTCTGACTCAGCAAAAAGTGAATAAGCAAAAATAACCAGTTCCTGGTTTCTCCCTGACAAAGCCTAGACTGCATATCTAACATCCTGAGTTTCTCTTTGGGTTTCCAACTAGCCTCCATGGGGAAGCTGAATGAACAGTCAACTAGGGGCCTGAAAAGACAAATAGGTAATTCTTATACCACTGGAACACTGACAGGTCACGGCACACCCTAAGCAACTGGGATTACTAAGAACAAAGATGGCAGCTTGGGCAATCACAAAGATCTGAGTGGCAACCAGAAATTTGGATCAGGCTGGTTGACAAGATTATTTCCTACACAAGACCATTGCATTAAGGCTGGGAGGGGTGGCTATTTTATCTAATATACAGAAAGTCAAGGGAAATGAAGGAACAAGGGACTATGTCCCAAACAAAAACCAAGATACATGTCCAGAAACAAACCTTAATAAAATCAAGTGATTTACCTGATAATTTGAATAATTTACCTGAGAATTTGAAATAACAGTCATAAAAATGCCCACTGAAGTCAGGAGAGCAATGCATCAATAAAGTGATAAATTTAATAAAGAGATTTAAAAAAGACTGCAAAAATGTACCAAATAGAAATCACAGAGCTGATACAAAAGCCAGATAAGAACACTACATGAAAAGAAAACTACTGGCCAATATTCTTGATAAATATAAATGCAAAAATTCTCTACAGTATAATAATAAACCAAATTCATCACCACATTAAATAGATCATATACTATTACCGAGTAGGATTCATCACTGGAATGTAAAAATGATTCAACATATGCATAGCAACAAATGTGATACATCACTAGAATGAAAGATAAAAATCATATCATTTCAATTGATACAAAAAAGTATCCGATAGTATTCGACAACCTTTCATAATAAAAAGTCAACAAATAATCTACAGATGGAATGTAGTTACACATAATAAAGGTGATATATAACAAGCATTGAGCTAACGTCATACTGAACAGTGGAAAAGCGGAGAACTTTTCCTCTAAGATCAGGAATAAGAGAAGAGTGCTCATTCATGCCATTTCTATTTGATACAGTACTAGAAGGCCTAGCCAAAGCAATTATAACAGAAAGAGAAATAAAAAGCAGCATGCAGAATCTTTGGTTGCAGCATGTGGTATCTAATTCCCTGACCAGAGATCAAACCTGGGTCCCCTGTGCTGGAAACAAAGAGTCTTAGCCACTGAACCCCAAATGCCACAACTAAAAATCCTGCATGCTGCAAGGAAGATCAAAGGTCCCTTGTGTCGCAACTAGCAAAGATCTCCAGTGCCATCTTCCTGGCGCAGCCAAATAAATAAATATTAAAGAAGAAAACTTAAAATAAAAATAAAAAGAAATAAAAGACATCCAAGTTGAAAAGGAAAAAGCAAAATTGTCTCAGAGAGGACATGTTACTATATAGAGGAGAGCCAAATGATGCTAAAAGAATTGTTAGAACTAAGTCCATAAAAACTCAGGGCTCAGTGCTCAGTCGTTTCAGTTGTGTCTGAGTCTTTGTGACCCCATGGACTACAGCCCTCTAGCTCCTCTCTCCATGGAATTTTCCAAGCAAAAAAACTGGAGTGGGTTGCCACTTCCTTCTCTAGGGGATCTTCCCCACCCAAGGATCAAACCCACATCTCTTATGTCTCCTGCCTTGGCAGGCAAGTTCTTCACCACTAGCACTAAACTAGGATGAGGACTAAAATACTTTTCTGTATAATAACAAAGTTTCTTTATATGGCACATTTGTTCTGCTCTTTCTGGGGATACATATCTGAAATTACATTCAGAGGAACTGGTAGTAAATGAAGGAAAGTAAAGGATGTGTGACTTTGTGCATTTATCTTTTTCAAATTTTGGTATCAGAGAAACACTTGCTGAGAATTCATGAAAGCATGTAAGTACTCAATTTCATCTCTGTATTTATAGCAGTTGATATATTATAGAAAATTTCTGTTTCCTAAAATTTAAAGAAAATCCTTGGTGAATATCGCTGGACCCATCATTTATTTATATCATAATTTGAGACCACTTTTTTTCCCCTTTATTTTTCAGACTTTTCTATTAAGAATAAGCCAAAAAACGGATGCTTTTGAACTGTGGTGTTGGAGTAGACTCTTGAGAGTCCCTTGGACTGCAAGGAGATCCAACCAGTCCATCCTAAAGGAAATCAGTCCTGAATATTCATTGGAAGGACTGATGTTGAAGCTGAAACCCCAATACTTTGGCCACCTGATGCAAAGAGCTGACTCATTTGAAAATATCATGATGCTGGGAAAGACTGAAGGCAGGAGGAGAAGGGGATGACAGAGGATGAGATGGTTGGATGGCATCACAGACTCAATGGACATGAGTTTGAGTAAACTCCGGGAGTTGGTGATGGACAGGGAGGCCTGGCGTGCTGCGATTCATGGGGTCAGAAAAAGTCGGACACAACTGAGCGACTGAACTGAACTATTAAGGATTTCTAATTTGTTTTATCTTTTTCATCATTTATTTACTTTTGGCTGCGCTGAGTCTTTGTTGCTTTGGAGAGCTTTCTCTAGTTGCAGTGAGAAGGGCCGTTCTTCATTGTGGGGCTTCTCTTGTGGAGCACACACTCTAGGCGTGCAGCTGGGTAGTTGCAGCTCACTGGCTCTAGAGTGCGGGCTCAATAGTTGTGGCACACGGGCTTCATTGGTCACAGCCTGTGAGATCTTCCTGTGTCAGGGGTCAAGCCTCTGTCTCCTGCATTGGCAGGCAGATTCTTATCCACTGTGCCACCAGGGAAATCCTAATTTGTTTTATCTAATTGTAGTTTTATCAATAACCTCAGATATGCAGATGACACCACCCTTACATCAGAAAGTGGAGGAGAACTAAAGGGCCTCTTGATGAAAGTGAAAGAGGAGAGTGAAAAAGTTTGCCTAAAGCTCAACATTCAGAAAACTAAGATCATGGCATCCGGTCCCATTACTTCATGGTAAATAGATGGGGAAACAGTGGAAACAGTGTTAGACTTTATTTTCTTGGGCTCCAAAATCACTGCAGATGGTGACTGCAACCATGAAATTAAAAGACGCTTGCTCTTTGAAAGAAAAGTTATGACCAACCTAGACAGCATATTAAAAAGTAGAGACACTATTTTGCCAACAAAGGTCTGTCTAGTCAGGGCTATGGTTTTTCCAGTGGTCATGTATGCATGTGAGAGTTGGACTATAAAGAAAGCTGAGCGCCGAAGAATTGATGCTTTTGAACTGTGGTGTTGGAGAAGATTCTTTTGAGAGTCTCATGGACTGCAAGGAGATCCAACCAGTCCATCCTAAAGGAGATAAGTCCTGGGTGTTCATTGGAAGGGCTGAAGCTGAAGCTGAAGCTCCAATACTTTGGTCGCCTGATGCGAAGAGCTGACTCATTTGAAAAGACCCTGATGCTGGGAACAATTGAGGGCAGGCAAAAAAGGGGACGACAGAGGATGAGATGGCTGGATGGCATCACTGACTCAATGGACATGAGTTTGAGTAAACTCCGGGAGTTGGTGATGGACAGGGAGGCCTGGCGTGCTGCAGTCCATGGGGTCGCAAAGGGTCGGACATGACTGAGCGACTGAACTGAACTGAATTATAGTTTTATAGAAAGCAGTCCAGTTTATTCAGAATTTCAAATGAATTAGGAAGAAGAATATGCAATGTTCAATTATGATTAGGATAATATCAAACTTCAGCTAAAATTCTTTATTTTCATTTTTTTCTTAATTAAGATATATAGAGTTCTGTCTATTTCTTCAAAGAATCCCTCCCGATTTCTTTTCCTTTTTTTTTTGTATACTTACTTTGTCATTAGGAGAATATTTGTTCCTGTTCCTGCTGTTATAGTTTGCAAACTCCTTTGTCTTGCTTTTTAGAGATATGTTTCCATGCCTCTTTTTTCAGCTTAACATATAATTTATTTTAATTTCCCTCAACTAAAAAATACTTGTGTTTAAAAATATTTTATGCACAAAAAGTTACCCTTTAAATTCACATTATTGTGGGAGCCTATTTTTGAGAACACTCTGACAAAGCGACAAAGGAGAGAATTTTCCAGAAAAAACAGAACCAAACAATGTGGGCTGGTGCTCTTGAACACAGTACAATTTTCTTTTTTTTTTAGTATGATAGATGAATATCACCCAGTAAGAAATTAATACCAAACAAATGCGGATACATTCTGTGGTAGAATGTAAAATGCCCTTAAAATTTTAAGATAAACCTGATGATCTCAATGACTGCTTGGGAGCATGATAGGATGTTTGTATGATGCATACAGAACCCCCAGGGATACTATATCTAACTCTTCTCTCTTTAGGAGTAATTTCCTGGGAAATCTAAAGAAAGACTGGTTTGTCAAAATACACCTGAATTCAGCAGGATGCTTCAGAGTCTCTATGATTTTTTTTTTTTTTAAGAATTGGTTAGTTAGTGCTGAGATTCCCATTAAAGTAGTTATTTATATAGATATTGGACCTCCAACTGGCAGAGATACCACAGCAAGACATCAGTAGATTTGCAGCTGAACTCCATCAGATTTAAGTTCCTAACATTCATAACACTAGGTGGTCATACTGTTTGTTTCTTTGTTTACTTAGAGACTCTGAACTTTTATATGTATTTTTCACAACTTTTTTTTTTCCATTGTTTTCTAATTGAAAATATTTTTTATTTTTCAGCTCAGAATCCCATACCTTCCTTGAAAACTTAGCCTGGGTAAAAAATCCTTATTGGTGTCTCCTTTTTCTAAAAGATATCTAAAAGATAGGTTTAATTTGTCTTTGACATTTCACATCTATAATTTTCTTAAGCATTACTGTTTAAAAAACAATAATTTCTACATTTCAAAAATAGCAGATTTCTACATTTCCTCAAAACTATAAATTGTTCTGTTATTTATAACATAAGATGCGTCACATTAAGAAATTTCTTCCTAGCGTATTTTGTAGGCATAGATATGGCAGTTATTCTTTTTCTACACTTATATCCTTTTAAACATATTAGAGGGCAGATCAAAGAAAGCTGTGAATTTGTAATTATAAAATAAACTGCTAAGTGAAACAAGAAATAAAATTGCTAATACTCAAAGCCATTTGTCACAGAGTATATTAATGTGAATGTGTAACATCTGTACTCTCACCTAAGGCAAATGGCTGAGTGGTGTGGAGAAAGGATTGACTTAAAGGTTAAAACTGTGTGCCTTTTGATTGGTTGGAAATCAGTCATCAAAGATTCAATTGTCATTTAACAAATGTTTAAAAATAGGAGAATAAACTGAAAACCTAGTGTAGAGGCAGTGATTATTTGTAATACTTGCAGAACACAGCCTCCTTAAATGCTGGGTCATTTCTGCTTATTAAATCCTTCCTCGGTTAGCTTTCCTGCTGTGTACAACTCACTATGAAAAGCAAGTACTTGCAAAGCACAGCTGGAGACCAAGTATAACAGGATTTCAGAACCCAAAACAGTCTAAAATTTCTTTTATTTTCCCTACATGTTCATGTAAGAATGCTAAAGCTTTCATTGTTGACCATTTTATGTATGTACGATTTCTGATTAATTACACTACTTGAAATGCTGCTTGAAAAACATGTGATAATAATGATAATATTCAGAAGGTATAAAAGCTTTTTTATCTATAGAGTTTAAAGTGTGGTGGTTAGCTTTTGTTGTAAAGGAAAAATTGAGGGGGATATACCTGTTCATTGCTTAGAGTGTCACTTAATTATCACCAGAACTAATTTACTAAATTATTTTCGAAGGTAATTCAGATTATACTAAAATATCATTTTACAGATTTGTAAAAGAAGGAAGTTGGTTAGGTTATCTTTGAGTCACTTTTCAATCATAAAATTTTATGATTCTAAAAAGAGAAATTTTTAACATTATTCTCAACCAGAAACAGCACACACTGAAGTCTCATCTCAATGCTTTTTTTAAAATAACTCTCTCTTTTTCTCTTTTTCTCTATCTGGTTATGGGAAGTTACTAGAGGCAAGCACAAAGGTTCCTGTAGGACATGCATGTTGGTAAAATTTCCTGTAAGCCTTTGAACTGATATAGGTATTTTGTACAATACTAAAAATACCTGGACGTTCAAATGAAAGTATATTTAGAGGATTTTTGGTTTCACATCTAACTATAAAGAGTTTGTAATCCACACTCCTATCATTATAGTTTTTAAACGCTGGATAAATTGAAAGTCAATGACTTTTCTTGAACCCTAAAGAGAACTGAAGTCTAAGAGCAAACCATAATCTGCAAATCTGGAGAAAAGGGCACATAACACAAAGACACAGAAGTCAAGATCTGCATATCTAGAGCAGAAGCTGCTGGAGATACAAATTGTAAAAACATTCGATGGCAATTTTGAGGAACTGCTGGAAGCTCAGAGTAGGTTAGCATGAGGGTGAGAAAAGCCTGGAAATCACAGTCTTAAGCAGGTCCACACATTTTCCTTGGCTTTCCTTCTAGGTATCCCCCCTAGTTCTCACTGTGAGGATACAAGAATCCAAGGATTTCTGGTGGCTCACAAGGGAGATGAGAAGAAACAGACAAATACACTCCTATACTCAAATACTTCACTACTCCTTTATCCGTAATGTGTAGAGCAAACAGGCAGAAAATCAATAAAGGTATACATGTCCTGAACAACACTATCACTCAACCTAATGCAAGTGATATTTATACACTGAATTCAACAGCAGAAGACTGGATATTCTTGTCAAACTCACAAGAAACGTTTACCAAGATAGGCTATATTCTGTACCATGAAACACAGCTTGACAAAATTAAAAGACTAAAAATCACACCAACTATATTCTCAGATTAAAATGGAATTAAACTGGAAGTGAACAATGAAAGTGAAAGTGAAGTCGCTTAGTTATGTCCAACTCTTTGCAACCCCATGGACTGTAGCCTACAAGGTTCCTCCGTCCATGGAATTTTCCAGGCAAGAGACGAGTAGGTTGCCATAAAGCTGAAAACTCCCCAAATAGTTAGACATTAAGCAATATATTTCCAAATGACTGTGGCTCAAAACAGTTTCTGAAGAAATTTTAAATATTATGAATTAAATGAATGTGAAAATGAACTTCTCAATTTTTTGGGTACAGATAAAGCAATGCATAGAAGAATATTCATAGCATTAAGTTATATGTTATAAAATAAGGAAAATCTAAAGTTTCTCACCTAAGTATTCACCTTCAGTTCCGTTCACTTCAGTTGCTCAGCCATGTCTGACTCTTTGCGACCCCACAGACTACAGCACGCCAGGCCTCCCTGTCCATCGCCAACTCCCAGAGTTTACTCAGACTCAAGTCCACCGACTTGGTGATGCCATCCAACCATCTCATCCTCTGCCGTCCCCTTCTCCTCTCAACTTCAATCTTTTCCAGCATCAGGGTCTTTTCCAATGAGTCACTTCTTTGCATCAGGCAGCCAAAGTATTGGAGTTTCAGTTTCAACATCAGTCCTTCCAAGGAATATTCAGGACTGATTTCCTTTAGGATGGACTGATTGGATCTCCTTGCTGTCCAAGGGACTCTCAAGAGTCTTCTCCAACACCACAGTTCAAAAGCATCAATTCGTCGGCGCTCAGCTTTCTTTATGGTCCAACTCTCACATGCATACATAACTACTGGAAAAACCATAGCTTTGACTAGATGGACCTTTGTTGGCAAAGTAATGTCTCTGCTTTTTAATATGCTATCTAGGTTGGTCATTACTTTTCTTCCAAGGAGCAAGCATCTTTTAATTTCATGGCTGCAGTCACCATCTGCAGTGATTTTGGAGCCCAAGAAAATAAAGTCTCTCACTGTTTCCATTGTTTCCCTATGTATTTGCCATGAAGTGATGGGACCGGATGCCATGACCTTAGTTTTCAGAATGTTGAGTTTTAAGCCAACTTTTTCACTCTCCTCTTTCACTTTCATCAAGAGGCTCTTTAGTTCTTCTTCACTTTCTGCCATAAGGATGGTGTTATCTGCATGTCTGATGTTATTGATATTTCTCCCGGCAATCTTGATTCCAGCTTGTGCTTCCTCCAGCCCAGCATTTCTCATGATGTACTCTGCATAGAAGTTAAATAAGCAGGGTGACAATATGCAGCCTTGACATACTCATTTTCCTATTTGTAACCAGTGTGTTCCATTTCCAGTTCTAACTGTTGCTTCCTGACCTGCATACAGGTTTCTCAAGAGGCAGGTCAGGTGGTCTGGTATTCCCATCTCTTGAAGAATTTTCCAGAGCTTGTTGTGGTCCACACAGTCAAAGGCCCTAGCATAGTCATTAAAGCAGAAGTAGATGCGTTTCTGGAACCCTCTTGCTTTTTCAATGATCTAGTGGATGTTGGCAATCTGATCTTTGGTTCCTCTTTCTTTTCTAAAACCAGCTTGAACATCTTTAAGTTCATGGTCCTCGTACTGTTGAAGCCTGGCTTGGAGAATTTTGAGCATTACTTTACTAGCAGGTGAGATGAGTGTAATTGTGTAGTAGTTTGAGCATACTTTGGCATTGCCTTTCTTTAGGATTGTAATTGAAACTGACCTTTTCCAGTCCTGTGGCCACTGCTGAGTTTTCCAAATTAGTGGCATATGGAGTGTAGCACTTTCACAGCATTATCTTTTAGGATTTGAAATAGCTCAGCTGGAATTCCATCACCTCCACTAGCTTTGATCGTAGTGATGCTTCCTAAGGCCCACTTGACTTCACATTCCAGGATCTTTGGCTCTAAGTTGATGAGCACACCATCATGATTATCTGTGTCAGGAAGATCTTTTTTGTATAGTTCTTCTGTGTATTCTTGCCGCTTCTTTATATCTTCTGCTTCTGTTAGGTCTATATCATTTCTGTCCTTTTTATCGCCCCTCTTTGCATGAAATGTTTCCTCGGTATGCCTAATTTTCTTGAAGAGATTTCTAGACTCTCTCATTCTTTTGTTTTCCTCTATGTCTTTGCACTGATCACTGAGGAAGGCTTTCTTATCTCTCCTTGCTATTCTTTGGAATTCTGCATTCAGATGGGGATATCTTTTGTTTTCTCCTTTACCTTTAACTTCTCTTCTATTCAAAGCTATTTGTAAAGCCTCCTCACCTTAGGAAAATATAAAAAGACAAACTTAATGTACAAATAATGAAAATAAAACAAGTAGATATCAATAAATTTGAAAACAAGAAAACATCTAAGAAAAAGAAAGTGAACTAAACCAAAAGTTGGTTCTCTGAAAAGATAAATAAAATTAATAATATTTTGTCCTGGCTAATCAAATAAAAAAGAGAGAATACAGATTAACAATACCAGAAATGAAAAAGGGGTCATCACTACTGATTCCAAAGATATTAAAAGGAATAATAGAAGCAACTTTAAATTGTATTTAAATTTTTGATAATTTGGATGAAATAGATTCTTTAAAAGACATAAACTCCCAGAACTAATGCAGAGAGAAACAGGCAGTCTGAATCATTTTATATCTATTAATAAAATTTAACTAATAATTAATAATCTTCTAAATAAGAAAGCTCAGGTACTGATGGCTCACTGGTAAATTCAACCAAAATTTTAGGAATAAAATAATAATTTTCCACAATATTTTCCAGGTGATAAAAGTAGAGGGAGCATTGCCTAGCTAAATGTATGAGGTCAGCATTATTATGAAAACCACATAAACACTTTATGAAAAGAAAATTATGGATCAATATGTCTCATGAACCATAACTGTGAAAGAATAGCTAATAAATATTAGCAAATCAATTCAGAATATATAACCACTAGTACCACCTGGGAAGCCCATAAAAAGTAAAAATACATGATAATTAATTGGGGTTCATATAAGGAATTCAAGACTTGTTCAACATTCAAAATCAGTTAATGCATTTCATTATACTAATAGACTGAATAAGAAAAATATATCATTATATCAATAGATGCAGGAAAATTGCTTGTTAAAATTTAAAATTCATTCATTATAAAAACACACAAAAAATGAGGAATAGAAATCTCCTTAATATAATAAATGGCATATATGAAAATCTTCCAGCTAATATCATACCTAATGTTATGATAAACCCTTATTCCCTAACAGTTGTGAGCAAAGTACGTTCTTTCTAAGAAGAAATATAAATGAAAGCTGTACAGATTGGAATAAAAGAAACACAACTTTTAATTCACAGATGACAATTTTCTATGTAGGAAATCATGAACAATCTACTAAAAAAGACAGTTTGACATTAATAAGCAAGTGGAAATACATCACAAGATACAAGGTCAATAGACAAAAGCTAATTGCTTTTATACATATGAGCAATAACAATTTTTAAATTTGAAGTTATTTTGGAACTACTATTTAAATAGCACCAAAAAAATGGATGCATGTGTCTAGGTTGCATCAGTCCTGTTCAACTCTGTGACCCCATGGACTATAACTGTCAGTCTCCAGGCAAGAATGGAATTCTCCAGGCAAGAATACTGGAGTGGGTTGCCATTTCCTTCTCCAGGGGATCTTCCAGACCCAGGGATCAAACCCAGGTCTCCTGTGTCTCCTGCACTGGTGGGCGGGTTCTTGACCACTAGTGCCACCTGGGAAGCTCCCAACTAGTGGATAATTAAGTGTAAATCTTTTATGTGCAGGTCTGTAAGAGGATAACTATAAAAGCAAGGGAAAAATCAGAGAAGATCTCAATAAATGCGAGATAGTTTGTGTTCATTGATTATAAGACTCAATATCATCAAGATCTGCATTATTTCCAACATGATCACTATAGATCATGATTGATATAGTCCCATTGAGAACCACAGCAAGCTTTTTTATAGATGTCAACCTACCTATTCTAAAGGTTATATGGGAAGGCAAAATACCTATAATACTCAAAAATATTTTGATGGGGAAGAAGAAGATAGAAGAGGAGGAGAATGACAACAACAAGTTGAAAAAAATCATACCATCTTATTCAAGACTTTTTTTTTTTTTTTGAATAGCATAAAGCTACAATAATGAAGACAGAGTGGTGTTGAGGAAAGACTACCCACACAGATCAATGAAACATAATAGGGAATCAAGAATAACATAAATATACTCAACTGATTTTAACAAAGGTGTAAAGACGGTCTGATGGAGAATGGATAGGGTTTTATACATTGAAATAATGGATCATCCATATTTTTTAAAAAATGAACCTCGATAAAGATTTATATCTTACATATTGATAGTATTCCAGTCCACTATGATGAAAAGGACAGCAATTTTTGGTGTTATTTCTAGGAGGTCTTGTAGGTCTTCACAGAACCTTTCAACTTCAGCTTCTTTGGTGCATAGATTTGGATTACTGTGATGTTGATGGTTTGCCTTGGAAATGAATTACTCAGCAAAAATTATCTTAAATTCTTATGATATGTCTTGTTCTAGGTGCTACTGAATCTATAGTTTAAAGAAAAGATTGATACATTTCCTTTTTGTAAATGGATTGTGTTCTAGAGCATTAAAAAAAAAGCACACAAATTAAATATATTATGTTAAGCCACTTTGAGGCAAAAGAGGAAAGAAAACAAGGAAATGATGACAAAAACTTAGGGATGATGTGAGATGCAGCTCATATCATTCTCCATGCATCATTGTATATGTCCTAGGGATGTATGTGTATATGCATGTATTTATAAGTGATAGCTTTGCAGGAATTTATTATACTTTTTAAATGGCTAAGTGACTCAGAACTGAGACATTCTTGGGTCTATGATGAGAATTATGAGCCATAATCTAAGAAGAATGATTGATCCAGTTTTGTTCATCTGTAGTCCAAAGAGGAAGAGGAGTAAGAGAATGTGACAGATTTACCTTTTATTTGTTCTTTTTCTTATTTTGTTTCTTTTAAATTGGTTGATCCTTTTCACTGGGGTCCATTTTAGTGGAGATGCTTGAAATTTAAACACAGACATTTTATAAAATAAAGGTTGATCAACAGTTTTAGTCTCTTTATTCCAGAATAAATGGAGACTAGAACATGTAAATACCTACTAATCAAACTCATGAAACTATTTTTCTTACGTATTTTGACCGTCACTCATTTTTCTAACCTCAAATATTTATTTTCTACAGTCATTTGTTTAAATCTACCTGCATAGATATTGCTTTTTTTCTCTTAGTTTCTTTTTATATCTCAACCTTCTCTCTGAGATCACTTTCCTTCTTCTAGAACAATATTCAGGAATTTATTTATTGATGTTCCTTTCTGCTGATTTTAGATTCTTATTTTTTCCCTTTCTACTTACTCATATCTCTCTATGTATATCTTCCTACCTATCTACCTGTCTTTATTGGTTATAAGACTCTGATTTAATACATGAGAAGTACAGTATGTACAGGTTGAGGGTGAAGCTGAGGTTCCAATACTTTGGCCATCTGATGTGAAGAGTTGAATCATTGGAAAAGACCCTGATGCTGGGAATGATTTAGGGCAAGAGGAAAAGGGGGAGTCAGAGAATGAGATGGTTGGATGGCATCACTGACTCAATGGACATGAATCTGAGCAAACTCTGGGACATAGTGAAGGACAGAGAAGCCTGACGTGCCACAGTCCATGTGGTTGCAAAGAGTCAGATATGACTTTGCAACTGAACAACATGCACAGGTTGTAAGTAAAGGATTCACTCAGCAGATCTGAATTTTCTAAATATTGCAGATTCCAAAGACTAGTGTGTTTCTTGCCTATTTCTTAGGAAATAACCTCTAAACTCTTGGAATATCCTGCCTGGATGGAAAGTATTTGTTTACCTGAATTGGATCACATCATATAGTTTATCCTAAGTACGCGATCCATAGTAGAAGACTTGGCCCCCTTGTTTTCTGCTTGACCTCTGGAGGGGATGGAAACTGAAGGTCAGCAATGTAGGTGGTCAGCCATTCCTTCATGAACAACCTTCATTAAAATCCCTAGACATCAAGGATTGGGTGAACTTCCTTCCCCATTTGGTAATACTCTCTGCATATTGCCATTCATCATTGCTACAGGAATTAAGCACTTTCCACATGACTCCACTGGGAGAGGACTCCTAGAACCTTGTATCTAGTTCTCCTGGACCCTGCCCTATCTTTTTCTATAGATGATTTTAGCCTATCTTTCACTGTAATAAATCACAGCTGTGAGTAAAACATTTTTGAGAACATTTTTAACAAGTCACTGAAACTGAGGATGGTCATGGTAACCTCCCAAAGACACAGAACATGTGATCATTTGTTCTTCTAGGCTGAATTGACATGAAGGATGATATTCTCAGATTGGAGTTATACAAAACAGATCTTACCCAATATCAAGATTTACTGATAATTTCAAAGATACAGGTAATCAAGATGCCAAGACAAAGCAGGTAAAAGAGATCTTGCATAAGATCTTCTCTTCCCTTACTGAACATGAAGAAATCAACCCAGAAAGTAGGTGAGAGTAACTTCACAGAGGGAAGAAGCATTTGAGTCATGAAATATCTTCACTTTATATAATATGTTAGTGTGACATTTTTTGGGGAGGGAATCTATGCCTCACACAGGACTTCCCTGGTGGCTCAGACGGTAAAGCGTCTGCCTACAATGCAGGAGACCGGGGTTCAATCTCTGGGTGGGGAAGATCCTCTGGAGAAGGAAATGGCAACTCACTCCAGTTCTCTTGCCTGGAAAATTCTATGGGAGAAGCCTGGTAGGCCACAGTCCATGGGGTCGCAAAGAGTCAGACACGACTGAACGACTTGACTTGATGCCTCACACACCATAGATTTTGAATTTATTTACTCTACATAATCCTTAGCCAAGTATAGGCCCCTAAGATCATTCTAGAAACAAGGGCTATTGTTTTTAGAAAATATCACATATATTTATGAAAAGGAGGATAGATTGGGTATCTGCTTTCTTTTTTCCTTCTGGTTAGAGGGCTTGAATAGACACAGCACAGATAATTTGTATCCTTGTTCCCTCAGATATGTGTGAGCTGTGATGACATTTAGCTCAAGACTATAATGTATATCTGAAAATGATACAAAATCTGAAATTATAAGCTCCATTGAGTCATTAATATATTTTTAAAAAATATCTACTCATAATATCCTGCATATGCTGCTGCTGTGGCTACTGCTGCTAAGTCACTTCAGTCATGTCCAACTCTGTGCGACCCCATAGATGGCAGGCTACCAGGCTCCTCTGTCCCTGGGATTCTCCAGGCGAGAATACTGGAGTGGGTTGCCATTTCCTTCTCCAATGCATGTATGCATGCTAAGTCACTTCAGTCATGTCAGACTCTGTGCGAAGCTCCTCTGTCCACAGAATCCTCTAGGCAAGAATACTGGAATAGGTTGCCATTTCCTTCTCCAATCCTGCACATGATGTTACTAATGATTATTATCTGTCTTCCACCTTTGTTAAAGCCCCCTTTCCCAACCTTCCATCTCGTTTTGTTGGATAATCCAACACAGTACCTTTTAACTAGCTTCTTTCACAGAGTCATTTACTTCACTGTATCAACATTAATTAGTTTTGTTGTATAACAAATTACCACAAAATTTAGTGGCTTAAAATCATTATAAACATTTGTTATCTCTCCCAGTGTCTGTATAGAATAATTTGTCAGTGGCTTTGCTGGGAGGTTGTATCTCAACCTCTAATGAGGTTGCAATTAAGATGTTTATAGAGATGTCAGATTTAACTGGGAAGAGGGGATCCACTTCCAATGCAGCTCCTTCACCTGCCCAGCAAGTCGCTGCTTGCAAGTCACTGAAAAGCCTATTTCATTCTCTATAGGGCTTGCCATATCACTATCTGAGTGTCTTCACAGCACAGCATTCTGCCTTCCCCAGAGCAAGCAAAAGTTACAGTCTATTTATGATCTAGTCTCAGGGGTCACACCGCATGACCACTTTTTACTTTTTAGTTCCCAACTGGAACATATCACAAATTCACTACACCAATCGGAAACTTTCCAGTGCTAACACATCAAAAGCTCATCACTATGATGTTCAAAGGTGATATTTGAAACATGAGCTGTGAAATCACACAAACACTAGGCAGTCAGAACAGAAAGCGAGCCACCAGCATGACATCCGAACTTTCACTGTGTCCGGCCAGAAGTTACTTTGCTCTTTGTGGGCTTTCTAAGATGTGATGATGCTTTGAATTGATTTTGAGTAAATCTTACTTATTATCTCTTACAATTTTGCCTCCTCACCTGAAACTACAATTCTATTTTCTCACTTTATCCTCCATATCTTTACCCTCTCATTGTTTGTATGTGCCTTTTTATCTTTGGAATAATTTCTGGATATTTTTTTCACCCTGTCTTCTTGTTTTTAGTTTTCTCTATTGAAGTAATAATATTTTTTAGAAAGTTTTCAGTAGGTTTAAATGACCATTGTTATATTTCTATTTCTGGTAGTTTTGCTTGGCTCTTTATTCAAATAGCATTTTTTTTTAAATATTTAAGCTTCTCTTTAATTTTTTTAAAAAATATTTTATGCTCTATATAAGATCATTCAAATGTTTGAACGGTTAATTTCTGGTTTTTTTTGATTCTCTGCTGGCTCTTGCTCATGGTGGTGTAATTTCTCGTGTGCTTTCTAATTTATGTGAACAGTTTGCTGACTGAAAAACACTAGTATTAAACTATTTTGTTTTATTTTCTAATTTGAAGGACTGATGCTGACGATCCAGTACTTGGGCCCCCTGACACAAAGAGCTGATTCACTGGACAAGACCCTGATGCTGGGAAAGATGGAAGGCAAAAGGAGAAGAGGGAAGTAGAGGATGAGATGCTTGGACAGCATCACCGACTCAATGAACAAGAATATGAACATCCTCCAGGAGATAGTGAAGGACAGGGAGCCTGGCGTGCTGCCGTCCATGGGGTCACCAAGAGTCAGACATGACTTAGCGACTGAACAACAACAATTTTCTGCTTCCAGTTTTTCAAAGGACAAATTAGAATTATATATAAGGTTTAACGTAGGTGCTTGGAGATGGCATGTGATTAAAAAAAAACATGAGCTTTACCATTAGGCAGAACTGAATTTAAATCCCAGCTCTGAAAATGGAGAGATCACAACAGACAACACTGAAATACAAAGGATCATAAGAGACTACTACCAGCAGCTCTATGCCAATAAAATGGACAACTTGGATGAAATGGATAAATTCTTAGAAAAGTATAACTTTCCAAAACTGAACCAGGAAGAAATAGAAGATCTTAACAGACCCATCACAAGCAAGGAAATCGAAACTGTAATCAAAAATCTGCCAGCAAACAAAAGCCCAGGACCAGATGGCTTCACAGCTGAATTCTACCAAAAATTTAGAGAAGAGCTAACACCTATCTTACTCAAACTCTTCCAGAAAATTGCAGAGGAAGGTAAGCTTCCAAACTCATTCTATGAGGCCACCATCACCCTAATTCCAAAACCAGACAAAGATGCCACAAAAAAAGAAAACTACAGGTCAATATCACTGATGAACATAGATGCAAAAATCCTTAACAAAATTCTAGCAAACAGAATCCAACAACATATTAAAAAAATCATACACCATGACCAAGTGGGCTTTATCCCAGGAATGCAAGGATTCTTTAATATCCGCAAATCAATCAATGTAATACACCACATTAACAAATTGAAAGATAAAAACCATATGATTATCTCAATAGATGCAGAGAAAGCCTTTGACAAAATTCAACACTCATTTATGATTAAAACTCTCCAAAAAGCAGGAATAGAAGGAACATACCTCAACATAATAAAAGCTATATATGACAAACCTACAGCAAGCATCACCCTCAATGGTGAAAAATTGAAGGCATTTCCCCTGAAATCAGGAACAAGACAAGGGTGCCCACTCTCACCACTACTATTCAACATAGTGTTGGAAGTTCTGGCCACAGCAATCAGAGCAGAAAAAGAGGTAAAAGGAATCCAGATAGGAAAAGAAGAAGTAAAACTCTCACTGTTTGCAGATGACATGATCCTCTATATAGAAAACCCTAAAGACTCTACCAGAAAATTACTAGAACTAATCAATGAATATAGTAAAGTTGCAGGATATAAAATTAACACACAGAAATCCCTTGCATTCCTATATACTAACAATGAAAAAACAGAAAGAGAAATTAAGGAAACAATACCATTCACCATTGCAACAAAAAGAATAAAATACTTAGGAGTATATCTACCTAAAGAAACAAAAGACCTATACATAGAAAACTATAAAACACTGATGAAAGAAATCAAAGAGGACACAAACAGATGGAGAAACATACCGTGTTCATGGATTGGAAGAATCAATATTGTCAAAATGGCTATTCTACCCAAAGCAGTCTATAGATTCAGTGCAATCCCTATCAAGCTACCAACGGTATTTTTCACAGAACTAGACCAAAGAATTTCACAATTTGTATGGAAATACAAAAAACCTCAAATAGCCAAAGTAATCTTGAGAAAGAAGAATGGAACTGGAGGAATCAACCTGCCTGACTTCAGACTCTACTACAAAGCCACAGTCATCAAGACAGTATGGTACTGGCACAAAGACAGAAATATAGATCAATGGAACAGAATAGAAAGCCCAGAGATAAATCCACGAACCTATGGACACCTTATCTTTGACAAAGGAGGCAAGGATATACAATGGAAAAAAGACAACCTCTTTAACAAGTGGTGCTGGGAAAACTGGTCAACCACTTGTAAAAGAATGAAACTAGAACACTTTCTAACACCATACACAAAAATAAACTCAAAATGGATCAAAGATCTAAATGTAAGACCAGAAACTATAAAACTCCTAGAGGAGAACATAGGCAAAACACTCTCCGACATAAATCACAGCAAGATCCTCTATGACCCACCTCCCAGAATATTGGAAATAAAAGCAAAACTAAACAAATGGGACCTAATGAAACTTAAAAGCTTTTGCACTACAAAGGAAACTATAAGTAAGGTGAAAAGACAGCCCTCAGATTGGGAGAAAATAATAGCAAATGAAGAAACAGACAAAGGATTAATCTCAAAAATATACAAGCAACTCCTGCAGCTCAATTCCAGAAAAAATAAATGACCCAATCAAAAAATGGGCCAAAGAACTACACAGACATTTCTCCAAAGAAGACATACAGATGGCTAACAAACACATGAAAAGATGCTCAACATCACTCATTATTAGAGAAATGCAAATCAAAACCACAATGAGGTACCATTACACGCCAGTCAGGATGGCTGCTATCCAAAAGTCTACAAGCAATAAATGCTGGAGAGGGTGTGGAGAAAAGGGAACCCTCTTACACTGTTGGTGGGAATGCAAACTAGTACAGCCGCTATGGAAAACAGTGTGGAGATTTCTTAAAAAACTGGAAATAGAACTGCCATATGACCCAGCAATCCCACTTCTGGGCATACACACTGAGGAAACCAGTGTGTATGCTGAAAGAGACACGTGCACCCCAATGTTCATCGCAGCACTGTTTATAATAGCCAGGACATGGAAGCAACCTAGATGCCCATCAGCAGATGAATGGATAAGGAAGCTGTGGTACATATACACCATGAAATATTACTCAGCCGTTAAAAAGAATTCATTTGAACCAGTCCTAATGAGATGGATGAAGCTGGAGCCCATTATACAGAGTGAAGTAAGCCAGAAAGATAAAGAACATTACAGCATACTAACACATATATATGGAATTTAGGAAGGTGATAATGATAACCCTATATGCAAAACAGAAAAAGAGACACAGAAATACAGAACAGACTTTTGAACTCTGTGGGAGAAGGTGAGGGTGGGATATTTCAAAAGAACAGCATGTATACTATCTATGGTGAAACAGATCACCAGCCCAGGTGGGATGCATGAGACAAGTGCTCCGGCCTGGTGCACTGGGAAGACCCAGAGGAATCGGGTGGAGAGGGAGGTGGGAGGGGGGATCGGGATTGGGAATACATGTAAATCCATGGCTGATTCATATCAATGTATGACAAACCCAGTGGAAAAAAAAAAAATAATAAATAAATAAATAAATAAATCCCAGCTCTGACACTTACTACACATATAATCTCAGTTCATCTCAGTTGATTCAGAGATAAAAGGATAGTATTAATTACCTCAGGAGTTACTATGGGATTAAAGAGATTATGTATGTGATATACCTAGCACCCCTGGAGGAGGACATGGCCCCCAACTCCAGTATTCTTGCCTAGAGAGTCCCCATGGACAGAGGAGCCTGGTGGGCTGCAGTCCATGGGGTCGCAGAGCTGGACATGACCAAGTGACTAAGCAGAGCATACCTAGCACACATTTTCCATGTAATAGATACTCAGTGAAGGACTGCTTTGTTGTTATCATTGATATGCATTACTAAGGAATAAGCCAAAATATCAGTCCTTTTGTATGTACCACAGAAAGGTGCTTTACAATGTCATAAATTATATTCAGTGGATTTTGTTTTCAGATTTTCTAAATTTAAAGCAACTGCACATGGAAAAGACTAATGTGTCACTTTTACCTTTATGGATCATGCTTTTGATATCCAGATCTCTTTCCTTAACCTTAGATTCTGCATTATTTTTTAAAGATTTATTTTTTCAAATTTGACTTTGTGATCCTTTCCAAGTTACTTTTATAAGGTGCAAGACTTAAGTCAAAATTTACTTTTCTTTCTTTCTTTCTTTTTTTTTTTTTTTTACCCATTAAAGGTGTCCTATGGGTTCCCCTGGTGGCTCAGCAGTAAAGAATCTGCCTGCAATGCAGGAGCCACGGGTGAGAGGCCTTCGATCCCTGGTCGGGAAGATCCCCTGGAGGAGGGAATGGCACCCCACTCCAGTATTTTTGTCTGGAGAATCCCCACGGACAGAGGAGCCTGGTGGGCAACAGTCCATGGGGTTGCACAGAGTCAGACAGGACTGAGGGGAGTTAGCATAGCCTTGTTCCGGGACCATTGCTAAAAGGCTTCGTTTCTTCCATTGCATAGCCTGGATAACTTGCTCAAACATCAGATGAGCGTTATTTGTGTAAGACTATTTCTGGATCATTTCTTGCCTCTGTTCACTACATTTATCTCTCTTCCTATAGAACATAGACTTGATTAATGTGACCACAGATCTTCCTCAACTTATGATGCAGTTACATCCTGATAAACCCATCACAAGCTGAAAATATTTGAAGTCAAAAATACATTCAATACATCACAGTTTAGCTTAGTGTAGCTTAAACATGCTTCGAACACTTATACGAGCCTGTGTTCAGTCTCTTTAGTTATGTCCAGCTCTTTGTGACCCCATGGACTGTAGCCCACCAGGCTCCTTAGTCCCTGGGATTATCAGGCAAGAATACTGGCATGGGCTGCCATTTCCTTCTCCAGGGGATCATCTCAACCCTGGGATCGAACCAATGTCTCTTGCATCTCCTGCTTTGGCAGGCAGGTTCTTGAACAACTGTACCACCTGGGGAGCCTGCAGTTGGGCAAAATCATCTAACACAAGGCTTATTTTATAATAAAGTATTGAATAAATATTATATTGGAAGTAAAAACAAAATGGTTATTTGGATACACGATGCTCTTAAGTGTATTGGTTATTTATCCTATGACTATGGCTGACTGGGACAGTATTATACCACTCATCACTAGAGAGGGAAAAAAAAATCAAGATTCAAAATTCAACATATAGTTTCTAAAGAGCCTAGTGTTTTCACAACATTATAGAGTCAAAAACTTGTAAGTTGAACCATTGAAAGTTGAGGGTCATTTGTATACAATGAATTAAGGAATCAGGTAGAATGATTCATCTCACAGTTTTCATTTTTAGCACTGTTTTATTTATTCTAGTTCCACTGCCTTTCCATACAAATATTAGAATAATATTTTCTATATATGCAAACCTTTTTCACTGGGATGTGAATTTTGTTAAATCTATATATCAATTTAGGAAGAACTAAGATCTTTACTATGTTGATTTCTTTTATTAGTGGTGTATAGCATGAAAACCCCCCCTTTTTTTTGTGAATTTAGATTTAAACCTAAGTATTTAGGGCTAAGTATGGGCTTCCCTGGTGGCTCAGCGGTAAAGACTCTGCCTGACAATTCAGGAGACATGGGTTCAATCCCTGGGTTGGGAAGATCCCCTGGAGAAGGAAATGGCAACCATTCCAATATTCTTGCCTGGGAAATCTCATGAAAGAGCAGCCTAGTGGGCTTATAGTCCATGGGGCTGCTAGAGTCAGACATGACTGAGCGACTAAACAACCACAACGGCAACAATTTCATTCCTTTGCAGTTATAAAGCATACCGTATTTTAAATTTCATTCTTCACTTGATCATTACTGGTAGGCAGAAATATAATTGATTTTTATGTGTTAATTGGTATCCTGCAACCTTGCTCAACTCACTAGTTCTAGAATGTTTTTATTGATTTCTTAACTTTTCCATGGAGATGAAAGGAATAAAGAGATAGTAAGTGGAAAAGCACAGAATTTGGTTTTGTGCTTTCAGGTGACAAAGGCTGTTTGCTTTCAACTTCAGATGAGTAATTTACATGGTGTGTTATCTACATATAGTTGAAAAAGAATGTTGGATGTTACATCAAACTGAAAAGTAAATATTTGTGTAAATTATACACAGTAAGGAAAACTGAAAAGGAAATCATGAATTATCCCTTGACAGACAAAATGGTTTAATCAGGACATAAATTGACAAAAAAAAAAAAAAATCACTCGTATGAAGTCACAATATTTGATTCAATGTAGGATATTAGTTTTAAAGCACTTATCCAGGGAAAGCAACACTGGCCCTTTTCCCATGACAATGCATAAAGAATATATCACCAGTGGCTCAAGCTTCTTGGGAAATACTTTACACATTGACAGTTTTGCTTTATCATTGAGACAGCTTCTCTTAAATTATAAATTGTTCCTCTAGTGTAAGTTAGACATATTTTGAATGATACAAATTCTTTCAAGGTGTAAGACGTGACTTCAAATTCTTTGCATTTATTGTTGCAGGGGTAGCTTACAGACCAAGGAAATAATTTGTTAACTGATGTTGCCATATTCCAAACACTAGTGCCATCTTTGGATTACTAGGAGCATCAACATAAAACTTAATATCCTAGCATTACTATCTTTCTGCTCACACTAAATCACGCTATAACGTTTCACTTTCCTTGAGAAAAATCATTTTCCTTTCATTTTAAAATGTAATGAAGTATAATTTATGGGATTATATGGGCTTCCCAGGTGGTGCTAGTGGTAAAGAACCTGCCAGTCAATGCGGGAGATGTAAGAGATGCAGGTTTGATCCCTGGGTAGAGTAGAGCCCCTGGAGAAGGATGGGGCAACCCACTCCAGTATTCTTGGCTGGAGAATCCCATGGACAAAAGAGCCTGGTGGGCTACAGTCCATGGGGTCACAAGAGTTGGACAAAACTGAAGTGATTTAGCATGCATGCATCTATCTACTTATCTACAGATAGATATATATTTTTGTCAAAAAAGGAATGCAAATCCATTGTGGTAGACTCAAACCCCACCAAGATAGATTTTGGCTGTCAGTTAGAAGGACTCTGACTGTGGGGCAAAGTGTAGAACTCTTAAGAGAGTAGCACAGGAAATGTTGCAATTTGTTACCTGTACCCCAAATCACACACACCACATGATGAGTATATTCATGTCATAATCCATTTATTTCACTAATTTAATTGACGGGCACAATAAAAACTTGAAATGATTAACCTAAAATAATTATGGAAAGCATATCCATACACATTTAACTTAAAAGACATAATGCTCCTTTATTTGTAAAAATACCTAAAACACAAATATATATATAGCTTCCCTGGTAGATCAGTTGGTAAAGAGTCTGCCTGCAATGTGGGAGACCTGGGTTTGATCCCTGGGTTGGGAAGATCCCCTGGAGAAGGGAAAGGCTACCCACTCCAGTATTCTGGCCTGGAGAATTCCATGGACTGTATAGTCCATGGGATCACAAAGAGTTGGACATGACTGACCAACTTTCACATCCATTCATATATATATATCAAACAGATTCAGTTTCAGCTCTTATCTAACCTGTATTCACAGGACATCTTTATTTTCAGTTTTGTTTTCTTTAAAGTAGAATATGAACGTCAATATTTTTGTCTCTGCGTGACAAATGTGGATTTCCTCACATTCCCCAACCTTTGACAATCGTCTCACATCTAATTTAATATCAGCATTTTTACGCCATGTGGACAGCATTTAAACTAAATTAGGCACTTAGAATAATAACTAACATGGCATAAACGAGTTTTGGAAAAAATACTACAGTTGTTGAAAGCGTTCAGCCCCACTTGCCAGGGGATCACTGTGTGGGCGGCCTGGAGACCCGGGGTGCCCTGGGCTCGGTCTAGGGAGCACCGGGCAAATCCACAAGTCCGTTGAGTGGAAGGAAGTGGGTGAAAACCCGTTAACAATTCTGTTTTATATTCATTTCCTTTGGCTTATGAATGACAGTCCAGAAACTGTCTGCAACTCCTTACAATGGTCTTGGGACCTCTCTCTCTTGCCTACTGCCCGTTGAGTCACCACAAGCAAATCCAAGTGCCCTGAACAACCTTGGCAGGACCTGATGTCAGCGCTGACTAGCGCCTGAGGGCTGGTGGATTTTCTGCATCAACTGCTCTTCCAGATGACTAGATCCAAAACGGTGACAGGTGTTATGGGCTTTATTACTTCTCTTCAGGAAGAAATCTGAGGGCACTTGAATTTTTTAAACAGTTGGATGCTATCCTACCCAATTGACTTCTCCTCACATTTTATGACTTACGTCATAATTATACTTCCGAAAACTAAGATAGCAAGATGTAGTAACCTCTTTCCCTCCTTGCATCAAGTATGTAAAATATTCAGAAAAGCAAGAGACAACTTTGGGGAACTCTATCTGTTTACCTTTCTACATGACTAAGACTGTAATGTGATTTAACTTACAATGATCAACTTGAAGGACTTCTAGTAAATGACCCTTCACTTCCATTACTGTTGTTGGATCCAACTGCACCTCTCACACTGTGCTTTTATTTTAAAGTCAGATTCTGATTTCCATGTGAAGGGGATCACAATTTGCCTCCCCAAAATATGCCATGCTGGCAGATGGATATTTTGAGCTGAAGGCAACTGAGTTAGGACAGACACAGGATATCCTTCCCTCTATGTGCCTAAGGGCAGGACATGCATTTCCCATCTCACCAGGGACAGAGGTGGTGCTGAGATATGTCTGCATAAAATCTTACCAAATAACCCTGATCTTCCATTAAGTTCCTCCCATAAATTTACCTTCCATACTTACTGCCCAAACCCCTTTTCCTTTGTCTCTTCACTTCCCCACAATTTGTAGTCCACTGTTTAAACTGCATATAAATCCCCAAAGTCCACTGCTTCTTTGCATCTTGAACTTCTTTTCTCTGAAAACCTCCATGCACACAAAAAATTAAAATATTAATATCAAAGGAAATGTGTATGCCCTTTTCCTGTTAATCCGTCTTTCGTCCATTTAATCTAGAAGTCCCAGTGATATAACATAAGATGGCAGAGGTAAAATTTTCTCCATCTGTATGTTAGGAATATGGATGTTAATCCCCAATAACATTTCATTTCACTTTAAATATCTACTCATTATTCAGTGGTAGAAAGGGATAGAATTGTGTGTGTGTGTGTATATATATACACACACACACTAAGTTGCTTCAGTCGTTCCAACTCTTTGTGACCCTATGGAATGTAGCTCGCCAGGCTCCTCTGTCTGTGGGATTCTCCAGGCAAGAATACTGGAGAGGGTTGCCATGCCCTCCTTCAGGGGGTCTTCCTGACCCAGGGATCGAACCCATGTCTTCTGTGGCTCCTGCATTGCAGGCGGATTCTTTACCACTGAGCCACCAGGGAAGCCTATATATATATATACATACATATATATAGTGCAGTTAGATCCAACAACAGTAATGGAAGTGAAGGGTCATTTGCTGGAGGTCCTTAAAATTTACCATTGAATGTTAAGTCACATTACAGTCTTTCTTAGGCATGCAGAAACGTACATAGATGGAGTTCCTAAAAGTTGTCTCCTGCTTTTCCGAATATTTTACATACTTGATGCAAGGAGGGAAACAGGTTGCTTCATACTGATACATATATATACACACACACACACACACATATATATATATATATACACACACATATGCATATACATGTATATATGTATAGAGAGAGGGTTTATCCGGCAGTATTTAAGAGACTTCTGTGGTCAGATTGCAAATTTTTAAGCTTACTCCATCATTTGTGTAACATTGATAATTTAATTAAGATCTCTTGCCTTAGCAATTTTTTTTTTAAGACAAATTTGTTTCTTCATAGAATTGTGTTGAAAATTAAAGGACTTCATAAATATAAATCACATAAAACAATATCTGAGACATTGTTCTCAACCAATGTTAGCTTTAAATAGTACAGATGAAGTCTCCAGTACTATAGTCACACTGAAGCAAAACAGCAGTACTCATATTACACTAAAGCTCTGAGCATGATTTCATTATTGTGATGCTTTCAAAACATTAATTTGTAATTTGATTTTGATTTTACTTCTTTAAATGGGTCCTCAGTTATCTCACATGAGAAACACTGTCTTAAATCTTCTTGCACCATGCCAAGTCATGATAACTTAATTTTACCTATAAATATATATATTCACGTGGCAGGTTAGACTCTACAAAGATTAGCACAATGTGGCTTCTGGCTAGGAGAAATTTAATTTTTGTCTGTTTGGTAGAGGTCTAGGAACCCACTATCTCTTCTGGGAAGTCAGAAAATTTTGAATACAAATGAATTTCCACTTTACAATTGAAGTTAAGTAGTTGAAATAAAGCTTTTAGTTTATAAGATACTGGATGATACAATCATCAGTTTATGTACAACATATATTATTATATCTGCATTTTTGTGTAAGTTAAATTTTAATCTCTAACACATTCAATATGATCAGATAAAAATCTCATCTCATTCCTTACATGAAATTACAAATGTCCTTAATAATTTAACATATAACTTTGACTTACATAAAACTATCAAGACTCATACTTTATGGGAATTTATCACATATTCTAGAGCAACATGTCCTAATGATCTGCTTCTTTACCCTTTTCTGTATTGACATAGATATGAAAAATGGAGGGATCTGTCTGGAATGTAAAGTAACATGTTCATAAAGTGCTTCTACAGATTCTGCTTTGCTCCCCTACCCCTGTACTCCTGTTTAGATGACTAACGTCACTGATTGACTTAGTAGCATTTTGTCCTCCATAGTAGCAGAAGCAAAATGTTTTCACGACACAGGAGCATATGATGTGTTTATAACACTAAATACATTGTTACTCATGCGTTAAATAAAAACATTCAAGAAGTGACTCTATGGCCATTTAAATGATATTTTAAAAATAATTTTAGAATTCTGACTCAATTCAAGAAAAGACTGTTAGGTTTTAATTTAAAATGAAATCACATTAAAATAACCAGGACCCAGATCTATCTTTGGCATGGGCTGCTTGCCATGATGAATCTCTTAAGAAGCTGAGGGAAGGTGACCCTTTTAGAAAATATCTCAGCTCTGAATGGTCTTCATTTAATTACACTGCCTAAACACTGACCAATTTGGGTCAGCTAGCTTCTTTTTAAGAAATCTCTCTTGGAATGTATATTAATCTGGTTTATTAGTCATTCATATCGACTGCAGAATACTATGAAGAGTTTAAATTTTAGAACTTCATAGAAATTTAAGAACTCATCTAGTACACCCTCATAATTAATAGCTCAAGATTCAAGGTCATTTTAGCATAATGGCCAAAACCATTGCTTCGGGGACTGGACTGCCTGAAGACTGTAGGAAAGTTGTGAGGCCCTGGGGAAATTACTTAAATTCTCTTTGCCTCTTCTTTCTCAATTGTGCAGTGAGGATAGTATCTGATACCCTAGCAACTATCTCCCAGGTTTTGTGAGGATTATATACCATAGTGTATACACATTGCTTAGGAGAGTATCTGGTACGTTGTAAGAATTCTTTTGCTATTACTATACTTAATATCAATTCAGTTCAGCCACTCAGCTGTGTCCGATTCTTTGCGACCCCATGGACTGCAGCACGCCAGGTTGTGCTCCCCAGTACTTACGGGGAGAAACAATTAGTTTGCCTTCTTTGAGTATCAGGGTTAATGATTTTAGACAACTTTTTTTTTTTTTTTTTTTTTGCCACAAGGTATGTGGGATCTCAGCTCACACAACCAGGGATCAAACCCATGCCCCCTGCATAAGATGCAAGGAGTCTTAACCACTGGACTGCCAGGGAAGACTCAACATTTTGTTTTGTTTTTCTTCCTTAGAGATTCACTACATGTCAGTGAGGGTAGTAGTGGGAAAAGGATCTGATGACATTCATACATATGTGTCACAGTGCTGCACAGAGATAAGACTTAGCCCATCTTCTTTAAGTTTTATGGTCCCTAAGACAGAGGGATACAAGAGGAGACTTATACTCTCTACATGATTTTTAGTCGGGGATAAATACGAAAATAGAAAACAAAAATTACTGAAGAACAGACCCTTCTGTCTGGCTACCTCACACCTCAAACAATTAAATGATGTTTCTGTAAATGGAATAAATTATTATCTTTATTTATTGTATATAAAATGAGCTAAGTACAGTTACCTAAATCCATGGAGTTAACTATTTCCATTATCTCAAAATGCATTTTTCTAAGATCAAAGTGAGTGAAAATCACAACAGGAATTCAGTTCGAACACAGAGACCTCTTTTAGCAGAATACTCAAGAAACTAAAGATTGTCATCAAACTTATGAGATCACAGAATGATACCTCAAATAGAAGCATCCAGGAAACAGCAAAGAATTTTAAAATGCTGGTTACAATCTAGGCATAAAGTGGCAGTTCAGTGAATGCTGCATGAAGTTCTAATTGCTTCCTTAACACTGAGCCCAATTGCTTTCTTTCCAAAAGCTCCATTTCACTAACCTAATCATCCTTTGCCATGATATATAGGTGTGTGTGTATATATATACACACACACACATAGGATTATAATGTTTCTAGTATACCCAGAATGTTATTTGGCCTTATTTTCTCTTCTACAGGTAGTATTTAACTCAGTATTTGTTCTGCCTGCTGAAATTACCCCTGTTGCTTGATATAAAAACATTATTCTATTTGTATGCATCTTCTGTCTTTACTTGTAAGACAACTCTTTGCCAAATAGCAGCCATTTAATCTCAATAAAAACCTGGAAAATTCTACACAGCAAAGTTAAAGCCTTTGTCTTGAAGTAAGTCTTCTTTCTTGGCAAAGTGCGACCAGGGATGCTAGAATCAGAAATGGCCCAGATCTTATAATGGATGAGTTCTCTCCCTATTCACATCTTTACTAATATCTGGCTAATGAATGGCAGGAAATATGCTGGTTGAGGGTGAGGTTGGGAGTGTTTCTAACAGGTAACTGAAAGGAATTAGCTAGCAGCCTTTTGTCATTGCCTCCCTAATTTAGGTGACATGGCAGGGGGAAGGGAAGGAGGCTACTGGTGTCCCCCACCTCCAAATATCAAGGCAAAGCACCCAGGTTCTATATCTGTATATATTCCTAGATGCACGTCAGTTTGGGGTAGAAATTGTATCAGAAGCTGGAAGAAGACTGGCTAAAGAGGTACTGTGAGAGCAGATAGAAGTGATTTGGGGTCAACTCGGGGGAGGACTCAGGGCAAGTAAGACAGGGAAGAAAGTGAACGCCTAAGGTCATAGGGACCTACCAGGGAGGATGCTGGAACCATGATGGGAAGGCGATATTGTAAAGGACTGAAAGAAAGTGAAAGTGAAAGCGGAAATGGTAGCTGCTCAGTTGTGTCGGACTCTTTGAGACCCCGTGGACTATAGCCTACTAGGCTTCTCTGTCCATGGGGTTCTCCAGGCAAGAATATTGGAGTGGGTTGCCATTTCTTTCTCCAGGGGATCTTCCCCACCCAGGGATCAAACCCGGGTCTCTCGCACTGCAGGATGATTCTTTGCCGTCTGATCTATCAGGGAAGCCCCAACCAAGGATTGGGAATGTACAAAAAGCCATTGATTCATGTCAATGTATGACAAAAACCACTACAATATTGTAAAGTAATTAGCCTCCAACTAATAAAAATAAATGAAAAAAAAAAATAATACCGTTTTTCTAGGCAAAAAAAAAAAAAAAAAAAAGCCATTGTAAAATCAACATTAAAATGTTCACTTTGGTATTTTAAATTATTTTGTCTCTTTATTTTCCTGTGTCTAGCATAGTTCTTTTTTCTGACAGCATTTGTTCAGATTTCTATTTATATGTCACAACCAAACAATATTTCTGTGGAAGGAGAATGCATATGGCCTTAGGCTCAGAGTCCGGGTCACTGCTAGGGCGCTCACTCTCTGTGGTCACGTGGAAGATTCAGTAACGTCTCTTCCTATTTGCAAAATAGGCCTCTTCACAATACATAGCTTACACTGTTACTACAAATATTATGTAACGGAGATGGAAAAATCTTTAGAAAATATTAACTGCTTTAAAATTAGGGTAAAGTGCAAGATTCCCATGGCAGTATCATCTATTCTAATTTCTTCAGTTCAGTTCAGTCACTCAATCGTGTCCAACTCTTTGTGACCCCATGAATCGCAGCACGCCAGGCCTCCCTGTCCATCACCAACTCCCAGAGTTTACTCAAACTCATGTCCGTTAAATCAGTGATGCCATCCAACCATTTCACCCTTCTCCTCCCGCCTTCAATCTTTCCCAACATCAGGGCCTTTTCCAATGAGTCAGTTCTTCGCATGAAGTGGCCAAAGTATTGGCGTTTCAGCTTCAACATCAGTCCTTCCAATGAACACCCAGGACTGATCTCCTTTAGGATGGACTGGTTGGATCTCCTTGCTGTCCAAGGGACTCTAAAGAGTCTTGTCCAACACCACAGTTCAATTTCTTAGTCTTAAAAAAAAAAAATCCTTGCTATTTGGAACCTCTGGGTTTGCTTCTGCTTGAGCCCTTTCATCCTTCTACTGACTGAGGGTTGCGGGTCAGTGTTGAAGTGTTGGAAATTTAAGACAAGTCAGTATCTGGGCCTGGGCGGAGGACCAACATAAAAGATATGAGTCCTAAGGTCTGGTATGGTATCTGGGAGAGCTGATAGCAGATATTGGATCCAAAGACTAATTCTGTGGGGAGGTCCCTGGGGCTCTGGCAACAGTATTCTGGAACCATCCAGACTAAAATTTGTTCTGGCGTCTGCCAGGACGTTCTAATACCTTCATGAGGCAAACAGCCAGTCTTTCCTTTTCAATCTTACTGCAACCTAGCCATTCTAGTCTAATCCAAAACCCTCGTGATAGTTTAATATCCCCGGGGCCATGACTCAGGGCACCTCCTTCCTCACTTCTGCTCTCTCTAAGCCAGGCTTTTTGCAGGTTTGTTTACTGGCATTTGAAACATGCCTCTCCCTCTACAAGTGACAGATGATTAACAGCTATAATTGTAATTGTAACCACAGTGAAAGTCAGAAGTTATTCCAAAACCTGGTGCCAGCGCCTGGGCAGCTCTCTACTGCTGAGGACCATATGAGCTCGGTCCGCCTCCGCAGAGATGCTTCTGTAGCTGTCACGCTACAATTCACTCCAGTCTGTTCTCAAACATGTCAAAACACACTTGTTGTTTAGTCAAAGGTGGAGATGAGACAGGATTCCACATCCTATTATAGTAGATTAAAAACCACAATAAAATCAAAGACAAAACTGAAAGCTTCGGACCAATTTTTTTTCCCCCTTTAAATTGATGAACTCCCTGTTTTCCTGCTTCAGCTTCTTACTGCTATCAAAGTAATGCCGTCTTTTTCTAAAGACAGTTGATTTAGTTTTTCTTTATTGACATAGGATTATCTGACTCTATATTACATCATTAATCTTTCCTTAAAGTGAGAGTTTCCCTATGACTAGTGTTCACAATCAGCCTCTGTATTTTATTGTTTTTGAGCCACTACAAGCAAAGCTTACTTGGTCTTTCAGCAAGCAATTCCGTTCTATAGCTGTATACATTAACCCTCTGTTATTTATCTATTTACTTTGCTATGTTTATGCAAAAGAGTGGACAAAGAAAAATGACTCTTCTCAGTTGTTGAGCATTATTTTTCTTCTATTTTTCTCAGATTTATTGCATTATAATTGACAAAGTTTATGTTTCTTCTTAATCCCAGGAAGTAGGCTGTCAACTGTGTGTTCATGTCCACACCCTCATTTTACCTTTAGATGTTCTTTCACCTGGTCTTAGCAGAGATGCTCAGAGTGGGGTTAGAGGGAAGATCAAGCTATTATTCTGTCTTTTGAACTGTTTGTGGATTTTCTAGTCCTTATATAGAACCTTATAAAACTCTCTTCTCATCAGCAACACAAATGATATATAAGAAACAGGGGCCATTAAGGAGTTCAATATTACTGATTGGATTTGCAGTTACTTTAAAATGTATCTTTGCCCCTAATACAGATTTATTTACAGGTCTCTGGTTGGGTCTCACTCTAATCTGAGGGGCTATGATTTCCAAAACCCATTATTGAATTGGAAGTTACAACTACAAAGCTTTGTTAAAAAGTTATTCAACTACACCTAGAATCTGTGGTCACAAAGTCAGCTCCCTTGTTATTATATAGTTCCCATAGAGAAGGGTGAGTTTCCATGGAGAATTAACAGTTTTCATGCATTTTCAACATGATTTCATCCTAATAGGATTTACCTAAATATTTCCCAAACAGAAAATGAAGAGGAGATGAAAATAGCACACATGGGGAAATGTGGTTTACCTGTAAATCCTTATCGACTTTTTCAGTGGATGAGTTTGCTAATGGTTCCTCCAATTACAGTAGCAACTATACTGATACAGTGCAAAGAACATACTTGGCAATTATCCTTTGAACTTGTAGGTTCAGCCAGGCCAGACAGTACTTGGCTTTCTGAATGTTAGTTGGGTTGTGGTTTTTCTAGTCCAAAACAATTAAATTAGAAAATAGAGTACCCCCTCCCCAAAAAAAGAAAGAAAATAGAGTACCCAAAGATAACATTTCAATTATTTAAAGCTTAAAAAATTTAGCACAAAATGTGTATGTGTGTATGCATATATAATTCAATCAATAGTATCAAATCCAAAATTCAATCTTACTGTGCTATCATTATATTTGAACCAATTCTCGAAAAAAATGATTACTCAAAAGTGGTAGAGTTCATTATATACCCTAGAGGGGCTCATCCACTGTTGAAGATTTTTTTTCCATAGTAACTAACAACGCTACTTTTCCTAAGTGCATGTTTGGTAAATAATGGAGGGTATGGCACCCAAGCACGATGTCATGTAACTCCCATAAAAGCACAAGAACTGATGAGGGACGCAGACTGCCTGAGCTCACAGCCGGTTTCTAGTACTTGTCAGCTGTGTGGCTCTTGGGTCTATCACTTAACCTTTCTGTGACTCCATATTTTCATTCCCCAAATTGGAATGATGATAATAGCACGTAACTCACAAGACTGCTTAAGAAAAAATGTGATAACCATATGAATTACTTAAAAAGCCTAATACCGAGTATGCCTTTTATAAATGCCCCTATTGCAATGATATGACTGCTATTATTATCATATTTTAAGCATGAATAAAATAAGCACTGTTTTAAAGAACATTTTCATGAGCATACAAGGTTACAGACCTGGAATCTGAACACAGGTGTGTCTGATTTTAAAGCCACGGTTCTTATTTATTGCTCTAGTCTCCATCTCAGCTAGTGAACTTTTTGTCATTGAAAATCCAGAGATTTCCAGAAAGCACCCCCTTTAGGAATATCTTTTTTTCCAATGTGAAGTCAAAAAATGTTTATTGAAAATAGCTTTATGTTGTTCTATTTGATTAATATGTGTTTTTCATTCAAAATTAAAGATTTATGATAATTTGGGATATATCATTTTAATACTCCACTCATTTATTTAATAAACAATTGAAGAATAAATTACATTTTTAAAATCAGTGAAGAAAGTTCACATGTCAAAATTCATAAATATTTGAAAATCAGAAGTTCTTAACTGTTACTTATATTTTAGGTGAGTGTGATTTTCACTATTAATCACTTAGGTTTTTTTTTTTTCCCTTCAGAAGTACAGAAATTTTTAAAATGTCATTTTAAACAAAGATTTGGCTCCCTAGAACCACTGAGGTTTGCCTTATCTCATTTTATTACTTAAATTCTACATATATGCCTTACTTCTCTGTATGTTAATGGTGACCTTGAAAGCAGAGAAATTCTTTGAAATACTCTATGAATATCAGACTCTCCCCTATAACCCTCTCAAATCCTCCCCAACTGCATAATACAGATACCCTGGGACCATTGCTTTTATCAGACTTTCACTTCTCCTCTAATCTTTGTCTCAAAAGTCCAGTTTTCTTCTCCACTGCCTATTTTTTAAAATCTTATTTAAATTTAAACACCATACATTTCTGTAATGTTCCATAAAACAGGCATTAACCTCCTGAAATATCTTTCAGTATCCCATAGGAATGAAATGAAAAGCAAATAGAATTTTAAAAGCATAGTGTGTTTAACGAAAAAAAAAAAAAAATAGGGCAAATTGATATGTTCAGAGCCATTGTAAAAAAATCAAATGCCATTCTGAGGTTAGAAGTTAAAAGGGCTGAAGTTAAAAGATCATCCAGAAGAATATTAGAGTATATGGCACTTTAATGAGTTTTCTAATTTAAGACAGAATATTTCAGTAAGATTATGTTATGTTATGATAAACTATGACTTCCCTGGTGGCTTAGAGGGTAAAGTGTCTTCCCGCAATGTGAGAGACCCGGGTTTGATTCCTGGGTCGGGAAAATCCCTTGGAGAAGGAAATGGCAACCCACTCCAGTACCCTTGCCTGGAAAATCCCATGAACGGAGGGGCCTGGTAGGTTACAGTCCATGGAGTCGCAAAGAGACACGACTGAGAGACTTCGCTTCACTCACTTTCACATGATAAACTAAGTTTTGAAATAAAATAGAAAAATATAAATGAATTATTTGGTTATCATTCTCACACTCTCTATTTTTTCTCCCTTTCTCTGTCTCCCACTGTCTCTCTGCAGCAAGGCAAATAATTACTGCAGCAATCAGCCCCAGAGAGCAGAAATTGATTAATAACAACTTCCCTAATTTTTGTCTTTTCTTCCAACTTAGAACCAACCAGAGAGATTCAAATACATACCTTTACCCATCACATAGTATGTCCACCTTCTTTTCCAACCAACAGCTTCCCCAGGACAAGAGCCTCCGTTCAGGTTGTACCTGTAGCTTTCTCTTTTCTCCATGTTTTTCCTCTTCGGCTTGCCTTTGAGTCTGCCAAATGCAAGAGATGGTGGCTGACTGTAGCAAGCCTTGCTTTTTCTTATTTGGATTGTCTTCACTTGCTTCGGGCTTCCCTGGTAGCTCAGCTGGTAACGAATCCACCTGCATTGTGGGAAACCCTGGTTTGATCCCTAGGTCTGGGAGATCTCCTGGAGAAGGGATAGGCTACCCACTCCAGTATTCGTGGGCTTCCCTGGAGGCTCAGCTGGTAAAGAATCCGCCTGCAATGAGGGAGACCTGGGTTTGATCCTTGGGTTGAGAAGACCCCCTGGATGAAGGGAAGAGGCTACCTGCTCCCATATTCTGGCCTGGAGAATTTTACCACCTTTGTCTTTCTGAGGGAGCACACACTAGATGAGCCAAAGAAACTGAGGGTAATCACCAGTTAAAACCATCACATTATGATTCGCTTAATAGATTTTTATAAAACCTGCATGCCTTTCAAGCCTCATGTAGCCTAAATACCTCCTCTTAGCGCCTAACTGATAAGACATTCACTCAAGTTTTTTTTTCTAGGAACTTGGAGTCAGCTGTATGGAGTTTGAGTTCCAGCTAGTTAAGGATGGTTAAGAACAACAACCTTCATATGAAGCAGGAGGGAGTGTCCACTCAGCAACGTTCTGACGTCAAAGGACCCCAAACCCACCTCAGAACATGCTAACCTGTAACTTAGTTGCACAAACAATAATTACCTCACCCTCTTCTTATTTCCAATTATCTTTCCCCCACAGCTCCCACACCTCAGATGGCCCTGCGTCTTTTCCTTTTAATTATTATTATTATTATTATTTTTTACTGGAGTATAGTTGATTGTAGGGTTTCTCTTTGGCTCAGATGGTAAAGAATATGCCTGCAATGCAGACAGCCTGGGTTCAATCCCTGGGTTGAGAATATCTGCTGGAGAAGGGAATAGCTACCCACTCCAGTGTTCTTGCCTAGAGAATCCCATGGACAGAGGAGCCTGGCGGGTCATGGTCCATGGTTCACAACGCGTCAGACATGACTGAGAGATTCACATACACATAGTTGATTTCAATGTTGTGTTAGTTTCTGCTATATAGCAAAGTGCATCAGTGATACACACACACACACACACATCTCCACTCTTCTTTAGATTCTATTCCCACATAGGTCATTACAGATTATTGAGTAGAGTTCCCTATGCTTCTTTATCCCCAAAATACCCTAACCCTCTCACCTTCAGGAAGGCAGATTTGAGATTTGTTGTCCCGTCTCCTCACTTGGATGCCTCATGAATAAATCTTTTCTCTGCTGCAACCCTGGCTGTCTCAGCATTTGGCTTGCTGCATGCCAGGCCAAATGAACCTGGTTTGGTTAATAATATCTCACCTCAGCCAAGATAATGCATATATTCATCATTCTCCAAAGTTCCATCATTTCCTTTTAAGAGTTCTCCCTGCTGTCTAGTCTTGCCTACTCCATCCTATAGTCCTATACAGAAGTGAGAGTTGGTTTGGAAAGAAGGCTGAGCACTAAAGAATTGATGCTTTTGAACTGTGGTGCTGGAGAAGATTCTTGAGAGTCTCTTGGACTGCAAGGAGATCCAACCAGTCTATCCTAAAGGAAACCAACCCTGAATATTCATTGGAAGGACTGATGCTGAAGCTGAAGCTGAAGCTCCAGTCTTTGGCTCCCTAATGCGAAGAACAGACTCATTGGAAAAGACCCTGATTCTGGGAAAGATTGATGGCAGGAGAAGGGGGCAACAGAGGATGAGATGTTTGGATGACATCGCTGACTCAATGGACATGAATTTGAGCAAGCTAAACTTCACCATTCTGCGAGATAGTGAAGGACAGGGAAGCCTGGTGTGCTGCAGTCCATGGGATCACAAAGAGTCGGATATGACTTAGCAACTGAATACACACACAATATTTTTCTCATGAATTTGTATGCAGCCCAAGTGGAATAATGTTAAAGAGCAATCATTTCCTGAATCATGACACTGAATTTCAATGTCTATGTATTACTACATGGGGCAGGTGAATTCTACCTCAATAAAGCTGTTATAAAATATTATCTTTGTAAAAGAGTTCATATATACCATTTTCTAGATTCCACATATATGCATTAATATACAATATTCATTTTTCTCTTTCTGACTATACATGTGGCTGATTCACTTTGACAAACAGCAAGAAACAAATCCAACATTGTAAAGCAACTATACTCCAATAAAAAAATAATATTAGCATTTCTGCCAAATAGTGAAATGATGAAATTAATTCTGAGAGGCTACAGTTAAATAAAAAATGATTTCTCATAGTTTGAATAAGATAAGTTTTATTATAAAACTTATAAGAAAATGTATGGTAAAAGCAAAATAATAACATTACTGGAATTAAAATTTTGTAATATAGGAATTTGCAACCATTAAAATACATTTATTTTTCTTTAAGTTCTGTGTTACCTTGGACAAAATTATTAACTGAAAATATTGATAGACATACGCCCAGCAAAATAAGTTCTAGATCATCTATTTTGATTAAATATGGCAACAGAAGGAAACAAAATGGATGACTATATGTCATGCTTTCTGATACTGGAATGATGTATTAGACTCTATGCTATGAAGTGCACAGGCTGAAGGAGAGAAACGCCTTCAGGGGCCCATATTTCTCTGAGGCTGACAGTTATCTTCATTCTACTGTTATCTAAATTATAGGCAAGTCAATATAACAGATAAGTTAAAGCATTATATTATAAATATATAATTAAAAAATGTTTCACTCTACTCAGGTAAGCATTTGGGAAAAGAGCAATTGAAATAAAAATGATGTTTAAAGAAACAGCCATATCTGGCCAAGGCTTTTGATTACTAATCCAGATATAAATGTAATTAGTTTGGCTTACTTCTGGTAATTATTAACTTCCAGGCTAAAACCTAGTGCTTCCCTAGTACTTCACTAAGTATTTCTGGATGAAGATTAAGCTAAGATTTAGTCCACAATTAAATTTCTATCACAAAATTCCAGTGAATGTACAGAGAAAAAATATAACTTACTATTGTAGCTTCAGTAAAAATACATATTTTCCTGGCTATAAAGATGGCATAATCAGATTTTTAAATTAATAGAGACATGACTATAAATACATTCATGTTTGTTAGCTAAATAAGTAATTAAGCTGGTGAAATTTCTGAATAATTGGCAATGTTCTGAAATACACAGGCAAACTCACTGGTTCTTCTTCAGTGATTGTTCAGTGTATGAGATAACTAACCTATGATGAACCTTATTAAGCTGGGTAACTTGATTAAGAATATTATATTCAGGGCTTCTGTGGTGGCTCAGTGGTAAAGAATCCACCTGTCTGTGCAGAGACATGAGTTTGATCCCTGATCCAAGATCCCACATGCCTCAGAGCAGCTAAGCCCGTGTTCCGCAAGTACTGAGCCAGGGCCCTAGAGCCCACGAGTGGGCCTCCTGAGCCCACCTGCTGCAGCTACTGAAGCCCATGTGTCATTACTATTGAAACCCACCTGCCGCAGTTACTGAAGCCGGTGAGCCTTAGAGCATACTCTGCAATAGGAGAAGCCACCGCAATAAGAAGCCCACACGCCACAACAGAGAGTAGCTCCCACAGCACTGAAGACCCAGCTAGCCATAAACAAATACATATATGACTAAGATGATTTTATTTTCAGTGAAAGCAAGTAATACGTTATTTCTACTTGAATGCAAATTATATATTCAGTAAATATTTACTGAAATAAACAAGGGAAAGTTCAATTAAAAAAATGGCTATTTAGATGCAAATTAGTTTGTAGGTGTATATTTAGGTGCAGTATAGTGACATACACACCCAAAATGTATTATATGTATATGTATGACATATGCATTCATTATATAGATTTTACATATATATTAAATGTATACATTGAGGTAGGGGATAGAATTCACATATACTTTATCCACATGCAAAATATGCTCAGTATTTAAATTAATGGCATAGCTGTTGGACCATAAATGATTAGTAAGCAAGGATGTAAATAATATGATTTAAAGTTTATTTAGGTAGATGCAATCCATGTAAATCGAAGATTAATTCCTGAACCACAGTTTAAGTAATGGAACTATCCATCTATTAATAAAGGGAATCTCTTCAAATGATAGAAAAGCCTCATGAAACATTTGAGAATTTTAAAAGAAAGGATTTATGGCAGGGTGATATATATCAGTCTGAGTAAAAATGATTAAGATGTTATCTCAAGAACAAACCATGTACCTGTGAGTGTTAGGAAAGGCAACCAGGGTGGACTGAATTATCCTCAGGCAGCGGATGGAAGATTCCCTCATACAGGGGCTGGATTTGTACTAATTATCTGTGCCAAGTAGGAAGGGTCCAGTCCCCAGACTGAGACAAGTAAAGACCTGTGCACTTGTTTGATGTTGACCAGGTCACAATCTCTGAACCTCAGTTTCCTTATTAGAAAATGAGAAAATCATCCTCATTCTCATAGGATGGCTGTGGGAACTACACGAGTCATTCAATGTCAAGGGTTCAGGGCAGGTCTTTTGCTGTGGTCTTTATTTGCTAAAATGCTCCTGAAGAAGCTGTGACCGGACGCTGCTCCTTTTATCCTCAATGCTTTTCAGATATTGTCAAGGCCATTTTTTTTTTTTTTTTAGTTTCTCCTGAGATTAGGAAAAAAACGTCTCCAGAAATGTGTATGAATGGTCATATCAGATGTGGCTGAGGTCTTGCCAGCTCTTCACCTACCTGCTCCTAGTTGAAAGTAATTTAACAAGTGATGAGTGGTTAGTTTTACAGTCACTGATTAAAATCTGTAGCTATATAAATGCAAGATTCACTTCACTTGCTAAAACTGATTTCAAAGAATTGATATCATGAATTGTTATCCTTTTGATACGGAATACAAGAAAGCAGCACTTGGATTTTTAAATGCCTGAAGTGAGGGTAAGAAATGCTCCTGTGTGTCTAGAGAAAGGGACAGGGTGGAGAGTAGTCATTGGAAGCTTGGAATCAATTCACCATGAGGTCATTTATAATACTTTCTTGGAAGAGCTATTCTATTCCTGGCTACAAATAAGAATCATTTTCATGTGATAACCAGAGCATTTAGTTTTTATGACTTTAATGTGGAGTTTGTGAAGCTTAATTTCTTAAAGAATCATTAACATATCATTGAGTTTACTGTTTCTCCCATAAAATTATGTCTTGAAGAAAGGTGCTAATAGATTGCACTCCTTATTAGAGAAAATAAGGGGTTGTCATATGATGTTAACAAGGTTATTTCTTTCACTAATTCACTCCATAAGTACTAACTTATGATCTTCTATGTGCCAGGCATGGTACTAACTGGTAGACATTCAAATAAGACATAGAGGTTCTCCTAGGTAAGTTCAGAAATGAAAAACTTCCTCTACATGGGTAAATATTTTAAAAGTTAAGATATAAATTATTTAAAAATAAACTTTTCTGGGGAATAATAGGTGCTCTTACTTTTCTCATACAGTATCTTTGTAGATCTACTATCTTTTTCATACCCTGTATTAAATGATATATTTGCCTTGTATTAAATGATATATTTGCCCAAATCATTTGTGAAAGAAAGTGTTAGTCGTTCAGTCATGTGACCCCATGGACTGCAGCCCACCAGGCTCCTCTGTCCATGGGATTTTCCAGGCAAGGATACTGGAGTGGGTTGCCATTTCCTTCTCCAGGGCATCTTCCTGACCCAGGGATCGAACCTGGGTCTCCTACACTGCAGGCAGATTTTTTACCACCTGATCTACCAGGAAGCCAATCATTTGTAGTGCTAAATTTATCATATATTATTTATTCACACACACATACACACACATTTTTATGGTGGGACTGCTTCTATACATAACATTCTGAAGTACAAAAATTGTTTGCCTGCAACTAAATCAGTGTCACAATTTTTGAATTATCCTATCTTCACAACACTTTTCACAATTTAGTAGGAAAAAATCTTTCTTTATCCTTTTTAAAAATAAAAACATTACATAAAATTAATCTTGGCTATTCTCAGATGAATTATATTACATTTCTCTTATGTTTCAAATTTAGACAGTTTCATAAAAGAATGTCATAGAAACATTATATGTAGGGACTCATCTGGTGGTTTGATGGTTAAGACTTCACCCTCCCAATGCAGGAGGCAGAGATTCCATCTCTGGTCAGGGAACTAGACCTACACGTCTCAACTAAGAGCCCACATCCCTCTACTGAAGATGATGCATGCAGCAACAAAGATCGTGATGCTACAAGTAAGACTCGGCACAGCCAAAAAGAAAAGAAACATCATATAAAAATATTGTTAAGACTTCTTAACCTAGAATGTAGAGTTTGCTCCACCTATGAAAATATCCTCTTAGTTTTTATAGTATTCATTTTAAAATTTGTTCTTTATCTAATAGTTATATTTTTCATATAATGCAGACATTTAGCATTTTATAATCATTTTGTTCATTATAATTTAATATGGCTTCTTTAATATTTTTATTTTGTTAAAATAATGATAAATATGAAGGCTCTATATAATAAATATTATATATAATAAAGTATATGTGTGTATTGGTATGAAAAATGTATACACACAAATATAAATTAGAATCTATTTTTATTCCCTACTCACACAGCATCTAAGGTAACTGTGTTCTTCCTGAAATCCTCTGTTGATATAAGCATAGACAAATACACAAGTAACTGCTTGCAAGTGTTAGTCACTCAGTCGTGTCTGAGTCTTTACGACCTCATGGACCATAGCCCACCAGGCTCCTTTATCCATTGGATTCTCCAGGCAAGAATACTGGAGTGGGTTGGCATGCCCTCCTCCAGGGGATCTTCCTGACCCAGGGATCAAACCCGCGTCTCCTGCATTGGCGGGCAGGTTCTTTACTACTGAGCCCCCAGGGAAGCCTGTATGTCTACTTAGTTCCATGTAATTGTATCACAAGTGTAGAGTTATGAAACCACCTTTGCAGTCAAGACACAGAATCACCACAAGAATCCTTCATGTTACTCCTTTATTAACTATATCCATCTCCTTCATCCCTCACTATCTGTCAAAACTCAATAGGAAAAGCAGGACAATCTAATTAGAAGTTTAACAAAAGACATGAAAGATATTTCAACAAAGGGGATGTACAAATGACAAAAAACAGCACATGAGGATTAATCTCATTAGCCATTATAAGGCAACACAAATTAAAACTGCAATGAGACATTACACACCTACCAGAATGGCTAACAAAATTTAACGGTAACATAAAACACCAGTAAGGATACATATTGCTGGTAGGAATGTAAAATGTTACAGTCTGGTAAAGACCTCAAGAATTCCCCATAAAGCTAAACATGGAATTACCATATGGTACAGCAACTGTGCACTTGTGCATTTATCTTAGAGAAATAAAAAATTATGAACACATAAAACATGTGTACTAATATCCACTAGTGCTTTGCTTGTAATAGCTGCAAGCTGAAAAACAGATGTCAATCAATGAATGGTTAAACATACCATATATTTTTATATTAATGTATTAACAACTAGTTTTGAGTGTTTTTTAAAAATGCTAAATTATTTTTCTAGTTTTTTCTTTTCATCATCTTTATTGAGATATAAGAGACATACAGAAGGGTAGAAAATTGCTCCTATTAAAACATTCAATTTGATGATTTGGTATAAATATATATGTATGTATATTTTCCATAGAACCATCAGTGCAAACAAGACTTCGAACAAAACTACCACTCCCAGAAATTGCCTCATATTCCTCTGTAATCTCTCTGTCTAGACCTCTTCTTATTCTGGAAACCACTGAACTACTTTCTGACAGTGTAGATTATTTTGCATTATCTAGAGTTCAATGTAAAAGGTATAACGTGTACTTCTCTTTCCATGATTTACTTCACTAGTTTGCCATTGTACATTATTTGAAGGCTTTCCACATGAAATATTTTGCTCATTACTTATTAGTATTCAATTTCTTGCTGAGAAATTTAAAGTATTATTAAAATATTTTTAAGCGCTCTATCCAATACACAATTTTCATATATTTATTCCAATCTGTAATTGATCTTTTCACCTAACAGTGCCTTTCAAAGAGCAAAACTTCTCAACTTTTACAAAGTTTGAACTATTTTTTTTTATGACTTGTGCTTTTCAGTGTTTTATTAAGGCATCTTTGCCTAAGTGAGGTCACAAAAATTTTCTCTGATGTTTTCTTTTAGTCTAAAGCCATAGCACCCTGAATGTGCCTAATCTTGCCTGATATTTTCTTTTAGAAGTTTTCTAATACCATCTGTTACATGTATAGCCCTAATACATCTGAGTGAATTAGGTAATTTTGTACATGGTACAAAATATGGATCAAACTATTATTTTTTTGTATATGGAAATCCAGTGGGATAAACACATTTTTAAAATTAATTTATTTTAATTGGTGGATAAGTACTTTACAGTATTGTGATGGTTAAACCCATTTCTTAAAAAGATTTTATTTCCCCACTGAATTGCTTTTGCATCTTTGAAAAAAGTTAACTTCCATCTGTTTCTAGTTCTATTTCATCATTCTTGTGTTCCATTGATCTATTGGTCAATCTGGAAAACAACATAACTTTCTCAATTAGTTGATGATCACAGTCCTGTGGAGTGAAAAAGTTAATTTTGGTGTTTCAGTAGCTAACTGCATATATCATTTCAATCACTGTTACATAATTTTTCTATTGAGCTTTACTGAGAATTGTGTATATTTGGAACATGTTTCCATGAGGAAGAGAGCTACATATATTTAGTACATATGATTCACCTCACTGTTATCTAACCAAGTTTTATACTTGAGAATCTTTAGCCCAATTAAACACTTACACATGCCAGAGGAATGAATTACCATGTCAGATGGACTGCTTCTGAAGAACTCAAAAATCTAGAAGTGAATAAGTGAGAAATTTAAGTATTTTTTTCCTGGCAAGTTATATTTTTCACCTAAAACTGTGAACAGCAATGTATGAGTGCAAACAAATTTGATAACAGATTCTTCCTATTATGGGTTAAGGCTAGCTGAAAGTTTGACTTTCCTGTTAAGTCAAATAATTAAAATAAACTTCAATACAAGTCATTTTCCTCAAATTTTCTGCCTTTTCCACTTTTTGCTCAGAAAATATTTTATAAGTTTATTATCGGAAAAACTTAAATATTCAGGTCTCTTAATAGAAGATAATGCTAGAAAATCATGAAATCCTTTCACAGTTGCCAAGCTGACAGATGAAACCAAGAAGAAAATAGACCATATCCAGAGGAATTAATTTTGACTTTCTAATAATATATTTGATGTAATTATAATGTCATCCTTGATAGATAGACTCTTTTATTCCTCATTTATAACTTATAAACTGTCTTCCACACACAGAAAAAGATACCAGCTGATTGAGTCAACTTTGTTCAGAAATTCACTATCATCATACAGATCTATTTAGGTGTTTAATTTACCTGACCAAATAATTATAATAAGAGCATTCTACAGTCCTTAATAAGCTTAGCTCTACAAAAACATTTAGCATATAAACAGTTCCACATAATATGTTCTTAAGCACACTGGCAAAAAAAAAAAAAAAATTGTCCTTAGAATGGCTGTAATAAATCAAGAAGAATGTGCTTTAATTCTCAATAATCAATAGAGAGTACTACAAAATGAACTGTGGTGGGAACAGCAAATATTAAGGGAACCGTATTAAATTAAATCATGTGCATGTTGTATGAGGTTCCAGATTTCACGACAGCATAGAGGCATGGGCCATAATATGGTAGCAAATGTATGCTAATACGTTTCTGTGTAATATAGATATTAAGTGAGAATAGTCAAGACAAATTCATTGAAGCAGAGAGCAATGCTATGGTAAGTAAAGTTCACAAAAAATATGGATTTTCTAGCATTATCTTCTATTAAGAGACCTGAATATTTAAGTTTTTCCAATAATAAACTTAGAAAATACTTTCTGAGCAAAAAAAAATTTCTCTCCCCCAGAAATTTTATCTATTTCTATGTATCAACAAAGTGCTAAAATCTTCAAGGAACGGAGGACAGAAATTGAAACTCCTGAGAGTGAGTGAAACAATCAAGCAAGAAGAGCAAGTGTCCATTTTACATCTTCTTTAGAGAAATGTCTATTCATATCCATTACATTCTTAACTAGATAAATTGCCTTGGTATTTTGTTGTAAGAGACTATACATGCTGGAAAAGAAGTCTCTTATCAGATGTATACTTTGCTATTCTATTCTCCCATTCTGTGGATATCTTTTCACTTTCTTGAAGGTGTCTACAGAAACACAAACAATTTTTAATTTTGATGACTGAATCATTTTTCCTAAGTATATTGGCTTTTGTTTCTTTCTTCTTATTCACATGCTTATATTTAGCCTTTATTTTTCTGAAAAATTTTGATTCATGTCTTTCCCTCAGTTTTAATTGTTTTCTCAGTTGTCTTATTAACTAGTAAGAATCCATTATTAAGTTTAGTTACAGGGCCTTTGCCTGAAATACATTTTGCAAATATTTTGTCCCAGTCTGTGACTTCCTTTTTAATTTTTTCAGTGATGCACAGTGAAGAGCAAAATATACTTTTTGAGATAAGGTATAATATTTATTTCTCTTAGACACATTTGGTTTATTCTGTGCCATTTGTTGAAAATATTTTTCTTTTCCCAATGAATTACCATGGCACTTTTGACAAATATCAATGGACCATATTTCTGGTCTCTCCATTCTTTTTCATTGAGCTCTCCATTTCTCTTTCTAAATACCAAGCTATCTTGATTAACACAGCTTTATTCTAATTCTTGAAATAAGGTAACTTATCCAATATTATTCTTTTTAAGTCTTGTTTGACTATTATAGGTCCTTTGTGTTCTTTTATTAATTTTAAAATAATTCTATCAATTTTCACAGATAAAATCTACTGGGATTTTCATTGGGAATGTAATTTAATCTAGAAGTCCATATGGGGAAAACTGCTATTATTGCACTGTTGTTATTCTAATCTAAAATATGTCTCATCTTTCCATTTATTTAATTTCTCTCAGTAATATTTTTATTCTCAATGTAGAACACTTGTGAATAATTTTAAGATATACTGTTATGTGCTTTTTGCTACCACAAGTGGAATTGTTTTCAAGTTAAACATTAATTAAAATTAAATTAAACTAACCTTAATTTCCTTTTTTAACTTTCAATTTTTCAATCTTTTTTTATTACACATACTAATTTAATCAATTTTTATACTATGCTTGTGTACTGCTAATGTGATGCATTCAATAATTTAGTTTCTAAACCATATTGTAGATTTCCTGAGATTTTTCTATGTAAACAATCATAATACTTTCAAAGAGATATTTTTTACTTCTTTTTTAACCTTAACTATTATTTTTCTTACCTTATTGGAATGGCTAGGTCGTCTAGTACAATGTTAAATAAAATGATGAAAACAGGTATCTCAGTCTTGTTTCTTCAGTTAAGGAGAAATTATTCAGTGTTTTCACCATTAGCAGGATTTTGGCTGTAGATTTTTTAGTAGTTATCCTTTACCAGTTTGAGGATGTTCCCTACTGCTTCAAGTTTGTTGATTATTTTTTTATCCTGAATATAAGTTGAATATTCTCAAACTTAGCAGTGATTTATCCTCTTTTATTTTACAGAGGAAAAAGAGGTGCAAATTTGGCAATTCTTCCTTCTGAAATGTCTAACAGAATTTACTAGTAACACCATACTGGTGATTTTTTTTTCAGAAAGAGTTAATATAAACACAAAGTTTTGTAAATATATGGTGCTATTCAGATTTTGTTTTTCTCTGATCAGTTTGCTTATATCTCATCCAGTGTATACTTCATTTCAGATTACTTTTGCTTTATTAAAGCTTGTTTATGAATTTTTATGTCATATATTTCTTTCATCATGTTCATGCTTTTCCTTGTATCCACATGAATATGAAACATATCAATTGTAGCAGTTTTAACAAGATCTTTTAACTTCATGGCTGCTGTCACCATCCACAGTGATTTTGGAAGCCAAGAAAAAAATTGAAACTACTTCCACTTTTTACCCTTCTATTTTCCATGAAGTGATAGAACCAGATGCCATAATCTTAGTATTTTCTTGAATGTTGAGTTTCAGGCCAGCTTTTTCACTCTCATCTTTCACCCTCATCAAGAGGCTCTTTAGTTGCTCTTTGCATTCTGCCATTAGAGTGATATCATCTGCATATCTGAGGTTGTTGATATTTCTCCTGGAAATCTTGATTCCAGTTTGTGATTCACTCAGCCTGGCATTTCACGTAATGTACTCCACATATAAATTAGATAAGCAGGGTGACAATAGAGAGCCTTGTCATATTCCTTTCCTAATTCTGAAGGAGTTCCACGTCCAATTCTAATTGTTGCTGCTTGACCCAGCCACAAGTTTCTCAGGAGACAAGCAAGGTAGTCTGGTATGCCTTTCTCTTAGCGAATTTTATTAATCACAAAATGATCAATACAATGGACATCTACACATGGACATCACCAAATGGTCAACATCTAAATCAGATTGATTATATTATTTGCACTGAAGATGAAGAAGCTCTATACAATTAGTAAAACAAGACGCGGAGCTGACTGTGTCTCAGATCATAAACTCCTTATTGCAAAAGAAAGAAAGAAAGTGAAGTTGCTCAGTCGTGTCCGACTCTTTGCAACCCCATGGACTGTCCTACTGGGCTCCTCCATCCGTGGGCTTTTCTAGGCAAGAATACTGGAGTGGGTTGCCATTTCCTTCTCCAGGAGATTTTCCCGACCCAGGGATTGAACCCAGGTCTCCTGCATTGTAGGCAGACTCTTTACTGTCTGAGTCACCTGAGAAATCCTTACTGCAAAACTTAGGCTTAAATTTAAGGAAGTAGGGGAAAACACTAGACCACTCAGGTAGGGCCTAAATCAAATCTCTTATGACTATACAGTGGAGGTGATGAATAGATTCAAAAGATCTGTTAGACAGAGTACCTGAAGAACTATAGATTGAGGTTCATAATACTGTACAGAAGGCAGTGACCAAAATCATCCCAAAGTAAAAGAAATGAAAGAAGGCAAACTGGTTGTATGAGGAGGCTTTACAAACACCTGAGGAAAGAAGGGAAGTGAAAAGCAAAGGAGAATGGAAAAATACACCCAACTGAAAATAGAGTTCCAGAAATTAGCAAGAAGAGAAAAGAAGACCTTCCTAAAAGAACAATGTAAAGAAAGAGAGGAAAACCATAGAATGGGAAAGACTGAGATCTCTTCAAGAAAACTGGGGATACCAAGGGAACATTTCATGCAGGGATGGGCATGATAAAGGACAGAAATGATAAGGACCTAACAGAAGCTGAAGAGATTAAGAAGTGGTGGCAAGAATACACAGAACTATACATAAAAGATCTTAATGACCCAGATAACCATGATGGTGTGGTCATTCACTTAGAGCCAGACATCTTGGAGTGTGAAGTTAAGTGGGCTTTAGGAAGCATTACTAGGAACAGAGCTAGTGGAGGTGATGGAATTCCAGCTGAGCTACTTCAAATCCTTAAAGATGATGCTGTTAAAGTGCTGCACTCAGCATTTGAGTGTGAAAACTGAGCAGTGGTCACAAGACTGGAAATAGTCAGTTTTCATTCCAATCCCAAAGAAGGGCAATGCCAAAGAATGTTCAAACTACTGCACAATTGTGCTCATTTCACATGTTCGTAAGGTAACGCTCAAAATCCTTCAAGCTAGGCTTCAGCAGTATGTGAACCGAGAACTTCCAGATGTACCATTTAGGCTTAGAAAAGGCAGAGGAACCAGAGATCAAATTGCCAACATCTGCTGGATCATAGAGAAAATAAGGGAATTCTGGAAAAACATCTACTTCTGCTTCATTGACTATCCTAAAGCTTTTGACTAGTTATGTATGTACTTTGGATTTCTGTTTGACACTATAAAATTATTTTCCCAGAGAGAACACAACACTTCCTAACCACCTTGATATAAGAATCAGGCATATGACTTAATCATGAAGATGAAATGTTAGTGGAAGTTCTGAGGATGTAAGGGTCAGTGTGTATTTCCCCCTCGGCTGCAATAGTCTATGTTGTCCAAAACTGACTGACCAGGGATCCTCAGTTAAAGACTGGTGATGCAATAAAAAATAAAAAGCATAGCCACCCACCAACCGGAGTGGATATGTAGCCAGAGAGAGAACTACACCTTTGTGTTTCTCAACAATTAAGGCTAGCTCTTGTTTAGCAACTCATTTCTTTATTCATGATCATTTATCAGAAAGAAATTCATTGCCTGACAATACAACTGATATTTAAATGACAGTTGATGGCATTTCATATTATTGATAGTTTTAAAACACTACTGTGTAATAAAGATTAGCCTGGATTTTAATTTATACATATATATATGTATATATGTATATATAATATATATATATATATATGTTATTTTGCAGGGAAGACATAGTTATCTTTAGTGATACTATTACACAAAAATACCTAAATCAGAATTGGCACTTGGAATGGGAAAATTACTATAGAGCAAATTTCTGTGACAGAAAAGCAATCTTGTAAAACCAATTCATCAGAAAAAACTGACTTCATTTGAATTTTTAGAAGAGGTGATTTTATGGTGATTGAACATGGCAGCTTAACAAAGAGTAACAGTTTATTCAAATATGTTTGAAAGAACATAGGAGTTTTGTTTCCTTTGCCATTAAATGAATTATTTAATGTTTGTCCTAAAATAATTTCAATCAAGGGAGTTTACATTTAGGAAACTGATATTCTTTTTCATTAAGAACATTTCTCAACCTAATTTCACCAAGACATGCATGAGAGCTGATCCTCCTAGTTTAAAACATTTGATTTTAAGACTATTCTTGCCTTTCATGAAGTTAACCTGTCAACCCAAGACAGTTTTAGTCCATTTTGATGCATTTAATTAAATCACGTCTTTGATCCTCCCTGTTATTTTGCAGCACGTTAAAATTTTATCATCTAAGAAATTACTGAATTTTATGCCCAGTGTCCTTATGCTTAAGAAGTATCATAGAGACCCTCCAACTACCAGTTTTCTATATTTCCAATTAACATGTTTGCAAATGTGTTTTCAATGTGCAAAAAGGTAAAAGATCTTTTTAACCATTTAATAATATTTATATGTTTACTGTCATTTTCCAAAATATATTAATTCTTTTTATTTCAGTGATAACTGACTAATTAACTAAAACCTCACTTGCATTTCAGGAAACTATAATGCCTAGTGAGAGTACACCAAATGTTTACACTGTAGTCTTTATGGTTGATTTTTCTTTTTTGTTTTTACTATTCCTACAAAAGAGTTGCACTCCAGCTTTGAAAGGTAGTTTTGCTTTAAAGCGTTTTAAACTTTACATTAAAACAATTTTTTTGCCCTTTTTCAAAGGAAAATGTGGAGTTTTGGGCTTATGTACAATGTTTTTTTAAAAAGCAAATCAAAATTATAAACAAAATTTTTAAACAGTTTGGACTTTTTTCTTGAATCAAATAATCATATGCAACATATAATTATCATTTAAGAGACCCTTTAAACCCATTGGCTTTAGAAATAAAATATTTAAAAATGCCTTGAAAATTCAACCTATTGTCCTTCTATATACAATAGATAAGAATCACTCAAATTGCCTAGGTTGCTGGCACCAGAAGCCAGATATTCCTTCTAAAATGCTATGTGATAATTTTCTTCCTTTGGACTGAGATCACTGAGTATTTCATTGCAGGTGCTTGGACATTTAGTTTCTGACTATACTCATCCTTCTCTGGTTCCCCACAGCTGCCCTTTGAAGCAGTTATACCTTATACCAACACACGCCTCTAAGGCTCCGCTATCGTTAGCAAGCTTCTCAAGTTTTTTGTCTAATTCATACATACTCATTATTTTAATTTAGAATAAGCTCATATCAGACTCTCTGTGTCTCCTCTCTACTCCCATAAAATTTTTAGACAATTATAACATTCAAATAAGCCAATTAATAAAAATTAAATTGTTTTAATGTATATTAAGATCGATATACTTTTCCAGCTCCTCAACTATTTATCAAGCTTCTTGTGAGAAAGGACCATATCTTATGTCACTGTTTCTCCTCACCAAATAGCATATTATTGGGAACCACAGTGTCTAGTAAGTGTTTGGTGACTGGATAAATGTGTAAACACCAGTGCTTGTTAGGTTTTAGTAAATATTCACGGAAAATAGCACATAATGATGTATTGAAGAGAGACCCTCCTCCTGTGCTACTTACACCCTTTGTTACTAAGAAAGTGAAAATAATATCCATCTGTTACATTTAAAGTATTTCATCCTATTAGTTTCCTTTACTTATGTTCTTCACTCAAAACATGAAAGTGTTACAAATATAACATTTAGGAAATGATCAATAAAATACACCACCCCCACCATGAGACACACCTTGAATTTCTCTGTAACTTATATCTTCTTTGTCATCACAATCTCCCAGTGATATTATTTCAATGCTCAATCTTTCAGAACTCAAAATGTCCAAAATTTCAAGTATCATCAAGGAAAGGACAAAGGTCAAAATACACAGCCTTTCCACTATCTTTGGTAGCTCTTATTTTTGCTTGAATAAATGGCATCTTTCAACGAGTAACCCACATTTCTATTACCATACAGTATATGTGTAACATCCCTGAATTACATCTGTCACATGCAACTGGAATCAAAGTTTTCTGCTATATTTGCTATTCTAAATTAACCAAAATTCAATGCATAATCAAATGGAATCTATTCTACTTTACTGTAAATTCTGGTTTCCACATTTTTAACGTGTTTAACTACATCACCAATTAGAATTAACACATTTTTATAGTAAAGAGCCACAGAACTAATTGAATTGAAATAAATAATTGAAGATATACCTTATTCCAAGATGATCTAAAATAATTGTTAACAATTTGACTAGACATATAAAAAGCTTACTGTTTTAAGAGTTAAGGTTCTAAATATAGGAAATGACTTCTGAAAAGCATAAAAGTGCCAACATTCTAGGGTAGAAACCTTAACACTATATAGTTGGTCATTATTAAGTTGTTTTACACAGTATTTTTAATAAATTTGAATTCTTACAGATATTAACTTTTCTTTAGTAATTATAATTCTAATAGTATAGGATTGAAAATATTCTTAGTTTGATCATTACATTATTACATAACCATGAAACATTCTTACATAAAAAAGATCATGGCAAAATTGATACATGCAATTGAAGAACTGATTTCATATGATTCATGAAATGAAAGAAGGAATCTATTTCATTTTCGGTGTGTGTGCTCAGTTATGTCTGACTCTTTGTGACCCCGTGGACTCTAGCTTGCCAGGCTTCTCTGTCCATGGGATTTTCTCAGACAAGAATATTGGAGTGGTTTGCTATTTCCTCTTCCAGGAGATCTTCCCAACCCAGGGATCAAACCTGCATCTCCTGTTTCTCCTGCATTGGCAGGCAGATTCTTCACCACTGAACCATCTGGGAAGCCCCATTACATATTCTAGGAATCATCATAACATTTTTAGTATAACTAAAAATTGAATCATAAGTTCTATGTAAACAAGTTTCAGAAAAACATTATTACTCATATATTTTGTTCCAGATAGATTGGAAGACTGCAAGGCTTTGAAAACTTCAATGTGTCTTTTTTCAGGGGACAAATGGAAATAAGGTTTTGACAGAACCAGCATAAGTATATAAGAATGAAGATGGGCTCTGCATTCTTAATACAAGAACAAAGATATTTTCCTTTATGAAATGTTTCACTATCTGTATCTAATTCATTGTGGAAGCAGTTTTTATAATACCTCACTACAAGCTGCTAGTGAAAAATGTCATGCAAGATATATTCCCATGCCTTTATTCACTCACTAATTCATCCATTGATTTGATTAATATACATTTACCATATGCCATCTATGTGATAGTGATTTATCAGTGAAAAGGCACTTTGATTTATCAGTGAAAAGAACAGGAAAGATTATAGACCCTCTTGGGCTTACCTTTTAGAAGTAGGATACAAACAGTACATAATAAACACTAAAGAATTATATATATGGTTACTAGTTTTGATTACTATTAGAAAAAATACATTAGAGTAGGGAGAATCACTGATGTCGATAAGTTTTTTTGCTTCTCGATCTTACAATTCATGAAAACCTGGAAGAAATATTGTCACCAGAAAAAATCTTATTTTCCTTAGAAACATTCATTCATGCAAATATAGCTTAATTTTATTTTCAGAAAATGCAGCTTTTGCAACTCCTATTATTTTCTAAATAATTTTCTATAATAACATTGTATGTATTTTTTCTCCTGAGAATTTTCTCCTAATGCAATGCATGTAACATATTTTAATATTTTAATAGATGAGGGGATTTATTGTTTAAAGGAGACTATCCACTCCCTGAAGGTTTTCTCTTGTTTAATCTTATGTTAAAAATTGCTGTTGGGATAGCTTGTCTTATCAAGTTAATTGTAAAAAATATTATTACTTTTCTTTGGAAAATAGACTTAACAATATAATGCAAAAAAGAATATGACTTGAAACACAAGACCAGATATTAACATACTCTTTGACAACATTGAGGTTGAAAAGGCCTACCTATAATAACAAATATTCACTTTTTTATTTTGAGTAGTTTTATTTGTCTCGTTATATTTTGTTTAGTTCTATTTAGCTAGTTATTGTCTTTTCTATATTATTTTGTCAGTAGCCTCTGTCCAAGACAGTGAAATCTGGAAATTTTAAATATAATCTTCACTGATGACTGATTACTGATTTTTTTTTTTTTTTAAGTTAACCTGTTGGTCCTTTAATGGACCAGAACCTGGTGGTCCGGAGTCAATGTTAAGAAAGTAAGAGAGAGAAAGAGGCTGATATCCCCTGGTTTACGCAGAAAGCCAAAAAAGCCCTGTTCTTAGAGCTTACACTGCTGCACGCAGGCACCAGGCGCCCTCTCGAGTGGGAGAAGCAACAGGGCGCCTTCTCGAGAGGGTCTAAGAATCCTGGGCAAGAAAGTGAGCTCAGCGGGCCTCGGCGCTCCAAGGAATTAGCCAGAAATAGAGAGAGAGAGAGAGAGAAAGACACGGGGACCAAGCTCTGATGGAGCAAAGGTGTTTTAATCAACAAGCTGTGGGCATATATAAGGTAGTTATTCTCAGCAAAGATAAGGATTAAAATTCCAGATTTACAAAACATAACCCGATCCCTATCAAAGAGAGAGTTGCAAACAATCACCTTTTACCGTATGGTTCCTAAAAAGGAAGAGGGTACTTATCATTGTAATGAGAAATGCCTGGATTCCTCAGCCCCTGGAAAGGCGTGCCTCTCCTCATAATTCCTGAATATTCAGGAATTAATAAGGGCCAGAGGGTTCCTGACAGATCCAAAACAGCACACAGGGAGCCTCTTGTTAAATGCTTCCTGACATTAACCTATTCTCTCTCAACCACTTTAAGTAAGAAATGTAATAATAACGCCCATTTGAGAGTATTGATCTCAAAGCTTAGTTACCAGGAGCAAATGATTTAGACCACTATTTTCTTCTATGAGGTGAAGAAAAAGTGATAGAAATAGGTTTGTTAATATCAAAGAGGCTATATATCATTCTAGGTTAATACTATATACAGTATCATAATATGAGTATCCTTATACTGATACAGTACAGTATCAAGATATCAAGGACAGATATCAAATACTCGATACAGTAGAGTATCCAGACTAAATAGAAAACTCTTCAGGCTGGAGAGAGAAGATTAACGCACTGTTCTATTTCCCTGGTGGCTCAGATGGTAAAGTGTCTGCCTACAATGCGGGAGACCCAGGTTCGATCTCTGAGTCGGGAAGATCCTCTGGAGAAGGAAATGACAACCCACTCCAGTGTTCTTGCCTGGAAAATCCCATGGACAGAGGAGCCTCATAGGCTACAGCCCATGGGGTCGCAGAGTCGGACACAACTGAGCAACTTCACTTCACTTCTGTGTGATGACTACAGGACTTTGTAGACTTAGCACTGTAACATTTATATATTTTGGTCAATGGAACTGCTTAATGAAACAATCACAACACCCTTCCAGTCAGACTGAACAGATAGAATAAGACAGTGTTTGGGGTATTGGGGAGCTTGGGGTCAGTTGTTGGAGCGCTGTATAGATTTGAGGCTTCACTGAGAAAGACCGGGAAAAATGTGGTTTGTGAAATTCTCTCAGCTATTTAGATCTACTATCCACTTTCTTTACATCTAACAGCTCTTTGGCTAAGCAGAGAGATTTTAAATTGACATTTAAAAAACTGAGTGGAACAATTTCTATCAGGCTTCTGGAAGAGAAGTTAGAATTGTACTTCCACAGCTTAATCCGTTTCCCTCTTTATATTTCTTCTGAAAATCAACTAGGGAGAGAAAAAGGAGAGAGATTTTCTATCAACCCAAAAGATTATGGTAACTATGGGGGGAAGGCAACAGAGCCTTTTAGATAAACTTGGATAGAAATTTAGACAGTAGCTTATCAGTATCTCAATGATTAGATTTCATGTTTCACTCTTGAAGATACAGACTGGCCTCAGTAGAATAACTGGAAGTAGACCAGCTTGGCTGCTGGGAACACGTACAGACCTGGACAAAGCGTAAGAGGCGTTTGGTTTCACAAAGAGGACACCAGTCCGTGTAAAGCTGCTTCAGAAATGACTCCGTGATGTGAGGAGACTCTGACTGGTGGAAACGAAGGCTAAGTAGAGATTGGGAATTCTTCAGAGCATGGGAGTCGTGCTGTCCTGAGGAGGCAAAGATCAGAGCTGTGATCACATCATCTTAGTGCCAGCTTAGATTTTCAGAAAAACATCTGTTATTTCATAGTCATCAGGTCAGTTCAGTTCAGTCGCTCAGTCGTGTCCGACTCTTTGCAACCCCATGAATCGCAGCACACCAGGCCTCCCTGTCCATCACCAACTCCCATAGTCAATATAAAAATACTACTTAGGGCATATTGTTTTCTTGTCAGCTTTTCCTACTTTCTCAAAATGTGTTTATTCTATTTATTAAAGCTTTCCTCAAAGTACAGATCCTTCTCTAAATAAAAGTAAAGTGCTAACATCTCGTCGGTATCTAGATACCATCTGCATGTTTCTCACTTTACTCAAAGTACATGTTTTTTTTTTTAATCAATATTGGTAATAAGATTGGGGAAAAAGTTGCATTGACATAAAACTGGCAGTCAATCAATTTTCACTCCTTTTAGTTACTCTATGGACTAAATCAAGAAAAAGACCTAAGACTTAAAGAGTCATGTATTACTTTAAATTGTCCACATGAGAAGCAATTTGAAACAAACAAAGCACATTACCTCATTCAATAACAGAAAAAGTTTCATACATATACAAGATATTGGATAGTTTGTTCAATATCTTGTCAAACTATTACAAAAATTCAGCAGATTATTATTATCACTCTGTGTAAATTGTGAGTTTTATCTATACTTATACTAATCTGCCATAGAGAATCAACATTATAGTATATGTTATGATCATTTATTAATGAAATAAAAATTTCAGTTCTCTTCATCTAACTTATTATAGAGTGTTTTATCATGATTTAATTTATATATCACAGGGCCAAAGTTTCTTATCTAAATCTAGGTAGGTATTGCTCTTCCTGAAGTGATCTTACACACACACACAGGGCATGTGTGTTTTAGCACCTGGTTTTCACCCTTCAAAGCAACCATAGCTATTTCATTTATTTACTTGCACACTGCCAGTGATCTCACAAACACACAAAGGAAACTTCTGTTCATTCACATCATCATTCCTGCTAAATAAATGCCAGTGTGTGGTTCTTTTCTGATTCCTTAGTATGGAGTCTGTGATGAGATTTTTTCCAGTGTTTTGAGAATGCACTTACCAGCAAACAATTTTAGGAATTATTCTGTGTGCTTAGTTGCTATTGCGCCCGACTCTTCATGACCCCATGGACTGAAGCCTGCCAAGCTCCTCTGTCCCTGGGGATTCTCCAGGCAAGAATCCTGGAGTGGGTTGCCGTACACTCCACCAGGGGATCTTCCCGACCCAAGGACTGAACCCAGATCTCCTGCATTGCAGGCAGATTCTTTACCATTTGAGCCACCAGGGAAGCCCAGGGATTATTCTAGCCTTACTTGATTCCATTGCTTTCAAATCCCCTGCTATTCTGCATAGCTGCAGTTTTCTCAAATGTCTTCAAAGTAGTTGTCCTTTTATCCTAGCTACATTGTAATTAAAGAAGAAATGTGGACCATTCACAATGGTCACTCATCACTTTTTTAAGGTAGTAGTACTGATTATTCCACCCAACGATAAGGTCAGCTATGTGCAAGAGCTGCCTCAACTCTGTACCTCGTCCAGCCCTCCAGAAACCCTGCCTGACCACACTTATGATGTCACTTTCAAAATCTGTTTTAAAATGAAGCCCAAGTCTGATCGCTAAGTTTAGATTCAAACTATGTTTTGCCACTCCTGTACACAAATTATTAAATCAATGACAGAAGATATCTGATTTGTGAGTTTTTTTCAATATTTCAGATAGTCTACAGAAAATTTTTAAAAAACACTATTCACTGTTTTATGTTGGCTAATATATTTACTTAAACATTTGAGCTATAAATGGAGATGGACCACTCAATGACATTCTTCAATAGACAATAAATAGCATATTCTATTACATAGGATAATAAAAGCTTTAATGACAGAAAAGTGATAAACTGCTAGCTCAACAAAGTGAATAATGAATTAAATAAAATTTATAACAGAATAGGATAAGTACTGTATAAATTTAAAATTAAGCTAGAGAAATAAATATATGAAATGGTAAAAAAAAAATCGCTTCTTAAACATAAAGGGAGTTTCTGAAACTTCTGGTGTCATCCTGCTTGCCATGCATGCTTCAGTGAGATTTAGCTCCCAGATTTAGACCTCTAATATTGGACCATGAGTCTGTTAAATCAAAATTTGGAGCTAGAAAAGTCAAGATAACCCAGGGATATCTTGTTACCATCAGAAAGTAAAGACAATTTCAAGATGTCTAAAATAGTACCAATAAGAATGGAGAAGCCAGAATATCAGAGTCCCCTCCTGCCAGATAGTGACAATCTGTGCTTCATGAGAAGAAAACAGTAATTGCAGACAATTCTATCAAGTTGATTCTATAAAAGGTCTAAGTTCATGATGACACTACAAATGACAAATATAATATTTAAAATGTGCTAAAGGTAAATCACACAGAATCTTCCTGTGTTTACAAAAATCCCACTATATACTGATTGAAACAAATCAGTGTGTAATATATTTAAATTTTGAAATAACCTAGTTCAAAATCACATGGGAATACCACAATCTTTTTTTTCATTTATTTTTATTAGTTGGAGGCTAATTACTTTACAACATTGCAGTGGGTTTTGTCATACATTGACATGAATCAGCCATGGATTTACATGTGTTCCCCATCCCAATCCCCCCTCCCACCTCCCTCTCCACCTGATTCCTCTGGGTCTTCCCAGTGCACCAGGCCCGAGCACTTGTCTCATGCATCCCACCTGGGCTGGTGATCTGTTTCACTATAGATAATATACATGTTTCTATGCTGTTCTCTCGAAATATCCCACCCTCGCCTTCTCCCATAGAGTCCCAAAGTCTGTTCTGTCCATCTGTGTCTCTTTTTCTGTTTTGCATATAGGGTTATCATTACCATCTTTCTAAATTCCATATATATGTGTTAGTATACTGTATTGGTCTTTATCTTTCCAGCTTACTTCACTCTGTATAATGGGCTCCAGTTTCATCCATCTCATTAGAACTGATTCAAATAAATTCTTTTTAATGGCTGAGTAATATTCCATGGTGTATATGTACCACAGCTTCCTTATCCATTCGTCTGTTGATGGGCATCAGGTTGCTTCCATGTCCTGGCTATTATAAACAGTGCTGTGATGAACATTGGGGTGCACGTGTCTCTTTCAGATCTGGTTTCCTCAGTGTGTATGCCCAGAAGTGGGGAATACCACAATTTTAAGAGCATAAGAAAAGTAAATTTTGAAAGCATATCACTTTTCAATGTTAATTAAGAATGTTAGCATGCCTGGATATGTTAGCATATAATAAGTAATAATAAAATATGCCATAATATCAATATTATAAGTGTCTTGAAATCACATAAAATCAATAAAATATATGATGTATTAAAAGAGAAGCTATCAAGAGTTTATACCTTATTATATTCTAGATATAAAAACAGCCAGAGAACTAAATAATAAGTTGATAACCACTTTCTAAAACAGGATTAAGCAACATCAATAAAATAGCTTTCCAGAGTTTTCATAGGACCTAATGACTAATCAGGATTTCCATGTCCTTTATCTTTCTTCCTGTTGGAAACAGAGACATGTTTCTACACAATGTTTTACTCCACAGAGGCTTTAGTGAGTTTTATCAGATACTCTGCCTGTCATACAGGGCTGGCTTGAACTTAAGGTTCCTTAATATTTGCCTGACTTTAGTTTTTCTAAAAACAAATTCTGTGGGACCCTAATTATGCTGGGTAGTATTTCAGGTTGGGCAGAAAAGGAAGTTTCCAGGATAAATTAAAGAGGAAAATGGAAAGTTAAACTAATCTATATCTATCTATCTATCTTAGTCTTAGGGCTTAGTAAAGTCGCTCAGTCGTGTCCGACTCTTTGCCATTTCATTGACTATACAGTGCATGGAATTATCCACGCCAGAATACTGGAGTGGATAGCGGTTTTCTTCTCCAGGGGATCTTCCCAACCCAGGGATCAAACCCAGGTCTCCTGCATTGCAGGCAGATTCTTTACCAGCTTAGCCACCAGGAAAGCCCAAATTGAAATGTTAATAATCTAACAATGTTTACTCTTGAAAGAAGGCTTATGGTGTATGGTGTCCAAACATAATGGACCAGAGAACTGTTTTCTTTTTTGGAGCATCTTGAGAAACCATATTTCTGCAGAATGCACTTTAGGAAATCGTGTTTTCGTTTATTTAAAAAAAAAAAAAATCCACAGTATACTACTAAGAATCAGATTAATAATAAATCATCTGTGAAACTGCATTTATCCAAAAGAAGTGATATAAGTATGCATGCTCAGTTCTTCAGTCGAGTCCAACTATCTGCGACCCTATGGATTCTAGCCTGCCAAGCTCCTCGCTCCATGGGATTCTGTTAGGCAAGAATACTGGAGTGGGTAGCTATTTCCTCTTCCGTGGGATCTCCCCAATCCAGGGATTGAACCCAAGTTTCCTGCGTTGCAGGGAGGTCCCTTACCACTGAGCCACCTGGGAAGCCAAATAAATGCATGTGTATGGCTGATTCACTTTGCTGTACGTCAGAAAGTAACACAGCATTGTAAAGCGACTGTACTCCAATAAAAAATTAAAGAAGAAACTCTCTTCCAAGCAAAGTTTAAATAAAGAAAATGCATTTGATGTGTTTACCAATTTTTTCTAATATAGTATTTAGTATTGAAATTCACACCATGCTGCAGTTTGCCTTTCCTACAGCTTAATATACTTAGACTAATAAACCACAGGTAATTTCTCTTCTGATTCCTGATTTATTTAAGAACAATAACAGTAAAAACAGCTTACTCCAAAAGTATATTTTAGAATATTGTCATTCTAAGATTTTTTAAATGTACCAGAGGTAAATTTTTTTCTAGGAATACATTATAATAGCATTGGGAAAGATCTAAGAGGAGCATAATAGGAAGTCACATTAAAGAGAAGTAGTATTCTCTCTTTAAAGTAAAGTAAAAAAAAAAAAATAGTACTCATTATTGTGTGTTTACGATTCCATAATCCTTTTCATCTGAATACTTCAAATGTTCAGAGTGTGATTATAATGATGGCAGATTTACCTAACAGACAGGAAAAGAAGGATGCTGTGTGAGTGAAAACAATATATGTGTTTAGAGAAAATTTGTTTTCACAGCACTGAGAGCTGCTTTTATTATTGTAGTTACAGCAGCGGTAGTTCTGCCTAAAAACTGTAAGGAAACTAATAGGTCAGAAAAATCATATACTTGGATATGTGTTCAAGAAAAGAGCAGAAGTTTATTTATCTAAGTAAAATACTAAGTTCAAAAGGACAGATCAAAGACACAATACAGAGCAAAGTAGTGAACACTCTCCTGTGACTTCTTTATCCTCTTGAGGACATCGGGCTTTATGGGCTCTGTTCAGTGTTGGCATAACGCCAGGTCAAAGGAAGTCTGAGTCAAGTCGCCCTTAGCACTTTTTCCATTAAAGAGATGATACGGCTGCTTTCATGACAATAAAAGTGCTCTGGAACTGCATCTTTCAGAGGCCTTGCCCTGTATTCCCAGTATTACATGTGGAAGCATGCCACATGGCCTGAAATTATGCAAGCTAACAGGCCTTACACATTACGCAGGAATCACCATACACATACATCTCCAGGTTTGGGGCTTTGCAAGCATCCGTGGCAGTGTTCCATCACTTTAAGTAAATGCTCACACTGCATCTGATACTGCATAAAGCACTTTCATAAAGCTACTTTATATTCTGAATATAATGGTTGCCCTTATCAAGTCACCCTCAATTAACCTATCTACAGGGATGATACAAGTTCTTTCGAATAGTTCTTTCGAATAGACAAGACTTGCTTTTCCAGATGAAAAGACAAAAGTAAAGGTGACAAGATTCCTGGGGGCGCTGGTTGGTAAAGGACCCGCCTGCCAGTGCTGGAGACATAAAAGACTCAGGGTTGATCCCTGGGCTGGGAAGATCCCCTGGAGGAGGGCCTGGTGACACAGTTCAATATTCTTGCCTGGAAAATCCAGTGGAGAAAGGAGCCTGGTGGGCTACAGTCCATGGGGTCACAAAGAGTCATATACGGCTGAAGCAACTCAGCACGCATGCAAAATGGCAAGAGTGTGAGCAGGGCAAGATGTGGCTCCAGAATCTGCCTTCATTTTTTCTAAGCATTAGTAGAATATATATTTAAAATTATAACAGCCAGGGTGGAGTTACTTAATTCAAATGACTTCAAGGAATAAGGAAGAGCGACCGCAGGTACAGAGTTTCAAAAGGTGGGCTACTGCACTCACAAGCCACGCCGGCAGCTTCTTTTAGTGTGGGACTGGCATTGCCTCCTCAATATATATATAAGAAAGCTAATTAACACCTTAACACAGACTACAGCGAACTTTCCATGGCTAATTGCTTACATACTGTGTCCTGGTCCAACGGCAAGACACAGTTTTTAGATATTTCTGGCTTACTGTGAAACATCCACTGAGGAAGCCCAGAGTCTACCTAGCAATTTGTTAACACAGATGTCCTGGGGGACTCCCAACCTTGCATTTGACTCAGAAGAAAGGGTGGTTTGGTGGCCTCCTGACATTTGTAAATGGTTTGCAAATTATACACAATACTTAAATGCCAAACAATGGAGCTTTCTTTACTCACACTCTAGATTTACTACATAGGTTCTTACCTTCCTATGAAGAGTTATCTTTGTTGATGGCAGGAGATGGTGTGTACGATTATGTAACTTCATCATTAAAGGAAACAGACTTTTAATTTTAAATATATATATATTTTTTACAAATTATTATTTCTGTACTGCTTTTCCAGGGCTACATAATGAAGTGAGGCTTCCCAAGTGGTGCAGAGGTAAAGAATCCGCCTGCCAATGTAGGAGACTCAAGAGACACCGATTCAATCCCTGGGTCAGGAAGATTCCCAAAGGAGGAAACAGCAGTGGGGTCCAGGATTCCTGCCTGGAAAATTTCGTGGAGAGAGGAACCTGGAGAGCTACAGTCCATGGGTCACAAAAGTCAGACAAGACTGAGTGACTGAGCAAACACACACACACATACATAATAGTATCATAAATTGGGTGCCTGCTGCTGCTGCTGCTAAGTCGCTTCAGTCGTGTCTGACTCTGTGTGACCCCACAGATAGCAGCCCACGAGGCTCCTCTGTCCCTGGGATCCTCCAGGCAAGAACCCTGGAGTGGGTCGCCATTTCCTTCTCCAATGCATGCATGCATGCTAGTCGCTTCAGCTGTGTCTGATTCTGTGCGACCCCATGGACAGCAGCCCACCAGGCTCCTCTGTGCACAGGATTCTCTAGGCAAAAATACTGGAGTGGGTTGCCATTTCCTTCTCCAATCGGGTGGCTGAGGACAAGAGATTACTGACTCATGGTCCAGGCAGCAGAAACCCAACAACAAGGTATCAGAGGGCCAAGCTCTCACTGAAACTTAAAGAAAACTGCATTACCTAAGAATCTCCTCTGCTTCTGTCCCCAAGTTTCCCTCTTATGACAACTCTGCTCTTCCCTGGTAGCTCAGCTGGTAAAGAATCTGCCTCCAATGCAGAGGACCCTGTTCAACCCCTGGATTGGGAAGATCTCCTGGAGAAGGGATAGGCTACCCACTCCTGTATTCTTAGGCTTCCCTGGTGGTTCAGCTGGTAAAGAATCCACCTGCAATGCAAGAGACCTGGGTTTGATCCCTGGGTTGGGAAGATCCCTTGGAGGAGGACTTGGCAACCCAGTCCAGTATTCCTGCCTGGAGAATCCCCAAGGACAGAGGAGCCTGGCGGGGTCCAAGGGATCACAAAGAGTCAGACATGACTGAGCGACTAAACACAGCATCACAGCTGGACATAAGGATCTACCTGACTCCAATATGGTGTCTTCCTGGCTAATTATATATGCAATGACTTTATCGGCAAATAAGGTTACATTCTGAAACACTGGGAATTATGACTTCAGTCTATATTTTCTGGGGCGGGGGTGGGGGGGAGGCACAATTCAACCCATAATTTTTCTCTTATTTCTTTCACTTTTACCTATTTATAGAGCATGTGATGGGCTTCCCTGGTGGCCTAGTGGTAAAGAATCTGCCTGCCAATGCAGAAGACATGGATTCAATCCCTGGGTCAGGAAGATCTCCTGAAGAAGGAAATGGCTACCCCCTCACTCCAGTATTCTTGCCTGGGAAATCTCATGGACAGAGGAGCCCGGTAGGCTACAATACAGTCCATGGGGTTGCAAAGAGTTGGACACGACTTAGTGACTAAACAACAAAAACAAGGCACGTGGTATATGGCAAGTGCATGCATTCTCACGGGGACATCCAGTCAGCTAATCCCACACTGTGGCTATGGCCTATGGTTTCCTGAGTGTGAAGATTTACAAATGGCCTGGCAAATTCTTTCATTTTTAGTTCTACAATACTACTGGGATTTCACTACAAATCCAAGTTTCTATAGAAAACCTCAACCCCTCCCCCTCTCTTTTTTAGAATAGAAAATATTTGAATACTTGGTCTGACCACTCTATTTCCTATCCTTCAAGTTCTGTTGCACTTTCATTGTGGTGAACATTTTAGGACAATAGTGGTTATGAAGGAAGGGTGTGGGGAAGTGGGAAAGGATGCAACCTCACTTTTGGACCAGGGAAGTGACAAATTCAGCTCTACACTGGGTCATTAGAACACAGTTACTGTGGAGATATTCACTGATAATAATTCTTTCCTTATTTTCAGGAAATTTTTTCTGAAATGATAATATAGTCAGATGTATAGGATCAAAATAAATGTAATATGCTTATATTCTCTGACCTCTACTCACTGAAGATTAAATATAATTCTACTTTAAGACCTACATAAAGTTCTCTTCTTTAAAATTAGAAAACCTATTTCTCCTATGATATAGATTTTAATAAGTCTAATTTTGTAACCTAACAATGACTTTCCTGGCCAGTTGAATGTAACCCTTTTGCAAGGCACTGAAACTGTCTACACATTCATGAAAACCCTTGTGGTTTATGACTTAAGGTTAATAAAGTTAATTCAGAAGTAAAAAGAAAAAATGTTCTATTCATGAAAGGTTGGTTGGGCTAGAATTTACAGACTATGACAATCTGAGTATCATTGTAAAATGGACATATAATTCTTGGACCACTCTTAAGCAAACTAGATATTTGGTTATAATGGTGTCCTAGAAGTGATTTGGCGATGAGGGTGCTCTTGAAGATATTTCTGAGATCAAACAGAGATAAATCACATCCTTCAACTCAAACAGTCACCTTGAATTTAGTGGTTCCAGGTTACTTGCCTGGTCATTAATCAGGCTTATTCCCTTGTTCCTCATGTGGGGACATATTTCTTTTTCAGGACTCTTCTATGTATTTACAGATTTGGAGAAATTATAATTAAAATTCTCTTAATTTCTCTGTTATAAGAGAATGAAAGAGAAGTAAAGAATTAGATTAAGATTAAAGTAGAATATCATCTGAAGTAAACCTGGTTTGGAAGTCAGCTTTAGATCTGAGGCAAAAATAAATCTTTCTCTTCCTTTTCATTTGAATTGAATTAATGTTGCTAATGATTTGTAACCTTCTAGCTAAAAAAAGTCACTAGTGACTCTTTCAGTTTTTCAATTAAAGATTAAATATTAACAGTTTGTTCTTGCAAAAATATAAATTCAGTAAAATAAGACAGAAGAATTAAAGCTCTACTTAAATAGACATTTCTCCAAAGAAGACATACAGATGGTCAAAAAACACATGAAAAGATGCTCAACATCACTAATTATCAGAGAAGTGCAAATCAAAACTACAATGAGGAATCACCTCATACTGGTCAGAGTGGCCATTATCAAAAGTCTACAAACAATAAGTACTAGAGAGGGTGTGGGAGAAAGGAACCCTCCTACCCTGTTGGTGGAAATATAAATTGGTTGACCTCCTCTGGAGAAGAGTATGGAGGCTCTTAAAAAATTAAAAGTGGAACTATCACACAAGCCAGCAATCCCACTCCTGGATATATAATCGGAGAAAAATCATAATTTGAAGATACATAAACTCCAATATTCACTGCAGCCCTATTTGCAATAGCCAAGGCACGGAAGCAATCTAAATGTCCATCAAAAGAGGAATGGATAAGGAAGGTGTGATACCTATATACAAGGGAATATTATTAATATTCAGCCATAAAAAAGAACATGGACAGAGCAGCAATCTGGATGTACCTAGAGATTATCATACTAAATGAAGTAAGCCAGACAAAGAAAAATATCATATGATAGCACTCATATGAGGAATGTAATTTAAAAATATATATAAATAAACTTATATACAAAATAGAAACAGACTCATAGATTTCAAAAACAAACCATGGTTACCAAAGAGGAAAGGGGTGGGGAAAACATGAGTTATGAAACTTATGCAGTCTCAAGAAGCTGAATTCTCCCCTTGAGCCTGCAGAAAGGAATGCGCTCTTACCAAATACCTTTGATCTTAGTTCAGTGAGATACATTTGGGAATTCTGACCTCCAGAATAATAATATAATTTATTACTGTAAAATAATAAATGTGTACTGTTTTAGACAACTAAGTTTGTATTCCATGCTAAGAGGCAGGAAGCAGAAGAAAAAAAAGGCAAAATAGAAGATGTTTTAAATAGTTAACAATGGGCTTTTGAGAGGGGCATGCATAATCAGAAATCAAGGAAAAAAACTTTGCCGTCTTTCCAAAGCTAACCCCTCTCAAGTTGTTTCCACACCATCTACCAGGTATCAAAAACGGACTTAAGCATCCTAGGTTTTACTCTTTCCCCAACCCCCAGACACTGATTCGTCAGCAAGTCCTCTAAATTATATATCCAACAGCTTTTCTCCATTGACACTGTCATGATCCCAGCCCATATTCTCATGTGAGATGTTGATATCTTCTTCCAACTTTATTATTCATTCTACATATGGTGTCCCAAGTGTCTCAGGTATAATTTTAAAATCAGATGAAAGTCTAAACTATTAGGGAGATCTCTAGCCCCACAAATTATCGTAATACAGACTCAGGAATTTTGTATTTGTTGTTCCATATCTTAGAATGTGTTTTCAATTTTTGTTGCATATCTGACTCATTTTCATCTTTATTCTTTCTGTTAAGATGTCATATTTTCATGGAGGCCTCATATAAAAGTCCAAACTAAAGTATTTCACTAATAAAACTCTATGCCATATTCTTGTAGTATTCCTTTAGTTGTAGTTTTTACTATCTGAAATGTTCTCGTTTTTTAAATTGACTCATTTTTTACAGCTTCTAAAATATAATCCCAATGAAGATAAGCATGGTATCTGGTATCTGGCATTAGGTATCCAAAAAACTCAAAATTGTAAATATAATAATAAATCATTATTTTAGTGAAATTAAGAACTATCCTCTTAATCATCACGCAAGGCTATGTAATTTTCCCTATTAGTTTTTTGTCGCCTTGAATTTGAAATGGGAATTGAAGAGTGGACTATGAGGGGACTGATATATCAGAAAGGAATCAGAAGTCAGGACTTTGACAATTTTGAGAAAAACAAAGTGCAAGTACTGAAGGAATAGAGACTGAGATAAATGTAAGATAGGCTCTTGATAACATTTATATTTGAAATATTTTATTGTTCCCATACAAAGCATATTCCCAAATATTTCTTTCAGATGCGCTCCTCCATAGACTGATTTTCATATGATTAGTAGAAAATTATATTTATTTGGCTTGTTCAGAGGACAGGATAAGGATTCCTGAATAAGAAGTATTATATAGAGCCAATTTACTCAAAGAACTTAGACCAGAAATGGGGCAAGAGAGAAACTTTTTCATAGGAGGCAAGACTTCTCTTTAGTGTCTGAGGTATTTATACCTCAGACACTAAAATACCCCTAAGGTAATTTCATCACATTTTTTTTTTCACTTATTCATAATGTTTTATCAAGCTCACACTCTTAGAACTTCTCAGGCATTGTGGATAAAACCAATGAATTAGACACCAACTCCCTGCTGTTAACAATATTCACAGTCTAATGGGAAAATACAAACATCAAAGAAACACTTTGCTAGTTAAATACAGAACAATGAATGTACAGAACATGGAATTTAAAAAAAAATTGTACAGGATAGAGAGAACAGAGGAGAAGAAAGCATTTTTGAAGCTAAAAAAGAAATGGTCAAGTAGTAAAGGATTTAGAAGATCATAGTCTAATCCCACGTCTGTAGTGTATAAAACCAAAAGGCACTTTTTCACTTACCAGAATTACCCCAAGTTTCCAAGATTAACACTGCCAGATGCCTTGGCAATTGTGGGATGTGGGCAAGACTAAGATGAGTAATACTTTTGGAAAGTTTAAGAAGCTACAAGTGTCATACTCTCTCCCCTGATCCATTCAGGCTATGACTTTGCTTCCCCATCTTATTATAAGATGGGAGTAGTGGTCTCTGAGGACAGCTAAACAGACTATTGGAAATCAGGCATGGTGGAGAGTGGGGAACCATATGGAAAATGCAGAGATTAAGGAATGGTTGCATTCCTAACACTTGGAACCCCAGCTGTCTTTCCCCCCAGGTCATTGTAATACCAGAAAGAAACTGGAAAATTGTGTTCTGTGACATCTTTCAAGTAAAAAGTAGAGTGTTTCATTCAACATTGCTCAGTTAGAGCCCCGCTCTCCATTATACTATTCAGAGCTTTAAGTAAGTGTAATTAGTATACCAATCTTAAATGAGAGAAAAAGAATTCTCAAATCAGATAAGAATCTCATATATGAAAGATAGAGATTGAATCAAATAAACATCAATTTCTAGGAGACATAAACAATTTGAAAATAAAAGCCAAAATATATTTTGAATATCAACAGGGAAATAAAATATTTTTTAGAAAGAACAGGCATATATATATATGCATATAAATAGGTACATTATGAATATACATATACATACACTATACATCTGTATACAGAACATTTATAAAACTTAAGAAAATTAATAACCTAAGAGTGGTTTTAAAAACTCAAGATAATTGAAAGCAATGGGAATCTTCCAGAAAAGATAGAAAAACATAACTGTAAAAAATAAAGTTAAGGTGACTGGATGATCCACCCAGGCATGTCAACAGGTAAATAATGAGATCTCAAAAAGAGGAAACAAAAGGAAATAAATAAAATGAATTCATTAGGGAAACAGAATATTCAAGAACATTTCCAGAACAACAACAAAAAAGCATGTTTTCCTATGGATATATTTAACCTAATACTCCAACAAAAAAATGAAAATAAAAGCATACTATTTGGAAATTACTATGTATTCACTAACCTACATCTCTTTTGAACTAAAGTGGTTGTGATGCTATTGGGCTTTTTGTATTCTCTTCCGCTGGCTAGATAGATATAAATGATCCAGCAGAGAACTCCTCCAAGGACCAAGTGATTTTCAGAATGACAAGGTGAAAGGAGTCTGAAACACCATACAGAAGGACATACATGTTTGACGTCTTATACCTTCCAAACCGACTGCTAATCAGCTGGAAAGTAGCCTCTGTTGTGGGAGAAGGAAATGGCAACTCACTCCAGTGTTCTTGCCTGGAGAATCCCACGGACAGAGGAGCCTGGTGGGCTGCCGTCTATGAGGTCGCACGGCATCGGACACAACTGAAGTGACTTAGCAGCAGCAGCAGCAGCCTCTGTTGTGGTAAGCCACAGAGATTTGGAGCTGTTTGTTATAGAAGCTGCCCATGTGATTAATACAAAATGTAAACCCTCTTTTTCTAATGCAAACTGTGAAATCAGAAAAAGCTCCATTTAAACATAGAAATGATAATATGGGAAAAGCCTATCACCGAAACATTTTGAGAAGGTGATTTTATATCAACAAAATAGTCTGAGAGAATTGTATTGAACCCCAAATCATGAAAAGTTAGTGACCTGATTTTTCCAGGAAGCAGGCATTATTTTTTTTTTTTTTTCTAATTTGAAAAAAAAAAAAACAAGAATGCAAGACATTTTTCTCCCTAAGTTGACTGTAACCAACTATGGTGGAGGAACATTTCTACCATTGGTTAAATGGCACAGTGTATGGGAAAATGTGTACAGCATCCTTTTCAAAATTTATAAGTAATCAATAAAAACTTAGTACTTACTATTATGTCGCTTTTAATAAGCCTCATAAATGTAATATGTCACATTTTAAAGCTTCCTCTACTTTAACTTGTGTTTTATGTTCAGTTCTCTGAGAGGATCCTGGGCACAATGGAGCCTTTTCCCAGTAACCTGTGGAGTAATACATGCTTTTCACAAAGAGAAAATCAGGGGCAATTCTGTTTGTTTCTTTAACAGTCCCCCCAGCACCCTGACATCATAGGCATAAAACCCACTCTTAGAGACAGAAGGCCATTCCAACTCTATTGTGTTTACTTTTCTTTTTTGCAACGCTGTTTCAAAAGTAATGCTGACAAAAATAACTTGGGGGAGTAGAAAGAAAGCTTAATTAGTTGAAAGGAAAAACAACACATCAAAGTCTACACCCCTGAGCTAAAATGCAAAACAATGTTATTGTTCTTACCAGAAATCCTTTCTTGGCTTTCAATATGTGAAAGTGTGGAGGAGATTAATGACCCTTTAGTTGAAAGACTCCAGCAGAAAGTATCTGTAAATCATTTGCTGGTTTCGAGAAAATACCCCGAGAAAATTTCATTAGATGTTCTATTTCAATCATAGTATTCCACTTTTTCTTCAGCCTTTTCTTTCCAGTGTTGCTAGGCTTATAATCAATGAGGACATGCTAATTACGTTGCTCTCCAAGGTGGAGGCAACAGCACAAGCCCTGTCTACAAAATCCCTTTTTTGTAGCGATTGCCAGACCAACAGACTCATTCCCACAACTAATTTGGTGCACTTAGGAAAATACTATCTTTTGTTCTTTCATCTTGGTTGCAGACATAAAAATGTACAGAAATGATTTCAAATGTTAAAAACTAGGAATCATCTGTCTTCTAAATCCTAAGACATTTCATTAGGTTAGTTATCTTTCACTTTAAAATCATTGCTTTTTTCCCCCCGCTATATATTTTGTTCTCCTCTTTTTGTTTTAACTGATTTTCTTGGGAGTATGTGGATTATTAAATTTCTTTGGTGACTTTTATGACTATTCAACACAGATCTCACATATTGGCATTCAGTGATTATTAAGTAAAGGCTGCATTTTGGGACAAAAATCGAAAGATAATCAGCTTACAGAGAAACCAGATATAATGAATATCAACACCAAATGTGAAAGCCTTACCATTTCCATACAGGGTGTGAAAACAGTTGTTTTCTGTTTGTTTGTTTTTTAAATTAATAGACAGGGGAGCAGAAATTTCTATTGAAAAACAAGAATGTCCTTAAAAAATAAGCAAGAGAATTGCAAAGAATATGGAAATCAACAACTTCTACTTAGAGAAAACTTTTCATTGAGAGATTATTTGTACTGGTAGTTCTGTGAATTTGTTTGCTAGAGAACTTTGCCTTTTCTGGAACTCAAAAGTGTCAGTTACATGTTCCTAAATTATTCATATCACTGGGTCACATATTTCAGTTATTAAAAAACAAAACAAACAAACAAAGAAAACAAAAAAGACACAGGCCACCATGACAGACTAAAATGTTCTTGTCAAAATAATTCCCTTGCCCCTCGGCCTAAACCATGAAATTCCAATGAACACAAATATATTTCTTTAAAGTTGGTCTACCAGGTAAAAACAAGAAAAATATTGACTTTTTTATCTAAAGAAAAGGAGTAGTTAAATATATATTTAAATGTATTTGATGTAGAACCACAACATAATATTATGATTCATGAACATTTGAAAATCAAAAAATGTTGATTTTAGTAATGCATCATCCAGATTAACATTTTGATAAAAAGAGATATAAAGTATTTAATATATAAAAATCTCTATTTTATATTTTCTTTGAGAAATACTTTTTTCTATCACATACCAAAACTTTAAAATATTTTATTCTTGCTTGTAACATGTAGTGCTCAATATATGTGAATTGCTCATCATAAGATTTGACACAAAATCATATTTCATATATGATGGCAAGAGGAAAAGAGGGCAACAGAGGATGAGATGTTTGAATGGCATAATTTACGCAATGGACTTGAGTTTGAGCAAACTCTGGAAGATGGTAAAGGACAGGGAAGCCTGGTGTGCTGCAGTCCATGGGGTCACAGAGAGTTGGACATGATTTAGTGACTGAACAACAAATACTCACTATTGAGCTTATCAATTATTCATTAATTATATATTATGCATACAAAATATTTTGTGTGTAAAAGTTTAAAATGGATGCAGCAAGTTCCTTGAGGGCAGGGACCCTCTCTATCATTCTCACTATATTTCCTGTCTGTAAAATACCTTGCATCTATTAGACACTCATTATGGGCTCCAAAACCACTGCAGATGGTGATTGCAGCCATGAAATTAAAAGACACTTACTCCTTGGAAGGAAAGTTATGACCAACCTAGACAGCATATTGAAAAGCAGAGACATTACTTCGCCAACAAAGGTCCGTCTGGTCAAGGCTATGGTTTTTCCAGTGGTGATGTATGGGTGTGAGAGTTGGACTATAAAGAAAGCTGAGTGCTGAAAAATTGATGCTTTTGAACTGTGGTGTTGGAGAAGACTCTTGAGAGTCCCTTGGACTACAAGGAGACCCAACCAGTCCATCCTAAAGGGGATCAGTCCTGGGTGTTCATTGGAAGGACTGTTGCTGAAGCTGAAACTCCAATACTTTGGCCACCTCATGCGAAGAGCTCACTCATTTGAAAAGACCCTGATGCTGGGAGGGATTGAAGGTGGGAGGAGAAGGGGACGACAGAGGGTGAGATGGTTGGATGGCATCACTGACTCAATGGACATGGGTTTGGGTGGACTCTGGGAGTTGGTGATGGACAGGGAGGCCTGGCCTGCTGCGGTTCATGGGGTTGCAAAGTGTTGGACACAACTGAGCGACTGAACTGAACTGATGTGAAGAATTAGTGATAAGAAAATCATGAATAAGTGAAAGATGATATTGCTCATAAAATCTCAGAAAGATGGAGAAATGATTTATTATTTGCTCCTCCTTCAGCATATTATGGGCTTCCCTGGCAGCTCAGATGGTAAACAATCTGCCTGCAATGCAGGAGACCCCGGTTCAATCTCTGGGTCAGGAAGATCTTCTAGAGAAAGAAATGGCCACCCACCCACTGCAGTATTCACACCTGGAGAATTCCGTGGACAGAGGAGCCTGGCAGGCTACAGTCCATAGGGTCCCAAAGGGTCGGACATGACTAAGCCACTAAGATAGGCAGCACATTACAAGCATCCAAAGCAGAAACATCCTTATTGTATAAACAGAATAACACCTTGAGTCTTTTTTTCAGCACAAGGTAGGATCAGGAACAGAGATCTGTATAATATCCCCATAGTTAATTCACTTTTTAAATTCCATGACCTCACAGTTGTTATAGTATCTTAATAATTAATACGTTTTGTGAAACGCTTCATAAATATTTTATTCATAATTAAAATAGGGCGGCAAAAGAAGCCTTTCATAATAATAGGCTCAATTTTCCAACGTTTTAAGTTTTTTTTTCTGGGGATCACCGGCAGGTGAAATCTGGGGCTGCGTCTGTGTGGAGGGAAGGTGGTGTTCTCCCAGAAGCAAACAGGATGCAGTCTGTGCTGAGTGGCTCTGGGCTGTGTGGGGGTGGGGGGTGTAAGTGTCATCATGAAGGGGGGGCAGGGAGGGGATTCTCCAGATGCTCTGAGGAAGGAGAGTGGCTCAGAGAAGGGAGGTATCAGGCCCCTGTTGTTGCCATAGCCCCTCTTCCCAGAAGACGCCCAAACCTCCCAGGACCCTGGGAATTCTACGGGGTCAGCAGGGGCATCGGGGCACCCTTGCCCCTGACTCTGCTGTGAGATGTCGGGCTCACACCACTTATCAAGCAAACCCTGATCCTGGTCATGCCTGGGCCCCACCCTGGAGGCACAGTGAGCAGCACCTTACCCTGGGGCTTATGTATGGGGAGAGATCGTTACTTTCTATGTTTTGGGTTTTGTTTTCGTTTTTGCTTTTTTGGTTAGTATTTTTGTATTTGTTCCATAGTCTAAGGGAGAAATTGCAGGAGTTTTATTTTTTATATATGGCATGTGGCCTCTCCATGGAACACTACCGTTTCCCCTTCCACTTTAAATATTCAACATATCCAAACGAATGGTTGAAATACCATCTATTCTTCTGAAATAAAAATCAACAAGCTCGTGATTTTTTTTTCTTTTTTAATTTATTTTTTAGTTTAATTGGAGGCTAATTACTTTACAATATTGTGGTGGTTTTTGCCATACATTGACGTGAATCAGCCATGGGTGTACATGGGTCCATCCTGAACCCCCCTCCCACCTCCCACTCATCCCATCTCTCAGGGTCATCCCAGTGCACTGGCCCTGAGCGCCCTGTCTCTTGCATGGAACCTGGACTGGAGATCTATTTCACATATGGTAATATACATGTTTCAGTGCTGTACTTTCAAATTTTTAGTGAACATTTTTTTTTTTTAAATTATTTGCCACTTTGCTTCCTGAAGGGCTTCCCTGTTGGCTCAGGAGTAAAGAATCCACCTGCCAATGCAGGAGATGCAGGTTCGATCCCTGGGTCAGGAAGATCACCTGGAGAAGGAAATGGCAACTCACTCTACTCTTATTCTTGCCTGGGAAAGCCCATGGACAGAGGAACCTTGTGGGCTATTGTTCACGGGATCACAGAGTCGGACATGACGTGGCGATTAAACAACAGCATGCTTCTTGAGGATCAAGGAGGGGCTAGAAAGTGGTTGAAAATAATTTACTCAAGAATTTGAGGGTTTGTAAGCCTTTTCTATACACATCATATTGTTTATCATCATAAAACCTCCTGTGTATTTAAAGCAAGTATCTACTTATTAACCATATTGGTTTCATGATATACACACTTTAGGTTTATTGCCCTATTTTGGCAAGTGGATGCTTTCAAGGGTGATGCAGCTGAATCACAGTTCTGTTTCCTGTCTCTTCTGGGTCTAGTCTAACAGAAAATGGGACATTAAGTCAAAAGGGAAAAGTTTAGTACAAGTCTAGATTTATTATAGCTGGGTGATGCTATGTGTGAATTTTGCAGAAGTAAGTGCAGACAAATCAAGCATGCTGAAATATCCAACACTGTTAGCCAGAATAGAAGTAAATAGCTAAAGAAAGTCATCATAAAGGTGACTTTGATTTTCAATACATATTTCTTAAGGAATACATTTTTCTTGCAGTTGCTCAAGGCCTGATGTACAAAGACACCTGCTAGACCGTCTGCAGTGAAATTCCTGCTGGTTCTTTCCTGGAGAACAGATTCACATCTTGACCAAGACCAGGAAATTAACTTTAAAAGGCTAAATTTAACAGGCATTTAACTGTCACTGCTTCCAAAAAGGAAATGTGTGAAATAAATTATAAAGACCCAGATTTTGAAAGCCAATTCCAAATTTTAGCAAGGAATTCAGAATTCAGGGATGAATAAGGCACAGCTCTTTCCTTCCTGAATTAATGTTCATTCTGGTGAGAAGACAAACACTTGCACAAGAATTTAGAACTAAATGTGACAAACTCTATCAAATATGGTAAAAGCAATGGACTGGGGAAGTAGATGGAAGACAGAGATTAATTTTGACAGGAGAACTGCAAAACTTCCAGGAGACGGAGATTGAGTTAGGCTTTAAAGAGTGAATTTAAGAGTACTTTCCTTGGTGTGAGCATAGAGTTAAAATTCAAGGCAATGGAAACAGGATAACTTTTTAAAAATCAGGGAAAGTCTTCTTTATTTTAAACTTTAAAGAGTCAGAATTTAATACCTGGAAAGGATATTAAAGTTCATTTACTTTATGAGTCTTCAAATCACATTTCTTATTACTCTAAGTATAATAGTGCTCCTAGAGGTGAAGATAAAAAGGAAAATATTTTGTTGCAAAAATTAGTTTTCAGTGCCAGTGGTCATTTCTAATTGTTCAGTTTACCAAAAAGCTTCTTAGAAGTGGCATGCAGTATCCATTCAGAAATAATTTTGCCTGAAAGACAAGATTTAGGAGTCTTGACTTCTATTCTAATAAACTTTGCCTTATTTTACTACTACCATATATCTGTAACTGAGTCCAAGCTCACTTTGCTCGCTGCATGACAGCCCAATGATTTGGAGACAAGGTGTTGAGGCAAGGAATATGACTTGATTCAGAAACCTGGCCAACTGAGATGATGACAATCTAATATCTCAAAAGAACCATCTTATCATAGTCTGGACACCAGGTCCTTTTATAAAAGGGAGATGGGGGAAGGTGAAGAAGTAAAGTAAAAAAAAGAAAAAAAATCCATTAATCTCACAAATACCGCCTGGAATGGCTAGCCTCAGGGAGGGGGTGTGTTAATTTCTTCCTTCCTGTAACAGTGGCAGGCTTTATTTTGGGGGGCTCCAAAGTCACTGCAGATGGTGACTGCATCCATGAAATTAAAAGATGCTTGCTCCTTGGAAGAAAAGTTATGACCAACCTAGACAGCATATTAAAAAGCAGAGACATTACTTTGCCAAGAAAGATCCATCTAGTCAAGGCTATGGTTTTTCCAGTAGTCATGTATGGATATGAGAGTTGGACTATAAAGAAAACTGAGTGCTGAAGAATTGATGCTTTTGAACTGTGGTGTTGGAGAAGACTCTTGAGAGTCTCTTGGACTGCAAGGAGATCCAACCAGTCCATCCTAAAGGAAATCAGCCCTGAATATTCATTGGAAGGACTGATGTTGAAGCTGAAACTCCAATATTTTGGCCACCTGATGTGAAGAACTGACTCATTTAAAAAGACCCTGATGCTGGAAATGATTGAAGGTGGGAGGAGAAGGGGACGACAGAGGATGAGATGGTTGGATGGCATCACTGACTCAATGGTCATGAATTTGAGTAAACTCCGGGAGTTGGTGTTGGACAGGGAGGCCTGGCAGGCTGTAGTCCATGGGGTCGCAAAGAGTAGGACACGACTGAGTGACTCAACTGAACTGAACTGAACTGTATGCTAGGAACTGGTTCTGTTCCCAGTGAATTTAAGATTCTTTCTTTGTTGTGAAAGAATCAGGAGATGAAGCAGAGAGGTTAAGAAACTAGAATCAATTTAAGCAAAAATAGGCTCTCAGAGGGAGAGCAGGCTGCAGGTGAGGAGCTGCTTCCCTGAGTTTCTTTGGCAAGCTGGTCATGAGGGGCATACAAATGGAGTGGTGGAATATTCACTGGGGAGGGAGGAGTTGGGGGTCATCTTCCCTTATTTTCATCCCAGCTCCACTTTCCCGAGGGGAGGAGGGAATTTTGTCCTTATTTAGCTTAGATCAGAAATGTCATAGCATTGGTGCACGATGGGTACTTCTAATCTATAAAGCTGATCTTGTAATGAGATCATAATGAGCAAAAGATGACCTTTGAACACATGAGGTTCCCACCTTTCCCCACTTTTCTTTGCTACTGGGACCTCTATTGCCCAAAAAAGTGTGGTTTCTTGTCAGTCTGAAGGCTCCTGCTTTCCTTTGCCTGCCTGTGGACCCCTGCTGTTTATAAACTGCCTAATTTCCTGCCACCTGGCCCCTGACCCCATTTCTATGTTCATCCCTAGCTACCTGCTGGTGGTAACATCTCTATACATGAGAAATACAGAAGGAAACAGCCCAACTGAATCCTAGCTTCCACTGAAAGAATTTTTAGTAACTTATTATTGTTAATATTTATATCATCATCATTATCATCCACGCAAATAGCCCAAATGTGTTTATAATCAAGAGAAGCAAAAGAAAGACAGTAGTACTGGCCATTAGTACTTGGTTCAGTACTAGTTTAGTACTGGTACTAAACTGTCAATGTTTAAATCTAATCTGTATTCATTATTGCCTGAATGACAACAGGCTACCTACCTAATATGTCTGTGCCTCAATTTTCTCATTTGTAAAACTCGCTAACTGGGATCCTGAATTCATACTGTTGTTTTGAAGGGTTAAACGAGACAATATGTGTAAAGATCTTAGAACACCGTTTGAAATGTAGCCAGGAGTCATTATTATTTTCTTTGCCATAATACATTTTTAAACTTATTTTTGTTGCTATACTGCACTGCCATATGCCTTTTTTAGTCTTTGATTTTTAGCTTCTTTACTCATGTAAAGTTGACATATAAGAACTACATACATGTCAAGTTTACAATTTGATAAGTTTTGGGATAAGTATACCTCAGTAGAATCTTTCACCACAATAAGATAATGATAAAAATTTCCTCGTGTCCCTTTATAATTTTCTTCCATTCTTCCCATCCACTACTTGTTCCTAGGCAACCACTAGAAATTACATTTGCATTTTCTGGGGTTTTCTTTTTTATCTGACTTCTTTCACTCAGCATAATTATGTTGAGATTCATTTATGTTGCAGCATGTAGCAGTTTGTTCCTCTATACTGCTCGAAGTAGTCTATTGTACCAATTATGCCATAATTTGTTTATACATACACCTGTTGATAGACAATTATGCTATTTCCAGTTTTTAGCTAAGGCAAATAAAGCTACAATGAACATTCATGTATGAGTCTTTGTAAGTACATTATAATATTGAACAACTTTTCATGTGCTTGCATGCCATCCATGTATCTTCTTTTATGAAGTGTCAGATATAAACTTTTGTGCACTTCTTTATTGAGTTTTTCCTTATTGTTCAGCTTCGGGAGTTCTTTATATATTCCAGATACAATTGCTTCATGAACTGCAAATTTCTTTCCAGTCTCTGACTTCTCTGTTCATTATCTTGAGAGTCTTTCAAAGAGTGGCCATTTATAGTTTTGATGCAGTCCAATTTCTTAATATTTTCAATATTTTCCTTAAAGAAACATAATTTTTGTGCCAGATCTAGGAAACTCAGGGTCATAATTTCTCTATACTCTTTTCCCTAATATTATTGTTTTAGGTTATACATTTAGATTTATGATCTTTTGAAAAAATTTTTTTGTGTATTTATTTTTGGCTGCACCGAGTCTTTATTGCTTTGCACAAACTTTCTCTCGTTGTGGTGAGCAGAGGCTACTCTTCATTACAGTGCGTGGGCTTCTCATTGCCGTGGCTCCTCCCGCGGTGAAGCACAGGCTCTGGACACGCAAGCTTCAGTGGCTTCGGGCTCAGCAGTTGTGGCGTGTGGGATTAGTTGCTCCACGGCATACAAAATCTTCCCAGATCAGGGATCAAATCCATTTCCCCTGAATTGGCAGGTAGATTCTTATCCACTGTACTATCAGGGAAGTCCCTATGGTACACCTTAAGTTAATTTTTCTTTATGTGTTAAGGTATAGATCAAATTTCATTTTTCTTTGCACAAAGATATCCTCTTTTAAAATCAGCATTAGTCCATTGAATTACATTTGCTGATTTGTCAAAATCAGTTAATCTTTTCTGTTTAGGTATATTTCTGGACTAATGGTTTTGTTCTGTTAGACCAATACAATACTGTCTTAAAACTATAGCTTTCTAAACTCTTGAAATCAGGTAGTATTAGTCCTGAAACTTTGCATCTTTTTTTCAAAACTGATTTGAATACACCGAGCTCTTTGCATTTCCATATGAAATTTAGAATCAGCTTGACAATTTTCCACAAAAGAAAAAAAAAATCTCCTGGGATTTTGATTTGTTTGATTTGTTTGAGAACCTTAACAATATCAAGTGTTCTGACCCATGGCCACAGTGTATCTCTCCATTATTTTCGATGTTCTTTGATTTTTCTCAAAAATGATTTTTAGTATTCATGATATCAATCTTATACATATTTCACCAAATATATCTTAAGGGCTTTGTATTTTGTGAAGTCACAGTATCCAGTGTATTTTTATTTTGATTTCTGATTATATTGCCAGTTTATAGAAATATAATTTTTTAAATTGATCTGGTAGAATGCAGACTAGCTAAACTCATTAATTCTAGTAAGTTTTGTGGAGAATTCTACAGAGTTTTCTACACAAATGATCATGTCTTCTAGAAATAAGGAGTTTTATTAGTTTTTTCCAATCTGGATAACTTTCACTGCCTTTTCTTGGCTTATTTCACTGCCTAAAATCTCAGATAATGTTGCAAAGAAATGAGGATCTTTGGAGGAAAGCATTTAGTGTTTCACCATTAAGTTTTCCATTAGAACTAGGTTTTTCATAGATTCATATTATAAAGTTGAGGGAGGTCCCTTCCATTTGTGGGTCACTGAGTTTTATCATGATTGGCTTTTAGATTTTGTCAGATTCTTTTTATACACCTACTTATATGCTTTCTATTATCATTTTAGTGTCAATAAAGTGGGTTATATCAGTCAATTTTTAAATTTTAAGGCAGCCTTGAATTCCTGAAATAGACTCTGCTTAAATATTGCTGGATTCATTTTACTAAATTTTGTTAAAGATTTTTATATCTACATCCATGAGAATATTGTTCCACAGTTTTTTGGTTTTGCATTTGTTTTCTTATAATGCCTTTGTTAGATTGGAAAGCATCTCCTCCTTGTTAAACCTGTGGAAAATTTGTACAGTATTGGTACTAATTATATTTTTTGGCCTTCATGGAATTCATTAGTGAAACCATTTAGGAGTGTTTTCTTCGACTCACCTTTTTAATCTTCAGTGACCTTTAATAGTTAGTCAAGGAATGTGTCTATTTCATCTACACTGTCAAATTATTGCAATAAATTCATTCATAATATTCTGTTTATCCTTTGAAAGTCTGCAGAATCCAGCGACGTCGCAGCTCTAATTTCTGGCATTGGTGATTTCTGGCTTTTTTTTCTTGATCTGGCAACCTATATACTTACCAATTTTACAATCTCAGAAACCACTTTTTTGCTGCATTGATATTTTCTGTTGATTTTATATTATTATGGAGAAACCTCTTGCGATTCCCTTGGACAGCAAGGAGATCAAACAAATTAATATGGAAATCAACCTTGAATATTCATTGGAAGGACTGATGCTAAAGCTGAAGCTCCAATACTTTGGCCATCTAATGCCACTCATTGGAAAAGACCCTGCTGGTGGGAAAGATTGAGGGCAAGAGGAGAAGGGGATGACGGCAGATGAGATGGTTGGATGGCATCATCAACTCAATAGACATGAGTTTGTGCAAACTTCGGGAGATAGTGAAGGATAAGGAAGCCTGGCATGTTCTATCATAGAAGGGGAAAAGTTTTGATAGAGAAGGAACCTGATGGTTTGTTTTAATTCAGTGACCACAGACGTCCATGAAATATGCCTGCCGGAAGCTTTATGTCCAATTACAGGCATACTGCTTGGTTATCTTAAATCTTCAAACTCCAGTATAAAAAGTAAGAAGAGTTTGCTCTCCACCTGAAAAATTAGTTTTATTTCTCTAGATGCTTACCAAATGTCCTACATGTAATAACAGAAAGATTATTAAATAGCATGGAAATGATGGAAACCTGTGTGTTTGCTTCTTTAAGTTTGGGACAGTTGCATCATGAATACTCACTGAACACTGTAAATAAGTTGCAGAAAATGACTGGGGCCACTTTGAATAGAAATTCATGATATTTGAACTTATTTTCATATTTTAAGATAAAATAAATTCATTTATCATGTTTATTCTGATAGCATTTTCCTAAAATTTGGTAAGCAACAGGAACTTAAGAGTTGAGCTCATTTTTTACAATAAAGAGTTATAATTTTCAGGATCCCTTCTTTATCCATTTAGCACATTTGTTTCCATCTTTTACATACAAGGCAGTGTATTTCTTATTTTGTGTACCAACAGGATAAGCTTGGTTGCACTCTGGTAACAACTCCATAACCTCAACAGACACTTATTTTTCTCTCATGTTACATCATTATTGCCTGGTTTTTAGAATTCAGCTCCCTCTCTTTCTTACTCTGGGATTAGTCTGACCCTCTGAAGTATTCCAAGTTGCTTTGCAGAAAGAAAGAATGTGGTGAGTCACACACTGACTCTTAAGGCTTTACTCCGAAGTAATAACTGTCTCTTCCATTAATTTCTTTCAATTTAAAAAAAAAATTATACAATTAAAAAAAAATCTGTGCCAAAGCATATGGAATTTAGTCACCTGACCAAAGATTGAACCCACTTCCTCTGCAGTGGAAGTGCAGAGTCTTATTCACTGGACCTCCAGGGATGTCTCTATAAAATTTTTAAAGGTTACTTTTCACTTACAGTTATAACAAAATATTGTCAATATTCCCCGTGTTGTCTGGCACATCCTTGAGCCCATCTTCCACACAATAGTTTGTATCTCCCACTTCCCTACCCCTTATATTGCCCCTCCCCTCTGCCCCACTGGTATTCACTAATTTGTTCTCTATCTGTGAGACTACTTGCTTTTTGATATACATAGTTTATTTTTAAGAGTCTAGTTATAAGTGATATCATACAGTATTTGCCTTTCTCCGTCTGACTTATTTCACTTAGCATAATGTTGACAAACTCACATGACCCTAATTGCAAGGGTTAGTGAAGAGTCACTCTGCCATGATTACATAAGCAAAACTGGAACTACTTAGTAAATTGTACTAATGTCTACTTCTTTTTTTTTTTTGAAGGAAAAACAAGTTTGAGTTTAAATGGATACACACACTGCAAAAATAGATACAAGTGACCCTTATAGTAACAGACTCACAGAATATTTGGCATAATAAAGAAGTTATTCTGAGTAGGATCATTTTGGAAGGCTGCATGAATATGGAGTACAAGTTGAATCTGCAAGGACAGAAAGTAACAGTAGAGGTACATGAGTCATCTACGCTAAAGAAAGCACACAATCACAGTGAAATGGAGCATAGACCAGAATCCAGTGAGGATGGACAAAATAAATTGTGAGATTGTTGATGCTTTTGAACTGTGGTGTTGAAGACTCCTGAGAGTCCCTTGGACTGCAAGGAGATCAAACCAGTCAATCCTAAAGGAAACCAGCCCTGGATATTCATTGGAGGGACTGATGGTGAAGCTGAAACTCCAATACTTTGGCCACCTGATGCAAAGAACTGATGAAAAGACCCTGATGCTGGGAAAGATTGAAGGCAGGAGTTGAAGGGGATGACAGAGGATGAGATGGTTGGATGGCATCACCAATGCTATGGACATGAGTTTGAGTAACCTCCGGGAGCTGGTGATGGATAGGAAAGCCTGGCGTGCTTGTCTGTGAGGTTCTAAAGAGTCAGACACGACTGAACTGAACTGAACTGAAACTGAGAAGCCAAGCAGCAGTAATTAAGATGAAGGGCAATGGCATAAAGAGAAAGTATATCATGCAGTTTTGTCTGAATTTGGCCAATAGCAGATGGGGAAGTAAGCAAAAGGTAACAATTTCATTGACAAAATTATGATTATGGCTTAGGGAAGTATTCAGAAATGATAATGTATGGAACCCTAGTTCAGTAACATGGTAACTGTTACACTGTGAAAAAAATCACCCATAGTCAAGTGACATTGTAAAGTATCACGCCTAAGATATTCCTCCTAATTTCACCATAAATATTTGTCCATTAAGGTTATGGGAATACTTACAATAAAAATGTTTAACTCATCAGTTCCAACTCAATACTTTTTGTTTTTTGGTAAAGAACATTCACTAACAGATCATATACACAGTGAAAACAGTTTAGATGTTCTAATTTGGTATTGAGTTAAGACATTCTACTCTGTGACTAAGAGTGGTTGGTTTAATACAGTTACACAAATGATGTACCAAGTTCCAAGGGAGAAATATGAACACTAAATGTGTGCTGACTACATGCCATAGTCTTTATTAATTCATAAGTCAATTCAGTATATTGCAAAGTTTTAGGGTTCTCATTATGGGCTATCACTTTAAAATTAGAAAATCCAAGAAATTATTTTTAATCTATATTAATCTTATCACATGTTCTAGAAATAGAATATTGAAATAGGTTTATAAAATCAGCCTATTACCTTGCCATTTGTGTTTACTTAGAAGAAAATGAAAAAAAAAAAGTGAATTTTGACATTGCTTTTTAATACCTAAGTTTAAATATATATTAGCTCTGTAATTAGAAAATGAATAACTTGGGATCTTTCTAATTCAACAGTTTATTTTTTTCCTTCCCCTATCTAATCTTAGTATTGTTGTTGTTATTGGTTTGCTTTTTCTATAGAAATTTGAGGGTGACAGGCTGAACTGTGTTTCTAACTGGCAAGATTTCGGTTATCAGAGAAAAAAAACAACTGCATTTATCAAAATTAACAAAACTAAAAAAAATCTAAGGTGTCTTTTCTGATACAAACTCACATATATCAAGTGATCTACTAGGGGTTGAATGATTAATTCATTTACTCATAAATGAGTATCTCTTGTGTTTAAGTATAGAGGAGAATCTTTTTATTTTCAAATTTATCCTCTGCTATGTCATAGAAGGTAAAATACATTAGTGAAAATATAATCTTTCTTGTTTTCATATATATGACATATATATACATTTAAATTATTCATTATAAGCTTTAAATAGACCAACTCAAAAGGGTTATAAGTGACACATAAATTCATCATTTATTTATGAAAAGATTCAACTTATCATAAATTTATGAGAAAAACATTAAAGTAGAAAATCCAACTATAGCTAATTAATTTCTTTCATGACAACACTTCTTTTCTGCAGATTTCATTGGATCTTCTAGATGTTACTATTTTTTTTATTTATTAACTGAAGTTCAGGTTGACTCAATAAACATCCAGTTGGATTTATAATTCCTTGTGGCCATGAACTGAGTCTCCATGCTTCAATACCCACTAGATACACTTTCCCCGTGTTAATAATTCTCACCTTGACCATGTATCCAGAGGAGGACAGTAGGACTGGATAGACTGAAATGTCGTCCTGCTCACCATCTTCCCTTCCATTCCTTCTTGCACCAGCATTTGTGTTTTACTTCGTTCTTCTCTTTCATTTTATAATTTTAATTGTCCAGTGAAATGTATGTGATACACTAAATAATATTGTGACTGGGTATAAATAACTCTTGGAGGGGAAAACATCAAATATGAGTGTTATCACATAAAGTGATAGTCTCTTTAGTGCTTGTCTCTCTCGTATCTTGTATACTTGATACTCCTGTGAAGCTGTGTGATAATAATGTGCAGGCTCAGTCATGGTCAACTCTTTGCGACCCCACGGTCTAGCCCAGCAGACTCCTCGGATGGCATTTTCCGGGCAAGAATACTGGAGTGGGTTGCCACAAGTATATTATTTGACTCTGACTCAATAAAATGTGTCCCAAGTGAAAGAATTAAAAAATTATTTAGGAAACATGTAAGTGTATCAGCATACACTCATACAATACACACGTATCAGTGTTCTTCATGACACCTTATATAGTAGCATATTTCTATTTATGGAAATATTAGATCTATCTAATAAATTGTATTTAAATATACATAAGACACAAACATATAAAATATATAATAAAATTAAAAATATGTGATTCATATCACATAAGGCCAAAAATAAAAGCATACCCCCTTGAAATTAAAATGTTGAGATCTGAAAGACAATATATGCACCACAAAGATGGCAGTTTTCAGCATCTAATTAGCCTTCTAATTTGGAACACTCTGTAATTGGGTCTCCTCTGTTATGGGAGTAAAATTGAAAACAGTGTATATTCCCTACATTTATATTCCTAAATTGTCACACATAATGTTTTTTTGGGGAACTTCTGCAGGTAATTGACTTGTAATTTTTATGTTATTGCCATATATTTCTGCCTTGGAGTCTCTTTATAATCCATGTCTACTGCAAATTCTTCATTTCAAGGACTATAGAATGTGTAACATGAACTCACTTATGTAGCTTCACGGAAATAGTATCATCTAGAAAGAAGTCACTTTGTGTATCAATTAATAAAACATTTTAGAACATCTTCTTATGGTCCATGACCCTGATTTTTTATTATAAACTCACTATAAAATTATGGAATATGTTGAAATAAAAATAAAATATGTAATCACTTTAATTTCTTAAGACATTTATATATTCTGCATTGATATGTCTATAATTTCTTCATATTTTTGAATACAACATTTTTAAGAAACTGAGAAATCTGAGAGATGAATCCTATTCTTTGAGGACCATAAATGAGAAAATAAAAAGCTCCTGAAGTTTGTGGATTTACTAAGTGTCAAATTGAATATAACTTGCAATTATGCCTTCAGTAACAGAACATTTGAGATTTGAGTATTTATGCTACCAAATAACAGGTAATGGTAATAATTCAGAGCATTTGACTAATAATAATGGGTGAATAGGAGCCTGGAACAGAAAGTATCTAGAAATGATGTATCAGTTAAAGAAGGGACAATATATTACAGAAACAAACAAACAAACAAAACAACACTAAGTTAATCCTTACAAAATCATTAACTGTTTCTCACCCAAATATCCAATGGATGCTTGGTTGGTTCAGCTCCGCAAAATCAAGAATGATCCAGAAAAATGAAGCCTGCAGTGTTTTTTGTGTCAATCCACTCTCTATAAAGATGAGGTCCCTTTGGTCCTTTGGTCACTGCTCAGGGAAAGAGGTAGAAAGAAAGTCTTATAATTAAAAGATTTAGCCTAGAAGTAAAGGTATAGCACTCCACTTATACCACTCTGACAAGAATAAGGTCTTAATGCTCTATCTTACTGAAAAATTATTAGAAAATCTTGTTTTTTTCCTGTGAGCTCAAAAGGAGATCCGAATGATATTGAGCACTCAATCTCTCTACCACAGATAGATAGAATGAGTGCTCAATATTTCCACCATTGTAGCTGACTAAATATGACAACTCTATCAATTAGAATTGTTTCTTTGGTACATTTAGTGGACTGACTAGTCTCCCTCCAAACATAATGTGTACACAGAACCTCAAAAGCTAACTTATTTGGAAATAGGATCTTCATCATCGTTATTAGCTAACATGCTATCATATTGAGAGGGTCACAGGCAGGAAGGCCAGGGGTCTCCAAATGGCTGCAAGTGCCAGGCATTTTTATCTCTCTTAAGTGGCAGGAGGAAACAAACTGGTGATATTTTTTTTCCTTCTTTATACAAATTTAAAAGGTTTCTCTTAAAATGCTGTGTTGCCATGACACCTGGTTTCACCTGAAGCTAACTATTCTCAAACCTCGAGTTAACCAATACATTTTTTCTTATGGAAATGTTTGTCTTAAGTTATGTTAATATGCTATGCATTTACCCCTACTTGACAAACCAGTATGTTATACTCAGATATTGTTCCCCTAATCTATGTAAACGAAACTATTTGTATGGTAATCTGCCCTTCTACAAGATTCAAGTCAATCATTTTATGGCCCTGGATGAATTATCTGGTGCCATTCTGAGTTTTAAGACATCCCTTTCTTTTCATTAACAGACTGCTAGAGACTATATAACATCCACCTGAAGACTAGCAGGGGGTACTCTTTTGCCCCCTTCTGATGCCTATGTCAGAAGCTTTCTCTATCTCCTTTATACTTTAATAAAACTTTATTACACAAAAGCTCTGAGCGATCCAGCCTCGTCTCTGGCCCCGGATTGAATTCGTCTCCTCTGGAGGCCAAGAATCCTGGCGTCTTATCATTCAGGAACAACCTTTCAAAACTGAATAAAGGCAGGCTGTAAATCCAATGACTGACATATTTATAAGAGGAGGGGATGCACAGAGGCACACGGAGAAAAAGGTCATGTGAATTTGCAGGCAGAGCGGATAGATGGAGCTACAGGCTCAGGATTACCCACAACCACACAGAACCGAGGAAGAAGCAAGGGAAGATTTTTCCCTAGGAAATTCAGAAGGGCTGCGACCCTGCTGACATTTTAATTTTGGACTTCCAGCTTTCCAAGCTGTGACAGAATAAGTTTTCGCTTGTTTTAAGCCACCAGGTTTGTGGTCATCTTCTACAACAACTCTCAGAAACTAATACAGTGTCAGTAATCAAAATTTCAAAAACACAATTTTATCTTGTTCTTTAAAGCTGCATCAATTTATTCTGAAGGTTCTGTTGCTGGGAAAATGTATTGAAAATTATACTAGGGTCCTTCATTTCTATTTGACTGTCCTTTTTCAACTTTGAATTTTACATCTAAAGTTGAACTTTACATCTAAATTTTACACTTGGGGATGGAAAATTTTACATTATTGTCAAATTTACATATTATTTTTTAAAAAAATAATGGATGTATGGATTTGCACACGCACACGTGCTAAGTCGCTTCAGTCATGTCCGACTGTGACCTTGCTGTGTTCACCTCCAGGGAATCTTCCTGGTTCAGGTATTGAATCCACATCTCTTACATCTCCTATCTCCTGCACTAGCATACAAGTTCTTCATCACTAGTGCCACCGGGGAAGTCTGGGTGTATGGATTTAGGTTGAGTCAGTTCCTACAGAAGGATATATAATAAAGAATATCCTCCTTGCTCTAAGTCTGCTCCTCACTCTTATCCAAACTCCAGAAAACAATAACTTTTGTTTTACAGTTCAAGTTTTCTGTTTTTAGCATCTAAACAATATATAAATGCAGAATGTCATTGATTTGTTAACCTTAGTGAATAAAAGATGAAGCTACTCTCATACAAGTTATTTCATTACAACTTTTCATGCTCCAACTTCAGATTTTGCACATTTATAATATATACTTTACATACATACACTACATATGTAAATCCCCAATTCTTATTTTATTGACCTAAGAGCACATCTTGTCTTCTCATTATGTAATATGACCATATTAACAGCCCTGCATTTCTTCCATCTGCCTACCTTATCATAAACTTTCCCCTTCCAATGTTTATACTATTTACTATAATTCTTTTGAGGTACAATACCCCTAAAAGTTGAAAACAATAAATTAAGTACACATTTTCATAACCTGGTAAATTCTTTGTTAAAGAGCCAAGAATCCACTAGGGTTATTTTTGACTCTATGATTCAATAACACAATTTCTCTGTCATAGAATGTAAATGAGTTCCAGAACGAATGTTATTTTCTTTTCTCATGTTCCAAAAATTTTGACACATTCCACCTTGCTTCCTATTTGGATTATTAATGCCTTGTATTTCATTTTTTCTCTTCTGATACCTATCAATCATTTTTGTTATTTTTTCTTATTGAAACAACTTTCCAATTTCTAAAGATAATCTCTTTGAAAATAACTCTATGATTTGAGGGTAAGTGGGGACAATTTCAGCAGTGTAGGTGGAGAGATTAGGATTGGTTAATGCTGTTTGTCTTTATAATAATATATGGTCATCCAGACAACATTATCCACAATATCAGATACTCTTCTAAGTCTCTGCATATTCCTACCAACTGTCACGTTGGTTCCTCTGGCGTTTCATTTGGAAGACTGGCTTTCACACACTGAAGATATATTGCCAAAATATATATTGTCAAAAATTTTTGTCCAATAATACTGATCATAATGATTTTTAAGAAACTATAATATCACGCAGGTTTGATTCCTGAGTCAGGAAGATACCCTGGAGGAGGGCACAGAAACCCACTTCAGTATTCTTGTCTGGAGAATCTCATGGACAGAGGAGCCTGGTGGGCTACAGTCCACCAGGTCGCAAAGAGTCGGACATGACTGAATCGACTTAGCATGCAGTCAAGGTATCATAAGGGAAAGAGAATATCATGAGAAAAAAGGACAGCTAAATATATATTAAAACATACTAATGTACCATACTAACTTCTCTTTTTATACATTTATAATATATAATACAATTGTGATTAAATTGAATAATTGTAGTTTGTAGTCCATTTCCTCTCTATAAGCATAGGTTATATCAATATTCTTCAACATAATATCCTCTGTTCTTCACATAACAACTGCTCATTTTTAGTACTGGGCTGCAAGATAACTTCGGGCAGGTTCACAGAATTCTTTAAAAAATCATCTTTTTCACTGATTGTTAGTTGCTCAGGTTTTAGTTTATATATTGATATACAACTGATTTTATCTTAAAATAGACACAAGAATGTAGAAGATGCTTAGGAGAACTCTTAACAGTTTCTATACTCTTAGAAAATAGTTTTCACATTTATAGCCCATCAAGAAAACTATTTTCACCAAATTTAATTTTTTAAAATTATGTCAAAATATAAACTTTCATTAGCAAATTAAAATACAGCTCTCCATAACATTAAGTAAATTAAAAGATTTTGTTCTCCAATAATAAATATATTTTCACCAAATATTCTCTTTGATGGCTTTATTTTAACTGACAGCATTTCTTTCCTTGTTGTATCTTTAATTGCTGTATATGCAGCTATAGGAATTACTATGTTCTCTCATAAAGCCTGTAATCCAAATCAGCTTTTCATTTACTATGACATTTCTATTTAAAATGAATTAATTTGGACAAGGATGAACTGGAAAGGATTGGGATTGACTGGTGGACATATCCAATTAATGGCACAAGTCACAGAGTATGTAGGACTTTTGGATTTACCACAACAATCTCCATAGGCAGAAGGAGTCTTTGTGACTTGATTTAGTTGTAGATTTGTAAACAAGACTTTTCCAACACCAAAACATCAGCTTTAGCTGTAATCACTTTAAGCACAGAATTTCCAGTTTTCTAAAATGTTTAACTCTCAAACAGAAGTTGGATGGGGTACGGAGTTATCTATATTTATTTAGGCAAAAAAATTCAACTCAGGGAAGTATATAGATGAAGTAGCCATTAACTACTTCAGTAATTGCTGTCAGGGCCCTGCATGGCAGGTGGTTCGCTGGTAAAGTGGAAGGATGCATTTACTTCTTCCAATTGATCAGTAACCTTTCTCTGATTCTGCAACAGCAACACCACACAATATCTGGTTCCAGGTAGGCAATGAGTAAAGCTATATAGTCAGCCATGTACGTATCTTTCTATATTTCTTGAGAATTCATTCTGAGTTTTCTTTTATTTAGAGAAACATTTAGGGGCAAGGTCCTAATGTCAGTTGTTGTCTTGAAAATATTTAAATATTAACAGAAATAAAATTAACTATTGTCATATGTCAAGGTTGATGAACTTTTCTTCTCATGGATTTGCACCCCCTCCACAGACCAAACCTAATAATGATTGTGAGAGATTAGGAGAAATCTGGGGGGCCTTAAAGACCCCAATAAATTCTTAGCACATAGAATCTTCATAACATTTATTTTTTTCTGCCTCTCTGCTTATTTTTTGGCAATAAAGTTAAACTGCATTTTCACATGTAGTTGAGTTGAGGGGAAAATTATACCTCAAAGATAACAAATTTAGGTGACTCTAATGGGCTTATTGAAAATTACAAATAAGATATAAGGAGAAAATAGTCATGTAAAAAGAAATAACTCCATTCCAAAAAAATGTAAGATAAGACAGGTCTCTGGGGAAAACCACCAGATAGAGGGGGTCTCCTTGATGGCTCAGGAGTTAAAGAATCTACCTACAATGTGGGAGCCCTGGGCTCAATTCCAGAGAAAGACCAGGTAGAAAGAGGCCAGTTAACTAGTAAAGTCTATTTTCAGGTGTCACAAAAGCAGATTATTCATTTTATAGGTAGGGACAAAAAATGCTCTGATGTTACAGTGGTTAGCAGAGGTACATAGCTCAGAGTGTGACTATAGTGGTTGGCGCTTTTAAGTGCAAACTTTAATAACTTGACATCGCTATTTAGCTAGAGTTTTAAAAGAATTATCAGCTACAAAAAGTCACCACCTGCTAATGAATCACTGGTTGCTTTTGAAACCAATTTATTTCCTTTCTAAAGCAATTTCAGATGAATTCACAGCCATTAAAATAATTAAATACTAGTGACATGCTGGGGAAAATGTGAAGGAAAGAAAACATTCTAAAAATACTCATTATTTCTTAAATGTGAAATCCCGCAGATTGGACAACTACTGCATTATTGGTTTCCAAATCAGCCAAATAATCAGAAATTCTGGGAGATTTTTTTTTTCCTCAGTGCATCTTTTAATTTTTCATTTGAGGTATGATTGTCATGCAATAAAGTGCATATACTTAAAGTTGTGCAATTTGGTAAGTCTTAACATACGCATACACTCATGAAGTGATCACCATAATATAGATAGTAAACAAACACACCACCTTCAAAAGATTCCCTGTGCCCCGTTATAACACTTCCTTTCTACCACACCCTGAGACCCCTTCCCCAGATAACACTGCTCACTGTTCTGTCACTATAATTTACTTTGCGTTTTATGAATTATATAAGTTAAATAATATAGCATGTACTCATTTTTGTTTAGCCTTTTTCACTCAGCACAATTATTTTGAGACACATCAACACTGTACTATCAATACATATCAATAATGCATTCATGTATGGCTGAGCAGTATAACGTTGTGTTGCTTATATGACAATTCGCCTATTCACCTGTGGATGGACAATTTTGGTTACTGCAAAGAAAACTACTATACACATTTGTGTAAAAGTCTTTGTGTAGTAGCATTCTTTGTTTTCCCTTGGGTAAATGCTCAGGAATGCAATGGCTGGATCCTACAACAGGTATCTGTTTACATGTTAAGAAATGAGCAAATTATTTTCCAAAGTAAAAGTAACATTTTATATTTCAGTTCTTCCACATGAGTACTAAAACTTCATATAGTCAGTCTCTTTGGTTTCAGCTATTCTATTGATGTGTAGGCGTGTGTACATTCTCATTTGGGTTTACTTTGTATTTTCCTAATAACTATTGATATTGATCATCTTTTCCAAAGCTTATTTGTCATTTATGTATCATTTATGATAATGAGTCTATTCCATTTCTGGTGCTTCATAAAATATCTGGGTATTTTCTTATAATTGAGCTCTGAAGGATTTTTTATACTATGTATAATTTGTATACACATTTTAATCTTATGATATAGAAATATTTTCCCTAGCCTATAACTTTCTAACTTGTATTATTATTTTCTTTATAGTATCTTCCAAAGTGTATATATAATACACTATTGACATATTTTAAACAGTAGTGAGGCCATGGCAAGATTTTCAAACATATTGATTCCTGAGTTTCACTTTTAGAAATTCTGAGTATGGGGAAGAGGCTGCTGCTGCTGCTGCTAAGTCGCATCAGTTGGGTCCAACTCTGTGCGACCCCATAGATGGCAGCCCACCAGGTTCCTCTGTTCCTGGGATCCTCCAGGCAAGAATACTGGAGTGGGTTGCCATTTCCTTCTCCAGGGGAAGAGGCTAGGGATATGCATTAGTTTTGTGGAAAAGGATATTCTTGATTTGGTGTTCAGTCACTAAGTTGTGTCGGACTCTTTGCAACCTCATGGCATGTAGCATGCCAACCTCCTCTATCCTCCATTATCTCTCAGGGTTTGCTAAAAGTCATGCTCATTGAGTCAGCAACGCTAACTAACCATCTTGTCCTCTGCCACAGCCCCTCCTTTTGCTTTCCATCTTTCCCAGCTCCTTTCCAATGTGTTGGCTTTTGCATCAGGTGGCCAAAGTATTGGAGCTTCAGCTTTAGCATCTGTGCTTCCAATGAATATTCAGGGTTGATTTGCTTTAGGATTGACAGATGTTATCTCCAAGGGACTTTTAAGTCTTTGTCAACATCACAATTTGAAAGCCTCAATTCTTCAGCACTCAGTCTTCTTTATGGACCAACTCTCACAACCATACAGAATTACTGGAAAAAACAAAACTTTGACTGTATGAACATTTGTTGGCAAAGTGATATTTCTACATTTTTGCTTTTTACTATGCTGTCTAGGTTTCTCATAACTTTCCTTCCAAGAAACAAGTGTTTTTTAATGTCATGGCTGCAGTCACAATCCACAGTGATTTTGGAGCCCAAGAAAATAAAATCTGTCACCGTTTCCACATTTTCCCCTTCTATTTGCCATGAAGTGATGGGACCAGATGCCATGGTCTTAGTATTTTGTATGTTGAGTTTCAAGCCAGCTTTTTCACTCTTCTCTTTCACCCTAATCAAGAGGCTCTTTAGTTCCTCTTCACTTTCTGCCATTAGAGTGGTGTCATCTGCATATCTAAGGATACTGATATTTCTCCCAGCAATCTTGATTCCAGCTTGTGATTCATGCAGCCCAGCATTTCCCATGATGTACTCTGCATATAAGTTAAATAGGCAGGGTGAAAATATACAGCCTTTTTGTTCTCCTTTCCCAATTTGGAACCAGTCAGTTGTTCCATATTCTTATATTGATTGCTTCTTGATGTGCACACAGGTTTCTCAGGAGACAGGTAAGGTTGTCTGGTACTCCCACATCTTCAAGGATTTTCTACAGACATTGCGATCCACACAGTCAAAGGCTTTAGCATACTCAGTGAGCAGAGGTAGACATTTTCCTGGAACTCCCTTGCTTACTTCATAATCCAATGGATGTCAGCAATTTGATCTCTTGCTCCTCTGCCTCTTTGAAACCCAGTTTGTACATCTGAAAGTTCTTGGTTCATGTAGTGCTGTAGTCTAACTTGAAGGACTTTGAGTATAACTTTACTAGCATGTGAAATGAACACAATTGCATGGTAGTCTGAACACTCTTTGGCATTGCCCTTCTTTGGGATTGGAATAAAAACTGACCTTTTCAAGTCCTGTGGCCACTGCTGAGTTTTCCAAATTTGCTGGCATATTGAGTGCAGCACTTTCACGGCATCATCTTTTAGGATGCAGAATAGCTCAGCTGGAATTCCGTCACCTCCACTAGCTTTGTCCATATTAATGCTTTCTAAGGCATACCTGGCTTCTCCCTACAGGATGTCCAGTTCCAGGTGAGTAAGCACATCATTTTGGTTATCTGAGTCATTAAGACATTTTTTATGTAGTTCTTCTGTGTATTCTTGCCACCACTTCTTAATCTCTTCTGCTTCTGTTAGGTCCTTACTGTTTTTGTCCTTTATTATGCCCACTGTTGCATTTCTCCAATTTTCTTAAAGAAATCTGTAGTCTTTCTTATTCCTTCTATTCAGTTCAGTTCAGTCGGTCAGTCATGTCCGACTCTTTGCGACCCCATGAACCACAGCACGCCAGGCCTCCCTGTTCATCACCAACTCCCAGAGTCCACCCAAACCCATGTCTATCGAGTCGATGATGCCATACAACCATATCATCCTCTGTCGTCCCCTTCCCCTCATGCCCTCAATCTTTCCCAGCATCAGGGTCTTTTCAAATGAGTCAGCTCTCTGCATCAGGTGGCCAAAGTATTGGAGCTTCAGCTTCAGCATCAGTCCTTCCAATGAACACCCAGGACTGATCTCCTTTAGGATGGACTGGTTGGATCTCCTTGCAGTCCAAAGGACTCTCAAGAGGCTTCTCCAACACCACAGTTCAAAAGCATCAATTCTCTGGTGCTCAGCTTTCTTCACAGTCCAACTCTCACATCCATGCATGACCACTGGAAAAACCGTAGCCTTGCTTTGTTGACAAAGTAATGTCTCTGCTTTTTAATATGCTGTCTAGGTTGGTCATAACTTTCCTTTCAAGGAGTAAGCGTCTTTTAATTTTGTGGCTGCAATCACCATCTGCAGTGATTTTGGAGCCCAGAAAAATAAAATCAGCCACTGTTTCCACTGTTTCCCCATCTATTTGCCAAGAAGTGATGAGACTAGATGCCATGATCTTAGTTTTCTGAATGTTGAGCTTTAAGCCAACTTTTTCACTCTCCTCTTCCACTTTCATCAAGAGGCTCTTTAGTTCTTCACTTTCTGTCAGGGGTGGCGGCCAAGAGGAGCTACCCCACGTCTGAGGTAAGGAGCAGCGGCTGAGCTTTGCTGGACCAGCTGTGAAGAGAGACCCCGCGTCCGAGGTAAGAGAAACCCAGGTAAGACGGTAGGCGCTCAGAGAGGGGGTCAGGGGGCAGACAGACTGAAACTACAGTCACGGAAAACTAGCCAATCTGATCACATGGACCACAGCGTTGTCCCTTCTATTATTTTACTCTATTTCTTTGTATTGGTCATTTAAGAAAGCCTTCTTATAGCTCCTTGCTCGTCTCTGGAACTCTGAATACAATTGCATATATCTTTCCCTTTCCCCCTTGTCTTTTGCTTCCCTTCTTTTCTCAGTTATTTGTTAGACCCCCTCAGACACCCACTTTGCCTTCTTGCATTTCTTTTTCTTAGGGATGGTTTTGATCACTGTCTCCTATCCAATGTTACAAGCCTCTCTCCAGAGTACTTCAGACACTCTGCCTAGATATCTAATCCCTTGAATCTATTCATAAACCCCACTGTGTAACCGTAAGGGATTCTATTTAGGTCATACCTGAATGGTCTAGCAGTTTTCCTTACTTTCTCCAATCTAAGCTTGAATTTTGCCATAAGGAGTTCATAATCTGAGCCACAGTTAGTTCCAGGTCTTGTTTTTGCTGACGGTATAGAGCGTCTCCATCTTTGGCTGCAAAAAGCATAACCCATCTGATTTTGGTACTGACTATCTGGTGACGTCCGTGTGTACAACTGTCTGGGTTTGTTGGATAAAGGTGTTTGCTATGACCAGTGTGTTCTGACAAAACTCTGTTAGCCTTTGCCCTGTTTCATTTTGTACTCCAAAGCCAAACCTGCCTGTTATTCTGTGTATCTCTTGATTTCCTGCTTGTGTATTCCAATCCTCTATGATGAAAAATACATGTTTTTTGGTGTTAATTCTAGAAGTTGTTGTCAGTCTTCAAAGAACCAGTCGGCTTCAGCTTTTTTTTTTCTGCATCATTGTTTGGGACATAGCCTTGGATTACTGATTAATTGGTTGCTTAATCAACTTGGTTACAATATAACCATTATACTTAGTAGAAAGTTAGCTATAAGCTATTCGGGGTGGGTGATTACCTAGGGGCAAGAGGAAACACCTTTGGGAGATGGCATCATAGTTTACCTTGATTTTGATGGCAGTTATACAGGAGTATATAAGACCAACAAAGGTCCACCTAGTCAAAGCTATGGTTTTCCCAGTAGTCATGTATGGATGTGAGAGGTGGACCATAAATTCTTCAGCTAATTGCTGAAGAATTGATGCTTTTCAACTGTGGTGTTGGAGAAGACTCTTGAGAGTCCCCTGGACTGCAAGGAGATCCAACCAGTCCATCCTAAAGGAAATCAGTCCTGAATATTCATTGGAAGGAATGATGCTGAAGCTGAAACTCCAATACTTTGGCCACCTTATGCAAATAACTGACTCATTGGGAAAGACCCTGATACTAAAGATTGAAGGCAGGAAAGTAAAGGCACAACAGAGGATGAGATGGTTGGATGGCATCACCAACTTGATGGATGTGAGTTTGAACAAACTCCAGGAGTTGGTGATGGACAGGGAAGCCTGGTGTGCTGCAGTCCATGGGGTCGCAAAGAGTCAGACATGAGTGAGCAACTGACTGACTGACTGAATGATACAAGAGTATATGTTCAAATCACATGGAACTTCAAACTTAAAATTGCTGTTCTTTATTTTATTTAAATTATATTGTAATCGATTTGATTAAAGAACAAATTAATCAATAATCCAAGTCTGTGCCCCAAGCACTGATGCCAAAAAAGCTGAAGTTGACTGGTTCTATGAAGACTGACAACACCTTCTAGAACTAACACCAAGAAAAGATGTATTTTTCATCACAGGGGACTAGAATGCAAAAAGGAGCTCAGCTGGTAAAGAATCTGCCTGCAATTCAGGAGACCCTGGGTTGATTTCTGGGATAGGAAGATTGCCTGGAGAAGGGAATGGCTGCCCACTCCAACATTCTAGCCTGGAGAATTCCATGGACACAGGAGCCTGGTAGACTACAGTTCAAGGGGTCACAAAGATCTGGACACAGCTGAAAGACTTTCACTTTTACTTTCTCTTTGACATTTCAATAAAATCATACAAATATAATCATACAATAGTATTTGGTGTCTAGGTAATTTCACTTAGCATAATGCTTTGGAAATTTGTTTATGTCAATGGAGGTATCAACAGTTTGTTCCATTTTTGTTGCTGAGTAGTATTTACATTGATCTAACCAGTCCATCCTAAAGGAGATAAATCCTGGGTGTTCAATGGAAGGACCGATGTTGAACCTGAAACTCCAATACTTTGGCCACCTGATGCGAAGAGCTGACTCATTTGAAAAGACCCTGATGCTGGGAAAGATTGAGGGCAGGAGGAGAAGGGGACAGCAGAGGATGAGATGTTTGGATGGCATCACCGACTCAATGGACTTTGGATAAACTCCAGGAACTGGTGATGGACAGGGAGGCCTGGTGTGCTGTGGTTCATGGGATTACAAAGAGCTGGACACGACTGAGCGACTGAACTGACTGACTATTTACGTTATTGCTATATCACAGGTTTTGTATTCAACACTGGCTAATAGATATTGGATTTGCTTCCAAGTTTTTGGCTAACATGAATAATGGAGAATATTTGCTTTACATTTTTTTGCATTGGCATATGTCTTTATTTCACTTATATATCAATAATATACCAGTGAATTAAGAGAGGTCAAATTAATCCACATATTTTCAAAATTTGCTATTATCAGCATTTCCAATAATAGATATTCTAATGAAAGTGTTGTTGCACATCTTTGTGGTTCTGGTTCGCATTTGCCTAATGGCTAATGAACCTGAGTATTGTTTCTTGTTTACCTCTATATAACCTTTTTTATAAAAGAACCTCTATCTACAATATTTAGTCCACTGGGATTGATTCTTTTGACTTCTCATTTTTCATTTGTAAGATCTCTTGATATTTTTGGATACAAATCCTTATCAGATATATGTTTCACAAATAACTTCTCCCATTCTGCAACTTATGTTTTCATTTTTTAACAGTAGTTTTCAGAGTGGAAGTTCTCAATTTGATGATTTCTAATTATATTTGTAATTCTTATATGATTCATACTTATTTTTAATATCTTAAGATAGTATTGTCTAAACCAAGGATACTCATATTTTGCCATAATTTTCCTCTAGTAATTTCATAGTTTTACAATGAAATTTACAGTCTCTTAAAATTTACAATTTACAATTTCTTACAGTGAGATCTCTATTCTATTTATGCTTAATTAGTACTTGGGTGTGATCTCAAGAATGACAGAATGATCTCTGTTCAGTTCAAAGGCAAACCATTCAATACCACAGTAATCCAAGTCTATGCCCCAATGACTAACACAGAAGAAGCTGAAGTTGAATAGCTCTGTGAAGACCTACAAGACATTCTAGACCTAACACCAAAAAAATATGTCCTTTTCCTCATAGAGGATTGGAATGCAAAACTAGGAAGTCAAGAGATACCAGAATAACAGGCAGGTTTGGTCTTGGAGTACAAAATGAAGCAGGGCAAAGGCTAACAGAGTTTTGCTAAGAGAATTCACTGGTCATAGCAAACATCCTCTTCCAACAACACAAGAGACAACTCTACGCATGAACATCACCAGATGGTCAACACTGAAATCAGATTGATTATATTCTTTGCAGCCAAAGATGGAGAAGCTCTATACTGTCAGCAAAAACAAGACTAGGAGCTGACTGTGATGCAGATCATCAACTCCCTACAGCAAAATTCAAGCTTAAATTAAAGAAAGTAGGGAAAATCACTAGACCATTCTGGTATGGCCTAAATCAAATCCCTTACAATTATACAGTTTAAGTAACTAAAAGAGTCAAGGGATTAGATATGATAGAGTGCTTGAAGAACTATGGAAGGAGGTTCATAATATTGTACTTGAGACAGTGATCAAAACCATCCCCAAGAAAAATAAATGCAAAAAGGCAAAATGGATGTCTGAGGAAATGTTACAATGGCTGAGAAAAGAGGAGAAGTGAAAGGCAAAGGAGAAAAGGAAAGATGTATCCATCTGCATGCTGCATTCCAAAGAATACCAAAGAGAGATAAGAAAGCCTTCTTAAGAGAAGGCAAAGAAATAGAGGAAAACAATAGAATGGGAAAGACTAGAGATGTCTTCAAGAAAATTAGAGATACCAAGGGAACATTTCATGCAAAGATGGGCTCAGTAAAGACAGAAATGGTATGGACCTAACAGAAGCAGAAGATATTAAGAAGAGGTGGCAAGAATACAGAACTACATACACACACAAAAAAAATATTAATGACCCAGATAACCACGATGTGATCACTCACCTAGAGCCAGACATCCTGGAGTGTGAAGTGAGGTGTGCCTTAGAAAACATTACTATAAACAAAGCTAGTGAAGGTGATGGAATTACAGTTGAGCTATTTCAAACCCTAAAAGATGATGCTGCGAAAGTGCTACACTCAATATGCCAGCTAATTTGGAAAACTCAGCAGTGACCAAAGGGCTTGAAAAAGTCAGTTTTCATTCCAACCCCCAAAAAAGGCAGTGGCAAAGAATGTTTAAACTATGGCAAAATTGCACTCATCTCACACGCTCAAAGTAATGCTGAAAATTCTCTAAGCTAGGCTTCAACAATACGTGAACTAAGAACTTCAGATGTTCAAGCTGGATTTAGAAAAGACAGAAAAACAAGAGTTCAAATTGACAGCATCCACTGGATCATAGCATAAAAGCATCTACTTCTGCCTCTTTGACTACAACCTTTGACCGTGTAGATCTCAATAAACTGTGGAAAATTCTGAAAGAGATGGGAATACCAGATCACCTTACCTGCCTCTTGAGAAACCTGTGTGCAGGTCAAGAAGCATCAGTTAGAACCAGACATAGAACAATGGACTGGTTCCAAATTGGGAAAGGAGTATGTCAAGGCTTTATATTATCACCCTGCTTATTTAACATACATGCATAGTACATCATGCAAAACCCCAGATTGGATGAAGCACAAGCTGGAATCAAGATTGCCTGGAGAAATATCAATAACCTCAGATATGCAGATGACACCATCCTTATGGCAGAAAGTGAAGAGAAACTAAAGAGCCTCTTGGTGAAAGTGAAAGAGAAGAGTGAAAATGCTGGCTTCAAACTCAACGTTCAAAAACTAAGCTCACGGCATACAGTCCCATCACTTTATGGCAAGTAGATAGGGAAACAATAGGAAATAGTGAGAGACTTTATTTTCTTGGGTTCCAAAATCACTGCAGATGGTGACTGCAGCCATGGAATTAAAAAATGTTGCTCCTTGGAAGTAAAGCTATAACCAATCTAGACAGCATATCAAAAAGCATAAACATTACTTTGTTGACAAATGTCCACAGAGCCAAAGCTATGGTTTTTCCACTAGTCATGTATGGATGTGAGAGTTGGACCATAAAGAAAGCTGAGTGCTGAAGAACTGATGCTTTTCAACTGTGGTGTTGGAGAAGACTCTTGAGAATACCTCGGGCTTCAGGGAGATCAAACCAGTCAATCCTGAAGGAAATTAGTCCTGAATATTCATTGGAAAGACTGATGCTAAAGCTAAAGCTCCAATACTTTGGCCACCTGATGCAACTGATTCCTTAGAAAAGATCCTGATGCTGGGAATGATTGAGGGCAGGAGGAGAAGGGGACAACAGAGGATGAGATAGTTGGATGGCATCACTGACTCGATGGATGTGAGTTTGAGTAAACTCCAGGTGTTGGTGATGCACACGGAGGCCTGGCGTGTTGCAGTCCATGGGGTTGCAAAGAGTTGGGGTTGAAAAGAGTTGGACACGACTGAGCAACTGAACTGATTTAAAAAAAATAAAAAAGGACAGTTTGAGACATGGGTCTTGTTCATTTTGTGTCCAGTGCCTATCTGCTTCAACATCAATTTTTGAAACATGTACCTGTCTCAGTGAATTGTTGTGGCACATGCTTTTAAAATGAATTGATTATATCTGTATGTTTCTCAACTCATTTCTATACATAACATCTATACCATCCTTTTTTATTAGTGCAGTTTTGGAGCAATGCTAAGGTAATTTACATCTTCTAATGTTGATCTTTTTTAAAAAATATAAAAAATATTTTTGTTATTCTTGTTTTTTTGGGGGGGGTGTTTTCATAATAAGTTTTAGACTCAACTTATAAATTTATACAAATGAGAAAAGTTTGCTGAATTCTGACTGGACTTTGGGTAAGCTAACTGATAGCCTAACTGTAGCGATTCTTCTAATATACAAAATCTTACAAATTTTTAGGTCAATATTCTCTGTCTATATTTTACATTATAGTTATTGTATGTATTAAACCTATATGAATTAAGAAACTCCAAGATTATTCTCTAATTTTCACTTAAAATGCCTAATGCTTTGTAATAAGATAAGAGGAAAATGGCCTAAAATAATTATTTTTGCAGTTTACCCAGTTATTTACCATTTTTGATACTCTTCTTTATTTCTTCCCCTGAGGATTAGAGTGTTCAAGTTGTATCTTGACCCATTAACCTGAAGGGCTTTCCTTTGGAAATTCTGCTGGCAAAAAAAAGTATATTTTTTATCTGAAAAATGAATTAACTTTATTTTTATTCTTTAATAGTTTCTGCTAGATATAAAATTCTGGGTTTATGCTTTCCTTATGGTGGTGTTGCATGATTATATATTATAAATAAGGCTTGTTATATACATATATATCCATTCATCAATGAATCTGTAAATTGCTTGGATATATGTGATAAGTGATTTCAGCTCAGCCACTCCTCACTCTTTAAAAGTGCTAAAATTTCAATCCTTTTCAAACAGCTAAATGCAGTTAACAAACTATCCCTATTAAAGGGGTTGTACAATACAGTTTCATAAACCATGCTTCACCTTATTATTCAACATTCAAATTTCACCTTTTTAGTTTATATTTTTTTAGTCATTCACAAATAAGTTTTGTTTGTTCTATGAATTCAAACAAAAGGTATTATATCAACTTGCGTATATATTTTTATTCACTAGAAACATGAGAATTGATTATTATAATTATTATATTGGCCTGTAGATAATGTAAACCTCTAAGAAAGTTTAAGGTTATTAATTATTCACAAAGGCTTTGTTCAAGTATACTTAAATCAAGATGCATTGCTTCCCCAAGATAATGTTTTTTTTCCACCTGTGCCACATAGCTTGTGGAGATCCTAGTTCTTCATCAGGGATTGAACCTGAGCCCCCTGCAGAGGAAGCAGAGTCTTAACCAATGGACTGCCGAGGAAGCCCCTACAAAAAAAAAAAAAAATCTTGATCCTTCTTTGGTTTCACATGTGCTGTGCTGCGTTTAGTTGCTCAGCCCTGTCTGACTCTTTGCGACCCCAGGGACTGTAGCCCCCCCAGTCTCCTCTGTCCATGGAATTCTCCAGGCTAGAATACTGGAGTGGATTGCCATGCCCTCCTCCAGGGGACCTTCCCAACCCGGGGATTGAACCCAGGTCTCCTGCATTACAGGCAGATTCTTTACCAGCTGAGCCACCATGGAAGGCCTAGTTTCACATATGGCAATGAAAATCATCTGGGTTATAGCTGTTAAATTCTATCTTTCAATCTCCCAATTATTTTCTCAACTAAGAGTAAGTAGAACTTTTATGGTCATAAACACATTAAGAAAAACAAGAAGAGAAAGAGTATCACTGCTTAAAACCAAATGTCAGCAAGGATATAAGGGTTTAGATATCTTAAAGATTCGGACTTCAGTGTCTATTGGAAGAACCCATCTGGAAAAACAATCATCTGGCTTCAAGAGCTTTAAAATGTTCCCCGTTTAAGAACCAACTCTAATGAAGCAAAAATATGAGATAAACTTCATGAACAAAGACATTCATGGCTTGATTAGCATTTGGAAATAACCTAAATAGAGAATGAAAATGTGATTAAACCATCATATAGTTATACATAAAACATTATGCATATATTAAAACATTAACTTAAATATGCAGCAGTGTAATAAAGTTTTCATGATCATAAAATTTAGGCTAAAAAAAACAAACCCACAAAGCTATACAAGCATATATTTAAAATATAATACAACACACATATGGTATATGTGTGGTATAGAATAACACTTGAACTGAATATGTAAAAAATGTTAAGGATGGTTATGTTTAGATGATGGCACTGTAGATGATTTTTAATACTTTGATGACAAGTGCCCCAGGAAGAGCTGAACATTTGTTTTCTGTTGGGGATCAGCTATAGGAAGTTATGCCTCTTTCATTGACACAGTGACCAAAAGATACATATTGCAACATGTAATAAGCTTTTTCACCAGATGAGTGTAGTGGTCTTTTCACTTGGTTTTACCATCTTGCTGAGTTCCTGTAGGAAATATAAGTGAATCTTCAGGAGATCTAGGAGATGCAACTAAGCAATTTCAGGAAAATTTTTGATGAGATTATAAGGTGTGAGTTAATTCTCTAGGATTTTCCTAATTGTATGATACAAATAAGATGGGAAAGGAAAGCATCAATTTTGCCACAGAAATAAGATTTACCATATTAATGTGATTTCATTTGTATCCACAGGCTCAAAAGCAAGGGCTTGAGTAAATTTATTCTTTCACTTTTAACTGTATTCTGAAAGTTCTTCACACATGCGTGTGTCGATTTTATATTCAGAAAAGAAATTATTTTATTTTTAAAAGTGTATGTTAAGTCATTTTTGAATTGATGAAAATTTTACAAGATGGGAATTGAAGTATAAAATAGAAATTGACAACCTAGATGTTGTATTCTTAGTTGAATTCAACATACTTGGAGCTGCAGGTTTTTCTGTTAAGAAACACAATCATTAAATTGTGTTAAACTCAAGTTTTATAAATACATGCAGTTTATGCAGGTGTGCTTAGTCATTTCAGTCATGTCCAACTCTTTGTGACTCTACGGACTGTAGCCCGCCAGGCTCCTCTGTCCGTGGGATTCTCAAGGCAATAATAATGAGTGGGTTTCCACTGCTGCAGGGGACCTTCCTGACCCAGGGATCAAATCCACATTTCTTGCATCTCTTGCATTGCAGACAGATTCTTTACCCACTGAGCCACCTGGGAAGCCCTCTGTGCAGCTGAAGCTCCAATAATTGACGTTTCAAATCACACAGAGTAGTTTTATTAAAATTAAAAGGTAAGCAAAATTCAGATATGCACACTGTAAATAAGACAGTCTCATATACTTCTTAAGATTTCTTCAAAAGAGCACTTGATTCATTTCCTTAAGTGTGTATGTATATGGATTGTCATTCTTCAAATCAAAAGTAAAACTAATGCATTTCCTTTCTTGTCAAGATGAATATCTTGTTTTCTAAAATGTAGTACCTACCCACCAAATATAATTTTTATGACACAAGTAAATAGGCTTGAATCTGTAAATTTCCAACTTAGCTTCCTAATGTGCTAGTTCTTATCTATAGTGAACTATCCCTGTCCAGGCACTGGTTTATTTTCATCTGACGATCTCAATAGAACTATACTAAAAATGTATTAATAACCAGGATAACTACAATGACATGTTCACTCAACTAGAGACAGACAATCTCGAGTACTAAGTCAGGCCATAGGAAGCATTACTACGGACAAAGCTAGGTGAAGGAGATGGAATTCTAGCTGAGCTATTTAAAATCCTAAAAGATGATGCTGTTAAAGGGCTGCACTCAATCTGCCAGCAAATCTGGAAAACTCAGCAGTGGTCACAGGATTGGAAAAGGTCCGTTTTCATTCCAATTCCAAAGAAAGGCCATGCCAAAGAATCTTCAAGTAACCATACAACTGATGCTTTTGAACTGTGGTGTTGGAGAAGACTCTTGAGAGTCTCTTGGACTGCGAGGAGATCCAACCTGTCCATCCTAAAGGAGATCAGTCCTGGGTGTTCATTGGAAGGACTGATGCTGAAGCTGAAACTCCAATACTTTGGCTGCCTGATGTGAGGAGCTGCCTCATTTGCAAAGACCCTGATGCTGGGAAAGATTGAGGGCATGAGGAGAAGGGGATGACAGAGGATGATATGGTTGGATGGCATCATCGACTCGATGGACATGGCTTTGGGTGGACTCTGGGTGTTGGTGATGGACCTGGTGAGCTGTGGTTCATGGGGTCGCAAAGAGTCAGACACGACTGAGTGTCTGAACTGAACTGACACTCATTTCACATGCTAGCAAGATTATGCTCAAACTCATTCAAGTCAGGTTTGAGCAATACGTGAACCAAGAATTTCCAGATGTACAAGCTGGATTTAGAAAAGACAGAAGAACAAGAGATCAAATTGCCAACACCCCCTGGATCATAGACTAAAAACATCTACTTCTACCTCATTGACTATGCCTTTGACTGTGTTGATCCCAACAAACTGTGAAGAACTCTCAAGAGATGGGGATACCAGGGCACCTTCTCTGTCTCTGGAGAAGCCTGTATGCAGGACAAGAAGCAACAGTTAGAACCAGATATGGAAGAAGAGACTGGTTCCAAAATGGGAAAGGAGTGCTTCAAGTCTGTATATTGTCACCCTACTTATTTAACTTGTATGTAGTGTATATCATGAGAAAGGCCAGGCTGGATGAAGCACAAGCTGGAATCAAGATTGCAGGGAGAAATATCAACAATCTCAGGTACACAGAAGATACCACTTTAATGGAAGAAAGCCAAGGAGAACTAAAGAGTCTCTTGATGAAGGTAAAAGAGGAATGAAAAAGCTGGCTGCAAACTCAGCATTCAAAAAACGAAGATCATGGCATCCAGTCTCTTCACTTCATGGCAGATGCTTTATGGTCTGAACCACCAGGGAAGCCCTCTTGGAAAACAGTAGGGGTAAAATTGGAAACAGTGAAAGACTATTTTCTTGGGCTCCAAAATCACTGTGGATGGTGACTGCAGCCACGAAATAAAAGATGCTTGCTCCTTGGAAGAAAAGCTGTGACAAACCTAGACAGTGTATTGAAAAGCAGAGACATCACTTTGCCACCAACGTCCATGTAGTAAAAGCCATGGTTTTCCCAGTAGTCATGTACAGATGTGTGAAAGAACGTGAAAGTCGCTCAGTCATTTCTGACTCTTTGGAGACTCCATGGGCTGTAGCCTGCTAGACTCTTCTGCCCATGGAATCCTCCACGTCAGAATACTGGAGTGGTTAGCCTTCTTCAGGAGATCTTCCCGACCCAGGGATCGAACAGGTGTCTTATATATTAAGGTGGATTCTTTATCAGCTGAGCTACCAGGGAAGCTCACAGATGAAAGGCATGGACCATAAAGAAGGCTGAGCACCAAAGAATTGTTGCTTTCAAGCTGTGGCACTGGACAACATTCTTGAGAGTCCCTTGGACAGATAGGAGATCAAACCAGTCAATCCTAAAGGAAATCAATCCTGAATATTCATTGGAGGGATTGATGCTGAGGCTGAAGCTCCAATACTTTGGCCACCTGATGGCAAGAGCTGACTCATTGGAAAAGACCCTGATGCTGGGAAAGACTGAAGGCAAAAGAAGAAGGGGGAAGCAGAGGATGAGATGGTTTGGTTAGATAGCATCACTGATTCAAAAGACATGAATCTGAGCAAACTCTGGAAGAAAGTGATGGACAGGGAATCCCGGCATGCTGCAGTCCACGGGGTCGCAAAGAGTCAGACATGACTGAGCACGCATGCACTCACACATTATTATCATTATTTTCAAATTAAACACAGAAGATCCTCTGGAGAAGGAAATGGCATCCCACTCCAATACTCTTGCCTGGAAAATCCCATGGACAGAGGACCGTGGTAGGCTACAGTCCATGGGATTGCAAAGAGTCGGACACGACTGAGCGACTTCACTATCCTTTAAGTGTTTAGGTGATTTTCTCAATCATACTGCTAAAAAGGCCACATACAAAAAATGATTCATACTCCTATATCCCATTTTGTTAAATACCTTTTCTCAACAACTGGAAATGTATAAAAAGAAGAGGAGGTGGGGAGGAGGGGGTGGTGAAAATTCTTTATTTTCTGAAGCACTGACTTCCAGATATGGCAGATTTTAGAATCTGTCACCACTGGAAAGACACTTTATTGATTATGCTATTGTTCAACTGTTCTCTTGTTTGATTTTTTACTGTTTATTTTATTAAGTAATAAAAACTGTTACATTGCCAAATCATATCACCATGATATTTTTGTTTAAGAGTAAGAGAAATAGTGTCCATTTAAAATAATTCTGCTATACAACGTAAAAACGATTTCATTCCTAATTTAAAACTAATAGTGTGAAATTTTCAAGCACTGGAGCATTTTCACTACTTTTTTCTTGATCCTAATTTAAGATGTTGAGCAAATCAGGCACTTTGATCATCACCAATCAGCAGAAATCATACTTTACACTTAAACTTGATATTTTAGATTCGATTCTTTAAATTCAAAGACAGGAAGCCCACCTGCTATGATTTAGCAAATCTGTGTCAGCTACAATGCAGTGCACAAGCAAAATCACGCTATAGAAATGACCGCTTATATTGAAAAGCACAAAGGAAACAAGCGAACAAAATGGAAGTATGTTAGTACCTGCATGTTTTAAGTGCAATTCATCATTCAGTTCAATTCAGTTCAGTTCAGTCGCTCAGTCGTGTCTGACTCTTTGCGACCCCATGGACTGCAGCACGCCAGGCCTCCTTGTCCATCACCAACTCCCAGAGTTTACCCAAACTCATGTCCATTGAGTCGGTGATGCCATCCAACCATCCCATCCCCTGTCATCCCATTCTCCTCCTGCTTTCAATCTTTCCCAGCATCAATGTCTTTTCCAATGAGTCAGTTCTTCGCATCAAGTGGCCAAAATATTGGATTTTAGCTTCAACATCAGTCCTTCCAATTGAAACTCAGGACTGATCTCCTTTAGGATGGACTGGTTGGATCTCCTTTCAGTTCAAGGGACTCTCAAGAGTCTTCTCCAACACCACAGTTCGAAAGCATCAATTCTTTGGCACTCAGCTTTCTTCACCACAACTCTCACATCCATACATGACTAATGGAAAACTCATAGCCTTGATTAGATGGACCTTTGTTGGCAAAGTAATGTCTCTGCTTTTCAATATGCTGTCTAGGTTGGTCATAACTTTCCTTTCAAGGAGTAAGCGTCTTTTAATTTCATGGCTGCAGTCACCATCTGCAGTGATTTTGGAACCCCCCCCAAATAAAGACTGCCACTGTTTCCCCATCTATTTGCATGAAGTAATGGGACCAGATGCCATGATCTTAGTTTTCTGAATGTTGAGTTTTAAGCCAACATTTTCACTCTCCTCTGTCACTTTCATCAAGAGGCTCTTTAGTTCTTCTTCACTTTCTGCCATAAGGGTTGTGTCATCTGCATATCTGAGGTTATTGATATTTCCCTGGGAATCTTGATTCCAGCTTGTGCTTACTCCAGCCCAGCGTTTCTCATGATGTACTCTGCATAGAAGTTAAATAATAGGGTGACAATATACAGCCTTGACACACTCCTTTTCCTATTTGGAACCAGTCTGTTGATCCATGTTCAATTCTAACTGTTGTTTCCTGACCTGCATACAGGTTTCTCAAGAGGCAGGTTAGGTGGTCTGGTATTCCCATCTCTTTCAGAATTTTCGATGGTTTATTGTGATCCACACAGTCAAAGGCTTTGGCATAGTCAATAAAGCAGATATAGATGATTTCCTGGAACTCTCTTGCTTTTTTGATGAACCAGCAGATGTTGGCAATTTGATCTCTGGTTCCTCTGCCTTTAATAGAATAAGCTTGAATATCTGGAATTTCACGGTTCACATATTATTGAAGCCTGGCTTGGAGAATTTTGAGCATTATTTTACTAGTGTGTGAGATGAGTGAAATTATGCGCTAGTTTGAGTATTCTTAGGCATTGCCTTTCTAAGGGATTGGAATGAAAACTGACCTTTTCCAGTCCTGTGGCCACTGAGTTTTCCAAATTTGCTTGCATGTTTAGTGCAACACTTTCACAGCATTATCTTTTACGATTTGAAATAGCTCAACTAAAATTCCATCCCTCCAATAGCTTTGTTCGTAGTGATGCTTCCTAAGGCCCACTCATCTTCACATTCCAGGATGTCTAGCTCTAGGTTAGTGATCACATCATCATGATCATCTGGGTCTGAAGATCTTTTATGTACAGTTCTTATGTGTATTCTTCCCACCTTTTCTTAATATCTTCTGCTTCTGTTAGGTCCATACCGTTTCTGTCCTTTATTGAGCTCATCTTTGCATGAACTGTTCCCTTGGTATCTCTAATTTTCTTGAAGAAATCTCTAGTCTTTCCAGTTCTATTGTTTTCCTCTATTACTTTGCACTGATCACTGAGGAAGGCTTTCTTATCTCTCCTTGCTATTCTTTGGTATGCTGCACTCGAATGAGCATATCTTTCCTTATCTCCTTTATTTTTGACTTCTCTTCTTTTCACAGCTATTTGTAAGGCCTCCTCAGACAGCCATTTTGCTTTTTTGCATTTCTTTTTCTTGGGGATGGTCTTGATCTCTGTCTCCTGTAGAATGTCATGAACCTCTGTCCATAGTTCATCAGGCACTCTGTCTATCAGATCTAGTCCCTTAAATCTATTTCCCATTTCCACTGTACAATTGTAAGGGATTTGATTTAGGTCATACCTGAATGGTCTAGTGGTTTTCCCTATTTTCTTCAATTTAAGCCTGAATTTTGCAGTAAGGTGTTCACGATCCAAGCCACAGTCAGCTCTTGGTCTTGTTTTTGCTGACTGTATGTAGCTTCTCCATCTTTGGTTGCAAAGAATATAATCAATCTGATTTTGGTGTTGACCATCTGGTGATGTCCATGTGTAGAGTCTTCTCTTGTTTTGTTGGAAGAGGGTGTTTGCATGACCAGTGCATTCTCTTGGCAAAACTCTATGAGCCTTTTCCCGCTTCATTCTGTACTCCCAACCAAATTTGCCTGTTACTCGAGATCTTTCTTGACTTTCTAGTTTTGCATTCCAGTCCTTTAAAATGAAAAGGACATCTCTTAAGGGTGTTAGTTCTAGACGTTCTTGTAGGTCTTCATAGAATCGTTCATCTTCAGCTTCTTAAGCATTACTGGTTGGTACATAGACTTTGATTACCGTGATTTTGAATGGTTTGCCTTGGAAGCGAACAGAGATCATTCCATCATATTTGAGATTGCATCCAAGTACTGACTGCATTTCAGACTCTTTTGTTGACTATGATGGCTACTGCATTTCCTCTAAGGGATTCTTTCCCACAGTAGTAGATGTGATGGTCATCTGAATTAAATTCACCCTTTCCAGTCCATTTTAGTTCTCTGATTCCTAAAATGTCAATGTTCACTCTTGCCATCTCCTGTTTGACCACTTCCAATTTGCCTTGATTCATGGACCTAACAGTCCAGGTTCCTATGCAATATTGCTCTTACAGCATCAGAGCTTGCTTCAATCACCAGTCACATCCACAACTGGGTATTGTTTTGGCTTTGGCTCCATCTCTTCATTCTTTCTGTAATTATTTCTCCATTGATCTCCAGTAGCATATTGGGTACCTACCAACCAGAACAGTTCATCTTTCAGTGTCCTATCTTTTTGCCTTTTCATATTGTTCATGGGTTTCTTAAGGCAAGAGAAACTATTTGCCATTCCCTTCTCCAGTGGACCACAGTTTGTTAGAACTCTCCACCATTACCTGTCTGTCTTAGGTGGCCTCACATGGCATGGCTCATAGTTTCATTGAGTTAGACAAGGCTGTGGCCCATGTGATTAGATTGGTTAGCTTTCTGTGATTGTGGTTTCTGCCTGTCTGCCCTCTGATGCCCTCTCTCAGCACCTACTGTCTTACTGGGGTTTCTCTTTCCTTGGACGTGGAGTATCTCCTCCCAGTCCCCCCTCCTGACCTTGGATGTGGGGTGTCTCCTCTTGCTGCTCCAGTGTTGCGCAGCCAATAGAAAATATTGATATACATTTAAGACAAGGTCTAAAAAGTCATGCTTATAATAACTCAGGGTACCGATGCTGTAAAGTGGAATTGCCATCATTCCCTAACTTCTTTTATTTTATATCAAAAGCTAGATGATTGGAATACAAGATCAATATAACATAGTGCTTTTGGACCTGATGGCGCTTCCTTGTGGCTCAGAAGGTTAAGAGTCCGCCTGCAATGCAGGAGACCCTGGTTTGATCCCTGGTCAGGAAGATCCCATGGAGAAGGGAATGGCAACCCACTCCAGTATTTTTGCCTGGAGAATTCTGTGGACAGAGGAGCCTGGTGGGCTACAGTCCATGGGGTCTCAAAGAGTTGGGCACAACTGAGCAACCAACACACAACACACTTTGGACCTGATTCAACTGAGGCTTCTTGTCTTGATCTGAATGAAGCAAGCACATTAGGAGATGCAAATATCTTGAGGAAAAAAATGAAGTCTCATTTGAAGCTACTACTTTTTCTTTCACTTCCTCCTATTCTGCAAGAGCCCTCACATTTATTACTTCTATGTTAAATTCTATACTCCTATAATCTACTCAGTTTCAAATCAAGTAGCTACCATCTGCAACTTTCATCTTTAACTGCAAGTTTCATTTCACCTTGCTTCTTGATTGGCTTAATGGAAAGTAAAAGATAGGAATCTATTATACTCAGTCTAGGCTTTCCAAATGACTCAACAAGTAAATAATCTGCCTGCAATGCAAGAGACTCAGAAGATGTGGGTTCAACCCAGGGTGGGGAAGATTCCCCTGGAGAAAGAAATGGCAGCCAGGTCCAGTGTGCTTGCCTAGCAAATCCCATAGACAGAGGAGCCTGGAGGGCTACAGTCCATGGGGTCCCAAAGAGTCAGGCACGATTGCACATGCACGCATCCCTCCAGGACACTCAGTCTGAGAGATGAAAAGCTAAAAATACTCATAAAATTAACAAAATGTCCTCCTTCACAGCTTAGCTCTAAACACCTTTAGAGAATGTATCTGACACTATCTCAATTTACATGTTACATAAATCTTTAACCAATAGCTCTTTAACCAGAAAGTCTTTAGAACAATTCTATATAACAGCAGGGAAGGTGACCAGTGGTGATTAACAACATTCTTGTTCAATTTCTTTGCTAGAGCAAGAAAATTGTTCAAATTCATCTTGGCCCCTTACCTTGCTGTTTATTACAGCAGATGAGATTTCCCCTCCAGGCAACCACTGTGTTATTGCTCTTTTCATACTAAATTCATTTTCTGTTATACCTGCATTAATCTTTTCCTTCTTTCTCCCTTCTTTTTTTCACTTCTCCCTCCTTTTCTTTCACTCTCTCCCCTCCCCCATCCCTAATCCTGCCTCTCTTCTTCCCTCCCTTCCTTCCTTTCTTTACCAGAATTTAAAAAATCCGTATTTTATATATCCAAAAATCTTAACCAGTATACAATTATGCTTCATGAATTGATAATCTGCTTAGTTTTTAACAATTTTAATCTCAGTATACCTATACATCTTCTGGGTTGAAAACTGAGACAGCTGAAAGGTGTTATAATTAATTTTATATACAAATGAGTTCCATGGAGTTGAAGCCAGATATCTGTGGTAACTGAATAAATATTTTTATTATATGAGCTTCATCATCAATGTTGGACCTATAATTTTAGGAGTCTTGTAAAATATCACTTTCTCATTGAAGCTATCTTAGATAACGAGATAGACATATAAATACATTTAACTAGAATGCAATTGTCTTCCTTAGTCTAACTTGTGCTTTTTACATTAAGTTAATAAAAATTTCATTTACATTAAGTTAATAATTATTTGCCATCACTTCATGGCAAATAGATGGGGAAACAATGGAAACAGTGAAAGACTTTAGTTTTGGGGGGCTCCAAAATCACTGCAGATGGCGACTGCAGCCATGAAATTAAAAGACACTTGCTAATTGGAAGCAAAGTTATGACCAAAGTTAAGACTCTCAAGGGTACCTTGGACTGAAAGGAGATCCAACTAGTCCATCCTAAAGGAAATTAGCCCTTAATATTAATTGGAAGGACTGATGCTGAAGCTGAAGCTCCAGTACTTTGGCCACCTGATGCAAAGAGCTGACTCACTGGAAAAGACTCTGATGCTGGGAAAGATTGAGGGCAGGAGGAGAAGAGGACGACAGAGGATGAGATGGTTGGATGACATCACCGACTCAATGGACATGAGTTTGAGCAAGCTCCGGGAGTTGGTGATGAACAGGGAGGCCTGGTGTGCTGCTGTCCATGGGGTTGCAAAGAGTCTGACATGACTGAGCTGCTGAACTGAACTGAACTGAATAAATATTTCAAAGTAAAAGCATTAGTTGTTATTCCCACATGGTAATACTCAAGTCTGGGCCTTCCCTGTTGGCTCAGTGGTAAAGAACACTTCTGCCAATGCAGAAGACACAGGTTCAATTCCTGGGTCAGGAAGATTCCCTGGAGTAGGTAATGGCAACCCACTCCAATATTCTTGCCTGGGAAATCCCATGGACAGAGGAGCCTAGCAGGCTGCAGTTTACACAATTCTAAAGAGTTGGATGCAATTTATCGACTGAACACACAATACTCAAGCCCACTAATATTTCTGATTTTCTCCCTGCTTTTTTTGTGTGAAATAACAGAGGGATGTGTGGGAAAAGATTACACAAATCCAACAACAATAACTATCATAGCAAAACTTTTAGAAGTGGTATTTATATACTTTCAATTTGAACAAATGCTTCCATCCAGTGTGAATTTGGAACTTTAGCCAGCGTTTTGCTTGTTGCTTATAAAGTAACATGGAAAAACCATACCAAGGACATATACACAAAAACACTGGTCTACTATTTTCAAAATTTGATCTCATAGTGGAAGTATTTCTATATATTTGGGAAATCCATAGTCTTTTCAAAGAAGTTTGTTTATTTTTAAATACATACTTGACTTTTAGAGAGATACTAAGCAACTTTAAAAAATAAAAAAGGAATTACAATATCACTCAAAATCTCTTTGTGTGTGTGTGTGTGTGTTTGTGTGTTAGTCGCTCGGTTGTGTCTGACTCTTTATGACCCCATGGAAGGGTAGCCCACCAGGCTCCTCTGTCCATGGGATTCTCCAGGCAAGAATCCTGGAGTGGGTTGCCATTTCTTTCTCCAGCAAAATCTCTTTATTCATAAATAATTGCAACAAAGCTGTTGTAAGAAAATTATAGACATTCTCCCTGCCTATAAAGATCTACATATTAGGCAGGACCTAATAAAATGCAGTTGGAATATAATTGCTTATAAAAGTGAAAAAATACCCAAATGCATTACATTCCTTTTGTGAGACAAAAGAGTTTGGAGAAACTGTTGGATTTTAGATAAGTACCTTCTTAACAAGAAATATGTATACATGTAATACACCTCTAAAGTTTAAAAGGATTAAAATGATAAGACATTTGATTTCTCTAAGTGCTATATGTTACACATATAGCTATATCTATAAATTTCATGGGCTTCCTAGATGGCGCTAGTGGTATAGAACCTGCCTGCCATTGCAGGAGATGTTTGTACTATAAGATAGAGAAGACTGTGAAATTAACATCTCACATTCTTTTATTTACACGTCTGTTTCCTATAATAAATTATAATATCACCTTTGTACTGTCAAAGTGTATAACACATTCTTTCAGGATTTTGGAATTACTTTCATTATGTCTTCAAATACTTTCTTGTTTATTATTTTATTTTCATCAAGAAAAAATATATGTATGTAGGAAAATTTGTTAGCCTTTCAACAAAGTACCTTAAAGAAAAAAATTATTCTCTTCTATTTAGTTTTGTCTGATTTTGCCTTGCCTTCCTTCCCATGTTGGTTATTTTAATTTTTTTTTTTTTTTTGATGTGATTTCTTCTATACCAGGCTTCATTTCTATTCCTTACCCTACTTCTAAGTAGCACCAGATAGTGGATGTGGGTAGAAATATTGAATATTACAGTCTGGATCCTAAGACACCCACCATGAATATCTATACTCTCTCTCTCCTCTATCTAAACAGCTGAAAGTGAAAGCCTAGGAGGAAGATAGCAGAAACAAATTAAGGAAGAAATCAACATCTTGACTTTCCTCATGGATGGAAAAACTTGAGAGTGATCTGACTGATACTAGGATGTGATTTAATTAAGAAAGCAACCTTTACTGAGTTAAGCCACTAACTTCCATTACTTATTTTAATGCCTACATAAAAGTAATTATAAATGGAATTTAATTATAAGGAAGGAATGTGGTCTATCACAACTTTCTCTCTCCTTATCTTTCTCTCCCTCTCTACCTCTGTCTCCAACAAATGAATGTGACCTGACTGTTTATGTAAAGGAAAATTTCAAAACTCACCAACTCCTATTTTGTCTGAGTTTTTATTGTTTCAACATGAAGAATGCTTCGTAATACACACTATAAAGGTTTTTAAAGGGATAGACTAGAATTTACTGTGCTTATTGCTTATATATTGTATATAATTTTTATCACTTTAAATGTATTTACTTGAAATAATTCTATGATTAAAGCCTTTTGAAGCCCTGATGTTATACTATCAATTTAGTATTTTCTAAGGAAACTATGCTACTTTTAACCAAAAATCAAAACATCTCATCATGACTTTTTCTTTGAGATTGTTTCAAGGTTTCATGTGCAGTTCTAACCAGTATTTTTTCCCCTTGAATTTCAAATTTCCACCCTGTTCTTGACACTTATCTTATACTTCCCTGATTTGTAGTTTTGTTTGTTCAAGTCTTATCTGTTCAGCCAGATCATAAGTACTTTAAGGCAGTAACCATGCTTACAGAATCTGTGTGCCCTGTGGCACTTAATAGATACATCTCGTAAATTTTAGCAAAATGATAGTTGTTGCAGCTCCAAGAGACTCAAATGGCTTTGCAGCCTTGTTTGATAGTTTCCCTACAAGTTTATTATAAAGGAACCTGCATTCTGATAAATGAGTCTGCTACAAAAATGAAATAAGCTTGTTTTTACTTTTTCAACCTTCTTATATCATTGGTCTCATTGCTACTAGAGTACTTGTTCAAATATTTAATATTAAATTTTAATACATTGTTTTCTATCTTATCTGTCATGTGACACAGTTTTACCTTCCTTTTGACACTTGCCTTTCCAGGTGAAAGTGAACCCACAGTTCACCCAAAATAATGCACTGAGCTGACTTCAATTGTCATCAAAAAGTTTTTTAAATATATTTTTAAAAAATTTACTTATCTTATTACTGAGTAATTCTATTGATTAGTGACTTGTTTAACTTTATCCTTTAGTCTCTCTGGAGTAAGAAATAGCAACCCGCTCCAGTATTCTTGCCTGAAAAAGTCCATGAACAGAGGAGCTTGGCTGGCTACAGTCCACGGAATTGCAAAAAGTTGGACACGACTGGGTGACAGAGCACATCCTTGGGTATAAAGGATACATTATTGAACGTTTATTATTACTAACGTATAACTATAGAGGCACAAACTGTTAGAATTGCTGGCACAATTCACCATTACGCTGCTGTGCGTTTAGCGATGAGAGAATACATAAAGTTGTTTGAAGTAATGTTTTAGTGCTTTTCGAAGCATACATATAAACAGAATATTAAACTTTCTTTCAATCTTCATCTGCTAAAACCTATCTTTGATGTCTAATATCTGTGTTTATGTTGACATCAATTCTCCAGATATATAATAGTCCTATTTATATTCTTCGTGATTTTGCTGAATTAAGAATAGATGACATATCTTCAGGCATCCGCATGCCTTTTATAAGTGCAGTGCCGGAATCACTGTCACTAAGAAGGCACACACACATCCCATTCTTGCATGCGCTTGTGTCTGCTTAGCCTCTAGTCATGTCCAAGTCCTTGTGACCCACTGGACTGTAGCCCGCCAGGTTCCTCTGTCCATGGGATTCTTGTTAATGGCAAGAATTCTGAAGTTGGTAGCCATTTCCTACTCCAGAGGATCTTCCTGACCCAGGGATTGAACTGAAGTTTCCTGGGTCTCCTGCATTGCAAGTGGATTCTTCACCAGCTGAGCCACTGGGGAAGCCCCGTGCTTGGATGTATCAGTATAAACTATGGGCAGCTAAGAGATGGCTTCATTTTAAGAAATCATTATACAAAGTTACAACATTAATTTTAAATAAAGAATAAGAGTCACATGCTGGAGGTTGACAGTCACATTAGAAAAATAAAACATATTCTTTTCTTCTATGGCATGTGGTTCAAAACAACATATAGAAAATATATTAACAAGATTCAGATATAGTCAAAACAGTGTCATTTTATAATTATATAAAATCAAGCTTCCATTTTCTTCCTATTAAAAAAATCATATTTACATTTTCTTCCTATTAAAATTATAAGAGTTCATTTAGTAAGGGAAAAAGAAGATATAATAGTCACTGTGCAAATAAATTAGTGAAAAGCTTTAAAATTGTGTTATTATCAACATCATCAAATCATAGAGATGAAAAACTGCATCATTACTGGCACTGTAAGTAGAAATAAACTAGTTCAGTAAGTTGCCAAATGTAGGAATGACTAGTAATAGGATGAGGTGGTTTAAGGTTTAAGGTGAGTTGAGGTTAATATGTTTAAGATGGGTGAGTATAGACATAGTTTTGTGTAGTAGACATAGTTTTTATTTCCTACCTCCCAAGTGACAAAGAGAAACTAATTTTATCATGTGAGATGTTTCTTTCTTTTTCTGACCCATATTTTTAGCTTCAAGTTAGAAATCTGTCTCAGAGATCAAAATGAAAAAGTCACCTGAGATGAAAAGTTATCCGGAGACTCTATTTCAGGTTCTGTTAGAGGTTTAGCGTTTTTAGTTCAGACATTAAAAGCTCAGCTACACACCAGGGGAGACGTGTGACGTTATTGTTCCTTCTATAATGTCTATCCATCTTGCATGCAGACTGTCCTCTTCTGAAAAATAGCTGATATCACTAATGACTAGCAAAAGAAGCGAAAGACAAAATAAACTACAGCTTTCTTTTGATTTCTAATTTTTAAAGGAATAGAATCTTTGAATTCAATGGAATCTGAAACATGAAACAATGAATACAGCAAAACAGAAACCGATCTATGGATATAAAGGGCAAACAGTGGTTACCAGTGGAGGGTGCAGAAGAGATAAGATAGGGGTAGGGGAAAGAGAGGTGCAAACTATTATGTGTAAAGTAAGCCACGAGAATATATGGCACAGGGAATATAGTCCTTATTTTATAGTACCTTTAAATGGAATATAATCTAGAAAATATTGAAACTCCATGTTGTACACTGAAACTCACCAACTATGTGTGCTAAGCCATTCAGTCGTGCCTGACTCTTTGTGACCCTTGGATTGTAGCTCACTAGCTCCTCTGTCCATGGGATTCTCCAGGCAAGAATACTGGAGTGTGTTGCCATTTTCTTCTCTATGGGGTCTTCCTGATCCAGGGATTGAACTTGAGTCTCCTGCGGCTCCTGCATTGCGGACCAGATTCTTTTACCACTGAGCACCATGGAAGCCAAAAGTTGGGGGCCACTGGTCTACAGGGTGCAAGACTGGATACTCCCTTACCTGTTTTTACTGTTTATTTTTCCTGCCTCATCATGTGGCCTGTGGGATCTTATAGTTCCCCCATCAGGGATTGAACCTGTGCCCCCTGCAATGGAAGTGCGCAGTCCTAACCACTAGACCTCCAGGGAATTCTCAATCAACTATACTTTGACTTTTAAAGACACTGAATGTATTACATTAGATAGCAAGGAATTTATTAACTAAATCAAGGAAAAGAGACAAGTGTGTCAACTTCTGGGTTTGTTTTTTTTTTTAATACTTTCAGCCTTGAAATTCATGAGTAGCCTAGCTGTTGAATCTGCCAAGTGTAGTAGGTAGCAGCAGAGAAGCTTCACTTTGGAGATTTCCAATCATTTTAAAACCAGTGACTGCCAAATCATAATTTGCTAATGGCAAACAAATAAGCTAAAGTGGACCATTAGAATGTGCTACGCATTGATCCATTGATGGGTTACAGACAGTGGTGAAGTCTCCAGAGAAAGTGTGAGGACATTTGAACCGTACTTTTCTACTTATAGCCTACTCAAGCAGGTCTGAGTCAAAGTCAGATTTCGCTTGTATATATACAATTATGACTTTAATAAAGTATTGTTACTAATGCTAATAAAGTACAGAAATTTATAAATGATTTTCATTTTGTAATAAAATATTAAAGCACAATAAATTATCCCTGCAAAATAATGACTTTATTGCCTCCAGTAAGTATTATTTTCCCAGTGACTTAGACTGAGTTAAGGAAAAAATTGGCACAGACCTTTAAAAATGTTGAAACAGAAGTCTTTGGTAAATAATGTTTGCTTTTCCTAGGTAGAGTTTATATATGATTATTTTCTTCATATCTTTCACTTGTTTTGCATCACATACTACATACTGAGGGCATTTTCCTCTTTATATTAATCTATTTTTGGTTGAAGCATAATTTACACTAGGTGAAATTTACATTGCTCAGCTCTTAAGTATAACTTTCAGAGAAGTTTCAACAAATACATATTAGGACACACTATTTCCACCTCATCAGAAAATTTCCTCCTGCCCTTTTCTCCCAAGCAAAAGCTACTACAGATCTTATTTCTATTAGCATTTATTAGTTTTGCATAATCTTGGATTTTATACTAATGGAATCATGTCATTTGGCTGACTCCTTGTATTCAGCATAATATTTTTTAGATTCATCCTATCATTGTGTGTTTCAGTACTTGCTCCTTCTTTTATTATTACTAAGTAGTAATATAACACTATGTTTATCTATTCTTCTATCAATGAATATTGAGATTATTTGTTATTTTTTAGCTATTACCAAAAAAAATAATTCTATGTATATTCCTTCCAAGCCTCCTGAGGACATTTATTTTTATTTATATTAAATAAATACCTCAGAGCAGAATTTCTGGACTACAGGGTATGCTTTCAAACTGTGGTGTTGGAAAAGACCCTTGAGAGTCCCTTGGACTGCAAGGAGAGCCAACCAGTCCATCCTAAAGGAGATCAGTCCTGGGTGTTCATTGGAAGGACTGATGCTGAAGCTGAAACTCCAATACTTTGGCCACCTGATGCTAAGTGCCAACTCATTGGAAAAGACCCTAATCCTGGGAAAGATTGAAGGCAGGAGGAGAAGAGGGCGACAGAGGATGAGATGGTTGGGTGACATCATTGACTCAAGGGACATGAGTTTGAGCAAACTCTGTGAGATAGTGAAGGACAGGGAAGCCTGCTGTGCTGCAGCTCCGGAGTCACAAAGAGCTGGATATGAATGACTGACTGAACAAGAGCAACAACAATGATTTTATATTTTCTTCATAAAGTTCTAGTAAAACAAATTGAAATAGAATGTAAAGCAGTTTTTTTTTTCTCATTAGATTACTCTAAATGGTTTCATTACTTTTGCTAATAAAGAGATTCTGATTTACATGGACTCAGAGACTACACTTTAGTTTGTCCCCCTTTTCCCTGATCTCAGAATGCCAACATAAATATCAATGTGGTATAGAAGTAAGCTTTCCATTCACAATAAATAGCATTTTTCTCTTTTCTCCCTGTCTTTTAGACTGCTGGCATCAAGAAAAAGCATTTAGAATATTGCACGTGGTCAGGAAAGTGTGTAATTTCCTTGGTTCTGTCTTGCCGCAGCAAAGATTTGAAATGGTGGCCCGGAGTTACAGCTCTGTCACAGCTCAGTTTTATTTGGCAAACAAGGGAAAGTACACCCTTGCCTCGAGGCGTGAAGGCGGGCTGACCTCAAAGGAAGGGCCTCGATCTGCCTTGGCTTCCCCCATTTATTCCTTTTCCCCCTCCCCCTGAGCCTGCCCTATGTAAATTGGACTAGCCAGGAGGGCTGTTTGTTTCACCTGAGGTTCTCACTCTGGTCCTTGGGTTTTCTTTTGTTCCATTTTTGCAGGCTTTTCCTTTGTTTTTGAGCCACTGCTATTTTGGACTCCTGTTTCCTATTCTAACTCCCTAACAGAATCCTTCATTTGGGGCTCAATATACACTCTGCACTTCTTAACTGTGCTTTCTGTCTAGGAAGCTGAGCTGTGTAAACTAGATCCTTGTCTTCTGCCTGAGTTCAAACATGATGAGCTCTGCCAGGAACTGCAAGAAGAGATAGTGAAGAGCAAGGTCAGGCCGCTGATTCCTTCAACTCTCCCAGCTTGTTTGCCTTGAGCAGTCTGTTACCTTACAGTGAGGTCTACAGTTCCTTCCACTGTGACCTGCTGCAGTTCTCTTTCCTTTCCCTGTCTAATAACTGTCCTTCCCCAGTCCCTTGATCTTGTATAGTTGCATTTTAAATTATCCCCAAAATCAGTAGTACAGAATAACTTGTTTGGTCCAGACAGGGCAAAGTAAGGTCGAGTTGTCTCTGATTTATGATGCCTGAGACATCTGATGAAAATTAAGAGTCAGGAATAGTAAATAACCAGGGACTGGAATTATCTGAAGGCTTTTATTTCATTCTTATGTCTGCTGTTTGAAACTGAATATCAGCTGGAAATTTGGCTGTGCACTGGAACACCTTCACAGAATTCTCCAAATAGCCTGGACTTCCTTTCATTATGAGTACTAAATTTAAAATGAGAGTGTTCTATTGTGAGATAGAGACAGAGAAGGACAGGGATTGAGAAGAAGGGACAGACAGAGGGAAACTAGACAGAAGCTCTGTCTCTTTTTAGGTTTACTCTGAAAGCCTAGGCCAGGTTTGGCCTCAGAAGTCTTGCAGCATCACTTTCGCCCCGTTTCTTGCTGAAGCAGTTACAAAGTCCTGCCCAGCTTCTAACTCTTTTAACGGGGGAGTGGCAAGATTCCTTAAACATTCATAGGACTCTCAGCTATTACCGTGGACATTTTGAGAGAACTTATTCAGCCACAAACCTAGGGGTGATGAGTGTCTGCCTACTACTAGTCCAAATTTCCAACACTACCCTTTGTGGTTTCAAATCTTCTGTAATAAACACTCTTTGAATCATGCCCAGCATTATTTTCTGTTTCTTGTTGGAACCCTAAATAATACAGTACCTTATTTAAATACTGATTGAAAGAGAAAAAGAACAATTTTTTAGAATATAGAAATAGTCATATTTATAATATACATATCAATGTTATTTTAATAGTTATTAAGTTCAATTATTTTTGTTACTCAGAAACTATATAGAAAGCAAGTAAATCAAAATAACGTATATTTATATGATCATGGAATTCCTAAGGGACAAGATAAAGAAACTGACTATCACAATGTTCTTACAATATTGTTTTACAATTTCTGGCTGATGTGATAGAAAAAAAATTTAGAGGAAAAAGATTACATAGATAAAGTTTTATGCATTTCTTGATGATATAATCAAATATATTCAAGGTCAAATATGCAATTCTAAATTACCTTCAAAAATTAAATACAGAGTTTTATAAGATGTGTCTGTTTTTACAACAATCATTTTTAAAAAGATAATTACCAAATAATACTTTTGTGGTAAACTGAATGTAGCAACCTCTATCAAAAATCTCCTTGTGTGTACTGCTTTGCAAGTTTGACTTTGTAGCCTTTCCCAAGAACAGAACCTGCCATGGTCTCCACTATCTCCCACTCCTTGAATCTGCTCTGTTGTGTGACTTTCACCAAATGAGTCTGGTGAGAAACGGACATTAGCCAGTTTAAATTCTAGGCACTGAGAAGTCTTTTGTGCTTTCATTTCTTATCTTTGAACCCAGCCTCCTTCATGAGAACACAGGCTAATCTCTAAGAGGATGAGAAACTGCACTCCTGGCCATGCTAGTCAACACCAAGGAACAGAGAGAAAACAAAGCAGCCGCTGATGTCAGAGCTATGAGAAAGATCTACTGATACCACAAAAAACAGCTAGACCCAGTCTAAATCGTCAGCTTTTGATTCAAGAATTGATAAAAGGCTTGTTTTTTTTTTAATCAGTTGAACTTTAGGGCAGTGTCAATCAGCAATTCACTGAGGCACCATTTATAAATGTTTCAGAAATATACAATATTTAGCAATAGTTTTAAGAGTATCTGTCAGCTCACACAAAATGTAAAAATATCAAAATATTTATTGTATTTACTATTTTAAATATCTTTATATACATGATGATAAGAATTTCACAGTAGATAGCATATTTAATAGGAAATATATATTTTATATTTAATGTTTATGTATATGGCATATTCAACAGGAGATATATATATATATATGCATTATATATAACATATAAATAAAATGAGGCTTGAAATATTGAAAAGTAATATTTTACTCTTGGATAGGAAAGTCACAAAAATTTCAGTTATTCACAATGTTCTATAATTTACATGCAGCTGCAATCAGAATCCTAAAGGAAATTTTGCTGCTGTGTTTTTACTTTTTATCCTTTTCTCCTTTTGAAATAGTCATATTCTTTTAAACTCATTCCTAAGAATATCCATGAAAAAATTTTAAAAGAACATAATAAAAGTAAAAACTAGTGGGTAGAGTAATCTTGTGCTGAATATTAAATGTTACTATATAATCACTATAATTTAAAAGACTGAATATCACAGAAAAATAAAAATAAATCTGCAAAACATGTGTCCATAAATAAAGTATTTATGAAAACTTAACATACAAATGAAGTAGACTGTCCTTCAATGCAGTGAGAAAAATATAGTTTAATTTTAATAACCAGGAGACTGCATTTGTCTAATTTCTCTAAGAAAAAAATCAAAGGGGAAAACCCCTTATGCTATTCAGTTCAGTTCAGTTCAGTCGCTCAGTCATGTCCAACTCTTTGTGACCCCATGGACTGCAGCACGCCAGGCCTCCCTGTCCATCACCAGCTCCCGGAATTGACTTAAACTCATGTCCATTGAGTCGGTGATGCCATCCAACCATCTTATCCTCTGTCATCCCCTTCTCCTCCTTCCCTCAACATCAGGGTCTTTTCCAATGAATCAGCTCTTCGCATCAGGTGGCCAAAGTATTGGAGCTTCAGCTTCAGCATCAGTCCTTCCAGTGAATATTCAGGACTGATTTCCTTCGGGATGGAATAGATGGCTGGATCTACTTGCAGTCCAAGGGACTCTCAAGAGTCTCCAACATCGCAGTTCAAAAGCATCAATTCTTCAGCACTCAGCTTTCTTTATAGTCCAAAATTCACATCTACATATGACTACTGGAAAAACCATAGCTTTGAATAGATGGACCTTTGTTGGCAAAGTAATGTCTCTGCTTTTTAATATTTTGTCTAGGTTGGTCATAACTTTTCTTCCAAGGAGCAAGCGTCTTTTAATTTCATGGCTGCAGTCACCTATCTGTAGTGATTTCGGAGCTTAAAAATATAAAGTCTGATACTATTTCCACTGTTTCCCCATCTATTTGCCATGAAGTGATGGGACCAGATACCATGATCTTAGTTTTCTGAATACTGAGTTTTAAGCCAACTTTTTCACTCTCCTCTTTCACTTTCAACAAGAGGTTCTTTAGTTCTTCACTTTCTGCCATAAGGGTGGTGTCATCTGCATATCTGAGTTTATTGATATTTCTCCTGGCAATCTTGATTCCAGCTTGTACTTCATCCATTCCAGCATTTATATTACTAACTTGTGCTATATCTAATATAAATCTAGAAAGATGAATAATTAAATTTAAAAATAAGACAATAAAGAGACTAGAGCAAAATATAAGAAAATGTACACCTAAAACTATTTTTGCCTTAAATTTTTAATAATAGTTTTGCTGGATGTAGGCTAATTTAATTTAATTTAATTTAATTTGCTGTACGTAGGCTAATTTAATACCTAACGTCCCTACAGAATGCCCATATTTTCACCAAGGTATCATCCACTTTGCCTGCTGAAATCTGGAAAATCTTCTATTCCTGAATGAGCTATGAAAATCGGCTATCTCATAACTTCCAGGTAGTCCTTTTTAGTTGTTATTTGCCTGGCCTCACAGTTTAGGATTGAGCCAAACATTTAAGTGACCATTATCTAAATTTCTGGGTATCATTCTATGGTCAGCTTCTTTCTCTCTGGCTGTTTGGCCTACAAATTCCAGTCACCTCAATCTCTCCAACCAACCGTTGTCTCTTCAATAGACAAAAATACCAAAATATATTTAGACCAACCTCTTCCATCCCTGGTAGAAAGTCTGTGTGTTCTCAGGCTTTGTATTCCTATTCCCTCTGAGGAATCAGGGCTTCCCAGGTGGCGCTAATGGTAAAGAATCTGCCTGCCAATGCAGGAGATGTCGGAGACTTTCCTGGATAAAGAAGATGCCCCATGGAGTAGGAAATGGCAACCTGCTCCAGTATTCTTGCTTGGAAAATCCCATGGACAGAGGAGCCAGGCAGGCTACAATCCTTGGAGTCATAAAGAGTCGGACATGACTGAGTGACTAGATACACACACATGCTGAGGAATCACGGCTACATGTTGTTGCACAGTTTCCAAAATCATTTTTTGCGACAGTTTGTTCAGTTTTCTAATCGATTTTATACAAAGGGCTTTGAGCAACAGATACTATACCACATCAGTGTCCAATTAATGTTTTTGTATCTGTATAGACACCATATATAATGAAGACAATGGACCAATAATAGACTCAAAAAAACTATTTGCAATATATATATAATAAAAAAGATCCCCAGTAGAATATCCCTAATATGCAAAGAACTCTTAGATCTGGTAAAAAAAAAAGAAAGAAAATGAAGAAAGAATCTGACAAAAAACAGGTAAAATATATATTTGGAAATTCAGAAAAGGGAATATATACACTGTAGAATGAAGTAGAAAATACTGTATTTCATTTGTGGTAAGAAAAATTAAAAAGTGAAAAAAAAAACTTTAAAAATCAGATCAGAAAAAAAAACACAAATATGAATATGAGTGAAAACATCCTACTTTTGAGGATGTTTGAAATAGATACTTGCATATATGGCTGATGGGAATGTATACTCCTATCACCCTTTTTATTAAGAGTAACCTAACTATATATTAACACTAAAACAATATATTCTTTCAGTCAGTGATGGTAACTACATGAGAATCTCTATTTTAGAAGCTGTGCCAACAACGAGGAAAGATACATGTACAGCAATATTTATTTCAAGAATTTTGACACTGGCTAAGATCTTGAAAGAATGTGAATGTACACCACATGGGCCATAGTTGAAGGGATTCTAATGCATGCATAACATATAATTATCTGAAGCTATTTAAATGAAGAAATATCCACTTATAATACTAATAGAGAAATTTGGGTTCAAAGCAATGTGCAAACGATGACAAAATCACCTATTTTGGTGTATAGTTTGTGAGATGGAGAATGATTTGAATTGACAGATACTATACCATGTCAGTGTCCAATTAATGTTTTTGATTTTTGTTACATTAAGAGATCATTAATTAAGTGTGAGTGCCAGGCTATTAATTTTTGAAAACATACTTTTTCTTTGTTTTCACTAGTCAGAATAAACTATCTTTGCAGAATTAAACAGGATCATAAATTCATATACAAATGAAAAATATAATATAAAGTATAAGGAGGAAAACCAGGCAGCAATTGAAAATATCTTGCTATTCTAAAAACAAATACCTCAGAGATCTCCTCTTACCTCAGTATGGTGTGTTAATTCCTCTAAACCTTAAGAGTAGGTTTCTTCTGAAGGTGTCAAATAAGCAGGCTGCATGACCAGGTGGTAAAATGAATGACTATAGATCTGTCCCTTTAAGTTCTAATACCGACTCTAGCACTTGCTAATTAGTTCCGCCTCAGAAATGTAACTTCTTTGAATATAGCATTCCTGATTCTTTGGAACAAACACAAAAATTGCAAAAAATGTGGAGAATGGTAAGAAGCTATTTCTAAGCTTTAAAAAGTACTTTGAATATATCTGAAGATAAATGGAGAAAATATTATAAATTTATGATCATAATGCTTTAGTAATTAGGATTTGAAAGCAAATTTATGTATTATAAAATTTTAATATTGGTAGAATTAATATTCTAATTTTTATATTTTTTCAAGTTCTAGTAATAAAACCTATCCAGTAAATGACCTGAAATTTCATCTTGGTTTATTGGTGCATTTATAGGAAAGCAAAGTGTGAGATGCTAACAGAAAAAGTTATTATTTGGTATTAGAAAGTCTGCACACATATGCATAAATACAAATAGGTTTATGAACATAGGACTAGAAACTTCCATTTCAACAGGTATATCATAAAAAACATACAAAAAAAAAACAGGTATATCATAAACTGCTTAATAAATGATAGTGGAGGGTTGATAATATTTTGCTGCCCTGCTTAACAGGAAAGAGATAAAATTGAAATTTGATAAATGTAATTCCTTTGCTCCTTCTCCTGAGACTCTGTGTGAGTGTTGAGGACATCCAAGGACAGTTATGATTGCTCCAGTGAAGCAGAGCTCCCTACCTTAGCCCCCATCTGAGAAACATTTTATTAAAGAACGGCCCACATATTATAAATCATTATTCCTGTTCATGCTCTGATAGGAAGGAAGAATGACAGTCCGATCAAAATGATACAAAGATCAGTGATTCCCTAAATCACAGTGAGACAACATAGAGTTCTCACAGTGAACTCTGGCCACTTCTCTTGCATTCATCCCTATCATATAATAAGCTGGGACCAGAAAAGTCATTATAGCCCAGAAACCTTTTTAAGTTGCGGCAAAATTGCACAAGTTAAAATATCCTTATTTTTCCAAGTTTTCATGAAGCACTTAAGCATAAAGGAACGCGATTTACTCTTTACCAATATGCTTAAAAAATAACCTCAACAAACATAAGATGCTAAATATCATTTTATATTTAGCAATATATTGTCAATGAAATTTTTATGTAACTTTTTCATACCCTAGGAATAATTACACTTTTGTTTTATATGTTTGTTAAAATAAGGAATTAACAGAAATATTCCTGACATATCAAATAAATTGGTCTCCAATTTTTCCAAATCATGTCATTTAGTTTCTGTTTTTGAGTTCTCTTTTCTCACAACAAAATTACCCAGGATGATACATGGTCTTTGATTATTTAATTCTATGAAAACATAGTAAATAAACCTTTGATTTTGTGAACACTTACAAATTATATAATCATGTTCCTATACCAAATCCCTTTAAAAAGGTGTACACTTTATTACCTTGCACAGATATATTCTAGTGCAATTTTACATATCAAATATATTGAACAAGTATTTATTGAAGAGCTACCATAGCCCAAAGTAAACAATCAGCAAAGATTGCCCTCCTTGGGCTTACTTTTTGGAGTGAATCTGGAGTTTAAGAGAGAGAGGTGGGTATTAATATGAATTTGGATATCATCACCAGATACACATGATATTTAAAGCCATGACACTAAATGAGTTCATAAGGGAAATGGGGCAGATTTTAAAGACAGAGAAAAATTCACAGGGACCAGGAGATGGGAGAAAGGGAAGAACTTTCAAGAAGCTTGGCATATACAAAGGGGTAGGAGGTAGAGTGTGGATTTGTAGTTCTGCAGGGAAATGGGTCAAATGTTAGGAAATAATGAGTGGCTGAGGTTTATAAAATCTATGTGTTGGAGGGCTTGCAGATATTGGTAAAGACAAGGTGTAGTTTATAGCCAGGCCAGTGAGGAGCTCAAATAATTAGACGCTAATATCACTGGAGGAGAGGTGTGGCCATTGGAAAGATGATCAAAATTTATACATTTGATTATCAAGAAGCAAGGTGCGAGAAGTCCTGAAATGAAAGGCAATGATCCAGGAGGTACACTCACTGAGAAATGAGGAAGCATGACTGAATTTTCATAGATGATGACACAAGGAGGGGAAGCAGTGCTCTAGTGCACTGACAAGTTTTAAAACCTGGATTTTTGGTTGGAGAGAAACAGGAGGGTTGGCAGGGGCCAATGAGGAGCCAGAACCACAAATCCTGTCCCTCCAAGCCCAGTGTTCCCAGAGCTGTGAGAAGACTTCAGGGAAAGCAAGGTGCCCAGTGGAGAGTCAATGTTCCCTCGGAGTAGAAAGAGAAAGGAAAAGTTTGGGACAAAGGTAGAAAACGTAGGAGCTTTTTCTGTTTATGGGCAATCATTTCCAGCAGACACAAAGGAAGCATTTGGAAAGCTGGGAACAAACAGAAAAGAGTTCTAAACAGACAGTGTGCTGAGGGTTACCAGTATTAGACCACACAGATGACCAGGTGGTGATCTGAGAGTCTGCAGTTTCTTGTGATGATTGACTATCTGAAACATAATGTCATTGGTCTTCGAGAACTCAAGGTACAGAGTGACAAGTGATAGCAGGGTTATGATTGTTAGGGGTAGGCAGGGCAGCTGCCAGTGAGGTGCAGTGAGGCACTGGTTCTTGTCAAACCTTAACCATGCAGGGCAAACATCATGGACAATGTCTTACATTAATCCCTTCATAGAGATTAGTTTTGATCCCTGCCCATGATGGGTGCATTTATTCCACATATGCAGTATTTCCTTTTTGATGGAGTTGAGAACTTGAAGATCATTTTATTATAAGTTCAGCTCTCACATGCCCCTTTTTGCTGCAAAGTAGATATCTTTAAGGTGAATGAAAAAAATATACACTATTCTCATTTCAAATGATAAGATTTTTTTTCCACATATGAAGGCCAAGTCCAGTTTTCTGACCACCAAAGAGGGGGCAAATATAATTCCTCTTTACTCATTGCTTCACATTTTGTTCACCAGATTACTTTAAGGACCTAATGTCTTTCCCATTAGGCCATTGTCACATGCCGAGACCAGGAATAATTTATTATATTCCCATTTGTGTTGTTCACAGAGGAGCAAGTCCCTCTTGTGGAGTCTTTATGGATTATTCCAACATGGCTGTGGAAATTACACTCAGAAAAGAACATGAAATTAAAACAATTTATTACACTTACATATGGCTTTCCATATGACTCAGTGGTAAAGAATACACCTGTCAATGCAGCACACACAGGTTCAATCCCTGGGTTGGAAGATCCCCTGGAGAAGAAAATGGCAACCCACTCCAGTATTCTTGCCTGGAAAATCCCACGGACAGAGGAGCCTGGTGGGCTACCATCCACAGGGTTGCAAAGAGTAGGACATGACTCAGCAACTGAGCATGAGAATGATCATACTCAGTGGTCCCAGAGGAGGGAGGCATAGCACACCATGCAAGGACCACATGGGAGAAGCATCAAGGGAATGGGAGCAGCCTAGGAGATGGGGAGTCAAGAAAGAGAGTGAGTACTCCTGGCTGAGGGCCTCCCTGGAGCATCAGGATGGAGTGCATAAGCAAACGGCAGGAGGGGATTTCACTGGTGGACCTGGCTGTCACCAGGCCCCAGTCAGAGGAGGGAAAAGAAGGGGGAATTGGGAGAAATCTGATTACATTGGTGCGCCTGATCACCTAGAGGATTGCACACAGCCTGTCTGTTGGCAGGTTCAGGCATCAGGAAAGGTGACTAACTTGTAGGTGGCAGTAAAATATTGTAGAAAAGAATTTCTTATACTTATTTAGTGGATGTGAATGGAGGCTGAGATTCTACCATTTTGCAAAAGCTCCCAGGTAATGCCTATGCCAGTTGTTCCTGGCCACACAAAGAATAGCTAATTCTAAGAAGCTAGGCATATATAAATTAAAGACTAATTATAATAGTTACTATCAGGTATAAAATGGCTACAATTTTGCTTCCTTTTAATCAAGAGAAATAGATTTTTTTTTTTCCATACAGGAGAGTCATCCTTTTTCATGTTAGAATTTTTTGTAAATTACTATTTTAAATAAAACATTTTCATGTTGTGCTACAGGTAAAATTATAGTCCACAGGAGGAAGAATTATCAAAGCAAGTCACAACAATGTATAAAAAGAACAGAGTGTAGGTGACCTGATCTCGAGTAGAATAATGTCCTCTGATCAAATATCCATTGTGATCAAGGGGCAGAGGGTGTCAGATGATCTCATCTAAGATGAATAAATTTTTATCCCTAGTTCATGGAACCCAGGACATCAGACTGGGTAGATACGACAGAAGAGGTTACAGGAGGACTTTAGCTTGGAGTAATAGTTACAATAATCTAACTTCTTGGACATTGTTTATTTAAATTCACAATACTTATCCTCATAAGACCACAGACCAAAAAATCCATTCACTGAATGCGCAGTAGTACTTCTGTGGTTATACTGTAAGGAACCAACCTTTGTGTTTGGAAGATTCTCTGGTAACAACAGCCTATGGACCCATATTCTAGGAGCACCCTGAGGACTGGGGCTTGCCAAGAGTGGGGAAGAAGATCGTTGCAACAGTGAGACCAGTTCTGACCTTAAGCCAAGGCTTGCTTGTAAATATTGTAGATGTTTATAACCTGAATATGGAGGATATACAAAAATAATTTCACTTGCATTAATTTCTTGAACTCAAGAGTCCCCTAATTATTCTGGCGCAAGTTAGAAAGAAGCAGAGGTGCTCAATCGCTCAGTCACCACGGGCTCTTTTGCAACCATGGACTGTAGCCCAGCAGGCTCCTCTATCCATGGATTGCCAAGGCAAGAAGAGTGGAATGGGTTGCCATTTCCTTCTCTTGGGGATCTTCCCAACCCAGGGATGGAACCCGAGTCTCCTGCATTGGCAAGCGGCTCTTTACCACTAAGCCACAAGGAAACCCTTAGAAAGAAGAAATGTCACAATTAAAATGTATAATATACTTGGTTTTTGTTAATGTCCAGGATTCTTTCTGTAGATTTTGAAATTTTATTTAGGGCTACATATAGTCCAGGGCAATAGACTGTAAAAGAAGAAAAATGCATGGACATTGAACTTATGCTTATGCAACATTGGAAGTTATTTAAAAACATTTTACAGAAATATTTATCTGCTGAGACATATGAAGCTATGAGAACTGCACCCAAAAAGGATCATAATACTGAGATTATATCTTTATAACTGTGTAATTATTTAATCATTATATATCCATTAGGATCTTAGGATTGCATATCCTTCATAATTTAATTGTTAAGCACCACAGTGTTTCTAGAGCCTCTTTGGGCTTTCACTTTGTGTTTATATGTCTCATTACAGTTTTACCTTTATTTAACAGAAAAATCTTAAAGCATCAGATATGAAGAAGTCATAAACTGATAATGGAAATCAAAGTTTTCTTTACTCACTTCTCTCAATTAAGTTTGATAGGTGGATTTCATAATCTATTTCATTCTGCAAGACTTCATCCTTTTTCAATATATAGCTTTCAAAATAAAGGTAGCTGTATATTTTATCTGCTCACAGAGAAGCAACTTTATGACAGTTAAGTAATGGCAAGTATTGACCTGGGTAAACTCTTTATAATTTATATTTCTATATTACACAATTTAAAGATATATAATTAAAATATATAAAACAAATTCATATTTAAATGTCTTTCAGTGATATTATTTAATAATACACTGAGGTTTAGTAGATAACACTAATTATAAAAGAAAAGCATGTTTTTACAATTTTTTTACTGTACTGAGGGAAATTGCACAGAAGAGTTATTTCTATATTCTACATAGAAAAATTGAAACAATATTACAGAATAAAATTAAAAATAAGTCTACCTAATATCACTCATCATTGCAAGAGACTTATTTAATATTCATTATCATAGTCATAACCAAACTCACACAATAGCAACACACATTTCATGCCTGTGTTCTCTCTCATGTCCTTCGTTTGTCTGTCTGTGTGTTTCAGTAATTCGAGAAAATGTATGTGGGTGGGGAAATGTTCTTGATGCTTTAGGCAAGAATTGTGCGATGTTCGATGGGCAGGTGGGTGGAAGTGACCAGTTCTCTTTGGAAGCTACATGTCGCTACATGTAGTCATTGATCGTAATGACTATCAACTTTTGATTTACCCAATCTTTGAGGAATGATATAGAAAACCAGTCCTCTTTTTCCAAGAAAATAACCCTATTTGCTCAGCTTCCTCTAGTTCAAATGTCTTCAAATTAGAACATGTGGGCTGAATTCAGTCTACTGCTTGATTTTTTTTTTTTTGGAACACATCAACACTCATTCACTTATATGTCATCTATGACTGCTTTTACTATCTGGGCTTCTATAAAAGAGTTGCTTCACTTCGGTTCTTATCTGTGTCTTGAAATCCAGCTCACCTCCCACTCTGTCCCCAAGCCCAAATCACTATCTTGCATCTGTTTGTTCATATAGAACATCTAGTCATAAATATGTATTCAACATTTGTTGCCTTTTTTTTCTATGTGTTAGTCTCCATCATCTAGCTGTGAATACATGCAGTTAATCTCCCTGTAGGTTGCTGGTAAAATATTGAGGGAATTTGTTAGAATAAGAATGTTAAATTACTTATTTATGGCACACACAAATATAAATAGTATTTCCTCTTCTTACCACTATTCAGTATGCCACATACAATTCTGCTTCATCTGCTCACCAAGTCATTTATATAACATTCCTCTATAATGTCAGGTCCTATACTACTGCATACTGGGACTATGGCATTGGATAAAACGTGTCTGCTTCATGAAGACCTTACAGTAGACAAGAGAGACAAGTGAGTGTATAGAGATTTTAAAGAGTTAATACAGTACGCTATTGACACCTTTACTTTGGCCACCTGATGTGAAGAGCTAACTCGTTGGAAAAGACCCTGATGCTGGGAAAGATTGAAGGCAGGAGGAGAAGGGGACAACAGAGGATGAGATGGTTGGATGGCATCACCGACTCGATGGACGTGAGTTTGAGCAAGCCCCGGGTGTTGGTGAGAGACAGAGAAGCCTGGTGTGCTGCAGTCCACGGGGACGCAAAGAATTGGACACGACTGAGCGACTGAACTGAACTGATTGACGCCCTTAGGAAAAGATGCGTAAATCAAGCTTTGAGCTTCTGATAATGACATATACATCAGAACTTTGTGAATGTAGGAGTCTGTTAAAGTTAACAATATAAAAGGAAATAGAAGAGGAAATGGCACTTTTCAGGCATCTGGGCAGGCCAGGAAGATTGTCAAATAAATAGGGAACTAGTGGTTTTAGCTGCAGCACACAGCGTGAGAGGGTGAGGGTCCAGGGCTTTGCCTGGACATACAGAAATCCGTAGGGTCGCAAAGAGCTGGACCTAGCTGCGTGCCTGAGCAGACGCCGCAGAGAGCCACAGCACAGAGAAGCGCGGCAAGCTGACTGGTCATCTAGCACAGGGTCAGACTGCCCGACTGCTCGGCGACTGAGCAGCCAGCCTGCATTCACCGTCATTAACGTCCCTTAGAAGTTTGTCCCGGACACGGTGGTTAGAACTCAGTGGCAATTTAAATGAAAGGCTCTGGCTGTCATCTGTACACACACAGAGACTCTGAAAATGTGCATTGTTAAAAGAAAAAGAAACACAATAAAGTTGGCTTTAGGAGTCTCTCTCTGTCTCTGGCACAAATACAACACAAGGTATTATACAATGACCTATGTTTAATAAGAATCACAAGGCTTCTAATCCTAGTCAGTCTCTAACTACTCAATGAAATCCAGTGAATCGCGATTTCAAAGCCCTTTTCTACAAAAACTAGAGAAAGAGCTTCCAGCTAAAAAATTTATATCCCCAAAGCACTTTTGCATGTTATTCCAAAATTGAAACTATTTTTGCTACTGATTAAGTTATCTTAATTAATAAGTTAGGAGGTGTTTATAAAGTGCCTACTCTACCATTACTGCTCTTGATTTACCTCTTTCTTTCTAAGCAACTATATAATAAAAAATAAATAAATCCTTGGGATACATGTATGAGAGGGGAAAAAATGGATTATGCTGAGGTACAGGCAAATTTGATTTTATATGTATCACTTTTGGTAACCATTAAGCATTTATATCAAGCCCAGTTTACTTTATCAGTGAGGTTACAGATGACCTTGTTCCCAGAAGATGTGGAAAAATGGTTTCCGTCCATCTGTTCTAGCTGTTGTTTCTTTTCTTGCCTTCCAGGCTTTTCTCCTTTTACACTCTACTAGATTTGGCTACTAAATCATTTCCAGTCTGTTTTCTCATTTACTTCCCGCCATTCTTTGTGAACTGTGTGAGTCACCTAGGAAAGTTCTTTTGACAAAGACAAACTGTCTATATCTCTTACCTAGAAAGCTGCGGCACTGTTTTAGGCAATTGAGTAAAAAACACAATTTATTTCCCTACATATGAAAAAACACTAGTCCTATAATACCATTCTAGTTCTTCATTATTGTACAGCTAGAGACAATAGGAACTTTGTCTCAATTAAGGGATACAGGAAATGGATTTTTCTGGCTCATAGCATCCTCATGTCTTTGGAGAAGGCGACTCCTTAGGTTCTTAGCTAAAACAATTATACATTTGAAAGTAAATTTACATAGGTTAACATCAATCATAAAAGCAACAGCTCATGCTATTGTTTATTAAGTTACAGTGCTTTTTAAGGCATTTTTCATTTATCATTCCATTTAATTTCCACCAGCTCACTTGGCATTTCCCATTACATGCCCCATGGAAAGACAAGTTACCTGACTTGCTCGAGGCTGATGCAAGCAGACCCTAAGCCAACTCCAGGAGACTTGATTTGGACGCATGTTGCTCACAGCACTTCAAATTATTTTTGATCAGTTTCGTGTAAATTTATAAAAAAATAAAAAAGTTAATTTTGCTTTAAAGCAAGTTTTAAAAAAGATAAACTATTTCTTGCCATCCTTTGAGGAAAGTGCAAATGCTTGCAAATTGTAAATGTATAGTAATAACAAATTTACAGACTATGTGACCGAGCTCCATGGTATTTATTCTTTGATTGTTTCCTCTCAGGTAAAGTAGAGGGGAGACCCGACGGGGTAGTGTGTAAATCACATGAACACTTAGGATAGTGCCTGAAACAGGAAGGCTCGCTGAGGTGAAATGTCGCCTTTGTTTTGTTAGACAACTGAACAGTGATGTTGCAAATATGGTCCTTCAAAACAGTGTCAACCAGCATATGTGTAATTTTTAAATATTCATTTAGTCTCATCTTATGAGAAGCTGTAACCTGAAAAAGGATGACCAGTCTTAGTAAGGAATGTTATAGATTGCTTCACAAAAGTAATGAAAACTTATCTCCAGAACAATCAGTTTACTCCTTTAGACATTTAGTGATAAAATTATTACCTGATAAATTACGTTATCTGTATGTGTGATGTTATAAAAACAATTTTAAAATTACAGTTTTATTTAATAACAGTTAAAGGCTAGTATATAGATCCAGTTTGGTCAAAATCATTTAATATTCTCTTGGCATAAAGGATGTTTCCATGTTTATGTTTTTACTATTATCTCTTTCTGCTAAAACTATACTGTGCCACATCCGTTTTAAAAGGGGTGTTCACTGGAACTTCCTAATAATAAGACATAATAAAGAATTGACTAAATTTTTGGTTATAAAGAGAATAACTTTTTATATATTGGCCATTCCCTTCTTCAGGGGATCCTACCAACCCAGGGATCAAACCCAGGTCTCCCATATAGCAGGCAGATTCTTTACCAGCTGAGCTACCAGGGAAGCCCAATACTTTTTGGTTATGTAGAGAATAATTTTTTATATATTTGTAGCCTTTAAATGGTTCTTTAATTGAATTGAAAATGTATTTTCTAATAAACCTTTATTAAAATTTTGAATTTACCATTATTGGTATAAAACCAGTTTTAATATTCAACAGCTGATTGTTCAGGGCATTTATAGAAAGTCCTATTAATAACTTATGTATAGCATATAACTTATGTTTTATACTTCAGAATTTAATGTTATTTTATTAATATATAAAATTAGACACTATGAAAACATCATTCCCAAATAATCACTTCAGAGTACTGGATATTGTACATATTTTTAAAATATTATATCTATCAATAGATATAGTTTATAGATATTAAAATTTCTTATGAAAGGATTTATTTATTCAATGACCTTTTTTACTCTTTACTTACTCAGAATGGAAATGTCTCTAATTTGCGGTGTCAGATATTATGCCTTATAGTTTCTTTTATATTCTGGACTAACAGTGAGTGTCAGCTTATGAAAGCCTGAATGTCTCCATTGTGGGAGATTATCCCGGGTTGGTGATTTGAAAATATGCAAGGATGGGACGATGAGAAGCAGGTAGCAGAGTTATTTCATTTTACTCATTTTTTATATTGCAATTATATCTCTTAGCTTAAGAATAATGTGTCACTTATTTTTGTTATAATCTGTTTATTATGTTTTCTTTATTATCATATTCATCAACAGTACTTCATTTTGGGAAAGCTTTCAGCTTTGCTCTTCATTATCATTTTGCTTCCAATTTTCACAGAGTAAAAGCTGTATTTGACTGACTCCCAGGCAATTTTAATTTTATCTTTGTATTTTTCACTTTTGTTCAGCTCTTTCTATAATTTACTTACTTTTTCACAGCATTCCATTTTCTTTTATCTTAGCCTCAACTTTTCTATGACTTTTTGCTTCCATTTCATAGAGAAGATACTACTTTATGTATTTTAGAAGATACAAAGTATCTTTTTTTAGCATTTCTTGTACCCCTTCCACAATAATGAATCACTTCTGATCTGTTCTTCATAAAACATGCACAATTATTTCCCCTTTTTATTTTTTCCTGTATCTTTTTCCCTTTGTGGTGTCTCATTCTAGAATGAGATGAACTCAGTCCATAAGAGGTATTCATAAAGACAGTGTATGTACCACATCCACTCACTTGTCCTGTGAATATTGACAAAATCCTGTATGAAATAAAGGGAAACCAGTTCTGCAGTCACTGCTCTAATATTTTCTATGGACTGCACGTTCAGGGGGCTTCCCTGGTGGCTCAAGGATAAAGAATCTGCCTGCCAATGCAAGAGACATAGATTCTATCCCTGGGTGGAGAAGATCCTCAGGAGAAGGAAGTGGCAACCCACTCCAGTATTCTAGCCTGAGAAATCCCATGGACAGAGGAGCCTGGGGGTTTACAGTCCGTGGAGTTACAAAAGAGTAGGACATGACTTAGGGACTAAACACCATCACCACCACCACCAACTACACATTCAACTAGAGGAGGTTAGTAAATACACCGGAAGGACACAGTTGTACTGAAATTTGAATCTCGGCTTATTCCTGATCACCACACTCTTAGCCTCTCTCTCTGACCTGTACCTTCATTAGGACACCTTGCTTATTAAAACACTGCTGTAATGAAATGTGCTGTGTCAATTATGAGTCTTCCTAGGCATGGGGGATGATGAGAAAAGGGAAACACTGAAATTATGACAATTATTTGGGGTTATGGAAACAAATTATCATGCATGGCAACAAGCCAGGCAAGATTTCAGCAGAGAAGCAATCAGAAGATTGTCACAAGTCCAGCTTTCCCGTGTGAGTTCAGAAAGGCATGTGAGAAAATTCTCACCTGCTACTGTTCTTATCTTGAAGCAAAGTGCTTTCCTAGAAGTCTTCCTTTAAAAAATATTTGCTAGAAATGTGTCACGTGTTCATCCATTTAATGTACAGGAGTTTGGATCATTGAATATGACAGATAGGAGTGGCTGCCATCCCCAAACTGCAATTCCTTCCCACTGATTCGTTGTGTGCAAAAGTTATTTCTGATGAGTTTGCTCTGTCTCTACCATTTTTTCCCCTTGAGCAAATTATTTTAACATATTTTTCTTCTTGGGCATTTTCTTTTTTGGTACAGGAGAATTCTTTTAAAGTATGTAAAATAATCAACATATAAAAGAAAATTTTCAGATACTGGATATACACTGGGGAGAAATTGGGGAAGGGGAAAATTCAAGGGAATTATTGATGCACTTAAAATCTCACAGGCAGATGCCTGGTTTAACAGATCCGTAGCTTAAACATTGCCATAAATAGAATTTTTACCATTTTGATAAACTAGGTATTGATAGTTGGGCAGTACAATATATAATGCTGGATTCCAAACTGTTAATTCTGCTCTAAACGGGACATTTAGTTCATTTTTAAGCCATTACTACTTCTTGATTTCCTGGAATTTCTGACTCACTAGTCATCACATTCAGATTTTTAATAAATGACTCGTGTCCCTGGAACTAACCATTTAACCACATATTGGCATCAGTCAGTCTAAAAAGCAAGATTTGAAAGTACTTGTAAAAAGGCATTTCATTGTAGAACACATCAGATGTTTCAAGGGCACTATGAAATCAACACACTGTATACACCCAGACCTACACAATGTTTTATCTCAATTACAACTGGATGAAAAAGGAAAAAAACACCCTGATAACCTGTAGTTATAGAACGTCTCTCTTTACCCAGTAATTTGTAAATATTGCTAAATTGCTTCAGTCATGTCCAACTCTTTGTGAATCTATGGACTGTAGCCTGCCAGTCTCCTCTGCCCATGGGGTTCTCCAGGCAAGAATACTGGAGTGATTGCCATTCCCTCCTCCAGGGGATCTTCTTGACCCAGTGTTAAAGAATCTGCCTGCAATGTGGGAATCACCAGGGAAGCCCTTAAGGCCAGAAGAAACTGGACTATGCACTACTTACTGCCAAATTAGTTTGGCAATTGTGTATAGGTATGTGTGGTTTCAATTTGGCTTGAGTTGAAGCCATTCACTCCTTTTTAAAACACTTATGGTAGAAAATATATTAGTATTGATCTATTGGTATTCAATTTCTTTAAAAATCATTAGGTTAATATATATCTGACTGAGATCACTGCTTATTTCACTATAAGCTTATTTTATAATGGGAATATAATAATTATTTTTATAGTCTTAAAAGAATATGCTCCACATGTATGTTACATTCAAATAATTCAGTTTTTACCCTCATGCTAGTAATATTAATAAAGAATAAAAAGATTCCAGACTAGGTGAAGCACAGCCTTAAAGAAAGAAGATTATTATCATGATAGCTAAATAGTTTCACAAATAATGTAGCTTGGAATCTCACATCTTATAGATACTTGTTATAAAATTGTTAACTTGAAAAGTCATGTTCTATTTGGGTTTCATTAATCATGCCCTTCTCTAAACTCTCTCTTTATGGTTTTAATACTTTCAGAGTTAGAAGTTTGGCTGGTTATCAGAAGAAAAAGAAAATGTTCAATAAAGCATTTTTTCAGTGAGTGAATATAGCTTTAATCCACTGCTTCTATTAAAGTTTCAATGTTCAAAGAGTATCACCCACGTAATATAATTACTTAGACCTAGATGACTGTGATTACAAACTAGGTCCACACTTCCTAAAAAATTATCCAAAATTTCTTGCCATATCTTATAGTACCCATAGTGAAATACCGCAACGGACTTTCAGGTTTTTTCACATTTGAATATAGACCGTATGTCCACTCTATTACTGTGCCAGCTGCCACAAGCCAGGAAAGTCATATGATCACAAGAGAACCTTCTAGAATAAAACTCCATTACTTTTAGATGTCTCCACCACCTGGTTTTTTACTGTTTCTAGTTCTCTCCTTTGCGTGTTTTGCTGAATACCATGTGAAAACCACAGCCATCCCATAAAGAAGGCGGTAGCTCCTATCATCAGTTTTTCTGGACCAGAGTCTTCATTTACCATGGTCCCCAAAAGGAAGAGCTTTGGGGTCACCCTGGAAGCCCAATACTAATCATCAAGTGATACTCTCAATCTAGCTAACATCATTCTACCATAATTCCTCCAGGGCATGGGGATTCCTTAATGAATGTTTTTCAATGTCACCATCAGGTGTTCTCATGAAAAAAAAAAAAAAAAAAAGAATTCCTAGTATGGCGGGATTTCATTTCATTAAAACAAGTTAAATTCAATTTTATTTACAGAGTGAGTAAAGCAAAGCAGTTACACTAATTCTGAAAGTATAGGCTTTGAAATAAGACTGTAGAGGTATATGGGGTCATTCTGATGCTTCAGGAAAAAATACTAGAAAAACGAGTATAAGAATGCAAGGAGAATGATAAAGGAGTTCAGTTCTCTTGCTCTTTCTCTTACCTATTCCTCAGAAGATGGCTTGTATTACTACACAAAACCTTGAATGGCTATTCCAAACATCAATACGCAGAATGTATCAGGGAGCTTAAGTTGTGAAATTTATAAATTCACTCAGTTCAGTTCAGTCACTCAGTCGTGTCCGACTCTTTGCGACCCCATGGACCGCAGCACGCCAGGCCTCCCTGTCCATCACCAACTCCCAGAGTTTACTCAAACTCAGGTCCATTGAGTCAGTGATGCCATCCAACCATCTCATCCTCTGTCGTCTCCGTCCCCTCCTGCCCTCAATCTTTCCCAGCATCAGGGTCTTTTCAATTTAGTTAGCTCTTCACATCAGGTATTGGAGTTTCAGCTTCAACACGAGTCTTTCTAATGAATACCAAAAGCAAAATTCACATTGACCTGTTTCCTCTAATCTTAGCAATCAACTATGCAGCGATTTTCATTGTGATGAGTGTTTTCCTTCTGCCTTCCTAATTTCCATTTCATCTTTGACAAAAAGTTTATCACAGTGAGGGAATCATTCTTCCCACTTTGAGTCAAGGGTTCCTTACAAAATTGACAGTGACATTAATTCCAGGTTCAAGAATTGGGATCATGAGTCAGACCTAAGCCAACAGCACATCCTGGGGGTCTGGTTCATGGATTGGTACATGAACCAGTTTGGTCACCCACTGTTAAAGTCCACAGCTTTTAGAAAAGCAAAATCTCTTTTCTGCATGGATGCCTTGAAAAATAAGGTGTAGGTTGGTATTGTGGCAGCCAATGTCCCCTAGAAGTGGTAATCATCTGCCTGTGAATGAAGAAAATACAAAAATAGCCCAACTAGCCTTGAACTTCTCAAATAAAAAAAGAAAATAAACTCCCTTCTGTTTAAGCCAGTTAAGTAGTGTAGTTCTACCGTTTTGCAAATAAAAATTCCATACTAGTACTCTTTAGATAGCTGATATTTATAACTTAACATTTCTATCCTTATTGTGCGCTGTCTTCATCCAACTGATCTTACTTTGACTCTGTTAATTATTGTTTTATGTGAATATTTTCCAAGGGCCCTTATGATACTCTGTTGCTGAGAAATAAAAAAATAATATCCACAAGCACATGCTATATGATCACTGAGAGATTGTCAAGTATTTTAAAACTTATGTGGCCTAGAATATGGTAATGAAACATTTTTTTATATTATATATCTTCAAGAAATAATTATAAATATTTGTTAATGACCAGAAAATAAATTGGTTTGCTGGTAGATTTATGTTTTACAGTTTTAAATCTAATCCAAAGTTTAGCATTCTATTTGAAGAAGTATTCTGAATTCAATTATTTATTCTGAAATATATGAACTTGTTTAATAGTAGGATTTCATTCTTAAGTAGAAGAATACTAAAGGCAAAAATGCATACAATATTTGTGATGAAGTATTAACATAAATACACAGTCTTCAAAGAAAAACCTCCAATTGAGTCTTCCTGCCTTGAAAAATAACACTTTTATTATAGTGTAGCATAAGTTGAGCTATAGCTAATTATATAAAAACTTCCAGCTACAGAGAACATTTATTTAACGCTGAACTTGAAATAGTATCTGAATTCTGCCAAGACAGAATTTTACCCATATTTTAACTGTTATAGCTGTTTCAGCTTCAGAGAGACCATTTCCTAGGCAACCCCCATTTTGGTCATTTCCTAGGTATGGAAAGAAACCAACCCACTAATGGAAGGAATAGTTATAAGTTGTTACCCAGTAGCCTGAGGCTAAAAAAGCCAGTGCTAGACACATTTCTATTACATACACTCTCCAAAAATAAGTATGAAGGCAAAGGATTAGTCATGCTCCTTATTTCAAGATTAAAGAGGCAAAAGTGAAGAAGAAGTAGAGGTCCTTTATGCAGTTTTTAAGACTGAATCATGTCAATAACCTTGAAATACCAAGAAAAATGGAATATAAGTAAAACATTAAGACAACCAACAACAAACAAAAATGTATGCATTATCATAATATGGCTTCCTCGTGCATTAACATAAAGAATAAAGTGAAGTCCCTCAGTCATGTCTGACTCTTTGCGACCCCATGGACTGTAGCTTACCAGGTTCCTCCATCCATGGGATTTTCCATGCAAGAATACTGGATTCTCCAGATCTTCCCAACCCAGGGATTGAACCCGGGCCTCCCGCATTGTAGACAGACACTTTACCATCTGAGATTCCCCGGGGAAGAGCATGGCAGTCCACTGCAGTATTCTTGCCTAAAGAATCCCATGGACAGAGGATCCTGGCAGGCTACAGTCCACAGGGTTGCAAAGAGCTGAACACAACTGAAGCGACTTGGCATGCACACACATGGTTCCAGATACTCTGCATTTATGGGGGTGGAGGAATTGTTACCTGCCCTGAGGAAATCCTTCTGTTCACTTAGAAGTGACTTAGAAGTGACCAAGTCAGCTTCACTGCTGCAATTTTTTACCAACTTTACTTTCAGTCCTAGAAAGACCACATTCTCACACCTTGATGTTCATAGTATATCCTTTAGAATAATGTCTTTTGTATATCAACTGATGAAAGTTAAAATCAATAAATTTGATGATAGGCAACATCATAATGTTGCCTATCAACCACGAGTTTGCCCCAGCAATATCAACGTATTTGTCTTTGAATATATTAAAATGCATTGAACATTTTTGAATAATTATTTATAATGTATATATTTACATAAGTTCATATTTGTAATTGCACAAATAAATATTTGTAATTTGTAAAAAAAAATATGTGTTTTGAAAAAAATATATTCAATACATTCAACACTTTTGGCAGTTTTTTTTTTTTTTTTAATTTTAGAGTGGTTGGTTTGCATTTGAATATTTATTTGCATTTTCTCTTATTTAGTGAAATGGTTGAAGGGGGGAAATAAAATTTATTTGAAAAATTACTGTATTTGAAGAAAGATTTTTAAAAAACTATACATTCAAACAATAGAGATATTTTAACCTCATCCTGAATGTTGAAAAACAAAATCAATGACTTAAATGCATGCTAGAAATATATCTTTCAGGTCTCTAACAAGCACATATATTTGGTGGCTTCATAAAACATTTGCCTCTTGGCTTAACTCCTGTTCTTTTTCAGTTTACTTTTCTATTTTTTATTTTATTTCAATTGCCTTTTTCTTCAAAAGTATGTTTTGTAAGAAAAGGGGAGATCATCATCTGTATATTTAATATTGAGGAAATTCATTCAGTTATTTATGCACTAAAACATTTACTAAAGCATCTGTCTCAGTTTTAGAAGTGGGATATACTATAGTATATATATAGTATACATGTGTACTATATATAGTGTGTGTGTGTATATATATATGTGTGTGTGTATATATATACATATATATAGTATACATGTGTACTATATATATAGTGTGTGTATATATATATGTGTGTGTATATATATATACATATATATAGTATACATGTGTACTATATATAGTGTGTGTGTATATATATATGTGTGTGTGTATATATATACATATATATAGTATACATGTGTACTATATATAGTGTGTGTGTATATATATATGTGTGTGTATATATATATACATATATATAGTATGCATGTGTACTATATATATAGTGTATGTGTGTGTGTATATATATATATATATACATATATATATATAGTATAGTAACAAACCAGAAACAAACACCTCTTGCACACACACAGCTTGCATTCTGATTACGAAAACGTAGCCATTAAGCAATCAATTGACTATCTGTCAGGTGATGATACATGTTAGAAAGAGGAACATAAATTAATAAAGCCACTCTGTGGCGGGTAGAGTCTGTGACGGGAATAGCTTGGATAGAGATCTGAAAGAAGCGCGGGAGGGAAAGTGACGACTGCAGAAAGAAGACCCCAGCACCAACTGCTGCAAAGTGTGCGGGCCAGGGGCTTCCCAGCACCACTGGGAAACAGCCAGGAGGCCAGCGTGGTGGGAGCAGGGTGAATAAGAGGGTGGAGAAGATTTAGAAGCTAGGGAGGAGAGGAGACACGATCACAGAGCAACTGATAGTCCACGGTAAGAACATTGATTTGTATTAGTCAGGAGCAGCGGCCCTGAGGATATACCCCAAGTCCAAGGTAAGAGAAAGCCAAGTAAGACGGTAGGTGCTGAGAGAGGGCGTCAGAGCGCAGACAGACTGAAACCACAATCACAGGCAACTAGCCAATCTGATCACAGGACCACGGTCTTGTCTAACTCAGTGAAACCAGGCCAGGCCGTGTAGGGCCACCCAAGACAGGTCATGGTGGAGAGGTCTGACAGAATGTGGTTCACTGGACAAGGGAATGGCAAACCACTTCAGTATTCTTGCCTTGAGAACCCCATGAACAGTATGAGAAGGCAAAATGATAGGACACTGAAAGAGGAACTCCCCAGGTCGGTAGGTGCCCAATATGTTACTGGAGATCAGTGGAGAAATAACTCCAGAAAGAATGAAGGGATGGAGCCAAAGCAAAAACAACACCCAGTTGTGGATGGGACTGGTGATAGAAGCAAGGTCTGATGCTGTAAAGAGCAATATTGCATAGGAACCTGGAATGTTAGGTCCTTGAATCAAGGCAAATTGGTAGTGGTCAAACAGGAGATGGCAAGAGTGAACATCAACATTCTAGGAAATCAGCAAACTAAGATGGACTGAAATGGGTGAATTTAACTCAGATGAATATTGCATCTACTACTGTGGGCAAGAATCCCTTAGAAGAAATGGAGTAGCCATCATAGTCAACAAAAGAGTTTGAGCAAGCTCCAGGAGTTGGTGATGGACTGGGAGGCCTGGTGTTCTGCAGTCCATGGGGTGGCAAAGAGTCGGACACAACTGAGTGACTGAACTGACTGACTGAACAGACAATATCTATGTTAATATGTAAAGTTGAATTTTTGCATACCATAGTATGCTCTCTTCGATCTAATCCTTCTTATCTTCTCTTTTTTGGATCTGTTACACAAAGATAAATAGGATTACTGCTGATTATTCTACTTCGAATTAGAATGCTTTTTGTAGTGGTTGAGATATAAAGCAACCATAAAGACATAGATGTTGGAATTTTAAAATGTGAGCTTTAAAATATTATCTAGGGTGAAACAGATCACCAGCCCAGGTTGGATGCATGAGACAAGTGCTCCGGCCTGGTGCACTGGGAAGACCCAGAGGGATCGGGTAGAGAGGGAGGTGGGAGGGGGGATTGGGATGGGGAATACATGTAAATCCATGGCTGATTCATGTCAATGTATGACAAAAACCACTACAATATTGTAAAGTAATTAGCCTCCAACTAATAAAGATAAATGGGAAAAAAATAAAAAATAAATAAAAAGAATATTTAAAAATAAATAAATAAATAAAAAGAAAAAAGTATACAAAAATTAATCTATTTTAAAAGGCAACTGTTGAAACTTTAAAGATGTTTAATTGTAAAATGCTAATAGCACATCATGGAATTTGATTGATAGATATAAGCTAACGGAGGCTTACTAGACTGCCATTGTTTTCTAAGTATAGTGGTTTGGTTCACCCATGCACTACTGGTGCAGTAATTCGGGTTATAGTTACTGAAATCGGAAAGTGTCACTCCCACCCTCAAGTTTCCTGATTGCAGTACTTACAGTGGCAGAAATTTTCAAACTCTATTTTGCAAATGTAAACAGTCCTTGGAATTTATTTATCAAATTTCCAAGGATTTCAGCTAAGATGATCAAATTTCAGTGCTCTTCACAGAGGAATAAGGATTCTGAATGAGAACAGCAGACTGGGTTTACAATCATAACTCAGGCTTTGGCACAGCCGATTCTGCACACACACTGATAGTATGCTGACTATCATTCAAGCACTTTCCAGAGAGCTCTGTCTTGTAATGAGCTCTGAAGAAGTAGCTCTAGTTTCTTATCAACACTTCCAAATAAAGTTCACCTTGAACCCAATACAAAGAAAAAAATAATTATTTTCCTCCCTCCAATATTTCTTCCTCTTGATCACTGTCTCATAATAAAAAACCAGTAAACATCCTTGCAATCTTATGCTTAAAAATTTCAGCATCATCTTTGATTTCTCTGTTTCCTGTTGGTACCCTACACATCTTCCCAAAGAATTGATATCATTTGCTTCATTTAACTTATTACTTTTTTAAGTCAAACATTAATTTCAATAGCCTTTTATGTTATTATACAACTATTACATATTCTTTGTAGAGGATTTAGGAATGCAGATAATACAAGAGATAAGTTAATGCTTACTTATACCCTACAAACCAAAGAGTATTAACTTAAAGGTGAGTATCAGTTCATTTAATGTTTATATTTATTTATAAAATTTACAGAATAATTGTTATATATATTTATATATGTTATACACACACACACACTCATTGGTTTAACCTAGTTTTCAGTGTTCTGTAAACATATCCCGCTGCATTAATTACTATTCCAAGGTAGATTCCCTCTTTTTTGCTAAGTTAATGGTAGCCACGCCACTGGAATTGTACCTATTCACACAACTGCAATCTAGTTACAATAAACCCTTTGATTCTTTTCATTCAACTGCATATCTCTGCCTCTTGTTTAAAACATGTCAAGGGTTATGACTCTGGTAAAACACGTGTCTTCTGTGAAATTGCACTGCCCAGGTCTGTGTTCTTTTGGATAACAATTTTGCTCCCCAATCTATGGCATTTAATGCCTTTAATAAACACTTTAGATGAATTTCCATGTAATAAAACTATGGGAGACTGTATCTTCATTCTCTGCATCATGGTTTATAAGATGCCTGGGGCAGCATATATTATACCCATGAATGCATGCCCTCAAATGCCTTGCTCAAAAAGTGATATATATATATATATATATATATATCCAATGATTCATATTATATCAAATGTCTCCTCTGATAAGTACAGCTTTGACCTTGTGGAGTAAAGTTTAGGTATTTGTGATAGATGCAAGATATTACATCAAGAGGTTTCTACACTTCTACAGAATAATATGAATTTTGATAGTGAAGAGCAGAGGAGTATTAAGTGTTTCTGGCACAGCTGAGGGATTTGTGCATCAATGCAGCGGCATGCCACCTAACACTCAACATTTCCCAGCAAGAAATTTCCTTACTGAATCCTGGACAGCATCTTAACAAACAGTGGGCCAACATTTAAATTAGTGAGACTTTCAGTTATCAATCTTTATTTCTTATTCACCTATTTGACCTCTAATACATTTTAAATGCTTGATAAATATAATTGATTTCATAGATATTTAATCATTATATTAAAGATTTAACAGTTCAGAATGCACTGAAATCCCTAACACATTGAAAGTCTATAGAAATGTCAATGATTTATGCAGACAACTAAATACTATATGATACTTCAGATGATATAATATATGATATTTAATTTCTCAAGATTGTACAGTGTTGGGGTCCTTTAATGGACCGGAACCTTGTGGTGCGGAGTCGACAATAAGAAAGTGAAAGAGAGAAAGAGAGAGAGAGAAAGAGAGAGAGAGAGAGAGACAAAAAGACCCGGGGACCTAAGCTCTGATGGAGCAAAGGTGCTTTAATGATTTTTCTATGAGTATATATAGGCTGCAGTACAAGAAACTTCTTTCGGGAATGATAGAGATCAGAAAACCAAATGTACAGCAACCGTTACCACAAGGTCAGGAGACAATCCATATCTCAAGAAAGGGGAAGGAGATTAAGCTGTTTTGTCCTAAGGAGAATGTTTACTAAAGGAGACTCATGCTTGCCTCACACAATGACCTCAGTCCCTGGGAGCAGCGTGCTGTTCCGCTTGAAGAGGGACAAAGGACTCATGAGAGACAGCATGTAGGAATCCTCCCGTCAAACATTCCCTGACAATTCCCCCTTATTTATTTATAATATTTGTAAGAAGAGTTCTGACCATCAGAGTTTGTTTAGTTTTGACAATCTTTGCATGAAGGCAAGGGTAGACAACAAATATAATTGTTAAGACAATCACCAAAATTATGGTTCCAGATCCAATGCTATGAGTAAGACTTTGAAACCATCCACGTGGGTCTAGCCCAGATAATTGATCAGCTAATTGTTTAGCTAAAGTGTCCATATCAATGGAAGAGGGAAGATTATTAGAAAAGGTTTCAAATATTTCTTTTTGTAATAACTGTACATTCAGAGAGGCATTATCATGTATGTTTTGTAAATGATACTTGATTTGTTCCCAGTTGTAGGCACTATTATTAAAATGAACAGGAGTAACACAAAATTGAGTAGAATTCTAGTCACATTTTAGCATCACCTGTTTTTGTACATCTGTTAATTGATCTCCAACCCATTCGATGGCTGTTTTCAGTTCCTGTATTTCTTCTTGAATTTCCTCATCTATCTGAGTCTGAGTGGGCCATATAGTACGGGCATCTTTAGTCCAATTTTGGATAAAATTATGTGTTTGAATTGAGGTTTGTAAAGTAACGCTAGTGATGACAGCAATGGTGCAAATAGTTATTAATCTTATAATGCCAAAAATCAGCCATCCAGTGAATCATTTACATCGCTAGAGCAATTTAGTAAGCAACCAGGAAGCAAGTCCAGCCATGGGACCTTCTTCCCAGGGCCGTTGGAGATTTATTGGTAACCATAGACTACGTCGAGATCGAAGAATTAAAACAGAATCATATCTTAAGGAAATAGAGGAGTTAAGACAAGTACATAATCTGCAATTTATGCAAGTTACAGAACGTATAGTCTTATTGAATTGTAAGTTTCCTATAGCTGTAACAAAAGGGAATGGAACACAGGCTTGTATAAAATATGATTGATTATAGCGAAAGAAATAATTGTTATAGCTATGATTGGTCCCTGTGGAATGTCTGGTCCAAGTCCTAAGTTCTTCGGTGTTCGCAGCAAGTTTCCAGATGTCCCATTGTTTAGGCCCAATCTGTTTATCAAAGATGATTCGAGGACGAGGTGGGGGCCATTCCATCATCAAGCTAGCCAAGAAGTCCTCTGTCATGGTAATGTTCCATTGTAGTATTAGTAACCTTCCATGTTACTTGAGTAATATAATCATACATAGTATTGTTAATATCATCTGAGCAGTTCAATAACCACATACTATGGGTTCCCCAATTGACAATTGTATGATTAGCTATAAACATTAATTTTCCTGGTTTGGCCTGACATTTGTCCCAATGATCAGGAATATATTTAAAGTTCTTATTAGTAAACCCTTGGCATGCTGTTCTTTGTTCTTTCCCTAATTCTTTCCCTAAAGTTTCAGTAGTATAAACATGGTTTACTGACAAAGAAAGGGCAGTAAATAATCCAAGTAGTGTCCGAAAATCCTTTTCTGGAGGCAGGACGAAAGCCCAAGTTTGTCGACTAACGTTTATACATAATTCTGGGGCCCATACATAAAGGAAGGACTTCATAACCTAGAACGATATTAATTAGTTTTTCTTTTTCTTCAGGATGAGAGGGCCCCTCCAGTTCCAAGGAGGGGGCATATGTGTTGACTCATTAGTGGATGTGATTGGTTCTATATCTGTCCATTTTACAACCTACAATAAAAAAGGGGGGTTAGGTATATAAGCCCAGTAAGTGTGATCAATCAGGTCAGCCTGAGCGGGGGAAGCAAAAGCAAGCAAAGCAAGCATAGCGAAGAAAAATATTTTTAGGATTCTGAGGCATTCCCTGTTGAGAAATCAGGTTTTCAGTTTAATTAGTAAGGGTTTTCATCTGTCCCCAAGTAGGGAGATCATAAGGTCGATGACGTCGAGTGCGGCGTTTTTTGGAAATTTTTAATGTCGCCATGGCTTATATTGGAATTCTTTCTTCCTGGGTTTTTTGCTGTTTCATCTCTAGTCTGAATGCTGGGGGCCCCCTTAGGTTGAATCTTCTGAAGAGGAAGTCATGTGAGCTCGTTGGATCTATCTGGAGAAATAGAAGCATATCCTTTCCCTGTAAGATTAGTTTATTAGATTTCTATTGATTAGTTAACCCGTCTTGATATCAAATGGGCAAAGGAAAGGAGGTGTCCTATAATGTTTAAAAACTTCTTTTTTTGTTTGTTTGTTTTTTGCTTTTGTCAAAACATCTCTTTGTGGTAAGTTTAAAAACTTTAAAACAAATAAGGCTATATTAACAATAGTTATAAAAAGAGAGGAAAGCGATAATGATGAAAACATTCTTAGGAAATATTTCAGTCTAAAAGAGAAAAAAAAATCATTCAGAAATCTGTTTGGGACTGGTATTTGGCTGTGGTTTGTGTTATTTGGGGCAAAGGATTAGGAGTAACCATTCAAATATTTTTTCCTAAGTGAAATTATTGAAAAGGTGATGCAGAACAGCTTGACAAATGAAATGTTGCTCACATCCAAATATATTTGACCTTGTCCTTGAAAAAGAAATGCAGCTTAGCAACTGTTGAATCTCACTGTTTAGTGTGTTAAAGAGGATGATTACACTTCCAAGACAGACCTGAAAAGAAGGCAAACATTCCACATTTCTGATATTCTTAGGAACAAATAATCCATTCGGGAAATGGTGTCTTTTTTTTTTTTATGCCGTTTTTGCCCTGCTTTAAGAATCTTACAGATTGGGAACAGAAATAAAGTCACACCAACAATAGTTATAGGCTTAAAGACTACACTACACCAGAATCTAGTAAAGTTTGCTCTGGACAAGGAAGACAAAAGTGTTCCTGTGTATTTTCTCTTATTTAATTTTTTATTTGCAGCTACAGTGTGTAATGTGTTTGTCCAATCATGTCTTGTGTTTGTGGACTATAAGGAATGTCTGCAATCTGTTTAATAGAGAATGAATGTAAAAATTGTTTGAACTGCTTAGAAATATAGGCAGAGTCATTGTCTGTTTTTATAGAATTAGGTGTTCTCATTATCGTGAAGTAAGTTGATAGGTGGGTTATAACATGTTGTGTAGTCTTACCTTAGAGAGGTGTTGCCCCTAGAAAAGAAGAATTTGTATTGATCGAGACATGTAAGAAGGAAGAGGAAGAAAGTTCAGGACAATGAGTTACATCAATTTGCCATAAAATTTTCCTTCATTTGTTATAAGCCTTTTTAAAATTTTAGCACTAAATATCTTTAAAAGTTAAAAGGCCAAAACAAAGTATGATAGCATAATAAACAAATGTAATGTTTATTTCAAATAAACATACCATACTTTGTGGTTTTCATTGTGATCCACCCAAGCATTTCAGCTGTATTTTTTTAATATATTTGTAGTCTGAATGTATCTGTTGACCAAAGTTAATTTTGTTAAATATTGTTTTCTCAGAATTTTTCTCTTGTTTTTAATTTGGTTTAATTTGGAAAAAGAACATTTGCTGTAGCTAGAACGACAATGAAAAACTAGTCTAGTAAAGCTTATGTAAATACCACTTTATTTTATAATGTTTATAATGTTATAATGTTTCAACAATTAAAAAAATATTTTTGTATTCATCATTTTATTTGCCATTTCTTATATCTTTCTATTAAAAGCATATATTTTACTTTTCTATAGCAACCATGAAATGTCTTGTATGTTAGCATTTTATAGACCGTTGAACATATTTCTCAAATCATATTATATTATATATATATCCATTCATATATAAATATATATTTATATTCATTAACAGCTCAAAATCTCTTCAGCTCTTCTGCAAGAAAAACCCCTTTTAAGAGTAAGCCAATGTTCAGCAATTAACGCTTCAAAATCCTACTTCATTTGGAAATGACCCAGCCATTCAACAAACTTCTACTACTTAGTTCAGCACAACTCTAGAAACCCAAGTCACTCCAATCCCAAGAGATGGCTCCAGATTATAGATAATAGATCATTCTATCAAAAATACAATTATTTCTAAGAGCTTATCTAAAAGTTTTTATCTCATCTATATATTTGTGTGTATATATATATATATATATATATATATATATATATATATATAAAGAGTTACCTTTTTGTTGACAAACTTAGTTTACCTTAAACCAAGGCATAATAAAAGTATTATATAATGTTGATGACTCAAGACATGTCCAAACTAGATTAACAAATAATTATATTTAAATCACATTCACATTTAAATAAACATTATACCCAACATTGAACACCCTTCAGTTCATGTAAAGCTGAATCCAAATAGAGCTCATTAATTCCACACTATCCAAAAACAAAGACATACATTGAGACATAGATAATTTTAGATACATAGGCATAGTTCTCTGTTTGAAATTTAAAATATCCTTTTGTTTTATTTATTTTGAGCTCCACCAATTTGTTAATGGCTGGAGTCCTAGATAGAGTGGGCTGTGTATCCCAAGGACATGATAAGAGTTAACTTAAGGTTTTTTCTTAGGCCTATTTTTGTTTCCCAGGCAGAACTGGAGCTCAAAAAAAAATATTTTAACAAGTTAACCTTTTCTTAACTGCACGTGCAAGAAGAACCGGTTTTGCAATTTCAAAAAAGATTTTATTTTCATCAGGTTTCTCCGGAGTCTAAAGAATATCATAGCCATTCAGTGTCAAAAATATCATTTTTCTTTTTTGTAGCTATAGTATATTATTAATGATATATGCATGAGGGAATTGTCACATAGGAAGTAAAGCCTTGGCTACAAAATTCTGACAAACACTAGGACTGTTATGGAGACAGCAATGGCATCCTATTTCAGTACTCTTGTCTGGAGAATCCTAGGGACGGGGGAGCCTGGCGGGCTGACATCCATGGGGTCGCATGGAGTAGGATACGACCGAAGTGACTTAACAGTAGCAGTAGCAGGACTTTTAAGCATACCTTGAGGTAACATAGTCTATTGAAATCTTTTATGAGGCCCGATATGATTAGGATAAGGGAGAGAGAAAGTGAATCTCTCCCGGTCTAAAGGGTGTAAAGGTATATTTAAAAGGCAATCTTGTGAATCAGTAATAATAATGTGCCAATTTTGAGGAATAGTAATAGGTGATGGGATCTCTGGTTGCAATGTACCCATAGGTTTCATAAAAGAATTAACTTTTCTAAACTCTGTTAAGAGACACCATTTGTTATGTTTCCTTTTTATAACAAAAATAGAGTTCCAAAAAGACCAAGATTTTTCAATATGTTTCAATTTTAATTGTGTGTTTATAAGTTTTTTAGTAGCTTGTAATTTTTCTTTCGTAAGGGGCCATTGCTTTGTCTAAATAGGCTCATAATTTTTTTTTAAGTTATTTTAATAATTGTTTTGTTTGTTAAATGAGCAGTGGCCCCTAGGAAAAATGTGGAATATATATCTGAGTTTGCCATTGTATAAGTAAGTTCCTTCCTATTAGATTAAAGGGTACATTTATCACATAAGGTTTTAATGTTGAAGGTTAGCCTTCTGGTCCCTCACATGAGTATATTTGAACACTTTGATAAACTTCTTGTACTTTAGTTTGAGAAATTCTTGCGATTTGGCAAGAGACCTTTTGTACAGGCCAGGATTTGGGCCATAAATGTTTGGAAATAATAGTGATATCAGATCCAGTGTCAAGGAGACCAGAAAATCTTTTACCATTAATTTTGATATTTATATTTGGTTGGGCATACTCAGATACTAATGATGTCCACAAAGATTGTTTTTGATCTGTACTTTCAAACCCATCTGTCCGTACATTATTAGAGGAATTAATAGAAATGTAAGGTAAAAGAAGTAATTGAGCAATTTTGTCCCCCTTTTTGAATTGCCATAGAATCTGAGATGACATCAGAATTTGAATCTCTCCTTTATAATCTGAATCAATTATTCCAGGGTGAACAGTAATTCCTTTAGAAGTCAGACTAGATCGGCCAAGCAAAAAGACCAAAAGTTTGTGGGGGCAGGGGTCCAAAAAGTCTGGTAGGCACTCTAGTAGGGACTGCTTGAGGGTAAAGGAAAAAATCATTTAGGGCTGGTATATCGACGGCAGTACTGCTGGATGTTGAGGGTTTGAGGGAAAAGATAGAATTTGCTCCTGTTTGGAGTTCCCTGAAATAGGTTTTCCATCAATATCAAATTTAAATTTACAACTTTTGGCCCAGTGCATTCTTCTATGGCAGCGAGGGCAAATTTTTTGGTATTTTATTAGCCTTCTTAGGGCACTCCCTTTTTAAATGATTTTCATCTCCACAATTAAAGCATCCTTCATTTCCTTTTCTAAAGGTAGCAGCCATTGCCTCAACCAGCATTTGCATCTTTTGAGTTTCTGATCCTAGATTGCAACAAGCTTTCAAATAATCAATAATAATTTTGGTCTCACAAATTGCAGCTATAGCTCTTTGACATTTCTGATTTGCATTCTCATAAGCAAGTAATTTCTCTAGCTGTTTTTTGGTTTCTTCTCCGATTACAGCATGGGAAATAGCAGCTTCTAATCTAGTTTAAAAATTAGCATAACTTTTCATTAGGTTCCAACAAATGAGAGACTTGGAGTTGCGACTGTTGGCAGAGAAGAAGCATTTGGAGCAGCCGGGGCAGGGCTAATAAGAAAATTTTGAGATATTTTGTATTGTTTTAATTGGGCCTTTTGTAAAGTTTAATCATTTAATTTATATTTATGTAATAAGTGTTCTGTCGCTGAATATTGGAAGGGCTAGAATGTACCTTGAAATGGCAGAATTACAGCTTTAATAAGAGCCCATAGGGGCTAGAGATCAATTGGAATATTTTTTCCTTGTTTGGCTGCTCATTTAACATTTTCTTTGACCTGGAGCCAAATTTCTAAATCAAAACTGCATTTATCAGGAAACTAAGGATTATGTTCAACTACTGTTTAAAGGCAAGCCTCTATTCATTGCCGTGAAGCCAGAAGTCCCTGAAATTTAAACAAATGGTGAAGTAAAGTAGAAAAATAATGGGGCTGGCCAGCCGTTTAACCCATGCCTTAGTACTTACCGACCTCAATAGGTCCCTGAGTCACTCCGCCCGATATGCCACGTACACCAGGTCCCTGTTCCTTGGCGCCATTTGTTGGGGTCCTTTAATGGACCGGAACCTTGTGGTGCGGAGTCGACGATAAGAAAGTGAAAGAGAGAAAGAGAGAGAGAGAAAGAGAGAGAGAGAGAGACAAAAAGACCCGGGGACCTAAGCTCTGATGGAGCAAAGGTGCTTTAATGATTTTTCTATGAGTATATATAGGCTGCAGTACAAGAAACTTCTTTCGGGAATGATAGAGATCAGAAAACCAAATGTACAGCAACCGTTACCAAGGGAACAAGGGGTAATGTTAGTCACAAGGTCAGGAGACAATCCATATCTCAAGAAAGGGGAAGGAGATTAAGCTGTTTTGTCCTAAGGAGAATGTTTACTAAAGGAGACCCATGCTTGCCTCACACAATGACCTCAGTCCCTGGGAGCAGCGTGCTGTTCCGCTTGAAGAGGGACAAAGGACTCATGAGAGACAGCATGTAGGAATCCTCCCATCAAACATTCCCTGACAGTACAGAATTGGATTCTTTCCTGTTATAAACACACTATTATCCTATGACAAAATAAACAGGGTCCATCTTGTGTAGAAACAAATAACTTTTAAGAATATTTGTTTAAATGTCTGTCAGGTCTAATACAGTGATTTCAGCAAAATCAATATAAAAATTTTATCGAATTTCAGAACAGTTACCTGAGCAGGATTGGTTCACAACTTTCAACATGGTTTCTGGTATAAAAATTGTCCCATTATGTTTCTTTGAAAAACTGAAATTTCACTAAATGCAGTTTTCCCATTTGATAGATCAAATGTTTAAAATATATAGAAAGTAAATGTAAAATATATATAAGCCCTGTAACTACTTATTTTTAATACACTGTATATGAGAAAGGTCCATACAAACTATCAGAAGCATATATAGTACTTTTGGTAATAACATATTATTCTTATAATTTTCTTTTCATAGCAACTATCCACCAAAATTAGAATAACAGAACTAATGAAAATTCACCCTTTTAGCCTAGGCTTTTTTTTAATATTCTTCTAAAATATAAGATGCTATTGCCAAGGGAGAAGATATCTGTGATAGCAAAGAATAAAAGGCAGGAGTATAATCTCTGCCTGAAGCTGGAGTGAAAAGTGGTGGTGTTAGGACTCCTCTGACTTCTGTATCTTAGTGGTTCTCAATAGGGAGCATTTTCACCCCCCGGGAGAAATTTGTCAATGTGTGCAGACATATTTAGTTGTCATACGTGGAGGGTGCTACCAGCATCTACAGGATAGAGGCCAATAATGCCCTTAAATCTCCTATGACGCCTGGATAGGTAACCACAGCCACAGTGTCAACAGTGTCACAGAGGAGAGACACTAGTCTAGTGCTTTTCAGTAATAAACCTCTTTTCGTGGATTTCTCCTTCCCCCAATCTTGCTGTAAGTTCTCAGTCCTCATGGTAAAGAAACTTAAAAACATCTATTCAGCTCAGTTCAGTTGCTCAGTCGTGTTTGACTCTTTGCGGCCCCATGAACTGCAGCACACCAGGCCTCCCTGTCCATCACCAACTCTCAGAGCCTACTCAAACTCATGTCCATTGAGTCGGTGATGCCATCCAGCCATCTCATCCTCTGTCGTCCCCTTCTCCTCCTGCCCTCAATCTTTCCCAGCATCAGGGTCTTTTCCAATGAGTCAACACTTCGCATCAGGTAGCCAAAGTATTGGAGTTTCAGCTTCAACATCAGTCCTTCCAATGAACACCCAGGACTGATCTCCTTTAGAATGGACTGGTTGGATCTCCTTGCAGTCCAAGGGACTCTCAAGAGTCTTCTCCAACACCACAGTTCAAAAGCATCAATTCTTTGGTGCTCAGCTTTCTTTATAGTCCAACTCTCACATTCATACATGACTACTGGAAAAACCATAGCCTTGACTAGATGGACCTTTGTTGGCAAAATAATGTCTCTGCTTTTTAATATGCTGTCTAGGTTGGGCTGGATGAAGCATAAACTGGAATCAAGATTGCTGGGAGAAATATCAATAACCTCACATATGCAGATGACACTACCATTATGGCAGAAAGAAAAGAAGAACTAAAGAGCCTCTTGATGAAAGTGAAAGAGGAGAGTGAAAAAGTTGACTTAAAGCTCAACATTCAGGAAACTAAGATCATGGCATCCAGTCCCATCACTTCATGGAAAATAGATGGAGAAACAGTGGAAACAGTTGCTGACTTTATTTTCTTGGGCTCCAAAATCACTGTGGATGGTGACTGCAGCCATGAAATTAAAAGACACTTACTCCTTGGAAGGAAAGTTATGACCAACCTAGCTAGCATATTAAAAAAGACATCTATTAGATCCTTTGAAATCTGAGATACTTCGATTTTTTATCCAAAGTTACTCAAACCTCAGACATACATGGGAAAAAGTAAAAGCAATAATAAGCCATATCTTACTTGTTTTCTCATACACTGATATGTGCTTGCTGTTGCTCAGTCACTAAGTCACGCCCAGCTCTTTGTGACCCCATGGACAGCAGCACACCAGGCCTCCCTGTCCGTCACCAACTCCCGGAGTTTACTCAAACTCATGTCCAGTGAGTCAGTGATTCCATTCAACCATCTCATCCTCTGTTGACCCCCTCTCCTCCTGCCTTCAATCTTTCCCAGCATCAGGGTCTTTTCCAATGAATAGGCTCTTCCCATCAGGTGGCCAAAGTATTGGAATTTCAGCTTCAGCAATCAGTCCTTCCAATGAATATTCAGGACTGACTTCCTTTAGGATTGGTTGGTTTGATCTCCTTGCTGTCCAATGGACTCTCAAGAGTCTTCTCCAGCACTACAATGAAGGTATCAATTCTTCAGCACTCATCCTTCTTTACAATCCAACTCTCACATCTGTACGTGACTACTGGAAAAACCATAGATTTGACTTAACAGACATTTGTCAGCAAAGTGCTGTCTCTGATTTTTAATATGCTATCTAGGTTTTCATAGTTTTCAAAGAGCAAGTGTTGGCTAATTTCATGGCTACAGTCATTGCCCACAGTGATTTGGCAACCCACGAAAATAAAATCTGTCATAGCATCAACTTCTTCCGCTTCTATTTGCCATGAAGCCATGGGACCAGATGCCATGACCTTAACTTTTGTAATGTTGAGTTTGCAGCTAGCTTTTTCACTCCCTTCTTTTACCCTCATCAAGAGGCTTTTTAGTTCTTCCTCACTTTCTGCCATTAGAGTGGTATCATCTGCATATCTGAGGTTGTTGACATTTTTCCCAGCAAACTTAACTCCAGACTGTGATTCATCCAGGCCAGCTTTTCACATGATGTACTCTGCATCATGTTAAATAAGCAAAGAAACAATATAGGACCTTGTACTCCTTTCACAATTTGGAACCAGACAACTCTTCCTTGTCCAGTCAAAACTGTTGCTTCTTGATTGTCATACAGGTTTCTCAGGAAACAGGTAAGGCCGTCTGTACTCCTATTACTTTAAGAATTTTCCACAGTTTGTTATGATCCACAACATCAAAGGCTTTAGTGTAGTCAATGAAACATGTTTTTTTGGAATTCTCTTGCTTTTTATTTGATCTAATGGATGTCGGCAATTTGATCCCTGGTTCTTCTGCCTTTTCTAAATACAATTGGTAAAGCTAGAAGTTCTCAGGTCACATACTGTTGAAGCCTAGTTGGAAAGATTTTGGGCATTACCTTGCTAGCATGTGAAATGAGCACAACTGTATGGTAGTTTGAACACTGTTTGGCATTGCCCTTTTTGGGATTGGAATGAAAACTGACCTTTTCCAGTCCTGTGGCCACTGCTGAAGTTTTTAAATTTGCTGGCATATTGAGCGAAGCACTTTAACAGCATCATCTTTTCAGATTTGAAATAGCTCAGCTGGGATTCCATCACCTCCACTTGTTTGCGATAATACTTCCTAAGGCCCAGTTGACTTCACATTCCAGGATGTCCGGCTCTAGTGTGTGATCACCCATCATAGTTATCTGTGTTATTAAGACCTTTTTTTTTTTTTTTTTTTGGTATATTTCTTCTGTTGTTAAAGTTTAAAATATTTACTCTCTGGTCCTTTACAAAAAAAAGTCAACCCATATTCTACAGTCAAAGTTTGCAAACGTGAAAGTGTGGGTCTTCTGGCCACAGGGAGCCTGAGGATAGAGGTATGGAGCCTGAGTAGTTCTCCCTTACTTACAAGGTCTCTGAGTCTGTCTGCAGAATCTGAGAACAATATTTAGTTTGAAAATTAGTGACTTAGATCTTTTAAGTGCCCACAAAAACTGGTTTTGATGCTCTGTTGACAACAATAAAAAAAGAGATGACAGTCATCAAACCCCACTGACACAGCAACATTTGGATGTAGCTAATGTTCAACAAATGCTATTAATTATATGCCAGCTGTATACTGGAGGAATGTTAACATAATCCTTTCTCTGGAGGTGGACATATTTTTTTTTTTCTTTTTTAAGGATTTGTACTACTTTTGTTGAACTTTTACATATGACAATTAAACATATAGTTTTGACAGGAAATTATCAAAGAAGAGATACTTTTTCATCTCTTGTTGTTCCTTTTAGCTTTAGCATATTTGTACTAAACATAGTATTTTTTAGAAATTCCCTGGTAAGAAGCTTTAAAACCTGTTGGTCTTTGGGGATTTGAGCTGCTCTGTATTACTTTCTTATAATTTACTTGATATTCTTATTATTGAAGTAAAAATGCTAAGTCATAAAATAGATACTTTGAATGATCTCTGTCCCTAGGTATTTCTGAATTTAAGTGGGTGTAGATTGGAGGAGAATAAAAAGAAAACACTCTGTAAATTGAATACAAGAATATATGCAAAGTTACAGGGAAACAGAAACAAAATTTTTTCTATTAAGACGTCTTTCTTCTGATATACAATGGGGTGATCTCTGACAAAAGGAGATGGATGTTTAAGTCCAAGCTCTCAACTGTATACCCATCTCCCAAACTGTCTGCTAACACCTCTACTCAAGAGTTTTAAACTCAGCAAATAGAAACCACATTTATCCAGTTGCTTAGGACAAAAAGTTTGGCAGCATCTTGAACTCTTTCCCTCACTTTCAACACCTAATTGATCTTCAGTCCTATCAGCTAAACTTCTGAACAATTCCCCACTGCTAGCTCTCTGCCCCACGCATTTCTGCGGTGCTAATTTCCAATTGCTTCCTTGTTTGCACACTTGCCCTCATATGATCTGCTTTATACAAAGCAGAGTAATTTTTAAAATACAAATTATACAGCCCACTCCACTCTTTAATACCTCTCCCCACCTTCGCTTTATTTTGGAATAAAATCCAAGCTCTTACTCTGACTTACAGAGCCGTGACTGAAGAGTCTTTGGCTCTTTCTATGACCTTGTCTCCTATGTCTTTTCCTTTTGCCCACAGAGATGCTGGTCCTCCTTCTCTTTTTGCAGGATAATTTGGTCATTTCTCCATCTCCATTCTTTCTTCCGGGGACGTGATTTCTCCCAAACCATGTTGTAAGTGTTCCTTCTAGAGGGTTTAAATGGCGATGGAGGAATTTTAACCTGAATCTTGCTGTGGAGGTAGCAATAAGTTTAGCATTCATACTATGCCATTGGCTTTCTATATATACTTTAAATATATCATTTTCTCAGAGATGTCTTCCTCTTCAGTCCCCCTTTCTTTACAGAATGTTTTATACTTTCTTAAGCATGCTCCATTGATGTGTAATGTTTATTCAATTATAAGCATTCTTTTCAGTAAATTTTGGCAAATATATACAAGCAGGTAAACAACTCTTCAGTCAAGATATAGAACAGTTCCATCACTCTTAAAACTCACTTTGGGGACCTTTGTTGCTAATAAACTACCTTTACCTTGAGCCCATGGTAGTCATTGGTCTGTCTTCAAATGTGATGTGTGTGAAAGTCGCTCAGTCATGTCCGACTCTTTGCGACCCCATGGAGAATTCTCCAGTCCAGAATACTGGCGTGAGTAGCCTTTCCCTTCTACAGGGGATCTTCCCAATACAGGGATTGAACCCAGGTTTCCCTCATTGCAGGCGGATTCTTTACCAGCTGAGCCACAAGGGAAGCCCAAATAAGTGAAATCAAACCGTATGCAGTCTTTTGTGTCTGTTCCCTTTCACATATGATTATTTTTTGCAGTCTCATTCATTTCATTGAATGAATTTGGAATCCATTTCCTTTTCTTGCTCCTTATCCACTGTATAAATGCACCACCAATTTTATTTTTATACATTCACCAGGAGAAGGACTTTGAGGTGTTTCCTGCTTTGTGCTATTATGACTTCAGCTGGAGTGAACGTTTTTTTTAAATGTTTATTTATTAGGTGTCAGTGGGTCTTAGTTGTAGAACCACAGTTCTTAGTTGTAACACGTAGGATCTTAGTTCCCTGATCAGGGATCAAACACACGTCCCCTGTGTTGGGAACAAGGAGTCTTAACCACTGGATCATCAGGGAAGTCCTGCTACAAATATCTGAGTCATTTTCATATGACAAAAGTCATCTCTAAAAGAGAAATTGCTGAGTTGTACAATGAAGTGTATATATAACCTTGAAAAAATCTTCCAAAGTGTTATATACAGTTGACTTCATGGTCAATTTTGTGCATTATATGTATGTATGGATCCATTTTTCCCATACAGGTGTAGAAATTCCATATATTAATATGAAAATATTGTCATTTTTCCATTGAATTACCCTAGTACTGTTGCAAAAAAAAAAATCATATATGTGAGAGGCTACACATGTAATGTTTAGGTTGATTTCTGAATTCTCTATTCTGTCCATTAATCTGTAAGTTTATCTTCACTTTATTAATGTACTTTAATAATAAGACTTAAAATTACATATTCTGAGTCATTAATTTAGTCATTTTCTAAAATTGTTTTGGCTGTTCTAGACCTGTTTTGGTTATTCTAGACCCTTTATACTTCCAAACAAATTTTTGAATCAGCTATTATTTTTCTTAGAGAATATGCTCTTGGGATTTTTGATCAAGATTTTACTAAACCTGTAACTCAAGTTGAATGAAATTTATATCTTAGCAATACTGAGCTTTCTGACTTGTGAACACAGTATATATCTTCATTTATAGGTTTTGAAACATCTATTAAAAGTTTCTATTAAAACTTCTTCTATTTTATTTCTTTGCTATTTAAAAAATTTCTTCTATTAAAACTTCTTTAAAATAATGCTATCATAGCTTTAAGTGTATAAGTCTTAAGAAAAATTTTCTTAAATCTATTCTTAAGAGTCTCGTATTTTGAAGCTATCCTAAATGGCGTTTTAAATTTTCAATCGGCATGTTTTGATTCTTAGTATAAATCTTTCCACCAGTTGTTATTTCTCTTTGATGTTCTTCAGTTGCTCAGTTGTGTCCGACTCTTTGCCACCCCAAGGACTGCAGCACACCAAGCTTCACTGTCCTTCACCATCTCCCAGAGCTTGTTCAAAGTCATGTCTATTGAGCTGGTGATGCCACCCAACCATCTCATTCTCTGTCAGCCCCTTCTCCTCCTGCCTTCAATGGTTCCCAGCAGCAGGACCTTTTTTTAATGAGTCAGCTCTTCACATCAGGTGATCAAAGTACTGAGCTTCAACTTCAGCATCAGTCCTTCCAATGAACACCCAGGACTGATCTCCTTTAGGATGGACTGGTTGGATCTCCTTGCAGTCCAAGGGACTCTCAAGAGTCTTCTCCAACACCACAGTTCAAAAGCATCAATTCTTCGGCTCTCAGCCTTCTTTATGGTCCAACTCTCACGTCCATACATGACTAATGGAAAAACCATAGCTTTGACCATATGAGCTATAGTTGGCGAAGTAATGTCTCTCCTTTTTAATATGCTATCTAGGTTTGTCAAAGCTTTTCTTTCAAGGAAAAAATGTTTTTTAATTTCATGGCTGCAGTTACCATCTGCAGTGGTTTTGGAGCCCAAGCAAATAAAGTCTACTACTGTTTCCATTTCTTTCCCATCTGTTTGACATGAAGTGAAGGGATCGGATGCCTTAGTTTTTTGAATGTTGAGTTTTAAGCCAGCTTTTTCACTCTCCTCTTTCACCTTCAACAAGAGGCTCTTTTGTTCCTCTTCACTTTCTGCCATAAGGGTGGTGACATCTGCATATCTGAGGTTGTTGATATTTCTCCTGGGAATCTGGATTCCAGCTCATACTTCATCTAGCCTGGCATTTCTCATGATGTATTTGCATATAAGTTAAATAAGCAGGGTGACAATACACAGCCTTGACATACTCTTTTCCCAATTTTGAACCAGTCCATTGTTCCATGTCCAGTTTAAATGTTTCATCTTGACCTGCATATAGATTTCACAAGAGGCAGGTCAGGTGGTCTGGTATCCCCATCTCTTGAAGAATTTTCCATGGTTTGTTGTGATATACACAGTCAATGACTTCAGCGTAGTCAATGAAGCAGAACTAGATGTTTTTCTGGAACTCTCTTGCTTTTACTATGATCCAACGGATGTTGGCAATTTGTTCTCTGGCCTTTTTCTGCCTTCTCTAAATCCATCTTGAACATCTGGGAGTTCTCAGTTATATGCACTGTAGAAGCCTAACTTGGAGAATTTTGAGCATTACTTTGTTAGCTTGTGAAAAAAGTACAATTGTGTGGTAGTTTGAACATTCTTTAGCATTGCCCTTCTTTGGGATTGGAGTGAAATGTGACCTTTTCCAGTCCTGTGGCCACTGGTGAGTTTTCCATATTTTCTGGCAGGCTGAATGCAGCACTTTCACAGCATCATCTTTCAGGATTTGAAATAGCTCAGCTGGAATTCCACCACCTCCACTAGCTTTGTTCATAGTGATGCTTCCTAAGGCCCACTTGACTTCACATTCCAGGATGTGTGACTCTAAGTGAGTGATCACACCATCATGGTTTTTTGGGTCATTAAGATCTTTTTTGTAAAGTTCTATGTAGTCTTGCCACCTCTTCTTAAGATCTTCTGCTTCTATTAAGTACACACTGTTTCTGTTCCTTATTGTGCCTGTCTTTGTATGAAATGTTCCCTTGGCATTTCTAATTTTCTTGAAAAAATCCCTAGTCTTTCCCATTCTATTGTTTTCCTCTATTTCTTTGCACTGATCACTTATGAAGGCTTTCTTATTTCTCCTTGCTATTCTTTGGAACTCTGCATTCAGATGGGTATATTATTCCTTTTCCTCACAGCCAGTCCCTCTCATCAGGACCATTCCACAAGCCTCTTATCCTCATCCATCAGTGGGCAGAAAGAATGAAAAACACAATCACAGGAAACTAACAAAGCTGATCACATGACCACAGCCTTGTCTAACTCATTGAAACTATGAGCCATACCTTGTAGGACCACCCAAGATGGACAGATCATGGAGAAGAGTTCTGACAAAACATGGTCCACTGGAGAAGGGAACGGCAAACAACTTCAGTGTTCTTGCCGTGAAAACTTTATGAACAGTATGAAAAGTCAGAAAGATATGACTTTGAGAGATGAACTCTCCGGGTCAGTAGGTGTCCAGTATGCTACTGGAGAAGAGTGGAGAAATACTGCAGAAAGAAGAAGAGGCTGAGCCAAAGCAGAAATAATGTCCAGTTATGTATGTGTCTGGTGGTGAAAGTAAAGTCCAATGCTGTGAAGAACAATATTGAATAGGAATCTGGAATGTTAGGTCCATGAATCAAGGTAAACTAGAAGTGATCAAACAGGAGATGGCAAAAGTAAACATCAATAGTTTAGGAATCAATGAACTAAAATGGACCAGAATGGGCAAATTGAATTCAGATGACCACTATAACTACTACTGTGGGCAAGAATCTCTTAAAAGAAATGGTGTAGCCCTCATTGTCAACGGAAGAGTCCTAAATGCAGAACTTGGGTGCATTAAAATGACAGAGTGGTCTAGGTGTATTTCCAATGTATACCATTCAATATCACAGTAATTCATGTCTAGGCCCCAACCACTAATGCCAAGGAAGTTGAAGTTGAACTTCTATGAAGTAGGTTCTATGAAGTTGAAGTAGGTTCTATGAAGGCCTGCAAGACTTTCTAGAACACGAACAAAACAAATAAACAAAAAACGGATGTCCTTTTTATCATAGGAGATTGGAATGCAAATGTAGGAAATCAAGAGATAACCTAGAGTAACAGGCGAGTTTGGTGTTTTGAATACACAATGAAGCAGGGTGAAGGCTAACAGAATCTTGCCAAGAGAACACACTGGTCATAGCAAACACCCTCTTCCAACAACAAAAGAGATGACTCTACACATGGACATCACCAGATAGTCAATACCAAAATCAGATTGATTATATTCTTTGCAGCCGAAGGTGGAGAAGCTCTATACAGTCAGTGAAAAACAAGACTGGGAGCTGACTGTGACTTAGATCATGAACTGCTGCTGCTGCTAAGTCGCTTCAGTCTCTGTGCGACCCCATGGACTGCAGCCCACCAGGCTCCTCCATCCATGGGATTTTCCAGGCAAGAGTACTGGAGTGGGTTGCCATTGTCTTCTCCGAGATCATGAACTGCTTATTGCAAAATTCAGACTTCATAGAAGAAAGTAGGGAAAACCACTAGGCCATTCATGTATGATCTAAATAAAATTCCTTACTATTATATAGTAGAGACATGACAGACAGACTCAAGGAATTAGATCTAACATAGTGCCTGAAGAACTATGGATGGAGGTGCCACCAGGGGATCCCACAACATTGTACAGAAGGTGGTTATTTCTCTGTTGGATTTTTAAAAACTTACTTACATTGCTTTTTTCCTGCTAAAAAGTAAGATTCTTTACAAGTGCCTATTCATCTTGATACACCACCTCTCCTGTCCCTTAAAATTACTGGAGCATTGAAATAATCTAAGTAAGTATTCATCAATGAATGAAAAGATAAAGGATTTATGAGGTATGTGTATATACATATACATACGCTCAGTCATTTCCATTCTGTTGTACTCTTTGCAACCCCATGGACTGTAGACTTTTAGGCTCCTCTGTCCATTGGATTCTCCAGGCAAGAATACTGGAGTGGGTTGCCATGCCCTCCACCAGGGGATCTTCCCGACCCAGGGATATTTAGCCATTTGTGACAACATGGATGGACCTTGAGAGTATTATGCCTAGTGAAATAAGTCAAACGGAAAAAGACAAATTCCACATACCATATGATCTCTCCTATATGTGGCAGGTCAAAAACAAAGAAACAAAACAAATAAAAACATTCTCAAAGATACAGAGAACACATTGCTTGTTGCCAGAAGGGGGATACGGGGTGAGAATAATTGGCAAATTTTATTTATTTATTTTTAGTTTAAACCAATTGGATATTTTTTAAAAGTACTAGTGCACATTAATTTCTCAGTAATTATTCCTCAATGAATATATCTGTGACACTGAGAAAGTTTAATTTCTCTATGTTCCCTTGTATATAGATACTGAAATATTTATATGTATAAGTACATCTACATTACTTTTTAATATAATTTAATATTATTTAATTTATTTTTAATTGGACGATAATTTCTTTACAACATTATGCAGACTTCTGCCATACAACGTGAGTCTGTACACATGCGTTGTAAGTATACATGCGTCCCTCGTCTCTTGAACCTCCTCCCACCCACCACCCCACCCCACCCTCTAGGTTTTCACAGAGCACCAGATTGGGCTCCCTGTGTCAGGGAGCAACTTTCCAACCTGTCTCTCTTTTGCGTGTGGTGTGATTAATTCTTGATCAGTTGTTTCATTGTTTGCAATTATTTTCTCCCATTCTGAGGGTTGTCTTTTTATCTTGTTCATAGTTTTCCTTTCTATGCAAAAGCTTTTAAGTTTAATTAGGTCCAACTTGTTTATTTTTGCTTTTATTTTCATTACTCTAGGAAGTCAGTCAAAGAGGATATTGCTCTGATTTATGTCAAAGAATGTTATGCCTATGTTTTCCTCTAAGAGTTTTACAGCTTCTAGGCTTAAATTTAGGTCTTTAATCCATTTTGAGTTTACTTCTGTGTATGGTGTTAGGAAGTGTTCTAATTTCATGTGTCTACACATAGCTGTCCAGTTTTCCCAGTACCACTTATTGAAGAGACTGTCTTTTCTTCATTGTATATTCTTGCCTCCGTTGTCAAAGATGAGGTACCCATAGGTGCATGGATTTATATCTGGACTTTCTGTCTGGTTTTATTGATCTATATTTCTGTTTTTATTCCAGTACCATAATGTTTTGATTATTGTAGCTTTGTAGTATGTGCTGGAGTCAGGAAGGTTTGTTCCTCCAGCTCCATTCTTCTTTCTTAAAATTGCTTTGGCTATTTGGTGTCTTTTGTGTTTCATGCAAATTGTGAAATTTTTTGTTCTAGTGCTGTGAGAAATGCCATTGGTAGTTTGATAGGAATTGCACTGATCTGTAGATTCTATATATTATAAACTATAAGACAATAGTACTTACCCTCCCTGAGATTTATAATTATTAAATCATAACATTTTATAAAAACTTTAACCAGCCTAATAGATAATAACTATTCTCCATTTCATAATATTTTTCTATAAAGAAAGACACATCAATATTGCCATGATTGGCTGGCTAATAGATAGAACAGATTTGTTTTACTTTAGTCCTTTCTCCAAGGAAATGTTGTCTACATAACATTGCTCTCTATTACATTAGTTCTCAGCTAAACTAGGTTCCATAAATTAAATGAGAGAATGACATATGAAAAAACGTTCTGAAATTGCTCCTTGAAAATTTTAGAACTTTTAGAGTATCAATTCACTCAATCACTAGTATCTACCTCCAGTCCTTGTCTTAAATATATAAAAAGAAAAAAAACTATTTTCAAGTATTTTTTCATTGTAGTTGTGGGACTGATTTTCTGGGGCTCTTGGTCTTAAAATCAATGTCTTACTAATTTTTCATTTTGTAAAGATGACTCATCTCTTTAAAAAAATCATTTGACTTAGTAATTTCAGAAAGATAGGTCTTGGACAGCTCTGGCTGCTCTTCTCAGTGATTAAGATACATCTAGTAATCGTTCTGCAACTACCCTGTTCTCAGGTTTAATGATTCTCCTTTTAGTGTAGGAGGTGGGTGGAGGGTGGGCTTACATTGACACGAATATAAAAGCAGATCCTTATATGTTTACTTTACTTAGCTTTTAGCAAGACTTGAACTTCATGAGTTATTAAAAGTGGCTGGGGTTTAATTGCATTTAGAAAACTCTCAAACAAAACTGTAAAACTGTCTCTACTCTTGGGAGCAGTGACGCTAACAGTCTTATTACTCAGCCATGCCCTGTGTAAATGTCAAACAATCAGATATCTCAACTGTAAGACACAGGACCAGATTTCATTTTCTTGTTCTTCATAATACAGTGTTATGAACATTCTGAGCCCTTTGTTCCTTTGGTTTTGTCTCCAGACTGCTGGATTTGGGGGGAGATTATGTTAATGGTCCAAGTTACTGATCCGTTTTACTTTCTTTCCAGTAAGTCTGGTGAATGACTCTCAAGTGGAATGGCACGCAGCCAGGTTCCACACACCCCAGCATGAACCAGCACAAATGCCATTGTCTGGTATTTCTTTTTATGTCACTTTGCCTTTTACTAGTAAAACTATGTTTTGTTTTTGCCAGTACAACACATATTCTAGGAATTCCTCCTTCCTCTTTAGCTCTAAGCAATACTCTTGACTCTTACCTCAATTCATTCATACCTCTCCAAATATCAGACCTTATATATTCTCATCACATTTCCCCAATAACACCCTGTCTTTGACACTGGTGAATCATTATTCACCAGTTGCTGTGGTCAGCATGATCTCATAAATACTCTTTTTTTCAGTGCCTAGTATTATATCATCACTATGTTAAATGCTGTGGCAAAAAAGTTCAACTAAGAACTTCTTCCGTGAAGAAGCGGATATTGAAGTTGATGGCAGGTTATGTCAATATAAAGGAGGAGGGATAATGTGGAGCTCACATTAGACTAACCTATGAAGCTCTAAAATTCTCCACACCAAGTTTTCATCCCAGACCAAGTGAACAAAAGTCTCTGAGGGAAAATAGAGGTATGAGAAAATGTCTCACTATCCAGATAACTACAATTTACGGTCAAGACTTAGGACCACTGAGGGTCAGGCATATGAGGTGGCATAAGATTTGATGAAGCCTTTGCCTTTGAGCTAAGACATGAGGAAGTGATGGGAGCTATCTAGGCCACAGGGTGGTCATGGGACATAGGATGTCTGGTCCAGACATAGAAAATACTGAGAGAGGCATGATCCACAAACCCAGCACCTTATCTTAAATTTGAATTTTTTTTTTTAATAAATGAGGTTTGCAAATAATGTATGTGCTATTTGCTTGGTATTTTTGCAGCATGGGTCTCTAGATATTAGTAAACAGAAAGGTAAGAGCTATTTAAATGATATGGTATAGTAAGCAATAGATACTATGAAAATTCCACTTAGTGCACAGACTTGAACACACTAAAACTATTTCTTAAAAATAGTTTGAGATTATTGAAACTAGGGCTATGAAACAGTTCTTGTTGTTGTTCAGTCACTCAGTCCTGTATGACTCTTTGCAACCCCAAGGACGGCAGCATGCCAGGCTTCCCTGTTCATCATAACTCCAGGAGCTTGCTCAAACTCATGTCAGTTGAATGGGTGATCCATCCAACCATCTCATCCTCTGTTATCACCTTCTCCTCCTGTCTTCAATCTTTCTCAGCATCAGGGTCTTTTCCAATGAGTTGACTCTTCGTATCAGGTGACCAAAGAATTGGAGCTTCAGCTTTAGCATCAGTCCTTCCAACGAACATTCAGGACTGACTTCCTTTAGGATTGACTGGTTTCATCTCCTTGTAGTCCAAGGGACTCTCAAGGGTCTCCTTGAATACCACAATTTCAAAAACATCAGTTCTTCGGTGCTCAGCCTTCTTTATGGTCCAACTCTCACATTCATACACGACTACCAGAAAAACCATAGCTTTGACTAGACGAACCTTTGTCAGCAATGTCTCTGCTTTTTAATATGCTGTCTAGGTTTTCCTCTAAGGAGCAAGTGTCTTTTAATTTCATGGCTACAGTCATCTGCAGTTATTTTGGAGCCCAAGAAAATAAAGTCTACCACTGCTTCCATTGTTTCCCCATCCATTTGCCATGAAGTGATGTGATCGGATGCCATGATCTTTGTCTTTTGAATGTTGAGTTTTAAACCAGCTTTTTCACTCTCCTCTTTCACCTTCATCAAGAGGCTCTTTAGTTCCTCTTCAGTTTCTGCCATAACGGTGTCATCTACATATCTGAGGTTATTGATATTTCTCCAGGCAATCTTGATTCCCAGCTTGTGCTTCCTCCAGCCCTGTGTTTCTCATGATGTACTCTGCATATAAGTTAAATAAGCTGGGTGACAATATACAGCCTTAATGTACTCCTTTCCCAATTTAGAACCAGTTCTTTGTTCCATGTCTGGTTCTAACTGTTACTTGTTGACCTGCATACAGGTTTCACAGGAAGCAGGTAAAGTGGTCTGTTATTTCCATCTCTTGAAGAATTTTCCATAGTTTGTTGTGATCCACATTGTCAAAGGTTTTAGTGTAGTCAATGAAGCAGAAGTAGATGTTTTTCTGGAACACTCTTGCTTTTTCAGTGATCCAACAGATGTTGGCAATTTGGTCTCTGGTTTGTCTGCCTTTTCTAAATTCTCTAAGTTCTCTGTTCATGTACTGTTGAAGCCTGGCTTGGAGAATTTTGAGCATTACTTTCGTAGCATGTGAAATGAGTGCAATTATGAAGTAGTTTGAACATTCTTTGGCATTGTCTTCCTTTGGGATTGGAATGAAAACTGATCTTTTCCAGTCCTGTGGCCACTGCTGAGTTTTTCAAATTTGCTGGCATATTGAGTGTAGCACTTTCACAGCATCATCTTTCAGGATTTGAAATAGCTCAACTGGAATTCCATCACCTCTGCTAGCTTTGTTTGTATTGATGCTTCCTGAGGCCCACTTGGCTTCACATTCTAGGATGTCTGGGTCTAGGTTAGTGATCACACCATCATGATCATCTGGGTCATTAAGATCTTTTGTACTTTATGCAAATATGTGATATATTTAATTATTAATTGGTTGTCAATATGGAGCCAAAAGGAATATAAATTATCTCCACAGGCTGATATTTTTACTTAGTGTATATCTGGAAATCACGAATTGGGCTTTTAATATTTAAATTTTCTGTATACACATGGATGGCTGGTTGATACCCCAATAAAGATAATGTTTTTTTCCCCCCGTGAGGAACAGAGAATGTATTTTTAAAGTTAAAACTTTGCTCCTTTTGCTAATGGACTGTATGTCCATATTTTGATGCACCTAGATTTCAACAGAGAAAAACAAGGCCAAGGCCTTTTTTTTCTGTTCAGAAAGAAGAAAATAAATGATTTTGGAATAAAATTTCCCATAATAAATCCTTTGTGTGGACAAAACTCTGCATATGTTATAAACTTAGAACTACATATTATTTTACAGACTATAAAGTTTTGTATGCCTCTTTCCATATGATTTTTTTTAGCATCAAAAAGCAGTAATTCAGTAATTGACAAAATGTCTAACCACTTATCTTACAAACCAAACTCTGACTGTATCCTACAAATGCAAATGTACACCTTATTTTTTTTTTTTTAATTTTTACAACTCATTTAATGGCAACTGGTAATTATTAAACTAGCAATGGTTATCTTCAAAAATTATCCCACTAGCTGTGCTACCATTTCTCAAGGTTGATCAGATACCTAGAGTCACAGACAATTCCCACACAAGATACGTCATATAAATCAGACTTGGTTTATCACCAGCATTTATAAAACCAGACCTAGGCAAAGAACTAGGTCTGGGGACATATGCATGGTCTTAATCAAATGTACATCTTAAAAAAAAGAATTGCTCTTTTATTTGGGAATTGAGTTTGAGAAGGTGTGGTCTGACAGAAATTTAAATAAAACCACTAGATGGAGCCCTGCATCCTGAACGTATCAGAAATGTCAGAAACTTAAGGAGAATGACATTTTCAAACTGGTGTTACCATGGTGACCTGTGTGGCTTGTTCTGGTTGCTTTTCCCTGGGCCATTTTCCCTCTGTTCTAAATACATGAATTTTTCTTTTATGAACATGGTTATACACTGTACCAATGGAAAAATAAATAAGAAATGAACCAACTACCTTTAGAATCACTTCTATATATAATGCCCTATGCTAGTAGTGTCTAATGGGAATTAAAGAGGAAATTTGAATTGTAGCATTTGTCATTACAGAATTTATAATCTAGATTAAGCACAATAGGTGCAGATTAAAAAAATAATAACTAAAATAGCAACAGTAGGAAGTACGTGATTGTGTATAAAATAGAGGTCATTCTTGGTAAGTATGGTTGGATTTAGAGACCTCTGTGTAATGAATTGGGCTTCCCTAATAGCTCAGTTGGTAAAGAATTTGCCTGCAATGCAGGAGACCCCGATTTGATTCCTGGGTCAGGAAGATCCACTGGAGAAGGGAAAGGCTATCCACTCCAGTAGTCTGGCCTGTAAAATTCCATGCTCTGTATAGTTCATGGGGTCACAGAGTCAGACAGGACTGAGCGACTTTCACTCATATGTAATGAATCAGAGGATATGACTCTTGACTCAGTTGTGTCATTAATTTGCTGTGTTTTTGAGACTTTCTTAAACTCATATTTTCAGTTTTTTTTTCTTTTTCTTTTTAAAATATGTGACTTGGACAAAGCAATCTCTAGTCTTACTCAATTTTAATATGCTATGATTTTCCTAAGGTTATAGGAATAATGTGAAGGATACCTTGGCCATGTTAGTCACGAAAGTGTATCCATATGTCTGGACATGTATTCCCCATTTGAAAATGTAAAATTCTGAAGAATAGTATCTGGAGAGGAGAAAAGAAAGAAGGAAGTCAGTCAAAATTATCCATATGACTGGGCACAAGCACATTTATATCACTGTGTTTTTTCAGTTCAAAGCGTTTCAAGTGTTCACAAGAAAAATACACTAAAAACACAGGAAGGACAGTGACATGTCCCTGATACTGTAACAAAGGTTATGACCCCAAGAGTTACTCTAATGAAATAAAAATATTAGAGTTAACACTGATTCTTGGGACTTCTCTTGACTTTCCAGTGGTTAACACTCCATGCTTCTGCAGCAGGTGGGCACACAGGTTCAATTCCTGGTCAGGAACTGATATTCCACATGCTGTGTGGTGTGACCAAAGAATAGAATAGAAAAAAAAAAAAATCCACTGATTTTCTATAGGAACGCCTCTAATTTTTGTTGTTGTTCAGTTGCACAGTCATGTGTGACTCTTTGCAAAGCCAAGGTAGTCCTTGGTGCAACACACCAGGTTATCCTGTCCTTCACTATCTCCCAGAGTTTGCTCAAACTTATGTCCATTGAGTCAATGATGCCTTCCAACCATCTCATCCTCTGTCACAATCTTCTCTTCCTACCTTCAGTCTTTCCAGTGAGTCAACTCTTCGCATCACGTGGCCTAGGTATTGGAGTGTCAGTTTCAGCATTGATTCTTCCAATGGATATTCAGGGTTGTTTCCTTTAGGACTGACTTGTTTGATTATCTCACAGTTCAAGGGACTCTTGAGAGTCTTCTCCAACACAACAGTTAAAGAGCATCAATTCTTCAGTGATCAGCCTTCTTTATGGTCCAATTCTCACATCCGTACATGACTAATGGAAAAACCACAGCTTAGACTTTAGGGACCTTTGTCAGCAAAGCCATGTCTCTGCTTTTCATACACTGTCTAGGTTGGTCATAGCTTTTCTTCCATGGAGCAAGCGTTTTTGTTTTTTTTTTAATTTCATGGCTGCAGTCACCATATGTAGTGATTTTGAAGCCCCGGTATTAAATTCTGCCAATGTTTCCATTTCTTTCCCTCATATTGCCATGAAGTGAAGGAACTGGATTAGTGAAGTGAAGCCATGAAATCAAAAGACACTTGCTTCTTGCAAGAAAAGTTATGATGAACCTAGACAGCATATTAAAAAGCAGAGACATTACTTTGCCAACAAAGGTCCATTTAGTCAAGGCTATGGTTTTCCCAGTAGTCATGTATGGATATGAGAGTTGGACTATAAAGAAAACTGAGTGCTAAAGAATTGATGCTTTTGAACTGTGGTGTTGGAGAAGACTCTTGAGAGTCCCTTGGACTGCAAGGAGGTCCAACCAGTCCATCCTAAAGGAGATCAGTCCTGGGTGTTCATTGGAAGGACTGATGCTGAAGCTGAAACTCCAATACTTTGGCCACCTGATGAGAAGAGCTGACTCATTTGAAAAGATCCTGATGCTGGGAAAGATTGAGGGCAGGAGCAGAAGGGGACGACAGAGGATGAGATGGTTGGATGGCATCACCGACTCAATGGACATGGGTTTGAGTAAACTCCGGGAGTTGATGATGGATAGGGAGACCTGGCGTGCTGTGGTTCAAGGGGTCGCAAAGAGTCGGACACGACTGAGCGACTGAACTGAACTGGACTGAACTGAAGGAACTGGATACCATGATCTTAGCTTTTTGGATACTGAGTTTTAAGCCAGCTTTTTCACTTTCCTTATTCACCTTCATCAAGAGACTCTACAGTTCCTTTTTGCTTTCTTCCATAGGGGTGGTGTCATCTGCATATCTGAGGTTACTGATATTTCTACCAGCAATCTTGATTCCAGCTTGTGCTTCATCCAGTCTGGCATTTTGCATGATGTGCTCTGAATATAAGTTAAATAAGCAGGGTGACAATATACAGCCTTGACGTACTCCTTTCCCAATTTGGAACCAGTCCATTGTTTCATGTCTAGTTTTAACTGTTGCTTCTTGACCTGCATACAGGTTTCTCAGAAGGCAGATAAGGTGGTCTGGTGTTCCCATCTCTTTAAGAATCTTCTGCAGTTCGTTGGGATCTACACAGAGACTTTCGCATAGTCAATGAAGCAGAAGCAGATGTTATTTTCTGGAATTCCCTTGTGTTTTCTTTGATCCAGCAGATGTTGGTGATCTGAACTCTGGTTCTTCTGCCTTTTCTAAATCCAGTCTGAGCATCTGGAAGTTCTTAGTTTATATACTTTTCAAGCTTAGCTTGAAGCATTTTGAGCATTACCTTGTTAGCTTGTGAGATGAGTGCAATTATGGGGTTGTTTGAACATTCTTTGGCATTGACCTTCTCTGGAATTGGGATGAAAAGTGATCTTTTTCCAGTCCTATGGACACATCTCAGTTTTCCAAATTTGCTGGTATGTTGAGTGCAGCACTATCACAGCATCATCTTTGAGGATTTGAAATATCTCAGCTGGAATTCTATCACCTCCACTAGCTTTGTTCATAGTAATGCTTCCTAAAGCCCACTTGACTTCACACAGCAGGATGTCTGGAGTAATCACACCATCGGGATCAGCTGGGTCATTAAGATCTTTTTTTTGTACGGTTCTTCTGTGTATTTGTCCCACCTCTTCTTAATATCTTCTGCAGATCCATACCGTTTCTGTCTTTCATTGTGCCCATCTTTGCAAGAAGTATTCCCTGATATCTCTAATTTTCTTGAAGAGATCTCTAGTCTTTCCTATTGTATTGTTTTCCTCTATTTCTTTGCATCGTTCACTTATGATGGCTTCTTATCTCTTCTCTTGTTCTCTAGAACCTTGCATTCAGAGGGGTATATCTTTTTTTTTTCTCCGTTGCCTTTTGCTTCTCTTCTTTTCTCAGTTATTTGTAAGGCTTCCTCAGACAACCATTTGCCTTTCTTTTTCCTACGGCGGATGGCTTTTATCCCTGACTCCTGTATGATGTTACAAACCTCTGCCCATAGTTTTTCAGGCAGTCTGTCTATCAGATGTAATCCTTGAATCTATTTGTCCCTGTCACTGTACAGTCATAACAGATTTGAGTTTGGTCATACCTGAATGGCCTTGTGGTTTACCCTGTGTGTGTTAGTCACTCAGCTGCGTCCAACTCTTTGTGACCCCAGAAGCTGTAGCCCTCCATGATTCTCTGTGGGATTCTCTAGGCAGGAATACTGGAGTGGATTGCCATTCCTTTCTCCAGAGGATCTTCTCAACCCAGGGATTGAACCCTGGTCTCCTCATTGCAGGCAGATTCTTTACCTTTGGAGGTACAGGAATACTTTCTTTAGTTTAAGTCTGAATTTTGCAATAATGTGTTCTAAATTTTAGGTGTCTTGTAAGTGAAAACAGAAGAGAAAAAAAATCAACAAATCTAATTATTGCATGTATTATTAAAAAAAAAACAAAAAAGGAATAGCTGTTTTTTCAGTGTAATGTATGGAAATCCTCTATGAGACTCAACTTGGAGATGTGTTAGAACTGGAGATTACAGGCCTTTGCCTGAAACCTTGTACTACACTGTAAGTTTTCAGTTTTTAGTTTTTTGAAACTCTAACTTTTGAAAGAAAAAAATAAATGGGTGAGTAAATAAGGAGGAAGCAACACATGAGAAAATAGTAGCAATATGTCTTTGAGTAAAAAAGTGGGTAACGCCATGACAGCCCAGCAGAGTAACTATTTTAGAGATGAGGAGATCTGCGTATCTGCATGTTCTTTTCACACGGTATCACATGACTGTTCAATGTTGGGTTTGTTCAGTTTTGTAATCTCAAATCTTAAGCCCTCAGAGATCCCTCAAAAGACAACCTACTTTAACTCACTGTAATTGCCCCACATCTCCCATCTCCCTGCTTACCCCTGTCTCTCTCACTTACCTGCGTGTTTCTTTACGCAGTGTTGGCCTCCTCACTAGAGGACTGTGCTCCTGACAGACAGCACCCAGAGATTTCCCTTGTGTTTGTGTTTCCACCAATGAGGGTGGAACTGGAACTTCTAGGTTTTGCTTCCCAAGTAAAAATAAAGTGACTCTACACACTGCCCCTGCAAAACGTCCCCAGCAATGTAATAACCCTAGGGAATAAATAACCATTAATATCTATAAAGTATATTAATTTTTTTTGAGTTTACTTATTTATCCATAGATATTTATAGTTACTTTTTAATCACTTATCCATAGCATTTTAAAAACAAGGTACAATAAGATTACAGAAGAAAATACACTCCAGGTCAAAACTGATGGTGTTTTACGTTTTCTTAGATTGTTCCCTAGAGCTCTTTTTCATTCAGCGCTCCCTCAGAAGTAAAGATTACTTTGACTTCTATAACCACAGATTAATTTGCATTGATTTTTATTTTTATTAATCAAGTTATAAAGTACATACTCATTTGAGTATAGCTTCTTTTGTTGAAGGTAGTATTTTTGAGATCCCATTTAGATTATTTAGTGCACTGTGGTCCATGCTTTTATAGCAGAGTAATATTTCATCTTAGGAATTAGCCCATTTTGTTTACACACTCTATGTTGATAAACTTATATGTTTTCTAGCTTAGCACTCTTTTGGGTAAAGATACTATGGACATTAGTGTACGTGCTTTCAGATCTACATAATTTTTATATTTTCTCTACATGTTTTGTTTTTTAGACATATATATTATATCTTTTGGCAAAGTCACATATTTCTCTTCCAATCTGCCCTTTTCCACACTTTGTTTATCGCCTATTTGAACTGAAGAGTTTGCATATCTTCTACTTACCTGTCTTGGAAATTACCAATGATGTTTGCTGCTCCATCTAGGTTACCAGTGAACCTACCCATTGAGTTCTTAATTGCATTTTGCAGCTCTGAAGTGTCCATTCATTTCTTTTTTTGACAGAATTAGATTCTCCTTTGAATTCTTTGGTTTTCAGTGGACCACTCATTGTAGTTTTGAGGCCTTATCTATATTTCCAAATATAGACCATCTCTGGGTCTTCCCCTCTTTCCTTTTTCATCTTATATCAACTACTTTACTGCCTGTTTTCATGTTTCACAACTTTATATTTTTCCCCTTAAAGATAACCAGATACTGGAATTCGAAAAGATCATATCAACACTTAGGAATGTTAAAAATCTTTTCATGAAGCAAAATTACTGGTAGTTCATCCGGATTCTGTTACAGCTTTGGTTATAGGTTTTGTTATAGAGGGTCTAGAGGAGCTTTGTTCTTATTTCTAAAGTGTGGCTCTTATCTTGAAGGAGTACCCCCCTTGCATAGGCTAGGGCCTCTCTGGAGTCTCATCTGAAAGCCAGTTGTGTCCAGAAAGCTTTCTCCACTCTGAGTTGGAACTTCAACATCTCCTCACCACTCTGAGAAATTTCTGTTTTCAGCCACTCAGCACTTTTCTATGCTACGCCTTCCAGAGATGTGTTTAATGTATGTGAAGTTTTGAAGTTGGCCCAGCAGCCAAGGTGAGCTTTTGTCCAGATTTTTGGTTTCAGGTGTTCCTTCTCTGTATCTCTCCCCTTGTAAGAATTCAACCCTAAATCCCAGTAGCTTTGCTAACCCATACAAATACAGAAAGATACAGAAATATCTTTCTTCTCCTGCTGTTTCTTGATTGGGCTCTATTTTCCTGACTTACAGTTTGGAAAACCTCTTTAAAGAGACAGCAACAGAGAATGAAATTCCTTGCATTGTGTGCCATCCAATCAGTACAAAGAACTGCTAACTATATTTTTCCATATTTTGTAAGTTTTTTATTGGAGAGTAAATTTAATAGATGATAGTCTGTCTCAATTGGAATTAGAAGTTCTCTAAGGGATCTTAATTTGTGAGTTATAAGGAAATACATTGTGCCTCTTTTTTCATTGTTTGTTCACTAATTTTTGAATAAATATAAATGTAGCACCTATTATTTGCAAGTACTAAGCCCTGAGGATACAGATGTACAAAAACAAACATGGATCATGCCTTCGTGGAGCTTTGAAAAGAAAATAATCATTAAATAATTAAACATGCAGAAAAAATAATTAGTCCACATCTTATGAATGGAACAGAGTTAGAAATAGAAGTTGCTAGGAGAATGTATAATACACAGGCTATCCAGATCAGCGCATTATGAAATCAATTTAGTATTGTTGTTTTTTACATTTACTGTTGAAGCCCATGTATCTACAATGTTTTTGGCAGCAGTCATTTAAATAAAGTGGGAGCAACATGTTTCTACAAATACTAAGAATACTTTAAAAAAAATGTTTGGGACACATTTTCCTCTTTGTAATGTAAAATACCAGCACAGGAGCAGAAAGAAAAATATCCCCCTAAAATATTATGCTTTCTGCAAAGACTATGAGTTCAGCTTATTCATTTGGAAGAAGCAAGTAATATATTTAGGTGAAATGTTGCCTATGGGGACCAAGTGAGACATGTGAGTTTCCAACTGAACATCAGCTTCTCTTGGGGAAAAAACAGTTTTGTGTAAACAATCTTTTGGCAGATGTTTTCTTTTAAATGTCTGTTGTTCACTGAAAAGTGAATTTTATTATATAAAAATGATAAACATTTCCCAGAACAACTGAGCACAAAGCCATTTTCCCACAACCTCATCTGTCACTATTGTCAAAAATAGATATTTGATACAAGGTTTGCAGGAAGGTCAGGAGATAATTTATTTAATTTAATGACTCAAATTGAATGTTTTAAAGAGGCTTTGAGCCTTGCTCCATTTAGGTATTACTAAATGAAGCCACTGTGTCTTCAATCACTCTACTACCATTAATGACCAAGCCTTTATTGAGTTTTTTAAGACCAGTACTGAGCTCAGGTTAGATGAATACAGTACAACCAAAGTTATGAGTTCAACTTCCAAGAATAGCAGTATTTTGAAAACAATAAGAATTCATGAAATTAAGAGTACTTATGAGTTGCTAACTAATAGGTGTCATTTTCATCATAGAGGACTGGAATGCAAAATTAGGAAGTCCAGAGATACCTAAAGTAACAGGCAAATTTGGTCTTGGAGTAGAAAACGAAGCAGGGCAAAGGTTAACGGAGTTTTCCCAAGAGAACACACTGGTCATAGCAAACACACTCTTCCAATATCACAAGAGACCACTCTATACATGGACATCAGATGGTCAATACTGATATGATTGATTATATTCTTTGCAGCTAAAGATGGAGAAGCTCTAACGAGTCAGCAAAAATAAGACCTTGAACTGACAGTAACTCTGATCATGAACTCCTTATTGCCAATTTCAAACTTAATTGAAGAAAGCAGGGAAAACCACTAGACCTTTCAGGTATGGCCTAAATCAAATTCCTTACGATTATACAGTGGAAGTTGGAAACAGATTCAAGGGATTAGATCTGATAGGCAGAGTGCCTGAAGAATTAAGGACAGAAGTTCATGAAATGCTACAGGAGGCACTGGTCAAGACCATCACCAAGGAAAAGAAATGCAAAACGGCAAAATGGTTGTCTGAGGAGGCCTTACAAATAGCTGAGAAAAGAAGAGAAGCTAAAGGCAAAGGAGAAAAGGAAAGCTATATCCATCTGAATGCAGAGTTCCAAAGAACAGCAAGGAGAGATAAGAAAACCTTCCTCAGCGATCAATGCAAAGAAATAGAGGAAGACAACAGAATGGGAAAGACTAGAGATCTCTTCAAGAAAATTAGAGAAACCAAGGGAACGTTTCATGCAAAGATGGGCACAATAAAGAACAGAAAGTGTATGGACCTAACAGAAGCAAAAGATCATGAAGAGGTGGGAAGAATACACAGAAGAACTGTACAAAAAAGATCTTCATGACCCAGATAATCACAATGGTATGCTCACTCACTTAGAGCCAGATATCCCAGAGTCTGAAGTCAAGTGGGCCTTAGGAAGCATCACTACGAACAAAGCTAGAGGAGGTGATGGAATTCCAGTTGAGCTATTTCAAGTTCTAAAGATGATGCTATGGAAGTGCTGCATTCAGTATGTCACCAAATTTGGAAAACTCAGCAGTGGCTACAGGACTGGAAAAGATCAGTTTTCATTCCATTCCCAAAGAAAGGCAATGCCAAAGACTGCTCAAACTATTGCACAACTGCACTCATCTCACACACTAGCAAAGTAATGCTTAAAATTCTCCAAGTGAGGCTTCAACAGTATGTGAACCAAGAACTCCAAGATGTTCAAGCTGGATTTATAAAAGGCAGCGGAACAAGAGATTAGATTACCAAATCAGTTGGATCACAGAGAAATCAAGAGCATTCCAGAAAAACATATACTTCTGCTTTACTGACTATCGCAAAGCCTTTGACTGTGTGGATCACAACAAACCGTGGAAAATTCTTCAAGAGATGGGAATACCAGACCACCTGACCTGCTTCCTGAGAAATGTGTATGCAGGTCAAGAAGCAACAGAACTGGACATGGAACAAGGGACTGCTTCCAAACTGGGAAAGGAGTAGATCAAGTCTGTATTTTGTCACCCTGCTTATTTAACTGTTATGCAGAGTACATCATGTTAAATGTCAGACTGGATGAAGCACAAACTAGAATCAGATTATTGAGAGAAATATCAATAACATCACATATGTCAATGACACCACCCTTATGGCAGAAAGCAAAGAGTAACTGAAGAGCCTCTTGATGAACATAAAGAGGAGAGTGAAAATCATGGTTTAAAATTCAATATTCAAAAAACAAAGATCATGGCATCTGATCCCATCACTTCAGGAAAAATAGATGGGGAAACAACAGAAACAGTGATAGACTTTATTTTCTTGGGCTCCAAAATCACTGCAGGTGGTGACTGCAGCCATGAAATTAAAAGACGCTTGCTCCTTGGAAGAAATGCTATGACTAACCTTGACAGCATATTAAAAAGCAGAGACATTACTTTGCCGACAAAAGTCCATCTAGTCAAAGCCATGGTTTTTCCAGTAGTCATGTATGGATGTGAGAGTTGGACCATAAAGAAAGCTGAATGCTGAAGAATTGATGCTTTTGAACTGTGGTGTTGGAGAAGACTCTTGAGAGTCCTTTGGACTGCAAGGAGATCCAACCAGTCCATCCTAAAGGAGATCAGTCCTGGGTGTTCATTGGAAGGACGGATGCTGAAGCTGCATCTTAGGCCAATACTTTGGCCATCTGATGCGATGAACTGACTCATTGGAAAAGACTCTCTGATGCCAGGAAAGATTGAAGGCAGGGAGAGAAGGGGACGACAGAGGATGAGATGGTTGGATGGCATCACCGACACAATAGACATGAGTTTGAGCAATCTCCAAGAGTTGGTGATAGACAGGGAAGCCTGGTGTGTTGCAGTCCATGGGGTCCTAAAGAGTTGGACACGACTGAGTGACTGAACTGAACTGATGAGTTGCTAACTTTTGTGACACAGGCAGTAAGCTTAAGCTCAAAGAATGAAGAATGAAATGAAGCTTCTATGACTTAGAACTGTAGTAAAAGGTTTGGTTAAGAAGGAAGGAGCAGAGATGGTTCTAAGTCACATAACAACCTAGTGGAGGTTGAAATAAGAGAATGACGCAGGGAACGGTTAAGCCCTTAAGCTCTGGTCTGGAAGGACCTAAGTGATCCTTGTCATGGAGCAGAGAGTATCCTGGATATGTGCTCTGCATTCTCAGCCTACAAAGTGCTCAGGAGACAGTCCTTTCAGGACTCATGTGTTGTACATGTCACATCTTCATGTGTTTTGGAACATCACAGATGAGGCTAATTCCAAAGCTTTCAGGAGATACTGGGCTAGCAAATGACATTTGTGGCTTCCCTGGTGGCTCAGTGGTAAAGAATCTGCCCACCAATTCAGAAGACTCAGGTTCAATCTCTGGGTCAGGAAGACTCCCAGCAGAAGGAGATGGCAACCCACTCGTTTTCTTGCCTGGGAAAACCCATGGACAGAGTAGACTGGTGGGTTACTGTCCAGGGGTCACAGAGTTGGACATTGACTTAGTGACCAGAGACAATAACCATAACAGATGACATTTACTTATAATAGCTTAATTTCCCCCTGCCAAGTATAACTGAGATTCCAGTGAGGGATGTTTGTGACTATGGAAATAAGAATTGTAATCTCAACCTTAACTATCTCTAGAGACTTGAAAATATTTTTTGTGGTTCTTAAAAAGGAACATACAGAATAGAATTGGATGTTCTTATTGATGCCTCTGTAAAGAAAGAAAAACAAACAAAAGAGGAAATGTTTCCAAAAAACCATAAGCAAAATGATTTATAAATATGTTGTGAATTGTTCAGACTTTACCCAGCCTCTGGGTAAAGTTAACTTATTTGGGTAATGTAATAGGTGAACTCTGAAAAAGTTCTATTTATATTTCCTCTCATAGATTAATAAAAATCCCTTTAACCATAGGGGATTGAACATAGTATAAAACAGCCAACACACCTTCACATACAACTTAGGAAATTGAATAACAAAAGTAAGAAGCTCAGACTCTCAGAATGATTCTTTTTCTGGTTTTTGATACACAATGTCTGTGGACAGAAGGAGAGAGGCATGCTGAGAGAGGGAAGGGAAAATCAAGCTGCCTGCAGAACAAGACGCTTGAGCGCTTCATGGAAGAGGGAAGATTAAACCTCCAGCTTTCTCATGGGTGACAAGAGCTGACAATCGCCCCATCACCCACTGCCCAGTGTTGTCTGGGGGCTGATAACAGGCAGAATAAAACCAAAGTGGAGCCTTTTCTTATTGCTCACAGAGCCCAGCATGACCAAACAGCACAGCGAGCTGGCAATAAGGCTGCACCACTTGGAGCTTGCTTTCTCTTGTTACTTTTCTTTAAATCTCCGTTGTCAGCAAAGCAAACCTTTGACTGAGGGAAGCGATCCGTTGAACGTGCAGGAATCAGGATAGACAAGCAGGCTTTCAGTAATATTTTGGAAGAGAGGAAAATATCCCAAACCCTCATTTTGAGGCCTCACACCCATTAGCAGAATCGCTGGTAGTCATAAATTTTCCAGGATTAAGATTTGCCTCTCTGCAAATATCAAGAATCCTTCGATTTATACACCCAGATGGAATTCCACCCTGAACACTTCATTCAAATGGCTACTGTATGATTTTCTTAAATTATCTAAAATATTTCCAAAATGTAATGAACACACACAGACACACAGACACAGACACAGACACAGACACACACACACACAGACACACACACACACACACATAACACAAAATTAAAACTATACTGAATGGGGGACTTCCCTGGCAGTCCCCATGGTTAAGATGTTGTGCTTTGGCTGCTGCAGGCGCTGCAGGTTCGATCCATGGTCTGGGAACTAAGATCTCACATGCCGCAGAGCAAAGCCAAATTAAATAAAAAATAAAGTTCTCTACCATGCCAAGGTGAAAGTGTTAGTCATTCAGTCATGTCCGACTCTTTGCGATCCCATGGACTATAGCCCGCCAGGCTCCTCTGTCCATGGAAATCTCCAGGCAAGAATCCTGGAGTGGGTCACCAGTTCCTTCTCCAGGAGATCTTCCTGACCCAGGGATTGAACCCAGGTCTCCCGCATTGCAGATTCTTTTCCGTTTGAGCTACCTGGGAAGTCTCCCTACCATGCCCAAGGTAATGCAAATAAAATATTAAATTAAAATTTTAATTTAATTAAAACATAATTAAAGGTCTAGTAAAATATATCTCTCCCTATCTTGTCTCCTAACCCCTCCTCTTTCATAACTACTTGCATTAAAGTAATTATCCTGCAAGAATAGTCTATGCGTGTGCAAATATCACCTTGTTACACAACTTGGCACACACAAGCACAGTAACAGGGCTTCCCTGGTGGCTGAGTGGTAAAGAGTCTGCCTGCAGTGCAGGAGATGCAGGCAACAAGGGGTCAAGGGTTGTATCCCTGGGTCGGAAGATCCCCTGGAGGAGGAAATGGCAACCCACTCCATTATTTTTGCCGGAGAATTCCATGGACAGAGGAGCCTGGTGGGCTACAGTCCATGGGGTTGCAAAGAATCAGACATGACTGAGGGACTGAGCACACACATTAATAGCCTCCCACACACACCTTCTGTCTTCACTTAACAATGAACCTTAAAACTAATTGTGTCAGTATATACAAAATAACCTCAAACCTTTTAATAATGGCACAATATTTTGTATCAATATATCATGATTTTTTCCAACTGGTCCCATATGAATGGATAATTGGATAACTTAGGTTGCTTCTGGCCCTTTGCTTTCATTCCTAGTTATTTCATTAAGTGAATATATGTAATCATACGTGATTATATCTGTCATATAAATTTATCAGGCTTAATTCCAAAGAAGATATGGTTAATTTATACTCTCCCCAGTGAACATGCAAAACAAGACTCCCCATAAGTTCTCTCCTTTGATTTTTAATTACATGTTCCCGCATAACACCAAATTTCATCTATTTTAATTGTTTCACTTAGATACTTTTGCTCTGACTACCAACTCTGCCTCAGAATTAGATCCCTTGATCTTGGTCAAATACACTGTTATCTTAACACTTCCTCCCCTAACCCGCACCATTATCGGATCGTCACTGATACTTCAGGAAGTTTAAGTGGAAAAACTTGAAAGTATTTCTCTACTTGTTTTATTTTGCTTGATCAGTTCAGTCACTCAGTCGTGTCCGACTTTTTCTGACCCCTTGAATCGCAGCACACCAGGCCTCCCTGTCTATCACCAACTCCAGGAGTCTACCCAAACCCATGTATATTGAGTTGGTGATGCCATCCAGCCATCTCATCCTCTGTCGTCCCCTTCTCCTCCTGCCTTCAATCATTTCCAGCATCAGGGTCTTTTTAAATGAGTCAGTTCTTCACATCAGGTGGCCAAAATATTGGAGTTTCAGCTTCAACATCAGTCCTTCCAATGAACACCCAGGACTGATTTCCTCTAGGATGGACTGGTTGGATCTTCCTGCAATCAAAGGGACTCTCAAGAGTCTTCTCCAACACCACAGTTCAAAAGCATCAATTCTTCGGCACTCAGCTTTCTTTATGGTCCAACTCTCACATCCATACATGACCACTGGAAAAACCATAGCCTTGACTAGTCGGACCTTTGTTGGCAAAGTAATGTTGCTGCTTTTAAATATGCTATCTAGGTTGGTCATAACTTTCCTTCCAAGGAGTAAGTGTCTTTTAATTTCATGACTACAATCACCATCTGCAGTGATTTTGGAGCCCAAAAACGTAAAGTCAGCCACTGTTTCCACTGTTTCCCCATCTATTTGCCATGAAATGATGGGACCAGATGCCATGATCTTAGTTTTCTGACTGTTGAGCTTTAAGCCAACTTTTTCACTTTCCTCCTTCACTTTCATCAAGAGGCTCTTTAGTTCCTCTTCACTTTCTGCCATAAGGGTGGTGTCATCTGCATATCTGAGGTTATTGATATTTCTCCCAGCAATCTTGATTCCAGCTTGTGTTTCATCCAGCCCAGTGTTTCTTATGATGTACTCTGCATATAAGTTAAATAAGCAGGGTAACATTATAGAGCCTTGAGATACTTCTTTTCCTATTTGAAACAGTCTACTGTTCCATGTCCATTTCTAACTGTTTCTTCCTGACCTGCATACAGGTTTCTCAAGAGACTGGTTAGATGGTATGATATTTCCATCTCTTTAAGCATTTTCCACAGTTTACTGTGATCCACACAGTCAAAAGCTTTGGCATAGTCAATAAAGTAGAAACAGATGTTTTTCTGGAACTCTCTTGCTTTTCCCATGATCCAGCGGATGCTGGCAATTTGGTCTCTGGTTCCTCTGCCTTTTCTAAAACCAGCTTGAACATCTGGGAGTTCAGGGTTCACATATTGCTGAAGTCTGGCTTGCAGAATTTTGAGCATTACTTTACTAATGTTTGAGATGAGTGCAATTGTGCGGTAGTTTGAGCATTCTTTGGCATTGCCTTTCTTTAGAATTGGAATGAAAACTGACCTTTTCCAGTCCTGTGGCCACTGCTGAGTTTTCCAACTTTGCTGGCATATTGAGTGCAGCATTTTCACAGCATCATCTTTCAGGATTTGAAATAGCTCAACTGGAATTCCATCACCTCCACTAGCTTTGTTCGTAGTGATGCTTTCTAAGGCCCACTTGACTTCACATTCCAGGATGTCTTGCCTTAGGTGAGTGATCACACCTTCGTGATTATCTGGGTCATACAGATCCATTTTGTACAGTTCTTCTGTGTATTCTTGCCACCTCTTCTTAATATCTTCTGCTTCTGTTAGGTCCATACCATTTCTGTCCTTTATTGAGCCCATCTTTGCATGAAATGTTCCCTTGGTATCTCTAATTTTCTTGAAGAGATCTCTAGTTTTTCCCATTCTGTTATTTTCCTCTATTTCTTTGCAATGATCACTAAGGAAGGCTTTCTTATCTCTCCTTGCTATTCTTTGGAACTCTGCATTCAGATGGAAATATCTTTCCTTTTCTCCTTTGCTTTTCACTTCTCTTCTTTTCACAGCTATTTGTAAGGCCTCCTCAGACAGCCATTTTGCTTTTTTGCATTTGTTTTCCATGGGGATGGTCTTAATCCCTGTCTCCTGTACAATGTCACGAACCTCCATCCATAGTTCATCAGGCATCTGTCTATCAGATCTAGTAACTTAAATCTATTTCTCACTTCCACTGTATAGTCATAAGGGATTTGATTTAGGTCATATCTGAATGGTCCAGTGGTTTTCCCTACTTTCTTCAATTTAAGTCTGAATTTGGCAATAGGAGTTCATGATCTGAGCCACAGTCAGCTCCTGGTCTTGTTTTTGCTGACTGAATAGAATTTCTCCATCTTTGGCTGCAAAGAATATAATCAATCTGATTTCAGTGTTTGCCACCTGGTGATGTCCATGTGTAGTCTTCTCTTTTGTTGTTGGAAGAGGGTGTTTGCTATGACCAGTGCATTCTCTTGGCAAAACTCTATGAGCCTTTGCCCTGCTTCATTCTGTACTCCAACGCCAAATATGTCTGTTACTCCAGGTGTTTCCTGACTACCTACTTTGCATTCCAGTCCCCTATAATGAAAAAGACATCTTTTTTGGGTGTTCATTCTAAAAGGTCTTGTAGGTCTGTTGGGAGCCAATGGGATATGCCCAGTCCGTGACAAGGTCATGGGATGAGAGACGAACCTGCAAGGCAGCTCTTCCTCATATGGGGCTGCCCCAGGGGCCCAATATGTCCCCTCTGGAGCTGCTGGGACGAGAAAGGAACCTGCAAGGCAGCTCTTCCCCTTGAGGTTGTCCCAGGGGCCTGGTATGTCCCTTTCTCCTTCTGTCTTACTGTTGTTGGGCTTTCTATTAATTTTTGGAAATATAATATATAGTAATAAGGCCTCGATGGAAAGTCCAAGCCTTTTTGGAAATGCTCATGATTGCTCTGGCTCAGGACATGACCACAAACATCAAGTCAAAAAAGAAAAAAACAGAGGTATAGTTTGGCTGCTTGCTTAAAAGATTATAATGTTCTAGAATAGAAAAGAGTAGAGGCATTTAGGTTTAGAAGTAGATATACTGCTTTAGTTTACTTGCTCCTTGGTTGAAAGGGTTTTCACTATTGCTATTTCCTTGCTACTATTTATTCATTGTTTCCCTTTCTTTAAACAACATGGGATATAATGGGTATTTTTGTAAAATTAGAAAATGGGGCACATAGGATTTCAATAGAAGATTTATATTAACCAGCTTCACTGCCATTATCTTACTATTAATAGAGGTGTTTTGCTGCTTTAGAGGTATTTTTGCTGTTTAATAGTTAATCATTGTAAATTGAGATTTTGTGGCTTCAGGTAAAAAAAAAATCAGGTTTTTATCATGGTACTATTCTCAGAAATGTCAAACATGTTACTGTGACCCTTCCCATGTATTGTTTTATTGTCCAAAGAATTTAAACTGTACCTCCGATTTGTGGAGCATTGTTTTTGTTAGAGTGAGAATGTTAGGCCATTGAGGCAATAAGACTATGTACAGGACATTTAAGAATAAACCCCATAATTGGAAACGTTCTAGATGAATGCATAGGGGAAAAATATGGGGAAAAAAATATTGACGGAAGCACAAACCAATATCTGATGTAATATGTGGTGACTTAAGGGGGAGGTAACGTTCATTCTATAAAAACTGAGCTATCCTAAAAATTAAAAAAAGCTACCTCTTCTACGCAACCTTCTCTGTGTGTGTCTGTCTGTCTGTCTTCCTCGCCAACGCCACTCATCCGTTGAGTATACCTGGTCCTGCCGGGGCTGGACCTCAGCATAGGTCTTCATGGAACAGTTCAACTTCAGCTTCTTCAGCATTACTGGTTGGACATGGGCTTCGATTACCGTGATATTGAATGGTTTGCCTTGGAAATGAACAGAGATCATTCTGTCATTTTTGAGATTGCATCCAAATACTGCATTTCAGAATCTTTTGTTGACCATGATGGCTACTCCATTTCTTCTAAGGGATTCCTGCCCACAGTAGTAGACATAATGGTCATCTGAGTTAAATTCACCCATTCCAGTCCTCTTAGTTCGCTGATTCCTAGAACGTTGACGTTCACTCTTGCCATCTCCTGTTTGACCACTTCCAATCTGCCTTGATTCATGGACCTAACATTCCAGGTTCTTATGCAATATTGCTCTTTATAGCATCAGACCTTGCTTCTATCACCAGTCCCATCCACAACTGGGTATTGTTTTTGCTTTGGCTCCATCCCTTCATTCTTTCTGGAGTTATTTCTCCACTGATCTCCAGTAGCATATTCGGCACCTACCGACCTGGGGAGTTCCTCTTTCAGTATCCTATCATTTTGCCTTCTCATACTGTTCATGGGGTTCTCAAGGTAAGAATACTGAAGTGGTTTGCCATTCCCTTCTCCAGTGGACCACATTCTGTCAGACCTCTCCACCATGACCCGTCCGTCTTGGGTGGCCCCACATGGCATAGCTTAGTTTCATTGAGTTAGACAAGACTGTGGTCCCGTGATCAAGTTGGCTAGTTTTCTGTGACTATGGTTTTAGTGTGTCTGCCCTCTGATGCCCTCTTGCAACACCTACCATCTTACTTGAGTTTCTCTCACCTTGGACGTGGGATATCTCTTCACAGCTGCTCCAGCAAAGCGCAGTCACTGATCCTTACCTTGGACGAGGGGTATCTCTCACGGCCGCCCCTCCTGACCTTGAACGTGGAGTAGTTCCTCTCAACCCTCCCACGCCCAGCTGCACCATTTCCAGCCGCTGCTGCACTGGAAATGTGGAATCTTAGCCTCTGGACCACCAGGGAAGTCCCTATTTTTTTGCTTAGTATATTGCTAAATCATAGAAATGGACATTAATTTTATCTCTTTGTATTTAGTTTACCCTTCAATATCATTTAACTTTTGTAGTACAATCATCCTATGAGTTTTAGGGAAAAATGAATAACTGGTTTGTCACTTATATTGTGCATTTAAATTATTGAGGGACTTCCCTGATGGTCCAGCAGTTAAGACTCAGTGCTTCCAATGCAGGGAGCACAAGTTCCTTCTCGAGTCAGGGAACTAGGATCCCACATTCTGTGTGGCATGGACAAAAATAAAAGAATAAATAAATTGATATGAGGAGTTACAGTCTCCCTTGCATTCTTTCTGATAGACGCTACAATATTTTATAGAAAATATACAATCTTTATAAATGTCAGGTAACCAAGAGCTTGGTTTTCAAAACCCATATGCAAATTTTACTGAGTGAATTATGTGAAAGAGGAGGGGAAAGATCATTTCCCCTCTACTTTGTCCACTTTGCACCTAGACTTTAGTGACGGTTGATGCTCTTAGTTCTGTCATATTTCATCTCTCCTGTCATTTTTCTTCCCATTCCCCACCATCCCCATAAGGGCAGGAAATTTGAGTGTGTTATCAGTCAGGCTTTAAACAAGGAATCAGAACCAGGAGCAGACTATCTATCATCTATCCATTATGATTTATTGCAACAAATTGCCTTATATGTCATTCAGGGTGTTTGGCTAAGCAAGCCTGAAGACTGTGGAGCAGGTAGTCAGGAAGGGAAGAGAAAGAACAAGCTAGAACTCCACAAGCATGTACAAACACACAGGAAGCAAGATCCTGGAGAAATGGAGAGTGACTGAAAACCCAGATGCTGGCCGAAGTCTGTGAACTTAGGAAAGGGCTAAGCAAGCCTTCTTTTTAAAGAGGCTTAGATTAAGCTAATTAAGTTAATCCCTCTCTTGATTAAATTAGTTAACTGATTAGAAGCTTTAATTTCATCTGCAAAATTCCCTCACAGAAGCATCTAGATTAAGTTTACCTGAGTAACTGGAAGAAGGTGTGTGTAGGTTACAAACGGGTGCTATCTCTTATATTCTACAACTGTTAACAGAAAATATCTCTTTTAGCTTACTCTCATTGGAATCGTTCTAGATCGAGAATTCTGGATACCGTAGCTCACATTAGTCAAACTGACGCATCATGAAGACATCACAAGTATACTTATTATCCATTCAACATATTTTCTTTTTTGATATTGATGTTACAAAAAGCATATTTAAAAGTAAATTAAATATCCCACAGCCTCCAAATAATAATTAATTCCAGATCACCCCTGGGCCCACACCGTCAAATACAGTAGATACTAGCTACATGTGTGATAACACACAAAGTCAAATTTCAATCAATTGAAATTTAAAATTCAGTTCCTTAGTGACTGTGACATTTAAATGCTAATAGTCACATGTGGGTTGCAACTACAATGCTGGACAGTGCTGATAGAGAACATTTCCATCATTACTGAACATTCAATTGTATGGTGATGTCTAGATAATATCTTATAAGAACTGCAAGGATATGTCCTTTATTTGTCTCATTTGAAATTGTTCTTGTACTTTTTTTTTTTAAATCTTAAAAGTTTTAATAATCCACAGAAAATTTTAAAAGACTCAAGATGGAAATTTATCTTACTTTAAAAACTGTCTAACTATAACAAATGTACCATCCTGGCCCAGGATGTTGATGGTGGAAGACATAGTATGAGTTGAGAATAGGTGATAAGTGGGAACTGTCTGAACTTTCCACACAGTTTTACTATAAATCTAAAAATGCTCCAGAAAAGTCTATTGATTTTCTTTAAAATACCTAATGGGCTTTCCTTGTAGCTCAGTTGGTAAAAAATCTGCCTGTAATGCAGGAGACCTGGGTTTAATTCCTGGGTTGGGAAGATCCCCTGGAGAAGGAAATGGCAACCCACTCCAGTATTCTTGCCTGGAGAATCCCATGGATAGAGCAGCCTGGCAGGCTACAGTCCATGGGGTCACAAGAGTCGGACACGACTTAGCAACTAAACCACCACCAAAATAATTAATATATGTCTCAAATATATTTGAAAAATAGTGCAGGGGATTGATATTAGTATCATGATGCAATAAGATGCTCCTCATTCCCATCCTCCACCATTTTGGCATCCATCTACAGATGAAAGCGCCTTTGTAGGAGCTGTGGGATCCAGCCTCTTAGGCCAAGGTGCTGGGAGGAGCCTTGGCCTCTCATGTGTAAGGTGAAAACCTCATAGTGGCCTGGGAACAATTTTCAGACTCTCTCAGCCACAGTTCTGAAGGCCCTTTGAAGATCTTGTCTTAGACAATCACCCATAGGTGAGAGAGACTTTGTAGAAGTCTAAGTTTCCAGTGAAGTTCCTGAAGACCACTGGAGTGAAAAATTCAAAGTTGGATGAGTTGGAGAAAACAATACAATGGTATTAGTACATCCTTGTGAGTGTGTGTGTGTGCACGGCTGCTCAGTTGTGTCTGAGTCATTGTGACCTCATGGATTGCAGCCTACCAGGCTCCTGTGTCTATGGAATTTCCCAGCCAAGACTATTGGAGTGGGTTGCCATTTCCTGACTCAGGGATCAAGTCAATACATACTCATTGAATGTCAGAGCACCTACATATATTAAGCAATATTAACATATCTGCAGGGAGAAACATACAATATAGGCATAGTAGGAGACTTCAATAATTGACAGATCATCTAGGCAGAATTTCAATAATTTTGGTCTTGAACTATTTACTTTAGCCTAAATATATACACTACCTGGACCTAAAACATTCTTCTCAAGCTTATATGGAACATTCTCTAGGGTAAACCATTTGATGGATTATAAAACAAGCCTTAGAAATTTAAGAATATTGAAACTCTACAAGGTAGGTTTCATTAACACAATGGTATGAAACTAGAAATCAACTGCAAGGAAAAAAAAACAGCAAAAATAATGAATATGTGAAAACTAAACAACACACTCCTAAACAACTCAAAGAAAAAATTAAAAAAGAAACCAAAAAAAAAAAAAAATCTTGAAACAAATGTGAAAATTACAACACAATACACCAAAATCTATGGAATGCTGCAAAAGCACTTTTACCAGGGAAGTTTGGAGTGATAAAGGCCTGCATTAAGACAAAAGAAAGATCTTTTTTCTTTCTCAAGTGAACAACCTAACACTATTTCTCAAGGAACTAGAGAAACAAGAATAAACAAAGTCCAAAGTTGGCTCAAGGAAAGAAATAACAAAGATAAGAGTATAAATTAATGAAAGAAAGACCAAAAAGACAACAGAAAAGATCAATGAAAATCAGAGCAAAAGAGAAACAAAACTTAGAAACCTTCATCTGGTCTAAGAAAAGAGAAGACAAACATAATAAGAAATGAAAGAAGAGAAAATACAATTGATACCATAAAAATGCAAAGGATCATAAAAAACTGTTATGAACACTTATGTGTCCAAAATTGATTAACAGAATAAATGAATAAATTCCTAGAAATATACAAACTACCAATAGAAAATCATTTAAAAAGAAGAAATCTGAGCAATCACGAACTAGTAAGGAGACTGAATTAGTAATCTAAAATCTACCAAGAAAGGAATGTTTAAGTCCAAATTGTTTTAATGGTGAATTTCACCAAACATTAAAGAATTAATGATACACTTTCTCAAATTCTTCCAAAATATTGAACAGGAAGAAGTAGTCCTAAACTTACTTATAAGCTTGGCATTAACCTCATGCCAAAGCTACGTAAGGAGACCACAAGAAAGGAAAACTACAGGCCAGTATCCCTAATGAATATAGATGCCAAAATTCTCAAGAAAATATAAGCAAACTGAATTCCATAGCACATTAAAAAGATTATATGCTGTGATCAAGAGATATTCACTCCTAGGATGCAAGGATGATTCAAGTTATGCAAATCAATAATTGCGATGAACCACTTTAATAGAATAGGAGAGAAATCGTACAATCATCTCAGTAGTTGCAGAAAAAAATAATTTGATAAATTTCAACATCTTCTCATGATAAAAACTTTCCACAAATTGGTACAGAAGGAACGTACATCAGCCTAAGAAAAGCCATATATAACAAGCCCACAGCAAACATCTTACTCAACAGTGAAAGGTTGAACGCTTTTCTTTGAAGATCAGGATCAAGATGAGAGTGCCCATTCTCACCACTAACACTCATAACAGCACTGGAAATCTGGAGAAAAGGATTTAAGAAAAGGAAATAAAAGGCAGTCAAACCGGAAAAGAAGTTAAATTGTCTTTGTTTGCAGATGATATATTATATGGAGAAAATCCTAAAATCTTCACCGAAAAACACTATTAGAACTAGTCAATGAATTCAGTAAGTTGCAGTACACAAAATCAGCTATAAATATCTGTTATATTTCTATATACTAATAATGAAATATCTGAAAAAGAAAATTTTTAAAAATCCCATTCTCAGAATTAAAAATTATAAAATATGAAAAAACTAAACAAACAAGATGAAAGATCTGTACACTGAAAATGATAAGACTTTGTTGAAAGAAACCAAAGACAATAAATGCAATGATATCCCATGTTCACAGATCAGAAGAACTGATTTTGCTAAAATGCCCACAATATTCAAAGACATCTATAGCTTCAAAACAGTTCTTAATAGAATTCTAATGGAATATTTCAGCAATGAAAAAAAAAAAATCTTAAAATTGACCTGGGCCATAAAAGACTCCAAATACCCAAAGCAATCCTGAGAAACAAAAGCAAAGTCAGAAGCATCACACTTCTGAATTCAAGCTATACTACCAAGCTATGGTAATCAAAGTAGTATAGTACTGACATAAAAGGTTGTTTGGGCTCCAAAATCACTGCAGATGGTGACTGCAGCCATGAAATTAAAATACACTCGCCCCTTGGAAGAAAAGTTATGACCAACCTAGACAACATATTAAAAGGCAGAGACATTACTTTGCCAACAAAGGTCCATCAAGTCAAAGCTATGGTTTTTCCAGTGGTTATGTATGGATGTGAGAGCTGAACTATAAAGAAAGCTGAGTGCTGAATAATAGATGCTTTTGAACTGTGGTGTTGGAGAAGACTCTTGAGAGTCCCTGGACTGCAAGGAGATCCAACCAGTCCATCCTAAAGGAGATCACCCCTGGGTGTTCATTGGAATGACTGATGCTGAAGCCGAAACTCCAGTACTTTGGCCACCTGATGTGAAGAGCTGACTCATTTGAAAAGACCCTGATGCTGGGAAAAATTGAAGGCAGGAGTAGAAGGGGGTGACAGAGGATGAGATGGTTAGATGGCATCACCGACTCGATGGACATGAGTTTGAGTAAACTCCGGGAGTTGGTGATGGACAGGGAAGCCTGGCGTGCTGCAGTCCATGGGGTTGCAGAGTCGGGCAACTGAGTGACTGAACTGAAAAGGGGACACAGAGACCAGTGGAACAGAATTGAGAGCCCTGGAATAAACTCACGTATACGGTCAACTTATATTTGACAAGAGAACCAAGAACATTCAGTGGGGAAAGAATAGTTTAATAAATGGTGTTGGGGAAACTGAAAAATCCCATGCTGAAGAATGAAGCTTGGCCTCTATTTTACACCATTAAAAATTTAATTTGCTATGTATTAAAGGCCTAAGCATAGACCTGAAACCATAAAACTCCTGGGAGAAAACAAAGGAGAAAAGCACCCTGACTGGTCTTGGCAATGGTTTTTGGATATAACACCAGAGCACAAGCAGTAAAAGCAAACAATTAATAAGTTGTACTATATCAAACTGAAAAGGTTCAGCAGAGCAAAAGAAGCAATCAATGAAATAAAAGTTAGCCTATGGAATGGGAGAAAATATTTGGGAATGCCCTCTTGGACAAGCAGTTAATACCCAAAATATATAAATAAGCCATACAAGTCAACAACAATGAAAGAAACAATTTGGTTAAAAAATTGTACAGAGTGACTGAATAGACATTTTTGAGAAGAAGAAATACAAACGACCAACAGGCACAAAGAAAGGTGCTTACTATCACTAATAACCAGGGCAGTGAAAATCAAAACCATACCACAATGCGGTATCACCTTCAGCCTTGTTAGAATGGCTGTCATTAAAAAGACAAGAGTTGGAGAGGATGTGCAGAAAAGGGAAGTTGTTGAGACTATAAACTGGTACAGTCACCATGGAAAACTGTATGGCAGTTCCCCCCAAAATTAAAAAAAAAGCTTATGATCCTGTAATAACACTCTGGTCATATACCCAAAGGAAAATAAATAAGAATTTTGAAGATATGTTTCCAGTTTCATGTTAATTGCAGCTTTATTCACAATTTTCAGGTCATGGGAAAAAACCTATGTGTCTATGAACCAATGCATAAAGGAGATACACATAAACACACATACACACATACGGAAAACCCTATGTGTCTATGCCAGTGGATAAAGTAGATACACACATATACACACACACACGGAAAAACCTATGTGTCTATGAACCAGTGGATAAAGTACACACACACACACACACACACACACACACACACACACACACACACACACACACACGGAAAAACCTATGTGTCTATGAACCAGTGGATAAAGTACACACACACACACACACACACACACACACACACACACCCCCTCCGGCAGTGGCTGCAGGTCAGCCTGGAGCCTGGGTACCGTACGTGCGCCCTCAATTGGCCAGCCTTCCACAACCTGCTGGTTCAGGCCACCTATGACCTCAGGAGATTCCAGTATCCGCACCACTCGCCCTTCCAGGCCCTCACTTTCCACAAGCTCTTTGCCTCCCACTTACTTGCTTAGCAAGGGCTTCACCAGCTGCCAAGAGGCCCCACACAGGAAAAGCCGGACGCAAACCCCGAGGCGGATGCTGACGACGCCCATCACGTCCCTGCCCTTCCCGGGGAGCGCAGAGAGTGGTTCTGCTGAGATGCCGCCACCCGGCGCGGCGCGCTCGCCTGCAGCTGGCCCTAGGTCAGGAGCGCACGCCCCACCGGCAGCCTGTCTCCAGGTTGAAGCCCAGCCTCCTTCTTAAGCTCCGCACCTGTCAAGTCGAGTGGCCGGTCACCTGCAAGAGTTACGTGGAGAACATGTTCTGGATGGAGGCCTTGGCCCAGGTGGGGGCCAGTCCCCAGGTGGATGGGACCCCAAGGTCCCCTGGGGTAACTGGAGAGAAGGGGGCAAGTCAGGGGCCCTGCACTGCACAAGCCGCGGCTGGAGCAAATCCCGAAGTGAGTGGCCCTGAAACAGCTGCCTGAGAGGGACCTTGTGGGTTGAGGGGTCCTCCGGAGAGCGGTGACCTGGAGCTCTGCAGTGCCCAGGAGTGTGGACTCGCTCCCTAAAAGCGGGGCGGCTCTATCACCATGCTGGGACCTGCTGCAGCTTCGGGGTCCATGCCAGACTCCCTGGAACCCCACAGGATGTAGTTAAGTTACCTTCTTTTCTTGAATCAAAATTTTTATTTATTGTAGTAAAAGCACCAACATGATATCTACCCACTTGCCAGGTTGTTTTTTTTTTTTAACTGTATTGTTAACTATAGGCACAATTGTTGTACAGGAGATCTCTAGAACTTACTCATCTTGCGTTACTGAAACGTTAGGTCCATTGATTAGCAGCCTCTCCTTTCCCCCACAGTCCTGGAATCATGCTGTATTTGTGACTGGCTTATTTCACTTAAGTCTAATGTCCCCAAGTTTCATTCATTTTTTTCACATGTGGCAGGATTTCCTTCATTTTTAGAGCTAAATCTGTTCCATTGGATGTATATAGTACATTTCCTCTATCCATTCATCCATTAATGGACATATCTATAGAGGCGATGATCATTTATCTAGTACCAAAGTACATATTTGAAGTTTATATATAATTTCTATCTTTTTCTGAAAACTAAGTATTTAAAATCATCTATGGATTAGTGATTCCCTGATTAGAATAAAACTGTTGTAACTTAATCATACCAAATGGGCTTAATGATGGTTAGGAATACTACTTTAGATGTGAAAATTGTAAATTAAGAATATATCAACATAATGTACATGTTAGTTTATTTCATTTCTAATCTGGCATCATATTCTCATGGATAACATTATAGGTCTTTGATTAGCATAAATATGCACTCTTTCTTAAAGTAAAATGAAAAAAATGTTTTCGGTAAAAAGCAACATATATTAGAAGTTAAATCAAACAAGAAAAACAAAACATTAAAAGAAAGATTCTAAATCCATTATATAGTCCCTAAATATAATGGAAGGTAAACTATCTAATACAAAAGTTAAATGTTTCTGACATTGAAAAGACCCAATGCAAACAAGCATGTCTATAATATCATAGAATATTTATATGATTACTAATGAGATAATTTTAAAGATGCCAACTGATGATAAATTGAAATGATAATGGATCAATTGAAATGATAGTTCAGGCATACGAAATGGAGTTGGGGAGCCACTGAGGACCAGGTCATGGATAAGTCTCTGCACCATTGTCTGAAGGTTTTTCCCTCTGGTAACTATGCAGCCAAACTTCCCGGGTGGCTTCGCTGATGGCTCGGTGGATAAGAATCCTCCTGACAATGCAGGAGATGTGGGTTCAATTCCTGAGTTGGGAAGATCCCCTGGAAAAGGAAATGGCAACCCCCTTCAGTATTCTTGCCTGGGAAATCCCATGGATGGAGGAGTCTGGTGGGCTACAGTCCATGCCCTCTCAAGAGTTGCACAGGACTTACCGACTCAACTACAAACTATTCAGCCATTTTGGATCATAGCCGATACATGCTTAACAAGCACCCTCACTGCTTGTCAACTCCAATTACAATTCTTTATAAACAACTCATGTAAGTAACTGGCCTTGCGGTTTTTGCCTCCATAAACTTCCTCCACTTTGTAGTCCAGAGGAGCACAATTCAAGGACTTCTTGAACCTGTGTCTGCCATAGCTGCAGTCCTAAGAAACCTCAAATAAATGCCTCTTAGTTTTCAATCAGGTCTCCGTTTCTGAAATTTTGATTAACACCGCTGATGTAACATTCATTAAAGACATTGATAGAATGACTTTGGTAAGATTACTCAGAAATTGAAAACCAGAGGGCTGCTGCTGCTGCTGCTAAGTCGCTCCAGTCGTGTCCGACTCTGTGCGACCCCATAGACGGCAGCCCACCAGGGTCCCCCGTCCCTGGGATTCTCCAGGCAAGAACACTGGAGTGGGTTGCCATTTCCTTCTCCAATGCAAGAAAGTGAAAAGTGAAAGTGAAGTCGCTCAGTCGTGTCTGACTCTTCGCGACCCCATGGACTGCAGCCCACCAGGCTCCTCCATCAATGGGATTTTCAGGCAAGAGGACTGGAGTGGGGTGCCAACGCCTTCTCTGAACCAGAGGGCAGTGTGGCTATATTACTGAGCTTTGAGAATTGATACTCTATTGTTTATACTTATATTTTCATATATATTCAATACATTAACATTTTTTTGAATTGAAATAACTTGGCTTTTCTCCTCTTTCAGTTCCTTTCCCCTTGTTTTTTCTTCCCCCTTACTGACTTATGTCCAGTCTTTTCTTCCTAGTGGGAAGATTGCTTGCTTTTAACCCAAAAGTTGTCATTCACTTGATGTAAGGCCATTATGCATCACCAGAGAGTTAAAACTTATTGGTATGTTGGATATGAATGAATGAATTGTATTCACTGTGATGTATTTTTCTGACCTCATTGGGATGTTACAAACTGCTTAATGTTTGTTCTAGAATGTACTTATGCATGAATCTTGAGTCACTGCCAAAGGACAAACAAGAGGTTAATAAGTGGAACAACTAATTAATAGCCCACTTAGATGCATGAGGAATGATACATTGGTAACAAATCCAGTTGGGAATAATCATAATGCCCTTTAGAATTATGAAAAAGAATATTAATAACCCTAGCTGTTAGAAAATCTGTATCCATTTTTGCCAACAGTTCTGAAAACTTTGTGTTTGTAAGTGATAGTTTATAAAATTTCCACATAAAGGACTTCAGACTCTGGGAGAAATCTATTTATTAATATCTATACTTATGAGATAGATATACTTTTTCTCTTTGATAGGACACGGCATGTTATATTTGAAAACTGTAGGAAATAGCATGCCTGTTTTGGAGAAGTGTATTTGAGAAGCAATGAATGATCAGAAGTTTTATGCCAGAAAATTTTATCAGAACCGGCCTTCCACTACCCACCCCCACCCCAAGCACGCTTAGTTGCTCAGTTGTGTCTGACTCTTTGCAGCTCCATGGACTGTAGTCCACCAGGCTCCTCTGTCCATGGAATTTTCCAGGTACAGGACCAGGTTGCCATTTCCTACTTCATGGGATCTTCCCAAACCCAGGGGATTGAACCCTCATCTCTTACAACTCCTGGATTAGCAGGAGGGGAGCCAGGAAGATCCCCTGGAGAAGGGAATGTCTACCCACTCCAGTATTCTTGCCTGAAGAATTCCATGGATGGAGGAGCTGGTGGGCTACAATCTGTGGGGTCACAAAGAGTCAGACACAACTGAATGACTGATGCTTTCACACTTTATCACTAGGACCATCTGGGAAGTCTCACTGTCTGCTAGGTAAGCCAATAAATCAAGATGACTTGTTAGGGCAAGGAATATGACTGACTGTATTTGGAAAGCCTGCTGACCAGGAAGATGGTGGCTAGTGTTCCAAAGAACCAGCTTGCCAGGGTCTGGGCACGAGTTTCTTTCTCTTTTATAGAACAAGGAGGGAGAGGTGAGGAGAGAAAGGGAAAAAGGCCATACATCGTTGGAAATGTTTCCCGGTTCCAGCCAGACTGTAGAGAGGATGTGTTCATTTCTTCTTTCCTGCAAACACTCTCAAGTGAACCTGGTCAGGATGTTTCCTGTGAGTTAAACAAACGCACTGTAACTTTAGCTCTGCCATGGCAGGCTGGCTTCCCAGAGATAGACTATCCTGTATACTTAAGCTTATAGGCAACATGCCTTTAGTGATTAACTTGAAGCACAAGTAATAAGAATACAAAGGTTGGAATAAACAAAACAGATTCGTTCCTCCCTATTATAAAAACAGACAGCCTAGAACTCCAATTTCTTGATTCACTGGTTATCTTATAAACTTTTCACAAGGCTTATGGAACCTTGAAAGACAGTTCTGTTTTCTTTCCAAACAGTGAGTGAAAGTCGCTTAGATGTCCAACTCTTTGCAACCCCATGGACTATACAGTCCATGGAATTCTCCAGGCCAGAATACTGGAGTGGGTAGCCTTTCCCTTCTCCAGGGGATCTTCCCAACCCAGGGATCGAAACCAGGTCTCCTACACTGCAGGCGGATTCTTTACCAGCTGAGCCACAAGGGAAGCCCTTCTAAACAGAAGCCACCCTTATTGGTAAGCTGACAATTCAGTAGTCAACTGGTGTGATAGTCTGCAAGCCTCAGCCCTCTCTCCATATTGGACTGTATCTTTAGTGCGTCCCCTTAGAACATGCTTCCCCAATACCCGTTTGTGGAAAGAGCTGCTTAAGCTTCAGATTGCTTTACTGGCCCATGGTCATCTTTTCTGCCCAGTGGAACTGGGCTTGAGGAAACTTATTTCCTATACTGTTGGCTATACTAGAAGATCTTTAACTACTTACTTGTCATTAATTAATCTGAATATTCACATTAAAGAAGGCTCATAGATGATCCATTTTACTTGGAAAATCTTGGTCTTCTAACTTGGAAACCTTGAAGAGCCACCCTTTAAAAAGTCACTAATATTAATTGACTAAAGAAGTCAATAAATTGGGAAGTAATAAAGTCACTAAATAATGAAGTCAATAAATCTGGAAGTTTTGTTATGTAATGAAAGCAAAATGATATAATCTGTTAGCTCCATCACCATGTATTTAATCACTGTTCTTCAAGGGAGGGGGGTACCCAACTCATTTGACGATTTGCTGGAAGGACTAACACGCTTCCACATAAGGTTATAATGATGGCTAAGATTTGTTATATCCAAAAAAATTATTGTAGGAAGAACAGGAAATAGAGAGACGTAGCAAAGGAGTCACACAAAGGTTTCCAAGTTCTCCCTCTTTCTCTGACACTGTAGCTTAGGATGCAGATTTCTCCTGTGAGATATTTCTACCCAAAGAGGCCCACCTGAGTCTTGGGGGCTAGAATTCCTAAACACGCAGACTTGAACAAGGAGCAAATATATTGTGACTCTTCTTGTTTTCTTTCAATATGATGACAGCTGATTCTTCTTGACCCATCATGTTACACGGTTCCTAGGAGATCTTTACCGTTGAGTGCTGTGTTTGACTAAGGGTCATTGCCATTGCTACAGAGATAAACAAGAACTGAGGAAAGCAGCCTCTGTGCTATTTCTCCCACCTGCCTAAAGCTAGACTTCCAGCCAAAAAGTTATGCAGGGAAAAGAGGTGATGTGGTAGAAGATTTTTGTGTCAAAGATAGTTTTCAGTAAGTGAGGTAATGTGGTGTGTTTGGTTTAGAGTCAGTAATACCTTTCTTTGTCTCCTAACCCCAGCATGTAATTGTTGTATGATGATCTTGGGTGATGAATTTAAGTCTTACACATTCTCAGTTTTCTGCATAATACACAGATCACACAAAATTTGGGGAATTAAAATAAATCAGTATGTAGATTTAGTTGCCACTTAGTCATTTATCCAAAACTAAAATGAATTCAGAATACTAAATCTTCAAACCATTCAAGATTATTATGGATTTCACTGGGAAAAGAAGACAGTTTAATTAACTTCTTTTTTTATTCAGATTTAGTGCTTTTTCACTCTGATTACAGTATTTGTGCTGAAACTCTTGCTCCTTTGCAAACTGGATAGGCTGAGATGGTTGATGTCAGAGAAAGTGAGTCTTCATCCTGAGCTTGTCTGCCCTCTGCCCACACACTGTGTGTGTTGACCAAGATGACCTTAGGATCTCCTTGGCAGTCTCTTCAGGAAACAGGACACGCTTGACTCATCAGCGTCTGGCCTTGAATATCAAGTGTGTTTTCAATGAGCACAAGGTGTCTTTTCAGTTCTGCGGTGCAGCGGTGCAGGAGACCACGTGCCCTGGCTTCTAGAGGTCATGGCTGGCTCTCTGACAAGCTTTAACCTTCCTCTAGTGTTCTCCACTAAATCATTAGAGTGCTGAAAGCTGACCCTTTAACTTTCTGTTATTGCTGTTGCCCTTAGTCATTACTATGCTCCCAACAAATATCAAAAACTTTTCTTTTACATAGAGTCTATCAGGCTACTGAGGCAGTTATTTTTCTTAGGTATAAAGCAAAATCTAGAAGGCAACATTTAACTTGGAAAGACTGTTTAATTTCTGAGAGAAGAACATTGTAGTCATAATGCATTTTTTGCATATAAGACAGTTATCTCTAAATATACATTTTATTTTTTTAATTGTAGGGCCCTGGGTAAAGTATATGTTTACTCATTGAAAATTTGTCAAGACTGATTTTTTGTTGTTGTTATGGATAGATGCTTTCTTAAGAGCATCACTATTCAAATCCAAAGGCAACATTGTACAATTAAAAAGAAAGCAGAAAGTGAGGTGAATGGGGAAAATGACATTGTTAACCGATTTTTTCCAAATAAATAGATTTAGAGCAAATAATGTGAATTAATATTCAGTCTTCATCAGCAGTAGTTAATTTGGGATACATTTTTTTTTTCCTGAGGTGGAGGAGCATAAATTTTCTCTTTCATTCTTATTATAAAATTAACTGCTTTCCCATAAGTTAAATAGAATATATTTTCTAGATAATTTTCTTTAAATGTGGCTTATTCCATTCATTATGAATTCCAGATTCAGTTTTTCAGAACTCCGTCTTACAACCCTTTGCAGCGCTTGAGGATGTTGGTGATAAAAGGCATGAACTCTGGCCATTTTGCAAGGGTATACTATCTGGGGAAAAAAAAATTAATGCATATTTTATTTTATTTTACCTGATTGACTCAAGAAAAATGCAAGAGAAAAAGTTTATAAATAGATTTTTAATGCATCATTATTGAAAATAAATTTTATCTTATATGTTTTTCCAGAACTTAATATAAATTCTATAAAACAGGAGAAAAAAGTTTATAAAGAGTTTTTAATGTTTGGGACATTGTTGTTCTTTAAAATCATAATAATCTCTAAATATTAGTAATAACTCTTCAATATAGAAAAATCAGAAAATATATAAAAAATAGGAAAAACATAGAAGTGATTTACCACCTGCAGATAATTACCCTTAACAGTATAATGTAATACATAAATATGTTTCATGCCTTTAAAACATAAATTGTCAAAATTCTTTTATAAGTATTTCTAGAAATTTTCATTGTCACTCATTGAAAACTATGCTAAATGTTTATTTTCATTGGAAATTATCATTATTTTGGCCTTTATAAATTTAAGAACTGCACATGGTATCCATTAAGATACTTTTAAAAACATGTTTGTTCCTGATTACTTTTGACCTCATGAGTGTTGCATCCTAAACAATGTATTTAACTTTCATTGCTCTAGAATAAAATCATAAAGTATTGGCCTAAATTCTGCAATTTTTTGATAAGGAAGTCTTGCTAATTCTTTTCTTTACATGTTGTTTAGATTTAATACGTCTTAGTTATTCTGAGAGTATTCCTAATGATCTGTAAAGAATTGCCCAGGGAAACATAAAAGTGCTTATTTTTAGAAATAGGCAACAGTAGTGAGTAATGTGAGTAAATGTCAGCAATGTATCACTCTTGTATGAGGATATAAATCACAACTACCTAATAATGGAGAGTCTTCTAATTAGGGATTAGGAGGTTAACTTTCTTTGCTTCATTAGGTTTAGTTAAAATGAGAACAGTTTAAATATTTGGTACATTTACATCTATGACTATATTAAAAGGAATTTGCATACTATATAATTCTTCCTCTTTTTAACTCTGAAAAGAGTTTGAATTATTTAAATGTTAAGCAGTAAAACCATTTTTGCTTTGGTTTTTATTGAAAGTGAAAGTCACTCAGTCATGTCCGACTCTTTGCGACCCCATGGATTATACAGTCCATGGAATTCTCCAGGCCAGAATACTGTAATGGATAGCCTTTCCCTTCTCCAGAGGATCTTCCCAACCCGGGGATCAAATCCAGGTCTCCTGCACTGCAGGCAGATTCTTTACCAGCTGAGCTATCAGGGAAGCCTGGTTTTTATTAGCTAGAACTATTTAAGTAGATAAACCCAGTCATCATATTTTGGTGATTTCTGAAAGAATACAAAGCAGAATGGGAAAAGTGTCTAAAGATGGACAGAGACAACTAGCCCCTGCCCTCAAGAAAAATGATAAAGCAAATACCACAGAGATAAAGATGACAGGAAAAGAGGGCTATTATTTGTTTCAAATTACCAGGAAGAGACATTCAACTGTATTTTTAACAATTTCTAGACATTAATAGGATTTCCCAGGTGGCTAGATGGTAAAGAACCCATCTACCAAGCAGGAGATGCAGGTTTGACCCCTGGATTGGAAAGATCCCATGGAAAAGGAAATGCCAACCCACTCCAGTATTCATGCCTGGAAAACCCCATGGACAAAGGAGCCTAGCGGGCAACAGTCCTTGGCATCACAAAGATCTGGGACACAACTGAACGACTAAACTGCAGCAGCTGATATTAATGAAGGATAAGGAAGATGTGGGGTGTGTGTGTGTGTGTGTGTGTGTGTGTGTGTGTTTCCTCCCTGCAAGGACTTTACATTTACATGGTAACACAGAAGGAGGAATCAGGTGAAATTCACACCAGAAAACTATGGTCATTTATTCAAGCTCTACATCCTGGGAGAGTGTGTGTGTGTGTGTGTGTGTGTGTGTGTGTGCGCGCGCGTGTGCGCACCCTTGCGCTTACATGCACACCCTTCTTGATAAACAGAAATGATTAGAATTCATGAAAACTGGTTTGTTACTTGCTGAAAGATCTGACGCACCTCTCTTTATACTAAGTTGTGGTATCCGTCAGCCTGAAACAGCGTTCAGCTCTATAGTTTAGAGCAGTTATCATACCATACTGGCCATGGTGTTAGTTTCTGTTGCTGCTATGACAAATTACCACAAAGTTAGTGGCTTACAAGAACACAGATTTGTTTATCTATAGTCATGTCCCTTGGGAGTCCAACACAAATCGTTTGAGATAAAAATCAAGGTATTGGCAGGGTTGGATTCCTTTCTGGAGCCTCTAAGGGAAAATCTGTTTCCTGGCCGTTACCAGCTTCTAGAGGCTGCTCACAATCCTTGACTCATGGTCTCTTTTCTGTCTGCAAAGGCAGCAATGGGCAGTTCATTCTTGTTCACATCATATTACACCCACATTGACTCTTATTCTGAATTTCCCCCTCATTTTTTAGACTCTTTTGACTATACTGGGCACAAACAAATAATATAGAATAATTTCCCTATCTTAGGATCAATTGATTGCTAAACTTAATTTCATCTGCCACCTTATTTTCCCTTTGTCATGTAACTAAATACGTGATATGGAGTAATGTAAGAAATGAACCTTTCTGGCTTCTAAGCTCTGATAATGATACCAGTGCTATCTGGTAGGAAATAAGACCATTTGCCTGGATACCTCTGACCTTGAAACAAAACACTGTATGATATTTATGCTTTCTCATATAATATCCCTATCTATGAGGGAGAGAAAAAGAGGGAGAGGATGAATATGAAGGGAAGAACCATGACATGTTATAGATACATTTGAAAATCAACCTACTCTCACTATCCATACAAAGTATTAGGAAATTCTGACTTTTAAATATATATCCACCAATTCTTAGAAAGTTCATATTTATTTATATTTATACGCTTGTTTTTCTTATACTTATTGGCTAATTTGATAATTATCAGGTGGGAAGCTGCTATAACTACTTAATAATGATACCTAAGAGATTATAATCTCTCAAGGCCATATAATTCTCAAGGCCAGGCTATTATTGAGTGCACTCATCCTACTCCGAAAATATGGTATTTAAATAGAAAGGGGGAGAAAAGTATGGCATATTGATGAGACCAAAAGAGAAACTACCCCAAGCTTTATTTACTTTAAATTTTTTGGATTTACAATTGGATCATACGATGCCAGCAACAATATTGCATTTTCAGAACACCATTCTTAGCAAGAATTACACTCCTGGTCAAATGATTGCAGATAATACTCCGGTATGGTGGAAAAATGTGATGAACAATTGGTGTAAGGGCCTTAGACTTAAAAACTGAAGAGGTTATGCTCTTGTCATTTCAGATGATGGACAACACCATTGGATACCAGGAAGGCATGTCAAAGAAAGGAAAGCAGAGGACATAGTTCGACACCCATCCTCCCGGAGAGCCGCCAGTGATGGGGATAACAAGACTGACAATCAGCAACTGTCCTGAACAGGCTCCAAGGACCAACAAAGCCAAACCGCCCACTTGGGGTCAATTGAAGAAATTGACCATTGAAGGGGAAAAATTGGTCAAAGAACAGGGACAGCCTTTGACCTCAGCTACCTTGTTCTTGGCTGTTATCTGTGGTAACTACCATGGTAAGTGCCAATCATACTTATTGGGCATATGTGCCCAATCCTCCCCTATTAAGACCAGTTACGTGGGAGGAGTCTTCTGTTCCACTTTTCATAAATGACCCTTCTTGGTTACTCAAACCTCTTGACCCGAACCTTCCTTTAAAACCAGAAGAAGAGGGCTGACAACTTTCAAATATTAGTGATAATTATGCCGTGGGAACAGATCTTACCCCTATATGTATGCGAGCAGAAACTCATTGTCTTGAGAGGATTACAAAGCTGGTTATCTGTAGTTAAAGAACCTCAAGTGAGTGAGCAAAACTCATTTTTTCTTATTAGAATTATTTTCCTTTAATATCACAGGAGAAAATACGACTATATTTCCTCCCCATCTACCTAACTATATTATTTCTACAAAATCTGGAGTAGAACATTGGGTATAATGGAAATCATTTAAAGCTAATACTGGGATTCCCTGGTGGCTCAGAGGGTAAAGTGTCTGCCTGCAATGCGGGAGACCTGGGCTTGATCCCTGGGTCGGGAAGATCCCCTAGAAGGAAATGGTAACCCACTCTCCAGTATTCTAAATCCCATGGATGGAGGAGTCTGGTAGGCTACAGTCAATGGAATCGCAAAGAGTTGGACACGACTGAGTGACTTCACTTTCTCTTCACTTTCAAGAGATTATAAAATTTAATGAACTTTGTATGTTCCATGGAAAAATAGGAAATGAAGTAAGAGTGATTTATACTGAAAAGAACCACAAAGATGAAAAATAATCTAACTTTGTAAAAGCCAGCATGAATGCATGCTATTTTGATTTCTTGAAAGTCCTTGAGGAAATCTCTTTAAGGTACAAACTACTTTGTCCTAGATCCAGAATAATAAAAAGCCTCTCATGCAGAATACAATTAATTGCATTCTGCTTATAAATTCTATTGTTGTAAGCATCCTCTGTTTCTTCCCGCTAATGAAAATAAAATTAACATTTTTCAGGTAAACAGTATTTCCCTTACAAGTAGCCAAATGATCTTGTCACAGATGTTTTTCTTCCATCAAGTATTTCACTTAAAAGTTCCCAATCTTTCTTCAAACCCTTACAGTTTAATTTTGGTCTTCAGTTCTAACACTTTGTATTGGCAGGAAATAACACTGTGCCAAATGTTTCTAATTGACATCTGCAGAGTATCCTGTAATTCTTCCCTCGTCTGTCAGGTAATTCAACTTCTGTAGTCCTATTTTTAAATTAATGAATCAAGGGAATGTTGTTTTTCTTTTGTGGAGCTGAAAAACAAGCTTCATCCTGGATGTTTTATGGTCACAAGAAAATGCTCCAATAACCCTTTATCTTGGCCAATTTTATGTATGTTCAAAAAGAGATTTTCAATAATCCAAACCATGAAAGTGGAAAGGTGTGGGATTATTCAGGGGCTTTGCAGATGCCCGTGTCTTATTGTTACAACTTATACTAAATATAAAACTTTTTTTGCTAGCATGATTTAGCATCATTAGTTATACCTCACAAAGTCACTGCAGGGAAGATTACATAGTCAGTGTTACTTTTACAGGTGAAGAAATTTAGGGGAAAAAATTATTGTGAGACTGAGATACAGATAGTGGGTTGTTTCCCCGAACCGTTTTTAATCCTGCTTAAGGATCCATGGTGGTTTCTCATTGCATTGTGTCAAAGCAAAATGCTTTTTTTTTTTTTCTGACCTTTTCAAACAGTGGTGTCTTCTCCAAATACAGGGTCTAACATAATCTCTTCAGTGATTATGTTACTACCATAACAATGATTTCTAAGTAACTCATGGGCAGTCATGATGGAGAACTAGCTTTCTCAGAATGAATCCAGATGTTGAAGATGGATGAAGGTATTTCAGGTCAGGAAGACTTAGGAGTGAGATAAGGTATATAGCCCACAGAGAACTGGATTTGATTATTCTCATGACACCATCCAATCCATACTTAAGAGCTTGCATCACACATTGTAATGAAGTTTAGAGCTATCATGGGCAGTAAAGCTATCCCTTACATAAAGATGAGCTTTTACGCTCTCTGAGTGAGTAAGAAGAAGTCATTTGGTATCATTTCTCCCTTGGGATCAAACAACATATTTCCCTATCAAGCAAATAATTGAATTCCCATAGGTGAGTTGTAATTTGTGATATGGCTGTCTGTTACAGATGATATAATGGGACCTTTACATACCCAACTTATACACTTGATTATGATAATATTTCTCTTGAGCCTGTAATGGTGCTACTGTTACCAAACCCAGTGGACTCCTCACCCACGCATAGTAAAGCTAATCTACTGACCCCTGGTTATGGTGAGGAAAATGCAGTGATGATTGTGGGCATCAAGGAAGGAGTCCAGGACAGCTGAACTCTCTAATGGGTTTCAGCAAAGCATTTTTAAAGGTAAGGGGAGGGAGGAGCATCCTAGGGTTTATGAAGATTTTGTGCACCATTCTCTGATTGGTTGATGGTGAGGTAACAGGGTAATGTCCCAGAGGACATTATCAATCTTTAGACACTGGTAGTTCTGGGGGCTACATGCCCATGATCATCAAGTAGTTAATTTCTTCCATCTGGTGATGGTTTAGCTTCTGTAAAACAACCCAGGAAATGTACACCAGATACTGTTATCTAGGTACTTCAGGGAGGAGCTAAAGCAGAGGATATGGGAGAGGGTCTGTCCTGGGAAGACTCCATTGGGTCCTGTTTGCTTACACTGTGAGTATTTGTCTCTGCTACAGTTACTGCTATAGAAATTCCAAATATAAAATTTATTGTTACCAAAGAAAACTTATTTAATAAGAATAAACCTAGTTGAAAGGCTCAAGTATAGGAATAATTTATATTACATCAGGACAAGAATATAGTCACCTAAAAATCTGAAGCCAAAGACAAAGAAAGAAACATGAAAGAAATTGTTGATCAAGTTGATCCATTATTGCAAAAAACATTGCATTTAAAAAACATAAATACAAATTTTAATCAACTTCTTTGTGTAATCATTGGATATATTGCTTCATAAATTTCAATCTGTAAGTCATGATTTGAAAATGCTGCCTTTACCAGTTTGCATTTGGGTTTTCTTAAAAATGAACTAGTAGGTTCATACTGTGGATATGGTAATATTCATCCATCTTATGGTTTTGTAGCCTGTTTGTGACAGAATTTATTATATTTTGGAAAATTGTGGGTTTCAATAAAAATGTTAGTGTCCACTTTTTTAGGTAATGTTTATAACTTTAAAAGAAACAAAGATCTGTTTAATAATGCCTGTTTTACTTCTGATTTGCTATGTGTGTTCATGGCAAAATTTACTTAGTCCTCATATATTTGATGACTCAGCTGGTAAAGAATCTGCCTGCAATGTGGGAGACCTGGGTTTGATCCCTGGGTTGGTAAGATGCCCTGGAGAAGGGAAAGGGTATCCACTCCAGTATTCTGGTCTGGAGAATTCCGTGGACTTTATAGTCCATGGGGTTGCAAAGAGTCAGACACAACTGAGTGAATTTCACTTTGACTTTTGGCATATATTTCTACTTTTTAGTGCTGCTATGAAGGTAAACAAGATGATGTAAAAACACAAAATGAGTAGTATATATGAGCACCCCATGAGATCATTTCTATTGTTATTTCTATTTTGACTATTACTATTTTGATTTAGCCATCTGTCCTTTCACTGTGTAGAGCAATCTTAAAAGATAATAGTAGTCTCTATTTCTTTTCAAATAGATGCAAAGAGAATATGGCCATGATCAAGGACAGATTTTATCTCAAAATTTTTCAAATATTGGAACACATTGGCAGCTGTAACCCAGTAGATAAATAAACAGGAGTTTAATGAAACAGATATGGGGAAAATCAGTAGACATTAATTATGATGGTAAGGAGGGTGATGAAATACTTGGGAAGATTACTTATAGTATGCCTGGTTCTTGAAAGTTCATTGTACACAGGATATTAGTGAGTAAGGATGTTTACGGTGTGACTTAAAGTTAAACTAACAAAATATTTTTTAGGCAAAAAAAAAAAATGTTATCTTGGAAATATGAGAAAAGGCCAGATTTAAAGGCATAAGCATTTTCTTCACAATGCGCTTATAGTATTCTTTTATATCCACTGATATGTCTGTGTTTACTTTTAGGGTGAGCAGCCTACTCCAGAAAAAAAAAAAAAAAAAACTATACTGTCAGACAACTGGCTGCTTCAAGTGGGTCATTTCTTCCTGAACTTGATTAGCCATTACCCACACATATTTACTCAAACCAAATAATATGAGAGAATGAAGTTTTGAAGTAGATACTTGAAGGATAGGACTGGGTGGAATTATGTCATATATTGGATGGTTTTGAATTGTTTTGCTGTTCTCCTTGCCTTTAATTATACATTTGCCTCTGTATTCTCAATTCAGATATCTGGCTAGCCCATTTTCTTTTCTAATCACCAGGTTGATTCCCCAAGTAATTTGAATGTGTTCATCAGAATGAAATGAAGTTAGTGGATTTCTTTCTTTCTTTCCTTATTTTTTATTTTTTATTTTTACTGTCTCAGTTGTTAAAGATCAACTTAGTATGGAGTCTTAAAATGTTGGGGAAGCTGTTCAATTAAGTTTGACCACAATAGTAATATGCCAGCATGTTCACGGGGGAGCTGTGTACTCTAATGAAAATAACTAAGATTGGTTTGAATCCTAATGGTGATTAAGCCGTATAGTTCTGTTAGTTACAAATCCTCTCAATTCTCAGGGATCAATAAATTTTGACCTTAGAATGAGAGGAAATTCAGTCTTTATGTGCTTGTGTCATATACCTGACTACCCTAGGAGAAAGTTCATGAGAGAAGAGTGAGTCATTTACACAAAGGTTATAGAATGCCTTACTAAGCATACTGGAATCGGGATTTCTGACACTGAAAATACAGTGTGGTCTTTCCAGTAGTCATGTACGCATGTGAGAGTTGGACCATAAAGAAGGCTGAGTGCCAAAGAATTGATGCTTTCAAAGTGTGGTGCTGGAGAAGACTCTTGAACTCCTAGGAGACCAAGCCAGCCAGTCCTAAAGGAAATCAACTCTGAATATTCATTGGAAAGACAGATGGTGAAGCTGAGGCTCCAATATTCATTGGAAAAGACCTTGATGCTGGGAAATACTGAGGGCAGGAAAAGAAGGGGGTGACAGAGGGTTGAGATGATTGGATGGCTTCATCGACTCAATGGACATGAGTTTGAGCAAACTCTGGGAGATAATAAAGGAGAGGGAAGCCTGGAGTGCTGCAGTCCATGGGGTCACAAAGAGTTGGACACACCTGTGAGACTGAACAGCAAAGACAAACCTTTTACATGTAAATAATGGTTTGGAGCTTAAGAGAGAAGCATACTGCAGTCAGCAGACTATTAGAGTGATGTTAGCAGTTATAGAGAAACACAAGTGATATACAAGTTACTTATTGGTAAGGTTTCAGACAGGGCTGAAAAATAGCTGTCTGAGGAGGCCTTACAAAAGCTGAGAAAAGAAGAGAAGTGAAAAGCGAAGGAGAAAAGGAAAGATATTCCCATCAGAATGCAGAGTTCCAAAGAATAGCAAGGAGAGATAAGAAAGCCTTCCTCAGCGATCAATGTAAAGAAATAGAGGAAAACAACAGAATGGGAAAGACTAGAGATCTCTTCAAGAAAATTAGAGATACCAAGGGAACATTTCATGCAAAGATGAGTTCGATAAAGGACAGAAATGGTATGGACCTAACAGAAGCAGAAGATATTAAGAAGAGGTGGCAAGAATACACAGAAGAACTGTACAAAAAAGATCTTCACAACCCAGATAATCACAATGGTGTGATCACTCACTTAGAGCCAGACATCCTGGAATGTGAAGTCAAGTGGGCCTTAGAAAGCATCACTATGAGCAAAGCTAGTGGAGGTGATGGAATTCCAGTTGAGCTATTTCAAATCCTGAAAGATGATGCTGTGAAAGTGCTACACTCAATATGCCAGCAAATTTGGAAAACTCAGCAGTGGCCACAGGACTCAAAAAGGTCAGTTTTCATTCCAATCCCTAAGAAAGGCAATGCCAAAGAATGCTCAAACCACCACACAATTACACTCATCTCACACACTAGTAACATAATGCTCAAAATTCTCCAAGCCAGGCTTCAGCAATACGTGAACTGTGAACTTCCAGATGTTCAATCTGGTTTTAGAAAAGGCAGAGGAAACTATAAGCAAGGTGAAAAGACAGCCCTCAGATTGGGAGAAAATAATAGCAAATGAAGAAACAGACAAAGGATTAATCTCAAAAATATACAAGCAACTCCTGCAGCTCAATTCCAGAAAAATAAATGACCCAATCAAAAAATGGGCCAAAGAACTAAACAGACATTTCTCCAAAGAAGACATACAGATGGCTAACAAACACATGAAAAGATGCTCAACATCACTCATTATCAGAGAAATGCAAATCAAAACCACAATGAGGTACCATTACTCGCCAGTCAGGATGGCTGCTATCCAAAAGTCTACAAGCAATAAATGCTGGAGAGGGTGTGGAGAAAAGGGGACCCTCTTACACTGTTGGTGGGAATGCAAACTAGTACAGCCGCTATGGAAAACAGTGTGGAGATTTCTTAAAAAACTGGAAATAGAACTGCCATATGACCCAGCAATCCCACTTCTGGGCATACACACTGAGGAAACCAGATCTGAAAGAGACACGTGCACCCCAATGTTCATCGCAGCACTGTTTATAATAGCCAGGACATGGAAGCAACCTAGATGCCCATCAGCAGATGAATGGATAAGGAAGCTGTGGTACATATACACCATGGAATATTACTCAGCCATTAAAAAGAATTCATTTGAACCAGTCCTAATGAGATGGATGAAGATGGAGCCCATTATACAGAGTGAAGTAAGCCAGAAAGATAAAGAACATTACAGCATACTAACACATATATATGGAATTTAGAAAGGTGATAACGATAACCCTATATGCAAAACAGAAAAAGAGACACAGAAATACAGAACAGACTTTTGAACTTTGTGGGAGAATGTGAGGGTGGGATATTTCAAAAGAACAGCATGTATACTATCTATGGTGAAACAGATCACCAGCCCAGGTGGGATGCATGAGACAAGTGCTCCGGCCTGGTGCACTGGGAAGACCCAGAGGAATCGGGTGGAGAGGGAGGTGGGAGGGGGGATCGGGATTGGGAATACATGTAAATCCATGGCTGATTCATATCAATGTATGACAAAACCCACTGGAAAAAAAAAATAAAAAAAAAAAAGAAAAGGCAGAGGAACCAGAGATCAAATTGCCAACATCCGCTGGATCATCAAAAAATCAAGAGAGTTCCAGGAAAACATCTATTTCTGCTTTATTGACTATGCCAAAGCCTTTGACTGTGTGGATCACGATTAACTGTGGAAAATTCTGAAGGAGATGGGAATACCAGACCACCTGACCTACCTTTTGAGAAACCTGTATGCACGTCAGGAAGCAGCAGTTAGAACTGGACATGGAACAACAGACTGGTTCCAAATAGTAAAAGGAGTACGTCAAGGCTGTATATTGTCACCCTGCTTATTTAACTTATATGCAGAGTACATCATGAGAAATGCTGGGCTGGAAGAAGGACAAGCTGGAATCAAGACTGCTGGGAGAAATATCAATAACCTCAGATATGCAGATGACACCGCCCTTATGGCAGAAAGTAAAGAGGAACTAAAAAGCCTCTTGATGAAAGTGAAAGAGGAGAGTGAAAAAGTTAGCTTAAGGCTCAACATTCAGAAAACTAGGATCATGGCATCTGGTCCCATCACTTCATGGCAAATAGATGGGGAAACAGTGGAAATAGTGTCAGACTGTATTTTTCTGAGCTCCAAAATCAATGCAGATGGTGACTGCAGCCATGAAATTAAAAGATGCTTACTCCTTGGAAGGAAAGTTATGACCAACCTAGATAGCATATTAAAAAGCAGAGACATTACTTTGTCAACAAAGGTCCATCTGGTCAAGGCTATGGTTTTTCCAGTGGTCATGTGTGGATGTGAGGGTTGGACTATGAAGAATGCTGAGCGCCGAAGAATTGATGCTTTTGAACTGCGGTGTTGGAGAAGACTCTTGAGAGTCCCTTGGACTGCAAGGAGATCCAACCAGTCCATCCTAAAGGAAATCAATCCTGGCTGTTCATTGGAAGGACTGATGCTGAAGCTGAAACTCCAATACTTTGGCCACCTCATGCGAAGAGTTGACTCATTGGAAAATACCCTGATGCTGGGAGGGATTGGGAGCAGGAGGAGAAGGGGACGACAGAGGATGAGATGGCTGGATGGAATCACCATCTTGATGGACATGAGTTTGGGTAAACACCAGGAGTTGGTGATGGACTGGGAGGCCTGGCGTGCTGTGATTCATGGGGTCACAAAGAGTCGGATACGACTGAGCGATTGAACTGAACTGAACTGAACTGAGGGTAACAAGTGTGTGTGGGTAGATTGAAATAGTTTATTCATTTATGCCATTTTTAATGAATTGAAATGTTTTACTATTCCATTTACTATGAGGTGAATTTGTTAACGGATTACAATTTCTATCTATGAAAGTAGATAGAAATATAGGATAATTGGAAATAGTCATAGATAGTCAGTAATGGTAAGTGGAAGTGGTATTTTTGGAGGCTAAATATTTATAGGCAAAGGACGAGAAGGAATGATTGCAAAGGTCTTGGGGCAGCTCTTGACTACAGGCTACAATCCATAGGGTCACAAAGTAGAAAGAGCATTTATAAGAAAGATATTCTTGTATGATGCAATATATATTGAAAATCATTATTTGCTTCTTCACTCACATTCACACATCCCTAAATGGAACAACCAGCATCAAGAAAAATAAGAGATGGTCAGTTACATTTTTCTCTTCACTCAGGCATCTTGCTGAGTGAGGTATGTCTCATGCAGTGGTTACTGACATTCTAAAGTCAAGAGCTGCCCCAAGACCTTTGCAATTATCCTATATTTCTATCTACTTTCATAGATAGAAATTGTAATCCGTTAACAAATTTACCTCAGTTCTGAGTTTTGATAATATGATGTCATGTATACACATTATATTATCATACAGAATAGTTTACTGTCCTAAAAATTCCTTATACTTCAATGATTCATCCCACCTCCCTCCATCCCCCAGATAGCTGACAATTTACTGATCTTTTCCACTGGCCTTTTTCAAAATGTAACATGGTTGGTATCATATAATATGTAACATTTTCATACTGGTTTATTGCACTCTGAAACATGTACTTACGTTTTCCTCATATCTTTTTGTGGCTTGATAACTTGCTTATTTTTGTCATTGAGTAATGGGCTTCCCTGGTGGCTCAGTCAGTCAAGAATCCGCCTGCAATGCAGGAGACCTGGGTTCAGTCCGTGGGTTGGGAAGATCCTCTGGAGGAGGGCTTGGCAACCCACTCCAGTGTTCTTGCCTGGAGAATCCCCATGGAAACAGGAGCCTGGAGGGCCACAGTCCATTGGGTCACAGAGAGTCGAACACAACTGAGGGTCTAAGCACAATATACCATAGTATGAATATACTATAGTTTGTTCATACGTTTACTACTGAGGGGCATCTAGGTTGCTTCCAGGTTTTGGAAATTATAAATCAAGCTGCCATGAACATCCATATGCAGGTTTTTGTGTGTACATAAAGTTTCCATCCCATTTGGTTAAACACTTAGGCACGCAATTGCTGGATCACATGGATAAGACTGCATTTAGCTCTGCAAGAAACTGCCCAAAAGTCCTCCAAGTGGCTGTACCATTTTGCGTTCCCACCAGCAATGAATAAAAGTTAATCAGCACCAGCATTTGGTGTGAGCAGTGTTTTGGATTTTAGCCTTTCAAGTATATGTGCTGTGACATCTCATTTTGTTTTTATTTGAAATGTCCTAATGGTGTACAGTATTAGACAGTTTTCATATGCTTCTTTACTGTCTGTATATATTTTGGGGAAGTTGTCTGTTAAAATATTTTCCCTGCTTTTGGAGTTGTCTGTTTTCCTATTGCTGAGTTTTAAGGGGCTTGTGTATATTTTGGCTAAAATATTTTTATCAGATATATATTTTTTCCATTTATCTTCCTCCAGTCTGTGGTTGTCTTCTTATTCTCTGAACAGTTTTCAGAGGAGAAGTTTTTAATTTTAATAAAGTACAACTGATCAGATTTTTTTCTTTCATAGACTGTGTGTTCAGTGTTGTATCTAAAAATTCATTATTAAACTAACGAATTTAACACCTAGAATTTTTTCCCCCATGTTATATATATATATATATTTTATATTTGTGTTCCATATTTAGGTCTGTGATTCAGTTTGAGTTGTGTCTAAGTTATTTGGGGTCTTTTTTTTTTGGATTGTGTGTATCCAGTTATTTCAGCATCAGTTGTTCAAAATGTTGTGCTATCTGTTGCGTTACCACTGTTACTTGGAGAAGGAAATGGTAACCCACTCCAGTATTCCTGCCTAGAGAATCCTGTGGATGGACGAGCCTGATGGGCTGCTGTCCATAGGGTCGCACAGAGTCAGACAGGACTGAAGTGACTTAGCATGCATGCATGCATGCATTTATGGTCTCTTTATTTCGTTCCACTGATCTATTTGTTTCTTCTTTGGCAAATGCCACAATGCCTTCATTCTGTATTTTTATAGTGACTCTTAAAGTTGGGGGGAGTTAGTCTTCTGACTTTATTTTTTTCAGTGTTGTGTTGGCTCTGCTGAGTCTTGCCTTCCCATATAAACTGTGTGATACATTTGTCAATATACTCAGAATTACTTCTGGGATTTTCATTTGGATGAGATTTTCACTGGCATTGCGTTGAACCAATGAATAAACTTGGAAAGAACTGGCATCTTAACATTTTGAATCTTCTAGTAGTGAATACGAAGTAACTCAATATATGTAAATCCCCTTTGAGTTATTTCATCAGAGCTTTGTAGTTTTCAACATATAAAACCTGTACATATTTTACTAGGTTTATTCCTAGAATATATTTATTTTGGTACTGCTATAGATAATTTTTCATTTCACATTTAATTCTGCATTGCTGGTATACAGGAAAGATTTTGTTTTGTATCTTTATTGTGTATGTTTCCTGTGAGCTTATTAAGACCTATTATTAAAAGAGTTTTTTGGTAGATCCTCAGTTCCCTGGTGGCTCAGAGGTTAAACCATCTGCCTGCAATGCAGGAGACACAGGTCTGATGCCTGGGTCGGGAAGATCCCCAAGGAAATGGCAACCCACTCCAGAATTCTTGCCTGGAGAATCCCATGGACGGAGGAGCCTGGTAGGCTACAGTCCATGGGGTCCCAAAGAGTCAGACACGACTGAGTGACTTCACTTTCACTTTCTTTTCAGTTGTCTAAATAGATACTCACTCCCTCTGAAACAAAGGAAGCTTTCTTTGTTTTCAACGTGTATGCTGTGTATTTCTATTCTTTTCTTTCTGTATTTCTTTTCTTCCTTTCTTTTTCTTTTCCTGTAGTCCTATTGTGCTAGCTGAAACTTCCAATAAAATATTAAATAAGAATGATGAGAGGGGGCATCTTTGCCTCGTTTCCCATCTTCAGGGGAAAGACTTCCAGTCTCTCACCACTAAGAATCATATGAGCTCTAGGTGTTTTGCAGGCATTCTTTAACAAGGAAGTAAGTTTCTCTTTACTGCTGTTTTGTTGAGAGTTTTATCATGAATAGGTGTTGTATTCTGTCAAGTAATTATTCTATGTTAGTTGATATGATTTTTTTTTTTCCTCTAGCAAGTTGATACAGTGAATTACATTGATTTGTGTGTGTATGTGTTGATTCTTCCTTGATTCCCTGGCATAAATTTGACATGGTCATGGTATGTAATTCTTTTCTTAAATTTTTGACTCATTTGCATATATTTTATTTAGGATTTTTTGGTTCTTTGTTGATGAAATTATTGGTTTATAGATTTTTTTTCCTTGTAGGGTCTTTATCCAATTGGGTATTATGACAAGGTTGGCCTCATAGAGTGAGGTAGGAATTGTTCCTTCTGCTTTTGTTGCTAAATAAACTGTCTTAGGGAACTAGTGGTGGTCCTGTGGTTAGGATACCATGTTTCCACTGCAAGAGACATGGGTTTGATCCCTGGTTGGGGAGCTAAGATCCCCAGCTATAATCAAACAGAGCTTTCTTAGCCTTCCAGGACTGCAATAACAAATTGCTATGAACTGAATGGTTTAAAACAACAGAAGCTTTTCTCTCACTGTGGGATGATAAAAGTTCAAATTCAAGTTGTTGGCAAGGCTGTGGTCACACTGAAACCTCTAGGGGAGGATCCCTCCTTGCTTTCCCAGGTTTATTTCATCAGAATGATATTGTCATTCCTCAATCTCAATTTCTTAATGGTCAGTTATTTGAGATTTATTTTGTTCTGTTGCTTGTGTACTTGATTTTTAAAAATTTTTTTTATTGAACTATAGTTGATTTATAATTTTGTGCTAGTTTCAGGTATATACCAAATTGATTCAGTTTTTCATATTTTTCCATTATAAGTTATTATAAGATATTGAGTACAGTTCCCTCTGTTATACAGTAGGTCCTTATTGTTTATATTTTATATAGTAATGTGCATCTGTTAATCTAAGCTCCTAATTTATCCCTCTTCTCCTTTTCATTTGGTAACCATAAATTTGTTTTCTATGTCTGAGTTTGTTTCTACTTGTAAATAATTTCACTTGTATAATTTTTTAGATTCTGCATGTGATACCATCTTTATATTTGTCTTTCTCTTTCTGAGTTCACTTCATATGATAATCTCTAGGTCCATCCATACTGATGCAAATGGCAATATTTCCTTCTTTTATGGCTGAGTTTTATATATGGACACATGTTGATTCCTTGTCTTAGCTATTTTAAATAGTGCTTCTATGAACATTGCTGTGCATTTATCTTTTTGAATTAAGAGTTTTCATGTTTTCCAGATACATGCCCAGGAATGGCATTGCTGGATCATATGGTTGCTCTATTTTTATTTTTTTAAGGAACATTCACATTGTTTTCGGTAGTGGCTGCACCAATTTACATTCCCACCAACAGTGTGGGAGGGGTCCCTTTTCTCTAGCGTTTATTGTTTGTAGACTTTTGTTCCGTTGACTGAGTCGTGCTTCCCTGATCCTTTGTGTTCCCTCTAGTTTTGTTTTGGTAACTGCATTTGAAGAAATCACCACCTCTCAGTCTTTACAGACTGGCTTTGACAGAGAAGACCTTTACTAAATCCCTAGAGATTCTAGGAGTCTCTCTAATCTTTCCTATGGGTGTGTAGTCTCTGGAGTCATTCATTCGGATTCCTAGAGTGGACTTTTCTGCTTTCCCTCTCTCTCCCTTTCTTAAGGAGTCCACAATCTCTTACTTTCTGGGATATCTCACTGCTTTACCTCTGGCTAGGACCTTCCAGTCACATCTCACTTCCCTTCCTCCTTACCCGGGGAGAAGCCTTGAGTTCTGTGCCCTCTTTCACATATGCTGAGCTGGGCTGGGCGCAGCTGCCCCCACTTTTCTTTTCTTTTCTTTTATGCTTAGTTGCCTCCATGAGACTGTGAGGGCTCCATGTGTGCTTCAATTGAGGCAAGACAAAAACGAGACTTGGGAGGCACACCCAAAGGCTGGGATCTGGAGTCATTCTCTGGTTCCCTCTCTCCCGCCTGGTGGAGAAACCGTGGGTTCCATGCCTCCTGTCAGCCTCATAGAGCAGTCCCAGAGTAGTAAACCACCCACCCTTTTGCTTTGTTCTTATCTGCCCTCAAGTGTCTCTCTTAGTGTACAAAAGTCTGTCCTTCTGAAGGACTTCTGTTAACATTGTTTTGCAAGGTTTCTTCAGTTCAGTTCAGTTCAGGCACTCCATTGTGTCTGACTCTTTACGACTCTGTGGACTTGGAGCACACCACGCTTCCCTGTCCATCACCAACTCCCAGAGCTTGCTCAAACTCATTTCCATCGAGTTGGTGATGCCATCCAACCATCTCATCCTCTGTTATCCCCTTCAACTCCTGCCTTCATTTTTTACCAGCATCAGGGTCTTTTCCAATGAGTCTGTTCTTTGCATCAGGTGGCCAGAGTATTGGAGCTTCAGCTTCAGCATTAGTCCTTCCATTGAATTTTCAGGACTGATTTCCTTTAGGATTGTTTTGTTGGTTCTGTAGGATTGTTCTGTTGTTCTGCCTGGTTTAATCTCCTCGTAGTCCAAGGGACTCTCAAAAGTCTTTTCCAGCACTACAGTTCAAAAGCATCAATTCTTCAGTGCTTAGCTTTCTTCATAGTCCAACTCTCACATCCATACATGACCTCTGGAAAAACCATAGCCTTGACTAGATGGACCTTTGTTGGCAAAGTAATGTCTCTGCTTTGTAATATGCTGTCTAGGTTGGTCATAGCTTTTCTTCCAGGGAGCAAGCATCTTTAAATTTCATTTCTGCAGTCAACATCTGCAATGATTTTGGAGCCGAAGAAGATAAAGTCTGTCACTGTTTCCATTGTTTCCCCATCTATTTGCCATGAAATCCGACCAGTCCATCCTAAAGGCAATCAGTCCTGAATATTCATTGGAAGGATTGATGCTGAAGCTGAAACTCCAATACTTTGGCCACCCGAAGCGAAGAACTGACTCATTTGAAAAGACAATAATGCTGGGAAAGATTGAAGGTGGGATGAGAAGGGGACGACAGAGGATGAGATGGTTGGATGGTATCACCGAATCAATGGACATGAGTTTGACCAAGCTGGAGTTGGTGATGGACAGGGAGGCCTGGAGTGCTGTAGTCCATGGGGTTGCAAAGAGTCAGTCATGGCTGAGTGACTGAACTGAACTGAACTGATGGGCCCAGATGCCATGATCTTAGTTTTCTGAATGCTGAGTTTTAAGTTAACTTTTTCACTCTTCTCTTTCACTTTTCTCAAGAGGCTCTTTTGTTCTTCTTTGCTTTCTGCCATAAAGGTGGTGTCATCTGCATTTCTGAGGTTATTGATATTTCTCCTGGCAGTCTTGATTTCAGCTTGTGCTTCATCCAGCCAGGCATTTCACATGAAGTACTCTGTATATAAGTTAAATAAGTAGGGTGACAATATACAGCCTTGACATTCTCCTTTTTGAATTTGGAGCCAGTCTGTTATTACATGTCCCATTATAACTGTTGCTTCTTGAACTGCTTACCAATTTCTCAGGAGGCAGGTAAGATGGTCTGGTATTCCCATATCTTTAAAAATTTTCCACAGGTTGTTTCAATAGTGACCAAATTCTGTTATCTTTTGTTTATTTGAGAAAGACTTTTTTCTCTTCACTTTTGAATGACAATTATGTTGGATACAGAATTATGTTTTACTGTATTTTTTCTTCAACACTTCAGATATTTCACTTCATCCTCTGCTTGTATGCAAGTCTTCTAAAGACAAGTCCAGTGTAATATATATCTTCGTTTCTCTGTAGGTAATGTATCCCATCCCCTACCCACCTCTGACTTCTTTCTAGGTTTTTTATTTACCTTTGATGTTCTGTGGTTTGAAAAGGGATATGCCTCGTTGTACATTTTTCATACTTATCCTGCTTAATTTTTTCAGAGCTTCTTGGATCTGTGATTTGTTATCTGTTATTTATTTTGGAAAAGTCTTATTCATTGTTATTTCAGATATCCTCTGCTTCTTTCTGGTGGATGAAATTTTGATATACTGAGGCATGAGGAAGTTATTCTAGATTCTATGTAATTTTACTTGAATTTACATTAACCAGAATAGCCTGTTTATGGCCTGTCAAAAATACATTATATATCTGCTTTAACTATTAAAGTGAAAAGTGAAAGTGAAGTCGCTCAGTCGTGTCCAACTCTTTGCGACACTGTGGACTGTAGCCCACCAGGCTCCTCCGTCCATGGAACTCTCAGGCAAGCATACGGGAGTGGGTTCCCATTTCCTTCTCCAGGGGATCTTCCCAACCCAGGGATCGAACCCAGGCCTCCTGCATTGCACGTGGATTCTTTACCATCTGAGCCACCTGGGAAGCCCTATTAAAGAAAAGAACAGAATGGAGTAACGGTGGTTCAGATATCCAGAATGGAGCCAGGTGGCCATTATGGATATGGTTTCAGACATGTTCCTGCTTCACTGAGAACTTTCTGAACTGTATCAGACTCAAGGTCATCCATGTCTTTCTAAAAACAATATCTGCCAGCATCTGCCAGCAGCAACCTTATGGTCTTATGGTGTCCCCTTGCAACAAGGCTGCCATTTCCAATCCAAGCCAGTCCTTACTTTTAATAAGCACTGTTGCTTCTTGCCAGTTCCAGTCCTAATTCTTGGCAAACAACTTACGTAATTTTGTGGGGTTTGCCTTTAAAAGAATTTCCCACTTTGTAGTCAAACAGACCACAATTCAAGTGTTATTGATTCTGTGTCTCCTGGGCCATCGTCCTCAGTTTGGCTCAAATAAACCCTTTTCTACTTTTATTATGGGTTGTTTATTGATATTTGGTTTCCTTATTATTCCTGGATATTCTGTTCCATTTTTTTTTTCATTAATTTCTCTCTTTGCTTTTCAATTTGGTAAGTTTTCATTAGAATATCTTCAAGTGTCCTGAATCTTTCCTCAGTTATGTCCATTTTACTAATGAACTCATCACAGATCATAGGCATCCTTTATTTTTGTTACAGTGTTTTTTTTATGTCTACTATTAAAAAAAATCTTTCATAGAGTGGCCATCTCTCAGCTTTCATTATACATCTTTTCTTGCATGTTGCCCCCTTTTTCTGTTAATGTCCTTAATTATGGTTAGTTAAGATTTCATATCTGATAATTCCCAAATTGCCACAGTATCTGTGTGTGTCCAGTCCTCTTGCTTGCTTTTTATTTTTAGACTGTATTTTCTCCTTGCCTTTTGGCATGACTTTTAATTTTTTGTTTAAACCCAGACACGATGTATCAGCTAATATGTAGTTAGTTAAATAGGCCTTTAGTGTGAAGATTTATGTTTATTTGACTGGAGTTAAGCTGTGTTTAATGTGTGTGTCAGAGGGTTTGGTCTCCGCTCCTGTCCTTATTTTGGCTTCCCCTTTGTCTTTGAATTTCCCTAGAAACTACATCTAAATTAGAGCCTGTGGCTTTCAGTTCTTTGATTAACAATCCATGTTATACTGCTGATGTGGTGATAAGACATTTAAGGAAAGGGATGTTTCTGTAATCTTATGACTAAATCTCCATATTTACAGGACCAGAGTCCCTTGGCTTTGGCCTTCAGAAGAGTTGTTTAGCATTTTATCCTTCTCTTAGTAGATATAGGAAGTCTTGAAGGGAGTCATGTTTTGTGTTCCTCTTCTCCTGAATAATTGAAGGTTCTGATAAAGTTGTTTCTCTTCAGGTCAGGCTTTTGTTTTAGAGAAAAAAGCTCTGGGCAGATTTCAAAATGGCTTCCTTTCTCCTCCTCTTGACCCAAGTGCAGTCTAACCCTGGGGCTTTTGGAGGTAAACCTTGTCAAATGTGAGGGTCCCCGTAAAACTGGCCTTCTTTTTTGTCCGAAACCTAGTTCACAATCAGCCTCCAGCAATTAATCAGTTATTATTATTTTTTTTTTCCAGGCAGTTACAGGCTTCAGCTCCTCCTACTCCAAGTAATCTGTGATTCACTACATCTCCTTTATCTCCAGTTTTCTGGTCAGAAGTTTACCCTCAATTCTCTGATGGATTTAAGCAGAGTGGTTGATTTTCACTTTGTTCAGCTTTTTCTGTATTGACAGGATGGGAGTGATGGCTCTTGAGCTCTTTATCTGTGTAAACTGGAAACTTCTAATCCTTTTTGTTTAGGGAGGAAGGAGGATACATATGTCCCAGATAATTTGGAAAATGCGGACTTGACCATAGCCTTTTATGTGTATAATTTGATTTGTTTATTAATATTTATTTTTGGCCGTGCTGGCTCTTCACTACTATGGGAGCTTTTCTCGAGCTGTGATGAGCGGGAGCTACTCTAGTTGTGGTGTGCGGCTTCTCATTCCGGTGACTTGCTGCGGAGCCTGGCGGTAGGGTGGGCGGGCTTCAGTAGTCGCGGCTTGTGAGCTCAGCTGTTGCGGTTCCCTGGTTCTAGAGCACGGGCAAAATACTTGTGGTGTCCTGGCTTAGTTGCTCCACTGTGTGTGGGATCCTCCTGGATCAGGGATCAAACTCACATCTCCTACATTGGCAGGCAGACTGCCCCTGAGCCATCAGGGAAGCTCCATCATAGCCTTTTTTACATGTTTTTAAAACTGTAAAATGATGGCCAGAATAGGATTGGTTGAGGCTCAGGTATGAAAAATGATCTTCTTCTTGTTATTTTTCAGTCACCCAGCTGTGTCCAACTCTTTGCAGACTGCAGCACGCCAGGCCTCCCTGTCCCTCACCATCTCCTGGAGTTTGCCCAAGTTCATGTTCATTGTATCGGTATGCCGTCCAGCCATCTCATCCTCTGACATGCTCTTCTCCTTCTGCCCTCGATCTTTCCCAGCATCAGGGACTTTTCCAGTGAGTCATCTGTTCACATCAGATGACCAAATAAGTCATCTGTTCATGTCAGATGATCATGAAAAATGAACTATTAACTTCTAAATCAAGTTCAGTTAAAAAAAAAAAAACAACTACTCAATAAAAGAATCATCAGTCTTCTGCTTATTACAGGTAAGAATTTTAGCAATTAAGTTGGCCTTTCTGAGACCGTCTCTTTATCTTTCAGAGATAGTCTTTAGCTCTCTCAAGGGTTAACATGAAGTTCAAACAAACTGATGAAATAATAACATAATATTTACTGATAGATTAAAAGGTTCTGGTAATTATGTATTTTATTTCCCTTAATCCTCCTTCAAACCCTGCATTGTGTTATTTCAATTTTTCTTTCAAAGAAGAGGAAAACAGACATGAACATATGAATTTTTGTTGTCTAGTTGCTGAGTCATGTCCACCTCTTTGCCACCCCATGGACGGTAGCCTGCCATTCTTGCAATTCTCCAGACAAGAATACTGCAGTGGGTTGCCATTTCCTTCTCCAGGCCATGTTCCCACCCCGGAGATCAAGCTTGTGCTCAGATTCTTTACTACTGAGCCACAAGGGGAGCCCAAACATAAATAATTAAACCTAACTCATACAGGTGGAAGTGAAGTGAAGTCGCTCAGTCGTGTCTGACTCTTTTCGACCCCATGGACCAGGCTCCTCCATCCATGGGATTCTCCAGGCAAAAATACTGGAGTGGGTTGCCATTTCCTTCTCCAGAGGATCTTTCCAACCCAGGGATCGAACCTGGGTTTCCCGCATTGGAGGCAGAAGCTTTACCCTCTGAGCCACAGGGAAGCTCAGTGCCAAAACCTGGCAGATTTTGTAGTAACTGAGAGAAATAGAGATGAATTGGAATTGCCAAAAAGGCAAAGCAGAGTATATGCATGTATGGATACACACATATGTATATGTGCCTGTGTTGCAGGGCAGAACATCACCAGCCTCGTGACAAGCTCATAATGTTCTTTCTTGGCTCATTAATCAGTGACCATAATATTTATTTATCTCTCTTGCCCACATTCAGTTCCTCAATATTTCTGAGGAATCAGAGCCTCGTAGAGTGTGTAGGAAGAATAGTAAAACTGAAGTGCTATTATATCTGTGGAACCTCATGATCAGGGCAGATACAGGGGTGCAGCCTGGTTTGCGGGGGCTCTATGTCCGACAGTGGACACCGTGCCTCAGTGGGTGTGAAGTAGGTTCAAGAGCTTCAAGAGAGTGGCAGTATCTGCATTCATGTCATCTGTAGAGACATGAATGAGAACGTCTCATTCATGGTGGCTGGAATTCTAAATTCAGTTATGAAGGAAAGCTGTATAAATTTACAGCTACTGCTTAGCAGGCAAATAAACCAACACTTGCCCCAGGCTTTATTATTTCTGCTGTTCGTTGCTTCTGAACATTTATTTAGTGGTTGTGAAAGATGCCAGATTGAGAAAGACACTGAAAAAGAAATTTGTAGTTTATTCACAGATGACTCATTAGCTCTTCAGCTTCTTCAGGAGTCTCATTACCTCTGGGCTTCCTGTAAGTGTACTTGTAGGTCTCTTGCTGTACTTTTTAATCGATTTTAATTCGGGGCCATGGTTAGCAGGTGAATGGAAAAATAACTGTTGAGTCACCATGCGGGGTCAGTGACCAGATTCTAAGGTCTGACTTCTTGAAGGCAAGTCACTTAATTTCCGTGTGCCTCAGTCTCTCATCTGTAAAGTGAGGATAAAGTGAAGATAAACAGCACCACCTCAAAGAGATGTGAGCATTAAATTACTTAATATGTGCAGTATTTGCAATATTGGAATAATACATTTCACCTATGAAGTGATCTGTGGGTGTTAGCTATTTTATGTGTTTAGTTAAGCAGATCACTTGTTGCAAAAAGTTCATCAGCCTAAAATATTTCCATATTTAAATCATCCAGTGTTGCTCTTTGGTTTTTGCTTCTGCAGTGGTAGTGATTGCACTGGAATTAGTAATCAGTGAGAGTGAATGGACAGCTGTATTCACTAATTTCAGCATAGTACCATCTATAGCACCATCACTTGATGGTAATAGATCATTATTCCCTCTTTTGCATTCCCATCCATTCTACCACAGTCTACTCATTTCTCCCACATTTGGTTGACAACTTTTTCAAAGCCATGTTTTCTGTAGCAGCTTCTGAAGCTGTATTCAGCCAGGAATCTTTTTCTCCTATTCATGGGAGAATGAATCCTGCCATTCCCTGAAGATTAAAATACCCTACAGAGATTTGCTGCTTTGCTGCCAGGTTCCTGAGGGAGAAGTGTTGGGCTACATATGTCTTTTTTAAGAAAGAAATAGGTTTCAGTTCAAGAAGCTCCTGCAGAGCTTGAGGGTCAACAGTTTAGTCCCTAATCATTACAATATGATATAATTCCTATAACTTTTATTTTGTGGTTGTGCTAAGTTATACAGGAGTATCTTCTCAAGGTTCTCAGAGTCATGAATAAAATCTTAACATTAGCTAAACATTATGAAAATTACAGGATTTATCCACTTTCTAAAATGCCTAGGTCCGAAGTTGAGATATAGTTAGGTACAGGGTGGTAGAAATACAGACAGCATGGAACTGTGCTCCTAGAATTAAACTTATAAATAAGATATTGTAGCTCATATATGAAAATGAGTGAATTGAATAAATTTTATAAGGTATGTAAGAGATCAGAGAAGACACGGACATAACGTGTATGCACAAGTAATTATTATGTACTGTGTTCATATCATATCCTATACACTTCTTTTGTATATACTAGATGGTTAACTCTTATTTTTACTTACATATTTTGTCCACAGTTTCACCTCCATCTCCAGTGTTGAGCTTAGCTCCTGTCACAGGGCAGTATATAGGACAATTTCTCTCCCAACTCTGGCCTTTAGCATTATCTGTGCAAATAGCACATATTAACTGTAATTTGTAGACTCTTGCCACAATGTGTGGTTGTATAGAAAGTTGAGGCAGATTTGAATCATCATCATCACCATTATTCACTCATCTTTGTTAAATATTTATAAGTTTCCAGGCACTCTTCTAAGAACTCCTTTAACTCATTGAATCATCACAGCAATTTTACTTTTGATGTTCCTATTTATATATGATAGCACTAAAGAATAAAAGAATAAATAAAATTGCCCAAGGTAACTGAGTAACTAAGCAGTGAGACAGAATTTAAATCTAAAATGTGAAAGCAACCCAAGTGACCATCAAAGATGAATGAATAAAGAAGATATGGTTGATGCATACAATGGAATATTACTTAGCTTTAAAAATGAATGAGATTCTGCATTTTAAGAAACATGGATGGACCTAGAGATTATGCTTAGTGTAAATAAGTGAGACAGAGAATGAGGAATACTGTACAATATCACTTATATGTAGAATTTGAAAAGTAACAGAAATGGACTCAGTAGATATAGAAAGCAAATTAGTGGTTACCAGTGGGGAGGGGAGAGAGGGAGGGGCATGTTAATAAGCATATGGCATTAAGAGATACAAACTAGTATGTATGAAGCAGATAATCAACCAACATATTTTGTTTAGCACAAAGAATTATAGCCATTATCCTATAATATGTTTTAAGGGAGCATAATCTGTAAAAATACTGAATCACTATGCTATATCAGTTCAGTTCAGTCACTCAGTTGTGTCCAACTCTTTGCAACCCCATGGACTGCAGCACGCCAGGCTTCCCTGTCCATCACCAACTTTTGGAGTTTACTCAAACTCATGTCCATTGAGTCGGTGATGCCATCCAACCATCCCATCCTCTGTCGTCCCCTTCTCCTCCCACCTTCAATCTTTTCCAGCATCAGGGTCTTTTCAAATGAGTCAGTTCTTCCCATCAGGTGGCCAAAGTATTGGAGTTTCAGCTTCAGCGTCAGTCCTTCCAATGAATATTCAGGACTGATTTCCTTTAGGATGGACTGGTTGGATCTCTATGCTATATACCTGAAACTAATATAATACTGTAAATCAACTGTAGTTCAATACATTTATGCATGAAGTGAAAGTGTTAGTCACTCAGTCATGTCTGACTCTTTGTGACCCATATATACATACAAAAATTCTGACTCCAAAATTTAAAAAAAAAAAAAAAAGTGATGCCAAATAGTCATAGATGGAGAAGGAAAGGGCAACCCACTCAAGTATTCTTGCCTGGAGAATTCTATGAACCTAGGAGCCTGGCGGGCTAGAGTCTGCAGGGTCGCAGAGAGCTGGACAACTAACTTTCTTTCTTAAGTGGTCATAGTGGGCAACAGAGTGTAACAGAGGGCAATATTACAAGCTCGGCCTTGTAGAGCTGGTGGATGCGCTGAGATGTGAGGGAAAGTAGGAAGTTCTCCAGGCTTCCAGAACTTCACAGGCATCATACTGTCAGGACACTTACTATTAGATTAGGAGATCAAAAGAATAGCTTATTGGTCTTTGAAATTACAAAGAAAAATTGTATAAATTTGCATCCATATAGTTCTTTGAAAAGAGCTATCTACATACAACTACATTTATATAAAACCACTTAAAACTTGCTTTTCAGAAATTTAAAGATACAAAATATTTTCAGGACAATGCATAGTTTAATATTTAGGTCAATATGCTGTCAGCCACTGTGAAAGATTGTCTCCTTGCCAAGGAGATAGTTTTACCAGAAGTTCTATTTTTAAACTAACTTTTTTTTTTTAAAGCACTTTCTATTCATAGAGACAGATTTTCATATAATCTGATATGGTGGTAACTTAAAGGTATGCACACAGGGTAAGGTGGCACCCTTATCTTTAACAGTGAAAATAATTTAAAAATTCAAGTTGATTATAATATTATTAATTATGTGGTGCTTAATGTTTTGCATAACATGTTATATTAATATTCTTGAAGCATTTATCTAGGTCTGGCAGACATAACTTTTTAATATTTATTTTCTATTAGGGCACTGGGTGATACAAAATTAAAATAACTTTTTAATGTCATATACTAAGTTACTAGGAGTCCTAGACTTAGTACTTCTACATCTCAGTTTTCTGCCAAGTTTTAGTAGGTTACATGATTTTACTGAGTTATAACGTGTCCCTCATTTTCTCAAAATGCACATATTCAGGTAATAAGTTAAATATATAAAATGCCCATTCATGGTAGTTTTCCTTACAATCTTATTGCTCATGAAATTTATAAATGACATTTTGAATGATTTCTGTCTCTTAACTGGCATTTTGAAAGGATGATTGCCCATCGTGTGTGATTTCAGTGGTCTGATGAGTCAGTTGAATTGAAACCCCATCATTTATCATTAGGGTTATTTCTATGGGCTTCCCTGATAGTGCAATTGGTGAAGAATCCACCTGCCATGCAGGAGACCCTGGTTCAATTCCTAGGTCAGGAAGATCCCCTGGAGAAGGGAGAGGCTACCCACTCCAGTATTCTGGCCCCAAGAATGGGGTCACAAAGAGTCAGACACAACTGAGCGACTTTCACTTTCACTATTTCTTTGGAGCTTAGTGGATAATCTTTCGGTGATACCTCTTATATAAATACTATTTATATGAATTTGTATAAATTTAATGTATAATTTACTCCATTTATTTCAGTTATGGATTCGTTTGAAGTTAATCTAGAGATAGACATGAGAGGAGCGGTTCTTGGAGACTACTAACTAGCAAGGGGCATGAGGGAGTTTTCTGAGAATCCAGGGAAGGTGACGCGAAGACTGAGGCAGAGGCTGCAGTGATGTGGCCGTGAGCAGAGAAAAATCAGGGTTGCCAAAATCCATCAAAAACGGTAACAGTCAAGGAAGGACTCTCTGTTCGATTGCCCAGAGGGAATGTAACCCTGTCACCGCAGATATTAGACCCTGACTTCAAGAACTACGAGGGAAAGAAAAAAAGTTCTGTTGTTTAGAGCCACCCAGTTTGTGGGAGCTCCTCGAAGCAACCACAGAAAACTGATACACCCAGCCAGACCTTGGATCCTATTCTTGCCTTGCTGACAGTCCTGATCCTGTATTCTCTGATGGTCTATCACAGCTAACAGAGGTGGTCCTACTGTCTCTGTCGCCCAGTCACAACTGTCGCCCAGTTCCTGTAAGTACCGTCACACACATTTTTATCTTGGGGATGCAGTAATTACATTGATCTAAATAGTAAAATCACGATCATAGAAACATGAGTAATGTTTAAAACACAAGTCCAGCAGGGAGAAAGAGACATGAGAGGGGCAGTGAAGGGGAAAAGCAGGAAGAGATCAAAAAAGGCATTGAGGGGGAGAGGGGGACTTAAAAAAGACACTGAAGTAGGCTATGACCTGTGTGTCATCTGGTTAAAAAGGAGAGAGAAAATGGTTGAAGTTTAGTGCAAAGCGTGGGTAAAGAACATGGAATTGGAGTAATACCTCAGTCTGTCTCAGCTCTCGTTTTGAGTTATTTGGCCACTTTGCTAAGTCTTTTAGTGGTAAAGTTTCCTCATCTGTTAAACTAAAATAATGATTTGCACCCATCCTGTTTTTAAAATTCAAGACCATGAATAATAAACAAAAAATAGTAAAGTTCTTTATATGCAGATAGCATTTAATAAATGTTAGCTCTTGCTATCTTTTTATCATTATTTCATATATTACTTACTTGAGTGAAGTCAATTTCTTGAGGTTCTGTCCAGAAACCTTCTCACAGATGAATGCTGAGGACTAGAATTGTGTGTAATAATGTTCTTGTCTAGCATGCTCAGAGAAATTTACTCATAAGCATTGGCTGAAAATAGACTCATCCTTATTAATAAAACTTTCCAAAATAGTTGTTTAACATATTATAATATGAATTAAATTAGAGCTCTGAATTTGAACACAGGTATATCATATAAAATTTAAAGGCAAATACTCTTTTCTAAATACTAAATGGAAACTTTGTAATTTGAGAGAGGTTATTAAATGCTAACAGAGCTTATGAAGGACTGTGTGATTCAGGGCAGCTATTTTTTTAAAATCTGTTACTCTTATTCATTTCCTTTGGTCATTTTTACCCATCTGAGAAAATTCTTAGCCTGTAATTTTATTTTCACAGTTTTTATCAGTTATGCTTTGATATGCTAAAGCAGCTACACTGTCAGTTTTCAATCTGCTTTTAATCTTTCGTGTTTTATATGATGAATATATTGTTAAAATATGGGAATACATGAAGAGTTATCTTCCATTACTTGTTTTTATTTCCTAGAAAAGAAGGAAAATTTTTGTATATGTGTGAGTGTGTGTGTTTCAGAGATAATTTTTCCCAATTACTTGAAAATGAACTTAGGCAATTTTAAATGTCAACTCATGGTTAATGCTTTTAAAAAATAACACTGAAAATTTTAAAGTGCATAATTTTACTTTAATGAAAAAGAATTTGTATGTTTACTTGTCTTATTTTGTGGGTATGGGGATGACATGACCAGAACACTGTGCATTCAGGTGAGAACATATTATTTATTTCTCACATTTAGTTAGGCAGTTTTTCATCTATGGTCCCTTCAAAAACTTGAAAGTTAATTAGGTAAGTAGTTATAACATCACATAAATGACTAGATTCTAATTATTAATGCACGTGGCTGGCAAAAAATAATATTCTCTTTAAATGACAGTCCTAAATAAGCCTGCATTTTAAACTTTTGCTATTGTTGTTGTAACTTTGTTTTATTTTGCTTTTGTAAGTTGCCTGTCATTTTCTGCACCTGTCTGTTGTCCTTTTTGCTGTCCCTCCAGGTCTTGTGGGAAAGAAGGACAGATTATTGTATTTGTTATTGGAACAATATGCACTATATCGTATATGATAAAATCAGTGGCTGAACATAGTAAAAAACAAAACAGTTCTTACTTCTGTAACATTCCAGGGGCAGGTGAGCCACATTCTGCTCCACAGTCTTTGGGGTTCCAGCTACAAAAGATGTGCCGTCTAGAAAAGTAACTGCCCAAACTGCCCTGAGTTTCTGCCATCAGAAATGAAATGGAAACAGAAAAGGTGAGGAAGTCACAGACCTTTCTCACACAACGGCTTGAAATGTATTTACTGCACTTCTCCAGGCATTCTGTGGTTTAGAACAGGTCACATGAGTCTCCCTAAATTCAAGCTGGGGGAAGGCTGGGTAATGTGATGTCAAGCGAGCAATTCCTTCCCCAGATTTGTTCCTGCAAAGAGGAAATGTGAACCTGCCACAGTTGGTCTCTAAGCACTAAATGTTCATGGACACACTTTCCACAATACTCAGAACACAGTGGCGATGGATTTTTACTCTTTCTATGCTCCATATTCTGATATTTAGTTGCTGATCTTTTATTTTATTTTATTTGTAGTTGCTGATTTTTTAAATAACTGTTTTCCTTTCAATTTACTTTTTAACTTTTATTGTGAGACAGAATACACTATAATAGTTGGTAATGAATTGTAAGGCAGGCAGGAAATCATTAAAGATATAGATGACCTGAACAGCACTTTCAATCCACTTGATTTAATTGACATTTATGGAATATTCCATCCAATGCTTTATTCTGTCAGGGTAGCGCTACCATAAACTAAACCAGATAAAGACATTACATAGAAAGAAAACTATCATCCAGAAATTCTCATAAACAGAGAACAAAAAATTCTAAATAAAATATTTGCAAATGAATCCAAAAATGTAAGAAAAAACTATACACCAAATGGAATATATGTTGGGGAAATTAAGCAGTTTCAGCATTAAAAAAAAAAAAAAATCAATGTAATTCACCACAGTAACTGGCTAAAGAGGAAAACTCATAAATATCAATTGATTTAGAAATAATATTTAGCAAAAGCCAATACTCATTCATGATAGTAACTCTCAGCAAACTAAGAATTAAGTGGAAACTTCCTCACTTGATCAAAACAAGCAAACACAGAAAAAGCTCTGCCTCCAGAACACCTATCACTAAGATGATTCTAAATGGTTTGAGACTGGAAACTTTCCTCCTGAAATTAGCATGCCTATTTAACATTTTGTTGGAAGTTCTAGTTAGTACAGTAGGACAAAAATTTCATAAAGAAGGAGAAATACACACACACACATTCAAAAGGTAGAAATAAAACTATTTTCTGAGAGGATGATCAACGTTGTGGAAAATAGAGAATCTGACAGAAGTCTCTTGGAACTAACAAGTAATTACAGCACAGTCGCAGGAAACATACGGTTACTATACAAATGCCTTGTTTTCCTATAGGTCAGCAATACCCAATCAGAATGTGTAATTTACAAAGACATCACTGGGCTTCCGCGGTGTCTCTGGTGAAGAATCCACCTGCCACTGCAGGAGACGTGGGTTCGTTTCCCTGGTCCAGGAAGCTCCCGCGTGCTGCGGGGCAGCTAAGGCTGCGTGCCACAGCTACTGCGCCGGCTCTCTAGAGCCTGGGAGCCGCAACTTCTGAGCCCACGTGCTCCAAATGCTGAGCCCACGTGCCCCAACTGCTGAGCACGTGCCGCAACTTCTGAGCCCACGTGCCCCAACTGCTGAGCACGTGCCCCAACTGCTGAGCCCACGTGCCCCAACTGCTGAGCCCACGTGCCCCAACTGCTGAGCCCACGTGCCCCAACTGCTGAGCACGTGCCCCAACTGCTGAGCCCACGTGCCCCAACTGCTGAGCCCACGTGCCCCAACTTCTGAGCCCACGTGCCCCAACTACTGAGCCCACGTGCCCCAACTGCTGAGCCCACGTGCCCCAACTGCTGAGCCCACGTGCCCCAACTGCTGAGCCCACGTGCCGCAGCTACGGAAGCCCGCACGCCTGGAGCCTGTGCTCCGCAGTGAGACCGTGGCAAGGAGAGAGCTGCATACTGCAAACCGAGAGCAGGCCCCTCACCGCAACTAGAGAAAAGTCTACAGAGCAACACAGACGCAGCGCAGACAGAAACGGATAAAATTATTTTAAAAAAGAGATCATTTACAGTGACACCAGTGTAACTGGAACCTGCGTGTCAATCTAATGAAATGTGTACAGGATCTGTCTGCTGGAAAGTACAAAACATTGGGAAAATAAATCAAGGGCGTCTTTATATACTGAGTTATTACATGTTCATTATTAGAAAAACTCAATATTTTTAAGACATAAGTTCTCTCATGCTTGATATGTATTGAAAAATATCTCAGCCAAAGTTCTAGAAAGTTATTTTAGAGGTCTTAACAAACTGATCCTGAGCTTCCTATGGAAAAGAAAAAGACCTAGAAGAGTCAACACAGTGTGGTAGATGGAAACAAAGTTGGAAGACTCACACAGCATGATTTCAATACTTAATGTAAATCTTTAGTAATCAAGGTAGCATGTTACTGATAACAAAATAGATATATAGGTCAATGGAATATAACAAAGAACTCAGATGGAGACTTATACAAATATAATTAATTGATTCTTACAAAGGCAGAAGGTGAAAGACCTATGATTTAAAAACAGTAAGACATTGATGAAGAAAATTGAAAATGATACAGAGAAAGGGAAAGATATCCTGTACTCTTGGATTGGAAGAATTAATGTTAACATGGCCATGCTACCTAAGGCAATCTATAGATTTAATGCAATCCCTATCAAAATACTCATGGCATTTTTCACAGAACCAGAAAAAAAAATCTAAAATTCACATGGAACCACAAAAGACCCCAAATTGCCAAAGCAGTCTTGAGAAAACCAAGCTGGAAATACCATTAAACTCCCAGACTTTAAATTATATATTACAAAGCTACAGTGGTCAAAACAGTATGGTACTGGCACAAAAACATAGACACATAGATTGATAGAACAGACTAGAGAGCTCAAAAATAAACCCCCATGCTTACAGTAAATTAATAAAACAGAGGAGGCAAGAATATACAATGAACAAAGAACAGTCCCTTCAACAAGTGGTGCTGGGAAAACTGGACAGCTAAATGTAAAAGAATGAAATTAGAACATTTTCTCATACCACACACAAAAATGAGCTCAAAATGGATTCATCCAAAACTTAGATTACTCTTGTTGTTTAGTCACCAAGTCATGTCTGACTCTTGGCGACCCCATGGACTGCAATACACCAAGCTTCCCTGTCCTTTACTATCGCCCAGAGTTTGCTCAGACTCATGTCCATTGAGGTGGTGATGCCATCCGACCATCTCATCCTCTCTTGCCCCATCTCGTCTTGCTTTCAATGTTTCCCAGAGTCAAGATTTCTTCCAGTGAGTTGGCTCTTTGCATCAGGTAGCCACAGTATTGGAGCTTCAGCTTCAGCATCCTTTCTTCAATGAATATACAGGGTTGATTTACATTAGGGTTGACTGGTTGATCTCCTTGCTGTCCAAGGAACACTCAAGAGTCTTCTCCAGCACCACAATAAGAAACCATCAATTCTTTGGTGCTCAGCTTTCTTTATGGTCCCACTCTCACACCCATACATGACTACTGGAAAAACCATGGCTTTGACTATATGCACTTTTGTCACCAAAGCGATGTCTCTGCTTTTTAATACCTGTCTAGGATTTGTCATAGCTTTTCTTCCAAGGAGCAAGTGTTTTTTGTTTTGTTTGTTTTAAATTTCATGGCTGCAGGCACTGTCCACAGTGATCTTGGTGACTAAGAAAACAAAATCTGTGACTGTTCCCATATTTTTCCCTATCTATTTTCCATGAAGTGATGGGACTGGATGTTATTACCTTCGTTTTTTGAATGTTGAGTTTTAATCCATCTTTTTCCCTCTCCATTTTCACCTTTATCAAGAGGCTCTTTAGTTCCTCTTTACTCTCTGCCATCATCTGCATATCTGAGAGTGTTGATATTTCTCCCAGCAATCTAAATTCCACCTTGTGAGTCATCCAGCCCAGCGTTTCTCATGATTTACTCTGCATAAAAGTTGCATAAGCTTTCGTGTAAGGGTGACAACAAACAGCCTTGACATACTCCTTTTGTTCCTTGTCCAGTTTGAACTGTTTCTTCTTGACCTGCATACGTTTCTCAAAAGGCAGGTAAAGTGGTCTGGTATTCCCACCTCTTGAAGAATTTTCCAGTCTGTGGTGACACACATAGTCAAAGGCTTTAGAGTAGTCAATGAAACAGAAGTAGATGTTTTTTCTGGAATTCTTTTGCATTTTCTATGATCCAGAGGATGTTGGCAATGTGATCTCTGGTTCCTCTGCATTTTCTAAATCCAGCTTGTGTATCTGGAAGTCCATGGTCCACATACTATTGAAGTTCAGCTTGAAGAATTTTGAGCTTTACCTTGGTAACATGTGAAATGAAGGCAATTGTGTGGTAGTTTGAACATTCTTTGGCATTGCCCTTCTTTGGAATTGGAATGAAAACTGACCTTTTCCAGTCCTGTGGCCACTGCTGAGTTTTCCAGATTTGCTAGCATATTGAGTGCAGCACTTTAACAGCATCATCTTTTAGGATTTGGAATAGCTCAGCTGGAATTCCATCACCTCCTCTAGCTTTGTTCATAGTAATGCTTCCTAAGGCCCCTTCACCCTCCAGGATGTCTGGCTCCAGGTGAGTGACTGCACCATCATAGTTATCCAGATAATTAAGACCTTTTATGTATGCTTCTGTGTATTCTGATAAAACTTGGTTCACTGGAGAAGGAAATGCAAACCACTTCAGTATTCTTGCCTTAAGAACCCCATGAACACTGTGAAAAGATCTATATATAAGACCTGAAACCATAAAATTCTTAGGAGAGAAACAGAGTACTCTTTTATATAAATCATGGCAATATTGTTTTTAGATGTGTCTCCAAATGCGAGAGAAATAAAAGCAAAAAAAAAACAAAAAACAAAAAAACAAATTAGACCTTATTAAACTTAAATGCTTTTTCAAATAAAGGAGCCTATCAACAAAACAAAAAACAGCCTACTAGAATGGGTTTGTAAATGGAATGACTGATGAAAAGTCAATATCCAAAAGATATAAACAGCCTATACAGTTCAATATTAAAACAAATAAAAAATAATCAATTGGCCCAAAAACCTGAATAGACATTTCTCCAGGTAAGACACACAAATGGCTAACAAACATGAAAAGATGCTCAACATCGCTAATTATTCAAGAAATCCAAATCAGAACTACAATGAGGTATCACCTTGCATCTATCAGAATGACTATCATCAAAATGTCTTCAAATATAAAATGTTAGAGAGGATGTGGATTAAAGGGAATCCTTCTGCATTGTTGATGGGAGTATAAACTGGGGCAGCCACTATGGAGGTTCCTCAGAAAATTAAAATTAGCACTAAACTTTGATCCAGTAATTGCACCCCTAATGTACACCCACAAACACACATATCTAGAAAACCTAAGTTGAAAAAGTACATGCACCCTAATGTTCAGAGCAGCATTATTTACAACAGCCAAGATATGGAAGGAATCCAAGTACCCATAAACAGACAAATTGAGAAAGAAGATATTTTTATGTTTGTGTCTGTTTATCTATATATATGCCTGCTAAGTCACTTCAGTCGTGTCTGATTCTTTGTGACACTATGGACCATGGCCCACCAGACTCCTCTGTCCATGGGTTTCTCCAGGCAAGAATACTGGAGTGGGCTGCCTTGTCCTCCTCCAGGGGAACTTCCCAAACCAGGGAACTTCCCAACCCAGGGATCGAACCTATGTCTCTTATATTTCCATCATTGACTGGCAGATTCTTTACAACTAGCACCACCTGGGAAGCCCCATGCTTATACATATATATATATATATGTATATATATATGTATTATATATAATATATATAAAATTATTCAGCCCTAAAAAATGAAGTTTTGCCATTTACAGCAACATAGATGGACCTAAAGAATATTATGCTTCATGAAAAAAGTCAGACAAAAGAAAAACAAGTACTGTATGATATTACTTATATGTGGAAACTAAAAAATAATGCAAATGAGTGAGTATGCAGAACAGACTCACAAATACAGGACACAAACTAGTGCTTACTGAAGTGGAGAGGCAGGTGTGGAGGGACAAATTAGAGGGGTAAGAGATACAGACTATCATACATAAAAGAGATAAGCAACAAAGACATATTGTACAGCACAGGAAATCATAGCCATTATTTTGTCATAACTTTTAATGGAGTACAATTTGTAAAAATACTGAATCAATATGCTGTACACTTGAAGTTATTATAATATTGTAATTCAACTCTACTTCAACAAAGAAGTGATAATAAAAAAAGCACAGAGACAATTTAATGGAGGAAATACAGATTTTCAATAAATGGTACTGGAAAAATTAAGACAATTGTATATAAAATATATCTTACATAATACACAAAAGTTGTGATAAATTTAGATAGTAAACCTAAATATAAAATACAGAGATATTAAAACTTGCAGAAAAAAACATTGGAGAAAAATCTGGTTTGTTTTTGTCAGTGAGTTTTTACTTTTTAGGCCATGTCACACAGCTGGTGGGATCTTAGTTCCCTGACCAGGGTCCACACCAGTGCCCCCTGCAGTGGAAAGTGGAGTCCTAACCACTGTACTGCCAGGATGTCTGTCAATAAGCTTTTAGCTACCACACCAAAAGCCTGACTCATGAAAGAAAAAATAACTTGGGCTTTAGTAAAATAAAGCCACTGTTCTACAAAATACACTGTTAGAATAGGAAAAGACAAGCTACATACTGGAAAAGACATGTCCTTACAAAATCCTGCATGTGATTATTTTTAGTAACCTTACTGATAATTACAAAAATATGGAATTAACCAAGATATCCTTCAGTAAGTGAATGGATAAACTTTCATAAGACATCTCTGATAAAGAATGCATGCCCACAGTACACAAAGAACTCTTATAACTCAACAAAAAATATTGAACAGGCCATTAAGAAATGGATACAAGATCTTACCAGACAGGTCACCAAAGGAAGTATGTAGCTGACATGTAGATATTTAAAAAGATGTTTAACATCATTTCTTATCAGGGAATTGCAAATTTACACAGGAATGAAATACTACTACACTCTTATTAGAATGCTTAAATTCCAAAAATAGACAATACGAATCCCTGCCAAGGATATAGGACATCAGAACCTTTCATTTGGTACTGGTGGAAACTCAAAATGATTCAGGGCTTTGAAACACAGTATGGAAGTTTCTTCCCAAGCAAACCACAGTTTTATCACATGATCTAACAGTCATTCCCCTACATTCTTACTAAATTGGCTTGAAAATTTATGTTCTTCCAAAATCCTGCATATGAATAATAAAAGTAACTGTATTCATAATCACAAAAAATAAGATATCCTTCAATAAATGAATGGATATATTTTAATATGTCAATTCAATGGACTGCTATTCAGAGATAAAAATAATGATTTGTTAGTCTGTGTGAAGACTTGAATCTAAATGCTGAGTGAAAGAAGCTAGGTTACACATTGCATGATTCCGATTATATGACATTTGGAAAACTAAAACTACATGAATTTGTAAAGAGATGAGTTGTTTTCTGGTGTTTGGAGGTGGGGTTGAGTATTTGAAGTATTTTGAATATTTTAGGAGGTTGAAATTATTTGGTAAGAATGATGCTGGTGAATATATGACATTATGCCTTTATCAAAACCTATAGAACTTTGTAGCACAAAGAGAGAACCTTAATGTATACTAGTTAAACAAAAATCATTTGGGAGAATGGAGGACCCCGTTTTGTAAAAAGTGACAAAACTTAACAATCTAATCATAATACAAGTGAGTGAAGCAGTCTCACTAAATGGGGGCAGGGAGAAAAACATGCTGATCTATATAACTTTGGAAATGAGTTGCAGCTATAAGACTAAAGGTAAAAGGACTATACATAAGCGCTCTACTTTAGTTGCTAAAGCCATATCCTATGAGAGTAGGGTTAATGATTCTGAAACCAATATACACATATAATGGAACTGAACAATTAATTAAATAAATGGCAGATGCTAGGATCAGGTGCCTTATTGTGGCCGTGAGAAGTTAGAGACCATGAAGGGGAAAAGGTTAGAACAGTCCATGTAGTAACTGCTTCGAGTTGGAGACATCATGTGAACTCATGTTTAATGTTATGTAGATACGTGTTGATATGTAGAATGTTTATGTGTGTGTGTAAAAATACACACATAGTATTTCCTTTCTCTGTCCACTGAAAGGGCCTAGAAAGACTAAATCCCAGTAGCAACCTGTACAACAGTGTCCAGTTTTTGTTTTTAATATACATAAACTGAATATATATATATATATACATATATACATGAAATTACATATGTAAGTGGAAGTGAAAGTCACACAGTCGTGTCTGATTCTTTGTGACCCGTGGACTGTACAGCCCATGGAATTCTCTAGGCCAGAATACTGGAGTGGGTAGCCTTTCCCTTCTCCAGGGGTTCTTCCCAACCCAGGGATCGAACCCAGGCCTCCTGCATTGCACGCAGATTCTTTACCAGCTGAGCCACAAGGGAAGCCCAAGAATACTGGAGCGGGTAGCCTATCCCTTCTCCAGGGGATCTTCCTGACACAGGAATCGAAACGGTGTCTTCTGTGTTGCAGGTGGATTCTTTACAAGTGGAGCTATAGAATTGAGAAAGGAGTACGTCAAGGCTGTATATTGTCAGCTGCTTATTTAACTTATATGCAGAGTGTATCAAGCAAAATGCCAGGATGAATGAAGCACCAGCTGGATTTAAGATTTCCGGGAGAAATATCAATAACCTCAAATATGAAGATGAGGTTACCCTTATGGCAAAAGGCAAAGAAGAATTAAGAGCCTCTTAATGAAAGAAGAGAGTGGAAAAAGTTGGCTTAAAACCCAACATTCAAACAACTAAGATCATGGCATCTGGTCCCATCACTTCATGGTAAATAGATGGCAAAACAATGGAAAAAGTTACAAACATTTTTTCTTTCTTTTTTTTTTTTTTGTTCCGAAAACTGCAGATGGTGGCTGCAGCCATGAAAGTAAAACATGCTTGGTCCTTGGAAGAAAAACTATGACCAACCTACACAGTATGTTAAAAAGAAGTGACATTACTTTGCTGACAAAGGTCCGTCTAGAAGAAAGTGGAGTGCTGAGGAACTGATGCTTTCGAACTGTGGTGTTGGAAAAGACTCTTGAGAATCCCTTGGACTGCAGAGATACAACCAGTCCACCCTAAAGGAAATCAGTCCTGAATATTCATTGGAAGGACTGATGCTGAAGCTGAAACTCCAATACTTTGGCCACCTGATTTGAAAAGACCCTGATGCTGAAAAAGATTGAAGGCAGGAGGAGATGGGGATGACTGGGGATGAGATGGTTGGATGGCATCGTCAACTCGATAGAGTTTGAGCAAGCTCTGGGAATTTGTGATGGACAGGGAATTCTGGCATGCTGTAGCCCATGGGGTCACAGAGAGTCGGACACAACTGACCAACTGAACTGAACTGAGCTATAGAGTATCTAAAATCTATCTATTCATATGTATTATATTTACTGTATATATCTTTAAACTTTTATATTATTTATTAAAAAATAAATATCCTTGGAGAAATTACTGACTGCAGATACATAAGATGAGCCAGCAGTATTTTATATTAATAGAAAGGTAAGGAAGTGCTCAGAAAAACAAACCAGTGTTTCAAAAAGACACAGGAGCCAACTGAAAGAGCTCCCAAAACCTAAACCTAAAGCAAATTGAGCAACAAAATGAATAAAATAATACTGAATTATAAGCTATAGTATAAAATATGTAAGTCCATAGATTTAAATAAATGTTTGGATAAATAAATAAACAAAGAAAATAGACTATTCTTCCAGTTAGAAGAATTCAAAAGAATCTGTGCAGGTACTGTGCTGTCAAGGAAGTAGTCTTTATCTCCCTACTCCTTAAACGGGGTCTATGCATAGGCTATGCTTCAAAGAGTACCATATGGCATTGAAGAATAAAAGACTAATTATGCAGCAGAGAAATCTGACAAACACTATTTCAGCCAGGTGGTCAAGATTAACCTCAAAAGTGATACGAAATTGTGTTCATTTGATAGAGTATGACAAGAGTGACATTTGTCTCTGTAACTACGATCACAAACATAACCTAACTTCAGTCCTAACCATGAGAGAAAAACATCAGTGAAACTCCAGTTAAGGTTCATTCTAAAAATATATATGATTTGTACTCATTGCTGTCAATGCCATTCATTCATAACAAGGAGTATCTGAGAAAGTGTCATGGCCAAGAGCAGACAAAGGAGACGGGATCACCAAGTGTAGGGTGGTGTCCTGTGTGGGGTTCTAATGAAATCTGGATAAAGTATAAACTTTAGTTAACTATTACTTGTGACAACTACACTATCCTAATGTAAGATTTCATTAATAAGGAAAACTGGATTTTGGTTCTGTTGGAACTCTACAGTTTTCACAAATTTTATGAAAATCTTAAACTAGTATATATCATTTTTAAAAGCTTACTAATTTTTAAAAGTCCTGAAAATTTTACTTCATTTTAACTGGTTCTGAGTAACATCATCTTGGGAATCTTTACTGACCTGAACTGCAAATGCTTTCCATTGAGCAACCAGACTCCTTTACTCAAATATATGCGTGCGTGCTGTGCATGCTAAGTCAATTTAGTCATGTCTGACTGTGTGACCCTGTGGACTGTAGCTCGCCAGACTCCTCTGTCCATGGGATTTTCCAGGAAGAATACTGGAGTGGGTTGCCATGTGCTCCTCCAGAGGATCTTCCCAACCCAGGGATTGAACCCAAGTCTCTTACAATTCCTGCATTGGCAGGCAGGTTCTTTACCCCTAGTGCCATATTTGAGAGGGAAACCCTCTAAAATATATATATATAAGCATACATACATATATATGGATGAGTAATTAATTCTGTCCTATATGGAGGGCTAGTTTTAAAAAATTAATTAAAACCAGGATTATGAATTCCTCCTTCTGGCATTTAATATCTCTTGACTTTTCCCTTTAAGAATGCTGTTGTATGAAGGTCTTCCTTGGTATTTATTGTTTGCCTCGCAAGTAGCAGATTGAATTTTCCACTTTCTCCTTATTGTTTTGCTCTGTTATTCTTTGTTGTACCCTTTGATTTCCCTTTGTCTCCTTCACTCAACCAGCCACTTTTTATTTTTATCATGCAATGCAACAACCGCAGAATATAATCAGATCTTAGTTCACTATTATATTTAAGAGTGTATTTATACTATGCCTTTTCTTAATCTGCCTGAAATGCACAAATAAAATCAGTTTAAGGTACACAGTGTTCTCTTAAGAAGGTGTTCTCTCTTAAAATGTTCATGAATCTGTTTCTTGAATTGTGTGCTTGGTAATATGAATTAATTATTATCTTTTGATGCCCTGTCTGAGGGCTTTGCTGGTAGCTCAATTGGTAAAGAATCCACTTGCAATGAAGGAGACTGGGGTTAGGTTTCTGGATCGGAAAGATCCCCTGGAGAAGGAAATGACAACCCACTCCAATATTCTTGTCTGGAGAATCTCACGGACAGAGGAGCCTGACAGGCTACATACAGTCCATAGCATTGTAAGAGTCAGACACGACTGAGCGACTACACCACCACCACCTTATCGGAAACTCAGTTTGAAAGGGAAAGTGGAAGTGAAGTCGCTCAGTCGTGTCCGACTCTTTGCGACCCCATGGGCGAATGTAGCCCACCAGGCTCCTCTGTCCATGGGATTCTCCCGCAAGAGTACTGGAGTGGGTTGCCATTTCCTTCTCCAGGGAATCTTCCCCACCCAGGGATCAAACCCGGGTCTCCCTCATTGCAGGCAGACGCTTTAACCTCTGAGCCACCAGGGAAGCCCCAAAGCCAGTTTCAGTTCAGTTCAGTTGCTCAGTCGTGTCCGACGCTTTGCGACCCCATGGACTGCAGCACGCCAGGCCTCCCTGTCCATCACCAACTCCCGGAGTTTACTCAAACTCATGCCCATCGAGTCGGTGATACCATCCAGCCATCTCATCCTCTGTCGTCCCCTTCTCCTCCTGCCCTCAATCTTTCTCAGCATCAGGGTCTTTTCCAGTGAGTCAGCTCGTCACATCAGGTGGCCAAAGTATTGGAGTTTCAGCTTCAGCATCAGTCCTTCCAATGAACACCCAGGTGGCCAAAGTATTGGAGTTTCAGCTTCAGCATCAGTCCTTCCAGTGAACGCCCCGGACTGATCTCCTTTAGGATGGACTGGTTGGATCTCCTTGCAGTCCCAGGGACTCTCACCCATTTAGTGAGGTGTAAATGAGCCCAGTTGAGTGAGGGACTTGTCCCATTGTTTTAAAGAACTGCGGTTTACTTATTATCACTTAGACCTACTGGCAAGTGACAGTTGCCCTCTTTCAGAATATCCCAAAGTCCCCCTTATTTTTGAGTCATATCAAGATTAAAATATTTTAAATATATTTTCCAGTAATGATAATTATCTTGGCTTTAACTAACACCCAATTAGGAGGAGACTGATCTTAGGTAAAATTATGTTGTGAGCCACTTCCTTTTCTGCTATCCTATTTCTGTGTACACAGTATAAAAGTGGTTCCAAGTTTAAGTTTTAAAGAAAGATAAATAGGGCTTGTACCCTAGCTAAGACAAAATATGTTCTTGAATATGATGATTTTGTGGAAGTTACTTCTCTGTTCCTCAAATTTCTAGCTGTAAAGTAGGAATAATAATTTTTACCTAATAGCTTTTTTTGTGAGCATTAAATTCAGTAATTTGTGTAAAATATCAGAAGAGCTCCTCTGTACAATCACAGACACTCAAAAATAGCTGCTTCTTAGCTATAGGAATCTTCAATATAATGCCACACAAATGCTCTGATGAAATATCCTACTATGCCATTATAGGCTATTCACACTTTCATACCCCTTCACTTATTCTGATGGCACAGCTAGTGAGAAATATGATTATGTCTAAAACTTTGTGATAAATTTCACATGTGAAGCAAGACTTTAGTAGACGAGTCCTGCCTAATCGATACCACCAGTGACTTAAGACATGCAGACTAAAGTGGGGAAAATGGGAATATCTGAGATAGGTCTTACAGAGAACAGCATTGTGTTTAGACCCGCCTCTATGCTTATGTAGTTGCAGTAGAATTCACACATTCTGAGGAATACATAGAAGCCTTGAGTGTGTGTGTGTATGTGGGGGTGTGGGAGTTGAAAGCATAGAAGTCATGGATGTGTAGCCTTAGATCTGCTGTGACCAGAACAAAAGTAAAGAAATGGACTAAGTTTTTAAAATACAGAAATTATAGGTTCAAAATAATGTAAATTTCATTTTGGGTAAGAGGCAACTGTGTTCTTGCTCAAAAATATTATCTATTTAATTTGAATTGATTGTAATCAGTTACTCACATTTGAGTATTATATTCAGTTTTATGGTCAATCCGTATTATAAACAAGGTCTTCGTGTCTTAACTGTTAATACCTTTTTAATACTTCACTGACATCTTTGCCTGAACTTGTAAGCATTATTTTTCCTTATCTGTTTATACTTATCCTTACTATATTACATCAGTTTTTGTGCTAGGTAGATATTTACTTTAAAAAAGAATTGTAACTAAACTTTCCTCTGATGTTCTAGTCAGGCTATTCAGGTTTTTGTTGTTGTTGTTGTTGTTTGTGGATTTACCAGTATTCTGACTTTTGTATAAATTGTTTATTTTGTTATCTCATGCCATATTTCTTCTTTCTTATGCTACTGATAGTTAAATTGCCTAAAACCTAGATACCTATCTGAGTTACAGTTCTCTCGGACACTGTTCATTTCAAAGCATTTGTCTGCCTGCAGCCCGGTACCACCTACATTTTCCTAGATTGTTCTCAGTGCTCACTGCATGCATGCTATACTTCCTGACCCCCTGAATTAGTCTTTTGGGTGGTGTACTGTGTTGAGGTACCCTCAGACCAGAAGCAAATTAGTCCTCAGATTTCTCCTGCTGATTCTTTCTGCTCTGTCTTTAAAAATTATCAGATTTATTAGGTATTACTCCTTTCTTTTGTGATTCCAAGCTGGGACTATTTTTAATCAACCTTTTTTTCTTATTAAGAACTCTGTGAGTATGACTATAATTGACACTTCTAAAATTTCCTCCTTCAAACATTCCTTTGTATTTTAAATGACCTGTCAGGGATAAATTTGTTACAGCATAATGAGATCTGATTTTTCCTTTCCAGTATAAAATATGTTGGATTTGGTCAAGATGGGAATCCTATAACGGGGGAAAAAAAGGGGGGGGTGAGAAATATAGTTTGATCATTAATGATCTGGGACAAAATCTTGGCAAGATTGGGGTTAACCTGGATTTGCCACTCAGTGTGACTTCTGAGAAAGACTTCAGCCTGTGTCCTCAAGTTAGACAAAGAGGATCACCCCACATGGCAGAGCGTGAGCTTAGAGTCTAGAGAACTGGCCTGAGGCTCGTAAGAGGTTCTTAAGAAAGTGTCTATAGCCTCTTCCATGGGTGTTTTCTAGCATGTAGTCAAAGGATCTTGAATTAATATTTTCTGTTTTCTTCCATAGGAATTTGAAGTATTTATACTTTGGGGCTTCATAGGTGGCTCTAGTGGTAAAGAACCTGCTTGCCAGTGTAGAAGACATAAGAGTTGGGAGTTTGATCCCTGAGGAGGGGGCATGGCAACCCACTCCAGTATTCTTGCCTGGAGAATCCCATGGACAGAGGAGCTCAGCGGGCTACAATTCATAGGGTCACAAAGATTCAGACACAACCGAAGTGACTGAGCACGCACACACTTGGGAGCAGGTTGGCTTTGGGAAGGCTAGGGATGTTATTTTTAAGTAAAGAAATTATTATTTCAATAAATATGTTTCCAGTGCTTATTATCTTTAAGATGTTCTGAGGAGGACATTTTATCCTTCTAGGTTCTTCTAGCTGGTCTAAGAATTAGATCAACATGAAGTCAATTAACAGGAGAAAAATCAAAAGCCTTTAATGTTTATACATGGGAGAAACCCAGGAAAACTGAGTAACTGGCCAAAATGGCCAAAACCCTCACTTAAATAGAATTTTCACCTAAAGACAAGTGATAATGTTGGAGTTACTGGTTTGGAACTTCAGGGAGGAGGAAGACAATTCACGTGACATGGAGATGGAAAGGCAAATGCTTGGAAAAATGTGTTTTCTGAGTTATACAGAGATAACAGGATACAGTGAAATTTTAACAAACAGACTTTGATACGTTCCTCCCTGTCTATTGCACCTTCAGTTCAGCTTAGCCACTTAGTCATGTCCCATTGTTTGTGACCCCATGGACTACAGCACGCCAGGCCTCCCTATCCATCAACAACTCCCGGAGTTTGCTCAAACTCATGTCCATCGAGTCTGTGATGCCATCCAACCATCTCATCCTCTGTCGTGCCCTTCTCCTCCAGCCTTCAATATTTCCCAGCATCAGTGTCTTTTCCAGTGAGTCAGTTCTTTGCATCAGGTGGCCAAAGAATTGGAGCTTCAGCTTCAGCATCAGTCCTTCCAAAAAATATTCAGGACTGATTTCCTTTAAGATGGGCTGGTTGGATCTCCTTGCAGTCCAAGGGACTCTCAAGAGTCTTCTCCAACACCACAGTTCAAAAGCACCAATTCTTCAGTGCTCAGCTTTCTTTATAGTCCAACTCTCACATCCATACATGACTATTGGAAAAACCATAGCTTTGACTAGACAGATCTTTGTCAGTAAAGTAATGTCTCTGCTTTTTAATATGCTGTCTAGGTTGGACATAACTTTTCTTCCAAGGATCAGACTTTTTTTTAAATTTCATGGCACCAGTCAGAATGACCATCATCAAAAAATCTATGAAGAATAAATGCATCTTTACTTGAGGAAAGGGAACCCTCTTGCTTGGAATGTAAATTGGTATAGCCACTATGAAGAATCGTATGGAAGTTTCTTAAAAAGCTAAAAATAGAGCTACCAAATGACCCAGCAATCTCACTTCTGAGCACATACCCAGAGAAAACTATAATCCAAAAAGATACATACACCCCAATGTTCATTTGAGCACTATTTACAATAGCGAGGACGTGGAAGAAGGAACCTACATGCCCATCAAAAAAGTAATGGATTAAGAAGGTGTGGTGAATGTATATACGATGGAATATTACTCAGATGTATTCATAAAAAGGACCTAACTTATGTCATTTTCAGAGATGTGGATGGGCCTGGAGACTGTCATACAAAGTGAAGTAAGTCAGAAAAACAAATATCACTGATTAACATATCTGTGTGGAATCTAGAAAAATGGTAAAGATGATGTCATTTACAACACAGAAATAGAGACACAGACATTGAGAACAAACTTGTAGATACCCAAGGGGAACAGGAGTAGCGTAGGATGAGTGGGGAGATTGGGGTTGACATATATATATATATATGTGTGTGTGTGTGTGTATGTCTATGTATAAAATAGGTAACTAATGAGGACTTACTATCATTCCCCTTGGAAACTGTCATTCTAAAAAATCATTTACTTTTGCAGAAAAGCTTAATTGTTACTGATGTGAAATATTTGTAGAAAACCGGAAGCCCACTTATGGAACTTATGATTATGATTCTATAATTATGAGGCAAAAATGAAAAAATATAACTTCAGTATATCCTTTTGAAAAATACTTAGTGTAAATACATGTCATTAATGATCTGTGAATCTGTGGGCTTTGCAAAATTAGTTTATGAGTGGTCTGTAGTTCTCTCTAAAGAACACATGTTAAGAATGATGCTAAATATGACATTTTTCATGATTTTTATAACAGAAAGACAAAAACCATCCCTGATTTCATGTGCTCATTAGTGCCTCTTTTATGGTAGGATAAAATGCTTTAATGGTAACGTAGTAGGAAGTTATTTAACTTTTATCAACTCCTGAAATGATGTTGCCTTGTGTCACTAAAAATAGACATGGTATATAAGAGTAGCAGGCATTTTCATTGCAGCAGCTCAGTATGTGCCTGCCTGAGTAGACGCCTGGATTGGAAGGTGGGTTTATAGTCTTGTCCTTCACTTTAAAGAAAATTATTGAGTGTCATTCACTCAGATGCTTCTGTAGAGGTGGAAAATGGAGCATCTGAGGTAAATAAAGTTAGGATGGAAGAGCGAGGGAAGAATAAGAAATTTATATTATAAGGGAGGAAAATAGCTTGCCATCTACCCTTCTAGGTAGGCTGAGATGGCTTGTAATAAAAGACACATAAGAGGAGAAAAATAAACAGAAGTTTAATAACCTGCCTATCTCTTGTGTACAGAAGAGAGACTCAGGAAAACAGAGTGGCTCCCCAAAATGGCCCAAGACGCCATCTTAAATACCATGTCCAGCTAAAGACAAAAGAAATCTATTAAGGGTGTGGGAGGTCAGTTATTGGAAAAGCACAGTAAAAAAAGGTATGGGTCCTTAGGCAGGTTTGTCTCTGTGTGTGTGTGTGTGTGCATGCACACATGCGTGCATGTATGCAGTTGTGTCCAACTCTTTCTGACGCCATGGACCATAACCCACCAGGCTCCTCTGTCCATGGAATTTCCAGCAATAATACTAGAGTGGGTTGCCATTTCCTCCTCCAAGACAGATTTAAGTCTTGCTTTTCTACCAATACGAGTTTCTTGAGATTTTTGTCATCATCTTCTTCCTGGTACAGAGAGAGATACTTCTACAAATGGGTACTTCCCTTATAAATGTAAGTGTCTCTTACAAAAGGGCAATTTTTACTAGATTTTCAGAGCTTCTTTCTTGTCTGTTGTTTCTTTATAACCAGTTAAAAATACTCAGGATGCCAATGAGGCATATTTTGGGTGGTGTACTTTGCTACCATTTACTTATCCTGTCTTCTTATGGAGAGATTTGGTGACTTCTTTCTCTTGTGTTCCTCCTCAGTCCTACAGCTGTAAGGAACTGAATTCTGACCCAGTTGGGAGTCAGCATGGAAATGGATTCTTCCCCAGAGTGTCCAGATAAGAGCTGTGCCCAGCCAGCCTCTTGACTCTGGCCTTGGGACCCTCTGAGCAGGGATCCCAGACACACCCGCCCCGGCTTCTCACCAGCAGAACTGAATTAGAATTGTTGGACCTTGTTTTGGGTAGCTAGGTTTGCGGTAGTTTGTTACACAGCGGTAGAAAATGAATAAAGATAATATGAATGGCATCTCCTTTCTCTTAACTCTGATAGTTAAATGTATACCCTGTTTTCTCGGATAACATTTCCCAACTGTTATCATGACTCTCTGCCCTACTTGGGTACTCTGTTAAGAGTTATAAGAGTCCTTGATATTTCTGAAGTATTCTTCCATTGGGGAAATTAACTGATGTGATATACTCTCAGCAAGGGTAGTAAACACTGTGGTTTTTTTTTTTTTTGGTTTTTGGTTTTTTTTTAATGCTCATGATAAGCTTAAAATCTACAAAATTGCTCTTTAACTTGATGGGATATTTTTATCCTTGTAGATAGGATACTGATTTGCATCCTTTTGAAACTCTTCAAATCATAAATGCTCATTATAGTTCTTCATTGTTAGCATGATCAAGCCTTATGCATGCACATCTAGCACCTCTTGAAATGGCTATAGTCTTTTGAGCAACTAACTGCTGGAGAAAATGAGGACTGTGTTTCCTTGCATCTTGTTTTCAGAGATGGATGCACTCTTCAATAGCAGATGTCTAACACGCTGAACAGTTTCAAGGGCTTTGTTGATTAGAAAGCATTATCAGTCAGTGCTTTGTAAAGCAGGCCTTTCTAAATGTAGATGCAATAATATTTGAAGAAAACCATCTCCCAGTTAAGATTAACAAAGGATTACATAGTAAAAATAAATCTTATTATAAAAAGAAACAGTATACATTTTTTTCAATTTGAGGACTAAATGCATTCATTACCATAACAAAAATGACCCAGCAATGTGAAGGACAAAATTTCTTAGTCACTAAAAACTTCAGAAAATGGTTGCTTGGAACACTTAAAAAGCACGTACATATTCTATTCGTTATTTTTATTTTAGTAGGTCTGTTTGTCTCGTCTGTTACTTCTCCATTATTTTAGTTTCTAAAATTGTTAAAATAATGATATGGTTAGATAATTCATGCTTTCTCTAGATTTATAAAGCACAGATATATAGATAAAATCCACACTATATATAGTATAATTTAAAGATGCTAAAGTTTTTTTTTTAATTAAAATATAAGGATAAGGATCTGAATATAGAGTTGCTCTGTAATTTGGATGTCACAGTCCATATCAGTTAAATAATAATGAGATCATCATCCTGTGAGTGTGTTTATTTAGATTTATTTAGCTCCAGCTAATTGGGATTTGGGTTTTTTTGTGATATATAGGAAATAACTGGAAAATAATTTGAAGGAGGAGAAAAATATATTTATCAGTAACAACCATAATTTTCATTTGTTTATTTTGACAATATTTTGTAACATATATTATTATACTCATTTTACAGGTGAGAAGAGTACAGTTTATTTAGAATGTAATCTACCCTTGATGATTTATTTATCTAATTATGTAGCCAGTATTAAGATCCTGATCTTTGGACTTCTTGTCTCAGGACTTATCTAACTCTACTTTCATATAGTTACAAACAAACTCAAGCAATCCCAATCAAAATTCCTGTTGAATATTTTTGAGGGACACAGTAAACTTACTCTAAGATTTAATCAGAGAGAATAAGAACTGCAAAGAGTCCATTCATTCTAAAGGAAAGAGGGAAGGACTTGTTTTAACACATTGTAAAATACTATTATTGAATGGATCAATGGAAAGATATAAAAATAGATACACGTATATGTGAATATATATGTGTGCTTAAAGTATATTTGTTACTTTTATCTATTTTTGTATTTCCCATTAAACTATAACTTGATGAGTTTTTATTGAAACCTGTAGTTTAGTTCCATTACTGCAGGATTCTACCATTTCTTTCTTATTTTTATATTTGAAATTCTTTCATCAAACAGTGAGGAGCTTGGCTTTCATTTATATATATGTATATACATTTATATATATATATATATATATATATATATATATATATATATATATATTGGACTTCCCTGGTGGCTCAGACAATAAAGCGTCTGCCTACAATGTGGGAGACCCGGGTTCAATCTCTGGGTCAGGAAGATCTCCTAGAGAAGGAAATGGCAACCCACTCCAGTACGCTTGCCTGGAAAATCCCATGGATGAAGGAACCTGGCAGACTACGGCCCATGGGTTTGCAGAGTCGGACATGACTGAGCAACTTCATTCTCACTTTCATATATACATATATATGTTTAATATACATGATAGGGCTAGATGCTATGATCTGTCAGTCACAGTGAGTACACCTAGTTTACAGATCTTAGTTTCTCAATATTATTTTCAACTATAAGAATCTAGTACTTCTCGGAGGAATGGCTAATTTCAGGGCACAGACAGGGTTAAATAGGCACATGTCAAAGCAACAGAGGAAGCTTCTCAAAGGGGCCTCCACTGGCCAAATCTGGGACAGTTTGAGCATCAAAATAAATAAAATTAGCAATATATTATAGACTATGGAACAAAATAAAAATCTATGCATCCATACAGATATAAAAGTGAATAAATAATTAGGGAATAAGTCTAAGCTCTTTTACCTTTTAATGCTAACTAATAAAGAATTGTATGGCTAAAACAGAATCATCCAATGATGCTAAAACTGGTGGAAAGAATATTGACTCTGAAAAGGGTAGTGTGAACTCAAAGTATCTCTTTACAAACTAGTTTTCAATTGTAAATAAGAAACTGATAAATTTATAGAGGAGGATTTGACTTGAGACCTCCTTTCTGAAGACAATGAAGCTAGCATCAAAATACTGGGACAACATTATGTCCCCCGATTCAAGGCAGTAGGAGGGTACAATGTCACTTCTGTGTTATTCCTGCAAAAGTGCATAACATAACTCCAATCATGAAGAAATAGCAATCCAATCCAAATTAGAACATTTTACAAAAACAAGTAGCCCATACTCTTCAAAAGCATCAAATCAAAACACAGAGAAAAGTTTAGGAAATATTGTATATTAAAGAAGAATAGTAGACTGATACCGTTAATTCATATATCCGGACCCATAGAATGGCGGCTGCCCCAGTGACCCAGGTCACATGGCAAATCTAAACTCTATGACAGCCTATTATGGGAAACACCTGTGAAGGAATCCTAACATACACCAATGATAATTCTCCAACTCAGCTTCAGTTAGCTTACCTTCCCCTGGAAAATGGGACCTGCTAGCTCTAGAAGGAAATCTTCAGCTTACTAGTCAACCATTCTCTTTCTGTTTCCGCTTCCACTACTCTATAAAACTTACTTTTGCCCCGAATTCCTCAGGAACTCAGCTCCTCTGCCTGTGGGGCTCTGTATTGCTCCCATCCATAGATTGTTTTCCCTTAAATGGAGGATGTCAAACTCACTCTTAATTGTAGTATTTTTGTCTTTTGATAGTTTGGGGGATGAAGTGATGTTCAAAGACAGCTGGTGAAGATTTCAGGGACAGTTGATGCTGGTGAAGATAACTACAGAACCCCTTTGACTATTCTCCAGCACCTCTGGTAAGTTTCTCTTGAATTGAGTTCCGCTTATTTTGCATTCTGAGCTCTTCGAGTTTGTCCTTCCTCATCCTTCTGGGTGGAAAACTGGGGTGTGAGAAATCCCACATGTTCACAGGGTGTACATTAGTGTGGGAGAGACTCCAGATTCTCATCTGACATTTACAGTTCTCAAGACCTGTGCATAGGCATACAGAAAAGGCAGGTCTGTTTGAATTACAGAGGACTGTTTCAAGGGAAAATGATGTCTACCCTTCAAGCTAACAAAGCAAGCTGGCAGCCTTTAGGAGACTCATAAAGCCTGGAGGTAAGTCCATAGTATAAACCACTGCAAAACATGTGGAAATAAGACAAAAAGTCCAAACTTATTTGCCCAATGGAACATCAGAATCTAACAATGGACAAGTCAGACTATTCAAGACCACTATTAGGGTATCTGCCACTATAAATAAACATTCCCATGGGAAAAGTAAGAGATATATTGCTAATGAGAATCTGGGAAGCCACATCTCACAAAATTGGTAGGCATGGATTTTGTGTTTAAAAGCTGTTAGAACTCTTGTGCTTAAAAGTTGCTAGAACTCTTGCTACCTAATTGTAAGACTCCCATGCTAAAATAAATTGGTCATGGAATGGGGTAAATGGATGCTAGATCACCTACCAACCTCAAGAAAACTTCTGTGTAATAAGATACACAATAGAACATCATAAAATCTCCAACCCAGTGGTATATCCCTATTAGGTATTAATTTGACTCTGAGAAATCCAAGACTTAGCTAAAGAAACATAGTCTTCAATTTTCAAAGAAACAAGCATGGTACAGTCTTCCCTGTTCTACCCTCCAAAGGGTCCATCATCAAAACCTTGACACAGAAATTGTCTTATTTGTCATCAACCAGAATACTCTCTGTGTGTGTGTGTGTATGTATATATATATATATATATATAAGCTTGTCCTTGAAAGTTTATGGGTTGGTGGGAATCCCTGGGTTTCTGTGGTAAACTGCTACCAGTTATTCCCTTAAGCAACCAAGATGAAAATAAAACTAAAGTTAATAGAAAACCTTGTCAAATTTTGGTAGATACGAGAGCTACCCTCTATTCTTTAGGCACCAGCCACTCCAGAGCCTATCAATGGCATCCTGGGAAAATTGGCAGAAGCCTGTGCAGGGTGAGAATTCTTACCAGAGTCAGCTCTTCTGAGCTTCTGGAGAACCTAGAAAAGGTGACTTTTCACACCGTCTCTTCCTTTCCAGATTCGTACTCTCACGGATTCGGTTTGGGGTGCCCGTTGCTGCTTCTTCCTCTCCCAGAAACCGCAGTTTCCTTCGTGTTTGCCTCCCTTCTGTGTTCTGAGAGCTTGGCCTGGTTTTCTCCCGGCCCGGGGCACACAGGTTGTCGGGCTCATACATATGCAGGCAGCTCAGCATCAGGTCTGGAGCCCCCAAAACACGGCTGGACAGAAATGTGGGTTGTACTCCATTTGCAGGCAGGGTCTTACCAGCTGTGGCCAGTTCTGGGGGACTTGTCTGAGTCTGTCTTTTGCTACCTTTGGGAGTGGCTCTGGATCTTTGGAGGGTAGTGGAGATGCCTTTTTCCTCCACGTGTTTATTCAGTACCACCAGGTATATTTGTTATTTGTACCAGCTGAAACCTGTCAAAAGACTGGGAAGGTTTTTCTAAGTAGTTGTGTGGTCAGAAATTTGCCAGATCGGGGGCTGATACTCAGAACCTGATAAGAACAATTTTTTTTAAAGATAAGTTTTTGATGTGGACAAATTTTTAAAAGTATTTCTTGAGTTGTTACAATATTGCTTCTGTTTTATGCTTTGGATTTTTTGTTGTTGTTGTTTTGGCTGGGATCCATGTGGGATCTTAGCTCACTGACCAGGATTCAAACCCACATCCTTTGAATTAGAAGGCTAAGTCTTAACCACTGGACTGCCAGGGAAGCCCCTGATAAGAGCTTTTTGTTTTAAGTTTTCTCCGCTAAGCTAACTGAAACCATGGACTCAAAGGGAAAGAAAAGCATTCCAGAGACAAACAGCTGTAAAGCTAGAATACAAGAATCTATTGATTTCTGTTTTAATTGAAAATCTTGCCTCAGAATTAAAGAAGCAAAGTGAAGATAATGTAGTTAGATGGGTGGGATGCCCCCTCAGGAACAGTGCTCCATGCTTGTGAGGTACCACACTTCCCCAACCATGGGTTGTTTTCTCTTGAATAAAGGACATCAAGCACATGACTTAACTGTATTATTTTTGTCATTTGGCACAATAACAAAATGCAGTGTGTGATCCCAGATTGGGAATGGTAAGACATTTAAAGAATACTATCAGGATAGCTTACAGTGTTTAAAAATGGATTGTAGGTTAGAAAATATTGAATCAATGTTATTCTCTGACTTTGAAAATTTTACTGTAGTTATATAAGATCATTTGTTTGCCCTTAGGGCATACACAGTGAAATACACATACACAGGGGCATAGTTTCTGCAGCCTCCTCTCAAGTGATTCAGAAAAAAATACAAATATGTATTTACAGTATGTGTGCATATATGTAGATTTATATATAATTTAGCAAAAGCAAATTGTAAACAACCAATGTATATTTGTGGATGGCATATGAGGTAATTTGAGTTCTATTGCAACTTTGTGAATTTGAAAATTCACAGTTAAGAAATTTCACAGTTAAGAAAATTCACAGTTAAGAAAATCAATACCTTCTTAACCAAGGATACTACAGACCAAGTTAAGAAATAGATGACTGACTGATAAGAGATCTTTCAGTGTCTAAAGTAAGTTGGGGATTATTCTGTAAAACATTCAGCAACCTGTTTCCAAAGGGGAAATTTTAGTTGAAAAGTTTGTTAAGTGACATGAGTAAACTCCTTAGAAATAAAGTAAAAAATCTAGAAGTACGTGTATAAACAAATCATAAAAGAATCATTTGTGAGAAACATGTACATTAACACAAGGAGCTATTACTTAAACTGTATAGTTGGTAGAAGATTGCTTTCCAAAATGCATATGTCATATGCATGTATCTGTCCTTTACCTAGCAGCGTATAGATGTCCCTACAGTTTTTATGAAGGATAAACACACTTTTTTCCAAAATGTCTGCCGGTCAAACTGTGTGTCTGTCACTTGAAGACCAAAATGGATAAAATGAATGCACCCCATGAGGTATTACTCAATGTTTGAAGGAAGTGGTTTAGCGGTACAGCAAACAACATTGGTAAATATCCATAGCATGCTGCTTATTGAAAAAAAATATGACACGTAATGAGGTATATGATACAACAACATTTTGCAAATTAAAGACATACACATAAAACAGTGATGTCAATTTTGCAAAGTAAAATTTTAATTAAACACATTAAAGTAGTTACCTAGATAAAGGTAGAGTGGGAGACCAGTATGGAGAAACAGATTTAAAAATCCCTGTATATATGGTCCTGAATCTTATCTAGTTTAGACCAGGTCCTTATTTGTAGAAAGGCAATTTAGACTTTTCAAAATAATGATCTTGACTCCCAAGTTTCTTTATTTCTTCCCACTGGTTAATAACTAGTGGGTTTTTGAACAACAACAAAAAAAACAGTTTTATATTATCTTCCAGGTATTATCCTAAGTACTGTATGAGTACTGACTCAGTTAACCCTCATGGCAACTTGAGATAGGTCATCTCATTATCCCCATTGTGCAGATAAGGAAATCTAGTCACAGAGGGACTGAGTAAGTTGCTCAGTGCTCTGGCTTATTTGGTGGTGGAGCTCACATACAAGCTTGAGCTATCTGGCTACAGAGGTTGCATGCTGAACACTAGACCATCTGGTCTTCTTTAACATGTTTCTCATAATATATGACAAGCTGTTTCATAATGGCTGTGTTCCTCTCTGAAAACCAGGACTTAGTGTTCCTCTTAAGGAGTTATCTTTGCAGTTGAGACATGTGGTCAGAAAGTGATTTGGGAGTAGAGTTTTATAGAATATAGTTGCTACAGGCTTGAGGAAAACAGGAAATCAAGGTCAGTCTGACTAAAAAACCCTTATTGTTTCATAGTCTTTTGTTTTTAGAGAACCATTCTGTAAGCAGCTTCAATAACTTGTCTTCAGTTACCCTCAAGTTTCTAGGATGTGATGCATCAGGGTTCAGTTCAGTTCAGTTTAGTCACTCAGTCGTGTCCGACTCTTTGCGACCCCATGGACCGCAGCACGCCAGGCTTCCCTGTCCATCACCAACTCCTGGAGTCCATCCAAACTCATATCCATTGAAGTTGGTGATGCCATCCATCCATCTCATCCTCAGTTGTCCCCTTCTCCTCCTGCCCTCAATCTTTCCCAGCATCAGAGTCTTTTCAAATGAGTCAGCTCTTCACATCAGATGGCCAAAGTATTGGCATTTCAGCTTCAGCATTAGTCCTTCCAATGAACACCTATGACAGATTTCTTTCAGGATGGACTGGTTGGATCTCCTTGCAGTCCAAGGGACTCTCAAGAGTCTTCTCCAACACCACAGTTCAAAACCATCAATTCTTCTGTGCTCAGCTTTCTTTATAGTGCAACTCTCACATCCATACATGACCACTGGAAAAACCATAGCCTTGACCAGATGGACCTTTGTTGGCAAAGTAATGTCTCTGCTTTGTAATATGCTGTCTAGGTTGGTCATAACTTTCCTTCCAAGGAACAAGCATCTTTTAATTTCATGGCTACAGTCACTATCTGCACTGATTCTGGAACCCACAAAATAAAGCGTTTCCACTGTTTCCCCATCTATTTTCCATGAAGTGATGGGACCAGATGCCATTATCTTAGTTTTCTGAATGTTGAGTTTTAAGCCAACTTTTTCGCTCTTCTCTTTCACTTTCATCAAGAGGTTCTTTAGTCTTTCTTCACTTTCTGCCATAGGGTGGTGTCATCTGCATATCTGAGGCTATTGATATTTCTCCCAGCAATCTTTTTTTTTTTTTGCTCCCAGCAATCTTGATTCCAGCTTGTGCTTCCTCCAGCCCAGCGTTTCTCATGATGTACTCTGCATATAAGTTAAATAAGCAGGGTGACAACATACAGCCTTGACGTACTCCTTTCCCAATTTAGAACCAGTCTTTTGTTTCATGTCCAGTTGTAACTGTTGCTTCCTGACCTGCATACAGATTTCTCAGGAGGCAGGTCAGGTGGTCTGCTATTCCCATCTCTTTAAGAGTTTTCCACAGTTTGTTGTGATCCACACAGTCAAAGGCTTTGGCATAGTCAATAAAGCAGAAGTAGATGTTTTTCTGGAACTATCTTGCATTTTCAATGATACAACAGATGTTGGCAATTAGATTTCAAGTTTCTCTGCCTTTTCTAAATCCAGTTTGAACATCTGGAAGTTCACAGTTCAGATACTGTTGAAGCCTGTCTTGGAGAATTTTGAGCATCACTTCGCAAGTGTGTGAGATGAGTGCAATTGTGTGGTAGTTTGAGCATTCTTTGGCATTGCCTTTCTTAGGGATTGGAATGAAAACTGACCTTTTTGAGTCCTGTGGCCACTGCTGAGTTTTCCAAATTTGCTGGCATATTGAGTGTAGCATTTTCACAGCATCATCTTTTGGGATTTGAAATAGCTCAACTGGAATTCCAACACTTCCACTTGCTTTGTTCATGGTGATGCCTCCTAAGGCCCACATGACTTCGCATTCCAGGATGTCTGGCTCTAGGTGAGTGATCACACCATCATGATTATCTGGGTCTTGAAGATCTTTTTTGGTCTCTTTCATCTGTATATTCACTTCCATAACAATAAAAATAAATTGGACCCTTATTATTCATAGAAATTTACTTTGGGTTCATTTTTCTTCTCTGCTCCCCATCCCCCAACTCATTAAATCTCATCCAGGCTCATTGGCTTATATATGGGTCTGTTTTATGATTTGGATGATGGTAAGTGTGTTTAGAGTAAGCATGTTTAGATTAGGCACTTCTATCCTTATGTGCAATCAATAAATATTCAAGTTACAAAAATTAGAGACTCATTATGTATAATATACAATAAAGTGTTACATTCTTAAAATTTTAACTTGGAAGTTCTTAAAAGAAAGTTTCTGTTTTCTCTGTATGTCCCAATGAAGTATAGATAATAACTCACAATACAACTTTTCAAAGGTGACTATATTTAAGAATTTGAAGAGACTCTGAAATCATGAGCCCATATCTCTGCCTTCAAGCCAGCAATGCTTAAAACAACCAAGAGAGCTATTCACTATTGCATTAATTAATCTTCTTGTCTGTATGTTTTGTTATCCTGAAAGGTGGCTTCCTGGTCATAAATTAAAGGTCCATTCAATTTTATCAGTAGTTTCTCAGAGTTTTAATAACACTGATTGGTTTAAATATGTTTCTTCAACTTTAATTATAAATTATTTGACTAACTTATATGTGTGATGGGGGAAAAATATTGAAAGTCCCATATACAAATTCTCCCTCAGCAACAACCTGTATAACAATCAAATTTACATCTTCAGTATGATAACACTTATAATACCACAGTTTATAGATAATTGCTTTAACTATGAAAGTGGTATTTGGCAGCATTTTGGAGATTTTTTTCTCTATCAACAAATTTTAAGTAAAGAAGGAATAATATTTATGTACCATACCTAGCAACACGGACAATGTTTCTTAAATGAGAAAGATAAAATGTTTTTATTTTGCTCCTAGAATTCGTTTGATGTTAGAAATGTCATATTTGCAAGAAATAACTGAAGACGGTTCTGATCCATATTAACTAAAGTCTTCCTCTTGCTTAAAGCAATGATTTTAACTAATTTTATCCATTTAATTGTGCATGCTTTCCCTATGCCTGCATTTTCTGTTTTGTAACATTTTGAAAATAAAGCATACCTGGTATCTTTATCCCAAGAATCAAATTTGAACAAGACAAAAAAAAAAAAACCTTGTGAAATTCATATAATGTAAAAAATTAAAAACTGACATTAAGTGTCCTTTAAATTAATAACCCTAAAATCTTTTTTAATCATACTTATTAAAATTCAAAATTGTTTCCTACTTCAGAGTTATTGGTCTATATAGATGTCAGGCTGGAAGAATCAAGCAAGCTCCCATGTCTGTCTTTCTCTGTGTATGAGGTGCTGTGTATATTTGTTTGGTCATTAACAGCTCTTCTACTGCTCAATATAATAATGAGTCTTTGTAAAGCTGACTTTGACGTGAAGGGTCACTATGATCTGTTGCCCAAAGAAAAAATTTCTCATTATTCACATTCATTAAGCCTGTAGACTGTATTTCTACCATCAATATTTATAAATATCTTAGGTAAAATGTTAAAAATATTTTCACTGCAAATATGAGAAAAACTTGGGATGGTTTGAGAACCTTGTGACTTGGGCTTCAGGTTAGTGGACAAATCTATAGAGTTTTTTGTGATTTCATGATTCCTGTAAAGACAGAAATTGGTAACAGGTTGAAAATTAAACTTTTGATTGGCAGAGAATGTTACTTGCCTACCACGTATTTATTATCCTCGTTTTAGATATGTATGTGTGTTTGTGCATGCACACGTGTGCACCTAGTGGTCCAAAAACAGAAATTCTTTATTTATAATCCAACTTTTTGAGTTTTGTTTCCTCTGTACCTCAGTATCTTCTCATCCTTTGAGCTTCATTTATAAAATGTAATTAACGGTTGGTTACGTACTGTCTCTTGACAAGGTTTTTGGAAGAGACAAATATGCCAATGTGATGCGGAAACTTTTAAAATAAGTTAATTTAAAAACTTTCATGTGTAACAACATTAACTGTTGAAATAGTTTATATTGTAATATGTTTTTAAATAGAATAAGAAAGTACACTCATAGTCTAAGCTAGTTGAAACTAATTTGAATGACAGTAAGTCACTTTGAAATGGGTTTATACTTTGGCTCAGTTTAATCGTGACACTGCACAAATCTAGAAGCATAAACCACTTTTAACTTGTTTCAAAGTATAAAAAACCTCGAATAGCCAAAGTAATCTTGAAAAAGAAGAATGGAACTGGAGGAATCAACCTGCCTGACTTCAGACTCTACTACAAAGCCACAGTCATCAAGACAGTGTGGTACTGGCACAAAGACAGAACTATAGATCAATGGAACAGAATAGAAAGCCCAGAGATAAATCCACGAACCTATGGACACCTTATCTTTGACAAAGGAGGCAAGGATATACAATGGAAAAAAGACAACCTCTTTAACAAGTGGTGCTGGGAAAACTGGTCAACCACTTGCAAAAGAATGAAACTAGAACACTTTCTAACACCATACACAAAAATAAACTCAAAATGGATTAAAGATCTAAATGTAAGACCAGAAACTATAAAACTCCTAGAGGAGAACATAGGCAAAACACTCTCCGACATAAATCACAGCAAGATCCTCTATGACCCACCTCCCAGAATATTGGAAATAAAAGCAAAACTAAACAAATGGGATCTAATGAAACTTAAAAGCTTTTGCACTACAAAAGAAACTATAAGTAAGGTGAAAAGACAGCCGTCAGATTGGGAGAAAATAATAGCAAATGAAGAAACAGACAAAGGATTAATCTCAAAAATATACAAGCAACTCCTGCAGCTCAATTCCAGAAAAATAAATGACCCAATCAAAAAATGGGCCAGAGAACTAAACAGACATTTCTCCAAAGAAGACATACAGATGGCTAACAAACACATGAAAAGGTGCTCAACATCACTCATTATTAGAGAAATGCAAATCAAAACCACAATGAGGTACCATTACTCGCCAGTCAGGATGGCTGCTATCCAAAAGTCTACAAGCAATAAATGCTGGAGAGGCTGTGGAGAAAAGGGAACCCTCTTACACTGTTGGTGGGAATGCAAACTAGTACAGCCACTATGGAAAACAGTGTGGAGATTCCTTAAAAAACTGGAAGTAGAACTGCCATATGACCCAGCAATACCACTTCTGGGCATACACACTGAGGAAACCAGATCTGAAAGAGACACGTGCACCCCAATGTTCATCGCAGCACTGTTTATAATAGCCAGGACATGGAAGCAACCTAGATGCCCATCAGCAGATGAATGGATAAGGAAGCTGTGGTACATATACACCATGGAATTTTACTCAGCCGTCAAAAAGAATTCATTTGAACCAGTCCTAATGAGATGGATGAAACTGGAGCCCCTTATACAGAGTGAAGTAAGCCAGAAAGATAAAGAACATTACAGCATACTAACACATATATATGGAATTTAGAAAGATGGTAACGATAACCCTATATGCAAAACAGAAAAAGAGACACAGAAATACAGAACAGACTTTTGAACTCTGTGGGAGAAGGTGAGGGTGGGATGTTTCAAAAGAACACCATGTATACTATCTATGGTGAAACAGATCACCAGCCCAGGTGGGATGCATGAGACAAGTGCTTGGGCCTGGTGCACTGGGAAGACCCAGAGGAATCGGGTGGAGAGGGAGATGGGAGGGGGGATCGGGATGGGGAATAAGTGTAAATCTATGGCTGATTCATATCAATGTATGACAAAACCCACTGAAATGTTGTGAAGTAATTAGCCTCCAACTAATAAAAAAAATTTAAAAAAAAAAAAAAAGTATAGGAAACTGGGTTGTCTCCTTACAGGTATCTGCTTTTTTGCAGAGTGGATTGACCACTGGACTAGAGTAACATCTAAATACGGGTATGAAAATTAGGTTTCACAGTGAGGAAGTTAGAGGTGGTAGAGAGCCACAATAGTTTTATGGGACACATGTTTGTTAGCTAAGAACTCTAGGCACCTATAATTTAATCTGTGACAAGCCAGCAGTCTCAAGTTTGGAAGCTACAGGGTTTATATGACTTTTGTGGAGTGGATATAAAGGAGATTATTTATCTACTTGTGGTTGATATGGGAGGTTCTCCATACCCTGTAATTCTTTTCTTAAACAAGTCCCATATTAGTGCACAAAATAACAAGAAGTATATTCATAAAGATATGCTTTTCCTTCCAGCAAATAATAGTACTGATAATGACAATAGCTAATGTGTTTTACGTACTTTTATTTTTTTAAAAGATCGTCAAGCATGATATTACATAATTCAATCAATCTATGAGTTAGGTACTGTTATCATTGCTATTTTGAAGATGAGAAAAGTGGGTATTAAATAAGTTAAATAATTTACTCAAGCTCACAGAGCAACTGTGTTTCCAGAATTGAAACATGTCTTCTGACTCAGCTATCCATATTCTTAAAAATTATATTCTTACCACCACATATAGACAGGTGGCTACAATATATAGGCATACCTTGGAAGTACTGTGGATTGGGCATGGCACTGCAATAAATCTAATATTTTAATACATTTAATGTTGCTATAAAATAAGTAACACTAATTTTTCAGTTTCTTATTGCCTATAAAAGTTATGAGTACATAATATTGTAGTCTATTAAGTATGAAATAGCATTATGCCTACAAAATGTACAAACCTTAATTTAAAAATGTTTTATTGCTAAAAATTGCTAATCATCATTTGAGCCGTCAGTGAGTCAGAATCTTTTTGTTGGAGAAGGGTCTTGCCTCAGTATTGATGGCTGTGGCCTGATCAGGGTGGTAGTTGCTGAAGGTTGGGGAGACTATGGCAATTTCTTAAAATAAGACAACAATAAGTCTCCTATACATCAATCAATTGTTCCTTTCGAGAACAATTTCTCTGTAATGTGCAGTTCTGTTTGATAGCATTTTGCCCTCAGAACTTCTTTCAGAATTGAAGTCAGTTCTTTCAAAATCTGCTGCTGTTTTATCACCTAAGTTTATGTAGTATTCGAGATCTTTTGTTGTCATTTCAATAGTCTTTATAGCGTCTTCACCAGGAGTAGATTCTATCTCAAGAAACTGCTTTCTTTGCTCATCCGTAAGAAGCAACTCCTCATCCATTAAGGTTTTATCGTGAGATTGCCGTGATTCAGTCACATCTTCAAGCTCCACTTCTATTTGTCTTGCTGCTTCTACCACATCTGTAATGACTTCCTTCACTGAAGTAAGTGTTAAACTCCTGAAAGTCATTCACGAGAACTGGAATCAACTTTTTCCAAACTTCTGTTTATGTTGCTATTTTGACATCTTACCTTGCATCACCAATGATCTTCATGGCATCTGGAATGGTGAAGCCTTCTCAGAAGGTTTTCAATTGACTTTGGCCAGATCCATCAGAGGAGTCATGATCTATGGCAGCTATAGCCTTATGAAATGTATTTCTTAAGTCATGAGACTTCAAAGTCAAAATTACTACTTGATCCATGGGCTGCAGAATGGATGTTGTGTGCAGGCATGAAAATAACATGAATCTTATCGTATAGCTCCATCAGAGCTCTTGAGTGACCAGGTGCATTTTCAATGAACAGTAATCTTTTGAAATACTTCTTTTTTGAGTTGTAGATCTCAATAGTAGACTTAAAATACTTAGTAAATCATGTTGTAAACAGATGTGCTGTGATCCAGGCTTTGTTGTTTCATTTTTAGACCAGAGGCAGAATACATTTACTAGCATCCTTAGGAACCCCAGAAATTTTGGCTTCAGCTTTAAGTCACCAGTTACATTAGCCCGTAACAAAACAGTTAGTCTGTCCTTTGAAACTGTGAAGCCAGGCATTGGCTTCTCTCTCACCATGAAAGTCCTGGATGGCATCTTCTTCAAACAGAGGGTTATTTTATCTACATTGAAAATCTTTTTTTTTTTTTTTTTTTTTTTTAGTGTAGCCACTATTATTCATTATTTTAGCTTGATCTTCTGAATAACTTGCTGCAATTTTCACACCAATTCATACTGTTTCACCTTGCACTTTGGTGTTCTGGTGTTGGCATTTTTCTTCAAACCTCATAAGTCAGTCTATGCCAGCTTCTAACTTTTCTTCTGCAGGTTTTTTCCTAACCTCTCTGTGCCTTCCTATAGTTGAAAGGAGTTAGGGCCTTGCTGTGGACTATGCTTTGGCTTACAGAGATGTTGTGTCTGGTTTGATATTCTATTCAGACAACTGAAACTTTCCCCATATCAGCAATAAGGTGTTTCAATTATTTTTTTTAATCATTTGTTTGTTCACTGGAGTAACACTTTAAATTTTCTTAAGAACTTTACTTTTGCATTCACAGCTTGACCAACCGTTTGTCACAAGAAGCCTAGACTTTGGTCTATCTTGGCTTTTGACATGCCTTTCTTACAAAACTTAATCTTTCCCAGCTTTTGATTTAAAGTGAGATGTGTGATTCCTCCTTTCACTTGAAATCTTAGAGGTCGCTGTATGGTTGGTTACTAGCCTACTTTTGATAATGTGTCTCAGGGAATACAGAGGCCCATGCAGAAAGAGAGAGAGGAATGACTGGTTGGTTGGTGGAGCAGTCAGAATACACACATTTATTAATTAAGTTTGTTGTCTTATAAGAACATGGTTCATGGCGCCCCCAACAGTTACAGTAGTGGCATCAAATATTACTTATCACAGACCACTATATGAAATAAAATAATAATGAAAAGGTTTGAAATATTGCAAGGGTTACCAAAATGTGGCAGAGACAGGAAGTAAGCAAATGCTGTTGGAAAAATAACATCAATAGATTTGCTTGAGCAGAGTGCCACAAACATTAAATTTGTTTTAAAAATGCAGTGTCTGGAAAAAAGCAATAAGGTGAAGTACAATAAAATGAGTTATGCCTTATTAAGTTGAATTATTTTTTAAATCTTTGCTTTGTTTCAAAAAGAATTAGAAACTGTGAGTTCATATTACTAATTTTCTTGATGAACTGAGTATAAGAAACCAATATACATTATATTCATGCATATGCTTGATCCATTTTTCCAGGAAATGTAAGTTGTATGATTTATTTTCAGTTGAATGTGCTTTTATATATCAGATGGTTACTAACTGGAAGTTAAAATTTTATCATTTTAAAAGGCTGTCAGTCATTTGACTAATTAACACAGACTATCAATATTATTTATTACACTGTTATTTATTATACATTAGGTCAGTAAGGTATTATAAAACTTTATGTTCAGAGACAAAGAGTGGTTGAACTAAACTAGTCAGCTTCCAATATTTTCTTTAAAATTGGAAAAGAATGATCAATGATTTTTTTCTATTTCCTACTGAAATTTTAAAAGCCTTCATTTGAAAATTAAAGCTAATTTACTACATTCATTAAAGCCTCACTTACCTAAAGTGATTTTTACTTGATTATGAATATTATGATTAAATGAGTCATAGTATGCAAATACCACTTAAGTTCATTTACATATGTTACTTAAATCACAAGTTTTTGTAAGCACAGTAAAGTTACACAAAGTATAAAACTTCTACTCACTAAAGAGTAGGACTCACCATTCTGCAAACTACATGGATATAAGTAATTTTAAACAGTCTATTTGTCCTACTTTAAAATATGAAAATGCTATTAAAATCTATGACAATTCTCATCTCAAAAATGTAAGCATGGCATGTAAAAGATATGTGTGTGTAGAATGGAACATATACATATATATTTGTGTAGTGTGAAGGATCATCTGTAACATGAAAACATTAGTATCTTTAATAATAACTAAACTAGTGAGATAAAAGTAATAGTAATAACTGCCAAAGGGGTCATGAGTTCATACTCAGAGTGGGGTTGGGAGGAAGACCATTCTAGGTTTTACTTGCTGGTCAAAGTATTAATTTAGCATGGGACACTTTAAGAGGAGAAAATCAAATGAAAGTTTATAACACGCATACATGAGAGAGACCCAGGAGAACTGAATACTTGCCAAAATGGCCCAGATCCTCACCTTGAATATCATCTTGAGCTAAAGACAAAAGAGGATGCTGGGGACAGTGGTTTAGGACTTCAAAGAGGAAATAGGCAATCCACATAGAGACGGAAAAGGAAGTATCTGGTGAAGGGAAGTTTGCTGAGCCAGGTGGGGCAATGAACTCAGAGAGGCCTCACAGCACACAGACTGCTCGGGGTTCCCTGTTGTCACACCTAGTTCATACTGTCCTTGTCTGTAGTGACAACCCCCTCCCTGGAATCGGGGCTCCATCTGCATTGTTTCTGGAGAAGGAAATGGCAGCCCACTCCAGTACTCTTGCCTAGAGAATCCTGTGCACAGAGGAGCTTGGTGGGCTACACCAGTCCATGGGGTCGCACAGAGTCAGACATGACTGAAGCGACTCAGCATGCATGCATGCATTGGAGAAGGAAATGGCAGCCCACTCCAGTGTTCTTGCCCGGAGAACCCCAGGGACGGGGGAGCCTGGTGGGCTGCCGTCTATGGGGTCGCACAGAGTCGGACACGACTGAAGCGACTTAGCAGCAGCGGCAGCTACATTCTTTCAGACATTTAAGGGGAAGGCCAAAGTTTCTTCCTGAGTCTCTTGGGGCCTTGGTTGTTTCCGATTGAAATAATTCTCATACCAACGAGATATTTTTGGGTGTTAAATTTTGCTCCCCTACAGGGGTTATGTACATATGATGTAAAATGATACTAAGAATTGCAATTGTTCTTTATACTATATAAAGGGCTTCCCAGGTGGCACTAGTGGTAAAGAACCTGCCTACCAATGCAAGGGGCGTAAGAGACACAGGTTCGATCCCTGGGCCAGGAAGATCCCCTGGGGAAGAGCATGGCAACCCACCCAGTGTTCTTGCCTGGAGAATCCCCATGGACAGAGGAGCCTGGCAGGCTACAGTCCATAGGTTGGCAAAGAGTCGAACACAACTGAAGCGACTCAGCACGCCTGCACACATACTACATAAGAAGTTTGGTGGTAAGCACCCTGCATGAACTACATCACTCTATCGTCACAAAATGTCTTTGAGTCTGATACTGTTATACTCCCCCATAACGTCAGATTTTGATAATAAGTGGCTTTTGCAGAATTATATGAGTAGGAAGGGACTAAACAGGAGTCTGAAGTGCATGCTCATAACCTCTGTTCATTTGCTTCGACCACAGGGACTAGGTACTGGAAAATTCAGGAATAGGGTGCTTCTGAATGTCTGTTATTAAGGTCATTTGTGTGAGAACTCAAGTGTATATTTATTTTTATACCAAATTAGGGACCATGAGGATTCTGATATGTAAGTGTACTTGTAAAAATGCAAAAATGAGTCTTTATAGTATCAAAGTCAAAGTGTTAGCTGCTCAATTATGTCTGACTCTTTGCAATCCCATGGATTATAACCCACCAGGCTCCTCTGTCCTTGGGATTTCCCAGGCAAAAATACTGGAGTGGGTTGCCATTTGCTCCGCCAAGGGATAATCCTGACCCAGGGATCAACCTGGGTCTCCCACATTGCAGGCAGATTCTTTACTGCCTGAGCCAACAGGGTGTAGTATATCCCTTTTTAATTTGGTATCTTTTGTTCAATAGAATATTATTAATGATGCATGTTACCAAATGGGACATTAAATATCTGTTTAATTTTATTAATGATATAATCACAACAAAATTGTCATATCTGGCTTTAACTCTTTCTGATGCTTACCAGTTGTATTCCAATCATGAAAAATAAAATCACTTTGTGAATGTCCAGATTTACAAAACATTTAAGTTATGAAATCCCAGAATATTTCTTATTTTCCATCATGTGCCTATTGCTTAAACTTATGTAAACCAGATTTCTGAAGAAGCCACAAATGATGAGCTGAAAAAAAAAAGCCAAAATGTCTGTCAGATATACAAGCCCATGCCTCTATATTATTAGTGAAAGAGGAGGTGGCACTCTGTTTTCCAGAGGACCCAACCCTGCCCCATCACAGGACTCTCAGCTCTTTAGATGAGTGTCCTTATAAAAGAGAACCAGCACTTAATGTATTAAAGTGCATTTGATGTGTTGATCTCTTATCAGACTTATTTCAGAGAACAAGGAAATTGAAAGTTTTGACATGGTGCTGTTTAAAAATAGTTTGCAGTTGCTTTTTAAGCCATTCCCGCCACCTATACCTTCCTCCTGTCTATAACAGACTTCTGCTTGAAATAGAAAAACTACATTTGAGAGTGTCATTTTATAGGTTCAGTCCAGACCTTTATAGATTTCTTTGGCCAATCTTATTTTTTCACAAATGACAAAATAAAATAAATATGTTATTTTTACATTCTTCAAAAAAATACAAAAATTCTTGAACTCCAACAGTGACTTAATAAATGCTAAATATGTCCTTCAAAAGCAAAGTGAATCTCCATTGAGCTCAATGTTACAGAAAGCAGTTAATTACATTTTTAATACAAAAAAAAAATTAAGATTTTGAGAAAACTTTACCCTGAATATTCAGGGGTCCTTGTTGGGATTGAGAACAATGGCAAAAATAATGACTATCTATTAATTCATTAAATAATAATGCATTCTTTAAATACAAAAGAAGGAAAAATCATCAGATACTTACTACCATTCTCTCAGAAGGCTTTTGAAAGGCTGAACGTGGAAATAAATGCAAACCTGAATGAAAAAAAAAAAAAGAAAAGTTACTTAATACCTTGCTAGATATTGTGAAAAACTATTTGCATAAATTATTTCTTTCAAATAATACAAAATACCTGTAGGTAGATATTAATGTTCTAATTTAACATATATTAAAATATAGATTATAAAGGGTTAAGAAACTTAATTCACTCTTAAATAGGTATTCCTGAGCACCTCTGTTTATTTGTTCACTTCATCAGAGAACAAAACAGCAAAAATTCCTTTGTAGAAATTACATTCTAGTTCATAACACTATGTTAGTAACACACATGCACCCACAGATGGCTAAATTTATTTAAAATATTCAAAATACCCAGTTAAATTTTAATTTCAGATAAATAGCAAATAAATTTTAGTATAAATACATCCAAAATATTGTGTAGTTAAAGAATATACAATATATTGTTTTAAATGTATGTTCCATATATTACATATTAAAATGCATCTAAATATGAATTTTGATAAACAACAAATAATGTTATGATTATATCCCAGGCAGTATTTGGACATACTTATATCTCAAAATAAAATTTAACATGAATCCTCCTTTTTATCTGGTAACATTAACACTCACACATACACACACACACACACGCACACACAAACTGTATTGGAACATGGCAAATGCAATGGAGAAAAATATATTCAGTAATCAGAATAGGAAATATCAGGGAGAAGGGATTATAATTTTAGGTAAGTTAGTTATGGAAGACTTCACTGGAAAGGTAGTATTTGAGCAAATATCTGAAGGGAATGACAGAAAAAGCCAAGGTAGATCTAGATAAAGAACTTGCTAGCTCAGCTGGTAAAGAATCCACCTGCAATGCAGGAGACCCCGGTTCAATTCCTGGGTCAGGAAGATCCCCTGGAGAAGGGATAGGCTACCCACTCCAGTATTCTTAGGCTTCCCTGGTGGCTCAGCTGGTAAAGAGTCAACCTGCAATGCAGGAGACCTGGATTCGATCCCCAGGTTGGGAAGATCCCCTGGTGAAGGGAATGGCAACTCACTCCATTACTCTGGCCTGGAGAATTCTGTGGACAGAGGAGCCTGGTGGGCTACAGTCCATGGGGTCACAAAGAGTCAGACATGACTGAGCGACTTTCACACACACACCTTAAAGCACAGATGGGTTTATAATGCAGTATACTTTATTACTACAATTTACTCTCTCCATTTCAAGGACCTTCTAATTAAAAGGAGCAAACCTCTTCATGAAAAATTTAGGCCTCTTACTAAAATGTGCTGTGTACCAGTACTGTAAATAGGTTATATAAGGGAAAAGTGAAATTTACATTTATCTGGTAACATGGTAGGAAGACTTTGGAAATCCAGCATGAAAAACTTAACACCTAAGATTGTTAAGTTTTTTGTTGCTGTTGTATGTTATTTTTGTTGTTCAGTTGCCCAGTCGTGTCCGACTCTTTGTGACTCCATGGACAGCAGCATACCAGCCATGCCATATATATGTGTAATATAATATATATATAATTTTTTTATTTTTTATTGAGGTGTAGTTGACTTACAATACTAATTTCATTTGTATAAAATAGCGATTCAAAGTTTTTATAGTTTTTACTCCGTTTAAATATTTTTTAATAAAATATTGTTTGCTCTGTGTTATACAATATATCCCTGTAATGAATTTATTTTGTATACAGTTGTTTGTGTCTCTTAATTCCCTACCCCTATCCTGCTTCTCTCCACTTTTCTCCCCCAACTGGTAACCACTAGTCTGTTCTCTATATCTGCAAATTTGTTTCTTTTTTTGTTATATTCACCAGTTTATTTTATATTTTAGATTCCACATACCAGTGATAACATTCAATATTCATCTTCCTTGGTCTGACTTCTTTCACAAAGCATAATATCCTCCAGGTCCATCCATGTTGTTGCAAATGGCAAACTTTCATTCTTTTTTATGAATGAGTACTATTTCATTGTATAAATACACACACACACACACACACACACCACCTCCTTTATCCATTCATCTGTTGATGGACATTTAGGCTGCTTCTGTATCTTGCTTATTGTAAATAACACTGTTATGAATATTGCAATGCATGTATCTTTTTGAATTGGTGTTTTTGATTCCTTTGGGTATATATTCTGAGAGGAATCGCTGGACTATATGTTAGTTATAATTTTAGCTTTGTGAGGAACCTCCCTATTACTTTCCCCAGTGGTTGCACTAATTTACATTCCCACCAACAGTATACAAAGATACTTTGTACTCCATATCCTTGCCAATGTTTGTTATTTGTAGACTTTTTAATGATGGGAATTCTAACAGCTGTGAGGTGATAACTCATTGTGGTTTTGGTTTACATTTTTCTGATGATTAGTGATATGAACTTTTTTTATGTTCCTGTTGGCTGTCTGTCTTCTTGGAAAAATGTCTGTTCAGGTCTTTTGCCTATTTTTTGTTGTTGTTGTTTTTCTTTATGTTGAATTGGGTTCACACCTAAGATTTTAGTGAAGTATTCTTGGGGGGTCTTCCATGTCCTCCATAGTTCACAGTCAAGTAGAGAGCAAGAACAAACAGTGAAGAGGCATAGGCAGCAAAAACTTAATCATAAAAGAATTCTACTATTTCTTCTAATAAGCCTGTTGAGCAGAAATGGAACCTGTAATGGCTTAAAAGAACTAACAGGATGACTTAAGTGACTTACTCCAAGCTTTAAGTGATTTACTGGAGAATTTAGCTGATTAGATCATTTAAAATGTAAAGTCTCAGTCTTAGTGATGTTAATGTATTGATATATCAATTTTCCGCTATAATTTTTCACATGGAATATTCCAAGCAAGAAAATTAGTCTACATATTACAGACATATATACCTTTGATAAATCATGTAAATGATATACAGCATTCTAAAAGTAACCTACTCTTTTCATGAATATACATAAAGAATAAATATTGAACTATTTAATGAAATCTTAGGACTCCCAGGTGGCGCTAGTGGTAAAGAATTTGCCTGCCAATGCAGTAGACACAAGAGATGCAGTTCAGTTTCTGGGTTGGGAATATCCCTTGGAATAGGAAATGGCAACTCATTACACTATTGTTGCCTGGAAAATTCCATGGACAGGGAAACCTGGCAGGCTACAGTCGATGGGGTAACAGAAGTCAGACAAAACTGAGCAACTGAACACACATACACACACACACACACACACACCACAGGGTATTTTAAACCTCATGTATACTATTTTAATATAATTGGACATTTCCAGGCCAAGAGAAACACTAATTTCTATATCTAAAACATTGACACCCATCTTAAGGGCACATATCATGGAAGTAGTTGTTCAAGGAAAAATTTAGATATGGCCATCTCTTCTGAGTACCAGACATGAGTCTCATGTATGTAGGTTTGATTAAAATCTTATCAAAGCAATATTGTCATCCTTAAACATTAAGATGAGGAAAGGAGTTCTTATAAGGGAGTAATGAAGTTTCTATCTCTTATTTAGTCGAAAATTTCAATGTTAATAAAAGAATGTTTTAAAGGGAAATATTGTTTGATACAAACATAAAGCCAGTGTTGAAATAAATCAATTAAAATAAATTAAAATTGTTTTAATACCTTCTAATTCTGAAAAATTTCAAATAACTCAGTGAATTCAGTAGCTTAATTCTTAGAACACAAATACATAGTAACATAGTTCAAGTGAGTAGGTAGGTGGATGTTTGTTAAATGATTTAAGTGGTTTGATTTAAAGTAGTCAATAAGCTAGTCAAAACTATGGGAGGTGGCTAAATATATACACACATCAAATGCATTGTTATTTTAGCATTGCATTTTTTCTAGGTACCTTAAGTGTGTGCATGTAGTATGGGACATGAACAAAAAGTATGTTCTTTCATTTTTTTCAAAAAATAATTTCTTTTCAAGTAAAAAGATAAATACGTGTCATGGAGGATGATCAAGGAAAGAATAAACCTAGGGTATATGTATTCTCTTTCAAATCATTAATATGGTCAGTTATTAGGAAAATTCTTTAAGTATTTAATGAGAATCTGTAACGGTTTTCCTGCAATTTCTATCATTTTTAATGACTATGGAAGGTGGGCCCAAGCATACACAATAGAGTTCAATGGTTCATTATGTATTCTTTCCACACATATTTGCTGAATGTTTCCTGCAGAGAAAGAAAAGTAAGACAGTAAAAGAAGAATTTGGAATTTCTTGAAAGTGCATAATTGAATAGATGCCTAAGTTTAAACAGATGCTAATATCAAACAGAGTATTTGCTCTTAAGCTATGAGAATCCATTAGTATGCCTCGTGTGTAGATAGTACCCCTGGAGCAAAGGAGAGAGAGAAAGCAATGAATTTATTGAAAAAAATTCTATATTTTTGGATTTAAACAAGTGCCTGGAATTACCCTTATTTGACAAGTTTGACACATCCACACTATGTGAATTGAGAGCTCTAGCAGTCTGGGTCTGTCTAATCAAGAAGTAGAAACCACACACTAGATTAAACAGGGGAAATTTAATATACAGATTCATTAATTATGATTTGATGTGATTGTCTATTGAAAGATAAATTCTGAATTAATGTCTTTGTTTACAAGTGATGTTTCTAGAGCAACATTCTACTGGAGTTATTATTTTTAAGAAGTATTATTTCAAGTGCCCCTGGCACTGCTTATCATGAGAAACAAGGTATCTTAGGTAGAGTGTTTGAAAAGGGTCAGAATAACTGAGATTCAAGTTCTTCTTTTGTTAGTGTTTCCTTAGGAGCTTCTGCAAGTCTCTAAATGTCTTATTCTCCTAAATTTTAAAATAAATTCATCTCCACCCCAGAGATGTGATAAAAAGCAAATGAAATAATGTAGGTAAAAGCACTTGAAAGCATTAAAATGTTAACAAAAGTGAAATTCTATTGACATCGTTAATCGAAGTGATCGCTTAAGTTCTCCACCAAAATAGGTAAATGCCTCAAATCCTTCTACCTGTCAAGTAACAATGAGAAGAGAGATACAAAAAATAACAATTTTCAAAGATTTCTTGCCTACGTATAGGGTAAGTGTTCTCCCAGAAGCATTGCACACCAATTTCATAGAATAGACACAGATACAATTCTGGTATTGGGGATAAGGAATTAATGTGCAAGGGGGAGGAGCTTGTGGGAGTAGGCCTCACTCTTAAACTGCCTGTCTGGCTCTGGTGTAGGGATGTGAACTTTTAACAAACTAATCAACGTTTTTATTCTCCTTTGTTAAAGGGGAAAGAGGAAAATAAATTAGGATTCCAGGGTGCATAAATTCCAGGTGCACATAACACTGTGAAATTAATTCATTATTTAGATCTAGCAGTGATCAACTTACTCCTGGACACATAAGGACTCATAACTCCAATGATTTGTCCCAATTGCTTCAGAACCTGTTAGAAGCAGACGACAGGTCATCCAAGTCACACACCTAGCCAGCCCTGAAAGTTGGACAGTCATTTCATTACAGCTGGTCCTGTTCTTCCTACTGGTTGGTTTTTCATATAGTGTTAAAATTTAATTTTATCAATTGCTCTTGTATATATCATCTAAAAGAAAATCTTATTTTCAGTTTTGTGGTGTTTTCAATTTATATATATATATATGTACATTAATCTGTATCTCTCCATGTTTTCATATTCAGAATTTAAACTTCTTTTGTCAATGCTATTATACTTACCTGTATTTTCATTACCTCAGGGTTTTGTTTTTAATTCATTGCAATTAACTTTCTTTATTATTACAAAACAGGGTAAATTTCTTATGTAAATTGTCAATATTAAAATTCAAGGAACATTTTTCTGAAATAATTACTGATTTACCTTTGAAATAACAGTCATGTTTTTTTTTTCATTTATTTTTATTAGTTGGAGGCTAATTACTTTACAATATTATAGTGGTTTTTGCCATACATTGACATGAATCAGAATCAGCCATGGATTTACATGTGTTCCCCATCCTGAACCCCCCTCCTACATCCCTCCCCATCTCCTCCCTCTGGGTCATGTTTTAAAACATTATTTTGAGAAGATTTACACAGAGATCTATGACACTGATTTTTGAGACTTCATCAGTATTTTTTTCAGATATTCTCCAGATTTTTAAAGTAAAATATACAGAATATTACAGGTAAGTATAAGATCTTTGAATCTACTTTCACTCCCTGCTATTCTTCCCTTTCTATTTCCCTCCATTCTTTCCTCAGAGTTAAACATTATTGCAGGAAGCACCACATTGCACCTAACATATTGGGGAAGTATCAAAGAGGAATATCCACAATTATCTGAAAAGTCATGATGGATTTTCATTGTACATTTCAACTGGAACCATGTACTATAACATATTAATGTAGATCCTTATATGAAAATACCACTGTCTTACAGTAAACCAGATCAAAGAAAAAAAAATAAAACTAAAACAAGGTTACTGTTCTCAAAAAATTATTTTGTTTCTGAAAATATTTTGAATATTTTAAGAGTGAGTTTTTTAATAGGTAGTGAATGAATTATTTTAAAAAGATTAGTCTTTGGATAATTCTGATACTAGAACATTCTTTTCATATATTAAACGAATATAAAATTATCATCTGCTTTCCTATCATCCCATGCATGCTGATACTATGCACAATTTTTTAATCTCTTGGCAACTCTAGTTTTCCTTGAACTTTGAAATGATAGAAACATTTAATTAAAAATAATTAGTCTTGACAACTGAGGTAGAAATACATATTTAATATATTTTTACCTGCATTTTATTATATTTTACCTGCACTCTTGCTCTGATTATCATTGATAATGGACTTTTGTTACTTATAATGACCTATGGATTTTGTTTTCTTAGTCAAATAGAAAGAAAAGCCAAAGAAAGAAAGAGAAAATTACTGCAAGAGAAATACTTTGTCAGAGGACAGAATCCAGAATGTATAAGAACTCATACAACTTATTAAGAAAGTAAACAACCCAATTTTAAAATTGCAAAATATTTGAACAGAAACTTACTGAGTAGGTGTACAGCAAGCCAATAACACATACAGAGATGCTCGACAATATCCCTCATTATCATCAGGGATATTAAAGTTAAAATCATAATAAAATTTCACTAAAACTCTTTAAAATGAATATAAATAGAAAAGCTTTTTTAAAGTATTAACAGTTTGTATAATATAATGAAACCCTCAGACTGCTAGTGTGACTACGGATGCTATAAACACTGAAAAATTGACCGAATTTTTAAAAGTTAAGCTTATATCCACCATACCATCCATTCTTCTCTTAGGTACACTTGTAGCAAAGAAAAGGAATACATTCCAGGGAATGACTCAAATACAACTGTTAGAAGCTTTATACACAGCAGCTCCAAATTAGAAATAACTAAACCAACCATAGCTGAATTCATAAGGACTTTGTGACATTTACCACAGTTGAATGATATTCTTTAGTGACAAAGGAACAAACTACTGATATAATATGGATGAATCTAAAAGTTATTATGCTGAGTGAAATAATCCAGACAAGAAGAATATATTAACTTGGGTTCCATTTATATAAACTTCTAGAAAATAAAATTAATCTATTGTGACAAAATGAGATCACTGCTTGTTTGAAGCCAGGAGGAGAGTAAATGATGGAATGCAAAGGGAAATGAGGAAACTTTAGGGATGATCAAGCTGTTCTTAATTCTGAAAAGAGATCTGTAGCTACATACAATTCTCAAAGTTCAATCCATTGTAAACTTCATAGGGTTGTAGTTTATTGTAAATAAATTACACAGCAATAGGAATGATCTACAGAAAAACATCTACTTCTGCTTCATTAACTAAGCTAAAGCCTTTGACTGTGTGGATCACAACAAACTTGAAAATTTTTCAAGAGATGGGAATATGAGACCCCCTGACCTGCCTCCTGAGAAATCTGCATGCAGGTCAAGAAGCAACTGTTGGAATTGGATATGGAACAACAGACTGGTTCCAAATTGGGAAAGGAGTACGTGAAGGCTGTATATTGTCACCCTGCTTATTTAACTTACATGCAGAGAACATCATGAGAAATGCTGAGTTCTATGAAGCAGAAGCTGGAATCAAGATTGCTGGGAGAAATATCAGTAGCCTCAGACATGCAGATGACACCACCGTTATGGCAGAAAGAGAAGAAGAACTAAGGAGCCTCTTGATGAAAATGAAAAAGAGTGAAAATGTTGGCTTAAAACTCAACATTCATAAAACTAAGATCATGGCATCCGGTACCATCCCTTCATGGCAAATAGATGGGGAAACAATGGAAACAGTGAGAGACTTTATTTTTTGGGCTCCAAAATCACTGCAGATGATGACTGCAGCCATGAAATTAAAAGACACTTACTTCTTGGGGGGGGGGGGGCGAACTATGACCGAACTAGAGAGCATATTAAAAAGCAGAGACGTTACTTTGCTGACACAGTTCCATCTAGTCAAACCTATGGTTTTTCCAGTAGTCACGTATGGATGTTAGAGTTGACCAGATAGAAGGCTGAGTGCCAAAGAACTGATGCTTTTGAACTGTGGTGTTGGAGAAGACTCATGAGGGTCCCTTGGACTGCAAGGAGACCCAACCAGTCCATCCTAAAGGAGATCAGTCCTGAATATTCATTGGAAGGACTGAAGCTGAGGCTAAAGCTCCAATATTTTGGCCACCTGATGCAAAGAACTGACTCCTTAGAAAAGACCTTGATGCTGGGAAAGATGGAAGGCTGGAGGAGAAGGGGACGACTGAGGATGAGATGATTGGATGGCTTCACTGACTCCATGGACATGAGTTTGAGTAAACTCTAAGATATGATGATGGACAGGGAAGCCTGGCATGCTGCAGTCCATGGGATTGCAAAAATTCGGATACGGCTGAGCAACTGAACTGAACAGACTGAAAAATGATCAAGAAACTCAACAAAAATGGAAACAGTACTTATATCTTTAAAGAGTGTAATGCTATTGTGATTTTTCTATTGTTAGCTTTTATAAATTCTGGTTTTCAAGCAATTTTCCCATTTCATTTAGAGTCTTCCCTGATAGCTCAGTTGGTAAAGAATCTGCTTGCAATGCAGGAGACCCTGGTTTGATTCCTGAGTCGGGAAGATCCCCTGGAGAAGGGATAGGCTACCCACTCCAGTGTCCTTGGGCTTCCCTTGTGGCTCAGTCGGTAAAGAATCCGCCTGCAATGCAGGAGACAGTTGTTAGCTTTTATAAATCCTGGTTTTCAAGAAATTTTCACATTTCATTATATTACCAAAGTCATTTACACCAAGTTGTAACTATTTTATTCTATCGTTGTTCTCATGAGCGTATGATTTAAAGTCCACTTTTTTCATTATTAATATTAAGAACTTGTGTTTTACATCTCTTTTGGATCAATATTTATAGGGGTTTAGCAATTGTATTATTTCTGAAGAATTGACATAAACTTTTGGGTGATTTGTGTCTATTGCGCTGTATATTGTGTGTATCTATTTTTAATTTACTGATTTCTATTGTTTGATTTCTGTTTTCTTCTACTTTCTTCTGACTGATTTCTTGGTCATTTCTAAACTTACTTTCAACTTAAATAACTGAATTTTAATCTCTCTTCTTATCTAATAGGTTAGGTTTTAATAATATATTTTTCTAATATATTCTATTTTTCTTACCTACTGCACTCTTATTCTTTGACTTTTTTTTTCTATTACATATTGAGAAGTGCTAAAGTCTCCTATATTAATGATGAATATACCCTTTTTCCTCCTTTCAATTCTGTCAAGTTTTTGCTTTAAATATTTTGAATTATTTGTTTTTTAACATATTGACTTAGTTAATCTACTAAGCTAATCTACTAATCTACTTAGTCATCTACTAAGCATAATTATTTGGATCACTTTTGAGTTTGTTTCTAACATTTGATTTTATTGACAGGTTGATATTTCTATCCTGTCTTGTTGCTAGCCCAGAAACAGTACAGGAGGGACTCAAATTCATGCATCAGAAATAAATGATGGGTTAAAAATATTTTAAAATGCAGTCAACCTAAAGGGAATTTAATATGAGTACATAAATAGAGAAAACCAGAATACTTAAAGTAACCAAGTACTAAAGATGTATTTTTAAAGAAGTTCTCTGCAATAAAAAGGATAATTATTAGACTTATTAGAAGGGCATGGTGTGTTACAAAACAAATTGTTTGGAGTCTCAATAAAAAGTCAACACCTTGGCATAACCTATTGTGTTTTTAGAACATCAAATTGCTTACATAATAAAACAAAATTTTTTCACTTATAAAATAAAAGATATCAATTTGAGTTTCAGAGTTCTCAGTAAACACATTCAATTATTGAAACATCTGCAAACTCACTCAAGGAAAGAAAGACAAAGCAAGAATATTATTTCATATTTGGCTTATCTTTTACACAAAATTGCTATGACAACAGTCCTGAATCTATGCAAACAGAGAAAATATTTTTGCTAATCCCTAATCAAGAAGACTAGATAAGATGAATTTCAGCAAGCCAGGAGATGATGGGACAACTTTCAGAAAGTGTAAAGAAAATATTCTAGTCCTTTTCTGAAGTAATTCTAAGAAAGATAGAAAAATCTGGCAAAGATAGGCACCATTGGAATCACTATACAAATGTTTAAAGCTCCATTTCCATTCTACACATGGAGTCACTGAAGCAATATGAGTAAAATATCTTGTTCTTAAAGCAAAGAAGCAGGAATTCCAAGCCAGGAAGTACGGGTCCAGAACCTGTCATCTCATCAGGTTTGCTTTAAATGCTCTAGTTTTCATGGGTAGAGTGTAGGGCCTGAAAGATTCCTTTCCTGTTTTACTGCGTAGACATCAGCGTATCCTAGTTATAAAGTTCCCTTAGTTCTTCTTTGGTTGCCAAGTTACCTTCCATTTTAGTAGGATCTTAGATACATGTTCTTTAATGACTCTTTTACCTTATTGCATGACTCCATTCAGTTTCCTTTTCAAGGTTCTAATAACTTCCATTTTAGATTTCTGAGCATATAAATGAAAAAGGACCAGATTCAAGTGAGATGTTCCGCATGGATGGAGTAAAACGACTTAGAGTAAGGGGACTAGAAAGAGGGAGAGTAGTTACCTCTGAGTTCATTAACGGCTGGTGTCCACTGGGCCTTCTAAACTTTGTTAGGATTTTGGCCTCCACTCTGAGAGAAGTGGGCTTCCCAGGTTGTAAAGAATCTAGTGGTAAAGAATCTGCCTGCCAGTGCCAGAGATGTGAGAGATGCAGGTTCCATCTCTGGGTGGAGAATATCCCCTGGGGCAGGAAATGGCAACCCACTCCAGTATTCCTGCCTGAAAAATTCTGTGGACAGAAGAGCCTGGCGGGCTACAGTCCATGGGGCTGCAGAGAGTCAGACATGACTGAGCACAACACAGCTGAGAGAAGCCAGCAGCTATCAGAGAGCTGTCAGCAGAGATGTGAGATGATCCAACTAGTATTTTACCAAGATCACTCAGGGCTCTTTCGTGAAAATAGTTTCAGGAAGGCAAACGTGGAAGTAAGAAGAACATTTGGAATGCTACCACAGTAAATCATTTGAAGGGTGAGGCTGGCTTGATAGAGAAGTCGCATTTGAATTGTTAGTATTTCTTAATACTTTCTGAGGATATAGTTATATTTGATCACATGTTTACAAATAACTTTCAATTTGTTGACCACTTTATTTTATAATAGTTGATTAGAGTGTTTTCTTCAAAACTAAATTTCACGTCTATAAAATTTTTCAGTGTTTTTGTATTAGAAGAGCATTTATAACTTTCAGTTTTAAAATGTTTACAGAAATTTATCCTAGCACATTTTCTTAGATACTACTTTTAGTCATTCTTACACTCAATACCAGATTGGACATACCTTAACTAGATTTTTCCACATGACCTTATTTTATTTTTATTTATTTATTTTTAATTGGAGGATGATTACTTTATAGTGTTGTGTTGGTGTCTGTCATAAAACAATGCAAACCAGTCATAACTCTGTGTGTGTGTGTATATACGTGTGTGTGTGTATACGTGTGTGTATACGTTGTGTGTACATGTGTGTGTATACATGTTTGTGTATGTGTATACATGTGTGTGTGTGTATACGTGTGTGTGTGTGTGTATCCTGGGCTCCCAGCCCCGCCCTCCAGCCCACCCCTCCTGGTCGTCACAGAATACCAGGCAGGGCTCCCTGTGTTGTAGAGCAGCTTCCTCCCGGCTATCTGTCTCACATATGTTTACACATGTTTACACATGTTCACATACGGTAGTGCATATATGTCAGTGCTGCTTTTTCAGCTCATCCCTTACCCTGTTTTGTCCACGAGTCTGCTCTCTATGCCTGCATCTCTATTCCTACCCTGCAAGTAAGTGTATCAGTACTATTTTTCTAGATTCCATATAAATGCATTAATATACGATACAGGTTTTTCTGACTTACTTCACTCTGTGTAACAGGTTCATCTAGGTTCATCGACATCAGTTCAGTTGACTCATATCTGTTCCTTCTATGGTTGAGTAATATTCCGTTGTGTATGTGTACCACAATTTCTTTATCTGTTCATCTGTTGATAGACATCTAGATTGCTTCCATATCCTGGCTATTGTAAATAGTGCTGCAATGAATATCAGGGTACGTGTGTTTTTGAATTACAGTTTTCTCAGGGTTTATGTCCAGTAGTGGGTTTCCTGGGTCGTACGGTAGTTTTACTCCCAGTTTTTTTAAGGAATCTCCATAGTATTATTGGTATGTGCTAACACCTTGGTTAATAGCATCAACATGAGAGTAAAATAGTGTATCTATCACAGAACCCACCATTAAAGATAAAGATAAAACATACTTTCCAGATGCTCCAAGTGGCTGATGGTTAATAGAATCATGTGTTAATAATTGAAAACAAAATACCTGTGTATATTCCCTGGAGAAGGAAGTGACAACACACTCCAGTATTCTTGCCTTGGAAATCCCATGGACTGGGCTGGTGGGCTCCAGATCCCTGGGGTCCCAAGAGTTAAACGCAACTTAGCCGCTGAACAACAAAATGTATAGTTTATACTTCTTTTAGCTTATCTGATTCTTTATATTTAAAAGAGGTCTTTTGTAGACATATAGTTGAGCCTACTTTGCAATACTTCAACAAAAAGACTTCAGAACAAGGAAAATTATCAGGCATTAAAAGGATATTTCATAGTAAAAACATATAGAACTGAAAGGAGAAATAGAGAAATCTGTTATTCTTATTGGAGCAATGTAACCACTCTTTTAGGCTTCCTTGTTTCAATATATAGTTGTTGTTGCTGTTTAGTTGCTGTGTGTGTGTGAGTGTGTGTGTGTGTGTAGTTTGAGTTACTTTCCAGAAGCAATTCTGTTAAACAGGCTGTATGTAAAAACTTAACAGTTTTTCTCACCAAGTTTTAAGAATACTATTAACTAATGTATGCATCCACCAGTATATTTGTTAATTACTATTTAGAAACTATTTAAATCATTTTGATGAAAAACCCAAGACAGGTGATAAAATTTATGTGCTTATAATTTACTCTATTTTGACCTCTCAATTTTTGAATCTCTGTTTCAACATTCTACTGATATACTTTATCATTATAGTAATGGCAAACAACCTAAAGTGAATGAATAAATGTGAATGAATAAATGAATGAATGAAATCAGAGATGTCTGTGCCCTTCCACTACAATATGAACATTTGGTTATAGCCTAATCTTTAAGACTTACAGTGGTAACTGCCTGTATATGTGAATAGCTTTTAAACAATGAAGCTATTTTATATAATTTTTATCACCCTAATAAGGTTTATGTTTGTTTGTTTGTTTTAATTAACTGATGTCCATACTCTTCAGTTTTCCTTAGATTTTACCTCTCTTCCTTTTTCTATTCCAGGATCCCACTCAAGATAGCACATTGCAGTACATTGCCATGTGTCACTTTCTCTTCTAAGTTGTGACAATTTTTCACATTTTACTTGTTTTGGATGATCTTGGTAGCTTAAGGTACACTGGCCAGATATTTTATAGAATGTCTCTCAGTTGGAATTTGCTTGATGTCTTCTTCATGATTAAACTATATTTATGGTTTTGGGAAGAAGAACACAGAGGCCAGGCCTCATTCTCATTACATCCTGTCAAGGGTAAACACTATCAATATAACTTACCACTGATGATGTTGACTTTGATTATCTGACTCAGGTAGTATTGTTAGGTTTCTCCACTGTAACGTGACTCTCCAGTCCCCCATTACACACTTTACTCTTTGGATGAAAGCCTCTTTGCACAGCCCACACTTAAAAGGATAGAGAATTATGCTCTACCTCCTTGAATATGAAGTATTATGCAAATTTATTCTTGTACACAAGGAAATAGGTCTGTTCGCTGCCATTATTGATTTCAGTTCAGTTCAGTCACTCAGTCATGTCTGACTCTTTGTGAAACCATGGACTGCAACATGCCAGGCTTCCCTGTTCATCACCAACTCCCGTAGCTTGCTCAAATGCATGTCCATTGAGTCAGTGATGCCATACAACCATCTCATCCTCTGTGGTCCCCTTTTCCTCCTGTCTTCAATCTTTCCCAGCATCAGGGTCTTTACCAAGGAGTCATTTCTTTGCATCAGGTGGCCAGAGTATTGGAGCTTTAGCTTCAGCATCAGTCCTTCCAATGAATATTCAGGACTAATTTCCTTTAGGATAGACTTGTTTGATCTCCTTGCTGTCCAAGGGACTCTCAAGAGTCTTCTCCAGCACCACAGTTCCCCAGCAATCAATTTTTATCAAAATGAATTCACACTACTTAAGATTTTTATTAAGTATAATTTCCTATTGATATGAATGCTTTTTGATGGAATATACTCAGAAAGCAGAAAAACTCATATTGATTCATAGTTTCTAAACTTGATTACTGAGAACGGTATGCAAATTATCTCAATCAAGCATGCTAAGTTGCCCAGTAGTGTCTGACTCTTTGCAGCCCCAAGGACTGTAGCCCACCAGGCTCTTCTGTCCTTGGAATTTTCCAGTCAAGAATACTGGAGTGGCTTGCCATTTTCTTTTCCAGGGGATCTTCCAGACTCAAGGATTGAATCCTCATTTCTTACATCTCCTGTAGTGGCAGGCAGGTTCTTTACCAATGGTGCCACCTGGGAAGCTGAAATTATCTCAAAGAGCCATGTATATTAAAATTTTTCTGATCTACTTTATCACTGGACCATTTGTCAACAAAATCAGAGCTGCTTCAGTTGAATTTGCTAACACCACTTAGGAGCTCATTGTTAGTCATGTTAGATTTCAAATTCAGAATTTTAACTATTTTTCTCAAGGTTTTCAATTCTCTATGACTCAAGAAAAAGTCATTTTTTTCTGTTTTCTGTCACTGACTATTTACATTGAATGATTCCTCAGGGCTTTCTTGATAGTATATTGATAAAGGCTACTTTTTCTTTAATCACCTTTTAATATGAATTCTGAGCATAATGTCCAGATGGGTTTTACTGCAATTTCTCAGGAATCTCCTCTTCCACTTTGAAAGCTTTTGATTTGATGTTGGCCATTTTTATTCCTTTAATTTTCTAACAGTAATTATGAGGTTTAAGTTTTATCTCTGTGATCCCTTCCAGCAGCTATTTCAAGATTGACCTTCTTTGACTTCTTTATGCTTATGAGACCTTTGAAGTCCTTTTCTTTCTAATTCTTTCTGAATATCATTGAACTTTTGTGTTAAAAGTGAATTGCTTATTGTGATAGTCACCTTGATTTCTCCTTTGAACTTTCAAAGCTCTGTTTTTCCAATGTTTTCATTAATAACTTGAATTTATATGATTTTTTGTCACTGCTATGATTTAACTGATGCAAACATATTAAATATTGGTTATTTGCACAGTACAAAAGATTATTTTTCCTACTACATTATTGTCTTCATCAGCATCATAAATCTGTATTGGTCATATTTGATTTATTTCTTTGACAATAGTGTAGTGTGTGATATTATATACAACTGTACCTCCAAAAAATGGAAAGGAAATATGTTAACCAGAATATATATTTTATATCATACTTTACTTGAGTATATTGATAATTGGAAAAATTCATTTTATATATGCATTGTAATATATAAAATATTTTAGAATTCAACATTTTGTAAAGAGGAATGCACTTTTTTTAACTTTGCTTCCCAGATACACCCTATTGTCTGCAAAGAATTAGTTACACTATTTGTTCTAAATTGTCTTTTCTTCCTGATATAGTAATGGATATATTTTATATTGTACTTTGTGGGTTCAAAATATATAAAATAGTGAGAAAAAGTAAACACAATTAACTAGCTCATATAATTGCAAATATTTTTGATATGAAATAGTAACAATAATATAAATTCTAGATTGCTTAGAATAACACTTTGCAAATTTTGGAAATTAAATGCATACTTTTGTTTACCCTTATTGTATTATCTTTTACATATCTGTTACATAAATTTTAATATTTTCCTATTGTCCTCCTCTCCATATATCTATTTTAGTAACTAAAGCAACAAAACTAAAGCAACTATTTTAGTAACTAAAGCTACCTCATACACAGCTGTCCTAGTTATGATCAAGGAAAGCTAAAGTCCATGGAGCTTTACTGCTGTAGCTCAGTTGATAAAGAATCTGCCTGCAATGCAGGAGACCTGGGTTCTATTCCTGGGTCAGGAAGATCACCTGGAAAAAGGAAAGGCTCCCCACTCTAGTATTATTGCCTGGAGAATCCCATGGACGAGGAGCCTGGTGGGCTACGGTCCATGGGGTTGCAAGAGTTGGACACAACTTAGTGACTAAACCACCACCAAAGTCCATGGAATACTGTTGTTATTTCAAGGGGTGAAGGAATGTTATGCCATTTTGAGTGAGTGAAGTTACTCAGTCGTGTCCAACTCTTTGCAACCCCATGGACTGTAGCCTACCAGGTTCCTCCATCCATGGGATTTCCCAGGCAAGAATACTGGAATGGGCTGCCATTTCTTTCTTCAGTTATGCCATTTTAATGATATAGAAACTTTAAACACATCTTTAAAGGCAAAAAATGTAATTTTATTTTTGCTTATATATCATGTTTAAAGGAAGCAAGTTGCTATCTAAGCGTGTATTTCCAAGATGCCTTAAGAAATCCCTTTAATGCTAATGATGGCTAATGGTCACATGAGTGCCAAGGACAGCATTAAAAAGTGATTCAATGATAGAATCATTTTACTTCTGAATTGTATGTACAACAAACATGAAATACTATTTACTGAAATATACCTTATACCAGAGAAAACAATGCATTATATTTTCCCAAGGATGAGATTGAAATAATTTACAGATAACTTACTAAAGTCATGAAATTAATGAGTGGCACAATAGAAATTTAAATCCATATATTCTCTCAATGAATATACACATTTAATGATAAATATTATCTTTCTCATTTATTACCTCTACATTCTTGGTATGCCAACTCTTCCTTACATATTTTCCTTCATTTGTTGCCTTTAAGAAATGTCAGATTCAAGGTCATTGTATACATTTTATAGGTGAAACAATTGGGCCTCAAAGAAGTTGGTAACTTCAGAGTAGGGATTTCCCTGCCCAGGCTAAATATTAAGTCATATGACTAAATAACCTTGAAGGTGCTAAAAGATTAAGATTTAGCAAGTGTATAGTGACCTGAACATAATGAAACTCTCCTTGGAAGGGGGATAAGCAAAGCAACTACATATTACGAAACTATGAGAGATGCCTTATAGCACTTAGACACTTACTTAGAAAAGTATCTGAAATCATCTTGCTTGATTCCAGTTGTGTAGTAGCATGAGTAACCAGCCACCTTCCAACAAAAAGAAATGTATTGTAATTGAGTAATTAACTGAAAGACATTGGATAAAGTTAGGGTCAAATGATTTATGCAATATGTCATAATAGATTGCCATTATCACTTTAACAGTTAATGCTTTTCAGATGTTTATTTAGTTTGTTTGCTTATTTGTTTATTTCTTTTTTAGATGTTCCTTTATTTGTCCAGTTTATTTATTTATTTTCTGAATTAGCAGTGGATGGGGAAGTTTTGCCTTATGTTAAGGCAGATATGGTCTGGAAAAAATGAATAAAGCTTTCTCTTGGTTTTTTCATGGGCTTCCCTGGTGGCTTAGATGGTAAAGTGAGTCTAAGACGGGTAAAGATGGATTTGCAATGTGGGAGACCCGGGTTTGATCCCTGGGTCAGGAAGATGCCCTGGAGAAGGAAATGGCAACCCACTCCAGTACTCTTGCCTGGAAAATTTCCATGGACCGAGGAGCCTGGTAGGCTACAGTCCTTGGGGTTTGCAAGGAGTCAGACATGACTGAGCAACTTCACTTTTCTTGGTTTTCATGATTAAATGGCTCATAAATCAGGCAAGCAAAATCTATAACATGTACCTCCATTATTCTATATAACTGACTAACCCTACAGTCTTTCATCGTCCTCTTTCTTAATATGTGCTGTCCACTCAGCTGCTTAGTCATGTCCAACTCTCTGCAGCCCCATGGACTATAGCCTGCCAGGCTCCTCTGTCCATGGGGATTCTCCGGGCAAGAATACAGGAGGGGGTTGCAATGCCCTTCTTCAGGGGATCTTCCCAACCCAGGAATTGAACCAGAGTCTCCTGCTTTGCAGGCAGATTCTTTACCAGCTAAGCTACCAGGGAAGCCCTTTTTTTCTTAATATAATCTCTGTCTAAAATATCCTTCTGCATGAAAACCACTGTAGTAAAGATCCTATCACTTCTGTCCTAACCACCAAAGTAGTTTCTTCATACATCCAAATCCATTCTGTTTTGCTGCAAAACAGAATGGATTTGCATGTGACAGTTGGACTATAAAGAAAGCTGAGCACAGAAAAATTGATGCTTTTGAACTGTGGTGTTGGAGAAGACTCTTGAGAGCCCCTTAGACTGCAAGGAGATCCAACCAGTCCATCCTAAAGGAGATCAGTCCTCAGTGCTCATTGGAAGGACTGATGCTGAAGCTGAAACTCCAATACTTTGGCCACCTCATGCGAAGAGCTGACTCATTTGAAAAGACCCTGATGCTGGGAGGGATTGAGGACAGGAGGAAAAGGGGATGACAGAGGATGAGGTGGTTGGATGGCATCACCAACTCAGTGGACATGAGGTTGGGTAAACTCCAGGAGTTGGTGATGGACAGGGAGGCCTGGGATGCTGCGGTTCATAGGGTTGCAAAGAGTTGGACACGACTGAGTGACTGAACTGAACTGAACTGAACTGAACTGAAGACAATAATTTCTTCATGCTGTTCTCTTACATACACATACATGCAACATCAATACAACCTCATATTTTGACAGGAAAGGTTGTACTATTTAGTTTAGTATTCAGGATAACTTTGAACTTGTTTCTCAAAATTTCCTGAATTTCCTGTCTCCTAATTGCCAATCATTGCAGTCAATAGGATTTTTTTAATATGCAAATCCACTTTCACCTCTTAGACTTGCTTCCAGTGGGATTCCATTGCTCTTCACTTATATGTATCTTACTTATTTCTTAGGCTTCTAAGAAGCCCCACTCACACCCTTCACAGCTCTCTCCCTTCTCCCTCTGCTATTGTCTGTAACTTGAATTTCACATAGAGATATTTAGTTATAATTGTATGGGTTCATGTATGTTCCTTTAGAAGGAACAGTCACTTTATTTTGTGGTCTTACTGGTTTCTGTTATCTCATACATCTTTAATTGATTTCCTGGTTGTCGTGTCTGAATACAAACCTATATTAATATAAGAAAGTTCATCTTGAATTACTGTTTGTGGGAAAATGTTGCCAGGTGCTCTGAATGCCTAAACTCTTCTGGGATTTCCCATATTTCCTGATATCAATGGTACTTAAAGGAATCAAATGTCAGCATTCAAATCATCATGACAGTTGTTAGTCATGACTCTAATATGGTCAATAACTAAAAACTAACATAAAAATTATGCTACCTTGTAAGCACTTCTGTTATATGAGTTACATGTGAGAGTTTCAAGCAATTTATTAAAACTGTTCATGAGAGAACTCATTAGAATTATCAAGTGAATAAGAATTTCACCATACAGCATAAATATATATTTATACTACTAAAGGCATCCTTTTATTTATCACTATATATTTTTAAATAAATAACTATGGCTAGAAAGAATTTATGTATGTACCCACTCCCATGGACTTATCTAGGCATGAATCAGACAGGGCAAATAATGAACATGGTTGGCTTTTTTTCCATTACTCTGAATGAGAAGCCAGGTGAGAAATTCAGAGTTTTTTATTTAATTGAGTCTCAGTGAGCTTAAATGTCTACATGAAAAATGTCAAGAATGGTAAAGGGAAACTTTGAATGGCTTTTTGATATGCACACATTTTTTTTTTCCTAGCCACATGAGTAAAGGTTATCTGACCTTAGCTTTTCTAGACAAGTCTCCCTCTAACACCTATTCTCATCCGTCCCTTTATCGGTGTTCCCCTTTGGGGATTCTTTCTAAGTTTCTTCACAGAAGCGCTTTCGTGATGCCACACGGTTGCTTCTTTGAACTGTGTGAAAAGCAGTAATCATACAATATTCATGGAGATCCTAACAACGAGAGCTGTGCTGGAAATAAGGGGTAAAGTTCCACAGATGAAATATGTCTATTTTATACCCATTTGGTGCCAGGTTCCTGATGATTACCTATAAATGGTTTTCTTTGTCACTGTCCTGATGCTCAACATACCTGTTTTCAAAAAGCAGAAATTTAACAGTGAGTGTACTGTGCAATGGTCTGACCTCCTCATTTTAGAATGGACAGTGTATGACTAATAAATAACTTCCACCCTGCTGCTTAAACACAAAAGGGTTTTGTGTTTCAAGGGTACCAGCATTTAATTAGGAGCCATCTATTGTGAGTGTTCTCCAGTTACCTGAATCTTATTGCTGCTACCGTTCAAAAGAAAATGGCTTCTAAAATGTTAGAACATTTATTTGGGTCACAATTAAATGTTTAGGAGCAATAATTCAGAGGGTAAGTGGTGGTTTAGGTTATATATATAGGATCATATTTTTCACGCCTAAAATTTGAAGAATTTAGTCACTTGAAATTGAGGCTTTTATTTTGAAATGCTTAACAAGAAAAAGGAAGTTTTTTGGTACTGTTTCTGGTGGTGGGTGGCTTAGTTGCCAAGTCGTGTCTGACTCTTTTGACCACATGGACTGTAGCCTGCCACGCTCCTCTGTCCATGGGATTCTCCAGGCAAGAATCCTGGAGTGGGTTGCCATTTCCTTCTCCAGGGGATCTTCCTGACCCAAGAATCGAACCCAGGTCTCCTGCATTGCAGACACATTCTTTACCAACTGAGCCACCAGGGAAGCCTGGTAGTGTTTTTAGGCATTATTTTTTCTGCTGATTTGAGACAAGCCATTCTGTGGACTAAAATGTTATTTTTAATAGGCAAAAAGTTGAATTTTGACATTTTATCAAAGCAACAATAGAGACTTTTCAATGAATAAAGACAGTGATTTTAATTGAAAGAAAAGTCCTAATTTTTGTGCTATTGGAGCAATAAAGAAATATAAAAGAAATCTCAGTAGTAAAATCACTCTTATTTATTTGACTGTTAGGATCCATTGAGTTACATAGAATGAACCCTTTACAAATTGTTCTTTGTAATGAGAAAGGTAATTTGGAAATATAAATTACTTGTTTTAAGGTAAATTACCACTTTAATTCTCCAGGGACATTTTATTCACCATTAATGTCTGTACCTTTGACTTTCTTCTATGATTTCTAAAATGTTTGTAACCTAACTGAAAGTGGACTCCCTCAAACAGTAATGAATTTGTTTAGAGCTACATATTATGACATGTGCTGTTTACCTGATGATTCAGTCAATATAATCTTTTTTTTTTTTTTGGTGTTTTTTTTTTTTCATTTATTTTTATTAGTTGGAGCCAAATTACTTTACAATATAATCTTAATGGATGTATAAAGCAGAGTCCATGCTGTCCAAACATCTGTGTGTGAAAATGAATAGGCCAAGTATATTGTATTAATTAAGCAGGGGGCCTGGATCTCAGTTGTGCATTGGAAATTCCTGACTCTTGAGTTGAGGCAAGTTAGTTAATTTCTCAGAGATTTGTATTGCATTTATTACCTGGTTGTGGTAAATAATTAAGTAAGATTATGACTGGGAAATTGTAAGCAAAATATAAAGTGACTAATAACTGTTTTTATTATTATTATTTTCTGTAGGTACCTGGTTAAGAAAACCAAGTGCTGCAGCACTTCCTATCTCAGGACATGGGATTAGTAGGGAGTTGTTTCCATTTCAGTTATTTCCATTATTAATTCCATAAGGGAAGGGGTCCTCAGTCTTGCTCACTGTGGTATTCACAAGGAACATGTGCTCAACAAATATTTCTCAAATGAATGAATAAAAAGTTAATAAATTAAAAATATACTTTCAAAACACTATACATTAAATGTAGACAATGAAATGTACATTAAATGCAGGACAATGTTGAGTCTTTTAAAACACTGAGATAAAATTGGAGGCTTTTGCCTGAGCATAATTATTCACAATTAAGAAAAATATATATTGGCCTATAGAATAAGAGGACTTCTCTTGTGGCTCAGTTGGTAAAGAATCCACCTGCAATGCAGGAGACCTGGGTTCGATTCCTGGGTTGGGAAGATCCTCTGGAGGAGGGAAAGGCTATCCACTCCAGTATTGTGGCCTGGAGAATCCCATGGACTGTATAGTATATGGGGTCGCAAAGAGTCTGACACGACTGAGTGACTTTCACTGGGCTTCCCTGGTGGCGCAGAGGGTAAAGCATCTGCCTGCAGTGCAGGAGACCTGGGTTTGATCCCTGGGTTGGGAAGATCCCCCTGGAGAAGGAAATGGCAACCCACTCTGGCACTTTGCCTGGAAAATCCCATGGATGTAGAAGCCTGTAAGCTACAGTCTATGGTAGGCTACAGTCTATGGTAGGCTACAGTCTATGGGGTTGCCAAGAGTCGGACACGACTGAATGACTTCACTTTCACTTTCATAGAATGAAAAACACAGGAGTAACTTCTGAGGCGTATTTGTTTTATAATGTGACATAGAAGTAGAGACCAGAAAGATGCAGACTTCCTACCTCAAGTTCCTGTACCTTTCACAGTGCAACTAATTAACCTCCAGCAGTAGGTTTAATCCCTTACTAGGCTATGAGACCAGGTTTGTTCCTAGGCCAATGCCATCCAAGCAGCCTTAAGTTACCTTGTAAACTTGAAATCACTACCAGTTTGACCATAGCACCTAGTTTTCCCCAGAATTCCCAATTCTTTAAGGATTTGACTACTGGAGGGATAATAATTAAGACAACAAGAAGTTCGTTTGAGGGGCTTTATCTTGATACTGGGATCCCATTTCATTTTCCCCCTTTCGAAAATTTTTGGTCCTAACTGTTTCTCCCAGAAGGCTGGTTTACAACTAACTTTGGATTTGTAATCTAGAATATCTTTCTCATGATAAGGAAGTGAACATTGTTCCTACAACATGATATCTTTGATAGAATTCATTAGAGTTTTTGGTCTTGTTCTTACAATTTGGGGCTTCCCAGGTGGCTCAGTGGCAAAGAATCTGCTTGTCATTTCAAGAGATGTGGTTTGATCCCAGGGTCAGGAAGATTCCCTGGAGAAGGAAATGGCAACTCACTCCAATATTCTTGCCTGTGAAATATTATGGACAAAGGAACATGGTGGGTTACAGTCCATGGGGTCACAAAGAGTTGGACAAAACTTAGCAACTAAATAATAACCTGTAATCTACAATAAATTAATTAGAAAAATATTTTAATGGGTTTAAAAATGAAGATATATAGGTGTTAGAGATGGTCAAGAAAGACTCTATAATTTGACAACTAATCTCACAGGAGAGCTGAAGTAACTACAGTGTCAAATATGATGTTAGGGACTAGCATTCAATAATTTGAAGGAAGACATTCACTCTTAAAAGTAGAAAAAAGCAGAAACCCCACATTCCTCTGAAAGTATCAAATGTGACTTACATATATTTTCACATAAATGATAGCCATGTCTAACCTGCTGTGTCTAAAGTTTTCTATAGAAGTTCCAGTTCCAGCTCAGTCGCTCAGTCATATCTGACTCTTTGCGACCCCGTGAACCACAGCACACCAGGCCTCCCTGTCCATCACCAACTCCCAGAGTTTACCCAAACCCATGTCCATCGAGTTGGTGATGCCATCCAACCATCTCATCCTCTGTTGTCCCCCTTCTCCTCCTGCCCTCAATCTTTCCCAGCATCAGGTTCTTTTCAAATGAGTCAGCTATTCACATCAGGTGGCTAAAGTGTTGGAGTTTCAGCTTCAACATCAGTCCTTCCAATGAACTGGGGAGGGTCAAATGTAGACCATCCTACCTTTGAGGGGAGGCGTACCCATTGCTGCAGAGCTTCCCTTTGAAAGAAGGGGAACTTCGCTCTGTCTACCAGGGCAATGTAGTATAGAAATGAGCATTTTTCGTCCTTCCAATCCTCTCACTTTCTCCTCTCTGTAAGGGAAGCCATATTTTTTTTTTTTTCAGAGGAGAAGCTATGATGTTAGGATGAGAACCAGACACCCATTGGGCCATGTTAATCAATGAAAAGTTTCCTCTCCACCCCCCCCGCCCCACACACAAAGGAAAACAATACACAAAACAAGAACCTTCTCTGAAAATCTCTGTTCTTCCAGGAAGGACTGAATTATCTATTAAGCACAGTAGTTGCATTGTCTAGGGCATACAGTACTTCTAGGAGCCCGCAAAAAAACTGTCTTCACTTCTTTTAAAATTGGAAGAAAATAATAAATTTTAAGCTGAAGGAAATATTTTAACACACAGTACAGTACATTTCCTGGAGTAGGAAATGGCAACCTGCTGTAGTATTCTTGCTTGGAAAATTCCATGGACAGAACAGCCTGGTGGGCTATAGTTTATGATTCTGCACAAGAGTTGGACATGACTGAGCACATGAACACATAGTATATTTACATTTATATTGATGCAGTCAAATGTTGCCATAAAGGCAATCTGTCTAGGCCTCACAGAAGTTATAAGGCAGCTCTGATTCCAGGTTTGTGAAGCAGGCAGAGATTTTTCCAGATGACCAGGTGAGTAAATTCCTAACCCCACAAATCTAACACCAGGTTAGATTCAGGAGTAAGCAGTAGAAAATTTCACTTTGGCCTCAAATCTTAGCCATTGGGGCTTTCCCAGTGGCTCAGAAGTAAAAAATCCACCTGCAATGCAGGGGATGCAGAAGATATCCCTGGGTTGTGGTGGGTTCAATCCCTGGGTCGGGAAGATCCCGGGGTGGGGGTCGGGGGGAGGGCATGGCAACCCACTCCAGTTTTCTTACTGGGAAAATATCATGAACAGAGGAACCTGGTGGGCTACATTTCATAGGATTGCAAAGAGTCAGACACAACTAAATTGACTGAGCACCTGACCCTTACTTCTAAGAATGTATAATAATGTTAAGTATAATAATGTGGACTCTTGAGAGTCCCTTGGAAAGCAAGGAGATCAAACCAGTCAGTCTTAAAGGAAGTCAACCCTGAATATTCTTTGAGAGAATGATGCTGAAGCTGAAGCTCTAATACTTTGGCTTCCTGTTGTGAAAAACTGACTTATTGAAAAAGACCTTTGATGCTGGGAAAGATGGAAGGCAGAAGAAGAGGGCAATGGAGGATGAGATGGTTGGATGGCATCACCAATTCAATGGACATGAATTTGGGCATACTCCGGGAGATGGTGAGAGGCAGGGAAGCCTTGCATGCTGCAGTCCATGGGGTCCTGAAGAGTTGAACACAACTTGGTGACTGAACAACAACAACAAATAATAATAATAATAATAAAAATAATGTGACATTATGGTGTCTTCAGTTCTGGCCAGATCAAAGATTTACATTCAATGTGAATGGATTCTAGACCTACTTCTACTTTCTTCTAGAAACCAGGATACTAAATCCATGGACTAAATCCATGACAAAATGTCCCTCTCTCTTCCCTACATCATCCCTCACATATATGTGCAAACATAATATGGGATTGGAATAGAGACACAAAACTGAGAAGCAGCCAGCTGAAGACCAAAGTTTGCTGGTTAACCAAGAGACAAATATTTTTCTTAAAATAGAAAATAGCAGGTGTTCAATAGGGTAATAAAGAGAAGCAGTGTCCTCTTAAAAATTCACCTGATTCAAAAATAAAACAATTAAGAATGTGAAACCTGATTGCACACAAGATTTTTAAATAATGTTATGCTTCATATGACCCAGCAATCCCACTTCTGGGCATACACACTGAGGAAACCAGATCTGAAAGAGACACGTGCACCCCAATGTTCATCGCAGCACTGTTTATAATAGCCAGGACATGGAAGCAACCTAGATGCCCATCAGCAGATGAATGGATAAGGAAGCTGTGGTACATATACACCATGGAATATTACTCAGCCATTAAAAAGAATTCATTTGAACCAGTCCTAATGAGATGGATGAAGCTGGAGCCCATTATACAGAGTGAAGTAAGCCAGAAAGATAAAGAACATTACAGCATACTAACACATATATATGGAATTTAGAAAGGTGATAACGATAACCCTATATGCAAAACAGAAAAAGAGACACAGAAATACAGAACAGACTTTTGAACTTTGTGGGAGAATGTGAGGGTGGGATATTTCAAAAGAACAGCATGTATACTATCTATGGTGAAACAGATCACCAGCCCAGGTGGGATGCATGAGACAAGTGCTCGGGCCTGGTGCACTGGGAAGACCCAGAGGAATCGGGTGGAGAGGGAGGTGGGAGGGGGGATCGGGATTGGGAATACATGTAAATCCATGGCTGATTCATATCAATGTATGACAAAACCCACTGGAAAAAAATAATAATAATAATAAAAAAAATTAAAAAAAAAATAAATAATTACCCTGCAAAAAATAACATTCTTGCATAGATTCATGTGTAACAATAACTTAGTACTTAAAGTAAAGGCAAGGAAGACATGGTCTAGATGGCACAAGAAGAGAAATCTAGACCAGAGGGACTGTACCCTTCATATCTGGCTAAGGGCCTAGAAATGTCAAGTTAGGAATGCAAAAACCATTTAGAAATTAGTGTGAAAAGGTTAGAAATTAATGTGAATACTTCCCTGGACCAGTGGTTAAGACTCAGCTTCCACTATAGGAGGCACAGATTTGATGCTTCATCAGTGAAGTAAGATCCCAGATGCCTCAGGCCACAGCCAGAAAGCAAACAAAAAAACCACTAAAGAATACCTAAAGCCTGTGATATAACTACTATGCCTATTTTACCACTATATTAATAGAAGACTCAATAATTTTATGATAATCATTGTTTTTATCTTTGTGAAGCCTAAAATTAATAATATGACAACCTGAAGTTTGAGTAACAAAATTTTGCCAATCACAAAGAAAATAAAAAGAAAACAAAAATCTCACTCTAGCAGTCTTCCAAGAATAATTTAAATGAGAAAAAAATGCATCTCTTTTTTATTTGTTCCTTCAGTTCCTGATTAGGAAATGTATCATGCAAACTATTATAAATGACAGAAACACACACATACACACACCGGTTTCATGTAGATTTTAGTCAGAGCATATATCTATGCATAGGAGCAGTTGGCCTTTGGCCTTTGGAGTCAGTAACTCATTCTTGGATTGTATTGTAATTAACTACTGTTGCCCTTCTAAAGTAACAAAACAGAATAAACATTCAACAAAAACTTGGTAAATAGTTGAATATTGAATAACTTCCATTGTCTAATATGGTCATTGGAAAGATTAGTTTGTTACTACCTGACAGTTTTGCCAAAAAAACACACAAATATCTTGCCTGTGTAACTAGACTTTTTTTTCCAGGTACAATTCTGACAGTAATACATAGCGTATTAACCTGTAAACTACCATCTTTTTGAAATCCAGAGCAATTCTTATAGTTTGTCAGTAATCACCACTTAGATTTTCTAAGTAAATGATATTATCTTCAAATGATGACACATTTTAAAACTACTTTTTAAAATTCCATGTCTCTGAAATATGAGTGCAACTCTAGAGGTACCTTCACATTGATAATGTGGAAAAATGATAGATTTTTGTGACAAATGTTAAGCAAGGGAAAGTAGCGTGTTTTGAGCAAGGAACCAACTTTTCTAGTACGGTGTGTCCAGTTTGGAGGGGGGAGTCAGATATGCATGATTGCGGGTCTGATGTCTTTTTATTCATCTTGACATGTTGTTTCTACCATTTGTAGTTTTAGATTCTTCTTTTGAAGTATTCTTATTTGTGAACTTTTAAGTTTCATGAATAAACTAGGAGTTTGAGTGTAGAGTCTGTTTTGCTTTCTCGTGCATTCCCAGAAACCTTGATGAGATCAACCTTAATATTGTGGATGTTAAAAGTACTGGATAAATGTAATTGAGTGCAATTGAGTTGAAATTTAAATGGTTGAGTAGAGGATATGAAGCAGTGTATCATATTAGCTAAGGCCAGACCATTTTCTTAAATTAGGTTCATTTCCAAAGCTCTCTCATTATTGTCTTTTCCTGAAGGGCCCTTTGCAAGAGGTGAAGAGGGGCTAGTGAACCCTTACCAGTCAAAAGACAAGCTTCAGCATCAGGCAGGACAAGCTACTTATTCACCTGAGCAAGCTTTGTGAACTGACAGTACTCAGCCTCTCAGCAATTCTGTAGATTAGAAATACCTCTTTCTGCTAACACAAAAGGAGACTCAGGCCACCAGAGCTCCTGGCACAAGCATTCCTATAATTATGAACTTCCTTATTCTGGAAGCTTTTTCAGTTAAGCCTGTGATTTCACATACTTGTTTATTTTCAAATTCATTTGGTCGCAAAGCCTCACTATATGTGGTGGCTCCAGCAGTGCCTGGCAGGGAATTTAGGGATTGGGAATAATGAGATATTTTCCATGCATGAAGGAGAAAACAGTGTGTGTTCAGTTCCAGCAACTATGCATGCCATACTCCATATTCACATTCTGATCAGGCCGACGAGTCTGCAGGGCAGTGCATTGGGTTGTGCTCTTTTCAGTCTGACAAACAGCAATTTGGTGCAGCTGGAACTTCTTATTAAGCTGTGGAGTGTTCGGGAGTCCAGGGCTAATAGAATTCTCCCAAATGATTGGCTGAAGCATTTGTGTTAGCTTAATTGTACATTTGCCCTTTGACTAAAATTAGGGATTAAGTTTCCTCCCTGGGACCTTCATCTTAAGTTAGTAAGAAGTTAGACTGCACATTCTAATTAGATCTTTTCTATTTTATACTGCCATGGGGTTTTTACCTTGACAACAGCACAGAGTTCCATTATGTTCTCTTTTAGAAATGAGTTTCCCTTTCCTACTTTATTTAAGGGTGTGTCTGTCATATTAACAGTAGCTCACTGGCTGGGACTGTACAGTGGCTAGGAGGGTGTCTAGCAGTTGAGTTGTGGGCATCCTGCCTAGCACCTTTCACATTCCCTTATTCATTATGCCAGCTTTAATGCAGCATGGCTGTGTTCTAACAAAGACAACGCTCTGAGGATCTCAGTGATGGTCAGGCAGCTCATCAATGGTGTGGCTGTATGCTTGATCCAGCCTTGTGTAATATTTCACACTTCTCAGCATCACCTGAAAACATCTTTAATTGTAGTATTTGTTATTGTTTTTTTCAAATGCCATTCTTGAACATAAATATCTGTTGCCATAGAATCTAAGAATATATGGTACAACAACATTAGAGGAATCTAACTAAAAAATCTAAAAAAAAAAAAAAATGGTCATGGCATTCAAAACCACAGAATATCATGTTCCTCTATAATATATACTTTTCACTGTGAACAATAGAGTCCTGACTATTGAGGATTATTTGCGGAAACAGTACTCCTTTCCTCTTTTGTTACTCTGTTTATTTATTTTTGCTGTTGTTGTTTTTCTGGATCCTTGGTAACCTGTTCCCAGAAGAAAAATGATAAAAGCCTTATTCTGCATTGAGTTATGATCTGCATGTTTACTAGCTCTTAGAGTCCTTCAGCTGATCCTTTCCGGTACTTCAGGACTGAGTGGTGAGTCACCTGTACGTGTAACCAAGAAAACGATGCAATCTTTTGGAGCTAGCCAAGGTTTTCCGAATAATGATTAGGTAAAATAAGGGGAATCATTGCCTTTTGAAGAAAAGGTATTTTTAATTTCCAAATTGTAAAATGTGGAGATGAGAAAACTAAGCTCTAAGAGTTTTTCTGAAGCAGACATTAATGAACCTGTAATAATTTCTCTCCTTAAAGTGAGAATATCACACTAGGCTTTACTTCTCCTAGGAAATAGAAAGGAAACCGGCTGCAATCATAGACAAAAAAGAAAGATTTTGCTTCATTATTAATTAAATCGAACAGCTTTTAACATCTTTTAAACTTGGCATTTTTAAAATGCATGGATGTAGCCTATGTCTCATTTACTTTCCAGAGGTTTACTATGGCAATTTCTCCTCTGTGGGAAGCAATGTGAAATGCATCAATGCTGCTAAAGCCTCTAAGCCTGTTCCCAAATGTAGAGCTTATCTTACAACCAGGCTATGGAACCATTTGCCTTTTGTATTATAATAATCTATATAGAAAATTTTATCTCTCTGAGTTTTAATAACTTGAGTTTATGACTGATATTTGAGACTCTAAAATAGATGCATTTTATGGCCTTCAGAAAGTTATTATATAGCAAGATGAATAGCAAAATCAAACACTTGTCATACATTAAAATCAAACATGGTTGAAAGTACTTTAAATAATCAGTACTCATCAGAACAAAAGTTAGGGAGCAGTTGAAATTAAAAGTGCATTCCTTTGAATTGTTATTTGTGATTTTAGGGTAAGTCTTTCCTGACTCCCCCATCCCCTTTTATATTACAGGAACTTGCAGTATATTGCTAATACATTAATGGAGGTCTCAAGAATTTCCAGTTGGTAAAATATTCATGCAGTACCACCTAGAACTGCAATCCTCTCATGTACAGTTTTGTGAAATGCTTTCCAATCTGTTCAAGAAACTACCATAGCATGTTGACTCTGACTTACAGAATAAAATAAAAATAACCCAATATCTTCAATACCTTCAGTAATATGAAGTTTTGGCATCAGTATTTTTCCTTTTCAACTGTCAAATGAATATGAAACCTTATCCAATCTTTGCTAAATAACTACAGTTTCAAATCAAAGTAATTATGATAAGAAAAATGGCATTTAAGACATTGTATTTTACTTCAAGTGTATTTATAATTACTCAAATAGTGTGCACACACAATTTCCTATTTAAAAAAGTCAGACCTTCTTAATAAAATGGAAGCTTTTTTGAGTCCTCTTGCAATCATATTCTCCTCCTTAGAGATAACCACTAATAGAGCCTACATTTTACATGTCCTGACTTTAGTGTATTAATTTAAAAGCACATGTATATCTTTCTTCTTCTTCTTTTTTTTTTTAAGAGTAGCTCAGTATAGAAATCAGGCAGTGTAAGTCTTCCTGGCTTACTTTCCTTTTTCAAAGTTGCTCTGACTATTTAATTTTAATTTCATTTCCATGTGAGTTTTTAAATGAGATAAAAATTTTCAACTGCCTGCTGGTGAGAATTGAAATTACATTTAATTTATAGATCAATTTGGGAATAACAATAGTCTTCCAATCACTAAACACAATATAACTGTCCTATTATTTTTTTTTTAATTTCTTTGTGCATTGTTTTGCAGTTTTCAGTGTACAGGACATTCTTATAATTTGTCAGCTTTATATTTAATTATGTTGGATTTTGATCTTATTGTTAATGATGCTGACTGGATTACTCCCCTTAACAATTCTGATAGCAAATATCTGTTGGTAACGAATTCTTTCAGTTTTTGTACATTTGGTAAGTTTTTATTTTGCCTTAAATTTCAAAACACATTTTTGTTGAGTATAGAGTGAGCTAGTTGACCTATTTTTGCCTTCACTACTTTAGATATATTTGCTTCATTGTTCATGACAACAAACCTCTGCTGTTGTCATTATTGTGTGTGTGTGTGTGTGTGTGTGTGTGTGTGTATGCACAGTCACTCAGTCATGTCTGACTTTTCAACCCCACAGACTATAGCCCACCAGGCTCCTCTGTCCATGGGATTTTTAGGTAAGAATACTGGAATGGGTTGCTATTTCCTCCTCCAGGGAATCTTCTGGACTCGGATCAAACTTGGGTCTCTTGTGTCTCCTGCATTGGCAGACAGATTGTTTACCATTGCGCCATCTGAGAAGCCACCTAGTGTTGCTGTAGATGCAATTAAATTTGTTATCACTTGTTTTAGGAAATATACATTGATGTGATTACTTACATTTCCTGTTCTTGAGATTCCTTGAACTTCCTAGAATTCTGAATTTGTAGTTTTTATCAAAATTAAAAAACAAAACAAAACAAAAAAAAAAAAACAGCCATTATTTATTTAACAAAACCTATTCTTGTCTGAAATCCACATATAAATTTCACATATGAAGTTATTCCACAGTTCACTGATGCTTTTTATCTTTCAATATGTTTTCTTTGCAATTCATGTTGGGTAGTTTCAATATTTATGCATAAAAGTTCACCAATCTTTTTTTTCTTTTCTGCTAGGAATATAAGATGGTGGAGTAGGACCTGCACTCAACTTCTGCGAGAACTACAAAATTACAGTTCGTTGCTGAACAACCTTCACCAGGAGAATGTGGATCCCACCAAAAAGAGATATGCCACGCCCAAGGACAAAGGAGAAACCCCAGCAAGATGGTAGGAGGGGTGAAATTGCATTTAGAATCAAAACCCATACCTGCCAGAGGTGCTCAGAAGGCTCAAACAAAACCTTGTGGGTACCAAGAGACCCTACAGGCTGAGTCAGACATGCCTTTGAGTATTTGAGTGTCTCCTGTGGAGGTATGGGTCAGCAGTGGCCTGTTGCAGGGGCAGGGTTCTGGTGCAGCAGACCTGGGTATGGCATAAGCACTCTTGGAAGAGGTCGCCATTAACCCACCATAGACTTGCCAGAACTTACACACGACTGGGGAAACAGACTCTTGGAGGGCACAAACAAAACATTTTGCATACCAGGACCTACGAGAAAGAAGCAGTGACCCTAAAAGAGACTAACCCAGACTTGCCTGTGAGGGTCCAGGAGTCTCCAGTGTAAGCTTGGGTCGGCAGTGGCCTGTTGCAGGGTCAGGGGCATCAAGGGCAGCAATGTGCACTGGACCTTTTGAGGGAGGTCACCATTATCTTCATTACCTCCACCAGAGTTTGGCCTCAAGTCAAGCAAAAGGGAGGGAACACAGCCCAGCCCATCAACCGAAAATTGGATTAAAGATTTACTGAGCATGGCTCTGCCCATCAGAACAGACCCAGTTTCCTACTAAGTCAGTCTCACCCATCAGGAGATTGCATAAGCCTCTTATGCTTATCCAGCAGAGGGCAGACAGAATGAAAACCACAATCACAATAAACTAATCAAACTGATCACATGGACCGCAGCCTTGTCTAGCTAAATGAAACTGTCAGTTCAGTTCAGTTGCTCAGTCGTGTCTGACTCTTTGCGACCCCATGAATCGCAGCATGCCAGGCCTCCCTGTCCAATACAAATTCCCGGAGTTTACTCAAACTCATGCCCATTGAGTCGGTGATGCCATCCAGCCATCTCATCCTCTGCCGTCTCCTTCTCCTCCTGCCCCCAACCCCTCCCAGCATCAGGGTCTTTTCCAACAAGTCAATTCTTCGCATGAGCTGCCCAAAGTATTGGAGTTTCAGCTTCAGCATCAGTCCTTCCAATGAACACCCAGGACTTATCTCCTTCAGGATGGACTGGTTGGATCTCCTTGCAGTCCAAGGGACTCTCAAGAGTCTTCTCCAACACCATAGTTCAAAAGCATCAATTTTTCAGCGCTCAGCTTTCTTCACAGTCCAACTCTCACAGCCATACATGACCACTGGAAAAACCATAGCCTTGACCAGATGGACCTTTGTTGGCAAAGTAATGTCTCTGCTTTTTAATATGCTATCTCGGTTGGTCATAACTTTCCTTCCAAGGAGTAAGCATCTTTTAAATTTCATGGCTGCAGTCACCATCTGCAGTGGCTGTGCTTTGCTGGAGTAGCCATGAAGACATACCCCACATTCAAGGTAAGAGAAACCCAAGTAAGATGGTAGGTGTTGCGAGAGGGCATCAGAGGGCAGACACACTAAAACCATAATCACAGAAAACTAGCCAATCTGATCACATGGACCATAGTCTTGTCTAAATCAATGAAACTAAGCCATGCTGTGTGGGGCCACCCAAGACATTCGGGTCATGGTGGAAAGGTATGACAGAATGTGGTCCACTGGAGAAGGGAATGGCAAACCACTTCAGTATTCTTGCCTTGAGAACCCCATGAACAGTATGAGAAGGCAAAATGATAGGATACTGAAAGAGGAACTCCCCAGGTTGGTAGGTGCCCAATATGCTACCGGAGATCAGTGGAGAAATAACTCCAGAAAGAATGAAGGGATGGAGCCAAAGCAAAAACAATACCCAGTTGTGGATGGGACTGGTGATAGAAGCAAGGTCTGATGCTGTAAAGAGCAATATTGCATAGGAACCTGGAATGTTAGGTCCTTGAATCAAGGCAAATTGGAAGTGGTCAAACAGGAGATGGCAAGAGTGAATGTCGATATTCTAGGAATCAGTGAACTAAAATGGACTGGAATGGGTGAATTTACTCAGATGACCATTATATCTACAACTGTGGGCAGGAATCCCTTAGAAGAAATGGAGTAGTCATCATTGTCAACAAAATAGTCTGAAATGCAGTACTTGAATGCAATCTCAAAAATGACAGAATGATCTCTGTTTGTTTCCAAGGCAAACCATTCAATATCACGGTAATCCAAGCCTATGCGCCAACCAGTAATGCTGAAGAAGCTGAAGTTGAACGGTTCTATGAAGAACAACAAGACCTTTTAGAACTAACACCCAAAAAAGATGTCCTTTTCATTATAGGGGACTGGAATGCAAAAGTAGGTAGTCAAGAAACACCTGGAAACGGGCAAATTTGGCCTTGAAGTATGGAATGAAGCAGGGCAAAGGCTAACAGAGTTTTGCCAAGAGAATGCACTGGTCATAGCAAACACCCTCTTCCAACAACACAAGAGAAGACTCTACACATGGACATCACCAGGTGGCAAACACCAAAATCAGATTGATTATATTCTTTGCAGCCAAAGATGGAGAAGCTCTATTCAGTCAGAAAAAACAAGACTGGGAGCTGACTGTGACTCAGATCATGAACTCCTTTATTGCCAAATTCAGACTTCAATTGAAGAAAGTAGGGATAACCACTAGACCATTCAGGTATGACATAAATCAAATCCCTAATGACTATACAGTGGAAGTGAGAAATAGATTTAAGGGATTAGCTCTGATAGAGAGTGTGATGAACTATGGATGGAGGTTTGTGACATTGTACAGGAGACAGGGATCAAGACCATTTCCATGGAAAAGAAATGCAAAAAGGCAAAATGATTGTCTGAGGAGGCCTTACAAATAGCTGAGAAAAGAAGAGAAGTGAAAAGCAAAGGAGAAAAGGAAAGATATTCCCATTTGAATGCAGAGTTCCAAAGACTAGCCAGGAGAGATAAGAAAGCCTTCCTCAGCAATCAATGCAAAGAAATAGAAGAAAACAACAGAATGGGAAAGACTAGTGATCTCTTTAAGAAAATTAGAGATACCAAGGGAATATTTCATGCAAAAATGGGCTCAATAAAGGACAGAAATGGTATGGACCTAACAGAAGCAGAAGATATTAAGAAGAGGTGGCAAGAATACACAGAAGAACTGTACAAAAAAGATCTTCACGACCCAGGTAATCACAATGGTGTGATCACTGACCTAGAGCCAGACATCCTGGAATATGGAGTCAAGTGGGCCTTAGAAAGCATCACTACAAACAAAGCTAGTGGATGTAATGGAATTCCAGCTGATCTATTTCAAATCCTTATAGATGATGCTGTGAAAGTGCTGCACTCAATATGCCAGCAAATTTGGAAATTTGGAAATGAAACTATAGTGCCACTCAAGACTGCCAGGCCATGGTGGAGAGTTATGGTAAAACGTGGTGCACTGGAGAAGGTAAGAGCAAACCACTTCAGTATTCTTGCCTTGAGAACCCCATGAACAGTATGAAAAGGCAAAAAGATAGGACACTGAAAGATGAACTCCTCAGCTTGGTAGGTGCCCAATATGCTGCTAGAGAACAGTGGAGAAATAACTCCAGAAAGATAGAAGAGATGGAGCCAAAGCAAAAGCAACACCCAGTTGTGGATGTGACTGGTGATGGAAGTAAGTCTGATGCTGTAAAGAGCAATATTGCACAGGAACGTGGAATATTAGGCCCATGAATCAAGGCAAATAGGAAGTGGTCAAATGGGAGGTAGCAAGAGTGAACGTGGACATTTTAGGAATCAGTGAACTAAAATGGACTGGAATGGGTAAATTTAACTCAAATGACCATTATATCTACTACTGTGGGCAAGAATCCCTTAGAAGAAATGGACTAGCCCTCATAGTCAGCAAAAGATTCTGAAATGCAGTACTTGGTTGCAATCTCAAAAACAACAGCATGATCTCTGTTCATTTCCAAGGCAAACCATTCAATATCACAGTAATCTAAGTCTATGCCCCAACCAGTAATGCTGAAGAAGCTGAATTTGTACGGTTCTATGAAGACTGACAAGACATTCTAGAACTAACGCCCACAAAAATGTCCTTTTCATTATAAGGGACAGGAATGCAACTAGAAAGTCAAGAGATACCTGGAGTAACAAGCAAGTTTGGCCTTGGAGTACAAAATGAAACAGGGTAAAGGCTAACAGAGCTTTTTCAAGAGAATGCACTGGTCACAGCAAACACCCTCTTCCAACAACACAAGAGAAGACTCTACACATGGACATCACCAGATGGTCAACAACAAAATAAGACTGATTATATTCTTTGCAGCCAAAGATGGAGATGCTCTATACAGTCAGCAAAAACAAGACTTGGAGCTGACTATGGCTCAATTCATGAACTCCTTATTACCAAATTCAGACTTAAATTGAAGAAAGTAGGGAAAACCACTAGACCATTCAGGTATGACCTAAATCAAATCCCTTATGATTACCTAGTGGAAGTGAGAAATAGATTTAAGGAACTAGATTTGATAGAGTGCCTGAAGAACTACAGATGGGGGTTCATGACATTGTACAGGAGGCAGTGATCAAGACCATCCCCAAGAAGAAGAAATGCAAAAGAGCAGAATGGTTATCTGAGGTGGTCTTACAAACAGCTGAGAAAATAAGAGAAGCTAAAGGCAAAGAAAAAAATGAAAGACATACCCATTTAAATGCAGAGTTCCAAAAAATAGCAAGGAGAGATAAGAAAGCTTTCCTCAGGTATCAGTGCAAAGAAATACAGGAAAACAATATAATGGGAAAGACTAGAGATCTCTTCAAGAAAATTAGAGATATCAAGGGAAAATTTCATGCAAAGATGGGCCCAATAAAGGACAAAAATGGTATGGACCTAACAGAAGCAGAAGATATTAAGAAGAGGTAGCAAGAATACACAGAATATACAAAAAAGTTCTCCATGTCCCAGATAATCATGATGGTGTGATCACTGATCTAGAGCCAGACATTCTGGAATGTGAAGTCAAGTGGACCTTAGGAAGCATCACTATGGAAAAAGCTAGTGATGGTGACAGAACTCCAGCTGAGCTATTCCAAATTCTAAAAGATGGTGCTGTGAAAGTGCTGCACTCAATATGCTGGCAAATTTGGACAACTCAGCAGTGGCGACAGGACTGGAAAAGGTCAGTTTTCATTCCAATCCAGGAGAAAGGCAATGCCAAAGAATGTTCAAACTACTGCACGATTGCACTTATCTCATACACTAGCAAAGTAATGCTCAAAATTCTCCAAGCCAGGCTTCAACAGTACATGAACCGAGAACTTCCAGATGTTCCAACTGGATTTAGAAAAAAGCAGAGGAACCAGAGATAAAACTACCAACATCCATTGGATCATAGAAAAAGCAAGAGAGTTCCAGTAGAATGTCTACTTCTACTTTATTGATTATGCCAAAATCTTTGACTGTGTGAATCACAACAAACTGTGGAAAATTCTTAAAGGGATGGGAATACCACACCACCTGACCTTCCTCCTGAGAAATCTGTATCCTGGTAAGGAAGCAACAGTTAGAGCTGGACATGGAACAACAGACTGGTTGGAAATCAGGAAAGGAGTACTTCAAGGCTGTATATTGTTACCCTGCTTATTTAACTTATATTCAGAGTACATCATGAGAAATGCCAGGCTGGATGAAGCACAAGCTGGAATCAAGATTGCCGAGAGAAATATCAGTAACCTCGGATATGCAGATGACACCACCCTTACAGCAGAAAGCAAAGAAGAACTAAAGAGCCTCTTGATGAAAGTGAAAGAGGAGAGTGAAAAAGTTGGCTAAAACTCAACATTCAGAAAACTGAGCTCATGGCATCTGGTTCCATCACTTCATGTCAAATAGATGGGGAAACAATGGAAACAGTGAAGACTTTCTTTCTTTTATTTTTTTTTTAATGGGTTTGTGTGCGTTGTGTTTTTTTTTTTTTTTTTTTTTTTTTTATTAGTTGGAGGCTAATTACTTCACAACATTTCAGTGGGTTTTGTCATACATTGATATGAATCAGCCATAGATTTACACGTATTCCCCATCCTGATCCCCCCTCCCACCTCCCTCTCCACCCGATTCCTCTGGGTCTTCCCAGTGCACCAGGTCGGAGCACTTGTCTCATGCATCCCACCTGGGCTGGTGATCTGTTTCACCATAGATAATATACATGCTTTATTTCTTTAGGCTCCAAAATCACTGCAGATGGTGACTGCAGCCATGAAATTAAAAGACGCTTGCCTCTTAGAAGAAAAGCTATGACCAACCTAGACAGCATATTAAAAAGCAGAGACATTACTTTCCCACCAAAGGTCCATATAGTCAAAGCTATGGTTTTTGCAGTAGTCATGTATGGATGTGAGAGTTGGACTATAAAGAAAGCTGAGCATTGAAGAATTGATGCTTTTGAACTGTGGTGTTGGAGAAGACTCTTGAGAGCCCCTTGGACTGCAAGGATATCCGACCAGTCCATCCTAAAGGAGATCAGTCCTGAACACTCATTGGAAGGACTGATGCTGAAGCTGAATCGCCAATACTTTGGCCACCTGATGCAAAGAACTGACTCATTTGATAAGACCCTGATGCTGGGAAAGATTGAAGGCAGAGAAGAAGGGGATGACAGAGAATGAGATGGTTGGATGGCATCACCAAATTGATGGACATGAGTTGAGCAACCTCTGATGTTGGTGACAGGCAGGGAAGCCTGGCATGCTCTAGTCCATGAGGTTGTAAATAGTAGGACATGACTGAGTGACTGAACTGAAGTGATATTCTTCTAGAATCTTATGCTGTATTTTCCAAATTTCAAAGGTTTCTTTGTTATCTCTAGAGCTTTCCTTGAAGTATTATTTTTTTCCTGAATTAGTGATTTTTTTCATTTCTAAATTGAAGTATAGTTGATTTATGCTTGTATTAGTTTCTGATACACTGCAAAGTGATCGAGTTTTATATATACATGTATAAATATATATATATATATATATGTGTGTGTGTGTGTATTTAATATATAAATATATGTATTATTTTCCACTATAGGTCATTGCAGATACCGAATACCAATCCCTGTGCTGTGGTGTACAATTTGACCTTGTATATCTATCTTGTATATACTATTGATAGGTTTTATCTGCTAATTCCAAAATCTTAATTTAGCCCCACCTCCGCTTTCCCACTTGTAACCAGAGTTGGTTTTTTTTTCTGTTTGCAGATCTGTTTCTGTTCTCTAAATAAGTTGATTGCTATCATATTTTAGATTTACAAGTAAGTGACATTATATATTTCTATTTCTCTGACTGACTTCAGTTAGTATGATAATCTTTAAGTTAATTCGTGTTGCTGTGTGTTTCTTTTTCATGACTGAGTAGTATTCCTGTGGGGTCGTGTGTGTGCCCACAAACAACTCTCCTTTATTCACTTGTTAATGGACATTTAGGTGGCTTCTGGGTCTTACTGTAACAGAGCTGTTGTGAACATAGGGGTGCACATATATTTTTGAAGTATAGTTTTGTCCAGATACATATCCAGTAGTGGGATTGCTGGGTCATACAATAACCCTTATTTTCAGTTTTGTAAGGAACCTCCATACTGTTTTCATATTGCCTGCACCAATTTATGTTCCCACCAACACTCTAGGAAGGTACCCTTTCTCCATACCTCTCCAGCATTTATTGTCTGTAAACTTTTTGATGCTGGCAATTCTGACTGGAGTGAGGTGACATTCTATTGTAGTTTTGATTTGCATTTCTCTAATAATTAGTGATGTTGAACAGCTTTTCATGTGCTTGTTGGCCTCTGTTTGTCTTTAGAAAAATGTCTATTTAGGTCTTTTGCCTATATTTTAGTTTTTTTCCTTGTTATTGAGTTGTGTGAACTATTTTTATATTTTGACAGTAAGCCCCTGTTGGTCATTATCATTGAAGATATTTTCTCCTGTACTGTATGTTATATTTTCATTTTGTTTATGGTTTCCTTTGTGGTGCAAAAGCTTCTAAGTTTGATTAGGTCTCACTTGTTAATTTTGTCTTTGGGTGGCTGATCTAAGAAAGCATTGGTATTATTTATGACAGAGAATGTTTTTCCTGTGTTCTCTTCTCAAAGTTTTATGGTGTCCTTTCTTATATTTAAGTCTTTAAGTCATTTTGAGTTTATCTTTGTATCTGGTGTGAGGGAATGTTCTAACTTCATTGATTTATATGTAGCTGTCCAGCTTTCCCAACACTACTTGCTAAAGAGACTCTCTTTTCTCCATTGTAAATTCTTGCCTCCTTTGTCCAATGTTAGCTGACCATAGTTGTGTGGGATTATTTCTAGGGGTCTTTATTTTGTTCCATTGATCCATGTATCTGTTTTTGTGCCAGTACTTCACTGTTTGATTACTGTAGCTTTGTAGTATTGTCTGAATTCTGAGAGGTGTGTGCCTCTTGCTTTGTTCTTTTTCCTCAGGTTGGCTCTGGCAATTTTGGGTCTTTTATGAGTCCACATAAATTTTAGGATTATTTGTTCTAGTTCTGTGAAAAGTGTCATGGGTGATTTAATAGGGATTGCATTAAATATGCAGATTGCTTTGGGTAATGTGGCCATTTTCAAAATATTAATTCTTCCAATCCAAAAGTATGGGATAGCTTTCCAGTTTTTTGAATCACCTTCGGTTTCCTTTATCGGTGTTTTATAGCTCTCAGTATGTAAATCCTTCACCTCTTTGGTAAGGTTTATTTTTAAGTATTTTATTTTTTGATGTGATTTTTAAAAAAGATTTTTTTTTTTTTACTTTTGCTTTCTGGTATTTCATTGTTAATGTAAAGAAAAGCAACAGATTTCTGAATATTAATCTTGTATCTTGATAACTTGCTGAATTTAACAATTCTAGTATTTTATGTGTAGACTCTTTCAGAATTTCTGTATATTGTATCATGTCATCTGCTTATAATGTCAATTTTACCTCTTCTTTTCCAGTTTGGATACTTTTTATTTATTTTCCTTGTCTGATTGCTGTAGGTAGGTCTTCCAATACTATGTTGAATAGAAATGGTGAGATTGGGCATTCTTGTTCTATTTCATATTTTAGAGGAAAGTTTTCAACTTTCCACCATTGAGCATTATGTTGGCTGTTGGTCTGTCATAAATAGCTTTTATTAGTTTGAGATATGTTTACTCTACATTCAATTGTAAGAGTTTTTTTTCATGAATGGATGTTGAATTTTATCAAATGTGTTTTCTGAATCTGTTGAGATGGTCATGTGGCTTTTGTCATTTTTTTTTAATGTTATATAACATGTTTATTTATTTGCATATGTTGAGCATCCTTGTGAACCTGGGATGAATCCAACACAGTTTTGGTGTATGGTCTTTTTTATGTGTTGCTGGATTCGATTTGCTAATATGTTGTTGAGAATTTTTGCATCTATATTAATTAGAGATATTCCACTATAATTTTATTTTTTGATAGTTTTATTTTTTATTTTGTTTTAGTTTATTTTTGGCTTTGACTATATGGACTTTTGTCTGCAGGAGACAGAAAGAATAAAAGAAAAGTAGGCCCCAGCAAGGGCCACAAAAGGAATTTATAATTATTGATAAACTGGATGCTATAAGGCATGAGTCTCTTGGAACAAGTCCAGAGGGATCTGTTCATATTCTTGAAAACAAGATATGATCTTGGGGTCAGAAAACTGACCCCAGACTATTTCCCAACAGGCATCTCAGAGTCACATGTTTTACACATCTGGAGGACAACCTATAGATAAGAATATTAGTCTTAGTTACTGATTTATTATTGATTACTGTTTTTTAGTTACTCAGTGGTTAATGATAACTTTGTTCTTGACCCTAAAGGCCACATGAGTTATAGCTTAACTGCCCACATATTCTTCCCTTCATGGCTGAGAGTATAATAAAGCTGGCCTAGATTCAGTTTCAGCGCCTTCACCTTGGAGCGTGTTGGTCCCCTGATCCTCGCTTTTCGCTGAACTCTTGTGTCCTGTTTCTCCTTCTCCCATCACATCACGCTTTCAGAAACCCTGCTTGTCAAGTTGGTCTCAACACTTGTCGACAAAGTAAGGTCTCTGCTTTTTAATATGCTGTCTAAGTTGGTCATAGTTTTTCTTCCAAGGGACAAGCGTCTTTTAATTTCATGGCTGCAGTCACCAGCTGCAGTGATTTTGGAGCCCCCCAAAATAAAATCTCTCACTGTTTCCATTATTTCTCCATCTATTTGCCATGGAGTGATGGGACCAGATGCCATGGTCTTAGTTTACTGAATGTTGAGTTTTGTTTGTTTGTTTGTTTGTTTTACCATAGGAGGAATTTATTAATATGTAGAAATTCACATAATAAAAAATACACAAGATCTTTAAAGATATAATTTTAAAATTACGCTGTTATTTAAGTGAAGCTTCCACTTTACTTTTACACCTTAAAAGTAGAGAAAACAATGTATATGGAAAAGAACATATGAACATTTTAAAGATGTCAGTTCTCCCCAATTGATAAATTTAATGCAATTTCAAGAAACACTCCAGCAAGATTTTCAGAGGAATGTTTGTTACAGTTATTCTTAAATGTATATGGAAGGTGAAAGTCTCACTAAATGGAAGAGCGTTTTTTAAAAGCACTCATGTTGAGGATCACGTCATCTGCAAACAGTGAGAGTTTCACTTCTTCTTTTCCTATCTGGATTCCTTTTACTTCTTTTTCTGCTCTGATTGCTGTGGCCAAAACTTCCAACACTATGTTGAACAGTAGTGGTGACAGTGGGCACCCTTGTCTTGTTCCTGATTTCAGGGGGAATGCTTTCAATTTTTCACCATTGAGGGTGATGCTTGCTGTGGGTTTGTCATATATGGCTTTTATAATGTTGAGGTATGTTCCTTCTATTCCTGCTTTTTGGAGAGTTTTAATCATAAATGGATGTTGAATTTTGTCAAAGGCTTTCTCTGCATCTATTGAGATAATCATATGGTTTTTATCTTTCAATTTGTTAATGTGGTGTATTACGTTGATTGATTTGCGGATATTGAAGAATCCTTGCATTCCTGGGATAAAGCCCACTTGGTCGTGGTGTATGATTTTTTTAATATGTTGTTGGATTCTGTTTGCTAGAATTTTGTTAAGGATTTTTGCATCTATGTTCATCAGTGATATTGGCCTGTAGTTTTCTTTTTTTGTGGCATCTTTGTCTGGTTTTGGAATTAGGGTGATGGTGGCCTCATAGAATGAGTTTGGAAGTTTACCTTCTTCTGCAATTTTCTGGAAGAGTTTGAGTAAGGTAGGTGTTAGCTCTTCTCTAAATTTTTGGTAGAATTCAGCTGTGAAGCCATCTGGTCCTGGGCTTTTGTTTGCTGGAAGATTTTTGATTACACTTTCGATTTCCTTGCCTGTGATGGGTCTGTTAAGATTTTCTATTTCTTCCTGGTTCAGTTTTGGAAAGTTATACTTTTCTAAGAATTTGTCCATTTCATCCAAGTTGTCCATTTTATTGGCATAGAGCTGCTGGTAGTAGTCTCTTATGATCCTTTGTATTTCAGTGTTGTCTGTTGTGATCTCTCCATTTTCATTTCTAATTTTGTTAATTTGGTTCTTCTCTCTTTGCTTCTTAATGAGTCTTGCTAATGGTTTGTCAATTTTGTTTATTTTTTCAAAAAACCAGCTTTTAGCTTTGTTGATTTTTGCTATGGTCTCTTTAGTTTCTTTTGCATTTATTTCTGCCCTGATTTTTAAGATTTCTTTCCTTCTGCTAACCCTGGGGTTCTTCATTTCTTCCTTCTCTAATTGCTTTAGGTGTAGAGTTAGGTTATTTATTTGGCTTTTTTCTTGTTTCTTGATGTAAGCCTGTAATGCTATGAACTTTCCCCTTAGCACTGCTTTTACAGTGTCCCATAGGTTTTGCAGATGACATGATCCTCTACATAGAAAACCCTAAAGACTCTACCAGAAAATTACTAGAACTAATCAATGAATATAGTAAAGTTGCAGGATATAAAATTAACACACAGAAATCCCTTGCATTCCTATATACTAACAATGAAAAAACAGAAAGAGAAATTAAGGAAACAATACCATTCACCATTGCAACAAAAAGAATAAAATACTTAGGAGTATATCTACCCAAAGAAACAAAAGACCTATACATAGAAAACTATAAAACACTGATGAAAGAAATCAAAGAGGACACAAACAGATGGAGAAACATACCGTGTTCATGGGTTGGAAGAATCAATATTGTCAAAATGGCTATTCTACCCAAAGCAATCTATAGATTCAATGCAATCCCTATCAAGCTACCAACGGTATTTTTCACAGAACTAGACCAAAGAATTTCACAATTTGTATGGAAATACAAAAAACCTCGAATAGCCAAAGTAATCTTGAGAAAGAAGAATGGAACTGGAGGAATCAACCTGCCTGACTTCAGACTCTACTACAAAGCCACAGTCATCAAGACAGTATGGTACTGGCACAAAGACAGAAATATAGACCAACGGAACAGAATAGAAAGCCCAGAGATAAATCCACGAACCTATGGACACCTTATCTTTGACAAAGGAGGCAAGGATATACAATGGAAAAAAGACAACCTCTTTAACAAGTGGTGCTGGGAAAACTGGTCAACCACTTGTAAAAGAATGAAACTAGAACACTTTCTAACACCATACACAAAAATAAACTCAAAATGGATTAAAGATCTAAATGTAAGACCAGAAACTATAAAACTCCTAGAGGAGAACATAGGCAAAACACTCTCTGACATAAATCACAGCAAGATCCTCTATGACCCACCTCCCAGAATATTGGAAATAAAAGCAAAACTAAACAAATGGGATCTAATGAAACTTAAAAGCTTTTGCACTACAAAGGAAACTATAAGTAAGGTGAAAAGACAGCCATCAGATTGGGAGAAAATAATAGCAAATGAAGAAACAGACAAAGGATTAATCTCAAAAATATACAAGCAACTCCTGAAGCTCAATTCCAGAAAAATAAATGACCCAATCAAAAAATGGGCCAAAGAACTAAACAGACATTTCTCCAAAGAAGACATACAGATGGCTAACAAACACATGAAAAGGTGCTCAACATCACTCATTATTAGAGAAATGCAAATCAAAACCACAATGAGGTACCATTACACGCCAGTCAGGATGGCTGCTATCCAAAAGACTACAAGCAATAAATGCTGGAGAGGGTGTGGAGAAGAGGGAACCCTCTTACACTGTTGGTGGGAATGCAAACTAGTACAGCCACTATGGAGAACAGTGTGGAGATTCCTTAAAAAACTGGAAATAGAACTGCCATATGACCCAGCAATCCCACTTTTGGGCATACACACTGAGGAAACCAGATCTGAAAGAGACACGTGCACCCCAATGTTCATTGCAGCACTGTTTATAATAGCCAGGACATGGAAGCAACCTAGATGCCCATCAGCAGATGAATGGATAAGGAAGCTGTGGTACATATACACCATGGAATATTACTCAGCTGTCAAAAAGAATTCATTTGAATCAGTCCTAATGAGATGGATGAAACTGGAGCCCATTATACAGAGTGAAGTAAGCCAGAAAGATAAAGAACATTACAGCATACTAACACATATATATGGAATTTAGAAAGATGGTAATGATAACCCTATATGCAAAACAGAAAAAGAGACACAGAAATACAGAACAGACTTTTGAACTCTGTGGGAGAATGTGAGGGTGGGATGTTTCAAAAGAACAGCATGTATACTATCTATGGTGAAACAGATCACCAGCCCAGGTGGGATGCATGAGACAAGTGCTCGGGCCTGGTGCACTGGGAAGACCCAGAGGAGTCGGGTGAAGAGGGAGGTGGGAGGGGGGATCGGGATGGGGAATAAGTGTAAATCTATGGCTGATTCATATCAATGTATGACAAAACCCACTGAAATGTTGTGAAGTAATTAGCCTCCAACTAATAAAAAAAATTAAAAAAAATTAAAAAATAAAAAAAAAATAAAATAAAAGCACTCATGTTAGCACATATATGTGAAATCTATTTAGAAAAATGGAACCTATTTTGCAGGGCAGAAATAGAGATGCAGACATAAAGAATAGGTCTGTGGTCACAGCAGGAGGGTAAGGAGAGGATGGGATGAGTTTTCTGAATGTTGAGTTTTAAGCCAACTTTTTCACTCTCCTCTTTCACTTTCATCAAGAGGCTCTTTAGTTCTTCTTCACTTTCTGCCATAAGGGTGGTGTCATCTGCATATCTGAGGTTATTAATATTTCTCCTTGCAATCTTGATTCCAGCTTGTGCTTCATCCAGCCTGGGGTTTAGCATGATGTGCTCTGTATAAAAGTTAAATAAGCAGGGAGACAATATACAGCCTTGACGTACTCCTTTCCCAATTTGGAACCAGTCTCTTGTTCCATGTACAGTTCTTTGTGTTGTTTCTTGACCTGCATACAGATTCCTCAAGAGGCAGGTCAGGTAGCCTGGCATTCCCATCTCTTTCAGAATTTTCTACAGTTTATTGTTATCCACACAGTCAAAGCCTTTGGCATCATCAATAAGGCAGAAGTAGATGTTTTTCTGCAACTCTCTTGCTTTATCGATGCTCCATCAGATGTTGGCAATTTGATCCCTGGTTCCTCTGATTTTTGTAAATCCAGCTTGAACTATCTGTTCAAGTACTGTTGAAGCCTGGCTTGGAGAACTTTGAACATTATTTGCTAACCTGTGAGATGTGTGCAATTGTGCAGTAGTTTGAATATTCTTTGGCATTGCCCTTCTTTGGGATTGGGATGAAAACTGACCTTCTTCAGTCCTGTGGCCACTGCTGAGTTTTCAAGATTTGCTGGCATACTGAGTGCAGCACTTTCACAGCATCATCTTTTAGGACTTGAAATAGCTCAGCTGGAATTCCATCACCTCCACTAGCTTTGTTCTTAGCGATGCTTCCTAAAGTCCATTTGACTTCTCCTTCCAGGAAGTCTGGCTCTAGATGAGTGATCACACCATCATGGTTATCTAGGTCCTGAAGATCTTTTTTGTATAGAAGATCTTTTATGTCTCATATTTCTTTATGGGACATTAAAATATGTTGCTTAAGATAATCCTCTTTGCATTTGAATTTTTTAGGAGACTCCACATGTTATTTTCTCTTTATGATTTTCTCTCATGTTTCAGATGCTGCTGTTTTTAATGCTGATTTTTGTAAATTTAAAGTTTCATTTATTTGTGTCCCACAACCCAGTTAAAGCATTTACTATTTTTCAAGGCTTTTTTGTAAATTACCTAAGACTTTCTATATAGACCACCATATTATCTTCAAATAAATAACTTCTAAAGTTTATATTTCTTCAACTTTATTTTTGTCCTCTTATACCTTTCTTCTTTTACTGCAAGTATATATAGATATTGGATGATGAAATATCGTACCATTGATTAACAGAGTTTTGTTTATTTTCTTAAATCCAGTTTTATCCATGTTTCATTTTGGATATTTTCCATCGTCTTGTCTTCAATAATACTAGCTCTTCTGCAGTGTCTCATCTGTTGTCAATTCAATACAGTGTAATAATTCATTTAATAAATTTTCAATCTATGGTAGCTGATTTGAATTTTTTCACATGCCTTATATGTCACTCATCATCATATTCATCTTTTCCTCTACCTTCTTAAATATGTAGAATATATTTATAAAAGCGTTTTGTACACATATCTTTGTTTGATAACTCTATTATCTCTATCATTTTGACTCTAATTATAATAATTGACTTTCTCTTGGTTTGAAACACATATTTTTTCTTTTTGTTTCTTTGCATGCCTGGTAACTTTTGATTGGATAATATACTTTGTGATTTTACATTGTTGGTTCCAGGTTTCTGTTGTATTCTTTGAATTAGTTTGGACATTGTATGGCATGTCCAGACTAAGCAAAAGTTTGAATACTTAATCATCAGTTTAATAGTTTTTGGGTTTGCCTTTAAGCCTTTCTCTAGATACCACAGTCCTTTTCTGCATGATGTCCAGTGTCTAAAAACTGCTCTTTCATATATTTTGTACAGCTTCTGGTTTTCATTTTAATGTTGGAGAGTAAAGCTAGTCTCTGCTATTTCATTATATAACAGAGAGTGGTATAATTCATTTTTGTTTTAAAATGTTAAAATTTTTCACTTTGTATGCAATGAATATTATTTCATGTGAATGCATATTTGTTTAATCACTTAATGGATGACTACTTGATTACATCTGGATACTGAAATTTAATTAAGTCATAATTGTTTGATCTCTAGGTTGCTTATGATTTTCCAGAATTTGAAGGAATTTCACGCTTGAGAATGAAGTAGTAATTGTTATGACTTTATGGGTATTTAATTGTTTTTGCCTTGTTTAAAATTTTTGTAGGACAATTTTTTATTTTTTTTTTTAATAGAGCTCTTAGCATCCTCAGCCACCCCAGGCTCACTAGCACAATTTGATGGAAATAACTATAACTACTTGCATCCTATTTTCATTTCCTAGAATCTTCAGATAGCCCATTGTTAAAAGTTGGCATAATTAACACACTGGCTAAGGAGAGGGTTGATTAAATCACTAAATGAATCTATCAAGGAATGTTTAAAATCTTAATATATCTAACATCAATTTGGAATATGAGAATAAAGGGCAACATTATGAAATATGTTTCCTATTTTAATTTGGGTTTTATTTGACTAAGCATATGACGTATATCTGTTAAAGTACAAATTTACTGCCCTTTCCTGACACTATTACTTAAGCATTCTTTCTCCTTTTCTGCCTGTAATTTGTGATGTCAGAAGGCAGGAGAGAGCCAAAACAAAAAAATCTTGTAAGGAGAGAATATTCTGAGAACCAAGTCACCTCGGGGTGAAAGGAGGAGAGCTAAGTTTGCCTCCTCGTTTGTTTAATGGCAGCTCTCAGTGACTTCTATGTGTGTGCGCGCCTGTGTGTTCATCCGCTTCAGTCGTGCCTGACTCTTGCGACCCCTTGGACTGCAGCCGCCAGACTCGTCTGCCCATGGAACTTCCAGCAAGAATACTGGAGCAGGTTGCCATTTTTTCCTTTAGGTGATCTTCCAACCCAAGGATCAAACCCGCCTCTCTTGTGTCTTCCACATTGGCAGGCAGGTTCTTACCACTGTGCCACCTGGAAAGCCCCTATGTGCAATTGGTACTTTTTTTTCCCCTGAACTTCTTGGCTGGAGTGTCTACTTCGGTTTCAGCTTTCTAGATTTGAGATTATATCACATTTCTGAAGTTATACTTCAACTCTTAGGCATTTCTATAAACATTTCTCAAATATACTAAGAGGTTAATTTTGGAAGAATAAGTACTGGTGTAAATGAAGGACATATTTCTTAGATGTATTACTTTATGCCCTGACCTGAAAGTTTAAGCAGTTTTTCCAGTTTCTTACAATGGATCAGTAGTAAGACTCTAAACACAATTTAGTAATATGGATTCCGGTGTCCCTATTGCTTGATAGGAACAATTTGATACTACAAAGTTTGTCTCAGATTCTGAAAGGACAAGGATGACCAAGAAATGAAAATAATATTCTATCAGTCAGTTCAATTCAGTTGCTCAGTCGTGTCCGACTCTGTGACCCCATGGACTGCAGCATGCCAGGCTTCCCTGTCCCTCACCAGCTCCTGGAGCTTGCTCAGACTCTTATCCATCAAGCTGGTGATGCCATCCAACTGTCTCATCCTCTCACCTAGTCTATAGTTATTTAAAAATTTGATTCACATTTTTCTTGCTATTTAAAATATAGAGCACAGTATTGACTTGAACATCACAGTTCAAATTTCTTCTGTCAAGACACCCAAGCAAATGAAGGAGATTTACTCAGAAACTTGCTTAATTGAAGGCTTCAGAAAGATGATTCATGCAAAGCTGTTTTACACTGCTATAAGCAACTCAATTGAATTCATGAAGAAAGAGGAATTTTGACAAATTTAGTTGTCAATAAAGCTAAAGGCTCTGAGATACACAGAAAGATCATCTCAGAAAAAATACAAAGAGATCACAGAAACATTATCATTTCAAGGAGTTTAAGATACAAGGCTATTTATTAACTTAGTTGGGACAGAAGATTGTGTATCCAAATGCAGTAACACTTCTGGGGATAATTCTAAATAAATTCACTCTCACTTATCTATGGCTACCAAACACACTGACCCAAGTCAGTGACATTAAACAATATCAATCACTTATTTTGTCTGGATGCTGCCTAGAATCAGATGGGCAGTTCTCTGTGGTTAACCTAGACAGTTGTAGTCAGATGTGCCTACAGTCCTCCTGAAGGGTTCACCTCTCACTCATCTTGCACCTGGCTGAGAAACATCTCAGCTAGACACTGAAAGCTGGAGCTCTTCAGTAGTGTTCTCACTCTCTCTTTCTTTGTCTATGTAGTCCCTTTCTTTTTTTATAGTGGCTACATAGTCACTGACCTTCTTATATCAAGACTGAGGCTCCCAGAAAGTACAAGGCATATTCTATTCTAGCTTCAAAAGTCACTGAGTATCACTTCTATAGTGTATTATTTGAGATGGCAGTCATAAAGACTCATTCAGATTCAAAGAATGGGATGGTCTAAATATCTTGATGGGGATGGGTCAAAGGTATTTACAGACAGAATTTAAGACCCAATGTTCACGTTAAAATTGTCTGGTGTCATGGTACTAGAAAACAAACTACCTCTGTAAGCAAACATTCACATTTGCCAGGAATCAGAGAAAAGTCTATAAACTTTTGAAAGTTTTATGTTGTACTTCTGTAGCTAATCTGCCTCGTATCAGCTGAATCACTGAAAGTGTGATTAATGATTCAATAAGACAGAAAAGTTAAAACATAGGAGTTATTTCCTTGAAATTTGTATTTTATATAAAATCTCTGTTCTTTTGAAAACTATCTTTAAAATTTTAGGTCATTACATCATGTGTTTCCTAGCATCCCAATTTTTATTAACTATCAATATACCAATAATTTAGGCTATCTTAATCATAGAGATAAGATAGTATACAATCATTTGAGGGAGTAAAAAATGCATTTCACATTTCTAGAAAAATTCTTAAAGAGGTGGGAGTACCAAACTACCTTACTTGTCTTCTGAGAAACCTTTATGCAGGTCAAGAAGCAACAAAACTGGACAGGGAACAACTGACTGGTTCAAAATTGGGAAAGGAGTACCACAAAACTATATGTTGTTACATGCTTATTTAACTTCTGTGCAGGTTACATTAGGCGAAATACTGGGCTGGATGAATCAAAAGCTGAAATCAAGATTGCCAGTAACTTTAGATATGCAGATGATACCACTCTAATGGCAGAAAGTTAAGAGGAACTAAAGAGCCTCTTGATGAGGTTCAAGAGGAGAGTGAAAAAGTTGCCTTGAAACTCACCATTAAAAAAACTAAGATTGTGGCATCCAGTTCCATCACTTCATGGCAAATAGAAGGGGAGAAATGGAAACAGTTACAGATTTTATTTTCTTGGGCTCAAAATCACTGCAGTAAGTGAGCCATGAAAGTAAAAGATGCTTGATCCTTGGAAACAAAGCTATGAGAAACATAGACAGTATATTAAAAATCAGAGATGTCACTTTGCTGACAAAGGTTGATATAGTCAAAGCTACGGTTTTTCTAGTAGTCATGTACAGATGTGAGAGCTGAACCACAAAGAAGGTTGAGGACTTAAGAATTGATGCTTTTGAACTGCAGTACTGGAGGAGACTCTCAAGAGTCCCTTGGACTGCAAGGAGATCAAACCAGTCAACCCCAAAGGAAATCAACCCTGAAATTCATTGTAAGGAATGATGATGAAGCTGAAGCTCTCAATACTTTGGCCACCTGATGCGAAGAGCTGACTCATTGGAAAAGACCCTGCTGTTGTGAAAGATTGAAGGCAGGAGGAGAAGAGGGCAGCAGAGGATGAGATGGTTAGATAGCATCACCAACTCAACAGACATGAACTTGAGTAAATTCTGGGAGACAGTGGAGGACAGAGGAGCCTGGCATGTGCAGTCCATAGAGTCACAAAGAGTTGGACATGACTTAGTGACTCAATAACAGCAAAAAGCAAAACAAAACAAAACAAAACAAAAACGTCTATATGCACTAGGAAACCAAAATATTTCTGTGATCTAGTTTACTGTGATAGCAACTTATTTCTGTGGTCTGAAACTGAATCCACAGTATCTCCCATATTGTTATTTCCCATATGATTCAGTATGATAGATATTGAATCCACAGTTTCTATCAATATGCCTGTATTTTTCTTTTTTTTTCCTCTTTACCTTTCAATTTGAATAACTTCTATTGACCTATTTTCTAGTTCACTGAATGATCGCTCAGCTATGTTAAGTCTACAGATGAGTCTGTCAAAGACATTATCTCTCCATTTCTGTGCTTTTAACTTGTAGTGTTTTCATTTGATTCTTTTTGTTTCCATTTTCTGTTGAAATTGCCAGTGTAACACTGCTTGTTGTCAATCTTTCCCATTAGACTTTAAATATATTAATTATGGCAATTTTCTATTTCCTATCATTAATTCTGACATCTCTGTTATCTTCTAGTTGGCTTTTGATTATTACTCTATAACTGAAGTGTGTGTTTTCTCATACACTGTTCTATGTCTTATAGTTTTTGTTGAAAGTCTGCCTTATTGTATACAGCAATAGAAACGCAATAGTTTTTAGCCCTTGAAATGGGTACACATTTCCTTACAGTACAAGTTTTTGAGTTAATCAACTTGGAGTTTTGGCTGTGGTGATGTATTATGACTGCAAAATTGGCTATAAGTTCATGTACAATACTGTGTGTTTAGGATGTTTGTGCAACCCTGAGCCTTGATCTTCTTTTTGCTCTGTTCCTCAGAAAAGCTCTTTTTTCATGCTCTCCTGTCCTTCTTTCTCCGGTTTTTGCCATTAGTTATTTTTCAGGGCTTAACTCTTGGATGTGGAGACTTGAGGGACATTCTGTGCCTAAGCTGTAGCATTAGGCAGTCACACTATCCTCAGTTTGGGGAAAGTTATCTTCTTTTTTTTCTCTTCCTCCCTCAGTTTAGTTTTGCGCCCAGTTCATGGTCTTCTACTTCCTCAGGAGTAGAATCTTTCCTGTGTTTCCTTCTCCTGGTTGTAAACTTTGTCCACCTCTGTTACGGATTAAGGCCTTTGTTCCATGGTGGGTATAGAAGAGATGGGTCCATCCCATATAACTGCTGTTACCTTTCTCCATTGCACTACCATGGAAACTTTCTTAGGGCTCGCTCTGATCTTTTCTGTGAATGCCCAGTGAGATTTGTTATAAGTGACTTCAACAGGGTGGAGTCCTCTGAGACCTCCAGTCTCAGGGGCATCACAGTGTTCCGTGGGTCCCAACACAGCTTTCAGCAGTTGATCAGTTACTCACATTGAACTACTGTTGCAAGTATCCATTTGCATCTGTACCACATGAATCAGTGCTCACCTCTTTTCTTTTTGCATGTTGCTGTCTCTTACTAGATTTTGGAGCACTGGTTTTTCTGTGAACTTAGTTTTATAATAGGTTCAAAACAAGTCACAATTGAATGTTTATTTTTGTTCTTTTTTATTGTAAGTATGGGAGTAAAACACCTTAAAGCTTTCTATAGCCAGTACATGAAGAGAGAAGTCTCATTTTTTCAGTATTCTATGATTTAATTTTTTAAAATACTATATACTGCATTTATTTATTTAAAATAACCTTGATATATATTTTTTAAATAAGTATCTAGCACAAATGCATCTGCTTAATTTTTCATATAAAATATAATGTCTATATTTGTTAACTTTATAATAGAAAAAAGTATAAAGGTATGAACACAACTAATCTTTAGGAGAAAATAGTGAAAATAGAAAATTCTTCTCATTGAAGTTTGACAAACTAGTATATGTGTATGTACATAAACAACAGGATCAGATAAAATATGTATGCTTAGGTTATTTCCATATTCTGTTTAAATTATTTTCTATGATGACATCTCCTAAGTCTTCTAATAAAGAAACTGGAGAACGAGAGAGAGACATTAAATGAGAAAGGCGGGGGAAAAGGGTAAGGTTTGTGCTGAGAGGAAATAATATAAGTTGTGGAAAGTAAAACAGGAGAATAAAGATGCTTAGTGGCTACAGAGTGTAAGAGAGCAATATAAGAATGGAGTGATAGGGAAAGAAAATTTTCACAGTTGTAGATTTTTTTTTTTAAAGGAGAAAGAAAGAAAACATTATTTCTGTGTAAGTAGCTTCTGTCTGCTGGATTGATTTTATTCCATTGACTGCAGAGAGTAGCCGGCAGAGGCTACAGGGTTTAATTTGGGAGTTAAATGCTTATATGTAAATCCACCAAGTGTTTAGGGCTCTTTTATAAAGTGTTCATTAGACCAGTAATTTCATCTTTTTACTGTTTTGATTTAATAAATTTTTGTGATAAAATGTATTAATTTTATGACGGGAAAATCAATGAGCTATTTTAAAAATCAAAGCCCAGTAGAGTATAGGACAGTATGAAGCAATAAGAAATCAAATACACATTTGAGTGGGAGTGGTCTGCCACCACTGTCCATCAGAGAAGAAATTTCTTTAAGCCTCAGTTTCCACACTTATTCTTAAGTCAAATAAGAACACTACACTGGATTCCTTATTTTTCAAATCTGTGCCCTGGGAAGCACTGAGACAAGGTGTTGATGCGAGGTCAGCTGGGAGACACTCAGCGCTGCTTCCTTGTTTGTTGAGTTTTTCTGTTTGTTTGTTCCAAAGTTCCTGTTAATTTTAAGGTAATACTGTTGAACTAAAAGAATTTTAGAATTCTAAATTAATTAATAAAAAGGGCATATATACTTTGATATACCTTATTAGTTTTTTTGGGTTGCGATAACAAAGTACCACAAATGAAGTGCATTAAAACAACAGAAATTTATTCTCTCACAGTTCTGGAGGCCAGAGTATGGAATTAAGGAGTCTGCAGGCCTGTTTCCTCTGAAGTTTCCAAGGAAGAATCCCTTCTTGCCTTTTCCTAGCTTCTAGTGTTTGCCAGTCATCCTTGGCATTCCTTGGCTTGTAGAGTATTGCTGTTACTGTCACTAAGTCATGTCTGACTCTGAGAACTCACAGACTGTAGCATGCCAGGCTTTCCCACCCTTCACTGTGTCCCAGAGTTTGCTCAAACTCATGTCCATTGTGTCAGTGATGCTATCAAACCATCTCATCCTCTGCCACCTCCTTCTCCTTTTGCCTTCAATCTTTCCTAGAATCAGGGTCTTTCCCAGTGAGTCAACTCTTGCCATCAGGTGACCAAAGTATTGGAGCTTCAGCATGAGTCCTTCCAATGAATATTCAGGGTTGAATTCCTTTAGAATTGACTAATTGATCTCCTTGCTATCCAAGGGACTCACAAGAGTCTTTTCCAGCATCACAGTTTGAAAGCATCCATTCTTAGGTGCTTAGCCTTCTTTATGGTCCAACTTTCATATCCAAACATGACTACTGGAAGAAACATCTGTTGCTGTTGTTAAGTCACCCAATTGTGTCTGACTCTCTGCAATGCCATGAACTGCAGCACGCAAGACTTCCTTGTCCCTCACCATCTCGTAGAGTTTGCCCACGTTCATTTCCATTGAATCAGTGATGCCATCTAACTATCTCATCTACTGTTGCCCTCTTCTCCTTCTGCCTTCAATCTTTCTGAGCATGAGAGTATTTTCAAATGAGCCAGCTCTTCGCATCAGGTGGCCAAAGTATTGGAGCTTCAGCTTCAGCATCAGTCCTTCCAATGAATATTCAGGACTGATTTCCTTTAGGATGGATTGTAGTGATCTCCTTGCTTTCCAGGAGACTCTCAACAGTCTCTCCAGCACCACAGTTCAAAAGTATCAATTTCTTTGGTGCTCTGCCTTCTTTATTTTCCAGGTCTTATATCTGTACATGACTACTGGAAAGACCATAGTCTTGATTACATGGATTTCTGTCAGCAAAATGATGTCTTTTCTTTTTAACACACTGTCTCAGTTTGTCAAAACTTTCCTGCCAAGAAGCAGTCTTCTAATTTCATGGCTGCAGTCACCATCTGCAGTGAGTTTAGAGCCCAAGAAGAGGAAATCTGTCATTGCTTCCACCTTTTCCCTTTTTATTTGCCATGAAGTGATGGCACTGGATGTCATGATCTTAGTTTTTTTTTTTTTTTTAATATTGCGTTTTAAGAAGGCTTTTTCACTCTCCTCCTTCACTCTCAACAAGAGGCTCTGTAGTTCCTCTTCACTTTCTGCCATTAGAGTGGTATCATCCCTGTATCTGAGATTGTTGATATTTCTCTTGGCAATCTTGAGTCCAGTTTGCAACTCATCCAGCATGGCATTTCACATGATGGCTCTGCATATAAGTTAAATAAGCAGGGTGACAATTAAAGTCATGTCGTACTCCTTTCCCAATCCTGAAACAATCTGTTGTTCCATGTCCAGTTCTAACTGTTTCTTCTTGACCGGCATACAGGTTTCTCAGAAGACAGGTAAGGTGGTCTGGTCTTCCCATCTCTTTAAGAATTTTGAGGAACTCCTCAAGTGTCTTCCACAGTGGCTGCCCTATTTAATATTCTACCAAATTGTGCCAGGATTCCAATTTCTTTAGGCATTCAGCAGCACTTGTTATTTTGTTTGTTGCTTTTGTAAAAAAGTCATCCTGATGGATATGAAGTGTTATCTCACTGCAGCTTTAATTTGCATTTCCACTTCCCATGTGGCATAGTTAGTAAAGAACCCACCCACCAATGCAGGAGACATAAAAGACATGGGTTTGATCCTTCATTAGGGAAGATCCCCTGAAGGAGGAAATAGCAACCCACTTCAGCATTCTTGCCTGAAGAATCTCAAGGACAGGGTAGCCTAGCGGGTTACAATCCATGGGGTCGCAAAGAGCCGGCACAACTAAAGTGACTTAACACAACACACAGTGATTAGCAACTCTTCATATGCTTACTAACCATTTGTATATCTTCTTTGAAGAACTGTCCATTCAACTTTGCTCATTTTTAAAATTAGATTGTCTTTTTTGTTGTTTAGTTAGCTAAACAGACTGAATGTGCCTCATCTGCAAGAACATATGTTGAAGCATAATCCTCTATACGATGGTATTTAGAGATAAGACTTTGGGAGATGGTTAGGTCATAAGAATACAGCCCTCATCAATGCAATTACTGCCTTTAAAGAAGAAACCCCAGAGAGTTCCAATGTCCTTTCATCTATGTGATGACACAGAGAAAAGACATTGATAACACCAGAAAGTGGAACCTCACCAGAGATTAAATTTGCCAGAATCTTGATCTTGACTTCTGGAGCTTCAGAATTATGAGAAAATAAATGTTCTTTAAGTCACCCAATCTATGGTACTTATATTACAGAAACCTCAAAGACCAAGGAGAATTACAAAAGTTCAACAGTTCTATAGAAGTATTCTGAATATAAGCATTTCTCAGACATAAGAAATGCAAATATTTTCCTATTCTGTAGTTTGTTTTCTAATTCCCTTGACAATGCCCTTTGATACACAGAAGTTTTTATATTTTTGTTTTCCTTCTAAGTCTTTAAGTTTGTGAAATCCAATTTATCTGGTGTTTTTTCTTTGCTGCTCAGGCTCTTGGTATCATATATAAGAATCAATTGCAGGGTCGCGGGCTCTGAGTGGCCCCTGCCCGATGGCAGCAGTAGTTCTAGGAGGAGACACCGTGGGTCCTGAACGTATCTTCCCCAATCAGACTGAGGAACTCGGGCCACATCAGGGCCCCACGGAAGGCACTGGGGATTGGAGCAGTGAGGAACCAGAGGAAGAACAAGAGGAAACAGGGGCAGGACCAGATGGCTACTCCTACCAGCCTCTGAACCAAGATCCTGAAGAAGAGGAGGTGGAACTAGCACCAGTGGGGGATGGAGAAGATGTAGTTGCTGATATCCAGGATCGGATCCAGGCCCTGGGACTTCATTTGCCGGACCCACCGCTAGAAAGTGAGGATGAAGATGAGCAGGGAGCTACAGCATTGAACAACCATAGCTCTATTCCCATGGACCCAGAACATGTAGAGCTGGTGAAAAGGATGATGGCTGGCATAAGCCTGCCTGCACCAGGGGTTCCTGCCTGGGCTCGTGAGATATCAGATGCCCAGTGGGAAGATGTGGTACAGAAGGCCCTCCAAGCCCAGCAGGCTGCCCCTGCCTGGAAGTGACCACCCTGAGAGCTGCCGTAACTCCCTGCATTCCAGGCCAGAACCAGCACAGGACTGAACATATCCTGGTTGTCACTCCATCTCCATCCTCCCCGGCTCCCCTCCACATCAAGGCAAATCAGACTTCTTCTCAGAGACCCACTTTATTCAGTTCTGTACATATGGGGACATCAGCCCAAGCCCAACCCACCTTAGCATGTATCACTCTGTGGAGAATAAAGCACCCTATGTACACACACACACATACAAAAGAATCAATTGCAAAGCCAATGACATGAAAATCAACCCATATGATGCCCTGAATTTTTTTTGTTTTTACCTGCTATATCAACATTTCACCTCAGTTCATTTGCTCAGTCATGTCCGACTCTCTGTGACACCATGGACTGTAGCACACCAGGCTTCCCTGTCCATCACCAACTCCCAGAACCTGTTCAAACTCATGTCCATCGAGTCAGTGATGCCATCCAATCATCTCATCCTCTGTCATCCACTTCTCCTCCAGCCCTCAATTTTTCCCAGCATCAGGGTCTTTTCCAGAGTCAGTTCTTCACATTAGGTGGACAAATGATTAGAAATTCAGCTTTAGCATCAGACCTTCCAATGAATATTCAGAATGGATTTCCTTTAGGATTGACTGGCTTAATCTCCTTGCAGTCCAAGGGACTCTCAAGAGTCTTCTCCAACACCACAGTTCAAAATTATCAATTCTTCAGTGTTCAGCTTTCTTTATAGTCCAACTCTCACATCCATACATGACTACTGGAAAAACCATAATTTTAACTAGATGGATCTTTGTTGGCAAAGTAATGTCTCTGTTTTTTCATATGCTGTCTAGGTTGGTCATAGTTTTCCTCTAAAGGAGAAAGAATATTTTAATTTCATGGCTGCAGTCACCATCTGCAATGATTTTGGAGACCAAGAAAATACATCTCTCATTGTTTCCATTGTTTCCCCATCTATTTACCATGAAGTGGTGGAACCAGATGCCAGGATCTTAGTTTTCTGGAAGTTGACTTTTCAGCCAACTTTTTCACTCTCCTCTTTCACTTTCATCAAGAGGATCTTTAGTTCTTCTTCGCTTTCTGCCATAAGGGTGGTGTCATCTGCATATCTGAAGTTATTGATATTTCTCCTGAAATCTTGATTCCAGCTTGTGCTTCATTCCATTGTGATCATATATATGTGATATATCATATCCACAACAAAACAGCTCTTCTCAAGTTTAAAAAGTGTGAAAATGAGGGTTTTTTTTTTTTGGTGAAAACAGTTACGATCTGCTCTCATAAATACTTTCACGTGTGTGATACAATGTTGTTGACTATATTCACCATGCATATTATATCCTTCAAACTTACTTATTTTGTAACTGTAAGTATGTGCTCTTGGAGCAACAACATCCCATTTCCCCCACCTCCCAGTCCCTGGTAACCACCGTTATACTCTCCGTTAGTCTGAATTTGGCTTTTTATAATCTGTATGTAAGTTATATCATGTAATACTTACATCTTCTGTTCCATTAACCTGTTGTTAGTCCATTACTCTGTGTAGCAATGCCATATTACTTTTTCAGTCTGAGTTCGGAGTTATACAAACTAGAGACAAACACTGCCTGTCATTCATTCAGGAATCCCTCCAGATGAATCAGCACAGACTTACACAATAACTTGCTAATGAGGTCTGCTCTGCTTTCTCTGGAACTGGAGATGAAGCACCAGCACTAGAACCATGGGCTGCTGCCCCTTTAAGAGCACTGCTGCGCCAGGGACTTGGTGTGGCAAAAGCAGTAAAAACACCCTGTAACTATTTTCCAGAGTTTTGACAAAGCTTGTTTTGACAGTTTACATTTGTTTTTCAATGTTTCTGTGAATAGATGAGAGCTGGGAGCTGCCTACCCCTTCATTTTGCTGACATCACTCTGAGGCATCACGAAATGTATTCTTTAAAAGATATTTTTCATCTCTCCCAGGACTACTTAGAAGCTCATGGGTGAAGTTCTGTGACAAATGAAGCCATCTAGCACTACTTTAAGCCTTAGAGACTCTGGAGGCTTGATGGTCAGAGGAGTGAAAACCTTACGTGTTCTCAACACCAGGTGGGGTAGCTTCTGGAAGAAATAAGAATTTAGCAGAGTCTGGAAGGTTAAGTAGGATTCAGACAGATGATAGAGGAAGTGGGGAGCATTCTGATTTAGATGAAGTGCTGTGTTGCCAATATACATAGAATTCTGTAGACTGACTAGTGTCCCTGGAGCAGAAATTTATTTATGGGAAAACAAGTAAAAAATTAAATTAATTTAATGCATGTATAACCTGTGTTTCAGCAACATGATTTCAAAACTCCAGGCTTTTACAAAGGCTTTGTTTCACCAATATCTCCTGAGCTGGAGGATAAAATAGTATCAAATGGGATTCAGGAAGTCGGAAAAGTTATAGAGTAGAATTTATGTGATTTAATGATTTTATGCTTCTATGATTTCCCTTCTCCTGTATAATGACTAGTGCTGCTATTATCTTCAGTCTTATTACAGTTTGTATGCCATCTTCCCTTACTATTTAAAAAATAAAATGTATTATACTCATAAATATATGAAATTTTAAAAGAAAAGAAGAATTGTATTTTTATTTTATAAACATGTCAAATTATGAATTTTAGAAATAGTAATTCTGTATTTTTCCACAGATGGTAAAGTGTCACTTTCAAGACAATCTCTATGTGAAAATACAGAATGACCTAAAAGATAATATAAAAGAAGTTGATAATATGCAAATATAAAGACTGGAAAGAAATATTCAGAAGTATATAGTGATCTGAAAATTGGAACTTAAGGCCAAAGAATGTTCATGTCTCGCATAATTGCTGTATATTTTATGTGTATGTTCCTTTAACAAACACGTAATGTGAATTAGAATTTTATGTAAAAATTGGGTCTAGAATTGAGAACTCCTGGCTGGCAATTCCATTTTAGCAGATTTATATCAAGGACAGAAATGGATCTAGGGCAGAAGAGTTTATTACTTACATGGCAATTATCTTTTTACTTGATTTATCAAAATGCCTTGTTGCAATCTGTATTAGCTTTTCAGGGCTGTTGTAACAAAAATTTACTGCACATTGGATGGCAGAAATACTGATAACAGAAGCTTACGTTCTCGCAATTCTGGAAGCGAGAAGTCTGAGATCAAGCAGTCAGCAGTGCTGAGTTCTAAGACCATTCTTCCTTGCGTTGAGATGGCTATCTTCTCCCCGAGCCTTCACGTGGTCTTCCCTCTGTGCACGTGTGTGCGCTAACTTTCCAGCCTTATTAGGACACCAGCGGTACTGGATTAGGCCCACGAATGACCTCATTTAACCTTGTCATCTCTCTGTTCTGTTGTCACCAAGTGGTACTCTACTCTTTTGCAGCCCATGGACTGTAGCCCACCAGGTCCTCTGTCCATGGGATTTCACAGGCAAGAACAGTGTAATGGGTTACCATTTCCTTCTCCAGGGGATCTTCTCAACCCAGGGATGGAACCTGTGTCTGCATTGGCAAGTGGATTCTCTAACACCGAGCCACCAGTGAAGCCTTATCATCGCTTTAGAGAGATTTATATCTGTAAATACCTGAATAGTCTGGTGTTTTCCCTACTTTCTTTAATTTAAGCCTGAATTTTGCAAAGAAGTTCATGATCTGAGTCACAGTTAGTTACCAGAATTGATCAAGTATGACATAAATCCAATCCCTTATGATTATACAGTGGAAGAGACAAATAGATTCAAGGGATTAGATCTGATAGAAAGAGTGCCTGAAGAACTATGGACAGAGGTTCATGACATTGTACAGGAGGCAGTGATCAAGGCCATCCTCAAGAAGAAGAAATGCAAAAAGGCAAAAGGTTGCTGAGGAGGCCTTACAAACAGCTGAGAAAATAAGAGATGCTAAAGGCAAAGGAGAAAAAGAAACATATACCCATCTGAATGGTGAGTTCCAAAGAATAGCAAGGAGAGATAAGAAAGCCTTCCTCAGTGATCAATGAAAAGAAATAGAGGAAAACAATAGAAAGGGAAAGACTAAAGATCTCTTCAAGAAAATTAGATATATCAAGGGAATATTTCAGGCAAAGATGGGCATGATAAAGGACAGAAATGTTATGGACCTAACAGAAGTGGAAGATATTAAGAAGAGGTGGCAAGAATACACAAAAGAACTGTACAAAAAAAAAAGATTTTTTTCCATTTATTTTTATTAGTTGGAGGCTAAATACTTTGTAATATTGTAGTGGTTTTTGCCATACATTGACATGAATCAGCCATGGATTTACATGTGTTCCCCATTCCGATCTCCCCTCCTGCCTCCCTCTCCATCCCATCCCTCTGGGTCTTCCATACTAACGCATATATATGGAATTTAAAAAGATGGCAATGATAACCCTATATGCAAAACAGAAAAAGAGACACAGATGTACAGAACAGACTTTTAGACTCTGTGGGAGAAGGCAAGGGTGGGATGTTCTGAGAGAACAGCATTGAAACAACTATACTATCAAGTGTGAAACAGATCACCAGCCCAGGTTGGATGCATGAGACAAAAAAAGATTTTAATGATGCAGATAACCAAGATGGTGTGATCACTCACCTAGAAATGAGACATTCTTGGAGTCCTAAGTCAAGTGGGCCTTCAGTTCAGTTCAGTTCAGTTGCTCAGTCGTATCCGACTCTTTGCGACCCCATGAATCACAGCAGGCCAGGCCTCCCTGTCCATCACCAAATCTCGGAGTTTAACACAAACTCATGTCCACTGAGTCAGTGATGCCATCCAGCCATCTTGTCCTCTGTTGTTCCCTTCTCCTCCTGCCCCCAATCCCTCTCAGCATCAGGGTCTTTTCCAGTGAGTCAACTCTTCGCATGAGGTGGCCAAAGTATTGGAGTTTCAGCTTCAGCATCAGTCCTTCCAATGAACACCCGGGACTGATCTTTAGGATGGACTGGTTGGATCTCCTTGCAGTCCAAGGGACTCTCAAGAGTCTTCTCCAACACCACAGTTCAAAAGCATCAATTTTTCAGTGATCAGCTTTCTTCACAGTCCAACTCTCACATCCATACATGACCACTGGAAAAACCATAGCCTTGACCAGACAGACCTTTGTTGGCAAAGTAATGTCTCTGCTTTTTAATATGCTATCTAGGTTGGTCATAACTTTCCTTCCAAGGAGTAAGCATCTTTTAATTTCATGGCTGCAATCACCATCTACAGTGATTTTGGAGCCCAAGAAAATAAAGTCTGACACTGCTTCCACTGTTTCCCCATCTATTTCCCAAGAAGTGATGGGACCAGATGCCATGATCTTAGTTTTCTGAATGTTGAGCTTTAAGCCAACTTTTTCACTCTCCTCTTTCACTTTCATCAAGAGGCTTTTTAGTTCCTCTTCCCGTTCTTCCATAAGGGTGGTGTCATCTGCATATCTGAGGTTACTGATATTTCTCCCAGCAATCTTGATTCCAGCTTGTGCTTCATCCAGTCCAGTGTTTTTCATGATGTACTCTGCATATAAGTTAAATAAGCAGGGTGACAATATACAGCCTTGACGTACTCCTTTTCCTATTTAGAACCAGTCTGTAGGTCCATGTCCAGTTCTAACTGTTGCTTCCTGACCTGCATATAGGTTTCTCAAGAGGTGGGTGAGGTGGTCTGGTATTCCCATCTCTTTCAGAATTTTCCACAGTTTATTGTGATCCACACAGTCAAAGGTTGGAATAGTCAATAAAGCAAAAATAGATGTTTTTCTGGAACTCTCTTGCTTTTTCAATGATCCAATGGATGTTGGCAATTTGATCTCTGGTTCCTCTACCTTTTCTAAAACCAGCTTGAACATCTGGAAGTTCACAGTTCACATATTGCTGAAGCCTGGCTTGGAGAATTTTGAGCATTACTTTACTAGTGTGTGAGATGAGTGCAATTGTGCAGTAGTTTGAGCATTCTTTGGCATTGCCTTTCTTTGGGATTGGAATGCAAACTTCCTTTTTGAGTCCTGTGGCCACTGCTGAGTTTTCCACATTTTCTGGCATATTGAGTGTAGCACTTTCACAGTATCATCTTTCAGGATTTGAAATAGCTCAACTGGAATTCCATCACCTCCACTAGCTTTGTTCATAGTGATGCGTTCTATGGCCCACCCGACTTCACATTCCAGAATGTCTGGAATGTCTAGGTGAGTGATCACACCATCGTGATTATCTGGTTCGTGAAGATCTTTTTTGTACAGTTCTGTGTATTCTTGCCACCTCTTCTTAATATCTTCTGCTTCTGTTAGGTCCATACCATTTCTGTCCTTTATCGAACCCATCTTTGCCTGAAATGTTCCCTTGATATCTCTACTTTTCTTGAAGAGATCGCTAGTCTTTCCCATTTTGTTGTTTTCCTCTATTTCTTTGCATTGATCACTGAGGAAGGCTTTCTTATCTCTCCTTGCTATTCTTTGGAACTCTGCATTCAAATGGGAATATCTTTCCTTTTCTCCTTTGCTTTTCGCTTGTCTTCTTTTCACAGCTGTTTGTAAGACCTCCTCAGAAAACCATTTTGCCTTTTTGCATTTCTTTTCCATGGGGATGGTCTTGATCCCTGTCTCCTGTACAACGTCATGAACCTCCGTCCATAGTTCATCAGGCACTCGGTCTATCGGTTCTAGTCTCTTAAATCTATTTCTCACTTCCACTGTATAGTCATAAGGGATTTGATTTAGGTCACACCTGAATGGTCTAGGGCCTTAGGAAACATCAGTACAAAGAAAGCTAGTGGATGTGAGCAATTCCAGTTGAGCTATTTCAAGTCCTAGAAGATGATGCTGTGAAAGTGCTGCACTCAATATGCCAGCAAATTTGGAAAACTCAGCAGTGGCCACAGGACTGGAAAAAGTCAGTTTTCATTCCAATCCCAAAGAAAGGCAATGCCAAAGAACGTTCAAACTACTCCACAATTGCACTCATCTCACAGGCTAGCAAAGTAATGCTCAAAATTCTCCAAGCGAGGCTTCAAGAGTATGTGAAACAAGAACTTCCAGATGTTCAAGCTGGATTTAGAAAAGGAAGAGGAACCAGAGATCAAATTGCCAACATCTGCTGGATCATCAAAAAAGCAAGAGAGTTCCAGAAAAACATCTACTGCTTTATTGACTATACCACAGTCTTTGAGTGTGTGGTTCACAAGAAAAAGCTGTAGAAAATTCTGAAAGAGATGGGACTACCAGACTACCTGACCTGCCTCTTGGGAAATCTGTATACAGGTCAGGAAGCAACAGTTAGAACCTGACATGGAACAATCAACTGGTTCCAAACTGGGAAAGGAGTACGACAAGGCTGTATATTGTCACCCTGCTTATTTAACTTATATGTAGAGTATATTATGGGAAATGCAGGGCTGGATGAAGCACAAGCTGGAGTCAAGAAATATCAATAACCTCAGATAAGCATATGATACCACACTTACGACAGAAAATCAAGAAGAACTAAAGAGCCTCTTGATGAAAGTGAAAGAGGATAGTGAAAATGCTGTCTTAAAACTCAACTTCAAAAAACTAAGATCATGGCATCCAGTCCCATTACTTCATGGTGAATAGATGGGGAAACAATGGAAACAGTAACAGACTTTATTTTTTGGGGTTCCAAAAAAATGGTGACTGAAGCCATGAAATTAATGATGTGTACTCCTTGGAAGAAAAGCTATGACCAACCTAGACAGCATATTAAAAAGCAGAGACATTAGTTTGCTGACAAAGGTCTGTTTAGACAAGGCTATGGTTTTTCCAGTAGTCACATATGGATTGGACAATTGGTCCATAAGGAAAGCTGAGTGCTGAAGAACTGATGGTTTTGAAGAATTTGAGAGTCTGTTGGACTGCATGGAGATCAAACCAGTCAATCCTAAAGGAAATCAGTCCTGAATATTCATTGGGAGAACTGATGCTGAAGCTGAAACTCCAATACTTTGGCCACCTGATGTGAAGAACTGACTCATTGGAAAAGACCCTGATGCTGGGAAAGATTGAAGGCAGGAGAAGAGGATGACAGAAAATGAGATGGTTGAATGGCATCACCGATGTGATGGGTGTGAGTTTAAGCAAGCTCTGGGAGTTGGTGATAGACAGGGAAGCCTGGCATGCTTTAATCCATGGGGTAGCAAATAGTTGGACATGACTGAGCTACTGAACTGAACTGAACTGTTATCTATAAATATAGCCACATTTGAATTTTGGGGGAATCCAATTCATCCCATAACATAACCTTTCTGTCAAACTCACAGTTTTAACTTCCTATAGTAGTAGTTCTGAAAAATATGATTCATGGGACATAATGTCTTCCAAATGTATGCAGTTATTTTGGTTAAGTTCATAGTTAGCCCTTGGATCTCTAGATATCACTGAGAAGACAAAATGATTCAGGTATATATGATAGAATGAGTTCAAGAAATATTAATACAAGATGTTTGGATTAATGTGTGTGTGTTAGTCACTCAGTCGTGTCTGACTCTATGCAACTCCATGGACTGTAGCCCATTAGGCTCCTCTGTTCATGGAATTCTCTAGACAGTAATACTGGAGTAGCCTCTCCAGGGGATTTCCTTACCCAAGGATTGAAACCAGGTCTCCTGCATTGCAGGCAGTTTCTTTACCGTCTGAGCCACCTAGTTATTATAAAAGTTTGTCACTATTTTGAGCTATGCTTATGTATCTCTCACTTTGGGAAAAAGCGTCACTGTAGTCCACTGACTTAATTCTGTCTAAAGAGAGTATGAATAACATATTAATTTTGAGTTGTGGTATGTTATTAATATTATACAACCCAGGGGTAGAACAATCAGATAAATGTGATGCATTCAGCAATGAAAGAAATTTCAGTTCACCTCTTGAGTAGGCTCCAGTATCTTTGTATTACTATTCCCCATAAACAGTCATTTTAAAATTACTTAGAATGTACAACTAATGATTTAACATAATTGGATAGTTGACTATTTAATTTGTCCTGGTCTCATATTAATTATTTTTTCTTAATAAATGATTTAAGTTAAGCAAGATAAAATATTATTCATTCACTCATACTCAAAATGTCCTCTGGATAGAAAAAAAATAATACATATCTTTGAAAATATATTTTTCTTGCTGCCATTTTTGAACTGTTAGAAAATCAAAAGGCTGCTACACATCTAATTAGGAAATATTTGCTATATTTAGAGAGTTTAAATTTGAATTTTTCATAATCTAAGTAAATATGTTAAAAAATCTCCATTTATCTGTGGTTCTCTTCTCTGCATGGTTCCATTAATATTCTCACCCTTAGAAAGAGAAATATTTTTGATAGAATTTGTGAAATCAGTTATTTTCTTTTACTTCTATATTTATGTATTCTGAAATAATCAGTATTTTCTGCTAATTTTGACATTTTCAACATAATACAATTCACACTTTTGTTAGGGGTTTTTTTAAGTATATATCTCATTTTAATATTTTCTTTTACTAGACTTTATATATTTCTAGTATATTCAAATACATTCTAGTTTTTTATTTGGGGAAAACATTTATTTATGTAATGCATATACATATGCATATATACATATATGTGCACATATATATATGTATATATAAGGGCTTCTGAGGTGGAACAGGCGGTAAAGAACTTCCTGCCGATGCAGAAGAAGTAGGAGATGTGGGTTTGATCCCTGGGTCAGGAAGATCCCCTGGAGGAGGAGGGCATGGCTTCCCACTCCAGTATTCATGCCTGGAGAATCCCATGGACAGAGGAGCCTAGTGGGCTATAGTCCATAGGGTCGCAGAGTCACACACGACCACTGCACATGACTAACGTGACTTCGCATGTATGTAGGCATACATACGTATACACAGCAGTGTCACTTCTCATGAGGGTATTATTTTTTTTAAAAAATCAGCATGGGATTGAAGATTTGAAATTGAGGTAAGAAGCAGTCTAAAGCGGAGGTTGTTCCAGTAAAGCCTTAGATACAGAGAATAATAAAAATTAAATAAGACCTTTAGAATTACACTCCTGGGTTTTCTAGGAGAAAAAAGTTGAGAAATAGTTAAAGAGGACTGGAAAGATAGGAAATACATGCCATAAAGTCAGGTCTATAATGAACATTTGGGTAGTTGATACAATCAAAAAGTAAAAAATGCCCTGGTAAAAAGCTGTTAGTGTGGTGTTTAATATTAACCCCTCCTGTCCCATTTTCATGGATTTTCCCCCCCATCCCCAATTTGATTATATTCATTAGTGCAAAGTTTCCAACTAAACAACTACTTTCCCATACTCCTTTTTGCTACAATTGTCTATGTAACATACTTCTAGCCAGTAAGGCATATGAAAAAGTTGCATGCAGAATTCTTTCCTTCCTTGTTAATTAAAAAAAAAAAAGTAGATGACAACTGGTCCCCATACCTGCCTGCCTTCTTCCTGCCTTAAAAAGAGACACAATGCTTGAAACTAGAGCAAGGGTTTGCAACTGAGAGGTATAAATCATCAGAAAGTTATCCCACTAAGGCTGGTAGATTGGCCACGTGGAAGAAGAATAAAATACTTGGGTCCCTGGTAGCACTTTTGAAGCTGAATAAAAATCAGCAGCTCTCTTACTTTAAATGATTTTTGGCCATGTGGAGACAAACACCTGTTTGTTTAAGCCACTGTCAGTCAGGTTCTTCTGCTTCATATAACAGAATGTGTTCCTCATTGTGCATGTTATCAAGAATGAAGCAAAAAAAAAAGAAAAAGATAATGGTATATTTCTCTTACGTAAGTAGGATGTTGCAACCTAAGCACTGGCCAATGCGTCTGTGATTAGCCTGGCCTTTACCCCAAGACTGCACGGTGTCTCCTCAGCTCCGGTCACTGTACAGTCACAGCTGCCGGAGAAGTAAACAGAGGGAAGGATGCCAGGGTGCCCTACCTTTTTCTAAGAAAAGTGAAAGATTTTCCTGATGGCTCCTTCTCTCACTGGTTCTCACTGGGCAAAACCATGCCTCCAATTCACCTTCTCTATAGGGAAAGTGAGAAATCAGGGTGTTGTTACTATGATTGGCTTGCATTTTGCCACATTAAACTGAATCAAGATTCTATTTCCAAGCACTAAGGCGAGATGGCTATTGTTAAGACAAAATGTCTGCCAAAAATATTTAGCAAAGCAAAGGAAATCTTAACTTACTTCTGTGCGCTTTCTTTGTACATTTGACAAATAAGAAATAAACAGCTGTCAATTCTACTCTGACGTACTAAAATAAACGTCGTAAACAAAATGGATCAGAGGAAAGAAAGGGGAGGCACAGTAATACTTAAGCACTTCAATAAGGTATTTTTAAAATGGAGAACAAATTATAAATACACTGAATTGCATACAGGTTCATTTAACTGTTCTTTTCAAAAGAATAGTTATTGAAATTTCTTTTCAAACGGACAATCGAAGGACAGAGTACAAGAGTTCAAATATTTACTATTTAATATTTTTATTACTTCATATTATATATTAATAATAATTGCTAATTTGCTAGTAAAAAGTCACTATGTAAATAATTGATGATATATCAAGCATATTGATTAGGAAAAAATATTAAGTAACATAAATAATATTTTCTAAATTGTTAGGATTCTGAGCTCTAATATCATCAATTTTATTCAGTAAAATAATAGCATGGAAAATACAAATAAATGACAGCTTTAACTGACTATACTCCAGGGAGCAGAAATGTTGGATTCTTTCAAAAAACATAATTATTTGGAGGGGGAAGAATATTCTGACTCAACATTACACACATAGTATAATACAAATGCAATTTTGGAATAACATATTTATTATTTCTGTACATTCAGGAACAAGAAGATAAAAACTTTATTAAAATGAAGCAATATTTCTTATTAAAATTTAGTATTTTAGAGCCAAAAATACTATGAAAGATATTACAGTTTAATGAGGTTATGTTTTATACCAAAGTTCTAGAATTTAGGTTTTGTATTTGGTATTCCCTGTGAATTGCTGGACTCTGTTTTAACAAAGAGGTTTCTGGGTTTTTTTAACCTTACAATTCCTAGTAGATATTAAGGGAGCATGAGAATCAGTGGATTAAGAATGGGTTTTGAATAAAAGAAAATATTTGAATTTTACATACTAGATCTGTTTAAAGAATTTGAGAAAATTTGAGTTATCTCCCTTTTAGTTCAGTTCAGTCACTCAGTTGTGTCTGACTCTTTGCGAGCCCAGGGACTGCAGCACACCAGCCTTACCTGTCCATCACACACTCCCAGAGTTTGTGAAAACTCATGCCCATAGAGTCAGTGATGCCATCCAACCATCTCATCCTCTGTTGTCCCTTTCTCCTCCTGCCTTCAATCTTTCCCAGCATCAGGGTTTTTTCAAATGAATCAGTTCTTCACATCAGGTGTCCAAAGTATTGAAGTTTCAGCTTCAGCATCAGTCCTTCCAATGAATAGTCAGGATTGATCTCCTCTAGGATGGACTAGTTGGATCTCCTTGCAGTCCAAGGGACTCTCAAGAGTCTTCTCCAACACCAAAATCATTAATTCTTCTGCACTCAAACTTTCTTTATAGCCCAAGTCTCACATCCATACATAAGCTACTGGAAAAATCATAGCTTTGACTAGACAGACCTTTGTTGGCAAAGTAATATCTCTGCTTTTTAATATGCTGTCTGGATTGGTCATAAGTCTTCTTCCAAGGAGCAAGCATCTTTTAATTGCATGGCTGCAGTGACCATCTGCAGTGATTTTGGAGCCCCCAAAAATAAACTCTCTCACTATTTCCATCGTTTCCCCATCTATTTGCCATGAAGATATGGGACCAGATGCCATGATCTTAGTTTTCTGAATGCTGAGTTTTAAGTCAACTTTTTCACTCTCCTCTTTCACTTTCATCAAGAGGCTCCTTACTTCTTCTTCTCTTTCTGCCAGAAGTGTGGTGTCATCTGCGTATCTGAGGTTATTGATATTTCTCCAGGCAATCTCGATTCCAGTTTGTGCTTCATCCAGCTCATGGTTTCTCACGCATATAAGTTAAATAAGCAGAGTGACAATATACAGCCTTGATATACTCCTTTTCCTATTTGGAACCAGTCTGTTGTTCCATGTCCAGTTCTTACTGTTGCTTCTTGACCTGCATACAGATTTCTGACAGGAGGCAAGTCAGGTGGTCTGGATTCCCATCTCTTGAGGAATTTTCCACAGTTTATTGTGATCCACACAGTCAAAGGCTTTGGCATAGTTAATAAAGGAGAAGTAGATGTTTTTCTGGAACTCTCACTCTTCGATGATCCAGCGGATGTTGGCAACTTGATCTCTTGTTCCTCTGCCTTTTCTAAATCCAGCTTGAACATCTGGAAGTTCTCAATTCAGGTACTGTTGAAGACTGGCTTGGAGAATTTTGAGCATTACTTTGCTAGTATGTGAGATGAGTGCAACTGTGCAGTAGTTTGAGCATTCTTTGGCATTGCCTTTCTTTGGGATTGAAAGAAAGGCATTCTTTGGGATGCCTTTCATTGGAATGAAAACTGACCTTTTCCAGTCCTGTGGCCACTGCTGAGTTTTCCAAATTTGCTGGCATATTGAGTGCAGCATTTTCACAGCATCATCTTTTAGGATTTGAAATAGCTCAACTGGAATTCTATCACCTCCACTAGCTTTGTTTGTAGTGATGTTCCCTAAGACCCACTTGACTTCACATTCCAGGATGTCTGGCTCTGGGTGAGTGATCACACCACCATGATTATCTGGTCCATGAAGATCTTTTTTGTGTAGTTCTTCTGTGTATTCTTGTCATCTCTTCTGAATATATTCTGCTTCCGTTAGGTCCATATCATTTCTGTCCTTTATTGTGCCTATCTTTGCATGAAACATTCCCTTGGTATCTCTAATTTTCTTGAAGAGATCTTTAGTCTTTCCTATTCTATTTTTTTCCTCTATTTCTTTGCATTGATCGCTGAGGAAGGCTTTCTTATCTCTCCTTGCTATTCTTTTGATCTCTGTATTCAAATGGTCATATATTTCCTTTTCTCCTTCGCCTCTTCTTTTCACAAATATTTGTAAGGCCTCCTCAGACAACTATTTTGCCTTTTTGCATTTCTTTTTCTTCGGGATGTTCTTGATAAATGCCTCCTGTACATGTCACGAACCTCCATCCATAGTTCTTCAGGCACTCTGTCTACCAGATCTAATCCCTTGAATAAGCTCTTTGATTCATCATAATAAAATATTTGAGGAAACATTTATGGTAAGTTTTAAAAGCACTTATCTTTGTATCTAAAATATAATCAATATCTAAAAATATAATCAATATCTAAAAATATAGTCAATAAGGAATCTTAAGAACAATGACTTTCCATAGTCAATGGATTAAATTAAGACAGTTAACCATCACTTAAGTAGTATATCATAAAATGTAGAATTTTAGAGTTGCAAGGTACTACAAAAATTACTGAAACATCTTCATTTTATAGTGTGAAACCCTGGTCTTTCAGATTAAATAATTTATGCAAATCCTTAAAGCTATTAATAAAATCCAGGACAGAAGCTAGCTATGCTGACTACAAAAAGGGAAAAGTTCATCTAGCATTTTTAAGTTTTGGTAACTACCTGGCATTTTTTTCCCTATAATATCTACACAACATGTTAACTTTGAAAGATATCTGCTAGTTACTTTAACATAGAAGGTCTACTGTGATCTCAGGGGATATATTTTAACACAATTTATGTATACACAGACACACATATTCTTAACAATTCAAAATAAAATGTTAGGAAAACATTGCTTGAAATAATATTAAATTTTCAATAGATGTTAATTCTCCACAATCTAATATTATTTTTTTATTCTGCTATGTGACTAGAATAAACTTCATTATCTAGACTCACAGAGGGTATATTTCTCAGTCTATTCGGGACCGTCATAACAAAACACCACAGAAATTTACTTCTTACTGTTCTAGAGGCTGAGAAATCCAAGATCATGTCACTAGCATGGTATTGTCTGGTAAGGGCTTTTTTCCTGGTTCATGGTAGGTGCCTTCTCACTGTGTCCTCACATGTAGGAAAGGGCCAGAGATCTCCATGTGGTCTCTTTTATAAGAACATTATCCTATGCCTGAATAATACCACCTCCTAATCCCATAATCTTCTGGGGTTAAGACTTCAATATCTGAAATTGGGTGAGGAAACAAACATTCACACCATACAGTTTTTTTACATGTCAGAGGATTTCAATAGTCTGGACTGCATGGATATATTTCACTAAGTAGGATGTTTTGATTTCCATTTTTATACATACTCTGTTGTAACCTTCAATCTTGATTTTTGTGAGTTGTATGGGTGTGTATTTCAAGAATCAGAAGTGGTGACTGATATAATGAAATGATTGATTGTCCAGATGAGTGTATTTTCTCACAGGAACTTAATCTACCATTGCATTTTCATCATTCCAACAAGATCAACTATTCAACTAGACTATAAAGTTTATATGTGCCTATCAATGTAGGCAACGCATTTATGCTTTAACACATTTTTGTTGTTTTCTATTTCTTAATTATAGGTAGATTTAATTTCACTTAATTTTCTAAAGCTGTTGTAAATTTATCTAAATCCCCCTGCCAACAGATATGTTAATAATGCTTCCGTTCTAAGTCCATTTAACAAATTAGGACTATTAATTTATTTAGGTATCAGTTACTAGATAACCCAAACCTCAATTATAGAGGAGAATGTTATCAATTTATTAGTAATTCAAATTGCAGCTAAATATGCTGCCATTTACTTAGCAAACATGATAAAAATTAGCTTGATAGAAGACTCATTTTAATTAAAGTAGACTAGCTAAAATGAAATTATTCATGCATGTTTATTTCTCAAACAAAAGTTTCTGATGACATACCATTTGTATCTCATTTTTTAGAGGCATTATTCATCTTTAATATCTACAAAGGTTTTCTGTTTAGCTATAAGTCAAAAAAACAAAAAACTATGCCTACTATACCAGTGGTCACTGGCCTGTAATATTTAAGATATTGTTGTATTAGAGAAACTACAGGGATAATGAACAGAAAGAGGCTAATATTTAGAAGATGATACATAAAAAATAACAGTTATTTACAGCTGTCTTAAGCAAAATATGAACATAAAATTATCTCAAATTCTAATTCAGTCATTATGAAGTCAGAATTATTTATTTGGTCAATTCTAAATAAGTATAAACATGAGTACACATAAAAAGGTATGAAATATAAATATAATTCTATGACAAGCATGAATTTTCTGAGGCAAGTAAACTAAGATCCTTGTCTTAGTAAGTTTTAACATAATAATTTATAAAATTGTAATAATTTATGTTTAATGATTTATATTCTTAATGACTATGTCCTGAAAGTTGTTCTGAAACTTTTAATGGATAGTGGTATGGAAAAGTAGAATTATTCTATATTGTTCCAAAAGCAGATATTGAAATAAGCATTTCTGAATGAAGATCAGATGCTGATTCAAGTGAGGGAGAATGTTTACTAATTAAAGATGCTAAAAATTTTACGAAAAAAAGTCATAGCTCTGAAATTTAAACAAACCATAAGGGACATATTCTAGCACACATAAACCAACTAGTTGTTTATATGAATTTATCATATAATTAAAAATCATTCATGTATTTTCAAAAGCATAATGTATAAGTTTTGAATAGGCTATAATAAAGCCTATTCAAAAAAATCTTATTCATGAAGAAAAGATTGAGCAAATTAGGTGCAACAAAAGGCCACAGTATGAGAAATGCAAATAAACTTCTAGACCGTATTAGTTAACAGAAGTACAATAAAAGTAATGGTTATGCTGAATTAGGTTTAGATAAAGCAATATATTGGGGCTTCCCTGGTAGCTCAGCTGGTAAAGAATCTTCCTGCATACAGGAGACCCCAGTTCGATTCCTGGGTCAGGAAGATCCCCTGAAGAAGGATAGACTACCGACTCCAGTATTCAAGGGCTTCCCCAGTGGCTCAGACAGTAAAGAATCCGCCTGCACTGCAGGAGACCTGAATTTGATCCCTGGATTGGGAAGATCTCCCGGAGGAGGGCATGGCAACCCACTCCAGGACTCTTGCCTGGGGAGTTCGACTGACAAGAGGAGCCTGGCAGCCGACAGTCCATGGGGTCGCGAAGAGTCAGAACCGGCTGAGCGACTAAGCACGCACAGCACACATACCGCACACAGAGAAGCAACGGTAATAAACTAGCATGTCCAAGGCTGGAATAACCAGGGTGGTGAGGGCCTAGAGAAAACATCTTATGAGAAGTCACTATATTAATTGAAGAAGATTATGTTAGAAAAGAGAATGAGACAAAATATTTGCCAGGGTTAATACTTGGGAAATGTGAATACTTCCAGACAAAGAATAGCTGTTAGGCTTGGGAACTAGTAACAATGTAGACTATAAATCTGCACATAGCAGAATCACCAAACTCACAGTTCTCTGAAAGATATAGTTAAAGGCCTGACACACATTCCTAAGTTGTTTTTACAGGAAGCAGACCCCCCCCCCCCAACTCCAGATGAAAACTGCTGACCCCAAGAACATAGACCCTAGACTAGTTGAAATCAGAAGACTTATTATGCTGGAATCTTCACCCTGGTGCCAACCAATCCAAGAATTGGCCACGAACTCATTACACCCTGCTCCTTGAACAGTGTAAAACTCCTTGCTATGCCCACAGGGTGGGTCACGCAGTTCTGAGGGCATCAGTCCCTTTGTCTGGTAAAGCAATAAAAGCTACACTTTTCCACTTCACCCAAACCTCTCTCCACATTTCTATTCAATGCTAGTGATCAGAGGCCAAGTTTCAGCAACAGTAATGCTCGGAAGATTACTGGGATTTGATTTGAAAACAAAACTGAATCTGCTTTGGTGTATAAGGTATATGAGCTTTTCATACAAATATAGAAAATTGTGTAACCACCATCACTATCCTCAGGTCACAGAATCATTGTATTTCCCCTGGCAACAAACATTATAGTTTTGTCTTTCCAGAATATCATATCAGTAGAATCATATAGTATGTAACCTTTCAACACTTGAGTCACCCACCCAGCATGGTGCTTTTGAAATTCATCCAAGAAGTTTGTAGGAATCGTTTGTTCCTTTCAAGTTCTAAGAGGCATTCCATTATATGGATATTCTACTGTTTGTTTATCCATTCACCCTTCAGTGACATCTGGATCATTCTCAATCTTTGGTAATTACAAATAGAACTGCTGTTAATAATTGGATACAGGTGTTTGTATAAACAAAAGTTTTCATAGGACAAATACTTGGAAATAGGATTGTTGAGTGGCATGGTACCTAAAAGTTTAACTTGGTAAGAAAGTTCCAATCTCTTTTACTGAGTGCTTATACCATTTTGCATTCCTACCAGCAACATAGGGACTCATTTGTTCAGTATCCTTGTCAGCACTTTGTCAGCATTTTTCATTTTAGCTCTTCTAGTAGTTGTATAGTGATATTTCTTCTTGGTTTTAATTTGCATTTACTTAAGGGATAATTATCTTGAACATGGTTTCCTATGCTTATTTGCCATCTGTATGTTTTCTTTGATGAAGTGTTGTCTCAAGTCAGGTTAACTTCTTTTCCGTTGGCACTGGGTATACTTTCATCCTACATTTGAGGCTTTATTACATGTAACAGGAATATATCATCATTCGTACACCTCTGCATGGCCAGGAAGCTCACAGACCTACTCACTTCATAAATGTAGATGGTTACTTCTAGGAATCTGACTAAGGAATGTGCCTTAGCATTCAAATCCTCTTCTGAGTTAGCATTTGGGTCTTTCAGTGCACATCTGTATGACTTACTCCAATTATTTCTCTAAATTCTCAGAGACTCTCTGTATAGTCCATAGAAGTATATTTTTTAGTTTTTCAGATATGTAGAACTCATTTGCCTCAGTCTACTGCAAGGCCTTGCTATTCTTTGGAACTCTGCATTCAAGTGGGTATATCTTTCCTTTTCTCCTTTGCCTTTCACGTCTCTTCTTTTCACAGATATTTGTAAGGCCTCCTCAGGCAACCATTTCCCCTTTTTGCATTTCTTTTTCTTGGAGATGGTCTTGATCACTGCCTCCTGTACAATCTCATGGACTTCTGTCCATAGTTCTTCAGGCACTCTATCAGATCTAATCCCATGAATCTTTTTCTCACTTCCACTGTATAATCATAAGGGATTTGATTTAGGTCATACTTGAATGGTCTAGTGGTTTTCCCTACTTTCTTCAATTGAAGTCTGAATTTGACAATAAAGGGTTCATGGTCTGAGCCACAGTTAGCTCCTGGTCTTGTTTTTGCTGACTGTGTAGCGCTTCTCCATCTTTGGCTGCAAAGAATATAATGAATCTGATTTTTATATTGACCATCTAGTCATGTCCATGTGTAGAGTCTTCTCTTGTGTTGTTGGAAGAGGGTGTTTGCTTTGACCAGTGTGTTCTCTTGGCAAAACTCTATTAGCCTTTTCCCTGCTTCATTCTGTACTCCAAGGCCAAATTTGCCTGTTACTCCAGGTATTTCTTGACTTCCTACTTCTTCAAGTCCACAAAAATGAAAAGGACATCTTTTTTGGGTTTTGGTTCTAGAAGGTCTTATAGGTCTTCATAGAACCGTTCAACTTCAGCTTCTTCAGCATTACTGGTCAGGGCATAGACTTGGATTACTGTTATATTGAATGGATTGCCTTGGAAATGAACAGAGATCATTCTGTCATTTTTGGTGTTGGAGAGGACTCTTGAGAGTCCCTTGGACTGCAAGGAGATCTAACCAGTCCATTCTTAAGGAAATCAGCCCTGAAGATTCATTGGAAGGATTGATGCTGAAGCTGAAACCCCAATACTTTGGCCCCTGGATGTGAAGAACTGACTCATTTGAAAAGACCCTGATGCTGGAAAAGATTGAAGGTGGAAGGAGAAGGAGATGACAGAAGATGAGATGGTTGTATGTTATCACCAACTCAATGGACATGAGTTTGAGTTAACTCCGGGAGATGTTGATGGACAGGGAGGCCTGGTGTGCTGCAGTCCATGGGGTTGCAAAAAGCCAGACACAACTGATTGACTGAACTGAACTGCAAGGCCACTGGTGAAGGCCCAAAAGTCAAAATATCCAACCCCCCCAAGTGGGTGTTATTAAGTGTTCCTCCATATTGCTTAGCTATATGTCCACTGGGTAGACTTTCTTTTAACTTCTCCATCATGGTGTATCATACCATTTCCAAATAACATCATACTCAATTCTGAAACTCTCAGCAGTGAATTTAGTGAGGGTGGGGGGAGGGTAGGGAAAAAATATCATAGAGTTTAGACATACTACAACAACAAAGCAGGAGAGTCCTAGAAATCTTAATTTTTGGCACCATGAAAAATGAAGTAATGTGCTACTTTATATTACTTTGTTTCCCTCTGTTGTATGCTATAAAACACATCATTTCCACTTCACTAGTGGTTTCTATTGAGTTTCATTATTCAAAAATTTCTCTACAGTACTTGCGACATGATACCTATCCTTGGCTTTCAGATTACTTGATGTCTTTGCAAAATGAAGCCCTTTAGACCAAAACTCAATAACAAGAAGTAGTTTTGTTTTGAGTAGTTGTTAAGGCAGCAATGATGTCCCAAACCCCAGAAGTCTCTTCCAAGTAATGGCTTTCTTGTGTTCCTAGCAACTTAATTCTACATGCTATAATCTGAGTAGCTGGGAAGCAAATTAGGCCATTAGACCTTTGTAAATCACTGGATGCTATTTTTTGCTTAGTGCAGCATTAAAAATGAAAAACTGATGAACAGGTAAAAAGAGCCAGCCTTTCTCTTAAGTATGGAATATGATTTCATCAAAATCAATGTCCCACGTGTTTCAGGGCATCTTCTTTAGTAATAAAAAATGATTTATTATTTACTTTCTTAGTGTGAGAGATATTCATGGTTTCCTTGGCCCACTTAATTCCTAGTCAGGCCTGCCTAGATTTATAAGCCAAAACATGTTTCATTAGGTAGGTGACTATACTCTTTTTAAATATTTTTTAATTGTTTTTAGTTGGAAGATAATTGCTTTACAATGCTGTGCTGGCTTCTGCCATACAAGCTGAATCAGTCGTAAGGATACATCTGTCCTCTCCCTCATGGACCTTCGTCCCAACCCGCCCTTACCCAATCCATCTGGGCTGTCACAGAGTGCCAGGCTGAGCTCCCTGTGTCGTTCAGCAACTTCCCACCAGCTGTCTATTTTACACATGGCAATGTATGCATTTCAGTGCTTCTCTGTCAATTTGTCCCACCCTTTTCTTCTCCTGCTGTGTCCATAAGATGCTTCTCTACTTCTTTGTCTCTATTCTTGCCCTGAATATAGGTTCTTCAGTCATTTTTCTAGATTCCATATGTATGCATTAATATACAATATTTGTTTTTCTCTTTGACTTACTTCATACAGATGGCTAGTAAACACATGAAAGGATGCTCGACATCACTCATTATTAGAGAAATGTAAATCAGAATTACAATGAGGTCACTTCACACTGGTCAGAATGGCCATCATCAAAAAATCTACAAACAATAAATGCTGGGGAGGATGTGGAGAAAAGGGAACTCTCTTGCTCTGTTGGTGGGATGTAAATTGATATAGCCACAATGGAGAACAATATGAAGACTCATTTAAAAACGAGGAATAAAACTACCATATGACCCAGCAATCTCACTACCCTGATATTTCTTTCTTTGAGGAGACAGTTATGATGATACTATCAATCAATGCACTAGCTTACCTTCAGTTGCTATCAAGTCCAAAGTCTGCCGTAATAGATTTTGTTAGTATGCCTATAAACTTAAATATTCCTGTGGCAAAACAACACATATATATTGAATGACTCCATGAATATCAATGTGTGAAAATTCAAATGTGCCTATCAAGTACCAAGGTGAATCAAAAAGAAGACATCAACCAATGCTATTAAGGCCTAAGTGTCCTGAACTGTTCTTAGGTAAAAATCAGTTACAAATCTTATATATATATATATATATATATATATATATATACATATATATATACTACAATTGAGATAATCTAAATGAAAAAATTCAATTGAGGTTGAAAATTCATTTTCAAAAAAACAAAATTTATGACTTATTTCAGATGACAAAATCCTATTTTAGTTATTTTGTTACAAAATCTGCTATAAATTATACCTTTAGAAATTACATTGAGATATTTTTTAATTAAAAACTTAATTCTTAAAAATTTTGATGAATCTTAATGCCTCAAGCTCAGTTCAGTTGCTCAGTCGTGTCTGACTCTTTGAGACACCATGGACTGCAGCAGTCCAGTTTTCTCTGTCCATCACCAACACCCAGAGCTTGCTCAAGCTCATGTCCATCAAGTTGGTGATGCCATCCAAGCATCTCATCCTCTGCCATCCTCTTCTCCTCCTGCCTTCACTCTTTCCCAGCATCAGGGTCTTTTCTAAGAAGTCAGTTGTTCACATCAGATGGTCAAATTATTGGAGTTTCAGCCTCAGCATTCATCCTTCCAATGAATATTTAGGAAAGATCTCCTTCAGGATGGACTGGTTGCATCTCCTCGCAGTCCAAGGGGCTCTCAAGAATCTTCTCCAACACCACAGCTTGAAAGCATCAGTTCTTCAGTGCTCAGCTTCCTTTAGAGTCCATCTCTCACATCCATACATGATTACTGGAAAAACCATAGCTTTGACTGTGGACCTTTGTCAGTAAAGTAATGTCTCTGATTTTTAATATGCTGTCTAGGTTGGCCATAGCTTTTCTTCCAAGGAGCAAGCATCTTTTAATTTTAGGGCTGCAGTCACCATCTGCAGGGATTTCGGAGGCCAAGAAAATAAAGTCTCTCACTGTTTCCTTGTTTTCCCATCTAGTTGCCGTGAAGTGATAGGAGATGGATGCCATGATCTTAGTTTTTCTGAATATTGAGGTTGCCATGCCTTCCTCCAAGGGATCTTCCTGATCCAGAGATTAAACCCCTGTCTCTTAAATCTACCTTCATTGGCAAGGGTGTCCTTTACCACTAGCGCCACCTGGGAGGCCCTAATGTCTCTAAACAGTGACTAGTTGTTTTATCTACTCAGCTGACTTTTGCAAATACTGACTCTGCATAACTACTTCTTCTAGGCAAGGTCACAGTTGATATACATGATGGTACTCTTAATTGTCAATATTTTGCCCTCTTTTTTGACTCATCAACATTTCAGACAGTTTATTACAGCTGTTGCTGGAAGCATTTCTTTCATTTTAGCTTTAAATTCATGATACTCTGTTTTTCTCCTCCTGCAACCACTCCAATCCATTTGTAAAATTTCCCTCCTGAGTTATTCTGGTAGACTTCTAAGTTGCCTTTGTTCTCCATCCCTGAAATCTATGCACAATGCAGCAGTCAAAGCGAATCTACTAAAATGTGGCAGATTCTGATATTTCTTGTCTAAAAACCCTTTGGCGTCTTCCCATCTCTCTAAAAGTAAAAGCCAATATCTTTAAAATGACCTGTAAGCAAGTATGTCTTCTAAGTTCCTGTTATTACTTCTTTGACTTTATCTTCTATAATTCTCTCTCCTCTTCATTCTTATCAAGCCATAGTGGTCAACTTACTGGTCTACCAACAAGCCAGGCAAGCTCCTACCTCAGGGCTTTACACTTGCTGTTTTCCTTGAGTATAATTTTCTTTCCATAGATGTTAGCATGGTTTGTTCTCATTCTTCTTCCATATTGTCACTAAACTGTCATCTCTTGCAAAAAGCTTGCTCTAGGTAACACATTTTTCTCCTATGCTTGATTTTTCCCAACTTCCTTCCCCATATCATTTTATTGCTTTGCATTTGCTACTTTAAATTTTTATTCATTTTGCTTATTCATGTGTCTGATCAGTTTTCTATCTAATTTAACACAGTTTATGTTGTGCAAGAATAAAGATTTTCTTTACATGGCTACTAGTAGATTACTAGTGCCCAGACAATGAGTAACTGGTATATAATATAAACAGTTAGATGATTCAGTTATTTGCTTTCTCAGACATGATATATATGCCATAATTTGTGTGGAAGTGTGCTGGCATGGAGAAATTAATGCTCAGTGAGGGTAAAAGACTTGCACATTATTCCTACTTATCTGTAGCATATTTACTAGTAAAAGTAATGGTAATTTTAATGATACTTACAGTTACATGTACACTATATACACTACATTTCAAAGAGCTCTTAAATATGTGAGATGATTAAAGCACCAACAAATTTTTTTTATAAATAACACCCTTGAACACACAGAAAATCTTTATTCCACATGTTTTGCTGCACTTTTTAAAGACTGCCTTCCCTTTCTGAAAACATCAAAAGACGTTTGTTTACCAGTGAGGATTTACTCCATTCTAATTTTGAGGAGATTTTCTTTGCTTGTCTATTTTCTTAGTCTATTTGCTACATTAGTTAATGTTTATAAATATAGCCGACAATTAAGAACATAGGTTTGTTATAGTGATAATCATGGAACTGCAAGTGAAGCAATAAAGAAAATATCATATTAACTAGGCACACTGATTAGGAATATTAGCAGAAAAAAAAGAAAGAAAGAAACATAGTAGCTCTTGGAAAATTTTAAGATGTGCCAGGAGGTAAGGTCCAGGACTTCAATATGGTTGTTCTGCAGTAATTAAAGGATTATTAAACTTCCTTTATATTGTACAGAATGATTTTAGGTAAATATTTGCTTACAAATCAAGCAATTTTAATTATACCAGTTATATCCAACTAATATTGTAAATAACTCAAAGATATAAATGCTAACTCATGTTTTCTATTTAATGAGTGAAAAAGAAACCACACATATTTGATAACAATGCTGTGCACTGCAATATTTCTTATAGCATATGGAACTCTATATAAATTTGTGCATTGGAGCCTCAGAGAATCCCTTTAGATTGCATAAGACAAATATAATGATTCCTGTGTTTAAAATAGGACGCTGAGACATCAATACCTTAAGCAATACAATTCTGCATGGTATATAACTGGATAAAAATTCTAATCTGCCTAACTGTTTAACATATCCTTGATTGCATTATGTTTGGACTAACTACACGCTTCCATGGGTTCCACAATTGCTCACAGCACCAGCGGTTTTTGCTTTTTGTTGTTGTTGTTTAGAAAACACCACCTCTATATACTTGCTCTTTCGCCACTGTGTCCATTTCTTACTAAGGATAGCTTCGCTTTACTCTGGTTCTGAATTTTATCTACAGTGCAGCATTATGATAATGATTTAACATTTCTGAAAGTCCATAGTCTTCAGAAATGTTCTTCATTACTTTATGTTTACAAAGTACAAGGGAGATAAACTTTTGATCTGGTGCATATAAGTGACTGAAAGGAAAGTGCTAATTATTAATGAGCTTGGATTTTCCCTTTTGCTCAGAATTAAATGTCATAAGCCATTTAAATAGTAATGTTATGAAAGATACAGTTAATGAAGTTACATTTGCATTTCTCTTTGGACATTAAGGATTATGCTTGCTGTAAATTTCTCATTTTAATGCTCAGATAAAAATCTTTTTATTATCATTTTGCTATCCAATACTAGCACTCCCTGAGACACTCCCAACACTAAATTAGTTTAAGTTTCAAGAACTGAAGGAAAAAAATACCATAAAAATAGAGAAAGTGTCTTATTTTGCTCACTGTTGATTTTATATTCTCTAAACCAGTACATGGTACATGGGATGAACTATATAAATTTTGACTAATGAATAAATACCAGCTGTATGTTAAGAGAGTGGCTTAACTTGGCTTCCCAAGTGGTGCTGATGGTAAAGAACCCCCATGCCAGTGCAGGAGATGTTAAGAGATGTGGTTTCGATCCCTGGGTCAGGAAGATCCCCTGAGGGAGAGCATAGCAATTCACTCCAGTATTCTTGCCTGGAAAAAACTATGGACAGAGGAACTTGGCAGGCTACAGTCCAAAAGATCGCAAAAAGTCAGACACAACTGAAGCAACTTGGCATGCTAAGAGAGAGAATAAGATGTTAAGAGGGTTGTTGTTACTGTTTAGTCACTAAGTTGTGCCTGACTCTTTTGCAACCCCATGGACTGTAGCTCACCAGGTGCTTTTGTCCATGGGATTTCCCAGACGATAATGCTGGAGTGGCATTGACATTTCTTTCTCTAGGGGATCTTCCAGACCCATGGATTGAACCTGTGGATTCTTTACCTCTGAGCCACCGGGGAAGGCCCTAAGAGAGTTGAGGGAAGATGAATAAATATCAGTCAAAATCAGAAAAACCTAAAACAAAACTGTATATAATAATGCACAAATCATAGAGCTGAATGTGGGACATTATTAGAAGTGTCTTTTTAAAGAAATAAATAGTTTGGATGCATTCTATGCACCATATAGAGTAGGACAGAAGGAGAATATCAGGCAATGTGTGGTCTTAGAACTAGTTAAAGTAAGGAAAATTACTACATACAGCCAGAAAAACTTGGAAGTGTTAATACTGATTGTAGTTTATGTCCAGAGGCTATTTTCTCCAAGCACACCAGAATTGTGACTAAATTCCAAGGTTAGAGAAAAAGTGCTCAGAAACCAAATTTTGGGTAGTCTCTAATAAGTGACTTGACCACTTCTGTAGTGAGCCGCTTTTAAAGGTGCTAGAACCAGTCCCATCATCATCATGGTACTCAGTCCCCAAATAGTACAGTGGAATTGCTGGAAGAAAGGAGGCTAGATTTTGGAAAGAGATGTCAATTTGGATAGGACTGAGATAGGCATGGAGACGAGTTCCGGTAGGATCTTCTACATCAAGAAACTGCCTAGGAGAGTCGGACATTGGGCTCTCCCAAGTACGCACAGAAACATGCCCAAGTGAAAAATGCATGTAGAATCCTGCCTTTGTTGGGTTTTGAAAGCCAGTCAGTGTTAGCCAGAAAATAGCAAGAGTCCCAGAGGATTAACAACTTGGCAAGTTCCAGATTGAAGGCAGGAGGAGAAGGGGACAACAGAGGATGAGATGGTTGGATGGCATCATCGACTCAATGGAAATGAGCTTGAGTAAACTCCGGGAGTTGGTGATGGACAGGGAGGCCTGGTGTGCTGAGTTCATGGGATTGCAAAGAGTTGGACACGACTGAGCGACTGAAGTGAACTGAACTGAAGTTCAGGTAAGAGCGCCTTCTCACTTTTCCTTTCCCTCTTCCTCCTCCCTCAACATCTGTGGATCTAACGCCTTAAAGACAGCTGACTAGAGATGTTCAAGATACTAACCACATCTCTATTCCAGCCCACTTCCTGTCTCCTGACTTCTCATAGCATCTGAGGAGCACAGAGATCGCTGAAAATGGATGCAGTTGAGTTCTAAATAATAGAGTAAGATCCTCCTAATAATCTAACTCTAAAAAGTATGGAGTTTAGACAAAATGGCAGTCAAGGCATTCATCCGGGAATTTAAAAGACCTCACTGAGGTTCATGTGTAACTTTATAAGACTCCTCAGTAAACTGGACAGATGTTTCTCCATTATTTGACCTAAGATTAACATGTAAATGGAACCTGGGCTCTGCATAAAAGAATTTGTGTTTAAATGTTTGTTTTTCTCACAACAAATAGATAAGCAGAACATAGAGGATAAAGGGAACTGAGACATTCCTTCTGTAAAACTATTGTTCAATGTTTTTGCATTTTTATGATAAAATATACAATAATAAAAGCATGTTATAAGTGCTTTAGAGAACTACCTTGTACCCGAGTTCTGTCACATGCTTTCAGTGCCTGCGTTTTTGTTTTTCTACTTAATTACATTGGTGCTAAGTTAAAATTATTTACCATTCTAAGCAAATAAAAACAAAAGTTGCTTTCATGTTTAAATGAAATGATGCCTCGGCCTCTAGTGAAGGTCAAATGATGTCACTATGTGCCAGATTTAAAGGTTTTTCAATACATCTTCGCTTACATATTTTTTACATTCATCTTCACAGAAAGTACTACATTCATGTCTTTCAGTTGTTTTACATGTTTTTGTTTTGTAATTTTTGGCAAAACATAAACTATACCCATCATTTTCAATTGACTTTTTAGAAAAGTGGCAACACTGTAGGTGTGACAGCTTTTTGTGTCCATGCACCAGGAGTCCATCATATACACGAATATACATCTGTGGGTATACACAACCTGTGTGTTTATAATGCAAATAAATGTAAAAATATTTTTTTAAATGGCCTTAATGTTTCACAGGGGGTTCCCAGGTGGCTCTAGGGGTAAAGAACCAGCCTGCCAATGCAGGCGAGATAAGAGATGCAGTTTGAATCCCTGAGTTGGGAAGATTCCCTGCAGAAAGAAATGGCAACACACTTCAGTATTCTTTCCTGGAGAATTCCATGGACAGAGCAACCTAGCAGGCTACAATCCATAGGGCCACAAAGAGTCAGACACGACTGAAGTGACTCAGCATGCATGCGCACAGGCAGTGTCTCAAAGAAGGAATTTATACAGTTTGATAAGACTCCCTTCATGATCAAGTGGACTCTGTGTGATACTGATAAGTAAATGTAGGCTCATCAGTTGTGACAAATGTAGAATATACCACTTTGGTGGGGTGTGGAGGCAGGAGGTATGCTGTGGTCTGAATGTGTTGCCCAAAATTCCTGTGTTGAAATCATCACCCGCATGGTGAAGTATTTAGAGGTGGGGCCTTTGCGTATGTCAAGAGGCTCGGCCAATGGGGCTCTGCCTGTGAAATTAAATTCCTTACTAGAGAGACCCCATACTAGCTAGCTAGTCTCTTCTACCATTTGAGGCTGCAGTGACAGGATGGCCCTGTACTGGAGGAAGCAGACTCTCAGCAGACACTGGGGAGGGCCAGTGTCATCCAGTTTATTTCCCAGCCTCCAAAACTGTGAGAAATAAATTTCTGCTATTTTTAAGTCACCCAGGTTATGGTATTTGTTTATAGCAGTCTGTTTGTTCATTTGTTTTTTTCTTTCCACCAAAGTGTTTGGCAGACTAGCAACAAAATTTATTTCCATTTTTTTTTTTGACCCCTGACTTATTTGCAATTGTATTGTTCATAAATTTCCAAGGATATGATCATACTCTAGAAATATTTTTTGAATCTATATATTAATTGTTTTGTTATCAGAGAATATGTTCTATACACAAATTTTCATCCTTTTGCTTTCAATAAGACTTGTATTTTGGCTTAGACTATAGTATATTATGGTAAAAGTCGCTTGTGTATCTATATAATGTTTTTTTCTTCTACTAATAAATTTCCTGTTAACTATACAGCCGTCATGCCAGTGCTGCCCATGCTATTGTTCAAATCTCTTATATCCTCACCGATTTTTTTCTGAATTTTCATTATCAGTTTTTGAGAACGGTGTCTTAAAATAGTCTCTTATTTTTGAGGATTGTATAGTTCTCATTTTAGTTTCACCATTTTTTTCTTTTGTATTTTATGAGTGTATTGTTTGTTGCATTTAATTGTACATTTAAATTCAGGAAGCAGGACTATTTTCATATTGTGAAAATCTCCTCTTTTTCTCAAATAATACTTTTTTTCATTCAAATCTGTTCCATCTGATACTATAATACTTTAAGTATTGCATATTACGGTTTTTTTTAACATATTTTTACTTTCAATATTTTTTGTGTGACTGTCTAAGATGAATCTCTTAGAAGAAGTCTATAGTAAGTTCTGTCTTATTTTCAATCAACTGTGGCCATCTTTGTCTTTTAAATGAGGTTTTTATATTCTTATATCTTACATAATTATTGATACCGTATGTTTGAATCAGCAGTGTGCTGCTAAATGTTCAACAAACACCTTTCAAAAACATATGTATACATATATAATCTATATATTTATATATAATTATGTTGTAGGCTTTATTGATATATAATATATGTAGAAAATAATTTTAAGTAACACTAAATTTTAACACTAAGCTATACAAAACAATAAATTCCACAAACCCAATTTTTTCTTATTAAATGCCATCATTGCTGCTGCTGCTGCTAAGTCGCTTCAGTCGTGTCTGACTCTGTGCGACCCCATAGACGGCAGCCCACCAGGCACCCCCGTCCCTGGGATTCTCCAGGCAAGAACACTGGAGTGGGTTGCCATTTCCTTCTCCAATGTGTGAAAGTGAAAAGGGAAAGTGAATTCACTCAGTCGTGTCCCATTCTTCATGACCCCATGGACTGCAGTCCACCAGGCTCCTCCATCCATGGGATTTTCCAGGCAAGAGTACTGGAGTGGGTTGCCATTGCCTTCTCCATCATTACTTTTTACCAAACTATTGTATCTAGAGCCAAACTATAATTGCAAATGATGAACAAGTGTAATTCTAATAATAACATCTATTGATATTTTTAACACAAGTGTAAGAAAAAGCATATGTCCCAACCTCACTCTTCTGTCTATGACAGAAACAGCTTCTTTACTAAATTAAACAATAGTTGTTCTTTTTTTTTTTTAATGTTGGAAGAACAGTTTCTTAAAGTTTTGTGCTGTTTACAAGGTACTAGTTACAGACAGGATATACTTTTAAGTTTAATTTTTTTATTGCCACTTTTGAAAGTCTGGACATCCAAGACAATGAATCAAGCCTTAATTTGTACCATTTGTCACTTTTTGTGATATAAATATGACATAACTGACCATGTTGCAAAGAAAGTGTAGTTGTAGACCACTTAATAGAACATTTCCACCAAACATAGAATAGGTATAAATAAGCTCAAAGTTACAGTTAATATTAAAACACAGTAAAATAATCCGGAATGGTGGAGCCTAAGTTAGGTAAGACTCTCCCAATGATGTGAAAGTGTTAGTGTGCTCTCCTTGACATTTTCCTGTTTTTATAATGCAAAAGAGAGATAGATTACTGACCTTTTCTTAATGTGACATTTTTTCTTCATATCCTACCATATTGCATATCATAAAGAAAATACTGTAAAATTTGAATTTGGGGGTAAGAACTTTATTATACATCCAGTCAGGTGAAAGAAATGTCCCATGAAATCAGTGCAGTGTGGTCTGTCACAGAACATCATCAGCTCCTTGAAAACAGACTTATTATAGCTGTATTTTCTCCTCCCCTATATTTTAAAGATACAATCTTGTTCTGCTAAAATGGCATTAAAGTGTGAGAGCTACCACAGAGACATTTATTTTTTTAGGACCAAGTACATTTGTAAGATTGTTTTAGTCTACAAAATAGCTTATTAGCCATTTGTCAGTTGAGCCTCTGTGATTAGATATTTAATTTTATGATGATTATCTTCCTTTCCCAAATAAACAAAATAATTAGAGAAAAGAGTGAAGTCACAATCCATTTAATACTCATAAAACCTTCCTGCTGATACAGGTTTAGAACTGGGCAACTGTAGTAGCTATAATCTTGCTTTTAGAGTAATTGCAGTTTAAATGTGATCTCAGAGCAGAACAACCCTAGTAATTAACCACCTTGCTTTTAGAAAACCTTTTTATCAGTATGTCTTTGAAGCATAACTAAAAGGAAATAAAATAATGTTCAGCATACTGTTTTTTTTTTTTTTTCCCCTGAAGTGGTTTGTCCCAATTAATTTGCTGAATATAGGACATCCAATGAACCAGAGTGCTCATGTTATTTTAATGCACTAAAAACATAGCTTTGTTTGGTGAACTTTATATTCCTTTCAGCCAAAAGAAAATTATTGTTATCAACCGTGTTCATAAAGCTTGTGCTTTTTCGAGTGTTTTATGGAAGATTTTATGATATTTTACTCTTACTAGCCTTGAAAATGAGGCTAATGCGACATTCCCATTTTATTCAGTGCTTCAAAATATATTTCTTTGTGTATCCTCTGAAAACAACTGAAGATTATATTTTGGTCATTATTTATATGACAGTGAATGAATAGGCCACACTAGATGAGACAAAGCAAATGTCCCACCTCTGCCACGTCTGCGCCCAGACTGCTTGAGTTATTCCAAAGACAGAGCTGCTCCTGCCCTCCAAGTGTTCTGTGTCAGGCGGTCTATCTAAGGCTACTGTTCTGAATCAAGATCCCCAGAGTTAATGACTTTGACTTCAAATGAGTTAACAAAATATACTATATTAAGGATTAAAGGGATTATTTTAGGACATTTTTTTAAATTATAGATCAGAAGATATTCCCTTTGCTATGATACACATTCATAAGTATTTTTAAGACAAGTCAGTAAATAAATGGTGGAATCCCCTACAGAGAAGAAATGTGTAATAAAGTATCACAATTCAATAAAATTAATACATATTATTAATTGCCTTTCAAAATGTCATTTTATTTTCTCATATTGAGCATCATTTTCTGAGCATATCCTTTGTTGAATTGTTATATAGGAAATGACAAAATAAGTTAATTCATCAGATAAAATACAAACTTTCAAAATGTTGAAAAATGTTTTTACTAGTAGTATTAATTTCTTAGTACTAATTCTACTAATTTCATAGTAGTATTTAATTTCTTAATTTTAGCAGATTATAAGTGAGTATCAGATCTAACCAACACAGGTATTTAGCTTTCTGCTGATCACTCAGTTATAGAAATCAAATCTGTTACTTTCCACCTATAGCACTGATTTAGGACAGTCAAACAGATTTTTTCACTGATGCCTCCTCGGTCAGTGACGTAACTCATCTCCATCTTTTATATGCTAGGTTATTGACCATAATGATAACCTGATACAACTTTTTTTTTCCTCTTTAGGATTTGAGATGTAGGCATCCTCTGCCCTCTAACAGAGATATTACAAAGTATACTTGTTGACCAGGCTCTTTGAGTCATGGTTGACAGGTTCAGCTATGCAGAGATGGAGTAAGCATTTCCATTGGGAAAATGAACATTTTCTTGACCCATAAAAGAATTAGGCAAGAGCTTTGTAACCAAGAGAACCAAATGTGTAATCCATGGAACTTATAAAAATCTCTGTCTCAGAAACAGACTCACAGACTTAGAGAATCAACTTATGGATGCCAGGGTGAGGATTGGGGGAAGGGATAGTTAGGGAGTGTGGGATGGACATGTACACTGCTGCAGTTTGAATGTATAACCAACAAGGACTTACTGTATCACATGAAATTCTGCTCAGTGTTATGTGGCAGCTTGAATGGGCAGGGAGTTTGGGGGAGAATGAATACATGAATATGCGTATGTGTGTGTATGTGTATGTGCGGCTCTGTCACTCCGCTGTTCACCTGAACATTGTTACTCAGCTCAGCTATACCGCTGTACATGGCACCCCGCTCCAGCAGTCTCGCCTGGAAAATCCCATGGATGGAGGAACCTGGGAGGCTACAGTCCATGGGGTCGCAGAGAGTCGGACACAACTGACCAACTTCACTTCCACTATACCCCTATACAAAATAAAAACTTATTTTCTTAATCTTGTTTCTTAACTCACAAATACTTTCTCCTCCCAAGTATCTATGATTTTCGCTGTCCAGTACCTAGAAAATCTTTGTTCCAGGCTGGGTTCTCACAGACAACTCAGATCTTTCATCTCACCCCCTAAACTGCATCTGCTTTCATACACTCTGTAGGCTAAGAATTTCTAGCTCTTCCTTTGCTCACTCAACTTTTCTCTAGAGGATACACCAGCACTTTCTGTTCTTTCTCTTCCTCTCACTTTTCTACGAACACAGAAGGCCCAAACCCTGTTAGCAAAGTTCAAAACAAAAGCAACTGAGTAGGAAGTTTAGAAGATAGGAAAAGGGAAAATGTATTTGCTAATATATGTTTCTTATGAAGGCCATTTTGGGAGTGGGTAGGGTGTGTGTTGGTTTTATGAAGTGGAGTTGTAAATAAAAAAATAGAGGGTGAAATTCACTCAGTCATGCCTGACTCTGCGACCCCATGGACTCTACAGTCCATGGGATTCTCTAGGCCAGAATACTGGAGTGGGTAGCCTTTCCCTTCTCCAGGGGATCTTCCCAACCCAGGGATCAACCCAGGTCTCCCACATTGAAGGCGGATTCTTTACCAGCTGAGCTACAAGGGAAGCCCAAGAATACTGGAGGGTTTAGCCTATCTATCCCTTCTCCAGTGGCTCTTCCCAACTCAGGAATCGAACCGGGGTCTCCTTCATTGCGTGCGGATCTTAACCAACTGAGCTATCAGGGAAGATAGAAGAAGGCTACCAATCTGGGGGATCACAGTAGGAATGGTTAATTTTCATATTGCCAAGGAAAAGAGTACCATGGTTAGTGTCCTTTCATAATTATGCAAAATCAAAATTTGGCTTCTAATTTCTGTGAACATATACTGGACTTTGGAAACCTTGTTCTCAGTAAAACAAAACATGTAAAACAGTTAACCAGTTACTTTTTGACCTGATAGCACCTGATAGCAACATACCATAAGGGGGAGAACAAGATTTGAGGCCAAAAGATTTGGTTTTAATTGGGCCTTTTTTTCCATGTTACCTGTGTCGACTCAAGCTTCTATTAACTGCTCAAGCATTTTTCTTATATATAATGAGATTTCTCATTAACCTTGTAGAGTCACTGTGAGAATTAGACATACTATATATTAAGCACCTAACAGAGTGTCTGACACTATGTACTTGATGGATGACACTATAATTTCTTTATGTGTTTAGTTTTTTGACTAGTTAAATATCTACTTAAGTGTATATATAAAGTTGTTTATGTAATCACTAATTAATAATGGAAAATTTGGCTAATATAAGACATGGATACAATAGTAAAGAATAATTTGTTTATCTTTATTACCTTTACAATGTTTTGCCTTTTGTTATTGGAAAGAATCCCAAATGTCTGAAAAGAAAAAATTAAGAGGAAAAAGTGAGCTTGTTAGAAATTACCAATCAAACATTGCACAATAACTGCACTGTTATAGCTCTAAACACATTGGTAAAAGCTGACACAAGACTCTTAAGTTATGGATGTGATTAAGCCAATGATCATTATGAGGACATTAATTAATACTGCCACTTTGGGCCACATGACTCAGCTTTGTCTAATGAGTTTCATAGGTCAAAAGCTCTCAAATGAGATAACCAGAAATTCCTGAAGAGGTGATCACATGAACATTCAAAGTCAGTGATGCAGTTCAATATGAAATTACACTCCATATTTACACACATATCTTTTATTAGACATGTATTTACTCAAATTATGGAAAATATTGAAAAACTTGAATGAAACTATGCATGTTATCTGTTTAAAGAATACCTTCATGAATTTTTGTGGTAAAAATGCTGTTTTCTGAGCTTGAGGAAGCAACCAGATTTTCCCCACCAAAATTACCATTATTGGTTAGATTAGCAGGATGCTGCTAATCTAAGAGTCGTGTCCGACTCTTTGCAACCCCATGAACCACAGCACGCCAGGCCTCCCTGTCCATCACCAACTCCTAGAGCCCACCCAGACCCATGTCCATTGAGTCGGTGATGCCATCCAACCATCTCATCCTCTGTCGTCCCCTTCTCCTCCTGCCCTCAGTCCTCCCCGCATCAGGTTCGTGGTGGCGAGGTCTGACAGGATGCGGCCCACTGGAGAAGGATGCTGTTGCTCAGTTCTAATCTTTCAGCGTCATGTTCATTGCCTCACATGGTCTGCATTTCTATCCCACGTTAGTTTATGATTAACCTCATGACTAAATATATACTTTAAAAAGTATGGTTTAAATAAGTTATCTGGAAAAATAGCTCTATTTGGCAAATGAGTTAAAAACTTGAGTTAAAGAATAAATAAGGTTCATCTCCTTCAATTAAACACCCCCCACTAGCTGAAGCCCAGGGCCTAAAACTATATGTGAGCATTAGTAGGTGCTCAATTAATAATTTTTTAAAATGTTACTATTCTCTATTTTTATTGAAATATAGCTGAGTTGCAATGTTGTGCTAATTTTGCAAACTATTACATTTAGAATATGGAGAAAGAAACGGCAGCCCACTGTGGTATTCTTACCTAAAAAATCCCGTGGGTAGAGGAGCCTGGCGGGCTACAGTCAATGGGGATGCCAAGAGTCAGACAGGACTTAGTGACTAAGTCACTACATTTAGAATAAATTTTATTAACTTTTAATTAATTATCTTTCAAAATGTAGCATTATCTCTCATTTTAAGCACCTTTATGAACAATATCTGTACTCAAATATTAAAGAAATTTTAAAAATTAATAGCCTATCAAATATAAACTCTCAAATGTTGAAGATTTTTTTTTTACCCCAAAGTACTCTGACCATAGGAACATTTACTTTCTTTATTTTAACAGTTTGTATGAGTTGTAGTAATCACATTCTAAATAACCTTATTTAGAACAAGAAAATATAGGGACGATATTTGTAAGTAACTTTGCGGTTACTACACTGTCAAATCATAATTAAGCTGATCCAGTTTAGAAATAAAAGAAAATATGTCTTTGAATTGGTAGTCTTGTAAAGTCTTAAAGGAGTTGCTTAAATATGCACACACTATTTCTTTCTTCAAATCACCTGGTGTAGTATTCTGTCTGCAAAGAACAAAAGGGTAAAATGTGTACTTAGGGTGACCCCAGGGAATGATCCTAGCATATCATCTGAAATCAGTGCCTTCCCGAATGTATAAATTTTGGATTCAGCTTCTCAATTTCTACAAAATAGCCTGTTGTTTTCACTGGAATTGAATTGAATCTATAAATCAATTTGAAGAAATTTACATATGAAGAATGTTCTTTCAAACCACTAACATATTTTGGTTCTTAATTTCTCTCAGTAAGGTCATTTATATTTTGGTAAATCCAGCTAAGCATATGACCTTCTATGACTTTGCTGTCAAGGCAAAAATAATTTTTTTAATTTTATATTTCAATTGTATATTGCTAATAATATAGAGATATTAATGTTTTTAAGTTTTGACCTCAAACTCTAAGCCTTTAAGATTTTCTGTGAACTATTATGTTGAATGAAAACAGATTAATACTTTCCAAGTTTATATTTTTTTTTCTTTTTCTCACTGTACTAATATCTTGATAATGTTGGATAGGGAACTGAAGAGTTAATATCCTTGATTAATGCCTAACTTCAATTGATTTATACAATTCAGTAATTTACCAATTATTGAATAAGTTAGCTATAACATCTTTTAAATGTCCATTCTTAGATTGAGGAAACTTCCTTCTAATCCAAATCTGTTAAGACTTCATTTCTTCTTTTCATGGGTGAATGTTGGATTTTCCCATTGCCTCTTCTGTTTCTAATGAGACAAGTCTTTTATTTTTTTCCCTAATGCTGTTCAATTATATAATTGAACTTTAAAACTTTTTTAAGCTTGCATTTCTGAGGAAAACACACTTGTTTATAATATATTTTCTTTTTTTTTTTGCATATTACTGAGAGCAAGTTGCTAATCGTCTTTTGATTTGGGAAGGGTGGAGGAGGATTTGAATCTTTGTAGCCTGCCATCTGACTATTAGAAAAGAACATATCTGAAGGACTTCACGAATGAAGTTTATGGCATAAAAATAAATATTTGGGAAAATGGTGTAACATTCTAATTTATTTCAGTGAAAGAAATTAAATAGTGGGCATTGACAGGAGAGGGGCAAAATGTTGATTTAAAGAAAGGTATTGTTGTCCCTGAGGGAAGATATTATTCTACCAAACCAACTCATTAATCTGCAACTTGGAAAAGCTAGAATCCTGGTTAAATTTTAGAATCTATTTATGGAAAATATGAAACAATAATGACAACAGGACAGATGCTTCTCCTTCAGTGTAAAACTCGGGAGGCACCTTCCCCAAGGTTCCTCTGTAGCAACAGAAAGCTAGAAATACATCCCTGGATCAGTGAGCGATAGAAAGTGTCTGATACCTCACAGGTTGCTTATGACCTACAGTACCATAGAAGATAATCTAAAGATTTTTGCTAAAGAAGTAGGGAAGTATCTGTGGGAGGACCAGGAGATCTAAGAAGGGTCTTTTCTGGGACTGGCAAGAGGCACAGTGACCAGCATGGAAACAAAGGGTTACACAGAAATGTCAGTCAAAGCCAGCAGTGAGAGAATATGATGATTGTTTGATGCCCTTCAAGTGCAAGAAAATAAAAAGGAAGAATAGGAAATATGGCATTCACTGAAAAAAGATTCAGAATTCACTGATTTGCACAGGTAAGATTAAGTTTCTGCCACTAAATGAACTAGCACATTCAAGTCAATATTATATTTAACTATGAAAAAAAATGAAGCTTTTATTTAAATACATATTTTCTGAAATGATAAATTCCTACAAGTGATAAATAATTAGTTGAATTCTTTGTATTTTTATTCAAGTTTTTTGATCAAGAAAATTATTTTGTTTAACCTGTATTACAAGTTGATCTATGTTTTCTTTCTTTGTCACCAAGATTAATATAACTAGCTCTTTTTTTATATTCAGTCTTTAAATATGATTGCTGTTCTCTGCTAGTATTAAAGTGTAGGGTCTCAAACTGGGACATTATTCTCTAATAATTTTCATGACAGCTAAAGCAGAGATTGGCTTACTTCAGTCATTACTAACAAGGATACCAGCCTATTTTTAGATGTTTTTAAAAATATTTGGAGTTCAAATTCATATTCCCTGCAAAAAAGATGCTGTATTTGAACCTATGTGGAAATGATTTTTTTTTTTAATTTTCATGCTTTCTACATACTTAGGGGCTTCCCAGATGACTCAGTGGTAATGAATCTGCCAGCAACGGAGGAGATATGGGTTTGATCCCTGGGTCGGGAGGATCCCCTGGAGAAGGAAATGGCAACTCACTCCAATATTTGTCCCTGGAAAATGTCATGGGCAGAGGAGCCTGGCCGGCTACAGTTCATGATGTCTTAAGAGTCGGACATGACTGAGCATGCACGCACCACATACTTAAGTGTAACTTTTTTCTTCCAAAATATTGTACATCTGTCTTTTCTCAAATTGTTATAAATCATTTCATTTTTAAAGTCAGCTTGGCTTCCCTAGTGGCTCAGATGGTAAAGACTCTGCCTGTAATGCAGGAGACCCAGGTTCGATCCCTGAGTCAGGAAGATCCCCTGGAGAAGGAAATGGCAACCCACTCCAGTATTCTTGCTTGGGAAATCCCATAAACATAGGAGCCAGGCGGGCTACAGTCCATGGGATCACAAAGAGTTGGACACGACTGAGCAACTAACACTTTCCAATATTTTCACTTAATCTCAGTCTTTGTTTCAATGTTAGCTTAACAAACATGCTCTTTTACTTTCAGACAAAATTAATAATTTAATGGCTATTGTGGAGCAGAGTCAATAAAATCTATTATAAGGACAGACAGGATCTATACAAAAAAAATGAAAGAACAGTTCCTTTTTTAAATAATGAAATAGAGATAAAAGCTAAAAAAAATTTTTTTCCAAAATATATTTGTCTTATATGTTATTTAGAAAATTAAATTGAGTAAAAGGACAAGTTCACCTGGATAAATTATTTCAGAAATGCATAAAGAGAAGAATCCTATTTCATTATTTCCATTATTAGATAATATTATTAAGAAATAAGTGCCTAAACATACGAATGAAACTAAATTCTCTTAACTAACTAAGGGCTTCTTTGGTGGCTTAGACGGTAAAGCATCTGCCCACAATGCCTCTTCCTAAATGTTCTGAGCTCCGTTAACAGGAAATGCAAGTCCAGAGACACCTCCAATGCACCATGTCTAGTGCACTGTATATAGTGCACTGTTTCCTTGTATATCTCAGCAAGCAAGTTGAGTTCTTGGACAGTGAGTTACCAGAGTAATCCTTGATTTCAGTTTTGTCCTTTGTTTTAGCTATAAGCTGCTGTGAAGAACTGGACAGCTCAAAACATCAAGTCTATAACCTAAGGAATAACATTGAGAAACTTAAGCAACTTTAAGAAAGTGTAGTTGATATGGATGAAATAAAGAAGCATCAAGTCAATCTTTTAGTAGAAAACTAAAAAGGAACAGGAAAGGCTGGTTAATACTGGGATTTGTTCCATAAATTTTATAAATATGTTTACAGTAGCGTTTACTAAACCATTTATGACAACAAAAAAATTGTTCAAGAAATTTAAGAGATTACATTAACAGATAAAGTGTAAATATTTACTGATAAATATGATTGCACTGAAAACCTATATTTCTTCAACTGTTTTATAATTTGTAACTTTTAGAGTAACAAGTTAATTTTTATATCCTGCTTTCAATGATATTTTACTGTATTTCCTAACTTTCGTTACATTTAATACATTATGTTTTGCAAATTGATGGTAACTGGTAATTCATTCATATTAATTTTTGCCATGTGTGCATTTGAAAATTAATTAAAAAGAAAAATAAGCCATCATGCACACAAAACAATATGAACAAAATCTTTACATTTGATTCAGATTTTAAGGAAATGAATTCATAGAATAAATTCCTATATCTAAGAATACAATAGATAATACCAATTATTTAAAAGCAAGGTCTCTGTAGCTTACTCTGCAATTTATTAACCTATTGTCAGGAACAGACTAATCCTTTGATATTAATTCATGAAACTTAATTTGAATAATTCACTTGGTAATTTATTCATAAAACAGAAAGATAATAATGATGAGCTCTGCTTAGTGTTTTTCAGATGTCATTCAATACTTTGATGTACTTAAAAAGTAACTATGAAAATGGATAAATATTCAAGTTTTGATCTCTAATACAGACATTTTCAAATCATTTTTAAAACTTTAGAATAGAAGAGCAGTGACTGTATTCTACATAGATTATTTTAAGATAAAGTAAAATAATATGGAACCAAAAAAGGACTCCAGTGCTGTGACTGAACAACAAACAAAGGACTCAGAATTTCCCTTGAGATATGAAGCAAAATTATAATGAAAATAAAAACCATTAGACTTTTAAGAAAAGCTGAAAGTTTATATTAGGGTGATGGAACTAATAAAAGGACTACAGTGCTCTAACTAAACCATGACAAAAAAGAGGACTGAGAATTCCCCAAGATATGAAACAAAACTATAATGAAAATAAAAACTATCAGAATGTTAAGAAAAGTTGAAAGTTTACATAAGGGTGACCTGGTCAATTATAAAAGTAAATGAAAAGTGACATGAATCATAAAATAGATAAAGATTATCCATGGTCAACATAGGCATGCAAATATTTCAAACTCAACAATAAGATGATGGAACAGACAACTCTCTTTTGCTTGTGCTAATTCAACATCTACAAACAAATCTAGCAATATGATTTATTATATAATTTTTCAAAAATTGAAAGGTACTAGTTAATTATGAAGATACTGAGGTATCTTCAGTCTCTATTATTCTGATAAGACTCTATAAAGACTTTTTATTGACTACTTTAAAGTAGGCAGTGGACTCAGTCTGTATGAGACTATTTTTAGCAGTCTTCAAAAGCAACCCAGACCCTGGCAGGATAAACCTCCCCAAAATGATTTCTTTTGCTTTGGTCCTTGTCTATGGTGTATGCTCTCCTCCTTTTGAGCCACATATCTCATCACTCAGCCAAGTTACCTACTATGGAAGTTCAGAAATCAGGCCTTCGACAGGACTGGGGAGTCCACCTTTCATATTTTTGACAGCAAACTAAAACCAGCTGACACAGCTGACCCACTCCCTGATTTTGTAAATAAAGTTTTATTAGAATACAATCGCATTCTTTTGTTTGCATATGGTCTACAGCCTCTTTTGTGCTATACCAGCAGTTTGAATAGTTACGACGGAACCTATATGGCTTGCAAAGCATACAAAATTTATTATCTGGCCCTTTACAGAAAAAGGGCTTCCTTGGTAGCCCAGATGGTGAAGCATCTGCCTGCAATGTGGGAGAAACTGGTTCTATCCCTGGGTTGGGAAAATCCCCTGAAGAAGGAAATGGCAACCCACTCCAGTATTCTCGCCTGGGAAATCCCATGGACTGAGGCACCTCGTAGGCTACAGTCCATGGGGTCGCAAAAGAGTCGGTCACGTCTGAGCGACTTCACTTTCACTTTTTACAGAATAAGCGTTCTGACCTTTTCTGTATAGCACTGAGATAAACTAATTATTACTCCACTAGAACTTCAGTTGCTCAGTCGTGTCCGACTCTTTGCGACCCCATGAACCACAGCATGCCAGGCCTCCCTGTCCATCACCAACTCCCGGAGTCCACCCAAACCCACGTCCATCCAGTCGGTGATGCCATCCAGCCATCTCATCCTCTGTTGTCCCCTTCTCCTCCTGCCCTCAATCCTTCCCAGCATCAGGGTCTTTTCCAATGAGTCAACTCTGCATGAGGTGGCCAAAGTATTCGAGTTTTAGCTTCAGCATCAGTCCTTCCAATGAACACCCAGGACTGATCTCTAGGATGGACTGGTTGGATCTCCTTGCAGTTCAAGGGACTCTCAAGAGTCTTTTCCAACACCACAGTTCAAAAGCATCACTTCTTCAGCGCTCAGTTTTCTTCACCATCCAACTCTCACATCCATACATGACTACTGGAAAAATTACTCCACTAAAACACAGATTAATTTCAAAAACAATGTTGACTAAGAGGAGCTTCACACACACACACACACACACACACACAAAGTAGCCTGACATACTGTGAGACTTTATTTAAAATTTAGTAGAGTCAAATAAAGGATTATCTTTGGTGGGGCGGGTTGACTAGGAGGCATGCAGAAGCACTGCTTGTGCAATAGGAATATTCAATTTCTTGCTTTTGTTGGCAGTTATAGAGGCATGTTTACTTTGTAAAAATGTATTGGGCTACGTACATGTGATCTGTGTACTTTTAAATATCCATGTTATACTTCAGTAAAAAAAAAAAAATGAAAAGAGAAAGGAAGTACATTTTCATAGGAAGAAAACTTGATTCTACTCACTCAGTCATACTCACAATGTGAAAGTTCGTTGTAAAGGACACCTTGTATAAGAATTGACAGCATCATGAACTTGAACGTGTTTTTCTGTGTCAAGTGCATGAGGGTTGTTTCAGCTGAAAATTAGTTTGAATGCTCCATGCCTCCAGTCCCCTTTCAGAAAGAGGGTGCAGTGGTTAGGGTAATTATGAAGTAATTTTTAATAAGAAATATCCTCAGCTATATGTGGAAAAACTATAGATGAAGACTAGTGCTCTAATTAAGAAACATTAAGGTCATCTTTCTTGCAATTCATGACTTGTGTTACCAGACAAGCACAGAATCTAGGCTTCAAAGAAAAATCTCTACAGTCACCTCTCAGGCAAACAAGAATGGAAAATCTGCAAACAAGCATTCATCCACAGGAGGAGTGACTAGACAAGGGTATGGACTGAAAACAGCCTGTGATCTTAGAGAACACAGTAAAAGGGAGCATGTATGAGTAGGTTCTGGAACCAATGAGAAAAAGACAAAATGTTAAATACAGAACATACTGGATGAACAGAGAAAAACAGTTTTCCAAAGCAAATATTCCTCAGTTGAGGTCATTAAGAAATTGCCATAGTTTGGGACAGAAAGTGGAGCCAAGACTATCTGTGCAAAAATAGTGAAAAGTCTTCCATAGCACACTTGTGAATTCTCCTCAGCACAACATTGGCGAAGGGTATTCAACAGGCTTTAACGGTAATTTTCTTCAATCATTGCTATTAGTCAGTGCCCTGTATGGCAAGAGCAAAGTATTTCTGAATATGTATTTTAGCTCTGGAAATGTATGTTCATTTTAATACTCTGATTCATGTAACTGTGGCAGCAATTTCTAAATAAGAGATGCAGACAACTAGAGGAGAAAACTACACATCCATGTGATAAAGTCAGAAATATTTATAGCTCAGTCATCGTTTAAGAAATCATGAAAATATCTATGCACAAAAATATTTAATTCTCTCTTACTAGAAGTAATAATTTTTAAGTAATAATTTATTTGGCAAATATATTACATTCTATTGGGTTCCAATTTCTATAGAAAAAGCTGCAGGGAAATACTTTCTGCACAAAAATGCCTGAATAAAGACATAGACATGTAGTGCATTGTAGCAGTTCTTAAAGTTTCTCTGTCATCATACAAAACCTAAGGGCTAAAATGAAAAAGACTGACAATTCAAAATGTTGGTGAGGATATAGAGCAAATGGAGTCCTTATGTGTTGCAACTGGGAATGTAAATTGTCAGTTTCTTTTAAATATACATTTACACTATATTTTGCAATTACTGACAATTTTTGTGAAAATATATGCTCTTGAGAGTATATTCATTGCAGCATTATTCACAAGAGCTAACACTGCAGAAACAAAGGCAAAACAAAATAGCAGTTGTTCATTAACAAGAGAATAGATAAATGAAGTATGGCTTAGCCATACAATGAAATAGTGTTTAGCAGTATAAAGGAATGAATGTCTGATGGGTGAATTTCAAGATCTCAAGACATAATTTTGAATGAAAGAAAAAAAAAAAACAAGAGAAAAAAAGTAAAACTAGTTATTGATGGTAGTGATTATAAAGTTGCTGCTACTGGGTGGACAAGGTTGGGAGACACACTGAGGAAAAATCCACGGTAATGCAAATAGTCTATATTTTCTTTTGCATGGTAGTTATTTCAGTTCAGTTCAGTCAGTCAGTCATATCCAACTCTTTGCGACTCCATGGACTGCAGTATGCCAGGCTTCCTTGTCCATCACCAACTCCTGGAGCCATCAAGTCAGTGACGCCATCCAACCATCTCATTATTTGTCGTCCCCTTCTCCTCCTGCCTTCAATATTTCCCAGCATAAGGGTCTTTTCTAGTTAGTCAGTTCTTCATATCAGGTGGCCAAAGTATTGTAATTTCAGCTTCAGCATCAAACCTTCCAATGAATATTCAAGACTGATTTCCTCTGGGATAAACTGGTGGGATCTCCTTGCAGTCCAAGGGGCTTTCAAGAGTCTTCTCAAACACCACAGTTCAAAAGCATCACTTCTTTGACACTCAACTTTCTTTATGGTCCAACTCTCACATCCATACATGACTACTGGAAAAACCATAGATTACACAAGGCAGACCTTTGTTGGCAAAGCAATGTCTCTGCTGTTTAATATGCTATCCAGGTTGGTCATAGCTTTTCTGCCAAGGAGCAAGTGTCTTTTAATCTCATGGCTGCAGTCACCATCTGCAGTGATTTTGGAGACCAAAATAAAGTCTGTCACAGTTTCCACTGTTTCCCCATCTATTTGCCATGAAGTGATGGGACTGGAGGCCACAATTTTAGTTTTTTGAATGTTGAATTTTAAGCCAGCTTTTTCACTCTCCTCTTTGACTTTCATCAAGAAGCTCCTCAGTTCCTCTTTGCTTTCTGCCATGAGAGTGGTGTCTTCTGAATATCTGAGGTTATTGATATTTTTCCCAGGGATCTTGATTCCAGCTTGTGCTTCATCCAGCACAGCACTTCACATGATGCACTCTGCATATAAGTTAAATAAGATGGTGACAATATACAGCCTTGACATACTCCTTTCCCAGTTTGGAACCAGTCCATTGTTCCATGTCCAATTCTAACTGTTGCTTCTTGACCTGCATACAGATTTCTCAGAAGGCAGGTCAAGTGGTCTGGTATTCCCATCTCTTTAAGAATTTCCCACAGTTTGTTGTGATCCACACAGTCAAAATCTTTGGCATAGTCAATGAAGCAGAAGTAGATGTTTTTCTGGAAGTTGCTTGCTTTTTTGATGATCCAGCAGATGTTGGCAATTTGATCTCTGGTTCCTCTGCATTTTCTAAATCCAGTTATTTGGGGCTAGGTAACTGTCAATTTTATCAACCTGAACACAAGACTTCTGCATTTTATTGCTTGAAGACATGCCATGATTAAAAAGAAGCTGTAAGTTTTCCACTGTTTGGACTGTACATGCACTATTTTGTCCTTTTTGGAAAAGAGTATGGATCAGGAAAGAAATCTCATTGATTCCTATACCCATGTTCATTTATTTTAGGGCTCCCAGAAGATGCCTAGTTCAGGCTTTATGTCTAGTTTCTTTCAGATATGATAACTCCAGAAAGGATAGCTACAATGGAAATATAAGTAAATTATTCCCTTGAGGTGAATTCCAAAAGAAGATTTATTTTTCCTTGAGAACTGATGGAGGGTATATTACTTTACTTACTGTTGTTAGCTATTTTGAAGAAATATTGCCCTATTTTAGTGTTCAACAGTCTATAAAGGTTTCAAGGTTGGGGAATAATAATTTCATCAGCCATATTTAGTTTCTCAATATAAGTTGGCCATATGCCAGAATTATATCATTCAGGTGTTCTTTATAGGCAAACTGTTTTGATATATCTTTGTAATCTATTAAAAGAAAAGGCAGTGTTGCTTATGGACAGAGGGAGAAAGGTGTTTCTGTGAGATTGTTCTTTCCTGTCTCAGTCATCACGGAAGTTTCTCAGCTGATAAATATTTTGAACTGCATCCAGCATATAACAATCTGATGTTATACATAATGAGTCAAGCAGGTAATGGATTTTGGATGGAGATTTTTTAAAGCAAAATCCAGTATATCTAGATGAATTAATGGGATCCCAAAAATATGTTGTATATTAAAGGCTACAGAAATTATAAATACTATCAAACTTGTGCTAATAGATCACTAATTCTAAACTGGTGACCATCTTCATGAAAAAAAGTCTTCGGGTCCCTTTGAAATGGATTTCAACTCTGGCTGAGCTTTAATGAAACACAGTCTTAGAAAAATTTGGATACATCTATCTCATTCTACAGTAGCAATTTCAAAGAGCAGAGCCATAGTTAATTTTAATTTTAAAAGATCCTCAAGGGACTTACCTTGTGGCCCAGTGGCTGGGGCTCTGTGCTTTCAATGCGGGGGGACAGGTTGAATCCCTAGTCTGGGAACTAGGATGCCATGTGCCGCATGGCACAGCCAAGTGATAAAACAATTTTAAAACAAAGATAAAAGATCCCCAAGGAGTTGTCATATGCAGTCAGGCTGTAGAACCCTGGGTATCTCTGAGGACCTTTGAACCATCAATTCTGATTCCCAACTTAAAGATTAAAAGGGATAATTTTCAGACATGGCAGTAGTTAGATCTTAAATTTCTGATTATTATTTAAGAATCCTAGGTCTTGTTTTCCTCACATTCAAAATGAAATCATTAAACCTGCTGGTTTCCTCTCTAGATCTAAACTTCTTTCATTGACTTTATGTATGTGTGATCTCCAACGAGAGGTAAATTTGTTTAGCTTCTTTTCAGCCTTCCCTTCATTTTGTTACTGACTTAGCTTCCTTTTTTTGCAAAAATGCTCTCTGTCTTTTGAAAGAAAGGACAAGCAAAGAAAAATTATCAGGAGTAAGTCCTTTCACATAGAGGGTCTGCTTTCAATTTTTCTGTTCTAACTCTAGCAGAAGTAAAATAAAATGTCTAAATATATTGAATGTGTCTCTGTTACTCTGCCTGAAACTTACTATTACATTTTGCTTAAGATAGTTTCAGATTAAATTTGGGAATGCTCTCCATTTTTATTTGGGGGTAGTTACCACATAGAAGAGTTAAATGCTGAAGTTATGACTTAAATTCAAAAATATAGCTTACTTAGTATTTCCTGGTATTTGCATCACTGATGAACAGTGGCCTTCAAAGGCAGGAACTAAGCAATATCATCTGTAGAGGGCTTGACCACATGTTTTAGGGATATTTCTTATGGCAGCATTGCTGAGAAACTAGTCCTTCTGTAAGTCCTTTCATAGGAAAACTGACAGGAGAAGCAAAAGCAAATCAGAGAACAGCATTAGTAAGAGAACATGTTAAAACCACGGTAAAAAGAATCAGTAGAAGGAAAAAAACTGAATCCACAAGAACCCAAAGACAGATAGATATGACCATACTTCTACCAAAAAAAAAAAAAGTCAGAAAAGAGCAGAAATGTGAGGCCATGGATTCCTCACTAGAAATATTCAGTTTGGCAGTACTGCCTATTATGTTCTCAAAGAAATGGATTTTTAAATAATCCCAATTGTATGTGTATAATATTTTGGATTTGGGCTCCTTCCTTTGAAGGACCATTGTTAAAATTAAAAAAATAGAAGTCGAGTAAATTAGATGGCAATGTTATGGTTATCAGTGGGAACCCAGAAAAAGGCAAATTTAAATATTATAATTTTAATGTGAAATTTTAGGTTAAAAATTGTATTGATTTACTTAGAAAACATTTTATTTTACCTGCTTACTTTTGGTTTTCCTCTATATGTTCATGCTTTCTCAGTACTCTCTTACCATTGTTCTAGACCTTGAATATATGAGGAAATTTGTCAGGTTTCAAAGCAGTCTCTCCAAGAGGCTTGAACATCAGATATATTCTCTCACTATTCTGTCTTTTCTAGGAAGAAAGTCTTAAGACTTTATTATTTCATATGCTTACATAGGAGAGAAAACTAGCGAGAAAAAAATTCCTTCACTGATGAATCTACTCAGGATTATTAACATCAAAAATGAAAAGCAAATATTTTATCAATAGCAACAAAATGATGTAGTTTTACAACCAGTAAATATAATGTTGATTGTATCAAAATCTTCTGTATATTGCTTTGTTAGAAAATGTATAAAATCATTATTATTGATCTGTTGTATTATGAAAGTTTCCGTGTCAACATTAATTTTCCTTACAGTGTAATCAGGTCACAAATCAGTTTTTCCTTCCCTTGGTACTAAAATTAATCTTGTTCATATGCAGTGTGATATTGGTAAGAAAAAGAAACTTGCACAACCATTTTGAAACTCTATTCCTTTAAATTTGGTTTAATTAACAGTAATAAAAGCAACAATTCAATTCCCTATTTGCACTAACCACATCTCAAGAGCTCAGTGCCTAGTGGCTTATGTTATTGGGCCCTATAGACCTATGAGTCAATGAACTAAAATGGACGGGTATGGGTGAATTTAATTCAGATGACTACTATATATACTACTGTGGGCAAGAATCCCATCTAAGAAATGGAGTAGCCCTCATAGTTTAAAAAATTAAAAAAGAGTCTGAAATGCAGTACTTGGGTGCAATCTCAAAAACGACAGAATGATCTCCATTTGTTTCCAAGGCAAACCATTCAATAACAAAGTAATCCAAGTCTATGCCTCAACCACTATTGCTGAAGAAGCTGAAGTTGAATGGTTCTATGAAGACCTACAGTATCTTCTAGAACTAACACACAAAAAAAGATATCTTTTTCATCATAGGGGATTGGAATGCAAAAGCAGGAAGTCAAAGGGATACCCAGACTAACAGGCAATTGTGGCCTTGGAGTAAAAATGAAGGGCAAAGGATAACAGAGTTTTGTAGGAAAATACGCTGGTCAAAGCAAACACCCATTTCCAACAATCCAAGAGATGACTCTACATATGGACATCACCAGATGATGATTCAGGTTTAAATTGAAGAAAGTAGGGAAAGCCACTAGGCCATTCAGGTATGACCTAAATGAGATCCCTTATGATTATATAGTGGAGGTGATGAAATGATTTAAGGGATTAAATCTGGTAGACACAGAGCCTGAAGAACTGTGGACAGATGTTTGTAACAATTTATAGGAGGTGGTGGCCAAAACCATCCCAAAGACAGAGAAATGCAAAAAGGCAAAGTGGTTGTCTGAAAAGACTTACAAATAGCTGAGGAAAGGAGAGAAGCAAAAGGCAAGGGATAAAGTAACAGATGAATGCAGAGTTCCAGACAATAGCAAGGAGAGATAAGGAATTCTTACATGAACAGTGCAAAGAAGTAGAGGAAAACAATAGAATGGGAAAGACTAGAGATCTCTTCAAGAAAATTGAGATATCAAGAGAGCATTTCACACAAGGATGGGCATAATAAAAGACAGAAACAATAAGGACCTAACAGAAGCAGAAGAGATTAAGAAGAGGTGGAAAGAATACACTGAAGATCTATACAAAAAGGGCCTTAATGATTCAGATAACCACGATGGTGTAGTTACTCACCTCAAGTCAGACATCCTGGAGTGTTAAGTCAAATGGGTCTTAGAAAGCATTACTAGGAACAAAGCTAGTGGAGGTGACAGAATTCCAGCTGAGCTATTTGAAGTGCTAAAAATTATGCTGTTAAAGTGCTGCAGTCAATATGCCAGCAAATTTGGCCATAGGACTGGAAAAGGTTCCAATCCTAAAGAAGGGCAATGCCAAGGGCAATGCCAATGTTCAGACTACCACGTAATTGTGCTCATTTCACTTGCTAGCAAGGTTATGCTCAAAATCCTTAAAACTAGGCTTCAGCAGTATGTGAACTGAGAACCTTCAGATATACAGGCTGCATGTAGAAAAGGCAGAGACACCAGAGATCAAATTGCCAACATCTGTTAGATCATGGAGAAAGCAAGGGAATTCCAGAAAGATATCTATCTCTTTTTTATTGGCACTAAAGCCTTTGACAATGTGAATCATAACAAACTGATGGAAAATTCTTCAAGAGATGGGAATACCAGACTACTTTACCTGCCTCCTGAGACACTTCAGGAGGTGTCTGTATGCAGGTCAAGAAGCAACAGTTAGAACTGAACATGGAATAATGGACTGGTTCCAAATTGGAAAAAGAGTACATCAAGGCTGTATATTGTCACCCTGCTCATTTAACTTATATGCAGAGTACAGCATGTGAAATGCCAGACTGTATGAATCAAAAACTGGAATCAAGATTGCTGGGAGAAATATCAACAACCTCAGATATGCAGATGAGACCACTCTAATGGCATCAAGTGAAGAGGAACTAAGGAGCCTCTTAATGAGGGAGAAATAGGAGTGGGAAAAGCTAGCTTGAAACTCAGCTTTAGAAAACTAAGATCAGAGGAATCGGGTGGAGAGGGAGGTGGGAGGGGGGATCGGGATTGGGAATACATGTAAATGAAAAAAAAAAAAAACATAAAAAAAAAAAAAAGAAATGCACATGTGTCAAAAAAACTGTATGTTTAAAATTTATTCATTTTACTGAGCATAAATTAAATGTCAATATAGTTCTGTTATCATTAATAAAAACATGTGGATATCTAAAAAAAAAAAAAAAAAAACTAAGATCATGGCATCCAGCCCCGTCACTTCATGGAAAATAGAAGGGGAAAAAGTAGTAGTAGTAACAGATTTTATTTTCTTGGGCTCCAAAATCACTGCAGATGGTGACTGCAGCCATGAAATTAAGAGACGCTTGCTCCTTGGAAGAAAAGCTATGACAAACCTAGACAGCATATTAAACAGCAGAGACGTCCCTTTGCCATCAAAGTTTCATATAGTCAAAACTATGGTATTTCCAGTAGTCATGTATGGATGGGAGTTGGACCATGAAGAAGGTTGAAAGCCAAAGGATTGATGCTTTTGAATTGTGGTATTGGAGAAGACTTTTGAGAGTCCCTTGGACTGCAAGGAGATCCAACCAGCCAAATCAATAGATCAACCTTGAATATTTATTGGAAGGACTGATGCTGAGGCTGAAACTTCAATACTTTGGCCACCTGATGGAAAAAGCCTATTCACTGGAAAAGACCCTCATGCTGGGAAAGATTGAAGGCAAAAGGAGAATGGGGTGACAGAGGATGAGATGGTTGGATGGCATCACCGACTCAATGGAAATGAGTTTAAGTAAACTCCAGGAGTTGGTGATGGACAGGGAGGTCTGGTCTGCTGCAGTTCATGGGTTCGCAAAGAGTCGGACATGACTGAGCAACTGAACTGGTTTATTACAGGGTGTTGTCTATAGTTCCCTGTACTATACTGTAGGTCCTTGCTTTCTATCCATTCTATATCTGAGTTTTCATCTGCTAATCCTAAATTCCTACTCAAACCCTCCCCCAAACTTCCTTCCCCTTGGGAACTACAAATGTGTTCTCTATGTCTGTGAGTCAATTTCTGCTTCATAGATAAGATCATTTGTGTCATACTTTAGAGTCTACACATAAGTGATATTGCATGGTATTTGTCCTCTTTCTGACTCACTTTGCTTAGTATGTTAATCTCTATTTCCATGCATGTTGTTGCAAAAGGCATTTCATTCTTTTAATGGCTTGGTAGCATTTTACTGATATATGAAGCACATCTTCTTTATCTGTTCATCTGCCGATGGACTTTTAGGCTGTTTCCATGTCTAGGCTACTGTGAATAGAGCTGCTGTGAAAATCGGGGTGCATGTTACCTTTTTGAATTACAGTTTTGTCTGGATATGTGACCAGAAGTGTGATTGCTAGATCATATGACAACTATATTTTTAGATTTTTGAAGAACCTCCTTACTGTTTTCCATAGTGGCTATACCAATTTATTAATACATTCCCACCAACAGTGTAATTTCTCCACTGTTTCTCCAGCATTTGTTATATATAGACTTTTTAATGATGGCCATTCTGACCAGTGTGAGGTGTTACTTCATTGTAGTTTTGATTAAATAAATGAAGTACTGAAGTAATTCTCATTAACAGAGGAGACTTGGAGTCTTGAGACCAGTATTTAACTTATGAGTAACTCAGTAACAGGAAAGCAATATTTTCAAAGTAAACTAACTTTTCTGCACATATACACACACAAACACCGATATAGGGAATCACATATTCAGTAACATAAATTATGTACAGACCTTTTGATTTAATAAAAGGTCTGAAATTTCTCCATATACCAATATGTCTTATCCCACTTCTTGCCATTTAATAACATATTTAGGCTGGTAATTTCTTGGGTCTGTGATCCTATGAACCCCACCACTAGAGCCTAACTCCAGTGTCATGCAAGGGAGGCTTGTAATCACAGGAAGCGGAGATAAGTTGATTTGATACAGAAAAGAGGAATAAGGTGGACACGGAAGGATATCTCTTCACTATTTGCCTCAAGACCTTAATTCAGCCCCCAAATTAGGGGAATAAAAAGTATAAACTGACTAAATAGTTTTGTGAATAATTTTGAGTAAACCTCTCTAAGCAGAACTGCTTCATTTCCAGTGATATTTGTAGCACAAAATGGTGAGAGGACCATGTAAAGGAAAATGCAGATCTAAGACAAATTATTTTATGCTGTCAAAAGGGAACTTCCCTTCCTTTTTTTTTTCTTTTAGCATTTTCTTCAGAGAAATGGATACTGTAATACTTTGTCTGTCGAGTTACATGTAACCCTTTTAAAAGCTAATAAGATTCTTGCCAGTGTTACTGGCACCCTGTCTCCTTGCCATGATGTGAGTTTAGTGTAGATGCCGGGATCCAAATAGTAGTCTGCTGCTGGTGGCAACGATAAAAAAGTTTTACCTTTCCTTTGGATAAAGACAACGCATATGTAATCTGCCTTATTATACAGAAGAGTCAGATTTCCTTTTTTTTTTTTTTTGTAATCTCTTTTGCAGATTGCCTGTGATTGTATAGTGATCTAGTTTAATCTTTATTTAATAATACAATTGTTTCATTATTTTCTGATTTTTTTATGGGGAAGTCATACTGGATTGGCAGGAGATTTTATTTTCTCTAAATCTTCAAACATAGACTTTGCATTATGGCTGTAAAAAAAAGCCAGGGTTAAGAAACTAGCTGAAGCAAAAAAACAAAATATATTATGGGGTCAAGAAGACGGTGGAATAGCAGGCTCCTGGCTTCCCCTGGTTCCAGGGACCCACAGAATAAATAGCTACACATAAATCTGTTCCCTCTGACTGAGAGAAATCCAAAACTAGTTGACAAACTTCCACACACTGCCCTGGGAAACTAAGAAAATACCCACATCAAAATGGTAAGAAAAGTTAAGACACATTTGCCCTATAAAAACCACCTATGGAACACCACCTTAATTAATTTGACTGTGGTAATCATTTAACTATATGGGTATAACAAATAATCCTGTTGTACACCTTAAAATATAATACTTTATCATAAATAAGAAAATATATTATCACATGTAGCATAATGTGATGACAGCCGCTAACAGACTGACCTATAGAAGTATATGCTGTGTTTTTAGGGACCCCTCAAAATATGAGGGCCTCTTAAAGTTGGGCTAGTTTCTAAGTAAACCTATTAATAATTCCAAATGATTATAATTTAGCAAATATATGAACATGTCTTATTTCATAATCAAAAGGGAACCAAAGCTGACATATATCAGTTGTACTTGTAGTAATAACTTTCTGAATCAAAATAGTTGGACAGATCTCTTCTTTGTTTCCTTAAAATTTAAGAACTCTCTTTCATACAGCTATGACTTATTCCTAGAGAGTTACATAAATATTTTAAAGAAGTGCAGTAAGTCTTTCAGACCACTTGGATTAAGGGGTAGCCTAGGAATTAGGATATATTATAATCAGAGTAAATTTTACACTGCCAGATTTGCTTTGTCCCAGTACTATTCTCTAATTCCATATAAGCACCATTAAAAGGACATTCACTCTCTGTGACTTGATTATCAGTACACATGCATGCAGTAAATATGGTTACAACTATTTTCCTTTTTTCATTCTTTTTCTTTTGCAAAATAAATATGCTATTTGTGAAGGTGTTAGAAGAAGATGTTGGTAAAAAGATTGCCCAGATATACTTATCAGTTTTGCAATGTGCTGGTATTTGCAGGTGTTAATTTCAGGCACAAGAGATAACAGAGTTGAGTAAGCATGAGCTGAGAATGGAAAAGAGACATTTAAGCTAGAATAGCAGGAAAAATCCTGCTATCATTTTTAAGGTAGGAGAGAGGCAAGCTCAGGATGAATCAACACTGTTGAACATGTATTTTTTCTTTCTTGATATGTTTTTGCTCATCTTGTGTACATCTGTAACACCTTACCCCTCTCTTTCCAGGTAGATAGATAGGCAGATAAACAGACTGACCAACTACAGCCTGAACAAACAGTCATAATATAATTTTACTATTTTTGGATTATGAAGTATAACAGAGTATCTGTCTGCTACAGTCCAGTGATACACAGGGCACATTAAATGTAACTATTGACACATTCAGGTAGTGCAAGATAGATCAATTATTTGTGCTTTTATAATTCATATTGGAAATTGAATTTTAAATTCAAGTACAGTGAAATATTCTGAACTATAAAAGTAGATAAATTATGTGTAAATTTTGTTGTTTTTGTTCATTATGTAAGTATAATACATTTCCAGATAAAGAGAAACAAACTAGATATCTTAAGTCTGATACTTTCCTGGAAAGCATGAAATTATGTAAAATCATTATTTAGTTATGTGACATACAAAATTAACATAACCATGGGAGTGATAGATGTTCAAGCTGGTTTTGAAAAGGCAGAGGAACAAGAGATCTGATTGCCAACATCCACTAGGTTATCGAAAATGCAAGAGAGTTCCAGAAAAACATCTATTTCTGCTTTATTGATGATGTCAAAGCCTTTGACTCTGTGGATCACAATAAACTGTGGAAAATTCTGAAAGAAATGGGAATACCAGACCACCTGACCTGCCTCTTGAGAAACCTGTACGCAGGTCAGGAAGCAACAGTTAGAACTGGACATGTAACAACAGACTGGTTCCAAATAGGAAAAGGAGTACGTCAAGGCTGTAAACTGTCACCCTGCTTATTTAACTTATATGCAGAGTACATCATGAGAAACGCTGGGCTGGAGGAAGCACAAGCTGGAATCAAGATTGCCAGGAGAAATATCAATAACCTCAAATATGCAGATGACACCAATTTTATGGCAGAAAGTGAAGAAGAATTAAGGAGCCTCTTGATGAAAGTGAAAGAGGAGAGTGAAAAAGTTGGCTTAAAACTCAGCATTCAGAAAACCAAGATAATGGTATCCAGTCCCATCACTTCATGACAAGTAGATGGGGAAACAGTGGAAAGAGTGGCTGACTTCATTTTGGGGGGGCTCCAAAATCACTGCATATGGTGATTGCAGCCATGACATTAACAGACGCTTACTCCTTGGAAGGAAAGTTATGACCAACCTAGACAACATGTTAAAAAGCATAGACATTACTTTACCAACAAAGGTCCGTCTAGTCAAGGCTATGGTTTTTCCAGTGGTCATGTATGGATGTGAGAGTTGGACTGTGAAGAAAGCTGAGCGCAGAAGAATTGATGCTTTTGAACTGTGGTGTTGGAAAAGACTCTTGAGAGTCCCTTGGACTGCAAGGATATCCAACCAGTCCATCCTAAAGGAGATCAGTCCTGGGTGTTCATTGGTAGGACTGATGTTGAAGCTGAAGTTCCAATACTTTGGCCACCTGATGTGAAGAACTGACTCATTTGAAAAGACCTTGATGCTGGGAAAGATTGAGGACAGAAGGAGAAGGGGATGACAGAGGATGAGATGGTTGGATGGCATCACCGACTCAATGGAAATGGGTTTGGGTGGACTCCGGGACTTGGTGATGGACAGGGGGGCCTGGCATGCTGCAGTTCATGGGGTCACAAAGAGTCAGACACGACTGAGCAACTGAACTGAACTATAGCTCATTATATTTAAATTCTTAAAAAGTATTTAGGAGAACATGGTTTCTCTTAAAAAACAAACAATACTATTATTACCTGACCAAAATTTGCTGTCTGGCTATTGTAGTACCTTCCTGCTAAAAAGCTGTAGTTGCTATGCCATATAGTCTCACATCACCAGATGGCATTCAGTGTTCTGAAAGATATTCTACTCTCTAAAGAATATGTTGAAATATATGTTGAAATATGAGTGCAATACTGTATACAGTTTCCAGAGGCATCATTTAATTGATTGAGTCCCCAAGTCATAAAAATTTTGATGAATCAACTGTAGAAATTTGTCAACTTCTAGCCAGATTCTCGACGTGTCATCAAATGGAATAGGCCTAAATAATGAGACATCATTTTTTCCTTACTTATCTCCTGATTTATGATTTCCTTAATTCTCTCTCTTCCCACCACTAGCCAGAACAAAGCACGCCCCCTCTTGATATATATATATATTTTTTTGCCTACTTAAAACCTGTAAAATAATCTGAGACTCCTATCACAAATCATCATAAAAGGTAGTGTTAGTGGCCAGGACTTTTATATCAAAGGAAGAGATGGATATACTTGCAGATATAATACTATAGAGAGAAAGCTGAATGGAAGGATAGGCCTAGCTTTGTGATATAGGTCAAAATAGAGTGTAGATATCTATCTCTGGAGAATAAAGAACAGCCTACAGAATCTGTATAGTATTAGTTTTCACAAAGCCCTGTATTTAAAACTGTAAATTTTTATATCCTGTAAGCAGAATTTCTAAAATGTTTCCTCAAAAATGTCCAGCTCTAGTCCCTAGAATTTGAATATAGTGAGCTGTCACTCCCATGGTTATGCTAATTTTATATGTCAGAGTTGACCTTAATATAGATCAGTTATCCAGGTGACCTGCATGAGTCCTTAATAGCAGAGAGCTTTCTCCTGCTGGTGGCAGAAGGGTAAGTCAGGCATGTGACATATGAGAAGGACTTTTCCTACTGCTGATGGCTGGAAGACCAAGGAAGCTACATGTAAAGACTGAAGAACAGCTTCTAGGAATCAAATGCAATTCCCAGATAATATCAGGGCAGAAACTGAATCCCTCTGCTCCACAATCAAAAGGAACTGAACTGTACCAACAACATGAATGGTCTCACAAGTAGACTCTTCCCAGAGCCTCTAGAGAGGAGAGGAGTCCCACTTTCTCTACACCTTATTACTGGCCTTGAGAGACCCTAGGTTCACCTGACCTTCTGAACCTACAGAATTGAGAGATAGCAAGTTAAGCCACCGAGTTTGTTGTAATTTGTTACTTCAAAACAGAAAATAAATACACAAACATCATCTGTCAATTTGACATGAGTTTTAAATATGCTAAGGTGTCAGTGCTAAAATTTTTATTATAAACTCACTTTTACTGAGTATAAAGTTGATGGCACATTACTAACAGGCAACCTAGCAATGTGTATCAAAAGACTTAAAACTGCTCTTTTGGTTTGAAAGAGTGGTTCTCATTTAGGAGTTTATCCTAAAGAAAATATCATGGATATCGGAAAAGAGAAGTGCCAAGGATGCTGCCTGCATCCCTGAGTGGATCACTGCATTGTGTGAACACTGCTCATCAGTGTACCCTTCACTTCCACTAGATGCCATTCTCTACCACAGCTCACTTCCTCATGGCTTTGAGACTATCTGCCTAGACCTAGGACAGACCAATTAAAATCCTTCACCAAAACTGTGTAAAGCAATTTGGGTTGTTAACATGTGGAAGAAACTAAGAAAATAAGACTCGATACTGTCTATGACCATCTTCTTATCATGTGGTGGAAATCAGTTTGCATTCAATAAGAAAAAAAATGAAAAAGGAAGGAGACAAAGATGACAGGAGAGGGAATAAAAGAGCTTTGGTATCAAATTCCAATGTGGAGGAGGTGGTTTCCTTACACCATCAAATAAGTCTCAGATACCATCAGTTTGTCTGAAAATTCAATTCAGTTCTAACACTAGCTACTTAGAGGTAGTGTCTGATTTCACAGATTTAGGGTTCAGTCTAAACAAAACTTCTACACCCCGTAGGCACAGGTCACCAGCCCAAGCTGTTACCTGTGCTTCTGACCAACCAGTTAGCAGAGTGGAGGTTTCAATGTACCCCCTTTCAACTTGGGGTGCAATCACTAGCCCAAATTATCTGTGCTTGTGACTGACTGGCTAATTTTTTTTTTCCCCTTTGGTTCCTTTCCCTTGTTTTAGAAATTTATTTTGTTGAAGTATAATTAATTTGCAATGATTCAGATGGTAATCTGAATCACAGATTACACATTCTTTTTAATACTCTTTTCCATTATGGTTTATCATAGTATATTCAATATAGTTCCCCATGCTATGCAGGCAGGGGCCTGATTTCTATCAATTCTATGCATACGATTTCTCATCCTCTAACCCCAAACTCCCTCTCCATCCCTCCCCCACACTGCCTTCCCCTTGGCAATCACAAACCTGTTCTCTATGTCTCTGTGTCCATTTCTGTTTGACAGAAAAGTTCATTTGTGTCATATTTTAGATTCCACACATAAGTGATGTCATCTGGTATTTGTCTTTTTCTGACTTACTTTACTTAGTATGTCAATCTCTAGTTCCATCCCTGTTGCTGCAAAAGGCATTTCATTCATTTTTATGTCTGAGTCGCATTCCACTGTGCATATGAACTACATCTTCTTTTCTATTCACCTGTTGATGGACATTTAGTTTGTTTCTGTGTCTTGGCTATTCAGAATAGTGCTGCTACGAACATTGGGATGCATGTATCTTTATAGTTTTATCTGGATATATGTCTAGGAGTGAGATTGCTGGATCATATGGTAGTTTTTAGTTTTCTGAAGAACATCCATACAACTTTCCATAGTGGCTGCACCAATTTACATCCCCACCAGCAATGTGGGTGGAGAAGGCAATGGCACCCCACTCCAGTACTCTTGCCTGGAAAACCCCATGGATGGAGGAGCCTGGTAGGCTGCAGTCCACGGGGTCGCTAGAAGTCAGACACGACTGAGCGACTTCACGTTCACCTTTCACTTTCACTTATTGGAGAAGGAAATGACAACCCACTCCAGTGTTCTTGCCTGGAGAATCCCAGGGATGGGGGAGCCTGGTGGGCTGCCGTCTAAGGGGTCGCACAGAGTCAGACACGACTGAAGCAACTTAGCAGCAGCAGCAATGTGGGAGGGTTCCCATTTCTCTACACTCTTTCCAGCATTTGTTATTTGTAGATTTTTAAATCATGATGACTGTTATCAGTGTGAGGTCATAACTTGTAGTTTTGATTTGCATTTCTCTAATAATCAGTGATGTTCAGCATCTTTTCATATGCTTTGGCTGCCTGCATGTTCTTCGAGAAATGTCTATTTAGGTCTTCTGACCATTTTTTATTAGGTTGTTTATTTTGTTTGTTGTATATTTTGGATATTAAGCATTTGTCAGTCACATCTTTGCAAATATTTTATCCCATTCTGTAGGTTTCCTTTTTAATTTTTCATGGTTTCCTTTGCTGAGCAAAAGCTTGTAAGTTTGATTAGGTCCATTTTGTTTAGTTTTGCTTTTATTTCTATTGCCTTGGGAGACTGACCTAAGAACACATTGATACAACTTATGTTAGAGAATGCTTTGCCTATGTTCTCTTCTAGCAGTTATATGGTATCATTTCTTATGTTTAAGTCTTTAAGCCATTTTGAGTTTATTTTTGTGTATGGTGTGAAGGTGTGTTCTAACTTCATTGATTTATATGTGGCTGTCCAGCTTTTCCAACACCACTTGGCTGAAGAGACTGTCTTTTCTCCATTATACATTCTTGCCTCCTTTTTTGAAGATTAATTGACTGTGCGTGGGTTTATTTCTGGGGTCTCTATTCTGTCTCATTGAACCATGTGTCTGTTTTTGTGCCAATACCACACTGTTTTGATTCCTGTAGCTTGGTAGTTGAAGTCTTGGAGGGTTATACCTCCAGCTTCATTCTTTTCCCTCAGTATTGCTGTGGTAATCCTGGATCTTTTACTGTTCCAGATAAATTTTAGGACTATTTGTTCTAGTTACGTGAAAAATGTCAAGGGTAATTTGATAGGGATCACATTTAAAACTGTAGATTGCTTTGAGTAGTACAGGCATTTTAACAATATTAACTCTTACTATCCAAGAGCATGGTATATCTTTCCATTTCTTTTAATCATCTTCAATGTCCTTTATCAGTGATATATAGTTCTCAGCATGTAACTTCTTCACTTCCTTGGTTTGGTTGGTTCTTAAGTATTTTTTTTTAAGCAGCTTTAAAATGGATTTTTTTTTTTTTACATTAACTTTCTGATATTCCATTGTTAGTATAATGAAATGCAACTGATTTCTGTATGTTAATCTTGTATCCTGCTACCTCGCTTAATTCATTTATTAGTTCTCTGACTAACTGTAGATTGGAGGTTCCTGCCACCGTCTCTTCAGGTTTGATTAATTTCCTAGAGTGACTCACAGAACTCAAGAAATCCACTTAGTCACAAGGTTGCTGATCTATTTTAAAAGGATGCAACTCAGGAACATTCAGGTAGAGACACACTGGGCAAGTTGTGGGGAAAGGGCTTGGAGATTCCACGCTCTCTCCTAGTGTGCCACCTTCCCCAAATTGCTACACATTCTGAAATTTATTCTTCAGTTCAGTTCAGGCGCTCAGCCGTGTCCAACTCATTGCGACCCCATGAACCACAGCACGCCAGGCCTCCCTGTCCATCACCAACTCCCAGAGTCCAGTCAAACCCATGTCCATTGTGTTGGTGATGCCATCCAACCATCTCACCCTCTGTCGTCCCCTTCTCCCGTCAGGAAGCATTTAACAAAAGGCTTCCTGTGTGCTGTTTTGGATCTGTCAGGAACCCTCTGGCCCTATTGATTCCTGAACATTCAGGAATTAAGAGGAGAGGCACGCCTTTCCCGGCGTGCCTATGATTGGCGAATTTTAATAAAAGCTTTCCTTAAACCAGGAGAGTATCTTCAATGGACAATGTGGTTTCAAGATACAGCCAGAGATCATGCTAACAGAAATGCTCGAGCTGGTGCTCCCCAAAACCGAATTACTTTTGAGATGCTAACTGGCACCGGACAATTTGACGCTATACAAGCTCAAATGCGATGCCCTCCTTTGTTGCATGATCAATTAAAAACAGTGGCCCTTGAAGCTTGGGATCGAATTACTCCTCAAGGGGAGCCTACAGGTAGCTACACTAAAATATTGCAGGGACCTAATGAAACATATGCCGATTTCTTAGCTAGATTACAAACTGCTATTTCCCTTACAGTAATTGGAGAAGAAGCTAAAAAACAACTAGAGAAATTACTTGCATATAAAAATGCAAATAAGGAATGTCAGAGGGCTATAGCCCCAATTTGTGAGACAGAGACTATTTTTCATTATTTAAAGGCTTGTCACAATATAAGATCAGAAACTCAAAAGATGCAAATGCTAGCTAAAACAAGAAAGGGAAATACCTTAAGAAAAGAAAATGAAGAATGCTTTACATGTAGAGATAAGAACCATTTTAAAAAAGACTGCCCTAAGAAAGTAAAAAAAAAAAAACAAAAAAACTCCAAAAATCTGCCCTCACTGCTGTAGAGAAATGCATTGGGCCAAAGAGTGTAACTCTAAATTTGATATTGAAAAAAAAAACCTATCCCAGGAAACTCCAAGCAGGAGACCCCCCCAGGTCCCCTTCAACAAAAACCAGGGGCAAATTCCATCTTTTCCTTCAAACCCTCAACATCCGGCAGTGCTGCCCTCGATATACCAGCCCTAAACTCCTTTAACCTCAAGCAGTTCCCTCTAAAATACCTACTGGATTTTTGGGCCCCTGCCCCCACAAATCTTCAGTCTTTTACTTGGCCGATCTGGTTTGACTTAATAGGCAGGAAGGCCAGGGCTCTCCAAATGGAGAAAATAGGCTGCAAGTGTCAGACATTTTTAATCTCTCTTAAGTGGCAGGAGGAAACAAACTAATGATATATATATATATATATATATATATATATATATTGTCCTTCTCTATACAAATTTAAAAGGAGGTTTCTCTTAAAATACTGTGCTGCCATAATGACACCTGGTTTCACTTGAAGTTAACTATTCTCAAACCTTGAGCTAACCAATGCATTTTTCTTATGGAAATGTTTGTCTTAACTATGTATTTACCCTAGATTCTTTCTTCAAGCCAGTTCTGCCTAAGACTAAGAATAGACTTGACAAACCAGTATGTTTTACTCATGCAAATGTTCTCTTAAGCTATGTTAATGAAACTGTATTTGCTTAAAAACCTGCCTTTCTTCAAGATTCATGTCAATCATTTTGTGGCCGGAGACAACTCACCTAGTGCCAAGGTTATCTCAAAATGCATGTTGTGGGTGAGGGGCCTGGTGCTATTTTCTGAGTTTTGAGACATTTCCTTTCTCTAATTAGCAGACTACTAATAGCTTAAAGCGTCAGCCTGCAATTCGCGAGACCCGGGTTCGATCCCTAGGTGGGGAAGATCCCCTGGAGAGGGAAATGGCAACCCACTCCAGTATTCTTACCTGAGAATGCCATGGACAGAGGAGCCTGGTTGGCTACAGTCCATGGAGTCGCAAAGAGTCTGACACGACTGAGCGACTTCACTTTCACTTTTCACTTTCAGTAGTTATATGACACCTGGCAAAAGACTAGCAGGGGGGCACTCTTTCTGCCCCCTTCTGATGCCTATGTCAGCTTTCTCTATCTCCTTTATACTTTAATAAAACTTTATTCAATTTGAGAACACCTCACACACTAAAGTTACAAATAAAAAAAAATTAAAGAAGGGGGAATACATAGGTACACTACTGTCTTCCTTATCTAAAGCAGACTTTACTAGATTCCAACATAAGATATTTTCTAAACCCATAACTATTATTAATACAGCTTTATTTGTTTTACATTTTTTAAACCTACCACAGGGAAATATTTTAACAAGAGCAGAAAGACATTTTGAGGAATTGAAGGACATTTCTCTTCCTCCGCCCATTTGGTACCAAGACGGGTTCAATACGCCAAAGCCTTCAACTGTGTGGATCACAATAAACTGTGGAAAATTCTGAAGGAGATGGGAATACCAGATCACCTGACCTGCCTCTTGAGAAACCTGTATGCAGGTCAGGAAGCAACAGTTAGAACTGGACATGGAACAACAGACTGGTTCCAAATAGGAAAAGGAGTACATCAAGGCTGTATATTGTCACCCTGCTTATTTAACTTACATGCAGAGTACATCATGAGAAATGCTGGGCTGGAAGAAGCACAAGCTGGAATTAAGATTGCCAGGAGACATATCAATAACCTCAGATATGCAGATGACACCACCCTTATGGCAGAAAGTGAAGAAATAAAAAGCCTCTTGATGAAAGAGAAAGAGGAGAGTGAAAAAGTTGGTTTAAAACTCAACATTCAGAAAACTAAGATCATGGCATCTGGTCCCATCACCTCATGGGAAATAGATGGGGAGACAGTAGAAACAGGGTCAGACTTTATTTTTCTGGGCTGCAAAATCACTGCAGATGGTGACTGCAGCCATGAAATTAAAAGATGCTTACTCCTTGGGAGGAAAGTTATGACCAACCTAGATAGCATATTAAAAAACAGAGACATTACTTTGCCAACAAAGGTCTGTCTGGTCAAGGCTGTGGTTTTTCCAGTGGTCATGTATGGATGTGAGAGTTGGACTGTGAAGAAAGCTGAGCCCCGAAAAAGTTGATGCTTTTGAACTGTGGTGTTGGAGAAGACTCTTGAGAGTCCCTTGGACTGCAAGGAGATCCAACCAGTCCATCCTGAAGGAGATCAGTCCTGGGTGTTCATTGGAAGGACTGATGCTGAAGCTGAAACTCCAATACTTTGGCCACCTCATGCGAAGAGTTGACTCATTGGAAAAGACCCTGATGCTGGGAGGGATTGGGGGCAGGAGGAGAAGGGGACGACTGGCAGGAGGAGAAGAGGATGAGATGGCTGGATTGCATCACCAACTCGATGGGCATGAGTTTGAGTAAACTACGGGAGTTGGTGATGGACAGGGAGGCCTGGCGTGCTGCGATTCATGGGGTCACAAAGAGTTCGACACGACTGAGAGACTGAACTGAACTCTCTTCCTCTGCCCATTCAGTACTAAGACGGGTTCAATAATCAATAGAAATCTGGGGAATTAATCTTACAGGGATAGGGATATGCTTGTATTTCCCCAGATGGATCCAACAAACTTTTTCCTTGGGAAATTCGACCCAAGGAGGCCCCTGACATTCAAAATGGAGACGAAACAACAAGAGTCCCAGGAGGAAGAAATTCCAATACAGGCCATGGCGGCTCTAAAGATCTCCAGAAAGCACTGCCCTTGGAGACATCAACCCTATGATATCCCCTCTTGGGGATAAATAAAAACCCTCACTAATCAAGTTAAGAATCTGATTTCTCAACAGGAATGTCCTGAAAACCTTATCTCTATGCTCCGTTGGCCTGCGTGGACCCCCGCTCAAGCCGGATTAACTAATTTACTTACCCAACCCCCCTGTATTTCAGGTCACAAAATGGACGGAGAAAAGACCCAGCGTATTAACCAATGACTTCACCCATATGCCCCCTCCCTGGAACCTTCACACCCTGGGGAGGAGGGAAAACTAATTAACAATTCTTTAGGTTATGAGGTCCTTCCTTTGTGTATGGGCCCAGCAAAATTATGCATAAACGTCGGCTGACAAACTTGGGCTTTCGTCCTGCCCCCAAAAGAAGACTTCTGGACATTGCTGCCCCTTCTGTCTGTAAACCATGTTTACTACTGAAACTTTAGAGAAAGAGTTAGGGAAAGAACAAAAAAAATTATGTAAAAGGTTACTAATACTACATTGAAACATTACCATGACAGAAGACTTCTTGGCTGGCTTGACAGTGGAATGACACCCTCCTCCTCCTCCAATCATCCTCGATAAACAAATTAGGCCTGAACAACGGGACATTTGGAAACTTGCTGCCAGCATTGAAGAACTTGGGATTTAGACTGGACATTTCGCAGGGACCAACCGTGGTCATAGTAACTATTTCTTTTGCTATCATCAGTCATATTTTATACAGGCCTGTGTCCCACTTCCTTTTGTTATAGCCATAAGAAATTTAAAACTTATTCTGTAACTTGTAATAATTGCCAATTTTGTGTTACTCCTGTTCAATTCAATCGTAGTACCTACAACTGGGAGCAAATCAAATTTCAGTTATGATAATGCCTCTCTGAATGTACAATTACTGCAAAAAGAAATCTTTGAAACTTTTTCTAAACATCTGCCCTCTTCCACTAATTTGGAAACTTTAGATGAACAAATTATCCGGGCTAGACCCACAAGGATGGTTTCAAAGTATTACGCACAGCATCGGGTCTAAAAGTGTAACTTTGGTTAATTGTCTTGATAATTGTATTTGTTGTTTATTGTCGCCTTTCTATAAGGTTAATACCAAATTCATTTGGTCAGGACCTTTTTTTACAAATATAATAAAATAGGGGGAATTGTCAGGAAGCATTTAACAAGAGGCTTCCTGTGTGCTGTTTTGGATCTGTCAGGAACCCTCTGGCCCTATTGATTCCTGAACATTCAGGAATTAAGAGGAGAAGAACGCCTTTCCCGGGGCTGAGGAATCCAGGCATTTCTCATTACAATGATAAGTACCCTCTTCCTTCTTATGAAAAGGTGATTGTTTGCAACTCTCTCTTTGATAGGGATCATCTTAGGTTTTGTAAGTCTGGAATTTTAATCTTTATCTTTGCTGAGAATAACCACCTTGTAAGACAGTATATATGCCCACACCATGTTGATTAAAACACCTTTGCTCCTTCAAAGCTTTGGTCCCCTTGTCTTTCTTTCTTTCTTTTTCCTCTCTCTATCTCTCTATTTCTGGCTGATTCCCTGAAGCGTGGAAGCCGGCTGCGTAACCCAGGGAATATTAGCCTCTTTACTTCGTTCACTCTCTCATCCGGACCACCAGATTCCGGTCCATTAAAGGACCAACATTCTGCATTAAAGGACCAACATTCTGCTCCTACCTTCAATCTTTCCCAGCATCAGGGTCTTTCCAAATGAGTCAGCTCTTCGCATCAGGTGGCCAAAGTATTGGTGTTTCAGCTTCAACATCAGTCCCTCCAATGAACACCCAGGACTGATCTCCTTCAGGATGGACTGGTTGGATCTCCTTGATGTCCAAGGGACTCTCAAGAGTCTTCTCCAACACCACAGTTCAAAAGCATCAATTCGTCTGTGCTCAGCTTTCTTTATAGTCCAACTCTCACGTATATGACCACTGGAAAAACTAGACGGAACTTTGATGAGAAAGTAATGTCTCTGCTTTTTAATATGCTACCTAGGTTGGTCATAACTTTGCTTCCAAACGGCAAGCATCTTTTAATTTCATGGCTGCAACCACCATCTGCAGTGATTTTGGAGCACCCCCAAAATAAAGTCAGCCACTGTCTCCACTGTTTCCCCATCTATTTGCCATGAAGTGATGGGACTGGATACCATGATCTTAGTTTCCTGAATGTTGAGCTTTAAGCCAACTTTTTCACTCTCCTCTTTCTCTTTCATCAAGAGGCTTTTTAATTCTCTTTCACTTTCTGCCATAAGGGTGGTGTCATCTGCGTAGCTGAGATTATTGATACTTCTCCCAGCAATCTTGATTACAGCTTGTACTTCTTCCAGCCCAGAGTTTCTCATGATGTACTCTGCATATGTTAAATAAGCAGGGTGACAATATACAGCCTTGACGTACTCCTTTTCCTATTTGGAACCAGTCTGTTGGTCCATGTCCCGTTCTAACTGTTGCTTCCTGACATGAATATAGGTTTCTCAAGAGGCAGGTCAGGTGGTATGGTATTCCCATCTCTTTCAGAATTTTCCACAGTTTATTGTGATCCACAGACTCAAAGACTTTGGCATAGTCAATAAAGCAGAGATAGATGTTTTTCTGGAACTCTCTTGCTTTTTCCATGATCCAGCGGATGTTGGCAATTTGATCTCTGGTTCCTCTGCCTTGTCTAAAACCAGATTGAACATCTGGAAGTTCACGGTTCACGTATTGCTGAGGCCTGGCTTGGAGAATTTTGAGCATTACTTTACTAGCGTGTGAGATGAGTGCAATTGTGTGGTAGTTTGAGCATTCTTTGGCATTGCCTTTCTTTGGGATTGGAATGAAAACTGACCTTTTCCAGTCCTGTGGCCACTGCTGAGTTTTCCAAATTTGCTGGCATGTTGAGTGCAGCACTTTCACAGCATCACATCATCTTTCAGGATTTGAAATAGCTCAACTGGAATTCCATCACCTCCACTAGCTTTGTACATAGTGATGCTTTCTAAGGTCCACTTGACTTCACATTCCAGGATGTCTGGCTCTAGGTGAGTGATCACACCATTGTGATTATCTGGGTTGTGAAGATCCTTTTTGTACAGTTCTTCTGTGTATTCTTGCCAACTCTTCATATATCTTCTGTTTCGGTTAGGTCCCTACCATTTCTGTTCTTTATTGAGCCCATCTTTGCATAAAATGTTCCCTTGGTATCTCTAATTTTCTTGAAGAGATCTCTAGTCTTTCCCATTCTATTGTTTTCCTCTATTTCTTTGCATTGATCACTGAGGAAGGCTTTCTTATCTCTCCTTGCTATTCTTTGGAACTCTGCATTCAAATGGGTATGTCTTTCCTTTCCCCCTTTGCTTTTCGCTTCACTTCTTTTCACATAGTTACATAAATACAAAAAATATCCACACATAAATGTTTTTATTGTATTGAAATGGAATAAGTGCTGTGGAAAAAGCCAAAAAGGGTAAGGGGTATTAATATGCCAACAATAGCAGTAATGGAAAATAAATGAGTCGTTTTTAAAAATCTCACTGAGAAGATGATATTTTAAGTTATGCTAATGGGGTGTCACAAATGGAAAACTTTATTACAAAGCTTAGGAGTTATGGAAGGTTTTAAACTAAGGATTGATTAGATTTTCCTGGGACTATTATTATATTTTTATTTCATTTTTATTTCAGATGATATCAAACTCTGTACAACAGTTGAATCACTAACCTCAGATTATGATAACAATTCCAATAGTGTAACTAAAAAGATAGCTTCAAAAATAGTATTTATATCTTTCTAAAGGAAAAAAAATAATATACAGAATACTTAGATTCTCAATAGTCATTGTTGGTAAAGTAAGTAAATATCATTATGCAGATTATGTAATAATGATTGTATAGTTGATAATTTGAAAATTGACCAAAAGACAATTCCATAATGATTTGAGAAATTTCTTTATGCCTTATTGCATCTGTTGCAATATAGGAGCTGCTTTCAAAAATATACTCATGGAAATATTTATGCTCAATATTGATTTTTTACATGATCTTCCATATCTTTAACAAGGAGAATAGGAATCTAGGAATACATTTTAAGAGTTCATTTACGTATGTGATTTATTATACAAATATTGACTGAACTTTCCATAATTTTGTGACATTGGAACTATTTTCATGTAAAGAAGAAAGTGTTATTTCTCAAAGTAATTCCCTTTTAATATGGCTTTAAAATAAATTAATAGTAAAAGCTTTTTCTTAAATTACAGAATCATGCTTTGGTGTAAACAAAATTAAAAGATCATTTGGTCATTTGTGTATATTTATAGATAGAATGAAATCTTTTCTACATATAAATAAGCATATGCAGAAATAATTATATTTTCAGGGCCTGTTTAAAATTTAATTATATTTTTTATTTTATTTCTGTAATTCCTTATTGTAAATTGCCTAAATAATTACCTACCATTTTTTCCACCTGTGTATAAACTGGAATTGTTTCAGGTATGCAAGGCAAATTCATTGTTTAAATTCCCAAAATTAGACTGTGCTAAATTTTTAAAATATTTTCTTAATCTAAATATTATCTACTCATAACAAAATACAGCATTTAAGAGTAGAGTTTTATAAGTTTTAACAAAGTGTACATAGGCGTGTAAACTACATTAAAATCTGTAAAATTTCACTTGCCTCAAAAAGTTTGGGGGAGTCTTTAGAGTCAATTCCCCAAAGCCCTGGCCCTTAGCAACTACTATTCTTATTTATATTCTTATAATTTTATCTTTTTTAGAATGCCATATAAGTGGACAAATAGAGTATATAGTCTTAGTGTCTGGATTTTCTAATTTGAATAATGGTTTTAGGTTGATCCATGTTGTTCCATGTGCCTTCAGCCACTGATTATTACTGCTAAATTCTACATCAGTATCCTATGACACTTGTTATTGCAGAATACTTTGCCACATTTTGTTTATCCATTTACCTTTTTAAGGATATTTAGCTTCTCTATATGTTTAATATTTTATTAATAATGCTACTGTAAATATTTGTGCACAAACTTTGTGGATATGTTTTAATTTCTTAGAGCAGAATTGCATGATGTAAATGTTTAACAGCTAGCTTTCTGAAAGACCAAGGAGAAAACTTGGATTTGTAGTGTTTGCTGATTGCCACAGTGTGAAGATTTTTATCACAAATGATTTCACACTACAAATATTACACCCTGAAGGCAGAGTCAAGAATGGATATGCACAGAAAGCTCTTGTGAGGCCAATGTGAGCAAGCCCTAGAACGTGCATCACAGAACTACTAGTTTAAAGAGAAACTGCATATTAAGCTATAAGAAACTGCTGAACTCTTTACTAAAGTACTTCTCTGTTTTTATAAATATTTTCACCAGCAATACTGGCGAACTCCACTAACACTCAATAATATTGTTATTTAATTTTACCCATTGTAGAGTATAGTGGTATCATATTGTGATTTCAGTTTGTCTTTTTTTTTTTCTTATTTTAAATTGAAAGATAATTGCAATATTGTGTAGTTTCTGCCATATACCAACATGGATCAGTCATAGGTATACATATGTCCCCTCTCTCGAGTCTCCTTCCCACCTCCCACCCCACCCCACATGTTTAGGCTGTCACAGAGCCCCAGCTTGAGTTCCCTGAGTAATACAGAAAATTCCCACTGGCTATTTTTTAATTAATTCATTTAATTGAAGGCTAATTACTTTACAATAATGTGGTGGTTTCTGCCATACATCGACATGAAACAGCCACAGGCATACATGTGTCCCCACACCCCAAAACCCCCTCCCACCTCCCTCCCCATCCCACCCCTCTGGGTTGTCCCGGTGCACCAGCTTTGAGAGTCCTGTTTCATGCATGGCACTTGGGCTGATCTATTTCACATATGGTAATAAATAGGTTTCAATGCATTCTCTCGATTCATCCCACACTCACCTTCTCCCACAGAGTCCAAAAGTATGTTCTTTACATCTGTGTTTCTTTTGCTGTCTTGCATGTAGGGTCATTGTTACCATCTTTCCAAATTCCATATATATACATTAATATACTGTATTGATGTTTTTCTTTCTGACTTACTTCACTCTGTATAATAGGCTCCAGTTTCATCCACCTCATTAGAATGGACTCAAATGTGTTATTTTTAATAGCTGAGTAATATTCCATTGTGTATATGTACCACAACTTTCTTATCAATTAATCTGCTGATGGACATCTAGGTTGCTTCCATGTCCTAGATATTGTAAACAGTGCTGTGATGAACATTGGGGTACACGTGTCTCTTTCAATTCTGGTTTCCTTGGTGTGTATGTGCAGCAAAGGGATTGCTGAGTCATACGGCAGTTCTATTTCTAGTTTTTAAAGGAATCTCCACCCTGTTTGCTATAGTGGATCTACTAGTTTGCATTCCTACCAAAAGTGTAGGAGAATTCCCTTTTCTCCACACCTTCTCCAGCATTTATTGTTTGTAGACTTTTATATGGCAGCCATTCAGACTGGTGTAAGATGGTACCTCATTGTGGTTTTGATTTGCATGTCTCTGATAATGCATGATGCTAAGCGTCTTTTCATGTTTGTTAGCCATCTGTATGTCTTCTTTGGAGAAATGTCTGTTTAGTTCTTTGGCTCATTTTTTGATTGGATCATTTATTTTTCTGATATTGAGCTGCATGAATTGTTTGTATATTTTGGAAGTTTATTATTTGTCAGTTGTTTTGTTTGCTATTATTTTCTCCCATTCTGAAGGCTGTTTTTTCACCTTGCTTATAGTTTCCTTTGTTGTGCAAAAGCTTTTAAGTTTAATTAGGTTCCATTTGTTTATTTTTGTTTTTATTTCCATTACTCTGGGATGTGGGTCATAGAGGATCTTGCTGTGATTTATGTCAGAGAAAGTTCTAACTATATTCTCCTCTAGAAGTTTTATAGTTTCTGGTCTTACACTTAGATCTGTAATCCATTTTATTTTTGTGTATGGTGTTAGAAAGTGTTCTAGTTTCATTCTTTTACAGGTGGTTGACCAGTTTTCCCAGCACCACTTGTTAAAGAGATTTGTCTTTTATCCATTGTGTATTTTTGCTCCTTTATCAAATATAAGGTGTCCATAGGTGTGTGGATTCATCTCTGAGCTTTCTATTTTGTTCCATTGATCTATATTTCTGCTTTTGTGCCAGTACCATACTGTCTTGATGACTATAGCTTTGCAGTATAGTCCGACGTAAGGCAGGTTGATTCCTTCAGTTCCATTCTTCTTCCTCAAGAGTGCTTTGCTTATTATAGGTTGTTTTGTGTTTCCATACAAATTGTGAAATTATTTGTTCTAGTTCTGTGAAAAATACCGTTGGTAGCTTGATAGGGATTGTATTGAATCTAGAGATTGCTTTGGGTGGTATACTCATTTACACTATATTGACTCTTCCAATCCATGAACATAGTATATTTCTCCATCTATTTGTGTCATCTTCAATTTCTTTCATCAGTGTTTCATAGTTTTCTATATATAGGTCTTTTGTTTCTTTAGTTAAATTTATTCCTAAGTATTTTATTCTTTTCGTTGCAATGGTGAATGGGATTGTTTCCTTAATTTCTCTTTTTTCTCATTTTTAGTGTATAGGAATGCAAGGAATTTTTGTGTATTAATTTTATATTCTGAAACTTTACTATATTCATTGATTAGCTCTAATAATTTTCTGGTGGTGTCTTTAGGGTTTTCTATTTAGATGATCATGTCATCTGCAAACAGTGAGTGTTTTACTTCTTTTTTTTCCAATCTGGATTCCTTTTATTTCTTTTTCTTCTCTGATTGCTGTGGCTAAAACTTCCAAAACTATGTTGAATAGTAGTGGTGAGGGTGGGCACCCTTGTCTTGTTCCTGACTTTAGAGGAAATGCTTTCAATTTTTCACCACTGAGGACAATGTTTGCTGTGGGTTTATCATAAATGGCTTATTATGTTTAAGTATGTTCCTTCTATGCCTGCTTTTGGAAGAGTTTTTATCATAAATCGCTGTTTAATTTTGTCAAAGGCTTTCTCTGCAACTATTGAGATAAGCATATGGTTTTTATCTCTCAATTTGTTAACATGGTGTATCACATTGATTGATTTGCAAATATTGAAGAATCCTTGCATCCCTGGGCTAAAGTCCACTTGGTCATAATGTATGATCTTTTTAATATGTTGTTGGATTCTGTTTTATTTTACATATGTTAGTAGTTTCTCTTTTCTTGATGACTAACAATGCTAAGCATCTTTTCATATGCCTATTAACCATTTGCATATCATTTTGGGTAACTGTACTTTCATAATTTTGCTTATTTTAATTAAAATAGTTTGCATTTATTATGAGTTACAAGAATTCTAATGGAGCAGTTCTAAACCCTAAACTTCAGCACTAACCTAAGTCTAATCAATACATAGCCTAAGCATAGAATCCCAGCTGATCTATCTTGATTGACTGATCCCCTAGCCTTCGGCAGACCTGTTAATGAAATATACTTGTTTTTTAACTGTGATATATGAAGTTGTTTATTTTATAGGCTAGTTGTGCAGCAACAAATTTATAAAGAAGATCTGGCACCAAGAAATGAGATACTTCAATAAACAAATATTAGCTTTGCAACTGGGTAGGAAGTATAAGGAAACTGTTATGAGAAACTGCCAAATGGTTACTTGTATTGGGTGGCTATTTTTTGGTGCATACATATGATAGTAGTGAAACTTTTAGTTAAAATATTTCCTGTGACAAATTGGAAGGAAAAAATGTATTTAATAAACGTGTGCCAATGGACAAGTAAGTTTTGAGGCCAAATACTGGATGGGGCTTGACTTTTATTATCTGATGTGTAAAGAAAAAAAATGAGTTCTATCTGCAACTTAATCAGTGTAAAATAGAAAGTTTATTAGTTTCTGAAATTTTAGCATTAAAAATATTGAAATGCTTCTCATCAAATTAAACTTGTCATCAACACAGCTTTGGGACAAAGATGAAATCCAGTGTACTGCTATTAAAAGAAAGCCTCAGAGCAAAAACAAAGTAATGCTTTAACTTTATTGTTGAAACCTCTCAAAGAATTATTTCGCTAACTTGTCAATTCTTTAAGCTCTTCAAAGAGATTCTAGAAGAACTGAGAGCCTAGATGCCCAATGTACCTGTAATTATATACAGAAGGTTGGAGGAGAGTGAAGAGAGAGATTATAGAAGAAAATTGCACTTGTGGTTTTTGACACAGAGTAAACAGAAATCAAACTTATTGAAATACCACATAATAATGAGAGAGCTGAACTGCAGAACTGTTGCAGTTTAGACTAAAAGAGACTATAATTATTTCAGATGTAAAAAACAAAACAAGAGAAACAAAAAGGCATTTTGTAAGAGGAAAAGCTCTTGTTATTTGAGGTTTTGAACATAGTAAACACAAAAGTATCTATACAGTAATGAAGTTCGGGATTAATTTAGCAAAGCTGGATAATTAATTATTAACTTATTTCTATATATGTATAAGAAATATACAATTTATATAAAATACTATGTATAATAATATCAAAAACATAGTATTCTTCTGAATATGTATGGCAAGCAAGCATGAGATGTTATACTTAAGAACTGCAAAATACTGAGAAAAATTAGAGGACAATTAAATAAATGAAAGAACATACCAATCTATAAATTGGAAGATTTGGTAATATGATATCAACACTCTCAAAATTGATCTTCAGATACAAAGTCATTCTAATCTAGATCTCAGCATATTTTCTTCATTGACATTAACAAACTAATTTACAATGTATATGGAAATATTAAAGGCAAAAAATTGTTAAGGTAATCTTTAGGAAGGACAACAAAGTTGAAGAACTCATACTGCCAAATATCAAACCTACCATAAACAAAACCACACTGAAGAGATAACAAGCTGTAGAACCGGCAATTTCATTCCTTGGTGTATGCCAGGAAAAAGCACACTTTCTATCACAAAATATCATATATCAAAACTAATAGTAGCACTATTAAAAGCACTAAACTATAAAATATACACTATTAACAATAGAAAGGAAAACAGAATAGAAATAGAAAGGAAAGGCTGTATTCACAAAATAGAATGCTATGCAGCAACAGAAAAGAATACATTATAACTATATAAAACAATATGGATGAATCTCACAAACATAATGTTGAGTAAAAGAAACACGACAGAAAGGAATACTTTATTGTTGATTCTACTTTAGTACATTTTATAGCCCATAACAGTGTTAGAAACTAGACTAGTGATTTCTTTTTGGAGATGGGGTTGATGGTCATGTTAAGAAGAAGGCAGAACAGGTGAATGGAGTAGCCCACATTCCTGTTCTTAATCTCATTGGTGGCTACACAGTTCTTTTCTCTTTTTAAAAATTTGCTAACTTGTGTATTTATGAGATGTGCACTTTCTGGTCTATAAAGAAATTACAAAATATCACATTTGGGAATAGATTTAGGCAGAGATTTGTTGAGTAAAGTTAATAGAAGTGTTTATATTCCCATAGAAAAAGTCCAAAAATAGTGCTTATGAGATATCTAGAGGAGGAAGCGGAGGAGTGTTAGTTGCTCAGTTGTGTCTGACTCTGAGATCCCATGAACTGAAGCCCACCAGCCATCTTCTCTGTCCATGGGATTCTCCAGGCAAGAATACTGGAGTGGGTTGCCATTCCCTTCTCTAGGGAACCCAGGGGTCCAACCTGGGTCTTTGCATTACAGGTAGATTTTTATCCATCTAAGCCACCAGGGAAGCCTGAGACATCTAGAACTGCACTTTAAATGGGACATCACTCATGGATTCATTATTTACCTAGGAGAATGTTTTACCCATTGTATTCTAAAAAGATATCTTCAACTAATGTTCACCATATGTATTGAATTTAGGTAAATGATTCTATTATTTCATAACCTAATAAACCTAATGGATCCAATAATTAATAATATAGAAATTGAACAAATAGAAAAGATAAAAATCAAATTCTTCATTTCAGTGTCTTGCCATGAAAAAGCATATTGCCAAAATCACAAAAAAATTTTTATTATATATGATAAATATGTTCAAAATACCTGTTAGTAATCTATAAGATCATTTTAAATTATGGCAGTAAGCTTCTATATAATGAGATTATTAAAGGATTTTAATTGCTTGGGCTGGCAGAAGGTGAGAATGTTATATATAGTTCTTCAGAAAGGCATAGATATGTAAAAGGACTCTCAAAGACCTCTGTCAGCTCTATGAATCTGTAATGTGATGCTTTGTTTTGAAAAATACTGGTGACAAATTATTTCCAGCACTATGCAAATATGCAAATATTACAACCACTATGCATAAATATAAATGTTGACTCTTAAACAGCAAAACTGATTGTTTTGTCACTTCTATATTCTTCTGAATGTCATTTGTTATTTTCTAACAAAGTCATACTGTAGCATCCTAACTTTATCTTACATATTTGCTACTGAATCAACAAGTAATTTTTTAAATATTAGATACTTAATTGTCAAAATATATCTACACATATCTTTATCTACTTTTGGTGTATGTATATGTGTGAGAGTAAGATAACCTGTTAATCATAAATAGTGATAGGGATAAGATGTTCAATTGTTTGTAACATGACAGTTTTCATGAGAAATTATCTAGTCTGAAATCTTTTCTACAAGCACCAAATGGATAAACAGACATAGAACAGAAAAAGAATTAAAAATAATGTTTTGATTATCTCTTGCTGTGTTATACACTATCCCAAAGCTCAGTTGCTTAACACAAACATTTTAGTTGTTTGCTCATGATTATGCAAATTTTTCAGGGTTACATGGAGATATCCTGTCTTTCATCTATTTGGCAGTAATAGGGATGCCTCAGGTAGAACTGGAAAATCCACCCACAAAATGAATTCACTCATATAGTTGGCAAATTGGTTCTGACAGATGGGTGACACCTCACCTGGGATTTGGATCTGGGTTTCAATCTTTTTGTAAAAGGACTATCAATTTGGGTAAATAAGTTTTCATAGCACAGTGTTCCTAGGTAATATATTTATTATTAATATATGTCAGCTGCTTTCCCCCAGCAAGCAAAAACAGAAGCTCACAGACCTTCTTTCTTAAGACTTAATTTAGTAGCACCAGTATTTCTGGTACTACTTCCTATTAGTTAAACAAATCATAGTGCCAAGTGGTAATCAAGGGGATAGTTTACACCACTGTGTGTAGACCCAGAAGTATGTCTTCTGGAGGTCAACAAACCAGCATTTTGCTGTAGGCTGAGATACAGCCCTTAATGCTTCATGTTTCATTTACCTTCTTTCCAGTATCATCAAAGCACCAACCTATTATGGCATCAGCTCAGACATGAAGCCTATGACTTTGCATCTAGATCAGGTCTAGGTATACAAATGAAGCTCCTCAGGTACAAACTCTCTTGTTCTAATGACCAGTAAATTTAACAGGCAAATAAACGCTTTCAAGAAGCCCAAAACATAGTGATAAGACAATGACAAAGACAACAAAATAGCTATTTTCACACAAAATGGCAGGTAATACGAGGTATATAGCAGTTATTGCTCCACTAAGATTCTGAAAAGCAGCCAGTCAACCATATTTTTTTAATTCGGAACCAATTCTGTTGCCAGAGACTTGTTCTTCAAGGTTCCCAGGTCTAACCTCGGAATGATCCTTCATTTTCTGAAAGAAATGACCCATGTTTCCAGATGAATAGCTTTCTTAACCTGCTTTTGTTTTGTTTTTGCCTATAGAAATGCTGGAAAAACTCTAAGTGATCTGAGGTATGCCAATACATTTATAAATACAATATCAAAAGTATGATCCATGTGGAGAAAAAATGAGTTGGACTTCATTAAAATTAAAATTTCTGCACTGTGACAGACAGTGTTAATAAAATGAAAGTCAAGTCACAGAATGAGAGAAAATATTTGGAAAACATGTTAAAGAACTTATAAGCAATATAAATATTTTCTTTTAAGTGGAAAGCTCACAAATAAGAAAACAACCAACTTAGAAAATGGGCGAATTTCCAGAACTAGAAAAAAAGAAAATGGATGAAAGTTTTTAATGGACTGTTTCACCAAACAAGATGTATAGACAATAAATAATCATATGAAAAAATGCTTAAATATGTCACTATTAGGAAATTGCAAATTAGAACAATAGAGAGATACCACTATACCCCTAAGAAAATGGTTAAAAGTGAGAAAAAAAACTGATGATACTAATTTCAGGTGAGGATATAGAACAACCTGGTCAGAATAATAAAGGAATATTATGAACAATTTTATGCAAATCAAAAAAAAACATAAAATGGATCAATTCCTTAAAGAAAATGAATGAATAATCTCACAGAAGATGAAACACAGCATCAGAAAGAAAACCTTTTAAGAATTTTCCTCATATGTATGCAAATATCAACTTGAAAATGATCATTAGTTTAAATGTACAATCTAAAATAATAAAACTTCTAGAATGAAACATAGGAAAAAGATGTCTAACCCTGAGAAAGGCAAAAATTTGTTAACAGAAAGTGATAAACACAGAACACAAGTCCTCTGTGTTCCAGATATATGGTTGAAAAGTTCAAACTGCAGTAGCACCCCTTTCTAAGACCCCCACTGGATGCCTGAAACCACATTGTACCAAACCCTATACATACTGTTTTTCCTATATACATATACCTATACATTTCCTGTACACACAGTAAAGTTTAACGTATAGATTAGGCACAGTATGAGATCAGGGCTTCCCTGGTGGCTCAGATGGTAAAGGATCTGCCTACAACGCGGGAGACCTGGGTTCCATCTCTGAGTTGGGAAGAACCCCTGGAGACGGGAATGCCACCCCACTCCAGTATTCTTGCCTGGAGAATTCTATGGACAGAGGAGTCTGGCGGGCTGTAGTCCACGGGGTCGACCCGCAAAGAGTCGGGAACGACTGAGTGACTCTCTCTCTCACACACACACACACAAAATTAACAACAATAATAATAAAATGAAATAATTATAACAACATATGGCAATAACAGTTATGCAAATATAGTCTCTCTCAAAATAACAAATGTAATGCCTTTCCCATCTTACTTAAGCCTTTAACACACACCGTGGCCTTGACTTGCAGCTTAAGGTGCCATAACATAACTAGCACGACTTTCTTTTTCCTTCCTCACAATTGCAGGCATAGAAGAGTCATTCTTACCATAGATCTTAGTAACTCAGCATATGGTTCTTTTTCCTTCTTATTAAGCCAACAGCTTTCACTTTTCGCTTAAAGAACGCGCTTTACAGCTTCTCTTTGGCATATCCGAGTTGTCGGCATCACTATTCTTGCACTTTGGGGCCATTTTTAAGTCAAATAAGAGTTACCTGAACATAGGGCTGTCAGAGCAATACCTCAGCAGCCGATCTGGTAACTAAGATGGCAGCTGAGCAACTGACCAGAGAGCGATAGCAAGCGAGACAACGCGAGATTTCATCACGCTGCTCAGAACAGCTGTGCGTTTTAAAACGTAGAAATCGTTCATTTCCGAAATTTCACACCTAATATTTTCACACCTTAGTTGACCCTGAGTAGCTGAAATTGCAGAAAACAAAACCGCGATGAGAGGACTACTGTATGTGATTCCCCCCGTACACACACACGACACATTTGCCGGAAATTGTTAGGGTATTCGTTTGTGTTCAGGAACGTTATTGTCATGAATTGATGTGGGTGTATTTTCATACATTGTGATGGATTAAATTGACCCTTTGTGTCTAGAAATGCATGTCCTTCACATTTGGAAAACATTTTTGAATATGTGTTCGATTAATTCTTCCTTTCGATTTAATCTGTTCTTTCTCAAGTTCCCATTAATCCGATATATGATTTATTGAATAATTGTCTTCTACTACTGTTTTCTCTATTGTTTTCCTTTTCCCCATTCTCTCTCTTCCCCTCCCCCCCCAGAGAGCTTCCTCAACAGTTCTTTGAATTATTTTTTATATAATTTACAAAATATTTTTCATGTTCTCAAATTATCCTTTTTTCTGTAATTTCTAGTTTCTGTTTAATGGATGCAGTATCTTTTAAAAATATTCCTGGACAAACGTTTAATAGTATTTTGGCGGGAGGTTGTTCCCTGTGTAGTCTATGATGCCTTCCAATTTTACTTTCTTACTGTTTGCTTTGGTCTCTGTCAATGTTAGAGATTTCTCTCAAATTACTTGGTGATCTTGCATTTGTGCTCATATTTATGACCATGGTACATGTTGTCTTAATTTCTCTGCACAATAGAGGGGTGCACAAATTGAAAAGACCGATTTAATATCAGAGGAGCTTTTCTTTAGTGGTTAGCGCCCACATGAAAGAATCCACTTATTACCTGCCTAAATTATATGTCAGACAGCAAGGATTTTGTTAGCTGTGGTATAAGGGGGGTTGAGCATTTAACACACACGTTCCTTTCATTTCATTCTTTTGATAACAAGACTGCCCTCAAAGTTTTATGTTGTCTTCTAGGAAATTAATCCTTTGTTTTACCCTCCCTAGTTAATTTACAGTAATTTTTCTGCAATCTGTCTTCCACTATTTAACGTTATCAACTCCTCTAATGCTTTTTTCCCTTCTGGATTTTTATTTGTGTTGACATTGGGAGAAAATAAGTGTAAATATGTGTATTCATTCAATCAATTTCAAGTAGGGTCTTGAATTTTCAAACAAAATATTATGAAGAAAAATAAAAATAGCAGAAAAAATTAAATATGAAAAACAAGGTGGAGGAATGGAAAAGGATATAAATATTAAGTTTAGCAAAACTAAGCTTATTTTGAAATTAAATTATAAACTAACTTAGCTCTAAGAAGAGACACTTATTCCTACACTCCATCAAGAACTTAGGATGTTCCAGTGATTTGAGATGGACAAGTAAAGAGGAAATTAGGGTAAGATAAATTCTAACAAAAGACAAAAATCATATTCACTATTTATAAGTGTCATGAGAATTTTTTTGATGTGGATCTGTTTCTCAAATGATTACCAAAAAGAAATGCTGAAATATTCTCTAGATACTAGAAGGATTTGCAAAAGTGATAACATGCTTGACTTTGAGTGTGTCTAAAGCAAATGAAAATGAAAATCTGCCCATACAAATGTGTTTTTTTAAAAGGCCACTAGACCATTAAAATAGCTCAATTTGGGATTTTCTACAAATATTTATTCATATCCATATTTTCAATAACTAATATGTAAATAATATATCAGCAAGATATGGACCTTACAATACTCAATTTTGTACATTTAAGAGAAAGATCACTCTGCATGTCACTCTTCACAAGCTGTATTACTTTGTGTATGCATGCGTACTCAGTCATATCCAACGCTTTGTGACCCCTTGGACTGTAGCCCGTCAGGCTCCTCTGTCCATGGGATTTTTTAGGCCAAAATACTTGGGTGGATTGCCATTTCTTCCTTCAGGGGATCTTCCTGACCCAGGGATTGAACCCATGTCTCCTGTATTTCCTGCATTGTGGGTGAATTCTTTGTCCACTGAGCCATTGAGGAAGCCCATATTAGTATATTACTATAGAATAAGTAAACAACCAGAGTTCACTTTTTTGGAAGGCTATATATTAATTCAGGAAAGTTAATTTTTAACAAGTTTAGTTCATTTTTCTCTAATATGATATATATTTTAATTTTCACATTTTAATTAAAGTCAATAATGAGAAACTGATTCTTAATTAAATTATCCCTATTTCTAATACAATTAAATTCTAACTCTGTGTAGTAAAACTGTTTTCATTCTTCACTCCATAATATACTTTTTCCCCCTCAGACAAGTGAGTATAGTCACTGTATGAAGAGTAAAGGGAAATTATCTTACATATTTAAAATTCGCAATTATATATATATATGTGTGTGTATATACACATATGTGTGTGTGTATATATAAACAAGCATAACCCACCTAAACTAGTAATTGAATTCAGAAGCATCTACCTTACCATTTCTACTTAGATGAATGTATTTTCATGACCTAATAAAAAAAGAAAATAATTGTTGGTATAATACTGTTCTTAAACTAGTATGTTAAAATGGAAAAGTTTCCTTTTTTTTCCCCTAACACAGCCAATGTGTGTGTGTGTGTATATATATATACACATATATATATATATCTGTATGTGTGTGTATATATACATGCACTTTATGCCAGATACCCACAAATGGTCTTCCTTTGTGGCTCAGATGGTAAAGAATCCGCCTGCAGTGCAGGAGATCTGGGTTTGATCCCTGGGTTGAGAAGATCCCCTGAGGAGGGTTGAGAAGATCTCCAGTATTCTTGTCTAGAGAATCCCCATAGACGGGGGAGCCTGGCAGGCTACAATTCATAGGGTAGGGGGTCGCAAAGAGTTGGACACAACCCCCAAATATCTCTTAACATTTCTTTCTCTCTTACTATTTATTCCAGCTTTTCAGATATCCCCTAGATACTCTTCACTAGGAATTGGTCTCTTAATTCTTGATATTTCCACATATGAATTGCTGCTTATTTCTATTAATATTCTCTTATCCAGGAATCTCTGAGTCAAGTCCAAAAAAAGGGGCTAAGTCTGTGTGGCTATCGGAAATGTTGCCCCTTGGGAGGGCCTAAAATCTCTGGAAATAAATGTACAAGACTGATTTTATGAGAGTTAAATTAAGAAGTAAGTAGTGTGGACTAGAGCATAAATTACAGGGTCACATTAGAAGTAACTTTAAATAGCTTTAATGTAATATGATTCACATATCTGAATGAAAATTAAGTTATTGAGAGATTCAAAGGGCTTGGTCAGTGAATGAAGCATAAAAGAGTCTGTGTTACTGCTCCCCGCGCTGTGCAGAGGAATAGAAGTGTATGGGTCTTTGCAGCTAATATGACTTTAACTGAGGGTATTTGGTGGTTGTATCCCAGGTGTTGCTAGTGGAAAAGAATCCACCTGCCAGTGCAGATTTGCATGAGTTATGGGTTCGATCCCTGGGTCAAAAAGACTTACTGGAGAAGGAAATTGCAACCCATTCTAGTATTCTTGTCTGGAAAATTCCATGAACAGAGGAGCCTGGTGGGCTACCTTGCATGGGATCACAAGAGTCAGACATGGCTGAGTTATTAAACACACACACACATCTTCGTCTTCATTGAGATTACCCCACTAAATCTTTTTATGCTGATTCTTTGCTCACTGTATCATCAGCTGCAGGGGAAAGAAATTAAAATCAAAATAGTTTTCAGCCTTATAAAGAGAAAAAGGAGGGAAACTGTTTCACATAACAGAAAATCTGAGTAATAGGCTTCAGGAACATCCAGATCCAGTTGACTGTACTTTCAATTGGCTCCATGCGGGCAGTCTCACACTATTTGGCAGCAAGACCACAAACGTGCATTCAGTCACTTAAATACTGAACGGAATGGCTGAGGTCATTTTGCTTTCCCATGTTTTTATCAGCGATCCCAGGGCTTATCCTCATTTGGCTAACTTGTGTCACCTGCCTATCCTTGAACACCATGGCTAGAGCTGGGGGTAGATGGGGGAAAATGTGCATTTATTCTAGTACAGTGTATTCTACATGAGATGAATGACCTTATCAGTCTTAGTACATCATTGTATTCCCAGCATCATAAAACACTGCTTGTCATAGCATAGGTACTCCATAAATGTTATCATAAAGGATAAAAAAAGGTTAAAAATTATTGTTCAAGCCTAGGTCAGGGACTCAATCCTGGATCTGCAGAATAAGATTGGTTATTCTTATAGTGAAATAAGAAATGGTAGGGTGTTTTCAAGGATTCAAAAAAATTGTTGTGGATAGCGGAATTATTCCAGGTTTCACAGAAATGATGTAACAAATGTCCACTAAAAGAAGAAAATCCCTTAGAGATTGTCTGATGCAGAGAATGAACAGATCATTGAAAAGAGAACATGTCCATTGATTATATTTTTTAAAAGTCTTTCATTAAAATGCCAAATTAGGCATTTCATTTTTTTCTTTTATATTATTGTTTTTTGACATTGGTTCATTGTGAATCAGTTTCTCAATAATGGGATCACTTGTGAATAGATTAATTTCAAATATCTGGCATACATGTATATCTCTTCTATCACAGTTGAGACACTGACAATGAACCTGCAATAATGAGTATGTAAAGGCTAAATTCACTAAATGCATTATAGTTTAATGTAAATCAGAAAAAAGGGGATAATTTGAGAAAGTTAAGCTCAATATGAGTTACCAAGAATTGCAGTAAAATTTTAAAGTGTTTTATTTATTAACTGTAAAGATAAAACTATCTTTGTGACCAGCTTCTCCCTTTGTTTTAAGCTTAAGTAGACTGACTCAAGAAAGGAAAGATAAGAAACCTGATTTTATCACAATTATTTAAGAAAACATGTGTATTTATATAAATATCACAGTAAATATAATTGTGGAATAGAAAAGTTATGGATATTTTAAAAATCTACATCTGAACTTCATGATGTTTGCAAAGTTAATCCTGTTGTCAGTCTAACCCCCAATATGCTGAGATTTGGAGGTTGTGCCTTTGGGAGGTAATTAGGTTTAGATGACATCATGAGCTAGAGCCAGTATGATGAGATTCTGGTATTCTTAGAAGAATAAGATATAGAGCTCTCTTTTTCTAGATGCACACACAAAGGTTATGTGAACCCGCAGTGAGGTGGCTGCTACCTGCAGTCCAGAAAAAGGGCTCCCACAAGCCCTCTTTCTGCAAGCCCCTTGGTCTAGAACTTCCCAGACTCAAGAACTGTGATAAATAAATGCTGTTTAAGTTACCCAGCTTATGGTATCTTATTATAGCAGCCAAGTTGATTAAGATACTCACCAAATGGACACAAGGACTCTACAATTCTGATTGTTATGAGCATTCCTTTGTGACCATAAGAGAAATCAGTACCATTATAAAATCAATATATAAAAGAGGTAAAATTGAAATAACAGGCCACATGGAGCAGAACCAACCCTCACCATCTGATAACCAGAAACAGTTACCAGGCAAGTGAGTAAGACGGTCAGACACCTTGTCCAGCCCAGCCGACCCCCTGATAAATGCAGGTAAAACAGAAGAGAAATCATTGAAGTAACCCTTAGAATCATGAGACATAGCAAATTAATTTTATCTTAAACCAGCCATTTTAATGATCGGCTATACAACTGCTAATACCTGAAACAGAAATATTAAACACAGTATCACACCAACTCAAAAGAAGATAAGACATTTGTGAACTTAATGGACTCACATATACATCTGCATATGAACAATTTAGTTAGGTGTTAATGCATGAAGAATTTTACATAAATAACATATTTTAAAACTCTATTTTTATTAATATGTATCCATTTTTTAATATGTATCCATTTAATTTATTTTAAATTTAACTCAAAAAACAAGTAAAAACAAAAAGAATGATAAATACCAGATAACTGAGTCTAAAATATACTTTTTTAAAATAAAATTTATAAATCAACCTTTTTACTAAAGCATATTCTTACTTCCAAAGGAGTACAGTGTAAGAATTTAATATATATTGCAGCTATTTTTAACAGTGCTAATCATTTTTTGTTCTTAAGAGACCCTAAGATAAGCATAAACTCTATCTACCTTCATTTATTCTTTTCCTATCCAATGTAGTTGGTGTTGTTTTAAATAACTAAATATAATGCAATCAGTTTTTGTATAATCCTAAATATGTATTCCTAAAAATTACTAGCTATCAAAAGTTGAGAAATAAAATACTCTGGATTTACAGATAAGAAAATAGAAACAATAAAAATGGTAGCATGGTTTTATAGATGTTAAATCCTTGTATGTGTGTATGTGTGTGTGCTCAGTAGTATCCACTGTTTGTAACCCCACGGACTATAGCCCACCAGACTCCTCTGTCCATGGGATTTCCCAGGCAAGAATACTGGAGTGCGTTGCCATTTCCTTCTCTAAGGGATCTTCCCAACCCAGGGATCAAACCTGCACCCACTGCATTGCAGGCAGATTCTTTACCACTCCGTCACCTGGGAAGCCCTTGTTAAATTCTTTAAGAATTGCATAGACACTGTAATAAGTATGTTGCTTTCCCTTGAAAAAGAACTGAAATGTAGTTGGGAAATGGGCATCAGAAGAGGTAAAAGTCCTGAGCTATTAGGAAGTGGAGAAAGTAGAGTTATCCGAAATCAGGGCAAAAGTTGTAACACCAGATATGGATGGGTGAAGTTCATAACCATAAGGTGAAACGAAGTAGTTAGTAGATGTATGTATTTTTATGTATTTCTGTGATGTGGGGTTGAGCTTTTTGCAGTTTTCTGTGTTCACCTCATGTTTCTCATGAAGGAAATTATAAGCAAACATAAAATTCATTCTATGCTTAAATTGTTCCCATTATATCAATTGCAATGAAACAAATTCCATTTTTAAAACAAGCATTATAGCAGAACTGAGTGTGCCTTAAATTACTCATCTCTTGAAACCCATTCTCTTAATTCATTTACTGAGTTTAGACAAAAACTTCCTTTCTTGTTTCTCTGACTGATTATTTTCAACGTTGAGCTTCAGAAGCCACACTTTAGAGTAGATTTATAAAACTAATGTGAATCCTTCAAATTAATGGAAAGTTTCTAAGAGAACTACCCTGCTCTTTCAGACTACTTCAGATCACATACTTTTAATTTATTCTCCAGGGAGCAAACTTGGAAATGAACAAAACAAAGTTTTATTTACTTGGAAGTTTTTGTTGGAACTAATCACCTAGGGCCCTCTCACTTCTTGTGGAAATAAGAACCACAAGATGCTAAAAGGATCCTTTGCTAACATACTTTACTTCCAAATATTAACTTTTGTCAGTGTCCCAAACTTATTCTCTGAATGACAGATTTGTGATATTTCAAACTTAGCTTTTAAAATAAAGGAACCCAGGCTAATAATGGGCAGATTTCAATTCTTCACTATTAGATGAGTGGAGAGAAGTGATTAAAAGAGATCTTGACCATTTACTGCATCCATTTTAATTCTCCACTGTTCTTTAAAAGGTGAATAGCAATCCAGTTACTTTCATCAATTCATGTTAACAAATTAACAGTGTTAAACACAATATAGATTTTTACGGAACTCCATTCCTTGTATTCACAATTGTCAGTTCTTTCCAGAAATTAAAGATGCATTATGAATATATCTCATCAATATCCTTTATTGTATATAGTTTGTTCTGATATCTGGTTAAAGAAAAACAAATGAGACATTAAGCACCAATAATCTTTTGTTTGTGTGGGTGTGTGTGTGTGTATATACATAGTATATATGTTTTTTAATAATTGCTTTATTTGAGGATAATGGGCAAACACCATAAAGACTGCATTTTTACATTTTTCCCCATGCAGTTATCAAGCTTAACAGCTGGAAATGTGTGTTTATCACTCAAAGATTATGAATTCAGTTCCCCAAAAGGAAATTTAAACTGTGTCAAATCCAGTATTTTTTTTCTTATATAAGTTACATGGAGTTTCAAATAGATAGCTGTTGTAGAAGGAATGTTTATGTGTCCCCCAAATCCACGACAGCTATGTAGGGGTTCTCCAGAGGCACTGCAGACCCCAGGTAAGTAACCGCACTTCACCAGCTGCGGGGCGATATGCAGGTAGAAAGGCCCCTGCGGGTGGTGCTCCTGCAGACTGCCGCAGCAAGACCTGGCTCAGAATCTCCTCGGTCCAGCCCCATGCCCAGCAGGGCACGGTGACCACCTTCCAATTCATCTTAAGTCCTACCTTCAGTGTTCTCAGAGAAGCCTTCCCTCATCCCACAATCTTTTCATATCAGGAACTTTTCCTTTATAAGCATGTATCATACAAACATAGGTGAGCAGAATCACCCTTTGCTGTCACTTTATATCTGGCTCCCAAACAGTACCTGCAACAGTTACTATTTGTTGAGTTAATGGAATATGAAAGTGAAGTCACTCAGTCATGTCTGACTGTTTGCGACTCCATGGACTGTAGCCCACCAGGCTCCTCCATCCATGGGATTTGCCAGGCAAGAGGACTGGAGTGGGTTGCCATTTCCTTCTCCAGGGGATCTTCTGGACCCAGGGATCAAACCCGGGTCTCCTGCATTGTAGACAGACGCTTTACCGTCTGAGCCATGCTGTGGTCACTAATTATCCAACAACTTTAGGGAGACACCCAGGATGGTTTATCCATGATATAAGGGATTCCCTAGTGACTCAGATGGTAAAGAGTCTGCCTGTAATGCGGGAGATCCGGTTTGATCCTTGGATGGGGAAGATTCCTTGGAGAAGGAAATGGCAACCCACTTCAGTATTCTTATCTGGAAAACCCCATGGACAGAGGAGCCTGGCAGGCTACAATCCATGGGGTCGCAAAGAGTGGGACACGACTGAGCGACTTCACTTTTCACTTCAGGATGATTCTCAGTGATATTAGCCACTCTATGTTGCATACTAGGATGGACTGAATTATATCTCCTCCCCCCGCCAATTCATATGTTGTAGCTCCATCCTCCTCCATGTGACTGTATTAGATTTGGGGCTTTAAAGAGGTGATTTTGGTTAAGTGAGGTCATAAGGATGGAGCTCTTATCTGATACAGTTTGTATCTCTGTAAGAAGTGACACCAGAGGCTTTTCTCTCTCCACCTCTTCATACATACATCAAGGAAAGACCACGTCTAGATGGTGGTTATCTGCAAATCAGGAAGAGAGCGCTCGCCAGAACCCAGCCGTGCTGGCACTCTGATCTCAGATTTCTAGCTTTCAGAACTGTGCGAAAATAAAGTTCTGTTGTTTAACCTGCTCAGTCTGTAGCATTTTGTTATGGAAGCCCAAGCTGACTAAAATATTACCTTATGTCCATGCAAATCCTCTAGGCTCTAGTGGACAGTGATTTCAAGATTATGTTGGACCAGTGATTTGAAGAGATTTTTATCATTGGGAAACTAGGTTAAGCCTCCTCACCCATCAAATGATTTACAGGAGGATCATGAAAAAATATCACAAATTTCACAAAGTGTTATTGTGATGAATATAGAAGAACATAAAGTTTAATGAACTGCATTCAGCAGACAGAAAAATTAGGTAAAGCCATTAATTTAAAGGGAGATGTTATCTCATAACCACTTAGTTACTCCTTCCCAAGATTAAAAGTAAAATTGTTATGTATGTTTTTTCATTTTAGATATAGAATAATATTGAATCTTAAAACTTGTATTTGTAAGCTATCTGATATTATTAATTTTAAAAATATAGTCAGCATAGAAGTATCAGACATAATATCTTGTACTTTCAAGGAAGATAACCTAAGTATAAATGATACTTGATACAGGATTTTATTTTTGAATAATTTTCCAAACTTAAAGTGAATCAACATGTTCACTATTTAATTTCTAACAAATTCAGGCAGTCTGATATCTGTTGTTAATTTGCATTATTCCTCACTTCCCTAATCTTACTCAGTGATGAAAATAAATTATAGGCAATGATATACATAAAAACATAGGAACACACAACTAATAAAAATTAAACACTTTCAATTTTTTGCTTCTTAAGAGGCACATCTATAATGAAAGTTTGAAAAGGCAGGAATGTGTTACATTGTATGTGTACAGGTCATTTCTTAAGGTTATATGTTCATCTTTAAGCACATTGGATGATTTTAGCTCCTATCAAGTAATTTATTAATACTGCATTTCCGAAAATGATGTTGTTGGCCCATTACACCAAGACAAGGTTAAGAGTCCTATATTGCATGGTAATACCTGATTTGTTTTGAGACCCCTACCTTTAATCAATTGTTGACCTCATTGAGAATTTAACTGACCTATAAAAGAGATTTTTTGTTTTTGTTTTTGTTTTTTTTTTTTCGTGGGAGGGCATGTTACAGAGACATTGTTTTGTCATACTAACATGGTTGCCCTAATACATTATTTTAACCAAAACGCAGGTGAGAGCTCAATGATGTAAGAAGAGCACGTGCTAGCTGAAAAGAAAGGAAAAGGAAAAACAAAATGCACTCTGACAGAATGTTAAGAGTTGGCAGTGTTTAATGCTCTTTTACTGTATGAAGTAGGGTTACAGCCAGCCATCTGCTGCTAAGGAATCTTCTCACTGCTGTTACATCTACTTTTGCTAGTTGCCCAATTGATTAGAAAATTCAGAACTATGAAGGTCCAATAAACACAGCATGAATGTGAACAGACTTTGCATTAGAGTTTAATACAGTAGAAAACTCTTTCTAAAAAAGCGACATGATCCTAGAAGCAATTTCCACAACTTAATTATTATTCCCAACTGTAATGCCTCACTGATCAAATAATCATGTTATCCACTCCATATAGAGCATTTAAATCACTTCTCTCACCCACCCTCTCTCACACCCTCTCTCATTCCTTTGCTTTCTACCCCTTCATTCAGATGATATGAATAAACAGAGACAGAAATAGACATGCATCTTTTCATCTGTAATGCTCAGATTTCTCCTCTTCCCTGCTCTCAGCGTCCCTTTAAACACTACAGATTACCTTTACTTTTTTTTTTTCCAGATTTCCTTCCTATGTCCCTTCTTTCTTGTGTCCTCTGGCCAAGGTCCTTAACAGACTCATAAAGTTGACTTACACGATAGGAAGAAGATATTTTAAAACCACTGGATAAATCAGAATTTTGCATTTATACTAAGTTCCTTTTATATTTTATTGATTCAGTTAAATATCCATATTGTCTCTTCTCTTTACTTTAGGAATCCTCATCTAGTACTTGCTTTTACCTTTACTGTCATCAGGCTGCCTACTTGTATATTTGACCCACCCTTTACACCAGTGACCCTCATAAATTCAAATTAGTATACATAAATTTTTCCTGTGGTACCTGTTAAAATTCTAATTCGGGATACATTCCTAGCAATTCTGATCATTCCAGTGGTAGAGAATCCATCTGCCAATGCAAGATACATAAGAGACATGGATTCAATCCCTGGGTCGGGAAGATTCCCTGGAGGAGGTCATGGCAACCCACTCCAGTATTCTTGCCTGGAGAATCCCATGGACAGAGAAGCTTTGTGGGCTACCATCCAGAGTCACAAAGAGTCACACATGACTGAGGTGACTTAGCACACGTGCATGTGCAAGATGACTATATCTCAGTCTATTACGAGTAATGCTTTAAAACTTTTATTTGAGTTAGTTCAACTTGGTCCTTTGAATTAGGAATGAAGAGAGGTCTTCATAACATCATCTAGTCCCAGGGAAAGATGTGCTTATGTCAAAGAAAAAAAAAAGAGGCATTCACATACACTATATAGTTTATATCATTAAGTGTGTATATATATATATATATATAAACATATGCATATATAAATCAAGTTGCCAACATTTGTTGGATCATGGAGAAAGCAAGGGAGTCCCAGAAAAACATCTACTTCTGCTTCATTGACCACCCTAAAGCCTTCGACTATGTAGATCACAACAAACTGGAAAATGTTAGAGATGGGAGTACCATCCCACTGACTCATTATACTTAAGTTTGGGCACACTCTGGGAGATGGTGAAGGACAGGGAAGCCTGGGGTGCTGCAGTTCATGGGGACATGACTTAGCAATTGAACAACATGTGAATACAATTTTAGACACTTCTGAGCATATTTTCTTGATAAATAATGGATAAAGAGATAAATGAATAGAAACCAAAATCATGACTCTGAGTGGATGGAACACATAAATCTAATCTGAAGTAGATAATGGTCTCAAAAGATAAGAATATGTGTAATGAAAATGGGAGAATGCCATTTTTATACTGCAGTTTTTTCTCAATATTCAGGTGGATTTATAGCATATTACAACAATCAAAACTGTTGATTATTCAGATACCAAAAAATAAATGTAGAGTAGCCAAATGCAAATGGTTATGTAATGTAGTTGAGATATTAGGAACTTACAACAGCTGTCATTCACTGGGATAAACTCTCTATATCTACTGTCCTACCTGGTAAATGAGCAAGACAAATTTTCATAAAATATTTTCATATGAGATTTTAGTTAGTCTTATTTTTTTTGGTGTAGCCTCCTATTGTCTCTGACAGTGTCCATTTAATTTGATAAATGTGTTTTTTGCTCAATGCAAAATAGCTGAAGAAACCTAAAAGGCCTAATGCTCCTTTTATGCTCTGAATTTACAGAAATGTCTAAAAAACGATGGATGAAGCCAAGTATTTTCTGTGTAATTGAAGCTGCCAAAATACAGAGTTGGAGGCTATTTGGCTGTTGGAATAAAGGAATGGAGTATGACAGTTGAAAAGTATAAAGCATCCTTCTAAATAAATATGCCTCCTTTTGGCTTTCTTACTGGGCGTGAAAATGGAAGCACTCCAATAACTGTGAAAAGTAAACAGTGAGATGTAGCTATAAAACTGATTCAATAACAGATGCTCAAGAGAAAAACTATTGAATACCATATGAGAAATTGTGGTATCTATTATGATACTTAAAATATAGCAGGTAGTGAGAAATGCTGTAGTTCATTTTAAATTCCATAATGTATAGAAGAAAAAATTTTCTTTGTCATTTGAAAGAGATAATAAGGAGCAAAAACTTTAGTTTATTAAGTGATAGTTCTAGCAGATATTCATTCAATTGCTTCTTCAACAAATATTTACTAAGCACCCACTAGAGTTAGCCTGGCTTCCCTAGTGGCTAAGATGGTAAATATCCGCCTGCAATGCGGGAGACCTGGGTTCGACCCCTGGGTTGGGAAGATACCCTGGAGGAGAGCATAGCAACCCACTACATATTCTTGCCCGGAGAATCTCCAAGAACAGAGAAGCCTGGTGGGCTACAGTCTAGGGAGGTCGTAAAGCATCGGACACGAATGAGTGACTAAGGCAGCACAGCAGATGAGGTAGCCGCTGAAGGAGGTAGCAAGGAATCAAAAGTAACTGGGATACGGTTCCATTTCTTGAGGAATTCTACTAGGTTAGGAAGAACAGAAAAGTAAAGAGTCAAATATTGATATAGATATCAAATAAATATAGGTGGATGACAGAGGTAGATAAATCAATAATATATTGTCAAAACTAGACATTGAAGGGATTCAAATTCGAACAGAAGGAACAGAGCTCAGAAAAGCTTTTGCAGGTGATATTTGAGCTAAATATTGAAGGACATGTAAATACCCCATGAGAGCCATCCATTTGAGGGCAAGGCAAGTTCAAAAATAATTCAACATGACTAGCAAATGGAGGGCAAATGGCAGTAGAATACTCTTTCGTTCTTATCCTGCATTTGACCTTAAAAAATTTACTTAGTTTACTCGGCAAACTCATGTCCTTCTCTGGAAAATGATAAGGAGAAATAAACCCATTAGAGTTTCTTCCAGTTGTAATTCTTCATGCTCTTATTAATTTTAAAGTGTTGACTAAAAGTTCTACCACAGAATAAATACTATCCCTTTATTTCTTATAAAAATATATAATGCATGGCATATAATTAAATATTAATTTATATAAAGGTACTATTAATTATATAAATATACTAGTCATATATATTAAATGTATAAGTAAACATATTGTTTGTGTCTGCATGAAACTCCTAGGCAGAGTTTTAAGTTCTGTGTATATTATCATCAACCTTCTTTCTTTCCATGCCTTTCATTTTTCTCCTATCAGCCAGAACTTGATATTTTCCGGGTGCTACTTTCAAAATACTTCGGTTTGACGTGCCATTGATACTACTTTCCCCAAATCCTGACCTAACATTATTCCCCTCTACCTTGACATACATGTCCAGATCATTACTATATTAATAACTAATTCACACCAACTAAATATAGCAATTATATTGCTGAAGGTTGTCTGCATAGTGATTTAACAAGGAATTTCTGGAGTAAACAATTTATTCAGGTATGTAGTTGCCAATATTGTAATGATCTCCAGTAACAGGTGGTACAAAATATGTAAAGTGCCTGAGTCTTTTCATGGATTACCTCTTACATTCCATGGAAATATCCTTTTATCTAACTGAACAGAAAATAAGTCCTAATGTAATTATGTAATGTAAAGATGTCACAGGAAAGAAGGATCTGCAGAAGTCAAAGCATCAGAATTTTGAGGTAAAATAAATTTTAGAAGCTTTCTGACCTAAAGTAGGTTACTTCCTTTTCAGATCCTCAATTTCTTTGTCTACTGAAGTGGAAATTCCAAAACAAACTTTAGATGTATTGTGAGATATACATGAGAAAATGCATTTGAACCTGTAATCCTAGACAAATGAGGCATTTTAATATTTGGTAGTTGATTGTAACTGTATAAAAATGTAGGAATGCATGGGTATATTGGCACAAAGGGAATATATATATTTCGATTGATCCAATATACCTTCTTGGAAAAATGTTTTGAATGATGAGCAGGCTATAACTTACTTGAAGGTAGTAAAATTTTGCCAGAGTCTGGCCCAGGGATAGCCTCAGTGAGAAGAGTCAGAATGGCTGCTGAGGAGAGAAAAAACCCAGCCTCTTCCCTGGTTGCTCAGCGGTAAAGAATCTCCCTGCAGTGCAGGAGACCTGGATTCAATCCCTGGGTTGGAGAGATCCTCTGGAGGAGGTCATCGCAACCCACTCCAGTATTCTTGCCCGGAGAATCCAGTATTCTTGCCCGGAGAATCCAGTATTCTTGCCATGGACGGAGGAGCCTGGCGGACTACAGTCAGTGGGGCTGCATAGATTTGGACAGGACTGAGTGATTAAGAAGCGGAAGATACTACTGAGGAACAAGGGCATTTAGGGCCAACCAGGCAGTTGCACAGGGTTAGGATGACACAGGGCATCCTGACTGATTCTTTCCTGACTGTGGGGAACTGTCCAAGGTGATTATTTGAAGGGAGAATAGCAGTGGGATTTTTTTTTCCTTTTTTTTTTTTTGTTTCCATCTTTTTTTTTCTTTTTTTTTTTTTTTGCATGAAGTTGCATGAATTTATAGCCAACTAGTATATTACCATCTGCCAGAATACAAACTGAGATTTCTATTAATATTGAGTTGGCCAAAAAATTCATTCAGGTTTTTCCATCCAGTGTTAGGATTAAACAGTTCATTATTTGTGGTGATGTGTAATTGTTAATTTTTAACTTTTATAAACACAGGCTTTGCCTATTGTGATGTACAGATGAAAAGAACATGAGAAAAATGTTTTCGGAAGGTGGAATACTATTAATGATATTCTTACCTTTGTTAATGTGAAAAACAGGGAAAATGAACTTGATGATCTAGTTATGAATGCTCCAGACAGAGTGTTAAAGTTGCCATCTGGCTTCTCCTGGTTGCTCATTTTAAAACATGAAAGAAGTGAGACAGTATTTTTGAAAGGCACAGGTTTTATTTTGGCATAAATGAACCAGAACTTTCAGGGCTTGACAATAACGCCATTCGTCACCCACACAATCTGCTATTAGCAAATGATTATGAAAAATTAAAAATATTTTTTGAGTTGGGATCAAATTCACGGCATTGTCAGGAAAATACAGTCTCAAGAAGACTAAAGCTGTGACTATAAAACTGTCTGTTACACCCACAGAAATATGTATTGGTACTTCAAACAGACAGCAGTTCCTCTAAACATCATAATGTCATGCCCCGCTGATCCTCTTTATTAAATGATAGAGCCTGTAAAAATCCCAAGGACTTTCTCCTCATAACCTTACAGGAAACCAACTCTAATGCCCTGGGAGCCCTGGTAAGCAAAGCAAAACCTAAAAGTTATAGACAATCTGCTCAAACCCAGAAAAGTGAAAATTGAGAACAACCGATCACAACCAACTAGATTTTAAGGCAACTACTTAAGTTGTAGTCAATCAAATAACTGCTTGACTTTGCTTCTGCATCTTCTCTATTAAAATTTTCCCCTTATCCCTGTAGGTGGAGTGCTCCTAACCACTTTCCCTCTGTTGCTTACCGATTCAAATTCATTCTGATTCAAATAAACATTATAATGTGTCTCAGTTTACATTTTAACAATAGACTTATCTTGAGATTTGTGAGTAAGGCTTCTGTCTAGCGGAATAAACACTATTCATACTTGTGGAAAATCTGCAAAAATTTTAAGAGTATATTGGCAGAAACATTGCCAGCTTGAACTAAGAGGGACAGAGGCAAAACAAAATGGGCAAGGTGCATGCTGAGAAAATGGTCCAGCTTCAAATACTCTTTAATGGAAAAGCAATGAGAATTCAAATAGTAGAATCAACAGCCTTAAAGGTGGATCCCAGAGCCATCCAGGATCGTGCCCAGGTCATAGGATTAATCAACTAATCAAGAAGTTGGCAGCGTGGTCTTGGCTGGATATCAGTTTGCTAATACATGTGTTGCCTATGTTCCTCTCTTCTCTTTCTTTTGGAATAAGATGGTCTATAGCAGTTATCCTAGGCCATTCTCACCATAATGTGTTATTTGTGTTTTGAGCAGGGGATGAATGGATAATTTGTTTCTATAGCTCACAAGTCTTCAGATTCAAGGGATTGTCTGGGCATGGCAACTCCACCTGAAAAGACTCCTCCACATCTGGACCTAAATTAGATAACGAAATGGTGAACTTTAAGCTGAACATGATTCCATAATATATGAAACATTCTTAGAGTCATGGGGGAGGGAAGTGTATTTTACACGTGAGAGGAATATATAAGTAGTTTGCAGACTGTGGTAATTAAAAAAATACGTCTGCAAACGCATTGCCCCTTCTTCCCATCAAAAGGCGGATTCTAACTTCCCTCCTTTTGAATATGACCTGGTCTTAATGACGTGCTTCTAGTTAATCAATGTCATGGAAATGATTTGTGAATTTCACATCTGTCTTCAAGTACAACATCATTTCTACCTTCCCCCTCCCTCGTGGAATATTTGAACTTTGGACCCACCCGTGAAGTTTTAAGGAAGTCAAGGCAATGTGGTGAGGCCAGATGTAGGTGTTTTGACTGGCACGCCCTCCACTCAAGTTCCCCGAAAACAGTCAGTGCCAATCAGCAGTCACGTGAATCACATCATATACTGTCTGCCGTTTTGGAGAAATGGAAAGGATGGAACTTGAGAAACTGACTACATAACCAGTTATCCAAAAGAATTATTTGTAGTGAAAGAAGACTATTTCAGACAAAAAATTATTTTAAATGTCAAGGGCATATATCTCCTCTTCCAGAGCATGGTGATGGCTTATAAAAATGATCAGCTCATTTCTGGAGAAAAGAAAATAATCTTTTTCTGCATATATCTGAGATTATTTCAATAGAGCTGCAATCCCACTGCAGTTTTCAAATCCATATTTTGAATATTCATTGAAGAGTCACAAATATATTTTTCAAAAATGTACCTATACCTTTTGCTATTCGAGATTTTATGGTTCATTAAACCAAAATTGTGTTATAATTATGCAACAGAAATAGTAAGATTGTGGCTTTAGTTAAATATATATGCTCTATATTGCATAAATAAGGAATCAAAGGCTAAGAACATTTATTGATCTGAGGAATATAAATGAGGTATTAAGAACACAATATTAGCATGCAAATGAAGAATCACTATCTTTTCTAATGAAGTGGAGGATATAAGAGCCTAGAAATAAAAGGAAATATTATTTATTAATGAAATGGCTTCCTGTAAACCACTGAAGAGTTCGTAAGCTCTTTGATGGAAGAGAAAAAGAAGAAAAAAAAAATGAACCTCCAACTTCTTGTATATGTTAAAATGCTAGATAGTTTATTGTTCAGTTGGCAGTTTGAAGCTTGCCATTTAAACAGTCTCCCATTCTTAATATCAGTGTTTCTCCCTTTCTTTCCTGTCTTTTACCTAATTGTGAACTCTCTTTTTTATTTCATTGTTGCTTTAAGCTTGTTTCAAAATAGGGAAAATATATTTGTAAGGTAACCAAAATGATTTGTGTGCCTATAATTTCGGAGGACAGTTACTTAAGAAGCTCCAAACTCCTAAGCTTTTCATTTTCTATTTTTGCTGTTATTGATTATTAATAAAAGGATGATGGGTTTCAGTCGCACCGTACTTTTTGAAGAAAGCCGTAAGTATACAAGTAGGAAGGAAGCTTGACTGGCTTTAAAGAAGACATTCAGATTTCAAGCTATGAGGAAAATGGAACGATTATTCTAAAGTAAAAAAAAAAAATCTCAGTAGCCCCAAAATCTCTAGGTGCCCCCTTTCCTCATATCCTAGTTTATGTGTTTGAGGAATTTCAGAAGTATCCACTCTTCCATGTCCCTGTGTATGTAGAACTGTCATTAAGTTGGGGAATCCTACTAGGATGAATTTATTTACCATTATATACTTCTTAGGATGAAAAGCATTTCAGATTCACTAGAATCAGTCTCTGTAAAGAAAAGAACATTCAACAAAACCGCTGAACTTGAAGAAAAAAAAAGCTAATTAGCAAACAGTTGTAAATTGGTTTATTTACTTCAGGAGCCCTTGATTTCATCCTGTCGTTCTTTAGCTTTCCTGCACTGATTTCTACACCCATCATATTTCATTTCTCTGAAATCAGCTTATGCACTTAATGGTCCAGACCGGCCAATCAGTGTTGATTGAAATCAACAGCAAATTGATGCAAGAGGTCCACTGCTGCTCCAAAAGGCAGCTGTGTGAATCTAAGAGAAAGACGACTCTCAGCTTTTCCCTTAATGACGCATTTCTACATTTCCTTAAGCATACTGCTGTTATAATGACCCAATAGGCACTTGTATCTAGAAAAGGTTTCACTGCGTAAAGAACAAAGACTGTATCTTCAAATCCCACCACTCTGCCCTGATGTTTGACCGAAAAATTCATCACTGGCTTGGTGGCCTCTGAGAAATTATTGAATTTCTTGGGCATAAGGAAGAACAAGGTGCACGTACTGTGATGCTTACTGAGAATATGCGATTCCCAAGGTAAACACAGTAGAAACAATCCCTTTTGCCTTGCTGGGGAAGTGGGAATCTGTTCCTACAATCTTCCAACCTAGCACACTTCTAATTTCAACTTGATGTTGGTTTTATAAAAGAAAGCTGAGAGCAGTGAGAGACAAGATTGTTTCCTTTCTCTCACGATAGGGTATCTGTGTTTGGTTTTCAGAGTTGAAACTAGGGAACCTACAGTTTAACCCTCTCCCATTGTTGCCCTGAGTTGAGTATAATCCATCATCTTCTTCCATGAGAGGGCTTCATTTGTTTTGAATCATTTTTCTACCTCTTCTACTTTTTGCCTATATGAAATTCCTCTCTTCTTGCTACCAAAAAAGAAGTCACAAAATACTAAATAAACTGTAACAGTTATTGGTCTCTGCAGTTTTACTTCAACTTCATAAAAAAAATGTTTTGTGTTTATGTGGCATATTTTTAAATAGATTTTCTATTTTAGAGCAGTATTAAGTTTACAGCAAAATTTGAGCAGAAGAGATAATTTTCCTCTGCCCCCACAAAAGCATAGACTCTCCCACTATCAAAATCTCTAACCAGAGTCATACATGTATTACAGTTGATCAACCTACCTTGACAAAATGCTATAATCCCAAACCCTTATTTTACATTAGTGTTTTCTCTTGGTGGTGTAGATTCTATGGCTTTTGAGAAATGTATAATGGTGTATGTCCACAGTATCATAAAAGAGCTTCCCAGGTAGCATTAGTGGTAAAGAACCTGCCTGCCAATGCAGGAGATGTCAGGAGATGAAGTTTCAATCCCTGAGTTGGGAAGATCCCCTGGAGGAGGGCATAGCAACCCACTCCAGTATTCGTGCCTGGAGAATCCCATGGACAGAGAAGCCTGGAGGACTGCAGTCCATGGGATTGTGGAGTCGGACCTGAAAGAGGCAACTTAGCACACAGCACACACACGGGATGATATCATCCAGGATAGTGCCCCTGCATAAAAATGCTTTATGCTCCACCTATTTCCTCTTCATCCTCCCTAACACCTGGCAAACATTAATGTTTTTATTTTCTCAATAGTTTTGCCTTTTCCATATTATTGGAGTCAATCAAAAGCCTTTTCAGATTATCTTCTTTCACTTAGAAATATGCATTTAAGTTTTATCCCTGTCTTTCCAGTTATACCTCACTATGTAGTTACTGTCACAAATTGCATCTATTTGCATTACTTTCATGTTGTCATAGATATATAACTGTTGGTTTATGTATTTATCTTTTAAATCATGCAAAAAATAAAAAGTTACAAACCAAAAGTAAAATCATACCAGACTTTATATTTACTAAATAGTTACCTTTACAGAGTTCTTTACTTCTTCATCTAATTTCAAGTTACAGACTAGTATCCTTTTATTTTAGCCTGAAGGACTCCATTTAGCATTTCTTCCAGAGCAGGCCTACTTGTCAAGAACTCCTTTAGCTTTCTTTCTTATTTTTTTTTTTTTTAATCTCAAGATGTCTTAATTTGTCCTTCATTTTTGAAAGATGGTTTGGCTACATACAAACTCCTCTTTGACAGGTGTTTCCCTCTTTGCTTTCAATGCTTTAAAAATGCCATCTCACCTCTTTTTAGACTCCATGGCTTGAGAAATCTGCTGTTTATCTTACTGAAGACTTCTTGTACCGATGAGTCATTGTTCTCATCCTTCTTTCAAGATCCTCCTTTTGTTCTTGACATTCAACAGTTTAATTATACTGTGCCTCACTAGTATAGAGATTTTTTTGTGTGTTTATCTTTTCCAGAGTCTGTCCTTAGAGAATAGATACATATCTTTGGACAAATTTGGAATATTTTCAGTTCTTGTTTCTTCAAGTATTCTTTCTGGCCACTGTTTCTCTCCTCTTCTTTCAAGATTCTGACTGTTTCTGTTGATTCACTGATGGTATTTCACACGTTTTAGATTCTCCTTATTCTTTTCATTTATTCTATTTCCAAGACTGGATAATTTCAAATGGACCATCTTCAAGTCACTGATTGCTTTTATCGTATGTTCAGATCTACAGTTGAAATCCTCTAGTGACTAATGACTTTTTCATTTGAATTATCAAGATTTTTCAGCCATAAAATTTCTGTTTAGGTCTCATATAATTTCTTTCTCTTTGTTGATATTCCCTATTTGTTTATACGCTTTTCTCCTGGTTGTCTGTATGCCCTTGTTTATGGTCTTAACTCTTTGAGCATATTTAAGATAGTTGATTTTAAGTCTCTGCCTAGCAATTTCAACCTATTCTTCTTTGGGTAGTTTTCATTACTTTATTCTGTGAATGGGTTGTATACTTTTCATTTTTTGTCAATTCCTGTGTTTTTGAATTTGACATTTGTATGTTATAAAACGGTGACTGTAGAGATTTCCTCTTTCACTGTTGTCTTTGTTGGTTGCTGTAGGCTGTTGCTGTTTCTTCGTTGTGTAACTTTTATGAGGCATTTTTTTTAAGTCTATGTTTTTTTGTCATGTGTGATCTCTGAGTTATCTGTGCCTTTAGCTGTGTTCAGCTAGTGTTTTCACAATGATCGGTGATATCATTGATCTGATATATCAGCCAGAAGTGAAAGCTTAGGGTCTTCTCTGGACTTTTCTACACATGAATTCTGGTTCTTGAAGGTAGTAACATGAACATTTTGATTGTGAGTGATTTTGAATGTAGATTTTTCTCTACATTAAGATTTATATTGAACAACCTAAATATATTTTTAAATAGTCAATGCTGAAATACCATCAATATTATTTATCTCCCTTTTATAATTTTACAGCTGTAATTCATGACTTCTCTTGTATTGATTATTAAACAAATATATTAATTCAGAAGAATTTCTGGATTAATAGAAGAATTCCTAAAACTCTTTTTTTAAAAGAGTTGGGACCCCAAAAGTATTAATTATACAACACTTAAATTATATGAATTATGCTAGTGTTGGGGAAATGACTATATCTTTATTCAAATAGATAGAATTGTATTTAAGGATAAATGTCTTTTTATTTCATTATATAGTAGACAGTGTAATAAATGTCATGCTGACAAAGCATAGTTTAATACCACATTTCTGAAGAGATTAATGAACTCACTTTCTCATATAAACAGATTCAGTGTATCTTATCTTGTTTTAATCCACCTGTTCATAGATTCAAGTTCATTTACATGGCCAATATCATGCATATAACATACTTTTTTTAAACTATTTTTCTGAATATCTAACATATATAAATAAAAATGTAAAATTACATATATGTTTGCATATATATGTAAGATAATAATGAATATACAAATAAATGTAGCTATATTAAATATACATACTGTCCACACAAAGTGGTAAAGGACCCTCTTGTCAGTCCAGGAGACGTAAGAGACACGAGTTCAATCTCTGGGTTGGAAAGATCCCCTAGAGAAGGGCATGGCAACCCGCTTCAGTATTCTTGCCTGTAGAATCCCATGGACAGAGGAGCCTGGTGGACTACAGTCTAAGGTTCACAAAGAGTCGCACGTGAGTGAAGTAACTTAGCAGTCACTTTCAAACTAAAACCAATACCTCAATCACATTTTCTTTGCACTTGTTTTACTAATTTAAAAATTATATGATGAAATAAAATAATACAGTAATCATAAAAGCAAAAAAGTTAAATAAGGTGCCTTCAAATAAGTTAAACTGGATGAATTCACTATATTCATAGGAGAGAGCATTTACATTGTGATATTTAAGAACAGGTTTGAGAGCAAGCCAGTTGGTTTCTATGCATCTTTGGAATTGAAGTATGTAAATTCAGGAGTGGTGTAGTAGCAAACTTTGGCTGAGATCACCAAGAAGCAGAAGTCAATGTGCAGAAAGCAAGAAAAAAGCCAAAAGGCAGAAAGTACACCTAATGTTCGTGATTACTTTCCATCTAGATTCAAAATATCTTAGGAATGATTCATCTCTTTCCTTGTATTCCAGAAGATACTTCTCTGCTCATGTAGTAATTCTCATAGTTTTAATTTAAATCAGTTCAATATGTTCCTTTAATTTATAACCAAGAGTGTCTTAATAATATACTGTACTTTTCAAATAATAAAGTATGACTGTCTCAAGAAAGTCTTGCTTATCTGTGGACTCTGTGGGTTGACCCTCCTGTTTCTGGGGCACTCTCTTCTTCCAGGAAGATTCAGCTCCTTTGAATGATCAACAGTCAGAAAATGTCAGATTTGTTTCAGAACCTAAAAAAGCGTTATGATCAAAAATAAAATAACAGCAGGACAGCATGTATTTTGAGTAGCTATAGAACTGCTGATGCAGACTCAAAGGCTGTTTAGTCTTTGCTGTCCAGTTCAGTAATAAAATGATGAACCAAGGGAAAAGAAAAGCTATGGAAATACACTCTAAGTGTGTATTTGCTGTTCTTCCTTCACTGACTTTTATCTCATTAGTAAATCAAGAAGAGTGCTGTGTTCACTCAGCATCTAAAAGATACACTCTTGTATATAGTATTTCAATTACATATCTTCTTGAGTTTTCTATGTCATCCCATAGGGCTACAAGGTGACCAAGTAACTAGCAGGGAATTTCACACTACTGTTATTGATCACAGTATGAAAATAAAGCAATAAAGACATCAACAATACATGGTACTGGATGACATCTTTATAGCATGGCTAATAAAGATGATTTGAAATAGCCCATTGACTTTTTCTATGCCCAGAACCTCGAGTAAATATATAATTTAATCTTGCTGTCTGGGTTAAAGGCATTTTCTTTTTTTTTTTTTTTTTGAGAATTATGACGTTATTCATGTTGTTAAAGATAAGGCCTGTCCCAGCTTTCAGTTTCAAAGCTCAGTTATTAAATTTGGCTTCAAAGTGAAACGTGCTGAAGTAAATGGGAGGGATTGAGAGATTGGAGATGAAAGTTTGGATCTCTGGTTACAGAACTGAGAGAGATCAACATGTGGAGCCAAAGCAGTATGATAGTATCAAATTTAGCACATATGATTTGGCATGCCTAATGGCGTGATTTGGGGGGATATATGTGGAATATCTAACAGATAAATAAGCAGTCATTGGAGAAGAACAACTTTTTTTCACTTCTTTAATGAGTTTTTGTTTAAAAGAGGGATATTCTCTTTTCTCCATCAGCTACTTATTTAATACCTGTCCAATACAGACTTTTGTTGGTGACAGGAAGTTGTGCCAATCCATATGATAAAATACTTGTTTTCTACATGTACGTTTTGTTTAGTAATATACTCTATTCTTATAAAGGCATCATAAAAGAAAGAAAAATCATGCTCGATATTTAAAAGGATGTTTCAAGAAATAAAAGCATCAGAGATTAGAGGAGTTCTCTGAAATTAATAAAATAAAAGTAATTCAGCATATTTTAATGCCACTAGGCTTTATTTCCTTGTCATGTAATCTACCTTGAACCAAGCTAAAGCATAATAATAATAAATAAACCCTATATGCATATAATACACATTTGTCCCAGAAAAAATTTGACCAAGCTGAAACACTCTAGGTTGCTTTGAGAAAACTGTTTGTTGAGATGAAGATGATAGAAATGATGGACATACAAGAGCGAAATATTTTTGTTTTAGTTTGTTTGACTTTGAGGGAGGGACTAAGACCCAGCACCCCTAATTTGTATACTGAGCCGGACAACCCCGTCCCCTTTTCACGTTTCTCTTTTACTGCCTCACTACTACCACACTCACAACACTTCTGACTTGTGATGTGGGGATGTTTTCCCCACACCAAGCAATTCTGAGACATTAGCTGGCTATCTTACAATTTGCCCCACTTCTGACACTGTCTACTTAGAGCGCCGGACTCCACAGGTGAAGGACATATTCTCAGGAGACTGCTGCCCACTTCAGATATCAGCTACAAGCTGTAGGTCCAGAGACTGCCCACAACTTCTGTCTACCTTTGCTTCAATCAGAGGTTCCCATGACCTCCTATCCCTTCTATTCAGTTATCACAGAACTCAGGGAAAGACTAACTCATACTTAGCAGTTTATCAAAGGGTGTTATAAAAGATACAAGTGACCAGTGATATGAAGATACACAGGGCGAGGTCTGGGGTAGGGAGTTCCTGAACCTAGAAGCTTCAGTCTCCATGAATTTTGGAATAAAACATCCTCCTTGAATGTGGGTGTATTCCACAACCTGGTAGCTCTTTGAATCTTATGCTTTGGGGATTTTTGTGGAGAATTTATTACACAGACATGATCGGTCATTAAGCCTATTTCTAGCCCTGTCCTCAATTTAGAGAAAATCCCAAGCTTCTAATTGTGGCTTTTGTCTTTCTGGTGACTAGTTGCCCTCCAGGAGCCCATCCAGTCACCTCTTAGAACGAAAGGTGCTCCTGGTGCTTTTATCACTTAGTAATTTACAAAGGCTTTAAGAACTCTATGTCAGGAACTGGCAGTTGAGGTCAATATATATTTCTTACTATTTTGCATATACCATTATGCACATGGTGGGGAGGGAGGGAGGGAGCAGGTAGTTTGCTACTTTTCAGCTTAGGATAGAATGTAAGCATAATCTTACTTTGCCTAAAATATATTCTGACTTAAATTATGAAAAAAATATTAGCAATTCTTAAATTCTAACTCAAGACCTACCTATGCTTCCCAGAGAGTTTGACCATAGAGCCCTCGTCTTTCTTTAAATCCTTTAGCATTTTCTGTCCCTATCATTATTTGGTAATTGTCACAAATTACCTTATGCTGGAACTGACCTTCACTGTGCTTTTCTTTTATTGTCCCCACTTATACAGTATGATAGAGGACTTCCATGTAATTGCATGGTTTCACATTTTTATCACAGTTTGTACCTTATATCTTGTACCTCAAATAGTAATTGGTTTATGAATACATAAAATGCTTTTCTTCTTACTTCTTGTGAAGTTCTGACAGGATTGATGACACTTGAAATCCTTTTCCTCTATAAGTTTCCAAGATACTAAAGTATCACAGAAGAGCATTTGTAGGTTTTGATATGTTATTTATTCTAATTTTCTAGAAAAGCATTTAACCTTGAACTTAGATTAAATAAACACAATACATGACATACAGATAAATGACAAATTTTACATTTATTGTCTTGTTATATTGGATAGGAGTCAACTTTTGAATTTACAGATACTCCTTCTCTGGAATAAGGTATTTTTAGATCACAGTAATCAGATTCTGTATATGATTGCCAAGTCGCTTCAGTCCTGTCTGACTCTTTGCGACCCTAAGGATTGTAGCCTGCCAGACTTCTCTGTCCATGGGATTCTCCAGGTAAGAACACTGGAGTGGGTTGCCGTGCCCTCTACCAGAGGATCTGCTTGACTCAGGGACTGAAACCACCACGTCTCATGTCTCTTGCATTGGCAGGCTGGCTTCTTTAACACTAGCACCACCCGGCCCCTTAATATTAGTACAATCCTTCTCCCTAATATGACTTCCTCTACCAGTACTCCCATGATCTGGTGAATCTACTACATCAATTTTGAAATACTTAGCCCCCACACCACACACCCTCCCAAAAAAAAAAAAAAAAAACAGAAAACTTGTCTATCATAATAACCCACAGTTGCCATGTGGAAAATTAACCTTTAATAAACATTCTTTTTAATGGTAAGGAAGAGAAGAAGATAAGAAGAAAGGAGAGATTGAGTGAAGACTAAATTGAAAGAGGAAAGGCAAGAAGAGTTGTTAAATATTTTATCTATGACACTTGTTTGAGGCAGACTTTATGCGGGAAACTACCAGGATAGTTGTAGAAATGGTTTTAATGGGGTTTTGCAGTCAGGGAGAAAGATTGGGTTCAACTCTGAATACAACAAGGGAAAAATGGGAATTCATAGCCAAGGAGCTGGGAGTGCGGTTGGGATGTTCAGTGGACAGAAAATTAATTAAGATGAAACACTGAGGGCAAGGGGAGGATTCTAGCAAAAGAGATTTTAAAGGATACTTGCTGAAGGCAGGCTATGGTGATCAACTATCATCTAGGGGATGGTGGAGGATGAGAAATCTGCCCAGATATCAAGGGTGAGAAGATATCCAGGGTAGGGCATTCTGGCTAAACTGACATCACAAAATTTCTGTTAAAATTGGACAATAGAGAGATGAACACAGAAGTCTAAAAGTCATGACCTCATTGCCAAAAAGCTCAGAAGAGGCTGATTAGGATTTGATCAAGCAGAGAATCTTTATCGCATGAAAAAAGGAAGGAATACAGATGTAATTATGAAGCTTCTTTACAAATGGCATCCATGAGGTGTATAATCTTTCCAGATGATTCTGGAAAAGGAAAAAAAAAAAAAAACAGTCCAAATTAAGCAATTTTAAATTTGAGAGTGTTTGTAGCACCATGATCTTGTGATTTTTGTTTTGCTAGCAGAAATTCTCAATGAACTTGCACCTGCAAATTGCATACTGCAAAGCACATTCAGCATGTCATTCTATGTACACAAAAGATCAGGAGACATATTTAAGTAATTTTGAAGGTTAAAGATATTATAATTAATTTATTATTATTATAAGTGTCTGAAAGGCATAAAAATTTGACTTGAAATTCTGGAAGCTGGAAAAGTATGCATGTTGCTTTTGTTTTATTTGCATTTTGTTTTATTTATTTATTTATTATTAAAGACTTCTAATTATTTCTGTCAACACTCTTGCTTTCCAAAATTGAAAAAAAAATCATTAATTAGAGTTTCTTATTGGAGACTTGTTTACCCCTAGAATATAGCTTATTTTTCTTAATATATGTATATACAAGAATAAAACATTTATCTCTAGTAAGAACTACATTTCCATGATCCTGGGTCTGTCTTTTATAATAGCTCAGACAATTTGGGAGCAGGGAGCCATTATATTACTGATTCTTTGCCAAGTTTCCTGGAAGTATTAGCATATAGAAGTCCTGGCCTCCAGATTAAAAGTGGATTATATGTTCTGTTTTTTTACTTAACTTTTACTTAACTCACCCATTAATTGGTCACTTATCAGGAGAATAGCACCAAACTCACATTTGACATAAAACTTTGCTTTTCCCAAAGCCTGTGAAATTGGCTTAGCTGGTCTGAATATTTATGGAATATTCCTGATTCTATTTTTTTCTGATTCTTCAGTAGCTAATATATTTTTTTGCATAGCAGAGGAAGATTAATAACTGATGTCCTGAATATTTTAAATGCAGTAGTATCCAGTATGTTTTTGCATATATGTATTTCCTTTCCTGCACTTGTTTTCAAGTGTTCTTCCTTTCCAATGCATTGAAATTGATATTTCTATCTGTGAAATATATGATAATCATATGGTACTGTGTTATTTTATCCATTGATCCCTAGTATAAGTGCTGTCAAAACTTAGCAGAAAACAGGGAAATCTCTGCCTTGCTGGGACACAGATGGAAATGAATTTTTATTATAAGGGAACAGGAAGACAAACTTCACTTTCAGTCTTGTATGACTATGTATAATATATGGAATTATTAAGGAGTTTGCCTTTATTATAAATGATAGTATGCTGAGTCACTGCCAGAATAGAAAGTGGGAGATATTTGTGCCTAAGTGTATTTTTGGTAAAATCTAATGACATAGTCAAACAGAATTATGCTCTCATAAAGAGAGATTTCAGTTGCCTTCCAGTCTAATGCATTTTATAAGATTTCAGAGATTTGTTTTAGCCAAATTTCAGGCTATTGACTTCTTAAAAGTAACTGTTAAAGGAGAGAATATGTTAGGACCATATTGTCTGCCTGGTTTGGCTTTGTGTTCACTTATCCTCTCCTGAAATAGCTTGAATAGTGTACTCACACACCTGCAAATAAACTAGGGAAGGGAGGGAATCTTTGATCGTGTAATGCACACGGGTAGGTATCTTGAGTTGAACTGTGTTTCCCCCAAAATTCATTTGTTGAGATCTTAACCTTCAGCACCTCAAAGTGTGACCTTATCTGGAGATAAGATCTTAACAGGGGTCATTAGAATGGGCCTCTTTTGGGGCCCTGGACCCAATTCCAACCCTGGGGAGGAGGAGTACCTTCAACCTACAACCAACTCTTAGGGCACCAGCAGGATGTCCTACAATTCAACTCAATTCTGACCCTATCTACTGGAGATATGGTCCGATCCCACAGGTTAAGGGTTCAGCCCTACAGACCTGTCCCCTCTCCCCCTACATCTGAAGTCAGTCACAAGTCTAGCTTGTGACTATGCTTCTGACTCACTAGCTATACATGGGAGCGCCCACAAGCCCCTCTTGAGATTGCAGATGCTATGCCCAAATTCAGGTTGTTACCTGTACTTTTGAGCAGCTGCCTGTAAATCAGAGGTTTCCACAATTCCCTCCTTCCTTGGGTTAGATTAATTTGCTAGAACAGTTCACAGAACTTGAAGAAGCATTTTATTTCCTAGATCACAGGTTTAGTAGAAAGGATAATAACTCAGAAACAGCCAGATGGAAGAGGGCCAGGTATGGGGAAAGGGTTGAGGAGTTTCCATGTTCTCTCCCGAGGACAGCACTCTCTCAAAATCTTCCTGTGTTTACCAGCATGGAAACCATTCTAAAGAGGGCAGAGGTTGAGTACTTCCAATGAACTATGGAAAAGCATAGCTATGTGTCTAGATCTTTTGATTTTTCCTGAGAAATCAGAAATCTAGATTTTTTTTTAATTCAAAACCTTCCAAGTAATGCTTTTTAAGTTATGGAATCTGAAGAAAACTTGCTGTGATGTTGTTTTGGACTAGTGGCTTCCAGTTTGCCACTTTATGCTACCCATGCTTGAGACCCTCCTTCCCAACACCCCTCAAATTCATGATTTCACCTCTCATGTACTTCTAAAGTTTGTGGATTTAGTAACACACACATCAGCTTCCTGAGAGTTTTGTCAGCTGGTCCTTAAATCAGTGAAACCTTCTTGAACTTGGCGTAGCAGGTAATAGTAAGTTCATATAAACACCCAAGCTTGTAATGAAAGTGAAGGAAGGGATAAGGAGGTAGTGGCTCTTAACCATCGAACATGATTTCTATGCTGTTCTCATTGACTTCTGATTCATAAAATGTTTCTGGAAATTTGCCTTTTGAATACCAAAGATTTGATGTTACCAGATCCTTAAACCGTCATTAGGATATTTCAGGTTATAATGGTTGGAAATGTGAGAGGGGGAGCAGCACTGAGATCATCAGAATACTATGAAAATTGAATAATAATGTCACATTATATAAATCATGTATGAATTATTTGCAACCTGAAGGTCTTAATAAAACTTCAAGTCATTCTCAAGCTGCTGTCTACCATCAGAACATCTCTGCTATCTATCTATCTTTTGTTCTTGTCTCTGCAGTGGCTGTCATGTAATGAAACATGCAGATTATAACTTGTAAACCTTTTTTTTTTTTTTGGAAACCACATTACACAGTATCTTTATAACATGGTGAAGTGAGCTCTGGAATATATACATATATATATGTATGCATATATATATACACACATATATAAAAGAAGTGACTTATGTATGTATATTTGTGTATATATGTTATATATATTAAAGATGTGACTTGCACACATAATAGACATTAGTTACATTCATTATGAGTATATTCATCTTTTTAAAAAACATTTTTTAAGCTAATTTGTCCCTTAATACCCTTTTATGTGTAATCAAATGGTATGAGGGAACTAGCTAGTTAAATAAATGGAAATTTAGTTGATGAGTTTCTTTGCTTTGTTTTTTTGTCTTACCATTGAAGCGCTTTACATCCATCTTCTTTAGCTTAGAACTTTTGGATATAACCATGATTTATGATCTACAATGGAACAGTAGCCAGTATCTAAAAACATCTGCACTTGAGCCATCTGTTCATGCCTAAATACCAGATGCTATATATGTTGAAAATTTATATTTACTGAAATTGCCTTAATACTTGTACTTGCCTATTAACAACACTGCAGCTAACAAAAAAAAAAAAAAAAAAAACAACCACAGACTTAGAAATGTTCTTGAGTCATGGATGGATTAAATGAATTTTATTATCTCTCTCAGAACATTTAGCATAATAACCTGGAAGATAATAGAGGAATATAATGGGACTTTATCTAAGCACTTAAAGGTTGTGGCTGGTGAAAACAATTGGTTCTGTGATTAGGAAAATTTTTCCTCGATAGAAAGCAACAGGGAAGACTCCCATTACCAACAGCCATGGAACTGAAGGAGCACCCTGATAAATACTTTCAACATGTTGACTGGCATTATGTGGGGGAAGAAAAGGGTACTGTATTAGAAGTATTACAAATTCAAAAGACATTTTTTTAAAAAAATTTGACTGTGCCAGCTCTTAGTTGCAGCACGTGCATTCTTAGTTGGGGCATGTGGAATCCAGTCCAGGCTTTGACCAGCAATTGAACCCAGGCCCCCTGTACTGGAAGAATGCAGTCTTAGCCACTGAACCTCTAGGAAAGTCCCTCAAGAGACTCTTCATCACAGAAATGACAAGTATTCCTATAGGAAATAAAAAGAACTCTTTAAGCCCCACCCCCACCCCCAACTTTTACCACATGTATTGTTACTTTATCTCAGGATTCAGTTTTTCTCTGTTTCCTGAATAGCTGTCCTAAGCAATTGACTCCTATGGAGTTGATTTTGTCATTTATGTCTCATTCCTCAAATTTTAAATGTCTGCTTTGCCCTTGCACTTGAAAAGCTTCTACACAGATAATGAAACTGAGAGAGGAGAAGCAGAAACTATGGAAGAAAAGTATATTGGATAATGACTTCTTAGTTGGCATTGTACACAGAAAGATAACTAACCCTCCACATAAAAGAATTTGAATTTAAAAGATTCTCAGGAGAACTCTCTGTCAAAATAGATTATACTGAGCATCTGTCATTGTTGCCTGAAACTTGAGATTTATTTCCTTAGTTGGAGAGCTAGCTCCAATTAATCTTTAAATCCCTTAGAAAGAGACTGACTAATGAATATTACACCTTAGAATGTCTCTCTGAAAAGACTAGTGGCCTTAATAATATGAGAAAGCAACTCTGTACTCAACAAAAAAAATACATGGAAAAATGTTATGTGTAACCATATAACTATATATGTGTATGTGTTTTGCTGTTGTTGTTATACTTTGGAGGAGGCAAAGCTCATCTGTTCCAGCTTCATCTCCTGATTTTACATGAAGTTAAGCTGTATTATCTGAAGTATAGCTTAACCTTTGCAAAGTTGTGGTACAATAACCGCCAAACCATGGACCAAGACGGGTTGAACAACACTCTTTCTTCACTCAGCTTCCTGTATTGTGTGTACATATACATGTGTTATTATGAGCAGGTACATACTAATATTTTTCTAAATATATTCAGATTCAAGAACTTTTATTAAGTAGAACAAAAAGGTGAGAGAAAATATACTAAGAAAATTTAGAAATATTTCATTTTAAAAGAGGAGTGGCAAGAAATAAACTTGAAAAATTATTCCAAACCTTATGTGCTAAAAATAAGGAATGATAAAGGTATGAGAAACATACCGTGTTCATGGGTTGGAAGAATCAATATTGTCAAAATGGCTATTCTACCTAAAGCAATCTATAGATTCAATGCAATCCCTATCAAGTTACCAACGGTATTTTTCACAGAACTAGACCAAAGAATTTCACAATTTGTATGGAAATATAAAAAACCTCGAATAGCCAAAGTAATCTTGAGAAAGAAGAATGGAACTGGAGGAATCAACCTGCCTGACTTCAGACTCTACTACAAAGCCACAGTCATCAAGACAGTATGGTACTGGCACAAAGACAGAAATATAGATCAATGGAACAGAATAGAAAGCCCAGAGATAAATCCACGAACCTATGGACACCTTATCTTTGACAAAGGAGGCAAGGATATACAATGGAAAAAAGACAACCTCTTTAACAAGTGGTGCTGGGATAACTGGTCAACCACTTGTAAAAGAATGAAACTAGAACACTTTCTAACACCATACACAAAAATAAACTCAAAATGGATTAAAGATCTAAATGTAAGACCAGAAACTATAAAACTCCTAGAGGAGAACATAGGCAAAACACTCTCCGACATAAACCACAGCAAGATCCTCTATGACCCACCTCCCAGAATACTGGAAATAAAAGTAAAACTAAACAAATGGGACCTAATGAAACTTAAAAGCTTTTGCACAACAAAGGAAACTATAAGTAAGGTGAAAAGGCAGCCATCAGATTAGGAGAAAATAATAGCAAATGAAGAAACAGACAAAGGATTAATCTCAAAAATATACAAGCAACTCCTGCAGCTCAATTCCAGAAAAATAAATGACCCAATCAAAAAATGGGCCAGAGAACTAAACAGACATTTCTCCAAAGAAGACATACAGATGGCTAACAAACACATGAAAAGATGCTCAACATCATTCATTATTAGAGAAATGCAAATCAAAACCACAATGAGGTACCATTACACGCCAGTCAGGATGGCTGCTATCCAAAAGTCCACAAGCAATAAATGCTGGAGAGGGTGTGGAGAAAAGGGAACCCTCTTACACTGTTGGTGGGAATGCAAACTAGTACAGCCGCTATGGAAAACAGTGTGGAGATTTCTTAAAAAACTGGAAATAGAACTGCCATATGACCCAGAAATCCCACTTCTGGGCATACACACTGAGGAAACCAGATCTGAAAGAGACACGTGCACCCCAATGTTCATCGCAGCACTGTTTATAATAGCCAGGACATGGAAGCAACCTAGATGCCCATCAGCAGATGAATGGATAAGGAAGCTGTGGTACATATACACCATGGAATATTACTCAGCCATTAAAAAGAATTCATTTGAATCAGTCCTAATGAGATGGATGAAACTGGAGCCCCTTATACAGAGTGAAGTAAGCCAGAAAGATAAAGAATATTACAGCATACTAACACATATATATGGAATATAGAAAGATGGTAACGATAACCCTATATGCAAAACAGAAAAAGAGACACAGAAATACAGAACAGACTTTTGAACTCTGTGGGAGAATGTGAGGGTGGGATATTTCAAAAGAACAGCATGTATACTATCTATGGTGGGGCAGATCACCAGCCCAGGTGGGATGCATGAGACGGGTGCTCGGGCCTGGTGCACTGGGAAGACCCAGAGGAATCGGGTGGAGAGGGAGGTGGGAGGGGGGATCGGGATGGGGAATGCGTGTAAATCTATGGCTGATTCATTGTTTTAAAATGTGTTCTGATCAAAAAAGAAAAAAAAAAAAAGATCAGATAACAAATACTTTAGGCTTTGCAAATAAAAAAAAAAAAAAAAGAGGAGTGGCAAGAAATAAACTTGAAAAATTATTCCAAACCTTATGTGCTAAAAATAAGGAATGATAATAAATAAATCTGCTACTTTTATACATTGAACCGCATGCTCAAAAAGAGCCAGGGAAAACGACTACTCTATGCATTTTCCTCAACCATGGCACATTTTTTGACATCTCAACTCCTCCCAAGATATTTTACTTCAGGGTGGATCAGGAATAAAACAGCAGATGACCAGGAAAATTATTTTTTTAGTCTTTCTTAAGTTATGTGGCTGAGAAGAAAAAGTTCACATATTTGACTTTCATGTATCTAGGAAAAGATCTTTTTCCCCAAGTTGAAAGATTCATGAATAAAATGAAATACAAATTATTGTTGGTTTTGTAATTTATTTTTCTAACCTAATAAAAAGACTACTACTGAGAGCATAAATGCACATTACTGTTTTATGTGGTTGTTTCTTTTAAGAAAATAAAAACTCTAGAAACCTACATTTTCAATCAATTCAGTTCAGTTCAGTCACTCAATCATGTCTGACTCTTTGCAACCCCATGGACTGCAGCATGCCAGGATTCCCTGTCCATCACCAACTACCAGAGAGTATTCAAACTCATGTCCATGGAGTCGGTGATGCCATCCAACCATCTCATCCTCTGTCGTCCCCTTCTCCTCCCGCCCTCAATCTTTACCAGCATCAGGGTCTTTTCAAATGAGTCAGTTCTTCACTTCTGGTGGCTAAAGTATTGGAGCTTTAGCTTCAGTATCAGTCCTTCCAATGAACACCCAGGGCTGATCTCCTTTGGTATGGACTGGTTTGTTCTCCTTGCAGTCCCAGGGACTCTCAAGAGTCTTCAGCAACACAGTTCAAAAGCATCAATTCTTCAGTGCTCAGCCTTCTTTATGGTCCAACTCTCACATCCATACATGACTACTGGAAACACCATAGCTTTCACTATACTGACCTTTATAGGCAAAGTAACGTCTCTGCTTTTCAATATGCTGTCTAGGTTGATCAAAACTTTTTGTGCAAAGAACAAGTGTCTTTTGATTTTGTGGCTGCAGTCATTCACTGGAGTGATCTTTGGAGCCCAAGAAAATAAAGTCTCTCATTGATTCCATTATTTCTCCATCTATTTGCCATGAAGTGATGGGAATGGAGGTGATGATTTTAGTTCTCTGGATGTTGAGTTTTAAGTCAACTTTTTCACTCTCCTCTTTCACTTTCATCTAGATGTTCTTTAGTGTCTCTTTGCTTTCTGCCATATGGGTGGTGTCATCTGCATTGCTGAGGTTATTGATTTTTCTCCCGGAAATTTTGATTCCAGCATGTGCTTCATATCTAGTCCAGCATTTCTTATGGTGTATTCTGCATATAAGTTAAACAAGAAGGGTGATATATACAGCCTTGACATCCTCCTTTCCCATTTTGGAACCAGTTTGTTGCTCCATGTCCAGTTCTAACTGTTGCTTCTTGACCTGGAAATAGATTTTTCAGGAGGCAGGTAAAGTGGTCTGGCATTCCCATCTCTTATAGAATTTTCCACAGTTTGTGGTGATCCACACAGTCAAAGGCTTTGGTGTAGTCAATAAAGCAAAAGTAGATGTTTTTCTGGAACTCTTGCTTTTCCTATGACCCAAAGGATGTTGCCAATTTGACCTCTGGTTCCTCTGACTTTTCTAAGTCCAACTTGAACATTTGGAAGTTCATGGTTCATGTTCTGTTGAAGCCTAGCTTGGAGAATTTTGAGCACTACTTTCCTAGCATGTGAGATGAGTACAATTGTGCGGTAGTTTGAACATTCTTTGGCATTGCCTTTCTTTGGGATTGGAATGAAAACTGACCATTTCTGGTCCTGTGGCCACTGTTGAGTTTTCCAGATTTGCTGGCATATTGAGTGCAGCACTTTCACAGCATCATCTTTTAGGATTTGAAATAACTCAGCTGGAATTCCATCACCTCCACTCAATTTGTTCATAATGATGCTTCCCAAGGCCCACCTGACTTTGTACTGCAGGGTGTCTGGCTCCAGGTGAGTGATCCCACCATTGAGCTATCTGGGTCTTTAAGATCTTTCTTGTATAGTTCTTCTGTATATTCTTGTCACCTCTTCTTGATATCTTCTCCTTCTGTTAGGTCCATACCATGACCCTGTGGTATGTCAAATTTTCTTGAAGAGATCTCTGGTCTTTTCCACACTATTATTTTCCTCTATTTCTTTGCATTGATCAATTAGGAAGTCTTTCTTATTTCTCCTTGCTATTCTTCAGAACTCTGCATTCACATGGGGATATATTTTTCCTTTTTTCCTTGCCTTTAGCTTCTCTTTTTTACTCACCTATTTGTAAGGCCTACTCAGACAACTATTTTGCCTTTTTGCCTTTATTTTTCTTGGGGATGGTTTTGATCACCATTTCCTGTACAATGTTATGAACCTCTGTCCATAGTTCTTCAGGCACTCTGTCTATCAGATCTAATCCCTTGAATCTATTTGTCACTTGCACTGTATAATCATAAGGGATTTGATTTAGGTCTTACCTGAACAGCCTAGTAGTTTTCCCCACTTTCTTCAATGTAAGTATGAATTTGGCAATATGGAGTTCATGATCTGAGCCACAGTCAGCTCCTGGTCTTGTTTTTGCTGAATGTATAGAGCTTCTCCATCTTCAGCTGCAAAGAATATAATCAATCTGATTTCGGTATTGACCATCTGGTGATGTCCATGAGCAGAGTCATCTCTTGTGTTGTTGGAAGAGGGTGTTCACTATGACCAGAGCATTCTCTTGGCAAAAGTCCGTTAACCTTTGCCCTATTTCATTTTGTACTCCAAGGCAAAACTTGCCTGTTACTCCAGGTATCCTTTGACTTCCTACTTTTGCCTTCAAATCCTCTATGGTGAAAAGGGGTTTGTTTTTTTTTTTTTTTTTAGTGTTAGTTCTAGAAGGTCATCATAGAACCACTTGACTTCAGCTTCTTCTGCCTTAGTGGTTGGGGCATAGACTTGGATTACTTTGATATTGAATGGTTTGCCTTGGAAACGAGCAGAGATCATTCTGTCGTTTTTGAGATTGCATCCAAATACTGCATTTCAGACTCTTTTGTTGACTAATGAGGGCTATTCCACTTCTTCTAAGGGATTCTTGCCCACAGTCATAGATATAATGGTCATCTGAATTCAAAATGCCTATTCCAGTCCATTTTAGTTCACTGATTCCTAGAATGTCGATGTTCACTCTTGCCATCTCCTGTTTGACCACTTCCAATTTACCTTGATTCATGGACCTAACATTCCAGGTTCCTATGCCATATTGTTCTTTACAATGTCAAACATTACTTCCATCAGCAGTATGTTTCTCAGTAGTATCACGATAAATTTCCTTTCAGTCATTAACACGTAAAGTGGAACTCTTAGCAATAATTCTGTCTTTTAGCTGTCTCTACTGTCACTGTGATAGCAGCTGAACTTAACACACCATTTGTTTTCAGGAAAATGATGTCTTCTGTGCAGCAGACTGACTCAAACTGTGCTTTCTTGCAGTTCTAATGTGTTTGCCTTTGTACAGAAATCTCCATTAGTATACTTGCTTTCAGTATTTCAAGTGTCAGATTTTAGACATTTATAAATTGACCAAAACTAAAAACATTTCATCCTGTAGAGTAGGACACAGATAAAGAACATAGAAACCTGATTTTAAAAGACTCTATTGAAACATCAGACTCATGGTGTTGATATTTATATATCAAGGCAGCACATCTCTGAGATGTTTCGAGGGAAATGACAGTTCCAGGGTGAGAGAAATCTTATTCACATCAAAGAATATGTTACTTCAGATGTCAAAGCCTATATGACATTGTCATCAGCTATTAAGTATCAGTAACCAATCTGAGATACTGTGCTGAGAAATGAGATATCCTCTATGGTGATTTGCACAAGATTTAATGGGGCTTCCCAGGTGGCACTAATGGTAAAGAACCTGCTTGCCAGTGCAGGAGACATAAGAGATTTAGGTTCAATTCTAGGTTGGAAAGATCCCCTGGAGGAGGTCATGGCAAACCAGGCCAGTATTCTTGCCTGGAGAATCCCATGGACAGAGGAGCCTGGCAGGCTAGACCAGGGTCGCATAGAGTCAGACACAATGGAAGCAACTTGACATGCACGCAAATTAAATTTGTCTTTGGTAAAGAAATCAGTTCCTTCAGAGGGCACAAATGTTCAGGCACAAACGCATTGGTAATCACCCCAGTACACAGGCATGGGTGCTTCTATGAGAACTTGTTTTTCTGCTTGTCCTGGTAAGGTTAACTTAGGCAGTCTATCAACGTGTCTTAAAATTCAATCATAGAACTTTCTAAGCAAATCCTGAAAAGTTTATCTGCTGTGACTTCATAGTAACAGTAACATGAAGAGTTTTGGTTTTTTTCTTTTCTTTTCTTTTCTTTTTAACTACAGAGAGTTAATCTGATTGATGAAAGAGAAAGAGGAGTGGTACTCACATACTAAAGCATTTATGTCAATGAGTCATAATAACACCATTATTACAACAACCCTCTTAAGTCACTGTTTCCGTTTTTACAGTTTGAGAATATCTAGGAGAAGGCAACCTTACTACCTTTGCAGTCTGAAACCAGAATGTGTCTAGAACAATGATCATTTTTTTGAAATTTTGGAATTGATTCTCTAACAACAGATTATCCCCTTTAACCATTTGAAGATTATAAAAGAACAAATTAAACTAGGTGTCTTGAGATTTATGGTTCTATTTTCTTTCTAAATGTTATTATTGGTCTCTCTATAGCACTTACTGATCAGATATCACTAACTGGTAGGCAAACGCCTGAATTCAGCCCTCACAACTTTTTGTCTTCACCTCTAATAAATCCTTTAAAATAAGCTATTTTCAATTTGGTATTCTTTCATTTTTAACCTAGTTCCTTTAAAGCTATAGAAGTCTCATAAAGTAAAACGCCTACTATAGCAGTAAGTTAAAAATATGAACTTGGTGTGAGGCAGGTTTATGTTCAAATTCAGACTCGGGTTCTGAAGCTGAGGGTTGTTTGTGAAGTACTTACCACTTGGTTTCCTTATAAAAATGAGTATAACAATAATTCTAGCTTACATATTTAAAGAAACTCAAATTTAAAAAAACAGTAAAATCCTCTGCACAGCACACTCACAACTCAACCAAAAATTGTAATGCTAATAGTAATAAACACTTTAAAAAATACTCTAAAAAAACCTTTAAAGGGTTTGCTAAGTTCCATTTGTTATTCTTTACACTTTGTTTATACTGACTATTATATTCTATGACTTTATGAGACTGGTGCTATTATCATCTCCAAAGTGCAGATTAAAATCTAAAGAACAGGTTCATTAGGTCACTGTTGAAGGCCTCATAGCTAATATACATTAGAACTGGAATTGCAACTCTTTCTATAGAATTTTAACCAGTTTATAGAGCTTTGACTCTTCACTATTATATTACATGCCTCTCCACTCTTGTGCCTGCTCCTAAGCTGTTTTTATTTTCTCTATTGCTAACTAGAAGCAACAAAATCTGTGAAAATACTAGAAGTTGTCATTATAATCCCTGTTTTAAAAAATGTTAAAATCTAGTGGCAAGACAGATGATAAACAGAATACAGTGGAAACAGAATGAAATATGAGAATGGGTTTGACTATTAATAGCTACAAAATAAAAATTTGTCAATATCTCTGAATATTGCAAGAAAAGTTTGGATTCCAACCGAGAATTTACCCATAATATAGAAGGGTTTCGAAGTACAGTGATGACAAAAAATGAAATTACTTTCTTATACCTTATCAAATTAGATCAGCAAATAAACCACGTATGTATACATTATACATTTACTCCTGACAAAAAGCTCTATGAGGAGGAAAGTAAGATTTAAAAGATTCAGTATCACACCCATGATCAAACAGGTTTCAAGTCATTAAGTTAGAAATTGAGATAGAGAGCTATTTCAACAGCCTCAGTGACAAAACTGAGACCTTGAATTAAGTCATCCTTGGGGAGACAAATGGAAAGACAAAATGACAAAAAACAATAAAAAACTTGGAAAAAGAGTTTTTATTATATGTTGTGTGAATATAGGAGGTGGGGTCCATGACCCTTCACAGTGGTCTTAGATACTTTCATGGCACCTAGGATTTAGAAAACCACTCATTTGAAATGACTGCAAATGTGGCTGCTCACAACTATGAGAGAAGTATTCAAAAATAAATACACAAGTTGTTTTCTAGAGGTTTGGGGTTTTAGACTGCAAAGAGAAGCCTATGTTCTTTGTTAGGAACCAGTTGGAAAGAAGGTAGTATGGACACTGCTTTTGGCAAGGATGAGCACACTTTTCCAACTGGTGCAAACATATCCTGAAAAATAAGTAAAAGAGCTAATCTAAGGCACTTGGATGAATTTTTTAAAGTTGAAAGGAACTTAGATATCATTCTCATCTTTGCTTATTTAAGGAAACCAAAGCACAGATATGACATACCTTTGTCCAAGTTCACAGGGGTGACCTTGTCTTTAATTGATGAAAGACTCAAGGCTTGGAATAAGGTCTCTTCTTCATTACATATTGTGCTGCCTTTGAGATTTGGTCAACAGTACTCGGTCTTACAAAGTTGCTTCAAGGTTCAGACTGTCTTATTTTTCCATCTGGACTATTTAACATGTAGGATTGATTCAGCACTCTGATTGTGTAGGACTCTGATGCCCTTATAATTAACACCTTAAAGCTGAGCAGTGGTTATTTGGGCATTTGATGTAAATCCAAAAGCAGCAGCTGTAGGAATTTCTTGCTATAACTCAGAAGATCATGAAGGAACAGTGACTGAGGTAAAGTGGATTTTTAGCATAGGTTTCACCACTTACCTCCTGGGTCACCTATGGAAATAAGACTCTAAAGAGTTGTTCATTCCTTATTTGCCAGAAAAATGGATGTACAAGAATTGTAGTCTGTGTTTCTATACTTTATCTTGTAGTTGAAACCCTGTGGGTCATTAAAACTTACGGTTACTTTGGTAATAGTGCTTATCAATATACAATTCAACAATGTGGCAAAATATTGAGCATATATATGCGATGTGTATGTTTGTCTTTATTTTAAATATATTGGTCATTGTCCTTATCTTAATTCTTTCAGACTCACAGTTGATACGGTTGGCAGACAAGTTGAACTTTACACTTAAGCTTACTTAACTTACACTTAACGTACTTAATTTACTTACTTACTTAATTTAAACTTAACTGACACTTAAGCTGATATCAAGATCTATTTTTAATATGAGATAGATTGACCAGGCTGGAAGTTTGTCCTTTTCTGAACCAAACTTCTCACTTTAAGATTTTTCCTTTTTCCTGTCAGTTCTGCTTTTCCTTTTCCTGCCTTATCTTTTTTTTTTTTTTTTTTAATTTTCTAAGGCCGCCCGGGGGCCTGCGCCCCCCCCCCCCCCCCAGTCCGCTCGGCCCTGCGCCCGCCCCGGCCGCAGCCGCTGCGCCCGGCCCTCCGCTGGCGGCGGCTCCTACCTTTCCTGCCTTATCTTTATGAAAGCAGAATTAAGAATGCTTTTCTGTTGGCTGGTAGTCACCTTTAAGCATATCCTCTTTATTTACAACAGTAAATATATAAAATGAAGCACAATAGTGTTAATTATCATCATAAAGTCACGTAGGAATAGAGAGACTGATTCATATCATGAGAGCTAAAATGATAATTTAGTTGTTCCTAAATCCTAGCTTGCTCAGGGGAGTTCTACTTTGTGCATTTCATTCCAGCATAATTATTTACAGTTCTCAATTTTATTCTTATGGTTTGGGAAATAATTTATAAGGTCTCTTTAAATGTATGTAATTCAGCAAGGGATCAGAGGAGATCTCTACTGATGGTGCTAAAATATCCAGAGAATTGTCACAGCTTGGTTTACATTGATTTTTCAGTTTAAGTGCTTCAAAATGGCCTCAGTTGTGTTTTCAGGACTCTGCCGTCCCCTTCCTTATCCAGAGCAAAACAAAGCAAAACAAAAATAATAATAATTTGCCTAGTTTTTACCAAAAACATTTTTAAAATTAAATTCGATGTAATTTTAGAAATAGCCAATCAGTGTTTTTATGAAAGTGAAAGAAAGTGAAGTTGCTCAGTCCTGTCCAACTCTTTGCAATCCCATAGACTATAGGCTACAGGTTTCTCCATCCATGGTATTTTCCAGGCAAGACTACTGGAGTGGATTGCCATTTCCTTCTCCAGGGTGTCCTTCCGACCCAGGGATCGAACTCTTGTCTCCTGCATTGCAGGAAGACGCTTCACCCTCTGAGCCACCAGGGAAGCCCTCTACTTAGATGAATAACTGTTCAGTTCAGTTGAGTTCAGTCACTCAGTTGTGTCTGACTCTTTGTGACCCCATGAACTGCAGCAGGCCAGGCCTCCCTGTCCATCATCAACTCCTGGAGTTTGCCCAAACTCATGTCCATTGAGTCGGTGATGATATCCAACCATCTCATCCTCTATCGTCCCCTTCTTCTCCTGCCTTCAATCTTCCCCAGCATCAGGGTCTTTTTGAATGAGTCAGCTCTTCGCATCAGGTGGCCAAAGTATTGGTTTCAGCTTCAACATCAGTCCTTCCAAAGAACACCCAGGACTGATCTCCTTTAGGATGGACTGGTTGGATCTCCTTGCAGTCCAAGGGACTCTCAAGAGTCCCTTGAACCACAGTTCAAAAGCATCAATTTTTCATTGCTCAGCTTTCTTCACAGTCCAACTCTCACATCCATACATGACCACTGGAAAAACCATAGCCTTGACTAGACGGACCTTTGTCTGCAAAGTAATGTCTCTGCTTTTTAATGTGCTGTCTAGTTTGGTCATAACTTTCCTTCCAAGGAGTAAGCATCTTTTAATTTCAAGCTGCAGTCACCATCTGCAGTGATTTTTGAGCCCCCCAAAAATAAAGTCTGACACTCTTTCCACTGTTGCCCCATCTATTTGCCATGAAGTGATGGGACCAGATGCCAATCTTAGTTTTCTGAATGTTGAGCTTTAGGCCAACTTTTTCACTCTCCTCCTTCACTTTCATCAAGAGGCTTTTAAGTTCCTCTTCACTTTCTGCCATAAGGGTGGTGTCATCTGCATATCTGAGGTTATTGATATTTCTCTCAGCAATCTTGATTCCAGCTTGTGCTTTTTCCAGCCCAGCATTTCTCATGATGTACTCTGCATATAAGTTAAATAAGCAGGGTGACAGTATACAACCTGACGTACTCCTTTTCCTATTTGGAACCAGTCTGTTGGTCCATGTCCAGTTCTAACTGTTCCTTCTTGACCTGCATATAGATTTCTCAAGAGGCAGGTCAGGTGGTCCAATATTCCCATCTCTTTCAGAATTTTCCACAGTTTATTGTGATCCACACAGTCAAAGGCTTTGGCGTAGTCAATAAAGTAGAAATAGATGATTTTCTGGAACTCTCTTGCTTTTTCCATGATCCAGGAGATGTTGGCAATTTGATATCTTGTTCCTCTGCCTTTTCTAAAACCAGCTTGAACATCTGGAAGTTCAGGATTCATATATTGCTGAAGCCTGGCTTGCAGAATTTTGAGCATTACTTTACTAGCGTGTGAGATGAGTGCAATTTTGCAGTAGTTTGAGCATTCTTTGGCAATGCCTTTCTTTGGGATTGGAATGAAAACTGACCTTTCCCAGTCCTGTGGCAACTGATGAGTTTTCTAAATTTGCTGGCAAATTGAGTGCAGCACTTTCACAGCATCATCTTTCAGGATTTGAAATAGCTCAACTGGAATTCCATCACCTCCACTAGCTTTGTTCGTAGTGATGATTTCTAAGGCCCACTTGACTTCACATTCCAGGATATACGGCTCTAGGTCAGTGATCACACCATCGTGATTATCTGGGTCATGAAGACCCTTTTTGTACAGTTCTTCTGTGTATTCTTGCCACCTCTTCTTAATATCTTCTGCTTCTGTTAGGTCCATGCCATTTCTGTCCTTTATCGAGTCTCTCTTTGCATGAAATTTTCCCTTGGTATCTCTCATATTTTTGAAGAGATATCCAGTCTTTCCCATTCTGTTGTTTTCCTCTATTTCTTTGCATTGATCGCTGAGGAAGGCTTTCTAGTCTCTCCTGGCTATTCTTTGGAACTCTGTATTCAAATGGAAATATCTTTCCTTTCCTCTTTGCTTTTTGCTTCTCTTCTTTTCACAGCTATTTGTAAGGCCTCCTCAGACAGCCATTTTGCTTTTTTGCATTTCTTTTCCATGGGGATGGTCTTGATCCCTGTCTCGCATACAATGTCACAAACCTCCATCCATAGTTTATCAGGCACTCTATAAGATCTAGTCCCTTAAATCTATTTCTCATTTCCACTGTATAATCATAAGGGATTTGAATTAGGTCATACATGAATGGTCTAGTGGTTTTCCCTACTTTCTTCAATTTAAGTCTGAATTTGGCAATAAGGAGTTCATGATCTGAGCCACAGTCAGATCCCAGTCTTGTTTTTGCTGACTGTATAGAGCTTCTCCATCTTCAGTTGCAAAGAATATAATCAGTCTGATTTCGGTGTTGACCATCTAGTCATGTCCATGTGTAGAGTCTTCTCTTGTGTTGTTGGAAGAGGGTGTTTGCTATGACCAGTGCATTCTCTTGGCAAAACTCTATTAGCCTTTGCCTGCTTCATTCCGTACTCCAAGGCCAAATTTGCCTGTTACTTCAGGTGTTTCTTGACTTCCTACTTTTGCATTCCAATCCCCTATAATGAAAAGGACATCTTTTTGGGGTGTTAGTTCTAAAAGGTCTTGTAGGTCTTCATAGAAACGTTCAACTTCAGCTTCTTCAGCATTCCTGGTTGGGGCATAGGCTTGGATTACTGTGATATTGAATGGTTTGCCTATCATTGTGCCTTGTCATACTGTTCATGGGGTTCTCAAGGCAAGAATACTGAAGTGGTTTGCCATTCCCTTCTCCAGTGGATCACATTCTGTCAGACCTCTCTACCATGACCCAGGCATCTTAGGTGGCCCCACACAGCATGGCTTAGTTTCGTTGAGTTAGACAAGGCTGTGGTCCGTGTGATCAGATTGGCTAGTTTTCTGTGATTATGGTTTCAGTGTGCTTGCCCTCTGATGCCCTCTCGCAACACCTACCATCTTAGTTGGGTTTCTCCTACCTTGGATGTGGGTTATCTCTTCATGGCTGCTCCAGCAAAGTGCAGCCGCTGCTCCTTACCTTGGACGAGGTCACCCCTCCTGACCTTGAACGTGGAGTAGCTCCTCTCAGCCCTCCTGCACCCACGCAGCCGCCACTCCTTGGATGAGAGGTTGCTCCTCTCGGCCACCGCCCCTGACCTCTGACCTGGGGTAGCTCCTCTTGGCCTCTCCTGCACCATCACGATGAGATCTCTAATCTTCCCTATTCTATTGTTTTCCTCTATTTCTGTGCATTGATCACTGAGGAAAGCTTTCTTATTTCTCCTTGCTATTCTTTGGAACTCTGCATTCAGATGAGTATATTTTTCCTTTTCTCCTTTGCCATTAGCTTCTCTTCTTTTCTTAGCTATTTGTAAGGCCTCCTCAGACAACCATTTTGCCTTTTTGCATTTCTTTTTCTTGGGGATGGTCTCAATCACTGCCTCCTGTACAATATCATGAAGCTCCATCCATAGTTCTTCAGGCACTCTTTCTATCAGATCTAACCCCTTGAATCTATTTGTCACTTCTACTGTATAATTGTAAGGGATTTGATTTAGGTCACACCTGAATGGCCTAGTGGTTTTCCTACTTTCTTCAGTTAAGTCAGAATTTGGCAATAAGGAGTTCATGATCTGAGCCACAGTCAGCCCCCTGTCTCATTTTTGATGACCGTATAGAATTTCTCCATCTTCTGCTGCAAACAATATAATCAATATGATTTTGATAGTGACCATCTGGTATGGCCATGTGCAGAGTCATCTATTGTGTTGTTGGAAGAGGGTGTTCACTATGACCAGTGCATTCTCTTGGCAAAACTCTGTTAGCTGTTTCCCTGTTTCATTTTTTTTTTTTTAATTTTTTTATTAGTTGGAGGGTAATTACTTCACAACATTTCAGTGGGTTTTGTCATACATTGATATGAATCAGCCATAGATTTACACTTATTCCCCATCCCAATCCCCCCTCCCATCTCCCTCTCCACCCGATTCCTCTGGGTCTTCCCAGTGCACCAGGCCGGAGCACTTGTCTCATGCATCCCACCTGGGCTGGTGATCTGTTTCACCATAGATAGTATACATGCTGTTCTTTTGAAACATCCCACCCTCACCTTCTCCCACAGAGTTCAAAAGTCTGTTCTGTATTTCTGTGTCTCTTTTTCTGTTTTGCATATAGGGTTATCGTTACCATCTTTCTAAATTCCATATATATGTGTTAGTATGCTGTAATGTTCTTTATCTTTCTGGCTTACTTCACTCTGTATAATGGGCTCCAGTTTCATCCATCTCATTAGGACTAGTTCAAATGAATTCTTAAAATGGATTAAAGATCTAAATGTAAGACCAGAAACTATAAAACTCCTAGAGGAGAACATAGGCAAAACACTCTCCGACATAAATCACAGCAAGATCCTCTATGACCCACCTCCCAGAATATTGGAAATAAAAGCAAAACTAAACAAATGGGATCTAATGAAACTTAAAAGCTTTTGCACTACAAAAGAAACTATAAGTAAGGTGAAAAGACAGCCGTCAGATTGGGAGAAAATAATAGCAAATGAAGAAACAGACAAAGGATTAATCTCAAAAATATACAAGCAACTCCTGCAGCTCAATTCCAGAAAAATAAATGACCCAATCAAAAAATGGGCCAGAGAACTAAACAGACATTTCTCCAAAGAAGACATACAGATGGCTAACAAACACATGAAAAGGTGCTCCCTGTTTCATTTTGTACTCCAAGGACAACCTTGCTTGTTACTCTTGGTTTCTCTTGATTTTCTACTTTTGCATTTGAGTCCTCTATGATGAAAAGTACATCTTTTTTGTTGCTAGTTCTAGAAGGTCTTGTAGGTCATTATAGAACCATTCAGCTTCAGTTTCTTTGGCAATACTGGTCGGGGCATAGACTTGGATTACTATGATATTGAGTGGTTTGCCTTGGAAATGAAGAGAGATCATTCTGTCATTTTTGAGATTGCACCCAAGCACTGCATTTTGGACTCTTTTGTTGACTATGAAGGTTATTCCACTCAGCCATTAAAAAGAATACATTTCTTCTAAGGGATTCTTCCCTGCAGTCATAGATATAATCATCATCTGAATTCAATTTGCCTATGTCAGTCCATTTTAGTTTACTGGTTCCTAAAATTTCAGTGTTCACTCTTGCCACCTCCTGTTTGACAACCTCCAATTTGCCTTGATTCATGGACCTAACATTCCAGGTTCCTATGCAATATTGTTCTTTACAGCATCGAACTTTTTCCATCACCAGTTACATCCACAACTGGGTGTTGTTTTTGCTTTGCCTCCACCTCTTCATTCTTTCTGGAGTTATTTCTCCACTCTTCTCCAGTAACATATTGGGCACCTACTGACCTGGGGAGTTCTTTCAGTGTCATATCTTTTCACCTTTTCATACTGCTCAAGGGGTTCTCGAAACAAGAATACCAAAGTGGTTTGCCATTCCCTTCTCCAATGGACCACTTTTTTCAGAAATCTCCACCATGACTGGCTCATCTTGGGTGGCTCTACACAGCATGGCTCATAGTTTCATTGAGTTAGACAAGACTGTAGTCCATGTGATCAGTTTAGTTAATTTTCTCTGACTGTGGTTTTTGTTCTGTGTACCCTCTGATTAATAAGGTAGGAGGCTTATGCAAGCTTCCTGATGGGAGAGACTGACTGAGGGTGAAACTGGGTCTTGTTCTTATGGACATTGCCTTTCTTTGGTATTGGAATAAAAAATGATGTTTTCCCATCCTGTGGCCACTGCTGAGTTTTCCAAATTTGCTGGCATATCAAGTACAGCACTTTAACACCATCATTTTTTTTAGGATTTTAAGTAGCTCAGCTGTAATTTAATCATGTCCACTAGCTTTTTTGGAAGTACTGCTTCCTAAGGCCCATTTGAATTTGGACTCGAGGATGTTGGCTCCAGATAAGTGACCACATCATCGTGGTTGTTTGTGTCATAAAACCTTTTTTGTATAGTTCTTCTGTGTATTCTTTCCACTTCTTATTCTCTTCAGTTTCTGTTAGGTCCTTATCATTTCTGTCCTTTATTGTGCCCATCCTTATATGAAATGCTTCCTTGATATCTCCAATTCTTGTGAATAGATCTCTAGTTCTACCATGCTATTGTTTTCTTCTATTTCTTTGCATTGATTTATTTAAGAAGGCCTTCTGTATCTCCTTGCTCTTCCCTGAAACTCTGCTTAGCATTGGATATATCTTTTCCTTTCTCCCTTGCCTTTTGTTTCTCTTCATAGCTAGTTGTAAGGCCTCCTCAGACAACCATTTTGCCTTCTTCCATTTCTTTTTCTTTGGGATGGTTTTGGTCACCACCTCCTGTACAGTGTTAGGGACCTCCATCCCTAATTCTTCAGGCATTCTGTTTACTAGATCTGATCCCCTGAATCTATTCATCACCTCCATTGTATACTCATAAGGGATTTGATTTGGGTCATACCTAAATGGCCTAGTGGTTTTACCTATTTTCTTCAACTTAAGTCCAAACTCTGCAATAAGGTGCTCATGATATAAGTCACAGTTAGCTCCAGGTCTTGTTCTTGCTGACTGTATAGAACTTCTTCTGGAGAAAGTAATGGCTACCCAATCCAGTATTCTGACCTGGAGCTCTCCATTGACAAAGGAGCCTGGCAGGCTACAGTCTGTGGGGTTGTAAAGTGTCATACACAACTAAAGTGACTTAACATAGCACAACACATAGAGCATCTCCATTTTGGCTATAGAGCATATAACCAATCTGATTTCAGCATTGCCCATCTGGTGATGTCCATGTGTATAGTACCCCTTGGGTTGGTGGAAAAGGCTGTTTGCTGTAACCAGTGCATTCTCTTGGCAAAACTCTTTTTGGCTTTGCCTTGCTTCATTTTGTACTCCAAGGCCAAACTTGCCTCTTATTCTGGGTATCTCTTGATTTCCTACTTCTTCATATTTACTAGACTGGTTCCAAATAGGAAAAGGAGTACGTCAAGGCTATATATTGTCATCCTGCTTATTTAACTTATATACAGAGTACATCATGAGAAACGCTGGGCTGGAGGAAGCACAAGCTGGAATCAAGATTGCCAGGAGAAATATCAATAACCTCAGATATGCAGATGACACCAACCTTATGGCAGAAAGTGAAGAACTAAAGAGCCTCCTAATGAAAGTGAAAGAGGAGAGTGAAAATGTTGGCTTAAAGCTCAACATTCAGAAAACGAAGATCACGGCATCCGGCTCCATCACTTCATGGCAAATAGATGGGGAAACAGTGGAAACAGTGGCTGACTTTATTTTTTGGGCTCCAAAATCACTGCAGATGGTGATTGCAGCTTGAAATCAAAAGATGCTTACTCCTTGGAAGGAAAGTTATGACCAACCTAGACAGCTTATTAAAAAGCAGAGACATTACTTTGCCGACAAAGGTCCGTCTAGTCAAGGCTATGGTTTTTCCAGTGGTCATGTATGGATGGGAGAGTTGGACTGTGAAGAAAGCTGAGCACCGAAAAATTGATGCTTTTGAACTGTGGTGTTGGAGAAGACTCTTGAGAGTCCCTTGGACTGCAACCAGTCCATCCTAAAGGAAGTCAGTCTTGGGTGTTCATTGGAAGGATTGATGCTGAAGCTGAAACTCCAATACTTTGTCCACCTGATGTGAAGAACTGACTCATTGGAAAAGACCCTGATGCTGGGAGGGATTGGGGGCAGGAGGAGAAGGGGACGACAGAGGATGAGATGGTTGTATGGCATCACCAGCTCGATGGACATGGGTTTGGGTGGACTCCGGGAGTTGGTGATGGACAGGGAGGCCTGGCAGGCTGCAGTCCACGGGGTCACAAAGAGTCGGACATGACTGAGCGACTGAACTGAACTGAGCCTATTAAGTGTGCAATGGCTTATGTCTAAAAAAATAAGGTACATTCCTTAATTAAAAACATACTTTATTGGTCAAAAATGCTGATCAAAATCTGAGCTTTCAGTAAGATGTAATCTTGTTGCAACAGTAACATCAAAAATTCGAGATCACAGATCACTGTTAAGAAAGATAATAACCATGAAAAGCTTGAAAGAGTGTATCACTAAAGTGTGACACAGAGAATGCAAAGTGAGAAAAAAGCTATTAGCGAAATAGACGTCCTCAATGCAAGGGCCTCCATAAAACTTCGATTTGCAGAAGCACAGTATCTGTAAGCACAATAAAGGGAAAAGCAGTGAGGTATACATGTGCAGAACACCTGAGATCTATGTGACAATATTACATGATCTGACTTCTGTGAAATCAGAATCCCAGATGAAGAGCAGAGAATACAGCAGAAGAAATAGTTTTTAAAAAATGGAAGAGAATTTGCCGAGGTCTAAAATTTTCAACTTTCATTCTCTATTGCATCCAGACTCACAGTACCCTCTGCTAATTCAATTTCCTGCAATTTTATTTCATCTGATAAGAATTCCATTTCCAGTCATACCTTACATATACTGTAAAAAGCAAAGCTTAAAAAAATCAAATATTTAAATGACTCAATAACATAATAAACACACTCATGCAAACTCTAAGAAGTATGCTGTATAATCCATAAGTGCACTTTTTGAAAAATATTAGAATTAACTAATGAAATAAATGGTTCTGCATGGCAGAATTAATGAATATAGGGAAATTAGGGTTAATGTTCTTCTAGAAGTAAAGCCATTGGTTAAGCTATTAATCCTATAATGTGCTTAAGTTAGTGATTTAATTCTACTGATTTGACTTTAAAACCAGATAAGAAACATTAAGAACAGAAGGTGGCAGGGCTGTCTTTGAAATGCGTTCCTGTTAATAATTGTTTGGATCATCCTTAGAATTTATTTCTGCATAATATATACAAAAAGGATCAGATTTTCATGTTCAGTGCTGCAGATATTAAAGTGACACTTTAATCACACTAGATTAATCATGCCCTTGTAACCATGACTTGTTTTATAATTCTTGGATATATATTTCCCCAATTTTAAACTACAAGAAACAGACAAAAAAAATCCTACTATTTTAAGTATTAAAAATATTTGCCAGGGGTGGCTTCATATCAGTGTTAGATGGCATGCCATCTGCAGATTTTCCCCTTAAAATCTTAATATTTATTAATAACTTTGACAAAATGACAATCTTTTAATTAATGACTATATTTATTCTGAATAGAAAGATGGATTTCTTTCTAATGTAACAGGTATAAAACTGGCTTAACTGTGAAAATATTCCTATCACTATAACTTAGCTTATATTTTAATATAATCAAAGAAAGTTTTCTAGTTTTATAATAGCTAAATGGGTGAAATGCTATGATTTTAGTGAGGGCTATTTGGAACAGATATGTCCTCTAAATGGGTTATTAAAGCTAAAATAAAGACAGGGATGGCAATCTGAATAGTCCTTCTATTCATTCTAAATGGGATAAGAGGGAGGAAAAAAATGACAAAAACTATAATGCACTTTGCATTAAGCAAATAATTAGCCATTGCTTTGAAAATTATGCACCTCACTTTCCCTTGATGTTTGCTTAAAAGCAAAATATTTTTACTTTACTCAAAATAGGCATACTTTCTATAAATTTCTGATTACTTCTTTGATAGCATTATGTTTAACTCTGAAAAAAAAAATAGTTCTGGTTTTCACATACTATAGCTCTAAATATCTGAAGTGATGAGTACTTCATAAATCTCAGAGAAAAGGTAGCCTAATATTTGGCTCTATGTATGATTTCTTCATTCTCTAATTTTATGCACTCATTTTATGAATATTCAGTCATAATTCTTCTCTTTACAACCAAGGTTTAAACCAGTCTAAAGCATTGCCTAAGAATGAGATTTACATTGAATTTATTGCACGAATTTTTGAAATCAAAAAGGGCAACATAACTGCTGAATCTATCACCTCACAGAAACTGTTCATTTCTCTTACTGAAGAGGATATTCAAGAATGTTCTGAATATATAAATAATAAGATGATTATTAATGCCTTAAAAATGTCTGAAAGCTTGAGGGGGAAAGAAACATACAGACAAGGTTAATTTATAAGGAAATATTCTCATACTGCTGTATTGAAGTTCTTGCAGCAAAAGGCTATTCATACAACAGTTGTAACTGAATATACAGTAAGTCCCCTACATGCCAACCTTCAAGTTTCAAACTTTCAAAGATGGGAGGCTGTGTTCACATGTCTAATCATGTAAGTTAGTTAGAATGTCTGGTGTACACTGTCAGGATTCCCTAGTGGCTCAGAGAGTAAAGTGTCTGCCCGTAATGCAGGACACCTAGGTTCGATCCCTGGGTCAGGAAGATCCCCTGGAGAAGGGAATGGCGATCCACTCCAGTACTCTAGCCTGGAAAATCACATGGACGGAGGAGGCTGGTGGGCTACACAGTCCATGGAGTCGCAGAGTCGGACACGACTGAGCGACTTCACTTTCACTTTTCACACCGTCGCATGCATGGATCCGCCGCAAGAGGTTGCGCTTTTGTGTACCGCAGTGTATAGAGTACTATAATACACTATCTTTATTTCAAACTAGATCTGCAAAAGGACGACCTCACTGAACTCCTTGCTGTGTAACACTCAGCTCAGTTCAGTTCAGTCGCTCAGTCGTGTCCGACTCTTTGCAACCCCTTGAACCGCAGCACGCCAGACCTCCCTGTCCATCACCAACTCCCCGGAGTCCACTCAAACTCATGTCTATTGAGTCGGTGATGCCAGCCAGCCACTAGGAGCTTACTAATGAAGACGTGAAGGAGAAAGGAGGAAGAAAGAAGCCCAGATAAGAATGAAGAGAGATAAGAGGAAGAAGCAACTGAAAAACTGAAGAGATTCAAGACAAAATCCCAACCTGTCTTTGCACTGCCTTTACTGTAGTAATATTTTTTATTCCAATAAATATCATATTTAAATTTACCTACCCGTTTCATCAGATGTCTTTATTCAGCCATGCTTAACCATGCCAAGGCTGCATTCCCTTTTACTTGCTCCAGTTACATTCTCAAAATGTCTGCTCAGGTCTGCATGAAACTCTTCATTAGTCTAAAAATGTCTGATTTTTTGACTAATTTTGAGCAGGCCCTTGATTTGAGGAGGCACTTAGTTTTTGAGACACAGGACCGTAACCTAGAACAGTACATGAAGGTTACGGCAACCTTTCAGAATGCATTCCAGTGCTCCCTTGTTATTTATGGTGAGAAAAAAGAGCTACTACCCGGACATCATACATGATAACAGACCACCTGACCTGCCTCTTAAGAAACCTATATGCAGGTCAAGAAGCAACAGTTAGAACTGGACATGAAACAACAGACTGGTTCCAAATAGAAAATGGAGTACGTCAAGGCTGCATATTGTCACCCTGCTTATTTAACTTATATGCAGAGTACATCATGAGAAACCCTGGGCTGGAGGAAGCACAAGCTGGAATCAAGATTGCCGGAGAAATATCAATAACCTCAGATATGCAGCTGACACCACCCTTATGGCAGAAAGTGAAGAGGAACTAAAAAGCCTCTTGATGAAAGTGAAAGAGGAGAGTGGAAAAGTTGGCTTTGTAATTAGCCTTCAATTAAATAAATTAATTAAAAAAGAAAACTCAACATTTAGAAAACTAATATCATGGCATCTGGTGCCATCACTTCATGGCAAATAGATGGGGAAGCAATGGGAACAGTGAGAGACTTTATTTTCTTGGGCTCCAAAATCACTGCAGATGGTGACTGCAGCCATGAAATTAAAAGACGCTTGCTCCTTGGAAGAAAACTTATGGCCAATGTAGACATCATATTAAAAAGCAGATACAGATTACATTGCCAACAAAGGTCCATCTAGTCAAGGCTATGGTTTTTCCAGTGGTCATATATGGATGTGAGAGTTGGACTATAAAGAAATCTGAGCACTGAAGACTTGATGCTTTTGAACTGTGGTGTTGGAGGAAACTCTTGAGAGTCCCTTGGACTGCTAGGAGTTCCAATCAGTCCATCTTAAAGGAAATCAGTCCTGAATATTCATTGGAAGGACTGATGCTGAAGCTGAAACTCCAATACTTTGGCCACCTGATGCATAGAACTGACTTATTTGAAAAAACCCTGATGCTGGGAAAGATTGAAGGTGGGGGAAGAAGAGGATGACAGAGGATGAGATGGTTGGATAACATCACTGACTCAATGGACATGAGTTTGAGTAAACTCCAGGTGTTGGTGATGGACAGGGAGGCCTGGCGTGCTGTAGTCCATGGGGTCACAAAGAGTCGGACACGACTGAGCAACTGAACTAAACTGAACTGACCCAGACATCACTGGATAGTTTTTCAAGAGGGTAGACAGAATTGAAGCCAGCATGGAACCAGAATCTGTACCATCAGCGTTAGGCATGAATAGAGTTTCAGCTTGCTGTTCATCTCCTATTTCTCCGGATCTTTTGGCTCTGCCTTCTCCCACCCCTTCCCCCCACTCCATCAGTAAGTCTTCTTTCCTGTTCACTCAATGCCTGATCTGTATGCCAACTGTTGTACGGTATACTGTACTTTCCAAGAGACTGTACTGTGGGATCAAAAAGTTTCCTTTATTTTTTTATGTTTGTCTTTCATGTATTAGTTATGTGAAAGTAGTATAAACCTATTACAGTACAATGCTATATAGCCAATTGTGTTAGATGGGTACCTCAGCTAACTTTGTCAGACTGTTGAATAAATTAGGCTTACGAACACACTCTTGAAATGGAACTCATTCATATATAGGGAACTTACATAATAGCAATTATTTGCTTTTTATTTGATCAAAAAAGTAAAATGTCTATATAGGAAATGTAGAAAATTAATATCAGTGTTAAAAAGTAACAAGAATTAATTGCTATCTTGCCAGAACAATACCAACTTTTAATAATATAATATCATTTTCTTTCTTTCATTTTATCAAAATTTCTACTAATCTCTAATTTTAATAAAAATTTAATGATTTGGGGGAAGTCTTTAAAATCTAATAAGTAAAGAAATTTTTAAAAAATGAATTGCAAATGCCATATGATATTGTTATTACATATATCCATAAAATTATTTAAACAAATTTACATAATTTATATGATGATTTCCCCTATTGTGTAGACAAAAAACTGGCGTAAAGAGAGATTAAGTTGTACAACCAAGGTTACAGAGTTAGTAAGAAGTTGAAGGAGGCTTTGAAGCAAAAGGAAAGTCCTTTTCGTTTAGAATAGTCTGAAGACCTGAACTGAGTCACAGTAAGCCAACAAAGCAACAGAAATAACTTTCAGAGGTACCCTGTTGCTGGTCAGGTTTAATTGTCAGAAAACATAATAAAATGGAAATTCTTGAAAGAATGGTAAAACTTGGAAGCTTGGAAAACAGTGGAATACTTATGGAAATTTAAGTGTTTAGGTGCTGCAGAGAAATTTGTTTTCACTGTGAAAAAGAAGTAATATTGTGACTTTATAGAGGCGTTCTCTAAGGCTACAGTGGTAATGGGATTGCAATATATAAATGTATCAGATAAGGCATGTTTTACATCTTAAATGTTCACAGTGTTGCAACTCACGTATTTGCATCTCAATTAAGAAAAATAAAATAGCATAAGTTGCTTGTATCATACCTTATTGCCCAGTATAAATAAGGCTTTTTTTTTTTTTTAAATTTTTTTATTAGTTGGAGGCTAATTACTTCACAACATTTCAGTGGGTTTTGTCATACATTGATATGAATCAGCCATAGATTTACACTTATAAATAAGGCTTTTTTATAAAATATTTTTCAAATGAAATCCCAACTTGTCTTTGCACTGCCTTTACCATAGTAATATTTTTTATTCCAATAAATGTCAGTCTTAATTTTACCTACTCTTTTTTCATCAGCTGTCTTCATTCAGCCATGCTTAACCATGCCAAGGCTGTATTCTCTCATATTTGCTCCAGTTATATTCTCAAAATATTTGCTCAGGTCTGCAGTGAAACTCCTCGTTAGTCTTAAAAATGTCTGATTTTTTACTAATTTTCCACAAAGAAAGAAAACATTCTTATATAAATGTTTACTGATGCATCATGACATTATTCTTTCGAAGGACATTATTTATGTTTCTAAAAAATTCTAGGTGTCCTCATTTTAGTACTCAGTGTTGAGTATAGCATTGATTCTTTATTTCCATCAGTTAGAATGTTTTTTAAACTTCACCTCCATTTTCATTGTGTTTTAAAAACATTCTTGTTTTTATTTCATCCTGAATGATTTATTTTTCAGCCCCCACAAAGGTTCTATAATTGGGCAGAATATCTTATTATTTAAGCTATTTTCTCTTTGTGTCTGCTTAAGCAATGTTGCTTTCATTATTTCTTTTTGATAGTGTCCTTTCTTTCTCTAGGTCTTTTCTGAATCTAAAAAAGCAAGAAAGCTTTTTTGCTTTAGCTAACTATATTTATAGTTGACATCCAGATGTTTTCATTCTGAGTTCTGCTACAAGTGAAGGAAAATAATAATTGCATGTCACATTTGGATAGTACTGTGGGATTTCAAAATATTTTTCCTGACACCTTCAAAACAAATCTGGATAGAAATGTATATAATTTATACCGTTTCCCTTATGGCTTTACCAGTGTTGTGCTGTAAGCAAGGCCTGGAAGGATTAGGTGACGTATCCATGGCTTCATATAGTTTGAATGAGGTGCTGTTAGTCCACCTCTAGTGTGCCTTAGTTGTTTGTTGTGTAGTCGCTAAGTCATGTCTGACTCTTTGAGAGCCCGTGGACTTTAGTCCATCAGGCTCCTCTGTCCATGGGATTCTCTGGGCAAGAACACTGGAGCGGGTTGCTAGTGGGCTTTGCTTTTGACCAAATCTGACAACATTTAAAAATATATATATATAATATGCAAAGGCTTTGATGTATTTGGACCAGATGCATGTCAAGCTTGTTTCAAGCCATAAGATTGCATATGTATTATTGCATCTAGAGAAAATGAGGAAAATATATCAGAAATTATTATCGTTAAAACGTGTTCTTTCTTCCCCCCCTTGTCTTTCCTTTTTCCTCCTCTGTTCATCTTTTTTTCTTCTTTCTCAGCCAAGAACCAGGGGAGAAAACTGGGGCCATCAGGAGGTCACACTCGGCATGATCACACTCTGCAGACTGCCATACTTCTATACCTTCTTCCACCCCTCAGGGCCCAGTTTTAAATGACAGCCATGATGTTTTTGGTAGACTGATGGGAAAGTTTGTGGGAATCTGTCTGCTGTCCCACAATAATTGTAATAGGGTGTACTGGGCTGGTGGAGAAGGAAATGGTAACCTGCTCCAGTACTCTTGCCTGGAGAATCCCATGGAGAGAGGAGCCTGGTGGGCTACAGTGCATGGAGATGCAAAGAGTCAGACACAACTGAGGCGACTTAGCATGCATGCACACACTACGCTGGATTCCGGTGCATGGTTTCTCTGCTCTACTTGAATTTTAGACCTTAGGCTATGCTTGCCATTTTCTGTTAGGATATAGCAACTTAAAGTTGGTATAATAGAGTATGTGGAGCTCTGCTCTTTTGAACATATGAGAGAAAGATCCTAATATTAAAAGTCTTTCAAGTGGTATGAACAAAATTCAGTTTACCTGGTTTTTAGACTCAGTTATTCCCAAAATATTAATAATAGGTAATATATTTTTGATGATCTCTACAAATACATCACTATGCTGACATACATGAACTTACAGATGGTTTTTCTTTCTGTAATTTTTAATTAGTATATTGCCCTGCTTTTGTTTCGTTCACATGAACAAGTGTGGATGAATAAGCCAATGAATTTTTGAGTGATGATAAATAGAAAGAAACAGATGGCAAAACTGACAAAAAGTTTAGAGCTATTGTAAATTAAATAGCATAGGTCAAACTATTTTAAACTAAAGTATTTTGTTCCCAATATGATTTCAGTCATTTCCAACAAAGCGAGTTCAAATGCCTTTTGCCCTCTGCCAGTTCTACTGAAAAATACATTTCAGTACCACAATTACTGTTTGATGATGTTCAAGAAATATCTACACTGACTTTCTAAAATTTGAGAATGAGAATCAGGTTTGCAACAACTTGGAATCTTTTATGTTAATGAAATTCTACATAGATCTTACTTATTGAGCCATATTTATAAGTTTTGTCTGTAGATTTTTCTAACAAGAAGATGATTGGGGTTCTAAGTGTATAATAAATTTAAATCTCCCCCATTCAATATATATAGACCAAAAGAGATCACCTTGAGCTCATGAAGTAGTCATATTTTTAAAAAGTATGAGAAGTGCATAATATAGAGGAAGGATTTTAACAGTGTTTGTTATAACCAATCAGTAACTAGAAAAATGAGGCAAACGTGTGTACCAATTTGATCAGCAATATTATAGTTCTTGATTATCAGTATTGTGTGCTAACTGACCATGAGAGGTGAGTAGGCATGGAAACCTCAGACATATTCTTCTTCTAGGTCAAAGAGACCTTGAAAAATCATAGGCAAACAAAAAAATGCACCAGTACATTGATTTATGATTTACCTTTTATGAACAATGATCCTGATGATGTTTTACTATCTCTCCTAAATTTTAGACAGTAATCCTGTGATCAAAGCAAACTAGTTCTAGCTAGCTCATGTGCAGAGCAAAAATATAAAAGTTAGACAGATTGGATATGTTCTTACTGTATCATACTTGACTAATTGGTCAACATTGTTGATTACTTCAAAGAAGTTTATGAAACAAGCATGGAAACTTCTTGAAGCAAGTTTTATAAGGCTGAAAAATATTGTCAAATAATCAATGGCCACTACAAACCCAGACCATCAGAAAGATGGATACATAAATTCCTTATTATTCTACCACATAGGACGTTGTTATCTAGGCCTGACTAACAGCTTGGCCATGATTGAAAACCTAGTGCTAAGTCTGACAGCAACTCAGCCATGATTAAAGACCCAGAGTTAAGTCAGTTAACCAGCCGCCAAAACAAACTTTCCTACATGAGAGATAAGTTGCAGTTCTACCCCATTCTTTTTCTGCCCTGTGATTTCAAAATTATCTCCTTCCATCTATCAACTTCTTTCTAGATCCTAACTACATTCCCATCAGTTTTGTATTTTGATAAATAACAGTGGTATGCCATTTCAAAGTTTGCTTCATGTATATACATCCATTAACTTGCATGGACTTTGTGAATGCGGATAGGGAAAATACTGTTATTGGTTCCTTTTATAGTTGAACAGAACCCATGTTCATGAAGAGTAGAAATCTACAGTGAAACCACATAAGTGATAGAACTAAAAACACAAATCTATGGCTACTGAGTCCAATTGTCATTATCTTTTCATTGTACTGTTAGTTTTCCTAGAAAAACAGTGTGGCTCTCTTGTACTTGACCATATATAAAGAATTATATTTCTCAAAATCTAAAATAAGAATGTTTTGATTAACCAGAGAATGTTCTGCTTTCTATGAGTTAACACCAATTTTTAGCAAATGTAGGGACCAAAAATTCATATATGTAACATAATTTATTGCTGTTAACACAGATATCTAACTGCTCTTGCCAAGCACAGCTCAGCTTAGAACCTGCGATTGACTTTTGGGGTTATGGTCTTTTAGAAGTATTCATTTTATTAATATATTTAAATCATGGTATCCCTTTGCCATTTTTAAGTAAGTAAATTAAAAGTGAGTATTTGGGGAAAATAATATGACTCAAGAGAAACACCATTAAAGTCTTCAGATTATGTATACACTGGAAAAGCAAGAAACAAGGACCTGAAGGACAAGATAGCTGAAAATGAAATTGGCAGTTGAAGCTGGAGGGAAAGATGAACTAAAACGGGACAAATTAGCAGGTGGGCTGCATGATGTTTTGTTGTTAACTATTGTGGCGTGTAGAGCCCCCTTGGTATTTGTCTCAGGAAAACAGCTGTTTGGGGCATTCAGTCTGTTCACTGTTCAGAATATAAACAAAGTACTGAGAGAAGGTGAGGACTGAAGCTGAGCCATCTTAGTGTTCCTATTCTTACATGCTCCCTTCCCCCATATCTTCTTTCCTCGGGGCCTACACAATTCCAAATGAAATTAGCAATTCAACAAAGCAACCTGCACACACATGCCCGTAGAGTCCCCTAGGCTTTTGAATATTTTTTTACACACGTTTTGGAGATTTCTACTAATACTTTTAAATAGCATGAAGGCGGTTGCTGAAGGTGATTTGTCTCTTGGCAACTCCCTTGATCAGATCAAAGTCTAAAACAAGGTCAACCAGGAAAACACAGGGTGGAGTGGGCAGGGGAAGGTCTGGTTAGTTACTTGGCAGAGAATCAGGAGGGACAAAGAAGAAATTTTCTTTTCAGCATTCTTCGAGGACCACACAAATAATCATTCTCATTAAAATATTTTCAAATGGTTTGATTTTTCACAGATTTTTCCAGCTGTTCCACAGTCTTCTAAAAGAATATGCTTGACTAGCATAAGATGATAGATATTATTGACTTGAAAAGAATCCTGTGCTATAAAAGAATTTTATAAAAATATAAAAAGAAATGATTCTATTTGAGCTAAGTCAAGTATGAGTCTATATTTTAAAATAAACACAGTTGTACATTAAGGGAAATGTGTTGAAAATTGCACCTGTGAAAATTGAGAACTTTAAGTGGCTTCATACTATTCTAAATGTCTACCTTTCTTGGGAATACAGCATCAAGTATCCACAATGAATTGTGGCTTGAAGACATTATTTCTCAGTGGTAACATACAGGCAAATGTTGATTTTTGAGAAGTATTGAAAGCTACAAATTATAGTCACATCATATAAATAGAGCATTATGAATATATATCTGAATGGCGTTCCCATTCTCACCACATACCTAAAGTCAATAATATTAAGCAATAAGTCACACAATTCTGAATCTGCCTAAAAAAAATTGAAGGGCTTTGAATTTTTTTCTTTGCTTCTCTTCTCTGTGTCAAAGACACAATAGCTTATAATTAACTTTGTAGTTTCAGCCCTTAAAAATGAATCTAGACATGTTTGCATTTCTGACTTTAGAATTAGTGATGAAATAAATGAATTTAATGATAAAGCCCTCCTTCCTGTATTTTTGATAATTCTTTAATAATCTGTTCTGTACTTAGCTCTTTTTCCCTTAGGGTATAAAGCAACGTGTCATTGCTTAAAGCAGCACTCTCGAGCCTACTTTATTTCCTGCTCCTTTCCAGTGATTCATCTCTTCGTTATGTAATAGTTTTTATGTGTTTCTGTTCTGCTCCAGTTTTAAAATGATATACATATACCATACACTCTTTTTAAAGAACATTAGTAGGTGTGACAAAGTATGGATTCCTTTGTGAAGTGAGTCTATAAAATACGGGCTAGAAAAGGTTGAACAGGTTTCCTGACTCCAGATATCTCAGAGTCTGTAACATACAAGTGAGCGATTTGATCTCCAAGAGAAAGACGTAGCATGCCAGTGTGTGAATCGTTCATTGGAATTTTTTGTGTAGTTAAAAGTAGGAAATGAGAAGCCTGGTCCTGAGGTTAACACATCAGTTATTTAGTTTTTGGTGTTTTTGGTGTTTGGTATACACTTACGGCAGAAAGTAAAGAACTAAAGAGCCTCTTGATGAAAGTGAAAGAGGAGAGTGAAAAAGTTGGCTTAAAGCTCAACATTCAGAAAACTAAGATCATGGCAAATAGATGGGGAAACAGTGGAAACAGTGGCTGACTTTATTTTTCTGGGCTCCAAAATCACTGCAGATGATGACTGCAGCCATGAAATTAAAAGACACTTACTCCTTGGAAGGAAAGTTATGACCAACCTAGACAGCATATTAAAAAGCAGAGACATTACTTTGTCAACAAAAGTCCATCTAGTCAAGGCTATGGTTTTTCCAGTGGTCATGTATGGATGTGAGACCTGGACTGTGAAGAACGCTGAGCGCCGAAAAATTGATGCTTTTGAACTGTGGTGTTGGAGAAGACTCTTGAGAGTCCCCTGGACTGCAAGGAGATCCAACCAGTCCATCCTAAAGGAAATCAGTCCTGGGTGTTCATTGGAAGGACTGATACTGAAGCTGAAACTCCAATACTTTGACCACCTGATGAGAAGAGTTGACTCATTGGAAAAGACCCTGATGCTGGGAGGGATTGGGGGCAGGAAGAGAAGGGGACGACAGAGGATGATATGGCTGGATGGCATCACCGACTCTATGGACATGGGTTTGGGTGGACTCCGGGAGTTGGTGATGGACAGGGAGACCTGGCATGCTGCAGTCCATGGGGTCACAAAGAGTCAGACAGGACTGAGCAACTGAACTGAACTGAACTGAACAGAAACAAAGACAATTTGTTCCCTGAATATATTTTGTTCAGATACAATGTATCTGTAAAACAAAGTAGGTTCTAAGGATGTAGTTGCTGAGAGTTTAAAAGTTCTCATTACAAGAAAAATAGTGTAAATATGTATGGCGATGGATGTTAACTATACTTATTGTGGTGATCATTTTGCAGTATACACAAATACCAGATCCTGTTTGACTCAAAATGTGCAGCATTTTAGATCAATTCTACAAATACAAAGAGGGCTTATGCAGTTTGTTTTCTCAAAGGCAGTCCAGTAAAGACATAAACTGTAAATCACACTTTAGGTAGTATAGATAACACCTAGTTCCAAAATTTTAATTTCATGATAGTAGCGTAACTTTCAGTAGGATTTATAACATGTTAGTAAGTTCCATGATGCTAGAATTTTATAAGTTTGTCATTGTCGATAACGAGAAATCACAAACTAACTATCCATTTCTGGTGTGTTAATTATTTTGAATAGTACTTCTCTTGAAAATTTTACTCACAAATTTTTTTAAGCAGTGTATCACCTAAGTGATTGTTTTGTAGAGACAAAAAAAGTTAAATGGTGAAAAGTGATTTTTCATATGCAATTGTATTTTCCCTAAGCAATTTCTATCTGTAGATTACATGGAATGCATAGTACAGGCTGCAGTACTCATTTTCTAGATCTCAGCCTGGGACTCTACCCCTAGGTGGAGCTCTGGTTTCTTACTGAGCCAGGAATTACTATTACTATTTGATTTGCAGGGAACACAATAAAGGAAAGAATAATCACTAGAATGAATTAATAACTGAAGAAAAAGTAGTCTAAGGAATTCTAAAGGAACTCTAAGCTGTTAGCATCTTATTACATCACGGCAACACTCAGCTGAATATTATAAATATATTTTTAGTATATTTCTAGAAGGCCTTTAACAGAGGGACTAATATAAGACTACCTTTTATCTACGTTTTTACTTCAGGTATCTTACTGAAAAACCTAACCCAAAACATAGAAAAACAATGGTATAAAAAAACTGAATATGACATAGGTGAAAACTGAGTAAAGAAGTGTGACTCTACAGTTGATTTTAATATTGAATGTTGGGTTCCGCATACTATTTCTATTAACATTAAAACTATAATTGTTTTGTTGGACATATATGTATCTCTGTAATATTATATTAGATAATTAAATATTTGTTATAGTAACATCTATTAGATGTATGTGATAGATATATTGGATATATAGATATACTTTTTTATATTTGTATTTGTATAAAATACAAAAATACATTAAAGATAGATTTCTTTACTTGTGTTTTTGAAACACAAACTGAAACACATTTGACTGCATTGGAATGAAACATATTTTAGGATTTTGATACTGTGATCTACTAACCTCAGATCTACTGAATCAGAATCTACAACTGAACAATTTCCCATGTGATCTATGAAAATTAAAAGTTCTCTCAGCTTTTTTAAAGTATTATTTACCAACAAAATTTGCCAAAATCTAGGCTATCAGATTTTTTTACCTGTGTTTGTGACTTTTTGTCCAATGTAATAACTACTTGTCTGTTTAAAAAATTCTGTGTGATATCAAGTTATAGTATTTTTAGTCATTTTGTATCAATACAGACAAATTTACTACTAATTGTGTGTAATTTGGCCTTATTTTCCAATATATTTGACTAGCATACAAACTTCTTGTGAACAAACTTAGTCATACTTGTTTACTGAGTATTCCCAGTGTAATAACAAGGGAAAACAAACAAGCAAATAAAAAACTGGCTGGGGAGTGGCAGAATCCAAGGATAACAGAAGAGAAAAATGAAGTAACATATCTCGAGAAAAGGGTGCAAAAAGGGACTAAGATTCATCTTTGAGAGTATCTTTAAACTGCTAAACATAAATGCATATGCATTTTATATGGGCTTCTCTGGTTGCTCAGCTGGTAAAGAATCTGCCTGCAGTGCAGGAGACCCTGGTTTGATTGCTGGGTCTGGAAGATCCGCTGGAGAAGGGATAGACTATCCACTCCAGTATTCTTAGGCTTTCCTGGTGGCTCAGCCAGTAAAGAATTCACCTGCAGTGGGAATGATTGGGTTCAATCCTTGGGTTGGGAAGATCCTCTGGAAAATGGAATGGCTTCCCACTCCAGTATTCAGGCCTGGAGAATCCCATGGACAGAGGAGCCTGGCAGATTACTCTTCTAAGAGTCTGACACAAAAAGTCTGAGGGACTTTCACTTTCACTTTTCACACCCTCAACAGTAGATGAATGGGAGCTCCTGTAAGAGGTAAGTTTGTTCATACACACAAAAATACCATAAAGGAGTCAGCAGACATTTCAGAGAACGTGGGGTTAATTTCCGGGTGATCAGAGAAACAACTCATCTTGCTTATTTGTTCTTTTATTGCACAACTACTTTAAAACCCATACTATGTACTACCTTCTGAAGATACACAGATGACAAATGAGGGGCCCTGCCATTAAAGGTGTTATTGTCTTGCAGTATGCTACAGCTTCTTAAGACAGACATGATATTAAAATGACGAAATCATATTTTTGAGAAACGAGTGGTTATGACATTTTAGAGGGAAAGACAAAGAAGCAAATGAGTTATACAAGAGCAGTTTAGATGGTCCCATGTACCGTGGGCTCTGTTCTGAATAGTTCGGTTAAGTATGGATAAATCATGTGTCAGTCTTTCCAGAAAGCTTGAAACAAACATTGGCTATTCCTTTGTTCAATCAACTATTACTGAAAAAACAATCAAAGTGTGGCCCTTCTGATCACATAATGAAGCAAAGCCCATAGTAAAAGCCCATTTGCTTCCAGGTATGCAACTGCAGTGAAGTTAATATTTGACTATGTATGATTTGTCACCAGTCATTTGAAATTCAGTTCCAAACTTCATGCGTGGATACTAAATAACGTCAAAGCCTCCCCCACTGTCTGAAGGTGAAAGCGTTAGAATTTTGGTTTCAGAGAGAAGACAGAATTATTGATACACCAAATATGCAGAACTCTGGCAGAATTCCAGTTTAATTTTTTCCAGGTTCAAACTATGCTTTGTTTATGATGCTCAATTTTTGATTCACACATTTAGATTGTGGCTCAGAGCAACATAAAAGGAAGCAAGGGATAGTAAATGTCAATTTTGAAATTTTAACAATCCTATGAAACAAGTAAGTCTTCCTTTGAAGTTCTGCCTGTGAGCTTTTCCAAATTAATATTTTTGAGTTTGACTGTCAATGAGTTTCATAAATACAGAGTTGGCATCTTTTTAATATTGTAATGGCTTGTATATTTAAAACACAATCAACATCTTGTTATACTCTGCAAGTACTCAATTATTCTTTTCATTAAATTTAGCTCATATCCTAAAATGAAGTCATTGAATAAATGAATAATAAAATTACAGGATGATTTCCAACTTAAATTCATACTACTGATATTTCCAGTGCCTTAAGTGCTTATTTCATAGCCTCTGTATAGATTTCAATTATTTCAGGATAAACCATTATTAGTAAAGGAGTGCTGTATGTCTCAGCCAGTGATGACATGTCAAATGTATACTGACATCCCTCTAAAGTGAATTTATAGAAAAGAAATAATTATTTAAAAATATTAGTGTGGTCATGATGGCAGAAGTCAGAAATCAGTAGGGGATATAGTGGGGATTTTTACAGAGATTTGCTTTCCATAACTGTGGGGTTGTTGCAGTATTATATACTGAAGCTTGAAATACACAAGACAGACATAAGGAAAGGAAGATCACCAGGCTGATAACCATAGGCTGACTGACGGTCCCCAATCTTCTTGGTACAAGGACTGGTTTCATGGAAGACAGTTTTTTCATAGACCAGGGGAGGGAGGGTGGTTCCAGGATTGGTTTTTATTTCCACTCAATATTACACCAGCTCCACCTCAGATCATTGGGCATTAGATCCCAGATCCCGGGGATCCCTGCCATAGGCAGTAGTAGCTGGAATTCCAAGTGAGTGAAAGTCGCTCAGTCGTGTCCAACTCTTTGCGACCCCATGGACAGTAGCCCACCAGGCTCTCCTCTGTCCTTAGGATTCTCCAGGTAAGAATACTGGAGTGGGTTAATTACGAAAAGATGGACTAAAATCTATACCCATTATGATTGCCTTTGACCTTGGTGGCAAGGTTATCCGGAAGAAATCAGGGTCCTACTCCAAGGCCCTTCATTGCAAAACTAAATCCACACCTGGTCCAGAAGTTAAACTGAAAGAAGAATCTAGGTAGCATGGAGCAATTGTGAACCCACTGCTGCTCCATACCAACAAAGTGGATCAGCAGATACACAGCATGTGTACCCACATATGTGTGCACACGTGGGACGGGCCGGCCATGGTCACTGCTGCCTCTGTTCTGTGCGTCTAGCAAGGATGTCTCTTTTGTTCACCGCCCACCCAAATGGAAACATACAGGAACTGGGTTCTGTGAAATGGGGTTCAGCCTAGCCAAGCTGACCCATTCCAAAGCCATCACAGTGACGCTGACATCCAAAAATTTTATAAAAATATATAACCTATTGCAAAGCCACTTTTTTTTTGAACAGAGATCTCTTCTAATGATTAACGTTTACCCATGCTTCATGTAGTTTAGCCAAGACCCTGCTTATTTAACTTATATGCAGAGTACATCATGAGAAACGCTGGGCTGGAAGAAGCACAAGCTGGAATTAAGACTGCTGGGAGAAATATCAATAACCTCAGATATGCAGATGACACCACCCTTATGGCAGAAAGTGAAGAGGAACTAAAAAGCCTCTTGATGAAAGTGAAAGAGGAGAGTGAAAAAGTTGGCTTAAAGCTCAACATTCAGAAAACTAAGATCATGGCATCATGAGGTCCCATTACCTCATGGGAAATAAATGGGGAGAGAGTGGAAACAGTGTCAGACTTTATGTTTTTGGGCTCCAAAATCACTACAGATGGTGACTGCATCCATGAAATTAAAAGACTCTTACTCCTTGGGAGGAAATTTATGACCAACCTAGGTACCATATTAAAAAGCAGAGATATTATTTTGCCAACAAAGGTCCGTCTGGTCAAGGCTATGGTTTTTCCAGTGGTCATGTATGGGTGTGAGACTTGGACTGTGAAGAAAGCTAAGCACTGAAAAATTGATGCTTTTGAACTGTGGTGTGGGAGAAGACTCTTGAGAGTCCCTTGGACTGCAAGGAGATCCAACCAGTCCATCCTGAAGAAGATAAGTCCTGGGTATTCATTGGAAGGACTGATGTTGAAGCTGAAACTCCAATACTTTGGCCACCTCATGCGAAGAGTTGACTTATTGGAAAAGACCCTGATGCTTGGAGGGATTGGGGGCAGGAGGAGAAGGGGACAACAGAGGATGAGATGGTTGGATGGCATCACTGACTCAATAGACATGAGTTTGAGTAATCTCCGAGAGTTTGTGATGGACAGGGAGGCCTGGTGTGCTGCAATTCATGGGGTCGCAAAGAGTCAGACACAACTGAGTGACTGAACTGAACTGAACTGAGTTATGATTCTGTTAATACCCTCATCACTGATTTCTGTATTCTTTACATAGGTGGGAGTGGGGGGGGGTCAGGTGGAAGGAAATAGAATTATGTTTCTGTCTCATAGCAATTATTTTTCTGAAAATGAAATTTGGAATGAATTCCTGGTCTCAGTGGCCAAATTAGTTTATTAAAATATGTATGACTAAGTTAATTACCTATGTACAACTCATGATTCAGAAATCGTTTCTTACCTTTTATTATTTAACATAGTTAAAGATTAAGTTTATTGTTTAAAAATAATTGTGAAGTCACACGCATTTGTAAGCAATACTGACAGATCCTATGCACACTTGACCCAGTTTCTCCAAAATGCTTCTAGAAACTGTTGTAAAATATCACAATCAGAATGTTGACATCGATACAGTTCACATACTGGGTACTTGTGACCACATAGTCTCCTTAATAAGTTCTCCAGCTTCAGAGTGGTATTGATATCTTGCTATCACTCATCTTCAGCTTCTTTCAACATCCTCTGTGTGACTTCTTGTTTTCTCCATCACCCATGTAATCAATTTTCTGTATTAAGTATCCTCTGATCAAAATTCTTAGGATGGTTTGTGTTTTCTCAATTAGAAACTGTCTGTTCCTTTAGGATTTTTCCATACCCTATTCAGGTGAGTTCAGTTCAGTTGCTCAGTCATGTCCGACTCTTTGCGACCCCATGAACCGCAGCACGCCAGGCCTCCCAACACCAACTTCCGGAGTCCACCCAAACCCATGTCCATCGAGTCGGTGATGCCATCCAACCATCTCATCCTCTGTCGTCCCCTTCTCCTCCTGCCCCCAATCCCTCCCATTATCGGGGTCTTTTCCAATGAGTCAGCTCTTTGCATCAGGTGGCCAAGGTATTGGAGTTTCAGCTTCAACATCAGTCCTTCCAATGAACACCCAGGACTGATCTCCTTTAGGATGGACTGGTTGGATCTCCTTGCAGTCCAAGGGACTCTCAAGAGTCTTCTCCAACACCACAGTTCAAAAGAATCAATTTCCTTCTTTAGGACAAATAATGATTAAGAGTTCTTTTTGATTTACTGCCTTATTTTTGTTGTCGTTTTTCTTCCTAAAGCAATGTGAAAGGGTCCCCAGGTGGCTCAGTGATAAAGAATCCATCTCCCAGTGCAGGACACACGGGTTCAATCCCTGGGTCGGGAAGGTTCCCTGGAGGAGGCAATGGCAATCCACCCCAGTATTCTTACATGAGAAACCCCACAGACGGAAGAACCTGGGGTCACAGAAGTGTTGGACACGACTAATCAACTAAGCAACAGCAAAGCAATATCATGGGCTTCACTGGTGGCTCAGCGGTAAACGGCTTAGCACCTAAACAACAACCAAGCAATGTGATAACACTGAGTCAGTTAGTGCAATGAAGTTGTTTTTGTATCTGCTTTCTTCTGACATTCTATACACTTGTTCCTATTTGGGACATTTGGACAAGAAGAACACATTTCCACCTTGCTAGCTCATGAATATTGTAAGCCCATCAAAAGGATAGCCAAATAACAATCCCTCTTGTCTTGAGCAAATATTTGCTTAAAGTTGATACTTACCTTCAGGCTTTTGAATTATTTGTTTATTCTTATGTTTTTCTCCATTGTTGTTTTTAGTGAGCTAAAATTATTTTCACTAAGTAAAAAAAAAAAAATCACAATTGAAGTAAAAGGGCAATAAAACTATAGATAAATTATTTCTTAGACATACATATCCATCTATAATTATAGAAACCAAACTATCTGTACCTACCGTTGATGTCTCTAATGTCATTGATAGTAATGTGAAACCATCTTTCCACGCCCAGTTGTGGCTATGCATATATAGTATGAGTTCACATATTAAACTTCCAGAGAGAAGCTCAAACTTAAGCTATCCTGAAATTGTGATTCTAAGCAGAAAAAGAAACCATAGTGAACAAAATCAGATATTAGCTCAAATTAGTATGAACTTTTCCCAATAATGCAATGCAACATGTCAAAGGAGCCTGGCAAGCTGCAGCCTAGTGGGTAATAAAGAGTCAGACGTGACTGACTCAGATGGCGCTGGTGGGAAAGAAGCCACCTGCAGGAGCAGGAGAGGTAGGAGACTCGGGTTCAACTCCTAGATCGGGAAGACCCCCTGGGGAAGGGACTGGCAACCCACTCCAGTATTCTTGCCTGGAGAATCCCACGGACAGAGGACCCTGGCGGGCAATGGTCCATAAATTCACAAAGATTCAGACACAGCTGAGCTGACATTTCACTGGCACTAGCAATGCAACAAGTACTTTAAAATGTTCGAATAGACGTTCAATGAATAGAATAATACTAAGAAAATTAGAAGACTCCGTAATTCCTGAGTTCCATATTACTCTTGTTAACATTTTGTAGAAAGGGATTTTCCATAACAATAATAAATGAAAATTTATATATACTACCAAATATAACAAAGCTAGCTGTAAATATCTTGAAATATATTCCTTATTTTCACACAAGTTTCTCCTTTAAGAAGAATGTGCTAGGAAAAAAGAAACTAGTCTTGTCATGTATCAAAAACTTATGCTATCTATACATTTTTCTCTTGCATTTTTTCAAATATTTTCTTAATTATTCCTCTGTTTATTTTTTCTTCCCTCCCTCTTCTCTTTCTCTTCTTCCCTCCCCTCCCCAAGCAGAGAAATAAAATATGTAAGATACTTGGTTTATTTCTTGACCAGGTACAGGAAAAAAATGTGCAACATAAACTTTCACTCTGCTTTTTTGCTTTGGAAAAAAAAAATTCTGGAAAAAGTGAGTTAAAAGAGGTACTAACTTTTTTATAACTTTTATTAACCCCTATCTGTTAATAAAATTTGATGAACTTAGAGAAACTTGTTCTTTTTGATAATTAGTAGCCTCTGTAAGCACCTGTTTCTCTTTACTATTCTTGACTTAATTCTCATCTTCCCAGGAACCTCAAAACAAAAAGCTGGTCATCAAAATCCACGAAGTGCAGACCAGTCTAAAGTGTATGTGGGCTCCTATTCTGGGGCCAGTAGCTTGGAAAAGCTTCCTTAGCTGCCTTATAAAATAAATTTTGAGAAATCTTTCTTCTTACTCCAAAGCAATTTCTATTTAACTCTATACAAACATCTTGGATAAATGTGTCATTTCCCCTCTCTCTCTCAGGGAAATGAGATGAAAGAGATGAATAAAAGCAGTATAAATGTAACCACAGAAGGTGAATGATAAAATCTCTCTAAGAAACTGGGATCTGAAAAAACAAATATCCATATTCACTGTCTGATTTGAGAGCCTACGTTCACTAACTTCTGCTATGTTAAGAAATGTTGTGAATTGTCCATAATCCCCTTTTCAAAATGGCAGTTTCTACCAATTTCTTAATGATTTTTTTCAAGAACAGTTTGAACTGAAGATCTGCATAAAATAGAAGGTGAATAGTTGTTAGTGACTCAATGATGTGATGATATAGTGATGGAGTGTCTACTGATGATTTAGAAAAGGCAGAGAAACCAGAGATCAAATTGTCAGCATATGTTGGACCATCGAAAAAGCAAGAGAGTTCCAGAAAAACATCTACTTTTGCTTTACTGACTATGCCAAAGATTTTGACTGTGTGAATCACAACAAACCATGGAAAATTCTTCAAGAGATAGGAATACCAGACCACCTGACCTGCCTCCTGAGAAATTTGTATGCAGGTCAGGAAGCAACAGTTAAAACTGGACATGGAACAGCAAACTGGTTCCAAATTGGGAAAGGAGTATGTTAAGGCTGTATGTTGTCACCCTGCTTATTTAACTTATATGCAGAGTACATCATGAGGAATGCTGGGCTGGAAGAAGCACAAGCTGGAATCAATATTGCTGGGAGAAACATCAGTAACCTTAGACATGCAGATGATACCACCCTTATGGCAGGAAGTGAAGAAGAACTAAAGAGTCTCTTGATGAAAGTGAAAGGAGAGTGAAAAGTTGGCTTAAAACTCAACATTCAGAAAACTAAGATCATGGCATCCGGTCCCATCACTTCATGGCAAATAGTTGGGTAAACCATGGAAACAGTGGCAGACATTTTTGGGGGGCTCTAATCACTGCAGATGGTGACTGCAGCCATGAAATTAAAAGATACTTGCTCCTTGGAAGAAAGGTTATGATCAACCTAGACAGTCTATAAGCAGAGACATTACTTTGGAAACAAAGTTCTATCTAGTCACAGCTATGGTTTTTCCAGTGGTCATTTATGGACGTGAGAGTTGGACTGTAAAGAAAGCTGAGCACAGAAGAATTGATGCCTTTGAACTGTGGTGTTGGAGAAGACTCTTGAGAGTCCCTTGGACTGCAAGGAGATCCAACCAGTCCATCCTAAGGAAAATTAGTCCTGAATTTTCTTTGTAAGGACTGATGCTAAAGCTGAAACTCCAATACTTTGGCCCCCTGATGCAAAGAACTGACTCATTTGAAAAGACCCTGATGCTGGGAAAGTTTGAAGGCAGGAGGAGAAGGGGACAGCAGAGGGTGAGATGGTTGGATGGTATCACCAACTCTATGTACATGAGTTTAAGTAAGCTCTGAGAGTTGGTGATGGACAGGGAAGCTTGGCATGCTGCAGTCCATGGGGTCACAAAGAGTTGGACTCGACTGAGCGACTGAACTGAACTGATCTATTGTTTATAACCCTAAGTTAATATGCCAAACTTTCATGAGTAAACATTACCCTATCGCCCTCATGACACAAAGCTTCTTTCTGTTAGATTACCAAGCTAATTGAAAATTCAATCTGTTGCTAGATTCACAGAGAACAAGTTACTACATTTAAACTGATCTCACAAACTAGACATTTTGTTCATACACCCCACACAGGCAGAGGCTGTGTTATACATACCCACCAACTGAGTTCCAAGTACCATTATCTTCTTTTTTTCAGTAAAAGTAATGCCACATTCTCTACTATCTGAATTTCCATAGGACAATATTTAGTTGAAATATTAGTTTTTTTATTAACTCTGATTCTTCTTTCATCTTTCACAGCATAATAATGTGAAATTATATTTTAAACACCCATTAGTACATAAAATCTAGAGTTTTAAGCATTGAACTTTGTTGAAATGTGTAAAATGTGTAGAAAGTTGAGACTAGCATCAAAGGTTTTGAAAGTTATTTATAGTGATGTTATCAATGAGGAATTAACATTGAAAACAGAGCATTTTAAGAGAATTAACAAAATCGTTAAAACTAAAATTTTCAAACTTTATAAATTTTAGTCTGTGAATAAATATGTGAGTCAAAGATTGCATATCTACCACTTTAGTAAACTGGAAAAATCCCAATATTTGAAAATATGTATTGGGAGAATTAAGATCATTTAAAATTAACTGTGAATTGGAACCATATATTCCCCTTTATTGTTATTTTCTGTTTGTACTTATGGATGTAGTGGGTCAGCAAAGAACCTAATATTTTAAAATTTTCATTGTTCAAATCACTATTAAATAATCCTTTAATATTCATAGGAACATATATCCATATATTTTCTCAGTGGTATGAATTTTTAAGTTATCATCTTGTTTTCATTTATTTTGTCTTTCATCTAAAGAAAAATGTTTAAAAGAACAGGTAAAGCTTTTTTAAAGTATAATATACTTGTAGTAAGCTCAATTCAAAGAAATTTAATTCATGCAGATTTTCTTTCAAACTCTTCAGAGTATGTTAAGAAAATGTAAATTACACAGATAGAGGGAAATATTTTTCTAATTGATAAATTTGTTAAAATTGAGACAAAATCTGGAAACTTTTGAAACTAACAGCATATTTACAAAAAATGAATATTTAAACTAATTTGTTTTAATTTACCCAGAATAGTACCTATGCCTTGATTAGCTTCTGTCTTGCTAAAATGAAAGCATCTTTTCCTAAAAGTAGGCTGATTTCCATGCATTCAATGCATATTCATTTCAATTATTACATCTAAGTTGAATGCGGTTTATTCTTTGGCAACACAGCCATTTGTTCACATATAAATAAAATTCTGTTTAGTTACTAAGTACATTTTCCTGCTTAATGTGCTTAGTTTATTTATTACCTGACATAATGATATTCTGGAACTTATGAAAATCACACATCTGTTTTTCTTTTATATTGTTTTTCAATGAGTCCATTCACTGAGTGCCGGTTGAGTGAATAAAATATATAAACAACAAAAAAATATTTTTATGGAAAAAGAAGAAACTCATCAACGAATTCCATAATTACAACTCTCATATCAATAACTGTTCCCCTGCTGCCTGCCACAGTTTATTTACTGTTGTTATTTGGTGCAGGTATTTTACATCTATTGCTCTGTTTAATCCTTATAATGATACAGCATAATAAACCTGTTTAAAACATTGTAGCTTTAGTTAAACTGAAGCTCTGCCAGTTCAAATGGGAAGTATGTAGGGAATAGTGGATATAATCCCAGTGTTGGCAGAGTCCAAACACCACACACACACACACCTGCACGCATGTCATTTCCACTACATATACATTATGGATCTTTCAGGAAATAAAAACTACTCCAGGTGTTTCAATAAAAGTAATTTAGAAACAATAATTAAGCCTTACACTGTCTCTGGACTTGCTTGAGAAGTAAGTGGCGTTTGCTTTAAATGGCAATGCAGTAGTAAAGCAGCAAGAGGAAACTGCAACTGCTGTTACTTCGGCAGCCACCAGAACTAGCACAGGCTCACTGGGCTGGTGATGGGACCTGCGGCACATCAGCTCCCCGCGGCCTGCTCTCGCATCCAGCCTTGCTCACCAGCTGACGCACGAAGGGTTTCGGTCTCCGAGTTCTTCCAACCCAGCTCTAAAAGAATAAATCTCACTGGCAGAAACTATATAAACAACCGTAATTCTAGACACAGAAGAACTGGGAGATACCATTTTTAGCTTTGTATACTCAGTAATAATCAGGAGAGTGCTGCTTTGGGGACCCAGTTATAAAGGAGCCCCCTGCCAATGCAGGAGACACAGGAGACACAGGTTCAATCCCTGGGTCAGGAAGATCCCCTGAGAAGGAAATGGAAACCCACTCCAGTGTTATTGGCTGGGAAATCTCATGGACACAAGATCCTGGTGGGCTACAGTCCATGGAATTGCAAAAGAGTAGGACATAACTTAGCCACTAAACAACAACAATAACTGGGAGAACATAGAAGTGGATGGAAATGCTGAATTATAATGGTCCTTGTGGGGCAAAATATGTTATGCATTTTCTTAGGTGACATTTCTACTCCTAGAGGACAGGGAAGACAAGTGTAACATAAATGCTGGTACCTGATTATATGTGCCATTTATTTTGTTGAAATAACTGTGTATAAATAAACATTGAGACTATATGACAAGGAGAGAATTTGAGGCTGACGTACCTACCATGTATTTAATTCAGGTATTTTGAATTTCATGCTGAAATATGAAGGAAAACGGTCTTAGCATATGCCAATGAAGAAGCAGGAAGACATCCAATTTCTTAGTACATCTCAGATATGTAAATACCAGAACTTATTTATTTTTGAGGTAAGTCTGTGATTCAATTAGCTGAAGAGGGTTTGGAATAATCTATCGGAAATGGTAGATGTAATAACTTTTACCTAAATCTGCTAAGATTTGGCAGTTTTAATACCTACTTCATTATGGAGCACTGCTAGAGTTGTCATGGGGATGAAGCAATGATGTCTTTATTGTTCAAGAAAGTGTTTTGTGTTTTTGGCTGCTTGATCATGTATAACTTTGGAGTTCATTTAAATGATTGATACAAAACATGCAGAAAAGTCAAATTGTATGGAGAAATTTTCACAAGCTGTTCAGTAAAAGAAAAAGTAATTTACATAGGAAGAATACCTTGAAATTAGATTTCTCTTCTGTTAACAGTGGAAAATATAAGAAAAAGCAACCCTAAGTACAAGCTACCAAGAAAGTAATATTGTAACCTATCCTATATCCAGCCAAACTATTGCTCAGCTATTCAAGTTAAAAGATTTAGAACTGTGTTACCTGCATATTTAGTCTTAGGAAAGTACTTGAAAAAGTACTGTAGGAAAAATTTAAATAATTCAGAGAGAAGACCTCATTACAGAGGAAATGAAGCAAGTAAAAAGAAAAAAGATGACTAATGAATCTTGAATTATGTGTAGTTTAAATCTAAATGGCTGATAATGATTAACCACTGGAAATTTAGGACCAAAAATACATTCATATAGAAAAGAAAGATGTGTTTTAAAGCTAGATGAAGTCATATTCTTTTAAATTTGAAAGTTATTTACCCAGAGATTTTATTTTTAGTAATAAAAACAATTAGCTTTTACTAATTGAAATCAGATTTATTATATTCTTTGCAGCCAAAGATGGAGAAGCTGTATACAGTCAGCAAAAACAAGACTAGGAGCTGACTGTGGCTCAGATGATGAACTCCTTATTGCCAAATTCAGACTTAAACTGAAGAAAGTAGGGAAAACCACTAGACCATTCAGGTATGGCCTAAATCAAATCCCTTATGACTATACAGTGGAAGTGAGAAATAGATTTAAGGGACTAGATCTGATAGACAGAGTGCCTGATGAACAATGGACGGAGGTTCATGACATTGTACAGGAGACAGGGATCAAGGCCATTCCCACGGAAAAGAAATGCAAAAAGGCAAAATGGTCGTCTGAGGAGGCCTTACAAATAGCTGTGAAAAGAAGAGAAGTGAAAAGCAAAGGAGAAAAGGAATGATACTCCCATTTGAATACAGAGTTCCAAAGAATAGCAAGGAGAAGAAGAAAGCCTTCCTCGGTGATCAATGCAAAGAAATAGAGGAAAACAACAGAATGGGAAAGACTAGAGATCTCTTCAAGAAAATTAGAGATACCAAGGAAACATTTTATGCAAAAATGGCCTCAATAAAGAACAGAAATGGTATGGACCTAACAGAAGCAGAAGATATTAAGAAGAGGTGGCAAGAATATACAGAAGAACTGTACAAAAAGGATCTTCATGACCCAGATAATCACGATGGTGTGATCACTCACCTAGAGCCAGATATCCTGGAATGTGAAGTCAAGCGGGCCTTAGGAAGCATCACTATGAACAAAGCTAGTGGAGGTGATGGAATTCCAGTTGAGCTATTTCAAATCCTGAAAGATGATGCTGTGAAAGTGCTACATTCAATATGCCAGCAAATTTGGAAAACTAAGCAGTGGCCACAGGACTGGAAAAGGTCAGTTTTCATTCCAATCCCAAAGAAAGGCAACACCAAAGAATGCTCAAACTACCACACAATTGCACTCAACTCACACGCTAGTAAAGTAATGCTCAAAATCCTCCAAGCCAGGCTTCAGCAATACAAGAACTGTGAACTTCCAGATGTACAAGCTGGTTTTAGCTTGATCTCTGGCAGAGGAACCAGAGATCAAATTGCCAACATCCACTGGATCATGGAAAAAGCAAGAGAGTTCCAGAAAAACATCTACTTCTGCTTTATTGACTATGCCAAAGTCTTTGACTGTGTGGATCACAATAAACTGTGGAAAATTCTGAAAGAGATGGGAATACCATACCACCTGACCTGCCTCTTGAGAAACCTCTGTGTACGTCAGGAAGCAACAGTTAGAACTGGACATGGACCAACAGACTGGTTCCAAATAGGAAAAGGAGTATGTCAAGGTTCCTGCTGATTGTCACCCTGCTGATTTAACTTATATGCAGAGTACATCATGAGAAATGTTGGGCTGGAAGATGCATAAGCTGGAATCAAGATTGCCGGTAGAAATATCAATAACCTCAGCTATGCAGATGACACCTTATGGCAGAAAGTGAAGAGGAACTAAAAAGCCTTTTGATGAAAGTGAAAGAGGAGAGTGAAAAAATTGTCTTAAAGCTCAACATTCAGAAAACTAAGATCATTGGTAGTTTGATATGGATTGCATTGAATCTATAGATTGCTTTGGGTAGTATAGTCATTTTCACAATATGATTCTTCCAATCCATGAAGACAGTATATGTCTCCATCTATTTATGTCCTCTTTGATTTCTTTCATCAGTGTTTTATAGTTTTCTATATATAGGTCTTTCATTTCTTTAGGTAGATATACTCATAAGTATTTTATTCTTTTTGTTGCAATGGTGAATGGTATTGTTTCCTTAATTTCTCTTTCTGTTTTCTCATTGTTAGTGTACAGGAATGCAAGGGATTTCTTTGTGTTAATTTTATATCCTGCAACATTACTGTATTCATTGATTAGCTCTAGTAATTTTCCGGTAGAGTCTTTCGGGTTTTCTATGTAGAGGATCATGTCGTCTGCAAACAGTGAGAATTTTACTTCTTCTTTTCCTATCTGGATTCCTTTTATTTCTTTTTCTGCTCTGATTGCTGTGGCCAACACTTCCAAAACTATGTTGAATAGTAGTGGTGACATTTTTCACAGAACTAGAACAAATAATTTCACAATTTGTATGGAAATACAAAAAACCTTGAATAGCCAAAGCAATCTTGAGTAAGAAGAATGGAGCTGGAGGAATCAACCTGCCTGACTTCAGGCTCTACTACAAAGCCACAGTCATCAAGACAGTATGGTACTGGCACAAAGACAGAAATATAGATCAATGGAATGAAATAGAAAGCCCAGAGATAAATCCACATACCTATGGACACCTTGTCTTAGACAAAGGAGGCAAGAATATACAATGGAGAAAAGACAACCTCTTTAACAAGTGGTGCTGGGGAAATTGGTCAACCACTTGTAAAAGAATGAAACTAGAACACTTTCTAACACCATACACAAAAATAAACTCAAAATGGATTGAAGATCTAAATGTAAGACCAGAAACTATAAAACTCCTAGAGGAGAACATAGGCAAAACACTCTCCGACATAAATCACAGCAGGATTCTCTATGACCCACCTCCCAGAATATAGGAAATAAAAGCAAAACTAAACAAATGGGACCTAATGACACTTAAAAGCTTTTGCACAACAAAGGAAACTATAAGCAAGGTGAAAAGACAGCCCTCAGAGTGGGAGAAAATAATAGCAAATGAAGAAACAGACAAAGGATTAATCTCAAAAATATACAAGAAACTCCTGAAGCTCAATTCCAGAAAAATAAACAACACAATCAAAAAATGGGCCAAAGATCTAAACAGACATTTCTCCAAAGAAGACATACAGAGGGCTAACAAACACATGAAAAGATGCTCAACATCACTCATTATCAGAGAAATGCAATCAAAACCACAATGAGGTACCACTACACGCCAGTCAGGATGGCTGCTATCCAGAAGTCTACAAGCAATAAATGCTGGAGAGGGTGTGGAGAAAAGGGAACCCTCTTACACTGTTGGTGGGAATACAAACTAGTACAGCCGCTATGGAGAACAGTGTGGAGATTCCTTAAAAAACTGGAAATAGAATTACCATATGACCCAGCAATCCCACTCCTGGGCATACACACCTGGGAAACCAGACCTGAAAGGGACACGTGCACCCCAATGTTCATCACAGCACTGTTTATAATAGCCAGGACATGGAAGCAACCTAGATGCCCATCAGCAGACGAATGGATAAGGAAGCTATGGTACATATACACAATGGAATATTACTCAGCCATTAAAAAGGATTCATTTGAATCAGTTCTAATGAGATGGATGAAACTGGAGCCCATTATACAGAGTGAAGTAAGCCAGAAAGATAAAGACCAATACAGTATACTAACACATATATATGGAATTTTAAAAGATGGTAACGATAACCCTACATGCAAAACAGAAAAAGAGACACAGATGTACAGAACAGACTTTGGTACTCTGTGGGAGAAGGCGAGGGTGGGATGATCCAAGAGAATAGCATTGAAACATGTATATTACCAAGGGTTTAACACATCCCCAGCCCAAGATGGATGCATGAGACAAGCGCTCAGGGCTGGTGCACTGGGAAGACCCAGAGGGATGGGATGGGGAGGGAGGCGGGAGCGGGGATTGGGATGGGGAACACATGTAAATCTATGGCTGATTCATGTCAATGTATGGCAAAAACCACTACAATATTGTAAAGTAATTAGCCTCCAACTAATAAAAATAAATGAAAAAAAAAAAAAAGAAGAAGAAGAAAGTCAGAAAACTAAGATCATAGCATCTGGTCCCATCACTTCATGGGAAATAGATGGGGAAACAGTGGAAACAGTGTCAGACTTTAATTTGGGGGGCTTCAGAATCACTGCAGATGGTGATTGCAGCCATGAAATTAATAGATGCTTTCTCCTTTGTAGGAAAGTTATGACCAACCTAGACAGCATATTAAAAAGCAGAGCCATTACTTTGCCAACAAAGGTCCATCTATTCAAGGCTATGGTTTTACCAGTGGTCATATACGGATGTGAGAGTTGGACTGTGAAGAAAGCTGAGTGCATAAAAATTGATGCTTTTGAACTGTGGTGTTGGAGAAGACTCTTGAGGGTCCCTTGGACTGCAAGGAGATCCAACAAGTCCATCCTAAAGGAGGTCAGTCCTGGGTGTTCATTGGAAGGACTGATGCTGAAGTTGAAACTCCAATACTTTGGCCACTTCATGAGAAGAGCTGACTCACTGGAAAAGACCCTGATGCTGAGAGGGATTGGGAGCAGGAGGAGAAGGGGATGACAGAGGATGAGATGGCTTGATGGCATCATCGAGTCAATGGACATGAGTTTGGGTAAACTCCGGGAATTGGTGATGGACAGGGAGGCCTGGAGTGCTGCCATTCATGGGTTCGCAAAAGGTCGGACACGACTGAGCAACTGAACTGAACTGAACTAGTTTAATGGGTATCTATTCATTTCTCTGGTCTTCACTGCTGTCTGAGTGGTAAAGAATTTGCCTGCCAGTACATGGGACATGGGTTTGATCCCTGGTCCGGGAAGATCCCCTGGAGAAGGAAATGGCAACCCACTCCAGTGTTCTTGCCTGGAGAAATCCATGAAGCCATGTGTGCTCCTGGAGACCACGAGGTTGCAAAGATTCAGACATGATTTAGTGGCGGAACAACAACAACAGTGTTGATTTCTCTACCCAGTATCCATGATAACAACAACTTGGATTTCCTTTAGGGAACTATTATGACCCTACGAATACAGTTTTGTTGGGAGTAACAACCAACATACAACATATATTTTCATGGTCAATGAATGGGCACTTAACTCCAAATGCACCTGACCGCTCTTCTTGGAAATTATGTTTTCAAAAAATATATGTATTTAAAGGTCTTCAAAATGTTCAACAATAGGTAAAGCCTTGGCTTTCCCTTGTGGCTCAGTGGTAAAGAATCTGCCTGCCAGTGCAAGGGACACAGGTTCAATTCCTGACCCAGACGGATCGCACATGCCATGGAACACTAGGCCTGTGTTCAATAGCACAGCTATTGAACCTGTGCTCTGGAGCCTGAGAACCACAACTCCTGAGCCTGTGTGCCACAACTAGTGAAGCCCACATGCCCTGAAGCTTGTGCTCTGCAGCAAGAGAAGCGACTGCAATGAGAAGCCTGCACACCACAAGTGGAGAATAGCCAGCCCAGCAATGGAGACCCAGCGGAGGCAAAAGTAAATAAATATTAAAAAAAAATAATTAAATCCTATTATATTACCATACAAATATTACCCAACTGTGTCAACTTCTGAATTCCTGGAGCCATTGTTTCTAATACCTAGTCACTTAGCTTTTCTTACTTCGACTCTGGACCATCCTATATTTATCCAGTGAATTTATTTTTCTGTTTAAATTAGCCAGAAGTGGTTGCAGTTGTTGCATTAGAAACAATATTTGTCAACAAAGGTCCATCTAGTCAAGGCTATGGTTTTTCCAGTGGTCATGCATGTATGTGAGAGTTGGACTATAAAGAAAGCTGAGCACCAAAGAATTGATGCTTTTGAACTGTGATGTTGGAGAAGACTCTTGAGAGTCCCTTGGACTGCAAGGAGATCCAACCAGTCCATCCTAAAGGAGATCAGTCCTGGGTGTTCATTGGAAGGACTGATGTTGAAGCTGAAACTCCAATATTTTGGCCACCTGATGCGAAGAACTGACTCATTGGAAAAGACCCTGATTCTGGGAAAGATTGAAGGCAGGAGAAGAGGACGACAGAGGATGAGATGGTTGGATGGCATCACCAATTCAATGGGCATGAGTTTGAGTAAACTTCGGGAGTTGGTGATGAACAGGGAGACCTGGCATGCTGCGGTTCATGGGGTCGCAAAGAGAGGGACACGACTGAGCGACTGAACTGAACTGAACTGTATTGATTAACTTATCTTAGAAAAAAGTCAGAAAGCTTGGTAAACAATCATGCATATAATTAGCACGTAGCAATTTTTAAAAGCAATGTTAACCATACCTTGATTTATGTCTGGAAGGTTTCAAAAAGATAGTTATGAATTCACAGAATATTTTCTTGATTATTCTTAATTCTAACAAATGAATTATCAATCCTTATCATTGAAAGTTTTTAAAAGTAAATAATGTTTGTTTCAAATTCTGGGTATTAAAAAAATATAAGTGTAATCATTTTTCAAATCAGTTGCATAAATGAGACAATCAATGAAAAACAATTGCAAGCTATGCAAAAATGGGATTATTTATAGTTAAAAGAATGGATTAATTGTAATTATTATATGACGTGATGGAGGTGTTAGTTAACACTACTGTGGTAATCATATTGCATACATATATAAATGTAACATTGATGTGTAGTAAGGAAATATTCTTAAATGTTTAGTTAATTTATTTTATTTCAATCACAGCATTTAAGAAAACTATGAAAATAGTCACCAGACATTTGCTGATACTTAGCTGGGATCATTGTATTTTGACCCAGAAGTCAAGACCATGGACTTTGGGGTTACATGTATCCAAGATAGATTCTTAGCTAGTTCTTTCACCTTTGAGAACTTTGGCAAATAACAAAACGTTTATTGTCTCCAATTTTCTCCTCTGAATACAAAATAATAATAGAAATAGGAATAGACATAAGAATTGACAAGTGACTTATATGTATATAGAGGGCTTTGTACTGTCCCTGGCATTAAGTGTTATTTTTACTGAGATTATTGTTGCTGCTATTTCTTAGAGAAATTATAGGCATCCAATTTGATCTTTCTTTGTGGATTGTACCGGAATTTAAAGATCTACAAAGTGAATATAGATTTTTTACATCATACAACTGTAGGTTTTAATCTAAATTTCCTAATTTGTGTGCAGATTTTTAAAATATTCTTTTAAAAGAACATTTGTGTATCTAAATACACAGATGTATATCTAAATAAGAACTTATTTGTGAAATCTTAAGCCAGGGGAAAGCATAAATACTAAGATATAAAAAATGACCCTCTTTACTCCGATAAAGCAGTTTGAAGCTGTGTCAACAAATCAAAATTGCTTTCCGTAAAGAATCAGAGATGGGTTTATAAAGACCTCTCTCTCATATTATGTGCAGAATATATCTTATTGGTCATAAAAACACCTATTTTTCAAATCATGACGTGATAAAAAATAATTTAGAATGGCATATAAATATCACCATATCCAGTCCAAACCTATAAATTTTTAACTGTTATGATCAGTTGGAATAATGTGGCATAAGGCTAATAACATTACAACCGTGGCTCATCACTGCAAGAGAAGAAAAATTATCTTTTTTAATCCAACAATGGTCATGTAAGTAACCACAGGAACTTCTAGTGAAGTTCCAGAAAAAATATTCCTATACAGAACCACAAGAATCACTTACCACTGAATTACTTTAATGTGTGAAGTATAGACACCATCTTGAAGTATAGACACCATCTTCCAGATGGTATAAAGGTAGTGTTTTCTTCACCATGAAGTTTATTAGTGTCAATCTTTAGATGCTGCTGCTGCTAAGTCACTTCAGTTGTGTCCGACTCTGTGCGACCCCTTAGATGGCAGCCCACCAGGCTCCCCCATCCCTGGGATTCTCCAGGCAAGAACACTGGAGTGGGCTGCCATTTCCTTCTCCAATGCATGAAAGTGAAAAATGAAAGTGAGGTCGCTCAGCTGTGTCTGACTCTTTGCGACCCCATGGACTGCAGCCTACCAGGCTCCTCCATCCATGGGATTTTCCAGGCAAGAGTACTGGAGTGGGGTGCCACTGCCTTCTCTGAATCTTTGGATATCTGGTTGATAACGATAACTAAAGAGGTTTGACCTAAATCTAGAAAACCCAAAGAGAATAGCTAGAGATCAGAGCCCAACAGTCAATACTTTTGTAAAATATTTTATTTTTGAAATGAATTCAGTGATTTCAAGACAGAAAAAAAATGTTGCTAAAATTTGAAATAATGATCCAAAGCAGTAAAATTCCTCAGGATCCTAACTTGTAGTTTTTAGATTCAAGAATACTATGGTAATTTTAAGATGATAAAGGAGAAAAAAATAGGGACATAATGATAGCTTTTGGAGTTCATTAACTTTCAAAATATTGCTATACGACTTCTTTAGCAGATAAAAGAAGAAATTATTTTAATAAAAGGAAATAGAAATTGATGCAATAGAGTAGACTGAGCATAAAATGAGTGCTATATGACTGGGTTGGTCACATTTAAGAACGTGGGTTTAAAGTAGACCAAGGGTTCTGATAAAAATCTAAGGAAAGTAACCATGGTAGAGTTTAAAAGTGGCGTAAAACTTCTGTGAGAAACAGTTATTTATGTTACCGCTTCCTTTGGTCAAAAGAAATATGGGTTGAAAATGCCCTGACCTCAATGATAGCTATCAGGCCTCTGTGAAGCATACTGTGAAAATGTATGGAGAGTCAAAAAAACAAATCAACCTTAAAAAAAAAAAAAAAACAAAAAAAAACTCTTAAGCAAACCTATGTCACATCTGTGATATTTGGATGTGAAATGGTTCTAAATGTTCAAACCAGAGACCCGGAAGACCTGTAACTTTATCTTAGCTTTATTATGGCCAAGATGTCTAAATGAACTGATTCTCCACTTGAGAAAAAAGTGGTTGTTATCATCTTGTTTGAAGGGTTTTGTGACACAATCTGTAAAAAATAGTAACTTTTGTTACTAAACCTGTGCTTAAGCCTGGTAAAGTACTCATTTTTGAAGTCCTGACTCAGTGCATAAAAGTTTACTGCTTACTTTTTTTAAGGCTGTACATGCTGCGTGTCTATATATACATGTGTGCGTGCTAAGTCACTTCAGTCATGTGAGGCTCTTTTCTACCCCATGGACTGCAGCCTGCCAGCCTCCTCTGCCATGAGATGCTCCAGGCAAGAATACTAGAGTGGGTTGCCATGCCCTCCTCCAGGGGATCTTCCCAACCTAAGGGATCAAACCCACCTCTCCTGTTGCTTCTGCTTTGCAGGCAGATTCTTTACCACTGAGCCATCAGGGTAGCCTGAGCTATATGTAAATTATAAATATTGCATAAATTTAAAATATACACATAAAACTATGCTAGGAAACATGTTCATTCACATTGTCATAAGATTGAGCACATTCATAAATAATTAGAATATATCTCACTATTCTTCATTTATGGTCCTTTATTCTCTGCCTTTTTGACATTTACACTTCCAACCAGAAAAAATGATACATGGGCAAAATAGATGCTTCTAAGTATCACTTTTTCACCAACATGTTTTCAGAGGACTCAAAGAATTTTGATGATATGAATAACTCTAAAGCGTTCAAGAGTTAACTCATAACTCATAACCTGTTTGGAAAATGGCCAGTATGAATAATTCTTCAACTTAAAATACTCTTTCTTGTATCCTATTACCATTGAAGCACTTAAGGTTATGAATATTTTATATGCAAGGAGTGATTTTTTATGTACAAAATGATGCAGTTAAGTTTCTGATGGCATTTCTAACCTGCCCCAAAGAAGGAAGATTTCAATGGAAGGAAAATTGTATATGAGAAAGTAAATTGTCCCTAACATAAAAGAGAAAATCTAAGCTCTCAGAATTACCTTAGATCTACCATGGCCACTTAGCTTGCCTACACAACATCGCAGAGTTCTGATTTTTAAAACCAAATGTTTAATAACCATTCGCATTTCCCTCAGGTGATTGTCAACTCTTAAGATGTAAACCTAGTAGAAATCCACCATTTTTCCTGTACTTTTCCAACATGCCCTGAAACAAAGCATCATATAATTTATCAAACTTGGATACAAGTACAGAATACATATACCACAAATCCAGTAACCCTAGTGCAAACTTAAAAGAGTTACTTTGCCTGGTTTATTCTTAGTGAAATAATCATAGTGGTCATCTTCTTTTTCTATATTAACTATCAGTTTAATGTGCTATGCAAAAATGTTTGCATGCAAATTAAAGTTGAGAAGAGTGTCATTTCCAGGACATCAATAAACCCCAGATATAAAGTATAGACATTTTCACCATTTTTCATTTTGGCAACTCTCAATCTCCATAATTTCTCAAATATTGTTTAGAGTGACCTCTGGCCATGACAGATTCACTGTAGCTAATTTCCCCTCCCAGTGTAAGTAACAACAAAATGAACAACAACAAAAAGATGACATGTTTTTAGACATTGTACCTCAGATAGAGGAAATCATAGAATGAAGCTCTTTTATCAACCTAACTTTCTGCTTAGAGGTAGTTCTAGGTCATGGTACTAGGGCGATGCCTCCACAAACAGCATGTGAGTATTGCTGAATTGAAGGAAAAAAAAAAAAAAAACATAATCAGATTTGAGAAAGATAATCAGGTTTGAGAGCCTGAAACAGAAATTGCAGGGCAGAAAACAAGAGATGGTGCAGCTATGCATATGAAAAACTCCAGGAATCTGTATATGGATATAAGTAGTGAAAGTCCTCAGTGATGTCCGACTCTTTGCAACCCCAGGGATTGTAGCCTTCTCTTTGCAAACCCATGGACTGTAGCCTGCCAGGCTCCTCTGTCCATAAAATTCTCTAGGCCAGAATACTGGAGTGGGTAGCCATTCCCTTCTCCAGGAGATCTTCCCAACCCAGGGATTGAACCTAGGTCTCCTACATTGCAGGCAGGTTCATTCCTATCTGTGCCACCAGGAAAGTCCCTTATGGACATAAGTAAGAAATCTAGTTATTCACCTCAGGAAGTCAAGGAAAGAAGAGCAAAGAGGATATAACAAAGAATTGAGCAGAAAAAAATGAAAGGGTATATGGAAGAAAGAAGGGAAAATTCAAAGAGAACACTGTTGATTTTTTTACAGTATCAATAATGTTGATAAATGTATCACTAAATTGATCAAGGAAAAAAGATTATAAATCAGCAATATAATGAGGGACTGAGTAGACAGCACTACAGATTTCACAACATTAAAATTTTAAGGACATATTATAAACAATTTTGCTCCAACAAATCTGACAAAATTTAAGAATATTTTGAAATTGAAATTGTGAAAAACACAATTACCAAAACAGACTCAAGAAGAAATAGAAAACATGAATAGTGCTATATCTCTTTAAAAAGATGAATTCTTATAGTATAAACCCCTTCCTACAAAAAAAAAAAATCTTCAGACACAGATGACTTCACTAGTAAATTATAGGAGATATTATTAATCCTACACAAATGATTTCAGATGCTAGAACAGGAAGGAACACTTCCTCGGTAATTATACAGCTTTGGATAAGAGAAAAGATGACTGAGACTTGTCAGGGTACACTCACGTAATGTTTTAATAAAGGTAATAGACTTGGTGATCAGATGAAATGGATAACAGGTAAACATCACATCTGGCACAGCTAACCTTGGTTCTTCTCAGTTACACAAGACAACTTCATCTTCCTATTTTGAACCATCCAGTATATGTGAAACAACTTAGCTTAAGGGGATGCACAATCTCAAGCAAAGAAAATGTTTTTATACTCTTCTGATCACGTAACTGAAACCATGCTTCATCATAAGGCTCAATATCAGGAAACAAGAATACATGGAACAAACAGTACAAAATAGCAATCAGTTAAATGCTGTTCAAAAGGCATAAATTGTCCCTGATCTACTTCATACCCTAACACAGCATTATATTAATCACTTAATAGTACATTTATTTCAAGTTTAATCAAGAGTTAGCATTATGACTTCAGGTTGCCCAGGAGATAAACACAAGTTTGCAGCAGGCAAACTGAGATCAACTTTGTCAGCATACAACTTGCTAGCTCATGTGATGCAGCCAGCATCACCCTAATATCATACCTAGATAAATATATTACAAGGAAAGACTTTTACAAGCCATTATGCTTCATGAACACAGATGCAGAAATCATTAACAAAATTTCCAGTTGAATCTAGCAAAGTATAATCAATATTGCAAATTAGAACCAAGTGACATCCTAGAAATTCAAGGCTGATATGACATTTGAAAATAAATTAATGCAATCACTATATAAATGGCATAAATAATAAAGGAATAATTTCAAATTTTGATCAAGACTACAACTTAACAGATGCAGAGAAATAATCTATAAAGATTTACATGTCTTAAACATGCATAGAAATAATTTGAAAAAAGTAAACACTAAATCATAAAAATAAAATCTCAGCAAATTAGAAATGGGGGTGGATTTCTTCATTCAGATTAAGGACATCAAAGAGAAATCTACATAGAGTATCATCAGTTCAGTTCAGTCGGTCGTGTCCGACTCTCTGCAACCCCATTGACTGCAGCACGCCAGGCTTGCCTCTCCATCACCAACTCCCAGACCTTGCTCAAACTCATGTCCATCGAGTCAGTGATGCCATCCAATCATCGCATCCTCTGTCATCTCCTTCTCCTACTGCCTTCAAACTTTCCCAGCATCAGGGTATGTTCCAGTGAGTCAGTTCTTATCAGGTGGCCATAGTACTGGAGCTTCAGCATCAGTCCTTCCAGTGAATATTCGGGACTGATTTTCTTTAGGATGGACTGGTTGGATCTCCTCACAGTTTCAGAGATTCTCAAGAGTCTTGTCCAACACCACAGTTCAAGAGCATCAATTCTTCAGTGCTCAGCTTTCTTTATAGTTCAACTCTCACATCCATATATGACTACTGGAAAAGCCATAGCTTTGACTAGACGGACCTTTGTCAGCAATGTGTCTGCTTTTTAACATGCTGCCTCGGTTTGCCATAGCTTTTCTTCCAAGAAGAAAGCATCTTTTAATTTCATGGCTGCAGTCACCATCTGCAGCAATTTTGGAGCCCAAGAAAGTAAAGTCAGTCACTGTTTCATTGTTTCCCCATCTATTTTCCATGAGGTGACAGGTCCGGATGCCACGATCTTTGTTTTTTGAATGTTGAGTTTTAAGACAGCTTTTTGACTCTCCTCTTTCACTTTCATATCTAGTGCTAAAGCAGTGAATACCTTTCAAGATCAGGGAAAGGGAATTTAAACCTCAGTTCTTAAAAGAGTAAGTTTGTAGTGAATAAAGTATGTAAATCTAAAGTAGAAATATTTCATAGACACACACACAAAAGATTGCAAATACCATTTGTGGTAGAAATGGTGGTGTTGTCGTAGAAATTGGTATTTTAGTAAGATTTGCTGTCTAGTTATTAACAGTACAACAGTGTTAACTTCCTATTGTTGATAGTGTTCTATTATTATGCAGACTGCATTAAAGTCATTAAGGAAAGAGGCCATTAGACTGAAATAGTTCTGATACCTTCATTGTCTATGTAAGAACATGGAAGCCAGAGTCACTGCACTCATTCCCAAGAAAACCAAATTTAAGAACAACCAATCACATACAGACAACTAGCCTTTCCCAAATAAGGTAATTTTAAAAAACTAAAGCCAACCAAATTATTTCCTTACTTTGCTTCCTTGTCTGCTGTATAAAAACCTTTCTCCAGCTCCTTTCAACCTAAACCCCTTTCAGTTTGGCACTGCCCAATTCAAAATAAATGTGTGTTCAAGTAAATTCTTGAAAATTTTAATGTACTTCAGTTTGACATACTTAATAGAAGCTACATTGGGGAAAGCTGGGTGGAGAGTGTGTGAAACTTCTCTGTGATATGGTTGCAACTTCTTGTGTGACTGTAGTTGTTTCAAAGTAAGAAGTTAAAATGAGAGCATCTTGTCATCGTACCTGTCCATTCCTCCCCTTTGGTCCTTTATAAAACACTGGGTAATCTGTCTGCTCTGGAGGTTGCACTGTCCACATCAAATTGTGGACTTGAGTTTAAAGCAGGCAGGGTTTGCAGCAGTTCCTGTTAGTATTGTTCATTTTAAGTTTGCGGGTTTCCCTGGTGGCTCAGCTGGTAAAGAATCCCTGCAATGTGGGAGACCTGTGTTCGATCCCTGGGTTGGGAAGAGCCCCTGGAGAAGGGAACAGCTACCCACTCCAGTATTGTGGCCTGGAGAATTCCATGGACTATATAGTCCATGGAGTTACAAAGAGTTGACATGACTAAACAACTTTCACTTTCACATCATAAGTTTGTAATATTTAAACATTGTGTGAAATACCTCTAGAGAAAAGGAGAATGCATTCAGAGAACTATCTAGAGAGTAAAGATACTATCAAACACCAAAATATTTTTCTTCAGTCACTTTTTCTTTAACTAATAGCATAATTTTTATAGATAATCATTTTAAGTATGGAATAAAATAGAATTACTTAAAATATGAATGGTTTACTTTAATATCAATTATTTTTACTTAAAACTCAGAGCTCACTTTAAAAAGCTGGGTTACATTTGCAATAAAACCCTTTAATTATAAAGGAGTACATCTATCCCTATCTCTCAAAAATAAGAAATGACATCTGAAAAGCAATGCATTTGTATAGCATTTAAAATATATATTGAAGTAGATTTCCTAGAAAAAACTCAAGTTTGATTGTATATTTTTACACTTCCTTCTTTTGCTGAACACTAAACTTTGGAGGGTTAAGGGAATGACAATGACTTGACTCTTCCAGAATCTGACCTGTGTCTTTGGAACTTATGATTTTTAATGTGTCCACAAAGGTCAGCCAGCCCTTGCTATTGTGAATCACATTTATATTTATGCTCAGTCATTAAATGGCCTCTTTTAGTTTGTATCTGTTCAACTCAAATAATTCTATGTTCAGATGTGGGATAGACTAATATTTTTATTATAAATTCAAAATTTTACATTTTATTCAATGAAAATTCTGTCTCCTTAGACATAAAATGGATAGTCTTACATATTTGCCTTCTATAACTATACTAGCTACTGTATGCATTTAAAAATTTTTTAAATCCCTTGGAAAAATTTTTATATTCAAAAGACCAATATTTTCTGTGCAAATTTAGTGGAGTGAGTTCCTACCTAAACAAAAAAATACTTTGACATGATATGCAATGAGCAACAATGAATATGTGCTATGTCGTCCTATATGTGAGCCAAGGTGAGCAGTTTCAATGGCTTAAAGCCTGTAAGATCCAACAGTGGTTATTTTCATTTCAAAGATTTTTATCTTTGGCATGTGTATTTTAGCAATTTAGTGTTTACTTTCAGTTCTAGATCAACCAGTGATAGAACACGCATGCTAAGTTTTTCAAATTTTAATTTTCTACAGTCTAATATTTATTTTTTCACTGTAGACAGGTAAGGAACAAGCTCAACAAAACAGATAATAATCACAAAAGAACAAGAGGAATCACAGCCAACTCTGGGCCCAAAAGTCTCTGGAGCAAATCCCATACTGAATAAATCAATATATTTGAATGTGATGCTTGATTTAAAAATCATTTCTGGTAAGCCCATAGTATCCTTTAAAATATTATCTCCCCATTTACCAAAAACATACCCATGTGAAAAACATTAACAACTATACTTAGACACTTAGTTTGTTGAAGCATTTGTTGTTTTGAATACTAATTATTTGGGGGTTCATTATACAACTGCTTCATATTCTTCAATGTCCGCCTTGATCTATTAAAGGACTACACTGAATGGTACACACCACATGCAGGGAATTAGTACAGTTCTTTTTCGCTTTTATATCTCAGACAGGTCAACTGCAGATCTCAGAAGAATAATTTAAAATCTCTATCTTACTGTAGTTTCTTGGCAGAATGCTCTTGGTGGTGGTATTTGGGAGTGGAGTGCACGAAGCTTGTTAATTAAGAAAAATAATACTAATCTGTTTTCTTTGAAAAGGGTATTATGGAAAAGTAAAGCAATGCAAAATGTTTTTCTCTTAATAAAGTATAAGATGAAAATTTAAAGAGAAATTAATCTTATGAAATAAAATTTTGAGTAGAAATATAATTGTATATGGACTTTAATAATAAATTTGAATAATAAAAGGAAATATATTAATGTTCATAATAAATTTTGAATTAGCATAATAACAAAAGTTATATTAAATTATACAACCATCATTAAAATTTGCTTTATAATAATTGTGTCTAAATTTGAAATTATATTAAATACTAGCTCAGGGAGAATAGAACTTTGAATATTAGTTCCATTTAACATGTTGTACTAGTATACACCATGTATGTATCATTAAAGTAATTTTTGTATAGTATGGTAAGAATTGAAGATTTACAGAGTTATGGAATTAACTTGATTAATTATCCTGATGATTTAAAATAGCATTTTTTTTTTCATTTATTTTTATTAGTTGGAGGCTAATTACTTTACAATATTGTAGTGGTTTTTGCCATACATTGACATGAATCAACCATGGATTTACGTGTGTTCCCCATCCCGATCCCCTCTCCCGCCTCCCTCCCCATCCCATCCTCTGGGTCTTCCCAGTGCACCAGCCCTGAGCACCCGTCTCATGCATCCAACCTGGGCTGGTGATCTGTTTCACCCTTGATAGTATACTTGTTTCAATGCTATTCTCATAGAACAGTGCACCCTCACCTTCTCCCACAGAGTCTAAAAGTCTGTTCTGTACATCTGTGTCTCTTTTTCTGGTTTGCATATAGGGTTATCATTACCATCTTTTTAAATTCCATATATATGCATTAGTATACTGTATTGGTCTTTATCTTTCTGGCTTACTTCACTCTGTATAACGGGCTCCAGTTTCATCCATCTCATTAGAACTGATTCAAATGAATTCTTTTTAATGGCTGAGTAATATTCCATTGTGTATATGTACCATAGCTTCCTTATCCATTCGTCTGCTGATGAGCATCTAGGTTGCTTCCATGTTCTGGCAATTATAACGATGAACATTGGGGTGCACGTGTCTGTTTCATATATCTACCTAAAGAAATGAAAGACCTATACATAGAAAACTATAAAACACTGATGAAAGAAATCAAAGAGGACACAAATAGATGGAGAAATATACCATGTTCATGGATTGGAAGAATCAATGTTGTGAAAATGGCTATACTACTCAAAGTAATCTATAGATTCAATACAATCCCTATCAAGCTACCAACGGTATTTTTCACAGAATTAGAACAAATAATTTCACAATTTGTATGGAAATACAAAAAACCTCGAATAGCCAAAGCAATCTTGAGAAAGAATGGAACTGGAGGAATCAACCTGCCTGACGTCAGGCTCTACTACAAAGCCACAGTCATCAAGACAGTATGGTACTGGCACAAAGACAGAAATATAGATCAATGGAACAAAATAGAAAGCCCAGAGATAAATCCACGGACCTATGGACACCTTATCTTCGACAAAGGAGGCAAGGATATACAATGGAAAAAAGACAACCTGTTTAACAAGTGGTGCTGGGAAAACTGGCCAACCACTTGTAAAAGAATGAAACTAGAACACTTTCTAACACCATACACAAAAATAAACTCAAAATGGATTGAAGATCTAAATGTAAGACCAGAAACTATAAAACTCCTAGAGGAGAACATAGGCAAAACACTCTCTGACATAAATCACAGCAGGATCCTCTATGACCCACCTCCCAGAATATTGGAAATAAAAGCAAAAATAAACAAATGGGACATAATGAAACTTAAAAGCTTTTGCACTACAAAGGAAACTATAAACAAGGTGAAAAGACAGCCTTCAGAATGGGAGAAAATAATAGCAAATGAAGAAACAGAGAAAGGATTAATCTTAAAAATATACAAGCAACTCCTGCAGCTCAATTCCAGAAAAACAAATGACCCAATAAAAAAATGGGCCAAAGAACTAAACAGACATTTCTCCAAAGAAGACATACAGAGGGCTAACAAACACATGAAAAGATGCTCAACATCACTCATTATCAGATAAATGCAAATCAAAACCACAACAAGGTACCATTACATGCCAGTCAGGATGGATGCTATCCAAAAGTCCACAAGCAATAAATGCTGGAGAGGGTGTGGAGAAAAGGGAACCCTCTTACACTGTTGGTGGGAATGCAAACTAGTACAGCCACTATGGAGAACAGTGTGGAGATTCCTTAAAAAACTGGAAATAGAACTGCCATATGACCCAGCAATCCCACTCCTGGGCATACACACCGAGGAAACTAGATCTAAAATAGCATTTTAAAGTTTTAGTTGATTGACAGTTTAGACTAACCAAACTTAATTGTCAAGTTAGGTCACATTATTTAGAAACTTGGAGAATTAAAGACCTTTTAAGTATAAACAGAATGATAAAATTCACTGCAATTTTGTAAAAAATATTTAAGTGTCTTTCTACTTATGCATTTATCTATACTGCCTTTATATTAAAAAGTTTGTAAATGACTTATTAATTATATATAAAGCTGAAGAACTAAAAATTGAGCAGAAAACATTTAAATCCATTTTAATCTTATGTTTATCATTTAATCTTATCTTTATCACTTCTGACCTCACTGTGAATTTGTAGAATTTCTTCTTCAAAGTTCAGCTCTACTAAACTATTAACAGAGTCTTAAACCATATTTTTTTTCCATTTATTTTTATTAGTTGGAGGCTAATTACTTTACAATATTATAGTGGTTTTTGCCATACATTGACATGAATCAGCCATGGATTTACATGTGTTCCTTTGAGGATACTTTTATTGAAACTTTAACAGTGATTTTGAAGTAATGTTGATTCTTCTAACATAAAATTTCTGTGATGGTTGTTCTTTTATGTGATTTGTCCCTCTACTCAGCCAGAAAAAAGAAAAAATTGATTTAACAGTGAAATTAATGTGAACTATCCTTTAGAGAATTTATATTGAGTCTTGCAGATCCCTGGTGACCATTTAGTCACATAATGGTGCTATTTACTCAAGGTAATTCAGTGACTTAAAAGAGCCTGCTGAATTTTAAGTCAATAACTCTGCAAGTAAATATACACATATTTGTGTATGTACTTTTTAGGCAAAAACAAAAAGTTATAAAACCAAAAATGGTTGCCTACAGTTGGTATATTTAGATGTTTTACAAGTTATATCTAATCACCAAACAACAGAAACTGAAAAACACTGTTCTTGAACAGTTAATTAGGATTTGTTTGTGAGTGTTTTCTCAAGGAGAGTTACTCTTTCTGCTCAGCCAGTTGCCTCTATACACTGAGAATCTCTGAACTAACTTTCTGTAATGAATTTCTCAGTCTCTTTGATGCTCACAGCAAGAATTTTGCACTAAATTGTACAAAATAGCAAATCCAGACAGGGCAGGGCAAAGGAGCTGCAGTCACAGTTCACAACAGCTCTGAAGACTACCACTCCACCTCCCTATTTATCTCTGTCACTGAATTCAAATACTGCTGTGTTGGTTAGGAAAGGCCAAGGAGAATTATCTACTGATTTATATCATCTGTACTCATAATAAACTGAGAAATTACACGACAAAAAGCTTCGATAAGTAAGAGAAGGCGGATATCTCCTCTCAGTAATGAATAATCTATAAGTTCACATCCTTCTGAATCATGGAATGCTTATCAAGCAATACTGCCACAGTCATTGTTGAGCCTAGTGTATACCAGCTCTCAGACAGACAGGATCTAATTGGAGCGCCTTTAGCTAATTTCTTCCCCTGATTTTCCACATTTCATAGAGCGAGCTGAAAACAGACACATAGCACAGAAAAGCAATCAAATATGCAATCGGAAATCATTTTAATGTTACTCAAGGCGACATGACCATATGTTCTGGTTTACTAGTATTCACCTGTTATTCCAGAATCCCATCTTGTTCACCAACTTTTGTCCTAGACAAATGTGCTGTGATTTAGACACCTACTCAAAAGACAAGACAGCATTTGCAAATAATTTTATTTCCTTTGAATATATTGATATTTTCTGAAATGTTTGTAGAGAAATCATATAGACCTATATTTAAACAAACCAAACAGATACTATACAACCAAGTAGGTGACTGCTCAAAATTATCATATTGTAGGAGTGTGTTGATAGTAGGATTCAAGTCAAATGATGGACTAAATATATACTACACTGTTGCTCAAAACATATGACTTTTCTTCATGTTTATCATTTCCTACAAACTCCCCAAAAGCACTAAGTTTAATAGTAAAGAGAATTATTTATATAAAAAATTAAGTGTTTCTCATCAGCTAGGGCAGCATAAGTCAAGTTATTGAGTTGGCCAAAAAGTAAACTCAAACAACCTTTTTGGCCAACCCAATAAAAATTATATAAAGACATGATCAAATGACAAGTGGCCTTGCCTGATGTTCCAACATAGGGTATATATTAAGATAAACTAATAGAATTAAACCTACTTAAAAAAAAATATCTATTCATAGATCTCACCCACTCTAAGAAACAATTTGTAAACTGAAAGTAAAAAGTTTTTGGTAATAATTGGCTATAGTGTAACACTTGGATTAAATAAAACAATTACCAAAATTTAATGATTCCATATGATAGTCTGTATGAAAAAAGAGGAATGTGGTTTTGGAATCTAAGAGCAGCATGTGACAGTCTGTCTCTATGGTCATCTGGTAGAATTGATACTTTGAGCAATCCCTGTCAGAAGTAGGTCTGTCCCTTCAGTGACAATGGGACCATCAGATCATCACTATCATACTATCACATTTACTTGCTCTATTTCCACACTCACCCTGTAATAAAATGTCCCATGTAGCTTTACCAACTAGCTCTTTATGTTATCTGTCTCTTATGAGTTGAGTTAGGAGTTTGTGCCTCTAAAACACATAAGATATAAATGATAGATACTCATTCTGTGCTTCTAAAACTCATCAGATATAGATGATAGATACTCATCTATCATATCAAGATTCACTAAAGAGACCCAACTGGGTAATATACAGCACATTCTAAGTAGTTTGCATAACACTCTCACTTTTTGTGTATAAATATACAGAACCCTGACTTTTTGTTCTATTGTCATACTAATTGCAAAATGTTCAAATAATACAGAAATAAATAAAAAACTAAGTACCATCAAAACGTAGTACCAATTAATTTCTAACTACATAAACCTTCACATGCATATGAACTCATACTAAAAAATGTGTATACTCTAAGTATTTGTCATACCTATTAGCCATCTGTTCCTTCTAAAGCAACATAGATATAAATGTGCATGGCATTTTTAACAGCTGCATAACATTTCCTTGTATAAAAAAGGAATGACATAAAAATCATAAATGACTTTGAGATTTTTAGTTTGGGTTTTTTTTTTCCCCCTCTTGGGAAGTTTTTCTTTGTGGATTATGTCAGGATTATAATTATAAAAAACTTTGTATTTAGCTTGCAATTATGTTTACATGCTCATTGAAGGAAAACTCCATGCTTTGTACTTAGCTTATGTCTTTATAGAGATTGTTTCTATACCTTGTTTGAAAAAAGAAAAATGAAATAGTGATAATATTTTTTAAATATGTCAAGGGAAATAAACAAATACACAAAACACACATGCAAGTTTTTCATTTTAGAGTTTTGTAGGTGAGAAGTCTGGTAAAATTCTCACCAAGCTAATAGCAAAGAAGCTGCATGGGATAATATATTTCATTATTCATTTAGGTCGTTTGCTGAATTCAGTTCAGTGCTACTGTAGGACTGAAGTTCTTGTTTCCTTGTAGACTGTGAGAGTCATTCCCAAGTTTTAGATGCCACCAGTATTCTTCAGCTCATGGTTCTGTTCCTCCATCTTCAAGACAAGTCACAGTGGGTTGAGTCTCTTTTATGCTTCAGATCTCTCTTGCCTCTTCTTCTATTAATACCATCACATTTCTTTGCACGACTATTCTAGTTTCCTCTTTTGCTCTCTTTTTTTTTTTTTTTTTTTTTTTTTTATTGAAGGATAGTTGCTTTACAGAATTTTCCTGTTTTCTGTCAAATCTCACATGAATCAGCCATAGGGATACATATATCCCCTCCCTTTTGAACCTCCCACCCCTCTCCCTCCCCACCCCACCCCTCCAGGTTGATACAGAGCCCCTGTGTGAGTTTCCCGAGCCACACAGCAAAATCCCATTAGCTATCAATTTTACATTTGGTAATGTAAGTTTCCAACATCCGCTGGATCATTGAAAAAGCAAGAGAGTTCCAGAAAAACATCTACTTCTGCTTTATTGACTATGCCAAAGCCTTTGACTGTATGGATCACAATAAACTGTGGAAAATTCTGAAAGAGATGGGCATACCAGACCACCTGACCTGCCTCTTAAGAAACCTATATGTAGGTCAGGAAGCAACAGTTAGAAATGGACATGAAACAACAGACTGGTTCCAAATAGAAAATGGAGTATGTCAAGGCTGTATAATGTCACCCTGCTTATTTAACTTATATGCAGAGTATATCATGAGAAATGCTGGCCTGGAGGAAGCACAAGTTGGAATCAAAATTGCCGGGAGAAATATCAATAACCTCTGCATAGCTGAGACACCACCCTTATGGCAGAAAGTGAAGAGGAACTTAAAAGCCTCTTGATGAAAGTGAAAGAGGATTGTGAATAAGTTGGCTTGAAGCTCAACATTCAGAAAACTAAGATCATGGCATCTGGTCCCCTTACTTCATGGCAAATGATGGGGAAACAGTGGAAATAGTGGCAGACTTTATTTTTTGGGGCTCCAAAATCACTGCAGATGGTGATTGCAGCCATGAAATTAAAAGATGCTTACTCCTTGGAAGGAAATTTATGACCAACCTAGGTACCATATTAAAAAGCAGAGATATTACTTTGCCAACAAAGGTCTGTCTAGTGAAGGCTATGGTTTTTCCAGTGGTCATGTATGGATGTGAGAGTTGGACTGTGAAGAAAGCTGAGCACCGAAGAATTGATGCTTTTGAACTGTGGCATTGGAGAAGACTCTTGAGAGTCCCTTGGACTGCAAGGAGATTCAACCAGTCCATCCTAAAGGAGATCAGTCCTGGGTGTTCATTGGAAGGACTGATGCTGAAGCTGAAACTCCAATACTTTGGCCACCTCATGCGAAGAGTTGACTCATTGGAAAAGATTCTGATGCTGGGAGGGATTGGGGGCAGGAGGAGAAGGGGAGGACAGAGGATGGGATGGCTGGATGGCATCACCAAGTCGATGGGCATGAGTCTGAGTAAACTCCAGGAGTTGGTGATGGACAGGGAGGCCTGGCGTGCTGCGGTTCATGAGGTTGCAAAGAGTCGGACACGACTGAGCCACTGAACTAAATGTAAATTTCCAGGTTACTCTTTCCATACATCTCACCCTCTGCTCACCTCTCCCCAGGTTCACCTTTTTTGCTTTTAAGAACCACGATTGTACAGGATAAATCTGTTTCAAAGACAACAGATTAGCAATCTTAACTCCATCTGACTTTGCTTTGTAAGCCGTCACTGGTATCACGCTAGGGGGTGGAGATCCTGTGAACTACTTCTTTTTTCCACACCCTGCTTGCCACCGTTCCCAGTGGTGTTGTGCTTCCTGTCCCGGAACCTCTGGCCTTTATAGATTGGAGATGTTGTTTTCCAGAGGGAGGATGTTTTCGACAGTTTCCAAGACCCTCGTAAAGATTTGAGCCTGGTCACTGTTTGGCCCCTTCAGGATCCTGTGGGAAGAAGCCCGCGGGCGGACAGGGAGCCGCCATGTTGGCTCCCTGAGAGGAGCTTGGCTGCTGTCTCACCGCGACTGCTTTCGCAGAACCTTCTTCTGCCTCCGTGCCCAGCTTTGACTGTAAATGGCTAATACAGCAGGTTTAGTAGGAGAATGTCATTGCCTCAGGCACGTGAGGGCTAAGTGTCTAATCAGGCAGATCTAGCTGAGTTGCTAGAGGAGAACGAGAGGAGTCAAATTGTGTAGGATGCAGCAAAAGTTCTTAAATAGGGACTCTTTTTTAAAAAAAGAAAAACCTTAAAAGATAACTAAAACTATTTTCAGGGAAGAACCAGAGCCTCAAGATGTAGCCTGTAATATTTTTGAATAAAAATGAATATTAAACTAAATTATATAGATAATTAATAATATCCAGATACTTTCTCAGTACATCCTGGGATGCCATACAGGTAATAAAAATGAAAATAAACAGGCAAATTGCCCAGTCTAGCAAATATATTTGAAGCAACACTGAGGGATTAAGAATAGTTCTATAAATGATATGCTAGTGAATAAGGAAAACACCATTACCAATGGAGGGCAAAACACACCTACACACAAAAGCTTTTTTTTGGCAATGTTCACAGGAAAATCCATTGGTAACAATCAGAGAAAAATTTTATAGTGTTTTTCTGCATCACAGACAATTTACTGGCATCAGTCTAACTAAACAGAATGATTAAAACAAGCTAGGATAAATTATCTTTCATTTTCTTGGCCAACATTTTTATAACATGTTTCTTTTTCAGTTATTTATCAGTGGGAGGAAAAGTAGTATGCAAGCTTTCCATACTAAAATTCAAAACTTTTTTGAAGCTTTTTGTAGAAGTATTGGTGAAATAATTTGTCACTGTAAATTATGTTTGCAACTCACATATAGGAAAATAATTTTTTAAAATTAAGGATTATTTTGGAATTTTAAAAAATCTGAGTCAGATGATCAGCCATGGTCATTATTCAGTGATCTATTTACAAAAAACATGCTATTTTATATCAAATTTAAAGTTTTACTTTGAAAATTGATCCTGCAGTTCTATTCTCACTTTGTCAGAAGAGATAATGCATGTCATTGATTAGACTTTCTTCATAAAATTATAAATGTAAGTTGTTTAGTCGCTAGGTCGTGTCTGACTCTTGTGACCCCATGGACTGCAGCCTGCCAGGCTCCTCTGTGGGTGGAATTTTCCAGGCAAAATTACTGGCATGCCTTGCCATTTCCTTCTCCAGAGGATCTTCCCAATCCTAGGATCTATGACATATATCCTGCATTGGCAGGAGCCACCAGGGAAACCCCAAAATATAAGTTGAAGTGCTTATAAAAATAGAATAATGTAATATTAAGAGCACAGACTACAGAACCCAACTGCCTCAGGTTGAGCCCTGAAGGCTGGGGTTATGGGTGTAAGAGTTTCTTTCTTTGGTGGAGGGGGATAAAGTAAAAGAAAAAAAAAAAAAAAGAGTTAAAGGAAAGCAACTTTGTACTAAGAACCAAGGAAGATAAATAATATGAACAGTGTTTTTCCCCTAGCATGTTTGAAAAAATTTTTTTAAATTAAGAATGTAAGTTTGCTTTTTTTTTTTTTAAGATGACTTTGGACTAAAAGCTGCATTCTATTGACACCAACACGACTCTTGGAACTGAACCAAGGTAATTGCAGCTTTCCATCTATGCCCTGACACACTCAGGTCATAGATACCGAGGGAGACAGAGATAAAATAAATGTAGTGTACATTACAGAGCATATATGTAATACAATATATACTGAGTCCATTTCATTCCTATTAAATGTATTCAAAGCTAGAAAATAAAGGAGCCTAACAAAAAACATTTTTTATAATAGAGAAAAAGTTAAAAAACAACAGCAATAGGTTTTCACATCTCTTCTCATTTCCTCCAACTACTGTCTCTTTCAATATACCCAGTGCTTGTTTGAAAATTAATAGATTAAGTTCCTTCTTTGTGGGGAAAATAAAGCCTTAATAGTTATACAGCCATTATTTCCATTGCATAGAATTGAAGACGATAGCATTTTTTGTCCCCCCTGTGTTAGTACCTCTGTAATTCATTATAGATATAGACTGTGGCATTTAAAGGGAACTCAGTAGGTTTCAAATGAATTATTATGCAAAGTGTAACTTCACAGAACACAACAAAGTGAAACAAAACAAACAAAAATATATGTACACATAGAGATGAGTCTTGGTGATGTGTAGTCCCTATCTGAAAGTATCAATAAACAATAAAACAATGTTTTAGTAAAGAAGAAATACTAATTCTAATAAAAAAAAATTCAGGTTGTAAATTTGGTGACTTTGGGCAAATTTGAAGAGACAGTACTTTGAGGAAACAGCAAGACTGAGGGAGAAAACCCCATGGCCATACACTGACAATTAGGCAGACTTGGAGCTTCAGAGCCAGGAACCAGGACCCAGGACCCAGGACCCACATGGAGTCCACGGGAGCAGAACCTGAGCCGATACTCACAGCACTCTCAGACCTGGATGACTCAGCCCCCAAATTATTTTCTGCTAGAGACCAGAGGCTGAAGGTGAATTTATGGTAATGTGAGGTCATTTTCCCAAGCCCAAAAGAGAAAAGAGCTTGATACGCTGAGGTGAGGCAGAAGATTGAGACTCAAAGTGGATGTTCATACAGAAAGCAAACTTGCATCTCCCCCTGGCCTTTGGGGTTTTTAGGAAAGTCGATGTCAGGAGATAAATCCATCCATGTAATTTTTAAGGATTCTGGGATAAAGAAAAGGGCTATCTGTATACCATGTACAACTCGAGGAGATAAAACTATAAAAAGCAAATAAAGCAAAACAAAGACATTTTAGAAAATTCACTCTCTACGCATCACCACCACCTTTTCCCGTCTCCAAGTAGTCTGCATCCCCTGGATCGGGGTGGGAGCAGAAAAGTAGGCATGAAGATGCCTGTCTATTGGGTAAAGGTAGCCACAGTCACACTGCCAAGGTGACGGGAGAACAAAGGTGAGGACAGTTTAACTGCTCGTATGTACGTCCCTGCCCACCTCATCACCTTCCAAGCTAGGAAGAGAGGAGAAAAAGTAATGAAGGAGAGTGGGAAAGACTGGACTGACTGTCTAACCACTAGACTAGAGGGAGGGGTAGGGAGAGGAAGGCAGAGTCAGAGACAGGGAGAGACAGAGAGGACCTGCTTTTACCTTAAGTGGACACCAGTGTTTTTCAATAAAAGTAGAAATGAGGATGCAATAGCTCAGGGCATTGCATTGCAAAACGTCTTTGGCAGTTTGTGTTTGCAGAGTATAAACCTTGTACCTGTTTGCCAGTGAAAATACCTCAATCTGATAATGGTACATTATTGTACATCTTATATAATATAATGAAACATCTTATATAATATAAAGTTAGTAGCATTATATGACAGCAGGACTAACAAGTTGTTTCTCATGTTTTAATGTTTGGACAAGGTAAACTACTGAGCAATTATGCCTGAAAGAAGGAGGAGACAAAATTGGAAGTAGTTCTTTGTCAGTATTTAAATATTGGGATAGGGTAACTTAAGAGATGGTGGAAATGGCATCCATGTCAGTTTGAGTAAAAGGAAAAGAAAAAAAATATATATATAGGATGGACCTACGTAGACTGCAGTTATTAACCTTTTAGAGGGAGAGGGATTAAACCAGGTGATTTTTCAAAGCACAATCTAGGACTGTCATTCTATCATTCTATGGTTCTTTGATGTCAGAATGCAATTTGGAGCTTTTGAAACACTTTAGAAAACCCAGTATAACTTGCTGTCTCCTGGGCCACAAGTCGACACGAGTCTTATGAAAGAAAGTATCAAGGATGGCATTCGCTAAGAAGGCAAAAATCACCCAAAGAAACAGATGAAAGAGGGAATAAGATAGTGAAGGGTGCATTAGGAAGGGAAGCAAACGGTGGAGACATAAGACGCTCAGGCAGAAACAACCTGAATTAAGATGGTATATGTAAAGGAGTAGGGTTTATCTGGTTTTCTCTGTTTTACATACCTGAATTTGAATGTTCATTGACAAGTAGGTTTCAGATATAGAACAGGAAACTATCAAACTGGTCTCTAGAGGAACCCCTTACCAGAGTACTACGAAGAAAGAAGGTTTATTGAGAATATCTGAAATCCTAGAAATAAATTATGTGTATGATAAAATACACACACATATCTGGGGACACTGGTATCATTAATCTTTCAGATAAATATTTATGAACACCTGCTGTGAACTAGGCACAAGGCCGTATTCTGAAAATAAATTAGTAAACAAGGAAAACACCGTCTTTCTCCTCTCGAGACACACAGTTACTGCTGGTCTTATGGATCCCCCTCCTTCCCCGTGCTCCGCATGCCTCAGTGGGGCTGACGCTCACAGACAGCATCTCCCTGGCTCTCACATCGCCTGACTCCGGTCCCGGTCCCACCTCAGAGCAGTACTGGTGGGAGGTCGGAGGGACAGAGAAGCGAGGATCATCTTTGTGCTCTTTCTGTTACCTCCCTTCAGCAGTTCCCACTTCTTCCAAGTGGCCACTCTCAACAGGGTCCCATAGGAGACCATGGTCTCATGACCGCTTCCTTTGCATGTTTTCAGGTCTCATCTGGTCATCCTGGATGCTGGGATCTCACAGCACCACGTTTTCCTTTTGATCATCAACATTCCAGTCACCGCTAGTATCTTGGTTAGCTCTATTTGTCTTCTTAGCTCTCCCCAGATCTCTATAAGTTATGCCATGCAGACTGTTTTCCTGACTTAACCCCAACTGATCCATTGCCTAATAGAATGATTAAATAAGATTACCGAAGACCTAGGCTGCTAAGGACACATTTATCCATGGGGACTACCATAGTCTTAGGTCGAGGAAATGTCTCTCAAGGCAACTGACATGAATGCTGGGACCTTAAGATCAGTGGACTTCATGCCATTAAAAGGAAAGGCAGATTTCAGACCTGGCAATAATAGCACCCTCAGGATTACCATTTGTGAGTGTGTGTATGTGGTGAGAACACTAAGATCTACTCTCTGCATATTTCAGATATATGGTAGATTACTAGCTGTAGTTACCACACTGCACATTAGATTTCTAGAACTTACTCCTCTTAAAAGTAAAAATTTGTTTGTTATGACCAGCATCTCCTTATTTCCACCCACCCCCCAGCCCTTGAAAGCCAACATTCTTCTCTCTGTTTCTCTAAGTTCAGCTTTCTCAGATTCCGCATGTAAGTAACATCATGTAATATTTGTGAGTTTGGTTTATTTTACTTAGCATCGTGTCCCCCAAGTTTATCCACGTTGTCAGAACTGGCAGGATTTTCTTCTTTTTTAAGGGTGAATAATACTTAAATATGGACTCCCCTGGTGGCAAAGCGGTAAAGAATTTGCCTGCAATGCAGAAGACTTGGGTTCAATCCCTTGGTCCAGAAGATTCCCTGAAAAAGGAAATGGCAACCCACTCCAGGATTCTTGCCTGGAAAATCCCATGGACAGAGGAGCCTGACAGGCTATAGTGCATGGGCTCACAAAAGAGTCAGACATGACTGAGTGACTAAACCACCACCACCAATATTTAAATTTAGCTCTCAGGCTTCAAGAATTGTGGGCATGTAAGACAGAACTGGATGAGTGCTTGCTACTATGCAGGTTAAGCAAGTGAAGGGTTTGAACGATGAGAAGTGGGTGAGGAATGGATGGATAGGGAGCACTGCATTTCATCTCACTGTGGAAGTAAAGAGATGTTAACCCACATTGGTGGTGGTGGTGCTCAGTCGTGTCTGACTCTTTGTGACCCGCCAGGCTCCTCTGTCCATGGCATTTTCCAGGCAGGAATACTAGAGCGAGTTTCCATTTCCTACTCCAGAGGATCTTCCCAACTTCTTCCCATAAAATCTCTGTTACATTCTTTTCTAAAATTCATTTTTTCATTTTCTTTTCCCAGATAACCAGATGCTTCACTCTGTCAACTCATTCAGGTGTGAACTCAAATATCACCTACTCCTTCTTTCTTTATCCTATTTAAATCCCCAACTCCACCTAGAACTACCTATTTCTTTTCCTGGTTTTGTTTTCCCCCTTCATGTTTAGCATTAGTAATGAAGCAGATTTTTATTTTACTCTATGTGCCTTGCTTCTCTGTTCCCAGCATCAGAACAGTGCCAAAAACATGTAGGAATAAGAATATGATAAGCACTTCTTTAATTGAATCCAATTAAATTTTCTCAACTCTGCTGATCCTTTTCCTTTTGACAATGATTTTATGAGCCATTATCACTAAATATTTAGCCTTTGAAACAATAAAAGACCAGAGTTCACTTTAAGTAGAATCTGCATCGATTGATTTCTACAGAGACTTTGCTTCCCTCTGAGGTGTTCTGCAATATGCTGACTGACAGTCTGACTTGCTTTCCACAGGAGCAATGTCTGTCTGGCAGCTTTGGCTGCAGTTCTGTCTGTTCTGAAATTCTCTGCCTACCTCAGGGTTATTTGCTATGTTAAGTGTGAGGGCAAAAGAAAGACACTTCTCTCATGAGGGATTTGAACTGAAAGTGGGTTGCCCTTCTTATATAGGGCCTTACATTTTCCGATAAATATTCCCTGGAAGCAATTTTGTAACATCAGTTTGATATATTCTCTGCGGAACAGACCCAGAAACAGAGCTGTGTACGCAGACATTGTATTGAGCCATGTTCTGAAGGACAGAATTTGTGAGGGAAGGCACGAGGCAGGGTTGGAGGAGAGAAGGGAGGAATTGGATGCACTTAGAACAGAAGGTTCAGATGACCCCAGAGGAGACCTGAGATGAGCATGGCCCTTGAGAGAAGCCAGGCATCAAGGCACAGGGGCTAGTCATCTCCAGCCCCGCAGTAGCCATCGCTGGACTCTGGCCACTCCAGGAGTCCAGTTCAGTTCAGTTGCTCAGTTGTGTCCAACTTTTGTGACCCCATGGACTGCAGCACGCCAGGCCTCCCTGTCCATCACCAACTCCTGGAGTCCACCCAAACTCATGTCCATTGAGTTGGTGATGCCATCCAACCATCTCATCCTCTGTCGCCCCCTTCTCCTCCTGCTCTCAATCTTTCCCAGCATCAGGGTCTTTTCAAATGAATCAGTTCTTCGCATCAGGTGGCCAAAGTATTGGAGTTTCAGGTTAGGCATCAGTCCTTCCAATGAACACTCAGGACTGATCTCCTTTAGGATGGACTGGTTGGATCTCCTTGCTGTCCAAGGGACTCTCAAGAGTCGTCTCCAACACCACAGTTCAAAAGCATCAATTCTTCAGCACTCAGCTTTCTTTATAGGCCAACTCTTACATCTATACATGACCACTGGAAAAGCCATAGCTTTGACTAGATGGACATTTGTTGGCAAAGTAATGTCTCTGCTTTTTACTATGCTGTCTAGGTTGGTCATAACTATCCTTCCAAGGAGTAAGCGTCTTTTAATTTCATGGCTGCAGTCATCATGTACAGTGATTTTGGAGCCACAAAAAATAAATTCAGCCACTGTGTCCACTGTTTCCCCATCTATTTGCCATGGAGTGATGGGACTGGATGCCATGATCTTTGTTTTCTGAATGTTGAGCTTTAAGCCAACTTTTTCACTCTTCTCTTTCACTTTCATCAAGAGGCTGTTTAGTTCTTCTTCACTTTCTGCCACTCCAGGAGAGGAATTGTCAAATCTCAATGCCTCACCTCCCTTCAAACAAAGGCATTTCAAAGGGAAGTACTCTGTTGCCGGTCACCATCATGCAACACTCCTGGATTCTAATGGAATGAGTCTCCTGAGACACACCCAACATCCCCCACAAACTTCAGGTGCATTTATGGGAGTAACTGGAAAAGATAAATTAAAAGAAATTAGAGGTGCAGCAATGAACAGGATTCTTTCCTTGAAGATAAATAAAAGAATGAGTATACAATGAAGAAGATGGTTCTAAGTGCTATCATAATCATAATATATAATAGTATCTTACTCCTAGATAGGAGATAATAATAATTGGTTAATACTTGTGTCTCTTAGCAAAAAGAAAGTTTTTTTTCTGCTGAAATAGGCAGTTATTAGGATAGTATGTATTAAATAATTAATAACTATTTTTACAACCATTAATGGCACTACTTCTCTTGCAGTTATTACTGTCTTACTGTACTGATCATACACATTCATAATGAAAGCTTTAAAAATATTTTAAAAGCTCACAAAGGAAAATAAGAACATAAAACCCCACTACCCAGATGATGCCTGTTGCCATTCATTTACAATTCTTTCAAGATGTAAGCTAGCAATCTTTTCTCAATTTCTACACACACTGTGTATATACATATATGCATGCATACCACATTTACCCATGCTATTTTTAACATAAGGTACATGTTGTTTTATATCAACTGTATTTTATTTAATATATCATGAACATTTTAATAACTTCAGATTTTCTTATACTGTTCTACTGATTGCCCATTACTCTTTTACACAGATGCATCTTAATTTCTACATTTCACAAAGTTACCATAATTCATTTCACTGATGAACTACTGCTTTTGATGCAGACAAATAACACTTTAAACTCTTTCATTTTTCCTTAAGCCTTGGGCAGGTTTTTCTAAAATCCAGTTACTGAAGAATATGTGACAACATATTTTACACGACACATTTATAATTCTTCAAGATGTTCCTCGGCATGCAAGGAGGCTTTGAGGCAGAATATATCTTTGAAGGTAATTAACACTAAACTGTTGAACCACTAAAATACATGATTATTTGCATTGTTTAAATTTTGTTGAATCCAATTTTTCATTATTAAAGTAATTCAGCAGTTGCTATCAAGTTCCTAAGAGAGAATATACGCTGCTTTAATCTTTAATCACATAAGTGAGGCTTCTTAGATATAAAGTTACTTTTGCTTTATTTAAATACTCCCTTTAATAAAAAATGCACAATATCATTTAAATATTTAATTCTAGTAGCTTCTCTGAACTGTGTATTGCTATTGAAGGTGCATTAACAGGGGAAATTAAAGACTTGGTAATGCACTAGATAGAAATTTTTAACATTCTTTTACAGTAAACTCATTTTGTATAGTAATAAGCTTTGTCATTGCAGATGAAATGCACCACCTGCCACAATTAGTGTTATGCCTCATTTTTTTAGTACACCTCAGAGTTCTAGTACAGTGTTATAATTTGCATTGGTACAGCTCAGACAAAATGCTAGAACTTGATTCAGAATATGTCTTCCATACCAGGGTCTGAGGTCATTTAATATATTACCAGTTACCAGTTAGGTACCATGAAATTTTTAAAGAAAGCACAGGGTTGGTAAAATTGGGGCAAAATTAATATATAAGTAGCTAAACCTTTCAGGAAAGAGTACTTGACTCATGTAATCTAGTGAAAACTGTTGTTGTTTAGTCGCTAAGTCTTCTCCAACTCTTTTGTGACCCCATGGACTGTAGCCCACCAGGCTCCTCTGTCCATGGGATTTCCCAGGCAAGAATACTGGAGTGGATTGCCATTTCCTTTTCCAGAGGATCTTCTTGGCCCAGGAATCGAACCCACATCTCATGCATTGAAAGGCAGATTCTTAGCCAGTGAGCCACCAGGGAAGCCCAGTGAAAATTAGAACCTCATATTAAAATATAAATGTAATACAACTTATTAAGTAAGTGTGTTAAACTATATAAAGGTAAAGTTGTAACAATAATAATATTCAGCCAAAGCATACAAATCACCTTCCCAACATTCTATGGGAAAATGGGAAGAAACCTAAAAGAAATGGTCTATTGAATAGACCTGATTTTATTAATTATACTCAGAACAGTTTAGTAAGTTGAATATTGCACCATAACCATTAAATTTAAGACAATGATGAGGCCAATAAAACAACTATCAAAAACATAGTAAATTATGTCTCTCAATTTTGAGGAAGGTTATTAACAGTATTTCATTCTCTATCTTCCAAATTCCATTTAAAAATCACTGGGGAACATATATGTAAGTGAGAATTAAAAATCACAAAAGCTCTGACATCTAAAGATAGAAATAGGAAACTCAAGATATATAGATAAATAGAGAGAGAAACAGAGATGTGTGGTGAATTAGAGAAGCCCAGCTCTTGGGTAGTGCTTTCAAGGTGTGCAAATGGACCCCTTTCAGGAAAAGACTGGGAGATAGGCGATTTTAACTGTTCCCTCTACGTTGAGACCTGGGTAGAGTAGGAAAGGCGTAGGAATGGGACTGCCTTTGCCTTCATTAATAACTGTTTCCTTGTTTGCTGTGATCTTGTAGGTTTCATGGACACAAACTTCAGTGAAGGTGAGAGGTGGGAGTTGGGAGTTCCTGCTCAGTTGTATGAGGCTGTGCTAGGGGTGGCGTTTATGGCAAGAGTATCTGTTTTTCTTAGGAGTACCTGGCAACTATTCTTTCCTCCGAATTTTCTACTTTGCTGCCCTGGAGTTTCACTGTAGACTTGCAGATTGATGTTCAGCCTAAGACCCCAAGAGACACTTCTGTCAATTTCCAGAGCTCTTTCTGTATGTCATTCCCTCTTTCTTCCTTTTCCATTTGCTGTTGCTGGTTTTGAGGACTTCAGATATTCAATAAACTGCTTTTATTGTCAGTTTCTTGAGAGAGATCACTAGTGTACAGTAAAGAACCTGCCCTGGCCATGCAATTAGTGATGTAATCTCTCCATTAAGCAGGCTCTGCTATCCAAGCAGACAGTATTTAAGACTCTAGTTATACTCAGAGAGAGAAGGTAACATTGTAATCACAGTAAAATTTCTGAAGTATACTTTTACCTAACTTTGAACGTCCAAGTTTCATATGATACCTGTGTTAGTCCAGGGTTTTCCAGAAAAACAAAACCAATAAGATATGTTTAGAGAGAGAGAGAAGTTAGTTAGCTATAAGGAATTGGCTCACACGATTACAGAGGCTGGTGAGTCAAAACTCTGCCATGTGGACCAACAGGCTGAAGACACAGTTAAGCCAGTGGTACAGATGAAGTCCAAAGGCTGCTAAAGCTTCATTCAGGTCTTCAACTAATTTGGAGAGGCCCACTCAGGTTATCAAGGGCTATCTGATTCACCCAAAGTGTACTAATTTAAATTCTAATTTCATCCAAAACCCTCCAAGTTGACACATAAAAGCAGCCATCACAAGAACATTTAATGTTAATCCCTTAGGCTTATTAAAATACTGAGAAATAGACAACTTGCCGTAAAAAACGTTTGATAAGTTAACAAAGACATGCTCATTTTATAGGATGAAATGACAAGAGGTATTGTGAGGAGGAGAAGGTGTGGGTTAAAGAAAATGCATTAGAATGGGAAATAATCAAGAGGTTGAGATAAAGGGAAAATGGCGTATTTGTCATATTCTGTGGTTGAATCTCCATGAAGTACCTACTGTCTCAAAGCCTTACTTGCTAGTGGCACAGAAGGAGAACGGTGAAGCCTTGTGAGCACTCACGGCTGCAGAGACTGAGTCACATGTGAAAGCCCTACAGTCACTGTGTGTGATAATTAATTAGCAGTTTAAGTCACACAAGGGCTAAGAGACTTTTTTAGCCTTAGCTTTTGGTGTAAACACTACTAAAGAGACAGCCATATTATATACAGTGATGATTAAATAATTAAACTTTGTTAAAGGAGTTCCTATTCTGCCTACTGATTCCCTGCTGGCTCAGATGATAAAGAATCCCCCCTGCCCATGCAGGAGACCTGGGTTCAGTCCCTGGGTTGGGAAGATCCCCTGGAGAAGGAAATGGCAGCCCACTCCAGTGTTCTTGCCCGGGAAATCCTATGGACAGAGGAACCTGGTGGGCCACAGTCCATGGAGTCGCAAAAGACTTGGACATAGCACACTAAACAACAGTGACAATTCTGCCTCCCAATCCATAGCAATCAGGTTGATTTTTTTTTTTTTTTTTGGCTTTTGTTTTTTTAATCTCCCTTATCAGTCCTAAGGCAGGAGCCAAAAAAATGAATGTGTTCTTGACTGATTTGTGAGGAATTTTCCCTGGCTACCTTATTTTCTTTTTTCTCCCAGGATACTTAGAATATGTAAAATTCCTGTGCTCCCTTGATTCTTGTCATCCACCCTCAACACCCGTCCACTGTTCCTATCCAGTGATTAGGAACATTTTGGTCCAACTGTGCAGTCACACTGTGTGAAATGAGGGGTAGAGACAGGACCCTGTGCTTTTTGGATCTGTCATACACAGTACTCGCCCAGGTAGCCAGGGGTCAGTGCGCCACCTCCGTAATCACAGGGTTCTAAACACTCACTCAAACATTCTCTTTAATCTCTGAACATATCATAAAATGGCTCCTAATTCATCTGTCGTTTTATTCCTTCATTTTTCAGAATAGCATGCAGACTATTCTTATAGCTCTCCTACCACAGTTTTATGTCGATGTTTGGAAACAATACAAAGACAGACGTAAACATTAGAGTGAGTAGATGATGCTGCAATAAATATCAACGAGATCTATTTTCATTAATCATCCATTCAAATGCGCACTTTCAGGCTTTCTCGATGAAGCTATCTCCCACAATATGAAAACATTTAGGTAAGTGTTGGTGAACGTTATGTGCAGCCGTGTGATAACTCGTGAACATTTATATGAATCTTTCATTGCCCATCCAAATAAATGCCACATTGAGCATTCAATATGTTTGAATGTGCAATCTCGCACAAAAAGTATCCTCTTTCTTCAAACCATAATGCTACATATTGCCTTACCTTTGGGCTTTTAATATCAGTATTAGAGTGCGATTCTGCACATATCATCTTTGGGATTCTGTGCTATGAGCGAGCCATGGGATGCTCCTGAACACTACTGTCTGGATCAGTCGACCTGTGTTCTGTTATCCCACAGCAAAGAGAAGGAAGAACAGAGGTGCTTGTCACTTACATCAGTGTCTCTTACTTTCATTCTTTCAGTTAGTAAATCTCAGTGCCATTAAGGGTGATCTGAAAATTAAACATTGCAAAGCAGTTCCAAAATTAACAATGGGTTGCTTCACACAGCAAGATGAAGAACACCCACTTCAAACTACAGGTGGTATTTTTTTTTTCCTTCACTTCTTTTTATTTTCCTTTAAATCTCCAAGAATTAATTAAACAGCCCATTTTTCTAAAGCCTACCAGAGATACTGGGCTTGCTGAAGTTAGCCATTGTAAGAAGTGTCAGACATAATCTGCCTTTTTACTGTAAAAACCTGGGTTTCTTGAAAGGAATATATTGTCTTCCTCGGAAAAATGTTAAGTAGCAAAACTCCAACATTCGTAAGTTAAAATAGCTGTCATGTGTGTCAACATTAATGACAGTACAGAATAAACCTAGTAAAACTTGAATCAACTTCATACCCTCAGAAACTACAGTTAAAAACAGGGAAAAATAAAGGTCCTAAAATTCCTATGAATGCAAAATCAAGGAAAGACCAAACAGTGCAATGCCATTTTCAATCACCTTCTATAGTAGATAATACAGTGTGCACCCAGACTGCCCCTGCCAGACGTGAGACCCTCATTCTCTCACCTCTGGGGAATGCCAACAGCTGAGTCCCTCTCCAGAAATTTCCTTCAGCTCAAGTAAGCATCTAAACTCAGGTCAGCTCCCATCCACAAATGGTCTCAAGGCAAGGCCACTCTAAAGGACCACCCCGGTTCCAGTGCTTCCTATGAAACTGTGAGTTTATCTTTGTTACTCACTGAAGTTCAGGTTCTCTCTTTGTCCAGTTCTAGAGTGTTTGTATCTAAATATTGGTATTGAGAGCATTGCCCAAGAAACCTTGTGTTTGTTTTTTTTTTCCCCAAACACTTTCCACTTGAAAATCTCCACTCATGGTCTGCTTTCCAGAGTTCTGACTTAAAGCAATGTGTCAGCGGTGGTCCAGGTTAATAGTTCTTAACATGAGTTGTTGAAGCTGGATGCTTTGGCAGCAAGCTGGTAAGGAAGACTCCATCACTGGTGGTAGGTGCAGTCTTACAGTTATAGCAGTGCACTTGTTAAAACTCTCACCTGTGGTGAATTGGTTTGGTATACACTCACAGGTACAGTATCTCAGGCTTTTGTGTGGCTGAGGAAAGTATTCGTTAGAAGGAAATCACCCCAGGTGTCTCTTATTGCATGACTTTGATGCATCCGAGAAAACCAATAAAATGCCGTGAGGGATTAATCACCAATTGAAGGTGAAGTATAAATTCAGAGGGCCTCCTTGGCAGCTTATAAAGGGATTCTTATCTCCTGCAGCTAGAGACAGGGGAAAAAACCCAAGTATTCTGCCCAGGAATTAATTACAATAATAGCAGAGAGCCTTCCAGAGAAGGTTGACTTGTCAGTCTTTCCTGCAAAGGTTGTGCCAGTGATAGATCCCTGGCTGGAAAGACTGAGATCCTGAGGCTCGAGTTGGGGACATTCGGGTTGATGAACTCTTTATATAAACTCCAGACCCCTTAAATCATCTTGACTTGAAGAAGAGGCCTGCTCCTTCCTAATAAGGGCCTGCATGCCTCCACTACTTGGAAATTACTGAGTGATCACTGCCTCACAAGGAAACATGAACATACCTCAGCACCTGGCTGTTGGCTCCCGTTTTAGCTTCCAAGCTGGGGGAGTGCTGGGCAGGCGAAGGAAGACAAGGAATTATGACCTGCAGGGCACCTCCCAGCAGACTCCTAGTGGTTCTGCAGGACTTAGTCAGTATACACTGAAAGGAGCTGGGAGAACCTTATTGAGACTGCATCCTGATGGTCCTGTATCAAAAACAGTAGAACATGAGACTGGATAACGGTTCCTTAATTTATTAAGAAGGGGAGAACTGTCTTGCTATAAAGGCTTTGGCAGCTTAACAAGATCTCAAAGAATAGTGTTGAATCAATGTGAAGATAGTTCTTGGAAGCTTGGAGACAGTGAAAGCCCATAATAAGTAGAGTAGAAAAGTCAAAACAGCCATGGAAGATGTGGGCAAAAGGGAATTTTAAAAATTAATAAAAATGGCCAAGCTACTGGATTATATATGGCCTGAAAACCCACCAGTTAATCATGTCCTGAGGAAGAGCCTGGGATACCCCTCGGTTACAAAAGCAACAGTGAGACCCTGGTGTCAGAACACCATCATCCTTGAGAAACTCCAGGACAGCTATTGTCTGTTGGTAGGTCTCAGGGCAATAAATACTGTCAGAACTGTGTCCTCTGCAGACAAGAAGGATGATGGAATCTTGAAAATACAGAGGTTAAAGGTAGCATCTACCCGTCAGAAGCAGCGTGGGTGCAGCTGCCATGATGAACAGGAAACTGGTATGGCTGCCACAGGTGTTGCCTCTCGGAAAGTTACCTTTCCGACAGCGTGAGATAATGTAGATACTACTGGTAGAGCCTCCCCCAAACACATGCTAAGACCGAGACTTGGGACTGGCTCCGTCACTACCCAGCAAGCAGAGGAAATGCAATCCTGACCAGGAGGTGGGATGTTGACGTGAGATGTGGCCCAAGTCCTCATATTCACACAGGTGGTGATCTGTGAAAATGGCCTTGCAGAAGAGAACGCCTTTGCAGGTGTGATGGGGGCAGAGAGGCGTCGATATGGAATCGAGGGACCCATCTGGACGCTCCTGTCGCAACGTTCCTCTGAAGTGATTGTGAAGAGATACAGGCAGGAAACCTGTCCTGGGAAGATGATGGTCACCAAGAGGTTAGAACCATCATGAATGGAGGTCTGAATGAAACCCCTAGGTAAGCCACCAGACTCTCAAAAGTGCCTGCTGAGGCTGAAATGGAGAGGCGACAATGAGTACAGGCTATGGCCCTGTGACCAGCAGCAATAACAGACGCTATTTGTTCAACCAACCACTGCCACAGTTCCCCACCACAGTCCTGCCAGGACCCCACTTCCCATGAGCTGATCCCAGCCAACGAATGATTATGGGAGAAACACGAATGCCTTCCAGTGGGCGACTCTGTCTTCAGGATTCTCCAAAAGCATGCCTGAAACTCTCATAGATCTGTACTGGAGGCTGACACTTATGTTCCTCCCCAGCCCTCCTTCCTCCCCTCTTTCTTCAAGGGCTAAGCCTTGCATAACAGTGATGCAGCCCCCTGCCTCCTGGTATTCCTCACGGTCCTGTCCTCCAGTACATCTTCTGCATGTCTAATCCTGCCTTGGCTTCTGTTTCTCAGAGGAAATGAGCTAACACATCTGTGATCCCTAAGAGAAGGGAAATGCTTGAGGTGAGCCTCATGTCCTCACTAGTTGCTGAGGGCATGCCACTTTCTGAATTAAAGTGTAAGGAATTAGGAGCTAAACAGAATACGGTTTACTGTAACACAAAGTTGAAAACTCTCAAGACCAAGCTAGGAAAGAATATTACTGCGTAAGTCCATCTCTAGGGAGCTCAAGAACAAGATAAACAAATGTATAGTGAGATAAATAACAAAGATTCACTGCGTATGGTAGATGGAGATTGACTGGAAAGGGGAACAAAGGGCATTTCCAGGATGATGGAAATGTTCTATGCTCTGATCAGAGTGACGGTTATTGCTTGTAGACTTTACTAATTTCATCAAATTGTACCCTTCATAACAGTACATTTCACCAACTGTCAAGTATTTTGATATATGTATTGATTTATTGATAATGAAATAAAAATGACTCTTGCCAAAGTCCACAATGGACCATGAGAGTGAATAGCTAACTCATTGTTACGCTTTTATGAGTACATCAATTCTCAAGTCTAATTGCTCCTTTAAGTAAGTCTTTCTGCCTTGATCAGATAATTATTTAGTGTTGTTGGTTTGATGTTCGAAAGTTTTGAAGTCTATCTTCAAAAGATATAAACATATTAACTTATTATATTTGAAGTGAAGTGAAAGTTGCTCAGTCGTGTCTGACTGTTTAGGACCTGCTGGAATTCTCCATGGAATTCTCCATGGAATTCTCCAGGCCAGAATACTGGAGTGGGTAGCTGTTCCCTCCAGGGGATCTTCCCAACCCAGGTATCGAAGCCAGCTGGGCAGATTCTTTACCAGCTGGGTCACAAGGGAAGCCCATTACTATATATAAATGTTATTAATTTCATGAGGCAATATAGTTAAGGGAAAACTCTCCAAGTTTAAGATTCAGGAAGACATGTATATTATGTGAATTCTCTAGAATTATAGGATAGCTACCTAGCTGTGAATTTATAAATGTAACTTAAATGGGATAAGCCTACTAAATAAGAAGTGTGCCAATCAGAAAAGGTCAAGATTAAACCAGAAATACTACATAGAAGAAACTTGAAGATAAAAGTTTTGTCAGCCAAGGAATAGACTTAAGGAAAGAGAACTTTGGCCATCAGCCTTCAAATACATTAGCCCACATCCCTATGCTGAGACAAAAAACAAAAAAAAAAACCTTTGCTCTTTGACACATAGAGCTTTTGTGTAGGGATGACAAAATTAATATGTCAGAGTCACTAAATTTGGTGGCTAGATGTGGATCATGAATAATTTACTGTGAAAGAGTTGCCATTTTGTGAAGGATTTAAGGTATGGACTGACAAACCATTCTTTTCTAACAGCATTATTCCTGTTGCTTCACCTGTTTTTATTTTCTGTGATTTTTATAGAAAAAAATAGTGCTAACATTTATTCTGTCTTTAAATCTCATATCCCTTCAGACTCTACAGACTTTGTCAGCTTGGATCTCTATCCATGATACATGCAACTCTACCTGCCCAGTATGGATTTATCTGCAGAGTATTTGTCTTTTAATGATTTATTATTAAATCTTATATTTTGAGTCATGTATTAGATCTACTGGTGGTAGATCTTATTTTTTTGCTAAATTTTCACTTTCTTCCTAGTAAGGGATTTACCCGTCCTCATTATGGACACAGAGCATGCAGGTAGGCCCCTAAAGCACTAATTCATTGATTTGGGTCTTGGCTACAGTATAAGCTATAGCTAAAGGAATGTGAAAAAACATAGCATACAGAAATATCTGAAGCGAACCTTAGGAGACATCAAGAGTTCCTGCCAGCTGCCTTTCTGAATGTCCCAAATAAGGCCAGTTCCCTGAGGCTTGAATCTAGAATGAGAAGACTTGTGGATCAGAACCACAGAACTTGACCCAGGCCAATGACACCTACCATGAGCAAGACCTAAATATACTGTCGTGAGCCACTGTGATTTGGGTGGGGTCACTTTTTATTAACAAAGCTCACTAAAAAAATTCACATGTTGAATTAGGAAATAATCAAAATGAACTCTTGTGACAGCAAATTTGAACCCATTTTAGCTGATATATCACCTAAGAGTGAAGAATAGGACTTCCCAGGTGCCTCAGTTGGTAAAGAATCTACCTGCAATGTGGGGAAACTGGGTTCAATCCCTGTGTTGGGAAGATCCCCTGGAGAAGGTAATGGCAACCCATTCCAGTATTCTTGCCTGGAAAATTCCATGGACAGAGGAGCCTGGGGCCTGGCAGGCTACACTCCATGGGTCACAGAGTCAGACAGGACAGAGCGATTAACACACACACACGCAAAAATAATAAAGCAATTTAAAATTCACATTAATACAAATAAGAAAAATCTTAAATATGGTAGCAATTACAATCCAGAATTGCTAAAAAATGATTTCTTTGTCTTTTGGCTATAATTATTTAAGATTAAGTAACTTGTGTTCTCATCTCTTGATGACCACTTCCAAGCATTTGAAGAGAGGTCTCTCTTTCTCCAAGTCCTCACAAGTGGAAGTTGTTCTTCTTTGACATGTCGTATAAATCATGGGCAGTAATGGGAGAAATATCCTTTTTGGTTCCCCATTACATACACAAAACATCTCTTCATATCCTTTGATGCTTATGCCATCATCCTCTACCAACTCTGATGCTGTCATCTACAGAACACTGACTCAATGGACATGAGTTTGAGTAGACTCCGGGAGTTGGTGACGGGCAGGAAGGCCTGGTGTGCTGCAGTTCATGGGGTCGCAGAGCTGGACATGCCTGAGCGACTGAACTGAACTGAGCACAACACCTAATCACTCCCGGTAATTAAAGGCCTGCTCAACTCACACAGTCCATACCTATTCCTCTTGTCCTCCTCGGTGACGTCAAATAATCATCTAAATGATCCATCCATAGCCCTAGTCTTTCTCTGCGTTTTGTTTTCATCTCTAGCAAAATCTGGTTTCACCTCAATTTAGTCTCCCATTCCCAGACAGATTCTGTATCTTACCCTGCCATTAACTTATTTTCCCCTGAAATCCACATTGTTAGCATCTCACTCTTTGAACACTGACTCTCACCTTTTGATCTTTCTCCTGTAGCCCTTTAAAATTATTTCATTGTCTTGAAATTTCATCCCCTTGAGTTATAGACTTTACACATCTGTACCCCTTTATTTTAAATTTTTGGAAGTATAGTTGATTGACAGTATTGTGTGGTACCATTCTGTTTTGATTCCCCTTTATCCCATATTGGGTTTGGTGGCCCTTTCAACCCTTGTTAATCACTGTCAACTCTCTCCCTTTGCCATTCTTGTCTGGCAAAACCTCAATCCTGGTTGAACACAAGTATATCAATTCTGTGTTTGAAACCTGTATAACTCAGCTCAACTGGAAGTAGGAAGTAGTCATATAACCATACAGATATGTCTGTCCTTAAATTCATGAGGTAAAGCCTCAAATAGACAAGTAGGATTGCCTAAAAATAATACTACATGTCCTAAATAAGTTGGCTTTCACAGGCTTTGAGATATATATATCTCAGAAATTTGTTTTCCTCAAATACCTTCTTATATGATGTCTTCTTCTTACTTAATTTATTGTGCACTGTATAATGACTTCTGGCTGGCCCAATTTCCCTTGCCTTTAGGGGCTTCCCTAGTGGCTCAGACTATAAAGAATCTGCCAGCAATGCAGGAGACCCAGGTTTGATCCCTGGGTTGGGACGATCCCCTGGAGAAGGGAATGGCTATCCACTCCAGTATTCTTGCCTGGAGAATTCCATGGACAGAGGCGGGCCATGGCCCATGGGGTCGCAAAGACATGATTGAGCAACTAACACTTTCACTTCTTTTTCATAATGACTGCCATTGTATTTATTATTTCTGACATTTCTGTCTAGCCGTTTTCTACTTCCTGGCCAATGTATTTGCTATTCTCTTAGCCTATATTTCTCTTACTGAGTTCTGTGGATTCCTATATCCTTCTCATTTGGCAAGTTCATTTCAAATGTTATGTCCTCAGGGATCCCTTGCCTGACCATCTTATTCAAAGAAAAACTCCTTTATTACCCTCCATTCCATTGCCCTGTTGACGTCTTCACACACTAATCACAATATGAAATTATCCAATAAATACTTTGACTAATGAATAAATGAATGAATATGATCTGCAAATCACTTGATAATAGTTTAATTCATTTTAAAATATGTAAAATGAAGATGTAATAGTACCTGTAATAATCATTTTTTAAATTTGTAAAGTGAGGGTGTGTTAGTACATATAATAGTGTATGGTTTCCAAGGTCTCATGTAGGATTCTAGTCATTTTTTTAAAATACCTCAACTGTAAGTTGTGAATAACTATCACAGGATTAAGTGGACAGTTGAACACTAGTTGTGCTGGCAGTTTGACATGTCTTTTTATGCTTGTTCTACCAGTTGTTGTCAGAGAGCTATATAAGAGTAGGTTTAATGCTTCCTGTAGGTGACTTCATCTTCAAAGGGATCACAACATCCATGGACAAGAATCAACTGCCCAAATATCTCTGCTCACCTTAACAGACCTATGACAGATATCTCTAATACCAAGGACACATGTTCAAAATCTTCGTAGGTTCTAGGTTAATCTCCCCAGGAATTCTATACATCATAAATGTTATGGTCATAGTCCACTCACATCAGAGAATTCCCTGTAAACAAACTACTCTGTCAAAAAGATTGTGGGTGGATAAATCCAACCAGTGTTCTTCTTCCTATCTCTTTCTAAGACGTGTAGTCAAAAAGGTGAAGAGTTTCACATTTAGGTCACACAGGAGGGATAAAATCCCCAGATATTTTTGATCTTCCCAGTAGAATTCTAAAACACAATTATTTATTTCTCTAAGGATAGGATCACAATTGTAACTAACAAGCTATCACAATTTGATAAGGTGTGTATTTGTGAGCATGTGGTTAGCCACAATGCCTCCATTATCCATAGCTATTTACACAAAATTTTCTGGTGTGATGTAGAGATATACGATAGTGGTAATGCAGTGCATGTGTGTGCTCAGCCGTGTCTGACTCTTTGTGACCCATGGACTGTGGTAGCGCACCAGGCTCCTGTGTCCATGGGATTTTTAAGGCAAGAATACTTGGAGTGGGTTGCCATTTCCTCCTCCACGGAATCTTTCCGACCCAGGGATCGAAGCTGTGTCTCCTGTGTCTCCTGCATTGGCAGGCAGATTCTTTACCAATGAGACACCTGGGAAGCCCCTAGTGGTAATGTAGAAGACAGATCAATTATTTATATTATGAGGCACAGGTCATATGTTAATTAGACTCATTATTTTTCTTTTATTCCCACAGGTGCCCTCTAGGGAATATCTATTGATTCATTCTCCCAGAGCAACTTTCTCTTCTGACAGGCATTTGTAGACTTGGCATTTGAAATTTGGTTAATAAGAGCTTTATTTGGTTACTTTACAAAAAAGCTGATCTTGTCTAAAGTTAAATACATTAGACAGGTTAATCATGAAGTACACATCTTTTAAAAGAATCGTTTACTTGAAGGACTGCAGATCAAATACCTGAAGGGGCCAAGAAGTTAAAGTGTACATGAATTTTAAAATTCTGGAATAAACACAAACTAGAGAGAGATGAAACAGTTGCTGCTTAACTTCACCTAATTATTGCCATCAGAATAGGTGAATCTGATATTAACAAATCTTATGATATTTTTAAAAAGAAATTTGAAGTACTGACAACTATTTTGTGTGTGTATGTGTGTGTTTGTGTCTGTGTATCTTATTTCAGTCATTTCCCCATTTTGTGGGAAAACAAAATGCCTTTTACAGGCTATGTTGATCACTAGTTTGCCAGTTAATAATTACCTCAATATTATTTTTCTTTAAAATCTTCAAATGACAAATTAAAAATAATTTGAAATGTCTGCTTTACAAAATTCGATTTACATAGAACTGTTCTATAATATGTACATCAAAGCAATATTTTCCAGAGATACTCACTGAATACTATTTTAACTATAAAAGCAATTACATGAATATAGATATCTGGAAAGAGATAGATTCACACAAATTATTTTTTTAGCCTTGAACAATTTTTATTACTATTTCTCTTTTGCTTTTATTGTGATGAATGGAAAGTAATATAAAAAGAAGGTGGGTTCCATTAAAGAAGATATTAAGTGGGTGATTAGATTGGGCAATTTTTAGGAAATATAGATAATAAGAGAAGAAAAGATAAATTGGGTGAATCAGATACAAGAGAGACTTTTAGAAGGTACAGAAAGATTAAAGAAATTGCAATCCCAAACAGTAAATTCCCTAAGTGGTGACACAGAAAATTGCCTTTGAAGCGACCACTATTCAATAGCTGAGCAGTTTGAGGTAATATTGAGCCTTATGGTTATTCTTGTCCTAGTATATAGCTTCTCCCATCACCATTAAGAACAGAAAAACAGCAAATTGAGAACACAAAATGTATTACTAAGTAACAAGGCAGGGCATCTGGAACTTGCCAAAACATGCGTGGGATGTGTGTCTGTTTATTTTAACATTCCAGAGGTGAGTGCAGTGGGAAATAAAACACCAGGAACTACGTCTATAGAACTAAAAGAAATAACAGTTTATAAACAATTAAAATGTGAACTGTGAGCCAGAGAAGTGCTTATTTCCAATGGAGATATGTTTGACAAGCAGAAGTTAAAAGATGTCATAGAATATTTCAAATGGATATTACAACTTAAAGAATATTTGACATAAATAAGAATTGTACATAAGAATTGTCTCTTCTAAGGACTTCATGTTTTGCGATTAAGTATTAAAAGCAAAGGATGATGTCAGTGACATGCATCACTTAAATAATGTGTTAAATAATGGGGAAGAATTGAGAATGGCAATGGTGGAATTTTTCCTGTTGTTCCAGTTATACTAGATTCATGATTGTATCTGGTACCTCAAGCCAAAACCACTCTTGTGCTGTAAGCCTAGTAAATTTGGTTACTATGAATGAAAATAGTAACAGACAGTGAATATACATATAAAAAAGTGAAGATTTTATGAATTTTTACATGGGAAAAATGAATTAATTTAGAATGAAATTTAAAGATTAGGTGTTTTGTCCAGAAACAAAGAGGTTGAGTTGCCTATTGGTGAACAGCTGAATTTTCTCATTAATATACTTCTTGTTCTTATTGATCATTGATTCATGGGTAAAAGGATTTGTTTGAATAATTCTTACTATATTGCTAGGTCACAAATAAGACCTTCAATTAGCTCATCTGTGATGGTTAATTTTATAGTTGATTAGGCCACAACACCCAGATATTTGATCCCAGCACCAGTCTAGATGTTGCTGTGATGTGTCCTTTAGATGAGGCGGTGGTGGTGGTTGTTTAGTTGCTCAGTTGTGTCTGACTCTTTGCAACCACATGGGCTGTAGCCCGCCAGGCTCCTCTGTCCATGGATTCTCCAGGCAAGAATACAGTGGGTTACCCTCTCCTTCTCCAGGGGATCTTCCCGACCCAGGTATCGAACCTTTGTCTCTTGTGTGTCCTGCTTGGCAGACAGATTCTTTACCCCTGAGCCACCTAGGCAGCCCATCTTTTAGATGAGAGTAACATTTAAATGGGCCATCCCAGGTGGTTAAGTGGTAAAGAATCTGCCTGCCAATGCAAGAAGATGCAGGAGTCGGGAAGATCCCCTTGAGAAAGAAATGGTAACCCACTCCAGTATTCTTGCCTGAGAAGTATCATGGACAGAGGAGCCCGGTGGTTACAGTCCACCACTGGCGCTGCAGGCCATGGGGCCGCAAAGAGTCAGACATGACTGAGCCACTAAACGTTTAAATCAATAAACTATGAGTAAAGCAAATAACCCTCCATAATGTGGGCCTTAGCCAGTAAACTGAAGACTTTAAGGAAAAGCAGACCAAGGTTCCCCCAGAGGGATGCCTGCCCCCAGATGGCCTGAGAGTGGGGCTGCAATATCAGTTCTTTCCTCTTCCCAAGTCTCTAGCCTGGCAGCTGGTCCTTCGGAGTTAGAAACTGCCAGCCTCCACAATCATGCGACCTATTCCTTAAAATAAATCTCTTTATTTCTGTACATACACACTTTCTATTGTTTCTATTCCTGACTACTACACCAGCATTCTTGCTATTAAAATGTCATGGGTACTAGCAAGGAACACTTGGAATTTGAAATGTAAAAAAATATATGTATCTATACTAGCACTCAAAAAGTGAAATACTTAAGTATAAATTTAAATATGTACAAAATCTACATGAGGAAAACTACTAAATTCTGATGAAAGGAATCACAAAAGAACTAAGTAAAGGAAGAAACGATCCATATTTATGGATAGGAAGACTCAGTATTGCCAAGATGTCAGTTCTTCTCAGCTTTCAACAGAATCAACACAATTTCAATCAAAATCCCAGCAAGGTATTTTGAGGATATTGACAAACCAGTTACAAAGTTTATATGGAAAGATAAAAAAACCAAAATAGCCAACACAATATTGAAGAAGAACAAAGTTGGATAAGTGAAACTACAAGACTTCAAGGCTCACTATGAAGCTTTAGTAATCAAGACAGTGTGATACTGGTAAAAGAACAGACAAACAGATCAATGGAACAAATAAAGTACCCACACAAGTGTATTCAACTGATCTTTGATAAAGGAGTAAAGCAGCAACATTCAGAAAAGATAGTCATTTCAAAACAAATAATGCTGAAACACTAGACATCAATATGCAAGTATACCTTCTGTATGTTTGTCACAAATATTAACTTAAAATAGACAATAGACCTATGTGTAATTTGGGAAACTATAAAACTTCTAGAAAGTGACACATGAGAAAATCTAGATGATCTTGGATTTGATGATGACTTTTTAGATAAAGCGTCAACGACACGATCAGTATAAGAAATAGTCGATAAGCTGGACTTATCAAAACTAAAAATTTCTACTCTGTGAAAGTCAAGAGAATGAACTGGAAGAAAATATTGCAAGAGACATGTGATAAAGGACTGTTATCTAAAATAAACAGGAACTCTTCAACCCAGCAATTAGAAAATGAATAACCTAACTTTAAAATGGACCAACGATCTGAACAGACATCTCATCACAGGAGATAAACAGCTGGCAAATAAACATACTGTATGTTACTGGATAAATGAAATTTAAAACAACAGTGAGATACCACTACATACCTAATAGATGGCCAAAACCCAAATGCCAAATGCTGGTAAGGATGTGGGCAACACAAACACATTCTTTGCTGATGAAATGCAGAGTAACACAGCCACTTGGAAGTCTTTCACTTCAGGTTCCTTACAAAGCTAATCATGGTCTTGTTGTTGTCATTCTTTAGTCACGAGGTCATGTCCAACTCTTTTGCAACCCCATGGACTGTAGCCCACCAGGCTCCTCTGTCCATAGAATTTCCCAGGCAAGAATCCTGGAGTGGGTTGCCATTTCCCTCTCCAGGGGATCTTCCCGACCCAGGGACTGGATCTGCATCTCCTGCTTGGCAGGCAGACTCTCTACCCCTGAGCACCGTCAGTCTTACCTGCAACAGCACTCCTCGGTATTTACCCAAATGTTTAAAACATGCCCACACACAAACATAAAAGCCTATACATGTTTGTAGTAGCTTTATGATTGCCAAAACTTGGAAGCAACCAGACGTTCTTCAGGAGGCATTTGGGTAAATAAACTGTGGTACATGCAGATAATGGAATGTGTGTGTCTGCTAAGCCGCTTCAGTTGTGTCTGACTCTTTGCAACCTATGGACTGTAGCCCGCCAGGGTCCTCTGTCCATGGGATTCTCCAGGCAAGACTACTGCAGTGGATTGCCATGCCCTCCTCCAGGGGATCTTTCCCAACCCAGGGATTGAACCCTCATCTCTTATGTCTCCTGCATCAGCAAGTGGGTTCTTTACCACTAGCGCCACTGGGGAAGCCCAGATAATGAAATATTTGGTGTCAAAAATATGAGCTTTCAAGCCATGAAAAAATATGGCAGAATCTTTAAAGCATATTATTAAGTGAAAGAAGGGCTGCATACTTCATCATTCTAACTCTATGACTTCTGGGAAAGGCAAACCTGTAGATACAATAAAAAGAACAGTGGTTGCCTGGGGAGGGGGCCGTGAACAGCCAGAACACAGAAGATTTTTAGAGCAGTGAATCTGCTTGTATATTATAATCCTAGATATTATCTTATCATTATATTGGTGGATATCATTGTACAATTGTCAAAGCAATTAGACATATAAACCATACAGTGTACATTTCCAAGAGTGAACCCTAATGTCAATTACAGACTGTGGGTGCCAATGATGGGTCAGTGTACTTTCATTGACTTTAACAAATGTACCACTGTGCTGTGGGATGTTGATAGTCAGTGAGGCTGTGCATGTTTGGAGGACTGACCCACAGTCCTAGCCAGCCCCGTTTCCTTATGACTGAATGTTTGTCTACTCATAAGGAATGCACCTAAGTCAAACAAGTTCCCTATCAACCTTTATCCTTGCCTTTACCAGATACGAAAACTGGAAGAATGCCTTTTGCTAATGCAGATGGCTAACAGTCATGAGACCTCCAGGGGGAGGGAAGATCCCTGGTCCCAGTCCCTGTTTATGTGTGTCTCACTGGGTGGTCAGGTTCTGTTTTTTAGGGTTGGTCCCTTTGAATCCCCCAGTACCCCTTTTGTTGTATGGAATGCAGTTTCAAATGTCTCAGGATCCTCTGTCTGTAAATTACCCACAATATACTTCATAGGTTGCACTTTCTGAAGTTGCCTGCTTTGGTTTTTGGTCTCCAAAGTTCCTTCTCAGTTTGGAGGATGTTCAGTATCTCCACCTCTCAACTGCATATATGGGCAGTCTCTAACTTGCTACTCAATATCTCTGTAAACCTAAAACTGCTGTAAAAAATAGCCTATTAAAAATGTCATGGGCTATTAAAAAACCCCACTGTGAGATTGCATGTGTCTATTCATTTCTTTCCAGCTGAAGTTGAGGGCACAGCCAGTAATTAAAACATGATTTACATTAAGTTAAAGGATAAAGTTGCATTTTGAAGCCAGCTGCCATTACTTGTATTATTTATTCATAGGGTACTGTGTAATTGCAGATTTGTGCTGAATAAAGACAAGTGTGTTCTCTTTATTGAAGAACTTACAGTCCAAAGATAGAGTGGAAATTTAGGAGCAACTTCAATTTTTCAGGATCATCAAAACCAGCATTCTAATGGAGGGCGGTAAGTTCAAAAGACACTTGTGTGGATGGGTTTTTACCCAACATACATATTTATGGCTCTTGTCCCTAATAGCACATTGAGAAGAATCAGGCTGTTCTCAACTTGGCCGAAGTGTTGGTCTCTATGCATTTCTAAACTTGGCAAATTATTGTGGATGCATACTTCATAAATCTAATAAAATGAAATAAATGACGTTAAATTATACTCTCAACGCTTAATTGTTCAAATATGGAAAGAAGGAATCTCTTGAATTCCACTGAACCATTGTCAACCATTCAGAAGTGCTCACCTCTGTGTAAAAGGTGCTCTGCTTAACAGATTCAGAAACAGCAGCAGTATACAATTGGAGAGTTCTTTTTTTTTTTTTTTCTTTTTTGGCATATGTGTTCCCATAACTACTTCTTGGTTTGCTTTAGTTTTGCTGTTGATGGATTTGTTTTGTTTTGTTTGGGCCATGTGAACATTTTCACCAAACCTGCAGCTTAATTTGTGAATTAAACCTACTGTCCTCTTGAAGATTTTCATGTTGTAACTTTCCTATTATAAAACAGTTTGTGGAGGTTGAGATTATTATGATCACACTGAGGACTATGTCCCACTGTTTTCCTTTCCCATTTCTTGTTCCAACAGTACTGATCTATTCCAAAGCTCCGGCATTGTATTCCTCTCTGTGTACACATATCTTTCCTGTGCTTGCAATGTTCAGCCCTCTGCCTGGATTACCTCTTAGCTTTGTAAACTCCATTTATGTGTGCCCTTTCCTGGGAAGCTTACCTTCCTTGCTTCCAAAAACTTAAGCACTCTATGTGCTTCCATCCAGGAGCTTACCTACATCCAAGATACGTACTCCAAACCCTACTGTTAATTCATGGTGACACAGTGCAACTTGGGCTTCCCTGGTAGCTCAGCTGGCGAAGAATCCGCCTGCAGTGCAGGAGACCTGCACTGGTTGGGAAGATCCCCTGGAGAAGGGAAAGGCTATCCACTCCAGTATTCTGGCCTGGAGAATTCCAGGGACTGTATAGTCCATGGGGTCCAAAAGAGTCGGAGGCAACTTTCACTTTCACATTGCAACTTACTTTGATTTCTTTTTCTCAATCTGTCCCCCTCTGAGGGAGTGCTCTTCCTGTCTTGCTCAGATGCTCTATTCTATTCACTTCTGTATTCCCAGGCACCTATGTATTTTCTGGTCTATAGTAATTGCTTAAGAAATGTTGGATGAATTTAATTAAATTATACATATTACTCCATCAGCAGCAGCAAGTAGTGTTTTATTTGAAATTCAGAATATGTTTACTGCTTAAACATCAGAAGTTAACTTAGCTAACATCCTAACCATGCATTGCCCACTTCCTCTGCATCCCAGTACCCTTCTCACTTAACGAAGAAGCTGTTTTATTCTTGCAGTTTCTGCTAGTTGACAAGGCACTGTGATCAAGCTGCATTAATGCAAGCGGGATTTCCCGAGACATCAATAAACTCGAAAGGCTCCCGGTGGGCCACTTGTAGTGTCAATAAAGGTTCATAATTACTTGCTCCTTTGAGCTTTTTAGACCCAACTTCCTTTCACTCTGCTGTGAATAGGAGGCTGGCGACCTGAGTGGTTCTTAACTTTCTACATCTTAGGCAAAGAATGGCAAACATCACCAGGGATCCCGAGTTTTAAAGCAAAGGTGTTGGCTGTTATCCTTGTTATTTTACGCTGTCAAGGGACTAGAAACTTTGCTTTGCCTCTATTGCTCCTCTCCAGCAGAGGGTTGGCAGTGAACCTCACCATTTCTAGGCTCAGGGAGGTGGAAGCCCTAGGGGCCAAGAGTGGATGACAGCAGAAGCCACTGCTCAGCCTGAAGGAGCAAGAAACTGAATTGAGAGAGGCTCTGGGGGCAGGGCTGGAAGCAGAGAGTCTGGGTCCTGCTCAGATAGATGGGGGAAATTCTGGCTTCCAGGCACTGTCTCACTTTGGAACTGGCTCCCCCACGCACCTCCACCATACCCACACCACACAAAAACCAAACCAAGGCAAACTAAGTTGCAAGCTTCTCTCTGGCTGAGGCCAGGGGACCCAAGACTTGGAGAGGGACTCTAATTGAAGACTAGAAGCTAGGAAGGAAAAAGTGCTCCCGCCACACCACACAATACAGTAGAAGTCAAACAATCAAACAAAAAAAAACAGTAGTGGGAAAGAGAGGGTGCAAATCGGGCTAAATACAAATTACTAAGACTTTGAGAGAAAAGCTTGCTGTTCTTCCTTTCCCCCCTTCTTCCTCCCTCCCTTCATTTCTTCTCTCCTTTTTTTCTCCTGGGTGTGTGCATGTGTGTATGCGCGTATGGGTGTGTGTGTGTGTGTGTGTAAGTCTACTTGCGTTTTAAAAAGGAGATTCTGCTTTTCTCAGACTCTGATCTCTTCGCAGGAAAGTTAAAGTGGAATTGGAGTTTCCTTGACTTCTGCGTGAGGAGTTTTCAAATGGCAGCGATCGTCCCTCCTAAATATCCATCAAGTCCCCGATGACACCTCTGCCATCACTGGTTTCTTGCCAGATTCTGAGCTGGGCTGGTCATCCACCACCCCCCCCGTTGGAGTGGGAAATCGGCTCGAGCGCGCGTGTGTTTGCCCTTTCGGGATGGAGCGGCGCCCAGCATATCAAACGTCCTCCAACCCCCTCTTCCTCCCGCCCCCAATTCACTCCCCTCTGGAGGGCGTGCGTTTGGCGTGTGTGCGCGCGCGAGGGTGTATATTTAGCAAAGACGACTGGAAGCGGCTACCCCTCTTGCTAGCCACCCCCAGCTCTCAGATCGCGTCTCCGATCTGTGTCCCCAGTCGCGGGGTCCTCTCCACGCGGAAGCGGGCAAGACTATCTAGGTGCACCCTGGTCCCCAGATCGAGCTCAAGCTTTGCTGTCCCGAGAGGACGAGCAGACTTCCTCAGGCGCTGCTCTCTTCCCACGGTGTGCGAGCACTGGTGTGTGTGTGTGTCTGTGTGTGTGTGTGTGTCTGTGTGTGTGTGTGATTGTGTATGTACACGACTGAGCTCGCGAGCTTCCTCTCTACGCACCGCGCAGGCAATGCCGGCGACGTTACTCTGCAAGCAGCAGCCGGCGACCGAAGGCAACAGCAGCCTCCGCCCCCTCGTCGCCGTGATTGGCTGGCTTTGCTCATCATTTCCATGCTAGCAAAAAGGGAAGGGCCAGTGACGCCCCCGAACCCCGCTGCAGAAGCGGCCGCCACCTCCGATGCACAAGGTGTCTCTCCTGCAAAGGAACCGAAGCCCCAGGGAGGAGGCGCTGGACCGACCCGGGCAGAGCTGGAGGGAACCGCGAGAGAGAGCGCCCCGCGCAGCCCTCGGGGACCAGCCGGAGCTCGGCCGCAGAGGACCCTCTAGACCTGCTGGGGAGATCCCGGCTCCACGCTCTCCTCGGCTTTTACAGATCCACTCCCCGCGCCCCGCGACTACCTCTCCCCGGAACGGAATCCTTCTATGAAGAGGAGGTGAGGGAGCTGGGGCCACCAGGAGTTTCCCAGGCACCCAAGATGCGCTCCATCAGGAAGAGGTGGACGATCTGCACGATCAGTCTGCTCCTGATCTTTTATAAGACAAAAGAGATGGCACGGACCGAGGAGCACCAGGAGACGCAACTCATCGGGTAAATGCAAAGCTTCATTCTAGGATCTGACCAAAAGTCCAGCCGTGAATGAGATGTGAATAGAAGCGATCGCGTGAGGGTTGGGGTCGTGTTGACGGTGGGGTCCGCCTGCGAGCGCTTAGTCTGGTGAAGTAAATAACAAAGGATGTTGTGGAGGTGTGTGATTTCTCCACGGCGGGTTCTCAGTAGGAGTTCAGCTTGCCCAGCGAGATGATAGTGACAGCTGCCTTGGTGCCGGGGCTCGCAAGCCAAAGAAGTCCCCGCAGAGTGTCAACAAAGAACGGGCACTCTTGCCCTTTTTACTCCCAGGGCAGAACTCGGTCCAGATGTCTTTATTGCCCTTCTTTCTTTCTCTCTGCTAGCTCTAAAGGGAGGTACCAGCAGAAGCTGGCTTCCTGAAAGGCTGAAGTTAAAGCCCAGAAAGTAGGAAATGCGTCTCCTCTTCTTTACAATTGGTTTGTTTGCTTTTTTTTTTTTTTTTTGGCGTCCAGTAGATCTGTGTATCATCATTTTAATTAGAAGCTCCAGGTCAACCAATGATACTTCCTTCTTTGCTGTCCGTGGGTCAAACGCACGGGCGTCATGGTTACAGTTTTGGAAACTGGGTCCTACTTCACACAGACTAGATTTCTGCTTTTTTCTTTAGTTTGTCTAGAGGAGTTCAGAATCTTCCTCCACCCTAGGCAGTTCTCTAAATATCACACTTCCTTCCTCCCTCCCCCCAGCCTCTGTGACTTTGAAGTTTACCCAGGAGGTGGTTGCAACTTTGTGTTACTTACACAGCTTGGAAGCGTTATCTCTCTCTCTCTCTTTTTTTTTTTCTGAGGATGTGACCCCTGGTTGTCAACTCTGCTCAAAGTCCTGTTTCGGAAATCCTGCCTCATCCGGAGGTGTCTGCTGTCGCTATCTGAAACTCCACACTGGCAGAGATGCCAGCCTGGTTTTTCTTTTCCCTAAAGATGAGGACGAAGATAGAACCCTTGCATGTTGGGGCGGGGAGGCGGGGGCACAGGGCGGCTAAAATGTGTGTGTGCGCGCGCACACACACACACTAAACTTAACGCACTCCATTTCTCAATATTCCTGCTCCTCCCTAAGTAATGGAAATTTAAGTGAGCAAAACGCCGGCTTATCTGTACATTGTTCTTTGATAGAAAATTAACACAGAAGTACAGTCGAAGGGGACTGGAAAAGAATGAAAAAGCCAAAGAGGCATGTGCGGGATGGTTGTTATGCCTCAATAAATCTCCAAATGGGCTATTCGGGAAGGAGGGTCCCCGAACTGGGTGAGGTCCTTCACACGGGAAGGGAGTGGCTTGAACCTTCAGCCTGGCTCGATTGTCAGAGAAGAAGGACTGCGGGGGGCGCGGGGGCGGGGGTGGACGGGTGGGCATCCCCAGGTAGACCTGGGGCTTTGCAGACTGACAAAGGGGTCTTTCGGGAGGTGGTGAACCGGCGCCCGAGGGGGAGAGGCTGAGGCTGGGCTTGGGGGTGGGGGGGGGTCGAGGCTCTCGGTGATCTTCCGGGCTCGGTGGGCTCCGCAGACGCGCCTTGAGCCCAGACAAAGCGGCCGCGTCCTCGGCCAGGACTCCGAGGGTCGGGGCCTCGGCGGCGGGCCACCCTGGGGGTGGTGAGCCGGAGAGACTGGTGGGGGGGAGTCCCCCGGGAAGCCCTCTCCCCAGGCCTCCGTAACCCGCCGGTGGGAAGGCGGGGCGCACCCCGAGTCCTGGGATGCTCCCCCCTTCCTGGGCGACATGCCTCCTGTGGCCTCTGCCGGCCGGTGGGCGCAGGCCAGGGTGCTCGGTAGGAGGAGGGAGGGGAGGAGGGTGAAGGCGGGGGGCGAGCAGGCTCCAGAGGGTCGGGCCAGCCCCGCGGGGCTCCTCTCGCACCTTCTCCGGGCCGAGCCCGCCCCTCCGAGGATGCGCGGGGCGGGCGCATCCAACAGGAAGAGGGGTGCGCGGAACGGGGGTTCTCCTGGTTCCCCCTCCCTCCCCCCTCCCCCCCACCCCCGAGAGAGCTGCCCGCCCGGGTGGAGGAAGCAGCTTCTATTGCAAGAATCAGGTCCCCTTTACAAATAAAAAAATAACTTTTACTGCTCCAGTCGGCCCCCGCGCGCCTCCTCCCTAATTAAAACCCGCAATCACGGCCACGCGGGGTGGCGCGCGCCGGTCGCTGAAACCTGGGAGTTGGCGCTGCCCGGTGTTCGGGGGTGGGGGGCGCACCGGGAGGACAGCTGGTCCCCCCCCCCCCCCCCAGCCCACCCTCGCCCCAGCGCTTTCCCCTCGGCTGAAACGTGCCCCTGAAAAGCTGGGGGTAGCAGTTGATGATTTCAAGTCCCCTGAGTAGTGCTTCTGGTGGCGGGGTTGACTCATCCCAAACAACGGTTCTTCTTATTGACTCTCTTTCTGCCCAAGCCACGTGGAGGGGCTGGTCTCTTTGGAGATGAGTAACCCAGCGTGGCGGTTTGGCCGCCGGAACCCAAGCCGGTTCATCGCCAGAGGTAAACAGGAGTCTCTGACCTTTGGGGGCGCCGCTGCGTACCTTCTGAGTGGGCCGTAGATTCGGTGAAGGGCAATTCCATAGTCCTTGGATCTTAGAACATCCTTCTGGATTCGGATTTAGCGTCCCTGCTTCCATTTGGCAGCAGACAGGTAGTTTCTTTCTTTATTCCACCTGCCTGCCTTTTAACACCGGAGGTCCCACCTAGAGTCGATGTGACCTGGTTCTTCTTATATACAGGGTCGAGCAGTCATTCCACACAGAAGGAAAAGAAGAAACAGCCGCTCAGCTTCCCACACCAAGCGTCCACATTCACAAATCCCCAGAGGAATTCCAGTAGCATGTTTGTCATAAGTAATGATTGAAGAATAGGTCGACTAATTATTGGATGTTCAGAATTGTTTCTTTCAAAGCTAGCCTATTAATTTTCTGATCTGTTGGCTAGTTAATAAAGTTAAACTGAAAGGGCATTTAGGGGTATAAAGGCGTCTGTTCTTAACTGATATTTTTACTTAATGGGAGAATACTTACTTCCCACCAAATGGGAAATGGGAAAATGGCATTTGCCTTTCAGTTGGCATATTCTTTTACTGACTCTGTGTTCTTTGGATATAATTAGAAACATGCTAACTTAAAGGTCCTACAGATAAAATTATGTGGGCATACTCATTCAATGAAATAATGCATTTGGGAAAGTAACAAACTTGAATACCAAATAGACATTTGCTCTGTTACTCCTTAAAACTTGCCACATACTTTTTTAATGGTGGATTTTAAATGGCACTTTAACTTACTTTTCTTATTATCTAGAGATCTCCTTTTTCACTTGACTGTGCACTTTAGGTTGTCTCACTAGATTATCTCCAGTATTAGTTCTGAAACTTATGATAGGATTGACAGTGGAGATAAGTATTCATACTTAAGAGTATTTTATCATTGTTAGCAGTGTTCATTCCAGTTTGATCTAGGGCAGAACACACTCTGGTAACTCAGGAAACCAGAATCTGCATGTTACTTCATATGTTATAGTTGGAATTCTACTAAAAGCCATATGCTGTAAGTTAAGGTAGCATATCTCATTGTTTTCTAGTTTTAGGTAATGAAAACACAAAATTGCCTGCTATTTCTGTTGAGGCTTAGTTTGATGCAAGTTCTTTTTGCGTAAATAACTTACATTTTCATTTTAAATAGGAAGTTTAACCTAAGAGAACACATTCCAAATCCAAGTCAAGAAGAGTTTACAGTGAGGTGGAATACAGGGCTTTTGGGTACCTAATTTCTCTTCTTCTTCTTTTTTTTTGTACCTAATTTCATGAAACTGAATTAATCATACGTGTTAGGTACTGCAGAATTAATAGAATAAATTATAGTGATGCCTGGCAACTCATATTTCAAAGAGAAAAATATTTGTAAAGTCTTATCAACATAACTACTGACTAGCTTCTATCCCTGGTATTACATAGATAGCCATCTAAGTGGGATTTTTAGCTGCGTATACACAGGAATACTTTATATGTGGCTTTATTTCTTTTATATGGTGTGTAATTATCCCTTTAGAAGTACATATTGAATCTTTCTGTATATAGCCCCGTGCAAGGCATGTTTTCAGTGCAGCTGTTCGGATCTGGGATGAGAAGCTAGGAGGGGGTGGTAACATCCTTCATGCCTTGCATTCACAGGAAGGAAAAGGCTTGTCCAAGACCAAGTACTATCAAGGTCACACGTGAAAAACTCCCTGGGACTTGTTTAACTTCATATAAAGAAGTTTGCTTCAGAGCCTCAGATTGCTGGAAGCCTGGCCTTCTCACACGAGTTCCACTGACTTCAAGGAAAAGTGTGACTAGCTGTATCATTCAAAATACTTTGCAGTAATAAAAGTCTGAAGTTTGGCTTATCACCAGTTTAGTGAAAACAAAACAATGCAAAGAGCAGAGTAATGGGGCGGCATTTCGTTAATATATTAATAAACCTGATTTAAACTTTTAAAGCACTTCTTTAAATCTTTGCAGTTCTGAAAAGGCTCCATACGATATCATAGCAATCATTCTGCTTTATAAAAATGTATCTTTATCTACTATCTACCTGTCAGTAAAGCAATCTTCCACAGGTATTTAAAATGCCAGCTTACTTCTTCTATAAAAGTTTATTGGTGGCAAAAATAGTTACTTTAATTGTAGCAATCTGTGTTTAGAAAAAGATGAATTGACAGGCCAATTATTAGCAAGATGAAGGTTGGAAAGATACTGACCCCTAGAAATGTTTGTGTCCATTCCCTTGGAAGCACATCTCCAAAAGTATGAAGGTTAACTCTGTACATCCATGTTTTCATTCATAATGTAGTTATCATGATTAGACATGTAATATAAAATTTGACTCTGGGCCACTGAATAGTAATTGCACCCTATTTCCTTACCTCCTAAATGACCTCTATAAAATGACTATTATTAGCCATGCCTAGGCATGCGAGTGTATTGTTTTCATTGGTAAAACTGTTTAAAATATTAATTTTTATAGAGTTCTAAATTTTACAGGGAGTAGTTGCATTTGATGCTTTGAGTTGCTTCAAATTGGAACTACATGTTTCAAAAAGAATGCAAACCAAAATACCAAACTGTAAGCCTCCAATTACAGAATTCATCTAGCAGCTGTTGCAAAGGCAGTGTTTCCGTTGATAGTAGGGGGGGATTGCCTACATAATAAACACAGATTTAGACTTTGTGACTGAGCAAATAGCCATGTTGCTTTTTAACTATGTTCTTTAGATTCTAAAAAAAAAAAAGAAAAATTAAGAGGTGACATGTAAAGAAATACAGATTTGAAAGGGCTAGGCCATAGACAGGTGGCTTTTTTTATTCTCTGAGTCTGGGTTTACATCAATACAATGCCAAGAAATAGTCTACTGAACAATGAACAGTTTCAACTATAAAGGCCCTAAGGGCCTAAATGCCATCATAGGTATCTGTCACTTCCAGTCAGGACCCCTGCTGTTAGCATGCCTCATGATATACTTACCCCAAGCTGTTGACTGGTGGGGGCAGCACAGTTGATTTCTTGATATAACTGAAAATACCAATAATAATGGCTACTGAATGAGTATTTCCCCAATTGCAATCTCTTATCTCCCCACCCCAAACAACTATCAGGAAAGCACCACATTGTTGAGATTTTTTGAGACCAATGTAATTTCAGAATTAGCACTTCAGTTGTTTTATAAATTACTTTCACATGCAGAGTCCCATTTAATCCTCACAAAGTCAAAGCATATTAGGTAATATTTTTGCAATTTTCAAGGTAAGGTTAAAGCCACCTCATCACAGAGGATGAGATGGTCCATCCATCACTGACTGGATGGACATGAGTTTGAGTAAGCTCCGGGAGTTGGTGATGGACAGGGAGGCCTGGCGTGCTGCCGTCCATGGGGTCGCAGAGAGTCAGACACGACTGAACAACTGAACTGAACTGAAAGCCATGGTGGCCTGGAAAGAGAATATGGTCAAAGGACTTGGGGGCTAGCGAGCAACAGAATCACAAACATGCCTAGATCCCTTGATAGCCAGCGTCGTCTTACTCCAAAACAAAAGCTGTTTCCACTGTGTCTCACGTCTTCTGTGAAAATAAAATTGCTATCTTAGGAGTCACAGTTACACAGATGCAGGAGAACTGGCCAAACATCCTGTCTCTATTGTTCCACACGGCAGGGAGGGAGGGATTAAAGGGGAGCAGAACCTTGATGAGAATTTTTTTCTTTAAGTACTGCAAAGGTCTTTTCTTTACATGAAATCAGTTTTATTTAAAAATAGTAAGTGAAATAATCAGTGTAAATGATTGCCCAATAAAGTCGTACTCACCTAATTTTGATAATACCTTTCATCATGCTTATACTTCTTCTAACATACAGAAAGTGTTGTATCTGTAAATTGTCACCAGTAATCTAAATCAGGTATTATGATGTTATGCAAAGTGTTTCTTATTTTTACAAAGCTTTTGTTGTGCTCTGTTCCAGAGATGGTGAGCTGTGTTTGAGTCGATCCCTTGTCAATAGTTCGGATAAAATCATTCGAAAGGGTGGTTCTTCAATCTTCCAGCATTCAGTAGAAGGTTGGAAAATCAATTCCTCTTTGGTCCTAGAAATAAGGTGAGTTTCTTTAATAAGGCATAATAAATTTCACATCATGTTTGAGAATATATTGGACTTGGCAAACTTAACATTGAATGCTTGATTTATAGTTTAAGTATGAATACTTCAGTAAGAGTGAACCAGTGCTTAATGTTGCTCGCTGAAAGATGTGAAGTCATAAAACTGAAATTACTATACAGTCAGAAATATAAGGATGAATATGTGAGTTTTTAACATACCATCTTTATACTAATGAAATAAAACATTCAGCAGAACCCTAATATTTAACATACCTTTATCTTGATCGACATATATTTTTAGAATTATCTTTAACTTTTCTAAAGTCTTTAATAAAATCTTGTGTTTTCTCATACTGGATACAAGTAGAGCCTATTCAACTGCTATTTTTGCCAACAGTTATAAATAAATTTTACTTATTCTATGAGTACTTATTCAATAATTATATCCTAAACAGGTGAAAATTAGCAAATAAGGTTTCTAGAGTAGAGGTTTATTCTTTGTAAGATTCTTGTATTTGAAATCAAATTGAAATCAAATACAGCACCTATCTATATTCATTATATCTTGTTTTCTTCTGTTATAATTCTATAACTAACAAGAAAGTTAGGGCCTTCCTAATTATGGAGGAAACAAGATCATTTTCACTATAGTTTCATTGCTGTGTTGGTTGGCATGTTTAAATCAGAGCATTTCAGTAAATCAGGACTCTTTAAAACGTTCAAGAGAACAACCATCCTTTACATAATAAAACATTGCATTTTTCTAGCATTGGTAAAATGCTAATTACTCAATGACTGGAGTTAACAGATAGATTTTGTAAGAGCGGTTTAGTGGTTAAGAGGGTAAGCTGGCTGATCTCTTTGGTTTCTACCTCCTCACTCCTTGCCTCACATCTATATATGATGTAGAATAAGCCACTTGAAGTAAGAGTCTACTACCCTCATCTTCACTGTATGCATAGCAATTCATAGAATGCATCGCATCAAAGGCACTCACTACATGCTGAAATAGAATTGAAAGAGTGGCTGGAAATTAAAGGGATGGGTGCCATGGAAATGCAAGAATTGGTAGGCCTCTTTGTTTTAAACCTTTCAGTGTGACTGGAATGGAAACAGGAATCAAACCTTGGCAGTGCCAAGTGTGTCTGTCTGGTTGTTTTCAGTTGAGGGTGAACTTTGTATATTTGAAGGCAGAGTCCAAGAACAAGGAGATGGGTAGCATCTGACTGATGCAGGACAACTCTGACAGTTTATAAATCAACGTCTTCTGGGTAGAGTATGTGCAGCAATCAATATTTATTTCCAGTGGGTAAAAGGAAACTTCAAACAATTCTAATACATTAGCAGATTCCTTATAAAAGTACAGATTTTCATACTCTCTTGAGAGACTGAAAAATGTGATCACTCTGGACCTGTATTCCTCCTGAGAGTTCCTTGGCTGAAACCAACACTAATCATGGTCTCTCCAGTTGGACAGTTCTATACCTTGGCTCCGTTTTCTCATGGTACCTACCTAGTGTCATCCTTACTATCTCATACTCCTCTGCCCACATTTAAATTTAGAAACTCTGTGAGAGATGAGATAATTATGCAGGAAAAGCTACGGGATGTGGAACTCATAGGGGCCATGAATACAGTGTCTTTGAGTTAGGAATGGAGTAAGGATTTATATTTCTTAGAAGTAGATCAGAGAGAGAGATATATGGGTGATTAAAAAGAAAATATATGTCTACAAGAATGCCTGGAAAGAAAACTTTTAAGTTTGAATGATTTGGCGAGAAAGGTGTCAATTACGTAAGGTTCTGTAGATCAGGAAAAGGAAAGTAATGGGAGAAAATAAAGTAAAATCAGATATTGAAATAATTAATATAATTGTTATATCTAATAATTAATGTAATGAATATATCTAGCCATGCTGAATAATAAATCAGGTAAAGTCTAATAAGTAAATACATAATTAACAATAGTTTAATCAATAAATCTGGCCATGCCTTCTTAGTATCTGTGAAAAAATGAATACTACATAGGGGCATGAGGCTCCATCTATTGCTGTTTTTAAGATATTCAAGCTAAAAGTATTTAACATAAGTTGACCCAAGCAATTTATTATTACAGCTTTACAAATTAATGAGAGTTGCATTCATATCTTTGAGGGTGATTTATTTTCAATTATAATAGCTCATAGTGGAAATGAAATGTTAATACTCTTTTCATTTGGTTCTCCTTAACAGGTAAAGAAGTAAACAATTAAACAGTGAGCAAATATTGAATAAGACATACAAAGGTGTCACTTCCTTTCAAGGAAATAATAATTTATAAAACCATTACTGCTCAATATACAGTTTATAAAAATTGTACAATTGCCTACCACAGTAGTGACTAGTATCAGTTTGACACCTAATATAAAAAATGTAGAGTATAAAATAGCTAGTTAGTGGCTTAACTTTCTTTTTAAGTCCAACCTAAAACTAATCTTATTTTGGTTATTTTCCCCCACATCTATAGCATTTATGAAGAACCACATTAAATTTGTGTCTGCGAGTGGGTGTGGGCATATTTTACAAGTGTTTTCAAAATTCTACTTTGAAGTTTTTGATTAAGACATTACAACTAATCAATTTTGATCTTACAGGATTGAACAGTGCTTACAAATCTTTCTCATTTTTGAAATCTCATTACACTTATAATGCACTTGTGACATTCCTAATAAATTATTTATCTATTTGCATTAAAATGTGAAACAGTCACTGAAGATAAATTGTTTTCCCCTACTTTTGTAGACATGATTTTCTTTCTTATTACTAATTCTTCCAGCCTTATATACACTCTGCTGCCTGCATATGCACATCAAGAAAGGATTCATATTCATCAAACAACTGTACCTCTGGGGAGTCATCTGAGAGAGACGGTTTCCTATATTAGTTCATTGTACTTTGAAAACTCACTGAGATTTAGGGAAGTTTATGCATCCCACAGCTAACTTCACAATTAAACTAATTAACTTGGTTAAAGACTTGATTTTATTGTTAGTAGCTTGTTCTTTGTATTGTAAGCTAAGAAATGACATGTTTAAGATGCATCAGATGTTGTGAGTCTGTGAACATTGTACTGAGAAATTACCTAGTCATGTCCAACATTTGTGACTTGACTTTTTTTTTTCCTCTTTGTATTGTTTCTTTTTGTTCCCTCATTTTTCATATATTGAATAGGAATCTAAAGAATTACAATACCAGATATAAATGTACGGAAATGTATGAGCTCAGCTACTGCTCCTCAGGACCAGAATAAGCACATCATGATTAGTCAGCAAATGTATCTTCAACTCTTAGTGTCATTACATATCAAAGTTCTTCAATGGATAAAGTTTGTAGGTTGACTAACCATAACAGCAGATTTGTATGTGCTTCAGCTGTCAACAATAATTTGCTGTTGCATGCATTGATTTACTTTAGAAGAAGGTCCACACACGGTTCTATTTGTTCAGTAAGTGACCATGTTGGGTCACATAGCGTATTAGTCCCCTGGTCACTCTTCAAAGCCAGGCCTCTCTGACTGTGGAACCAGAGCCTCTTATTATGAGACAAATTTTTTGGAAGGCTCAAGTTTAATAATTAGAGTGCATACTATTAAAATGCATCTTTATGTAAAGTAGACAAGGTGGAGTTTTTTGCTCTAAAATAATAAAATGTAACTATTCATCCAGTATTACCGAACGCTGAACCAAATATCAAATGGCTACCTGAGGTGTAAATTAAACTAAAACAGGCTTTTCTTCAAGGTTTTTTGAGACAGTTTTGCCTTTTCATTTGGTTGTGTTCAGAATTTTTTTTTTTTTTAACACTATAATATCTTTCCTATAACAGCTAGAACCCTAAGCTCAAAAGCCCTAACAAGCTACAAGGTTATGGTTTTTTTTTTTTCAGAGCTTTAAGGCATGTTGCCTTGCAGAATTAATCTTTTGAGACAAAAAATTGTGTTTTCTCTGCTTTTCGTAGGTATAATGAAACACTGGGCATTCCTTAAACTTTTTGTTTTTTTTTTCAGTGAAAACAATTGAATTGATTCAGTGACTTTTGTCTAGAGTCAAAAGTTTGCAAAAACTGATTCCTAATATATGTGTATCAGCGCCTAATTCGTTTCTCAACGTGTGATGCATTCCAGCTGTAAGATTTGCCTCACAATACTTACTGATGAAGTCAACAATGTCTTTAAATTAAATTTTAGCTGCCACAGCACGTGTGCTCGCTGCGGACAGGAAACCTACAGAGAAGAAAGAGTGGCACCTGGTGATAGGTTAGCTAAATTTAACATTTCACAAGTGAAAACAATGTTTGGTAAATTAATTCCCCAGGACTCTGCGGCTGCTATTTCAAGTGGTGGGTGACGTTGAAAGGGAAGTTGTAGTTGAAAATTCAGTTGAAAAGTTTCTGTATAGAATCTATTCCTGTCAGTTTCACAGGCTAAACCAGTCTTTCGGCTTAAGCCAACATTGCCTAACAAAATATTATCTTTATGACTAACTTTTTAGTCTTACCAAAAGTGAGACATATTTTCTGATTCTGTCAGTTTGTCGTTAAGACAGTTGCTGACTTTAGGTGTTTGCTTTTCGAATAGGGTTTCAGAAGTTACATTATGCTTACAAATAACAGTTAAAGACCTGTAAGGAATCCTTCTGGCTTCCCTGGTGGCTCAGATGAAATCCTTCTGTTGTGTTGTTCTTTGAAGTCACACACAGACAACACAATTCTCTGCTTTAAAAAGCTGGGGATACGTTGACCACATGTTAGGAACGCTTACACTGGCACAGCCTGCATATTCAACATGAGCTTTTGTTGATTCATGCTTCCAAGTCCAGAAATTGGAGTTTTCTATCTCTTTCTGAAGTTTTTTTTTTTTTTTTTTTTTATTTTATTTTAAACAAGCTGTTTTCATTCATGTCAGCTTTATCTTTTGAGTAAAGCATGTATGTTCCCCCTGGTAACACTTAACATGTTGTTTCAGTTCAACACGAAACACGTACACGAGTTTTTCAGGCTTCCAATGACGTTCAGTTAATTATATGCAAGCCCTAGTTTCCTTCTTTCTGGGGCTTCCCCAGTGGCTCAGCAGTAGACAATCTCCCCGAAATGCAGGAGACATGGGTGCGATCCCTGGGTTGGGAAGATCCCTTGGAAGAGGAAATGGCAACCAGCTCCAGTATTCTTGCCTGGAAAATCCAATGGACAGAGGAGGTTCATGGGCTACAGTCCTTGGGGTCGCAAAGAGTTGGACACGACTAAGCACCCACTCACTTTCTTTTTTCTGTTTTTTTCTTCAATAGACTTATAGTCTCAACAATAATTAGACCTAGTGAAATCCATAGAATTTTTATAGTACATTAAATCTATAATCTAAAAAATACTTACAGCCTACTGGGGAGGGAAAAAAAATACAACTAAATTTCTTTCTGTTTCCAAACAAATATCAAGCATTTTCATCAATATTTTCACTCATTGTAATTATTTTCAGTCTTTATTGCACCCTACACCAAGAATTTTAGCTCAGATAATTTTCAAAGCATAGGTTTAAGCCCACAGAAATGAAAAGTTTGGTTCAGTGTAGGAAAAAGAATAAGCTGGAGACATTCAAGGTCCACCTCCCCTTTCAGTTTAAAAAAGCAAATTCTATGGCAACAATTGTTCTGAGTTTTATCTAAGAAGCTTACATTTTCATGTTTCAATTAGTCTGTGTGAATTGGTGTTTTGTATTCTGTTTTGTAAAGTACTTTTACTATTTTTACTGCTTCCATTTAAAAAAAAAAACAAACACTGTTGAGCCTGTAAGACAGCATTGGAATAATACATACAATAATATCATCTGTACTTAATACTCATTTATCACATTAAGCATTATTTCTTCCTGAACTCATAGAGTCTACTTTTTAAATATCGATTTTCCCTAAGAATGAATGAATTGAAGTGTTTTCTTATATAAACTCAGAGATTTAGGGACCTGTGTTGGAAAATATTTTTACTGCTAACTTTTTATAGCACAGCAAAGATACTGCGATTGGAAAGTCCCTCTTGCCATCAGTTGACAAGCATTTAAGTTTTTACTTAATTTAAAAGCATTTACTCATAACTCATTAAGTTATGAGTAAGGGGATTTTCCCGTTTTGGATTTCCAAGCTGAAGAGTCCTCTTTCAAAGCTGGACCTGAAATCTATTCACCTTAGGCTTGCAAACGTACCACAACTCCTGAGTTACATCTTCAAATACCTACAGCAACTCCTTTAAATTATGTTCAAAGGAAAATGATAAACATCATCTAGTTTGTCAATTCGACCACATCCGCGAAGTCTTTAAAGTCAAGCTTGTCATTTTCACAGGAAATGAAAAAAAAAATTTGTTAAAATACAGGTATCAGGCATTACTTAATTTTTTCACCAGAGAAGTAAGTGGGAGTTAATATGTACAAAAGTTGATTGCTGCTCTTAGCGCTAGTTAACTTTTATGAAGAATCACACGTGCTTAACATAATGAAAGGCTTCTCAATTTTTTGCAATTCGTATGCTCCATGGTTGCTGATTTCACCAGCGATTCTCTTCTGATGTAGTCTGTACTTTGTTAAGATGACTATTATGATGCCTTATAATGTTTGTTAATTTTAAATTTTCATTTGTAGGGCATTTATATACATTTTCCTGTATAAAATTTTACTCCTTATGAACCTGATAATCCAAATATTTGATAAAAATTCAAAAAAATGTTCTTTTTTGTTGGAGTGGATGGGCATATTCCTTGTGCATCAAATCTGGACAAATAAAATATTCAGCCATCTGGTTTCCTAATTAGATCACACATTAAAGTGGGATGTATTTAAAGCAAACCAAAATAAAACCAAAGGATGAAGGTTTTTTCAGGGTATATGCCCAGTAGTGGGACTGCTGAGTCATATTATAGTTTTAGTTTTTTTAAGGAACCTCCATAGTGGTTGTATTAATTTACACTCTCACCAATAGTACAAGAGGGTTTCCTTTTCTCCACACCCTCTCCGGCATTTATTGTTTTTGATGGTTTTTGATGATGGCCATAGTGACCAGTGTGAGGGCCATTTGTAGTGATATGGATGATCCTAGAGTCTGTCATACAGATTGAAGTAAGTCAGAAAGAGAAACACAAGTACCACATGTTAACACATGCATATGGAATCTAGAAAAACGGTACTGACGGACCTATTTGCAGGGCCGGGATAGAGACGCAGACGTGGAGAACGCGCTTGTGGAGGTGATGGGGGAAGGAGAGAGTGGGATGGATTGAGAGGGGAGCACTGACATCTGTAATGTCAATTACACCTTGACTACCACGTGTAAGAGAGACAGCTGGTAGGAAACTGCTCTATTGTACAAGGAGCCCAGCTTGTTGCTCTGTGATGATCTAGGCAGGTGGGATGGGGGAGGTTGGAGGAAGGCTCAAGAGGGAAGGAATACATGTATACATATAACTGATTCGTGTTGTAGAACAGACACTGCAAAGCAGTTATATTCCAATTAAGAAATGAAAAGGAAAGATTGTTGTTGTTCAGTAGCTGTTATGTCCCATTCTTTGTGACCCCATTGCAACTGTAGCATACTAGGCCCTTCTGTCCTCCACTAACTCTCAGAGTTTGCTCAAATTCATAACCATCGAGTCGGTGATGCTATCTAACCATCTCATCCTCTACTGCCCTCTTCTCCTTCTGCCTTCAATCTTTCTGAGCATGAAGGTCTTTTCAAATGAGCTAGCTCTTCACATCAGGTGGTCAAAGTGTTGGAGCTTCAGCTTCACCAACAGTCCTTCCAGTGAATATTCAGGGTTGATTTCCTTTAGGATTGACTGCTTTGCTCTCCTTGCTGACTTGGGACTCTCGGGAGTCCTCCTCCAGCACCATAGTTCGAAAGTGTCAATTCTTCAGCACTTGGCCTTCTTTTTGGTCCAACTCTAACATCTGTACATGATTACTGGAAAAGGCATAGTTTCCGCTGGCTAGATTTGTCATAGCTTTCCTTCCAAGGAGCAAGTGTCTTTTAATTTCATGGCTGCAGTCACCATCCTCAGTCATTTTGGAGCCCAGGAAAATAAAATCTGTCACTGCTTCCACTTTTCCCCTTTCTATTTGCCATGAAGTGAAGAGACTAGATGCTATGATCTTAGTTTTTGGAATGTTCACTTTTAAGCCAGCCTTTTCACTCTCCTCTTTCACCTTCATCAAGAGGCTCTTTAGTTCCTCTTTACTTTCTGTCATTAGAGTGGTGATAAGCAAAGATATGAGTTGTTTTACATCCCTCTTTGCTAGTCATGCTTCTGGCTCATAAGTAGGATTCGGGGAATTTCCCTTTTGGTGAAGTGTTAGGAAGAGATCATATTTTTTGCTCAATAATAAAACTTACAAATAGTGATGAAGCTTAAACAGTAATATCATTAGAGGAAAATGTATCTGTCATTATCATGAATGTCATAATAAGGACATTGTTTTGTGCTTTCTGAAAATTCAAGCTTGCAGTTAAGAGCACTTCAGTAAATAATATCCAACTTCCAACTCAGAAGACTGCTTTCTCAGATTGCTTCTCGTGGGTCTCTGTTTGGTAACTTGAGGATCAAACAATCTTAGACTTTTGTTAAGCCAGATTCGTAAATATTTCTTTGTTAACATATAGTGAAAGTCACTCGGTCATGTCTGACTGTTTGTGACCTCATGAACTGGGGCCTGCCAGGCTCCTCTGTCCATGTGTTACTGGAGACATTTGGAAGGTCCCTACTACTGAACTTTCACACAGTTTAAATTGTCAGCCACTGCCAGAGTTACTTCCTTCTATCTCAGCTTGCAACTTGGCTGTTTCGTGTCTGACTTAACCTCTTTTAGTGCCTTGCTGAAAGGGGTAACCAACATAGTTATCCAAGAGCAACAAGCTATTATATGTAGAATATGACTCTCAGGTTATTACAGACCACAGTTTTAGCAGGTGCTATCCTGTATCATGCCAGGAGTCACCAGCTCTCCAGGCAGCTGTATCTATTTTCTCATTTTCCATCATCTAACTTAGCATAAATGCATGTATTTTTATGTAGCTTCTCACATCTGTTAACCAATTTCTTTAGTAGCTAGGGGACAGGCTAAGCTTCCACGGAAAGGAGACTTTAAGATACAGTGGGTCGCAGGGAGCTCAGCTGGGTGCTGTGATGACGTAGAGGTGTGGAATGGGTGGGTGGGTGCAGGGGAGGTTCAAGAGGGAGGAGATAATGTGTGTCCTTACAGCTGGTTCACGTTGTTGTATGGCAGAAACTACCGCAGCATTGTAAAGCAAGCATCCCCCGATTAAAACTTTTAAAAAATACAGTGGGCCAGTCAAACAAGTTGGAAGTTTCTTTCTTTCTCCTATAGGAATATACTTGATCCACTCATATCCTGTTTAAGAAAAGTAACTCAGATGACCAAATCCAGCTATACTTGGGTTTGGAAACTCAGACATGTTCTAGCTGAGCGTCCGTGTCCCCAAGTAAAACTTAGAAGGTTTGATTAGGAGAGGAGAGAAGGGAGGAAAGAATATAGGAGGAACAGTGAGTTGTCTCTGCCTGCAAGGTCCAGTATTCTATCTGTCCATGTTTTCCTCTAATATAGCCATCCTGTTTCCAGGATTCTTGACATTGGAGGAAAACTTTCATAAGTACATATTGCAGTATTTTTAACATTACTTCAAATAATAATGATATATACATGATTTGGTAAATGTCTATAATCTTATTGGAACATTCAGTCCTTTAATAGAGTTAACTAAAGTATAATCCCGAACAATTTCAAGTTTCTTCTATGCACCTTAACTATATTGAAAAAAATAGATGTTTATGGATAATTAATAAAGGTTGGCAGGATACTATCAGGCTCAGGAAAGTCAAGTCATGGCAATAGTATTTCATTTAATAAACTAATTTTCTGTTTGTTAGATAGGGGGCCTTTTTCACTTCACATGTAGGTGTATATAGTGTATATCTGCTTAAAGAATCATCGAGGAACTATGTGCAAATGACTTTTTAAAAATGCACTTTATTTCTTGTAGTATCAACTTCATTGGTGGGTTTAATTACCAAATACGTTCCTTTATAAATGATATTACCTCATTATTGACCAGAGACGCGTTTTGTTACCTAAACATTATTGACCAGAGATGTTTCAGTTTCACTTACATAGCAAATTGCTTGCCACAGGCATTAATTTCTACAAAAATCCCCCTGTCAATAACGTGTCCCCAGTCCTTGGATCCGTTGTTGTTAACGGGAAACTTTGCTTGTATCTCAAATACAGGAAGAACATTCTTCGTTTCCTAGATGCCGAACGAGATGTCTCCGTCGTCAAGAGCAGCTTTAAGCCTGGTGACGTCATACACTATGTGCTGGACAGACGTCGGACACTAAATATTTCCCAGGACCTGCACAGCCTCCTCCCTGAAGTCTCACCGATGAAAAACCGCAGATTTAAGACCTGCGCGGTTGTTGGAAACTCTGGCATTCTGCTAGATAGTGAGTGTGGAAAAGAGATCGACAGTCACAATTTTGTAATAAGGTGAGTTTTCTTCTGTTCCTAAAATGTGTCATTTCTTCAAAGACCTTTTACTTAGGACTAGACCACTGGCAGAAATAGTTAAATCTAATATTAATACTAAGAATTACTGAAAACTAAACCTAACAGTCATCTACAATATCTTTATCTGTGTAGTATCCAAATTTACTTACCCTGAAATGTCAAATTAAAATTATTATATCATTGAAAGAAAAGGTGATCTGTAGCAATAAGATTCACACCAGCTTGTTTTTTTTATTTTTTTGGCCAAATGATCATTTTATTACATATAATACACAGAAAAACTATTTGCTAATAGAAGTAATTTCTTATTATAATTTAATTTGTATAATTGTTTATTTCTGTTACTGAATAGTTTTTTGTGAATAATTTTTAATATATTTGTAATTATTTCTATTCGTGAATGAATTAATTCACTTAATTGTATTTATAACCATTTATATTCAATAAATTATTTTACTTATTCACAAAATTATGAACATTACTCTGCAATGATATAACAGATGTAACTTAATTTTACTGTTTTAGTAATGATTATTTAGCATATTCTAGGAATATACTGTAGCAAATTTATATTTGATACCTTGGGCCAAATTGATTTCATCACTCTTGATATGTGGTATTTGTGAATGTTAGTATATTTTGTTATTTTAGTTTTCTCATGGAATTAAACATAGCTATTTGTTTTTCATTGATGTTCAACAGATATTTGATGAATCATGTGTTTGGTTGGCTTTTGATTGACTGAAAGACAACAGTAGACAGGATTGTAATGATGACATAGATATTAATTAGCACTTTTTAATTCTCAGTTATTATTTTTAAATAGATTTGTTGGCTTATTTTATTTCTTCAGAAATACTTGCTAAATAAATGAAACATGTATATTGAAATATGAAATACTGCAATATAAAGATAGATAGGAAAGTATGCTGATTTGCCATGTTGACAAATAGCTTGAAGTCTTGAAGCTATGTGGGAATCCTGCTTGTGGCAGTATAGATCTTGAAAAAAAAATTTTTTTTGGACTATGGTATTAAAAATAAATTTAATAAGTATTAATCATAAATAGGCCACAGTTTTTTTTATATAAAACAATAATAGCCATGAAAAATCATAAGAGAACACTCAGGGAATACAGTTCATAACAATGAATATTACTATGAACATTTTGTATAAGTATCTTACTTTTCTCAGTCACATGCGGGGTTAGTGATTGATTTGACATCAGTTGACCCTTTAAATCCATGAGCTTTTAAATCGACTGAACTGAGAGAAAAACCCTGTGAACATGCAGGTATAGTGTCCAAAGAGGAAACAAGAATGTTTGATGAGGGAATGCTGATGGAAATGGAAGCAATGAGCTTCAGACATTGACGTCTGCATGAAGTATGGTTGGGAAGAAAAAGTAAGGCTTCTAGAATTTCTGGAGAGATTAAAATCAGAGCTCAGATAAGATGAGGAAGAAAAGATTTTAGAGTATAGTAGAAATTTCAGAAAGTAGGTAATTTGTAAAGATGATTAATACTGGAGGGATACAGGATTCGAATGTATCCTGTATCCTTATTAATAAGGACTGACTCCTCATCCCTACATCTCTTTCAACGTCAGCGTTGAGATCTACATGACGCACTGGGTTCAGCCCCACCTCTAACTCTGAAATTAAGATTGTAATGTCAGCTAACACCTCAACCAGAGCACATGATTATCTCTTCTTTTTTGTGGTGAGAATAATTAAGATCTTGTATTTTAGCAACTTTGAAGTGGGTAATACAGTATTGTGACTATAGTCACTAGGTTGAATTAGATCTCTTGAACTTATGTGTTTGTTGCAAGTCACTCACTAATGTTTGCGGGCTCCCCGGGTGGCGCTGATGGTAAAGAACCCTCCTGCCAGTACAGCAGGCATGAGAGACGTGGGTTCAATCCCTGGGTCGGAAAGTTCCCCTAGGGGAAAAATGGCAACCCACTCCAGTATTCTTGCCTGGAGAGCCCCATGGACAGAGAAGCCTGGTGTGCTACAGTCCACAGGGTCGCACAGGGTTGGACATGACTAAGCGACTTAACACATGCTGATGTTTGAGCATTTGCAAATGTAGAGTGTTTTTAGGAACTGAACTTCAGAAGTTCTTTATACTTTTCTAAGCTGTGACTATGTTAAAAGCTTATTAACAAGAACACCATAGTGGTCAATCCTTAGCATCTAGAAGTGTGTTATGGTCTTACCAAGAAGTAGAAAACACTGAGGATAAGCATTTCAATGAAGGCATAAGATTATTGCCAGAATTCCTTTTTTTTTCTTTTGCTTCTATTTTTACTAGTTTCTGAAACTAGAAACTGGAATGTTCTACCTTAAAATATGTACTAGGAAAGTGTAGCCTACAAATAGGTTTCTGATTTTCCAAGAAAAAATTTGGCAAGAATACATTTAACATTAGAAACAGATAATCCGTGCAGCGAAACCTATTTTTTTGGTCATAATATCTAGTTTGGAAATCCATTCCTTTGAGTCTCTTGGACACAAGAGACTTCAGTGACACATCGTTATACCAGACCTCCACCCTTCCTAAAACTCTAATCTTCCCCCTGGCACATGGCTCATCATCTGCGTGCATCTTTTCCCTCCCCAGGTGTATGTGGCCTTTTGTTAGTGTACAAGAGTCTGTTCTACTCTAGAACAGCAGAAAGGATTTTTGCTTTAAAACTCAATCAAAACTCCATTCCTTGAAACATTAGTAATTTCCCATCCAGGTCAAACTGGTTAAAGTCACAGATTTTAGTAATGATTTTTAAAAACCTTTCAAATTTCTTATCTTCTCAGAGCTATATTGTATGTACGTGCATTTGCATAGGTATATAGTTTTAATTGGTTGTTTGCATGCATCACCTATTGCTCCCAGTTTGTTTGTTTTTCTTCTTTTCTTGTTAGATAGTAGTTTGTTATGGGAGAGATGACTTATGTCTGATCTCTTGCCGAGGACACTGTTAGTTCAGTGACCCCTCAAGGATCTGATTTACCCCGGTATTATGTTCAATTTGACCTCTGACATGAAGCAAAGCATTCTTTTTAGATAAAACATTCATTCAACATTAGATTTCAAACTTTATCTGCATTTTTTCTGAAAGTGCTTTAGAGAAATGGATGCTGTCTTCTTTGTTTAATGATGTACAGAACGCATTATCACATGCAAGCAGGAATCTCTTGCTACAAACAGTTGTCCTATTGAGAAGGAGAGCAAGGTGCAGATACATGGCATCATTGGCCTGTGTGGTGTATTGGTGTTTTGGGAGAATGTTATTTTTAATGCCCCACAATATTTTTTAATAAGCTGCTGGAAACTGCTCATGTTCTGCGTCTGCACATGTAGTGATATCTGTACATAAGAATTGACGCACACACACGTTGTCATGCATTTCTTCTCTTAGAAGAGATACTCCCTCAGGGGCTATTTGTATTAGAAGTTAATCAATTAAATTAAATGCTGGGTTTGCAGGGATATTACACAAAATGGGAGTTCGATCAATATCAGGATGCTTAAAGGGGAAAAAAATGAAGGTCAGAAAAATCAAAACCTTACTCTGATTCTCTAATTACTGACTAAATATTGAACTGATTTGTAAAATCTAGGTTTCACATGTACCTAAAAAACATAAAAATGTGCATAAGAGAAATATTTTTAGTTCTCAATAAAAATGCCTAAAATCATAATTCAAATATTAGCATTTTGTCCACATGTGCTACCCTTAAGACCCCTAATCTGTAATTCCTCAATCGGTGAGTATCATGTTGCAAGGAAGAGGCCAGGACAGAATACAGGTGGCCAGTCACTCACTCAAATTGAAAATATCTTGCTTTTCTGGACTTGAAATCCTGTCTGATAGGGAAAGTTCATTAAGGATGAAGTTCTTGTGATGCTAAAGATCTTGTCATATAGCTCCAGATAAGCAAAAATTCAATTTAATCTGGCACCAGTGTGTCAGATATAAAACTTCTCTCACCTCGTAAGCATTAGAAACATTGTCCTATTGATATTAAATTCTGTATTTTATATCTGGATGGCCTGACATGCTAAATATTGGAAAGAGAGAGAGAGACTCAATGCTTCAGAGGAATCCTATTGCCCAATATAGAGTCCAAGAGTTCAGGCAGAATTCATTGTCTGTGATATTGGATGAAGTTGTATACCTCTCTATACTTTAGTTTTATAGTTTAGAAACTGATATTATTGTGTGAACTATTTCTCTATTCCTGAAGTGTTACAGTTTACCTACTCATAGAACCTAGAGTGGTAGTATTGTCTCTGCACAATCTTGGTGCTAAATTTACCCTATATACTCATCTAATGGTATGCTGTAAAATTTCAAGAATTTAGAGTTTGGAAGACATCATGCATTGTTTATGTATAAGTATAAGTAAAAGAAAACAGGGTTAGAAAGGTCCCTTCCTGCAATCTATTTAAAAGTATCTTTAAATCCTTTCTTGGGTCTTTTTTTTTTTTTTTTTTCCTTTGCTTTGTGTTAGGTATAAAGTTATTTCAACAGTTCACATCTTAGACTAAAAAATATATCTCTTTAGTGGTCAAAGTTGGATTTTGCAAAATGATATTTAAAGTGCTTTTCAATTGTCCTGCAGTTTTTGGATGCTTTAGTCCCATGTGTATTTACAAAAAAAGTACATTATAATATTTGTATTGTATATACTCAATAATTTCATAGACTTAACAAGAGTGGCTTTCTTTTTTTTCTGCCACTTTATTCTTTTAACTGCAGGAAAATTGCTTTACAGAATTTTGTGGTTTTCTGTCATACATCAGCAAGAATCAGCCACAGGTAGACCCACATCCCCTCCCTCCTGAACCTCCCTTCCGCCTCTCTCCCCATCCCACCACCAAGAGTGGTTTTTCCTAATGAGAACCAGAAAAGTAAGGTATTTCCTAATACTGATGCTGAAAGGTGCTGAAAGACCATCTTCCCTGGTTCTTCTCTTCCCCTCATCGTGGTGTGGAAGCGATCGTGCATTTTTCCATTTTCTGGGTGGGTGCGGATGGTAGGAAATGTCTGGCATCTACCAGTGCTGGTTTTTCACAGAACAGTGTCCAGCCTCATCTAAAGTGAACTGAGCCCCACAGTATGCTGTGTTTGATGTCACATGGGGGACACTGAAGTGAAGTCAAGTGAAAGTCGCTCAGTTGTGTGACCCTTTGCGACCCCACGGACTATATAGTCCATGGAGTTCTCCAGTCCAGGATACTGGAGTGGGTAGCCTTCCAGGGGATCTTCCCAACCCAGGGATCGAAGCCAGGTCTCCCGCATTGCAGGCGGATTCTTTACCGGCTGAGCCACCAGGGAAGCCTGGAGGAGGTGAGGGAGGAGTTAATAACAGTTAGAGTTCACAGCTGATATTTTTTCACCATCAGCTGCCACCCCTCTCTCTCCCCACTGTGCTTAAACAGCTACTAGAAGCAATGAGTAAGACTTAAGTGATTTGGACATGGTTAACTAAGAGCTGCAAAACACTTTGTGTTGTTCTGATTGCTTGGGATTGCAGTTAATTTTGTTTATTGATTTCTCTCTTTCCACCTTTCATTTCTCCATTCTGTCTTGTCCCTGTCTTCCTCTCGAATAGACAACTTTGCTCATTTTTCCTGTTAATCATTATTCTCAACTCCTGCCTTGTTTGACCAGTTCCTTTCTAATTTCCTTTTCATTAATGTTTTTTTTCCTAAAAACACAGGAACAGCAAGGAAAGATCACTTAAAATATCCCTTTAAATATATACATATTTATACAAATAAATCTTTGCCATTCAGATTGAGATTCTGAACTACCAGCTTTGACATCACTTGGAAGCTTGTTGGAAATACAGAATGTCAAAACTTGCAAAAGACCTGCTGAGTCAGAATGTGCATTTGATCACAGTACCTAGGGGTTGCTTTTATGCATTAAGGTTTGCCATGTACTAGAATTCCCAATATGGCTAAACAGCATGCTCTAGAGAAGCTGGGAATACCCAGTATTTCTGGTTTATGTAGCCTGTATTTTCAAGAATCTAGCACCAAATTGGGTACATTGAGGTATGTGCTGTTTGTTGAATGAAAGAATTAATGTAGGATTTGAGAAATTTTTGTTTTGTATTCATGTTTTATTGTATTAAATTTATACAATACTGAATTTCAAAATTAATATGTAAGAGCAGTCATGTATAAGGTTATTTATGGTCATTTAAACCTTTACAATTAAGAAGAAAATATAGAAATATGAGTAGTATAATGAAATGTACTAGATGTTGAGAATCAGGAAAGCTGGGCTTCTGACAACTACTAGATTCATTATGTTGTACACCTGAAGCTAATATAATATTGTATATCAACTATAATTTAATAAAAAATAAAATGCAAGAAATAAAACCAGAAAATGTAATATTGCACAAATATCTTAATTTCTAAACATTATTATTTCCAGTGTCCAGTGATGATGATAATAATAGACCTATAATTTCGAAGTGATTTTCTAAGTATCAGATGGGAAATACAATAAAGAAATGTATAAACTGTAAATCTAAACTAATGATGAATGATATTAAAGCACATCTTGCTTGAGTTAAATGTCATAGTTGAAACTTAAATTTGTTACTGCATTTTCTAGTAGCCATGACCATTGGCTGGAAATGCAAATTCTCTTTGTCTTACATAAACAAGAAGTCAGACCTTCCCCAAATTTGTCAACTTTATCAAATGTGTCTATAGTCGACCCTGAATAACATATTAGATAACATGAAGACACAAGAACACTACTCAAGAGTGTCTATAAAATCTGAGTGTATACAATTAGAAATAATTGTAGTGAAGAGATATATTTCTTCAGGAAACCAAAGTAGAAGACAAAAATGTTTTACTTTATGATGATCTAGCTTCCTAAGAGAAGGGATGAGATGTTTCACAAAATGAAAAGATGGAAGAACTGACTTACTTTGACTGATTCCAGTGCATTTTTATAACTCAATCAGTGCTTCATTCTCCACTGGTAGGTAATTTATGGGAAACTTTAAATCATTCTCTTTGACCTTCTATAAATGCGAACTCTTTTATAGCAAAATGGAATCTTTTCTGGGAGAAAAAATTATGCTTGCTCTTCCGTGTGCTCACAAAAATGGCCTTATTTGTTCTTCTTTCCACTCTCACTGAGAATGTTTGTCATTAACTCAAGTGTTTTAACTGCAAACAACTAATTTCTGGTAGTGAATCTGGTACAGGCATTAGAAAGATTTTTTTTTAAATTCTTATTGACTAATAACCACATTATATTTTAGAAATAGCAACATTGATTATTCAATATGTTATTCATATTTTTGATCTATGAAATTTTTGTAGTTTTCAAGAAACTACCATTGTTATTTCTATTGATTTAACCATAAAATTCATATTCTAGGTAGAAATCAGAATTTCTATTTAATTCTAATTAGTTATGGTTTTTAAAATTAACTTAAAACTAAATATGGAATTTTTGTGGATTGTGATGTGAGTTGGGCTTCACTGGTGGCTCAGTCGCTAAAGAATCTATCTGCAATGCAGGAGACCTGGGTTCGATCCCTGAGTTGGGAAGATCCTTTGGAGGAGGGCATTGCACCCCACTCCAGTATTCTTGCCTGGAGAGTCCCCATGGACAGAGGAGCCTGGTGGGCTATAGTCCATGGGATCGCAAAGAGTCCGACATGACTAAGTGATTAATAAGCACACCTGATGTGAGATAAGACTCTAACTTTTTTCCTTATAATCATGTGACTCCTTGGATGAAAAGATTTAATCCAGAAGAAATTTTTTTTTAATGGAAGTAACAATGAATTGACAAGCTACTTTAAGTTTTAAAACATTATTTTAAAATGCTTATCTCATTTTCTAAAAATGCAGTATTAAATACAGTTTCTTGTCTATCAATCCAACAAGGATATTTAAAATTCTTAATATTCAGCGTAAAGTTATATTGATATTGGCACTCGTATGAAATGCTTTTAAAAATGAAAACTGATACAACTTTTCCAAAACTCAGGTTGACAATGTCCTGCAAGCCTTAAAAATAGTAGATTGCTTTATTTACCATTTCCAATTCTAGGAATCTACCCAAATGTGAACTCCTATTTAAGTAAGAATAACTTAAAGGATGAGCACACACTGTACATGTGGATGATACGTCATTCAGCACATGGAAAAGAGGAATCTCAGGCAGAGATGAGTAAGCACAGAGACAATTGCTTTCAATGGTCTTAGGAGAAGGCAGTGTTTGGGACTCCTCTGCTGTTAGCTTCTTAACGAGGGATGCTGTGGAAGGGGAAATGGCAAGGTATGCTGGCCTTAAATCGTGAAGGATTGTTTCACATGAAGGTTTCACATGATATCCTATAGTCCAAAAGATGGCCTTGCAGTTTGTTGGTTTATTTGTTTGTTCTTGTTGGGGTTTTGTTCTTCCTATTAAGCAGGAGAGGAATATAGAGGTGAAGAAGTATAGCATATTTGCAAATGAAAAGACCATGATAATGAATAAATCAAAGATAAGAAAGAGAAAGAGCACTCACTAAGATACTAGAGGAGGCAAATGTGATGAATTACAAATCACAGGACAGAATAAGATGATAGACTTCGATGGTAAGAGTCACACTAATGTAAAATATGGTGGAGATCATGCTTCCCTGACACCAGAGAAGCATTAGCAAATGAGGAGTTGACCATTTCATGGATTTTCAAAATATAGCTTCAGTTTTGGGGTTAAAGCATTTGTTACCTGCCTACTAACGTCCCAAAAACTAAGATCATGGCATCCGGTCCTGTTACTTCATGGCAAATAGATGGAGGAAAAAGTAGAAGCCCTGACAGATTTTATTTCTTGGACTCCAAAATCACTGCAGATGGTGACTGCAGCCATGAAATTAAAAGATGTTTGCCCCTTGGAAGAAAATCTGTGACCAACCTGACAGCATATTAAAACGCAAAGACATCACTTTGCCAACAAAGGTCCACATAGTCCAAGCTGTAGTTTTCCACTAGTATGTACAGCCGTGAGAGTTGAACCATAAAGAAGGGCTGAGCGCCAAAGAACTGATGCTTTGAATTGTGCTGTTGGAGAAGACTCTTGAGAGTCCCTTGGACTGCAAGGAGATCCAACCAGTCAGTCCTGAAGGAAATCGACCCTGATTACTCATTCAAAGGACTGATGTTGAGCTGAAGCTCTGATACTTTGGCCACCTGATGTGAAGAATCAACTCATTGGAAAAGACCCTGATGCTGGGAAAGATTGAAGGCAGGAGGAGAAGGGTATGACAGAGGATGAGAAAATACTGAAAATAGTCTAAATATGGAGATAATGAGGGGCAAAGTGAGAGAGTGACAGTGGGGGTACATGGTGGAAGGGAGTTTAAGAAAATCAAAGAATATGTGAATTGTATAATTTATGACTTAATGGACGTGAATTTGAGCAAACTCCAGGAGACAGTGAAGGACAGGGGAGCCTGGCCTGTTGCAGTCCATTGGGTCACAAAGAGTCCTGTATTTCCTAGAGACTGAACAACAACAAATAATTCATGGAAAGGGCAAGTAACTGTGAGCATGAATAAGCCATGTTTTAAAACACAACATACTTTTGGATGGCAGAAAATGGATCTTGAATAATCCAAATTGGTTTCCATTGGTTCCTCTGAGAAGGTTAGGCTTAGGTTCAGTTCAGTGCTGTCGTTCAGTCGTGTCCGACTTTTTATGGCCCCATGGACCGCAGCACGCCAGGCCTCCCTGTCCATCACCAACTCCTGGAGTTTACTCAAATTCATGTCCATTGAGTCGGTGATGCCATCCAACCATCTCATCCTCTGTCGTCCCCTTCTCCTCCTGCCCTCGATCTTCCCCAGCATCGGGGTCTTTTCTAATGAGGCTTAGGCTAACACACCACATTTTCTCATAGATCAGAGAGTCTAAATGACTTTCCTAAGTGTACACAGCAAGTTGAAGAAGGAAACAGCAGAACTTTTTTCTCTCATACTCAGAGTCTAATACTTTATTTTTAAATGAAGACTGGAAACACTTGTCTCTTTAAATATTTGTTTATTTGCTGGCTGGTCAAGCCTTAATTGTGGCATGTGGGGTCTTCAGTCTTCACTGCAGCATGCAAGTCTTTAAATTACAGCTTGCAGACTCTTAGTTGTGGCATGTGGGATTTAGTGTGCCGACCAAGGATTGACCCCAGACCCCCTGCACTGGGAGCACAGTCTTAGCCACTGGACCACCAATAAGTCCCTGAAAACACTTATTTTCTTAAATTAGAAATAATAGTGTTGCACTAGAGTGTGAAGTTTTTTGATTGCATGTTTATTCTGAAATGTGGAGACCAGTGAGAAATTATCTTAATTAGGATATATTTCAAATTTTGATGACTTAACACGCAAAACGGAAGAGGGAAGGCCATTTTTAATGTCTGACATTTCCACGAGGTACCAGCAATCCTTCAAAGACTGGGTTAACAAAGCAAATTGAACAACAAATAAAATCACATGAAAGCTGTGTGAATGGTAACTATAAATGGCGATCATTTCACAATATGTACAAGTATAAAATAACCATGTGTACCTTAAACATATACAATGTTATATGTCAATTATGTCTCACTAATGCTACAAAAAAAAAGCAACAAAAACTTAAATAAACACTAAACCAACCTTATAATATTTAGCATTTTCTCCAGTTGTGGTCTGTGGATCATCCAATAAGAATTCTTTTCTTTTACTAAGCACTTGCTGTGTGCCAAAAATATGTCAAAATATTCTAGAGACAGATAATAGAGCTGGAGACTCATGACCTTGTCTCTCAGATAATCAAATGTGATAAACCCTTAAATAAGATAAATTTGGTTTCAAGTTCCATCTTTTCCATCCAATTTATTTTCAGTCTTAAGTGATTTATTTACTTCTCTAAACCCCAGTTTCTTTATATGTAATATGATGAAAATAATCTCTTTCTTCCCTTTTTCTGTGGGTATAGATAATATGTGTGAAATTGCCTAGAATAAATCCAAATACACATCAGCTATTTCATAAATGTAGATAGATCTTCCTTCCTTTTTGATGGTATTACGATTAACATATTGGTGGTATACTCCTGGTGGTAAAATTATATCTGTGACCCAGGTACACAGAAGATGTAAATATTTGGGCTTAAATGGTCGTTGTTGCTCAGCAGTACATATTCTCTCATGAAGTGCAGTTAAAATAATACCCATCAGAGAGTTCAGAAACTTGGATCCCCTGGCTGGCTTTGCCTCTAAATATAGCTGTGTGACTTTGAACAAATCCTGTAAACCATTTTGGGCTTCAGTTTCCTAATATGCCAAATCTAGCCGTTGAACTAGATGGACTCATAAATTCCCTTCTGGCTCTAAAACTCTATGGCTCTCTTCTTATGATTCAATAGACGACTTTGGAATAGAGCCTGTCAACTTGCATTGTGGTTTGAATTCTTTTCCTTCTGGTTGTCATGTTCTATGAATAAATTTCCTTCTCATCAATCAGCTTGTATAAATAGCATTCTCTGCTTAATACTGTATATCCTCTAATCTGGTTTTCTGTTTCCTCTGGTCCAGGAGTATTGCCTTTTCTCTTGATGTATGTGAGCCAATGTTCAGACCTGAAATCAGGGGAAGGGTTTTACTTCTCAGCCAAAGAAAAACAAGACTAAGTTTTTGTTCATTTCTTTTTAATTTTGATGGAAATATAGTTGATTTACAATGCTGTGTTAGATTCCGGTGTATAGCAAAATGATCCAACTTTCCATACATAAACCATCCGCCTTTGATAACTACGTGCTGTGCTTAGCCGCTCAGTCGTGTCTGACTCTTTGCTATCCCATGGACTGTAGCCCTCCATAAGCTTGTTATTTATGGATCAAGACTAAGTTTTAATGATTTATACAGATTATTCTAAGTGAGATGAGATCAGGGCCTTGGGAAGTCCCCATATGTACAAAATACATAAAGAACTGGTGAATAAAAGTACTATCAAAAGAGAGAGGAATTGTTTCACAGCAGTATCATGTTGTACAGTTTTGGGGAAAGGACCCTGACATTTTCTGGGAGATAAGACCTCCCACTTCTCATTATATGCTGTACTCAGTCCAGTTCAGTTCTGTTGCTCAGTCGTGTCTGACTCTTTGCGACCCCATGGACTGCAGCACACGAGGCTTCCCTGTCCATCACCAACTCCCAGAGCTTGCTCAAACTCATGTCCATTGAGTCACTGATGCCATCCAATCATCTCATCCTCTGTGACTGTGACATCCTCATGACTCTCAAGAGTCTTCTCCAACACCACAGTTCAAAAGCATCAATCCTTTGGTGCTCAGCTTTCTTTATAGTCCACCTCTTACATCCATACATGACTATTGGAAAAACCATAGCTTTGACTAGACAGACCTTTGTTGACAAAGTAATGTCTCTGCATGTTAACATGCTGTCCAGGTTGGTCACAACTTTTCTTCCAAGGAGCGAGTGTCTTTTAATTTTATGGCTGCAATCACCATCTGCAGTGATTTTGAAGCCCAAAAAATAAAGTCTCTCACTGTTTCCATTATTTCCCCATCTATTTGCCATGAAGTGATGGAGTCAGATGCTGTCATCTTAGTTTTCTGAATGTTGAGCTTTAAGCCATTTTTTTTTTCACTCTCCTCTTTCACTTTCATCAAGAGGCTCTTTAGTTCCTCTTCACTTTCTGCCATAAGGGTGGTGTCATCTGCATATCTGAGGTTATTGATATTTCTCCCAGCAATTTTGTTTCCAGCTTGTGCTTCCTCCAGCCCAGTGTTTCTCATGATGTACTCTGCATATAAGATAAATAAGCAGGGTGACAATATACAGCCTTGACTTACTCCTTTTCCTATTGGAACCAGTCGTTGTTCCATGTCCAGTTATAAGTGTTGTCTCTTGACCTGCATACAGATTTCTCAGGAGGCAGGTCAGGTGGTGTGGTATTCCCATCTCTTTCAGAATTTCCCATCTATTTCATTGGCATCCATCAAAATTCTTGGAACTACAGCTTGATCTATGCCATTAATGGAAACTATTATTAGAATATTAGAATTCAATTTGGTACCAAACGTTTATAGTGATTGTCTTTTGGGAAAGACTTGCAAGTGTCCTATGTTTGAAAAGTGATTTGGCTTCTGTTCTTGTTAGTGTTTGTGTGTGTGCATGTTTTTCCATGTAGTGAATACCAATACTATTTTTAAATTGGAGATGAAAACAATTTTAACTTTGAAAATTATCTTAAAAACCTGAGGTATAGAGAAGACGAGTGATAAACAGGGACTTAGGAGATGTGGGGTCATGTTACAGCTCTATCACTATCTGAGTGATCTGGAAATATTTTTTTAAACAAACACATAAAACTGCAACTTATAGATTTTGTAGTCTGTCGTTTTTAGTATTCTGTCTTTAGTGCCAAGTGTAGTGTGTGGGGGCGGGGAGAAAATGAATATGTATTTTAGACAATGAAAATCATTTGGATGTGGTATTGTGCAGTAAATTTTGGATTCATAGTGTTTTCGATACAAAGTTGGATTTCAATCCCAGCTCTGAAGGTTCGTAAACTGAAACTTTTTTCTTCATTTGTAGAATATGATTACTTACTTATACTTCATTATTTGGATGTTCTGTAAGTTTGAATAACAGATAATATAGTATCTGTCATAAGGTAGTACATGATAGCTCTTATTATGTTTAGTGAATTATATAAATGATCAGACTGGACAACGTCAACAGCATGGTGATCCTATAAAGAATTGAGAGGGACTTTTCTATTGTGATTAATAATTTTTTAGAAAAGAAGTCCAGAGTTAGGGTCCACAACTGTTTTGTAAGTACGCAAATCATGTCTGACACAAATACATGTCTCCTAAATATCAAATAAAAAGCATCTACTTGAAGTTTCAAATGGAAGCAGTGACTCCATTAATTTGTAGTCATATCAGCAAGTATTTCTTCATTCAACTAATAATTATCAAGCAGCCACTAGATGACAAGATCTGAGGGATTTCAGTCTGTATTCGGGATATAGGGATAAATTACATGGTCTATTCTGTTTGAAGTTCACAGTCTGATGGAGGAGACAGTCTGATGGAGAGAGGAATAACAAAATAGGACAGTAGCAGTAATAATAACAGTAAAAATGAAACTAAGTACATAGCATTGCTGCCAGATAGACAAAAGAAATTAATTATAAAAATGAGTGAAACTGAGTTTTAAGCCTGTTCAACTTGGGACGGGAAAATAGCCCCCGATCCGGGAATGTTGTGTTTGTATGGATATTCTTGCCTCTACTCTTGGCATACACTATCTTATCGAAGGATTGCATGGGTATGCTTTTCATGCTTTATAACTTCAGTGATTGAGATTGTTAATAATAATCCTACTTACCTTTCAAACATATACATGCACATGCCTTGTCCTTCAGTTTATGTTTTCAACTTTCCTAGGCATGATATTCTGTACGTAACTTAAGAAAGCTATTAACATTTGGAATGTATTGTTTGATTCCTTTAATACAAAGATGTTTCTGATCCATTCTTTAATTATCTGCTGAGATTTCAGAGTCTTGGGTAATTTTAATGTATAATAGACTTTTAAGCATACCTCCACATTTTATGTGATGTTTAACAAAAAAACAGAACACTGTTTTGGTTAAAGGAGAACTCAAAATACCATTTATACTAACCACGGACTGAAATTGTGAGACTTTAATGTAATAAAGGGAGAGGTGATCCTACCCATTATTGAATGCTAAGCAGCAGTTTCTTTTTTCTACGTATCATCCCTGTGTATTCTCTTATAGGTACATTTTGACTTGTGAGTGTTTTTAAAAATCAGAATGAAAAATTATTATCAGGCTTTAGAACTCCTCTAGCCTTTCGTTTCTTGTTCTGAATGATGATGGCTCTGCACACAGAAAATGGCAATCACCTAGAATAGGAGCACCAATGAAACAGATTGCATTTCTTATTGTAATTTAAATAATTCCAACTTAAGAGGATGATTGTTTTTCCATTTTTGTGTATTTTGGTTAACACACCTTCTGAGAGTTAAACATTTTATCAGTTTCAGAGTTTTCAGCTTAACGTATGTTTATTAGTATGTTTGGTGTTTCTTAATTCACTTCCCAAAACACATGCTATATCAACTTTCTGATGAAACGTCTGTAACTTATTTAACGGAACAAACATGTTAAAAGTGAAAATTGAAGTGATTGTACAGAGAATCAGAAGATTTAGTGCAGAGCTCACGAACTGAGCCCCTTGGGGCACAAACTGAGTGGTAGTTTTGTTCTGTTTGGCATTTATCATCGCAAGCCCACAAGAGCCTGTCCCCTTAAATGGGGAAACAGCCCAGCAAAATTGCCCATTTTTCAGAGTTATGTTAACCTGTGACCCAGAGGCCTATGGATTTTCAGGACTTGGTTGAGAGCCTCCGCAGCACTCCTAGAAGATCGAGAGATCAAATAACCATTGTAGATTAAACAGGTTCTCAATTCACATACACAGAGTAACCGACATTATTATTATAGTTAGCTTAACTAATTGCATTAAAGAGATAGCAACCCTATACAAGCAACTAAATGTAATGGAGTTCCATATGTGATAGAATAAAGATAAGGTAAATATTTTAGAACAGTGCTACAGAAGCAGTCGGTTCTGCCAAAGAATATGTAAAGCATTGCAACAGATGTTAACCTTTGAGTTTTAGGAAGAGATAGGACGTTGAGGTTGGAGGCTAGAGTGTCTTAGGGAGGGAGTAATTTCAGTCAGAGATATTCATCTAAAACAAAGACACTGATAGAAAACTACATGGAGTAGCCTGATGCCATTGGGATACAAGACAGGCAAATGTAGAGAGAAAATTCTGGAAAGTAAGGGTAGGGGCAAGTTATGAAAACCCTGGGATATCACTGAATATCACTGAAGATTTTTGGTTAGGATAGTATTGTGATCAAATATGCTTATTAATAAGATGATACCATCCTTGAAACAGATGGATCAAGTTGGAGTCTGGGTTTTATAGAACTGGTTAGAGCAGTGTTTTTCAGTAATGCTTAATAAATATTACAGCAAGAAATACAACTTACATCATGATACCCTCCTCCTGTTGCTTCCCCAGCTGCTGTCATTAATGCTACACACATGTGAATCTGAAATAAATTTCCATAAGATGATGTGCATGGAACACTGCCATGTTCTGTTATAATCCATCTTATTCTTCATTCTTTAAAAATTGCAGATCAATTCATGATTCATCAATTGTTATAGCTAAGTAATAATTAATTCGGAAATTATTCCAGTGACAGTTCAAAAGCATATGGTGGTGCCTAAGCTTTGAAAATACCAATAAGAATAAAGAGGAGAGAATATACTCAGGAGAAATTTTCTGAGATGAATTTTTAGGGCCTTATGATGAATCAGATATGGAAGATAAAAGAATTGTGGAGATCAAGTCCTTTCAGTCCGTCAAAATGTGACTTTCTGCTAAATGGAGATAGAGAAAGACCCACTTAGAATAAATATGATGTAATTAATGTGAGATTGCCTTGGCCTGCCTTGTGATATTAGCAAATGAAACATTCATTTTTATCCACGCGTGGTATGATATTTTTCTGAATGCTTGGTGAGCATCAGAATACCTGACTCTTCTGAACATTATATCCACTGTCTCTCCAGGACCATGTGTCAAATAGATTATATATACTAAGTAAGAAATCATCGTTTAATCTTGGATCAAAAGAAATGAAAAGAAAAAGTACATGTGTAGTTTAGAATGACAAATCAAAATGTTTTTGTCTTCTTAAACAAGGAAGTTGTGTCAGTGTGATGTTACTATGACAAGTTTGCTGGTATCATCACTACATGTTAGAAAATTAAGCGTGTTTCCCACCACCACTGAACGGTCACGGGGCAGTTAGTTTATTAACACTATGAATTGCAAAGAGAAAATGTTATGGTTTTTCTGCCTTGGTTTTCTGGCGTGGGTGATTAAAGTATCAGCCGTAATATTTCATGAATGCTGTTTCTTTCCTTTTAATGTACAGCATAATTTTTAAGAACATAAATTCCATGCTGAATCAGTTCTTCCCTCTGTAAAAAAAAAAAAATAGCAACTGCTCAACAACCCCTGATAAATGGAGTGGTTCAGTTCCCTGACTAGGACAAGAGGGCTGAGAAATACATCCTAAGTATCTTGCTTGGTTTTCCTTGTCTTAAATATTTCCAGTAATGAATTTTTACCAGAAAAAAAGGAATTCCTCAACAGGAATTTGTTGCCAGAATTTTTTCTTTATACCCCTTTCAGAAAAGTTAAAATGATCCTTCACTTTTAATTACAAAGGAATGATTTAGAGTGTATGCTTAATATTCATTTCATATGCATTTTCAAGAAACTTACATTTATAATTCAAATAAATATTAGTCTTGCAACTATATATATTCACTTTTGTGAAAAAGAAAACAGTCACATGCATGGAAATTCATTTGATTTAAGCACAATATGTTCATTCTTTGGCATCCATTTCCCTTTACCCCCACCCCAGAAAAAATCTAAGTTTTATTGAATAATATCTGTGCAGTTATAGCAAATTTGCCAAATGAGTAATGCTATTTTGATTTTGACTGAAGTGTGGGAACGACATAATCTAAGATATTTCCCTGTTACATGGATTGTTGTCTTCTAGAATGAGTTTGACTTTTTTTCATTCTGTGATTTCCGTAGAAATAATATGACACTGTTCTTCCCACCCTTGCCAGTAATATAAACAAATCTGCGTTTGTGAAAAGAAGCCTCTTTTCTACTTAGTCACTTAGTCATTTTCATGATATGTGTCATTTGCATTTATTTCTGTCAACGTGAGGACTTTGTTCATTGTTATCAGCAAGCATAACGTACGATGTGTGTTTCTGGGTTTTTGTGTTCATCTACTATACTGAAAATTCAAATATTCAACATGATGCTTCATCTCCATTTCTTATACTTTGCCTTCTACATAATAATATACCACGTATAAGTCATCGGTTAACCCTAGGCTTCATATTTCAAAAAGTGACATCAGTTAGCTATTTAATCCTTTGACTAGCATTTTTTAATATCTTTTCTCTCATGAGAACTGAGGTGTAAGTATTGTTTTCCTGTGTTAGATTTTTAAAACCCCTTTGTTCAATCACTGCTCAATGTTTGGGGAATGTCGTGACTGAGTGGCCTTGTAGAATATGCTTAAGACCAAATGGTAAGGCATTCTTTTCCTTACACGAAGGTTGGGTGAAAGATGAACCTGTAGAGATTTTCATTGATTCTAAAAGAAATCAGTGTGGAAATAGTGTCAATGAAAACCCCTGTCCTGGAATAATTTTTAAATAGTTATGCTTTTATATTCTATACACTGTGTCCTTAGACTTGTTTCTTCATCACTTTGACCTAGTTCCTCACCCCTCAGTTCAGTTCAGTTCAGTTGCTCAGTCATGTCTGACTCTTTGTGACCCCGTGAATTGCAGCATGCCAGGCCTCCCTCACCCCTCGGTGGAGATAATACCACTCCTGACCTCAAAGTATTGCAAAAGTATTGGCTTCAGTTCTACCACATTCACCTCAGGGAAAGTCAGAGAGGCTAGGGGTTGCATGTTTTGGCTTCTCCTAGCAATTTTGAGAAGGTAACCACAAAGCCTAGAACAAAACCAGGTATTAAAGATTCAGTGTTCTCTTGACTCTTCAAGGTCAAAAACAGGCTGGGAGCAGGTAGGAACCATATGCTTCCTCCAAGGGCAGAAAAGAGGTCATCGCCCATTTCGTGGTTAGTTGACAACTGTGGTTCCAAGGTAATAATGGTTTGAGTTAAGGGATTTCAGTATTAGTACAACAAAATACACAGTGAAATTGGCTAACAGAAAAAAAGGATGTGTTTGTAAAATTATGTGATTGGAACTTGTCTGGACTTTAATGTGAGAAAGAATAAATAAAGATAAGGCTGTAATCCACTTAGTTGTTGTTAACATCCTCCTCTATCACAGTGCATGCTGTTTCACCTCAATATCTCAAATGACTAGTTCAGTAGGTCACACAAAGGTATATAACACACACTGTGGGATATGTAAACATGTGGCTAATTGGGCATTTTCTTATTCCTATTACTAATAATAAATGTCAGGATCATATTTTGGCCAGACTACATCATTGCCAACTAGCACAAATAGTAAAATAGCCAGAAAATAATTTGAGCAATGTGTTGTATTAGCACCATGAACTCTTAAGGCATATCTGTTGAACTTTTGAAAGAGGGACCTCCTAGTTGCTTAGACTGTTCAACTATAACTTAAGGGAAATGCAGAGAATATTGACAAGTCTGAAAGATATGTCTTACTGGAGAATTAGGTGGTCTTGAGCGATTATCATGAAATAAACACAGCTTTCCTTAAAAATTAAATGACTTAAAATTAAAATGCATTAAAGAATATTGTATATGGCTGTGAGATAAGTGAAAGTGCCTTCAATTCTACATAGAAGGACTGTTGAGAGGGCATCACATCTAGCTTGAGATCACAGAAGAAATTTCAGAGGTCTAGGGTGGAAATGGAGCCAGCTGCATTCCCAAAGGTTTTCAATCAGTCTTGAAAATGAAAGACAAACAAATTGAAAATTGGGCAGCTTTGAGTAAGCAGTGAGTTTGGCCACCATACCTAATTCTTAGATATGGTTTCATGTTTTTGATATGTCAAAATAGTGGGTCAGTATAAAAATTTGGGGCTTCCCTGGTAGCTCAGATGATAGAGAATCTGCCTGCAATGCATGAGATCAGGGTTCCATCCCTGGGTCGGGAAGATCCCCTGAAAAAGGGAATGGCAGCCCACTCTAGTACTCTTGCCTGGGAAATCCCATGGACAGAGGAGCCTGGTGGGCTACAGTCTATGGGGTCGAAAAGCGTCGGACATGACTGAGCAACTAACACACACACACAAATTTAATGAGGCTAAAGAGGCAGAACTTGAGTGCATTAAATATTCTTGCATACTCAGTAGTTTTGACTCACAGAAATCCATCATTTAAAAATCAAGCGCTCTTCAATTTTATAAGATTAAGAATAGCGGGAAATAATGCTTCATAAATGCTTGCTTACCCATTCTGGCTACTTTTGATTATTGTGATCCCTGAGAAGATTTATTAAAAAAGAAGATGAAGAATGTGTGATTGCATACCTATTTATAATCTTGCTCAATCAGCACCATTGCTACTGGTAAGGCTGTGAAGTTCACAACAAGTCGGCTGAATTGCTGGGGTACAACACAGCTGGTTGGTTATTTTGGCTTCCTTAACACTTGCCCTGATTATGTGACATTCAGTTAATTATATGACTAAATATCTAATCCAACCGCAGAGAAGCTAATATGCTGGCCACATGTGGACATGATGCCAATCTTTCCTTCCAGTAAAAACTTAGGCATAGGCACTCCAAACAAAAAGAACAAGTGGGCTTGTGGAACCAGCATAGTCTAGATGTTATGGTGTGTCCTTCTGCCATGCTATTTTCAATACTTCTACTTCCATCCTTCGCAAAGCCTGATTGGGCTGTGCTTGGGTCATAGAAACTTTCCAGTAAAGCTCAGGTAGACTGATGATTCTTTGATCGCCCGGTGCCCTTTCGGTTTGCATCACAGCCACTTAGCGCTTTTGACCTCAGATACATTAGTTCCCTCTTGATCACCCCTGTTCTCCAGAAATCTTGTTATTCTCTTAGTTTCCATTTATTTCCAAGGTGGAAAGTCCCTGTCTTTCAGCACCCAGCTTTATTGATGACTACCTTATTAACTCTTCAATAACACCTGGCCAGACAGTCCTGTTTCAGAAACTGAGCTGAGGCTGTTCTTAAAAGAGTGGGTGTTTGCAAACAAGAGATGTGGAGGGGCTTTTAAACATGTGATAAGAAAAAGCAATGAAAAGCATAAACTAAACTAAAGTCATTTTTTTTTTCCTGAAAAGATAATTCATTGGGAAGTTATCTTGGCTCTCTTTAACAGGGTTGGCTCTGATTACTTGTACAGTTATAGAGAAAGTGACATTTATAGATATTGTTTTCCCTCTGATAGAATCCTCTGAAAAGGATGGCTGAGGTAGCGTTACAGCAGAAAGATCTGTCTGAAGCTAACTGTCATGTTAGCAAGTGCTATCTATTTTTTCCCTAAGGAAGGGGAAGTGTCTGTACCCGTGTTGTTCAGAATGTGTTTCCACAGTTTCCAAATCCATCTTATAATCAGCTTGGTTAGAATTTTAGACTGTTTTTGAAGCTGATGTGGAGCGCATTTTAAGACTTTAAAAATAATCATATCCTTAGTCTTCCGTGAGTTACACTGTAAGATGTTCAGTTTGCTTACGTTCACATGTAGCTGTTCTTTCCCAGGGCAGTCCCATCACTCGTATTCTTACTGTGAGAGGAATGAGTAATAACTAGTCTCCAACAGTGCATGGATCATGGATGGAGACAGATAAACACTCTATCACATAATCTAGTGGGTATAATTAAAGTTACATGACTTGAGATTATTTCTAAATAATATGATGTGTTAACTTTGTTTTCTCTCAGTAGCTCAGCCTAGATAACAGAGACTGCTTCATTGTGTGAGATAAAAGATATCTGTTGTGTTAGATAAGTGTTGTCAGAGATCTAGGAAGTAATCAGATATATTCATTAAGAGAGATAAGGAATGATGTATAAGCCAATAATTTTAGTAGAACACACACTTTACTTTCTAATTAAATTTAACTGGTTTGAGAATTTAATTAATGTGGAGAAATGCACCAGGTAGAGAAATGTGAGAAACTTTCATAATGCAGTCAAACCTGCAAAAATGCAGCAAAAGGAAATTAGTTTATCTTCCCTTCACTTGAAAGGCTGAAGTAAACAACCAAAAAGAAAAGAAAAACAAAAAAATCTGTGCATGTGAGAGTGTGTTTTCATGAATGTATAGATTCAAATTATTTTTTTCCAAATTAACAAACTCTTATTTGTTGAAAATCTAATTTTTCACTGATCAACTAGTTAAAATGTGTCCTTTTTTTTTTTTTTAGCAAGTTAAACTATTGTAAAATTTAAAACCTGTTTTTTACGTTTCATCAAATCCAGAACTCTTTGTGACAGAATCGAAGTATCACAAATGGAAAACAAATTCCAGGTGCTTTCCAAAGCTTTCTTAAAATGCAGAAATCAGGTTACAAGAATAGAATCAGAACCAGGTACTTCGTGAGGCCCAGGAGCTCAGGTGTTGAGAACAGGAGTCCTCCTCCACAAAGGGCTCATGTCTGATTAGAAAGGAAGGCAGGCATTTTGAGGATGTCCTCAAAAGGGACAGAAAGATATCTGATCCCTTGGTAGAGGATTTTTCTCTGGTAACATCTCAAAGAGGCATATTAAATGCAGTAACTCCATTTTCTTACTTTTCCTCCCCATTTAGGCCTAGGGAAAGCAATTACAAATAGGTTTGTGGAAAATGTTGGAAGGAGTTGTATTTTCCCCTTAACCTCAGGGTACAGAAAAGCCATCTCCACTTACGTATGTTTAGAAACTTGTTGAAATGACTTAAGCTTGACAAATGGTGCAGGTTAGACTATCAGGTCAAGTGTGTTTTACTTCCTTCTAGAACAGCATGTGGTTTAGACTGCCTGTTGCATGGCAGAGCTCTTATGAATTTACCATCATAAATTCCCCTATTAGGAATTCATATCATGTGATTTTATGAAGATAATAGCAATGAATATTCTTCAACAACAGGTTGTGTTAGTATAAATGACAATTTGAGCCCCACTATAATCCTTATTGAAGACAATACTGTATTCCTGAAAGTGTGATGACTTGCTGAAAATGTAATTTTACCAGGCAGGTTATCTTTTTTTCCCTACCTGGTTAAAAAAACTAAAAAACAAAAAACATGCTCATTCTGTTTTTTTCTTTTCTTGAATGCCATTTTATAAGTGAATGCTTCATACTTACTTTTCATTTGTCCATTAATGTTTTCCCTCTTTAGGTGTAATCTAGCCCCTGTGGTGGAGTTTGCTGCAGATGTGGGAACTAAATCAGATTTTATTACCATGAATCCATCAGTTGTACAAAGAGCATTTGGAGGCTTTCGGAATGAGAGTGACAGAGAAAAATTTGTGCATAGACTTTCCATGCTGAATGACAGTGTCCTTTGGATCCCTGCTTTCATGGTCAAAGGAGGAGAGAAGCACGTGGAGTGGGTTAATGCGTTAATCCTTAAGAATAAACTGAAAGTGCGGACTGCCTATCCATCACTGAGACTTATTCATGCTGTCAGAGGGTAAGTGTCTGCAAAGGACCAGTCTGTCCTTGGCACAATGGTGCATATACCTACACAGTTTCCCTAGACCACAAGGAACTTCAGTAATTTATATATATATATATATATATATATATATATATACATACATATGTTTCCATTGTTTTATAATGGCTGCTCTGTTTACCAACTTGAATTTTATTTACCTACTATTTTATTTTAGTGCTTCTCTTCTTTGAAAAGGCAAACATATGATCTTGGCACTTATTTCTATCTGCTTATGAACAAATTACTGATTTTTATATTTTGCTGTGTTAAAGAATAATAAGAATTCATAGTATAATTGATGAATTTGGAGTAAAAACTGTGAACAGAAGTGCTAAATAGCTAGTGGGCAATGTTGTGGAAGCTTAAATGTTAAATGTCTGTAAGAAGTAATTAAATCCCATCTGTAGTTAAGAGGCCAACGAGTGATAAAGCTGACTGAGATAATATGCCTTAATGCTTCCCCACTAAAGTCACAGATGCCATTTTTATGGATTATGTCAATATTTTCCTTTTATTAATACAAGCTCAACAGAAAGACCTCAGAAGTAGACTCTTGTTTCAAAGTGGCAAATAACCAAAAGGCTAAATTCAGTCGCGTATATATATGTATATAACATGCATAACACAAATATAAGCAATACTGTATATTTATTAGATATCTACTGAATGTCAGATACTGTAGATTTAAAATTGAAGAGCTGATCACTGCTTTAGAGGAATGCATAGGCTTTATGGTAGAAATAGAGGCCTGTACAGTGAGCTAAGGCATAAACAAATGATAAGGGGGAATATTGGCTGAAGTGTGGAAATTGTTCCTCATGTTAACAAAGAAGTCCTAAAAATCTAACAACGAAACTAAACTTTTAATGCAAGAAGTGATTTTAGGAACTTTAAAGTGATTGTCAGGGGAAAAAAGAAGAAACCAGAAGGAAATCTTATTGCATCTTTAGAGCAAATTGAGGCCGGAAAATAATTGTGTTGTAAATTTGTGTGATAATGGAGTCCATTGTGGTGCAATAGGATACAAAATAACTTTTGTGATCTGGTTCGGAAGATAATCAGTTTTATCCTTCATGAAGCACAATTAGATATGTGAATTTAGGAGATTAAATCTTGTAACTGCAGACTAGTATTGGCAAGGAGAAGTGCTAGAGATACGAAGACCATACAGGCTTTTGGTTAATTTACTCATAAAATGATAAAAATGTAGAGCAAAGTCAGTGGACATGAAAACGATGGGCAAGTTCAGGGTACCAATTAAACACAATGGACAGAAGTCCCAAAAGAAAAATCTTTCCAAACTCAAGAGTTAAAAATAGCTTACTTTATACACTGTCATTTGAACTGGGCTAAGGTATTTTCTGTTTTGTTTGTTTTGTTATTGAGATAATTGCCTTCAGGAATTTGCCATTTCTTTGTTTAAACCTTGAGACAGGTTTTTTTTTTTTTTTTTTTAATTGTTATTCTGCACACAATTAAATTGCATTCTTGCAATAAGATCCTGGTTATTCAGCATTCATTCTCTTGACATCTGGCATGAAGTTTCAACAAAGATAAAATACATGCATTTAGAAGATAAGTAATTTTTTTAAGTTACTGATTCCTATAATTACAGTTTGAGTCTGAAAAAAGAGATGTGTTCTTAATAGAGAGCAACTTCCTAATGTATTGTGCTAGGAGCATATCTTTTTAATTTTTAAATTTCTCTATTAATCACATGTATTGCAAATATTTTTTCCAGCTTGTGGTTTGCGGTTCACTCTCTAAATGGTGCCCTTTGATGTACGGGAATTTAATTTTAACAAAATCTAGTTTGGTCTATATTATTTCCTTCATTTAAAAATTGTGATAGAGCACACATAACAAAATCTACCACCTCAACCATTTTTAGCGAACAATGTAGTAGTATTAAGGGCATTCATTTTGTTGAACAACCATCACTACCATTCACATGCAGAACTCTCTTCCTCTTGCAAACTGAAACTCTTCATCTATTAAACAATTGCTCCCCATTCCCTTCTCCCCCCACTCACTGGCAGTCACCATGCTACTATCTGTTTTTATGATTTGGACAACTCTAACTACCTTATATAAGTGGAATAATACAGTATTTGTCTATTTATGACTGGCTTATTTCACTTAGTGTAATGTCCTTCATTGTTTCTTATAATTTTTTTTTAAGTTAGAATTTGTTTTGTCTGACATTGGTATAGTCACTCCTGTTCTTCTATTACTGTCTTTTGTTTTTCAGTATTTTGTATGTCTATGCGTGCAGTGAAACATATGAATTTCTTTCTCATTTCCTCTGTGTGTATTCTAGAGCTATTTTCTTTGTGGTTACCATGGGGATTTCATTTGAAATCTTAAAGTTATAACACTTTTATTTGAATTTATACCAGCTGAGCTTCAGTAACATACAAAAAGTTCTGTCCACACTAACTTTCCACTGTTGGTGTCACAAAATTATATTTTTATCCATATTAATGTGTTGAAGTTGAGTATCACTGATTCATAGGAAAATAAAGAACTCACTCTGTCCTGTCTTACACACACACACACAGTGTAGCACATACATATACATATGTGCATACATATACACGTACGTATATGCACACCCATACATATACACACGGGCTTCCCAGGTGGTAAAGAACCTGGCTGCCTGCCAGGCGGCATTACAGATGTGGATTCGATCCCTGGGTCAGGTCAGGAAGATCCCCTGGAGGAGGGCATGGCCACCCATTCCAGTATCCTTGCCTGGAGAATCCCATGGACAGAGGAGCTTGGTGGGCTACAGTCCAAAGGGTCTCAAAGAATTGCCCACGACTGAAGTGATTTAGCATGCACGCGTACACACACACCAGTGATATCTTATTAAGATTAAATACAAATGTTTTTAAAGTACTCGATTGTAGGAAACTAATAAAATTCAAGGTTACTGTGAATGAGTACTTTTCCAATAGACTATTTTTAGTGGTTTTATGTTCACAGAAAAATTGAGAAGATGGTGCAGAGATGTTCCGTATACTCCCTGCCCCTACACATGCATAGTCTCCATGGTCAAAATCTTCCACCAGAGCCCTACATTTGTTATAATTAGTGGACCTGAATTTATAGATCATCATCACCCAAAGTCCATACTTTATACCAGAGTTTACCCTTAATTGTACATTCCATGACTTTTAACAGATGTGATATGACATGTATCCACCATTATAATATCATATAAAGTTTCCTTGTCCTAAAAATCATCTGTGTTCAGACTGTTCATCTCTTTCTCCCATTAAGCCATAGCAAGCATTGATGTTTTCACTTTCTCCATAGTTTTTTGCCTCTTCCCAAATGTCATATTGTTAGAACCATACAGTATGTAGCCTTTTCATATTGGTTTCTTTCACTTAATAGTATGTATTTAGGTTTCTTTCATATCTTTTTACTGCTTGATACCTCATTCCTTTTTTAGGGCTAAATAATGCTTCGTTGTTTTGACGTACTAGTCTATTCATTCATCTATTTCTTCTAAGTTTTAGCAATTATGAACAAAGCTACTAAAAACATATGTGTGCAGGTTTTTGAGTGGACATCGTTTTCAGCTTGTTTGATTACTGGATCTTATGATAAGAGTATGTTTGGTGTTGCAAGAGACTGATAAACTGTCTTCCAAAGTGACTATCATTTTACACTCAAACTAATAATGACTGAGAATTGCTGTTGTTCCACATCCTTCTCTGCATTTGGTGTTTTCAGTATATATTTAGGTGATTTTGGTCATCCTAATAGATATATAGTGGTACCTTCCCTGGTAGCTCAGTTGGTAAAGAATCCGCCTGTTATGCAGGAGACCCCGGTTCAATTCCTGGGTCGGGAAGATCCACTGGAGAAGGGATAAGCTACCCACTCCAGTATTCTTGGGCTTCCCTTGTGGTTCAGCTGGTAGAGAATCCACCTGCAATGCCGGAGACCTGGGTTCAATCCCTGGGTTGGGAAGATTCCCTGGAGAAGGGAAAGGCTACCCACTCCAGTATCTGGCCTGGAGAATTCCATGGACTGTACATGGGGTCGCAAAGAGTCAGACTCGACTGAGTGACTTTCATTTTCAATTGTTGTTTTAATTTACATTTCTTTTACAACATATGATGTGAAGCATCTTAGAATATGCTTATTTCCCACCTGCATCTCTTCTTTAGTGAGATGTCTGTTGAAGTCTTTGGCCCATTTTTTTCAGTCAAGTTGGTTTTCTTATTAGAGAGTTTCTTTGTGTATTTTGGATAACTATCCTTTATCAGATATGTCTTTTGAAAATATTTTCTCCCAGACAGTGACTTGTCTTTTCATTCTGTTCCCATTGTCTTAATGAAGTCTAGTTTATCAATTATTTTTTTCATTGTGCTTTTTGTGTTGTATCTAAAAAGTCATCACCAACCCAAAGTTATCTAGATTGTCTTAAGAGTCATCATCTAAGAGCTTTATAGTTTTTGCATTCTATATTTAGATCTATCATCCACTTTTAGTTAATTTTTGTGAGAGGTGTCAAGTTCTTTATCAGGATTCATTTTTTAATGAGGATGGCCAATAGTTCCAACACCATTTCTTAAAAAGACTGCCTTAGCTTCTTTGTATTACTTTTGCTTCTTTTTCAAACATTAGTTGACTAAATTTGGGGGGGGGGGGTCTATTTCTGAGCTCTTTAACTGTTCCATTTGATCTAGTTTGTCTGTTCTTTGCTGACATCATATTGTCCTGAATACCGAAGCTTTATGGTAAGTCTTGAAGTCAGGTAGTGTCAGTCCTCTGACTTTATTCCTCCATCAATATTGTGTTGACTACTCTGGGTTTTTGCATCTCTGCATAAACTTTGGATTTATTACTTTATTCCCTAGGTCCTGGTTTTTCTTTCTCCATTTACTGACAACAGCAAAACACTTAATCAGAGGAATGGTTGAAATAGGGCATTTTCAATAAGTTAGAATCTAGATAGAATTACATATGGTTAACAACAGTAAATTCATATAGCCTTTTTGCATTTATTTTAAACATAGAAAATACAAGACTTTTTACTAGTTAGTTCATCAGTCCCCTCCTTTTATGTTCGTCTTATTCACTTTTCTTCCATAAACATTATACATATAAAATATATCACCATTTTCTAAACATTTTACTCCAAAGAACAACAAAGTCAAGCTTCTGACTACTAGTGAAGTCAGTGATATGCTTTCTTTTGACTACTGTACTTTAGGTATTTTTGACAAGACTTGTTTTGTATTCTCCAGAAAGAACTTAACTTGCTACTTTCATGCTTACACATCAGCATATTTCCCCTCAAGGTCAAGTTCTCAACTGTGGCCTGGGGTATAAAAAGTAGCCCTAAATTTACCTTTCACCTTTCAAGTACCTTGGAAATTTGTACACATGATGTTTGTGAAAGGTTGTTTCATTTATGGAACTAATGAAATTAACACACTGATTCAGGCAGATGTGGCATTTCAACATAATATTTGTACTCTATAAGTTTACCGAGACTCAGAAAGAAAATAAGGAAGTGGGAATACTGATGAAACAGAAAAGATTCACATGATATGAAACCATGAGCAAACGCCCTGAAGACGTGTTCTCTACGTATTTTTTCACATGTCTCTGAAACCCTGTGGTTAATACAATTCAGGAAAATAGAGAGTTTTGTATCGTCTATGGATTATTAGAGTTTGTTTGTCTCAAGAGAGGGCTTTCGTGCAGTCCATCCATTTTATGGTGCATGCCATCACAGTGCTAAAATGGGAAGCCTCTTCCAAGTACTGCAGTTACAAGTAGAAATTATATTGTCAAGCTTCATGATTTAAACTTTTCTTCTCTGAAAATTATGATGGCTTACCAACTTTAAGCATCAAATTAGTTGTACGTGTTTTAAAGCTCTGAAAATACAACCATCAATCATAAAACTTGATGATGGTTTTTAATGTGTTGTCATTCTTCCTAAGTCATGTTAAGTGAAACAGGAGGGGAAACGATCTCTATTTTCTAATTTTGAAACAGTCTTACAAAATAATGAGAGTAGTCTAATGGGGAAAATTAAAAAAATAACTATAATTACAAATTAAAGTGCATACATCAGTGTTACACTGGTTTGGGATTCCAAGCTGTTCATTTGTATTTATTCTGAAGCTTCTCATGTCTAATATTCTTATTACTATTTTGTAATTTCCCTTGTGAAGAATGGAACAATTTTCCTAAGACTTCAAGAGTGAAGAGGAAATTTTGAAACTTTAAAATGACTTGTTGAAACTTTAAAAATGTGATTACAAAATATAAAAATCAAGGTTTCTTCTTTATATATTGATAACAAAATTATCAATGTATAACCTGAAATCTGAAAAGAATTTAACCTAATAATGTGATTTAATATGCAATTGAATTATTCTGTAAGATATATTAAATATATTTTTGCAAAATATATAATGTTAGACAAAAATTTCTATTTTTATAATTACTATAGTTTGATTCATGATAGTCAAGTGCTGTTTTTAATAATGGGATGATTATACTTTTATTTTCTCATTGTTTTTATCATTATGTCAAAGAAAATTAAACAGTACATAAAGTAGCTTCTCAGTTCCACTACCGACTACAATGGATAACTTCTTAAGAATTCCAGGCAATAAATAAATGAACATATTTTGAAATTATATTTTGTATGCATAAATATGTTATATGTAAAGTGTTCTAGATTAGAATCATGTGTATTTTCTTCAGTTTCTTTTGAGTTTGTACTTTGAAGAGTTTACTTTGTAGTTCTCAACTGTATTCCCTTAGAATGTGCTTAACTTTGTTCAGATATCTATCTTAAAGAGCTTGTGTGTGCTAAATCACGTCATTTGTGTCTGACTCTTTGCGACCCTATGGACTATAGCCCTGCAAGCGTCTCTGTCCATGGGATTCTCCAGGCAAAAATACTGGAGTGGGTTGCTGTGTCCTCCTCCAGGGGATCTTCCTGACCTAGGGATCGAACCCACATCTCTTATGTCTCCTGCATTGACAAGTAGGTTCTTTACCACTAGCACCACCTGGGAAGCCCCTTAAAGAGATTAATTGATTTAAATTTTAGATTTGTTTATAAATAGTTTTGGAAAAAGTATTCAAACATTTCTATTTGAATGCTTTGCTTCCTGGCAAATATTATGAACTGTTATGGAAGTACTTAAAGCAAAAATAAAACATCCCCTTTAATTATTTTATAAATTTTTATGATCCAGTTTTGTTATTTGAATTCTACCAAAACAAAAATAAGTCAATTACCATATTTTGTCACCACATTCTAATTAATAATTTGTTTTAATATAAATATAATAATAAGGACTATACTCATTATGTTGACAAGCTAATACTTTGTATTAATCAGGATAAATACTAGGATTGATGATTTGTTGGTGATCATTGAGATTGATAAACATGCATAGTGTTCAGTGATATAACCTTCATAGTTAATAATTCTAAAGTTATCCAACAATTTTGTAAACAAATATCTTCACCAAAACAATTTTTAAGGAAATGATAAATTCAATTCATACCTATTCTTTAAAATTTTATGTGAATTCTCTTTATGACTTTCTTCCTTAACTTTTAGCTTAGAATATGTATCTACCCTTGTATTTGAGAAATATTCCAAATGATTTTTTTCTTTGAAGGATAATTTTGCAACTACAAAAGAAATGTGCAAGTATGAGATAAGTTGACTATATGGCTGCTTTAAATTTGCTTGGAATTAAGAATTTCCATTTGAAATGCTTGGGATAACCCTCATGACCTACAGCAATATCACACAAATTGGAGTTCATAGATGTATTTCTCAGGTTCTGAGAAAAAAATACTTATTCTCTTTAAAACATGTTTTTATATTGATCCAAACTGAGAACACTGGCTTACAGAATTTTTAAAAATCATTTAGGAGCTTGACTTCCAAAGACAGTCAAAGCAAACCTTTCTTATTCTGACCATAGACAAGACTGTTTACAATCTTGAGCTTCAGGTTTATTTTCTATAAAATGTGGATGTTGACATAAATAATCATTGAGATCCTATGGGCTTTGAGTTTCACTGGTTCTGTTCTTTAGTTTTCTTACTCACATGAATATTCAAAATGCCACAAACATTTGTACTGAATTTTCATGAATATCCTCAGGAATATCCTCTCTATAACCTTAAGGGAGGCATCATTTAACTTTTGATTTTCACAGTAACTGAGGTAGCTTTCTAAAATATTCCTGTTTTAAAGTCATTTGTCTAGGAATTTAAATCCTCTTCATATTTTTCAAGACCAAAATTAATTAAGATCCTCATCAGAATGTTACACACACGCAAACACATTAATATACACACATAAATATGTATGTGCATATATGAAGATATAGAAGAGATAATTATATATGTTTCTTCTGGGGCCATTTATCTATTGAATTATTCTTTCTTTGATTTCTGCAGTTATTGTTAAAAAGCATAGATCTTTCTATAAATGCAAATTATGGAAAATTATTTCTGGAGAAGTGTTTATTTCTTACATACATGAAAAATCAAAGTAATGTTCATATATGCTACATATACATTTTCACAAAGTACTTTCTTATATAATACATTAAAATATATTAATATGTTATTAATACCTTACATATATTTACTGACTAGTGTGTAATACACTGTTTTATATATACAGATATAAAGTACAGTATACTAATAATACATATATAACAACTTATTCCATGCAGGTTGCTTTGCTAGACCTTGTGTGTGTCAAACAATATTCAATAATACATTGTCTTACATTGCTTAATAAACAGCAGTCTCCCATTCTGTATTTATATTTTTGGCATTTATTGTGCCATCTTGAATTTATTATTTCTAGTAATTTCATCTTGTGTTGGAGGACTAAGTTTCCTTCTATATTGTTACTCAGTTCAGTTGCTCAGTTGTGTCTGACTCTTTGCAACCCCATGGACGGTAGCACGCCAGGCCTCCCTGTCCATCACCGACTCCTGGAGTTTACCCAAACTCATGTCCACTGAGTTGGTGATTGCATCCAACTATCTCATCCTCTGTCATCCCCTTCCCTCCTGCCTTCAACCTTTCCCAGCATCAGAGTCTTTTCCAATGAGTCAGTTCTTCGCATCAGGTGGCCAAGTATTGGAGTTTCAGCTTCAACATCAGTCCTTCCAATGAATATTCAGGACTGATCTCCTTCAGGATGGACTGGTTGGATCTCCTTGCAGTCCAAGGGACCCTCAAGAGTGTTCTCCAACACCACAGTTCAAAAGCATCAATTTTTCGGCACTCAGCTTTCTTTATAGTTCAACTTTCACATCCATACATGACTACTAGAAAAACCATAGCCTTGACTAGATGGACCTTTGTTGGCAAGTTAATGTCTCTGCTTTTTAATATGTTGTCTAGGTTGGTCATAACTTTTCTTCCAAGGAGCAAGCATCTTTTAATTTCGTGGCTGCAGTCACAATCTTCAGTGATTTTGGAGCCCAAAAAATAATCTGTCACTCTTTCCACTGTTTCCCGTCTATTTGCCATGAAGTGATGAGACCAGATGCCATGATCTTAGTTTTCTGAATGTTGAGCTTTAAGCCAACTTTTTCACTCTCCTCTTTCACTTTCATCAAGAGGCTCTTCAGTTCTTCCCTTTCTGCCATAAGGGTGGTGTCATCTGCATATCTGAGGTTATTGATATTTCTCCCAGCAATCTTGATTCCAGCTTGTGCTTCCTCCAGCCCAGCATTTCTCATGATGTACTCTGCATATAAGTTAAATAAGTAGGGTGACAATATATAGCCTTGACATACTCCTTTTCCTATTTGGAACCAGTCTTTCATTCCGTGTCCAGTTCTAACTATTGCTTCCTGACCTGCACAGAGATTTCTTAAGAGGCAGGTCAGGTGGTCTGGCATTCCCCTCTCTTTCAGAATTTTCCACAGTTTGCTGTGATCCACACAAAGGTTTTGGCATAGTCAATAAAGCAAAAATAGATGTTTTTCTGCAACTCTCTTACTTTTTTGATAACCCAACAAATGTTGGCAATTTGGTCCTCTGCCTTTTCTAAATCCAGCTTGAACATCTGGAAGTTCACAGTTCTTGTACTGTTGAAGCCTGGCTTGGAGATTTTTGAGCATTAATTTGCTAGTATGTGAGATGAGTGCAATTCTGCAGTAGTTTGAGCATTCTTCAGCATTACCTTTCTTTGGGATTGGAGTGAAAACTGACCTTGTCCAGTCCTATGGCCACTGCTGTGTTTTCCAAATTCATTGGCATATTAAGTGCAGCACTTTCACAGCATCATCTTTCAGGATTTGAAATAGCTCAATTGGAATTCCATCACCTCCACTAGCTTTGTTCGTAGTGGTGCTTCCTAAGGCCCACTTGACTTCGCATTCCAGGATGTCTGGTTCTAGGTGAGTAATCTTACCATGATGATTATCTGGGTTGTGAAGATCTTTTTTGTATAGTTCTTTGTTTTCTTGCCACTTCAACTTAATATTTTCTGCTTCGGTTAGGTCCATACCATTTCTGTCCTTTATTGTGCCCATCTTTGCATGAAATGTTCTCTTGGTATTTCTAATTTTCTTGAAGATATCTCTAGTCTTTCCCATTCTATTGTTTTCCTCTATTTCTTTGCATTATTTCTATTACATTATTACTGTAGGTGTATAAATAACTTGAATTTTTCTTCTTATTCAGAATATAAGATGTATTCTAGTTTATCTGTATATTTCATGATCAGTAAACTTATTTCTTCATATTTTATTAAATAATATTATGTTGAACAATGGGATATCACTTAATATAACCTCCCAAGTTTCTCAGAGTTTTGCTGAATCATTAATGTTTTCTATTAGCATGCAGCCTGTAAGCTATTATAGCTGAGTATTTAATTCCCAATGCTATGAGTGAAGTCGTAATTCCTAGTTTGTGGATTTCAATGTAGGAAGGAACAACACACCTTACAGAAACGATATCAAGTGACATGTCTAGCTCACCCCTTATCTGTGTAGCTATCTCTCTGTTATACACTATTTCATTGCTCAAGTATACTTTTCTATGAAAAGAAGCACATATTAGTTCCTTTGTTACAATGTATGATTTTCAATATGGTTCTTAAAAATAAACACATTGTATTTTCATACATGTTTCAGCATCAATGTCTATTCCAGTAAGACTCACACAAAAATACCATATCAATGACTTTATTTCCCGAACTTATCTTTTGGATGTTAAAATCTGTCATTTTTAAATAAGTACGAAGATAAAAAGCTATATAAAATTAGGTTGATCCTCTGCAGGCTAAATTCATGGGAATGACATGTACTTGCAGAAGAAGTTGAATCAGACCAGGCTTCCAGTAGAATTGTCGGTAACAAAATACACTGACATAGACCAATACTAGATAGACTTCAGGAAACTTGAGTTTACCACTGTTATACAAGTGGATTATTTTAGAGTATTGAATCAACTCAAAATTGTATAAGGAAAAGCAGTTTTAAAAGACAACTTTGAAAATGGAGATATTCACTCCAAATGCTTTCTGAAAATGGCTTACTTGTTTTAAATTTAGTTTTATGCCAAAAACACTTCCATATGGTTTCCATTTTGACTAATGAGCAACACAGCTGTAATACTTCTTTGTAAAATATGTATCCTTCTTTAATGCTTTGAGCAGCTAGAAACTGCCTAATGGGTATTTTAAACACGATGATATTTCCATGATGGAATATTTCTTCCCTTACTGGCAACTCTGATATCCACGCTTCCGCATTGCGGGATTTCTTGATATCTTAATCTAGTTGGCCTTGAGCCATGGTATTGTTTTCTGGCAGCTTCCATCATTCATATTTTACTGTGGAATGTGACAGTATAAATAGTTTATATCTGAGAAGTCATTCATAGGTGTATGGCTCAACGGGACCCTGTGGGAGACAGTTGCCAGGTTGCCCTCAGCCAGCCTGTTTTCCAGTTCTTGATTCTTCTCATTGAGACTAAAAGCTTTTGCAGAGTATCTAGGGTGCTTTTGGGGGAGTCGAGAATCCTTCATGGCACTCACTGATATTGACATATCCTGGAGTTTCTCCTTGATAGGCATTTTTTTTTTTCTTTTCTCCACCTAGAACATTCTGCTTCTTCAGTTTAAAGGTAAGAGCCAGTTGGACACAATTCCTCACTCTTGTCCCTTTCTCTGAAATTAACCTGGATGTCTTTTCTCTGTATTCTCTTCAGAAGGGATGTATATTTCAAATAGAACAATCCTCAGAATGTATGATTATTTTTTATATTATTTTGTGTCTTTATATTGCATATTTCATGAGAGAAAAGGTTGATTTATTCATCCCGTTGTATACCTAGGAAAAAGTATGAAAGCCCTGTGTTCATTATGTTGGGGCCTGGGGCCTGGGTGCAAGGGGATGGAGAATGGACCCACGAAAAAGGGCCAAGTTGTGCTGAAAAAAGACTTTGAAGTTTTGTTTAAGGTTCATTATTTAGAGCAAAGAAGTAAAGCGGCAAGCAGAAGGAGGAAATGACTTTTTTAAATATGAATCTGAATACCACTGGGAATCACATTAACCATTCAGCTTATTTTAAAATAGAAGGAAATCTTGGAAATAAGGAAGGCTTGCAACTCAAATAATGAGGTTAAAACTAGAATAACTCTTTCCTACAATATATTAATTAATCAACTGGTACACATCAAGGACCATCTTGTGCTCAGTATTCACACAATTCTGAAAGCAATGCTTACTAAATTTTACCTGCCTAAGTTGTTGTTAGAATGAAAATATAAGAATAAGTTCTAACTAAAAAGTAAATGGATCATAATAATGAAGTGTAACACGGGAACATTCAGACGGCACATCTACAAATTCATCCTGATCACTTGAGGAATATTGTCTTTGTTCCATAATTTAGTAACTTAATGTTATCTCTTGATTATTGTTTTGCAATATTTCTCTCTCTGTATATATATATATATATATAGTATGTATATTTATATTAATATCTATTATTGTTTGTTTATGATGCTTTCTAGAAGAAAATGTTTATTTTACACACTGTAGTGAAGGTAAGAAATTTATTTTCATCATTTTTAAAAATTCCTATACTGACACAGTATTCAGAACAAAGGTTTTCTCTGCTATTTTAAGAGCTACACAGAAAATTCATGAATTTATTTCGTAGGTTGTATTCATTACTTGCTTTTAGTTCTTTTATTCCTTTCTACTCTGAAAACCCAGGCTTGTAATGAGTGGTAGAAAACACATAAATAATATTAGAAATCCCCTTGTTTCTCTGACCTTTAAAGAAAAAAGAAGAACACTGATCACTATGCAAAATTCGTCTTGAATTAATCTGCATAAAGCTATTCTAATTTAAGTTCAAGTGATCTAGCAGTGACTACATTCAGAGACTTCTTATATACATGAAAAAATTAGTTGTGAATTTTAAATAAAAGGCAAATATATAATAAATTTTTAAGCAGTATGACTATATATTGTCTAAGTTTGCTGAGGAATGTAACTGAATCAAGTGTCCCATAAATCTTTTAAAATATACAGTTTCTTGAAAGTGGTAAAGTTTTAGCTGCTCAGCTGTGTCTGACTCTTTGTGACCCCATGGACTGTAGTCTACCAGGCTCCTCTGTCCATGGAATTCTCCAGGCAAGAGTACTGGAGGGGGTCACCATTCTCTTCTCCAGGGGATCTTCCCAAACCAGGGATCAAACTGGGTCTCCTGCATTGCAGGCAGATTCTTTACCATCTGATATTGTACGGGACTCTCACTTTGTGGGCCTAAGTGAAGATAAAATCCTAAGGTATTTTCTCCATTCTTACAAACAGTTTTTATCATCTCCTAAGAATTTTAGCCTAATACACTATTATTATGACTCGTCCATAAAGTAAAATTCTGTCTGTTTGGTATAATTTTTGTATATGCCATAAGGATTCCTCATCCCTCAAAGGATTTTACTTCTGTTCAATTTGAACAGATTTTTGTCTCAAAGAAAAATAGCTACCTAAATTTAAGATATTCAGGAGAGAGCAGCTTAGATAAACAGTAAGATATACATAACTGATAAGTAATTTTTACTTAAATAAATTGTTAGGATTAAAGGAACCAGTGAAGTTGCTCAGTCATGTCCGACTTTGTGATCCCATGCCTACTAGGCTCCTCCGTCCGTGGAATTTTCCAGGCAAGAGTACTAGAGTGGGTTGCCATTTCCTTCTCCAGGGGATCTTCCCGCCCCAGAGGCAGACCCAGGTCTCCCGCATAGCAAGTAGACGCTTTACCGTCTGAGCCACGGGGAAGCCCCAGGATTAAAGGAAAGTAATGATAAAGGCCCAGTGAGTATACAGTGGGGGCAGCAGCGCTGAGATTTCTGTGCTTCTGTTGCTCCTAGCCTGTCTGTGTGTCTTTATCCAACTGGATCATGAAGGTAGATCTCTCAGTTAAGGTTAGTACAAAAAACTTATCGGTGACAAGTCACTGCTTTGTATTGGATAAATACCTGCTGCGTTCTTGCTTTTGTGTGAGTTTTCAGCTCAGGACCTTGTTACCACAGCAATGGTATTATTTAGCTGTATTCCCTGAATAAATGTTCCTGGAGAGAGTATCAGTCAAATACTAGTGTATTAAGGACTCACAATCATTCAGTTTCACCGTGCTTTAACTTTTATCCTCCAAACCATCATCCAACGACCATGTTGGTGGTCAAATGAAATGCGTTACAGAGATTAGGCTGGCAGTTGCTATCTTATCATTAATTCCTTACTAAACATGTAACAGGTTTTATTTCAGGCAGTATACATTTCCATTTTCAACACCAAATTATTTCACCATAATTAAAGTATGGGTCATATTGCTTGTCCTGTTCTCCAATAACTCATTTAAAGCAGGCTTTTTGAAGAAAATATCACCCTTTGATGTCATTCTAGAGATAGTAAAATCAGTGGGAGAATCCAGTTCTCCTTCTTTAAAAGATAAATAAAATGTAATAAGGGAATAGTGCAATAAAGTAACTTGGAATTCTTGGATACTTAGCTTGCATAGATTCCATTGAATGAATTATATGTACTGATTTTCCTTGGCCTTTGTCAGAAAATCAGAGAAATTGGCCAAAACTAATGAAGCTGTAGCTCCAAGCAACTGAGTTCAGATTTAGAGCTTCCTTGTTTCAGGTACCCCATATGATGTCTTTTCAGTTCACACTTGGGTGAAATTAAATAGCTAAAACAATCATTTGACATCTGGATATTCTTCCATGATTTAGAATGCGAGGGATTCTATGTTAATACTTTTTGATGATTTAGTCTAATAGAATCTAACTTCATTTTCTCCTTTGCTTCATTGAATCTTGCTTAAAGCAAAATTATTACAGCTAAAGTCATGATTTTGCATTTTATTTCATTAAATCATTTTATCTCAACAGAATTTTGTAAACTTTGTACAGAAATTACTTTATAGCTATATATAAAATTTTCACAATATGACAACCTGATCTTATATTAAAGTATCTATTTTTCAGTAGAGTTTGGGAAAATTGTACAGTCATTATAAATACTTGGCAGTATCTATTTTAAAATAATAAAAAATTAAAGAAACAGTTGGAGTGGAAAATTGGCAGTTTCCCAAAACTCTCATCTTTCTTTTTGCTTTATGGTAGTCACCATAAAAAAAAACAACAACCACAAAAGAAATTGACACTTTGTAGAATTCACGGAGTTGTAGTCATGTAACCTATCAACAAGTCTCCATTAATAAACGTCACTAATAGGCAAAATCAGTGCTGTTTAGCACATTCTGTAGTTTATTCAGCTGGAAAATATTTTCTTTCTTTTTACCCTAGAACAGATGCCTACAACAGTATTAACTATCAGTTTCAAAATTAGTAAGCTGATTATTTTATGGAAAATAATTAACACCAAATATATTTCAGACAAATATTTTAGTAATGCAAAAAACATGGCATTCCTATCAGACTGGACAAAAAATGAAATACAAAACTTGTCATTAAAATGTTTACAGTAAAGTAGCAAAGTACTTTATATCACATAATTCCACATTTGGAAGATGTGAACAGATGTGTTTCTGCATATTTACCCACTCAACGATTATAGATGCAACCTATTCCAGGAGCTGGGTGGGGTCTGAAGCTGCAAAGAAAGTAACAGAAGTGTGCGTTTCCTCTAGTGATGGATTCCCCTCCTGCATTATCCAGAGATTCATATAAGGAAGACACATGGTAGTTCGCGAATTTGGCAAATGCCTGGAACATCCAGTGGGATACATGGGCTGAATGGACTCACGGAGCAGGGATGCACAAAACAGTTTCCAAGCAAGGTCAGAGGTTAACTGGGAAAGAAGAGACCAGGAATTCACAGGAGGGCCTGTTCTCTAAATGTCTGATAGCTAAAGACTGCATCATAGTCCTTGTTTGACAGCAATAAATAGAAAGACTTCAATACGTTATGGCTTGATTTTTAATGAAAGACTATTAATTAGAATCCCAGTTTACAAAAAGTTGCAAGATCCAAACAGTGATTCCACATGCTAAATATTTTTCTAGAAAAGGATGGAAGGTGTCAAAGGAAACAGGTATAGAACCTGGTGCTCAGACGGGAAAGAACCCGCCTGTAATGCAGGAGTCTCCGGTTCAATCCTTGGGTCAGGAAGGTCCACTGGAGAAGTGAACGGCTACCCACACCAGTATTCTTGCCTGGAGAATCCCATGGAGAGAGGAGCCTGGCGGGCTACAGTCCTTGGGGTTGCAAAGATTCGGGCACCACTAAGCAACTAAGCATGCATACAACTACTAAAGAGAGTAACCTGCTTAGAAATAATTCAAGGTGACAGGACAAAATTATATTCAAACAGATTTATGTGTCTCTCTTCTTTCTCCACCATGATATATGGTGGGCTTGACATTTCCCTTGCTCTGGTTTTCTCATTTCACTTGGTGTACACAGGATCTAAGTCCATGGACTTTTCACAGCATCAGTTCAGTTCAGTCGCTCAGTCGTGTCCAACTCTTTGCAACCCCATGAACCGCAGCACGCTGGGCCTCCCTGTCCATCACCAACTCCCAGAGTTTACTCAAACTCATGTCCATCGAGTCAGTGATGCCATCCAGCCATCTCATCCTCTGTCGTCCCCTTCTCCTCCTGCCCCCAATCCCTCCCAGCATCAGGGTCTTTTCCAATGAGTCAACTCTTCGCATGAGGTGGCCAAGGTATTGCAGTTTCAGCTTCAGCATCAGTCATTCCAATGATTACCCAGGACTGATCTCCTTTAGGATGGACTGGTTGGATCTCCTTGCAGTCCAAGGGACCCTCAAGAGTCTTCTCCAACACAACAGTTCAAAAGCACCAATTCTTCAGCGCTCAGCTTTCTTCACAGTCCAAGTCTCACATCCATACATGACCACTGGAAAAACCATAGCCTTGACTAGACAGACGTTTGTTGACAAAGTAACGTTTCTGCTTTTTAATATGCTATCCAAGTTGGTCATAACTTTCCTTCCAAGGAGTAAGCGTCTTTTAATTTCATGGCTGCAATCACCATCTGCAGTGGTTTTGGAGCCCAAAAAAATAAAGTCTGACACTGTTTCCACTTTTTCCCCTTCTATTTCCCATGAAGTGATGGGACCAGATGCCATGATCTTAGTTTTCCAAAGCCTTTAAGCCAACTTTTTCACTCTCCTTTTTAACTTTCATCAAGAGGCTTTTTAGTTCCTCTTCACTTTCGCCGTAAGGGTGGTGTCGTCTGCGTATCTGAGGTTATTGATATTTCACAGCAGTGAAGTGAGTGAAGTCGCTCAGTCGTGTCCGACTCTTTGCGACCCCACGGACTGTAGCCCACCGGGCTCCTCTGTCTGTGGAATTTTCCAGGCAAGAGTACTGGAGTGGGTTGCCATTTCCTTCTCCAGGGGATCTTCCCGACCCAGGGATCGAACCCAGGTCTCCTGCATTGCAGGCAGACACATTACCCTCTGAGCCACCAGGGAAGCCCATTTCACAGCATGCCAGGCACTAAATATGATGAGGAGGCATACTTGGCCTGCAAACAGATTACATGGAGGGCAGAGATTTACTGGAAAACAGAAGAGGAAGAAACAATTACCAAAAAAAAAAAAAAGTGACACACCGCTATTTTCATTCACTTTATTCTTTTGGATCTAAATAATAGGGAATCTTTGTAGACTGGTTTTCTTGTACTGTGAAGACTCTTGGGGACAGGGAAATCACAAACACAAACATAGCCTGTCTGGGAAGGAGACTGAAAGCAGACTGAACTATTCAGATGTGATGCTGTCCCAGCTGGCCAGGAGATGATGGAGCCATGCGGTTTCCTCCCCAGCAGTTAGCGTGCTAGGAAATGACTCTGCATTGCCCAAGCCCGTGACTCACGATGAAGTGAACTGTTTGGGGAATTTGGCATCCTCGCTCAATCTTCTGGACCTTTTAACACTTAGGTTTGATTGGGGACTTTCTCAACAAGCTGATGGTTGATGATTTTAGGGAACAATTTCATAACTTGTTCTTCATTTCGTTAGAGTAATATATTGAAAACTAATTTTGTAGTTTCTTTGAAAATCCCCCATATTTTACCCTAAGTTCAGTTCAGTCGCTCAGTCATGTCCGACTATTTGTGACCCGATGGACTGCAGCACGCCAGGCCTCCCTGTCCATCAGCAATTCCCGGAGTTTATTCAAACTTATGTCCATTGAGTCCATGATGCCATCCAGCCATCTCATCCTCTGTCGTCCCCTTCTCCTCCCACCTTCAATCTTTCCCAGCATCATGGACTTTTCAAATGAGTCAGCTCTTTGCATCAGGTGGCCGAAGTATCAGAGTTTCAGCTTCAACATCAGTCCTTCCAATGAATATTCAGGACTAATCTCCTTTAGGATGGACTAGTTAGATCTCCTTGCAGTCCAAGGGACTCTCAAGAGTCTAAAGGAACCTCTAAAATTGCCATGCATTTATATACATACCTTAAAGCAACTGTATCCTCTGATTTGGATTTCTTTAAAAATATCACTATAGTCTTCCTTAAAATAAGTAGAAAATATTTTAAAATGTTAAAGAAGGTGTGAGGAAATGCATAATCGCTGAGAAAACTTTAACTCATTTGAAAAGCATTTCAGACTGTCATTTCACGCATCAGAAAAATTTTGTTGTGTCTCATTGATAAAACCACACTTTAAAAGTTCAGGATCAGGAATAGTTTAAAAAGATTTGAGGTGTGGTAAAAATATTTGAAAAGACAATCTACAGAACAAGAGAAAATATTTGTAAATGATGTAACCAACAAGGGCTTGATATGGAAAATATATAAAGAGCTCATACAGCTCAATAACAAAAAAAAATCAAACAACCCTATCAAAAATTAGGCAGAATATAATTTTAAATATAGAGATACCTTATACATAGATAATTAGTATATATCAAAGAGGCTGATCCTTAGACATAATTGAGCTATAAACCCCTCATTTTACAGAGCAGACTATTGAAACCCAGTCTGATCCAAGACTACTTGTAGATATTCAATTAGTGGCAGAACCTGTATTGCTGATTTCAGCAGCTCACTTTCCAGCAATGTCTCTATAGAAGAAAGTAGCTTTATATTAGCATGACAATATTTTATTGGCAATATTACACCATTTTATCATTCCTTTTGAATGTATGATTTTTGACTATAATAAAACTGTTAATTTATTTAGCTTTATACTCTTTGCCAGAATGATATTCAAAAAGTGAATGCATTCCTATTTATATCTTATCACATATCTTGAACTGTTTCTGACTTGTGTTTCCTGGCCAGAGATAAAAGAATGTTATCTTTCATAGACAAAAAGAGGAAACAACTGAGTAAACTTTGTTTTGCTGAGGATTTACACGCCAAAGTTCAGACACAAGTTCTTAAGTAATACTAAAATTGAATACCATTTTTTTTTCCAACTCTTAAGGAAATAACACAAATCCTATAGCTGGGTTCTGAAGCATTTCATTAAATTGAACCTCATTTATCTACCCAGGCTTTCAGCTGACTTCTGCAGAGCAAAATCAAGATCTCTTCTATAAAACTGAATGATTTTGTGCCATATTACTTGTAAACCTCAAACCATCTATATTTGAAATATTTTAAGCAAAATTTGAAGCCCGTTAAGGAGTTTTAAAATTATTTGCCTAGAGAATCAGTGAAATTTGTATCGTAACTAAATAACAAATCTTACATATTCTAAATTGGTGAAAGGCTATAGGAACAAAAAATAATCTGTTTTTTTTTTTTTTAAACTAGCTTTGTTCACATGGTTTAAACAGTTTTGCTGGGAAGCTTATTGTGGATGACATTGTTTCACAACTGACTGAAAATACCCAGTGACGCCTGTGTTTTCTATTATATACGTTTATCATTCCATACAAAGCAATCATTCATGGAGATACACCTGAGACAATTGTCAGAGATTGTATTCTAAGTAGCTGCAATGTTGATGACTTAGACCTAAGTCTCTGGACTCAAGTCTGTATTTATTTGAAATTCAGATTAAACTAACTGAATTCTTATAGATAAATAAGCAAATGGCAAGTTACGCTGGGACTTCTCTTTTAGTGTATAATTTGGCAGGTTTTTTCTCTAGTGTGCCCAACATAATTTGTTATTAATGTTTGGACTGGAATAAGAAAAATATAGTTTATGTATTATTTCTGGTCAAAGCAGATTTTTCTAACATATTGTTATGGGATCTATTTGGCACTCATCTCTTTGCTAGTAGTATCAGTAATATAATGTTGGGCTTCCCTGGTGGTGCAGATGGTAAAGAGTCCGGTTGCAATGTGGGAGACCTGGGTTCGACACCTGGGTTGGGAAGATCCCCTGGAGAAGGGAACAGCTAACTCCAGTATTCCGACCTGGAGAATTCCATGGACAGAAGAGCCTGGTAGGCTACAGTCCATGGGGTCGCAAAGAGATGGACACGGCTGAGCGACTTTCATACTTCATACTTCACTAAAACACCTGCTTTCTTTCATTTCTCTTGTAGAAACACCGTATCACTCTTTCTGTTCCTCTTCTTGGATTATGGAATAGGGATATCAAACTGATGACTAACAATTTGATTCCAGTCTACTGATCTGTTGAACAATACAGATATTTTAAAATGAAATTTGTTGCCAATATTTAAGATCCTTGAACTATCCTATACAAATTTTAATTTCTGTTGATTCTTTAGAAAATCTGGCAATACTTGGTCCTTCATTTCTTCAGAAAGACTGTGAGCCATAACTGAACTGTTGTCTTCTGAGTCTAGAGGTGGTTGTCCTGTTCTTCACCATTCACACAGGCCTTTGTCCCTTCCAACCTGACAGTCAGCCTGAATCACTTATCACAGTTTTCAGCTTTATCCAGCTCTTAACCATTAGTTTCACTGTGCTACTTTTGGGGAGGAGAATGAGATATAAACATATATGGCCATGATTCAGACAATCTTAGAAATGGAGAAAACTTCACGTCATCTAACCAAAACTCTCATTAAAAGTAATGACATGGATGCATATATGGACAGGTTAGATGGCTTGCTAAGATTTGTATATAGATAGTAATTTAGTCTCAACTATCCATCTATTGATACTAAATATCATGCTCTTTTCACCATCTTGAGAAACTGGTTGTGAAATAGTTGCAGAAAATTACTCAGCATTTCACCAGTAGAATTTCTTTTCAGGCAGTGTGTGCGAATAAATGTTTAATATCAACTCTCTGGGAAAACAAACCTGGATTATAGCATTTGCTGATAATGTAAATAATCCCACCATGTTCAATTTCAAGCTACTGATGAGGCATCAACCAGCTTATAAAATTCGAGAAAATTTAGCAATAGCTGTTGTCAATCATTGAGCCACATCCAGCCCTCCAGAATACGTGTATGATTCAAGGATCTTGTGTATATTAGAGAAATTCAGGTGGCTAACATACATGCTTATTAAACAAAGTCCTTTCTATTACACTGGCAACCCTTATCAAAAATTCTGTCTCACTTATGAGAATATATTCTTTTTTATTTTACCTGTTATCTATTTTACCTGTTTCTATTTTACCTGTTATCATGGCTTAGATCAGCTAATGGAAATTCGCTGACAATACTGATACATATAAAAGCAAAATCAATCACTCTTATATAATTCATCTCTTTGGTTTATTATTCTGAGCAAATGTAAGCATGCATAATGGATCATTTATATGATAATTTCTAAAGTGGAGTCTTTGAATGTTATTGACTAAGGAAAAACTTCTCGAGTTCTTTATCTGCTATTGAGTTTGGCCTGGCTAAACACTTTGAATGGTGTTCAATTTTATTTTGTTTGTCAGAAATGAATATGAACTTTAAACTTTTTATTATTTATCTGAATATTTTTTAATGTAAGAACTCCTAATCTTATTAATGACAGCTACAATATGGCAAGATTCTTATGTTCTAGTTTCTCTCCTGTAAATACTTTAAAGTATTTTGACAAGAATCAAAATTTTCCATTTTATACTACTTTTTGACATTGATTCTCACAAGTAAGAGATTTGCTTACTTACATAATTTGAAATTTCTGATTTCTTAATAACATAACGTGAAAACAAAGATAATATGTAAAAATGATAACAACCTGAGTAAGTAAAATTTTATTGCCATTTCCTTTAGTTATAACTGAAAAATATAGGAAGATAGTTTTGGGTAAAAATATTATAAAGAAAGCAGAAGTAAGTTTTAATACTTGATATAATAATACACGATTAAAATATATATGTGCATGTAACTGTGCTTCCAATTCTATATTAGATATTCCAGGAGTCTAATGCAGTCTTCTATGGAAATAATTGTTAATACAGATTAAGACTCATTTGAAAATAGAAAAAAAGTTTATGTGTGAAGTAGCGGTTCAGATTTATAGGAAAAATATTTCGTTTAATCTATGATTTACTATAACTAGTTATTTATTTCAGAGATTTTTATGTTAAGAAACTGAAATATTGTTTTCTTCTTATTTCATAATAAAAGCTTCTCAGCAAAGAGAATTATAACCAAACCTTTTCCAATACTTGAAATCATCAGTTCACCATTACTCTCTTTTTAGAAGTTTTAATGTTTTAATTGAGGAGGATGATTTTTTCTCAAAAAACTGACTGTATAGAGCTGTACAGGCAAAATAGTGGCTTTCCAGGAGGCTCTAGTGTTAAAGAAACCCGCCTGCCAACGCAAGGGAGGCAAGAGACGCAGGTTCCATCCCTGAGCTGGGCAGGTCCCCTGGAGGAGGGCATGGCAGCCCACTCCGGTATCCTGGCCTGGAGAATCCCATGGACAGAGGAGCCTGGCGGGCTACAGTCCACAGGGTCACATAGAGTAGGACGTGACTGAAGCAACTTTAGCATGCAAGCAAGCATGCACGGGGAAAATAATATAGTGGGTGTTTTATCTAAAAACCTCTTAAATTCCTTCGAATGTCGTTCCATTGTAACCATTGCATCTCCAACATTTTGCTCCTACTTCCTGGAGAGGGCTTGCTCAATGCCATAGAACCAGTAAATGTTATAGACAACAGATATGTGCCATTTTTTCCATTAATTGTTTCTACCCTGATGAAGAAGCAATAAGGAGCAACAGACATAGTATTTGATTTAGGGAAAGCAAGAAACAGAGGATTTGGAGACGAACAAGTAAACCCTAGTGAAAGGTTCCTGATGCTTACAGGACCTATGGACGCCATTTATTTTACTTTTTTCTGTGGAGAACACTGGCAAATGGAAGAACGTGTGTGCGTGTATCTGTGTGTGTGTGCACGCATTGAGGTGTATGTTGTACTGTGCTGGAAGAATCACTTGGCCCAGTTGGTGACCTCTACCACCTCCTGTTATTTATAGTTCTTCACTTATCACGTAAAGTAAATAATTTATTTTCTTCAACACACATGTACACACACATATTGGAGAGGGTTAGGATTTTGAGTTTGGGGTGAACAATATATGAAGGAAAAATACATAAAAGAAAAGTAAAATTGCCTGTGCTTTAATATTTTAGAATTATCTTTGAGACAGAACTTGGATACATAAGACTAAGAAACAGATTGGCTTATGACTGTGTTTTATGTGTTCTCCCCAAATTTGAAGAAAATATTGAAAATAATGCTGCAGGACTCTACCTACCTATTTATCATCTATCTATTAAACTGTCTATCTATCTTATACCTGCCCTATCTCTTTTTTTTTTCCTTTGTAAACCAATTCAGCCTTGACTCCCTAAGTACCTCTAACATGATGACTTGGATTTTCCAAGTGAAAGGAGAGCTAATAGTCAGAATGACCTCTTATTTCCCTCAGGTATAATGGGTGTGTTTGTGTGTGTGTGTTTGTTTTAGCACTAATGACAAAATTCCCTGAACTTCCATTAGAGCTCCTGTGAGTAAAGTCAATAGTGATAATAACTGACATGGGAGTGTTTCTGCCTGGAAATTGGAGAGTCGGTCTCCAAAGTACTCCATTTTAACGTCAGAGCAGAACAGTGGCAGTTTTCTCTGATGGATTTTATTCTTTTTCAAGTATCAATGATACTGCTGCCGAATTCAAGTAAAAATAAAATCCAGAGATGATAAAATAACTTCCTAGAAAATGTTTTTCTAATTATGCATAATTCAAGTATATTGTTTATTTTATTCCTAAAATTATTTGTCCCCTTCAGAGATATAGAATGATAACTTTGACAAGTATAAAGTAAACTTAGAATTTAACATTTGCCATAGAAAAGTGAAAGTTTTTAAATTCTAGGTTATAGTTAATAAGAGTGCCATATATTTAACCAAGAAAAGCACATTGACCTATTTTTCCGTGTTAGATTTTAGAAGTATTCCTACTTCTCTGCATTTTATAAGTTAATGTAACATACTTACTAACTAATCTCAGAATAATACCCACAACACTTCTAACATGGAATGAGTATAGGACTCTCAGACACATTTTACTTTATAGTAATTTAATTTTTTAATTTCCAGTTGAATTGATGTAATGCCAATTAAAAATGGCTTGGCCAGATTAATAGCTTTACTAAGATTCAGCTCAACCTAGTTTCTAGGGCACAAACTCTGAAGGGAGATTGTTATTTCCTAGTTCCCAGTACCAGCTCACTCTTTGGGCCGATTTTTCATGCTCATCTATGCTTCAGGCTTCAGATCTGTAAAATGGAGCTATTAAGAATATCTACTTCATAACATTGCTGAGAATCATTTGAGTTATATGTAAAGCATAGAGATTTGTGCCTGACACATTGTAAATACTAAACAAGGCTTGGCTCTAACTAAAAGATCCCTGAAAAACAGGTTCAATAAATTACCCTTTGGGTAATTAAGAAACATTTATTTGTTTTTTATTAAAGTATAGTTGAAAAAAAAATAAAGTATAGTTGATTTACAATGTACTGTTAATTTCTGCTATACAGGAAAGTGATTCAATTTTATATATATGTATAAATATTTATCTGTTTTTATATATAAATCTTTATATAAATTCAATTATTTAAATTTTTATATATAAATATATGTTATATATGTGTGTGTGTGTGTGTGTGTGTACACACACATATTGTTTTTTTTATATTCTTTTCCATTGTGGTTTATCAGAAGATGCTGGATGTATCCTCTGTGCCATACAGTAAACCTTGTTGTTTATTCATTCTATAAATAATATTTTATATCTGCTAACCCCAGTCTCCCTCTCCAGTCCTCCCCCTACCGTCTTCCCGTTGGCAACCACAAGTCTGTTATCTATTTCCATGAGTCTATTTCTGTTTTGTAAGTGGTTTCATTTGTTTCATATTTTAGATTCCAGATATAAGCAATAGCAAATGGTATTTGCCTTTCTCATTCTGACTCACTTCACTTACTGTGATAATGTCTAGTTGCACCCATGTTGCTACAAATGGCATTATTTTGTACTTTTTATGGCTGAGTAGTATTCCATTGTACATGCACACCGCATTTTCTTTTTTCATCCATCTGCCAATGGACATTTAGATTGTTTCCATGTCTGAGCTACTATAGATAGTGCTGCTTTGAACATAGGGGTGCATGCATCTTTTTGGATTAGTTTTGTCCAGATACATGCCCAAGAAAGGGATTGCTGGATCATATTGTAATTCTGTTAGTTTTTGAGGAAAGTCTGTACTGTTCTCCATAATGGCTGTGCCGATTTGCATTCCCAGCAACAGTGTAGGAGGGTACCTTTTTCTCTACATCCTCTCCAGCATTTCTTATTTGTAAAGTTTTTAATCATAGTCATCCGACTGTCATGAGCTGCTACTTCATTGTACTTTTGATTTGCGTTTCTCTAATAATTAGTGACGTTGAGCATCTTTTATGTGTCTGTTGTCTGTGTCTGTTTCTTCTTTGCACAAATGTCTATTTAGATCTTTCTACCTACGTTTCAACTGGATTGTTTTTTGTTCTTGAGTTGCATGAGCTGTTTGTATACAGATTTTGGAAAGTAAACCCTTGTTGGTTGCATCTTTTGAGAATGTTTTCTCCAATTCTGTGAGTTGTCATTTCATTTTGTTTATGGTTTCCTTTGCTGTAAAGAAAAGCTTATTTCTCTCTTCAAATATCCCTCTCTTTGCTTCCAACCTCTTCTTTCTGCTGATTTATTTAAATTAATAGCAGGTACTTCTAATAAAATATATTGAAATAAATGAAAATCTTTAGCTAAAATAATAGGAGATCCTGTAATTATTAATACATCTTATGCCTTACCCTGATATCAGAACGTACTGTACTCCAGATGTCTGTGTTTATATTCCTCTTCACTTCTATAACTCCCTCAATTTGGTTTGAAGTTAACTGATGTTTATCTTTCCATTCTGGTGAATATTAATAATGGATGAATATGTCTACTGCATACTAAGTGGAGAAATACATCTCTTCTAAACTTGGCAGGTGAAACAGATCTGCATTTATTGTTGGGAAACCTCTCTCATCTTTCCTATGTTATTTCTGAAATACTATTTGGCAACCACCGCATCCATAATGTCTTTTTCCATTTTAAACTTCATCTTAGACCTTTCACACGAGTGACAAATACAACTTCTGATGCAACATTTAGTAAGAATAAATGTGAAGCCTACTTCAACTACTAGTAATTTCGATTCTGCAGGACGCACATTGTCCAGAGTTTACCTTCCATAACATCATACGTGTTCCAATTTCAACTGGCCACATAGGTTGTGACTGAAAAACATTTTTTTTTCCCAAAGTTAATGGTTTTCCCATGTATTTTTCTATTTCTTCACCTACATAATTGGATTATGTTTGGGGAATATGGCAACATCATTCAAAATAAATAGAGAATCAGGCTTGGTTGTCAGAATATCTAACATTTCCATAAACAATTGATTAACTCCCCGCACAGTATGCCCTGGAGTGTTTTCTGATACCAATGACCAGTTCTCTAATTCCTTGGACACCAAGGATATGTCCAACAATTGAATTCACTTTTGATAACATCTATGCAGAGTTAGCATAAGATGCAAAATTGCTATAGCTATACATGAAAGAATATGAATTGAAAGACTTCCCATTTTTATTTGTTTTATGCCTTTAAAAAATTAATTTAAGAAGGATAGGTCAATTCCATCAAGAATCATCACTTGAGAATGAGAAAAAAAAATTTAAGCATTCAGAAAATTCAAAGCCGTCAAATTAAGTAAGTCACAATAATTCCTCCAGAAAATATGTTTTTATGTCCCTGTTCAGTTACTGAGTCGTGTACAATTCTTTGCAACCCCATGGACTGCAGCATGCCAGGCCTCCCTGTCCATCACCAACTACCGGAGCTTGCTCAAACTCATGTCCATTGAGTCAGTGATGCCATCCAACCATCTCATCCTGTGTTGTCCCTTTCTCCTTCCACCTTCAACTTTTCCCAGCATCAGGGTCTTTTCCAATGAGTCAGTTGTTCGCATCAGGTGGCCAAAGTATTGGAGCTTCAGCTTCAACCTCAGTCCTTCCAATGCATATTCAGGATTGATTTCCTTTAGGATGGACTGATTGGATCTCCTTGCAGTCCAAGGGACTCCCAAGAGTCCTCCAACACCACAATCCAAAAGCATCAATTCTTCGGTGCTCACCTTTCTTTATGGTCCAACCCTCACATCCTTACATAACTACCAGAAAAACCATAGCTTTAACTAGACAGACCTTTGTTGGTAAAGTAACATCTCTGCTTTTTAATATGCTGTTGAGGTTGTTCATAACTTTTCTTCCAAGGAGCAAGTGTCTTTTAATTTCACACTGCGGTTACCATCTGCAGTGATTTTGGAGCCCAAGAAAATAAAGTCTGTCACTGTTTCCATTGTTTCTCTATCTATTTGTCATGAAGTGATGGGGCTGGGTGTTATGATCTAGTTTTTTGAATGTTGAGTTTTAAGCCTGCTTTTTCACTCTCCTCTTTCACTTTCATCAAGAGGCTCTTTAGTTCCTCTTTGCTTTCTGCCATAAGGGTGGTGTCATCTGCATATCTGAAGTTACTGATATTTCTCCTGGAAATCTTGATTCCAGCTTGTGCTTCATCCAGCCCAGCATTTCTCATGATGTACTCTGCATTTAAGTTAAATAAGCAGGGTGACAGTACACAGCCTTGATGTACTCCTTTCCCAATTTTGAACCAGGATCCATGTCCAGTTCTAACTGTTGCTTCTTGACCTGCATCCAGATTTCTCAGGAGGCAGGTAAGGTGATCTGGTATTTCCTCCACTTTAAGAATTTTCTACAGTTTGTTGTGAAATGTCCCCATTAGATACCCAATTACAGGCATTGTCAAGTTTAAGCACATTTCTCTTTTATGTGAGATAGATAACCATGAGGTCGCTTTGTTAAATATCCAAGTAAAGTTTTAAGAAATGCTGAATCCTAAGCTATTCTGTTCTCTCTGCATGTGTTGCTAGCTTCCTTCAGCTGTGTCCAACTATTTGCAACCCTTGGACTGTAGCCCAGCAGGCTCCTCTATCCATTGGGTTCTTCAGGCAAGAATACTGGAGTAGGTCGCCATGCCCTCCTCCAGGGAATCTTTCTTACCCAGGGATCGAACCCATGTCTCCTGCGGCTGCTGCATTGCAGGCAAATGCGAACTGAGTCATCAGAGGCCACTTTACAAACTGAATCATCAGAGAAGTCCCTCTATTCTTTCTGTGCCCCACAGATTAACAATTGCTGCTTTTGTCACTGTAGGATTTCATGTTTCATGTCTATTTATTATGATTTCCTTTTTTGACTCTTGTAATTCTGTTAAAAGTAGACATCAATATTATAGTCACCTGCACATTTTGTACACGTCTATATGTTTGCATCTTATACTAATATCCCTTTTTGCTATATTAGTACTCACTAAGATGATTTCCTAAACTTTAACTTTCTTTTCTAATTTCACCTATTTGTTCATTTTTTTATTGAACATATGCTATATGCTAGGTACTTTGCTCAGTCTAGGCTTCCAACTTGGACTAAAGAAATACAGTTTCTCGTCTTCATGATTATATTAGTACCAGGTAATGATATTGCAGTGTAACAAGAGCTATGACAAGGGGAGGTAAGGACGCTGTGGGAGGATCACTTCTAAAAGAAATGAGAACGGGAGCTTGATGACAAGCGAAAGACCTGCTGAAGAATTTGGTGCTTCATTTATTTATTAGTGAATTAATGATTTATTTCTTTTTGCCGTGCCGGGTTTTTCTAGCTGCGAGAAGCAGAGACTTCTCTCTAGTTGCGGTGCACAGGTTCTCATTGCAGTGGCTTCTCTTGTTGCGTTGCAAGGGCCCTAGGGTACAGGGGCTTCAGCAGTTGCGGCTCATGGGCTCAGTAGTTGCCGCTTCCAGACTCTAGAATACAGGCTCAATAGTTGTGGCACAAGAGATCTTAATTGCTCCTCAGCATGTGGGATCTTCCCAGATCAGGGATCCAGCTTGTGTCTCCTGCATTTGCAGGCTGATTATTGACCACTGAGCCTCCAGGGAAGCCCTGAAATTGGTGGGTTAATGCAAGGAATGGGGGTGGGGTGTGTTTCAGGCAGAGAAAATGACATGTGTGAAGACAGATGCCTTGTTGCAATTATTTCATTGTATAATATTACAACACTCTTGTAACACTATGTACCAGTCACTATTACGAGTGATTTTTACACTATGTAAACAATCCACTAAGCTAATTCTACCGTTTCTTTCATTTTCCAAATAAGGAAACAGAGAAAGTAAGAAGTTTGCTCAAGTTTACACAACTACTCAAAGGCAGAGCCAGAATGCAAGTCATGCAGCCTGTTTTCATAATCTGTACTCTTCAGTGTCTTTTACACTGGAAAGGCATTAAAATTCAGTTTTAATTTAGTATGCTAGGTATTCATGTTGGAGTCTAATGAAACCAGTACAATTATTTTAGACACCAATTCACCGTAGCTAAAATAATATGAATCAACAAAAAGTCTGTGTGTCACTTATCATGAATCAGAAATCCATAACAGAACAAGAATCCACTTCACTTCCACAACGATCTGCTGTCTTCCTCCACATGCAATGTTCTCTGCTAGGACCGAGGGACACAGTTCGTTTACTCTCTGCTCTCCAGGGCTTCTCAGTTCTGCCCAGGGAAGCGAGATGTTAACTAAAAACAGTATATCAGACTTACAACAAATGCAATCAAATAGACGCCTGTGTGATATGAGGGCGGAGAATTTGCCTTATTCACCTTTGAATTCACCATACAATGTCTAACATCTGATTAAACACAGAATGACTGATTATAACCATATGTTATAAAGGGAAGAATTACTTTCATTGGTGTAAATCATGAACTGTTTAATTAAAAGGGAGCATTTGAGCTCTGAAGTATGAATTAGATTTCCCTAATCTAAGACGGTTAGATCAATCTCTAAAAAATGTAAAAAAGAAAAAACAAAAAAACCCAACTTGCTTGACACAGGAGATGAACAAAATCATTAGAGTAGAAATAACTAAGAACAGTGGGAGAACAATTAAGAGAGTGAGACAGTGTACAAGAGAGTTTGACTAAAGTAAGTTTCTAGAAAGCTTCGAATCCTGTAATAAAGAAATTTATTCTTTTGAAAGCAGAGAATCAGCCCAGGTTTGTGAGCAAGAACTGATCAGATCAAAGCAGTATTTTCATAAAATTAGTCTTGTTTTGGGTAACCAGAGCCTATAGGAATATTTTCAAGGCTAATTTGTTAAACTGTGTGCAAATTTCCGATAGTCTGAAGAAGGCCAATAAATACGAGAAGGAAACAGATGTGAAACTTAGCTAAGGATGTATTGAATTTTTAGAACACTGTGATACGTTTCAGTACATTAACCTATATTATCTGAAAGAGAGTGAGTCACACTGAAAATAAGAACAATTTCTTTCACTTCATTGATGAGAAGAGCAAATCTTTCCTCTTATTATTATAGTTACTGTGGTCCAAAGCATGTTTGAAAATGAAACATCTGTGATACGGAAATATCTTCAATTATGAAACATCTGTGATACGGAAATATCTTCAATATTTTTTTAAGAATTGGGAAGGCTTCCCTCAGGCATATGTCCCAGATATACAGTAGCACATTTGAGGTCTAATTGTAAAAACTGTGGTGCGCCCACAGAGCCTCGAAAGGATAAACTAGTCCATGTGGAATTAACTTTAAAAAAAAAAAAAAAAAAGAAAGCTAAAACCCAAAGTGTGACTGATTTGTATCCAAGCTCTTGTTTTAAGTGTGAATGAACACAGCACATGTAACTTATCTAGATAGGAAGTCTCCACCGTTGATAACTGGTATCTGTGTAGACCATTATGAAGTGTTGTTTTTAAGCAAAACTAGTTGCTGTTTAGAGCTCAAAGATAAATTCTGAGTGTTTTGAGGAATCAACATTTTAAACAGAATTTTGGTTCTAGATCCTGAGAGCGTACTCAAATATTTTTCGCTTGCATATATAGTTTCCTACTATGTCTCAACTTCTATGTCACCCAGCTACCCCCCCTCCAAAAAATGTAGAAAATTTACATTGAGTCAGATGAGTATTTTTTAAGTAAAATGATTTTTTTGGGTAATCGCCTCAAAAATGGTCACATCTGACCCATCTCGGAGCACTCTCAGTTCAGTTCAGTTCAGGCGCTCAGTCGTGTCCGATTCTTTGTGACCCCATGGACTGCAGCACGCCAGGCTTCCCTGTCCATCACCAACTCCTGGAGTCTACCCAAACTCATGTCCATTGAGTCAGTGATGCCATCCAGCCATCTCATCCTCTGTCATCTCCTTCTCCTCCTGCCTTCAATCTTTCCCAGCATCAGGGTCTTTTCAAATGAGTCAGCTCTTCGCATCGGGTGGCCAAAGTATTGGAGTCTCAGCTTCAACATCAGTCCTTCCAATGAACACCCAGGACTGCTCTCCTTTAGGACGGACTGGTTGGATCTCCTTATAGTCTACCTAGCTAATAACTGGACTCCACCTCCAATGGAAGGTTAGGTAGCAGAGGAGCAGAGAAGGAAGGAAAAATGGATACGATGAACCAGGTCGAGAGATGGGAAAATATGCTGGAGGAGAGTTGTGTGTCTCTGCCTGGGAAGAAGGACAACAGTCATAAGAATAACTGTTTATTGAACATTTATTTTCTCATTTAATCCTCATAAGAGGATAATACCTGCATTTATAGGTCTCCTTTTAAGATAAGAGCACACCTTGTTCTATACTTGCTCCCCAGCAGAGTACCTGGAAGATAGTAGACCATCAGAGCTAAGTGGTTACTTAAGGACTGGAGCATAAATGCAAAAAAAGAGAAATATTTCCAAAAGTAATTTATAACATTAAATTTAAAATATAATTATGTAATGTTACTAATGATCCACTAGTAAAATCAGCAACTTCAATTTCAGTTTATATTATTAAGGAGAGTTGTCAGTGTACACTCAAAGTCACTCCTATCTGTATTTACAGTAAGATTTATTTTGAGAAACAGTGGGTCTAAATTTTAAGAACCAATGTTCTTAATGGCCTTACTATATTAGCATTTTGTTCTTGAAACACTACTTATATAGTTACAACCTAAGCAAATGTAATAGAATATAATACTTAGATTTGAAGTCATATGCAGGTATGGTTATATAAATACATATGACTGTGTACCTTATCCTAGGTAGAAATCATTTGTCTGTATCTCTTTTAAAAATTAATTTTAATTTACATTTGTGTCTATATTTTTGTGCTCAATAGTACATACAGCATAAATAATAGATAGATACTACCTTATAAATCGTTCTTTTCTAATTGCACTTTAGAAAGATTAGTTTTGCCTAACAGAGAATATATTGCTAGATAGAAACATTGTGGTAATTCTGAAAGGTATGCTCAAGCATTTTAGAGGTCAAGCGCATAAGTGATTTATTATGTCCATTTTCTGTTTTACTTATGACTTTCCTTTCCCTATTATAGATCTATCACTGTCCATAGCTTTTGCTTTTCAACCTTTTCTTTATTACTCTAAAATAGAATTAAGGCAAAGAAAAGCTTCAAGTAAATGAAAAGATTTATCAAAGCATTTAGGCAGTAGCTGGGAGGAGTTAAGAAAAATGGATAAAACAGGATATATGTGCTTCTTTGAGAAAAGACTAAGGTTTAATTTCTAATCCAGGAGAGGGGAAAAAAAAAGACAGGAGAGAGCATCAAGCCTAAAGATAATGGCTTTGGAGGGGAAAAGAGACAGTGCCGGGCGAGAACTCTCGGTTCACCAGCTCTCATATTTTGCTCAGTTAGGGAGAGGTGTGAACCGAAAGGGGCTTCTCTGGGGGCTCAAAGGGTAAAGAATTTGCCTGCAATGCAGGAGACCTAGGTTCATTCCCTGGGTCTGGAAGATCTCTTGGAGAAGGAAATGGCAACCCACTCCAGTATTCTTGCCTGGAGAATTCCATGGACAGAGGAGTCTGGTGGGCTGCAGTCCATGGGATCGCAAAGAACTGAACACGAATCTGCGACTTTCACTTTTTCACGTGAACTGAAGCCCCTTGCCTCTGCTGACTTGAATTGACACCTGTGGACTAAACATCTTTCACACCCTGTGCAAATTGCTCATCCTTTCTATTCGGGTGTTGGAGCCATCTACCTAGAGCTGCCACAGGCAAACTACACGTTTAATCATGAAATACAGCCTTAGATGTCTCTGGAGTCCCTCAAGTGAGAAAAACTAGGACTCAGGCTAGACTTTTGACCCAAAAGGAGTTTTGTTGCAAAGATGTGCTTCAAAATCAGAAATTCATCCTACATTCCCCTCTAACATAGAAAATTTTTTTTTTCCCCTTACAAGCCTCTTTCAAAAAGGTTTTCAAAGAGGTTGCTGCCTTTCAGGCACAAAGTGGGGACAGAGAAGCTGAGGTTAATACTTCTTCAGTGTGTTTTAAATATATCGGCGCATTAGGGTCTTGCATCGTGGTTAGTTTATGCAGTCCCCAGTTGGTAAGGAACTCTAGGAGCGAAGGAAGCAATGACTCATGTAGTTCTTTCCCGTGAATGGGGGGGAGACTCATGTTTTGTTATTACAATCACCGATTTGCTGTGGTTGGCAAGGTGTCTCAGAACTAAATTAAGATGCTTTCTTTTTTGTTTTTTTTTTAATTTCACCTTATACCTCTGTATAGACAGAAATAAATGGATGTAGGGCACAGACTTCAGTTTGAAACTTGAATCGCTTAACCAGTCTCTCCCAACAGTGTGCGTGTGGTATCAGGAGAAAGCGCTCCAGTGGGATACAGGAAATCCGTGATGATAGAAGACGCTTAGCAGGCTCTCACAGAGGCGCGGGAATTGCTGCCGTGAATGTCCCTGCTATTTAGGGAATGAAAAAGGGACATCTTGAACTTCTCAGAGTGGCCTGTAGCCACACGTGCAGCTTTGTCACAGAAGCTCGGGAGGGTCTGATTAAAGCCAGGGCCGAGCCACTGCGAGAAAACTCTGGTATCCCAGCTGCCATTCAGAATGTGAAATCCAGGATACGACCTGTCAAGATGAGCCACTTCAGCATATTGTGGCGTTGCAGCTGTCACGGAGACACAGAAGTCTCCAGAGAAAAGCATTCGAACCGTTTCCATGGTGGAATGAATACAAATGCGGGGCTCCGTCACTTTTGAATGTGATTTTTTTTTTTTTTCCCCAACAGGATGGTCTGCACTAAATATGCAGATGGCTAGAAGTGACCCCAGTGCCTCTTATCATCTCTGATTGTTGAGCGTTTTCTGGAGGCAGACTTGTTCAGTATTTCGCTCCATCTGTATTTGAGAGGGTTAGGCAGTGTTTGGAAGCCAGACAGATTTAAAATACGCATTGGTGTCCTTCTTTCTTCAATGAAGACAAAATTGCTAGATTCCCCCAAGGTGTTTTAAAGAAATGTTTGCCGAACAGATGATTCCATAACCCAGATTTTAAAGAATTATTTCATATTTATTTCTTGATATGGAACTTATTCTAGTCAACGTTTTTATCAACTTATAGTACTAAAACCAAAACTTAAAATAGGGTTTGCAAACTTCTCACTTGTACCATTAATGTCAAGAGAAGTTCAGTGAGTAAGATGAGTGATTATATATAAGCATTTTATTAATAGGGAATTAACATGCATGGTCCCTCAAGTGTGTCTAAATAGATGACAGTAAATCAATTTTAGAGCAAATTTCTTTTCTTTTAATTTCATTTTTAAAGCTTCTAAAAAGTAGGAAATAGGGTCATTTTCTTGATAAAACTGGCTGAAGTGAGTCTCATAACAAAAGTGCCAGGGTTTTATCAGGAATTATGCAGATCTGCATTGTCAGCTAACAAGCTTCATTCTAACAGCAAAGAGGAAATGAGAAGCACTTGATGCAACTAATACTAGAGTTCAAAAGTCTTGCTGTCTCGAACTATTTTTTATTTTAAGGCTATATTGTCATCTGCATATTCTGATATTTAATGTACCTGTGAGATGTCTGTGGGCTTCCTGGGTGGCACCGTCTGGCAGTTCAGGAGACATGAGAGATGCGAGTTTGATCCCTGGGTCAGGAAGATCCCCTGGAGGAGGGCACGGCAACCCACTCCAGTATTCTTGCCTGGAAAATCCCATGGACAGAGGAGCCTGGCGGGCTGTGGTCCGTAGGGTAACAAAGAATCAGACACGACTGAAGTGACTTAGCATGCACACATGTGAGATATTTGTATGTATATATCTTTGCATAGCAAACTAATGATACATATTACACATATTCATGTATATATGTTTATTTACATGTGTGTTCCTACATATTAATGTATAATTGTATTGTAAGTGTAATATGCACCATATAACTATATATATATATATATAAATATAAATAATATGGCCATACTTAATAGTATACTTGTAGGGAGATTCACATGTTAATTATAGTAAAATGTCCTATTTCCCAATCATAACCTATATTAATTTGTTTCACTCATTTATTTCTTGCTTCCAATAGCTCATTTTATTAACAAATATGTCCCTGCTTACTGTATAAAATTGTTGAATAGATAAATGTTTTGTGGTTTGTGTGTATATAAATTCAGAACTTGTCTATTCCAAAATACCTGAACTCCATCACTGAACTATGAGGTAACCTTAAGACCTTCACACATGTCATTTCTTCATTGCACTGTGACAGATTTTTTCCCCCAAGTACCCATCATATTCCCCAGATGGTTTAGCCATCATCACTGGCAAATTATGAATAATGTTTTAGGTTGAACAGATGTAAGAAATTTATAATTTTTCCCCTTTCTGAACCAGCTTTGTTTTGATAAGTCAACTGGAAATTAAAATTTAGAGTAGAACTTCATTTTTGAAAAAGAACAGTGTTTTCCCACATTGGAATATGTAGTCAGCTCCTAAATATGGACAAGAGACAGTCAACAGGAAAACTGGTCAGAGTATGTGACTAAAATCTGGAAGATCATCACTTAGCATTGCGTCGCAGTTCCAGTTTCTTTCGTCTATAGAACCACATGTAAAAAATAGTTTCAGGTCATTCCAGACTAACCACACTTCTATTACATCTTGAAAAGATGGTTTTTAGCTAGTGTAAAAATTGCCTGTTTTTCTCTTTGGTTAAAATACTGTTGAAAGAACTAGAGTTCTGGAAATGCAGAAAGTGCTGATGAAATGTTAAGAGAAAAGGAAATGAACTATCCTTCTGGCAAGGATTTGATTTATTTTGCCAAATTATATTTTAAGTAAACTATACAAATTAAAATTATATTTTGACCTTAATGTAGTCAACTTAAATTGAGCCTTACTGGCAATCCAGTTTCAGGAAAAGCTATTCACAAACTATAAATCAAATATACTTTTGTAAAAAATAATTTTAAAAATCTACCTATTAAGACAGGTCTTAATTCTATAGCTGTAAAATGCATGTGTATCTATACATTGATCATGCATTTGCAAACAATATAGTTTCTTTTTCTCACCATAGTTAGTTGCCGGGCCTAAAAAGCCCTTGTAATGTCTAGAATTCAGTCACTTTCCTGTACTTCCAGAGCCTGTCTCTTACCTGATAGTTCTTGCCATAAGAAGAAAAATTATAATGAATGTTTTTAAATTTCTTTAAGGTCTTTGAGACTAAATTAATTAGAAATCAGTCTAGATTAGAGGATTAAGAATACTTAAATGTTTAAGAATTTGGGAGCCCCAGTTATCAAAGACAGTTATCCATACACATTTTGTGTCTGTGCTTATTACTACATTTCAAAATCATTTAGGAAGCTTAATGTTAATATAGTAAAATATTTTAGGTAGAATGTGTAGACAACCCTCAAAGCATTTTTAAACTCTGCCCCCTTTTAAGACCCACAAAATTTCATGCCCTGTAATTATATTTGCAATTTCAAAATAAATGGTATGACTTAAACCGTAAGTCAAAACAACTATAATGTTTATTAATCTCCTATTTTCACTTCACTCCAAAAATCTACCTGTTTCCCCTTCTTACGTGAATAATCACTGGTTCTAATGAAGCTGGTTAAAGATCTTATTTACCGAGTCTCTCATGTAAGCTGACATTTTTGAGAACTCATTAGGTATATTTTCTTACTTAATTGAGGGACTCTCCAGAATGCCCTATGTTGGCTCCATTTGTTCTCTTGGAGCCTATAATTTAGTGTTCCTCAGATACATTGCTCAGTCCCTGAGTTCCTGAGTTTGCTTTCATATACCGTTGTTAGACCAAAGATGAAAAGGCTTGTGTTCATGCCTGTACAAAATGAAGGACCCTCTGGACAGCTCTTACAACAGAGTCTCTGTGAATTTTAATGATTTGCAGCCTTTCTGGGATTGCGCTTCATTTATCTTCCATATTTGAAAGGATGAATAGTAAGATAGCAACTGAGACATTTCAAGGATGTTTTATTTGTTAAGCAAAACCATTAGAGATTCAGTGTGAGATTTCTCAATATTTTCAGCCTGATCACTCTTATTCCAGAATGTAAATGTAATTTATTCTCCAGAAGTGCCTACTCCCTTTCTCAAACTGTATATTCCCCAGATTCATCTCTTGCTTTCTGCACTCTATGTGTGTTTCATGTATTAATGAAGTTTATAAATGCAACTTAGGTCAGCCTACAAAACAATATTACGTGAATGTATTAACACAAAGAGAAGCAGATGGTCGGGAATACTGTATACATGCTTTGTAAGCCAACCCCCACAGATTGCTTATCTTGAGACTTTTTCTCCCCCCAAGTAGAATCAGTCATCAGAAAAGTGATTTGAGATTCTTTATTATGGAAATATTCCTCTTGAACAACAACAACAACAAAAAGGCATTTCAATTACATTTTCACTTTAAAGAGAGTTATGTTTCACCCTCTTGATAAGTTTATTGTTATGAAGTCTGAGGTAATTATCTCCATCAACTTATATTCTTGTTTAAAGAGTGAAAAGAAAGTTTTGTGACTCTCATTCCTGAATTTCTATTATATCAGTATGTCTAAAAGAAAACAAATCTTGGGAAATAAATGTTTGTCTTAGGCAGTGCCTCTAAATTTATGTGAATTTCATGATTGCTATATTCAGTTGAGTTGTATAGCTCATATTCTGGATGGAAACCTAATGATTACTTCTTCCTGCCTCTTAAAATTTATCAAGTTTAAAGGAAGTAACTATTGGGTTTTTTGTTTGTTTTATTTTGTTTTGCTAGATGCTTTTAGAGCCCTAGTTGTACAATGCAGGCAATGATTCAACAAGTTCTTTAAACAAAGCAAACTAAACTGAACTCAAATTGAGTGTTACTTAGGTGTGTGCACAGGTAATGTCACGGATCTTACCTAATACAATCACATCAATATAATAAGACTTCCTGGGTAGATCCATGGAAAAGAATCTGCCTGTCAATGCGGGAGATGTAGGTTCAATCCCTGGGTGGGGAAGATCCCCTGGATGAGGAAATGGCAACCCACTCCAATACACTTGCCTGAAAAATCCCATGCAGAGAGGAGCCTGGTGGGCTACAGTCCATAGGGTTGCAAAAGAGTTGGACACACCTGAGCACACATGCAATGTCCTAAAATTTATTTGCATATGAGTTCATGGTGAACACTTATTAGTATCATATTCAATTTCTCCGATATTCCCAGAAGGTAAGATGTTCTAGCTCAAATTTATAGAACAGGAAACAGAAACAGACATGACAAACAGCAGCTGAACCTCGCAAAGCAGATTCCAATTTGAGCAGAGCACACTCTGATAGCTGACTCTATTTCAAGTCCTCGGAGTTTCCGTAGTACCAAAGCAGCATAGTTGTACAACACAGTAAGATCAGTTTCATAGTTGCTTCTGAACTTTTTTTTTCCATTTCTTGTTTTGAGATAGATGATGTGCTTATGTGCTCAGTCATGTATGGCTCTTTGCAACACCATGGATTATAGTCCACCAGGCTCCTCTGTCCATGGGATTCTCCAGGCAAAAATACTTGAATGGGTTGTCATTTCCTCTTGCAAGGGACCTTCCAGAACCAGGGATCAAACCAACATCTCCTGTGTCTCCTGCATTGACAGGAAGGTTTTTTGTTTGTTTGTTTTTACCACTAATGCCACCTGGGAAGCCCAAATAGAGGATAGATATTGTAATTTTAAATTATTTGTTATTTAGGTCCTGTAGGCTTATAGTTCTCTACCCTTTAATTTTTTGAGTTGTGAATAATTTATATAAATAACATTAAAGGAAAATAATTTTTGACTTAGGACTTTATCTCCTTCCCAATATGAGGTATAGATGTTCATTATTATATTTTTTTTAATATAACAGCTTTATTGCTACATAATTCACATACCAGATAATTCAGTCTTTAAATTATACAATTAAATCACTATAATGACAGATTTGGTCAACTGCTACCACAATCAATTTGGGGACATTTTCTTCACTCCAAATCAGTCAATACTTATTCCCCCCTAAACCCCCAACTACATGTCTTGGCAACCACTCATCCACATCCTTGTAGCATATTTTAGTATTTCATTTTATTTGTCATGTAATGTTCCGTTGTATAGATTGATCCACATTTTGCTTATCTGTTAATCAGTTGATGAAAATATGGGTTGTTTTCATTTTTTGTCTATAATGAATACTACTACTCTAAATATCTGTGTGAAAGTTTTTATATGATCAAATATTTTCTGTTCTCTTGATAATTATGAAAGAGAAACTGAGCCAGACAGACACTGGCCAAAATGATAACAGATTTTATTCAGAAACTATTGCCATATGGGAAAAGAGACTTCAGAATCAAACTGAGCTTACTTCTGAATACAGCCAAAAAAAAGAAAAAGGTAGAAATTTACAGCCATTGAGTAGAGTAAGGGTTGGAAAATTCTAAAAGAAGACAGGGGGTTCAGGGAGGTAATTCTTACTTAATAGGCTTAATGAGATTCTTCTAAAGCTAGGCCAAGAACTTGGACATCAAAGTTGGGATATGAGTGGTGGTCAAATAGCAGTGGTAGAGGGATTCTCACTAAACTAACTTGGCAAGATTTTTGCTAAAACTGGCCTCAGCAAAGATGGGTACAGAAAGCCAAAAAGTAGAGGCCTAGTTGAGAGAAGGGCAATTGCTGCATGATAAGATAATTCCATGTTAACATTATGAGGAACTTGGAGACAGTTTCCAAAGATGCTATCTCATTGTCCTCTCAGATATAGTCACTAGCAATTTGTGATGGTTCCAGTTATTCACATCTTCACCAACAATATCATCATTTGTCTTTTTTATTGTAAGCATCTAGTTGCTGCAAGATTCTTTCACATTTCCCTAATGGGTAATGATGTAAATTGCCTTTTCGTGTGAGTGTTGACTATTTGTATGTCTTCTTTGGAAAACAGCTATCCTTTTACGTACTTTTAAAACTGAGTTTTTTGTCTTTTTATGATTGAGCTGTAGAAGTTATTTATGTTTTAGATACAAGCCTCTCAGCACATATATGATTTGCAAATATTTTCTTCCATTCTGTGGGGTTTTTCCTAACTTTCATGGCCTCATTTGAGGCATAAAAATTTTTAATTTTGATGAAATCTAATCTGTTTTGTCTTTTGCAGCTTGAGCATTTGTATGATAACTAAGAAGGCTTTTCCTAAGGTCATGGCATTTTAATTCCATATTTCTTCCAAGAGTTTTAGAAATTTAGGTCTATGATCCATTTTGAGTTATTTCCTCCATGTACTATGATGGAGGGGTCCAGCTTCATTTTTTCAGCCTTGCGCTTTCACTGAATATTATGACAAGCATTATAATAGGGGGACGTCTGGGGCAAGGTATAATTTGTTGCACAATAGCCTGATTTTATAATGCTGTTTTCACTTTTTTTACTTTTCCATTTCTAAGAATATTTTTTGCATAATGTAATTGTGTTTACAGCTGAGTTTCTGATTATTTTATTTCCTCAGAAGAACATTATCTTTTTTGATATCTACTAATGGTCTTCTATTGAGCAACTATTTAATAAATGTGATTTATAAGTTTAGTGATTCTGCCTATAAATATGTTGAAGGAGTCAGCATTAAGTAAGACTAAGAAAGAAAAGATAGGAAACAGCATTGATTCCATTAGATTGGACTTTTCATCAACTGCACATTGACGTCTGGAGGGAATAAAATCCCCAAATATTTATTAATATTTGACATAATGAAAAATATTATTTATCACCCTATTGCCTTCAAAGTTTTAAAAATAAAAATTTTAAATTATCTCCTAATTAAACTTGTGGAACAGAATTGCAGCAATAGTATTTCTAGGGACAGGTAGCTTTAGCATATTGGGCTTCCCTGGTGGTTCAGTAGTAAAAAAAAATCTGCCTCAGTAGTAAAGAATCTTCCAAGCAAAGAATCAAACTTGAGCTTGATCCCTGGGTTGGAAAGATCCCCTGGAGAAGGGAATGGCTATCCACTCCAGTATTCCTGCCTGAAAAACCCCATAGAGAGAGGAGCCTTGCAGGCTACAGTCCATGGGGGTCGCAAGAGTCGGACATCGACGTGACTTACCACCTAAACCATTACCACCACCACAGGCCATAAATCCTGCTTTGCTGGCATTGTCTCAGCAATATTCCTTCATGGGACTCCTCTCTCAGCCGGAAACCCCTTTCTCAACTTACATGCTCATGGAAAGTTCTTTATTGAGTGATAGCGCCATGCCAAGGACAAGGTTGCTTTCTAAATGGTCTGTCTCTTCAGCGCCAGACACTTTATGACAGGAGTAAAAATAGAGAATAGTGATCTATATTTGACTACCTTCCCCAAATGTTGTTGTTTTTATACTTGCTGAGAAAGCTTAAAAGAAGTTCTTTGAACTTGCTTATGACTATCTTGATTCTGATTCTTACTGGGTTTGGAGAAGAACTCTGATCTTTGGCTGATGTTCAGTTTGTACACTTTGGTAGTAAGCATTTTACATTATTTAGTGGATTATAGATCACATTATTATTGAATGGATGATAGCCAGCATTTGCTGCTCCTTACTCCTCTTAAAATAGATTTGAGCACCAGACCTATCTGGAAGGTTAATGTCACCTGACTTATTGATGTAAACTGGGCATATCCATTTGTAAATAGTCCAAATGAAGCTGAAATAAGATCATCAGGCCATTAGAAGAGCTGTTTACATTTTGTTACTGGAGTAGAGCAAAATGGACTTCTATTGAGAAACCTCACTTGGGTTTGCTGGAGAATGTGGAAGTATAATCTCTAAGTGCCTGCTTAGAGTAAATGTTTATGTAAAGGGGAAAATCTCATGGATGAATCACTGCTATCATTTTCACCTGCCAGTATCTAAGCCATTTTTGATAAGTGTTAGGATTACCTACTCTACTTACTCTTAATTCCTCTTTCTTTTCTTGTAAGACTCCTGTCTTATGAGAAGTGATTTCACGGCTTCCTTTTAATTTTAGGAGGAGAAATGTAAACTTTGTGTAATTTTTTATTTTCAAAAAGCCACCTGATCCCTCATGAAAAGGACCATTCACAAAGCGCCTTAGCATTAACCTCATTTAATTCCTTCATCATACTTCAAAAGACTGTCCCTCTTCTATGTTGCAAATATTTCACCTTTTGGGCTCACCACTTCCTCATTCTGGCAGTTTAGATTATACACTCAGTTGTCTTTCAGAATTCAGTTGGGTTATAACAGAAACTCATTAAAGCCTGTAGCGTTATGTCCACGTTATTTTTTTTTTTTTTTTACCTCCATAGCCTCCATGTGCCAGTTCAAGATTTTAAGCATTAATGCTTAAAATTGTGCTGAATGATTTTATCATTTTTAGATAACAAGTATCATTTTACTGAGATTTGGAGAGCAAATAAAACCGTCTGCTCTCTCATTACAACTATTACAGGAAACTAGAAATGATGTTGTTTTTTCAGCAGGGATGACTTTTATAAAAGAGCTGGGTAATGTTGTTGAAGGAAGAGGCTGCATGTCTGTCACATGACACATTATCAAAGTCGGAATGATTAATAGTTAATAGCAAGACATAAAGGTTGGGCTGCTGCTACTAGTGGACAAACACTCATGTTCCTAGGCAGATTTCAGGTATTATTTGTGACCTTTTACACATGAGAGCTTTAAGTGTAGGAGAAGCCATATGTAGAATCTCATTTTACTGGTAAGTAAGCCAAAGCTGAATAAGTTTAAGTGGTTTGCCCAAGACCACATAGTTTGCTGAACACAAAACAAAGCCAAGACGCCAACTTTTGCTGCAGTTTCCCACTGATGACTGTTGTCACTCGGAGACGGCCAAAGCACGTGCGTGCTCCATCTCATTAACACTGCAGATCTGTAAGGGGCCAGAAGTAATGCATTAAGTGAGCACTTACTAAGTACTCAGTGTGTGTCCAGCACTGAGTTAAACATAACGTGATCAAAATAGAAAGAGAGCACTGTGCTTTGTATAATAAAGTTACGCTTCCCTCTTACGATATAGTGAAGTTATCTTTACAAAGATACACGTCATACCTCCATCTTCTCTCTTTGAAAATAGGATATAAATAACTACCTGGGATTCTTTCTAAGGCAAGGTTCTTTAGTGTTGAGTTTTATTGTGCAAACGGAATGAGACTGCAGGTCAAGAGGACTATTTTCCGTCTCTTTTCTACCGTCAGTAGTGCAGTGAAGCTGGCTTGTACTGCCTTGGGAGAGCTGATTTTGCCATCCCTCCCCCAGCTCAGTGCTAACTGATGTCATCTTCAGTTCAGTTCAGTTCAGTCACTCAGTCGTGTCCAACTCTTTGTGACTCCAGGGACTGCAGCACACCAGGCCTCCCTGTCCCTCACAACTCCTGGAGTTTACCCAAACTCTTGTCCATGGAATCGGTGATGCCATCCAACCATCTCATCCTCTGTCGTCCCCTTCTCCTCCTGCCTTCAATCTTTCCCAGCATCAGGGTCTTTTCCAAGGAGTCAGTTCTTTGCATCAGGTGGCCAAGTATTGGAGTTTTAGCTTCAGCACCAGTCCTTCCAATGAATATTCATGACTGATCTTCTTCAGGATGGACTGGTTGGATCTCCTTGCAGTCCACGGAACTCTCAAGGGTCTTCTCCAACACCACAGTTCAAAAGTATCAATTCTTCGGTGCTCAGCTTTCTTTATAGTCCAATGCTCACATCCATACATGACTACTGGAAAAACCATAGCTTTGACTAGACGGACCCTACAGTATGATGTCAGCTTAGTCGGTTGCAATTAGCCCTGATGGGAATATTTACACCACAGAAATTGGCAGGCACTACAAAAATGCAACTCTCTCTCTCTCCCCTAGCCAGTGTCTGCTTTAAAACATATACCAACAGGCTAGTGAACAACACCAGCATTCACTGAGCAGAATTGGATGGGTTATTTTTACTTCTTGAGCTATTAACTGCACCTGTGTGAAACAGGGATAGTAATATATCCTATAGCATCTGTTGCAGGATTTAAGTGGAACATGTGAGAGTACTTTGAAACTGTATGGAGTGAAATTAGTAATGTCACAATGATAAGAGTTGCACATTCAGTGATAAAACATGAGACTCTTGGCAAAGCCAACGTAGTGTAAGTGGATCTAGAGTTTCTTACCCCTATATCTATGCTCAACCTGACAGTGTGCCTGGCCAGATGAAAAGAACAGTGAATTCAGAGTCAAAGAATCAGGCAAAAGACTGATTCCTATAGTACACATCAAGTAACAGATAGGTACCGAATACAATGTAGAGTATTCGCCCAAGACAGTAACCCTATTCCTTTTCACAAACTCTGAGTTCTCTATGCCTCGGATGAATTAGACTTATGAAGGTGGATAAAATATTTTCTGTACGTATACTATGAATATACTCTATATACTGCTGTGTACTCAGCAGAAAGAATTTTCTGTCTTCTTTTTATCACCTATTCAGTACAGAGCTCTGCATATAAAGGACACACAGAAAAAATTACTGATAAATTTGACCTCTTGAGGTTGCAAATTCCTGCTTTCATTTTAATGACACTTCAGAATACTTTAAGAAGCCTTATTCAAATCTGCATGAAAATCCCTATCCTTTGATTCAGTGTCACTGCCTTTGGCATTTTCACTGTGGTTAAATAAGTTACATATTGAAACTATGAAATCACCTTCTGACTTCAAACACTTTTGAGAGTGCTTATGTGGAAAAGTGGGTGCTTTATACTGGTCAGCTCTTATTTACCTTTGAAAAAAACAAAGAAAACCGAGAAAGTTCCTTGCATAAAGCACATCACTATTGATACTAGACTCTCAATCACCAAAACACCATGCAGTTGTTTAATTTTCCTGATGTGAACTCTATGTTGCAGATTTTCCTAAGGACTTTCTTTTCCAAGATGAAGGCTTTGTAGAAGCTAAGGAATCCTATTCTGTTTTAGCTGAAATTGAAATCATCATAGCCAGATCGATGTGGGCTTGTCATCCTCAAATTCTATGACCTTAATCTGGTGATTGAACCTCCCCAAGCCTTGGTGTCCTCATCTGTGACATACACGCACAGGTTTGTGGTGGGGATTAAAGGAAGAAGGCTACAGATGTGGAGCTCTTAACACTGTCTCTGGCACATTATAAAAAACAAATTATTATTACTGTTACTACCTTTTAATAAATCGCTTACTCCTGGCTTTACTCCTATCTTGCCAAATCTCATTAAATATGCTACTCTGTCCTTTTGTTTCCTCACATAAGAATTAGGTATAAGATCCATCACTTTTTGCTTCTCTGGAATAATAGAAGAATTAATTCATGGTGGACTGAATTATTCTCAATGAGTACAGTGAGAACTCAGTGAAGTGCTTTTCTTTTTAAGAAATGATCACCAACCTTAGTTTTGTGACAAGCCAAGCTGTCTCAATAATCCTAAAAGGTATCATAAAGGTTACAAGAGTTTTATGAAAAAAATAAGTTTTATGCCCTTTTAAAATCGAATCATGTTACGTAGTATGCTGCAGACTGGGAATACAATGAAAGGACAATTTGAATAGTTGAAAATAAAACAGCAGCGATATTCCATTTCAGTATGCCCAGGGATGATTGCTTTGAAGTCTTAAACTTTATAATCTGAACACACATACTCCTCCTAACAATGAACTTAAATAATGACAAGCGTGGAAGACACAATCCCTGAATACAATATTCAGATATTATAAAAGAATTAGTTTAGGGGAGTGGAATGTAGAATTGGTAAGATGCAAACATCTTCTGCAAAGACGATGAAGACGAATTCTTTTATAGTGTCTGAGATTTCTGCAGACATTGTACAGCCAGAAGCCACATTATTTACCTTTAACAGAATCTTCCTCTGGAGCCAAGCTCCAGGTTCGGTTGCGGGAAGGTCAGTATGAGTGGAGAAATACAGAAGATTCATTGGAACTCAGAATGCACGGGCACCCTGGACGGTGTACTCCACCTCCCATCCCAGAGAAAATAATTTCTGGACTCTTGAATGGATATTTTGCATATAATATTAAAACTGTTGGCACAGTGGGAATTCATTCTCTATCTTCAAATTCTTCTAGAAATTTTCTTGGTTGATTTCAGGAAGAATAATATTTTAAGAGGAAAAAAATATATTACTTCTAAACTTTTTGGCTTCTTTGTTTAAATATAAATACAAATTAATATTCCTTGTTTGCCAGTGTGTTGAGTGTGAGCTATCATCAGCATGTTAAATACTACTTTGAATGTAATATTTTTTGCTTTTATTTCAAAAAAATGGGTTTCTGAAAACAATCACATATTTTGGCTCCTGAGGTGATTATTATCTAATTGATTATGAGGTAAAATGGAATGTGTTGCAGGCTTTAAAATCAAGAAGCATCTACTAAGTATGTTAGGCAGAATTTTAGAAATGGAGACCTAATTGAAATTAAAAGGTGTTTATTTGGACTTTGTTAGGAGACATATATTTGCCCAGGAGACATATATTCAAGAAACACTTGAATTGTGTACCACAGAACTATACAATGGAGGGGGCTTATGAAGGAAAAAATCTCAAGGTTGCAGTTAGTTACGTGAGTGGTTGTGGTTTAGTCACTAAGTCGTGTCCGATTCTTGTGACATCCATGGGCTGTAGCCCACCAGGCTCCTCTGTCCATGGGATTCTCCAGGTAAGAGTACTGGAGTGGGTCGCCATCCCCTTCCCCAGGGGATCTTCCCAACCCAAGAACTGAACCCTGGTCTCCTGCATTGCAGGCAGATTTTTTACCAGCTGAGCTGCGAGGGAAGCCCCTAGTTACATGAGTTGTTTATCAATCATTATAATCGGACCTGGCAAGAAGTAAGGGTGTTTGTTAAGTAAAGCTTGGTTGGAATCCGAAATAGTTGCGTAGTTACAGGGAGAGACCTTGAGAGCTGGAGGCTGCAGCTGGCAGATGCTGTTCGGAACACAGCTGGTGGTGAGCTTGGGCCTGGTACAGTTCAGAGACAGTTGACGTTTTCAGTGGTGCCGAGATGTGTCTGAGACCAGATCCGCAGTGACCTCTCAACTCCGTACTTTAAGCTTGTGATTACCCATTATAATATCGATTGGTCATCAAATGCATTTGCTTTGAGTGTATTAAACACTAAAGAAGGTAACGGGAACAGAATGGGGAGGAGGAAGCTAGAGCTGGAACAAGAGTTTCATGCGGCTTCAGGGAGCACGCAGTTTCTCGGAGAGAGAAGATTTGAAACAGCAATCGAATCTTATAAACAGAGGAAACCCTAAAGCCATCTATATGGTCAGATGGTTTTGTTTCTCAGCTAAGGAAACACACCACTGAGATGAAATGACACATCCAACCCATTTGTAGTTTCAGATGCTGCCGGGAGAAGGTAGTCTGTGGGCGCGGGATTGAAGAATGGGTTTTGTGGGCTACCTGGAAGTTCAACTACTGTTACTTACTGTGGGTTGATTCCTGGGTCAGAAAGATCCCCTGGAGGAGGGCATGGCGACCCACTGCAGGATTCTGGCCTGGAGAATCCCGTGGACAGAGGAGCCTGGCGGGCTACAGTCCACGGGGTTGCAAGAGTAGGACACGACTTAGTGACTAAACCACCACCCCAACTGTGTGTCAAGCTTTATGCTATGTTCTTATGTCCTTCCTGCCTCTTTTCCTCTATCCTAACAACGTTGTGTTCCTCACTGAGTCCTGTCCGACTCTTTGCAACCCCCTGGACCGTAGCCCACCAGGCTCCTCTGTCTGTGGAATTTTCCAGGCTCGAGTACTGGAGTGGGTAGACCTTCCCTTCTCCAGGGGACCTTCCTGGCCCAAGGATCGAACCCAGATCTGCTGCATTGCAGTTATTACCATCTGAGCTATAACGATGTTATATGTTAAATAGTATTAACCAAAGTCTGAAGAAGTAAAGTAGTTTTCCCAAGGACTCAAAAGCATTATATTACGGATTCACACCCATAACTTCTGACAATAAATTTGGCCTTCTATAGCACACCAATGTCGTGAGTAAAGGCATTTCAAGTTGCGTTTGTTTGAAATAAGAACTGGGACTGATGTGTTGGAGGAAGAGTAGATTAGATACCTTGCTGGGAAGCAGTGAAAACTGTGGAAGGTTTTACATCTATAGAAAGTTACACGGCAAATCCAGGGTGAGTTTGTTTCATACAAGACAGAGAATTAGAATAGTAAAGTAGAAAGGAAGGGAGGGAAAGGGGGATTAATAGTCTCTGAAATAAAACTGAGCCTAGCTGATAGAAAATATCCTGTGTATGTCTATGAATGGTTTTAATACATATTGATTCAAAACAGCTAGGGAAACAAAAGGACCCAGCACCTTGTGGCAGTAATTATCAATTTGTGTTTGGAGTGTAGGTAATATTTTTCTTCTGCATTCATTTCAAAGAAATAGATATATGGAAACTAGATTATTTGGTGAATTGAAAACACTGAATTTTAAACTATGATATGAATTTGAAATAAAAATTAGAACAGCTTGTACTGAATTGGAGTATGAATAGTTCATTATTTTATCAGTTAATTGCTTTCCATCATTTTTCCTAATTAGAGTTAAAAACTTAAGTCTATTTCAATGAACTGTTCACAGGAAATTTATAGTTTTTAAATGCCAGCTTGTATATAAGTAAATATACTCAACAGATTCTTTAAAATTGTACTGTGTTCCTGGACAAATACTGAATCTTGATAGTTTAGGTTGGCCTGAACAATTTCAAGTATAACATTAGAGCTATATTAAACACTCAGCAAATTTTTACTGATTGTGTTTGGATTGGCTCCTTATGGTTTTTTGTTTTTTTTGTTTTTAATTTCACAGAATGTTACTGTAATAATTATGACTTTAGTTCTTGACCTGCTTTAGATGATTTTGTTTCAATTTATCTGTTACATATTGATGCCATTTATTAAGGCCTTTTTTCCTGTGATTTCTTTCTAGAAATCAGTAAGATGTTATTTATTTTCATTATTTCTCAAAAAATGTCAGTTTTTTAAAAATTATTCAAATTGTTGTAAGCCAAACATCACAAAGGTTATTTATAATATAATCTTGTAATTACACATAATGTGACCTTGATGTCCCATACAAATGCTATAGTATTACATTTTCTTCTCCTATTTTTCTCCCACTTTAGAAATAAGATAATTCAGCATGACCAGTATACTGCCAAGTGTAGTCACTCAGTCATGTCTGACTCTGTGACCCCACGGACGGTAGCCCGCCAGCCTCCTCTGTCCCTGGAATTCTCCAGGCAAGAATACTGGAGTGGGTTGCCATTCCTTTCTCCAAGGGGGTCTTCCTGACCCAGGCATTGAACCTGGGTCTCCCAAATCGCAGGCAGATTCTTTACAGTCTGAGCCACCAGGGAAACCCATATATGGCCAAACTATTTCTCGTAATTGACATTCCCTGATGGAAATGATCTTATTATTATTTTTTTTGACTGAACTTACTTCACTCACTTTAAAAATTTATAAATGCACTTTTTAAACTAACCAACTGCCTCAGCTGACATTTGTAACCACACACAAGTCATGCTCACAAAACTTTCCTGTAATAACCATTTCATCTTAGGAACACCTGCTTTCTCAGAGCTGAGAGCTGCAGGCTGTATCAAAGTTTCTTCAAAGCCTCCAGGCTGTAGTTTATGCTCCTTGCACGAAATCCTTCTGTGGTTTCTTCATGATGTTAACAGTATATGTGCTACAGGGTTTGATCATGCCTTTGGGTTTTGAGAAAATTCTTAGATGTTCTTCTCTGAAAATTCCTTAATAACCTTCTTTACTGAGAATATGCTTTCTCAAAACACTTGCGTTAACAGAAAGTTCATAACGCATTTCACGTTGCTCACCACATTCAGCACGTGCCCTTTACCCAACAAGAAAAATAAAAAATGTAAAAGGTCAGTGCTGTTTCAAAGAAGTGGGGGGGGGGGGGGCGGGTAAGAAGGAAAAAAAGAAAAAGAAAAACAGGAATAATAACAGCTAAGTATATTTTCCCTGTTCTGGATGTTTGTAGTGAGGTTTGAAAGTCCAATATTTCTTTAACCAAATTAAGTGAAACAAAATTTAGGTTTTTGTATTCATTAGTGTAGATGTATTTGATCCGGCCAGGAAAACATCATAAATTACTTTCTAGAAAAGAAAAAGAAAACATTATGTAAAATCTAAGGAAAGGATTTAAGCACAGCAATGACCAGAATAGAACAATCTTACATGCATATTTGGATATCCAGTTATATATTTCCTTGAATAGAAAATAATAATAAAAACAAAAATAAAAACAAAATTTATTAAATTAATTCATAACTAGACAACTTTTGATCTTGTGAGTTTCTGCCTTGTTCCTTCATCTGCACCATATTTCTGTCTTGTCTTTTTTCTTCCCTAACTTGCTCCGTCTGAGGTCTCCTTTTCCCAGGCTCGAGGGTTGCATTCCTTCTCCCTTTTGGTTTCTGCCTTCGGTGGGTAGGGTTGGCCCAGTGATTTGTGTTGGCTTCATGCTGGGGGTGACTTGTGCCTGCATTCTAGTGGAGGAGGTGAGTTTACCTTTTTCCCCTGCAGTGGACAGGACTGTGTGAGGTGGTATGGTTTGGGGCATCTGTGGGAATCCCATCTGCTGATGACTGCTTCTGGGTTTTTTTCTTGCTTGTTGTTTGGGAGAGGCGTCCTGCACGGGGTGCCGTTGGCAGCTGGGTGCTAATGAGCTTTGTATGCAGGTATAGTCCTTTGTGGAAGTTCTCACTAATTAATAGTCCCTGGGATTAGGAGTTCTCTGGCAGTGTAACTAGACAACTTTTTATATCAAAGAAAATCCACATTCTTCCTTAACTTTGCTGCTGCTGCTGCTAAGTCACTTCAGTCTGTCCGACTCTGTTGCGACCCCATAGACGGCAGCCCACCAGGCTCCCCCATCTCTGGGATTCTCCAGGCAAGAACACTGGAGTGGGCTGCCATTTCCTTCTCCAATGCATGAAAGTGAAAAGTGAAAGTGAAGTCGCTCAGTCGTGTCCGACTCTTAGCGACCCCATGAACTGCAGCCTACCAGGCTCCTCCATCCATGGGATTTTCCAGGCAAGAGTACTTAACTTGAGCTGATCCCATATAAGATTATGACTGTGGCAAGAAGGCTTTCCTGTTTGAGGTGATGATTAACTTGTGAGTGTGCATGCTTTTCAGGTGAACAAAGCTTGGCAACAAAAGTGGATCAAACATTATGGAGTATTTTATTGCCTTTTTAAAAGAATAGTATAAAATACTTACCAGCATTGAAAAATATTTTTCTATCTAATCATATTTTAAACGGCATAAGCAGTGAACGCTTTACAAATATTTGTTACTTGTGCTATGTTGTTGTTCTTCTGTGGGTTGAGGCAGTATTCTTAATTAGCTTTAGTAAAATGTGACTTAGAAATTGGAGTTGAATAAGTCAGTATAGTACAGGCAAAGCATTTATGTTTGGATTTTTAATTGAAATATGAAAGATTTTGAAAACCTGTAGGCATAGTTTCAAATCCTCTTTTTCTGAAAAAATTGCTTAATCACTGCCCAATTACTAAGGCTTTTGCAGTCATGTTTAGCCCTTTCTGAGAAGATTCTACTCTGCAGGTTCTATAAATGTTTTCTTCTAGTTCTTTTTAATACAAGATTCCCCAGTAATATATACTCACATTCCAGGTCCCTTGGCTATTCATGTGACCTCAAAATAAGCAAGAAAATAAAGGATAAGAAAGATAAAATAAATGCATTCAATTTTCTAAATGCATGAGAAATATATTACTTCTTCAGCAATTTTTTAATGTCACTTATACAGTTACTTTTCACATTTCATTTGCTTTATACATAGTATGCTTGCTATAGGTTATATTGAATGCTTCTCTAACTTCTTCTCTTGTGTGTATGTTTTTTCTTCCCAGTTACTGGCTGACAAACAAAGTCCCCATCAAAAGGCCCAGCACAGGTCTACTCATGTATACACTTGCCACGAGATTCTGTGATGAAATTCACCTGTATGGATTCTGGCCATTCCCTAAGGATTTGAATGGGAAAGCTGTCAAATATCATTACTATGATGACTTAAAATATAGATACTTTTCCAATGCAAGTCCTCATAGAATGCCGTTAGAATTCAAAACGTTAAATGTGCTACATAATAGAGGAGCTCTGAAACTGACAACAGGAAAGTGCTTAAAGCAATAAAGCACACCTGAAACATACAGACAGACTGAATATGCACTTCTTTTCTGAAGATGCTTCCTAAGATTTGAAAAACAGGATCCAATACAAGGCTGGGTTGCAGCATCCACCACTTACCTGAAAGGTGATTAAAGGACATTCATGAGAAATCCACTACCAGCTGACGAAATACCTGCAAAGTGCTCTAAAAATTAAGTATTTTGACTTCAAGGGTCCTTAGTAAGTGCCACTTCCACTCAGAACACAGTTTGAATGTATAATCAGTAGTGTTTACAAGATCCAACAATGCACTTGTCATGAGTTAATGAAGCAAAAACGTTCATCACTGTTGGGCTGGCACTGCAACGCCAAGCATGAGAAGAGGAAGCCGGGAACACCACTCAGCCCTTGGGGAAACCGAACTGTCCTGTCAGCAGAAACCACGATGGAAACAGTTTGAGCAGGGAAATCCGTGAGGTCAAACAACTCAAGGAAATGCCTTCAGTCAGGACTCTGAGTCTGATCATGATGAACTTCATGTTTTGTTTCTGTTCTTGTTTGCCTTCTGGAGTCTCTTTTTGTTTGGGTATTCGGGGTGCTTTGAAATCCTTTCTGAGATAAATATGAATGAGATAAGTAACCTTTAAGTGATCGTTTTTAAAGTTCTTATATTTTTAAACAGGTATCACACAATAACTTTGTAAAAAAAGTTTTGTTTTGCACAACCTTAAACCTCCCAGTTTTTTTTCCAATGGTGGTGAAAAAGTGAAAGTGAAAGTGAAGTCGCTCAGTCGTGTCCGACTCTTTGCGACTCCATGGACTGTAGCCTACCAGGCTTCTTCATCCATGGGATTTTCCAGGCAAGGGTACTGGAGTGGGTTGCTATTTCCTTCTCCAGGAATGGTGTAGAAGGTACCAGCTAAACTGTATCACTCAGCAATCTTGAGCCATTCTAAAGGAAAGACAAACTCTGTGTCATCTGAGATGGTAAAATTAGCAGGAAAAAAAAAAATTACTTTTGGTACCAAAGATTATACTGATGTGTCTACACGAGAAACCAGTCTCCTTTCATGAAAATAACATATTAGTATATTAGGATGCTACTAATGTAAAAATTGTCTCTAGGTATTTTAAATTTTCCAAACTCAAACTTCATTTTTGTTTGAAAGGAGATTCCACGGCTTTTACATTTCATAATGATTTTGTGGAAGCATTTTGCCCATTAGAGTAAATGTTTGACTGGTAGGTCTGAAATGTGACTTCCAGTTCTTTGATATCCCACTTGTTAATTCAGATGGAAAGATTGACTTGCTCTGTAGATGATTGTTAAAATTTCTTCATGCAGAAATGATTAATAGAGTGCTGTTTTCATCACAGAGATAATTTTAAGAGGTTTAACAATGAGACTGTATGTCAGTATTTTGAACTTCAGATTAATTAAATTGACCAATATTTTTTCTATAGTTAAATTTATTCACATCATCACATTAATGTGTTTTCAGAGAAGCACATGAAATTATTAATAAAGTGACTTTTGAAAATTCTAACATATAACAGAATTGACCAACAGGCCAATTTCTGGTAATTACTATGCTGGTAGGTAATTCTGATGGTAAATTGTTTCTTTAGAAAGCAGAAGTGCTACGTTCCCACTTCTACTCTTGCGCTAAAACAAAATAGATTACTTCTTGTTTCTTAGGGAAGGCAATCTGTGAAAAGAAGAAATAGTATGAGGGATATATATGTTTTGTTTCTTGGAGAAGAAGGCCTGAAAAAGAATAAATAGCATAAAGAATATACATATATATATATATGTTATCAAAGAAAGGATATTCATAGTAATACAGTTCTCAATATATTAATAATATGTCATATTCTTTTTAAAAATATGATTGAACCTTGGGATATAGAAGATTATATTTTCTGAGAATTTATGTGTCTCTAATAAAACAGAATCCACAAAGGAGATACATAGCTAAAAATTGATAGAATATAACGTAATTTATCACTGAACCTCTTATTATTGGAAGTTTTTAAAGGATTAAGTCCATATTTTGAATGTAAACTTGAAAAGTCTGATATACCCAACTAATCAAAAGTAGGTGATTACTTAATTTGGACTTGCAGACAAGCTGTTTGAGTAGTCTTGAATTTAAATTCAATAAAAATTTTGAAGTCACAAGTCAATTCTTTTAGATAAGATACATCTCAGAACTCATTGAAGGTAAAAAGTGGCATCAAGGTACCTTGCCATTTTGACTGTGCTTTCAACAACTGTGTTTAGACAATTTTAAGGCCACAGCAAAAGCATCCCAGACATTCACTGTTCCATGCATTGATGTTTATCTCATAAATGCATTGAGTAGTGCCTTTTTAGCTTCACATTGCTTTGTTACCCTATGCTTTATGTTCTCTAAATACGTTGCCCAGTTCTGAAAATTCTCAGCATATAAAAAGGGCTTCAGTATCGACTGAGACTACTTTTGTTCATCTCAGGGAACTTTCAATACTCAAGAATGAATTCAATTAAAGGCGTTTAGTGTTCAAAGAAGACAGCCTGTACAAGACCAGTCATTCCCTATTGTAGCGCTTTCCATCTCCCCTCCCCCTTCACCATCCACTGTGGCCTTCTTACAGGGGTGGGGCAGGGAGACTACTGAAGGCTGAAGGCAAGAATAAGAAAAAGAATTCAGATCCAACCAATCAGGGGGCAAAAGCGATCATGATGAAATCAAATTATAAGTACATACTTGAAATATTTGAGTGTTTTTTTTTTCTTCTGAGACTATGTTCACAGCTTTAATATTTTATTTCCTTTTCATGATTTAAATCTGTACCTGGCAATACTCCGGCAGCTGACTGTGAAACACTCCTGTCCCTTCGAGAACATGGTTGTACTGTGCTGTTGACATGAAGAGGCCATGGAAACATTTTCATCATTATTACCCAGCCTGTTCTATACTTAATATTAAGTTGCTGGAATAAAAAATAATAAATCAGTAACAGATTTTTCTGGGCAGATCTGATGATTGAGCCCACAGGACTGATGAAATGACTGGAAGTTTTTCTGTCTGAAAGACGGTGCTGGGCACTCAAATGTGTTTATGTATTGTATATGAAATGAAATGTATATCAGTTGCTAATGGGAATTTCTACATATATACTTACAGAAGCAATTTATTTAAATAATGCTGTAGGTAGTGTACATACCAACTAGTTATTAAGCTACTACGCAGGAAGAGGGTGAACAAAGTAATTTATTTCTGATTGAGCCAGTTAGTCATAATACACACAGTGTGGTATTTGGTTCATAAAAGAGTTGTTTTATGTGGTTATTGTTGGGAGTATCTATAATTGTGGAAGGGGTGTAGGAAGAGTTATGTATAGTTAGTTGTGACCTCTACCAGTTTGAGAGTTTCCCCATCAGACATGATCAATATACCAATGTTTGACAAGTTGAGTGAGAGAGGGTTATCGTTCCTATTTGTTGAAAGAAAATCCAAATAAAGCCCACCTAGAAATAGATATTTTATTACATATGTGCTATAGATATATCTACATAGTACAAATAGACGTGTGATGCATATATACAATGCTATATATGTGTGTCTGTGTGTATACACAGAGTCTGTAATATACACACACTGGATTTGTGTTACGCTCATGTCTTCAGGGTTTGCACTGTGAAGCACTCTGGAGATAAGACCTCTTTAGAATAAAGAAGTTCTTTTGAAACTTCAGTTGCTAACCTGCTTTAAAGGGATCTACTTTATAACTGAATTCTATGTTGTTCATACCTAGAGTTATAATGAGGGTCTAGTATATCCAAATCTTTAAAAAAATTTAAAAAAAAAGTCTTTAAGCTGGCAATGTATTTGAATTGCAGTTTTCAGATTGTGGCTCCAGAACCATTGTCTCCGCATTTAAGTAGCACCTTTTAATGATTACTGTTTCTTTGTGTAGGCAAAAGCACAAGAGTTTCAAATGTATATAGCAGGGGGGAAAAAAAGAGTTTACAGAGATAGTACTGCTGCACAGAATAATTGCTACTGTTTCTTCTATCATTTGTGGAATTGAAAGATGAGGTTTATTCTGTCAAGTTCATTCTGTTCGACACTGTTTCCCTTTTGTTTATGTATAGCAATCGGGTGTTGTTGTTTTATCATTTGTAAAACTGTAAAATAAATTAAACCCCCCTTTTTTTTTCATCTTTCTCTTATCTCTTATATCTACAAGGTCTATTCCACTTTGCACGTCAACCTAAGATGATACCAGCTTTAACAAGCTTTACCTAGGGTTCCTGGTTCCCCTCCCCGTCAGCCCCAGCAATTTGCAGTTTAGCCAATCATTTCTTTAAAGTGTATTCAGAGCAATATGGACGATATCAAAACCCTCATGGATATCCGGAAATCCTGAACAGTTTTGTGTGTGTGTGTGTGGTGCATTGCGTTTGTAGTTGAGGGAATGGAGTGTTACATAAGCTACAGTCATTTATATCCAATTTGTACTCCCAGTGACTGGTGTCAGTGAGTCACTCCAGCTTCATGGCTGAAGAAGCCAGCAGGTCCTTACACATTCTTACGGCTGCCCTGTGACTTGGGATTGCAAATACTATTGCACCCACTGGCTCTTGTTTGCAGTTCATCTTCCAAAGGATGATCCTAAAAACCGCATTTTTAAAGCTTTCATGGCTTTCTAGAACTGACTGGTCTGTTTTCAGACTGCATTATTTTCTCCAGAAATTATTAACTTTAGTTTCATGAGGTCACTTTTTACCTTCTGTAATTTTAAAATATTTGCCAGAGACCAACAGTGAACCATGAACAAGGGTTGGTGAATATCAATCTTGTTTGTATTTGCGTAATTTTTTTTCTTTCAAAGATCCATATACAGTGGGCAATCCCTGTTTATTCTTGGAATATAATCAGACCTCAACAGGAGCCCGTGAGATGCGAGCTGCAATATCCCATTTTTATAGATGTGAGATTATGTGATTTGCTAAAGGTCACAAAGCCCAGAAATGAGAAAACAAGGATTTGAATTCAAGTGGTCTGTCTGACTTCAGTGTACACATTCTTAACCATCAGGTTTTGATGCCTATACTTTTAACTGGCAAGAAGTTCCCTTGGAAACTTAGTCTGCAAGTAAGTCATTGTTTAGTAAGCACAGATTAAAAGCTGAGGTAAGTCTATCAGTTCAGTTCAGTCGCTCAGTCATGTCCGACTCTTCACGGACTACAAGCAGGGTCATATAGGCAGCGTCATAATTTAGACTTGGGAGCAGTCTAATAAGTGAAAAAGGAATGATCATCTCTAGCGACAGAGCTGTACCTTCCAGGGCAGTGTCTCCTGTATGGTTCTCCGTAAATACTGTTAATTCTTGCTTCCTATGTTTTTCCAGGGAAGCTGGATTACTCTTATGTTAGAATCTGACTTTATGTATCACAAAATCTATTGCACTGCATTTAAAGTCTAATTATGAGATTTCTATACAAACATTTTAATTGAATCTGAGTGTTTCCTCTCCATTAACAATTTAGCACTAAATATTTACATAAATATCTTGAGGTTGAAATTCTGCGAATGACTAGGTTCATCCATTTTATATTGATTTTTTTTTATTAGTTTCCTTCTTTTCCTGAAAATGGAAGTAACCTAGTCTCCAAATTAAGGAGCAGTTTAATGATTTCCCCCACATACTGGCTTCATCATGCACAAGCCCATAAAAGCAAAAAATAAAAAGATCTCAGATAGAAGAATATTAGCACTGTTCAGTCTGTTCATAAAAGATAGATTTCGGTCATGTAGGTGCTGAATTTCTGAAATCTCAATCAACAAATTATGAAATGCTAACATAAGTACCTCGCTGTTAAAAATATTTTTGCTTCCAGATTTCTGATTTCTGACTCAGCCCCCAACGTGGGATTTCTCAAGTAAACACAAGCGAACACTGGTCCAGGACTCGCACCACAAAAATGTGCTCGATGGATGACAGCTCTGTATGCCTGTCTCTTCCCTGGAGATACAGAAAATATATTAACATAGGAAAAGATCGGCGAAATCTTGCAATAAAGGAAGAAATTTCTGTTGTTTAAAAGTCATACATAATTTGTATAAAAATCCTATTAAATATGAAATTGTGTTCTTCAGAACAGCTTCTTGGATAACACTTGTGAATATAAATAACAGTACAGAGAAAACCTAAGAGCTTCGGTTAGAAAGGCTGATGCTTCCTTTCCCCGGTGGTTTTTCTTTTCCTGTAGGGTAAAGTCGTTTGGAAGAATATTTTCAAACAGGAAACTATTTTAAGCATATATTTGTTCTCTACTCTCTTTATATTAATTTTTACTAGCAGTTATTCTCTTTTCTGTAATAGTAATCCTACTACATTCCTAAGAGCAGTCTCAAACCTAAACTTTATGACTCATTCCAGACAACACACAAATTAGTTAGCTTTGAAACGTTAATAGCACAGGAAGGAAAAAAAAAAGCCTGCTCTGAGGCGCTAATTTGCATTTTCTAGAACCACTCAGTGCGTCGCAGAAAGCGGTCTCTGCAGTCTGTCCTGCCCACTTCCGTCGCTCCAGCCTCCATCCGCACACAGGTGGGCTGTCTAAAAACCCATCTGCCAGGGCTGCCAAAATGTAAACACGCTCCGCTGGCAGCAGATGTTTCCAGGAAAGAGCACTTCCACCAGAGCTGTTCCGCTTCGGGTTCTATGCACGTTGACCTCCGCGATCGGGCATGAGGTCCTTGTGTCCAAATACATCACTTGTCTCTCAGGTACAGAACAATCACAGGGGAGGTGCAGGCTCCAATGTGTGATATTTACCATGTGCATATATGAAGAAATGTTTTTGAAGACTCTCCTAGTAAGTCAAGATTTTTCTTTTTGAAAATAAGGGCTTTTAGTAAGACCCTATTTGCTGAGCTCTCAAAGGTCAAAGGTGGGCTTAGCAAAAGAAAAGTAGGCATATTTTCTACTTTTCTATGGACAATGGGCATCGTTGTAATTGTTAGTGTTCTTGTGAGTTGTCAGAATCATCATCTGTATTCGTGGTTCTCGGTCCCACTTTTTTTTATCAATACATAGGCATTCATTTATGGGGTAATTCTATTTAATTCTACAGACACTGATGGCATATTTTCTTATGTGAGTTTATAAACTCTGTTAACATGTTTTTGCAAGTCTGTCTGTCTTTGCAAGTATTATATAAAATATGCAAGCATTATCTAAAAAGAATATATCTTATAAAGTAGTTACATTTATTCAACATTTATAAAATAATACTCCCTACTAGGCATTCCATGAAACAAGAGGAATACCTTTCCTCATGGTTATCAAAATATAGATGAAAGAAACAAACTTGAAAATAATCATATCCTTTAGTGGCAAGGATTCTACTCCTAGAGTGCCCAGAGAGTTAGGGGAACATAGCAGGGGCCAGGCAGAGGACACAGGCTATTTTGAGTATGATTTGTAGTCAGGTAGTCAAATCAAGACAAGCAATACTCCATTAACACAGATGACCCAAAGAACAGAATCTAGCTGTGGGTTTTTTGTTTGTTTGTGTTTGTAATCTAGCCAGATTGAGAAACGATTACCCTAAGAAACTAAAATAGTCAACAGTCTTTGCTTATGGAAATAACACAGTTTCTACCCCAGCTCCTGACCATCTTTCCCCAGAATCCTTGTTGAATTACAAGTTTCAATAAAGCTGAAATTCACCCTAAAACAAGCACTCACTACCAAGACCAAGTAACCACAGACCTTTTGAAATTATCCACCACACAGAAGCCTCCACTTCCAAATGTCCCTGTTTCAATATTTACTTTGTTTCCAGCTTGAAGGAATGCACATGAAAGAAAGCATCTTGTGCTTACTTCCAAGTAATGACTTTTTAAAGTGATTTATTCCTCTCACTTCAGTACATGTTTCCAAATTATCGTGAATTTTAAGATTGATTTTGGGATGATGCCAGAATTTCAAAATCCCATGCACCTAGACTTTCCAAGATGTGGAATGTGAGCCTTCTAGTATTACCTCTAAGGGAATGACTACACCTTCTTTCTCTGTGGGCTCCTTTTTTTATTTCCTTATTTAAATATGTTTCAGTAGGATTTTTCTTGTCTTCTTTAATCTCCACACCCCTAGAGATCTTATCTATTCCGTTGCTGTGTAAAACAGAAGATGTATGGACATGTGGAGGAAATAAAATTAAGGACTCTATTCATACAAAAATGTGCATATGTATGTCATATTCACAGTACAGAAAGAAAGTGAAGTCACTTAGTCGTGTCTGACTCTTTGTGACCCCATGGACTATAGCCTACCACGCCCTTCTGTCCATGGGATTTTCCAGGCAATAGTACTGGACTGGGGTGCCATTTCCTCCTCCAGGGGATCTTCCCAAGCCAGGGATCGAACCTGGGTCTCCTGCATTGTAGGCAGATGCTGTACCGTCTCAGCCTAGGTTCTTTTAAAAATATAGCTCAAAGGGATTTTAGTGCTAATAGACAAATGGACAAATGCTCCCAAGAAGCAGAAGTGTGGAACCAGGGTACCATAGACTCAGTATTTGTATCCCTCCAAAATTCCTATGTTGAAACTCAATCCCCAGTGTCACAGTATTCGGAGGACCTCTGGGAGGTAATCAGGTCATGAGGGTGGGTTACTCATAAAAGAGATTAGTGCCCTGATAGAGGGGACACCTGGGAGCTCGCTAACCTCAGCTTCCTATGAGGACACAGCAAGGAGATAGATGGCTGTCTTTGAACCGGAAGCAGGTCCTCACCGCACACCAATCTGCTAGTGGTTTGAATCTGGTCTTCCCAGTCTCCAGAACTGTGAGTAACAAATGCCTGTTGTTTATTATATTTGGTTTCTATTCTATTACAGCCACCTAGTCTATTATATTTGGTTTCCTAGTGGCTCAGATGATAAAGAATCTGCCTACAATGCAAGAGACTCAGGTTCGATCCCTGGGTCAGGAAGATTCCCCCTGGAGAAGGGAATCACAACCTACTCTAGTATTCTTGCCTGGAGAAGCCCATGGACAGTGGATTCTGGTGGGCTACAGTCCATGGGATCAGAAAGAGTCAGACATGACTGACTAAAAAACACTCACATAGCATAATGAATGGGCTAAGATGTGGGGAAAGTATAACAATAAAGGAGGAAAAAAGTCTATATAAAAGATATGTTTTCAAATTGACTTCTGTGAATACTGAGTGTATAATCCCACTTGGACTATCGGGGGAAATTTATGGTAAGGATCTCAGGATTCAAGGAATGTAAAGAAGCAGCAATTACCCATCAGATCCTGTCTCCCATTGAGAGTTCCTTTATGAGTCGTAAATTCCCTGAAATTCTGAGTTGCACACATGAATTCTCAGCTAGCTCCCACAGGTGAAACATATGCTAGAAAAGCACCCAAGCGGCATGCAGGTCTCCAAACTGCTGGCTGGCTGTAAGCTTTACAGAAGAGTTTATGTGGGGAGATGTTTTACAGCTATAGTTCTATCATGTGTAAACAGTTCCAAGTCATAACTGGTATTCACCATCTCCTTTCTTAGAGCTCTTCATGCAGCTCGTGTGGGTTTCTTGCCCAAAGGGGTGACCCAACCTTCAAGGAGTCCGACACTTGGCTGACTTGGCTGTGGCAGACCTGTGTTCTGCGCTAAGTCACTTCAGTTGTGTCCGACAGTGTGTGGCGGACCTAAATGGCTGCAATTATCCACTCAGGCTTATTTCTGGGCCCTGAAACACCATGACATGCCCAGTGAATCTTCCTGGTCCCAGACAAGCCCTCCTCCTTCCCCAACAAACAGCATGCACGCCAACTCTTTGTCATGATCAGCGTCAATACCCTGCCAGCATCAGCACCTCTGGCTCATTGGCATGAGCAGCCCAATTCCATGAGGTGCTAATTTTAGCTTCTGGTACATTGAGGTCTTTACTGTGTTCCCCGGAAGAAACATTTCCCCAATAAAAATCAAAATTTATAAAAAAGCCTAAATTGTGAGTACATGAAACACAGTTTTCAAAGTGGATTGACAAGGGTAATGGGGAGAGAGCCAATGGTACCTTTATATTGCTTATGGAACTGATGTTATAGATATGAGGGACCCTCCACCGAATATCGGCCATTAGTTTAACACATAAGGCACATCTTAAGGACAGCAGACAAAACCTGCATGGTATTGAGGCTCTGAGCATTCATTTCACTTAACAGTTACTAGGTAGTCCCCTCATCCTATTAGTTTGACACTTTGTGGTGATAAGGTGTATAATGAGACAAGTAGACTTGCCATAAAGTTGTCTTATGCACAGGAGGAAGTTTGTATGATCTCATTCTGATGAATTCGGCATTTTGTAAGAGCCTAGATGGTAAGGTTGGCCCAGTACTGTGTGTGGGAAAGCAAATCCATATCCAAAATTATGTCAATGCTAGTAAGATTAAATCGCTGCCTCCTCCGAGGTTGAAAAGGTCTCATTTCAAATTGTTCAAATTGAGGGCCAGATTGTTCACACCAAGGGCTATGGTTGCTGCCATTGACAGTTTATCCATTCAGTGGGGTCACAATAGCTAACAGCCAGAGTGAGAGGGAGCCCACATCGTGGGGTTCACACATAGCTCCCTCTCAGCCCTAGTGGACAATCTATCCATCAGCCCATCATACAAACAATGTGCCGGCTGAGAAATAAGCTGACTGGCGGGCCATCTTGTCCACCTTTCGGCTGAAATTCTCTTCTGTCAAAGAGGCTTTGTGTCTGTCAGACATTAATATGAGACATACAGTAATCCACAAGCCTCGCACCTCATCCCAAATCCTTCAGCATATAATACTCCAGTCTTCCTTCCTTCTGTCTTCCAATCTTTGTCTGTCTAGGTCCCAATTTGGCAGAATGAATGACCAGTGATACTACCCCCAACTCTGCCCACTGGGAGGGTCTTTTCTCACTCCTGACTTGTAGGACTGTAGCTAGGCTGAGTGGAAGCGCAGCAGGTATCTGCAGCTTACATCAGACTGGTAGGCTGGCCCATCTGAGAACCAGACCAGAATTTTCCCTTTGTCACTTGGTCATAGGGAACTCCCTAGGAGGTCATAGATGTGAGCTAAGGGATTAAAAACAGTTCATCAGAAGTCATTGATATGGAACTTCCCTGGTGGCCCAGTGGTTACTACTCTGCCCTCCCACTTTAGGGGGTGTTGGTTTGATCCCTGATTGGAGAACTAAAATCCTGTATGTCTCATGGCATGGCCAAAAAATAAAAATAAATAAGAATTTTAAAAAAGAAGCACTTGGGGTCTTCACTGGTGGTCCAGGGGTGAAGAAGACAACTCCTCCCCAATGTAGGGGGCCTGGATTCAATTCCTGGTCAGAAAACTTGATACCACATGCTGCAACTAAAGGTCCCACATGCCACCACTAAGGCCCAGAACAGCTAAATAAGTAACTATGTATTTTTTAAGACCATGAAGTAGCTGATGTGGAACTCTCTGCCACCTGGAGAATTCAGATAACATACTAACTCCAGTAAGAGATACAGGGGAAATGGTCATTTAGATGACAGTGGGATTGAATGTCTAATTGACAGGCAGTTGAAAAGTATTATGAATGATAAAGAAAAGGACTCCCTGGGAGCTTAGACAGATGCATTCTTTTGAAGTCAGAGAAAGTTGAAGACCTAGTCCAAAACTTAGCCATCTGAAGAACCCAGCGTCAAAGAAGGTAGAACACTTCACCAAGAAGACTTGTTTTATCAAAATCAGGTCCTTAGGTGGCAAAACATCCATTTCTGCTTTATTGACTATGACAAAGCCTTTGACTGTATGGATCACAATAAACTGTGAAAAATTCTGGAGATCGGAATACCAGACCACCTGACCTGCCTCTTGAGAAACCGATATGCAGGTGAGGAAGCAACGGTTAGAACTGGACATGGAACAACAGACTATTTCCAAATAGGAAAAGGAGTACGTCAAGGCTGTATATTGTCACACTGCTTATTTAACTTATATGCAGAGTACATCATGAGAAACGTCTGGCTGGATGAAGCACAAGCTGGAATCAAGATTGCTGGGAGAAATATCAATAACCTCAGATATGCAGATGACACCACCATTATGGCAGAAAGTGAAGAGGAACTAAAGAGCCTCTTGATGAAAGTGAAAGAGGAGAGTGAAAAGTTGGCTTAAAGCTCAACATTCAGAAAACTAAGATCATGGCATCCGGTCCCATCACTTCATGGCAAATAGATGGGGAAACAGTGGAAAGAGTGGCTGACTTTATTTTTCTGGGCTCCAAAATCACTGCAGATGGTGATTGCAGCCATGAAATTAAAAGACACTTACTCTTTGGAAGGAAAGTTATGACCAACCTAGACAGCATATTAAAAAGCAGAGACATTATTTTGCCAACAAAGGTCCATCTAGTCAAGGCTATGGTTTTTCCAGTACTCATATATGGATGTGAGAGTTGGACTATAAAGAAAGCTGAGCACCAGAGATTGATGCTTTTGAACTGTGGTGTTGGAGAAGACTTGAGAGTCCCTTGAACTGCAAGGAGATCCAACCAGTCCCTCCTAAAGGAAATCAGTCCTGGGTGTTCTTTGGAAGGACTGATGTTGAAGCTGAAACTCCAATACTTTGGCCACCTGATGCGAAGAGCTGATTCATTTGAAAAGACCCTGATGCTGGTAAAGATTGAGGGCAGGAGGAGAAGGGGACGACAGAGGATGAAATGGCTGGATGGCATCACTGACTCAATGGACATGGGTTTGGGTAAGCTCCAGGAGTTGGTGATGGACAGGGAGGCCTGGTGTGCTGCAGTTCATGGGGTCGCAAAGAGTCAGACACGACTGAGCGACTGAACTGAACTGAGGTGGCAAAAATATCAGGGACACATAGGTTGACTCCTCCCAAGATATTGAGCTCAAAGATTTTCCTGAACCACTTTACAGTGTTCAATAGCAACTCAGAGCTCGTGACTATTGATTTGGAGAGCAGAGCTCCACACAGTTCTTCTTTGATAAATTGTGGGGGACTTTCACAGTCAATAATTGTTGTGTTGTGTCTATGCAGGAAGGACTCCAGGGCTGTAGACAAAAGACCTAGCCCGGCCCGGCTCTTGTGCTTATTTGCCATGAAATTACTTTTCAAGCTATCCATAAACCAGAGAAAACAATCACACCCTTATAAGAGTCTGACACCTAGATATGCTAAGATGTGATAGTTAATAGAAAATAATTTTACTGGTGAGAAGAACGTGTGATGTACTGTGCCCTGAGGGCACTGGGTATTACAAATGTTGCAAAGGAACTAGTTTCTCATAATCATTTTATTTGTTACTAGAAACCTTAACATATATATTAACGCATGTTCACAACAAAATAGAATATAGGAACCCTTGATTTTTAAGATAATTTGACTACATGCTTATATTATTAAATAATATACCGTTTATTATGCACGCCTTTAATCTCAGTAAAAGTGGAATCATACTTGATCATTCTACCGATGGATTTTTCTTTAAGCACGATATGGGTATGGTCTATGTTTATGTTGATGCATGTAGGCACTATGTGAGTTATTTTTACTACTATTTAGTATGCTGTTCTATGAACATAAATTTCAAATAGCCTGTCTGTTGGAATACTCGAATAATTTTTAGCTGACATCCTGCCTCCAGGTTTCCAAATGCAAGCATGAAACTTCTCTGCATGTGTTAAGGTGTACTCCACATGCCCATCTGTAAGCCTCAAGTCAAAAGTTTCTGTTAATTGCAGGTTGATCCTCCATGTAAACATTTCCTTTACCACAAACATTTAATTCCATTCACTCCAAAGGAGAAAGGGTATCTCAAGTAGAAGATGAACTCAGGGTGACTAGGATCCTGACTGTATGAAACAATAGCTACTATAGGTCTAACTGTGGCTTTCCATTACTCTTTCCTTATCAACCCTTCAAGAAATTGTATCTTTTGGTCTCTTTAGTTGCATTGACACTTAAATTTCATGGGCTAAACAGTGTGTTCTAGTAATACTACATTTTTTTCAGAATAATCGTTTTTTTTTTTTTTTTCCCCTATATCCTCTGGTCTATCTATTCTGTTTAGCTAGAACCTCCTTCCTAGCACCCACCACATATTATGTGACTAGAATCTGTATATTATTTGGGCCTCAGCTCAAGCATCAAACTGTATTTCCCATATAAAAGCACTGTCCAACCTTTATTGTTACTTTCTGAATTTGCAAAACACAGTGACAGCTTGGGGACAGAGATTGTTTCGCATCAGTTCTGTGTGTTATGACTGGAGCTCCTCTCAGGACTCTCAGAGTACCTGGCACTGTGGTACTTTTAGTCAGATGAATTACTTAATTACATGTTTCCTTGATTCCAAGACATGCATATTTTAATACTCTAACATCTCCAAAGTCAGAGTGTTTTTTAGCATTGGTAGTGTTTATAGATTAATCACGAGATTTCTCTTGTTTTGCTTTCATTTCACCTAAAATTATAGTTCTACAATTAAGGAGGTGTTTGATTCTATACAAAGATGATAATTAATGATGGAAATGCTTGAAGTTTGAGATTATTTTCTCACTGTAGTGTTTGATATTTAATAAATAAACTAAGTAAGTTAAACTAAGTAAACTAATAAGTGAAATGAATAAGTGAAAACGAATTCACTGTTAACCATCAATTAGTGTTGATCAGATCCTTTCTGTCACCTTTGTATTCTCAACAGAAGTTGCTTAACTATTTCTTTCTTGCAGCATTATCTTGTTCTCATTCCACCAACTGCTGCAACTCGAAATTTGATCAGCTCAAGATCTCAAAATTTCTTATTGTGAAGCATTATGTATTAATACCACTAGGTTATCCACAAAATTTTTGCAGCTTTAAAGAGGAACATAAGTTAGATCTAGTCAGGCAAGAAGAACATTCATCAGAGAATTTAGCCCTAAAAATGTATAGTGTCCTTCTATATAGAATAAAAAATAGAAACACTACTATGTAGTAAAACAATTGTAAGAAAGTAAATAAGTCTCGGAGCTGAGTTGATACTTTTTCAATCCATTATCAAATGCTTTAAAAAAAAATTGTGTTCCTATGAGGCTAGTTCTTCACACTGACTAATCTAGCATTGGCCACAATACTCAGGCCATAAGCACTCTGGAACAAAAAAGTTTCACCATGTGTTTAAACCTAAACTCTTTTATTTTCCATTTTGAATAAGAAAAATACTAGAAACCATCTGCAGATGACCCAGAATGCAAATCATTTCATGTGAAGGGAAGGGTCTGTGGACCCCTTTGAGGCAGAAACTGCCTGTCCACATTGACTCTGTAACTGTGCGGGGACACAGGGGCCCCGGCAGTGTCTTTTTCTGAAGTCCAGGCTCCAGGGCCCAGTAGGAGGGGACACCAGTCTCCCTGTTCTGCGCCTCCACTGCCCAGCATGCACTCCTTCTCCTTGGTCTCCAGACTTTCCTGAAAAGTCAGAGAGCAGGTGGTGGTCAGTTCTGATTCTGGCACTGGCAAGAAGGCCTAGACACATGGAAACAGGCTCCTGCCCGCCTCTTTACCCCACCTCCTGCACCAAGGAGCCTTTCTTGGGGTTTGCAGGATGATCATCAGTATGAGAAATGCACGCAGGTCATCTGGGTCCAGTTTAGACCTAAAATACAACCCTTTAGTCCCAGTGAAAGGGAGCCATTCAGTCGTGTCAGACCCCGTGGACTATACAGTCTATGGAATTCTCCAGACTGGAATACTGGACTGGGTCACCATTTCCTCCTCCAGGGGATCCTCCCGACCCAGGGATCGAACCCGGGTCTCCTGCATTGGCAGGCAGATGCTTTACCACCGGGCCACCTGGGAAGCCCAACCTCTCTTACTGCCCCCCTCCCTCACTCCGCGCAGTCACACTGGCCTGCTAACATCTCTGCACGTTTCTGCCTCAGAGCCTTTGTACTTCTTACTGTACCTTCTCGCTCGGGTTCCCGCACCCCCTGGATTTCTCCTCGGCCCATTTCCTCTTTATCTTCGGCTCTTTTCCCAAATGCCACAGTCTCAATGGGCATTTCCTAATTACAATATGTTAACTCATATCCATCTCCCTTTCCTCTTTGGGTTTTTCCCCACCACTCATGGCTGTCTGATACCTACATGTTACTTTCTACTTATCACCTACTTCCCTTTACTAGAATGTTACCTTTGAGACTTACATCTTGCTTCTGTGACTCCCTTCTCAATTCAGAGCCTTTAGGGATTCCCAGATGGCACTAGTGGTCAAGAATCCGCCTGCCAATGCAGGAGACACAGGAGACATGGTTTGATCCCTGGGTCAGGGAGATCCCTTGGAGGAAGACATGGCAGCCCACTCCAGTATTCTTGCCTGGAAAAACCCTTGGACAGAGGGGCTTGGCGGGCTACAGCCCATGGGGTCGCAAGAGTCGGACACGACTTAGGACGGAGCACACTGGCACATAGTAAGTGATCGAAACTAATTTTTGAGAAAAAGAAACGTTTTAAAAATATTTGAAGATTCATGGTTGCCTTGAAGGTTACCATATTCAGGTTGGCAATTCTGATTGCTAAAAAGATTAAAGCAGGAAAACATCCTAGGTCTAATTCCATAAACCCGTTATTTAAGAATAAAACTTATAATTGTTTCCATTGAAAGTCAGTGTAGCACTGAGTATTGATTTTCAAAAGTACCTCAAGCTATACATTTTATAATGTGGTGCTCACCCTTCAGATTTTAATAATTTCTCACATCAAAATTATATAGTAAACTCAAGGAAGGCTTCATTCACTTGTTCACCCTTTTCAGTTCAGACAGTTCAGTAGCTCAGTCGTGTCCAACTCTTTGTGACCCGATGGACTGCAGCACGCCAGGACTCCCTGTCCATCACCAACTCCCGGAGCTTCCCAAACTCATGTCCATCAAGTTGGTGATGCCATCCAGCCATCTCATCGTCTGTCATCACCTTCTCTTCCTGTCTTTAATCTTTCTCAGCATCAGGGTCTTTCTCAATGAGTCAGCTTTTCACATGAGTTGACAAAAGTATTCGAGTTTGGAGTTTCAGCTTCAGCATCAGTCCCTCCAATGAACACCCAGATCTGGTCTCCTTTAGGATGGACTGGTTGGATCTCCTTGCAGTCCAAGGGACACTCAAGAGCCTTCTCCAACACCACAGTTCAAAAGCATCAATTCTTCTGCACTCAGCTTTCTTTATAGTCCAACTCTCACATCCATACATGACTACTGGAAAAACCATAGCCTTGACTAGATGGACCTTTGTTGGCAAAATAACGTCTCTGTTTTTCAATATGCTGTCTACGTTGGTCATAGCTTTTCTTCCAAGGAGCAAGCATCTTTTAATTTCATGGCTGCAGTCACCATCTGCAGTAATTTTGGAGCCCAAAAAAATAAAGTTTGTCACTGTTTCCCCATCTATTTGCCATGGAGTAATGGGACCGGATGCCATGATCTTAGTTTTCTGAATGTTGAGCCTTAAGCCAATTTTTTCACTCTCCTCTTTCACTTTCATCCAGAGGCTCTTTAGTTCCTCTTCACTTTCTGCCATGAGGGTGGTGTCATCTGCACGTTCAATTCAGTTCATTCAGTCGTGTCTCTTTGCGACCCCATGAACTGCAGCACGCCAAGCCTCCCTGTCCATCACCAACTCCCGGAGCTTACCCAAATCCATGTCCATTGAGTCAGTGATGCCATCTAACCATCTCATAATAAAGGGTTATAAAATGCCTTTTCTGTGGCAGGTATTCACAACAGTTTCATGGTATTAGAAGTCAATTTAGCCTATGGTGAATGACTTCTTAAAACGAAACAGCAACAAACAGTAAACACAGACTTTCTGATCTTAGAGAAATTCACTGTGCAAATAAGACAAAATGAAATTTGTTTACCTTTAGCATTGCCTATTTTTCTTTATTCATAATGTCAGATGTGCTCCTTTAAGAATATCTGAGGCATAGGAGGCTTCTAACTTTTGAAAATAGACCTTCTACTAAAGGAGAGAACATAGAAAGAAAGGAGCTTTCTAAAAAAAAAAAAATTCCTCTTTGTATTTTATTTTTCCCTACTCTAAGACACACTGTAAGTTAAATTCAGTTGTACCATGAAAATTATGTTCATAATTGGATCCGGTTGAAAAAGTTTACTTTTATCTCTATTAGTTGAAAACATATGAAGTTCTTTTCATGGTGAAAAATAAAATCGAGAATAACAAAACTAAGACTGGAAAAGAAACACAGCCAAACCCATCACTGCGGGCACAGGTGTTCATCCATGTAGAAATGCAGCACTCTTTCCTCCAGTCTGAGAAGCAGACAATACTTAGTTTCAGGAAAGATTGTCTTTCCAATTTACAAAAATAATTAAAATACTAAGCCGCAGACAATGTCATTGAGGCTTTCATTCGGGGTAATAGATTCAAAAGGACTTACCCAAATCAGTTCTTCAAGCTCGCTTTGCCATTTGCACATGGAATTCATTCATAGGAAGTGGTTGTACAGTAATGTACATCAAATGTAAAAGCTGCCCGTCAGATAGCTAGATGATGGCCTTTTAATTACTACCAGCTAGATTGAGATGCTGCTCCAGTTCAGAGGGTCAAGACATCAGTGTGATGCTGTGTCTGGCCAGGACAGTCAAGACAGCTGTCCTCTTGTGTCTGCGTGTCCCCTGCTTGACCAGCACCCGCTTCACCTACCCCCTACTCACCTCACTGACCTCCCTCCACACTTGCCGCAGGCCCAGCTGGTGACTGTTCTCACCAAAGGGGCTGTAAGGGGTATGTCCACCCGTCTGTTGGTTTCCCTGGCAACCTGATGAGCCCACTTGATGTCAACTGCCCAGGTAAGTGGCCATCTCCCCCTGCCTCCAGGAGCAAAGTCTGCCTCCCTGTCTTGCCCACTGTCTGCCGCGCAAGGTGGAGGGCTGCTCCAGGAACTTTCTTCAGACTTGTAAGCTGACCCACCCATTAAACCACTGATGTCTCTGTCACTGACTCAAGGCCTTTTCTTGGGTCTTGAAGCTGGGCAGGCACAGAGTTTAAGGGCCTTTAGAGTACAGCCCAACATGCTCCTTATGTCCTCCAGAATGTAGGATGCAATCGTGTTTTTCTATTATCTCTTTCTCTTGGAAGGCAATTAGTTCCAAGAGCTAAGCAGTTAGTGGGAAAAAAAAATGAGGATGCCCCCACCTACTCCTAATTAAGATTAAGAGAATTCCTTGTCATGTTAAGTGTACTTAGGCATAAAATTACAATCATCATGACATTAAATTCTCATTACTGTATTTCCCATGTGCTCTTTTCACATACATCCGTTGAAATGCGGACTGATAACAATCTTTTTCAATGCCATTTCCTTGTTAACTTTTTCTCCTTACCTCTACTTCCTGCTTCCCAATGCCAACACCCTGTCTCTTCCGTTATGAAGTTTGAAACTCAAGAAGTAACTGAAAGCAAAAGAAGCCCAGGTTATTTCCCCTCTAGTTTATATAGAAGCTCCCCTGGTGGCTCAGATGGTAAAGAATCTGCCTGCAATGCATGGAGACCAGGGTTCAATCCCTGGGTCTGGAAGACCCCCTGGAGAAGGGCATGGCAACCCACTGCAGTATTCTTGCCTGGAGAATCCCATGGACAGAGGAGCCTGGTGGGCTACAGTCCATGGGGTCGCCAAGGGTCAGACCCAACGGAGCAATTAACATTTTTATGTAAGAAGAAAAGCCAAGACAAGAAAGAATTGTAAAATCACTCTCACCAAACAGCTTTCTGAGCGTCTATTTTCAGTGTGGGGAGGCCACAGTGATGGCGGAAGAGGCCTGTGCATGGCCGATGGGAGGAGCCTGGTAAGTAGTGACTCCAGAGTTATTCTGTGCAGACCCAGCAGGGGGAATCCAGGAAAGGGCCCAGAGGTTGAGACCTGCCAACCTCCCTCCTGCAGCTCAGGTGAGCTCTGAAGCCTGTGAGGGCTGCAGAAGGCCTCCCGAGTCGGCCGAGCCCAGCTTCCTGACAATGTCCTGAGAGCCTGCTGCTTTCTGCTACACACAGTGCCCTTGAACTCTGCCGCCCTTTGCTCTCTGGAAAGGCCAACTTGCACCGCCTTGGACAATGGGGCCTAAAAGGAGGCATGCTGGCTTCTTTGTCTCTTTTAAAAGTCCCTTCCAAAGGAAGTCAGTCCTCAATATCATTGTGGCTCCCTCTAGGACCATACGGCAGGGTCAGCCCTGTGACAGAGTCCCACACTGGAGACAGCAGAGAAAGATAAGAATATTTGACTTCAAACCTCCTGGTGATTTTCATTAAAAGATAAATCTGCCTCAATCTGTTTTGAGCCTGGGTTTTTATAACACAATAATAAAAGGGGCAGTGGGAAAAAGACTTCATTTCATCCACCACCTTTTTCCTCGTGATTGTTCTCTGTCTATAAATGCATTTAGCAAGTCTAAAGGCAATTGGAAAGTGTGAGCATATGGTCGCTTTGCAGGCAGGTGAAATATTGTTCAATCAAGTTAGAAAATTCAAGACCTGACTCTCCCAGAGAGAGACAGCAAAAGTCAACTTACTCTCCAGCGTAGTCTCTTCATGGGAAGTGACAACATGATCAAGGGCTGCATTGTGAGCAAACACAATAAGCCGCAGAATGTCACCTACCATTTCAAAGTTATACCTCAGGACACCTGAGAGTCTGAAAACAGGTAATTCAGTGCAGAAACCTACCGTCAGTAGGTGAAGTGTCTCTGATCCCAACGCTCAGTGATTCTTTAGGGACAGACTTCTTGCAGAAGGCCTTCTGCTGTGTAGAGTCAGGTCTGAAAAAATAATAGCTCGGTGGTAAAGAATCTGCCTGCCAATGCCGGAGACTTGGGTTCAGTCCCCGGGTTGGTAAGGTCCCCTGGAGGAGGGCATGGCAACCCACTCCAGTATTCGCCTCTGGAGAATCCATGGACAGAGGAGGCTGGGGGCTACAGTTCATGGGGTCGCAAAGAGTCGGACGCGACTGAGCACAACACAATAGGCCAGCCATTCCCTGGACTGACATTAAAAAAAAAAAAAAAAACAGCCTGACAGCATTTAAATATTAATGTGTTTCTAACATTTTAAAAGAGTAAATGCAGTATGAATTATGGCTAAAATTAATTGTCACGAAACACTGGATTCCAACTAAATAAATATTTGTTTTTAGGATAATGATATCAATATCATTAAAGTATGGATAGCCTCAAAGTTACCCTGGATAGGCTGGCCAGTAAATACAAACTGACAATAGGGCATTCTTATGGCTCCGGACATACTGCCCCTATTTTCAACATAGTAGCTACTCTTGAAGCTTGAAGGCAGGAGAAGAGGACGACAGAGGATGAGATGGTTAGATGGCATCACTGACTCAATGGACATGAGTTTGAGTAAACTCCAGAAGTTGGTGATGGACAGGGAGGCCTGGCATGCTGCAGTCCATGGGGTCACAAAGAGTCAGACAGGACTGAGCGACTGAACTGAACTGAACTCTTAAAGCATGGATTGTTTGGCCATCGAGCATATGCTGAACTTCCCAGACAGATTCACAGCTCCAGATATACCAACGTCTCGGAACTAATTTATTCCCGCCCCCATTTGAGCCTAGTACCCATTTGTTCTGTCCTAGGGGCCAGGGGTTAAGGAGGTGGAATTTAGGTCATTCAACATATCCAGCAGACCATATCATACCCTCATATCTTCCCAAAATTTAACAGTTATGGTTTTTATTGAACATTTGAGCCACTGACTCCACTGCCTACCTACTATTAATCATATGAAAACTATGTCTGTTATGCCACAAATATCCATATTTGTTTAATCACTTCTGAACTCAGCCTGTAAATTCCTACTTTGAATTTTATATAATCTTTCAAATGGTGTATAAAAGTTGGCTGAACCTCTGGGTATTTTATAGATATATTTCTTTGAAAGAAAGTCATCTGAATTACATCATAGGCAACTATAATTTACTTTTTCAAGATTCCAATAATTAGACTCACAAAGTCCTGTATCTGCTGAAAATTACTAATAATGTTAAAACAAAAATAGAGCATATTCATAGTTTGTTAATAATTATTAAGATCACTGAAACAGTATATGCTGTGTGGGAAACATATTTTTAAAATATGACATGTCAGTACAATATTCCTAAATCCTCATGTGGCACCAGGTGTATCATAGATGAAAGCATTTATTAAGTGAGTGAATGAAGCAGAAGTTCCTCTCTCTAGGAGGTTCTAGGTGGGAATATGAAAGAATGGAAGCTCAAGGTACCTTTCATCTTAATAACACAAGTGTATTAGAGAAAGACAACATTGAGGGTGGTGGTATTTCAACAAGGATGAATTTTATGTGATATACATCTGATTTTAAAGCCCTCCTCCATTACTGACAGGTTCTGTGACTTTGGGCATATCATTTTTCTTTTTAAGCCTTAGATTGCACATCTGAAAAATGGGTATAACCAAAGCCCATAGCTTGCCATCACGTTGCTATTTTAAAAGCAAATAAAACTTGAAAGCTAGTGGAAATCAGGGAAGAAATGAAGAAGGAGTGAACTGTAAACTTGGATTTTAAGAAATGGATAAAATCTTAGATACGTGAAAAAAATGAAGGTTGATTATAGTTGCAGTTAAAAATAAGAGTAGAAAAAATAAATGCTTATGTGCATAAAATAGTCAGGAAGCTATGTGGTAATATTCAGAAAGACACTGGTAGGTTTGAATAAACCAACAGTGATGATTGGACTGTGATGATTGGGCTGAGTCATGGATAATGCCCATGTCATGGTATGTGACACGCAATGGGGAGGGATACAACTCATTGAGGCGAAGAGCATTAGGAAAGGATCAAGTAGAGAAGGTGGTAAGTGAAGGGCTCCGTGTGTAAACTGAATTGCTAGAATTTTTTGACTTTAACATGCAGCTATTAAGAGTCAGTTGAAGATATTGAATGTATTGATCTGGAGCCTAGAGATTTTAGTTAGAGAGGTGATTGGTATTTAGGGTCAGAACATGGAGGCAAATGCAACTGAGGAAGACAGAGTCCCCAAGCCCTGCATGGTCAGAAAGGTCTGGGTGCCCAAAATATTACAGATAGGGTAGGATATTACATAGGATATGATTATGTCCTAATTATGTCCTATTATGGGATAGGATATTCCATAGGATAATATTATGCCCATATTATAAATATTACATAGGATACATATATGAATTTTATGGATGGGGAGCTGAAATTAGAACTGGAACCATAAGAGATCTGCTGCTGAAGATATGCTCAACTTAGTAGTAAAATTTGAAGCCACAGAGTTTATAAAAAGTATGCGGGAGAAAGCATAGACAAAGAATGGAAACTTGACAGAAGCTCCAAATTATGTAGCAGAATGGGGAAGAGAAGCTGAAACAGGAAATAAAGAAGGCATGAGTCAACGGAGAAAACTAAGCTTAACTTCATAGGAACTGAAGGAAGAGAGTTTTAAGAAAAGCCTGTGAACAGTTAACAAGACACAGCCCATGAAATTGGCAATTTTATCACAATTGAAGGCAGTGATGGAGGCTAGACAATTTGGCAGGAGTTTATAAAGTCTGTAGGTACTTTTCAAAATATTTACTGACTTTTTTCTAAAGGATCCAACAGTTTTCTAATAATCAATATTCTTTTACCTTTGGGTTCAACATGAGAATATCAGAAAAACCAAGTATTTTACTTTTAATTTTGCCATTACAGTTTGCACATGAAAATGTGTTACAGATATGTATATATAAGGTTAGTTATAAATGTTAACAATTCTCTGAATTACATCAAAACTAGTATCTCCATTTCCAGCTATTCTGCTGCCAAGGAGATAATAAATGACTTGTCATATTTATTCCAGTAAATCAGAGACCAAATGGCTCTATCATTTATATGAATAGCATTTGAAATACCTTCCAATTTGCCTAAAATAAGATATTCACTGTTCCTGCATTATTCCAGAATTTATTTTTAAATAAACTACAGCAAAGAAAAACTGTGGCATGTTAAGTATAATTGCATGCAAAAAAAAATTGCCTCCAAGCTTATTTAAAGCATTATTTTCTACTTTTTTTTAATGATTTTTTTTTGGGGGGGGGAGTGCTGTGCTATACAGCTTGTGGGATCTTACTACAAGGACCGCAGAGTAAATCTGTGCCCTTGGCAGTGAAAGCGCAGAATCCTAACCACTGGACTACCAGGGAATTCCCCTCTTTTCTTCTTTAAATCAATGCTGACATAAGATTCTGAAAAGGAGAAAAAGTTCTTTCATATATCTTGGTACCACGTGACTCAGAATAAACTCATTCCTGTGGGAATCTTAGTTTATAGATGTATAAATGCATATATATATATATATGTATGTAGGTGTTAGTCACTCAGTCGTGTCTGACTCTTTGCGACCCCTTGGACTGTAGCCTGCCAGGCTCCTCTGTTTATGGGATTATCCCAGGGAGAATACTGGAGTTGTAGCTATTCCCTTCTCCAGGGCATCTTCCCAACCCTGGGATCAAACCTGGGTCTCCTGCATTATAGGTGGATTCTTCACTATCTGTGCCACCAGGGAAGCCCCAAACATATATAAACATCTTTATGAATACATGTATAAATGGTGTTACGAATGTGTATATACATATATATAAATATATGCAAACAGTTTAAAAAATGATTTAAACCATAGGTAGAATTGTGATAGGGAAAAACCTGTACTTCATTACCCAGGCCATTACTTTCTGAAGAAAAAAAGTAACCTAAATATAAATGTTAAAATATGTCACATGAGTTGACCTAATTTCCTCATCCCCATGCTTATCGGTGGATGGATTGTTCTCTGATGAAAAAATGGTGTGACCTTCTACCCTGGAGATTTTTGCAGTAGTTTAGAAGAGCAATGCTGAGGTTAAAAAGAATTCTCTTTGAATTTCGAGAATGTTTTAAACAGTAACCACACTCATCCTCACATTCATTTGTAAGTAGTTATCAGATTTTTCAGGCTTTAGCATCCAGTGGCTTCGACTGTAGCTCAAGATGTCACTCTGCATGCCTCAAGGTCACTGCAGAAGTAAGCCTACTGGAAGTGAGGGCCTGTCCTTGCTATGAGAAGTCAAGTGTTTGACTCCTGGTTCTAGCAACAATTGGAGAAGGAAATGGCAACCCACTCCAGTACTCTTGCCTGGAAAATCTCATGGACAGAGGAGCCTCGCAGGCTACAGTCCATGGGGTCGCAAAGAGTCGGACATGACTGGGCGACTTCACCTCACCTCTAGCAATAATATTTCCATTGTTACCAAGACTTTGCAAATTTTAACATTAATTAATAAAATGTAATAGTATGTTTGTTGCAAAAATGCAGTAATTTTTATACTGGGTTTTCTTGGATCAACTTGAAGCCTTCCCACATCTCCTATTTAGCTCATTTCTCTGAACTCTGTGATTATTTGTTGTACTCTACCCTATTTTCTCCATCTTCTTTTCCTTTACGACAACTGCCATCCTGACCTCTTCCCTTTCCCTCACATGCATCCCTTGAAATCTGATTAGCTGTGCCTTACATGTTATTCTCAGAAACTTCCCTCATTATGCCTCATCTAAGAGACCAAGTAGCAGGCCATAACACTAAAAAAAAAATAAATAATAAATAACCCTTTCAGATGGCCCACCTTTTTGTAGTTAAATGTTCTAACATTGATTTCCAACATATTCTTGAAGACACAGAAGGAATTCCTTTATCTCCATATATCCATGATACAAACAGCTTCCTTTCCACAGTACAATTCCCAGGCACTAGACTGGAACGTTGACTTCATTCTCTCACCCCTGCCCTGACCTCAAAAGGCCAAGCTGATACTGCCTTCCTAGTAACTAATGAGAACAGAGGGGGGTTATTCAATATATTTCATCAAGGCCACTTAAAGAAAAATTTCTAGTTGGTATCAGTATAGTTCAAAGTTGGGGTTGATATTTTTATGCTGCTTTTCAATTTTCTCTCCATGGATTTTGTACTCTTTAAACTGCATGCCTGCTCCTTGGATGAAAAGTTATGACCAACTTAGACAGCATGTTAAAGAGCACAGTTGTTACTTTGCCAACAAAGGTCTATCTAGTCAACGCTATGGTTTTTCCAGTAGTCATGTATGGATGTGAGAGTTGGACTATAAAGAAAGCTGAGTGCCAAAGAATTGGTGCTTTTCAATTTTGGTGTTGGAGAAGACTCTTGAAGGTCCTTTGGACAACAAGGAGATCCAACCAGTCCATCCTAAAGGAAATCAGTCCTGAATATTCATTGAAAGGACTGATGCTGAAGCTGAAACTCCAATACTCTGGCCACCTGATGGGAAGAACTGACTCATTAGAAAAGACCCTGATTATGGGAAAGATTGAAGGCAGGAAGAGAAGGGGATAACAGAGTCTGAGATGGTTGGATGGCACCACTGACTCCATGGATGTGAACTTGAGCAAGCTCTGGGAGTTGGTGATGGATAGGGAGGCCTGGTGTGCTGCAGTCCATGGGGTCACAAAGAGTCGGACACGACTGAGCGACTGAACTGAACTGAAACTGCATGAGATGTAAAGTATATGGGAAATAAGAAGAAATTATATTTCATATAGAGAAGCAATAAATTTAAAAATATCATCAACCCCAAGCTGCTGCTGCTGCTAAGTCACTTCAGTCGTGTCCGACTCTGTGCAACCCCATAGACGGCAGCCCACCAGGCTCCCCCATTCCTGGGGTTCTACTGGCAAGAACACTGGAGTGGGTTGCCATTTCCTTCTCCAGTGATCAACCCCAAGAGGTGGTCCTAAAACATAAATTAATTCTAAAAAGGTCTGGATGCCTCTATAAATTATGGAACCATAACTGGGAATGAAAAGAAGGTGTGAGTGTTGCACCGCATCTCACTGGATGCGTGTGTGACCCACTCAAGCAAGCTTTCCAGAGCATGACCCTCAGAAACCCTCTTGGCAGCATGACGCAAAACAAGATGGCAGATGAAAATGGCCCTTCATTGGCTTCCCGCTTTCACTGCACTGCTGGTGAAAATAGACTTGCTAAATCACTTCAGGACAGTCGTTTAATTCCATCCTGATCAAATTTTACAGGTCTGTGATTTAAATTATTCCACGTTGTCAGCTGCAAGACTTCATCAGGAATGAATTTGTTCTGCTTGGAATCCTTAGTATTCGAGGAAGACCTCTGTGATTAGCCAAATCAAAACCTTTTAACGGCAGCCACAGTCACATTCAGACTGAATCTCTGCAGCTGACTTTTCAAACAAAACATTATCTTCTCTCTAATCAAGTTCTAAAACACATGATTTTGTTTCTAACTTTCAGTAAATAAGTGAACTGTGAGCTAGATGCAAAATCTGAAGGAGCTAAGTGTCACACACCAACTTCCCCAGGTAAGTGAGGTGCCCCCTTTTAAAGCCACTCCTATAAAGCCTCTGGGTCCTCTCATCCTAGTTGGACACTGAAAATGAAATAAGTGAGACCTTTTAGAATCCTTTTGCCAAGGGGAGCAGTTGAGGCCAAGCAACTCAAATCTGCATGAAAAATCCCAACAGGAGCACAAGAGGGAAGTCTTTGCCTGACCAAAGACACATCCACCCCACTTAGCAGCTGAATCTGCTTTGAGTTAATTACCCTGCTTATTGCAGGAAGCTCCTTTCCAAGACCCTCCAAGAACCATAGCTTCTCTCCAATACCTAAAGCACTGGGCACATTTCCCTAGATCTTGATGAAGACTCTAAATGCCATCTTGCAGTTAGTTGCCTCAGTCTTTTTTTTTTTTTTTAAAGCTCATTGACTGGCATCTCCCCTAGCCTAAGCATGCATACAAGTAGAAAATTCTGATTTCTTGTTTCATGCATGGTTAGCTGTTTATTGTTATCATTTGCTGGTTGGCTAAGCTCTTTGATGACTGTAGATGGCAAGTAAGTACCTCCAGTTTACAGCTGAGTACCTTGGTTGGCATGGAGCTGTGCTGGATGCAGGCTTATTTGAGAGACTGGTGTTTGTTCCCAGTTTTGTGATGCTCTTACTTCTGCTTCAGAAACAGCAATTAAACAAGACATCTGACCAGTCCTCCTGGATTGTGATAGAACATCTTATGGCCCAGAATCAGCTGCCCCAGCCCCAGAGAAAGTACTATTCACTAATATTGCAGGAGATGTATTTTGATGATGATCCTCATGGCAACTCTACTTGTAACTGATCTATTTTTTTTTTTTTCATTAAATCTTCATATTCTCAGCCTGATTCTTATTGTAATAAACATCTATCGGGCAACGAGATGTCAAAGGTTGTTTTTGACCATCAGAAAGGATAATAATGATACTAGTTAAGCAGTTTCTTTATTCTTTTTTAATAATTTTATTTATTTTTGGCTGCACTGGGTCTTTGTTGCTGTGCGGGCTTTCTCTAGTTTTGGGGAGCAGGGGCTACTCTCTAGCTGCAGCATGCAGGCTTCTCATTGTGGTGGCTTCTCCTGTTGCCAAGCATGGGCTCTAGGGTGCTTGGGCTTCAGTAGTTGTGGCAAGTGGGCTCAGTAGTTAATGGTTTCTGGGGCTTCTGGGAGCAGGAAGAAGAGTTGTGGCACACGAGCTCAGCTGCTCTGCAGCATGTGGGATCCTCCCGGACCAAGGATCTATCTGGGGTCTCCTGTACCGGCTGGTGGATTCACCACCACGGAGCCCCCAGTCTGCGTGTCTGCGAGCTCAGTCGTGTCCCAGTTTTAGCAACTCCATCAACTGTGTAGTCCGCCAGGCTCCTCTGTTCATGGAATTATCCAAGGAAGCCCAGAAATTTTGGCTTTGAGGAGGAATATCAAAATTAAGAACTAGGAGGATCCCCTACCCTCCCAAACTAGAGAAAAATTCTGCCAGTTTGGCTGTCTGTGTATGTGCAGTGGAGTGGGAAACAAAGAAAGAAAATTTTCAAAATGGATGTGGTGCTGAACTGAGGATCTTGCTTCCTGTAGAAAATGAAGGACATCTTAATTCGTTGTAACCCTGGGCTGTGCGTAGGACCATGAACAGCCCAGGTGAGTGTATGGTCAGGACAGTCAAGGTGGCCGTCCTCTTGTTCTCTTTGTGCCCCCTACTCACCTCACTGATCTCCCGACACACTTGCCCACCGCCCAGCTCATGCCTCTTCTGATCCAAGAGACCAAGAGGGGCAAGCCCCACCTCTGCTGGGTTCCCTGGTAACCCGGTGCGTCAATGTGACGTCATTTCCTCCTTCAACTGGGAACCGCCCCTTGCACCCAGAGCAAGCCTGCCGCCATGTTTTGTCTGCCATTTGGCTGCACACCATGAGGTGTCACTCCAGGACCCTGCTTCAGACATGTAAGCTCCCCACCCGTTAAACCAACGGTCTGCACCATTTTTGGCACCAGGGACCAGTTTTGTGGAAGACAGTTCTTCCACAGACCAGGGGAGCCGTGGGACAGTTTCAGTTTCGCCCATCACTATATTCGTGTCATGTAGCCTGGTTCCTAACAGGCCACACACTGGTATTGGTCCTTGGCCCAGGGGTAGGGGACCCCTACATTAAACTATTGATGTCTACCACTGATTCCAGGCTCTCTTTATTCAGTCTGGAAGCTGGACAAGCCCAGGCCTCACAGGTCCACTGGTAACAAACCAACAATGTGATTCCCACATCAGAGGTGACAGACACATGCCTCTGGAAGTCATATTTGAAAGAGTTGTTGTTTAGGTGCTCAGTCGTGTCCGACTCTTTTGAGACCTCATGGACTGTAGCCCAGCAGGCTCCTCTGTCCATGGGATTTCCCAGGCAAGAATACTGGAGTGGGTTGCCACTTCCTTCTCCAGGGGATTTTCGCGACCCAGGGATAGAACTTCGTTCTCCTGTGTCTCCCTTGCCTCCTGCATTGGCGGGTGGGTTCTTTACAACTGAGCCATCAGGAAAGCCCCATTTGAAAGAGGAAGTGGATGATTTTGTGTGAACAAGATGTCTGTTAGATTATAATTTCATGTTTGTAAAATTAGTGTGGTAAGGTTGGTGGGAAAGTGAATTTTAATTTAGAAATACTGAGTTTGTGGTGGCAAGCAGGGCATCAGAATGAGACATCTAGAAAGCAAATTGGAAATGTAGTGTTACCAAGCCCAAGCTCATTCTGCTTACTGTACAACAGGCCAATGAATCAGGAGAGGGAGTGGTTGGGTAAAGGAATAAAGACTTTATTCAGAAAACTAGGAGCCTGAGAGATATTGGACTCATGTCCGAGAGAACCACCTCGGGTCTGGATGTTGGTTTCTTTTATAGAACAAAGATGGGGGAGTGAGGAGGTAAAATAAAAAGGCCATAAATTGTTCAGCTTGACTCCGCGAGTGTGAATTTCTTCTTTCCTGCAGCCATTCTCAAGTGGGTTTGGTCAGATGTTTCCTGTGAGCTGACCAAATGTATTTTGGTTCTACCGTTCACTCATGGGGGGTGCAGGGGCAGTGTTCTCGAAAATGGGCCATTATGTTTACTTTCAGCTATAGGCAACATCCTTTTAGCAATTAACTTCTAGCAAAGCAATAGAATGCAAAGGTTAAAGTAAAAGAAACAGATTTGTTCTTCCCTGTTACAGTAGTACTGAGAATTAGGAGAGATATATACTAAGGATATAATTTAAGAGTTAAGCATAAAGATGTGTGGTTAAAGCCATGAAATGTGATCACTGAACAGGCATTTAATACAAGTGTCAGTCATGTTCCAGTCATTTTTGTATTCCCACTTCCTTAATACCTAGCACGTTGCTGATTGGACTCATTGGATTAATGCACAAAAGAGTAGTTGAAGAGAGACAGGGAAGGTAGTCAGATACAGGGGGAGAAAAATTGGGTGTGTCATCTGCCAAGAAATTGAAGCCTTTGAAAAGGATTGAAATCTCATTCATCAAAATAATCTTTACATGAAAGGATACAGATTATTTCAGAGGTTGTCAACCTGGCTGTGTATTCCTATCACCTAGGGAACTTTACAAAATAATAAAAGAGTGCCTGGTCAGATCACTTAAATTCAAATCCCTTGCAGTCAATTAGGCTTCTCTCATAGCTCAGTTGGTGAAGAATCCGCCTGCAATGCAGGTCGACCCCGCTTCAATCCCTGGGTTGGGAAGCTCCCCTGGAGAAAGGAAAGGCTACCCACTCCAGTATTCTGGCCTGGAGAATTCCATGGACTGTATAGTCCATGGGATTGCAAAAAGTCAGACATGACCGAGTGGCTTTCAGTTTTCACTTTGCAGTGGATTACAAATCAAGATTTTGAAAATACTGCTCCTCCTCTGTTTCTAGGTTTCAACTAGAGGTGAGAACTACTCAATTAGATGATTTTTATGATCTCTTAAATCATGAGCATTACAACTTTTAGCAAAGCTACATTTTTTAATCTCGACTTTCCGAAATCTTCTTGGTCTACACATTTCTTTTAAATGTGTCATTATCCTTGCAGTATCCAGAGTCATTTCGACCCTTGTTTCTCCCTCATCGCCTACATCCCACCAGGTCAGATCCCACTGTGGCTTTCCCACAACTTATCCTTGCATTGTGTTTTGTTTGAATTTTCTTTGTTGTAGTGTGGTTCACCTCTACACTTTCTCATGCCATAGTGTCAGTTTGGGACATGATCTTATACTTGAATTTCTTGACTCTGCATTCCATTACTTTCTTCCCCACCAAACTTACCTTCCCAAGCACAGGTCAGATGGTGCCACTGCCTGGCTTTTGTGAATTCCTGTTACCTAGAGGATAAGAGTCCAGACTCCTTAAGCTTGTGTCCGAAGCCCTCCGTGGACTAACTTCAGCCTCGCATTCCAGCCTCATCTTCTGCTGCCTCCTCCGTCCCTCCCAGGGTTCTAAACTCCAGAATGCTCTGTGTTCCAGTCTCTCTGTACACATGACCTCCTGTATGTCATCAAGGTTGCTTCTTTCCTTTATCAAAATCTGAATTTTTATAAAAGAGTTAGGCCCCAAATCACTTTCAGTAATCTTTTTCCTTGCCTACTCAGAACTAATTCGTCCTTTGCTCTGCTCTCCTGTCACATAGCATCTGTATTACAGCACTTAACACATTATGTCTTACTTTCTGGTTAATTGCTTTAAACTTCTTTCTCCCACACTAGCTGGTGATCCCTCAGAGGCCAGCTGCCAAGTCTCAGTAGCTACTCCTTCATTTCATCTAATACTGTGCATTATAAAGAGTTCTTAATATGGCTTACTTTTCTGGCTTGCACTGAATTGACTAGAACTATGCAAAACTAATTTTATCTGAAAGTTAAAAAAAAAATGCCCTAGTAACCTAGTAAACACTTTTCCATAAGAGGCATGCACTGAGCTATAATACAGCTGATACAACTCCATTTTAAACATTTATTATTAATTTACAGTTGTGAGAAGAAAAAACAAATCCATCAAGCTTTTTTTTTTTTTTTTTTTACTTTGATCCTGTTTATCTGTTAAAACAGAAGCAATTAACAAAACAGATCTGAGAAAAAGTACAGTTCATCTAACGACATTGCCTTTGTTCTTTTGGGACTTAAGGTAAGCTGTGTTTGTGAAGTAATCAATTTGGATTTAGCCCATCTCTTTGTTAGCTAATGGATTTCTTTTTCTATTTAATAGTTATGGTAATTCTGTTATATCTGAATAACTGTGTGGTTAAAGTTTTTGAAAAATGACAGCTCTTGAAGCTTTGCTTTTTCCCCCTTTTTGTTTGTAAAATGAAAGTCAAAATTGCTCCCATTGTATTGCCTAGGTTGTACCATGCATTAAGGAAATGTTCTGCTAGAAAAAATAGTAAACGACTTCCCTAGTCACATGCTTTCTGCCTAACTAATGACCATTTAGAGGAGCCCTAATCAATTCTTCCTTCCCCAGGCATATAGGTGATACAATGGATGGAAGCTGTAGTTATAGCCTTCATTTTTTATTTTGCCAATGATTTACGGAAAATCACCTTCCTAACCTGCCTGCAAAAACACTTTTAATGAGGCTCTCTAAAGCCGTATTATAATCTGTGTTAAAGAAAAATGTCAAACAATGTCTGTTATTTTTCCCTCCATATTAGAGTTTCTGTATCAGTTTGCTAGTTTCTCTATTGTCTTGTCCAAGGACACTCATGCTGTTTGAATACAATAACTAAAAAGTAACAGCATTACTGCCTGTGAATGAATATGTACCTCATTTGGTGAATCAAATATTCAAACATATGCTGCCATTTTAGAAGATAGAAATCTATTTTTTAATATGAATTATAACAGATCATAACAAATCATACACAGTTTTTGTTGGTAGGAGAAAGGAATCTTGAAATGTAATAATGTCTGCAGAAAGGGCATTATTTTTTTATAGCTAAAGGCTGCAAACCAGAGGCAATTGAAACACTATATGAATAGTCACACTTATTCATAGATCTATTCTTATATAAACTCTTTAAGTTTTATATTAAACAAAATAATGTAACATTGGTAATATTTGTCTGTGTTTGGGTGGGGAGTGAAGAGAAGTGAAAGTCCCTCAATTGTGTCTGACTCTTTGAGACCCCATAGTCCATGGGATTCTCCAGGCCAGAATACTGGAGTGGGTAGCCGTTCCCTTCTCCTAGGGAACTTCTCAACCCAAGGATCGAACCCAGGTCTCCCGCCTTGCAGGAGGATTCTTTACTGCCTGAGACAACATAGAGGGGAGGGAAGGGGGTTCTTTATTTGTGGCTTGCTTGTCCATTACTGTCTCAAGTAGCTACAAAAGTGAAAGTTGTATCAAGGACCCTTGTCTTAGTCTGTTTGAAGTTTGCTCACACATCTGTCTTTCCTATATACTCACCTATTTCTTCATTAGTAGCCTCTCTACACTATCAAGGAACCATTTTCATGATTATCCTAATGTAAAACAGTGCCTTTTCTCTCTACCATATTACCTTCTTTTATTTCTCATCTACCATTTATCATTATCTATTACATTACATATTTTAAATTTTATATATGTTATTCACCCACCCAAGTTACATAAGAATAAAGTGTTTTGTTTTTTTTTTCACTTATGTTCATCACTGAATCCTTTGTGTCTAGAACAGTACCTGACACAGTGCAGGTGCTGTTTAAATTTATATGGAGTTTTGCAAAAAGACCTACTGTATTTGACAGGGAACTCTGCTCAGTGTTATGTGGTAGCCTGGATGGGAAGGGAGTTTGGGGGAAATGGATGCATTTGTATATATGACTGAGTCCTTTTGTTGTCCACTTGAAACTAGCACAACGTTGTTAATTGTCTATACTCCAATATAAAGTAAAAAAATCTTAGAAAAGAAAATATATTTGAGATTTTGATTGAATGAACACTAGTTATTACTTTCAACTCTGAAAAAAAAATAGTCACACATTCAACCAATTTGATAAACTCTAATAAAAGATTTCAACTCTCAAAAAGAAGATGGCTCGTAGTCCAAGAAAATGTTATTAACATATTAGGAGCATTAATATTAGAGATGATAGAAAGGGTTATGCAACACCTCTGCATGATTGTTAAATTCAAAAGCATACAGGTGCCTATTATGGCCATTTTTTACACTAGATTCTGGAGATATAAAATGTTTAAAATACATTGTTTCTTCTTGTGAAGAATGTAACTCCTCAAGAAAATCATAATCAAATGAAGAAGTAAGATAGGTAAAAAAAAAAAAACTCAGTCCTCTGATTAAAGAAAAAAATAAAAGTAAGAGAAATATAAGGTTGGGTGATGGTGCAGTCAGAGGTAGGAATGCCTGTTTTGGGAGAGTTATCAGAGAAATATAACAGTAGGCAAGGCTAAGCTGGAGCTTAACATGTAGTTTCTTCTTCTACTTCTGAAACTCTTTCTGAGAGAATTAAAAAGAAAAAAGGATAATTTTCAAGTTACTGTGAAGGAGACCACTGATGTTGAAAATGAATCTTTCCCATCTTCACTGAGAGTTGATCCAGGTATTTAAAACCTTCACTTAAAATTAATGAGCCCATTCACAGAGAAACAATTGTAATTCTGATCAATATCATAACATAGAGTAGATTTCTATATGACCACCATTTAACCATTCACAGTTTTAAAAGTTTCTCAGCTGAAACTTAGTATCTTAGTCAATAAAGTTATTGCTAATATATATTGAGCAAGCTAGATAGCATATTAAAAAACAGAGGCATTACTTTGCTGACATAGGTCCCTGTAGTCAAAGCTGTGGTTTTTCCAGTAGCCATATATGGATGTGAGAGATGGACTATAAAGAAAGTTGAGCACTGAAGAATTGATGCATTTGAACTATGGTGCTGGAAAAGACTCTTGAGAGTCCCTTGGACTGCAAGGAGATCCAACCAGTCTATCCTAAAGGAAATCAGCCCTGAATATTCATTGGAAGGACTGATGCTGAAGCTGAAATTCCAATACTCTGGCCACCTGATGGGAAGAACTGAGAAGACCCTGATGCTGGGAAAGATTGGAGGTGGGAGGAGAAGGGGATGACCGAGGATGAGATGGTTGGATGGCATCACCGACTCCATGGTCACGAGTTTCAGCAAGCTCTGGGAGTTGGTGATGAACAGGGAGGCCTGGTGTGCTGCAGTCCATGGGATCGCAAAGAGTCAGACATGACTGAGCCACTGAACTGAACTGAATGAACAAGGGTTCAAGTTGCCATCTGCCCAATAAATAGCTGGCTATGTTTTCAATGGCTTTAATGTCTGTCACTGCAAATATTTGTTGTGACAAGAGGAGCATACACTCGCCTGACATCTATGATGCCATGACTCAGGTTTAACCTAGCTGAAACAACCTCCACACAGAAGAGGCCAAGCGCAGCAGGAGCCCAACTCAGCGAATCTCCTGCGGTAGAAGCAGACCGCAAAGAAAACCCAGCGCAGGAGATTCAAGCAGAAAGCTCATGCGGCTCAGCCTCAGATTCCAGAAGACCTCTGGTTAAGGTAGGAGGTCCTCGCTCCTATGGCTGGAGGGACATGCCTAATGAAATTTTAATTCCTTTACAATCTCTCGTTTCTTGTTTCCCTGAACCCCCTGTGAACGGCGGGCAGCAGTGGGTGCAATTGAGGGACTCTGGAGAGGCTACTGTTTGGTATGTCCTAAAGGCACTGTTGGGCTTCCCTGGTGGCTTAGACAGTAAAGCTTCTGCCTGCAATGCGGGAGACCTGGAATCGATACCAGGGTTGGAAAGATCCCCTGGAGAAGGAGATGGCAACCCACTCCAGTATCTTGCCTGGAAAATCCCATGGACAGAGGAGCATAGTAGGCTACAGTCCATGGGGTCACAGAGAGTCGGACATGACTGAGCGACTTCACTTCACTTCATGCTTTCAACCAATTAAGTTCAATTTATTTTCCTATTTGGTCCAGACTGTGGCCATGACTGCCGCTGCAAGCAACTAGGTGGCCAGACAGTTCATAGGTTCTATTTTTTTTCCCATTAATCTACTGTGAATCCCTAGGATAAAATAGTAATATCCATGAATTCTATTTATTGTGCAAGGGAAAGAGGAGAACAGCCTTCTACTCTGTAAGATGATTCTGCATGACAATCAGGACTCAAATTCTTCCCACTCCCATGAGAGAAGTGTATTACTATGGCCCCATCTTTGCCTTAGTACTGCATCTTGGCTAAACAATGCCTATTTAATTTTAAAACACTTAAAATAATGAAAGCATGTATTAGAATTTTGTTGTTGTTGTTGTTGTTCTTTGTGATGAAAATAACTAGTCTCTCTGAAATTTTCTCTATTCAGGCAATTTTGGGTATCCAATAGACAGTATATGTTTTAATAATGAGGATAGATGATTGATTTCCAGAATCCTATGGCCACTATTTTGTACTAACAATGGGAGGTCATTAAGGGTTTTAATCAGGATAATAAGTGAAGTGAAAGTGAAGGCGTCCAGTCGTGTCCAACCCTTTGAGACCCCATGGACTGTAGCCTACCAGGCCCCTCTGTCCATGGGGTTCTCCAGGCAAGAATACTGGAGTGGCTTGCCATTCCCTTCTCCAGGGTATCTTCCTGATGCAGGGATCGAACCAGGGTCTCCCGCATTGCAGGCAGACGCTTCACCGTTTGAGCCACCAGGGAAGTCTAATCAGGATAATAAGGTTAAGACTAAATCAGACATTGCCAAATAAAGGAAGGATGAGCCAAGTTTAGAGTGCAGAAATCCAGCTGATAAGAACAAAAGTTTGGATTAGGAGATTGGTAGTAAAAAGTCGAGAAGCATAATGGATATGAGGTAGATTCAATAGGAATTTGAAATTGATTGAGCAGGATAAAGGGAGGCAGGAAAGAGAGAAATCAAGAATACCCATGTGGCTGACTTGAGGAAAACCAAGAGAAAACTGATTTGAAGCAAGAAACAATGATTTAAATTTTGAAGTTGCCGAACATTAGTTGTCTTAGAGTCATTCAAATGAGAGTAATTAGTAAATAACTAATAAATGACTCTAGAACTCAGCTGTGATAAATATACAAGTTGGGAAATAAATATGACATTATGTGAAACCTTGGGAAATACTAAATGATCTGAATAGAAAACATCTAACTGGATGAGAGCTTACCTGCAGCATAACCCCAAAGAACACCCCACACAAGTATAAAAACAGAAAGAAGAATTGCTTTAGACTATTTTGGAGTGGAGTACTAAAGAAATTCAAGAGAAAGGAATTTAAAAAAACAAAAAACAAAAAACTGGGCATGTTCAACAACATCATAAGCTATTGGGAGGTCAAGTAAATATGGCTTTGAAAATGTGCCTTATATTCATCAACAAGAAGACAGTAAGCATGGAATTTCAGTGTCCACGGGGACCTGAACAGTGGAGATAAAGGCAGACTGAGGAAGGTTCATGTAATAGAGTCCTGGCCCCTTTGTGAAATTTGTAAGTGGAAAAAGAGAAGGTTGCCGAGAGGAAATGTCAACACGTCATGTGTAATTTTGGATTAAAAAGACTAGGGCATGTCCCCGTGTCAGTAGAAATGAGACACTCAAGAGGAGAGGTGGGGTGGTAATAGTATTGTGATAATGTTCCTGGATTCACATTCTAAGTCTGGATAATGCTGCATAATCTGCTCCCCTTTGAAACATTCATTGTATGTAATGGTATTTTAATAAAGCCATTATGAATTTTGTGGTAAACCTGTTGGATTATATGTATCCCAGAATTTCCCCACACGAATTTGATCAAAGAGCTTTTTTTTTTTTCTTACGCAGTACCTGTTAATTATCTAAAGAAACAGAATTCCTTAAGAGCTTTGTGGTAAGATAGAGTTCCTGAGAGGAAAGAAAGTAATGAGATTCTGTGCTCAAGTGGAGGGATTCATCTTAGAGTAGGATGAACCCTCCTAGTGTGACAAGATGTAAAAAAAAAAAAAAAAAGTATGATATGCTAGGATTATAACTTGATGGTGATACATTGATAGCTACTGTTTCTCTCAAAAGTTTAAGATAATATCATAGCAACACACACAGAAATAAACTCAGAAACGTACAAACTGAACTAAGCACATGGAAACCCACACAGATGTACACAAACATATGCAACATGTATATAAACTCACAAACACTAGCCCTCAAATATATATGAATCAAAAAGTGGAGATAACATCGAGCTCAGATATAGTAGAATTGTATTTTATGAAAAGGAGAAGAGTTGTGAAACAGCACAGGTACTGGAGCCATGAGCAGCGAGCAGCGGCATGGGCGCTGGAGCTACCCCACATCCAAGGTCAGGGGCGGTGGCCGAGAGGAGATACCCCATGCCCATGGTAAGGAGCAGCGGCTACGCTTTGCTGGGGCAGTGGTGAAGAGATAACCCACGTCCAAGGTAAGAGAAATGCCAATAAGACACTAGGCACTGAGAGAGGGCATCAGAGGGCAGAAAGGTTGAAACCACATTCACAGAAAATTAACCAATCTGATCACATGGACCACAGCCTTGTCTAACTCAATGAAACTAAGCCATGCCCTTTGGGGCCACCCGAGACAGACGGGTCATGGTGGAGAGGTCTGACAGAACGTGGTCCACTGGAGAAGGGAATGGCAAACCACTTTACCATTCTTTCCTTGAGAACCCCATGAACAGTATGAAAAGGCAAAAAGATAGGACACTGAAAGATGAACTCCCCAGGTCGGCAGGTGCCCAATATGCTACTGAAATCAGTGGAGAACTAACTCTAGAAAGAATGAAGGGACAGAGCCAAAGCAAAAACAACACCCAGTAGTGGATGTGGCTGGTGACAGAAGCAAGGTCCAATGCTATAAAAAGCAATATTGCGTAAGAACCTGGAATGTTAGGTCCATGAATCAAGGCAAATTGGATGTGGTCAAACAGGAGATGGCAAGAGTGAAAGTCGACATTCTAGAAATCAGCGAACTAAAATGGACTGGTGAGTTTAACTCAGATGACCATTATATCTACTACTGTGGGCAGGAATCCCTTAGAAGAAATGGAGTAGCCATCATGGTCAAAATTTTCTGTTTAGTTGATCTATCCATAGTTGTGAGTGGGGTATTAAAGTCTCCCACTATTATTGTGTTATTGTTAATTTCCCCTTTCATACTCATTAGCATTTGCCTTACATATTGTGGTGCTCCTATGTTGGGTGCATATATATTTATAATTGTTATATCTTCTTCTTGGATTGATCCTTTGATCATTATGTAGTGTCCTTCTTTGTCTCTTTTCACAGCCTTTATTTGAAAGTCTATTTTATCTGATATGAATATTGTGACTCCTGCTTTCTTTTGGTCTCCATTTGTGTGCTAGAGCTAATCAATGAATATAGTAAAGTTGCAGGATATAAAATTAACACACAGAAATCTTTTGCATTCCTATACACTAACAATCAGAAAACAGAAAGAGAAATTAAGGAAACAATACCATTCACCATTGCAACAAAAAGAATAAAATACTTAGGAGTACATCTACCTAAAGAAACAAAAGACCTATACATAGAAAACTATAAAACACTGATGAAAGAAATCAAAGAGGACACAAACAGATGGAGAAACATACCATGCTCATGGATTGGAAGAATCAATATTGTCAAAATGGCTATTCTACCCAAAGCAATCTATAGATTCAATGCAATCCCTATCAAGCTACCAACGGTATTCTTCACAGAACTAAAACAAATAATTTCACAATTTGTATGGAAATACAAAAAAACCTTGAATAGCCAAAGCAATCTTGAGAAAGAAGAATGGAACTGGAGGAATCAACCTGCCTGACTTCAGGCTCTACTACAAAGCCACAGTCATCAAGACAGTATCGTACTGGCACAAAGACAGAAATATAGATCAATGGAACAAAATAGAAAGCCCAGAGATAAATCCACGTACCTATGGACACCTTATCTTCAACAAAGGAGGCAAGAATATACAATGGAAAAAAGACCACCTCTTTAACAAGTGGTGCTGGGAAAACTGGTCAACCACTTGTAAAAGAATGAAACTAGAACACTTTCTAACACCATACACAAAAATAAACTCAAAATGGATTAAAGATCTAAATGTAAGACCAGAAACTATAAAACTCCTAGAGGAGAACATAGGCAAAACACTCTCTGACATAAATCACAGCAGGGTCCTCTATGAACCCCCTCCCAGAATATTGGAAATAAAAGCAAAAATAAACAAATGGGACCTAATGAAACTTAAAAGCTTTTGCACAACAAAGGAAACTATAAACAAGGTGAAAAGACAGCCTTCAGAATGGGACAAAATAATAGCAAATGAAGAAACAAAGGATTAATCTCAAAAATATACAAGCAACTCCTGCAGCTCAATTCCAGAAAAATAAATGGCCCGATCAAAAAATGGGCCAAAGATCTAAACAGACATTTCTCCAAAGAAGACATACAGAGGGCTAACAAACACATGAAAAGATGCTCAACATCACTCATTATCAGAGAAATGCAAATCAAAACCTCAATGAGGTACCATTACAGGCCAGTCAGAATGGCTGCTATCCAAAAGTCTACAAGCAATAAATGCTGGAGAGGGTGTGGAGAAAAGGGAACCCTCTTACACTGTTGGTGGGAATGCAAACTAGTACAGCCGCTATGGAAAACAGTGTGGTGATACCTTAAAAAACTGGAAATAGAACTGCCATGTGACCCAGCAATCCCACTCCTGGGCATACACACCGAGGAAACCAGATCGGAAAGAGACACGTGAACCCCAATGTTCATCGCAGCACTGTTTATAATAGCCAGGACATAGAAGCAACCTAGATGCCCATCAACAGACGAATGGATAAGGAAGCTGTGGTACATATACACTATGGAATATTACTCAGCCATTAAAAAGGATTCATTTGAATCAGTTCTAATGAGATGGATGAAACTGGAGCCCATTATACAGAGTGAAGTAAGCCAGAAAGATAAAGACCAATACAGTATACTAATGCATATATATGGAATTTAAAAAGATGGTAATGATAACCCTATATGCAAAACAGAAAAAGAGATACGGATGTACAGAACAGACTTTTAGACTCTGTGGGAGAAGGTGAGGGTGGGATGTTCAGAGAGAACAGTATTGAAACAAGTATACTATCAAGGGTGAAACAGACCACCAGCCCAGGTTGGATGCATGAGACGGGTGCTCAGGGCTGGTGCACTGGGAAGACCCAGAGGGATGGGATGGAGAGGGAGGTGGGAGAGGGGATCGGGGTGGGGAACACATGTAAATCCATGGCTGATTCATGTCAATGTATGGCAAGAACCACTACAGTATTATAAAGTAATTAGCCTCCAATGAATAAAAATAAATGGGGGAAAAAAAAAAAAGAAACACCTGAAGTAACAGGAAAATTTGGCCTTGCAGAACAGAATGAAGCAGGGCAAAGCCTAATAGAGTTTTGCCAAGAGAATGCACTGGTCATAGAAAACACCTCTTCCAACAACACAAGAGAAGACTTTACACATGGTCATCACCAGATGTCCAACAACGAAATCAGATTGATGCTATTCTTTGCAGCCAAAGATGGAGAAGCTCTATACAGTCAGCAAAAACAAGACCTGGAGCTTACTGTGGCTCAGATCATGAACTCCTTATTGCCAAATTCAGACTTAAATTGAAGATAGTGGGGAAAACCACTAGACCATTCATGTATGAACTAAATCAAATCCATTATGATTATACAGTGGAAGTGGGAAATAGATTTAAGGGACTAAATCTGATAGACAGAGTGCCTGATGAACTATGGACAGAGGTTCATGACATTGTACAGGAGACAGGGAGCAAGACCATCCCCAAGAAAAAGAAATGCAAAAAAGCAAAATGGCTGTCTGGGGAGGCCTTACAAATAGCTGTGAAAAGAAGAGAAGCAAAAAGCAAAGGGGAAATAGAAAGATATACTCATAGGAATGCAGAGTTCCAAAGAATAGCAAGGAGAGATAAGAAAGCTTTCCTCAGCGATCAGTGCAAAGAAATAGAGGAAAGTAATAGAATGGGAAAGAATAGAGGTCCCTTCAAGAAAATTAGAGATACCAAGGGAACATTTCATGCAAAGATGGGTTCAATAAAGGACAGAAATGGTAGGAATCTAACAAAAGCAGAAGATATTAAGAAGAGGTGGCAAGAATACACAGAAGAACTGTACAAAAAAGATCATGACCCAGATGATCATGATGGTATTATCACTCACCTAGAGCCAGACATCCTGGAATGTGAAGTCAAGTGGGGGAATCATCACTACAAACAAAGCTAGTGGAGGTGGTGGAATTCCAATTGAGCTTCAAATCCTAAAAGATGATGCTGTCAAAGTGCTGCACTCAATATGCCAGCAAATTTGGAAAATTCAGCTGTGGCCATGGGACTGGAAAATATCAGTTTTCATTCCAATCCCAAAGAAAGGCAATGCCAAAGAATGCTCAAACTACTGCTCAATTGCACACATCTCACACACTAGGAAAGTAATGCTCAAAATTCTCCAAGCCAGGCTTCAGCAATATGTGAACCCTGAACTTCCAAATGTTCAAACTGGTTTTGGAAAAGGCAGAGGAACCAGAGATCAAATTACCGACATCTGCTGGATCATCAAAAATGCAAGAGAGTTCCAGAACAAACATCTGTTTCTGCTTTATTGACTATGCCAAAGCCTTTGACTATGTGGATCGCAGTAAACTGTGGAAAATTCTGAAAGAGATGGGTGTACCAGACCACCTGACCTGCTTCTTGAGAAACCTGTATGCAGGTCAGGAAGCAACAGTTAGAACTGGACAGGGAATAACAACTGGTTCCAAATAGGAAAAGGAGTATATTGTCACCCTGCTTATTTAACTTATATGCAGAGTACATCATGAGAAACGCTGGGCTGGAAGAAGCACAAGCTGGAATCAAGATTGCCGGGAGAAATATCAATAACCTCAGATATGCAGATGACACCACCCTTAAGACAGAAAATGAAGAGGAACTAAAGAGCCTCTTGATGAAAATGAAAGAGGAGAGTGAAAAAGTTGGCTTAAAACTCAATGTTCAGAAAACTAAGGTCACGGCATCTGGTCCCATCACTTCATGGCAAATAGATGGGGAAGCAGTGGAAACATTGTCTGACTTTATTTATTTGTTTATTTATTGCCAACAAAGTTCTGTCTAGTCAACAAAGGTCCGTCTAGTCAAGGCTATGGTTTTTTTCAGTAGTCATGTATGGATCTGAGATTTGGACTGCGAAGAAAGCTGAGCACAGAAGAATTGATGCTTTTGAACTGTGGTGTTGGAGAAGACTCTTGAAAGTCCCTTGGACTGCAAGGAGATCCAACCAGTCCACCCTAAAGGAGATCAGTCCTGGGTGTTAATTTCAAGGACTGATGTCAAAGCTGAAACTCCAACACTTTGCCCACCTGATGCAAAGAGCGGACTCATTTGAAAAGACCCTGATGCTGGGAACGATTGAAGGCAGGAGTAGAAGGGGACGACAGAGGATGCGATGGTTGGATGGCATCACCGACTCAATGGACATGAGGTTGAGTAAACTCTGGGGGTTGGTGATGGACAGGGAGGCCTCGAGTACTTCAGTCCATGGGGTCACAAAGAGTCAGACATGACTGAGGGACTGAACTGAACTGAACTAAGTGAAACAGTTGCTAAAACCAGTGTCAGAGAAGGCTGAGTAGCATTTCTCAGTTTCACTGGGGTCCAGGTAAAGATGAAATAATCCTTTATATTGGCACTCATTTCCTTATAGTGTAATTCCTCCAGCATCTTTAAACAGTCTCTTTTGAGACTTCCCCAGTGGTCCAGTGGCTCTAACTCCACTTTCTCAGTGCAGGGGCCAGGGGTTTGATCCTTGGTCAAGGAACTAGAATCCACATGCTGCAACTAAAGATCCTGTGTGCCAAAACTGACACCCAGCACAGCCCAAAAAAAAAAAAAAGAAGCAAAACAGACAACAGCAAAAAATACCCAGCCTCTCCATAGAGAAAAAGAATGCATAATTGGGACTGCTCCAAGATTAAGGTTTCCCAAGTTGTGCTGGCAGTACTTAGTCACTAAGCCTTGTCTGACTCTTTGTGACACTATGGACTATAGCCCACCAGGCTCCTCTGTCCATGGGATTTCCCAGGCAAGAATACTGGATTGCCCTCTCCTTCTCCATGGAATCTTCCCAACCCATGGATCGAACTTACGTCTTCCGCATTGGCAGGTGAATTCTTTACTGCTGAGCTGCCGGGGAAGCCATCATACTACCAGCAATATCATTGGGTCTATACACACAGTTGTTTATATATATTTTTTAGTTTTTATTTTATTTATAACCATTTTTTTAAAATATACTTAATTTGCAATGTTGTGTTAATTTCAGGCAAAATATTGTATATGTATAGGCCAGAATACTGGAAGGTATCTTCCCAACCCAGCGATTGAACCCAGGTCTCCCGCATTGTAGGCAGATTCTTTACCAGCTGAGCTACTAGGGAAGCCCATATATATATATATATATATATATATATATATATATATATATATATATATATATTCATTTTCAGATTCTTTCCCATTATAGGTTGTTTCAAGATACCGAATAAGTTCTCTTTGCTATGCAGTGAGTCCTTGTTGTTTATTTTTTATGTAGTAGGGTACATCTGCTAATAACTGACTCAGATTTATCTTTCCCCTGCCTCACCCCTGTTTTCCCCTTTGGTTTTTTGGTTATCTATGTCTGTAAGTCTATTTCTGTTGTTTAAATAAGTTCATTTGATCATGGTTTTAGATTCCACATAAAAGCAATATCATTTGATATTTGTCTTTCTCTCTCTGACATACTTCAACTAATATGATAATCTCAAGGTCCATGCATGTTGGTGCAAATAGAATTATTTCATTCTCTTTTATCATTGAGTAGCTTTCCATTGGGAGAAGGCAATGGCACCCCACTCCAGTACTCTTGCCTGGAAAATCCCATGGACGGAGGAGCCTGGTAGGCTGCAGTCCATGGGGTCACGAAGAGTCGGACATGGCTGAGCAACTTCACTTTCACTTTTCACTTTTATGCATTGGAGAAGGAAATGGCAACCCACTCCAGTGTTCTTGCCTGGAGAATCCCAGGGATGGGGTCGCATAGAGTCAGACACGACTGAAGTGACTTAGCAGTAGCTTTCCATTGTGTGTGCGCTCACGCGTGTGTGTATACCTCATCTTCCTCATCCATCCTTCTGCCAATGGACACTTACGTTGCTTCCATGAGTTGGTGTTTGTAAATAATGTGGTTACTAACATTGGGATGCACGTATCGTTTCAAATTAGAGTTTTCTCTGGACATACAGCCATGAGTGGGATTGCTGTATAACATGAAAACTCTATTTTCAGTTTCTTAAGGACCCTCCGTACTGCTTTCCATAGTGTTTACACCAGTTTACATTCCTGCTAACAGTGTAGGAGGGTTCCTTTTTCTCCATGGCCTCTCCAGCTTTTATCATCTGCAGACTTTTTAACGATGGCCATTCTAAATTGGTGTAAAGTGATACCTCATTATAGTTTTGATGTGCATTTCTCTAATAGTTAATGATATGGAGCTTTTTAATCTTGTGCCTCTTGGCTCTCTGTATGTTTTCTTTGGATAAATGTCTGTTTATGTCTTCAGTCCATTTTCTGATTGGGTTGTTCATTTGTATGCCATTAAGCTGTATGAGTCTTTTGGAAAATAATCTCTTATAGGTTGCATTATTAACAAATATTTCTCCCATTTTGTAGATGGTCTTTCTAAAAAAAACGGTTTCCTTTGCTCTGAAAAAGCTTTTAAATTTAATTAGGTACCATTAGTTTATTTTTGCTTTTGTTTCCACTGCTCTAGGAGACAGATCCAAAAGAAACACATTGCTGTGATTTATGTGAGTGTTCTGCCTATGTTTTCCTCCAGGAGTTTTATAGTATCCAGTCATGCATTTAGATTTTTAACTAATTTTGAGTTTATTTTTTATATGGTGTTAGATAATGTTCTAATTTCATTTTTTATATGTAGCAGTCCAGTTTTTTCCAGCAGCACTATTGAAGAGACTGTTTTTTCCCGTTGTATATTCTTGCCCCCTTTTTCATAGATTAATTGACTATAAGTGTGTGAGTTTATTTCTGGGCATTCTTTCCTGTTTCAGTGACCTGTGTGTCTGTTTCTGTGTTAGTACCATCCTGTTTTGGTTGCTGTAACTCTGTAGTATAGTCAAAATTCAGGGAGTGTGATTCCTTCAGCTCTTTTCTAGTTCTGGAAAAATGCCTCTGGCAAATCGATGGGGACTGTATTGAATCTGTAGGTTGATTTGGGCAGTATGATCATTTTAACAATATTGATTCTCCTAACCACGAAAACAGTGTATCTTTCCATCTGTTTGTGGTGTCTTCAATTTCTTTTGTCAGGGTCTTAAAGTTTTTGTAGTATAAGCTTTTGCCTTGTTAGGCTTATTTCTAGGTATTTTATTCTTTTTCATGCAGTGGTAAATGGGAATGTTTCATTAATTACTGTTTCTGACATTTTATTGTTAGTGTATAGAAATGCCACAGGTTTCTGAATATTAATTTTGTATCCAGCAACTTTACTGAAGTATTATCCCTTAGCCGCTTATTGTGGATACAGATGATTTTACTACTTTTGTCTTTTACCTTTCCTGCTAGCTTTAAGTGTGGATGACTTACTACCTTTATTGTACATTTGCCTTTACCAGTGAGTTTTCCATTTCATAATTTTCTTGTTTCTAGTTGTGGCCTTTTCTGTCTAGAGAAGTTCTTTCAGCATTTGTTGTAAAGTTGGTTTTGTGGTGGTGATTCTTTTAGCTTTCACTTGTCTGTGAAATTTTCGATTTCTGCACATCTGAACAAGAGCCTTATTGGGTAGAATATTCTTGGGTGAAGTTTTTTCTCTTGCATCACTTGAGATATATTGTGCCACTCCCTTCTGGCCTGCAGAGTTTCTGCTGAAAAATCAGCTGATAACCTTATGAGAGTTCATCTGTATGTCATTTATTGCTTTTCCCTTGTTGCTTTCAATATTCTTTCTTTATCTTTAACCTTGGTCATTTCAATTACAATGTGCCTTGGTGTGTTCCTCTCTGGGTTCATCCTGTTTGGAACTCTCTCTGCCTCCTAGACTTGGGTGATTGCTTCCTTTCCAAGGTTAAGGATATTTTCAGCTATTATCACTTCAAAAGTATTCTCAGCCCAGGTCTCTCTCTCTTCTCCTTCTGGGACCCCCTACTCTGTGAACATTGGTGCATTTGATGTTGTCCCAGATATCCCTTAAATTGTCCTCATTTCTTTGTATTCTTGTTTTCTTTGGTTTGGTGGCAGTGATTTCCACTACTTGGTCTTCCAGCTCAGTTATCTGTTTTCCTGCTTCATTTAGTCTACAGTTGACTACTTCTGTGTATTTCTCATTTCAGCTATTATATTCTTCAATTCTGTTTAGTTTTTTGTTTTATTTTCTAACTTGTTGATCAAAACTTTTTATACTTTACTTTTCTGTGCATCCATTCTCCTCCTGAGTTCTTTGATCATCTTTACAGTCATTACTCTGAACACTTTCTTGTAGAGTCTCCACCTCCTTGTCACTTAATGCTTCTAGAGTTTTATTTCTCTGTCACTTCATTTAATTTAAATTGATATTTATATTTTTATGTACATGACATGTTAGTTATGGTTCTCAGCTTTGAAGCAATAGCCTTCTGTAGGAGACATCCTGTATGTCTCAGCAGTACTTTCCCCTCTCATCACCCAAGGACCAGGGTCTAGCTGGTCAGAGTAGGGCCTGGCCAGTGTTGCAGACTTGGTCTGCAGGCTCTGGGACTCTAGTTTTCTTTCTCTGGTGTTTGCCCCCGGTAGTGAGACTGGTCTGGAGGATTGTGCAGTCTTCAAGGTTGGGGGCAGGTGGGCGGGAGAGGGGCCTGGCCACTGATGGGTGAAGCTGCATCTTGGCTCTCTGGTAGGCAGGGCCATTACTAAGCACATGTTTAGAGGCAGCTGTGGACCCAGGAAACTTCAGGCAGACTGCCTGCTGATGTCTGGGGCTTATCCCTGAAAAGTTTGTTGTTTGAATGGAGGCCTACCAGCTCAGAGGTTTAAAGCATGTTGGGTAGGGTCAAGTGTTGATGCCAAGATGTCAGTCCTAGGGGAGTTCATGCAGATGAATGCTTTTGATCTGTTGGACACCAGTGTCTATGTCTCCAGGGTGAGCCACAACCATATACCCCTACCTTGCCAGGAGGCCCTCCTCGACCAGCAGGCAGGTCTGTCTCAGGCTCCTATCAAATTACTGCTTGTGCCCTTGGTCCCAGAGCACATGAGATTCTGTGGATGTACTTCAAAAGTGAAGTCTCTATTTTCCCCGATCTTTTTCCTTGCAATCAAGTCCTGTAGGCCTGCAATCAAGTCTTGCAGACCTTCAAAGCCAAAAGCCCTAGGGGGTTTCATTTCCTATGCCTAACACCCAGTCAGGTTGGCCTTTCATGGGGCTAAGTACTTTCACTCCTGAGGGAGAATGTCTGTAATATAATTATTCTCCATGTTATGGGTCACCCACTGAGAGGGTATGGGATTTGGGTATATCATGAGTTCACCCCTTCTATGTCTCTCGCTGTGGTTCCTTACATCCCTAGTTGTAGAATGTCTTTTCTGGTAGACCCCAGTCTTTTTCCTCCATGGCTTTCTGAAGTTAGTTGTGATTTTGGTGCGCTTGTGAGGGGAGCTGAGTCTAGGGACCTTCTACTCCATCATCTTGGCCAGTCTTCTTCCTCTTGCTCATCTGCTTCTCTATATGATTCCCACACTAAACACCCCTAAAAACCCTCCCCAGAAAATTTCTCTTTATCAGTTACCATCTTATTTTTGAAGGTTTTCTTTCTTTCAAAAATAAAGTTATAATACTCTTTCAAAAAGAATGTTCAACAATTTATAAACAGATATAGTTTTCTCTCAGCAATTTATTCTACATATTTTAAAAATAACCTTTGAATTGAGGACATAGATTCCTCAACTTTTACCCATATGATTCACAGCATAAGCTAAATCCATAGGTAGTATTTCTTTTTTTTTTCTCACTTTTTGGAGTTGATGGACTGTGGTTGAAGGTTAGTTATTCCTAGAGTAAGAAAATGCGATATGGTTGCCAGTGAGGAGTGTAAAAAGCTGTGCAGTTTATTCCAGGATAGCTCTATTACAAGCAGTCATGCTCCAAGCTTTAGTAACATTTGGCTGAAAACAAGCACCATGGGAAGACAAAGGATTTTCAGATGGAGAATGGCAGTTACATTTTAGCATCCCAGAGTAAGGACAGTTGTTGACCTTTGTGGGTACCTGCCCCTGTGGCATAAATTTGCATGTGATCCCCATGAAAGGATATCCCCTCACTCACCTTAAGCTGTGTAAATCAGAAACACACTGACCAGACAGATGAGGATGAGAGCAAAATGGTTGTTTCCTTTAATCAAATTTCTGATTACCACTGGCTTATAGAAGCATGCCTTTAGATAATATGTTCAGAGTTGAACAGAAAAATTTTATTTGATTGGAACTAATCTGGATTAATCTACCTTGATAGGTGGCTGTTTTTCACCTTGGGGTGACTATGCATGCCAGGAGGGAGCAGTCTGGGGATCCTTTGCTGGGAAAAGATGGTCCTTCTCTGATCTACTTGCACGTCCTTTAAGAAATATCTTCCTTTAGAAAATGAAAATGTGATTTTGATATAATAATTCCAAGAAATTCTGGGACTAATTCTAGCCAAGAGGAAGATAGGGATCTTCCCTTTTGGTGCTTCTCCAAGAGCATTTAATTCTCGAAATAATTATTTTATATGCTTTTCTCTTTAAAAATATATTTCTGTCATTCATGTAAGTTAGGATATCAGTAGTTCCTCGAATATTTTCAGAATCATTGTGCAGAAAATGATGGCATAGTGCAGCTTAATTATAGAATTATATAAAGGAATGTATTAGACCCTGGTTAAAAGTTCTAAAAATTATACATTAAAGTTTCCCATTTTCAGGATGCAGAAAAATTCCCTTTCCCAGTTCTATTGATAATTAATTCCCCTCTAGCCTTCAACAGGGAAGTAGAGTTTAAGTTAATTAAAACTTTAAAAGTTTGTTAATTTCTGGAGTGTATGCTCACTGTTTATGGAACAAAAGGTGCAAACTCTACTTTGCTGAAATGGCTTTGTTTGTATTATGCATCTTCCTGGTTCATTAACCCCATTTTATGTGTCAGCATTACACTTCCTTTCTTGCTCATATATGCCTGCCGTCTGAGTGGTCAGAGTTAAGAGAATTCAGGGCAGTGGGCCAAACTTTAGAAAATGACTTCATTTTCTATTTATCCAATTCTTCTAAAGCTGCATCCAGGTGGTCATTAATAACAACAGCACTACCTCCTTAATAGAAGTAGATTAGGTGAATCAGAAGCAAATTTCCCTCACAGTCCAACTGTAGATTTCTCTTGGAATCTACCAGCTTTGGCATTTTTCTTTAAGAGTTCTTCTGGTTGGCTGGTCACAGAACATTGAAATAATAAAAATCTGAAGCTATCTAATATTAAAAGAATATTGACTACTTAAGAAAATCTATGGCCAGAAGGCCATATTAGTAACATTCCAATTGCTTTTTAGTCATAGAAAATGGCATAATTTTACCTCTTGGATGTTATGTTTTGGAAAAAAGCTAATAATTTTATTAAGACTCAGATTCAAATTGGGAAAAATACATTTTTTTTCCATCTCAAATATGTGAGTCATTTTTAGGCAAATGTTCTGTCTCTGTAAACATCAGACTTACTACATGAATGATAATGATGCTAATATATATGAAACACTCATTATGTGTCAAGAATAGGGTTAAGTGCTTATGTGGATTATGTCATTAAACTGTTCTACATGGCCAATAAGTCAGGCATTGTCACATGTAAGGAAAATTAGACTCGGAGAACTTGAGTGACTTATTCAAAGTCACATGGCTAGCAAGTGTCAGAGACAGAATTCAAACTCAAAAAAGTCTGATGTCAGATGGCATGCAACCAGTCTCTTATACCATAACCCTTCTCAGTGTCTTAATAGGAAAAAAAAACAACTCTTCTATTGGAGAAAAACAAACTAGAAAATAGCATTTCTCTTTGTTTCTCTGTCTCTGCTAATCATTTTGGGGTATAAACACAACCCCAAATTGCTAATTATATACATGCAGAATCAGCTGGTAATCATCTTTATTTTTACGATAAGAAAGAGGTTTGTGTTGAGGTTTGTGTTGATTAAGGACTAGCTTTTTTTTGTTATCTGAGAAATTTAATTGCATATGCCACTTAAACTGTAGACAGTATATTAAGGAGAAATATTTACTATAGTTTTCAAGACAACCACTTTCCAAAAAAAAACTGAAAGAGATAAATATATATCCAGGTACAATTTCCAACGATATAGCTATATGTTGTTTATGAAGTGATGAAAATCAAATACCATTGGAAATAGTCATCCCACTGAGGAAAACTCACCTTTAGAATGGAAGAATTTGTGTACTGCTAATGCTGATTTAAGACTTACAAACATGAAAAGGAATCCCCATAGTGTCTGATCTAATGTTGACACGAACAGTATCCAAAAGATCTATTGTCAGTCACAGCTCAAAGCTGCTGCCTTGGGAAGAAAAAATGCTTTGATAACTCATTGTGTCAAAGAAAAGGATTTCACTGTGTGAAATATTGATTAAAACTTTAAAATAAAATTGGTATTTTCTGAAAGAACCTTGTAAAGGTAACAAAGAAAATAACAAAGAAAATCCAAAGGGTGCTTTTAAGATTGTTTTCAGAAGGGTTGATCTTTAAAGAAAATCTTGTAGAAAAGAATGTACATTACCTTTTAATATCTACATCAATATAATTTTTCCACTAACAATGACAATATGCTTTCTTCACATTGCTATTATTACTTTTTATTTTAAGGTCAAAGGGCATACACTGTGCTTTTTAGTTGATAAAATAAATGCATTCCAGCCATAGGCTTTAGAATATTATTTCTCAAGGTACAAGCAAGTCAAGGAAAAGTCAATAGTGCAAATAGATATTTTGCCATCAAAGAAGAGTTAGGAGTCTATTTAGGCTTTCCAGTTGTGTAACATATTTATAAAATATTGTGATGCTATCACAGCAATTCTAGGGGGAGCTTCTATTTGATTAGGGGATAGGAAATGTGATGTCAGTAAAGACAATAATTGCTAACAAATTGGGACAATAAGGGCCTAATGATGACTACACAATTTAAGGGGATATTGAGAAAGGTTAAAGTCACCCTTGATAAACTTTATAATTTCAGGGAAGATGAGGGTGGAGTGGGAATAAGACAAGAAATTGAACTGAAAGGAAGAAGTTGAATCTCAGCTAAATTACTGTAAGCCCTTCAGAGTGAGGTCAGAGCAAAGGCTTGTGGGTCAGGCTTGTTTGAGTGTCTCCGTCCAATGACTTTTCATTCAGTCCCTCCACACTTAATGGGCACCCACTCTGACGACTGCTCCAAAAAGGTAAGTTTAAAAACATGGCTTCTATTTTTTGATAAAGAGATTTCTGATGAAGCATTAGAGTGCATAAAGGTTGTCTAAAGATACCATGGTGTTTGGAGAGGAAATGTGATAAGATGAGGCAAATTATATTGGTACAGTGCCTGGAAAATAGTAAATCATCCAGAAATATCCATTGATACATTATCAGGACTGCTGTGGGTACTGAAACATGGGTTGGGGCCCAGTTACTTCTCAGATATTTACTGGAGTGTGTGACTGGGTGTGGGGCCTGCTTCTGCTTGGGGAAAGGAGAAAGTGAGGGGCAGACTCCAGCCCTCATGTGAGAAGTACTGCCAAAGACAGAGTTTAGCTCTTGCAATGTGGATCACATGACTTACGGGAAGGGAGGTGTTTCTCAGGCATTCTCGGACACAGCACGGGGGAAATGAGGAGGAAGGCAGGAAGACACCTGGCTGGGGCTCTGAATTCGGATCCTGAGTTCAAATCCTGTGCCTGCCACTAGCTGAGTGATCTTGGGCAGGCCGTCTAGACTCTGAATCTCAGTTTCTCCTCCATGAAATAGACCTATGATTGTACGTCCTTCACTGGGTTGTTGGGCAGATGAAGAGAGCACATTTTTGGTGCTAGAGTTGTACTTGGAACATGGTACAGGTTCACAAGCTTGTGAAATGGTTCGAGTTTGTAATATCCAGGGGAATCAAACGGCTCTCAGATTTTTTAACCTGGCATATTTGCAACCACCACTCTTATTTTTCCTTAAAGCCACACAGGTGCAACTCGACCTTATCCTGACAGGTTGATCCTTCTTTCATCCTTTTGTCAGGGCTGTGGACCCAGCATTAGTTTCTCTACTTACAAAATAAAAGGAAGCAATGATACACTAAGCCCACTCATTTAAGAACTGTCCCCATGCTTTCTGTTTTTCTTTTCCACCCCTGTTGAAATGAATGTGCTTAAAAGCTCCAGAAAATTAAGATGAAATTGTAAAGATTTTTCTTTGTTTGCCTTAAGATCTTTTCCTAGGCATTTCACACATCATTCTGCAGAGGCGTGGCTTACTCTGGAGGGGAAAGCAAATACTCTCAGAATCCTCGTCTCTCCTTGACTTGGCCTTTCAGATTATTTGTCCTTCACATCATTTGATATTGCATAGCCAAACAAATTCAATTATTTCCCTAACGCTGAGCTCTGTGACTAATACTTATGCCTTTGGGGTTTGGTCAGAAACATTAGACCTGTATGATGTGTAATACAACGTGGAGCATATTTACGAGCTGTGACCTTTTATCATACATGGCGTCAATAAACAATTTAAACACGAACACCCTGGGAGAAGGTCAGGTTAAGGATAAAAAGCTGGTCTCAAAAGAAAGGTCTTTGAGTGCTATTTAATTGAGTTGGCTGCTTTACCTCAAAAATTATGGAAAATTTCCCCTTTTCCCACAGGCCAGTGTATGTCTGCTCCTTGCAGTCCGTGAATGTAGCTGTAATACGGATGTGTTTAGCTGTCCCTCGAAAACCAAGGTGTTTGGTCATGTTGCTAGATGACGGTGACACTTTCTGAAGTAGTAGAAAGAATATCTTTTGGGTTAAGATAATTAAGAGTGGGCAATATATATAAATGTATATTATTAATATTTCAACCTCTAACTTTCCTTATTTTCACCATTTCTTAGACTGTATTACTGGTACAACTAAATTATCTATAGACTTAATTGTCTCCTGCACCTTATTTTTTCTACCCGGAGCCATCCACACTAGAAGTGTGGGTGTTCACCACCAGCTATGTGTATTTCACATCAGTTTGACATTTTGCCCAGTTGACCCAGTAAGTTACAAACTTAAATGCTTAAAGCAGCCAGGCAAACAAAATGAATACTTCAAGCAGGTGTTAGCTGCATACTGTAGGTATTGAAATATATTTCAGGGACCCATGTAATACAACATGGAATTAATATCATTCTGCAAATTGCAACCTATAATTTTTTGACAGTTAAGGTCTTGCTTAGAGCAGTTGGTTTGCTTAGATTTGAATGAGAAACAGTTAAGCCTGGATGTTTCAACCATGTCAGAATTCTCTGAAACCATTCTCCTTGTGGAACTGTAGCCTGGACCCAGGCGAAACTTATTTACCTGGCCCAACATATTGAAGATCTATGGTTATGCGGCTGAATTTCGACCTCATTTGATTCTTGGAATGTTGCTTATCAGAAATGGGCTCTGTGTCCTCTTTAGGCTGAAGGAGTCTGACTCTGGTGGATCTGCATTAATACTTCAAAACATCATGTCTTTGTCTCGTACGTTCGCCGTTTTCATATGGCTGTAATGTGGAGGCTGCAACATGCTCTGTGAGATTAGATGAACGACACGCTGTGGCCTCCACATTAGAGGCACATGAAAAAGGTGAAAGTGTGAGATGCACGGAAGTTCTTCAGATGCACGTCAGTGTGCTGAGGCAGAGGCGGCCTCAGTGAGCCCCCTTTAAGGGTCTTGATGCTGCATACTGCTCACTAGATCACCCTTGACTTCATGGATTTTTTTTTCTACTTCAGTATTCTATTTAATCCTGTTTTCCCACAAGAAAAAAAAAATTGAAGGACTATAAATTTTGTTATTACATATTCTGGGCAGTTGTAATAAACAGATAAATAAAATACCAAGAAATAAATACATACTACAGGCAGTCATAATAATCTTGAAACATATTTCAGGTAAATATCAAGCACATATTTTATTCAGTTCAAATTTTCAATGATAAATGTAGAGTCACAAATCATTTCTTTGTAGAGAAAAAAACTTGTGAGACAGTTTAGCAGGTGTTTAACTTACTGTAGTGTCACGAGGCTTAACTCCTGCTAAGTTACAATGCGTGTGTGTGTGTTTTAATTTTTATTTATTTGACTGGGTCTTAGTTGTGGCATGCGGGATCTAGTTCTCTGACCAGGGATCAAACCTGTGCCTGCTGCATTGGGACTGTGGAATCTTAGCCACTGGAGCACCAGGAGAATTCCTGCAGCATGTTAAAGAGAAGTCCCTACACTGTGTTAAAGAGAAGTCGCTGGCCCCAAAACAATGCCTCTGTCCCCAACTTCTGAGAGTCCTGCAGTGGCACCCCGAACACCAGGGTTTCATGATGGTGCCCAGCAGAATCTCCTTCAAGTAAATCATTTTGCAGAGCCTAGGGATTTACCAGCAATTTGATTTTAAAGTGCATGACAGAATTTACAGAACCTTTGGAAATATAATGATATATTGATGAAGTTTTAGAACAGTAGACAGGGAAGTGACAGATATTTATTTTCTGTTCAACCAGTGCATTTGAAATACTTTTATGCTTTATGTATGGTGAATGAAACTCACCCTAAACCAGCATGTCAGCATCAGTCTGGTGCCTTGATCTCAAGCAATTCAATAAATGAACTATTGCTCTAGAGAGGAAGAGTGGTCTTATTCCAGGGGACTTTGTGGAACCCCAGGCTAGCCAAGGAGTGATATGACCTCATTTGCACACATCCTGGGACTTGTTGGACATGTATTTAACCCCACCGACCTGATGGGAGCACAGAGGGCCGGAAGGCACACGGAAAGGAGGAAGTAAGTCCAGCATCTTCCCTCTTCCCAGTTCAGGCTCCGGGTACTCACCTCAATAGTAGAATAGCATCACTGCTCACCTTCTCCCTCAACTTCCCTTCACCTCCTCCACCATGTCTCAGCACTGGGAGACTGCAGAAATTTCCAGAAATGCACCCCAAATTCCATAGTAGGGGCTGTGTTTGTCATGGTCTAAGTGTTATATGGGTCCCCAAAGATGAAGATCTAATTCAAATTGTCTCTGTCCTATATTTTTTTCTTTTGTTGTCTGTTTGTTCTGTTCAAGTGTAGTTGATTTAAAATGCTGTGTTCGTTTCTGGTGTATTCAGTAGTGCCATACAGTAGGTCTTTGCTGTTTATTTTATATACAGTAGGGTGTATCTGTCAATCCCAAACACCTAGTTTATCCCTCCCTCCCTCATCTTTCCCCTAGGGTAGCCATAAGTTTGTTTATTCAGCACTGGTCACTGGTCACCCCGTATAGCCTAAAAGCACATCTGCTTGGGTAAACCTAAGATGGTCAGAAGAACCAGGCTTCACTGTGTATTTCTCCAGCGGCCTCATCCTAACTGATTCCTGTGCCCACCTCCCCCTTCCCAGCATCAGGGACTGTCCTCCTCAGTCTGGGTTCATCTGTAGACTGCGTCTGAGTTGTTCCTGATCACCAAAACAACTCACCCTGACATCATCCTGAGTTTCCTCCCCGAACTCCAGCGCTGGCAAGAGTCTCACGTTCCAAAGTGTTGGCTCTCTTCCTCCGCTCCAAATATTATGAGGATTGTCCTTTTCCTATGTCTGTTCACTACGGTTAAGAATCTAAGTTATACTGCATCTTTGTGACTTGTGTCAGCTTAGGGAGGTTGGGTGATTTAATGAGATAAGCTAAGATTTCAGGCTTCGGTAGACTTGGTTTCAAGTGCCTGTTTCCTGTGTGATGTTGATCAACTTACTGAACCTCGGTTTGCTTATCAGTAACATGAGGAGAACACACCTATTTAAGTGATTAAATTGACTAGCTTAGCGTCGGCATGTGGCTGTTTATTTTTGAGGTTAATATTCATTAGTGATATGAGAGTCAGTATGAAAGCAGCTCTTTTGGAATCTGATAACAGAAGACTAAACTCCTGTGAGAACCGGTGGTTGTGTAAGAGGTTGCTTTTTGAGAGGAAGTAGAGAAGACGAAACTCTCTGTTTGCAGGTTAGCGGCACATTTTCCACTATACCCCTCCCTTCACTTCCCTTGAACACTAGAAATAAAGTTGCTTTGAATCAAACAGTCTGGGCAGACTAGGCTTTAAAAGAATTTCAGCTGTCATTAGGAAGTCCTCCAGTTCCACCATAGGCATTCCACTGAACTGCCTTGATGTCTGAAAAAATCCCACCTGTGGGGTTACTATTTTGAGTAAATTGTGGTAGGCGCCAGCTTTCAACCCAGACGTGCTGTGGAGGTGGATAAAATGTTAAGCTATGATCATGACATGTCTTTTAGATGGATTAGCTGTTACAGAGCATAAGGCAAAGCCCCTGGGGCTCGCTGGTGGCTCAGCTGGTAAAGAATCTCCCTGCAATGCAGGAGACCCGGGTTCGATCCCTGGGTTGAGGAGATCCCCTGGAGAAGAGAATGGCAACCCACTCCAGTATTCTTGCCTGGAGAATCCCATGGGCAGAGGAGCCTGACTGGCTAGAGTCCATGGGGTTGCAGAGTAGGACAGGACTGAGTGACTAACACTTTTACTTTCACACTGTGACGAAGGATAAAGGATGTTTGCATACTCAGCTCTTGCTGCCCAAGAAAGCAAAACCCAGCAGAAAAGTTTGCATAAACTGTAATTTGGAGACCTTCTCATGACCAGTGATCAGGAAGGACAGGGTCAAACTAGTGGACAAAGGACCTTCCTTTAGGTCTTGATCCTAAATAATAGAAGCCTCCTCCAGGATATTTCTCCTCCTGGAGTTTTTTTTAAACTATGTGTTTTAAATAACTAGAAAGTAAATTTTATTGATGGTAAGGTATTCAATAGGCTTCAATCACCTGGAGAAGAAAACAGCAACCCATTCCAGTATTTTTGCCTGAGAATCCCCATGGACAGAGGAGCCTGGCAGGTTACAATCCATGGGGTTGCAGAGTAGGACCAAATTTAGTGACTGAATAACCACGACAAAAATGTATTCAATAAAATAGATGTAAAAATACACACCTTTTCTAATATTTTTGAGCACAGCTCTATGTCTATTTCTCTGCTATGTGGTGGTACTTCAGTGATTAAAGAATTCATGTTTTCTAGCCCAAGAAGCACAACACTCTAGTGGCAGAAGCCAACACATGCAAGACAAACTAAATTGCAGGTGAATGTCTGTCTCTTCAAGACCCCAGTCAAATGTCTCATCTGTCAAGTCTTAACTGACTCAAATTCAAGGCAATGTAATCACTTAGCTGTCTAAACTCTATCTCTTGCAGGGGCCTTCATCCTTGTACTTAAGACACAATGTTGCAATCAGTATGTTTATGTGGGTATCTTTCTAACTAGGCTGTAAACTTCTTTAAGCAAAGGTTAGCTTTTGTTCAAATCTGTACCTTCAGTACCAAGCACAGAGTGTGCTTTGTAATGGGCACTCAGATGTTTTCTGAATGAATATCTTAATCATGTTGTGAACTGTCTTTGAAGAGAGCATAAAGAGGCAGAGCACTTACTCTAGCGAGAGGAAAACCTCACTGAGGAAATGACCTTCACTTGGGTTTTGAAGGATGAGATAAATTATGCTAGTATATACTCAAAGCTCAACAGATTTCTAAGCTGATTCTAAATGCATTCAACTAACTTGCTTAGCGTGTCCAAACACAACCTAAAGACAGCTTGTCAGAATAGGCTAGGCACTGCTTAGGGAAATATGTTGAAGCTCCACACAGCAAAAATATTTATTTTTCGAGCAGGGTAAGCAAGATTTTGTTGGGGAAGGGGGTGGGGGGGAACAACTAAGAATTCATTTCAATGAACTTCTTCAGTGAACACCACACTCGACATGGTTGCAGCCTTTTCCCTGGATTTCAGGGCACACAGCTGGAGTTTGCATGGGGACGTGATGCGACTAATCCTTTAATGGCCCACCGAAGGTGAGCTGACCGGCCTGCAGCATTGTGTTACATGGTTGACAGGATTTGTCACACTCCGGGTCCTCTTGACGTGGAACTTGTCACTGGTTCTTTAAGTTTCTCTCCCTTCTTGCATAGAGGGGGGTCAAATCATCCTTCTGATATTTTCCCAAATATTTCCATGCTGGGAGCCCAATGATGTATGAGGAGATCTTGCTAAAAATAGTTAAGAGACATGTCAGGGTATTATTATGGCCAATTTGACTCGGGGTAGTCCAAGGAAACTAGATCTCATGTGAAATAAGTTAAAATAGACATTTTACTGTACATAAGAGAATGAGACAGTTGGATGGTATCACTGACTCAGTGGGCGTAAGTCTGAACAAACTCTGGGAGATGGTGAAGGACAGGGAACCCTAGAAAACTGCAGTTCATAGGGTCACAAAGAATTGGTCATGACTTAGCAACTGAACAACAACAGCAACTGTATATCATGGCAGTTTTGTGATATGTGACTGTAGAAATGATCAATCTTGGTGTGTGTCTTGAAAAGCAGCCAGTCAAAGGTCTCTGAGAATCAGTTCATAGAGGGAAGATTTTGAAAATCATAAATTTAACTGTACGAAAGATACTATGTCACTTTGTTCAGTTGAAAGAAGTTAAGATTCATTCCAGTGGTGGTAGTAGACGTGAATACATTTTAACTTGTTTTTCAAAATGTGCTACATCTTTAAGAGTTGCATTAGGTACATCATGAAAGGCATAGCCATCAATAGCTTAGACGCTCTCATGAAGAGAGACTATAATTTCACTATACTGTCTGTTTATCTGACCACATCTAAATTATTTGTTTTCTAGTTACACATATGATGTTTTAAAAGGATCAAAGATCAAATGCACTGAGGAGGATGTGTCTGGAACTGAGACTTGTCTGCATATTAAGACACAGAAGGGGCCAGATAAAATAGTTGAGAACATCAAACCTAGAGAAAAAAATAACAGTGAAGATGATGATCAACTATAAAGATCACAAGCATAGCTAAAGAACTGTAATGCTGTCAGTTCAGTTCAGTTCAGTCACTCAGTCATGTCAGACTCTGCAACCCCATGAATCGCAGCATGCTCGGCCGCCCTGTCCATCACCAACTCCCAGAGTTTACTCAGACTCATGTCCATCGAGTCGGTGATACCATCCAGCCATCTCATTCTCTGTCGTCCCCTTCTCCACCTGCCTCCAATCCCTCCCAGCATCAGGGTCTTTTCCAGTGAGTCAACTCTCCGCATGAGGTAGCCAAAGTATTGGAGTTTCAGCTTTAGCATCAGTCCTTCCAATGAACACTCAGGACGGATCTCCTTTAGAATGGACTGGTTGGATCTCCTTGCAGTCCAAGGGACTCTCAAGAGTCTTCTCCAACACCACAGTTCAAAAGCATCAATTCTTCTGGGCTCAGCTTTCTTCACAGTCCAACTCTCACATACATACATGACCACTGGAAAAACCATAGCCTTGACTAGACAGACCTTTCTTGGCAAAGTAATGTCTCTACTTTTTAATATGCTATCTAGGTTGGTCATAACTTTCCTTCCAAGGAGTAAGCGTCTTCTAATGTCATGGCTGCAATCACCATCTGCAGTGATTTGGGAGCCCAAAAAAATAGTCTGACACTGTTTCCACTGTTCCCCATCTATTTCCCATGAAATGATGGGACCAGATGCTGTGATCTTAGTTTTCTGAATGTTGAGCTTTAAGCCAACTTTTTCACTCTTCTTTTACTTTCATCAAGAGACTATTTAGTTCTTCTTCACTTTCTGCCATAATGGTGGTGTCATCTGCATATCTGAGGTTACTGATATTTCTCCCAGCAATCTTGATTCCAGCTTGTGCTTCTTCCAGCCCAGCGTTTCTCATGATGTACTCTGCATATAAGTTAAATAAGCAGGGTGACAGTATACAGCCTTGACGTACTCCTTTTCCTATTTGGGACCAGTTTGTTGTTCCATGTCCAGTTCTAACTGTTGCTTCCTGACCTGCATATAGGTTTCTCAAGAGGCAGTCAGGTGGTCTGGTATTCCCATCTCTTTCAGAATTTTCCACAGTTTATTGTGATCCAGAGGCTTTGGCATAGTCAATAAGCAGAAATAGATGTGTTTCTGGAACTCTCCTGCTTTTTCGATGATCCAGCGGATGTTGGCAATTTGATCTCTGGTTCCTCTGCCTTTTCTAAAACCAGCTTGAACATCTGGAAGTTCATGGTTCACGTATTGCTGAAGCCTGACTTGGAGAATTTTAAGCATTACTTTACTAGCATGTGAGATGAGTGCAATTGTGTGGTACTTTGAGCATTCTTTGGCATTGCCTTTCTTCGGGATTGGAATGAAAACTGACCTTTTCCAGTCCCATGGCCACAGCTGAGTTTTCCAAATTTGCTGGCATAATGAGTGCAGCACTTCTCAGCATCATCTTTCAGGATTTGAAATAGTTCAACTGGAATTCCATCACATCCACTAGCTTTGTTCGTAGTGATGCTTCCAAAGGCCCACTTGACTTCACATTCCAGGATGTCTGGCTCTAGGTGAGTGATCACACCATCGTGATTATCTGGGTCATGACGATCTTTTTTGTACAGGTCTTTTGCGTGTTCTTGCCACCTCTTCTTAATATCTTCTGCTTTTGTTAGATTCCTACCATCTCCGTCCTTTATTGAACCCATCTTTGCATGAAATGTTCCCTTGGTATCTCTAATTTTCTTGAAGAGATCTCTAGTCTTTCCCATTCTGTTGTTTCCCTCTATTTCTTTGCATTGATCACTGAGGAAGGCTTTCTTATCTCTCCTTGCTATTCTTTGGAACTCTGAATTCAGATGAGTATATCTTTCCTTTTCTCCTTTGCTTTTCGCTTCTTTTCTTTTTTAGATGAAGTAAAACTCCTGGTTTTGCTCCAGAAAACCTAATTATGGTGAAAGGGTGGAAGTTACAGGAAAATAGACTTCATCTCAAATGCAAAGATCATGTGTGAAGATATCTAATCAATAGCAAGAAGGAATACCTGGAAAGATATCAGCAGAATTGTTTAAACAGAGGCTGAGAATAAGTAATCATAAATGTTGAAAGAGATTTGGGCATTAGGTGGAAATTTGGACCAAATGACCTTATGATTATTCCATATCTATAAAATTAACCAAGCAGATAATTAGATGAATTACAAGGCCATCATAATAAACATGGAATGATATCAGGCAGAAATTGACCATAGTCAAGTGAAATTGAAGAGAAAGCTCAGAGAGAGAAACAGAAACATACAGAACCTTAATTTATAATAAAGGAACACCACAGATCAATTAATTAAAGATAAATTGCTTTAGTATACACTATTAAGTAATCTAACTCACTCTATGGATAAAAGCAAGATTGGATCACTACCTATCAGCACATTTAAAATGTGCTTCCAGGGGATTCCCTGGCAGCCCAGGGGTTATGAGTAGGAGCTTTTGATGCGAGGGCCCAAGTTCAATCCCTGTTTGGGGAATTAAGTTTCCAGAGCTGGCGTGGCACAGCTCCACCCTCCACCCCAAATGATTCCCAAGTATTTAAACAATAAATGTTAGCAGTAGCACTATAAAAATAATAGCAAGATGTGTTTAAATGTCTTCGTACCAAGGGAGGACTTTGTACGTTTCAATAGCACAAAGCCTGGGGGGAGACTGCTCAACTGTATTAGATAAAATTAAGAATTTTTACCTAAAATGGATTAGATCTGATAGACAGAATGTCTGAAGAACTATGGATAGAGGTTCCTGACATTGTACAGGAGGCAGGGATCAAGACCAACCCCAAGAAAAAGAAATGCAAAATGGCAAAATGGCTGTCTGAGGCGGCCTTACAAATAGCTGAGAAAAGAAGGGAAGCTAAAGGCAAAGGAGAAAAGGAAAAATATTCCCATCTGAAAACAGAGTTCCAAGGAAGAGCAAGGAGAGATAAAAAACTGTCCTCAGTGATCAATGCTAAGAAATAGAGGAAAACAATAGAATGAGAAAGACTAGTGATTTCTTCAAGAAAATTAGAGATAAAAAGGAAACATTTCATGCAAAGATGGACTCAATAAAGGAGAGAAATTAAATGGACCTAACAGAAGCAGAAGATATTAAGAAGAGGTGGAAAGAATACGCAGAAGAACTGTACAAAAAAGATCTTCACGACCCAGATAATCACGATGGTGTGATCATTCACCTAGAGGCAGACACCTTGGAATGCAAAGTCAAATAGGCTTTAGGAAGTGTCACTATGAACAAATCGAGTGGAGGTGATGGAATTCTAGTTGAACTATTTCAAATGCTAAAAGATGATGCTGTGAAAGTGCTGCACTCAATATGCCAGTAAGTCTAGAAAACTCAGCAGTGACCACAGGACTGGAAAAGGTCAGTTTTCATTCTAATCTCAAAGGACAATGCCAAAGAATGTTCAAACTACCACACAATTGCACTCATCTCACATGCTAGCAAAGTAATGCTCAAAATTCTCCTGGCCAGGCTTCAACAGTATGTGAACCATGGACTTCCAGACGCTCAAGCTGGATTTAAAAAAGGCAGAGGAACCAGAGATCAAATTGACAACATTTGTTGGATCATGGAAAAAGCAAGAGAGTTCTAGAAAAACATATACTTCTGCCTTATTGATTACACCAAAGCCTTTGATTGTGTAGATCACAACAAAGGGTGGAAAATACTTCAAGAGGTGGAAATACCAGATCACCTTACCTGCCTTCTGAGAAATCTATATGCAGGTCAAGAAGCAACAGTTAGAACCAGACATGGAACAACAAACTGGTTCCAAATTGGGAAAGGAGTAAGTCAAGGCTGTATATTGTCACCCTCTTTATTTAACTTATATGTGGAGTGCATCATGCAAAATGCTGGGATTGATGAAGCACAAACCAAAATTAAGGATTTCCAGGAAAAATATCAATATTCTCAGATATGCAGATGATACCACCATTATGGCAGGAAGAGAAGAAGAACTAAAGAGCCCCTTGATGAAAATGAAAGAGGAGAGTGAAAAAGCTGTCTCAAAACTCAACATTCAAACAACTAAGATCATGACATCTGGTCCCATCATTTCATGTTAAATAGATGGGGAAACAATGGAAACAGTAACAGACTTTGTTTTCTGGTCTCCAAAATCACTGCAGATGATGACTGCAGCCATGGAATTAATAGATGCTTGCTCCTTGGAAGAAAAGCTATGACCAACCTAGGTAGCATATCGAAACCAGAGACATTACTTTGCCAGCAAAGGTCTGTCTTGTCAAAACTATGGTTTTTCCAGGAGTCGTGTAGGGATGTCAGATTTGAACCATAAAGAAACCTGAGCAACAAAGAACTGATGCTTTTGAACTGTGGTGTTGGAGAAGACTCTCAAGAGTCCCTTGGACTGCAAGGAGATCCAACCAGTCCATCCTAAAGGAGATCAGTCCTGGGTGTTCATTGGAAGGACTGATGTTGAAGCTGAAACTCCAATACTTTGGCCACCTGATATGAAGAACTGACTCATTGGAAAAGACTCTGATGCTGGGAAAGGTTGAAGGTGGGAGGAGAAGTGGAGTACAGAGGGTAAGATGATTGTACGGCATCACTAACTCAATGGACATGAATTTGAGTAAACTCTGGGAGTTGGTGATGGACAGAGAGGCTTGGCGTGCTGCAGCCCATGGGGTCACAAAGAGTCGGACATGACTGAGTGACTGAACTGAACTGATTCAAAATGGACTCTGAACAAAATTGTTATTGTTGTTTATTCGCTAAGTGTTGTCCGACTCTTTGCCACTGCATGGATTGCAACATGTCAGTGTTTCCTGTCCCTCTCTATCTCCTAGAGTTTGCTCAAACTCATGCCCATTGAGTCAGTGCTGCCATCTTACCATCTCATCCTCTTTTTCCCCTTCTCCTCCTGCCCCCAATCCTTCCCAGCATTGGGGTGTTTTCCCATGAGTCGACTCTTCATATCAGGTGGCCAAAGTATTGGAGCTTCAGCTTCAGCATTAATCCTTTCAATGAATATTCAGGGATGATTTCCCCTAGGATTGACTGGTTTGATCTTAATGTTCAGGGGACTGTCAAGGGTATTCTCTAGCACCACAGTTTAAAAGCATCAATTCTTTGGTGCTCAGCCTTGTTTATGGTCCAAATCGAATATCTGTATGTGACTACTGGAAAAACCATAGTGTTGGCTATACAGACCTTTGTCAGCAAAGCGATATCTCTGCTTTTTAATATGCTGTCCAGGTTTGTAATAGCTTTTCTTCCAAGGAGCAAGCATCTTTTAATTTCAGGGCTGCAGTCACCATCCACAGTGATTTTGGGGCCCGAGAAAATAAAATCTGTCATTTTTTCACAATCTATTTGCCATGAAGTGATGGGACAGATGCCATGATCTTAGTTTTCTGAATGTTGAACTGTAAGCCAACTTTTTCATTCTCCTCTTTCACTTTCATCAAGAGGCTCTTTAGTTTTTCACTCTCTGTCATTAGGGTGGTATCATCTGCATATCAGAAGTTATTGATATTTCTCCAGGCAATCTTGATTCCAGCTTGTGCTTCTTCCAGCCCAGGGTTTCTCATGGTGTTCTCTGCATAGAAGTTAAATAAGCAGGGTGACAATACACAGCCTTGACGTACTCCTTTCCTAATTTTGAACTACTCTTTTGTTTCATGTCTGGCTTTAACTGTTGCCTTTTTGACCTACATACAGGGTTCTCCAGAGACAGGTAAGCTGGTCTGGTATTCCCACCTTTTAAAAATTTTCCACAGTTTGTTGTGATCTACACAGTCAGAGGCTTTAGTGTAGTCAATGAAGAAGTATTTTTCTGGAATTCCCTAACCTTCTCTATAATCGAATGGATATTGACAATTTGATCTCTGGTTCCTCTGCCTTTTCTAAATTCAGCTTGTACGTCTGGAAGTTCTTGATTCACAAACTACTTAAGCCTAGTTTGAAGAATTCTGAGCATTACCTTGCTAGTATGTGAAATAAGTGCAAATGGACAGTAGTCGGAACATTCTTTGGCATTGCCCTTCTTTGCGATTGAAATGAAAATTGACCTTTTCCAGTCCTGTGGCCTCTGCTGACTTTTCTAAATTTGCTGGCATATTGAGTGAAGCACTTTAACAGCATCGTCTTTTAGGATTTGAAATAGCTCAGCTGGGATTCCATCACCTCCACTTGTTTGTAGTGATACTTCCTAAGGCCCACTTGACTTCACACTCCAGGATGTCATACTCCATGTACAAATTTAGTACAAATAATACAGAATAGGAAAAGGTATTTGAAGTCCACAAATGGCAGAAAAACAAAAGCTAGAATTCCGCAAAATCAACAGGTCAGCACCAATAGAAAAATTAACAAGAGAGGCTGAAGTTGACAAAGTCAGTAAGAATTTTACAGAGTAGAAAATCAAAAAAGCTAAGAAACATAAGGCAGTATTCAAATCATTAATGAGCCAAGAATTATAAATGTAAAAATTTATAATGTAATGGCCAAAAATTTAGACAGCAGGATAACACAAAATGTTGACATAGAATCTGCTGCTACTGAGAATAGATTATAAAACTCATGATGGAGAGATTCTGCTGTTTCCCAAGAAAATAAAATTATGTATGCCTTCAAGGTATGCTTATAAGAAATTCTCACACATGTCTTCAGACAGATACATCAAGGTTCACAGCAGGGATATTTATAGTAATAGGGAGCTTGAGGCAACCAGAGACTGCACTGCTGGAAGGGTAGAAAAGAAAAGAAAGTCAATGCACACCATGAAATATTGTGTATGAAATGCTGAATCCTGAAGTCCTGGATTAGAGGGACACAAAGAAATATGAATGTTCTCAAAACATAATATTTAATGATAAAAGTGACGGTAGAGATTATCATAGATAGTAGAATACTATTTAAGTGCGTTAAAAATACATGCATACATTTACCAAGACACACACACCAAATACACATTAAATATATTAGTAGAATGATTACTGGATAAATAAGAATAGAAGGACAGTAGGGGGGATAAATGCGTATAAATAGATAAGGAAAACAAAAGAGAGTCTTTGTATGGATCATTGGTGATAATGTACCATGAACTGAGCATAATCAACGCTCTGCATCTGAGGATCAGAAAATAAAATAAAACAAAATCATACTTTGTTTTCAGGGAACTTAGAAACTGGTAACAACTCACACCCTTTATTCATATCTCCTAGGGAGATAAAGGACTTCATTTCCCCGTTCTCCCAAAGCAGGTCTCAAGTCTTTACTTTATGATACATGTTGTGTGAAGGAGTTTCTTCCAACTTACGGTGTACATGCATACATGAAAGAACAGCAAAGGAGAATTATCTCTGAGTTCTTCACTTTGAAACCATTTTCAACTATGCTCTAAAATATTTCAATCATTTTTAAAGGTTTCACTTTTTAATGGAAGAAAAGTTTAATTTGAAGATAATATGAAACTGTTATAATAGCGTATTAAACATAAAGGATAAAAGAACTAGTGAAGCTTTAAAATGGTAATTAAAAGAGCTGATGTGTGTCTAATGCATTTATTCAGTGTCTTCTAGCAGTAAGTCATGATGATGTTAAAAATTTTGCCTATATGTTCAAGTTACTATTATGGCTAAAATTTCTGTCTCCACCAACTGTCAAAGTCCTGTGCTATCACCGCCCCTGAGCCACAAAAAGTGGCAAATGCACTCAGAACACAGACACGCTGCCTGCAGCAGACCAATCTGCCTCTTTAGGGGAAGTGCCTGGAGCCTGTGTGGCCGCCCCAGAATTGTGGGGGAGGCTGGAAGATGGGGGGTGAGACGGGACTTCGGCATCAAAGTGAAATTAAAAGTGACATAAATTACTTAATAGGCCTCTGTATGTAGAGGCTGTATTCTGTTTCAGGGTGCTTTCAAGTTTACAGAGGAATTTACCGGTGTTTGCTAATCACTGACTCCCAAGTAACTGCCTGTTAGATGGTGGAATAGTATCATCTTGATTTTACAGAGGAAGAAACTGGATCTACAAAGACATTTTCATCCACACGCTAAAAGTCACATAAGTTCTTATGCTAAAAGGTGATTTGAACACAAGTTTGCTAGTTCCAAATGAGAATCATTTTCTCTAACATGATTTAAAATTTCCCTCAGACTGTAAACAGCTTCCTCAAATTAGTTCCCGGTTTGAATCAGAAGTTACATTTCCCTAATGCCTGCCATTAGAGAAAGATATAACATACCAGAAAGAGGGGCAGAATCTGGATGGAATCATAGAACATTTTGGTAAATGCGTGATCTGACATAATAGTTTCAAACTGGATTTATATTGATTTGGTTGTGTTTTATGTTTGTTCAGTGATACATGTAGAAGGATAAAACTGTTTCTTTTAAATAAAATATAAAATAATAGGATGATGTTAATAGACTGATTAAACCATATACTCATCGCCTTGTCTAAAACTTTAAGTACATGATTCTGTTAGACAACAGTGTAGAAACAGAAAAAAAAAAAAACAAAAACCCTACATAAGCCTAAATAATAAATATAAAATCTATGTAAACATATAAACATTATGCTAGGAAAATAATTTACATACCATAGAGATATTGACCGGAAAAAAGTATCATTATATTATGAGTCCATAGTGCAGATTTGTTTGTAGAGAGGGAATTCTAGGTCACTGAAAGGAGAAAGAAGAGATCCATTAATTTCTTGAGTCAGAGTAGTGTCAGAATTCCCTGCTCAGAAAATCCTCTCTCCAACAATTTCCATAATTTATGATTAATTTGGTCTTTTAGCAACTGCAAGTAGCCCAGGGAATGTGCGCAGACCAGGCTGGAGGTAGGTGGAAGGGGAATTAGGTTATAAACTATTCACAATTTGGTGTCAATCATATTAATTAAATTGGGGTTTTACAAATTGTAGATGTTGACTCAGTAATGAGTCCCCAGGAGCAACTTTTTTTTTTTAATAAAACGACCATGGCCCTTTGATACAAATAAAATAAAATGCTATCAGCAGAGGAATGTACACAAACATATACTAGCTTTTTGAATTTCTTAACTAAGTTCCAAATGAATGTTTCATATGACACTGTTCACCTTAGAATTTCAATTATCTGTAGAAACTATTAGCTTCATTTGATGATTTATACCCTTCAAATCTCCAAATATAGCAGTTTCTAACCACTGCCAAAATTAAAACATCATTTCTACTCTGGAATATTTTAAATATAGAAATAGTTGTGCTTGTATAATGTAATGTGACATGGTAGAAGAAGACAGAGTTCAGAATTATACAAAAATGAAAATCCTGGCCTCACTTCTTACATTTCAGTTTCTTCACCTTTGAGTTTGAGCCTTAAAGAGTCATCAAGGGAAGAAATTGGATTTCCATGACACTTCCTGCATCTCTCAGGGTTTTGAGTTGGACAGAAGTCTGCATAGCCGGGGCTAGAACCTCTTTTCTGCAACCTAATAGTTTAGGTCATCTAACAGTTTATTCAAAAAACTAAGATCATGGCATCTGGTCCCATCACTTCATGGCAAATAGATGGGGAAACAATGAAAACAGTGACAGACTTTATTTTCCTGGGCTCCAAAATCACTGCAGATGGTGATTGCAGCCACAAAACTAAAAGATGCTTACTCCTTGGAATAAAAACTTTGACAAACGTAGCGTATGATAAAGCAGAGACATTACTTTGCCAACAAAGTTCCCTCTGGTCAAAGCTATGGAGAAGGAAATGGCAACCCACTCCAATGTTCTTGCCTGGAAAATCCCATGGATGGAGGAGCCCAGTGGGCTATACAGTTCATGGGGTCACAAAGAGATGGACACAACTGAGTGACTAACACTTTCACTTTCACGTATGGATGTGAGAGAAAACTGAGCGCCAAAGAATTTATGCTGTTGAACTTTGATGTTGGAGAAAACTCTTGAGGGTCCTCTGGACTGCAAGGAGATCCAACCAGTCCATCCTAAAGGAAATTAGTCTTGAATATTCACTGGAAGGACTGATGCTGAAGCTGAAGTTACAATACTTTGACCACCTGATGTGAAGAACTGACTCATTTGAAAAGACCCTAATGCTGGGAAAGATTGAAGGCAGGAGGAGAAGGGGATGACAGAAGATGAGATGGTTGGGTGGCATCACTGACTCAATGGACATGAGTTTGAGTAAACTGTGGAGTTGGTGATGGACCGGAAGCATAGTGTGCTGCAGTCCATGGTGTTGCAAAGAGTCAGACACGACTAAGCATCTTAACTGAACTGAAGACTCAATATCCTCTCAGTTTTAATGCCCTCAAAATCACCTATCCATATTCCACATCAGAAATTTGTTGGCAATTTTCTATTCATTTTTTATTTTCTATTGGCTATTAAACATAAAATATATATATCATCTAAAGTCTCAATATCTAGAGCCTAATTCAATTTACAAAGTTTTTAAATAAAAAAGTGGAATGAGCTTGAAGAACTGAGAGTAGAAAATTCAGTTCAGTCCAGTCGCTCAGTCATGTCGACTCTTTGTGACCCCAAGGACTGCAGCATGCCAGGTCTCCCTGTCCATCATCAACTCCCAGAATTTACTCAAACACACGTCCATTGAGTCAGTGATGCCATCCAGCCATCTCATCCTCTGTCGTCCCCTTCTTCTCCTGCCTTCAATCTTTCCCAGCATCAGGGTCTTTTCAAATGAGTCAGCTCTTTGCATCAGGTGGCCCAAGTATTGGAGTTTCAGCTTCAGCATCAGTCCCTCCAATGAACACCCAGATCTGGTCTCCTTTAGGATGGACTGGTTGGATCTCCTTGCCGTCCAACGGACTCTCAAGAGTCTACTCCAACACCACAGTTCAAAAGCATCAATTCTTTGGCGCTCAGCTTTATTTATAGTCCAACTCTCACATCCACATATGACTACTGGAAAAACCATAGCCTTGTCCAGACGGATTAGAAATAGAAAATTAGACATGTATAAATTAAAATCTAGGAACATTTTTCAAGATGATATTTATTTCATACTTTGAGTTTCACTGGAAAACCAAAGTAAGACTCTCACAATCACATCAAAGTTTTGTTTTTATTGTGATTCTCCCTACCCCATCATCTCAAATTTTATCACATAATAATTTTAATGGCCCTAATTATGGGGCTGAGATGATTTGACTCATGTTTAATCTCCCAGTGTAATTATTTATGGTACCCTGTTTACTTTTAAACTTGTTCTGTGTTGGATGATAAAATTGTATTAATACCCTAACCATAACTCATAATACAAGGCAATGGCTATATTTCAATTATAGATATACTGTGTGAGGGAAAAATGGGGGAGAGTTTATAATTGCTCAGAATAGTCAAAAGCTAAATGACAGTGAAATTTAATCTTCAGTGGCATGCAATAAGATTAGTTCCTCAGCCATATTCAAAGGTACACCTAATTATTTATTTTGATAAAATGCTTACTCAATCAATTTTGAGTCAGGTCGACAACCAGAAAGGAAAGTAGTGAATTCTGGGCCAAATTTAGTTGGCCAAAGTAAACTTGATAATTACCTCCTTTCTCAACTGTAAACCTACAGAAGTGTGATTAGTGCAACTGCATACACGTCCTTCTTTTATAGGGACATTGGCTTCACTTTCTTGCTGAATCACCTTTAATTCAAGGTTATCTTTATAATTTGATCTCTCCATTATGGCAAAATTAGTCTTACCAAGAACATCAGCCCCTTCCCTTGATACCAAAAGGATACTTTTGATATATATCAATGATTGGAACGTTGCTACTAAGAATTATAAATTGCTATGGCTGAGAAATTAAAGTCTTAAAATCTAATTACCTCAATTTGTTGTAAGTACATTAAATTATCATGAAAGGGCTTGCATTGAAATCTCTAAGTGCCAAGTCTTCTCTTTACAGCTAAAGAATAAGCTGCTGCTTTTCCTATCATGCCTTAGGGATATATTTTAGTGTATAGAAATCTATCAAAAGAGATTAGAAATAAAAGTTTACTTTCTATTTTCCAATCTTTAACCTTTAACAAGTGTTTGGCCACAATTTTGCCAGCTTGAATGATGTAGTTCAGGCTAACATTTCAATAATTTCAGTTTTTGAATGTTAATAACCATCTTCATTGTTCCTGATTGGAATTTAGAAGTCTTTTTTAGTCCTTAGCCTAGTGACAGTGAGGCATTTACTTCATATTCAGATACAGAAAATTCTCTTTATATTACAAATAAGAACTAAATCTTGACATAAAAAAGTAACTTGATGTATGTATAATTCTCCTCATACCCTAATGCTCTACTTTCATATAATTAAAAATAAAATAACTTGCCTGATTAACTTATTTCCTCAATCTTTGAGATTATAATCCATGTAGACAGAGCAGCTTCTTAATGTTATTAAATGGAATGAGCATGCCATCATTTTAATAACAAATTAACATAATGACACATTTTAAGCTTTTTTACAATTGAGCAAAATTGTGAACTAAAATTGCTTTCATTTGTTTCTCCTCCATCCAAAAAAACCACAAAATCACTGTTTCCCTTGACTTGCTATGTAGGGACAGCTGGACCACACGGCATCCTATCAGTGAGAATCCCCACTCCTTTCTGCGGTGCCTCTCTGCTCTCATCACAGCACAGATTCTACACCCGAGATGGCCTGGCTGTCGATTCCTCTGTGATGGCTCTACGAGGGCTTCATGTCCCTGCATTGGAAATAGCTATACGCCTAAAGCATTGAACCATGTATCTGACTTCCTTTAGAGTCTCTGAAAATCAGTTTGATGGTGAATGAGCTGGGATATTATCCTAATACAATGCCTGTTTTCATTACCTCCCTTTCTTATTTGTTTCCTCAACACTACACACTGTCTTCCACATGTGGGAATTTGAAGTTGTATATATTTTAGGCAAATAATGTATGGGGTTTTTTTGATAAATGGTAATGTGACTCTGTTTATCTTTATTTTCCCTTTGAATTTTTATTTTTGTTACCGTGGTCTGTGGATTTTGCTGAATGATACAAATAAGATGAAACTATTAAGAACACTGATTTTTTTGACCATTTCTGCTCTATTTAATTCACCATTTCCAGCTTAACCTATTAACTCATTCACTCAAAGTTGAGCTATTATAATTCAGTATCTCATTTAAGTTCCAAGAACATAAAAGTTAAAACTGGTAAACTTTAAATACCAAGAAAATCTCCTCCTGAAAAGTCCAACTATGATAAAGCAAATTACTAAAGTCAAAATATAATTTAGAACATATTACAGTTCTCTAGAAAGTGATGTACAATTTTGTGTGTGTGTTTGTGTGTGTATATATTACATATTTGGTTTCCTGAAAATAAGCTTGTTTATCTTGAAAATCAGTCCTGTAACTAAATTCTTTTCCAAGTTTTTATGTAAACCATATATTTCGCCTCTGAAGTTCTCAAAAATAATTTGGTTTCAAAAGCAATTTATGAAATATTTATTAAATTATGGCCCACTTCCATCTTTGCATGCTCTACTCTTCCTTTTTTGCATTTAAATTCTCAGATAATTGAGAATATGCAATAACAAGAAAATGAGTTATCTAAGACCAATCTGGACTAACATAAACAAACTTTCAGTTTAGTCTAAGCGTAAAAATACTTAGAAATCTTGCTGATCTCAGTTCCTAATGGATCTTAAAGCTTATTTTCTTAACCACATTCCAACAACTTTTAAATGACATTTTTAGGTGCCACTTTGCCTTGGTGTTTTATTTTTTTTTTATTTTTTTTTTTTTGCCTTGGTGTTTTATATCAGTTAACATAGCTGTTTCTAAAATTTACTTTATTTATGAATTTATGAGTCTAGCGATTTTGTGTATACTCTATCCTCACATTACCAAATGACTGTTGAATAAGGTTTTAAATTATTTTCATTCTTCTTTAATTAAATGATCTCTAGTATAAACAGTAAATTTGCATAAATTCTATATGCATGCAAAACAAAGCAATACCCAAAGTAATTACTCAATACTCAAAATTTTTGGCAACTTCTTTATTACTTTTTGCTAAGAACTAATGTTCTATACATCAAAGTAAATTGCAAATATTAACTCAGAAGATATACAGATTCATATGTTTTTATAAAATTATACCTAAAATGAGTCATTAAACTTTGAATAAGTCTTGAAGGTATAATAAATTATATTGTCAGAAAGTTAAAGTTAGACATATATTGATTTGAGTTCACTAATAGGGAGAAAAATTAAAAATGAATAAAAGAAAAGCAGAACAAAGTATAAAAGATTAAAAAATAGAGGATCTAAGATTAACAATGAAGATATGGGAAATATATTAATATTTCTTGAAATCCATGCTTTTTAAAAATTGTGTAATTTATAAGCACATGTATCAAATTGTTTTACCAATATAATGTTAATTTATATATCTGTGCATTAATCAATCAAATTATCATTCACTTGAAATGTAATATATTGGGATTAGGGTAATGGAGACACACAGAAACGCAAGACCTGATTCTACTTTCAGTCTATCACTAAATACTAGCCAGAGCTATAATCTTTTGAAAAGTTTGAAAAAGACTCAGTCACTACCATCATAGCTAAAGATGTCTATATTTATCAGTCAAATATTTACTTGAGCAGTCAAGAAGCAGGAAGATTTCAAAATTTTCTACCTGAAGAGACTCTATGGAATACTATGTAAAAACATCTGGGTGTTACTTTTTGATATAACATGTCTAATGTTTGAAACTAAAATAAAACTTCCCCAAGTCAGTAGTAAAATATTTATGAATTTCAAAGGGCAATGGTCATTTAAAACAGCATGCTTTCTTTTTTCATTTTTAATTTTTGTCTTTGGAAATGTATTTTCAGTTTTCTACAGTGAACATATATTTGTACTTACAAAAGATAAAAATGAATGTTAGCAATTGAAAATTGTGGAACTGTACTGAGCATAAAATCACCCAGCAACGTGTCGCACGATTGTTTTATTCTAATATGTACAACCTGGGACTCTCCATGTGGTGTTAGTGGTAAAGCAAGAACCCGCCTGCAAATGCAGGTTAGGCTTTAAGAGACATGAGTTCGGGAAGATCCCCTGAAAGAGGGCATGGCAACCCACTCCAGTATTCGTGCCTGGAGAATCTAGTGGACAGAGGAACCTGGTGGGCTGCAGTCCATAGGGTCTCACAGAGTCAGACACAACTGAAGTGACTTAGCATGCATGCACACATATACACATACCCACACCTTACCCACTAATTATCTTTACCAAGGATGACATAGTATGTGTTGAATTATGTCCTATTTAAAACAGATTATCACAATTTAACTTTTTCAATTGACTTAATATGGAATTGTCATGTTCCTGTCCTTTTTGCTTCTAGGGTTTTTTTTTAACTTCACTGCATTTTCTTCCAAAAATCATAATTACAATTAAAAATTGGAATAATTGGGTCCAAAGTATACATATTTTTCAGGTTTTTTAATTATATTGATACACACTGTCTAGATAGGTTGCCCATTTCATTACTTCCATGGCAAAATTTATTATTTTAATCCTTGGAAATGTTTGCTAATATGATAATAAATGACCAGTAGCTTAAAGTTATTGTCATTTGGACTTTGTTTGTTAATAGCATTTCTAAATATTATTTTATGTATTGATTAGGGGATTTTTTTGGTACTATTAGTCTATTTGCATTATTTTTATTCATATAATATATGCATTTGTGCTTCATCACTTTGTATATTACCTGTTTAAAGTGTATTCATAAGTCAAAACTAATTTATCATCTTTAATCAGTAATACTTAAACCCATTATATAAAAATATATTGAAATATTAATTTCATCCAGTAGAAAGATTTTGATAGTAACTTGACAAATTAATATATCTGAGTTACAAACAAACTACTTAGATCATATTAATGGCCAAATTGTCAATAATAAGCCTATGCTTAAACTATATCATTCTGCTTTTAACTACCAGAATTTGGGAAAATAAAACATGAAGTTAACAAGTTACAACCTTTACTGATAAATCAGTTATTTTTGCTGCAAGATAAGGTGACCATTTATGGTGCTAAAATGATTTGCTTTCAAGCTCTTAAAATGCTTCTTTTGAAATAGTGTCATTGTGATTATGGCAGTAAATGGTTCAAAGTCCACCTAATACATTCAGAGTTCAACAAATTCTCTGCATTTTCAGTCTGACCCACATCATATTTATTGGGCTGTAATGACTGTGGATCACAACAAATTCAGGATGCTCTGGAAAAGCAAAACCTCTCCTATCAATAATGCAGAAGATGGACATTAAAGTACTGTTACTATGCTATTTTATGATGTGATAAAAAATGTTAAAAGTACATAACTGTACAACTGCAAGGGTACATTTGGGCATAAGAGTGTTTTAAGTATGAAAGAGAGACAGGAATAAAATAAAGAGCAACACAGCTTTTGTGCAGCTAAAAAAGGCACGATCCATGTTACCCGGCACAATAACTGTGTGTGTGTGCATGTGTGGTGTGTGCACATGTAGTGTAAGTGTTGAGCTCATGTCTGTGTGCATGCTCGGATATGAACGTGTGCTCATGCGTGGGCTGTATGAGTTTATGTGTATTTGTGTGTGTGTGTAAAGGCGGCATCCAGATTTCACGACTCACAGTTGAAGGTGCTAATGACATGTTCAGAAATTGAAAGGATGGATGATGAGGGTTTGAAGTCAGGGAGTGACTACTTTCTGAGAACAAAGTAGAGAGTGCCAAACCTAAGTATCCAGCATGATCAGTAAATCCCGCCTAACACAGTGCCGGTTTCTTTCATGGAAACTGTATATTTAAACAAAACAATTGATTTTTGAAAGGTGTCAGTGTTAGTTTCCTACTGCCAAGATACAAATGACCACCCATTTACTGTCTTAAAGCAGCACACGTGTATTACCTCACAGTTGCGATGACTTAGGAGTCCAGACACACCTTAGCTGAGTCCTTGCTCAGGGACTCACAAGCTTACATTTTAAGCATTGGCCAGGCTACTTTCATATCAGTTAGCTTGATCAGAAAAGAATTTATTTCCAAGCGTATTCAGGTTGTTGGCAAAATCTATCTCCTTATCATTACGGTCTCAGGGTACCTGTTTTATAGCTGATGGTTGACCCCGGTGACTCTCAGCTCACAGAGGCTACCTGCAGACCCATGCCACATGGCCTTTTCCAAAGGTAGTTTGTGTGGGTGCTAAGTCACCTCAGTCTGTCTGTCTCTTTGCAACCCTATGGACTGTAGCCCGTCAGGCTCCTCTGTCCACGGCTATTAGCTTCTTAAGGGTAGCAAGAGAAACTTTTCTAACCTCAGGAAGGGCTGCTCATTCAAGGGCTTTTATCTGATTAATTAGGCCCACCACAGATAATCGATTTTTTGATTAAAAATCAACTGATTCGGGACTTTAATATTTTCAAAGTCCACTTACCTTTGCCATACAAGCAGCCTAAATAGGAGTGACATCCATCATATTCACAGTTCCCACCCCTACTCCAGGGTGGGATTATACAAATGTACCCCAGGGGGTAGGAATCTTGAGGGCCATCTTAGATTTCTGCTTGCCATAGCATCAGAACTACTTTAATTTCCTATACAGTTTTTTCTTTTGTTGTTGTTCAGTCACCATGTCATGTCTGACTCTTTGTGACCCCATGGACTGCAGCATGCCAGGCCTCCCTGTCCCTCACCATCTCCCAGAGTTTGCCCAAGTTCATTTTCATTGTATCAGTGATACCATCCAGCCATCTCATCCTCTGATGCCCTCTTCTCCTTCTGCCCTCTATCTTTCTCAGCATCAGGGACTTTTCCAATGTGCCCATCTGTTCTCATCAGATGACCAAAATACTGGAGCTTCAGCTTCAGCATATATAGTTTACCCCCACCAGTTCCTGCCTCCAAGAAATTGATTAACTAAATTACCAAGGCTATAATTTAAGAACTGTTTGCAAACTTCACAGTCGATCTCTTTCTAGCACTCTTACTTTTGTCTACCTTCACTATCATCCATTCCATTGCTTCATTCTTTGATTTATGCATAGTTCCAAGACTGATAAACTCGCACATATTGCTGGTCTCAGCTTACTCTCTTCCCCCAAAGCCCACACGTTATGCCTGCATCCTGTGTCTCAGAAACAACATGGAAAATGAGAGTAAATACTTGTCCCACAGACAGACCTGAATTTGATTTCTCCTACTTTTTATTAAAACGTGGGTAAACCATTTCACTTTTCTGAGCCTCAGTATCTTCACCCATCAAAAGAAATCATAATATTTACTTTCATTATAGCTAGAAGGAGAAAAATATATAATGCATACCTCCACCTAGGAAAACATACGGCAATGCAAGAAGTGCTCAATAAAAGGAGAGTCCTTCTCTTAAGTATCCTTCGGCAGTCACTCTAGGTTTTATACAGTTCAAAGTTTGCATAGCAATAGCTTCTACTTACCAATAACATTTATGTTGTAGATCATATATTAAGTATATTCTTCACAATGATCTCACTTAATGCTGTATTATTTCCCTGTAGCTGCTGCAACAAATTATAATAAATTAGTTGGCTTAAAACAGAAATTTATGCTCTCAGTTCTGGTGGCCAGATGTCCAGCATCAATAGCTCACACTCCCTTGCAAGACTCTAGGGGAGCATACATTCCCTGTCTTTTCCAGGTTTGGTTGCTCCAGGTGTTCATTGGCTTGTGGTCACCTCATTCCAATCTCTCTTTCCATTGTTGCATAGCTGGCTCTTCTTCTGTGCATTAAAAAGAAAATTATTTTAACTAAGAAAAATTGCTTTGTGGTTTTGTGTTGGTCTCTGCCAAACCTCAACATGAGTCAGCCATGTATACCTGTGGTCCCTCCCTCTTGAATCTCCCTCCCACCTCCATCACCATCCCACCCATCTAGGTTGTTACAGAGTCCCAGTTTGAGTTCCCTGAGTCACAAAGCAAAATCCCATTGCCTATCTATTTTACATATGGTAATACATGTTTCCATGTTACTCTCTCCATAAATCCCACCCTCTCCTTCCTCCTCTCTGCCCCTCCATGTCCATAAGTCTGATCTCTTATATGTGTGTCTCCATTGTTGCCCTGCAAATAATTTCCTCAGTACTATCTTTCTAGATTCTATATATATGCATTAGTATACGATATTTGTTTTTCTCTTTCTGACTTACTTCACTCTCTGTAATAGTCTTTAGGTTCATCCACCTCATTAGAGCTGACTCAAATGCATTCCTTTTTAAGGCTGAGTAATATTCCACTGTACCACACCTTCTTATCCATTCATCTGTTGAAGGACATCTAGGTTGTTTCCATGTCTAAGCTATTGTAAATAGTGCTTCAGAGGTCATTTGGGTGCATGTGTTTTTTCAATTTTGGTTTCCTCAAGGTGTATGCCTAGTAATAGGACTGCTGGGTCATATGATGGTTTTATTCCTAGTTTTTTAAGGACTCTCCATACTGTGTTCCATAGTGTCTGTATCAATTTACATTCCCACCAACAATGCAAAAGAATTCTCTTTTCTCCACACCCTCTCCACCATTTATTCTTTGTAGACTATTTGATGATGGCCATTCTGACCAGAGTGAGGTGATATCTCATTGTAGTTTTGATAAACATTCTCTAATAATGAGGAATGATGAGCATCTTTTCATGTGTTCATTACCCATCTGTATGTCTTCTTTGGAGAAATGTCTCTATAGGCCTTTTGCCCACTTTCTGATTGGGTTGTTTGTTTTTCTCATATGACTTGTATAAGCTGCTTGTATATTTTGGAAATTAATCCTTTTTCAGTTGTTTCATTTGCCATTTTTTCTCTCATCCTGAGGGTTGTCTTTTCACCTTGTTTATAGTTTCCTTTGGTGTGCAAAAGATTTTAAATTTAATGAGGTGCCACTTGTTTATTTTTCTTTTTATTTTCATTACTCTAGGAGGTGTGTCATAAAGGATCTTGCTTTGATTTATGTCAGAGTGTTCTGCCTATGTTTTCCTCTAAGAGTTTTATAGTTTTTGATCTTACATTTAAGTATCTAGTCCATTTTTAGTTTATCTTTGTGTATCATGTTAGGAAGTATTCTAATTTCATTCTTTTATATGTAGCTGTCCAGTTCCCAGTAGCACTTATTAAAAAGACTATCTTTTCCCTATTTTATATTCTTGCCTCTTTTGTCAAAAATGAGGTACTCATAGGTGCATGGATTTACCTCTGGGCTTTCTGTCTTGTTCCATTGGTCTATATTTCTGTTTTTGTGCCAGTATCATACTGTTTTGATAACTGTAGCTTTGTAGTATAGTCTGAAGTCAGGAAAGTTCATTCCTCCAGCTCCATTCTTTTTTCTCAAGACTGCCTTGGCTATGTGGGGTCTTTTGTATTTCCATATGAATTGTGACGGGTTTGTTGTTGTTGTTATAGTTCTGTGAAAAATGCCATTGGTAATTTGATAGGGATTGTACTGAATCTGTTGATCGCATTTGGTAGTATAGTCATTTTCACAATATTGATTCTCCAACCCAAGAACGTGGAAAACTGAAAGCATTCCCTCTAAAATCAGGACTAGGAAAAGGGTGCCCACTCTCACCACTATTATTCAACATAGTTTTGGAAGTCCTAGCTAGGGCAATCAGAGAAGAAAAAGAAATAAGAGGAATCCAGATTGGAAAAGAAGTAAAGCCTCACTGTTTGCAGATGACTGGATACTATACACAGAAAACTCTAAAAATACTATCAGAAAATTACTAGCACTAATCAGTACTAAAAGTCACAGGATAGAAAATCAATGCACAGAGATCACTTGCATTCCTATACACTAACAATGAAAAATCAGAGAAATTAAGGAATCAATCCCACCCACCTTTGCAACAAAAAAATAAATAAACAATCTAGGAATAAACCTACCTAAGAAGACAAAAGAGCTGTATGCAGAAAAGAATAAGACATCAATGAAAGAAATCTGTGCCTTTTTTCTGTATGCCTCCTATAAGGACAGTTGTCATTGGATTTAGAACCCACCCAGATAAACCCAGGACTGTGTCTTCCTTTTAGGCTCTGTAAGGTGATTACATCTGCAAAGATCCTTTGTTTTCCTAAATAAAGTATTCGTAGGTGCTGGTGATTAGAACAGGACATGTCTTTGGATCTCTTTTGGGGGAGCAGAGCACTGTTTAGCTCACTACTAACATCTGAACATCCCAGACTTTCAAGTATTAGTGTTAAATCATAGGAGAAGGAACACATTTAAGAGATATGTAAGTACTTCTCCGGTAATCACATGGACAATTAGTAGTAGGACTGCAGGTGGCTACACACACACTTCTGATTCTCAGCCTGTGGCATGAACCCATTGCTGCACATTGTTCCGGCCCAAGTCCTAGAGCCCTTGGGAAATCTTAACTGGAGAACACATCTATTAGTAAAAGAAGAAAGTTTTACTCTTTTCATTTTCCCTTATAGGAGCTTAACGTGACTTTCTGAAACTGTCAGAATCATTTCTTCTAGTGAGAATTAACCTGAGTGTGGGAGTGAGACTTGAATTGCTTTAGATTTGAAGATGTCAAAGTGAAGGTCGAGTAGATGCCTATCTTGGTTCTTTAATTAGAAGATCTCAGAGTTCTGCACTAAGATTTTTAAAGCAGGGTGAATTACTTCACCTTTGTGCTGTGATCTTCGATGCTTTGTTGCTGACCCTTGTCACCACAAATTACAGTGATCAGAGACAATTTGAAAAAGAAAGTAAGTTTGGGAGTTTTGAAGAAACACATTGTCTTCCCAATTTCCCCATCATTCCATTTTTGTCTCACCTTACCAACTAACCTGGACTTCTTCTGCCTACATATGATTGATTGTTCATTATGATAAGTGGTTGTGTAGCAATTTATCCATGTATAGTTTTCCAATCAGAACAAATTTCTTTCCCCATAAGAGTATTATCAGATCATCTGAAAAGAGCCTTCCTAGTCTCAGCACCTAGAGTTCCTTTTACATATTTACACTTTGTACATATATAATAATAATATAATTCAATGTATAAGAAATCCCACTTTTCTAATGGAAAAGTCTTAGGCTATGATCTATGAAAATTTGTGTTCTACTTTTGGTTCTGCATTAATTAATTGTGTGACCTCAACTGAAAGCCAAGATAACATTTGTGCATTTTCATTATTTGCAAAACAGATCATTTCTTGACTCAAAGCATTGCTGTAAGTAAAAAATGTTATAAAGTAAATGTCAAAAATCTCAGGAAACAAAAAGTGTTTTCTAATCAAACAGAAGATAAAAGAATAAGAAGCAAATGAGGTACACAAATTTAAAATCTATAAAAAAATTTTTGGAACTTTTTCTCAGTCATTTTTATACAGTTATCCTGGTTTATTTTAAACCCTGGCATTCTCTGCTAATGACATTGGGGTACATGACTGAGATGTTGTAAGGATCGTAATGTTGTTCATGAAATATAAATTTGACTCCACTAAAACACTTCTTTCTATAATGGCAATTCTACAAATTACAAGAAGTGTTTTTGGAAACTTATTCCAGCCTCCTTTTCCCCCAGCCCTTAATTTCCAGATGTGTTACAATACTTACTCTATGTGAAACCTCATCTGCCAGCCCTAGGGAGCTTTAATTCTCAGGCATTTACTTCAATAGATAAGTGGTTAAATAGTAACCAAGTGCATAGGCCTTTCCAAGAGACAGTCAAGATGTTTGAAGGAGAATGCAAGGCGACTGAAAAGTATTTAAACTCAAAAGATTAGTGGAGCTGTCCAGGGACCAAAGGGACTTCTGTTGAGTGGAGGGGATAAAGACTGGCCTGCTGTTTTCCACAGATAGTTTGCATTTAAACCATGAAGTAATTAAATGTTTTAATTTTGATCCCCATGGTGCCTCTCCTTTTCAGAGCTCAGCAGGGAGGGTGAACTTAATTGGCATCATTTGGAAGGTTGAGGGCCTAAGGTTGTAGCAAGCCTTTGTTGGTAGTTGAAAACTGACATTTTGTTTTAATATGTTGCTATATTTATCTATTCTGTTCCTCTTCTAGTTTATTAAGCAGAAATATTGTGCTTAACATACCTTTAAAATGCAGCCTGAAGTCTCCAAAAGTTAGGGTAAAAATGTGTCTATTATCTGAGAGGTTAACACTTTGTGCACCCAGGTTGTTGCCAAAACTGAGCATGTTTTTGTTTCTGATGTGATTTTGTATTCAGGGAAGGTTATACATTATTTGTATTGTTTCACTTTACCCTGGAACATAGTCATGTGTACACCCTATATGGTCTTGTCTTTTTTATTTTCTAGTTCACTAGCCTTTGAGTTAGGCTCATATACTTGCAATAATTGAATAACAGCATAGATTGTTTTTCAGTTGATACAATAAGGATAGAGAAATTTGAAAGAAGATAATCTTTAAAAATAGACTTACTTATCACTGAGACATCATTTCAAAACAGTGCCTGATATGATTAATATGCTCCCTATATTTGAATACTCAGTAACTGAATGAATCTGTGCATTTTAATTTCCTGTCATGTAATGCAATATGGCACCTCTGATCTTGTCCTTGGCTCTATACCTTGAGGATATGATGTCCATGGAATGGGTTAGATTTAATGTTTAGATGAGAATATTTGTATTTCAGCTACAACACCTGTTTTTCTATTTGTATTGTGGTTAAAGGTGTGTTGGACTAAACAACTAAAGATCTAGATTTAAATATAGGACTCATTTGTCTCAGATGCAAGATAAAGATCTTAGTGTCTTTCTATCTATTTTACAGAATTGTCATATAAGCCAAAAGAGAGAATGTATATTGTCTAGTTCAAACTCCATATGCTATCCAAATGTGAGAGATTATTTTCAGGCTAGATGAGAAGCACCTACATGAGCATTTCTGATCACCAGGAATAAATATGTGACAATTGATAAAAAAATAAGTATTGAAATATTTTTCTCTCATGTGGGACTGAATAGGAGAATAAGCCTTTAAGCAGTATATTGAAATGTTGACACATTATGTGTTAATGCAAAACTGAGTATACAAATTGTTTATTGTTTTATAAATAGTAAGATCAGGATGGACGCTATTATTTAAAACAAAGTGATAAATGTTTAATAAATTCAAGGTTTTACCATATTCATTAATATTTCAACCAACTTTTTCATCAGTCCACTGTCATGCATAATTATTCTTGTATCATTTACTGATTTATGAAAAACTGTGCATTGCTTTGACCCAAGTGTGAATGAATATTAAACAGTTAAACATAATAAAGATTTCTGCTAGTTTTCTTGTTTCAAGAGTGAACAGTCTTTAGGAATATTTTTAAATGGGAAGTCAACAAGTGATGGAAATATTAACAAGCTAAAGTGAGAGAGAAATTGAATGTAAAATATATTATTTTATAAGTGCAAGAAGTAGGAGTGCAGAACAATCTGAAAATTATTGCAACTGGCAAAGTTTCAAGTCAAAGTGGCTTAAGGGAAAAATTGTGTGGAGGGGGCATTATCGTATGACAAAACTAAAATGTCTAGGGATATTCAATGAAACTATGAGCCATGCCTTGCAGGGCCACCAAAATGACAGTTCATGGTGGAGAGGTCTGACAGAATGTGGTCCACTGGAGAAGGGAACGGCAAACCACTTCAGCGGTCTTGCCTTGAGAACCCTATGAACAGTATGAAAAGGCAAAAAGATAGGAAACGGAAAGATGAGCCCCCAAGATCAGTACGTGTTGAATATGCTCCTGGGGAAGAGCAGAGAAATAGCTCCAGAAGGAATGAAGAGGCTGAGCCAAAGCAGAATGGTGCCCAGTTGGGATGAGCCTGGTGGTGAAAGCAAAGTCCAGTGCTATAAGAAAAAGAGGGCTTCCCTTGTAGCTCAGTGGGGAAAGAGTCTGCCCACCACCAGCAGACCTGGGTTTGATTCCTAGGTTGGGAAGATCCCCTTGAGAAGGAAATGGGAACCCAGTTCAGTATTCTTGCCTGGAGAATCCCATGGACAGAGGAGCCTGGCAGGCTACAGTCCATGGGGTTGCTAGAGTTGGAAATGCCTTAGTGACTAAACCACCACAAGAACAATACTGCATAGGAACCTGCAATGTTAGGTCTACGGAATAAGGTAAATTGGATGTGGTCAAAGAGGACCAAAGTGAACATCGACATTTTAGGGATCAGTGAACCAAAATCGATGGGAATGGGTGAATTTAACTCAGATGACTGTTATATGTATTACTGTGGGCAAGAGCACTTGGAAGAAAAGGAGTATGCCTCATAGTCAACAAAAGTGCATGACATGCAGTGCTTTGGCGCGATCTCAGAAATGACAGAATAGCCTCGGTTCGATTCTAAGGCAAACCATTCAACATCACAGTAATGCTAGTCTATGTCTCAAACACTAATGCCAAGGAAGCTGAAGTTGAACAGTTCTATGCAAACCTACACATCTTCTAGAATTAACACCAAAGAAGATGTCCTTTTCATAATAGGGGACTAGCGTGCAAAAGCAGAAAGCCAAGAAATACCTGGAGTAACAGGCAAGTTTGGCCTTGGAGTACAAAATGAAGCAGGGCAAAGGCTAACAGAGTTTTGCCAAAAGAATGCACTTGTCATGGCAAACACCCTCTTCCAATAACAGAAGAGACAGCTCCAACATGGACATCATCAAATTGATTATATTCTTTGCAGCCAAATATAGAGAAGCTCTATACAGTCAGCAAAAACAAGACTGGGAGCTGACTGTGGCTCAGACCATGAACTCCTTACTGCAAAATTCAGACCTAAATTGAAGAAAGTAGGGAAAACCACTAGATCCATTCAGGGATGACTTAAATCAAATTCTGGTCAATTATACAGTGGAGGTGACAAGTAGATTCAAGTGATTAGGTCTGATAGACAGAGTGCCTGAAAAACTATGGATGGAAGTTCCTAACATTGTACAGGAGGTGGTGACCAAGACCATCCCCAAGAAAAAGAAATGCAAGAAGGCAAAACGGCTATCTGAGGAGGCCTTGCAAATAGCTGAGAAAGAAGTAAAGCGAAAGGCAAAGGAGAAGGGGAACGATATACCCATCTGAGTGCAGACTTCTAAAGAATAGCAAGGAGAGATAAGAAAGCCTTCTTGAGTGATCAATGCAAAGAAATAGAGGAAAACAATAGAATGGGAAAGAATAGAGATCTCTGCAAGAAAATTAGAGATACCAAAGGAACATTTCATGCAAAGATGGGCACAGTAAAGGGCAGAAATTGTAAGGACCTAACAGAAGCAGAAGATATTAAGAAGAGGTGGTAAGAATATACAGAAGAACTATACAGAAAAGGTCTTAATGACCTGGATAGCTACAGTGGTGTGGTCACTGACCGAGAGCCAGATATCCTGGAGTGTGAAGTCAAGTGGGCCTTGGGAAGCATTACTACCAACCAAGGTAGAGTAAGTGATGGAATTCCAGTTGAGCTATTTCAAATCCTAAAAGCCGGTGTTGTTAAAGTGCTGCACTCAATATGCCAGCAAATTTGGAAAGTTCAGCAGTGGCCTCAGGACTAGAAAAGGTCAGTTTTAATTACAATCCCAAAGAAAGTCAACGGCAAAGACTGTTCAAATTACTGCACAATTGCACTCATTTCACTTCACATGCTAAGAAGGTAATGATCAAAATCTTTCAAGCTAGGCTTCATCAGTATGTGCACCAACAACTTCCAGATGTACAAGCTGGATTTAGGAAAGGAAGAGGAACCAGACATCAAATTGCCAATGTCTGTTGGATCATAGAAAAAGCAAGAGATTTCCAGAAAAAATCTACTTTGTTAACTACACTAAAGCCTTTGTGTGAATTACAACAAACTGTGGAAAATTCTTAAAGAGATGGGAATACCAAGCCACCTTATCTGCCTCTGGGAAACCTGTAATCAGGTCAAGAAGCAACAGTTAGAACCAGATATGAAAGAACGGACTAGTTCAAAGTTGGGAAACGTGTACATCAAGGCTGTTTTTTGTCACTCTGCTTATTTAATTTATATGCAGAGTACATCGCACGATATGCTGGGCTGGATGAAGCACAAACTGTATTCAAGATTGCCAGGAGAAATATCAACAACCTTAGATATGCAGATGATACCACCCTAATGGCAGAAAGCAAAGAGAAACTGAAGAGTCTTTTACTGAAGGTGAAAGAGGAGAGTAAAAAAGCTGACTTAAAACTCAAATTCAAAAAACTAAGATCATGGCATCTGGTCCCATCACTTCATGGCAAACAGATGGGGGAAAATGGAAACAGAGGCAGGTTTTATTTTCTTGGGCTCCAGAATCACTGCAGATGGTGCTTCAACCATGAAATTAAAGATGCTTGCTCCTTGGAAGAAAAGTTATTACAAACCTTGACAACATATTCAAAAACAGAGACATCACTTTGCCAACAAAGGTCTGTATAGTCAAAACCGTGGTTTTTCCAGCAGTCATATACAGATGTGAGATTTGGACCTTAACGAAGGCTGAATGCTGAAGAATTGATGCTTTAGAAATGTGGTTCTGAAGAAGACTCTTGAGAGTCTCTTACAGCAAGGAGATCAAGCCAGTATATCCTAGAGGATATCAACCCCGAATATTCACTGGAAGAATTGTTGCTGAAGCTGAAGCTCCAATACTTTGGCCACCAGATGCGAAGAACTGACTCATTGGGAAAGACCCTGAGGCTAGAAAAGAGTGACGGCAGGAGGAGAGGGGGATGACAGAGGCTGAGATGGTTGGATGGCATCACCGACTCAATGAACATGTGTTTGAGCATACTCTTAGAGACAGTGAAGAACAGAGAAGCCTGACGTGCTGCATTCCATGGGACTGCAGAGTCTGACATGACTGAGCAATTGAACAACAACTAAACTTCTAGGTAAGCCATAGTACAGCTGGATCCAGAGGCTCAAACAATATTGTTAGAAAATTTTCCTTCTCCATATCTTGGCCCTGCTTTAATTTGTGTTGGCTTTATTCTCAGGGAGGAAATCGTTTTGGTTCCATCATGGCCACTGGCAGGCTAAGGCTTACTCCCAAAGTCTAGCATACTGAGCCAGTTTGCTTTTCTACCAATAGTTCAGTCAAAAGCTTCAAGGTCAATACCCATTAGCTGTGATTGATCAAGCCTGGTGGTTTACATGCCTGCCTCTGAATCAATCACCATGGGCAGTGCAGGGTGGGGATCTCATGGGCAAGTTTTGAATGATGTGCCTGGTTCCAAAAAGGGAGAGCAGTCAGGATCATTGAAACTACCTGACCAGAGAGTCAAGGAAATAAGCAGCTACACAAAGAGAGGTAATCAATTCCAGGGAGGCAAAATCAATAAGTGACCTCTGCAGGCAGCAGTACAGCAGTGAGGAAGCATTCAGAGAATGTAGTGAGGAGCTGGAGAGAAGGGAGCTGTGAAAGGAAGGACTGAAGCCCAGCAGGAGAGCATTGCTTTTTTCAGAAGGACATCGAGTCCTCCAGAAAATTAATCGTCTTGGATATTGGATCACTGTAGAGTGAATATTCTCAGTTACTTGCAAAATACTCAGAGCAGAGATGATAAAAGTGCAACTGAAACATTGACATAGCTGAAATGTGAGTGTGCCATTTCTTGGGAAGAACATTTTAAGACTTCTGTTTCAGGAACTTCCAGGTCAAAACTAATCTCACTGTTATAGTACTGTTTGTAAGTAGAGACATATTCACGTCATCCCAAACCATTAGAGGCACTAAGGAAGCTAGAAGTAAATATGACCAGAAGTGTAGTGACATATTTGAAAGAGCGGGTTCTGGAGTCAAGCTGTCTTCACTTGGGATTTGATTATTAGCTCTTTTCTTTGCTGTATGTAGGACTTTGGGAAAGCTACTTAAGGTAATCGTTCCTTAGTTTACACATTTAAGATATGTATGTAATACTAAAACCTACTTACCAGGATATGTCCAGAAGTCTGAAAGGCCTGAAAATTTGATGCACTCTCAAGCCGACAAATTATCCTGCCAGAATTTTATGGATGCTGATATAAAACAAGAATCTCCCAAGTCAGAGCCAAAGAGCTTGATGATTCATGACACATGCCATTTCTTCCTTCCATCAAAGCCCCACAGAGTGACGTGGAGGGGCCTAGGTGGATGCTACACATATCGTGGATTTATATCATGGCTGAGGACGACTGAGCGTTAGAATCTTGAGTTTTGTACAATCTGCTGCAAGCAAACCTGTCTGATATTTGTCTTGGAGGAAGATAGGATCTTTATAGTACTGGAGGAAAAAACAAACCAATTCATTTCTCGGGAGGGAGACACAACACCTACTCAGTTCAGTTCAGTTGCTCAGTCATGTCAGACTCTTTGCAATCCCATGGACTGCAGCATGCCAGGCTTCCCTGTCCATCATCAACTCCCAAGCTTGCTCAAACTCATGTCCATGGAATCGGTGATGCCATCCAACCATCTCATCCTCTGTCATCCCCTTCTCCTCCTGCTATCAATCTTTCCAAGCATCAGGTTCTTTTCCAATGAATCAGCTCTTTGCATCAGGTGGCCGAAGTATTGGAGCTTCAATTTCAGTATCAGTCCTTCCAATGAATATTCAGAACTTATTTCCTTTAGGAATGACTGGTTTGGTCTCCTTGCAATCCCAGAGACTCTCAAGAGTCTTCTCCAATGCCATAGTTCAAAAGCATCAACTTTTTGGTGCTCACTTTTCTTTCTAGCTCAACTCTCACATCCATACATGACTACTGGAAAAGCCATAGATTTTACTATGTGAATCTTTGTCAGCAAAGTAGTGTGTCTGCTTTTCAATATACTGTCTAGGTTTGTCATAGCTTTTCTTCCAAAGAGCAAGCGTCTTTAATATGCAAAGTAATAGAGGAACACAATAGAATTGGAAAGACTAGAGATCTTTTCAAGAAAATTAGAGCGATAAAGGGAACAGTTCATGCAAAGATGAGCACAATAAAGGACAGAAATGGTGTGGACCTAATAAAAGCAGAAGCTATTAAGAAGAGGTGCAAGAATACACAGAAGAACCATACAAAAAATATCTTAATGACCCAGATAACCACTATGATTTGATTACTCACCTAGAGTCAGACATCCTGAAAAGCAAAGGTAAGTGGACCTTAGGAAGCATCACTACAAACAAAACTAGTGGAGGTGATGGAATTCCAGTTGAGCTATTTCAAATCCTTAAAGATGATGCTGTGAAAGTGCTGCACTCAATATGCCAGGAAACTTGCAAAACTCAGCAGTGGCCACAAGACTGGAAAAAGTCAACTTTTATTCCAATCCCAAAGAAAGCAATGCCAAAAAATGCTCAAACTACTGCACAATTGCACTCATCTCACATGCTAGCAAATTAATGCTCAAAATTCTCCAAGCAAGGCTTCAACAGTACATGAACTGAGAACTTCCAGATGTTCAAAATGGATTTAGAAAAGACAAGGACCCAGAGATCAAATTGCCAGCATCTGTTGGATCATAGAAAAAGCAAGAGAATTCCTGAAAAACATGTACTTCTGTTTCACTTACTACACCAAACCTTTGACTGTGTGAATTACAACAAACTGGGAAAATCTTAAAGAGATGGGAATACCAGGCCACCTTACCTGCATCCTGAGAATTATGTATGCAGGTCAAGAAGTAACAGTTAGAACTGGACATGGAACAATGGACTGGTTCCATACTGTGAAAGGAGTATGTAAGGCTGTATGTTATTTCCCTGCTTATTTATCTTATATGCCGTGTACATCATGATAAATGCTGGAATGGATGAAGCACAAGCTGGAATCAAGATTGCCAGGAGAAATATCAGTAACCTCAGATATGCAGGTAACACCACCTTTATGGCAGAAAGCAAAGAGAAACTAAAGAGCCTTCTGATGAAAGTGAAAGAGGAGAGTAAATAAGCTGGCTTAAAACTCAGCATTCAAAAAATGAAGATCATGGCATCTGGTCCCATCACTTCATGGCAAATAGATAGGGAAACAATAGAAACAATGACAGACTTTATTTTCTTGGGCTCCAAAATCACTGCAGATGGTGATTGCAGCCATGAAATTAAAAGACAGTGTCTATATTCCAAGCTTTTCCTTACACAACACTTCTGAGAATGTAAACAAGGGCAAAAGGACAACTATTATACAAGAAGCAAAGAAGTGCACGAGACCCATAAAGAATCCTCTCCCAAGAGTTAATAAATGTATTATTAGTATAATTATTAAATGCATTTAAAAGCTATTATTATAACTATATATTTTGTTCCATCATTTTATCTCTCAGATATATCATTTATAATCATATCTGATTAGACTAATTCTTGTAAAAAGACAAGTAACAATTGTATAGAAGTTCCCAAACATCCAGACACACACAGAATTGTGTCTCACAGTAAGTCCCTTAGAAATCATCATTTTATTTATTCATTTGTCCTGTTCTTAATATGCCTCAACTCAGACTTAGGAATATTCCAGTTTTCATTTTTTTCCCATGCTGACTGACTGTACTTTTAAGTAAGACTTTGTTACTAACGAAATAGTTTCATCTCCTCAGTAGTTATGGAAGAAATATTGTGCATTATAAAATAATAATGATAGCCACAACACTAATCTAGAAAACAATAAAAGCCCACATTATCTCTGCTTAATACTTTTTGCTAATGCTTTTCTCTTAACATCATGGGGAATTGCTTTACACAGTTAAATTACAAAGTTATAGATAGAAAAGTTGAGAAATGTAACCAACAGGAGAAAGCTAAAAATTATCTTGGGAAGAAGTGAAGTTGTAAACTTGAAGATGAAAAATCATAAAAGAAAAAAAAAGTCAATGATAAGATAAAGGAGGATATACACCTGAAGCAAAATAGCTTTCATTAGTTAACTATAAATTATGATTCCTTAGTTTTTTTTTTCAGTAGTAAAACTAAATTTTCAAAATCCAATATGTGTAATAATAGAAAATAGAAAATACCTGGAAAGAAGAATGTACACGACAGTGTAAAGGTCGTTAAAAGTGCAAGTAAACTCAAACAGCCCATCAACAAACTCACCAAGGGATAATCCTCTAGCTGCCAGTGAAATGGTTTGAATTTTCTGCCAGAACACCAGATGCTGCTCTGTTATAATCAAGGCAAAATTAAAATTAAATAAAGTACTGTGAAAGAATCTGTGGCCTGTAGTATTTACTTTTATGGGTAGAATAATGTGAAATCCATAGTGAGAAAGCGAGACCTGTTTTACAAACGGGAGTTGGGATGGACAGGGAGGCCTGGCGTGCTGCGATTCATGGGGTCGCAAAGAGTCGGACACGACGGAGCGACTGAACTGAACTGAACTGAACTGAACTCTAACTTTCTTACAATCAAACTGAAAATTAAAAGATTCCAATTTATCTTGAAGATTAAGGGACATGATCTCCACTGGAGGCTTTCTTTAATTCTCTTCAAAATTTGGTAAAAGGAAAAATTTTGTTAGAAAATGGCTCTGTCTTGGCTCATCTCTTATATCCTAGCCAATGCATTACTTAAGTATTTAAAAGATCTTATTGCTGACCACTTTTATGTCATGAGTATGAGAGAATATGATTTATTTTAAAGAGCAATATTTTTATATTTTAATAATAATTCCATGATACCATTTTACCATGGCTGTATAGATTAAAATGACAATAAGAAAACTGTTAATCATAATCAAGTGTATGAATTTCCTAAATATTTGGGAAAAGGAATTTACAATTTCTTTTAATCCTTTTTAGTAATTTAAAACAATCCACAATTACTGAACTTACATTTATATTTTGGGGGGAGATAGAGAAAAATGGAAGTTGGATTGGAGAGCATTTCAGTTCAGTTCAGTTCAGTTCAGTTCAGTCACTCAGTCATGTCCGACTCTTTGCGACCCCATGGACTGCATCATGCAGGCCTCCTTGTCCATCACCAACTCCCAGAGTTACTCAAATTCATGTCCATTGAGTCGGTGATGCCATCCAACCATCTCATCCTCTGTCGTCCCCTTCTCCTCCTGCCCTCAATCTTTTCCAGCATCAGGGCCTTTCCCAATGAGTCAGCTCTTCGCATCAGGTGGCCAAAGTATTGGAGTTTCAGCTCCAGCATCAGTCCTTCCAATGAACTCACAGGACTGATATCCTTTAGGATGGACTGGTTGGATCTCCTTGCAGTCCAAGGGACTCTCAAGAGTCTTCTCCAACACCATAGTTCAAAAGCATCAATTCTTCAGCGCTCAGCTTTCTTTATAGTCCAACTTTCACATCCATACATGATTACTGGAAAAACCATAGCCTTGACTAGACAGACCTTTGTGGCAAAGTAATGCTTTTTAATATGCTGTCTAGGTTGGTCAGAGCGTTTCTTCCAAGGAGTAAGCGTCTTTTTATTTCATGGCTGCAATCACCATCTGCAGTGATTTTGAAGCCCAAGAAAATAAAGTCTGCCATTGTTTCCACTGTTTATCCATCTATTTGCCATGAAGTGATGGGACCAGATGCCATGATCTTTGTTTTCTTAATGTTGAGCTTTAAAATACCCAAAAAAGTGGCAATCTCTCTCCAAGCAAATTTTAAAACATGTCAGGGATTTGGTGGTTGAATCTTCCCAATTCAACTTCCTTGTCCAAGAAAACAGATGAAGAAAGCAGTTGAATTTTAGAGGCCAGTTTCATGGTGGCAAACAGAAGTCAAAAGTTCTAGAGCAGATTGAACAGAAGCAGATTTGGAGAACGGCTGTGGTTACAGGTGTGAGGCCCTCAGAGTGAGACCCCAGTAGGAGTGAACCAATCTGTGTGCAGACTCTTGATGACTGCCCAGGGATACCCCATTGGACCACATTTGTTGAATCAGTTGCTGAGGTTAGTATCCAGATATCACAGATGAGGCAAAACCTGAATCAATCTCCCTTTTTCACAAAATAAAGAATGGGTCTTCCCTTCCATCATTCCCAAAAGAATCTAGAAGATATAACCATAAACTCAACATGTCTGTGTGTTCAGTCATGTCCAACTCTTCATGACCCCCTGGACTGTAGCCCACCAGGCTCCTCTGTCCATGGAATTTTCCAAGCAAGAATAACTGGAGTCAACATAAGGGCAAAAAAATTTGGTGTCTCTGGTACTTAGCAATAATGTGGAGACTGAAAATTCATTTCCAGTTGCTGCCTTAAATTTTCATCAGATAAACAAGTAATCATGTTCGGGTGTAATTCTTCCTTACATCTGTCTGTCCGCCATGTGGATCACAAGCCTTCATATTGCTTCAAGTAATCATGTTTGTTTATTCATTCACCCATCTATCCATTAATTAACTAATGCAGAAGACAATTACAAAATGCATGTTAAATGTTATTGTGGGCTTGCTCATTGATGACTGAAGTAGAAGTCCTTTGCTCATGGAGAATATAATGGGTAAACATAATGATTAATCCTCCTAATAAGGTGCTCTTTTCACTCAACTTCCTCTTTTCTCTTCTCAATCTCTTAAAAATTGTCCTCTCTGCTCTAGGATAAGGTCTGTGCTCACGCGACCACAGCTGCTAACTGCTTGATGTCTAAACTTATCTTGGGGATAATGTAGTTGCATTTTAACTGGAACCGTACAGAGATGATTATTTAACCAGAGATTTGCGATATAGCAGTATCCTGGTGCAGGATAGTTGCATCTCCTTAAACCAGGTTGCTAGATGTTCGCTTTCCCTACTTGACTCCTGACCCTACCTAATTGAGGCTTAAATTTCATGTTGCTGCTCATACTTTGTAGAACTGTGCCTGGCAATGTTCGTCACAACAAACTGAACTGAAATTAAATGCTAAATGACCACCTACCTAGTATAGGTTCTATTCAAACCACAAACCACTTAGAAATATATTGAGAATTAGAATTTTAATTTATTTTCTGCTTTGGGTACCTTGTAAGCAAAATCTTAGACTAAGAATTATGGCTTACATACATATAACAACAGGTATTTCTTTTGGTTTGATTTCCTGAATTGTTTTAAGTGTCTTTTATGATAGATAATTTTGACTCTAGAATTCTATTTTGTAGAATACCATCCTCTCAGACAAAATGAATGCACACACTAAGAAAAATACAAGTTTTAAATTATTTGATAGGAGTAAGTTATCATTTTCCTTCATCAACAATTCTTTGTCAAAAGTTTACTGGTGTGTAAAAGTCAAAATGCATCTGTACACATATTAGAATCACTCTAAAAAAAATCGCCAGGATGGCTACATTAGCCAAAAGCACTTTGTATAAAAACTTAACTTTATTTTGGACATCTTTTGTTCTTATGACCTCTTTGTTACTCCCCATCTTTGTATATGTTACTTGAAATTTATCAGTGAAATAATGCCATGAAAACAAGACTACAAAATTTCTCTTGGAGAAACTGGAACTTCAGGTGGAAAAATGGTTGGCAGACACCCCCCCTCAAAAAAAAGAGCCCTAATTCCACTTGTCTCTCAAAGTCTTTCATAAATTTCAAAATTAATTTTCACAAGAAAATTGAGGAAAAAAAAAGAAAATTGAAATAATTGCTCTATAATCAGTGGGGCTAAAACAAAAGGGATTCATTCACTTATTTTTTTTCCATTTATTTTTATTAGTTGGAGGCTAATTACTTTACAATATTGTAGTGGTTTTTGTCATACATTGATATGAATCAGCCATGGATTTACATGTATTCCCCATCTCGATTCCCCCCTCCCACCTCCCTCTCCACCCGATTCCTCTGGGTCTTCCCAGTGTACCAGGCCCGAGCACTTGTCTCAGGCATCCAGCCTGGGCTGGTGATCTGTTTCACCCTAGATAATATACATGTTTTGATGCTGTTCTCTCGAAACATCCCACCCTCGCCTTCTCCCACAGAGTCCAAATTTCTGTTCTGTACATCTGTGTCTCTTTTTCTGTTTTGCATATAGGGTTATCGTTACCATCTTTCTAAATTCCATATATATGTGTTAGTATACTGTATTGGTCTTTATCTTTCTGGCTTCAAAAAATGGGCCAAAGAACTAAACAGACATTTCTCCAAAGAAGACATACAGATGGCTAACAAACACATGAAAAGATGCTCAACATCACTCATTATCAGAGAAATGCAAATCAAAACCACAATGAGGTACCATTACACGCCAGTCAGGATGGCTGCTATCCAAAAGTCTACAAGCAATAAATGCTGGAGAGGGTGTGGAGAAAAGGGAACCCTCTTACACTGTTGGTGGGAATGCAAACTAGTACAGCCGCCATGGAAAACAGTGTGGAGATTTCTTAAAAAACTGGAAATAGAACTGCCATATGACCCAGCAATCTCACTTCTGGGCATACACACTGAGGAAACCAGATCTGAAAGAGACACGTGTACCCCAATGGTCATCGCAGCACTGTTTATAATAGCCAGGACATGGAAGCAACCTAGATGCCCATCAGCAGACGAATGGATAAGGACGCTGTGGTACATATACACCATGGAATATGACTCAGCCATTAAAAAGAATTCATTTGAATCAGCTCTAATGAAATGGATGGAACTGGAACCCGTCACACTTACTTATTTTTTAAAAATTTTTTAACACTTATTTTTTCAGGGACTATTATTGTAGGTGCAGGGGATATGATAGCAGACAAGCAAAAAACAGTGCTTGCATTCACAGCGCATATATTTTGGAAGAGGAGAGGTTAACTAAACATTTAATAAAAAATCCATCTTTTCACAGTGATGTGAAATTCTGAGAAGTGCTTATAACAGGAGGACTTGAAATATTGAGCTTAAATGATAAATATGAATGAATCACACAAAAAAGAGGTATCCTACTTTCTCTTTAGAAACATCATAGTCACAGCAGATTTACAAATGTTTCCACTAATAGCCCCTTGTGCAAAGGAACATTAATTTACATTGCAGGGACCTGGGAATACAGCCAAAAGCTTTTTTCGAAAAGGAAGTTCTCAGTGCCTTAATCCACTTTAGACTAGGGCAGGCTCACATTTCAGTTTGACCTCGGTCATCCTAGTTTAGGCCTATTGTCCTGGCTTAAATTTTCAATAGTTTCTCAGTTTACCTTCAGAAGTGTTCTTGTTAGGACAATAAATTATACTGTCAACACTTTTTCACACTCATATTTTATCCTAAATTTCCATGGAAACTTTTCATTGTATGCTAAAATAAGCCTGTGTTATTTTAAATACTAATAGGCAATGAGAAAGATAATGCTCAAGGGGAAATTATTGGTCTTAGACAAAGACATCTGAATAAAACAATTTCAACAGACTAAGTACATAATTTAAAACTGGTTTAAATAATAACAAATAGTATAGCCTCTTCCTTGATGACTCCAAGAGAGAAAAAAATAGATAAAAACAATTGACCATAATTGCAAGAATTCTAGAAATAGAAAACAGAGAAGAGGAGGTAACTACACAGATATCCATGACAAGGCAATGTGAGCTATTGTCACTAATTTTTAAGAATAGGATCTTTGTGTATTTTTCTTAACTTCTCCCTCATTTCATGGGCTTTCCTCGTGGCTCAGTGGTAAAAAAAAAAAAGTCTTCCTGCAAAGTAGGAGACCTGAGTTCAATCCCTGGTTTGGGAAGATCCTCTGGAGAAGGGAATGGCAACCCACTCAAGTATTCTTGCCTCAAGAATCCCATGGACAGAGGAGTCTGGTGGGTTAAAATCAGTGTGGTCGCAGAGTCAGACACGACTTCAGTGACTGAACAACAATAACAGCAAACTTCTTACAGTCACTAATTAATTCTCTTGTTTATTCATTCAGCAAATATATTGAGTGACCACTCTCTACGTCAGTTCCTATTCTGTTGAAGCTGTTGAGGAAGTGATGGGGAATGACACAGAAAAAAAAAATCTGTCTCCATTGAACTTGTTAGTACGTAAATACTTTTTTAGTCTAAGTAAATTGTAAAAATAGCTAAAATAAATTGGTAATGTACCATGTATGTGAAGATAGAACCAACATAGAGGCAACGGTGGGGTCAAGCCAGGGAAAAAGAGGTCAGATTGGCAGCACAGGAGAAGACTTCCTGTGATAAAGTTTTCAACTTGCCTCTGGGATTCCCAAAGCCAAAAGGAAAAACAGAGTTTCCATTAGTAATTAGATTTTTTTCTGGTGTTGGAAAAAAAACCCTTAGAAGATCCTTGGATCTTCTCGCAACAATTTCCAAACACACACACACACACACACCCACACACACAGAACTGAAATAAAAACACTAAGAAAACTTTTCAGTGGCTCCAAACCTCAGGTCCACAGAGCTACTACCCTTGATAGTAAAGCAGAAAACTTGATAAAATATAAATTCTCAGATACAACCCCTAGTATAATGCTTCTCAGGTAGTGCTGAAATATACTCTGATATGGGAATCCATGAGATACTGGGCACCATTTTTTCAATTAAAAAATATGGAGCAGATTTCATATGAATGCAGAAATTATTTTTAACAAGCCAGAAAAAAACAAACATATAATAAGTATATATAATTATATATAACATAGAAAATGGCAACCCACTCTAGTATTCTTGCCATGGGAAATCCCATGGACTGAGGACCCTGGCAAGCTACAGTCCATGGGGTCACAAAGAGTCAGACATGACTGAAGCAACTAAGTATGTTAGAAAATTATTACATATGATTACCCGAAATTCGGATACCAAAACATGATAAGAAAAGCCCTAAGTTGGACAATTGGAGACTTGTTACTATAAGAATACAGATTTTAAAGTTAAAACAAATACTACAACCTTAGTCTAAAAATATTCTAATAATTCATGAAAACATGCAAAGTGTTATTTCTGGAATGTAATAATGATAATATTAAAAAAATAATTATTAATATACTTAATTACATTGGTAGGGTAAATAGAATTATATTTTTTCATTATTAAAGAATTTATATGATGCAAACTAGCTCCAGATTAAAGAAAACCAAAAATCCTGCAACACACTCACATACATTCCCTTCATTAACAACCCCCAAAAGTAGAAGGCCCACTACATGAACAGAGAGTCTAAAGAAGTTTTACAAACTGTCATCTTTTCATCAAAAATGACATCAGGAATTGAGTACTTAAGTGTATGAGGCACAAGGCAAATGATTTATATTCATAATTGAATTTTAAATTTGAATGTAAAACATTTTAGGGTCCATTGTTTTGCTGTTTCCAATTTTTATTAACAAAATTAGAATGGTAGAGACAGAATTTAAACTTATTTCTAATAATCTTCAAAGCATGAATTCATTAACAGTTTACTATGTTGAGTTAAATTTGTAAGAAATTGAAATTAGATAGTGAAGATGAACATTTATGAAATAATACTAAAACAGAATATTCCTTTAAAATATGATAGTGAAAAGATTTCTGATAAAAAATAATATTCAAAGTAAGAAGATAAACAATGCCTTAAAGGGCAGATAAAACAAACTGAGGAAAATATTGTATTTATTTCTTAAAGTCATTACCTTTAACATTTAAATGTTCTCAAATATTAACATATGAGTTCCATATTCCATTAGAAACATTTTAACAATTAGGAAATAAGCCGGTCAATACAGTTGTAGACATATTTAGCTTCACTAGAAGCTTAAAGTATGAAAATTAAAAGAAAAAGATGTATTAATTTTGCCCATAAAATATTCTATGGAAGAATGAAGTGAAACAAGTGAAATATTTCTCTCATATGTCACTCATAAAATATTTGTTGTCTTTTTGGAAGTGAGTTTGCTGATACATATCAAGTATCTGAAACAATTTCTTCATTGTCTACCTAGTGATTCCACTTTAACTTATCTGTCCTAGTGAAATAATTTGAAATGCACTCAGACTGTATACAAGAACAATGATTCCAGTGCTACTTATGATAATATAAAAATGAAAATAATCTAAGTGCCCCTCGAAATACAGAAAGTTAAAATGTTTGCAAAGAAGAAATAAAGAGCCTCTTGAAAGTGAAAGAGGAGAGTGAAAAAGTTGGCTTAAAACTCAACGGGATGTTTCAAAAGAACAGCATGTATACTATCTATGGTGAAACAGATCACCAGCCCAGGTGGGATGCATGAGACAAGTGCTCGGGCCTGGTGCACTGGGAAGACCCAGAGGAGTCGGGTGAAGAGGGAGGTGGGAGGGGGGATCGGGATGGGGAATAAGTGTAAATCTATGGCTGATTCATATCAATGTATGACAAAACCCACTGAAATGTTGTGAAGTAATTAGCCTCCAACTAATAAAAAAATTAAAAAAAAAAAAAAACAAAAACTCAACATTCAAAAAACTAAGATCATGTCATCAGGTCCCATCCTTCATGGCAAATGGGGAAACAATGTAGATAGTGGCAGACTTTATTTTGGGGGGCTCCAAAATCACTGCAGATGGTGACTGCAGCCCTAAAATTAAAAGATGCTTGTTCCTTGGAAGAAAAGCTATAACCAACCTAGATAGCATATTAAAAAGCAGAGACATTACTTTGCTAGCAAAGGTCCATCTAGTCAAAGCTATGGTTTTTCCAGTGGTCATGTGTGGATGTGAGGGTTGGACTATGAAGAATGCTGAGCGCCAAAGAATTGATAGTTTTGAACTGTGGTGCTGGAGAAGACTCTTGAGAGTCCCTAGGACTGATAAAGGAGATCAGTCCTCGGTGTTCATTGGAAGGACTGACATGGAAGCTGAAACTCCAATACTTTGGCCACCTCATGTGAAGACCTGACTCATTGGAAAAGACCCTGATGCTGGGAAAGATTGAAGGCAGGAGGAGATGGGGACAATGGAGGATGAGATGGTTGGATGGCGTCACTGACTCGATGGACATGCTGTGGTTTGCTTAATCACTCAGTCATGTCAGACTCCTTGCAATCCCATGGACTGTAGCCCACCAGACTCCTCTGTCTGTTAGGATTTTCCAGTCCAGAATACTGGAGTGGGTTGCCATGCCCTCCTCCAGGGGATGTTCCCAAGACAGGGATCAAACCCAGGTCTCTCGCATTGCAGGGCAGATTCTTTACTGTCTGAGTCTCCAGGGAAGCCCTGATGGACTTTGACTAGTTTGACTAGGCTTGGGGAGTTGGTGATGGACAGGGAAGCCTGGTGTGCTGCAGTCCATGGGATTGCAAAGAGTCGGACACAACTGAGCAACTGAACTGAACTAAACTGATAATGTTTGTTGTTTTCCCATAGGCCAGAATGCTCTGTAACCTTCAAAACCTGTTAGCAAGATTATGTAATACCTTAGGAACACAATTTTTTATTAGGTGAAAATAAGCATAATCAAAATTTGTACAGAATTATTATTTGTGGACACAATCCACATGATGTGTACAGGGTAGTCATAAATTTGAGGAAGGAAAAACCTATACACTCACACTTATTGACTCCATAGTGGAAGTAACTACAACAATTCTAATATTGGCCATTTATAAAAGTAGGTTTCCTCTTTATACTTTTCTAAATTTCTCATATGTTATACTGAAGTAATTTTATGATCGGAGAAGCAATTTTATAATCAGAGAAATTCTGAAATACACGTACTAGGATGTCACCTCTGTCAAATGATTAAGAAGAGCACCATGTCTATGTCATTTAGCTACTCAAATTTTTATTTTAATAGTATACACAGACATAGGTGACACAGAGGTACTAAGAGGACTGATTTTTAACTTACTTGAAGAATTTTATATCACTTTTATTTGTAACTGATACTACTGCTTTGTCATTAGATACACAGAGGCACCAATGATTAGCTGTCAAAAAATCTTTGCATTTCTTTTCCAGGAACACTTCAAAAAGAGCATTGCTCCCCAAGATTAGACACACCATCAAATTTGTCACTTCTTGTCAATGAGATGTATAAAGTAAAATAATTGTTTTCCTCTTGTCTCTACAACTTGGCCTATGTTAAAGAAAAAAAGTGAAAATTGCCACAAGCACAGAGATGAACACTGCATATGAGCATTTTATAAAGACATATATCCTTCCAGAATTCAGCTCTCAATACATCCTACTGTTGCTATCTCAATTGTGTGCAGGATGTATTTTATTAAATGGCCACATGAGGTGTGAGAACATTTGAGAGCAAATTTTTACAATGTTTTCCACAGCTAGCCGATTTACAGACCACTGAAGGAGGAAGGAAATTGGTTAACAGTTTATGTCTTTAAAAGCCATCAGCTCTGAGATATTATCCTCAAGAAAAGGAAATAGCATCTGAGTAGCTTACATGGAACCCAGTTTTTCGTTTTTCACTGTGTAGTTGGCCTTTCTTAAATGGAGAGAACTTAAGAGAAATTTCTCTATGTTCCTTCCTGGGTTGTCTACAAGTAACTTTGGTTTAATACTATAAAAGAAAAGCTGGCACAGAGCTAATCTTCTAAGTGACAAATATGCATTTTCAGTGTAGTCACATTTAGTCAACAGTTTATGTGAAAGCATGCATATCAGAAATGTGAGAAGAATTTCTAAGTATGCAGAGAAAGGCCTACTGTTTGCCAGACAGTATGATAAACCCCATGGAGGATACAAGAGACATATAAGGCATGCTTCCTGTCTTCTGTGAGATTACAGTTCATCTGAGATGATGCAAATTTATTGAATGCTTTCTCTCTTCCTGGAGCTGAACCAAGCACTTCACAAGATTAGCTCACTTAACCTTTAATAATATCTTGAAATACATATCATTATCTCTTGTCTTACAAATGAAACTGCCAAATTCCAAGAGGTTAAGTATTTTGCCTGAGATGGTATATTGATTAAGGGGCAGATTTGGGATGTGAAATTCTGTCAGATTTCAAAATCAGTGGTTTTAACACTATGCTTACCTACCTTATCCAAACAATTTGAACAAGATTCCACAGTGACTTACTGTCTAAGGCTGGCCTTTACCAGTACTACTTTTTTGCTAAAGTATAAAGCATTTTTAAAAAATGCATATTGTATTAAGTGCTATTTGAGGCAGTTCTATTCCCTCTGGTTAGAGACATGGATTTATTGAATCTCATATAATTTATATGCATTATATATCAAACCTCATTTATATGAAATTAGTGAACTCCATATGTGCATACATTGAGTTTTTGTTGTATACTCTGACCTGGTATCCTACGATTTTTTAGGTTGTATAGCCTTTGACTTTGTGGATCACAACAAACTGGAAAATTCTGAAAGAGATGTGAATACCAGACCACCTGACCTACCTCTTGAAAAATTGGTATGCAGGTCAGGAAGCAACAGTTAGAACTGGACATGGAACAACAGTCTGGTTCCAAATAGGAAAAGGAGTATGTCAAGGCTGTATATTGTCAAGTGCTTATTTAACTTATATTCAGAGTACATAATGAGAAACACTGGGCTGGAAGAAGTACAAGCTGGAATCAAGATTGCCGGGAGAAATACCAATAACCTAGATACACTGATGACACCACCCTTATGGCAGAAAGCGAAGAGGAACTAAAGAGCCTCTTTATGCAAGTGAAAGAGGAGAGTGAAAAAGTTGGCTTAAAGCTCAACATTCAGAAAACTAAGATCATGGCATCTGGCCCCATCACTTCATGGCAAATAGATGGGGAGACAGTGGAAACAGTGAGAGACTTTATTTTGGGGGGCTCCTAAATCACTGCAGACGGTGACTGCAGCCATGAAATTAAAGGACGCTTACTCCTTGGAAGGAAAGTTATGACCAACCTAGACAGCATATTAAAAAGCAGAAACGTTACTTTGCCAACAAAGGTCCATCTGGTCAAGGCTATGGTTTTTCCAGTGGTCATGTATGACTGTGAGAGTTGGACTATAAAGAAAGCTGAGCGCCAAAGAATTGATGCTTTTGAACTGTGGTGTTGGAGAAGACTCTTGAGAGTCCCTTGGACTGCAAGGAGATCCAACCAGTCCATTCTAGAGGAGATCAGTCCTGGGTGTTCATTGGAAGGACTGATGTTGAAGCTGAAACTCCAATACTTTGGCCACCTGATGCGAAGAGCTGACTCATTTGAAAAGACCCTGATGCTGGGAAAGACTGAAGGCAGGAGGATAAGGGGACGACAGAGGATGAGATGGCTGGATGGCATCACCAACTCAATGGACACGGGTTTGGGTAAATTCTGGGAGTTAGTGATGGACATGGAGGCCTGGAGTACTGCAGTCCATGGGATTGCAAAGAGTCGGACACGACTGAGTGACTGAACTGAACTGAACTGAGGCTATTGTTTGCTATAAGTCAAGTCTTGAACCAAAATTGTTTCAGTATCTATCTTTCCCCTCATACGTCAGCTAAGGTCAGCTAATCGTTACCTGCTGAGTCTCAAAATTCATCTACAAAAAAATCATGATCTATATAATTTAGGTGAATTATTATGTGTGGAATTATTATTATGCCCCTGATTAAATTTCTACTGTCATTTTTAAATGACTAAATTTCTTTCTTTTCCTGATGAGTTACATTTTTAGGATTTAATGGAATTTTTCTGCTATTTAATATGTTATGACTTGCAACCCTTTGCTAAAGTAATTCCTGGAAAGGAGTTTATTTTTTAATTATAGGAATGTAAACCATACAGAGATTTGCGTAAATCGCAACAGAAAATGTCATTGTACCTATTCCAATATTCTAGCAGTATTTATGAGCATTTTGATTATGTTTGACATTTATTCACCAAGGGTAACGTTTAATATCTGAAACAGCATAGTCTGTAGGGCAAAGCAATGACTTTATGATAAAATGACAAACTTATACTAGACCCTTTATAACTCAGGGTGGTAATCCAAATAAGAGAACTACATTGGTTTCAGATCTTAGAGTTTACATCCCCCGTTCCTCTCCAAAATGGGTAATGGAAATAGCTCTCAATTTTTCTCAAAAGGAGAGCTATAAGTATTAATGCCAGTTATGTGGAACTAAAAATCAAACTTGCAGGTTAACCGAGAAGAAACGTGACTTCTTTCCAGAAAAACATTTGACTGACTGAGGCAACAGATGATAAGCCACAGTACGGTCTGGGAGTCATTTATAAGTTTCCCAACATGGTTGTTTGGAAGGAGTTAGAGACTACAATGCTATCAGTCATTTTACACTAATATATCCTAATCAACCAAAATGTATTTGACGCATTTGACAATGACAGAAACTCTGCCATGAAGATAAAATCACACTTCATTTAAGAAAAAAGAAACAAGTCTGCATGGAAACATGAGATAGCATTCATTTTGGTAATGGAGAGGGCTCTTTTCATTTACTTAAATAGGCTTTGAAACAATTTTATTTAAAATTCATATCTGTGGCAAGTGTAGTAATTTCCAGCCAGCATAGTCAGTTGTTCAATGCAGGCGCTACATAAATCTGCTCAACAACATAAACACACTGCCTCAGAGCGATCTCACGAATTGAATAGCTTGTTTCCCAGAGAGAGGAAAGTATAGCACAAAATTAATAGTACAGCTACTGTATCTCAATGGGGTACTTCCCCTCAAGCCTGAATCGCTGCAGAAGAAGAGATGTTAGCAGAGCTGATTTTAGTGAGTCTGAGAGCAAAAACGCCTGTGAACTCAAGAGAGAGGAAAAGGAGAGTTGATTTGCAAGCATGTTGTTAATTAGCCAACTTCACAGAAATGAAAGTCATGTAAAAGGCTAATTAAGTGAAATTGATGTGCATGATCGCGGTCTTTATTTTGAATACAGCTGAATCAGTCTCTGAGCCAGAGAATCCGGCTCCAGAAACAGATTTCTTTGGGACTGATAAAAGAGGTTGATTTTGGCTGCCCTTAAAGGTATGTTTTTCGTGTGCGGGTGGTTTGCCAAGCCCAGCCATCCATGTCAATTCTTTCTTAGGAGACATCTGCTTTATGTAAGATTGTCAGACACACTGAAAGTATGAAACATTTAATACTGACTTCATTCTAGTATCTGTCTAATTATAACTCCCCATGGCCTTCGCTGCATTGCTGAAAATGCTATGAGTTATAATTTCACCCAACGTTGAAAAATCCAGCATACACTATAGGACTTTGTTGTGCACCTTTAAAATTTATGTCTTCATGTTTCTCCTAATTGATTTAAAGTTGAACGTTCTCTACTTCACTTTGCACATATGAAAGGCATATCTGAGAATCCACAAGGTAAGAAATCTTTCTAAGAAAACTTGAAAGATTACATATTGTTTTAATGTGACCAAATCAGCTTCCAGCAAGTTTAACTTCATATAAATCAGAGAAATGAATAAAAGAAGAATGGATAATGCTTAATATCTGTAATAATTTATACATCTCAATATTTACAGATAATAGAGTAAAATCCAAAGGAGGTTCCAAGAAAGTTGGGAAGAACTATTTGAAAAATGTTTTAAAAATAAAAACGGTGACTGTTAATTGAGTATTGTCTATAGGCTAGTGACTATGCTAAGTACACAAAGACATTATCTTACTAAATCTTGATTAAAAAATCGTCTGTGAAATTATAAGTCCAATTTTAAGGCAAATTGGAGAGTGGGAGAATTTAAGCAATTATGTAAGATCACAGAGTCAATAAAAAAAAAAAAAAAAGACTTCAAACTCAAGTCTTTCTCCAAAGCCATGCTTTCAACCATAAAAATCTAGGCTGTTAAATATAAGAACTTTTCTTTCCAAGGGCATTTTCCTAAAAGACTCTCATTTAGGGAATTTCTTAATCCCATCTCTTTAGCAAAGTCCAGGCTACTGACATATATGTACACTCTGGTACAAAGTATTGGATATTTTAGCCACTGCTGTTACTTTTTCATGAAATTTAACTAGTAGATATTATATTATTATTGCTACATATTTGCACCCTAAAGATAGGTGACTAGATGAAGTACTAGAAAGGCTAAAGTACCCTTTTGTATCTTTTCATTAATAAGAGCTTGAGAATTTAGTTTGTATTTCATTAGCTTTAGCTTATATATATATATATAATAACATATATATATATTTAACTAATATATAACTAATATAGTATATATATAATATATACCTTCTTGTCAAGCTTAATAATTGACAAAAGGATTTCTTATAAGATTAGAATTTATACACTTTCTCAGTAGAGTCTAAGCTATGTTTAACTGTGGCATGACTTGTCTGGCAGATTGACTGAGATGGCTAGGTCAGAAGTACTTTTTTGCATGAGGTGCAAAGAGTCCTTCAGAAGAATTTACCTTGAGAGGGACAACTCATAACTGTGCACAATGAGAAAGCCTCTCGTAAGAGAGAAGGGTAATTCAAAGCACTGCATGGTACCTGTCACTCAAAAATGTCCTCTGATCCATCTGTTACGGGCCCAGGACTGAACCCCAGAAATAGTAGGGCTGAAGTATAAAGCCTATAAAAGAAAAATTCTTCTAAAAGCTCAGGAAGATGTTGAGGAGACATCATACACAATGAAGAGTATAATACGCTCACAAATACAGTTCCAGTATGCTGATTGCTCTGATGTACATCCAAGTTTAGCGCTATTTTGACACATCGAGTGGACATCCATGAGGGGACAGTCACAGGACCAGGGCCCAGACGCTTCACTCGATAACAGGAACCTCAAGAGTAGTTGCGTCTGGTGTCTGTAATTTGGTAGCCGCAGGAATTAATATGAGTGGTGACAGGTGTCACCAAGTATGGAATCACATAGGACCCCTTGGCACAGAAGGCAGATCCCTAGCTGAGGACATTCTTCAACTACGACACTGCTGAGGAAACTTCTTAAATGCATAGGGCGATTTATTAAATGGGGTCAGAGCAGAAGAGTTGGCAGAAGGAAGAGTATGCACTAATTTGGATGGTGAAGAAAACTGTTCTTCTAAAAAATATTTATTGAGGTTGATTTGCAGTGTTGCATTAATTTCTACCGTATAGCAAAGTGATCCAGATAACTTTGTCTCTCTTTGTATTTGTGTGCCTTATTTATAGTCATCTTACTAATTACATGCCTTTGATTTTATTGTTTAGAATATCTAGCATTAGGTCTAGGTGTGAATTTTAAAGGGTCACTGCCTCAGAGGATTGTGAAAACATTGGCCTTGTCTTTACTGGCCTCACCTCACTCTGGGCCATGGAAGACCTCCTTGCCATGCTCCTGATTTAACTGGAATGCTTTGGAAGGTTTACCATTAAATATGATGATTACTTAATTTTACCATTAAATTTGATATAGGTTTTCAAAAGGCACCCGTTACTTAATTAAGAAGGGTATCTTGTATTTTCTGTTTGCTATTAGGTTTTTAAATTAATTGAATTTAAATTAATTAAATTGCTTTTTCTGTGTTGTATAGTTTTGCTTTCTAAATCCAGTCCGCATAGTATGTTACATTAATAGATGTCTATGATGTCCATTCATTGTTACATTCCTGAGCTAACCTCCTTCTCTGCAGAGCTCAATTCAAATACCTCTTTTGATCTGTCAGACAAAAATGTTTTCCTCCCTCCTCTAAATTGCTACCACACAGTATTTGCTCATTCTATATATTTTAGTACATTCTACCTTGTATTATATTCAAATACGTGATGTTGTTTCTCTTACTGCATTCTTCCTCATAATGAGAAGAAGAAAATTCTAAGCCAGAGGAGTTGAAATGGAATCATCAAGGTCTTCCACTTAAAAAATATTTCTAAGACTCAGTTTCCTTTTATATAGAGACCATGATGCATACCTTCCCTGCCTTACAGACATTTTAAGTATCTAAAGGAGATATGCTAAGAACACACGTGTGTTTGTGTGTGTGTACTCAGTTGTGTCCGACTTTGCAACCCCATGGAGTGCAGAGTGCCAGGCTCCTCTGTCCATGGGATTTTCCAGTCAAGAATACTGGACTGGATTTTCATTTCCTCCTCCAGGGGATGTACCTGACCCAGGGATTGAAGCCACATCTCTCGTGTCTCCTGCACTGGCAGATGGAATTTTTTTACCACTGTGCCACCCGGGAAGCCCTTCTATTGAGAACGGTATTCTGTAAGTGGAGAAAGTTTCACAGAGATCATTTTTATTATTGATCAGTAAGCTTCAAAACTCATAAAAATTTCACTCAGTATTGGCTCTACCTGGAGATAAAAATTACCTTGAAAAATTCTTCAGATTTCTATTTAATACCATGTGGTGACTTGCGGCTCACCACACAGTGTTTGAATGCCGTATACTCCCCGCGAGAGTTGACAGATACAACTAGTACAAACAGATCACTGTTCTGATGGAATCTCAAAGTTTTGAGATCCTACTGAGAAAATGATCTTGAAAGAGAGGATTCATGAAAGGGGTGAAAGAAGTTTCCAAATTATAAAAATTTCCCACTCTTTCTATATATATACAGAAAACAGACTTTGGATAACAGCACATCAAATATTACACAAAGTCCTTGTAGAGTAAACCCAGGATATTCTGAAGCTTGACCAGCATCACCTCTGTCCAAAGCATTGTACCAGCAAAAGTGGAACATAGGGCCAGCCCAAATTCAGAGTGGGGAAATAGACTGCACGTCCTGGGCAGAACTGCACGTTTATACCGCAAAGGACATGAACATAGGGAGGAAGAGAAAGTTGGGGTCACTTTTGCAAATTACTGCATCTATCCGTAGCAAAACTCTGTCAAGCAGGTTTTAGATATGGTGACAAAAAGTCAAAAGCCTAGGAGGCTTCACCTCATCCTCATTTGATTATTAAGAGAGTGACAGCCACAGGGTTCCAACACCCAGTAGGCAGTTGTAAGAGGAGGCTTGGTGAGAATAGTCTGCTCTTCCTAACCTCCCATGTGCAAAAGTGAAAGTGAAGTCATTCAGTCGTGTCTGACTCTCTGCGACCCCGTGGACTGTAGCCCACCAGGCTCCTCCATCCACGGGATTCTCCAGGCAAGAATACTGGAGCGGGAAGCCTTTCCCTTCTCCAGGGGGTCTTCCAGCCCAAGGATCAAACCTGGGCCTCCTGCATTGTAGGCAGACGCTGGGCTTCACCGTCTGAGCCACCAGGGAAGTCCTCCTCCCATGTGGAGTGAGGTGAATGTGGCTAGATTTTTTCTGCCTGCTTTGTGGGAGATAAGGAAGGGATAAGACAGTCCAGAATCAAGGCTTGCTATTCAGTCACATGGCAAGAGGCAAGCTCCAGAAGCTGGGGCTAAAAATTCCACATGAAAATCATCCAGATAATGTTGTTTATACACATAGAGGTCTACACCATTAATAGGTTACCTATCAGGCCCTGACTGGATATAAGAAATAATTTATATGATTTCTAGCTCCAGACTAGCTAAAACAATTGACACAGAGATCAACAGAGAAGGAAAAGATATTGTTCTGCGCCGCTTCCCCGGTGGCTCAGATGGTAAAGCGTCTGCCTGCAGTGCAGGAGACCCGGGTTCGATCCCTGGGTCAGGAAGATCCCCCGGAGAAGGAAATGGCAACCCACTCCAGTATTCTTGCCTGGAGAACCCCATGGACAGAGGAGCCTGGTGGGGTCCATGGGGTCGCAAAGAGTCGGACACCACTGAGTGACTTTCTATTGTTCTCCTTCCTCCACCCCCCACTTCCTACACACACACCATAAGGTCAAGTACACCACTCCATATATGCGGGGGGAGAGAGATTTTCATCTTGAAGTGGAGATGTTTTGGAGAGGGAGAGGACCCTGAAAACTGAACATTTACTCAAAAGAGACATAAGTGGCCAAGTTATCTGTAAAGGAAATGCACATATCAGAAGAGATTGAGACATCACTGTTTGGCAACTTGAAAAAAAAAAAATACTCCCCAATGACTGGGGGATTAAAATGATACTAAATACATAAAATATAAAACGTCAGGTTTCTTTGCACTTCAGAGAAGTAAGGGACAGTTTTTGATTTTGTGGAGGCTCTGTTCAAGAGAATGAAACAAAATACATAATGTCTGCTGTGAACACATACTGAAGACTCCAAGGTCTTAAAACTGCTACATCGTCAGCTTTGTTGTAAATTTGCCTCTAATATGTGCCTGCATGCTGCTTAGTTGCTCAGTCGTGTCCTGAGAACCTACGGACTGTGGTCCACTAGGCTCCTCTGTCCACGGGATTCTCCAGGCAAGAATACTGGAGTGAGCTGCCATGCCCTCCTCCAGGGGATCTTCCCAACACAAGGATCAAACCCATGTCTTGTATGTCTCCGGCATTGGCAGGTAGGTCCTTTAACACTAGTGCTACTTGGGAAGCTCTTTTAAATACAAGAGGTTTTGGACTTCCCTGGTGGTCCAGCGGTTTGGAATCCGCCTACCAATGGAGGGGATAAGGGTTCGATCCCTGGTCCAGGAAGATTCCACATGCTGCAGGGCATATAAGCCTGTGCATCACAGCTACTGAGTCCATACCCTGGGGCCCATGCTCTGCAAAAAGAGAGGCTACTGCAAAGAGAAGACCATGCATGCAATAAAGACCCAGTGCAGCCAAAAATAAAGTAACAATAGCATTTAAAAAACAAACTGCTTTTAAAATAAATAAATAAATACAAGACACATTTATAAATGTACCATCAACACTCTTCTCTGTTTTTCTACAGAAGTATTTCTGTAATAGGTCAAGCAATACTTGTACTAATCAGGTGGCAAAGCAAAGATATATTAAGGAGTTTAGAACAGAACGCGTTCCTGCAGGTAAGGTGGCTATTTACTTCCTTTTCTTCTGAGTTCACATAGACAGGCCCGCTTGATATGTCGTGAAGGGAAATTATCTCACACATGTCTTCAAAAGCCTTGAGGATTGAAGTGTTATGTCCTGGCAGCAAAGCCAGGTGAATGGGGTGGCTGAAGCCCCCAGGATAGAGAAACCTGAGGGTTTCCTGAAGCTGTTAAACAAATATCACTGGCTGTCTCCAGTTACCGTTTTCCCAGCTTCTCAAATCCAAGCATGACGTAAGCTCCACAGGAGATCCCTGACGCTCATGGTAGATTTCTCCTCAGCTCTCCACAGCATCTCCCTGTGAGCCTCAGGACCTAGTAGAACGTTCAGCTTCCCTGTTCTACTTTGGTGAGCCCCTTCTTCCTCAAAACCTGGTCAGTCTTTCATGATCCTAGAGGCCAAACTGTGTTGACGACAAAACTGTGAGCTGAGTTTAACCTGCTGGATGCTCAGGTCTGGTCTTAAACATGAAACAGGGTCATCTGTCACTAGACTGCCTTCAACATTCCCAAAGAAGGATTGCATTGCCTTAGTCAAACCTATACTGAAAAACCTTTCATGACTCTAGTTGATTATGATTTAATAATTAACAAACCATTATGCATTCTTTACCTAAGTCATTTGATTTTCCTATTTATATGCAAAAAGACTTTATCCACTTGAATTTCATTCTCTGCGTTTCTTGATACTTAATAATGTGTCAAGATTTTAATTGTGGTTTGACATCATTATTTTGTATTCAAACATTTATATGAAATGCTCCTGTTTAAGACTCAGTAAATTTAAATTTAAAATTTCAATTGTCCTTATTTAGGTGCCACTTAATTAGTTTTTTAGAATTGCAGTTTATAATTATGCATGCTAAAAATGACGTTTTCATAGTCTCCTGGTTGACCAACAAAACAACTCTTCCTATACATTTCATCTTTTTTTTTTTTTTCTCTCACTAAACTATGAAAACTATTCAACTGTTTGAAATTTATTTTTAAAAATTTATTAAAATATAATCTGAGATTCCAACCTTCCAGGATGTCATGAGCTCACTCTAAAAGTTTCAGAGAGATGAGAAGATAGCTGTATATCATTTATGGAGTGTTTCATACAACTTCTTCAAACTGCAATTTATGGCAATTTGCTCATGAAATTTCAACATTCTTCTTTGGTAGTCAGAGACTATATTTAGAAAGACATATAAAAGTTGAGTCTGTCATGTAAGAACCCAGTTTTTGTGACCGAAGAAATATTTTCTAAGATGTATTCCGTGTGTTCTACAGCCATGACATGATCTTTTCAAAAAAAGAAAGAGAGAAAAAAGGTCTGCAAAGGCGCAGAGAGAGTCACAGTAAATCAGCAGATCCACACGCATATTCATGAGACCCTGAGTTTCTTGGCAGTAAGGAAACATCCTACCTTGTAATTCTTTTATGAATATATTTAGCCAGAAATTTCCTTCCAAACTTTTTATATAAATTTTTAGTACCCCAAAGAAATACTATTTCAAGAGATAAACATTGTAAAAGTTTGGTTTTCAAGGTTCTTCTAGCTTTAATAGATGACATATGTCTCTGAAAGCTCTACTTTCTCCAAAAGTGGATTTCCTAGTCTGGAAACTTCTGGATGAAGAGCTTCATTCTATCTGGCCTTCTCTCTCCTTTATGCCTGCACAGAAGCAGTCCCTGCTTTGGAGCTGCTCCAGTCGTTAGGAGGAATGGGTCACCCATACACTCATCTTCCTGGCCTCTGGTTAGAGTCATCTCCTTGAAACATGCTCCCTCTGCTCTGTGCAAGAATCACATCCAAGTCCCAGGCCAGCACATGCTCCCAAGGTCCGTGGCAATCTTCAATTCTACTCGGGCTCTAGCTAGGAGTGCAGAGCCCGAGATCCTTCACCCACCACCACCACTACCTAGTCAGAGCTGACTTTGAGCTCTGCAAGAGAAAAAGCATTCCATTTAAGACAATAAAAAGGTCTGTTCTTTGGTAACCTTCCACAGGTCCATAGATGGTTAGGCTGCAAACAAGCAGGACAACTTCAAAAGGGACAGCTATAACTGAGAAGGTAACCCATAATCAATCCACTTATATTTTGCAATAGCTACTAAAGGACCCATTGTCACAGGCTGGAAGAAGAATTTCTCTCTCCTGTGGAGCTGACGTTCTATCCCAGGCTGCACAGAACTCATGGTAACTGACCATTCTCTCACCCTGTCTGGCTGTTTGTCCAGCCACCTTGGAATCCCCTCTCCCTCAAATATACTCTTCAAGGAGACACAGTTTACTGTCTACTACCTACATTAAAGGCACTACTTTGTTTAGAGTTAACACATAATAAAAGTTTGACCCCCTTATTCAATAAAATTTAATCTAAGAAAAATACACCAGTGTCTATTGAAAATCTTTCATTTGTAAGTAACTTAGTGAAAACTAGGTTAAATAATAAAGGAAATATATCAGCTTCAATGAATGAAATGTTTTAAAAAATATGTTCTAAGTGAGGCTTAATTCGGAAGCTCACCAATGTTATGAAATACCAGTTTCTTTTCCTTCTGTCTTTCTAAAAATGTGTTCAAGGTTTTTTTTTTAATTGAAGGATATTCAATTTACAATGTTTTGTTAGTTTCAGGGGTACAGCAAAGTGATTCAGTTATACATACATATATACCTATTTTTTACGATATTTTTTCCCTTATAGGTTATTACGCAATACCGAGTAGAGCTTTACAGTAATATACAGTAGGTCCTTGCTGGTTACCTGCTTCATATATGGTAGTGTGTATATGTTAATCCTAAACTACTAATTTATCCCTCCCCTCCTTTTCCTTTTGGTAACCCTAAGTTTATTTTCTATGTCCGTGGGCTTACAGACATAGAAACTGTAAGTTTGTTTCTGTTCTGTACTAAGTTCTATATATAAGTTCATTTGTATCATTTCTTTTCTTTTTAGATTCCACATACAAATGAAATCATATGATATTTGTCTTTCTCTATCTGGTTTGCTTCATTTAGTATGATGATCTCTAGGTCCATCCATGTTATTACAAATATATTGAGCATCTTTCCACGTGCCTGTTGGCCATCTGTATATATCCCCTTTAGAGAAATGTCTGTGTACATCTTCTGCCCACTTTTTGATTGGATTGTTTTTTTTTTTTTTTTAATATTGAGCTGTATGAGCCATTTGTGTATTTTGGAAATTAATACCTTGTCATTCACATCATTTGCAAATATCTTCTCCCATTCTGTAGGCTGTCTTTTCATTTTGTTTATGGTTTCCTTTGTTGCACAAAAGCTTTTGAATTTACTTAGGTCCCATTTGCTTTGTTTTTATTTTCATTACTCTGGGAGGGGGATCAAAAAAGATACTGTTGCAATTTATGTCAGAGTGTTCTTCCTATGTTTTCTTTTATGAGTTTTATAGCAATCAGCCTTATATTTAGGACTTTAATCCATTTTGAGTTTATGTTTTGTGTGGTGTTAGAGATGGTTCTAATTTCATTGTTACAGGTTCCCCAGCACAACTTATTAAACAGATTGTCTTTTCTCCATTGTATATTCTTGCCTCCTTTGCCATAGTTTAATTGGCTATACTTGCGTGGGTTTATTTCTGAGCTTTTTATCCTGTTCCTGATATATATATATCTATTTTGTGCCAGTACCAAACAGATTCGATCACTATAGCTTTGTAGTATAGTCTTTAAGTCAGGAAACATGATTCCTTCAGCTCTGTTTTTTTTTCTCAAGATCTCTTTGACTATGTAGGGTCTTTGGTGTTCCATACAAATTAAATGTTTTTTGTTGTTCTAGTTCTGTGAAAAATGCCACTGGTAGTTTGATAAGGATTATACTGAATCTATAGATTGCCTTGGGTAGCATAGTCTTTTTAACATTATTAATTCTTCCAATCCAAGAACATGGTATGTCTTCCCATCTGTTTATATCATCTTCTGTTTCTTTCATCAGCGTCTTACAGCAATTTTCAGAGCACATGTCTTTTGTCTCCATAGGTAGGTTTATTCCTGGGTATTTTATTCTTTTTCATGTGATGGTAAATGGGATTGTATTCTTCATGTCTCTTTCTTACCTTTAATTGTTAGTGTATAGAAATGCAAGAGATTTCTGTGGATTAATTTTGTATCCTTCAAGTTTACTAAATTAATGAGCTCTAGTAGTTTTCTGGTAGCATCTTTAGGATTTGCTATATATAGCGTCATGTTATCTGCAAACAATGATGGTTTTACTTCTTTTTCAATTTGAGTTTCTTTTCCTTCTTGTATTGCTGGATCCAGGACATTCAAAATTCTGTTGAATAAAAAATGGTGAGAATGGACATCCTTATCATTGTTTTCTTTTTGCCTTAAGTCGTATGTGTTCCATTATAAGATAATCATTTCATGGTAAGTGATTTGTGATCAAGTTTCAGAAACCACAGGCTTTATCATTATATTAAGCAGGATTAGTAAGAAACTCACCTCTCCTGAAGATCATACAATAGTCTTAAGCTTTATTTTGAGTGATTCAACCAGGATGTTTCCCCACACCCCAAAGCTGAAATAATGAATGCCTTGGGTCACGATAACTAATTACAGCTAACAAGGGAAGGATGGGGCTGAATGATCAGGAATCGGTCTACCTCAGGCAATGTAGGTAATGCCATTTGAATCACGCGGTCAGCTTCTTTCACATGGGTGAAGGGCAGCAGGAGCTTCAGAAGAACCACAGTTGTCAACACACACATACACACACACTTAAAATTCATATTTCATGAAAAATGAAAACAAACCCAAGAAAATTATATAAACATTTCACTGGATAAGCCAAGCCTCAGAAAGTCTGCCACACAGAGTTCCCCTCTACCCCAGTGAAGTCATCTGTCCCACACTCAGAAGGTGCTGAAAGGATAACTTGTAATGAGTTGTTCTATACCAAAAACATGCCCTATGCATGGGCCTCTTGTCCTAAAGGAGCAACTGCGCAGGTATGAAAAATGAGGAGAGCCAGTCAGATGCTCCCCTCGTCTGTTCATATACACTGTTTACTGCTGGAGCTGAGACGCCTAAGAGTGCAAATGAGCTAGAGATGGAGCCGGGAGTTCCCGCAGACATCAAAGTCAAGAGTGACAAGAAGCCATGAGACAGAGAACTCGTAAGGTTAGAGAGGGACGCCTGGCCTTAATGAGAGGAGATCAGAATGTACAAGAGAAGAGACGCAAAAACATGGGAGAAGGGGACACACAAGGGGCCACATTTTAAGGATCCCCAATCCTGAAGGCTTTCAGTTTCAGTTTCCGTGAGAGCGATTCCACTTCTCATTCTGAGATCCCTGTTGCTGTTGTTGCTCTCTGTATGTTCTTTCATGGCCACCCACCCCTTACAAGTGGTATTTCATACGAGTTTCTGTTCCATATAAATAAAATAAGCAAACTGAAAGATATATTATGAAAAGACTCTTTGTTTAACCTAACAGTTCACTATGGGGTCCTTTGGAAAAAAAAATTTTTTTGCATTCCTGTTGCTTTAAAATTTAACTTAAAAATTTACTTGACATGTCCATAAGTAATTGCTTAGAAAGAGATGGACCATAATACATATTTTTAGAATGTATTCTTTTAGATTGCCTACCAGAATTGTGAAGAAGGAAACTGTACCACTTTCTTCCCCAAATATATTGGATTTTGCTAATGTGAACTAGAGAGCACAGCAAAGCCCTGGGCTAAAGATACATGTAGGCTGGGGATATGTGACTCCTACTTAAATACACGCTGATTGACTCCCTGGTTGAGTCAGAGAAAGTTGAAATGACTATTCTCAACGTGTTAAACAGGGTTGCTGATCTTCTTACCCACTTGTTATTGAATAAGTATGAGCTCGATTTCTCATTTACAAATGATTTTAAAAATTCCTTTTCGTGTAAATAACTATTGACACTTCTGAATAATCATTATTAAATTTAAGGATTGAATCCAGTTTAAAAATCTTCATACTTCCATGATCTATGAAGACACAATTACATTCTGAAAATTAACTGTAAAATTCTTTGATACTCTTTTTTTTCTGAAAATAAAATGTAAACTTAATAAGTTCATCTGTCTTGCCAGGAGAAAAGACCATTGATACACTGTTCTGGGTCAGTATGGAAATTTGCCTAGAAGCAGGGGTTCCGTGCTTTTAATTGACCTGCCAGTTTGAAATCTTTTCTTGACAACTGTGACTTCCAGCAGAGTTGAAAATACTGTCCATCTTGAGCTCAGATGGCATATATAGTCTGAAGCAATATGGTGTCCAAAATAAAACCCCTAGGATGAGAGGAAAAGTTATGAATTTTTAATGAAGGAAAAAATAATCTATAATTGTTAGATTCAAACCATTTGGATTTAAAATATCCTCTCCTATCTCTGAATTACTATTGCCAGGGAAATGCTATTGGTTGCCTACATTTTTTAGAGAATAAATTTTCATTTTCTATGAGAATCATAAACCCTTGATCAATTAATATAAGTTAACGTGTAAGATTTTTGATGTAGAAAAAAAGTAGGCCCAATATATTGCTTCAGGCTGACTCTCTCAGACACCATGAGAAGTTTCAGAACTATATGTTGGAAGCCTCTTGGTTCCTCTGATGAGATAGGTGCTTGGGGTAAGAGTGGCAATATTCATTCATTCATCCTTGCAGGTAAATCACCTTGATTTTCCTTAAGGACTAACCTGCACCAATCTTAGACCTAGTAGTTTTGATAGTATCAACACCATCCTTAATCTAGTAGTGGACGTGGGATTTGTAGGTGACCAATCAGAGAATCCATGCCTCTGGTAACAGTGATTGGGTCAGGGAAGAATAGATGAGCTACTAAGAGACAGGAACACACAGTATTTGAATCTTTTCTAAGATTACTCAAGGGGAACATTTTCTTCCTACCATCCCTCCGTTCGCCCCTCTCTCTTTCTTTCCTTCCTTCTCTTTCTTTCTTTATGTTATTGCTATTTTGTTTCTGGATTTGAACTGTAGAGACATAAGCCTAAACTGCTGGCGTACATACCACTACCCAAAAAGGAGCTTCCTTAATAGTAGACGTAAGACAGAGCAAGGCAAAGCCAAGAAGTGAAAAACTTGCACTAGTGATGTCATTCAAGCCTCTAGATTCATCCATGCATAAAGTCAGTTCTACTTTTGAATGTTTATTTTATGTAAGCCAGTATGTTTTCTCTGTGCTTAATATAGCTTGAGTATGTATTTTTGAACTTGCAAATTTAAAAGCTCAGCTTACATCAGCTACAAACAGGGCATATGATATTCTGATGAAAACTAAAAATATATTAGGTATTCTTATGATCATGCTTTCTAACCTTTAGCATCACGTACATTAGTATCTGACATCATATCCAGAAATAAAAATGAATTTATAACTTACCAAGCAGAACTGATCCAACTGCCATAAATGTGCTCCATTGGATTAACACTGTTTCTGGATGAACTGCTGAGAACCTATTTGGCCCTGGAGGCAAAATAGCAACAGCAATTAGGTATCTATGAAACTAATGCCAAGAAGCCCCAGTAGCTGCAAGATAACAGATAAACTCTCACCATCCCATTTATTAGCTACTGTAGTGAGTGCCAAGGCAGAAGGGAGAAAGATGATTGAGTAATTCTCCATCATTTTTAGTCTGCCAATTACCACATGTACAAAAGCAAAATAAATAATAGATCTGGTTTTCGTAAAATGCGTCAGTACTTCAAGAGCCTCACCTTAAGTTGTGTGAAACATATATACTTTTGGCAGAAATAGCCTTTGAGTTACTCTGCCTTGAAACCAGCTGTATTTGAGCGAGATCTGGAAAACCCATTCAAAGGCACTTGATTGAAAACACTTTCCACTCAGATGAACCATTAGCATTAATGAAAACCTATAAATCTTCTGTACATTTCAAATGAAAACCACCACAAATGCTTAACCACTGGTTTTGACAGGATATGCTTTGTGGAGTCTGTGATGGGAACTTTGGGAAAAAGCGTAGAAAGAAAATGTTAGTCATCGTGCACACAATTATAGGTCGGTGACTTAATGCTAGAGTATTTAGTGGGAAGGGGGAACAGCCAAGTGATATTTATTTGGTCAAATTCTGAAACAAAAAAAAAAATGTACATGAGTCTGTTTAACATGTTCCAACCCACATTGGACACTAAACTAAGCTACACTTACCGCAAGAGCCTCAGGGGAAAATCTGTGATGGTGTTGTTGCCAATGTCTGAGCAACACCAGAGTCTAGTAGATCGAAGATCACTCATTTCTGTCTGCAAGAACAAGAAGAGTTCCTGCCTCCATTCATTAGCCGTGGAGTAGTTCTCTCCCAGTTCTGTTTGTACTATTCTTACGTGATGCCCCACTGCCAGCCTAGAAAGCTCTTGGAGTAACTTCTAGTAAAACAGACAGGGCATCTGTATAGATCTTCTTTAATATCTGTAGTCTTGAATTACAGAAAATAAAATCATCTAAGAATTCATTTCACTGGATTTCTAACCCAGGAGCAAAATGGGAGGGGAACTCTCAAACATTTGTGAGCAACAGAAAAATACACACCATTAGATCAAGAAAGGTCCCAGTTGACTGGAATGCTTGGCAGATATGATGCTTTCTTGGGATTGGTAAGATGTATTTGAACACATTTCCATTTTATCAAACTCTCTGGAGAAAAGATAATCTTTTTTTGAAATATCCTTGAGGTCTCACACTTTGTACTATTTGCTGAGAGTTAGCAAGATCTGTTGGCTGATACATTTAGATAGGTCTAGGGGTCTAACATGTGAAATAGGATTATATAGTTAAATATACTGTTTGACTTATATTTTCTTTTCCAATGTGTACAAAGCTATTTAGTGAAGAGATCAACTGAGTTCTAAATTAATTAATTGAAAAAGTATTATTTATGTCCCCTTTATATGCAAGATATTATGGTAGATGCTCTTAGGGCATATAAAGATAATTGCAAACTAGCATGGCTCTAAATTTATATTCTAGTTGGAAAACAAAACCTGGACACTGCAAATATTAGCAATGATTGCTTCAGTGGTTGGAGACACTGCTAGCATTTGAGAGGAGGGACAGTGACACCAATGACTTCAATGCTGAGAAAATTCTGCATCCCTACAGATTTTTGAGTGTCCAAATGGAAATATAGTTTAAAGGTCATTTATAATTATATGAATCCGGGCTTCTTTTATAACTATACACCAAGATTTTTTTCATGAATTTGGTTTATGTTAAATTTTCCATTTTTAATATGCAAATCAAGGAAGGGCTGTACTTTATCTTAACTTTACCAGGAATGGTTCATCACTTCAGAAATAACATTCCCAAAGGCAAATTAGTATTTGAGCTGCCAAAACCACGTATTTTCGTATTCATGCCTTTTGAATTCGTAGGAGAGAGATAGTATAGGATATATACATTTGTATCCTTGTTTGAAAGTGTTAAGTAGCATGAAAAATTCAACAATTGTTAGAATACTCCAAATTTTGTTTTATTAGTACTGCCCATAAATAAAAATATGACTCTTATGTCAAGATTTTTATTTTCTGAATGAAGTAAAAAATAAAAAAATACCAAAATTAAATGGCAAATTTTCAATGAAATTTGGCAAGACTGAGTGATATTTTCTAATTTTCTCCAGATCAGCTTGTAATTTGTCTTGCTGTTTATCCCTTATTCAGTTAAAATTATTTCTAATCTTTCTGTTTTCTAACATATCTTAACTAATTTTCTGTCTGTGAACATATATCCTAATACTTATTTTTGTGTTAGCATCTAATAATATCTCTGTTTTGATTTTCCAATAATTTATGTACAAAAGGTTTCTGATTTTTGTTTCTCTAAAATCAAATCTTTCTTGATTATAAATAGGTGAAAGAATCCAACTACTTCATTAAGCCATCTATTGTGATTGTGCCTAAAAATTTACATATTAAAATATACATAATTGCATTTATTTTTTATTTATCTTTTAGCAAGATAAAATTATATTTTATATTAAAATTTTGCAATTAGGTGCATAAGCATATGGCTTTTTATTCTGAATTCTGTATTGGGACAGTAAAGAGATCATTATATAACACTTGTGAAACAGGGCATTGGATTTGAAAGGACTGAGATCCACTAATTTCGGGTTTTAATGAAAGTTAAATGTGATGATATGTGTAACGTGTCTACCAAAATAATTGATATGCAGTATGTGCTCAGTAAATATAAAATCTCATGAGATGAGATGATCCCTCCTGACTCTAGCAGGAAAGATCTCAAAGACCACACTGATGGAAGTGCATTTCAAACAGAATTTTTAAAAAAAGGAAACAGAGAAAAACAAAGAGAAAGTGAATCATGATTGGGTTGGCACAAAGAGAGGCAGAAGACATACTCAGTGGGGAAAGGTTTGAGCAAAGGTGTAAAGATTCAAAACCAAAGTGATAGCATGTTTAGGGAGAGGCCGAGCCTTACCTAGCACATAAGGTGTTAGTCAGTGAACGTCTATATGTGAAAAACTGTGAAATATTAGGCCAACCATCCCAAGGAAACATCAAGAGAAGATAAAGGAGAGGAGGATCTGAGGGTCAAAATTTAGATGAAAATAAGAAAAAGCTATTAAGAAGAAAATTTAAAGTGTAGATGGGGGGGGGGGTGGGGCGGCGGTAATTACAGAAGTTTCTTCCTTGTAAGAGAGTAGAACAAGGTAAGCTTTATCCACAAAGAGTTGGTGACTTAGCCATAGATAGAAGGCATTACAGAAAGACATGAAAAATTTAAAAGATCATGTCACGGGAGTTAAAGAGAAGAATCATGCTGTAAAGACCTCAAGAGCTGTTGCTTAGAATATAGACCACAATGTATGACCAAAAAAAATAATAAATAAATAAATAAATAAATAAAATTTAAAAAAAAAATAAAAAAAAAAGAATATAGACCACTGATTCTAAGCAGTGTACAGGGTGTAGGAACGAATTATGATGAAGGCTTTCCTCATAGCTCAGTTGGTAAAGAATCTGCCTGCAACGCAGGAGACCCAGGTTTAATTCCTGGGTTGGGAAGATCCCCTGGAGAAGGGAAAGGCTACCCACTCCAGCATTCTCTGGCTTCCCGTGTGGCTCAGCTGGTAAAGAATCTGCCCTCAATGAAGGAGACTTGGGTTTGATCCCTGAGTTGGGAAGATCTCCTGGAGAAGGGAAAGGCTACCCACTCCAGAATTCTGGCCTGGAGAATTCCATGAACTATACAGTCCATGGGGTCACAAAGAGTTGGACACGACTGACCCATTTTCACTTCACTTCACTTCTCAGTATGGTAAAATCTTGAATTCCTTAGTCTCCTTTGGCAATTTTTGACTGAAATGCCAGGTGAAAAAAGAAAGCAAGAAAAAAAAAAAAAATAGTGAGTTTAGTGACTGGACCAACAGGTTTTAATGAGAATAAATTTGGAAGAGGTTTGTCCAAGCTGGTCCTTGTCAGTTCACAGGTGAAAGTGAACGTGTTAGGCATTCAGTCGTGCCCAACTCTTTGCAATCCCATGAATTGTAGCCCACCAGGCTCCTCTGTCCATGGCATTCTCCCAGCAAGAATACTGGAGTGGATAGCCAATCCCTTCTGAAAGGGATTTTCCTGACCCAGGGATTGAACCCAGGTTGCTTGTATTTCAGGCAGATTCTTTACCATCTGAACCTCCAGGGCAGCCCCAGGTCACAGGTGAATTATAGGCCGAAAGAAGCAAGGGCCTTCTCCAACTCCATGTTCTTCAAGAAAAATATGGATCAAGAGTTCTCTGAAAAGGGGAAGGAGCAAAGCATATTTTCTTTCCATTTCCAAGAATACACCTGACCAGTCCTCTCATTTAGTTAGAGGAACAGTAAAGATAAAAATCATCATGGCATCAATTCAAAGGACTATGTTGTGAGAATTAATTCCAAGGTCTAAAATGTCCTTTGAGTTCCTTAGAGATGTTATACATATATATAGAATGTGTGTATAAAAATACATATGTGGAAATATGATTGCTAATGAAGTTTGCTTTAATTATATGACATCTATATGTGATCTGCCTGTTAACTGGGACTAGAAAAAAACTGTGTATTACAATAATTAATACTCTAATAACAACTGTAAACAATTTTATAGGACCTTGTTGTTTCACATTTTTACAATACCAGTAATATTTTCAGGTAGTTTCTTTTTTAAAATAACTAATTAATTTTTAAATTGAAGAATAGTTGATTCCAGATAACTTAGCCTGAATTAATCCTCTGAGATAAGAAAACACAAAGACCAGGCTAATATCACAGAAGTAGAGAGGGGAAAAATCCAGAAGACAAAATAAAAATAGAAATTTAATTCTTTAATTGCAATAAAAACAAAATAGCAAGTAATATCCTAATAAATTATCCTGACATAGGCTAGCTGTTTTACAAATGTTAACTCATCTGATTTGCATACCAATCCTGGAGGCTCAGCTGGTAAAGAATCTGCCTGGGATACATACGGGAGACCTGGGTTTGATCCCTGGGTTGGGAAGATCCCCTGGAGAAGGAAAAGGCTACCAACTCCAGTATTCTGGCCTGGGGAATTCCATGGACTGTATAGTCCATGGGGTCACAAAGAGTAGGACACAACTGAGTGACTTTCACTTTGACTTTTTTTTTCCCCCAGTTTTACAAGGAGAAAACTTAGCCTTGGGTTGATTAGAGTCTAATAATGTAACTTAGAGAACTTGGCAAGATGAGGTCAGAACCTGGGTTTGTCTGCTCGTAAAGGTCAAGTCCTTTTCACAAGACTGGTCTGGAAAGAGACAAGAAGGTTATTTGTAGAAGATACTGTTATCCTTAATTAGAGAACCAGTTTGGAGTGAGGGCATTCTATAAAGTGCTCAGTTGTGTCTGACTCTTTGAGGCCCTCTGGATTATAGTCTGTCAGACTCCTCTGCCCTTGGAGTTTTCCAGAAAGAGTACTGGAGTGGGGTGCCATTTCCTACTCCAGAGGATCTTCCCGACCCGGGAATCCAGCCCATGTCTCTTGAGTCTCCTGCATTGGCAGGTGAATTCTTTACCACTAGCACCACCTGGGATGCCCACATTCAGTAAAAGGTGGTGGCAAAAACCATATCATGTAACTGGGAGCTTTGCTAATTAGTGAAATGCACAAAGTGGAGAGACACCCAAATAGTAGAAGGGCTTCAGATGCATATCTGCCAAAATGAAAGGCAAGTGGCCTCTATGCTGAATAAAATACAGCTTAGATACTGGTACCTTAATAAAAATAGGAGTTTCATTTGATGAAAAGGTCTGAAAAGGCAATGGATTGATTCCACTCTGAGGCGCAGCTAACAGAGTGGCTTTGGGGGAAATCATTCCTAAGTGCATTGGGCTGCTTCTTGCTTGCAGGACAGAAATTACTGACTATTGGTTAAAATGCCATGTGAATTCATTTTCAGCCTCATTTATCCTCTGGCTGAGCATAAAAGCAATTTCAAAGGGAGAAAAAAATGGCCCCAATATGTGTTGCCACAAATCTTTTGAGAGATGAGAAATGTTAGCAACTGGCATAATTTAATTCCAGATTCAAACAACTATCACTATTATAGTTAACAGTTCTGGGTGTGTATATTCTCAGATTCATAAAAAAGTGTATTGTTTAATATTACATTTGAATTATTTCTTTTGGTACCTAATTTGCCTACAATTCCTCTGGAACAAGACAGTATATTTAAGCATTGAATCTACCCTCTGGAAATCTCACTAGGGCCTTAGCTAGATAATCTCATTAATTCTCTTTTCTAATTAATGAATCTCCCTTCCACTCTAGGAAGAGTTGTTTACTGTTGTTGTTTTTCTTCTATGACACCCCTGGATTAAGTGACAGGTTGTCTCATTACTTAAAATAATTTCACTATATAAGGTGATTCTTATGAAGATTAAACAATATCTTAAAATTCTGATGAAGCAGGTATACTTATTTCAGCAACTAAAACTGGGTGAAAAGTGACATTGCAGTGACACCCTTTGCATATTTCATGTTCCCTTCTAATAGTGAAGTAAATTAGTACACATCCATTTCAGGGTGATTTCATGGCAGTCACAGAAGAATCTCTTGGGTAGGATAATGTTGCTCAATTTTCTATTTGATCTAAGTTAGACTCAGATGACTAATCTTTTAATCTCAACTTAACCTCACAGAACAAAAGCCTACTTCTGTTGGGCTGGTAAAACACTTTACGTGAACTTTTGTTCCTCATACCCTGTTCTGAACTGCAGTGATGGAAAAGACTGAAAAACTTTTGACTGTCAAATTAGGATGAAAAACAGAGAAGTACGATTATTTATGTTGTTTGTACCTGTACCTCCAAGGTTGTTTCTAGAGTGCTCTTTTTTTTCTTTTTAATGAGGACTACAAATTGTTTTCACTTTTTATTATTATAGTCTTTGAACAATCTGAGAGGTAACTGTAATATTCCCCAAAATGAATGTGTGGCTCCAGAGAAAGTAATTTAACTATTCAATTATTGGACATTAGAAAAGAGATTCTGGTGTGTACTGATTGAGGTGTAAGTAATCACGGCACCATATTTATTTTGGACAAGTTTACTTATTTATTTTCTGAAGGAATACATTGTACAGCACACCCTGGGTCTCTGTGTTTAAAAGCCCTGGTTAAAAAAATAAAAATAAAAGCCCTGGTTAAATACTAAGATCCCAAAAGGATAAGTAACATATAAACTCCTGAAGTCTTCCTGTGTATGTTAGTAACAGACCAAAGGGAAATACCTGATTCACAAAATGCAGATAGAGAGGTAGCTTCTGCCTCAAAAACCAGGCTTAACTCTGTCTATTCACCCTACATCACCACAGACTGTTGGTCTGTGTAGAAAAATGCTTCAAATACACTCTCATGATAAAAAATAAAACTAAACAAGCCTTTATCTAGTCACTTGACTATAAAAATCTTTAAAGGGAGATTTTATAATCTCACATTTCCAATTTTATAAACAGAGGATATTGGGTATAATTTAAACTTTTGTTGCTATCTCAGATCATGGTGGTGATAATTAGTATGTCTAACATAGTCACTCAGTGATATGTCAAATTCAGTTTTTCTATCTTCTTTGCTATAAAGCCGTGAGTTGTTCATTCTCACATATTCATTCTTTCTTTAGCTAGATTCCAAAGATTTGGACATGAAGATTTTAAAAATAAAAATAAATTAGTATGAGCCAAGAAATAAAGAGATGATGGTTTCTCTTAGTTGTGCTCTACAGTTCTAGATTGACTCTTTGGAAATATTTCTCTAACAAAGATGAATTGAAAATTGATTCTTCTGTTTTTTAACAGTAGCGAAAACCAGACAATATTCGTGAAATAATGATGTTTGGGATACTGGAATTAGGCAGCAAAAGTGAATTCTCCCTCAGACCCAAGAAACAAATGACATGAGTTTAAAAAAAAAAATTATTGGAGAATAGCTGATTCACAATGTCATGTTAGTTTCAGGCATACAGTAAAGTGAATCAGTTGTCGTATACGTACATCCACTCTTTCTTAGATTCTTTTCCCATACCGGCCACTGCAGAGTATTGAGTTCCTTGTGCTCTAAGTAGGTCCTTATTAGTGTAAGGGCTCCGCTGATAGCTCAGTTGGTAAAGAATCTGCCTACCATGTAGCAGACCCTGGTTCAATTCCTGGGTCAGGAAGATCCCCTGGAGAAGATATAGGCTACCCACTCCAGTATTCTTAGGCTTCTCTTGTGGCTCAGCTGACAAAGATCCACCTGCAACGCGGGAGACCCGGGTTTGATCCCTGGGTTGGGAAGATCTCCTGGAGAAAGGAAAGGCTACTCACTCCAGTATTCTGGCCTGGAGAAGTCCATGGACTGTATAGTCCATGGGGTCACAGTCAGACACGACTGACTGACTTTCTCTCATGTATCTGTTTTTGATACAGCAGGATATATATATATGTTGCTCTGAAGCTCCCAGTTTATCCCCCCACCACTCAGAACATTTAAGAGAGATCTATTGTACAGTTGTAATAAAAGCCCTTGAAATCCTTCTATAATATTTAAACTTGCATCAGTCAATATTTATTCTGATAGCTGATGTGTGCTGAATAGTTATCAATATAAGTCTTCAGTGGGTAATAATTTTGGAGGAACCTAAAAAAGTCCACTTAGTATTGAATAATGTACCATGATTATTAACCTGGTGTGAATAAAAGCAGGGCAGGACTTCCCTTCACAGGTCTAGCTGACATAATGCTTTTAATAGATAATAATTAGACTAATCGATGACAATCTTTGGACTTTACAGAGTACGATCCAATGATGCTGAAAGATGTCCTCCCAGAGAAAATCATTAGGGTTATCAGGTAATAATGCTAAGAAAGACACAGCGGCTGAGAGAAATTCTAATATTCAGTGCTGGCAGCAATGCTTTTGTACCACTTACAGTCCTGCTCAAACTTTGAGCTGAAGAGCCAGGAAATTGTGCTATTTTACAGAGTCTTTATCCAACATGCCTCTATTCATTACCTTACTCATTCCACAAATATTAATTGAGGGTCCTCTGTATGCCTGTACTGTGCTGGATAAGAGGGAAAAAATAATGAACAAAAACAGACCTAGATTCTGAAAACTAAAATTAACCTTCTTTACCTTGAAAAATGCTATCTATAAAAGTAAATAGATGAGTAATTAGTGATGATTTCAGATTGGTGACAGCTTCAAATACTACATGTTTCTGCCTGGGGAGAGCAGGCGTGGAGAAGGAATTGTACCACTATGAGGTGCTTAAGGGAGAAAGCTAATCCATGATCTGCCTCCTGGTGGGTTCCTGAGGGTATGGGATAAACAAATGACTCTCCTTATTTTACTCAACGTAATGCTAAAATATAAATAAAATATATATGCTAAGAAATCAGTGTTTTGTCATAGTGCCTAACAAATTGAAAAGAAGCTTTTCATTTTGATCGTTCACTATATTTGTTATAGGCAGCAAAACTTTACCAAATTTTATGGCATTGTAACAAAAATTAGCCTAGTTGTAGCTGGCTGTTGCAATCATAAATTTTAACGATATATATTTTGAAAAAAGTATATAGCCTGGAAGTAAAAATTCATAAAGTGGTACCAAATAATACTTACTCATTAAATATACCACTCATAAAAGAGCATCTGTTTATCACTATGGTATTATAATGAGAACCTATTCTTAACAGTTTATCCAGGTTTAGGTTATGTAGAAAGCTACATAAATGTCATTTTGATTATGTACACGAATAGTGGAAAGTGCTGAGAAAGAAGTATTTCTTTCCTACTTAATAGTATCACTATACTATAGTTTCTATAAAGACATGGTCTGGGGATTCTATCCTAGCTTAACACTCTGGCTTTATTTATTGTCTGCTGGTTTTTCTGCTGGTTGTGTCATATGAGGGCCTGCTTCTTATTAAACAGACTATAGGTTGAGTCATGGTGACAGAGTGAAGAAGAGCATACTTAAAAAAATATCTCTACTCCCAAGGAACTTAGAGTCTTAGAGTCTAGTGGGACGGTATCACAATTCTTCGGGTCTTAATTGATTAGAAAATGGTACACATGAAGAGAAACGGAAAGATTTATGTTCATCACTCTTTTGTTTGTGATTCTCAACTCTACCCTAATGGGTAACAGCATGGTCTTTGATATGGGGAACAGGTAGACTACAGTTATTTTTCTTAGATTTTGTTCACACTGGTGAATCATGATCACTAAAGTAAAACCTTTCCATAAAGATGCCTAATTGAATGCAATGTAGCTATCTTGACTGCAGAAACTCATTAGAATGCACAATAGTACTGAAAGAAACTGCTGAGTATCTTGGAGCACATGGTCTCTGACACAATGAAATGTGTCTGGTGACAAGGAACAGTGTTTGAATCACGGTCCGTGATGTGACAATATCACCCAAATTTACCTAAGATCCTTCATGTGACCAACATCATTAGTTTAATGAAACCTGACGCATCAGAGCAATTGTCTACCTGCACTAGAGAGAACTTGCTCAACTCTCTGGCAGTTCCACTGGGTTTTACATTAATTAGTAAGATCCATATAATTGCATATTTCATAATTGATTCTGACAAAACATTCATACAGGTACAGGCAAAATATTGTCTTTGGAACTTCACAAATCACTGGACACATCTTCAAAAAAAGGACTTATAGTCAAATCACCTGCTTCCTTGAAAATAAGGGTGATGTCATATTGGCCAATCCAGGTTCCCAGAAAAACTATACTAATGGCATCAAGTTAATACAAATTTAAGTTTTAAACTGAAAATCAGCTAGAGAAAAATATTTAGTCTTATGCTTTTAGATTATATGAATAACTATGAACCAAAAACAAGTTATATAGTCTTATACATGTAATAAATAAAGTGTCTGACTACCAGGCCAGACTGAAAAATGTTCTATTATAGATTTGTTCTTTTTTTTTAGCCCTGAGGAACACCTCCTTTGGTGGTGGAGAGTGAGGCTTCTGCTTTGTGAATATGTGCATCTGGCGCAGTGAAAATTAAATAACGATATTTTAACAGAGCAAACTGAGTCTATGCAGTGGACTCACTGGGTGTCTCATAAAGAAAAACAGGCTATAATAACAAAGAGCTTGAAAGCCTGTCAAAGGGAGGTTACAGTAGAAGTTCTGTCACTAATGAACTATGTATTTAAGTCAGTCACATTTTTAGTTCTCTGTTCTTGCACTCATGCGTGCTCCATCACTGAGACACGTCTGACTCTTTGCAACCCCATGGACTGTAGTCCACCACACCTCTTTGTTTATAGGATTCTCCAGGCAAAAATACTAGAGTAGGTTGCCATTTCCTCCTTCAGGGGATCTTCCTGACCCAGGGATCAAGCTGGGTCTCTAGGTCTCCTTTGTTGGGAGGTGGATTCTTTACTGCTATATCACCTGGGAAGCCTGACTAAATATCAAACATCAGTCTTGAGGCTTTATCTAGCATATAAACACAATAAAACACAATAAAAGAATGTACACAATAAAAGAAATGAGAAATATGACTATCAGACAGGAAAAAAATCAAAATAAATATTGTCAGACAACATGTTTCCATAAATAGAAAATCAAGGAAAAAAGATAAAATATATAAATAGTAGGTATATAAGTTAATAAACAAATTAGAGTTTTCCATATATTAGCAATAGGAAACTTATAATAAAATAATAAATCTCCTTTTCCATGATACAATATATAAAATAAAAGAATAAATTTAACAAGAACTGTGCAAACCTATATGATGAAAACTATAAATCATTGCAGAAGGGTATAAAACCAAAATAAATGTGAAATCATACATTACTTCTGAGTGATTAAAATCTAAGATCACAAATGCATTAATTCTCATCAAAATAAACTGTGAACTTAATGTAATCTAATAAAAATTCAAGAAGATTTGGAAAAGAATAATAAGGTGAGATACGCCATGTGTGTGTGCTAAGTTGCTTCAGTGGTGTCCGATTATTTGCGACCCTATGGCCTGTAGACCACCGGGCTTCTCTGTCCACGGGATTTTCCAGGCAAGAATACTGGAGTGGGTTGCTGTGCCCTTCTCCAGGCGATTTTGCTGACCCAGGGGTCGAACCGTGTCTTGTGTGGCTCCACTACTGCATGCAGATTCTTTACCTCTGAGCCACTAGGGAAGTTCAAGATATGCCATGCTAGGTACCAAAATGTACTCTAGAGCCACAGTGGTTAAGTGGGAGGCTCCCAGCTCAGGAATGGATAGATAGTTCAAGGAAACAGAATGGAATCCAAAAATAAGCTTTAAGTTAATTTTCATAATTTTGAAAAAATTGATTCTAACAATTTTCACCAGTTTTCTCACTAATTTTATGAAAGAGACAATTTTCAGAGTTTCTTACACTACCATTTTCACAGACATATTTCCTTCAATGCAATTAAAAATCAGTTTTATAAATGTTGGTTGTATCTACAGAAATCAATAGAGTAGTGATTTAAAAGTTCTAAATGCCATATATACTCTAGAAAGTACTCATGCATTTAGTTAGATCACTGCACCCGGTCCCATCACTTCATGGCAAATAAATGGGTAAACAATGGTAACAGTGGAATACTTTATTTCCTTGGGCTCCAAAATCACTGCAGGTGGTGACCACAGCCATGAAATTAAAAGACTTACTCTTTGGAAGAAAAGTTATGACCAACCTAGGCAGCACATTAAAAAGCAGAGACATTACTTTGCCAATAGAAGTCCGTCTAGTCAAAGCTATGGTTTTTCCAGTAGTCATGTATGGATGTGAGAGTTGGACTATAAAGAAAGCTGAGCACCAAAAAATTGATGCTTTTGAACTGTGGTGTTGGAGAAGACTCTTGAGAGTCCCTTGGACTGCGAGGAGATCCAGCCAGTCCATCCTAAAGGAAATCAGTGCTGAATATTTATTGGAAGGACTGATGCTGAAGCTGAAAAGCCAATACTTTGGCTACCTGGTGCAAAGAACTGACTCATTGGAAAAGATCCTGATGCTAGGAAAGTTGAGGGCAGGAGAAGGGGACGACAGAGGATGAGATGTTTGGATGGCATCACCAACTCAATGGACATGAGTTTGAGTAAACTCTGGGAGATGGAGAGGGAGGCCTGGTGTCCTGCAGTCCATGGAGTCACAGCCAGACACGACTGAGCAACTGCACTGAACTGAACTGATATTTTACCTAAATATTTCTGGATTCCTTTCAGTTTTCTGTATTTCAGCATTAATTTCTCTTATTCAGTATCTTTATAAAATATTCACAAAAAAACATTTATTTTACCATAACTTGCTTCTTTGTTGGCTTAGTATAATACTGTATATGAAACTCATTAGAAAATGTATATGTATTACAAAGTATTAAATATCAGATAACACTTTTCTGAAGAGAAGGACCATGATGCCCAACTCTCAAGCAAGAAAAAAAAAAGGATTCACTTCAGCTGCATTTTGATGGTAGCAATTCAGAGTGGGTGATGCATTAGTTACATTTATCATAAAACTAATGTCTGTGGAGGACTGTTTTAGCAACTAAAAAAAGAAATGGGAAGTAGAAGAGGATCTATAATAGCTTCTTATATCTTTAATAATTGTTCAGATATTTATTATTTAATAACATAAAAGAGAATTACATGAAAGATTTCAGTATCCTTCAAATTCTCTTTTATAAGAGAGTGAGACGGAGGGAAAAAGAGAAACAAATTTTGCGAAAATACCTAAATATATTTTGGGGGATCAAATATTGTATCATGTGATATCATGACCTAATTAGTAAATTTTACTTTGCAAAATTTAAACATTACTTTATGAACAAAATCATCTAGAATTTTTTATACTTTTTCCTGTCATGCTACTGCTACTGCTAAGTCACTTCAGCTGTGTTCGACTCTGTGCGACCCCATCCCTGGGATTCTCCAGGCAAGAACACTGGAGTGGGTTGCCATTTCTTTCTCCAATGCATAAAAGTGAAAAGTGAAAGTGAAGTCGCTCAGTCAGATCCGACCCTTGGCAACCCCACCGACTGTAGCCCACCAGTCTCCTCCGTCCACGGGATTTTCCAGGCAAGAGTATTGGAGTGGGGTGCCATTACCTTCTCTGTTTTCCTGTCATAAATTGATCTAAAGAATTGTGAAACAGGAACCCTAAAATTAGTTGCCAGGGAAATAACTATAATCGTTCCACAGACATTATTAGAAGCTATTGAGTAATTTTTAATTTGCAATTATCTATCCATATAATATGTTCAAGATAAAGGTAAACCCAATACAGCTAATCTGTTGATTTTGGCCACCTTAATAATCAGTGTGAATTGCTAAACATGAAGGCAATTTGATTAAAATCTGGAAAGAAAGGAATTGACCATATATTCATGACTGATGTCTACTAGTTTTAGTAAGCAAAAAAAAATTGGTGATTTTAATTTTCTTCTTAATTGAAACAAATTATGTCTGCCATTTTCCTTGATGTGCCTTATGATCATCTAGGATTATTATATCCCAATCCAAAATTAAGTAAGGTAAGGTGTCTAAAAAGAAAATGGCACACTAGAGGTGGCAAAAACAAGCTCAAAATCCCAATAGTGAATTGAGACACAGAATAAATGAGAGACCTTTAGTTTAAGAGCATTTACTCAAATAAACAGAATATTAATATTAAAATTTCATTCCGATATTTAAAAAAGGGTTTGAAGAGTAGTGCAGGCAACCTAGACTGAAAGTTCACGTACCTGCGTTTTAGACCTAACCTTTTAGTGATTGTGTGATTTGGGGAAAATCATTTAACACCTCTGTTAAATTCAGCAGCTCAAATGATGAAGATTTAAACAGAATAGTTGTACAACTGTAACTGTGGCAGAGTTTTCTAAGTTTTCTTCAGCATTGCCTCTTCATCTAAAACGTCTTCCAGGGCTAAGGTCTCTGACATAAATTTTCAAGCATGACAACCATAATTAACTAAGGTATTTAATGTGAAACATTTAAAGAAGTTGTGAAGAAAAAAGAAAAGAAATACCTACTTTCAGAACATATCTTCTTGCTTCTCAGCAGATCTTCCTTTCAATCATACCAAATATGATTTCCATTTTAACTATCCATTCTTTCTATAGAACCGCAAGGAGAACTTAAAAGGACAGCCAAGTGAACAGTTTTTATGAACTTCTTTACTGAAACTTCTGGTTCTGTTACTAATCAGAAGGTGAATTTTCTTTTGGTTTGCAGGGATGTCAATTTCTAATAAGACATCTGTGTAGTAAGAGGGGCTTTCCTGGTCGCTTAGATGTTAAAGAATCTGCCTGCCATGCAGGAGACCTGGGTTGGATCCCTGGGCCGGGAAGATCCCCTGGAGAAGGGCATGGCAACCCACTCCAGTATTCTTGCCTGGAAAATCCCATGGACAGAGAAGCTTTATGAGCTACAGTCCATAGGGTCGCACAGAGTCGGACATGACTGAAGTGACTTAGCATGCACACACGCATATAATAAGAGACTCACTTGGCTTCACAGGGTTAGGTTATTGGAACACCTAAGGGGCTTCATGCTTCTTTCTCCTCAAGGGCCAAAACACATGATGTGCTGGAGCTGACACATACTGGCAGAGGAGCACTGAGTGTGCCTACATCTTTCCAAAACTGGGTTCAGTAGCATCGTGTGTTAGAGCTTAAAATCAGCCATCGTGGGCGCATTGACACAAGGGAAATCAGTGAACAACTACTAATTAGGGCATTTGGATGGAGAGAGAGGAATTATGCTAGGGGAAGCCCAGTTGTTACAAATTTACCTGGCTCAAACGGTAAAGAATCTGCCTGCAAAGCGGGAGACCTGTGTTCGATCCCTGGGTCAGGAAGCTCCCCTGGCATAAGGGAATGGCAACCCACTCCAGGATTCTTGCCTGGAGAATCCCATGGACAGAGGAGCCTGGCGGGCTACAGTACATGGGGTCACAAAGAGTCAGACACGACTGAACCACTAACACTCTCTCTTCGCTCTTGGCCAAACACAGGTAAACTCTGGTCCTAAGGAGAAATGACCAGTGTTAAACTTGTTGAGGAAGACAGACAACAGGTGTCCTGCTTTTGAAACCAAAATCTCCTACCCAGGAGCCTCAAGGCAAGTTTACCCTCTAGCTGCTATGTCCTCAAAAGGAAGCATTTCTTACTTTACCTCTAAAGCCAAGTGACTTCAGAGAGACTCTAAAGAGACTGAATTCCGAGAAGGCGACAGGCCAGTTAAACACTGGGGTCCACTCAACGTTCTTGTCTTTGTGGAATCCTAATCAGTGAGGGGCATGGAGGAGAAGAGAGAAAGTGACAGCTTCCTTTTTTCTCTCCCGTGCCCTCTTCCAGGCGAACACGGGGTAACTCAGCAGTTTCCCTGCCTCTTTGGCTTGTCCTTGGGATTTTAATTGGCGCCATATGGGGATTTAGGGTAAGATAAGAGATGAGAAGAGAAAGCAGTTAATTGACTCAGTTCATTTTTAATTGATTGTTAAGTCTACAACTTAATAATTATGCTATTTTTGAAGGACTTTTAAACTTGCCATAGGGCTTATCATTGCAGTAACTACAATTCTCATATTCTTGGTCTTGTGAACATAGTATTAGATTTGCTAAAGTAGTCCCCATCCTCATCATAGGAAGAACTTTTTTTTAACTAGAGGAACATCTTTTGTGAGTGATGCTGACGGGCAATGGGAGAATTCAAAATCACAAGACCAGATAATGTATATTTTTATCCTAAATTTTCATTTTTCCCCACAAGTTGCCTCATGTTAAGAGTATTAAAATTAAAATAACTCAGAAAAATCATAGTTTTAATTAAAGCAGCATTAAATAGGGTTTAAAAATCTGTCCTCTTTCAGTTGTTTTCTGTCCCTGGTGGCCAAATGGAATCTATTGTTATTGTGTGTACCCTTAAGAAAGAGGGGCAAAATGGAAACTCACAATGTCATAGCAGGTAAGAAATTTCAGACCTAAAGGCCCTTCATTGAAAACAGCCTACATCCAGTTCTCTGATGCTTACATTTGAGGGATGTGCGAGGGATGTGCAATGGATGTGAAATTGAATTGGGTAAAAAAAAAAAAAATCAAGAAACTAAAAGAATGGAAGAGGAAGAAGGAATGAGTCAATTAATAATCTTGCACATTAATAATTTTGCACTTACCACATTCATTGACTCAAAAAGGAAGAAAGGTTTAAAAAGCTGTCATGTAAGATCTCGCTGTAGCAACCGAAGGAAGCGTGTGGAACACCTGCACCCTCGTAAATATTACCCTCAAAGAGGCATTATTCTGAGTGGCTGATACAGAATTCAAATTTGATAGGTCTTGAATAAGATATAATCACTTTTTTTAAAATTCTCTTCTGTTAAAACTTGGAGATGTTTATTAAATTTCTTACAGCCATCTGACTCTAAGCATAATTCTAAAAGGGATTTATCTCACGGTTAGACATCTTTACTTGCAGTAACTTCTAGATTCACCCTTGGAATTCTGGTGATGGATTTTTTTTTAATAGGTTTTATTTTAGTTATACTTAATGGGCATTAGAGGTCTGAGTTCTAAAATGGTTTGGAACTTTTAGAAAAACCGATTAAAGAGAAAGATTATTTGTGTATGCAGATAACACTCAAGGGAGGTGAACGGGAGATGTGGTGTTCCCAAAAGGTACAACAGCCGGTCCTGAGAACTCTGAGAAGGGCCCAGAGATGCTGTGGAGTGAGAGTCTCGGTCACCCTGAGAAAACAATTTTGTCGTGAAAGGCACAGGCACTTAAGAAGGAACAAAGAGCCCTGGCAGAAAACGCCGTGTTTCCCCAGATAGCAACTGAATCCAAAGAAGCAGTAACGGTTCTGCATCGTGACCTAACTCAAAAGGCGCAGGACAGAAACTAGGGTTTGGGGGAAGAGCTGGGGAAATGACCATGGGGATACCTGGGGACACCTGGGTGAAACGGAGTGATGCTTTAGCTCCAGTCAACTGACCTGAGACGTTTTACATCCCTGTATAATTTCGCTTGCTACCACTGTTTGTAACCCAGGATTCTGTTGTATCGCATGAGTCTGCTCGCTGTGTAGACTGACTGTGTGTGAAGAGCGGCAGGAAGCACCATGGGGTAGGTGAACAAGGAAGTTAACAGAATCGTCAGGAGGTCATGAGCCCAGGGATGGGAGCTACTGAAGCTTCAGATAGGAACCCTAGCGTGCACCAGCGCCCGCGTCAGCTGCCTCTGACGGACTGCAGACGTTATGGAGATGCAGTTACAATCTATTTAATTTGGGTTTAGTGAGATGTATATATCTCTGGTTTGCAGTCATTTCCGTTTATAGTTAAGTGACTGCTCATCCCAGTGTCAGAATGACTTCCAGAATCTACAACCACTGTGCCAATTCCTTTGTGTCCTGAAAGGGCAGAGCCCAATGTAAAATTCATAACCTTCTCTACCGGTGATGTCTGAATACTAATTGAAGAATAAGCTTCATCATGACAAACCACATTTAATCTTAATCACTACCCAAGACACCTTGAGATACCTAAAATTTTAGAGTTCTTATATGAAAGGAACTTAATAGAGATTTCTCCAAAGTTTAGAATACTTTTTAAATTAAAAAATATACATATGTATATAAATATATATATATATAAATGTATGAACACATATATATAGTGAATCTATATGTCAACCCTTCTAAAGATAAAAAAACTAAATTATCCATCTCTTGTCTCTAAGGAAAATAATATTATAAACTGTTGGCAAATAAACAGATATTCAAAACCTGTGCATCCAAAAAAGTAAAGGAAAACATTGTCTCATAAAGGTGTGAGTTAATTAATGAAGGTGTGTTGATCTCCCCCCCATTTTGTGCTGTTTTGGGTTGTAAGGCACAAGTCTCAGATGCCTCTTTTGGAAGAGGCGCCCTCCTTTTCCAGCTCCTGGGAGCAGTGGTTGCCGTCAGCTCATAGTTCCTTTCCAGGAACTGCCCTGCCTGAAGGGAGCTGCCCTCCCCAAGATCATGCCCGCTTCTGAGGGCAGCCCACATCCCAAACCATCTGGCCAGTTGGGTACCCGTCTCCCAGGCCCTCGCCTGGGAGGGTAAGTCCAGCGCCAGAGCTCCACGTCGCGGTTGCTGGGGTCCCTGTTGTGAACGCAGAACCTTTCAGACTTTCCTTCTCTTACTGATCCTACCGTCCCCCGCCCCCTGACCTCACAGCGGCTCCTCCTTAGAATACACTTCACAACTTTCCTACACAATCATTTCAAGGTAATTTCATTTCAGGCAGTGATATGTTTCATGTTTTCATTTGTCATTTTAAAAATTTTGCTTCCCATTCTAAGTAAATGTTTCCCCTAACGTGTCTGTGGTCAGAGTGTGACTACCAACTCCTGCAGTGGTATTCCTTCACTGCAGGGTCTTTCTTAGTATCACCTGATTTCACACCCTCTACATTTAAAAGTGTCCAAGAACATTTTCTAATTTCCATAGTCAAGTGTATCTGATCATCCCCCAGCTCTCTGTATAGTTTCTTTAACTTTTCATTCAGGTAAACAAGAGGATGCAGTTTACCTGATTGTCATGCCTTTTTATTCCTCTTTAATCTATAGGAGTTCTCCCGCTCTTATTTCTTTCATGGCATGGATATTTTTGAAAGGTTTAGGCCAATTGCATCCTAAGCTAGCCCACAATCTAGATCTCTTTGATTGTTTAGGACAGTTGTGTGGTAGAATGTTTAACAATCTGTATTTGATTGTTCTCTTGTGTTTAAATGGTAAAGCATCTGCCTGCAATGCGGGAGACCCCGGTTCGATCCCTGGGTCAGGAAGAACCCCTGGAGAAGGAAATGGCAACCCACTCCAGTATTCTTGCCTGGAGAACCCCATGGACAGAGGAGACTGGTGGGCCACAGTCCATGGGGTTGCAGAGTCAGACACGACTGGAAGCCTTCACTTTCACTTCACTTATTATCCTGATTAAAACCCTTAATGACTTCCCATTGTCAATACAAAACAGTGGCCATAAGATTCTGGAAATCAATCATCTATCCTCCTCTCTCCTCATGTTTAAATTCTATTTTAACTTTTTTGAGAATACCAACTAGATGATGATAGGAATTTTCCATAGCTCCACATCCCTGCAAATCTAAAGTCAGTTTGCCTATTTGTCTCCTTGTTTGTGAGACGATGTAAAATGGGATCACTGTTGCCTGCTGAGTGTTATCGGAGTTTTCCCCTTTGTGACTGATAAATGATCTGTGTGGTATACCTTGAAACCACGTGAATATCCTTGCACTGAATATTGTGCTCACAAGTTCTTGGCAAATGCTTGACTACTCATTAAGTAAGCTAGACAGGAGAGAATTATTCTAAGAAATACAGATTACAAAGTGGGACCTTATATGGTGTCCTTTAATAAAATGAACAGAGCCAGGGGACTCCTGTCTTGCAGCATTGGGGTTTACTGACTGAGTGAGAGGTCCCTGTGCCAGCATCTGCCATGGCTGAGGAGGTGTACCCTGTGATCTGTCTACCACTGGCATTATGTCCTATGTTTTAGCCTAAATAAATCACTAGCTCCAGGTTTGTGCATTGTTCTCGGGCTGAGTCTGCTTCCTGCCACTTAATTGTGTGCATCCACAGCTTCCAGGAAATACTTCTGCTTACACTATTCCTGGCGACAGTGTCTCAGCATGTTCCCGAAGGGTACCAGCTGCCCAAGGGCTGTCGTGACAGCTGAGGTCACCTTTGCCTTCTTGAGGCATCACATCCCGCTTGCCTGGCTTGACAGTCCCCCCACTGAAGAAATGATTGATTGATGATTGATTGATTGATACTAATTAGAAGAAGTTTGACCATCTTGGACGTGGGTTCTCAGGGGACAGCTCACCACTCTCTCTCTACCAGGTGGTGACAGCAATCTTAGATGTTGCTGCTTCTCAGCAAGGGAACCACAACTGCGCCAGGGACCCATGGCTTTTCACTGAACTTTCTCATTCTGCTGCCCGTGTAGCTCCTGCCATCCCTGATCTTAGTTCTTGGTGCATAACGGTTCTAAAATTAGAATAGATGCACAGATACACGTCTCCTTTTGTTTCTCAAGGGTTGATTCTTATCTCCATCTATCACTGGTTCCGGAGCCCTTTCCAAAAGTTCAGTATTCCAAACTAATTATTTCTGGACAATATTTTAAGTCAAGAGCTTATTTCCTACTGTTCTGTGTCAGTGTTAGGCCAGCAAAACATTACAGATATTCAGCATTTCATTCTTCACATGAAGCAGACAGCCTCTAATTGGTTTGATGTACTGATTAGGCTAATACTCTCAAGTCACCCATGTAACATGAGAAAATATGGCTTTTTCTTCTTCAGAAACTTTTGGGGTTTCATTAATAGCAGTTTTGAACAACTTTGCTATCAATGAGTAGGAAATGAGTATATAACACAATATTTCCTTTCACCCTGTAATCCTATCAGCAATCTGCCTTGGAGCAATGGAGAATAGTATGATGTTATTTCTTATTCAACAACTGAAAATGTACACCACCATTTTTTGTAGCAAGATGTAGGAAAAAATATCTATTTTCCCTCAACTACTCCTTCTTTATCCCTTAATCCTTTTACCTTGGTTTATCCATATCTTTCAGAAAAAGGCAGCGAGCAGTTAATATGTTTAGAATGCTTTCCAGGATTTCTAAAAGTGAAGTGATAAACATATTCCCACACATATCCTCTGACTCACATTCATTCACAGGTACAGTTGTGTTTCCCAGTAATGCTACGTAACACATTTTAAACTCTAAAGACAAGCCTAATAGCCATGCCAAATTGGCCTTTGACCTGGAGGCACAGAATGAAGGACAATGATGTGATCATTCTGTATTGTCCTTCTGTCAGAATACCAGAGCTAAGTTGAAAAGTGACCCATGATGCCTCAGCATTGCCTGTGGGAGGGACTAATTTACTCCCTCTCTTAGGTGTCATTTCCTGAGTTATGAAGTAAGGCAAACTTAAAATTTCTCATAAAGAATCAAGTCAATTGTACCAGCTCTCTGCTCTTTTTGTGCTTCGTATCAATGTGTGAACCCTAGAGGAGTTTAAAAATATATGAATGTCTTCTCTTTTTTCTCGGCCTACATTATCCTCTACCATTATATTGGAATTCTCCAGAGAACCAATAGGAGATATAGGTAGATAGATAGATACACTCTATATGAACAAATACACTTGTGATCACGTATATAATATGCATAATATATTATGCATATAATATGCATGATTATATGTAATATGAATAATTTGCATATTCTAAAATATGGAATATGTAAGATGATATGTAATAAATATCCAATGGGAATCTGCCGTATGACTCGGGGAACTCAAACCAGGGCTCGACAACAACCTAGAGGGCTGGGATTAGAAGGGAGGTGGGAGGGACGTTCAGGTGGGAGGGGACACGGGTCAACCTATGACTGATTCATGTTGATATTTGATAGAAGCCAATGCATTACTCTAAAGCAACTATCCTCCAATTAAAAATAAATAAATGTTTAAAATAGGGGAAGAAAAAAAAAAAGAGTTTCGCTATAGGGATGCCTCACATGTTTATGGGGACTGTCAGGGCCCAACAGCTGCAGGGTGAGTCAGCGAGATGCAGTCAGTGGAGCCAGGGCTGTTATTTCTAGTCTTGAGTCCAAAGACATGAGACCTTTGAGGGTTGATGTAGTTCCAGACTGAAGAGCTGGCTCGAGATCTTGAAAGAGACAGTATTTCAGGCTGAGTCTGAGAGCAGGACAAACCTGGTGTCCCAGTGTGAAGGCGGTCAGAAAGGAAGATGTCTCTCCTATTCAGGGAAGTTAAGCTAGTTACTCAGTCATGTACGACTCTTTGTGACCTCGCAGACTGCAGCACACCAGGCTCCTCCATACCTGGAATTTTCCAGGCAAGAATACCAGAGTGGGTTGCCATTTCCTTCTCCAGGGGATCTTCCTGATCCCAGGGATTGAACCCAGGTCTCCAGCATTGCAGGCAGATTCTTTACCATCTGAGCCGCCAGGGAAGACTTTTATCATCTGAGCCTTCAAGGAAGGCCCTTTTGTTCCCTCCAAGTAATCGATCGGATGTGGCCCACACACATTGAGGAGGGTGATCTACATGACTCAGTCTTCTAAATGCTAACCTTATCCAAAAGAACCTTCACAGAAGCTCTAGAATAATGTCTGTTCAAACATTTGGGCACTTTGTGGCCCAGCCAAGTTGATGCTTAAAGCCATCTCTCCTCCCTAAGTGCAGTTTGTTTTTCAAATGTCTACGTTTCAAGCACCCCCTTAGTTTTCACTGGGGACACAACATATCACTCTCACAACTGAACTTTATATGGCAGGTGACTGACTCCTTTGGGTGGTGGCAACTCAATTCAACTATCTCATGTAAAAATAGTACTGATGGCAGGAGCTATGATTCTGGTTATTTTGGTCAGGTGCATCTTATTTATTTTTCCAGAGAGGATTCTGTATTTCAGAGGTAAAGGAAATACAGGAAATAGAGGAAACTCATAGCTCCAGTTATTTAATGCATACCATACATTTCTAGTCCTGAGCAATATATTCCCATATATCCATTTATATTCCTGAGCAGGGATCTGTCACAGCCTAAATATTTGACACTGAAGGCAAAAGTTTCTTTCTGAGAAAGGCTTTGGAGATACACAAACCCTTCATTTATGGTAAAGACAAAGAGTTTGAAGTGGGAAGAAATGAAATGTCTTACTCTTGGGTGGGGTAATGGAGAATTGAAAGTCAAAATTGTCCCCTGATTCTCAGGCCTACAGCACATTCCAGTCTGTTACACTTCCTCTTGTGCTGTGGCACCTAAAGAAATATCAGACAGAAATGCAATAAAATTTCACACTCCTCTGGGTAATCCCAGACCACCTTTCCTTCCATAGTTAATGCTTTCCATTATTCTCATTGAGATCGTTAAGGGGAAATATCATCCAACTAAGCCAACCTTCCAATAAACAGTTGCTGAATGAATATAACCACCAATACAGTAAATAGAGTGACCAGTACCAACAGAACACTTCTTCCCACCATATATAATAAATAGGAGCTTCTGCTAAAGAATATTTCAAAGTTATATTGCTATTATCTCCAGGAAAGAAATGCAAAAAGAACCCATAAAAGGGATATATTATAACCCCAAATGAATAGCTGTGCCTGCTTGAGCAGTATCTTCTTCCTTGCAGACATAGTTACATAGGAGCCAGCCCTAATGGAGAAGAAAATAGAATAATAAAAAGTTCAAACTTCAGAGTCTTGTCAGAGGTCCACTTTATTTCATTGTAAATTTGTTTTAAACTTGATAGACAGGAAAAAAGAAAACAGAGAATACAACGAGGAAAAATATTTTAACTTTCGGGATCTAGTTCACACCATTTTTCTTTTGCCTATTTATTTGAAAAAAAAAGCAACAGCTATGAAGATGCAGGATGAACAGACGTCTAAGTCAGCAGCAAAGTGCACAAAGGGTTTCCCGTCACTTGAATTCTGCGTGCTCTGCTCTCAGGAGCCAGAGTGCACTCACTGTAAGTGGAAGCTGTTCTGCCTGTCATGTCTAAAGGGGAAAGTCACTTTTTGATGGCTCTGGCTTTCGTGAATGCTGGCTTCAGGATAAATGAAACCTCAAGTGTCAGAGGAGAGCAGGGGCTGATGGCTGAAGTGTGGGGATGATGGCTCACAGTTTCTGGATTTGCAGCTGACCTCTTGGGTCTGCTTCAAGCAGTCAAGTGCGGACAATATTCAGCCCAGGACAAAGGAGGGGAAAAAGTGGGATGCTTAAAATTCCAACAGGGTAAATTTTAAATAGTCTTTCTATAATTGAGTCATTATGTTAGATTGTTTGCATATACTTCATTCTCTAAGAACTTTGATTTCTGGTACCAAGACTCAAGAGTTGAGAGCAATATGACCATGAAACTGGAAAACTACCTTTTAAATTTTAACTCCCTATCAGTCCCACTTAACCATGATGATGTGGTCACTCACTTAGAGCTGAACATTCTGGCCTGTGAAGTCCAGTGGGCCTTAGTGGGACTTAGTGGGCCATAACCATGAACAAAGCTAGTGGAGGTGATGGAATACCAGCTGAGCTATTTCAAATCCTAAAAGATGATGCTGTGAAGGTGCTGCACTCAATATGCCACAATTTGGGAAACTCAGCAGTGGTCACAGGACTGGGAAATGTCAGTTTTCATTCCAATCCCAAAGAAAGGCAATGCCAAATAATGTTCAAACAATTGCACTTTCACATGCAAGCAAGATTATGCTCAAAATCCTTCAAGTCAGGCTTCAAAGGTATGTGAACCAAGAAGTTCCAGATGTTCGAGCTGGATTTAGAAAAAAGCAGAAGAATCTGAAATCAAATTGCCAACATCCGATGGATCATAGAAAAAACAAGAGAATTCCAGAAAAACATCTACTTCTGCTTCATTAACTATGCTAAAATCTTTGACTGTGTGGATTACAACAAACTGTGGAAAATTCTTAAAGAGATGGGAATACCAGCCCACCTTACCTGCCTTCTGAGAAACCTGTATGCAGGTCAAGAAGCTACAGCTTTAACTGGACATAGAACAATGGCCTGCTTCCAAATTGGGAAAGGAGTACATCAAGGCTGTATCTTATCACCGTGCTTATTTATCTCATATGCAAAGTGCATCATGTGAAATGCCAGGTTGGATGAGTCACAAGCTAGAATCACGATTGCCAGGAGAAATATCAACAACCTCAGTTATGCAGATTATATTACTCTGATGGAAGAAAGTGAAGAGAAACTATAGAACCTCTTGATGAAAGTGAAAGAGGAGAGTGAAAAAGCTGGCTTAAAACTCAACATTCAAACATCTAACATCATGGCATTCAGTCCTATCACTTCATGCCAAATAGATGGGGAAAATGTGGAAAGAGTGTCAGATTTCATTTTCTTTGGCTCCAAAATCACTGTGGATGGTGACTGCAGCCATGGAATTAAAAGGTGCTTGCTCCTTGGAAGAATAACTATGACAAACCTAGACAGTGTATTAAAAAGCAGAAACATCACTTTGCCAACAAAGGTCCATCTAGTTAAGGCTATGACTTTTCCAGTGATCATGTGTGGATGTGAGAGTTGGACCTTAAAGAAGGCTGAGGGCTGAAAAATTGACACTTTTGAAGGTTGGTGCTGGAGAAGACTCTTGAGAGTCCCTCAGACAGCAAGGAGATCTAACCAGTCAATCCTTAGGGAAATCAACCCTGAATATTCATTGGAAGGACTGATGCTGAAGCTGAAGCCCCAGTACTTTGGCCACCTGATGCAAAGAACTGACTCATTGGAAAAGACTCTGATGCTTGGAAAGATTAAGGAAGGGAGAAGGAGACGACAGAGGATGAGATGGTTGGATGGCATCACTGACTAAATGAACATGAATTTGAGCAAACTCAGGGAAATAGTGATGGACAAGGGAGGCCTGGTGTGCTGCAGCTCATGGGGTTGCAAAGTGTCGGACATGATTCAGTGACTGAACAACAATCAGTGTTTTAAAAAGATGGCCTGTAAAATAATGCTGAGTAATGGCGTGAGAGTTGGACGATGAAGAAAGCTGAGCCCAGAAGAATTGATGCTTTTGAACTGTGGTGTTGGAGAAGACTCTTGAGGGTCCCTTGGACTGCAAGGAGATCCAACCAGTCCATCCTAAAGGAGACCAGTCCTGGGTGTTCATTGGAAGGACTGATGTTGAAGCTGAAACTCCAATACTTTGGCCACCTGACGCGAAGAGTTGACTCATTGGAAAAGACCCTGATGCTGGGAGGGATTGGAGGCAGGAGGAGAAGGGGACGACAGAGGATGAGATGGCTGGATGGTATCATGGACTTGATGGACATGGGTTTGGGTAGACTCTTGGAGTTGGTGATGGACAGTGAGGCCTGGCATGCTGCGATTCATGGGGTTGCAAAGAGTCAGACACGACTGAACGACTGAACTGAACTGAACTGAATGGTACCCATTCAGATGTTTCAAGAATGACCTTGTTCTAGCTCACCTTTGTTTGAGAAATAGAACTCAATTCAATGCCATTTTAGGGTGGCTTGGAATTGACCCAATAATTTTATTCCTCCTATAATGGTCTTGAGGAGAGGTTAAGAGAGATTATGTTGAAAAATATGACCAAAGGGACTATTCCAAAGTCTAAAGTGCGGATCTTGTTTTCCCTGAGCCTACAGAATTAAAAATAACATAGCAAAAAGTATTCTAAAAGTCTATAGAACTATTAATACTTGAACCATTCCATGTTTCAGTATACTGAGTCCTCAAATCTGTATAATGGAATCAAAATGAAACTAATATTTTGAGGTGAAATTTACCAACAGGTAAAAAGAAAACCATTTAATTTAGTATTATCTATATTTCATTAAATGTGAAGGCTTGAAATATAAAAACAAATCTAACTTTTAAAGAGTCAGGCAGTTAAACAAAGGTACATTCATTCACCCAGAGAGACAGTATGCAAATATTGAATCAGAAACCAATAGGAGTACATATAATGATTTCTCCTTTAAAAAATACATTCATTCAAAATACATTCAAGTATCGTTTTTTGTTTTTGTTTTTTAAAGGAGATTCTAAAGGCAGGATGGTCTGCCCAAACTGGAATCTTAAGCTCATGTGCTGCTAGTTCAACAGTAATTGAGAAAATGATCACCTGTATTCAGAATTATATTTACATACAAGCTGAACATCCCATTAAGTCAAATAAAAAGAAACTAGTATATATACAAAGGAAACCTTAACAGTTTACTTGATTTGTCTCTAATAAATTAAGGTAAATTCATCTGCCTGGCATTCAAGACTGGTGCCCTAATTTGCACAGGTCTTCCCATGTACCTACTCTAGGCTCCAATTAAATCTATCCACTGCTATTGCTTCATACATTATCTTATGCCATTAAGTTTTGTTTGGGTTTTTCCTTTCAATCTAAGCTCTCTAGTCTTTATTTCCAAAATCCTATTCATTTTTTAAGCTACCTTTCAAAATACAATATTTCATAAAGATAGCTTTATATTTTTTCCCTTTAATTTAAAAGCCAAAATATATATCCTCTCCTCCTTTAACTTCTATTCCATTAAGGTGAGAAAAGGAACAGCAGAATAGATGGGGAAGATTCTTAGGAAAAGATCTGAAGTTGAATAATTTTTCTAAAAGACATTAACATTCAAGTCTTTGTATAATTTTTTCCCAAGTCATTTGTTCTTTCAATGATTTGCTGACTGTTTATTTTGAGCCAAATCCTGTGTTAGAACCTGCAAATGAAATGATAGATGAGGACACAGTACGTAACTTCAAAATTTTAACATCTAATGGTCAAGAGGGATTTGAACATCGCCAGATGAAAATAGCAGAGAAAAAAAAAGAAAAAAGCAGAGAAAATGGTTAGAGAAGCTGGGCAGTACCAGACCATGTGAAATTTCCGTAAGTATCTGCATATCTAATTTATTCAAATTCATACTGTTGAGAACAGTGAGGGTTATTTGTCACATTATCCATTACTGAAGATACAATCTAGACAGCCAGAGTGAAAAATAAACAAATAAACACAACAAATGAAAAACATAAAACCTTATTTGTGGCCCTGGGCATGTTTAAATTTCCTCCCCACTTTCATTTGCTTCAGGTTTTCACATTTCATGGTTCACTTAGCTCCTATGAGTCAGATGAAACATTTAAAAAATCTATTCTTATCTACTTATTTGCATATATGTTTATTCTATAAGCTTGGAATTCTCAGATTAAATTTCCAACCACAATATTGAAGTCCCATGATACAGCATAAACATTTTCAACAATTTCCTCTATAATCCAACCTATAAAAATATTTTTTTATGCTTAGTACACAAAATGTTCAAGTGTACAAAAAGTAGACAGATGTATGCTTAGAAAATAATAAAAGTTAATAGGGGCTCAAAAGTCATCTAGAAAGCTATAAGGCAGTAATTTCTCATTTTCCCAAAAGAGCAAAAATATGTAAAAGCTTATTATGGGATTACAGAAGGCTCAACACTGGAGAACTGGAATACTGGCTTTATTTTCTGAGTGAATATTGATTAGCTGTGTGAACTTGAATCAAACAATTAACCTCTCAGTGCTATCTATGGCTGCTCTGTCACTTCAGTCGTGTCTGACTCTTTGCTTCATCTTGGGCCATAGAGCTAGGCTCCTCTGTCCATGGGATTCTCCATTACTCATCTGTAATACAGAACTTAATCTTTTTTTCTGTCTTCAGTTTAATGGAATATTATGTCATTTGAAAGGACAGTGTTTTGACAAATTTTTCAAAATTTGAAACACATTTTCAAGTATCAAAAGCTAAGTAAAAATGATAAACCAACAGTATAATGTTGTAAATTAAAATATGCATATATATGAAAAATATCATCTTTCCTGTTTTGGTAACTTCCCCAAAATTGTAGAATGTTAAAAATTAAATATAAAGTGAACCTCCTTATGGTAAGACTGTAGAGAGTGTGTCAGCTTCCACACAATCTTAGTTTTCCATACCTGGTCTTCCAGAGCTGTGAAGGGCCTGATTTTCAGAGATCCTCTTATTATGGTCCTCCCCAACACCTGGAGATTATAATAGAATGAAGATCCCTTCCTAAAAGGAAAAGGTGCTTATTAATTAATTAATTAATTTTCATCATTTATAATTGCCATACAGTCAAGTGATCAGGAAAGTGGAGATAGGGGCTTTGAAATGGTTCCAGAGCTTTCAAAGCCAATTTTGTTCAAAGACAACATGTATTGACAATGCGGCAGCCACGGTCCTTTAGGAACTTGAATTATAGGCCTGCGTGAAAAGTATAGTTTAACCTGCTCAGTATCCCAAGTCAGGAAAAGGATTTGCTTTAATTCTAGGACTTTCTTCTGAGCCCCTGGGTCAGAAAAGTTTGCTGCAGTAGAGGTGATTTCTATACTGCTCAGAAACAGTCTTAGCAAGAATATTAGGAGGAAAATAAGACACAGTATGAAGGCAAATAACTAGATGGATAAATAGATATAGATAGATGATTGATGGATGATAGATGGATGGTAGATGAATACTGATAATTTTCATAGCCTCAATTAAAATGTAATAAGCATATTGATGTTTTTTGCAATATGATTTAGTTATTGAATGGTACTATACAACAATGGTTTTAAGTCATGATTTAAATCTTATCATAGCTATAAAGGTCACCTAACAGGATTATATTGTGATGGCATTTGAGTAAGTACAATCTGGCTAGTCAAAGACATCTCAAAGAACTTTTTAACATAGGTCAAATTTCTAAAACTCATTACAAAAACAAATTTTACCCAACCATCTTTTCGCTTGAGTTTTGGAGTGCGTATAAAAATCAAGTGTGTAGACAAGGAGGAGAATGGTGGTAACCAGGGGCTGGGTGTGCAGGGGAACGGAGAGTTATGTTCAGGGCAGATAAGATTTCAGTTATGCAAGATGAACGGTTTCTAGAAATCTGCTGTACAGCCTGAGACTCTGGTTAAGAGGCCTGTATTGTATACATAAAAATATGCTTTAAAGTAGATCTTATCTTGAGTGTTCTTACCATACACAGACACACACGCAGAGAGAGAGTCAGATACTGTATAAGTAACCTAAACAGTTTACTGGATAAGTAAACTAGACTAAACTCAACTGGATAAGTAAACTGAATGAACTAAATGAACAAAAATAATAATTATTATTAGGGAATTTAGGGAAAGTGTGTACAAATGTAAGCCAAGCCCACGCACTTCAGTTTATACTCTGTCCCTGTGTCTTTAAAAGGAGAGCCCTCCACTGTGATGGTTGGTATATTCTAAAAAAGTTTGAATTAACTTCTACATTGTGTCACCAGGTCATACCTGAATGCAAATCCATTTACTCTGTCCTTACTATCAATACATTGTGGTAGAGAGAAGGACACTTCTACCTTCAAAAGATGACCACGTTGTAATCTTCAGGACCTGTGACTGCGTTGTCTTGTGTGGCAAAAGGACTTTGCAGGTAAGATTAAACTGAGGGTTTTGAGGTGGGAAAATTATCCTGGATTATCTGTGCAGCCTGACTGTAATCCCAGGGGCCCATGGAGAGGAAGACAGAGGAGTCAGGGTTACAGGAGACGTGCTGACTCTTCAGAGGAAGGGGAGAGAGACCAGGAGATCTGAAGCTGCTTCACTGCTGGCTTTGGAGATGGAGAAAGGGGCCAAGGAGTGCAGACAGCCTCTAGGAACCCGGAGAAGGCAAGAAGCAGATTCTCCTCTAGAGCCTCCAGAAGCAACGAAACTTTTCTGATCCCTTATGTTAGCCCTGTAAAATCCATTTTGGACCTCTGACCTCTAGAACTAGAAGATAATTTTAAGTCATTAAATATATGGTAATTTTTAGAGGAGCATAGACATTTTATACAGACTACTTCATAAGTCAACACTTTACAACTTAAGGATGTTAAAGTGCTTTGATGTAGAAAATAAGGAAACATCCAAGGCACACTCATATTGCAGTGATTTCTCATCTGTGATTTAGTTGGAGGCCAGAGCTAGTACCCATGTGATTGGCATACCCTAGAAAGGAATTTCAGCTCTAGGTTTCTTTTGAATCAGAATCACTTTCATATAAAATGAAACAAATCCAACACAAGAAAAGAAGCATGTGAGGATAATTAAATTTCAATTTCTTTCCTGCCAAGAATTAATGATATTAAAAAATTCACAGTTATGCTCTAAAGAGCTTTCCCATGTGGTCTTGGTCAAAAAAGGACTTCTCAAGATGACATTCTGTTATTTCTTATATTCTTTCCATCTGTGTCTTACATAGCAAATGTGCTCACTGTACCAGATTTTTATCAAAACAAGATTTTTATTTTTTCCTTTGACAGTATTGAATTTCAATTTTCACTCTAAAAATTAAGTTGTTCTTTCCGTTTCAAATTTAGTAAAATTGATAATAGTCACTGGAAAATTTTAGACGTCAGATGCGCCCTGATAGTTTGGTTAACACTTACAGCTGAAAAAAGTTTTGCTTGCCTCTTCCGCAGATTGAGACAACAGTAGCAGTCAGATGTCTGAGGTTCATAAATAACCAAAATATGTTCTAGGAAATATTTAAGGAGTAGAAAATAAAATAAATAAACACAGAAGTTACAATGAAAAATCACTAACATTTGCCAACTAGAAGGAGATTATCAATAACTGTTAGAAAAAAAATGAAATCTATGCTCATTTAAAATAAGTACAAATTTACTCATCTGGAGCATATGCCATAATTCAAACCAAGCTAACAAAGCTTGTGCCTTGTAGGAATCTATAAACCTAGGATTTTAATAAATATGTAATCATAAACCACAAGGGAAGCCCAAGAATACTGGAGTGGGTAGCCTATCCCTTCTCCAGCGGCTCTTCCTGACCCAGGAATCAAACTGGGGTCTCCTGCATTGCAGGCAGATTCTTTACCAACGGAGCTATCGGGGAAGCCATAAACAATAAAGATCTTTTTGACCCATCTCCTATAGTAATGAAAATAAAAACCAACAAGACCTAAAAAAAAAAAAAAGTGACCTTCATTAAATGTATCATCTTTATGTAATTAGATGTTTCTAGAAAATTTCAAATATTAATAGTTCATTGAAAATGTCCTTTAAGAATTCATTCTTTAGTAATATTCATGAGCTTTTGCTGCCTGTTAAAATGAAATCAGATTGACCTAGAAAACATTAGGCCAGTCCACTGAAAATTCCTGATAGTGATGACTCAAGCAGGTAGTTTCATTACACCATTACAAAAATAGAAAAATAATAACACTTCTGTAAATACTCTTTCCTGTGGCTTCAAAGAACTTCACAAATGTTGCCTAATATTTTCAAATGCAGAGAAACTATCGAAAGAGTAAACATTATTGAACGTGAAGGAAGAGGTGAATAAGCTTTCAATCGAGATGATGAGTGTGATCACAGCTTTAAGAAAGGTGACAATCACTTTTGTAGATTCATGATCTGACATCTTCCTGCTTCAACTTTTATCTCTGAAATGTATTCAACACTGTCTCTAGTAAACAAGAAAACCAACAGGCAGACAAATAGAAAATGTTCTCTTCAGCCCTTTGGAAAAGCAGGAAGCCTGGTCGTCACCCCTAAGCTTCAACCAGTGGCTTCTCTGTGTGCTAGCTAAGAGCAAGGCTCTCATAATCAAGAGTGTAGCCTAAAGAAATGATGCTCATGGAAAGCAAAAAAATCAAAATACAAAAGATCGCTAAAGCTGCAACACTATTGAGAAACTGTGCAATGTGGCATTTGTGGCCTTTTTTTTTTTGTCTGTCTTTTATGCCCGCTGCTTGCTTGCATACTCAATCCTATCTAGTGTCTGCAGGCATCTGAGTTGACTTTATATGTAGCTTCTAATAGATACCGAACAAGCTAGTTGTATCATAACAGACAGAAGCTACAAAAGTATAAATGCAGACTCAAATTTTCATCTTTTTCTTTCTGCTCAGCCATCTCACTACTTCTGCCTTTTAGACTGTCTGTGTTAAGGCTGTCATTAACCTCTTTCAGCCTCCTTCACTGCCTATCATGTGGACAGAAGAAGTCATTTCTGTTCTTTATTTTACATTATCCCTAATTTGGCATTCTCAACAATAGCTATAGAATACCTCAATAACAAGTCTTTTTACACTGTGTTGTATTATGGTATGTCTTTATTGACTCTAAGCTTTGCGGGGGAAAGTATACAACTCTTGATTCATTACTTAAGCTCAATACTGAAATTGAGATAGTGTTTATGAAAAGTTGTTTGAAGTAGACTGAATGGAAGATTACCCAATAACATCTGTTTCTCTATGGTCTTACAAAAACTACATTATAATCCATGATACTGCCATTATTTCAAAATTACACTGCCTCTTCTTGAAATGGGAAGGTGGCTATTATCAGATTTTGAGATCAAGACCAAAAATTTCAATGGCAAGTCTGAGACTTCAACTGCCATCCTTAAAATGGAGTCCTTTAGCAATATCCATCCACTTTAGAATGTTTTGAGAAATGACTGTTCCAAGTTTTAACTGTAATAATGGGGAAAAAAAGAATAATTTTAGCAGCGAAGAAATTTATTATAAACTCATTTATTGGAATGCACTTGGAGAGCTTTGGAGGCTTGGGGAAGATCTTTGGGAAACTCACAGAGACTCAGACAGAAGCTGCAAGAGATGAGAACAAACAAAATCTTACTGCGGTAAGAATTTTCTCAGGATGCTGCTGCTAGTGGCATCAGCAGTGGATAACTGAAGCCACACCTGAATATGCTTATCTCTAAGATGGCCTCGGCAAGGCTGTTAGAAGCTTGTTCTTTGAATCATCCTTCAGAATGCAAAGTTTAAAAATAGTTGTCTAATGGACTAGACCTGGTTAACATAACATATCTTTAACTTTTAAGATCTTTCTTTAGGGAGATCAAAGTGAGAAAGGAATTAAGATGTCACATTATCGTGGGTCTCAGGAGAAACAGAGTCAATAAGATATATCTACAGTTGGATTTTGAAAAATGGCAGGGAGGGATGCCACAAACCCGCACAATTGAATAACCACATTAACTTTACAGTTGGCCCTCTGTCTCCATGATTCTGCATCCTCAGTCAAACACAGATGGCGCAGTGCTATCGTATTTACTGTTGAAGAAAATTCACTTATAAGTGGACCTGCACAATTCAAACCTGGACTGTACAACAGTCGACAGTATATATGAATATAAATATACGAACTAGCTCATGTGATTATGGAGGCTGAGAAGTCCCACAATATGTTGTCTGCAAGCTGTAAATACAAGGAAGTCAGTGGTATAATTCCAGGTTAGGTCTGAAAGCCAGAGAACCACAGAAGCTGATGGTGTAAATTCTAGTTCAAGGGCAGGAGAAAATTGATGCCCCAGCTCAAGCATGAAGGCAGGAAGCAAAAGGGATGAATCCCCTCTTTATCATATTTTTGTTCTATTCAGCCCCACAACAAATTACATGATGCTTATTCACACTGGGGCAATCTACTTTACTATGCCTACTGTTGTTGTTTAGTCACTAAGCCATGTCCAACTCTTTGCGACCCCTTGGATTGTAACACGCCAGGCCTCCCCATCCCTCACCATCTCCTGGAGTTCACCCAAGTTCATGCCCACTGAATCAATGATGCTGTCTAACCATCTCATCCTCTGCTGCCCTCTTCTCCTCCTGCCTTCAATCTTTCCCAGCATCAGGGTTTTTCCAGTGAGTCAGCTTCTCACATCAGATGGCCAAAGTATTGGAGCTTCAGCTTCAGCATCCGATTAAATGCTAATTCCACCTGGAAACATCCTCACAGGTATACCCAGAAATAATGTTCAATCTGGGCAGCCCTGGCCCAGCAAAGTGACATATAAAATGATTAACTATTGAAATGTGAAACCACAAAGATGTTGAAGTTTACTATACTATACTTTACTAAAGTAAAGTTTACTTTACTATAGTGAGGCTCCCTTAAATTTTGACCCATATGATTTCTGACTCTTACTAAAGTATCTCTCTACCCTCGGGGCTTTAATATTTTAGCCTTTGCCACATCCAAATTACAAAATATATACAGTAGGAAGAGTAGTGTGGATAATTGATAGTTTAATTTCAGATTTTTTAAATTACTTTTTCACATTAAAATAGAAGATACTTCATAATATTTAGGAGTTTCACTTAGAATTTTTTTTTTAATCTTAGGGATGTCAAAACTCTCTGAATCTAACATGTCTCCAAGAAGTTTTCAGCTCATATGTGAATTAAAAAAAAATGTTTACAAGTTATAAAAACCTGCTTAGCTCATTATGGAAAACAACACTGTTTTAAGAGTAATAATTAAGCTAAACTGCTTAACAACAACTAAACTTTAATGACACTTCAAGGATTTTGTTGGAAAAAGCTTATTCACTTAGAGGAAGCTGAGTACATTATCAATGATTTTTGTTGAGAAAAGATTTTCCATATTCAGCAAAAAGAAGCTGAGTACAAGAAGGAAGTAACAACGGGCCAGCGGAGACTAAGATGTATACGTGTGTGAGATTACAGTGTTTGAAATGCAATTGATTTGATCCAAGAAGTAAAATTCAGTAAGGGAAAGCGGAGGAAACTGACACGTCAGTATACAGTAAGCAGGAAGCGCTGCTCCTTTCGCCATGAGGACTCAAAATAGGCCCAGAACTGTTACCGGGAGAGGATATGTATGCAAGGGTGAGAAACAGCCCTTCACACACAAGTATAGGATAATTGTAACCTGGAAGACTTTGCTTCATGTCTATAATGACATTAGCATTATTTTCTATACACAGTTATTGCCCTTTAAGAGTTTCTTTGAAAAGAGGTAGGTGAGAGGGGACCTCCCTGGTGATCCAGTGGCTGAGACTCTGCTCTTCCAATGCAGGGAATCTGAGTTTGATCTCTGGGCTCCCACAGGCCACATGTCACAACTAAAGATCCCACATACCACAATTAAGACCCAGTGGCTGCCTAATAAATAAATAAAATTTATTTAAATAGGTAAGAAAAATAACTGACCTTTATAGCATTAAGACATTTATAGCATCCTAAAATATTATCAAATGTCTTCACATAACAAATTAAAACCACTTGCTTTTTTTTTTTGTCTCTCTCATCTCAAATAGGTGGAAAAGCAAACATATTTCACTATGGGTCTTAGTATTCTGGAAAAAACAAAGTGCAAGATAACCATCTAAAGTTTCATATTTAAAATGTTATCCATACTAATATAAGTCTAGGTTTCTCCTGATTTTGATTCATGCTAGGAAAAGATTTTGCCTTACCTTGCAAAGTTCAGATAATGATATTAAAAAATATATATAATGTCATAAAGATTACCTTTAAGGACATTAATGAATACTTTGTAAACACACTACTCTGAGAAAACTCAGCTTATACCACAACACAGATGTTAGATTTCAGCCTTTTCTCAGTATCCTCAGATGGATATCTTTGCATTGTATATAACCTATAGAACCATGGATGGCCGCTTTTTATGGACTCCATAGAATATTACCAGGGAAACATTATTCACCAACTCAGTCATATTTATCCTAATCTATTCACATATAAATATGTGTAGATCATCACACACCATTCATAGAATCAAAATGCACTGAAAGTGAAAGTGAAGTCGCTCAGTCGTGTCCGACTCTGTGACCCCATAGACTGTAGCCCACCAGGCTCCTCTGTCCATGGGGTTCTCCAGGCAAGAGCACTGGAGTGCGCTGCCATTTCCTTCTCCAGGGGAGCTTCCCGACCCAGGAATCGAACCCAGGTCTCCTCCATTGCAGGCAGACTCTTTAGCTACTGAGCCACAAGGAAAGATTGAATGAATAATAAAAACAAATGAATAATAAAAAGCTCAACACTCTGGATGTCTTGTTTTATAAAGAAATAATAAAAATAGTTCCTCTTTAAACACGCTGTCATTGTAAGAGGTGTTCCAGTAGTCATTGTGTGTGTGTGTGTGTGTATATATATATATATATATTTTTTGAGAAATAAATGTTATATATATATATATATATATATATATATATATATAACATTTATTTCTCAAAAAATTCTGATAATGGTTAAGCTTTCTTAGCTTGCTAAAAGAAATTATATATATCCTTTTCTTCTTTGAGGTCATAATTATCTTCCACAAAGATATTTGGAGGTATCCAGAGATTTCTAGTGATCCACATATATTATTGTGACCTATATTTTGATTCAATTTCTAAATTAATTTTTGAGGCATGAGTATATATTTCCATTTTACCCTGTTCCTAAATGTCTGTGTATCTGTGTCAAAGGGACCATCTCAGACTGTAAATGCATGAAGATTCTCTAGTTCTTCTTCTTCATGCATTTACAATCTGGGAAGCCCCTAAGAATACACACACACACACACACACATATATATATATGCATATACATATATATACATACACACACACACACATATATATATATATATATACATGGACATCACCAGATTGTCAAAACTGAAATCAGATTATGTTTTTGCAGCCAAAGTTGGAAAAGTTCTATACAGTCAGCAAAAACAAGACCTAGAGCTAATTGTGCCTCAGATTATGAACTCCTTATTGTAAATTTGAGGCTTAAATTGAAGAAAGTAGGGGAAACCACTAGGCCATTCAGGTAAGATCCAAATCAAATCTCTTATGATTACACAGTGGAGGTGATGATAGATTCAGGGATTAGATCGTATAGACAGAGTGCCAGAAGAACTATGGATAGAGGTTTGGAACATTGTACAAGAGGCAGTGATCAAACCAACCCAAACAAAAAGAAAGTCAAGAAGGCAAAGTGGTTATCTGAGGAGGCTTTACAAATAACTGAGAAAAGAAGAGAAGTGAAAGGCGAGAAAGGGAGAAAGGGAAAGACATATCCATCTGAATGCAGAGTTTCAGAGGATAGCAAGGAGACAGAAGAAGGCCTTCTTATTAAATGAACAATGCAAAAAAAAGAAAAAAATAGAGGAAACCAATAGAAAGGGAAAGACTAGAGATCTCTTCAAGAAAATTTGAGATACCAAGGGAACATTACACCAAGGATGGTCACAATAAAAGACAGAAATGGTAATGACCTACCAGAAACAGAAGAGATTAAGAAGAGGTGGCAAGAATACACAGAAGAACCATACAAAAAAGATCTTTATGACCCAGATAACCACCATGGTGTGGTTACTTACCTAGAGCCAGACATCCTGGAGTGTGAAGTCAACTGGGCCTTAGGAAGCATGGCTACAAACAAAACTAGTGGAGGTGATGGAATTCCAGCTGAGCTTCACTCAATATATCAGCAAATTTTGAAAACTCAGCAGTGGCCACAGAACTGGAAAAGTTGTTTTCATTCCAATCCCAAGGAAAGGCAATGCCAAAGAGTGTCCAAACTACTATAAAATTGTACGCATTTCACGCTAGCAAAGTAATGTTCAAAATCCTTCAAGCTAGGAATGAGTAATATGTGAATTGAGAAATTCCAGATGCACAAGTATGGTTTCAAAGAGCAGAAGAACCAGAGATCAAGTTGTCAACATCTGTTGGTTCATAGAAAAGCAAGGGAATTCCAGAAAAGCATCTACTTCTGCTTCACTGACTACACTAACGCCTTTGACTGTGTAGATCAAAACAAACTGTGGAAAATTCTTAAAGAGATGGAACACCAGACGACCTGACCCGCCTCCTGAGAAATCTGTATGTGGGTCAAGAAGCAACGGCTAGAATCAAACATGGAACAACAGACTGGTTCAAAATTGGAAAAAGAATACAATAAGACTGTATATTGTAACCCTGCTTATTTAATTTCTATGAAGAGTACTTCATGTAAAATGCTGGGTTGGAAGACTCTAAAGCTGGAATCAAGATTGCTGGGAGAAATATCAACAATCTCAGATATGCAGATGATAACATCCTTATGGCAGAAAGTGAAGAGGAACTAAAGAGCCTCTTGATGAGAGTGAAAAAAGAAAACAAAAAAGCTGGCTTGAAACTCAACATTCAAAAAAACTAAGATAATGGCATCTGGTCCCATCATTTCATTGCAAAGAGATGGGGTAAAAGTGGAAGCAGTGACAGATTTTATTTTCTTGGGCTCCAAAGTCTCTGTGGACAGTGACTGCAGCTATGAACTTGAAAGATGCTTGCTCCTTGGAAGGAAAGCTATTACAAACCTAAATGTGTATTAAAAAGCAGAAGTATCATTTTGCCGACAAAATTTCATATAGTCAAAGTTACGGTTTTTCCAGTAGTCATATATGGATGGATGTGAGAGCCCCAAAGAACTGATGCTTTCAAATTGTAGTACTAAAGACTCTTTAGAGTCCTTTGGACAGCAAGGAGATCAAACCAGTCAATCTTAAAGAAAATCAACCCTATATATATTCACTGGAAAGATTGATGTTGAAGCTGAAGCTCTAATACGTTGGCCATCTGATGCGAAGAGCTGACTCATTGGAAAAGACCCTGATTCTGGGACAGATTGAAGGCAAAAGGAGATGGGGGTGGTAGAGGATGAGATGGTTAGTTGGCATCAACACCTCAATAGACCTGAATTTGAGCCAATTCTGGGAGATAGTGAAAGACATAGAAGCCTGGCGTGCTGCAGTCCATGGGGTTGCAAAGAGTGGAACAAGACTGAGTGATTGAATAAAAACAATCAAATGAAATGAAAAAACTTAAATGGAATTCTTACATGTAGCATGGTTAAACTAGTCAATTTTCATAAACCAAAATTCTCCATGATCCGCAGCAACATTGCAAGTTCTATCATCTTGAATAAAGCATATTACTTGAAAAGTAGAACTTTACTTACAAAAGTTTCCTGTCAGACTTCAAACAGCTCTTTTACACTGCACACACATTCAGCCAGGTAAGACATAAAAATCAGGTCTACTCGTTTCAAAGAAGAAAAAAAAATTAAAAACTGCACTATTATCATCAATGCTGAACTGTGAACTCCTAAAAAGCAAGTTTTGGATTTTTTCCACCTAATGCAGTGTCAAATTGCTGCCAGAAATATCCTGATCTCAGGATTTTTATTGCTGGTGATGATGTATGAAGTGGAAAGAGCATAGCTTGATTTTCTAATAAGTGGTTAGGCTTGCACTACTGACTACATTATTGAAAAAATAAAAAGAACTTGGTAACTGAGTGAGTATGATAGGAAAGTCACTGATGGGGAAGAAAACTGGAACAGTAAGAGGTGTCAGCATTATAGAGTCACATTTTTGGAAATATTGTACATTAAATCTAAGAAAGCAGGTTACATTGAATTGTTTTTAGTAAGTTACTATTACCATACTTTTGAATAAAATGTAGTGTTTTCCTTAAAATGCTTCTGGTGGAAAGTAGTTCATATTTTTAAACAAGAAACAAGTTATCAAGAAGTATAAATCTCCATAGTCAATTTTCTTCTGTAAAATGCAAGTAGGCTTCAATTGCAATAATGCTTCAGAGCTAAGCAATGATATATCATATGGGCTTGGGAAGTACAGATATGAGAAAACACATGCTTATCTTAAAAATAAGCTGCTGTTTAGACTAATTCACACATCCTTGAGTTTCACTTCAATTCAGTTCAGTCACTCAGTCGTGTCTCTTTGTGACCCCATGGACTGCAGAAGGCCAGGCCTCCCTGTTCATCACCAGCTCCCGGCACTTACCCAAACTCATGTCCACTGAGCCAGTGAGGGTGAGATGCCACCCAATAATCTCATCCTCTGTCGTCCCCTTCTCCTCCCGCCTTCAATCTTTCCCAGCATCAGGGTCTTTTCAAATGAGTCAGCTCTTCTCATCAGGTGGCCAAAGTACTGGAGCTTCGACTTCAGCATCAGCCCTTCCAATGAACACCCAGGACTGACCTCCTTTAGGATGGACTGGTTGGATCTCCTTGCAGTCCAAAGGACTCTCAAGAGTCTTCTCCAACACCACAGTTCAAAAGCATCAGTTCTTCGGCACTCAGCTTTACTTTATAGTCCAACTCTAACACCCATACATGACCACTGGGAAAGCCATAGCTTTGACTAGATGGACCTCTGTTGGCAAAGTAATGTCTCTGCTTTTTAATATGCTGCCAAGGTTGTTTATAGCTTTTCTTCCAAGGAGCAAGCATCTTTTAATATCATGGCTGAAGTCACCATCTGCAGTGATTTTGGAGCCCCCCCAAAATTAAGTCTCTCAGTGTTTCTATTGTTTCCCCATCTATTTGCCATGAAGTGATGGGACCAGATGCCATGATCTTATTTTTCCGAACGCTGAGTTTTAAACCGACTTTTTCACTCGCCTTTTTCACTTTCAACAAGAGGTTCTTTAGTTCCTCTTCACTTTCTGCCATAAGGGGGTGCCATCTGCATTTCCGAGGTTATTGATATTTCTCCCAGCAATCTTGATTCCAGCTTGTGCTTCATCCAGCCCAGTGTTTCTCAGGATGTACTCTGCATATAAGTTAAATAAGCAGGGTGACAATATTCAGCCTTGACATACTCCTTTCCCGATTTGGAACCAGTCTGTTATTCCATGCCCAGTTCTAACTGTTGTTTCTTGACCTGCATACAGATTTTTCAGGAGGCAGTTAAGGTGGTCTAGTATTCCCATCTCTTTCAGAATTTTCCACAGTTTGTTGTGATCCAAACAGTCAAAGGCTTTGGCGTAGTCAATAAAGGAGAAGCAGATGTTTTTCTGGAATGCTCTTGCTTTTGATGATCCAGCAGATGTTGGCAATTTGATCTCTGGTTCCTCTGCCTTTTCTAAATCCAGCTTGAACATCTGGAAGTTCTCAGGTCATGTACTGTTGAAGTCTGGCTTGGAGAATTCTGAACATTAGTTTGCTAGCATGAGATGAGTTCAATTGTGTGGTAGTGTAAACATTCTTTGGCATTACCTTTCTTTGGGATTGGAATGAAAACTGACCTTTTCCAGCCTTGTGGCCACTCCTGAGTTTTCCAAATTTGCTGGCATATTGAGTGCAACAGTTTCACAGCATCATATTTTAGGATTTGAAATAGCTCAACTGGAATTCCATCACCTCCACTAGCATTGTTTGTAGTGATGCTTCCTCAGGCCCCCTTGACTTCATACTCCAGGATGTCCTGGATCACTCTAGGTCAGTGATCACACCATCATGGTAATGCAGTTCATTAAGATCTTTTTTGTACAGTTCTTCTTGTCTTCTTCCACCTCTTGATATCTTCTGCTTCTGTTAGGTTCATACAATTTCTGTGCTTTATTGTGCCCATCTTTGCATGAAATGTTCCCTTGGTATCACTATTTCTCTTGAAGAGATCTCTAGTCTTTCCCATTCTATTGGTTTCCTCTATCTCTTTGCACTGATCACTGACGGAGGCTTTCTTATCTCTCCTTGCTATTCTTTGGAACTCTGCATTCAAATGGATCTTTCCTTTTCTCCTGTGCCTTTTGCTTCTCTTCTTTTCTCAGCTATTTGTAAGGCCTCCTTTCAACAGCCATTTTGCTTTTTGCATTTCTTTTCCTTGGTGATTGTCTTGATCACCATCTCCTGTACAATGTCACGAACTTCCATCCATAGTTCTTCAGGCACTCTGCCTATCAGGTCTTGATCTGATAGAGATCAAGAATTCTCTGATAGAGAATCCCTTGAATCTATTTGTCACTTTCACTGTATAATTGTAAGTCATTTGATTTGATTTAGGTCATACCTGAGTGGACTAGTGGTTTTCCCTACTTTCTTCAATTTAAGTCTGAATTTGGCAGTAAGGAGTTCATGATCTGAGCCACAGTCAGCTCCTGGTCTTGTTTTTGCTGACTGTGTAGAGCTTCTCCATCTTCAGCTGCAAAGAATATAATCAATCTGATTTCGGCGTTGCCCATGTGGTGATGTCCATATGTAGAGTTGTCTCTTTTGTTGTTGCAAGAGGGTGTTTGCTATGACCAGTACGTTCTCTTGGCAAAACTCTATTAGCCTTTGCCCTGCTTCATTCTGTACTCCAAGGTCAAATTTGTTGCCTGTAACTTCAGGTATCTCATGACTTCCTACTTTTGCATTCCAGTCCCCTATAATGAAAAGGACATCTTTTTTGGGTGTTAGTTCTATAAGGTCTTGTAGATCTTCATAGAACCATCCAACTTCAGCTTCTTCAGCATTAGTGGTTGAGGCATAGACTTGGATTATTGTGATATTGAATAGCTGTCTTGGAAAGGAACAGAGATCATTCTGTTGGAAACAAACAGAAGTTATTCATCCTTGAATTTACATATAATCAAGTTATGTAATATGCAAAATTTGACAATGTTCTAAGTCTTTTCTGAGTCCCTGGTGGCTTAGATGGTAATATCTGCCTGCAATGCAGGAGACATAGGTTTAATCCCTGGGTTGGGAAGATCCCCTGGAGTTGGAAATGGCAACCCACTCCAGTATTCTTGTCTGGAGAATCCCAAGGACAGAGGAACCTGGCAGGCTACAGTCCATGGGGTCACAAAGAGTCGGGAGTGACTGACGCTTTCACATTGAGTCTCATTGTTAATTGTTAACAGCCTCATCAATCTTTTTGTTTTGACACGGAAGAATTCAAATTGAAAATGAAAATCGTGTGCTTTACTGCTGGGGTGTGTCACCAGGGACTGGTTTCTCCAGGGATGAGAACTTGGTTAGAGGGCAAATGGTGATTTAGAAAAAAAAAGAGAGAGGGAGAGAAAGCAGAGATGGTCTGGTCCTCGAGGTAATTCTGCGATCTACAGAGCAGCCCCGCCCCACGCCAATAAGAATAGTTCATTAGACAAGAGGCAAGGAGACCATCTCCCACAAGAGCAGTTTCCACCTCCACCACTCATCCGATCTTAAGTGGAAAGTAAGTGAACTCTGGCAGACCCTACTCAATTCAAGCTAAGAGTGCCCTTCTCCCTCCCTTTTACTTGAGATGTTCTCCAACGTGCACACTCTAAATGAATTTTCGTTTGTCTATTGAGTTGCATCTGTCATTGTTGATTGTTAACAGCCTCATTGTTAATTCCTGGGGACTAAAAACAGTAATAGAAAAATGAGATAGTCAGAGCATGTTAGAAAAAACAGGTGAATCTATTCATGGTATGCTTTTCACAGAGCCATTTAAAAATAAATTATGTTGCATCATTATGTATTATCAAATTCATATAATTATTATCTATTATAATTATATATGTACACATACTATATGTATCTTATAGAATCCTATTTAACATATTCATACTAGAACCTCATTTAAGCCTGTTATACATTTGAAATACCACGCTACATATTTCACAGATTTCATTTTTGTCTCCTGTTTCACATTGATTTTTCCCTTTAGTACATGGCTTCGCTCTAATTACACAGCATCAGATTTAAATTAAGATAGGAAACCAAGAGTGTTCTTTTAGATTATCCTTCCCTAGGTTATCCTGAAGTCCCATGTCATATGTTCATCTCGGGCTGTTCCTCTTTCCCTCAGGGACCCAGGCTGATGGAACAGCCTTAGTCTATGCATGTGGAGGGAGGGCAGAGGAGCCATGGATGAACCGTCACATGCCTCCTAATTGTTCTGCCTGAAAATAGGGTGCTTCCCTTCCGCTCACATCTCATTGCACAAAGCAAGCCTGATGGCTATGCCTGATGTCCATGCACTAGGCCCACTCTAGAAGGGTTTGATGGGGAAATCTGTGGTTATTTTGCCAGTAACATAGACAATCCTGACACTCAAAATGAAGTCCTCAAACAGTACTGGCTTTGCCTACTGATCTGTTATTCACTATAAAACTGTCTTTCCTTATCTTTATACTAAAACTGTTCCTGCACAGCTCATCTCAGCATTGGCATATCTAATGAACACTTTTTTTGTTCTTAGGTTTTGCTTTATTAGAAGCATTTGCTTTCCACTCATTTCTCACTCTCCTTTTCCTTTTAACATTGAAGACTATATGATCTCTCCCCACAAAACATATGCTTCTTTGCATCTTATTTGACAGCATTTGAATTCCTTCAGGTTCTTCTGGTCAGAGGTCAGGGCTTTATTCTTTAAAATGTCCTTTTCCTTGTCTTTTATACTAATCCATAATAAACTACTATTTATTTTTAAAACAACTTTACTGAGATGTGGCTTTTCCAGTAGTCTTGTATGGATGTAGAGTTGGACTTATAAAGAAAGCTGAGCACCGAGGAATTGATGCTTTTGAACTGTGGTGTTGGAGAAGACTCCTGAGAGTCCCTTGGACTGCAAGGAGATCCAACGAGTCCATTCTAAAGGAGATCAATTATGGGTGTTCACTGGAAGGACTGATGCTGAAGCTGAAACTCCAATACTTTGGCCACCTGATGCGAAAAACTGACTCATTTTGAAAAGACCCTGATGCTGGGAAAGATTGAAGGTGGGAGGAGAAGGGGATGACAGAGTATGAGATGGTTGGATGGCATCACCGACTCAATGGACATGAGTTTGGGTAAACTCTCATAGTTGGTGATGGACAGGGAGGCCTGGCATGCTGTGGCCCATGGGGTCGCAAAGAGTTGGACACGATTGAGCTACTGAACTGAACTGAACTGATACATCTTAGAGTATTGCTCATATAACTAAATCTTCCTGGAGTTCTCTTTAAAATGAGTTAGGAAATAGTTAGACCCCTGGCTGGACACCTGGCATTTGTCAAGTGGAATAAAATCCAAGCTTTGTTCTCACCCATACACTCCAAGGACAAAGCTAGTGGTAAAAGCTGAGCTCTGCTAAAGCAAAGAGATAAGATGCCCCCTCCTGACATCAAGGAAGACTTCTCTGTCTGCACATACGCAGGAAGGCTTCTTGGGGGTTGAAGACGGAGGGGACCCCCACTCTATAATAAGTGTGGACATGCACCCAAAGGCCTGTATGGTGGGATGCACCTTAGAAAAATGTTGTGTGCACATCCTGGGGAGGGTCCATGGAGCAGTCAGGTGTGAAGAAAGAAACAAGATAATTGGTTAAAGGCGAAAAAAGTCCCAGAGGTGATTCACATCACCTACATAAGTGGTTTATATCGCCTCCTTACTGTGTTCCTTCTTGTTCTGGATGCCAGCACTCCTCTCAAGGTGTGTGTCTCCGCCTAGTTTCTATTTTTTTTTTAACTTCATTATTATTTTTTATATTTTATTTTTAATTTTAGGATGATTACTTTACCATAGTGTGATGGGTTTTGTCATACATCAATGTGAAACAGCCATAGGTATACATATGTTCCCTCCCTCTTATACCACCCCCCCCCACCTCCCTTCCACTTCCACCCCTCTAGGTTGTCAGAGAACCCTGGCTTTGATTTTGCTGCATCATTCAGCAAACTCCCACTGGCTATCTATTTTACATATGGTAAGTGTATATTTCAAAGCTGTTCTCTAAAATCATCCCACCCTCTCCTTCCCCCACTGTGTCCAAACGTCTGTTCTTTATGTCCAACGTCTCCTTTGCTGCCCCGTGTGTAAGACTGTCAGTACTGTTTTTCTAGATTCCAGAAATGTGTGTTAATATACGATATATGTCTTCCGCCTGACTTTGCTCTGTATGATAGGCTCTAGGTTCATCCACCTCATTAGAACGGACTCAAATGCATTCATTTTTATGTCTGACTAATATTCCACTGTGTGTATGGACCACAACTTCCTTATCCATTCATCTGTCGATGGACATCTAGGTTGCTTCCGCCTCCTGCTGCTGCTAAGTCACTTCAGTCATGTCCGACTCTGTGCGACCCCATAGACGGCAGCCCACCAGGCTCCGACGTCCCTGGGATTCTCCAGGCAGGAACACTGGAGTGGGCTGCCATTTCCTTCTCCAATGTGTGGAAGTGAAAAGTGAAAGGGAAGTTGCTCATTTGTGTTCAACTCTTTGCGACCACATGGACTGCAGCCCACCAGGCTCCTCCATCCATGGGATTTTCCAGGCAAGAGTACTGGAGTGGGGTGCTGCTTGCAGTCAATGTTGGGGTACACGTGCCTTTATCAGTTACGATTTCCTCAGGCTACATGCTCAGTAGTGGGATTGCTGGGTCATATGGTACTTTTATTTCTAGTTTTTTTTAAGTAATCTCCACACTATGTTCTCCATAGTGGCTATATCAGTGTGCATTCCCACCAACAGTGCAAAAGCATTCCCTTTCCTCCACACTCTATCCAGCACTTATTGTTTGTAGATTTTTGGATGACGTCCATTCTGACTGGTGTGAGATGATATTTCATTGCAGCTTTGATTCACATTTCTCTAATAATAAGCAGTGCTCAGCATCTTTTCATGTATTTATTAGCCATCTGCATGACTTCTTCGGAAGAATATCTGTTTAGATCTTCGGCCCACCATGCCTAGTTTCTGACATACTGTGCTCCTCCTCATTCGGGACAACCACACTCCTCTCCAGATGTGTATCTCTACCTTGCTTCTGACTGACTTCATGCCTCTTCATTAGAGAGGATGCCCACACCCTTTTTCTCTGGGTGTGTATTTCTACCCTGCTTCTGATTTTGATAAACACACTCTTTTCCTGTGTGCACTCCCATACATGGTACTGTGTCTCTAATAATAAACTTTCTACCTGTTTTTACAGTTTTTGCCTCCGTGAAACATCCTTGCTTTCAAACAGGGACAAGCGTCGGGGCCACTCTGCTTCTAGCCTCTCGGCCCTGGTGGTCTAGTGTCCAGGACTCTTGGTTTCCATCCAGGTTGCCCAGGTTTAGCTCCTGGGTAGGGGACTAAGATCTCTCTTCAGGACTGCTCACTACTTTCCTTCCAAAATCAAATCTGCCTTCTTATGCCAAATGTTTATATCTGTTTGGTTCTAGAGAAAAGTCACTTCCTTGGAGAGCCCTCTATAACACACTGGTCAAGATTTATATTTAAGATATGGTTTATATTTTCATGTTATTATCCCTCATAGTATCCTGAATTTTTCTTTTTTTAATTTTAGAGAGACTACTTCTGGGACTTCTCCTGCTAAATCCTTTGAAGTTCTTGTGTTCATTCATTCAGAATTTGCTCACTCAGTGAAGGAAAAGAAAAAGGAATAGCTTCAAGAGTGCGTGCTAAAAGGAGATGAAGGTAAGTAAAGATTTATTTAAATATAAAAGTATACATAATCTCATTCCATCCTACAACAACCTAGATGTGTAGACAAAAGCTTTTCAATTTTGCAGCTTAATAAACGAAGGTGCAGAGTTGGAGTAATGTCACTGGGATTTAAAACAATATGTGAGTGGCTTAAAAAGCTCTTTCATTAAACTGTACTGCCAAATGTGGTAAAATTGCTGCAAATCTGCTCAGTGTTATGCATTGAGCCTTTTATCCCACGTAATCCAATTTGGGTGACCTGCCATGTTTTATGAATAGTGAGAGAATTATCTTAAAAGAAAGGATATATTACAAAGTAAGGGACCTTATATTTTAAAAGTACACATAATACACAGACACACATATTTTATGACTTTTAACACAGATATTAAGTGACTACAAACCCACACAGAGTATACAAATATAAAGTATCTGTAAATGAAAATCAAAGATTAAATCCATGTCGCATGGATTTAATCAAAAATCATATTTTGTCAACACAATATAAAACATTCTGAAAGTAAATTTATCATGACTTTTGCCATAAAACAAATAAACAATTCTATGGAAAGAAGTTTTGTCTTATTTATCTATTCAAAAGTATGCACTGGTAAATAGCTTACTGGTATGGTAAAGAAATTGCAGTGTGAAGCCGCTTTTCTTCTTAGATAACGTTAAGTAAGAACATTGAGGTGTCCTGATGAATGTTGTAGCACATCCTTTCTCACACTCAGGATGCACCTGAGTGTGACTGGGAAACTGATGAGTAAATGAGAATTCTTGTGGAAACCACTCCTCTGTTTCGGTTTATTCCTCAGTTTTCCTGTGAGACTAAGCTCAAATAGCCTGACTTTAACACGGATCTTAGCTGCTTTTACTTCTTTGAACTGCATCCTCAATCCCTACCAATGGTTTCTGAAATTCCCAAATAAACTCCAATCTCTATCTTAGAATCAGTTTCAAGGAAAAACCACTCTAAGATACTTAGTTTTACTATCTTGCTAAAGTAATACTGTAGCCTGCCAGGCTCCCTCTGTCCATGGATTTTTTTCCAGGCAAGAATACTGGAGTGGGTTGCCATTTCCTACTCCAGGGGATCTTCTTGACCCAGGGGTCAAACCACATCTCTTGTGTCTCCTGCAATGGCAGCTGGATTCTTTACCACTAGCGGCACCTGGGAAGCCCACAGTACAGTCCGAAGGAAGCTCAATTATCTGGCTGTTGCACAGAATGTAACCTATAGCCCTCTATATTAATCACCTCATATTAATCAGAAATGAGAAGCAAAAAGTAATAAATATCCTTCATGCCTTAGAAAGACACATAGAAATATAAAAATTCAGGAACTTGCTATTGTTTAAAATTTTAGTCAGTGGCCTGGGGAATACCACTGTATACCTTCTAAAGTATAAAGCAAATCATTACAGGGTGTCCTTCCGGTTACTAAGAAAGGACATCAGTGTTTGATGGTTTTCTTCAGGGTTTTGGAGGCAATGCACATATTGATTCAGCTCATTTATCAACTGACTTGTTGGCTGATATAGGAAATTCCAACTAGCCGTGTAGCTTTGACTTTAAGCTGAGAGATCCCATTTAAATCTAAACATTTAAGAAGGATGATTATCTCACAAAGAAGAATTTCAGATTCTTGAAGGTAGAGATTCTAAATATTAATCACACTGTTGGCTTTATCTGGATAAAACAAAACAAGGTGATTCTTGTAGATACGAAGTTCACTGAAGCCATAAAGCGGGAGAGTTTTAGGAGGAAATATTAGAAATCATGATAGCCATAGATGAATATAAATAATTAGAAAAAGTGAGTAAGGGTTCAATTCAGGTCAAACAAAAGCATACATTGAAATTAACATGGATGGTTACATTATCCCCTCAACAACCCTCACCCGTGTCATATAAGGAGAGGAAAAAAACAAATAATCAAGATACCCAAGCTAGGGCTTCCTTGGTGGCTCAGGGTAAAAAATCTGCCTGTCGGTTCAGGAGGCATGGGTTCGATCCCTGATCTGCGAAGATCCCTACATTCCACGGAGCAACTAAACCGATGCACGGCAACTGCTGATCTTGTGCTCCAGAGACTGGTGTGGAGCAAGCGAAGTCACTGCAGTGAGAAGCCCACCCAACTAGAGAGTAACCCTTGCTCGCCTCAGCCAGAGATAAGCCCTCACAGCAGTAAAGACCAAGCACAGCCAAAAGTAAATCAATAAAAACCCTAGATTCTTAAAAAAAAAAAAAAAAATTACCCAGGCTAGATACTGACAATGTGGGACTGAAGAAGAAACACTGATGTGGGAAGTAGGGAGAGAGAAGTTGGAGTGAGTTGAGTGAAACTCAGCTGTGTATCATATTACTGCCACAGGGGGGGAAAATGTAGTTTCTGAGCAAAACTCAGACCATTTAAATATTCTTTTAGGTTAAAATTTGCAAAGAAATCTTAAACTTCTCTTAGCTGATGTATTGTCAGTAAAAATATTGGTTAGTTAAAAAAATATGTATTGGTATTGTCATTTTGAAATAATTACATTCAAATTGAAAGGCTTGAGCAAATGAAATGTTACTAATGTTAGTGACTGAGATTTTACATGCAAGAGAAAAGAAGCAAAATTATAGAAACAACAAAATTAAGAATTCAGCCATGTTAAATTTTAAACTTGCAAACATGAACGTATGATTCTTAGGTCACTGAAAGATCAAGACACTATAGTAGCGATAAGTACCTCTAAAACTCAGAAACTCGGGTCTTGGTTTCCATATGCCCTGCTAAAAGAAACCGGGGCTCCTGGACACATTTCAAGATCAAACGTGAGAAAACAAAATGTGAGCCTAGGACTTTTGTTGTGCAAGAAAAGAAGAAAACCTAGTGGGAAAGTGAAATGGCAACCCACTCCAGTATTCTTGCCTGGAAAATCCCATGGACTGAGGATCCTGGTAGGCTACAGTCCATGGGGTCGCAAAGAGTCGGACACGACTGAGCGACTTCACTTCACCAAATGGGAAAATTGTCAAAAGGACATAAAATCAGCTTGAAAGGGTTTCACTGGCCGATTAACACGTAACAAGTGACTGCATTTGAAGGTAAAACAATGAATAAATAACTCTGTGAATTTTTTGTGATACTACAAAAGAAGAAATATAAGAAAAATTTATATTTATATAATATATGTCAAAAATAGTTATATCACTATTTAAATATTAAATGTGAAATCATCATGTTGGCTATATTCAAGAAAGAAATGATTTCTAAAGTACACAAATCAGTTTTCTGATAAATATGAGAGATTCTACTGGTAACTTTTACTTTGCTAAAAATAGAAACATAAACTTTGCTACCTAAATTTTACAATGTTTCACAGGTACTCACAGGAGAAATTCAAATTTATTTATATGTTTCCTACTGGTACAAATGCTAGTTAATAAAAACTCATATCTATAAAGGAAGATGAATTAAATACATATTTAGTTTGTGAAATATTTTCAGTGGAAGTTATAAACTCTTTAATAATGTCATATTTAAAATAATTATAATCACATTAACACATAATTTAAAGTAAAAATAAGAAAATACCATTGATACTCTTTTAAGAAATGAAAGTACCATACATCTGTTTGAAGCAGATTGCAGAAGGAAGCAAAGATTCTTCATTCTTGCTAACTTTGTTTACTTCTAATAAACAGTATTAAAAGATGGTTAAATAAAAGATGCTTAAATTCATGGGCAAATTAGAAAGCTCTTCTACTCTGGGATGAAGAAATCATAAACGGATGGCACTGACATGAAAGAGAGCATCAGTGCTCAGAGTTTATTTGGCTGTAAAAGTCAGGATGGTGGTCTTGAAATAACTTATGTGACTGGGTGGTCACTTAGGAAGCTGCAAATACGACATTCACGATCTTTGCTAAGAAACTGCATGCTTTCTCCATGAGAATGTTTTGACTTCCTGTGAGAATTGTCTTTTTCAAAAATAACTTAGTGATTTCTGATTATGATAGCTTATAAAATCCCTGCATCTATAAATTCTTATAAAAATAAAATGCACATATTTACATCTGTAATTTCACTAACTTCCATTATTCAAAAGTGATTACTGTTTCTTTGCATTATATTTACAGAGATTGGTAAGCATAAACAGAAGCAAACACAGAAAGAGAGCCCTTATTATAGCTATATGTTAAATGAAAGCAAATTATTGGTAGTTCTGAATATATGTAGCAAAAGGTGCCAGTTGACAGAGATAATTCAAAGAACTTAGGAATTTGGACATGATGGGACACATAATAACATTTTTAATTCTAAAGGGATGTGGAATTCCATCATAAGTAGCAAAGTAATCTTAACCTATCCATTGATGGCATGTTTCAGAATGCAAAAGGAAGACCATGGTGTGTGTGTGTGTGTGTGTGTGTGCACACTCACACATATACACGCACTTGTGTTTTGAGGGAGGGAGAATTCTTCCTCCGGTAATCCCCCTGGAATTGTTGTTTCTTCTGTGTGGATAATAGGCAAGATTTTGCCTGATGTTTTAAAATGCCTGGACCTATGAGTACAAGTAGATATGATTACAAAGGATACTGTTTACACAAATAATTCACAAGAAATGCACTTCTAAAAATATAAAACTGTTTTCCTTCAGAAAATTGAGGAACACTTTTAAGCAACATATTAAATATTTAATTCTCTCTAAGAATCTAATTTGCTTAGCCGGTGGAGTGTCCTTTAGGAAACAAGTTTTCACTTCAGTGTTTCTTATTCCTGGAAATGTGTTCATTTATTTCATGGTTATTTATTAACCCTATTCTGTGTGTTAGACATCATGCCTGGAGTTGAATACAAACGAACTAGGCAAAAACTCGCCCACATGCAGTATTCATTTCTGTGTTGGTGGTGAGAGGGAAGGAAACATCAATTAAATAAATAAACATAAGCTAATTTTAGAGTGGGATTCAGTTCAGTTCAGTTCAGTTGCTCAGTCGTGTCCCACTCTTTGAGGCCCCATGGGCTGCAGCACGCCAGGCCTCCCTGTCTATCACCAACTCCCGGAGTTTACTCTAACTCATGTCCATCGAGTCAGTGATATCATCCAACCATCTCATTCTCTGTCCTGCCCTTCTCCTCCCGCCTTCAAGCTTTCCCAGCATCAGGATCTTTGCCAGTGAGTCAGTTCTTCGCATAAGGTGGCCAAAGTATTGGAGCTTCAGCTTCAGCATCAGTCTTTCCAATGAATATTCAGGACTGATTTCCTTTAGGATGGACTGGTTGGATCTCCTTACAGTCCAAGGGACTCTCAAGAGTCTTCTCCAACACCATAGTTCAAAAGCATCATCTCTTCGACACTCAGCTTTCTTTATAGTCCAACTCTCACACCCATTCATGACTACTGGAAAAACCATAGTTTTGACTAGATGGACCTTTGTTGGCAAAGTAATGTCTCTGCTTTTTAATATGCTGTCTAGGTTGGTCATAACTTTTCCTCCAAGGAGCAGCGTCTTTTAATTTCATGGCTGTAGTCTCCATCTGCAATGATTTTGGAGCCCCCCAAAATAAAGTCTGTCACTGTTTCCCCATCTATTTGCCATGAAGTGATGGGACTGGTTGCCATGGTCTTCGTTTTTTGAATGTTGAGTGGGATTAAGCAAATGCAATAAACAAGCATGATAATAAGGAATAACTGGACTGAATTACAAGTAAAAATGGGAGACCTCTTTGGGACAGTGACATTTAAGTTGGTCCTAAATCATAGCTGGACTTCACTACATGTGTGAAGAACCAGTAATGAACTCCTTAGTGACTACTTAAATAGCTTGCCCAAGGCCTGTTAAAATAAAGTCTAAATTCAAACTCAGATTTTCTTAGTAGAAGATTATTCTTCTCAGCCCAAAGCATTTCTATCCATATGCATATGCTAAGTCACTTCAGTCACGTCCGACTCTTTGTGACCCCATGAATTGCAGCACGCCAGGCCTCCCTGTCCATCACCAACTCCCGGAGTTTACTCAAACTCATGTCCATTGAGTCGGTGATGCCATCCAGCCATCTCATCCTTTGCGATCCCCTTCTCCTCCTGCCCCCAATCCCTCTCAGCATCAGGGTCTTTACCAATGAGTCAACTCTTCGCATGAGGTGGCCAAAGTACGGGAGTTTCAGCTTCAACATCAGTTCTTCCAATGAACACCCAAGATTGATCTCCTTTAGGATGGACTGGTTGGATCTCCTTGCAGTCCAAGGGGTCCTCAAGAGTCTTCTCCAACACCACAGTTCAAAAGCATCAATTCTTAGATCTTCATGACCCAGAGAATCACGATGGTGTGACCACTCACCTAGAGCCAGACATCCCGGAATGTGAAGTCAAGTGGGCCTTAGGAAGCATCACTACGAACAAAGCTAGTGGAGGTGATGGAATTCCAGTTGAACTATTTCAAATCCTGAAAGATGATGCTGTGAAAGTGCTGCACTCAATATGCCAGCAAATTTGGAAAACTCAGCAGTGGCCACAGGACTGGAAAAGTTCTGTTTTCATTCCAATCCCAAAGAAAGGCAATGCTAAAGAATTCTCAAACTACCACACAATTGCACTCATCTCACATGCTAGTAAAGTAATGTTCAAAATTCTCCAAATCAGGCTTCAGCAATATATGAACCGTGAACTTCCAGATGTTCAAGCTCGTTTTAGAAAAGGCAGAGGCTATGCTTTAGGTACATACAAAATTATGATTGACGATCTTCCTCTTAACATTAAGTAACCATTTTTCAGTTCAATTCAGTTCAGTTCAGTTCAGTTCAGTTCAGTCTGACTCTTTGCAGCCCCATGGACTGTAGCACGCCTGGCGTACCTTTCCATCACCAACTCCCAGAGTTTACTCAAACTCATGTCCATTGAGTCGGTGATGCCATCCAACCATCTCATCCTCTGTCTTCCCTGTCTCCTCCTGCCTTCAATCTTTCCCAGCATCAGGGTCTTTTCCAAGGAGTCAGCTCTTCACATCAGGTGGTCAAAGTATTGGAGTTTCAGCTTCAGCATCAGTCCTTCCAATGAACACCCAGGACTGATCTCCTTTAGGATGGACTGGTTGGATCTCCTTGCAGTACAAGGGGCTCTCAAAAGTCTTCTCCAACACCACAGTTCAAAAGCATTAATTCTTCAGTTTATGTTCTATTTAACTTGCTCTAAGTTCTGTTTTTCATATAATGCTGCTTTTCTTTTGTTAGCTGTTGTCTACTGAATCCTTTTCCACCCTTTAATTTCATCCTCTTTGTATTTTTAAAATATGGAAGTTCCTCTTTTAATAAGCAGTTATATTTATATAATTTGACTCTTTTGTTCTATAAACAATATGCTTATTCCATCTGTCTTCACTGCTGATATTAATAGTAGTGTGTATTTCATCTCACTTTGCAATCTTGTATATATGCCATGCTACTTTTGCATTGTTTTCCTTTTACCCTTTTTTAAATCATAACTTCCTTTTCTCCCTCACTATTCATTATTAAGTGATAAACTCTAACTTCATTGGCTAGCCTAACTATTGAACAAACTTATTAACATTATATGTCTTCTGATGAAGGTCAAAGTCAGCACATAAATATATTTTACCTCGTCCCCATGCTTCTCCTTTTCCCATCTTTTCCTTCTTATAAATTTATTCTCTTTGCATTTAGCAACTTGGTTTGCCCATTAGTTTTTTACCGTTTCTTCTCACTTCCCACTCTTTTTTTCTGTGTTCATTTTATTCTTTGCTGAAATATATCTTTTAATAGCCTTTCTCCTAGACTTCCCACAACTGCTAAGCTCCTAGTCATGTTTTGCTTAAACAAGTATTTATTTTGTTTTCACTTTTGAGTAAAATATTAGGTAGATAGAGAATTCTAGGTTTATAATGAAGTTACCTTTCCATTTAAAATATACAATTATATTGTCTTCAGATATTTTTATTATAGATAAGGTGTACTATGGTCAGTATTTTAAAAAAATTATTTGTAACCTTTCTCTTTTCTTTGGTGAGTCTGAGATTTTTCTATTTGTCCTTTGTATTCAGTAGCTTTATTAGAATGTATAAAATAGTGGTGTTGTTCAGTTGCTAAGTCATGCCTGACTCTTTGCAGCCCCATGAACCGCAGCACACCAGGCCAGGCTTCCCTGTCCTTCACCAACTCGCGGAGCTTGCTCAAACTCATGTCCATTAAGTTGGTGATGCCATCCACCATCTTATTCTCTGTCACCCCCTGCAGTTTTTCTCAGCATCAGGGTCTCTTCCAATGAGTCAGTTCTTCACATCCAAGGGATGCTCAAGAGTCTTCTCCAGCAATTCAAAAGTATCAATTTCTTGGTGCTCAGCCTTCATTATGGTCCAGCTCTGACATCTGTACATGACTACTGGAAAAACCATAGCTTTGACTATATGTACCTTTGTCAGCAAAGTGATGTCTCTGCTTTTGAATGCCCTGTCTAGGTCTCTCATAGCCTCCCTTTCAAGGAAAGCAGATTAATTTCATGTCTTCAGTAACCATCCGCAGTGATTTTGGAGCCCAAGAAAATAAAATCTGTCACTGTTTCCATTGTTTCCCCATCTATTTTCCATGAAGTGATGGGACCAGATGCCATGATCTTCATCTTTTGAAGGTTGCATTTTAAGCTAGCTTTTTTACTCTCCTCTTTCACCTTCAGCAAGAGGTTCTTTAGCTCCTCTTCACTTTCTGCCTTTAAAGTGGTATCATCTACATATCTGAAGTTGTTAATATTTCTCCTGGAAATCTTGATTCTAGCTTTTGATTCATTCAGCCCAGCATTTCACATGATGCACATTGCAAAAAAGTTAAATAAGCAGGCTGATAATATGCAGCTATAAAGTTGTTAAGGCTATATGAAGTGTATCTTTTAGTTTTTGTTCTGTGTGTTTTATTATTTGTTAATTTAGTACGCACAGTTTTCTTCAATTCCCGAAAGTTTTAGCCATTATAATTTTGAATTGCATCTCCCCGCACTTGCCTCTCTGAGCTATCCTTATAAATTCAATAACACACTTGTTTTCTCTCTCTGTTCTGGAACTCTGAGTGATTTTCTGTTTTACATTTCTAATAATATGTTTTGATGCGCTTAGTTTACTGTAGAGTTTTTCTATTAAATTTACTATATCAACTATTTCATTTTAATTCCAATATTTTAATTAACTTTTAGATTCTCCTGTTATTGACTGATGACTACATGCTTTTATTCCATAATTCATTTGAGTGTGAGACTCCAAGATACCCACTAGCAGATGTTGCATAAAAGCATCATTGCCACTTCAACACGGGGCTCAAACACCTGCCTCCATGCTTCCCCATGCTCTTTACAACTTCCTGTGTTCTTCAAGATGGTGATAAGAGCAATTTCTGAAGCCAGATACTAAGATGGGCAACACATATAAGTCCAGGTCACTGAACAATTACATGTGTCAAAGTCAGTGCCACATTCAAATTCCCATCCTGTACTGTTATGTGAGAAAGAACTAAATGTCCTGTCCTTTAAGTCAGCAAATCTTAATTTGAAAATTGGTCTTGCATTGGAATATTTCTGTTTTCTACTAGATCAGCCCTCTTTGTGCAGTATTTTCTGTGGTCATCTCAGCCCAGCCCCAGGGATCCAAAGCTCAGGAAAAGACCGTCCAAACGTGTTTGGAACTCTGGACAATAGCGTCTCTATCTTAGAATCCAGCAAATGGCTTGGCCAGGATCCAAGTGGTACTTCAACCTCTTTTTACTCCCTCCACCACATAGAAACAGTTTGTTTCTCCTACAAGTGGACCAAACCTTATCAACTACATTCTATGACTCATGCATGAGCTATGAGGCCTTCTGTTCATATGCAAGGGTGGAAATTCTAGACTCAGTTCCTGTTTCTGAGCCTAGGATCTCTTGGACCGTGGCACTTCATTTCCTGTTGTGATTTCCAAAATATTCTTTGTTCATGTATTTTTTTCAGCACTGTGATACAGTTTTAATTTTATAAACCATTTCTGTGTATTCATAGAAGTTGAGAGCGGTTATCTTGTGTACTTTATCTAACATCATGACTTCTATAACTTGTCCTTAACAGTGAAATCCATGTACAAATATATATATATAAAGATGTTTATTTTAGGATTCTTAACAAAAACTCAGAAACTAAATAAATGTTTATAGGGTTTGATTAAACAAATTGCACTATTCCACAAAATAGAATATGTACAGTCCATAGAAATGATGTTAAAACTATTGACTAAACTGAACATAGATTAATTTTTAAATTTAAAAATAGCTGTTGATATATATATATAATAGCTGATCAATATAATAACTGATCATATATATATTTATGCATTTGCAGGTTTGAGTGTAAGTTTGTGCATATACAATATATTTCAGTGATAGGACATCAAGTTATTTTAAATATGTAGGCTCTGAATTTGCATTTTCTAAAATTTTTTATGATGAGTATTTTTTAACCTCAGAAGACAAGATAAAAAGCTAAACTTTTAAAGGTAATATTGGTCTTTTGTAGTGAAAATAGGGGGCTTCCCACGTGGCTCAGTGGTAAAGAATCTGCCTGTTAATGCAGGAGACATGAGTTTGATCCCCGGGTTATAAAGATCCCTTGGAGGAGGAAATGGCAACCCATTCCAGTATTCTTGCCTGGGAAATTCCATGCACAAGGGAGCCTGGTAGTCTACAGTCCATAGGGTCACAAAGAGCTGGACACGACTGAGTGACTGGGCGTGCATACAATGAAAATAGAGTTGGTGTTAACTGACATTTACATAAACGCTTATAATAAGACATCATTCAGCTTCTGATCTGTTCATTCTATGGTTTCTGGCACAAAAAACAATACCTATGCTTATTTACAACAGTCTATCTGCAAACAGGACTGAATCTGGGATTTTGAGCCTGCTGCTTCATCTGGCTTGTGTTTGACAAACAGACGGATCTTCCATTATGCCCCAAGGGCCAGAAAACATAGGCTCTTTCAAGCAAAGCAGTAAATTATTTAACTTCCCTGTGGTTCCATTAATGACCTGATAGATCAGCACGGCAATGTAATTGGTAAAGTGCACTAAGTTAACGATGGTATGAAAAATTCAATCAATATAAAGGGAAGAAACACATTGAGCAAAGAACCAGTAGAGAAGAAGAATTGCCGACGCACATTCTCTACAAAGGTCTATGGGAAAGAATGAGGTAAATGGAGCAGTGGAGGGAAGTATCAAGAAAGAATGAATTTGAATCTCTGAAGATGCCTTTTGATTGTGCGTATGTTTAGAAAAAACAAATAATATAAAAATTTTTGTTGTGAACTATGTCTTAAAAACATATATTTAAAACAAAATCTAGAGGGCACATGCAACTAAAAAAAAAATCACTAGATTCAATTTCTTTTAAAGCATTATATATAAGCTCCTTGAGGACTAATATTTGCTCCTTGAGGGCAAATAGTTATCATTTTTATTTTCCAACGTATCAGCCCAGTGCCCTCCATGTAATAAGTGAGCATTACATCATTGACGAATTGAATAGAATTGACTGAAATGTCCAAAAGTAAAAGGTGATATGCTTTATATACACGTGAAAAATGCCAAGGCTGAATTCAGAAAACCTATTCTTTCTCTGATAGAAATAATGTGTCCTTTGCTTTTTCTACATGGAAACCATCCTTTACAAATTCTTGGGTTTCAGGAGATTTATCCTTGCTTTTAATTTCTTCCTGTGTCATTTACTTACACCTTCCCTTTTAAGATCTAAGAACAGTAGGAGCAGAAATGGGTATGAAATGAGCATTTTTTTCTAAGTGAAGCATTTTAAAACTCAAAGTTTATAAATAATTAACGCATCTTCACATAGAATTTAACTGATGCAAACATGAGCTGGTCTACCCAATGAGGCTGACTTTTTCCTAAGCCTGGAAGACAATGATAGCTTTAAGCTTTTCGGATGAAGAGAAGAAAGAAAGAAAGAAAGCTTCCAAGTAGGGGACAGCTATGTTTATAAACCCCGAAGCTCAGCCAGTAGACCTTTTTGTAGAAAACAAGGCCTGCTAACCGTGGACACATAAACATAAATCGTGTCAGTCCGCCAACTCCGATGGTGAGACGACAGCTGTAATGTTGAGTCTGAGTCCAACAACAACCTTGGCAGGTTTTCATGTTACTGCAGTTCGTGTACGTATGTATCCACTCTGCAAGGGAGAGTACTACGCACAAAAAAAGCATGCTGCTAGGGTACACAGACAAAAGGGAAAAATAGAAACCAAAATCTAGGTCTCCAGTAAGGAATGCGGCTTGTTGAAGGTCCCTTCCTGATATCCATTGTACAAAATATCATCCCTCACTGTTTCTGAATTTTCTTGAATTAACTCAAAATTTTGGACAGTGTTTTTTTTTTTTTTTTTAAGGTAAAGCGCTGGTGACAACTACTGAATAGCTCAGTTAAGTCCAAGGTGATTTCTTTTTACACCGTATTTGTTAATGTCTGCAAAAGATAGACATTTTTCACACAGCCTATATATTTTAAACTTTATATCCTTTTATTTTTAGTATTCTCCCATGAACTATCTAGCTCTTCCCCACTATTATTAACTGAGATACCTCAAAAATCTGAAGGACTGCATTGCAGTAGTGATCTCTACTTTTTTGATAGTTGAAATCTGTCTTTAAGCCCAAGTTTTGTAATCTACAGAAAAAATAACATTGTAGGTCCCACGACCCACTTTTTTAAGACCACATCCCATCAGAAGATAAATTAATCAGAATTAAAACCAGAGAGTCTACTGTCCTCACAATCACAGTTTCAAATATCTCACAACCTCGAGCCATTTTCCATCTGAAAAGCTATTTTTAATAATATTCCCATCACTTCCACAACATTTTAATTTCTTCAAGATGACTGACCCATCGACCTCTTCACTTTCTCACAGTCCATCAATGCTGTGGTTTTCATCTCTCTTACTGTCCAGCTTAGATCCCATTGTCAATCATTTTCATCCTCACTTGCAAATACTCCCAATTGCCTTGTCTTCCATTTTTCCTCTTGCATGCACTTGGCAAAACCTAAATCTAGTTATATCCAAGTATAACTTAAACAGCATAATGCCTAGTTAATGGTCATTCCCCATTGCCTTTCAGACAGAAGTCTATTTATTATTACTGTTATCATTATTATCACCATACTATTCATGAGCAAGTAATTTAGGAAAGGCTGACTCAGCCCCCAGATGTAGGTTCTGATTAGACTAAGCCACCGTGTTTCCCCATTCCTCTTGCTGGGCAGTGGTTGAAAATAAGATAGAATTTTGCCCAATGAAAGAACGTTTTCTAAGTGGTTTCCAGAAACAGTTCCTTTACTCTTTAAAAGCAGTAGTGGTGCTATGGTCCGTCGTTTTTTTTGCCTAGATTGTCTGCATATGGCTCTAGAACTGTGGCAGGCATTTTCCAACCATGAGGGAAGCTAGTCACAGAAAATGCCAACATGTTGAAACTGGACAGAGGAAGCTGAATGAACTTCTGTTACCATACTGACTTAATCAACATTGTGACAATGCAATGTTGGGACTTTTTGCTGAGAAAGTAAATCTTCCTTACCTTTTTTGGAATTTTGTCTTGTTTGTAGTCAAACAGATCTTGAGAATCTGGAGATACTGTTAAGTAACCACATACCTGGATTCCCTTTCAAATTGTGATCAGTAACTTTGAATAGACCTTATAAACTACTGAGAGCTGAGCAATCTCATATCCTTCCTAGAAATTTTGTTGTTCTACTGGTTCAAATTGCTATTTTATACCATCTTACCTCCCCTTTTTCAAAGATATCCTTATCATTTTCTTAGCTCCATCCTTACTGATCATTTTCTCAATATCAAACGTGAAATCTCTCATTTTTTGTTAATAATTTTTCGATCCCATCAGTGTTTACATCCAACTTCTCCTTCCCTCTTGTTAAGTCTAAAGAAAACATTGTGCTCCCATAAAGTATCAAGTCTTCCCCTTGAATTCAAGATCTGCATCATGTTTGCTTTCTAAAGATTTGATTCCTTCTCTGGGTTCCATGTCTTCACTGGGTTTTCTCTGTTGTAACTACTTGATCTCAAATTCAGGCTTAAACTTACATTTTCTGGCTTTCATCTCCATCATTCAAATGAGACTTAATCTAGTAAGGCCACTGATAAATTTCATGTTTCTAAACTCAACATATGTTTTTATGTCATGTTATTAAAACCTTCAGCAGGATCTGATTCAGTTAACTACTCCACTCCGTCTTTCCTAAAATATTGTCCATTTTCCTTTCTCAGCCATGGTGTCACTAACTCACGGTTTTTCTCCTTTATTTTCTTTTGAAAAATTCTTTTGTGTATCTCTATCCACCAAACTGTTGAAGTTTCTTTGAGCTCAGTCTGACTCTCTCTACTCTGCTCCATCTGTACACACTCCCTAGGTGATTGGTGACCCCATCCAACTCCAGAGCTTTTTTTTTCCCCAAATCAAATATTACTTGCACAGAAACATACTTACATGTTTTATGCAGTCTGTAATCTAATAGCTCAAGAGCACATATAAAAGAATTCTTCACAAAGTTTGTACACAGTTTCCTCAGGCAGTGATCTTATGACTTTTCTTCTCTAAATCTATAAAATCTCCCTAGGTAATTTCATTTTTCACCCCATGATAAATGTCTTTATGCACATTAAATGCTGTACACTATTTAATGCACAACATTTTTGTCTCCATCCAAGAGTCATGGATTTAGATATCATTGCATTTCTGAAATGTGTTAGTCGTGCTCACACACGACTGAAATGTGCTCAGTCGTGTCTGACTTTTTCCAACCCCATGGCCTGTGGCCCACCAGGTTCCTCTGTCCATGGCATTTTCCTGACAAGAATATTGGAGTGGGTTGCCATTCCCTTCTCCGGGGCATCTTTCTGACCCAAGGATTGAACCTGGGTCTCCCGCATTGCAGGCAAATTCTTTACCATCTGAGCCACCATGGAAGCCCTTCATTTTAGCAATACTCAAATGAATATTTTACTGCCTCCATGTTCCTGACCCAGACCCAACTGCCTATTTGAGATCCTTACTTACCCATCTCATTGAAATCTTAAAGTTAACTGAGAAAAATGAAAATATTGATTTATTGGTCATCCCCCCAAAATAGTTACTTCAGGCCTCAGTTCAGTTCAGTTCAGTCACTCAGTCATGTCCAACTCTTTGCAACCCCATGGACCACAGCAGGCCAGGCCTCCCTGTCCATCACCAACTCCTGGAGTTTACTCAGACTCATGTCCATCGAGTCGGTGATGCCATCCAACCATCTCATCCTCTGTCATTCCCTTCTCCCCCTGCCCTCAATCTTTCCCAGCATCAGGGTCTTTTCCAATGAGTCAGCTCTTCGCATCAGGTGGCCAAAGTATTGGAGTTTCAGCTTCAGCATCAGGCCTTCCAGTGAACACCCAGGACTTATCTCCTTTCGGATGGACTCGTCGGATCTCTTTGCAGTCCAAGGGACTCTCAAGAGTCTTCTCCAACACCACAGTTCAAAAGCATCAATTCTTCAGCGCTCAGCTTTCTTTATAGTCTGACTCTCACATCCATACATGACTACTGGAAAAACCATAGCCTTGACTAGACAGACTTTGTTGGCAAAGTAATGTCTCTGCTTTTTAATATGCTGTCTAGGTTGGTCATAACTTTCCTTCCAAAGAGTAAGCGTCTTTTAATTTCAAGCTTCACCTCTTGTTAATTTCCCCTATCTCAGAATACTACAACTGACCCAATCACTAAGGTAAAGATCCTGGGGGTAATTTTGACTTCATCTTTTTCTTTATCTCCCCCATCTAATCTAGCAATAGGTCCAGTTGGTCTGAATGTCTAAATTGTATCAGATATCCTTTACCTAATCCATTTCGTCTCTTAACCACGTTAGACCCATAACTACCTACTTATTTCAAAAGCCTCCTAACTAGTTTCTCTGATTTCCTTTTAATTCGCTCCAGTCTAGTTTCTGTCTAAAAGCCAAAGGGATCTTTTTAAACACAAATTAGATTAGACAACATCTCTACTTTAAAAACCTTTCCATAGCTTCCCATTTGCATTTCAGTTATAATAAAACCCAAACTTCTTGCCAGGCCTTTACAGCTCTGCATAATCTGGCCCATGTTGGCTTTCTAACTTTGCACTAGTCTCTTCTAACTCACTAAACCCCAGGCAGCCTGGCGTTCTCTGTTTCTATAATGGTTCAAATGAGTTTCCATTTAGGGAACTTGAGATTGCCATTCTCTGGAATGCTTTCCCACTGGTTTTTCTCACTTCTGTCTCTTTTCATTCCTCTAGGTCCCTTTTTAAATGTACCCTCTTTGGGATGCATTTCTTCAATTCCATGCTAAGTAGCTTGCCCTGCCCCTCCCAATACTTTTCTAATGCAGCTTCTTTCTTAGGATTCAGACCGTCGGTAATCATTTCACCCTTGCTTGCGTACTGGTCTATTGTCTGTCTCCCTGGATGTGCAGGGCTCAGTCACTCAGTGGAGTCTGACTCTTTGCGACCCCATGGGCTGTAGCCCTCCAGGCTCCTCTGTCCATGGGGATTCTCCAGGCATGAATACTGGAGTGGGGAGCCATGGCCTCCTCCAGGGGACCTTCCCAACCCAGGGACCAAACCCAGGTTTCCTGCATTGTAGGCGGATTCTTTACCCTTTACTGTCTGAGCCTGTCTCCCTCATTGGAGTATGAACTCTATGCGAGTGAAGATCCTATCTGTCTTTTCACCTTTAGGCAGAGTGACTAGCACATAGTAAGTTCTTAACAAAATTTTGTGGAATTAGTGACTAAACATAAAGACTCAATAACGTTATTCATGGCCTAAAGAGAAACACGAGGTGATAAACATTTTACGGAAGACCTTTAGAGCTCTCCCAGAAAAATCCTGAGATACTTTCTAATGTGTAAGTCTTAGGCTTTCATGCAACCTTAAAAATATTTTAATACTCAGAATTACTTATATTTAAGTCATGTCTCATTTCAAAAAGAAACTTCTAAACCCTGAGGCACCTTTTCAAAATAAATATAGTAAAACTTTTAAACTGAATAAAAACTAAGTTAGGAGATTGCTTCAAAGTGGAAATAATATATAATAGCAATGACTGTTACTATTATTGAGAACTGTAATTATTAGAATTGGCTTCATGTAGATACTATGTTAATAACTACTTGCACTCTCCTATTAATAAATCGTTGTCACACTATGCTTATAATGTGGTGTTGTTCTTCCAGTGTTTCAAAATAGGAATACTAAGGTTTATAAAAAGTCATCCCCAAGACTACACAGCTAGTGGCGTATGGAAGACACTGAGGCCTGAGCGCTGAACCTGACGTGTTAGATTTGTCACTATGCTATGTTGCTTTTATAGGAAGAAGAATACAATAAAAAAACAAGTGTGGCTGACTCTATACATCCACTTGCATCCCTTTTTGCTTGCTTTTCTGTAAATTGAGGCTGTAAAGCTAAAGACTACAATCCCCAGACTGCTTTGCAACACCCAGCGGAAGTCTGGCAATAGAATGAAGCAAAATGAGTCAGCCTCTGTGTAGGGAGATCTGATCTTCTGGCACGTATAACCAGAGAGAGCTGTTATTCTGGGGCAGCTGTAGCAGTTTCTGTTTTCAAGTGCCTGGTGTTACAAGTGTTAGGTGACAAGCCATGGGAGCAGTAATGTTTCCCTGTGAACTATTTTTTCCCTGGCTCTTCTGGGTTTTTTATGAACTAACTGTTGCTAATTAAATTATTTAAAATGCATTGTTCTACACGTAAGCACTGCATTTGATTCAGTAATTGTTACCGGATCACAAACAGGAACTTGGATATGGACTTGACTTAATGGAGAAAGTGGAAAGAGGAAAAGTCAAGTCTTAGATGCTTGACACTGGAAAACTGGTCACACTTTATATACAATGGAAAATACTTGGTCAATTCATTATCTGATGAATTTTTTTGAGGCAAACTATTCTCTGACTGAGGCTGAAGGCTGGGAGCAGTGGGGACTGATCAGAATGTTGGCTAGTGCTGACTCTATAGCCACCTTCAGGAAAAGTCTGCAAGAGCCGGATGAACCCAGATGAGAAGTAGATAGTTTGGGAGCACAGATAGGGGGAAAGGCAAGGCCACTTTAGTAAGAGGAACACTCTCTCCCTACAGTGAAACATCTAAATTGCCGGAGAATCCTCCAATTTGGCACCTTGGAAGGCTAAACAAACAAACATATTTTACACCCTAAACAGAAGCCATCACAAAGGCAGCAAAGCAGCAGTAAAACTGGTAGGGAGCCAGGAAAACGGAACTGCACGAAGGCAAAAATGACATCAGGATTTGGCCTCGACCCAGCCAGGGAGCTCAGCTGGTAAAGAATCCGCCGGCAGTGCAGGAGACACTGGTTAAATTCCTGGGTTGGGAAGGTCTGCTGGAGAAGGGATAGGCTATCCACTCCAGTATCCCTGGGCTTCCCTGATAGCTCAGCTGGTAAGAGAAGGGCTACCCACTCTAGTATTCTGGCCTGGAGAATGTCATGGACAGAGGAGTCTGGCAGGCTACAGTACATGGGGTCATAAAGAGTTGGTCACAACTGAGTGACTATCATATGTCAAATATATTAAATGACCTCAAGGGAATGGCCATTAAGTTAGGGGAGGAAGAGCGAGCAGAATGTAAAGGCTGGTCAGGAAAGAGACTACTCAAAGTTAAAAGGCTACTCAGTAAAAAGAAAATTCAAGGTTAAAAACTTGGCCTAGGTAATATCCTTGAAAGTGAAAGTGAAAGTTACTCAGTCATGTCCAATTCTTTGCGACCAGTCCATGGGATTCTCCAGGCCAGAGTACTGGAGTGGATTGCCATTTCCTTCTCCAGGGGATCCTCCAGACCCAGGAATTGAACCCAGGTCTCCCGCACTGCAGGCAGATTCTTTGCCAGCCAAGCCACCAGGGAAGCCCAAGGTAATATGTGTGGTTACAGTTATATCTGAAGGATACTGACTGACACAGGTAATCTGCTAACATTCTGACAACACAGTAAGTGATCAAACACCCAGTCTGGATTGTAAAGTCTTGTGACTGTCATTGCGCCACTGAAAAGGGTATGAAACAATTTCCAGTCTCCACAAACACACGGTAATAGGCAATTGCTTTTGAAAAGTACAATAGCCTGAAGTACCAGATCTAAGCAGCGTCTCAGATAGCAGAGCCAGGGACGATAAAAAGAGACTCAGACCAAGACCGGCTGATCCAGAGCTTCTATTCTGCCGCTAGTTCAGAGTCCTTGCTGTTCTTATCAGCTAGGTTTGAGACTTATTATGGGTATTACTAATTTGTATTTTCTTAATCCTCTCTTTGCAAATGGAAGATTTCACTACAGTTCATCTATATTTTCTCCAACATTGTGCATATTTTGGGGACAATTTACCTTTTAGCGTAATAATTACCAGACAAGGAGGAATTGCAGGGGTTCTAATGGCGAAATTACCTGTCATCAAGATTACACGTCTTGAACTTTGAGCTGGATGCGGCAACTAGAAGAGAATTTGGGATGTCTCCATTGGATTAGAGGTGGTTCTATTCAAGATTAAGTGTTAGTTGCTCATTCGTGTCTGACTCTTTGCGACCCCATGGACTGTAGCCGGCTGGGCTCCTCTGTCCATGGAACTCTCCAGGCAAGAATACTGGAGTAGATTGCCATTCACTTCTCCATGGGATCTTCCTGACCCACGGATCAAACCTGGCACTCCTGCATTGCAGGCAGATTCTTTACCATCTGAGCCATCAGGGAAGCCCTTCTTCCTTATTGTATCTCCTGTTTGAGTTTGCAATGAATTCTGAAAAAAAGAAAAAGGCAAAAAAAAAACCCCAAACACATTTTCTAGTGTCTGCACTATTCCCATACTGAACACTGAAACAATTTTGACCAATGAGTAAAATTAAAGTGTGTTAAAGGCTTCTGGGAATTTTTATTTTTCTGATGACATAGATAATCTCTCTACAGATGGCCACCATAAATTCCTTCCTTTTTTTACATGCATGTTCCTTCATATATCAAGGGGTGAAGTCTAATTCCTTTTTCATGAATCTGGGATTGCCTTAGTGATGATTTGACTGATAGGATATAGCAGGAGTGATGGTCAGGAATTTTTGAAGTTAGGTCATATGAAACCTTTTAGTTGGACAAAGTTTAGTGATGATATGCTACAGTAATGTAGAAAATAGAAAATGGTCCTAATGAATTGATAGATCAGGCAAATGAGATTTCCAGACAGAATGTTGAACATGTTGATTGGTTTTTGTTAGATGCATAGTATAAGATAAAGATAGAGAAATAATGAGCTAAAAAAGAAAATATGCAGTGTTTTATAGAAGAATTTAGAGGGAAGAGAGGTAGGATTTACTGGGCTCAAAAATAGAACTGTTTATCATCTCCAGTCTTTGCAAGCAGCAAGAGGCTTCTCAAAATAAGAAATGTCCTCAGGGCAGAACTCAAATCCAAAATATTTCCAATAACACATAGCAGGAGGATAAAGTTCGGTTCAATGGTGTCTTTAGAACTCCCTTTAACTGATACTTCGGAAACATTTCTGGTAGGGCCTCAACCAAGACAGAAAGAGTCCTGATATCAAATATCAAAGTGTCTTATAGACTTTGCTAACTAGAAAATAGGATTCCTAATAGTATTAAGGATGTAATTCCATAGCATCAAGTCTTTCAGCCTAAAATAAAAGAAAAAAATTGTGGGGATGGCTTTTGTCTAATGGAATGAACTCCCCATAAAATTGGGCTAAGAGGGATAGAAGTGGTTCAAACTAAAAGAGAGCCTTTGGGGACTCAAACCTAAAGGCAGAAAGTAGGCTGAGAAGGCTACTCAGCGGCAAACACAGGCCAGTTCTAAATGAAAAAGGAAGCGTCAGAGAGCAGAGTCAAAACCGGGAAGGCAGGCCCAAGTGACACAGAGACTCTACCTCGGGAAGCAGGACTAAGCCCAATCAAGGAACAGGCAGATTTCAGACTTCTTGAGGGTGAGTGACTGCGGTGTGCCTCCGCTGAGACTCCACCCTCTGAAAACTGGAGTTGCTGGTTTGCTTTGCACATTTCATACCTTTGTTAACAACAGTGTAATGTGAGTGTGTTGAACAGATAACTTACTGAGTTTACTGAGCAGATATCTCTTTAGTTCAAAGATCTTCCATTAGAGAGAAATCATGCTCTAGAAATTGCATTTGAGAATCGGACTCTCATTGTCCCACGCACATCCTTTAAAGGATGACTCCTACGCTGTAAACCGGTGTCATAATGGAATACAATTTGGGGCATACTGAAGAGGAATGTCTATTCTGCGTGCAGGACAAACATGAATATTGATAGCCAGAAATGCAGTAGGCAGTCTTCAGAAATGTTCACCACGGATCCCTTGTCTCCATGTCCGCAAATGCTGTAATTTCCTTCCCTTGAATCTGAGTACACCTTAGTTCTTTTCTTGACCACTAGACTATGTGTCAGAAGCAATATTCGAAAACATCTGAGACCAGGTTATTAAAAGTCTTTGCTTCGGTCATTTTCATCAATTACTCTTGGGATGGTCCCTCTCAGAACCCAGCTGCCAGGCTAGGAGGAAGTGTAGGCATGTCAGCTGAGTTCCCAGGCCACCGGCAGCATCAACTCGGCCACATGAGTGAGTCACCTTGGACTCTGAGCCCAGGGAAGCCTTCGGTTGTCCCCAGCACCAGCCCGTCTGACTGCAATCACTCGGGAGATCCCAAGTGAGGATAGTCAGTTGAGCCTAGGCAATATTCAGAAGCATATGTGATGATAATAAATTGTTTCAAGCTGCTCAGTTTGGAGGAGGTTTGATGTGAAATAATAGATGGCAGGAACATCTGTTATCAGGACCGACCATGTTTCTTCTGGTCTTTTCCTCCTTCCTTTTGCAAACAAAGGCATGACGCCTGCAGCTGGAACAATCATCTTAAACCCATGAAGGAAATACTGAAACATTTTTAGAGACCTTGGCCCTGAATTCCTTGATCTATAAATGAAGTGCTGGCAACCATGAACTTCCTGACTTTAAAATACTAGGAAAAAGACTCTCCTATCTTGGTGTTTAGCCAGACACAATCATATAAACAAACTGACACTCCAGGCATGAGATGAACATACAAAATGATACCATAAAGTGTTGTCCTTCACTAAACTGGGGCTAGTAGTTCAGCTCTGAGTTTTGCAGGTTAAGAAAAAGGATCAGTCATATAATTAGAAAATTGCCACAGTATGTAAAACAAAAAAATCAAACTAGCTGTTCAATGGAAGCCCAAACATTTCTGATACAGAGTTCAAGTAAAGATCTCTCATAGATCCTTGTTTAAAAAAAAAAAATGGTGTTAGGCAGTATACAACTTACTTATTGTTAACAGGTTAAATATGATCTTCTCTTTTACAGCTATATATTTTTATAACATCTGTCACACAATGCCAGACAGTCCAAAGCAGTTCTACAAAATGAAAAGCAATTTAAGTCCAGTTTTATAGTTGTTAGCAGTCTGAATTAATCCAAGAATAAAACTCAGAATATAAAGCATCTGTTAGGGATTTCTACCAACAGTCTTTATAAAAACTTTGATAGTAAGCTGTTGATAAGCCAATCTGATAAAATCCAGCAGTGTAAGTACTGAATATAACTAAAGATAGACACAAATGCTGATACGGAGATGGAGTGAACATTTTCTTATGGAAATGGAAGAGACTAATTAGGATATGTACCTGGATGGAAGGCTGATTAAATCTGGAGATGGGCTGAGGGAGTAACGCAGTAACAGAATAAGAGTTTTCTCTTAGAACCTTTCTGTTCATTTCACAATAAAAACGGCAAACTGATGTATTAATGATCAGGCCCATAGAGTATTATTGTTGTTCAGTCTCTCAATGTTGATTTGGATATAGGAGGTGACGGAAACGCTAAGGTTGATTTTCCCTCTGTTCTTTGGCCTAGCAACAGTGACACTGAGTGACATTTATGGCACCTTTGTAGCAAAAGTACGGAATTTCAGAGCATAGATGTGAAGCCATTAAATCACAGGATGACCTTGTTTTCCTACCTTTTGTTTCCCTCAGCCTGTTTCCTCAACTCCCCAAATCTTTTTATTGTATATACATTTATAAACTACTTTTCTTTGGAAACAAACTGAGATTTACATTAGTAAAAATAAATTTCCTGAACTCATATTCAGTAGGCCATTCTGCTATTTTATGGCTGTTTGACTTGGAGCAAATTCTTCAATTTTTCTAAGCCTCAGTATACTCATCTGCAAAATGAAGACAATAATCTGAAAGTTATTATGAAGACTGAATGAATTAACAAATCTAAAGCATTTAGCACATTAGCATTCAGTTAGTCTGAACTATTAGTTATATGTGGAGAATAAGAAACTGGAAAAATAAATATGGAAGATAACTAAGCTGAGGAAAATGATGGAGCCAAAGTCCAGTACAAATCTGTTCGTCTCTGAAGCTAATCATGATGTGGCTAATCTTCAGAGGATCTCAATCTGAGGTTACAACAGAATCATTTGCGGAGCTTCTCACTGTACAGATATTTAGGCCACTCTGTATATCCATATAACACGAATTCTTGAGGGTGGGATCAACACATCACATATATTTATTAAAAATTTCCATAGCCTAGGAACTGTCACACTTTCTGCAGGAAAGAAATCTTGCTTTTGAACACTTCTATAAAGAGTTCCCAGAGAAGGCAATGGCACCCCACTCCAGTACTCTTGCCTGGAAAATGCTATGGATGGAGGAGCCTGGTGGGCTGCAGTCCATGGGGTTGTTAGGAGTTGGACACAACTGCGTGGCTTCACTTTCACTTTCATGCATTGGAGAAGGAAATGGCAACCCACTCCAGTGTTCTTGCCTGGAGAATCCCAGGGACGGCGGAGCCTGGTGGGCTGCCGTCTATGGGGTTGCACAGAGTCGGACACAACTGAAGCGACTTAGCAGCAGCAGCAGCAGCATGAAGAGTTACTTTCTGGTCCCCAGATATATTTGATTTTTATATCATGCACATCATAAACGAGTTAAAAGTAAATACAACTGTGGGTTTTTTTCCCCTGGGAATAATGTTAAGTACCTTGATAGGCAACTAGTTCAGGAGCAATAAACACTGGACCCTTGTGGATGTTAGAAATAAGCTTATAAATCTATCTTTGTCAAAGTCTATTTTACCATAGAGTTGAGAAAGAAAAAGGAAAAAACACCTCAAAACTATGGCAATTTGTGAAATTAAATTCACTTATCTGTATCTTTAAAATAGAACACTGAAATTCATTACAAATGAGCCAGAGAATTGGAATTGCTATTTTTTTGTAGACCAGCTTACCATATTCCAAAAAGAATTATCAGCAGAAATGACAGAGTTTGTCTTCTCTGAAAGACTACACCTATTAATTTTACCTTAGATTTTAGGATTTATTCAATCCAGGCATGGTGTAATGCAAATTTGACAAACCAAGGGCAAATAATTAAAGGTCACATGTGTTTTGCTTAGAAGTAAGTAAATCTGCAGGCTTCTTGGACCTCCCTGACTACACTGGTGTTCCACCTAAAATTTAGGTCAATTATCCACAAGAAGCTATTAGCCCATGAGAAACCTACTGGGTAAAATAAAAGTGGAATTTTAGGGAGGGCGATCAGGCACTGCACAGATGAACAGTAACAATAGCATTAGTGAGAAAAATACAGAAGACAAGGGGATAAGAGCTAAAGTCTGAAGCTGAAAGACTGCCGTCTTTCACATTTGGAGTTAAAAGGATTACGAACAAAATGAAACCACCACCACCACCACCAAAACAGTCTAATTATGCTAAAGAATCTTCTTAAGCCAGGGGGTGAGCAGAGTTACAGGATAAAATAAGTTCCTAATCCTCTTGGAGTAATTAAAATAAGTGTGGGGCCAGGTTGCCCTAAAAGGACCCTGGCGGATTAAGAGGAATAACTGTCAAAGATGTTTGCTGACTTTGCTTCAAATGCCTATTTGAGAAAAACTGAGAAATTTTGACTTATCCCTGATGACATGTCATGAGTACTGAAGGAACCTGTGTAATTAGAATGGAGAAAAATCCAAGTAAAAACACATATATTTAGAGTTAGATGAAAAATAGAGCCGGAAACCTGGCTAGAGACCCTATACTGTGTCTTTATAATAGGATCCTGTAATGAAATATGCAGCATCCACGGTTTTTCAAACAGCCAGGTATAAAGGTTTGGGGAAAGAGCCCTCTTCCATCTTCTTCCCTTCTACCTTTACCTTTTGCCTTGTATCATGCTATTAATATGGGCAGGCAAAATATATTGGAAACTGTAGATTTATAAAACATTCAACTTCTGATGCAGGGACTGATGCGAAATTAAAGGAATTATCAAACATCTATCTTAGTAAGCGTCTCTCAAGCATAGCATCTGTACTGAGAATCATTTTTGCTGGATTCTTATAAGTCACTGAAGATAAAGCTGTTTATGAATGCCATCCTTGAAAATGCTGGGAAAGCTTAAGGAGTATCGGGAAAAAAAAAAAATTCCTATCACACTTTTATGAAATGGATTGTTTTACTATATTCATCCCTTCAATAGTTTTTCTTACAAGTTCTTTTACCTTCCAACATGAGAGAAACAAACTATTTTTCCTTTACTGTTTTATTTTAAAAAGTAAATTAGGTAAATCTAAGTTGAATAAGCAAAAATGAACAGAACTACAACTAAAACAGCAAAAAAGAAAGAAAAGGAGAATAGATAATAAAAGATAGTAGATGATATCCTTGGTAAACAACTAAACTCCAGAACTAGAGAGAAGCTGACAAGGTGTAGGATGAGTATTCAAGCCAAGGATTTGATTTCATAGTAGTGTTTACTTACCTAATAATTATGGGAAATCAGGCAAAAAGAAATGATGCGATTTTCCAGCCATATGCAGTGGCTGGTCAGGCTTCCAGATCAAGGGTAGAACATCTGTAAGTTACTCCAAACCTGTTCTTTCTCTCCACTTACTCCCCTTCTGAGCTATGAATGCAATTACACCAGTTTCCACTGATCTCTAATTCTTAGGTCAGGCTCTTTCTAATAAAATAGCCAAAGGAAGTGCAAAAAGGAAAGGAGAATAGCTAACATGTTTTCAAACACCAGCTACTTTACAATGTGCATTTAGTTTTGTAGGTGAAAATCCTAACCATATTCTCACCATGCTTGCTACGCATCTAATAAAAATTTATGTACATTGTGTGCTAAATAAAATCTGGTGTACTATCTGGCACTTTAATCAAAGTAACTAATGATGATTAAAACAGCAGATTTGCAATACAAGAATGACTATATGAAAGTAATGAAATGCAAGCATTTTTAACAAACATGTCAGAATTTCATACTCAGATAAAAGATATCCTTTTTAAAGTAGTAACCTAGAGAAACTGTGTATTTCTAATAAAGTTGCTGCCACATATTAAAACATTTGGTAACATCCCCTTTAATGCCAACTTACAGATCATGTATGAAGATTATCATTGCTTTATCTTAATAGCTAGTTTTCTTATTTTCTGACAGATTTGATTCTTCCATTTAGTTTTAATGCAAAAATCAGTTTATAAATACAACAATTATTAAATGAATTAACACTATTTCTAAGACACTACAGTAAATGATTTTCAAATATCACAAAATGTTAGGTATGATCTGGTTTTAATAACATTTTTAAATGATGAAGCTTCATATAAGAAATCTGGAGGCTCAGTTTCTTTCGGAAATTAAAACTAAAGTATTTATCAACACTGTGTAAATAGTTCCTCATAATAACTATTAGTGGGAGCTGAACAAAGGCTGATTCCTTTAGAAGAGGAAATATATTTTCTCTTTAGTCTCTGTTTACATAATATACAGAAATATACTGACATCAGGGGGACTTTGCTCACTGTGGTACGCCAGTTAGCATACAGGAGAAACTAACTTGGCATTTTATACTCCAAGTTACCTCATTGTTAGAGGATTACCTGTCCTTGCCTTGCTGAACTCTAGAGAGGCTTCAGGGTTTATTTTGGCCAATAAAATGTAGATGGAAATGAAATATACCACTTTAGGGCAGACACTTATGAACCAGCATGCAGTTCACCACATCTGGACATTTAGCTACAAGACAATATTCCAGGCTGAGGTTTCTTCATCAGCTCGGCCCTGGAGAAAACACTATGAAGAGCAGAATCACAGTCCATAGCAAACGGGCAGTGTGAGTGAGAGATAAATCTCTGTTGTCACCCACTGTGATCTGGGGACCATCTGTTACTCAGTATCAACTAGCCTGTACTGACATACACATTTAAATTACCTTCACCACCCCTCTAGGCAAAGGAGTCCATGACCCATACTTTTCCTGTAAGTTCTCCTCTAATTTTTAGAATGTGAAAAACTGAAGTTCAGTAGGGTTAATTACATGTTCAGAAGATAACGAGGTCAGTCTCTGTATCTAGGTCTGACTCCAAAGTCTACGTACATACTTTAATTCCTTCCCCTTCTACGTCATAACGTGATGGGAACGTTTTCACTGGTACTTCTCTCACAATACTGTAAACAAATTAAATGGCTTTGAAATTCACTGGTTTCTGAACTATCTAATCAATGTGGTATCATACTTTAACAAGGAAGTTGTTAAAATACAATAACTTTTTGACAGATTTTTAAAGAAATCATATAAAATACATACGCTAATACGTAACTATAGCTTTCGGTTTACTGTATAAACACACTTTGTTTATACCACATTCAAAGAATTTTAAATCGTATTTATTGTTTTACACACAACACAGACATTTTTATTATTTAAAAAACCCAAACTCAAGATAATAAATTTGGCTTCTTTTCCCCACAAAAACGGGAAATACATCTTGGTAAAGTTACACACCAGTTGGTTGTTGGGATTTATAGTTCCAGGAAAAAAAAACAAACTTAACCAGCCAAAAAATGAAATTTATATATATATATACATATATAAATAAAATTAACTGATTAGTACATAAACAGCTTACAATAATAAGGTAAGCAAGAAACAAAAACTGATCAGAAAACACACTGCTTTAAAGTAATTTTCAGATCTCTATTATAATACAATTTACTCCCAACAACTCTGAGCCCATTAAGAGCACTTCTATACAGAGAAAAACTAACAAATGATACATATTTATTGCAACAACAAATTGAAGGTTATCATAATATATGTAACTTAAATACCCCCCCCATTGATAAAGTGGCTTTTTATTCCTTAAACACAGACATTCTGCTCTTCATTGTAGAAGATGAAGTTTTCTCATCAAAAGGCACATTCTTATCTGCAAGAAAAAAAATACTATAAATGCTTATCCTGGAACAAATTTGTACACACTTTAAAACATCCCCAAAGACTTGGAGTACCAGAAGATAATGAAAGTATTTAATATAAGGAAATTATAACGAAGGGCACTAATAAAACACATAGTTACTTTGTCTACACTAATTATATCCGATACTATTCTTTAAATTACACTTCTAACTTTTTCAAAGGAATTTTATACATAACTAATGTGGGTACCATGAACAACTTTGACAAGTATACAATGTAATTATTTATTTATAGTTTCTGTAAACACAATTCTTAACAGATTCTATTTCTAAAACTTCAGAAAGTAGCATTAATTGAAGCTGCAAGGCGTGGAAGTATATTCAATGAAACTAAAAAAAAGCTTTTAATGTTTATAATACTTATATTTATAAATATAAATATTTTATATTTATATATTTTTTATAATTTTATATATTTATAATAGTTATAAAAATTTTCCATACAAAAGATAAGGTTTTCTATAAATTATATGATGTGATAAATGTGCCTAATTTCTTACCTTACTGACTAGTTTATGGTAAGATGAGGATATATTTTCATCACACTATTTTTATATACCTTAATTCTAATTATACATCAGGCTTTACTGCTACTTAATCTAAACCACAGATGCTAAGGAACTTCTACTAAAAAGAGCCATTACAACCGAAAACATTTAATCCAACCAAAAGCAAAGGTATGCAGATTTTACTAACTTAATAAGTTCTCCTTTATAATCATCATCAACATATAGAACTTCATTGGAGATACCTATGAGAATGAGTAATACTCTTTTTCCAACTTGCTGTTTATCTGAATCTTAGTAAGCAATCTACAATAGATCTCTAAATGATTAGGTTATTACAAGCTAAGGGAATTCTAATATATTTTGAGGGTAAATTTAAGTTTTTTAAAAAAACACATATTGAAGGTTAATAAAAAACCTGTTACTCATGAACAATAATTGCTCAGAATTCATGCATTCATTCAGGGTCCCCTGCAAAGCCAATTCTCTCTTACCAGTTGCCAAGTTTAACTTTCAGAAAATACTTTGAATAGTCAGAATGACATATTTTAATTATCTGCTCAACATCTATTATCTCCTCTTTGCTAATAAAAATACTGATTTATTTTTGTGAGCAAAGTAGGGTGACAATATGCTAGAAGGAAGGGTCGGTTCTGGGAAATTTTGATTTCCTGATAAAAGGACAGATGTGGCTTGGGTTCTTGCCTCTCACTGTCTTCTTTCCTGGTATGCAGATGTGATGGCTGAAACTGCATGAGCCATATAACCAGGATAAAACTAGCATCAGAAAAGCTTTAGGAACACCACACAGATGTAGATTCTGTCATCAAACTGCCATTGAACAGAAGCCAGCAGCCAACTTCTGCAGGCTTCTCATGATACGAGAAAAACTTTTGAACCTCTGTAATTCTAGATTCTCCACTACTTGTATTAAAAAATAGTCAAACTAACAGAAGTAGAGAACAGAATGGTGGTTAGCAGGGACTGAGGGAAGAGGGAAACGAGGAATTGCTATTCAAAGGGTATGGAGTTTCAATTATGCAAGATGAATATGTTCCAGAGATGTTCTTGCTATGTAACATTGAACCTAAGGTTAACAATACTGTAATCTGTGCCTAAACATTTTAGAGAGCAGATCTCATTTTAAGCATTTTAAGCATTCTTACACATGCTTTTCTATGAGGTAAAGCAAATGTGTAGTAATAGTACATTTTATGGAAATCTCAGTTTGGATATTTTTCAAGCTTCAAGAATGTTCTGTCTCTAAACATTATGCAATGATACCATATAAAAAAAAAGACATTTTTCAAGGACAACCTAAGAGCTAACTCAGAAAATCTTAAACTATCAAAACAGCTATTAAACCAAATCAAGTTGGAAAGGAAAAACTGTCTTAGTGTAGTCAAGAATATTGTTATTCCTTCTTCATTTAAATACATTTGCAAATATTAGATTCCTGGTTTTTTCCCTCCCTGGTCCTTTTTAAAGAAGATATAATGTCTTCGGATTTTAAAGAATGAACACTATCTGAGAATGCTCGGGAAGGTTAATGCCTTAATAACTGTGTTTAGAACTCTTTTGTTCTAAACTTGAGATCCTTGTCCCTTTACTGTCCTGCGACCCCACTCACATGAGTCAGCCTTATGGGTGGCAAGCTCTGCCTGCATTGTCCATCCAGACCAGCATATACCTTAGAGAGTTTGTGATCCAGACTATCACAGCAGAACACAAGTCCTAAACTAAAGCCGTAAGTAAGCATTTTATTAAACAGATCAACTGTTGTATGAACAGAAACTTGTGATTCAGCTTGTCATTAAGAGTTTCCATTTGACAGGATTACTTTAGAGCAGTCTAACACTTGTTCTAGCTCTGTACTGTCTAAAACAACAGCAATCTGGCAATTAAAGTTAAAATTTCAATTAGTTAAAACCCAATAAAATAAAAAATGGACATGAGTTTGGGTAAACTCCAGGAGTTGGTGATGGACAGGGAGGCCTGGCCTGCTACGGTTCATGCGGCTGCAAAGAGTTGGACATGACTGAGCAACTGAACCGAACTGAAAATTAAAAATTCAGTTTCTGGGTCACACTAGTCAAATTTCAAACTTCTGAAAAGTCACAGAAGGCTAGTGTGGCTACCAAATTAGACACAGCATTTCTAGACCATGTAGAGAGATGAGAAAACAGCATTACCAAATAGTGTTTAATGTTATATTATCATTTAATAATATACAAATTTTTCATGCTCTTAACCAATAAAGACATTGCGATGATAACTGGAGCAAGGCAAAATTTCCTTCTAAGGCTCAATGTCCACAGAAAAGGAAAACATACAGAAAAACCCCTAAACCCTACACAAACATCCTCTTTAGCTACCTGTTTAAATAACAACAAGGACAGCATAGTTCCCAAAAGTGGATAAGGTACAGACTATCCTACTAGTAACACACACTGGACATCCTCAAATACCAATTTCTATCTAGCATTAGTACTTTGACCGATTCCTATATATATTCTATTTACTTTGAATAACCTTAAGTGTTTATTCTGATAAAATGTTATGCTCTACATTGAAAGTAGTGATTTAGAAATTAGAATTATTTTCAAATTGATAACTATTTGAATAAGATCTTCTTAAATGAGAGTTTCTGGTTAACACATTTATATCAAATCTGTTCCCTGACTCCGATATGCTGTTGCTAATAACCAGAAAATATTCTGTGGCCAAGTAACACTGAGCACAAATGTCACGAACACATATAATACAGTATTAAATTTAATGACGCAGAAGAGAGGAGCTAAGAAGCAAATTTAGAGTTTTTAAAATTACATACATGGCAGAAATTACTAGAATAGCCTTGAAGTGATAGAAGTACTGGCTTTTAAAAAGTGCCAACCAAGATTGTCAAAATGTCCTTTAGTGTACACCATTATAAAATAATAATAACTTTACTCTTCAGTAGACATCAAACAGAATAACAAGGTATTATTTCCACTTGTTTTGTGTTACGAAGTAATGTTTAAAACTACATTTTTGAGACTGGTTATGAGTATTTATTTCCAACATGGTGGTAAGAAAATGAAAGGTAAGTTTTGGTTAATACATAGTTGTCTCTGATTTCTCATCACATTTCTATCAGAGAGAGCTAATATGTCCTACACAATTGTTAAAACATTGGTATGTGGTTTACAGTTTTATAATTCCTTTGTGTAAAATGTTTCACTAACCAAAAGAAATTATGTCTAATATACAAATAGATGTAATAGGCTAACAATAGAATAACAATAGGATAACAACAGCAAATTCAAGAGAAATTATATTAACTAAACAGCCTGAGCTATTTTTTCCCACATACATACAAATTTTCCCAATAAACCTCAATGCTTAAATGACTAGACCTAGTGGTAATGATGGTTAAATCATCCATTCAATCCCAGATGATGATTCTGAACTAATTATGGTATTTTCATTTTTCCTGCCAGGGTTCAATTTAGCAATGATCACATAACCAATGATATGAAAAACAAAAATAAAACTCTGTTAAACAGAGTTTCTGGGGAAACTTTTCTCATTCCTAAGAAAGAGACACAAGATAGCTGGTCCCCAACTTTCACTGAAAATTACTGTTCAGGGCATGATTATAGGAATTGCTGGCACCATCCTATTACTGGTCTAAAAATGAAGCTCACACATGAAGAGAGTCAGAATTAAGAGGATTGGGGGGAACAGAAGCTGGAGTATTACAGAAAAAATAAACTTCTCTCAGGAAATTTAGATTAAATCATATAGTAGCAGTTCCATATGGTTCAATTTAGTGCAAAGAAACAGTAAAATTATTACTCCAAATTTTAACCACCAACAATAATCATTATTAAAATTTTGATATATTAAAAGCCACATCCTTCTGTAGTCACTCAGGAAGAGTTGACTACAAAAGGCTAGTTTCATACTGTGATTAAATCGTAGTAGAGAAATTAATCTACCTCTCTGAAAATGACTTGTTTCTTGTTATTTTGTAGACAGAGTTTGGAAAATGAAGATGAAGTAATTTTAGAAAGCACTTGAACAATGAAGGAAGCATCAGTAACAGATGATCCAACAAGAATCACCAGCAGTTTTATTGCAGACTAATATGATTCTGCATTGCAACTGACAAAGCAGGCAGATAATATTTATATTCCTCATTTTAGAAGTCTTCATTTGATTGCTCCTCAGCCTTTTCACTAAGATAAAGTATAGGGGTACCCATGTTAAAAATGAACAATAATACTGTGTGCTAGTATAGAAGACAGAATGAACAGACTTTAGAATTATTTTCTTTATGGGTATAAATCATATAAATATTTAAAAAATGAAATGAGGACTGCAGTAGGAAGAGAAGCCTAGATTATTTAAACTCTTCGAGCCTCAGTTTTCCTATCTTTAAAGCGAAAGAAATAGAAACTACTTTGCAAGACAGTCTCGATGAATTCATCATATACGTAAGGAGCTTAGTACAGAGTCTGGGACATCCTGCACTAAGGTAAGCATTTACTATTAAGAGATTATTATATTATACCTGTTATAGTTCTGCTACCCTACTCTCTCCAGTTTTCCTCCTGGCTCAGTGACAGGGCCCGTGCCTGATCTTATCCCTCGGAGGGCATTCTCTCTACCACTATCATTCATTCCCTTGGATTTTCTACCATTTATATGACTGCTCTGGGAAGCCCTTGGTAAAAATCATCTTTGAGGGTCTACAAGGACCTTGTGATACACTCTCCATATAAGTGTTGATTTTTCCCTTTAACTGAGAGCAATGAGCGGCATTAACCATGATTATCAGCTGTTACCAAAGTGAGTCACAATGGGATCTATACAGAACAATCCCCAACTTAGGACAGTTTGACTAAACAAGTCTTTGATTTTATGATGATGTGAAAACAATATGGATTCAGCTGAAACCATACTCCCAATTTTGAATTGAAGATGATCCAACAAGATCTTTTCTCAGGCTAGCACGATTTCCTTTGTGATGCTGGGAAATGGCAGGGAACCACGGTTCCCAGTCAGCCATGAGTTCACGAGGGTAAAACGAAAGATACACTTAAAACCATTCTGTACTCATACAACCAAACTTTAAGTGTAATATTCAACAAATTACATGCGACATTCAACACTGCTATAAAATAGGCTTCACGTTAGATGATTTGCCTAACTATAGGCTAATACCAGTGCTCTGGCTAATGTAAGCGCTCTAAGCATGTTTAAGGTAGGCTATGCTAAATACTGACGTTCAGGTTAGGTGTATTAAATGCATCATCATCTTATGATATTGTCAACTTATGATGGCTTTGTCCAGACATAACTCCAAAGTAAGTTGAAGGAGATCTGTTCATCTTCTCCATGAGATAAATTGGCAATGTTGAACAAATTGATGGCATAATGCATGTTTAGCATCTGACACCAACACTGGAGGGCTTCCGAGGTGACTCAGTGGGTAAAGAATCTGCCTGCAATGCAGGAGACACAGGAGATGTGGGTCCGATTCCTGGGTCGGGAAGATCCCCTGGAGGCGGGCATGGCACCCTACTCCAGGGATTCTTGCCTGGAGAATCCCACGGATTCTGGTGGATTACAGGGGAGCCTGGCGGGCTACAGACCCACAGCATCATACAGAGTTGGACGTGACTGAAGCAACTGGGCATGCACGCACCAACATATGAAAATCAGAGGAGGGCCCGCCTATTGAATCTATTTCAAATGAAGTAACAGAGTTTGTACTGTATATCTCATCAGAAAATAATCTCTATGTTATAGAAGGTAATAGGAATACAAATACACCTCTACCTACTTGTCTTTGAAACTTCTGCCCAGAAGGAGAAAAGAAATGAGTCTACCTTCCTCTCAAAGTGAGAGACAGAAAAAGAGATCCATGTGTGCATAGACTTTGGGGGAAAAAAAAATCACAGAAGATATCTAAAATCAGTGTAGGTATTATTTAATATTGTTTGAAGAAGAGAATAAAAGGAGAAAAGAAAAACTAGCCTTTGCCTCTTGGCACCCTGAAGTATCCATCCATCTTACTGCTCACTTCAAAAGGCACAGAAGTAGGTTGGGCCCAGAGAAGAGCCTTTCCTCTGGTTTTAGCAAGGCTAAAGAGTGATAATCAGGAATTCCAACTCTAGTTCAGACTTCTCTGTTCTTTATTCCTGGCCTATGGATGTGTAGCTATTGTTAACTGCATGAGGCTGGGTATTTTATCCGTTTTTGTTCACCACTATCCCCAGAGCTCAGTGGAGTGCTTCGGGATACATGGCAGACAGTTTATCATTGCTTTTAATGAAGAGATGAATGCATCCAATTTATTATGTCCTCTAGGATATCACAGGCACCTCCAATACTCATGGTTAAAAATGACTTCACACTCTTTTGACAAAAATCCCACTCCTATAAATTTACCCTGAACATACACCTCCAACAATACAAAAATATGTATGTGCAGTGTTATTCACTTCAGTATAACTTGTACCTGCAAAATAATTGAATGAAAACTACCTAAACATGAAAGTATAGGCAACTGATTCAATAAACCATGATACATATACAACATGGAGTACTACATAGCTGTGAAAAATAAAATCTCTATGAACTTACATAGCATGACTCACAGGAGTACTATTAAAAATATAATATAAGAGTATATAAACTATATGCTACCTCTTGTGTAAGAAACAGAAATATAAGAAATATATATTCCAATTAACTTCTATCAAGATAATCACAGGAGGACCAACTGGAAAATAATGAAACTGATTATCCACAATGGGTGAGGAGGGAAGAATGGTGTGGAAGGGGTCAAGAGAGCAATACTTCCCTGAGTATATCCGAGAGTGAGTGGGTATATGTTCTTAAAATTTTCTGGTATAGTTTTTATTTTTGGAGGCATGTTAGTTTTTTTCAAATAAAAAATAAAGACAATACAAATGGGAAAGGCAGAAAAAAATCTAGGACAGAAGTAAACAAGTGACTTAAAATTTTTATTTTAAATGACTACTATAAACACAATCGAAAAGGGAGAGGAAAAGAACTAAGCCAAATCACTTATAGTACCTGACTACCCTCAGTCTGGGGCAGGATGAGGTGGTAAGGAGAAAACTGCAAACAAATCCTCAAGTCTTAGTAGTACGTTTGTCTACTGTACATGCAAAGTGATTCTCACACAATATTAGTTTTATTATAAGACTGAGCAATGAGTAAATGTGTTGATGTTGGGAGCCAGGATGTTGCTGGAAGTCATTCTTAACACAATGAACAAGAAAAATGCCATTATGGAAAAGGAAGAAAGCAAGAAAGAACCCAGTGGGGATAGACTGGAATGGCAGAATGGGAGGTATGAAGTAATAGTATATAAAGTATGCATATATATGTAAATATGCATGCATATTGGAGCAAAAAATGCAACCCACTCCAGTGTTCTTGCCTGGAAAATTTCATGGACAGAAGAGCCTGGCGGGCCACAGTCCATGAGGTCACAGAGTCGGACATGGCTATGCGTGTACACACAGATACACTCATGCCTGTATAAGGGCGCATTGTGTTTTGCGTATGTGCTTATACATAAATTCACAGAACTGTCTGCTGAAGGATGTCTGGTAGCAAAGGGCTCAGCTAGTACCCAAAGGAACCAGGGCTCCTTCGAGAAATGGCTGATTCCATGGTTGGAGCAGTGCAGATACAAAATGAGCCTGGAACACCTTGTTAGGCCGGAATGTACGGAAATACTTAAAAAAAATGGGAGCAAGTCACAGGGGCAGAGAAGTCAGCTTGAATAGGCTCCCACTGGCAAGCACAACAATGAATTATTATGAATCCTTACTGCCAATAAGATAGACAGACAGACAGATATATAGATAGATAAAGAAGAAACAAGGATAAGCTCTTGCTAACAGTACACGTCAGTGCCGACTGGTAAATATGGAGGAAATGTTGAAGTTGGAAAATCATGATTTTGCAACTATCATGGTGAATATTAAATCAGGCAAGAATGACGACAAATGGGTACTAAATCTCGGGGGAAATTTTGATGAAAAGCAGAATACTGTATGATTTTAAAATGCCTTTTTAGTAGCTGTAAAGGGGAAGAAAAGTACATATTGGAAAATTAGACAAAATTTTGAAGAGGAACATCACAATTACCACTGCTACTGAAGGACAGATGAACTCTATGTGTCTGCAGATAAGGATGTCCTGAAAAGGATGTAGGAAGATCTATGGAGTATTTCCACCAAGAATGCACACTCTGAATCTAATAAGAAGGAAATATCAGAAAATCACTTATATATAAAATGAGAGGGATGCATTCTTCTGTATCATTATGACTGGGAAAGAGAGAATATAAGAAAACAAATGAAGTAATGTGTCAAAGATAGGTGACTCTAGATTAAAAGTTTAGGGTATTTTTTGTACTATTTTTACTCTTATAATTTTTCTATAGAATTGAAACTATTCCCAAGGCGGGGGGGGATTAAGTAATGCATGCACATAGGCTCTTTGAAGAAAAAAAATCCAACAACATAGAAGTATACAAAAGGAAAAGTAAAAAATGAAAATGAAATGTCAGTCCTCAAATCTCACCTATTCTCCACTGGAAGGTATGCTTTACGAAGTCAGGATATTTAAAATTTTTCTTTTCTGTTTTGTTGCTTTAATGTGTTCCAAGCCCCTAGGCTAGTGCCAAGCAATAAAAAATTGCTGTATGAACTAGCTGTTATATCATTGATTTATTGGATGGATAAGGCTTAGACGATAAAGAATTCGCCTGCAATGTGGAAGACCTGGGTTTGATCCCTGGGTTGGAAAGATCCCCTGGAGGAGGGCATGGCAACCCACTCCAGTATACTTGCCTGGAGAACCCCACGGACAGAGGAACCTGGTGGACTACAGTCCACAGGGTGGCAAAGAGTCAGACACGACTGAGCGACTAAGCACAGCACACAAGCACACTTCATGATGTGCTGTCCTCCTTACTTAATCCAGACATATGTTTTTCCCAAGTCTTCTAAGTAAATGGTATCATAACACTAAGAAATTCAAGCTTATTTCATTATCGATCATCATTGATAATTATCATTATTCCCGAAACTTGCATCTCCATTATTACTGGGTTGTTTGTTCGGCCTGAATGAACGTCTTGGTTGATCCAGTTACTTCCATTTCTCTATCCTTCACCTTCTAAACAGAATACTTAAATCCTGTTGACAATATCTTTCAAAGCCTCTTGAATAATTCACTCCACTCTAATTCTCTTTTCTAAAATTTATTTGAAAAAATTTATTTAAAATTTATTCTCTTTTCTATTTATTTGGCTACTCCAGGTCTTTATTGTGGCATGTGGGGTCTAGTTCCCTGACCAGAGATTGAACATAGTCCCCCCTGTTTTGGGAGGGTGAAGTCTTAACTGCTGGAACATCAGCAAAGTCCCTACTCCTCCAATGTATGTATACCATCTAACTGATCTTTTTCCCAGTTCCCTTACTTCTCCAAGAAGTCTCTACTCCTCCAATGTATGTATACCATCTAACTGATCTTTTTCCCGGTTCCCTTACTTCTCCAAGAAGTCCCTACTTCTCCAGTGTACGTATACCATCTAACTGATCTTTTTCCCGGTTCCCTTACTTCTCCAAGAAGTCCCTACTTCTCCAGTGTACGTATACCATCTAACTGATCTTTTTCCTCGTTCCCTTACTTCTCCAAGAAGTCTCTACTCCTCCAATGTACGTGTATCATCTAACTGATCTTTTTTCTGGTCCCCTTGCTGTTTATCATAATCTTCTTACAATTTATGCACAGTTATCTTCAAAATATAGCTTTCATTATGTTTTCCCTGTCTTAAAATTTTCCAAGTGACTTTTTGCAACCTGTAGAATAATTTGTAACTGATTTAACATGGATCACAATCTGCCTTCTAATTTACTGTTCTGCCTTTTGCACTCAAAGCTCAAAAATAATTCCTTCACCCATTCATTTCTTTCATACATACTAATATAGTATTCACTTCTTTCAGTTCCCTGAATATATTTTACTCTTTTGCTTCTGATTCTCTGTGACTGCAGTGCTCTCTCCAACTCTCAGCCCCTCTAGTCACCCTTCATTTAGCTAATTTTTATTCATGTTTCAAGTCTCAATTTACCTGTCACTTCCAAGAGGTTTTTCTGGATCATTCATTTCTGTGAGCCCACTATATATTCCCACATCATCCTATTCTTCCTCTTTCTCTGTTTCTGTAACTCTGACTAATGTTTAGCTCCCTGAGGGAATGCAAGCTTCATGAAAAGAGGGGTATGTGAAAGATAAATAGGAGAGAGAGGCCTGTGATGAGGTGAGACGCAGAGTAAGAGATGGCTGTGGGTGATGACATCTCATGGAAACTCTCGCCTTCTTATATCCCTCCCACCTTCCCTGCTTCTGCCCCTCTTGATCTCTCCTAGGCCACTTTTCCCACTACGACAAGAGGTCTCATTCTTCAACACACATCTGATTATTTGATTATATACACTCTGGCCAAATACCATCAGGAACAATAGCAGGATAACAACAAACTCCTTAAAAAACAAAAAAAACAAAAACTACTGGCACGTCCCCAGGACTTGTCACAGCTGATCCCTACATGTAACACACTGCACGCATAAATATACACACACACACAACAGTCTGCATTCTAGACATTTTCTGCTGCTCACTTTCTGAATAAACTATCATCTGTCACAACTACAAACTATGGGTAGTTGTTTGCTGATTGTAACAACCTTTGTCTTGAGTCAAGCACACTTGAAATAGACAAGCTAGGCTTCAGGTTCAGTTCCTCTTTGAAAACAACCCTGACTTCCTAAGTCAACTTCCTTTTCTGTGTTCCCTATCTGTGTTTGTGCAGAAGAGGGACCTCATGTGCACTGAGCTTTTTAAAACATGACAAATACTACACTTCTAAAATACATTAAAAACTTTGCAGAAGATTAAAAGAAAATAATTATACAAAAAAGTGAGACTCTGCCCCCCAATCCTCCTCAATGAGCACCTTCTGTAGGGTGAGCCCAAGAGGAGAGAAATGATGAGCTGTTTGCTCAGTCTCAGTTTCCCAACAGTGTTTCCAAATGACTCTTACTAGTCACTCTAGTATGTAAAGGTAAGGATCTGTTACACACAGTGGCTCCTAAACCCATGTGAGCAACTTCATCTGACCTAAGCAAACAGTCAATAACTGGCGATATTAGACTTAATGGGAACTGTACAGTACTTTATAGCCAATTTAAGGGCTTTTCAGGGGGTATATTTGAATGTTCTAAATAAACCTGAGAATGTTCTAAATAAATACATTTTAATGTATTTTATTCGTGTTGTATTTTCACTAAGATACAGAATTGCTAATGAGCAAATACAGTTGTTTGGGTCACACTTTTACATCTAGACTCTACTACTACTATGGCATTTTATGAATATATTTTTATTAAGTGAATTAATTACCAGCACCTAAAGGCTCATATATATCTGAGTTAACAATCCAATTTTTGTTGAGTCTTTTTTTAACCCCCAGATTGCTACACTCTTTCTATATATGTAGCTGCCTCTGGATGCTGGTTTTCCTTCACTCAAATTATTCCTCCTCTATTCCAACATGTCCTTCCCTATTGAGTGGAAACTTTATTGCTTCCCTTCCACATGCCATCTGCACTGAAACTAGTCTATATCCATGTAACTTTGTTTATCCAGACCTTTTAGGAAAGGTCTTAACTCAGTGAGAAGAGATATGAGAACAGACATAATAGTCGTAGTATCAGGCTGCTGACCATTAGCCCCACAACTTTGCCAAAAACACGGTTTATAAATAGAGTAACAGAGACTAAAACCAAAATATTTTCAGAATGCAAAAAGAAAATCAAGTTTACTCATCTCCCTCTACACAATGAAGTTTACTAATCAAGCTTCCTCATCTCCCGTAACCTCCCAGAACCACCCCCCGCCCCACCACATGCACACGCACACACAGGGGATTATCTTCTTGCAGCAGCAAAAAGAAGGAAGCTCCGCAAGGAGATCCACAGTGACAGTTTCCCTGGGGGATGGTATTCTGTTGTCTACAACTATTTTAGCAAAGCAAAGCGAATGCGAGCTACTGCCTGGGTAGCACAAAGAACTTCATTAAACAGAACCAAAAACTCATCATTTAGGATAAAAACTGTTGAAAGAAATTCAACTTTAAACTGTTCAACACTTACCTCCGAGGATGATTGGCATCAAACAATGTGTTGTCATCCTCCTCATCATCTTGCTCTAAAGGTGTCAGCTCCATGTTTTCTATGTTAGTGTCCAAAACCCCATATCTCCTAGTCTTTCGGTTTCTTCTTCTCATCCTATTAAATAGAGCATATTAATGAATAAAAATTATTTAAGTGTGGTATGATTTTTATTTTATACTTATTTGTAAATTAAAAATAAATTACTCCAGTTTCTGACACTGAAGGCATTCAGTATCAGAATGGCTACGTCTTGGGAATGTAATCAATTAACCATCTAAGATTATTTACTTATTTTTTAAACAAAACCTACTCCTGTATGTCTGTGTGCCGTCACCATCTCTTCTGCCTGACACACTTTCTTCTCTGTCAGCTGATAATGTTTACAATCTCTTAAGTCGTTGTTCTTGTCCAATAGTTTTACTAAGGCCTTCTATTCCAGCCTTTCTCCCATCTCCTCTGAGCCTTCTTCTTACTTTCTGCCCCTCTAAGAAACTGTATTTATATATGCATTCAAATTCTAGGCTGGGGAAGCTTACAATCTCGGCTGCATCGATCAGAATCACCTAGGGTGTTTTTAAAAGCTCTTTACTTGATCCATCAGTTCAGTCATTCAGTCGTGTCTGACTCTGCAATCCCATGGACTGCAGCACGCCAGACCTCCCTGTCCATCATCAACTCCCGGAGTTTACTCAGACTTACGTCCATTGAGTCAGTGATGCCATCCAACCATTTCATCCTCTGTCGTCCCCTTTTCCTCCTGCCTTCAATCTTTCCCACCATCAGGGTCTTTTCAAATGAGTCAGCTCTTCGCATCAGGTGGCCAAAGTATCCATATCCCCACACAATTGAATTACATATTTTCGGGGCAGAAACTAGGCATCAATAGTTTATTAATGTTCTACAAGTGATTCTAGAGTAATGAAAGCCAATATCCTAGATCACTGGTTCTTAAGCGTGGTCAGTCATCTAAGGGCTTATTAGAAAAACAAATCCTCATGTGTATCTAGACCTAATGAGTAAGAAACTCTGAATTTTGGGCCCAGAAACCCATGTTTCAACAAACGTCTCTTGTGAGTTTGATGCAAACTAAGTTTGAGAACGACTGCCCTAGAGGAAGGAAACTATTTTAGAGTACTAAACATTATTATCTGTATATATATGAAGAGGTGTCATGTTTTAGAATCCTACTCTCTCCTTTCTCAGATAACTTTCCTTTTCCTTCAAATTATTTACCTCCATTTGCATTTATATGTGCTAATTATATACATTTGAGTGTTTATTTGCCTGTCTCTCACTGAGTTCCATGAGGGAGAAACCATGCCTATCTGGTTCACCACTGCATTATGACCTTGTAGCACAGGGTCTGATTAATTCTCCTTAAATATCTGTTGAAGGTCTGAGTGACATCATATTCTAGCTCAGTGATCCAAATCTGACCTTGATATCAATGCCTAAGTCACCTCCAATCTAACAACCTTAACTCCACACACAGAAAAATATGCTTCACACAAGTATCTGTAGGAATTTAAAAACAAAACAAAAGATATCTCAGCAAGTGATAACAAATACGTTTACTTAAATTCTGATTCACTTTGTACGAGGTAATAAGCGGGATAAGAAATACTACAACTAGAGCAGCAAGTATATAGCAATACAAGCCTCTATATAAATGACAATGGGGGGCCCTGGGAGATAAATGTCTTGCTTAAGACAAGACATATTTGAGTTTCACTAAGTAGAGGGTGTTGCGCTAGTTTCTGGATATAAAGTACTTGGCCTAGTGATCAAAATTTAGAAAATATTACTTAAACTCTAGGAAAAATTAAGATAATTTCCACTAATCACTGCTTATAAATCTATCTGCCCACCCAAAGATGGTAGAAGAGGAAACAGAGGTTTAAGTACGGTATTTAAGCTACAAATATGACCAATGTAAGAATTAATACTAATATAACTAGCAAGAATGAGGTTGATTCATCACCATCCTGGTGATTGTTTGAAGTCTAAGTGAGTCTTTTTTGTATAGTGAGAAATTACATGGGTTATGTTGTTAAATTTACAAGCATATATAGGTGTGAATTTATCTATGTCACACTCACACACACACACCCCTCATGCAGACCAGAAATCTAAACTTCTGTAAAGGATTAGACAGTACATTAGACACTGTAGATCGCATATGGTCTCTGTCACACATTCATATTAGTTTCTTTAGTTGTTATTCATCTTAATTTCTTCTGTTGTTACTTTGATTTTTTACAACCCTTTAAAGTTGTAAGACATATCCTAGGCTCATGGGCTTAAAAAAAAAACAGGTCAGCAGACTGGACTTAGCCTATGGGTCAGTTTACCAATCTCATCTCTAATTTAGACTCATGAAAGTAATTCACAGAAAAACTAAAGAGCAGAAATGACAAAAGTACTGACACTTTTGTAGGAATAGAAAGGTATAGGGGAGTTATAAATCACCATCGGTAACAGTGGTAAAGAATCCGCCTGCCAATGCAGGAGATACAAGAGACACAGATTAGATCCCTGAGTCTGGAAGATCCCCCAGAGTAGGAAATGGCAACCCACTCCAGTATTCTTGCCTGGATAATCCTATGGACAGAGGAGCCTCGTGGGCTACAGTCCGTGGGGTTGCAAAGAGTCAGACATAACTGAGTGACAGAGCACACTCATAGGTCCTTTGGAACCACGGGATTTAATAACATTTGCATGCATTGCTTTGATTTTAAAAACTGAAAACTTAAGAATGAGTTAAGAATACTCAGGGTTTTAAATTCTTCTCTTCTGTTTTGCCAGTCTGTTGCTTCTAAAACATATGGCTTTCCAAACATTCTTGCAGTTTTAGCCATGTGAAATTATTTTCGGAAATAAACTAGATTTCTTCCAGGTCATTAAATTGTCAATATGTTAATAACCAGGCCATCATCAGTCATAGGATACCTTAGCAAGTCTTTAAAAAGGAAACGATATGAACATTGATCTTAAGGACTTTTGATAATTATCTCAGCTAGCATCTTCTCCATTTCCAAGGTCATCATCATTCCTTGAATGATTTCCCAAACTTTCAATGAGTGGATAACCTAATCTGCCCAATAATGCTATTTTTCTCTTTCTGTGTAAAGTGTAAACATTTGACTGCGTTGCTATGAACACTTTATTATTTATTCTAGCTTCTACTGTCTTTTAACATATATAAATGCTACCTTCTGAACGTGAATCCAAGCTATTTGATAAGAACCTATTTCATATGCAAAGAGAGTGCACTCTTTGGCACCAAATAAATTGCGGAATGCAGTTCAATTAAAATAAATTTTGTGTTTTAGGAAATGTTACTAATTCACCTAAGAATAAGTCAAATTAAAAAAACAACAACTACATATCATAAAATAGAATTTAAATTTAAAATGAGACTCCCCTAAGAATATCTTTCCTAAGTCCAAAGATATATGCAATAATGGCTACATGGTCATGGCAGCTTTATGGCCATAAAAACATCAGATACAATACATCCATATGCAGTGATTTTTTTTTTTTTTTGTCCTCAGGGAAAGCCAGAAACATTTATAAAGCCTTAATATCGGGCTGATTCAAGGGACCATCTGCTTAAAATATTAATAAACACTAAGTGCAATATACATATAAAAATGTATTGAAATCTTAAGTAAAAGGCTAATATGCAATGTACATTATTTTTGAACAAAAGAGTAAAGGATTTAAAATTCATGCAATTTTAACAGCTGTGGTTCTCTACACAAATGATTATTTTCATTAAGCTCACAATGCCCAAACTTGTCTATGTATGTTAATAATTACATACATAGCATTATATATATGTACATTATTTTACCAGAGTAAATGCATAATTGCAGTTTGAAAACAAATTTTGTTGGGTCTTAAAAAATGGAACTTTAAATGTTAGAGAGGAAAATATGTAAGACTAAGAAAGCAAAAGAAAGTAGCAGTATGGTTTATACTATTGAATTATATTCCTTTATCGCACGGTGATCACAGGTAAATGATCTTGATCAGATACCTTCTAGATATCCAAGTTATTATTCAAATAGTTGTCTCAACTGAATGCAGATTCCTCAATGTTTCATTATACTCAGGTTGGTAAGAATCATTTCTGTCTAAATAACATGTAAACGCTACAGTAGAAAAATAAAGTTAAAGTACTAAAGTAAGGTTGATAAAGTTTTATGTAAAAATGTATGATGCCACATAAAATAAACACAACAGAACAAAACTCCATTTCGTTTTACTACTCTGTGAAAGGGAGACAGGCAATCAATGTAACCTGCTACAACCTTCTGCGCTGATCTGATTTTTCTGTTTTAACTGAATGCCTGTAGGACATTATTAAGTAATTTCTTCTATTTAACATTCAAAACTAGACTGAGGAATATAGTATTTAATGGATATTCTATATACATACATTCTCCTATGTGATCAGGTACAATGATAAAGCTGAGTCAATCTTAACAAAGGTACAACTAATGATACAAAATTTGCCTTGAGTATTTTGGCGCAAAGTGACCAAGAATGATTTTTGGAACTCATTTTGTTTCTGAGACATAGCTAAACAAAATTTGCTGAGCCACAATTTCAGTTGTTTATGACAACACAGTATACAACATATAGCAAAAATTATTTTATCTGAAATTTCTCTCATCTATCATCTCCCATTCTTTTTCCTCCTTGCCCCCACCCCATCTCTAGCCTTGTCAGACCTAACCTCTTGCAGATTATAGTTTCAGAGTTCATATATTATAAGAGTATGGTATGGGGGAGGTTTTAGAAAATATCATGAACATCCCCACCAAAATATTACAATCGAAATCATAGATACAAAAATAACTCACTAAAAATAATTATTATTTCCTGGGTGTGCATATAAGTCAGGCAATTGAAGTAAGCAGCTTACAAGCACTACCTGAGGTAATCCTCACCACAAGCCTTTAAGTATCCTTATTCTAAACATAGGAAGTCAGACCTTAGAAAAAATTAAATTTGGGACCGTAAATAGTAGATCAAATAATCAGGCAATTTTATTCCCAAGTCTGAGTTCTTAAACATGAGGCTGTATTTATTGTCTTCCTATATGATTCAAAGTAATTTTAACCAAGGTCCAAAGTTAGCTACCAGTCTTCTGATCCCTAACACAAATGATCTTACATTATACAGACTGGATATATTAAGTGAATTGCATTTTCTGGTTCATCCTTTCCTGGTAAAAAGTAAGAACCAGGTAGCTACTAGCAATAACAAGTGCATTTATGTTCTTCTGGTTAGGCCACTTCTTAGTTTTGTTGCAGTTGCACTGCAACAGTTATTGGCTTTTTATTTATCCTAAAGGAAACTTCTGCCTTAACAGAACCATGATTTTGCTTAGACAGCAACTGATCCCAGCCCTGTTTCTGTTGCTTAGTCTTGTCCAACTCTTTGCAACCACATGGACTGTTGCCACACCAGGCCCTTCTTTCCCAGGACTTAATTCACCTTTCCTTCTGTGGAATTTGACTCCTAAACTAAGGGACAAAGAGACTGAAAACTACTGCATACCTTCACAGAGGATTATTCCTGCCGAGAAACCTCTGTGATACTTTAGTCTCTTCTCTCCTAAACTTAGTTTCTACTTGTGAATCTCCAGTTGCTTTTTGACTTTCTGTTGTTGTTCAGTTGCTCAGTTCTGTGTCTCTTTGTGACCCCATGGACTGAAGCACTCCAGGCTTCCCTGTCCTTCACTATCTCTCAGAGTTTGCTCAAACTCATGTCCATTGTGTCAGTGATGCCATCCAACCACCTCATCCTCTGTTGTCCCCTTCTCCTCCTGCCTTCAATCTTTCCCAGCATCAATGTCTTTTCTGATGAGTCAGCTCTTCCCATTGGGTGGCCAAATTATCGGAGGTTCAGCTTCAGCATCAGTCCCTCCAATGAATATTTAGGAATGATTTCCTTTAGGATTGACAGGTTGATCGCCTTGAAGTCCAAGGGACTCTCAAGAGTTTTCTCCAACACCACAGTTCAAAAGCCTCAATTCTTCAGTGCTCAGCCTTCTTTATGGTCCAACTGTCACATTCACATATAACTACCGGAAAAACCATAGCTTTGACTAGCTAGACCTTTGTCAGATGTCTCTGCTTTTTAATATGCTGTCTAGGTTTGTCATAGCTTTTCTTCTAAGGAGCAAATGTCTTATAATTTCATGGCTGCAGTCACCATCTGCAGTGATTATGGAGCCCAAGAAAATAAAAGTCTCTCACTGTTTCCCCATCTATTTGCCATGGAGTGATGGAACTGGATACCATGATCTTAGTTTTTGGAATGTTGAGTTTTAAACCAGCTTTTTCACTCTCCTCTTTCACCTTCATCAAGAGGCTCTTTAGTTCCTTTTCTTTCTGCCATAAGGGTGTGTCATCGGCATATCTGAGGTTACTGACATTTCTCTCAGCAATCTTGATTCCGGCTTGTGATTCATCCAGCCCAGCACTTTGCCTAATGTACTCTGCATATAAATTAAATAAGCAGGGTGACAATATACAGCCTTGACGTATTCCTTTCCCAATTTTGAACCAGTCTGTTGTTTCATGTCCGGTTCTATCTGTTGCATCCTGACTTTCTGAGATCTCAATATTCTTCCAGGAAATCCCCTTTAGTTTAAGTTCACCTGGGTCCTTCTATGTGTTTAATTAAAATAGTAACTAATAGAAGTAGTAATCTAATATTCCTTTAATATTGGAAGGAAGCGTTCAAGGAAAAATACAGAGGAGATGGAAAATGTTATTTACTTTGAAAAATCTAATAAAATAACTGTTTTCCCTAACTGAACATTTCTCAGTCTAATCAAACCCAGTTCATTTAGTTAATGTCTGACTGCAAACACTGTACTTAGCCTTAGCTAAACAATGATTTGTAAATAGCCTTTGTTCTGAGGTTTTTGAGTCTTCCCTAGGCCCACACTGATCCCTGATTAAGAACTAAGAATGCTTATATATTTGGCAACTGCTTACCCAGTACCTACCATATTTTGTACATAATGTTCAGCACTGGGGATATAACAGAGAATAAGACATACAACGAGTCTCTTTTCATAATGACTATATACCAATCTTAGGAAGCCTACTCTATTCCTTCTATATATATATATTTCAATTTCTACAGAGAGATTCTAATTTTTCTTTGGAATATTTTTAGACTCAGAGGGGAAGTTACTTCTAGTTACACATTCATAATATCTAAACTAGATTAAAAACAATACAGAAGTTTTATGGAGTTCAAGTACTTTACAAGTAAAATATTCTGTGTTTTCTCATATCAGTTAACGAAAGGATGATTTTTGGCCCATTCTTCCCTGTCGGCACAAATAAATAATGCTGCTATGTTGCCACACCTATTTTGGAAGTGGAGAGTCAAAATGGATATTCACCAAAATAAATGATTTGCATAATCTGGAAGCAAAAAGAATGAGTTCTGTTCTGAACAGTGCCCAGAAATAGTTAGCATCAATCAAGTTGGACATCAGGTGGCCAACTATATTTAGAAGTTGGCTTGAATGAATGTACTAGATGCTGGTTAGAGTCCAATTTTTCTTAGCCATAGATTCAGAATTTTTCTGTTAACAGAAAATGTTAATGAGTCATTCAATAAAATCAGACTGAAAAGACTGTACCCTTATAAGCTTTACAGAAATGAAGATGGAAAATCCATGGCAAGAAATATTTATATTTTAAGATTACAGATAAGGTAAAAGCAAAATGAAAAAAGATCATCTCCCAAAAGTTATCATCAGACTCATCATTTATTTTGTGCATGAAACAATACTTAGGGTACTCCCATTCTATATGGAAAATATACAGCATTAAATAACAATTACATGGTGAGAAAAATAATTACTGCTCAATTTTTTTCTAATTTTTTTTTTCATATCAAGAAGAAAGTTTCAGTTTGGTGGTTATATGTCTGTAACACCTCATGAACATTTTCCAGCTTTCTCTTTAATAAAAAGTGGGCCTGGATTTGCTGGGTTTTGTGAACCAATACTATGCAACTCAAATAGTGTTTCCACCAGTGATTTTCAAACATTTTGAACTTAAAATTGCTTTACATTCTTAAAAATTACTTAGGACCCTGAATAGCTTATGATTATGTGAATTATAAATATCAATTCTTAATACATTAATTAAACCTAAGAAAATTTTAAATACCATTTGCTTTTTAAAATTATAATAAATCCACTACAGATTAAATAGCTCTTTGTGAAAAATACATTGTCAAAAAGAAAATCAACAAAGGTGAAAAATGGCACAGATTTAGATTCTTTTTCAAATCCTGTTAATGTCTGGCTTAAATGGGAAGAACTAGATAGAAAATGAAAAGAGAGAAATTAGAAAAATAGAAAACTGCTAGATTTTCGTATCTGCTTCAGCCTTCAATCATTTGCTATGTGTTGTGTGGTTGAAGGCTAAGAAGAAAATCCAGGTACAGTAGATATGAGCTTGGAAAATGGAGGTACATTTTAATAGCTTTTCCGATACTGGTGTTTATGTTTTTTTGATAGAACACCAAAACTCAACGAGAGGTAGTTATGACTCTTATTAAGAGTTAGCTGCACTGTGGAATTTGAAACTATATCAATGAACTTCTTGTGTCCTATACACTTATAAGGGAATGTATTATTTTGAAAATAGTCTCAATCTTGCAGATACCTGAACAAGTCTTAGAGAACCCTCCCACCCTCCAGGGTTCCCTGGATGACATCTCTAGAACCACTGGCTTAGGCTGTATTTTTTCAGTTAGTTATTTAAGCCAAGGAATGTTTTAAAGAAATACATTAAATAGTTGAGCGTAGGCAGTTATAGGAAAAAAAAAAGTGAAATAATTTGGAGAACCAGTGCATTCCTACACACCTACCTCTACTGCATTAAATAGAAGGAATCTACCAAGTGCTTCCTTAGCTCTTCTCCTGGCTGGCTGCTTCTAACAGTGAGTTCTCGGCTCTGCATGCCAGCTCTTCAGAGAGGTGGTCCCCAACTCAGTTAAAGAGCCTTTATTATGATTTTTCCAAATCGGTCTCATTACACAGTTGGAATGTTATAATAAATACCATGACTGATGCCATTAAATAACTTTACTTCTATAACAATGGAATGTATCAAGTGGGAGTTACTTACAACAATATAAAATACCACTAATTGAACTATGTAATTCCTTGTCTATTTGATAAGGCATTAAAGGGAGTAGAAAAATAAGTGATAGTTATTCATAACCTGGTACAATGTAAGCTCCTGGTTTACTTAATCAAAAGTTTGATCACAGATTTGGACAGATATGTTATTAGAGAAAAAAAATTCAAACAAAGCAAATGATGGACAGTATAATCAACCATGATCATTAGATATCGTGGGACACCACTTTATTCTCCTAGGTCAGTTTTATCATATGTAAAGTGAAAAATGTCATTTAAGTGTCCGTATTTGTATCAAATCTGAAATTTAAGTAATTCTCTAATAACATTCTATAGTAAGAATAGGTTCAAAAAACTATTCAGGTGTAACTTTAAACCTCTGAATGACTTAGAATTATTTACAGATGAATTCATTTTAGAAAAGTTTTTTTTGTAAAACAGCAAATCTATTTATTAATACAAATTTTTGTAAAGTTAAAATCATATATAGTTAAGATATTAAACATAATCTCCAGCATTATAACGGGATCATATTTATTACATATTTTTTTTTCCTTTGCTGCACAGGTATCAGTTTTCCATCTTATCAAGAAATCGGTAACATTTCGCATCGTTTATTTAGTGTCATGCAAAATGAATGCTAGACATTTCTAATGGGGACTCTAACAACGACTGAACCATACGAAGTTGTCAGTTTTCCCGGTTCAAAAGAGATGGAAACTTCATAAGGTACAACCGACGGTGGCAAGTTAAAAGTCAACAGCAAAAAAGTGCTGTTAAAAGAACTCTTCTTTTTACCTTTTATAAAATAAATCACCCTTAAGATCATTTTGCATTACAATTAACTTAAATATTGCTACAGAGGTTCGGTGCTAATTTATAATTTAACATGAAAGGGAGGCAGCAGGGACTTGGTGGTCTAAACACTCCTAAAGGTACCACAGGCTTTCAAGACCGTCCTCGTCACAATCTCACTCAGCAGGCACCGGGACTTGGGGGTGGGAGGTCAGCAGATAAGCGCGCCTCAGGCCTGCCGGGGAGGCTTTGCCTCACCTGACCGTCCTGACGACGAAGTACACCAGCACCGCGCCGCTCACCACCATCAGCACGGTCAGGGCCCGCTGGGTCATGGGCTTGTCGCCGGGGTCAGGGCTCACGGCCAAGACGCCGCCCGCCGGGCCCCCGGCCCCCGCCTTCCCGCCGGGGTCGTCGGCGGCCGGCCCCGCCCCGGGCGTGCTGCCATTGCCGCCCTCGGCGCTCCGCGCGCCCGCGGCTTCGAAGGCCGGGGCGCGGCCCGCGGGACGGGCGGCGGAGGGCTCGGGCGGCGGAGGGGGCCGGGTGCGCGGGCCGCGCGCCGCGGGCCGGGGGTCGGGCGCGGCCCGCGCTGCTGGCGGCCGTCCCGCTGAGGGCCCGCTCAACTCGGGCAGCAGCAGCGACAGCAGGAGCGCCGAGGCCAGGGCGCGGCTGAGGCAGCAGCTGCAGAGCGTCGGCTGCATGGTCCGCCGGCGGCTCCCTCACCGCGCGCGAGCTCCGGGGCCCGCCGCCCTGGCTCCAGGCGGGACCATGGGCGTGTTAACTGAAGAGACGGAGGAAAAACGCTGACTGGACCCGGGGCGAAGACCTGGCCCGCCGCAGGTGGCGGAGGCGGCAGCCGCGGCAGCTGCCGGCGACAACCGGAAGTTCGTACATCTCAGCGGCCCCCTGCTACTAGGGACGCTCGTGGTTGCTAACCTTCCGGGGCTGGCGCGTTCCGTGACGTCAGGTATGCGAGGCAGTCTGCGCCGCGCGCACTTCCGGAAGGCGAGGGGAGAGAGCCTGCGGTTGGCTCCCTAGAAGGAAAGCAAACCGGAAGAGAGTTGTGTTAAGTGTGCGGCAACGCATGCAGCAAGTGCGCAGGAAGAATCCGGGAAAGAGTGGAAGCTCGTAATTTGAGTTTGTTGGTGCAAAACTGAAGAAACACAGCCAATCATTTATTTAAGACCGCCTTGACGTTTCCCTCAGCTCAGGTACACATTTTACTAGACAGGTCGGTCGGCTCACTAGAAAGAAGGGAAACAGAGAGTTGGTGTCAAATATGCAGCAACTCTTTGCAGGAAGAAACCGGGAAAGATGGGAACCTCATACTTTGAGTTTGTTGGTACAAAACTGCATAAACACAGCTAATCATTTATTAAAGACCGCCTTGACGTTTCCCTCAGCTCAGGTACACATTTTATTAGGTATTTTCTCCTGCCTCTAAGTCCTTGACCTCCCTTTTCTTAGAGCATTGCGTTAGAGAACTGGTAACTGTACCACTAATTGGTACAGGTATTAGTAACTGGTAATTGATTCTCTTCATTTTGGGAATGTAAATCTTTTTAAAAGTTCTTTCCCGTGTTACAACCCAGGGCTGTCTTTCTTCAGGAACTAGGAGTCATCCTTTTAAAATGTCAGGAAAGGAGACATCACCCATAGCTCCCAGTCTCCTTGGGAGCGTAGAAGCCTAAGTTAGGCAGGCGCTTTGTTTCAAGTTGTAAAACTGCCTCCCGTCTCGCAGCTTAGAGAAAAGTTACTTTTTCTTTGTGAGGGCCTCCCTAGTAGCTCAGATGGTAAAGCATCTGCCTGCAGTGCAGGAGACCCGGATTCAACCCTGCCGAGGGAAAATCCCTTGAAGAAGGAAATGGCAACCCGCTCAAGTATCCTTGCCAGGAAAATAACATGGACAGAGGAGCCTGTCGGGCTACAGTACATGGGGTCACAAAGAGTCGGAATTTCCTTTTGGGTAAACAGAACTGGCCTAAGAGTTTTCCTACTCTTAAAATATCTTAAGCTTTCTGTTGAGTTCAGACAGAATCCTGGCCCCTCTTTTCTGTTGTGATCGTCTTGAATAAGCCTCTGCCTGTTTAACTTTGACATCAGTAATGTGGAACTTTGGGGTGAGCAGATATAAACAAAAACAACAGACCAGAAATTGAAGTTAGTATCTGTTCTTTTAAAAACTTATTCAACAAATTTTTTAGACTTTCTACTCCTTCAGAACTGTATTTGAGTATTGAATAGTAGAAGAGATATCATCCTTGCCCTTAGGGTCAAATGGAAATAACACAATAGTCCCGTTCATTCTTGGGGCAGTTTGGGGCACACATGCCTATTTAAAAGACAGAATGGCCAACTAATTGGTGTTTCTGAATTTTTTCTATTAGTAATAATGCTACTTGTTCATTTACATGTTTTTGTCTTACAAACAAGTTGTATCAATCAGGAGAGATTTAAAAGCATAAAAGAGAAGAAAAGTTATACTTACTTAAATTAACCTGCATACTAGGAAAAGACCCCTATTATTCTGATTTATCAGGGAACACCCCAGCTGACAGAATAGCAGTCTTCCATGGAAATGTGTAAAATACCACTGGCCTATTAAGTAAAATCTAATCCTCCCTCCCTGGTCCCGTATTGAATAATAATAATGCATACTAATTAAGTATCTGTTGTGTACCAGATCTCATGTTATGAAATGCTAAACAATTCTCTTTGTTTAGTCCTTACCAGAAAAAAAAAAACAAACAAACACTAAGCCATTATTGTTCCTAATTTACAATTAAGAAACCATGATAAAGGATAATCAAGTTGGTGAAAATCAGCATGAGTAAAAGCAATAGAGCTGGGCAATAAACTCAGGCACTGTAGCCTCAGAGGTCAATATTGCCTACTACATTTTGTCTTCTCCTAATTTAGGCTTCCATGATTTGAGTCTAGCTTTTGTCTCAATCAGCTATTGTTAGAATAATGCTGCATAACTACTATCCAAAAATATCTCAGTGGCATACAGCAAACAGGCATTTATTTTTCACATGTTTTTGGTCAAGGTGAGAATTACAAACTTAAGTTGGCCTTATGGATAAGTAGAAAGGGGGTAGGGAATAGGCATAAAGAGAAATGAGCAGGCATGTATGTCTTTTTCTTTTTAAACAGTGACTGGTTACCCAAACTCCTACCTGATGGCCTTGACACATATCTCATTGGAGAGAGAGATGTCACATGGATGCTTCTAGCTTCTGGTAATCTGAGAATTTTGGTATTAAAATGGGCATATTCTACTCCCTATAGAAATTTATGTAAGGAAAAAGAAGACAATTCATACTGATAGGGATTTCATTTATATTAATGTGTGTGTATGAAAGTTGCTCAGTCTGCAATCTGCCAGATTTCTCTGTCCATGGAATTCTCCAGGCAAGAATACTGGAATTGGTTGCCGTTCCCTTCTCCAGGGGATCTTCCCAACCCAGGGATTGAACCCAGGTCTCCTACGTTGCAGGCAGATTCTTTACTGTCTGAGTCATTTATATTGATAGGCATGTCAATTTTAGCTCAGTGTAGTAGAGAACAAGGCTCAAGTAAGTGTTCTCTGGTGGCAAAATTTCCTTGCTTGTCCATTAAGGAAGAGAGAATGTAAGAGGTTGTCTCAACTGTAATGGTCATTCATAGTGACATCTGATGGAAGGAGTCTCTCATACTTTTAAATGGCAGGATACTGCCACATCAGGTGGATTGTGTATACCCTGAGGTCCAAAAGGAAAAAGTTCAATAGTCAGGAAAAGGGAATATGAACTGATCACAAAACCAGGAAGTGAAGAGAATGTACTAAAAATCTTGAAGGTGAAGGAAGAGTTGGAATTTCAGAGGACAGCTAAAGAACAACATTTCAAGAATAAGAAGGAATAGTGTTGTCGGGTAGGCACTGCATAACTGAGTAGGAATCTGAATAAATGTTGAGGTTAAAAGTCTAAAACACACAAACAAACAAACAAACACCGACTATATAAATGGGCTGTGGTTCCTGAGAGGAAGGAAACAAGGTGAGTATCTCTGGAGCTCTGCCTGTGGAAAATTTCCCAGCTATAGTGCATGAACCTGGAGTTCAGTCAGAATACGGGAGTCTCTCTTATCTGAAGAGGCAGAGATCAGAGTTCTGGGCTTTTAATGGTTGGCTTCTGTGGGCCAAGGCATTAAGAAAAAGAGTCTGTGGAGGTCATGAAGTTCATATGGAGGTTCCCCACACATCCTTGGCTGAGAGCTGGACAGAACTACCAGACTTGGCCACACAAAGTTAATAAGAAACTTGCTGTTACAGAGGTGAGAGCAGGACAGAGACATTAGATATTCAACAGTGCTGGGGACTTTAGAATTAGGGCCCAGACATACTGAACAGATCTCTTTAACACCTCCTAACAAAGTAGAAATCAAATGGAATCACTGCTTTATGATAAAGACCACACCCGGAGAAAGGCCCTCTTTATACCCACTTTAACAAAGCTTGGAAACCAAGCCCTAACAAGATTCTTAGAGGAGAAAGAGTTTGAGATTGGATCTCACCTGTTTACTGAGGAGCTTCCCAGTAGCGCTAGTGGTAAAGAATCTGCCTGCTAATGCAGCAGACACAAGAGACGCGGGTTTGATTCCTGGGTTGGGAAGATCGTCTAGAGTAGGAAATGGCAATCCATTCCAGTATTTTTGCCTGGAAAATTCCATGAACAGAGGAGCCTGGCAGGCTGAAGTCCATAGGGTCACAGAGTCGAACATGACTGAGCACATGGGACATAGTTTACAGGGACTTGCAAATAGATAAACAGAAATTATACAGTCTCAAAAAAGGAGATATAGAAAGATTCAAGAAAAGAACAAAACACTTTGAACTTACACAGCAGTTTTATACAGTTTAATATATATGCACTGGAGCTCGAAAAGAAAAAGCAATATAATGAGGCAATGAAATATTTCGGTAAATGATTGAAAAACTTTGATTTACAGTTATGAGAAGATCAGAAAGTAGTAAGCAAGATACCAAGAACAGCACATATAAGCATATCAGAGTCATACAGAGTCACAGATATCAGAGTCCAAATTAGAACATCTAGAAAAGAGCCATAGAAAAAGATGCATTACACACCAAAGAAAAATAACACATGTGAAGGTATAGTTCGCATCTGAAACAATGGACACCAGAAGCAGTAGCATCATTCAGGTGCTAAAAAAGAAAAAGTTATCAGCCTTGAATTCTATATCCAGTTATCTTCTAAAAAAAAAGAAAAGAGTCAAAACAAAGATGTTTTCAGGGAAGTGAAAGTTGAGGAAACTCATTTCCAACAGACTAAACCTTAGGATGTTTTTCAGGCTGAAGGGAAGTGATACAAGACAGAAATTTTGATTTACAGAAAGTAGAGAATGACAAGCAGAAGTAGAAAATCACTGTGTAAATACAAAAACCTATTTTTACTTCTCCTGAAGTTTCTTAAAAAGAATGCAGTGCTTTGCATAAGGCCATGTTTATGATGTGTGTACATATAAAAACATGGCAATAGAACGTAAAGGTAAAGGACAAGGGAGGTGAAGTGAATGGAAATATACCCTTTCCCGTTTGTAAAATTTGATACGGGACATGTGAAGTTCGAAATATCAGGTGTGAAAAGGGACTCATGAAGTAGGAAGCTCCCAGGTTAGAAGTGGGATGTTTATAAACAGAATCATGCTCTCCTAAGGCTATTACATTTGTGAAAGTATGAGGTGGGAAATGTTAGGTGTGAAATGGAGTTTATAAAGTAGGAACTACTAAGGGTACGAGTGAAAATTGAAGTGACCCAATATTGTTGCTAACTAGGCATTGTAACAATAGTAATACAGAGAAATATTCTTAGAGCAGCCAGCAAAAAATAATGAATAGAAGTTATATCTATAAAAGATAATATAAATAGCACCAAATAAAAATTTATCTTTGTCATTTATTTCTTACAGTAGATCATGAAAATGGCATTTTTTAAAAATAATAAATGTGATACATTGATACCACTGAGGTTTAGAAACTTAGAAAGACAAAATAATTCTACCACCCTAAGAGTGTCATTTCAATATTCCAGTATTGTATATGTGCCTGTGTGTGTATATATGTATTCAGTTCAGTTCAGTGTCTCAGTTGTGTCCAACTCTTTGTAACCCCATAGACTGCAGCACGCCAGGCTTCCCTATTCATCACCAACTCCTGGAGCTTGCTCAAACTCATGTCCATCGAGTCGGTGATGCCATCCAACCATCTCATCCTCTGTCATCCCCTTCTCCTGCCTTCAATCTTCGCTTATATGTTTAGAACAATGCTTGCATGCTCAGTTGCTCAGTCATGTCAGACCCTTTTCTACCCTATGGACTGTAGCCTGCCAGGCTTCTCTGTTCATGGAGTTTTCCAGGCAAGAATACTAGAGCATGTTGCCATTTCCTACTCCAGGGGATCTTCCTAACCCAGGGATCAAACCTGTCTCCTGTATTGGCAGCTGGATTACTTACTACTGAGCCACCTTGGAAGCCCAATCAGAACAACAAACTATATATAATTTATATTCTATTTTTATATTTATATCATAAATGTTATTTTATTTGTCACAAAGGTATCTGTAAACATGAATTTTAATGATTTCTTTTATGTATTTACTATACTGGACAGTTTCCCTGTAGCTGGAACACTGTTATTACAAATGTTGTAATAACATTTGTTGTGTCCGACTCTTTGTGAGATGACCCCATGGACTGCAGCATGCCAGGCGCTCCTGTCCTTCACTATCTTCCAGATTTTTCTCTTGAGTTAGTGATGCTTTCTAACCATCTCATCCTCTGCTGCCTCCTTCTCCTCCTGCCCTCAATTTTTCTCACCAGTAGTGTCTTTTCCAGTGAGTCGGCTCTTCGTGTCAGATGACCAAAGTATTGGAACTTCAACATCAGTCCTTCCAATGAATATTCAGGACTGATTGATTTCCTTTAGGATTGACTGGTTTGATCTCCTTGCAGTTCAAGGGACTCTCAAGAGTCTTCTCCAGCACAATTCAAAAGCATTAGTTCTTTGGTGCTCAGCCTTCTTTATGGTCCAAATATCACATCCATCCATGACTCCTGGAAAAACCATAGCTTTGACTATACAGACCTTTGTCGGCAAAGTGACGTCTCTGCTTTTTAATGCACTGTCGAGATTTCTTACAGTTTTCCTTCCAAGGAACAAACTTCTTTGTATTTCATGGCTGCAGTCACCATATGCAGTGATTTTGGAGCCCAAGAAAGTAAAATCTGTCACTCCTTCAACTTTTTCCCCTTCTATTTGCCATGAAGTGATGGGACCAGATGCCATGATCTTCGTTTTTTAATGTTGTTTCAAACGAGCTTTTTCACTTTTCTCTTTGACCCTCATCAAGAGGCTCTTTAGTTCCTCTTCACTTTCTGCCATTAGAGTGGTATCATCTGCGTATCTGTATGTATTAAAAATACCACTGAGGTGTTATTCTGATTAAATATTTTCTGCATCTTAGCCCATGAATTATTTCTTAAGGGAATGTGTGTTGATGCTTCCATTTTAGGGCATTAGGTATACAGACTCTCTCTGCCTTGAAGATTAAAAAAAATATTTTGTTGTGTCACTTGTTTAAAAAGCCGAAGTGGATAGAGCTGAGGCAGTACAAAATGGTGAATGGTTTCCCTGACTGTAGCTGAGCACCCAACCCAACGAATAATATTAATAGCTGTGGAAAGTAAACCCAATACTGTGGTCTAAATACAGGTAAGAAGAACACAGGAGGGCGATGTTTGAGACCAGAGCCTTACTGTGAAGTAAGGCTATAATACCTTTGTTTCCCATTCTTTGCATCATCACTTGTGAGATGGTTAGGCCTCAGAGAGGAGGGTTATACTCGTTCACATTTCATCCTATAAAGCAATTTAGAATTCCTGAGGTGAGGGATAGTGTATTGGCAGTGAACCTAAAAGTAACAGTGTCAGTTTTGAGGGGGGGAAAGGAATGAGATTATTGTGTGAAATAAAGCAGTCTTGACTGGTTTTATATGTGCACTGCACAGCAGAATCCTCCTTAGCATGAGTGTCACCAAGTGGGCAAAAAACTGCGCTTATGGGGCAGTGGGAATTTACTGAGGCTTGAACGGTCATTGGGATCAAAGGGTCATGAGGTTTGTAATCTGGAAGTGATACGTCCGCAACTATCTTCCCTAGGGCCTCTTCAGTGCAATATAGTCTTTGGTGGTTGATATTAGCAGGTCAGAGAAGGGAATGCAGTTTATGTCTTAAAGGTGAGAAACATGATGGGCACCTCAAAAAAGAAACCAGATTCACCAAGGCCGTTAAATATGTAAACAATTGTGAACAGATCTTGCCATTATTTGATAGAGCTGGAACCCAATTTGGAATTTGCTGGAGACACTATACTTGTGTGTTTCATTCCAGAAACAGTATATGATATATGGATAGCCATCGTTGTATTTTAAAGTGGCTCTTTAATTTGAAAAGATATACTTAATGCCATTCACGAGAGAAAAATGCTTCCTAATGATCCATTGCTTCCATATGATGAAAATTTATTAATAAACATTTTTATGTAAATGGCTTAAACTATTTATACATTAAAAATGGTTAAAATTTTTGAATATTTTAAAATATTTATTTGAGCATAGTAAATTTATATGGTTCAAAATTCAAAATGTGTAAAAAGATATTTACTGAAAAACTGTCTTCCATCCCTACTCACCAGATAAACAGCTCCTCTTTCAAAGCCTAAAAATATCTTCAGTTTTTCATGCAGCTTCCAGAGATAAACATATGTATATAAGTTATATAAAAGTGTCATTTTTAACATAAACGAGATGGTAGTGTTCTTTACATACAGTCTGGTACTTTGCTTTTTTGTTGGTATTATTTTTTAAAATACCTTAGTGATTCCATATCAGTATACCATGAGATTTGTCATAATGTTTTATTCACTTCTGAACTGTGAATTTTTTGTGAGCCCTAGGCTTTTTTTGCCTTCTTTGGTCCCTTTCTTCATGAATAATGGTAATAGTAATAATAGCAATAATAATAAAGTTCTGTTTTATGACTTCGTGTTGGTACCAACTATGTGTTGGTATAAAGATGAATATAATCAAGGCTGGAATGATTATGATTTATTACTATTATTTCTTGAAATTTAAATTAACATATTTTCATGGGTTCCTAAGTGTACTGTGAGCCCTAGGCTCACAAATTGAAAGACAGGTCAGCGCTGGTTTTATTACTGCAAGGTTTTCCATAGTGAAGTGAAGTGAAGTGAAAGTTGCTCAGTCGTGTCCGACTCTGTACGACCCCGTAGACTGTAGCCCGCCAGGCTCCTCTGTCTATGAATTTCTCCAGGCAAGAATGCTGGAATGGGTAGCCATTCCCTTCTCCAGGGGGATCTTCCTGACCCGGGGATCAAATCTGGGTCTCCTGCATTGCACGCAGATTCTTTACTGTCTGCGCTAGCAAAGAACCCGTGGACATTTTCCATAATAAGCACATTATTTTGATCAAGTCTTCATTGATGGATCGTTAGGTTGTTTCATAAGTTTTCAATTTTTTTTAATAGAAAATGGAGTTTAAAAACTGCAGGAAAAAAAAAGATGCATCCAAACACAAGGAGTATTTACATACCTATTTAGAATAATACTACCTTCTAAACTAAAATTATTTTATTTTCCTGAATATTTTTAGCTGGTAGCAAAACCAATTACCACCTAGTGCTAGTACGACGTGTGCGTGCTCAGGCCTGTCCACCTGCTTTGCAGCCCTGCCGGGAGGCTCCACTGTCCGTGGGATTCTCCAGGCAAGAATGCTGGAGTGGGTCGCCATTCCCTTCTCCAGGGGGTCTTCCTGACCCCGGGATCGAACCGCGTCTTCTGCTTCTCTTGCATCTCCTGCACTGGCAGGCGGATTGTTTACTACCACAGCACCTACAGTATCATTTATTGTCCCTCGCATGATTTTTATATTTGTTTTCTCTCTATGTGGGCTTCTCTGGTGGCTCAGAGGTAAAGAATCCGCCTGTCAGTGCAGAAGATGTAGGTTTGATACCTGGGTAGGGAAGATCCGTTGGAGAAAGAAATGGCAACCCACTCCAGTATTCTTGCCTGGGAAAGCCCATGGACAGAGGAGTCTGGCGGGTTACAGTCCATAGGGTTGCAAAGAGTTGGACATGAGTTAGTGACTAAACAATAACAACAACTCTATGTACACCGTCCCCTTCTCTTTGTCTCCTCCTTTCATTCAGCTAAATATTACTATTCTCTTTACAGTTCTTCCTCCTTTCCTATTAGTTCTTTAAGTTTGTACTAAAGGCATTTATTTATATTTAAACACATTCTTAGAGTTAAAAAATGAATAAATCGCCAGAATTTACCCCAATATTGTTAATATTTGAAATGAGCCTGCATAGAATTTCCCTGGACTGAATTTATAAATAGCCTAACACAAAAATTAATTCATATGCTGTGGAATGTCTTATAAACTAAATTATCAAATTGTCTTATATCCTTGACTCCCACAAGTTTATGAACTGTTTGTGTCTTTTTTTTTTTTATCTCCTCCTTTATACCTGTCTCTTGACAGATTCATTGGTTAGGGATATATATTGACTATCTTAACAGTAACATGAAGCTCTCATAGCATATTTAACTCAGTATGGCTTCTCTCAGTGAGATATTTTCCTAATTACTTTTACATTTGTAGGCCAGGGATTAAAACTAAATGAGTCTGTGGATGGGTAGGTAGATGCTTATGTAATCAACCAGAGAATGATGGTTGATGCTGTCTAAAAGCAGATGTTTTTACTTACTTTTAGTCAGTTTTCATTATATAAGATTAGAAGGCATAAATTGATTTCTTTTCTCAAAGTAAACCAGAAATTCATATATTTAATAACTTTTGCATTAGTGAATAAAATAAATAAAAATATCAAAATAACAAACAGTATTCAGCCAGCACTGCATACCAAATCAAATATATATGTAACCTATAGGACTCATTGGTAGGCAGTATAAAACTTTTGTGTAAACTGTTTGAGGACAGGAATTTGTATCTGCCTTGGGATTTAACAAGTGTGCCTGCATGTGGTTGGTGTTCAGTAAACGTAGGTGAATATACAGAATGAATTTAAATTCTTATTTTGAATAGTATAAATAAATAAATAGTATAAATAAATAAATTCTTATTTTGAATAGTAGTAATGTTTCTTTTATTCATATATCACAGCTTGCTGAGGAATAAAGATGGAAAGATGTAGTGCAAATTCTTCTAGTTGATCAAACTCCATTATTTGAAGGAAAAAAATTAACACTAAGTAGACTTTCATGTATCTATAGAGCCTTAGAATTCTTACATACCTACAAAGAATTAAGTGTAATGCCCTATATTTTGTTGAAGAGAAAAGGAATGTCTATAGAGGTTGTATAATTTTTTTAGTGGGCAATATTACCAAAGGCAGACTGAAATTCAAATCTCTTGATTTTTAAAATTGGGCCTTTTTGTACTACATAGTGTTTTCTAGTTTGTCACTAGTGCTATCCCTCAGCAAACATTTGCATAATAAGGGTTTACTTCCTACATCTATAAGGGGTTCAGATTTTTAAAAATTAAAACTTCTGTTAGGAAAATTTGTTTAAATTAAATTAATCTCTTTCCCTTATTGTAAATGGAATTACTCTAACTATTGGATGCACACAACAAAGTTTGATTTTATGAGTATGATACCATTAAAAATCCTTTAAGCCATAATGAAAGTTGTAACTGGTCTGAAGACCATTTTTGCCGTAGTTAATATTCACAGCAAGGAATGATTCTTCCTGTTATATCAAATAAACTCATCTTTAAAGTTGAAAATATTGTAGCATTTCCATAATATTCATCTCAAGAGATGACAAGGTGTCAAAGGATGATAAGAAACATTGAGTAAATATCTAAATTTGCTGTACAGAAAAGAAGAATTTTCCTTTAAAAATTATCATCAAATATATTTGTTATATGTTTTGCTACAGTGCTAATAAGGATTCCCTATTATACTAATAAGGATATGCTAGTAATTAATTGATTATTAATTAATTATTAATTAATCTTAGATATCTGGTAAGGTTATCCATACTCATGATCACCATCAGCAATCAGCATATGCATACCGAGAAAGGAAGTCTGAGTAGATCATCAAGGAAGTATTTCTTTCCCATAAACACTGTTGCAGCTTCCTAATTTTGATTTTGTAGAAAGGGTACAGTACAATAAACTGATGGCAACCTACCTGTATCCTCAGGAATGCCCCCAGAATGTGTATAAATCTGCTGAGCAGGTCCTAAAGGTGGAAAGTGAAAGTGAAAGTCATGTCAAACTCTTTGTGACCCCATGGACTGTAGCCTGCCCGGCTCCTCTGTCCATGGAATTCCTCAGGCAAGATTACTGGAGTGGGTAGCCCTTCCCTTCTCCAGGGGGTCTTCCCAACCCAGGGATCAAACCCAGGTCTCCCACATTACAGGTGATTCTTTATGGACTGAGCCACCAGGGAAGCCCCCTAAAGGTGGAGGGAGAGGAAATTAGCCTAAAACTTCTAAATGGAGCCAGGTGGTACATCCACACAGCTTTTCATATCAAATAAATGATCACAAACCACAAGCTCATGATGCAGTTGAAATATTTATCCAGCATCACTCTCCTGTTTATGTATTTGGTCTGCTTATTTATTTAATTCTGGGCTTGGTTTTACTTATGTTTCTATGGAAGACATTTACCTTACACTTGGCTTACTGCACTGCAGCATCAAGAAAGACCTTTGAAAACTTACAGGATATGTACAGGACTATTCAACATCCACTGGGTCACAGGAAAAGCAGGAGAGTTCCAGAAAAACATCTGCTTCATTGACTACACCAAAGCCTTTGACTGTGTGGATCACAACAAACTGTGGAAAGTTCTTCAAGAGATGGGAATACCAGACCACCTGACCTGCCTCCTGAGAAATCTGTATGCAGGTTAAAAAGCAGCAGTTAGAACCAGACATGGAATAGCAGACTGGTTCCAAATCAGGAAAGGAGTACGTCAAGGCTGTATATTGTCACCCTGCTTATTTAACTTATATGAAGAGTACATCATACAAAAGCCTGGATGAAGCACAAGCTGGAATCAAAATTGCTAGGAGAAATATCAATAACCTCAGATATGCAGATGATACCACCCTTATGGCAGAAAGCAAAGAAGAACTAAAGAGCCTCTTGATGAAAGTGAAAGAGGAGAGTGAAAAAGCTGGCTTAAAACTCAACATTCAGGAAACTAAGATCATGGCATCCGGTCCCGTCACTTTGTGTCAAGTTGATGGGGAAAAAAATGGAAACACAGTGAGAGACTTTATTTTCTTGGCTCCAAAATCACTGCATATGGTGACTGCAGCCATGAAATTAAAAGATGCTTGCTCCTTGAAAGAAAAGCTGTGACCAACCTAGACAGCATATTAAAAAGCAGAGTCATTACTTTGCCGACATAGGTCCCTCTAGTCAAAGCTATGGTTTTTCCAGTAGTCAGGTATGGATGTGAGAGTTAGACTACAAAGAAAGCTGAATGCTGAAGAATTGATGCTTTTGAACTGTGGTGTTGGAGAAGACTCTTGAGAGTCCCTTGGACTGAAAGGAGATCAAACCAGTCCATCCTAAAGGAAATCAGTCCTGAATATTCATTGGAAGGGCTGATGCTGAAGCTGAACCTCTAGTACTTTGGCCACCTGATGTGAAGAGCTGATTCATTGGAAAAGACATTGATGCTGGGATAGATTGAAGACAGGAGGAGAAGGGGACAACAGAGGATGAGATGGTTGGACAACATCACCAATTTGATGGACATAAGTTTGAGCAAGCCTCTGGAGTTGGTGATGGACAAGGAGGCCTGGCGTGGTGCAGTCCATGAGGTCTCAAAGAGTCATACATGACTGAGTAACTGAACTGATTAATTAAAATTTTCATGTATCTTACTGGGTCTGTGTGAGAAAACATCACTAAATTAAATGAAGATAGTTATAGGAAGTACAAACTGGGAATTCCATTATTTAGTATCTGCACAGTTCCTATCTTTTTTTAGAACAAATGACTTTGTTCAGCTTGAATTACTGGAGGATGCTAATAAATAGAACAGTTCTAAAAACATACACTGAACATCCTGTCATGTGAAAACTTCATATTCTCTCACAGCAGAAGAAACGGTGATGAAAAGCCAGTTCTGCATTTTACAGTTAAAGCAAATACAGCAGAGGAAAAAGGAAGGAAAACAAGTATCCAAGAATGATGTCAATCTCAAGATACTGATTTAATTATTATCTTATCACCAGGGGGAAAAATGCTTTATATTCATGGATGTATCAATCAGAGCTTATGGAAGAGAACTTTTAAAGTGGATTTTATGCCTTAGTGTGATTCATTCATGCGTTCCTTCATTCGTCCTTTGAATTGATCAAACCTGCATGAGCACTAAATGAACACCTTCAATATCCCCTCTTTGAGAGAGATTCACATTCACACTCCCGTGGTCATCGGGCAGGCTGACCCCACTTTTCATCCACTGCTGGCAAGCTCAAGGTGGGCACCTGACCCGAGGTAAGCTGTTCAGAATTCATTACAATGAATTGGGAACTAGCACTAGGATTGCACTCATACCTGGGAATGTTTTTTGAACAGTTAAACTATAAAAACTCAGTCAGGTTTCCTCCCATGTTATCTAGGGTGTAGCTGAAGCCGATATAAATATTGAAAAAAAAATATGGTGGAGACAAAGACGAGGAGTGAATAGTGTCAGTAAGTTTTGTTTTGTTTTTTGCTTTTCCAGGTTTGTTTGTTTTTGTTCATTTTGTTTTTTTGTTTTTCTTTTAAATAACAAACTGCATTTTAGTTTCCAGTTGTGGAATTTTTCCAAGATATTTTCATACCATTGTGTTTTCTGATACTGTGCCCTTATATTTTCCCTTAGTTGTTTTCTTATACTGATATGCTGTCCTTGGTCTTCAAACAATCCCAAATAATGTTAGCTCCATGGATGAGCTACTGTGTTAACACGCTGATATTATAACCAAGATATAATCCCAACTTTTAGGCCCTCACAGTGAAATGAAGGAACTAATATAATAAGATAGACTCAGTAAAGCTAAAATTGTAATACCTTTTTAAAATAAAGGAATCACTGTATGAAAATAAATGATAACCATGCTGTTGTACAACATTGGGTTAAAAATTTACAGATGGTTTAAATAAAATGAATTTTTGATCTCTTCACCCATGTGATTAAATAAGTAATAAAACTATTTCATGTAATGTAATCTGCATTAGTTAACTTCAACTGCGTTGCTGGATTTTATTTCACTTGAATTTGCATACTTAACTTCTCTGCCAGACTCTATAAAGAAAAACAGTAAGTAATAATAATAATGTACATGGATCACAAAGAGTCAGACATGACTGAGCAACTGAGAACACACATGGCGGTTACATACAACAAGGGTATGTATCCCTTGTTACATGTGTCCCTTGTTACATGTATCCCTTGTTACATGTATCCCTTGTTACATGTGCATGTTACAAAATCACCAATGCTATAACAAAAAGAAAACCAATAAACTAGGTTACTGCATGAATACAGGATCTTAATTTTATTTTCTTATATCTAAATTCCACATGCCTAGTATAGATTTCTCCTTAGAACAATTTCCCCAAAGAGATTAAAACAAGAATGCTTAATTGTGTGAAATGCTTCTGTGTTATATATTGACAGATCCGACTGTTAGGTAATTTTACACAAAAATACTGCCTTCACAGAATACTTTTAACAAAGCAGGATAATATCATATGAGTCAGATTTTTGTATTTCTAAAATTCTCTGTTCTTGAGAGTTTTAAATTGAAAGATAAATTTTTTAAATGAGATGCAAACAAGAATGCCTATGAGAGTAAATGCAGCTTCTAGTTAAGCCAGGTTTTCAAATATTTTGAATATTTGAATTTTCAAATATTTAATATCTGAGATAACCATTAAGAATTTTATTTTTTGTAAAGCACAATGAGTTTAAAGTTCTTTGTAAAACATAGTGATGAAAAGTCTTTCCCAGAAATACTATATTAGTGAAAAGTGATATGAAGGAGGACATAGTTCAGTCTGGGAAATTTGATCTCATTCTGGAAAAGAATCTTGCAGAATTATACTTTGGAGTGACAGATCTTAAGTGTCTGCAAACTTCAGATTCTTGGCATATTAAAATTAAAGCTAAGTGTTAAAAATTCATCTGAGGTCACTAGAGAGAGATCTTCCGTTAAAGGCAAAAGTATATGTCTAGGGAATATATTAGGATAATTTTAGAATTAGAATTTAGTTCACTCAGTAATAAAAATGCCAATGGAGAGAACTGTTCATCAGAAAGGATACAAGAAATAGTGAAAAATATATATTTATCAAATGATTTCAATTTTTAAATGTTCACTTGTAAAACTGATTTATTGAAGTACAAAGATGATATATTAGTTTAAGAAATGTACACAGTTTGTGCTGGTTTTCTATTTCCTTGACAAGCCAAAAGATAATTTTTTGTAATAAATACAGAGAGACAGTCTAAAGCTGACATTGGGACAACAGTCTTTTGGGGCTTGGACACTTGGGAACAGCCAGTGAGCCCCAAGTCACCCCCACTTCCCCATCTGTGTCTGTGAGTTTGTCATATTCAGGAAACTCCCATTCTTCTCTCTCTCTCTCACCATGTTCAGGAAAAGAAATACTTTGATTTTAGAGGTAGTGCTATTGGCAGTGGAGAGGGAGGACTAGGAAGTTAAATTGTTAGCTGCCCATCTGAAAGAATCTGAGGTTTTATGTCTGGATCCTCCTCTCACCTCAGTATTCATTCTGTTAATCCGGATGTAGTCTTCTCTTCGGTTCTTCTACAGAGAGGGCACACCAGGTTTAAATTCTTCCTTGAGCCTCTTCCTCCCTTCGAATCTAAGACATTTTTCCTCTAGCATATCTTCACTCATTAGTCTTTAGGCGACTTATGTCTCTGGCTCAAGTTTTATCATTTGACTGCAAATTTATAAATATAAACATACACGATCTGTGTCATATGTAATATACTTAAGTTTCCCACAATTCTGAAAATTCATTATGTGACGTTTAAAGTCTCTATCATCCAGATGGCTCTACAGAAAACTATAGATTTGTTGCAAGCATTCATTAACAATAAATAAAATTCTTTTTTTCCTGTTTTTGTTTGTTTTTGATTTCAGAATAGAGAACATAGATAAACTCTTTATGTTGATGGACTTCCCTGGTGGCTCAGATGGTAAAGTGTCTGCCTTTACCATGCAATGCAGGTAGACCTTTACTTACCAATGCAGGAGACCCGTGTTCGATCCCTGGTTTGGGAAGATACCCTGGAGAAGGATATGGCAACCCACTCCAGTACTCTTGCCTGGAGAATCCCATGGATGGAGGAGCCTGGTAGGCTACAGCCTATGGGGTCCCAAAGAGTCCGACACGACTGAGCAACTTCACTTTCACTTTCACTTTGCTCTGATAGGGACAGGAGAAAGTGGGGGAAACTCAAACAGCCAAATGAGCTAGTTTTCTAAATAATTTTAAACTGTGCAAAAAAATTGATTCATATATTTAAGAGCAACTTTCCTTGAACTTTAAACAGATTTATTTCAGAAAAATATTTAATTGACTTTAAAGGAGAGATTACTCAGTTAAAAGAAACAATAATTGCATTAAGAATTTTACAATGTGAGGTTAGTGTGATTGCTTTTCAAAAACCAATATTCCAGGGTGATGATTGGTCTTACTTGTAACTGGGAATAGGTTACTAATTTTATTCATAATTTCCACGTTTTCACATCAGAATTGGAACCAAAAGTGAGGGCAAGGAGGCTTAAGTACTGTGTATTCTAGGGAGAGCTGAGGACAAATGAAGATGAGACACTTCTTCAGGTTTATTTAGAGCGCACTATTGCTCCTGTCCGACTGTGGATTCAAAGATGTCCTTAAATAAAAAGGTAGTAAAAGACAGACTTGAGAGAGGACTAGTTCAGTCACTCAGTCGTGTCCAACTCTTTGCGACCCCATGGACCACAGCACTCCAGGCCTCCCTGTCCATCACCAACTCCTGGAGTCCATCCAAACCCATGTCCATAGAGTTGGTGATGCCATCCAACCATCTTATCCTCTGTAGTCCCCTTTTCCTCCTGCCCCTAATCCCTCCCACATTCAGGGTCTTTTCCAATGAGTCAACTCTTCACATGAGATGGCCAAAGTATTGGAGTTTCAGCTTCAGCATCAGTCCCTCCAATGAACACCCAGGACTGATCTCCTTTGGGATGGACTGCTTGGATCTCCTTGCAGTCCAAGGGACTCTCAAGAGTCTTCTCCAACACCACAGTTCAAAAGCATCAATTCTTTGGCACTCAGCTTTCTTTATAGTCCAACTCTCACATCCATACATGACCACTGGAAAAACCATAGCCTTGACTAGACGGACCTTTGTTGGCAAAATAATGTCTCTGCTTTTTAATATGCTGTCTAGGTTGGTCATAACTTTCCTTCCAAGCGTCTTTTAATTTCATGGCTGCAATCACCATCTGCAGTGATTTTGGAGTCCCCCAAAATAAAGTCAGCCACTGTTTCAACTATTTCACCATCTATTTGCCATGAAGTGATGGGACCATAAGCCATGATCTTAGTTTTCTGAATGTTGAGCTTTAAGCCAACTTTTTCGTCTTCTCTCTCACTTTTCATCATGAGGCTCTTTAGTTCTTCTTCACTTTCTGCCATAAGGCAGAACTTCTTCACTTCTTCACTTTCTGTCATCTGCATATCTGAGGTTATTGATATTTCTCCCAGCAGTCTTGATTCCAGCTGTGCCTCATCCAGCCTGGCATTTTGCATGATGTACTCTGCTTATAAGTTAAATAAGCAGGGTGACAATATACAGCCTTGACATACTCATTTCTCAATTTGGAACCAGTCTGTTGTTCCATGTCCAGTTCTAACTGTTGCTTCTTGACCTGCATACAGATTTCTCAGGAGGCAGATCAGGTGGTCTGGTATTCCCATGACTTGAAGAATTTTTCACAGTTTGTTGTGATCCACACAGTCAAAGGTTTTGGCATAGTCAATGAAGCAGAAGTAGATGCTTTTCTGAAACTCGTGCTTTTTTGATGCTCTAACAGGTGTTAGCAATTTGATCTCTGGTTCCTCTGCCTTTTCTAAATTCAGCTTGAATATCTGGGCGTTCACAGTTCAAGTACTCTTGAAGCCTGGCTTGGAGAATTTTGAGCATTACTTCGCTGATGTGTGCTGCTGCTGCTACTAAGTCGCTTCAGTCATGTCCGACTCTGTGCGACCCCATAGATGGCAGCCCACTAGGCTCTCCCATCCCTGGAATTCTCCAGACAAGAATACTGGAGTGGGTTGCCATTTCCTTCTCCAGTGCATGAAAGTGAAAAGTGAAAGTGAAGTCGTTCCATCCTTTCTGACTCTTAGCGATCCCATGGACTGCAGCCTACCAGACTCCTCCATCCATGGGATATTCCAGGCAAGAGTACTGGAGTGGGTTGCCATTGCTTTTTCTGCTGGTGTGTGAGATGAGTGCAACTGTGAAGTAGTTTGAGCATGCTTTGGCATTGCCTTTCTTTGGGATTGGAATGAAAACTGACCTTTTCCAGTCTTGTGGCCAACTGCTGAGTTTTCCAAATTTGCTGGCTTATTGAGTGCAGCACTTTCACAACATCATCTTTTAGGATTTGAAATAGCTCAACTGGAATTCCATCACCTCCGCTGGCTTTAGTTGTAGTGGTACTTCCTAAGGCCCACTTGACTGTGCATTCCATGGTGTCTGGCTCTAGGTGAGTGATCACATCATCGTGATTATCTGGGTCATGAAGATCTTTTTTGTATAGTTCTTCTTTGTATTCTTGCCTCCTCGTCTTAATATCTTCTGCTTCTGTTAGGTCCACATCATTTCTGTCCTTAATCATGTCCATCTTTGCATGAAATGTTCCTTTGATAGCTCTAATTTTCTTGAAGAGATCTCTAGTCTTTCCCATTCTATTGTTTTCCTCTGTTTCTTGCACTGATCACTGAGGAAGGCTTTCTTATCTCTTCTTGTTCTTCTTTGGAACTCTGCATTCAAATGGGTATATCTTTCCTTTTCTCCTTTACCTTTAGCTTCTCTTCTTTCCTCAGCTATTTATAAGGCTGCATCAGAAAACCATTTTGCCTTTTTGCATTTCTTATTCTTGGGGTTGGTCTTGATCACTGCCTCCTGTACAATGTCACGAACCTCTGTCCATAGTTCTTCAGGCACGCTATCAAATCTAATCACGTGAATATATTTCTCACTTCCACTGTATAGTCATAAAGGACTTGTTCTAGGTCATACCTGAATGGTCTAGTGGCTTTCCCTACTTTCTTCAGTTTAAGTCTGAATTTGGCAATGAGGAGTCCATGGTCTGAGCCACAGTCAGCTCCCGGTCTTGTTTTTGCTGACTGTATAGAGCTCCTCCATCTTTCGCTGCAAAGAATAAAATCAGTCTGATTTTGGTATTGACCATATGGTGATGTCCACATGTAGAGTCTTCTCTTGTGTTGTTAGAAGTGGGTGTTTGCTATGACCAATGCATTCTCTTGACAAAGCTCTGTTAGCCTTTTCCCTGCTTCATTTTGTACTCCAAAGCCAGATTTGCTGTTATTCTAGGTATTCCTTGACTTCCTGCTTTTGCATTCCAGTCCCCTATAATTAAAAGTATATCTTTTTTGGATGTTAGTTCTAGAAGGTCTTGTAGGTCTTAGAACCATTCAACTTCAGCTTCTTCAGCATTACTGGTCGGGGCATAGATTTGGATTACTGTGATATTGAATGGTTTGCCTTGGAACAGAGATCATTTTGTCATTTTTGAGACTGCATCCAAGTACTTCATTTCAAACTCTTTTGTTGACTATGATGGCTACTCCATTTCTTCAAGGGATTCTTGCCCACAGTAGTAGATACAGTGATCATCTGAATTCAGTTTGCCTATTCCAGTCCATTTTAGTTCACTGATTCTTAAAATGTCAATGTTCACTCCTGCCAACTCCTGTTTGATCACTTCCAATTTACCCTGATTCATGGACCTAACATTGCAGGTTCCTATGCAAAATTGTTCTTTGTGGAATCAGACTTAACTTCTATCACCAGTCACATCCACAACTGGGTGTTGTTTTTGCTTTGGCTCCTTCCCTTCTTTCTTTCTGAAGTTATTTCTCCACTGATCAGTAGCATATTGGGCACCTACCAACCTGGGGAGTTCATCTTTCAGTGTCCTAACTTTTTGCCCTTTCGTACTGTTAATGGGGTTCTCAATGCAAGAATACTGAAGTGATTTGCCATTCCCTTCTCCAGTCGACTGCATTTTGTCAGAATTCTCCATCATGACCTGTCTGTATTGGGTGGTCCTACATGGTGTGGCACAGTATAGTTTCATTGAGTTAGACAAGGCTGTGGTCCATGTGATCAGTTTGATTACATGTGATTAATTTTCTCTTATTGTGGTTTTCATCCTGTTGGCCCTCTGATGGATAAGGATAAGAAGGTTATGGAAGCTTCTTGATGGGAGAGACTGACTGAGGGGGAAACTGGGTCTTGTTCTGATGGGCAGGGCCTTGCTCAGTAAATCTTTAATTCAGTTATCTGTTAATGGGCAGGGCTGTGTTCCCTCCCTGTTGTTTGACCTGAGGCCGAACTATGGTGGAGGTAATGAAGAGAATGGCGACCTCCTTCAAAAGGTCCCATGCATGCACTGCTGCACTCCGTGCCCCCGGCCCTTCAGCAGGCCACCACCAACCCATGCCTCTGTTGGAGACTCCTGGACACTCATGGCCATGTCTGGGTCAGTCTCTTTTGGGGCCACTGCTCCTTTCTCCTGGGTCCTGGTGCACACAATGTTCTGTCTGTGACCTCCTAGAGTCTGTTCCCCAGTCCTGTCTTAAGTTCTGGTGACTCTATGGTGGGTTAATGGCGACCTCCTCCAAGAGGATTTGTGCATACCCAGGTCTGCTGCACCCAGGCCGCTGCTGACCCGTACCTCTGCAGGAGACACTTATAGATAACTATATGAGATGATAACTATATGATAGATAACTATATGACCGATAAATATGGTGATTACTAATTTTATTCATAATTTCCGAGTGTACACCTAAGAGCAGTAACTTCCAATATGATCTTGGCAACATTCTGATTTTTCTACTTAATTTGGATGTCTCAAAGTTTCAAGCAGTTTTCTTTTTTAAAAGATCAGTTTTATTTCATTTGCTCTCTACTCTTTAGTTGCTAAGTCATGTCTGACTCTTTGTAACTCCATGGACTGAAGCCCACCAGGCCCCTCTGTCCATGAGATTGTCCAGGCAAAAATACAAAAGTGGGTTGCCATTTCTTTCTCTAAGGGATCTTCTCAACCCAGGAATCAAACCCATTTCTTCTGCTTGGCAGGCAAATTCTTTATCACTGAGCCACCTGGGGAGACTTTAATTCATTTAAATTAAATTAAAAAAAATTACTGAGTGTTCATGCTCTACTTACTGCTTAAATAATTTTATTTAAAAATGACAAAGCCATTACAAAAATATATTTATGTTCTTCTATAAATAAATTAGGCTTATGTATAAATATCAACAGTAGGGCAGTCATTCTCTTTGAGAATGAGGTTCATGGCATACGCATAACCTGGAGGGGTGTTATTAAGAGAAGTAAAAATTCTCATGTACCAGTCCAAGCTGTTGAATCAGAAACTTTAGGTTGGATCCAGGAACCAGAGATTTTCCAAGCCCACTCTGTGATCTGGAAACACACTATGTTTTAAGAACCAGTACAATAGGGTATTGCTACTAGGAAAAGATTAAAACTGATGAATGATTGGTTGTTTTTTGTAAGTTGAATCTTCCAGTTGTAAAACTAGTTTTAATCTTGGCTACACATGACAATTGGGGAACTTTTAGAAATACTGATGCCAGGGCCACAACACAAGTAACTGAGATTCTCTAAGGACTGGATCAGGCATATTGTGTAAAGCGCCCCAGGTTATTATAATGTGCAGTCATGTTTGGGAACCTCTAAAATCTGACTTAAAATTCAACATTCAAGAAAATAAGATCATGGCATCCAGTCCCTCACTTCATCGAAAATAGAAAGGGAAAAAATGTAAACAGTTACAGACCTAATTTTCTTGGGCTCCAAAATCACTGTAGTGACTGCAGTCATGAAATTAAAAGATGCTTGCTCCTTGAAAGAAAAGCTAAGATAAACATAGCATATTAAAAAGCAGAGATATCACTTTGCCAACAGAAGGCTGTCTAGTCAAAGCTATGGTTTGTGTAGTAGTCATGAACAGATGTGAGAGACTGAACACTGAAGAACTGATCCTTTTGAACTGTGGTGTTGGAGAAGACTCTTGAGAGTCCCTTGGACAGCAAGGAAATCAAAGGAGTCAATTCTAAAGGAAATCAACCCTGAATATTCATTGGAAAGACATGCTGAAGCTGAAGCTCCAATACTTTGGCCAGTTGATGCAAAGAGCTGACTCAATTTTTTTTTTTTTTTCATTTATTTTTATTAGTTGGAGGCTAATTACTTTACAATATTCTAGTGGGTTTTGTCATACATTGACATGAATCAGCCATGGATTTACATGTATTCCCCATCCCGATCCCCCCTCCCACCTCCCTCTCCACCCAATTCCTCTGGGTCTTCCCAGTGTACCAGCACCGAGCACTTGTCTCATGCATCCAGCCTGGGCTGGTGATCTGTTTCACCCTAGATAATATACATGTTTTGATGCTATTCTATCGTAATATCCCATCCTTGCCTTCTCCCACAGAGTCCAAAATTCTGTTCTGTACATCTGTGTCTCTTTTTCTGTTTTACATATAGGGTTATTGTTACTATCTTTCTAAATTCCATATATATGCGTTAGTATACTGTATTGGTGTTTATCTTTCTGGCTTACTTCACTCTGTATAATGGGCTCCAGTTTCATCCATCTCATTAGAACTGATTCAAATGAATTCTTTTTAATGGTTGAGTAATATTCCATGGTGTATATGTATCACAGCTGACTCATTGTAAAAGACCCTGATGCTGGGAAAGACTGAAGGGGGTGACTGAGGATAAGGTGGTTGGATGACATCACAAACTCAATGGACATGAGTTTGAGCAAACCCCAAGAGATAATGGACAGGGAATCCGGACATGCTGCAGTCCATGGGGTCACAAAGAGCTGAACACGACTTAGCGTTTAAACAAACAGCACCACATTTTGTATTAAGTTCTTATATTACTAGTGCCCTGTGAGAGTTATAAAGTTATTTCCTAAATATCAATGCCACCTTTTGAGGGGATAGCAAGTGAAGGTAGTTGAATACAGAGATGTCATAGATACCCTCTGCCTTGGGCACTCTACATCCTTCAAATCACATATAGTGCCCAAAGGTAGCACATTCCTACATTTTTCTCCACCTCCCAGAATTTACTGAAGAAAAAACAAACGAACAAGCAAAAACAAAAAACACCAGAAAGTTAACACAGCTGTAAAAGAAAGAATGCACTATGACCTAGACAACTCAGAATTAATAGAGGTGCTAGTTCAGTAATTGAAAATAAACATAATAAATACCCTCAGAAAACAGAATGTTGGTAGCATGAAAGAGGAACAAGAAAGTATAAAGAAGAATGAAGAGGAAATACTGAATACTAAAAAACAACAAAAACAAAACCTCTTGCCTCATTCTGTTCTTTGCCATCACTGCCAATATTTCTCTGGAATGTTATATATATAATGGATCATATTTTCAGTTCTACCTTATTTAGAAATTACGTTTCTTCCTCCCTTCCATCTTTCCTTCCAATTCCAACTTTGATATTTGCTTTGTCTTCGCTAATGGCTTTAATTAAATTAATTATTCACTGTTGCTTCTTATGCATCTGTTCAATATAATGAAGAAAAAAAAAAAGAAAATGAAAGACAGTGTCTAGAAGGCATTGTTTTTATATCTGCCCTTTACTCCTCAGTGGCAGTAGCAACCCCTCCCTCTGTAGTGACAACCCAGAATGCATCTGGAGATTCTCAGACGTCCCCCAGGGTTCAAATTCAGCCTCTGTTGCCAACCCGTGGTAAACACATTTCTGGCTTCTCTCACCATAGATTCATTCTGCCTGTTGCTGAATTTCATGTGATTGGGATTAGATGGTATGCATTTTGTCTAATCAACTTATTGCTGTCCTTGAGTGTGGATCTATTTATTAGATTGTTAGACTATTGTTAGCCTGGATGCTTTAGCTATAGTTCCGAGATTAATCTCCACTGTTGTATTTGGCTGAATTTCTTTTTTCTTTATGAAAATTTATTTAGAGGATTGGCTTTTTAAAAATTCTGGTTTATATTAATTTAACAAATACATTTTACTACATTGAAATAAGACAATATTGATGTTACAGTCGTAGCAAATATTGGCAATATTGACGTTGCTTCATGGCAAATAGATGGGGAAGCAGTGTCAGACTTTATTTTTTTGGGCTCCAAAATCACTGCAGATGGTGATTGCAGCCATGAAAAAGCTATGCCCAACCTAGACAGCATATTAAAAAGCAGAGACATTACTTTGCCAACAAAGGTCCATCTAGTCAAGGCTATGGTTTTTCCAGTGGTCATGTATGGATGTGAGAGTTGGACTATAAAGAAAGTTGAGCACAGAATAATTGATGCTTTTGAACTGTGGTGTTGGAGAAGACTCTTGAGAGCCCCTTGGACTGCAAGGAGATCCAACCAGTCCATCCTAAAGGAGATCAGTCCTGGGTGTTCACTGGAAGGACTGATGCTGAAGCTGAAACTTCAATACTTTGGCCACCTGATGCGAAAAGCTGACATTGGAAAAGACCCTCATGCTGGGAAAGACTGAAGGCAGGAGGAGAAGGGGATGACAGAGGATGAGATGGCTGGATGGCATCACCCACTCAATGGACATGAGTTTGAGTAAACTCCGGGAGTTGGCGATGGACAGGGAGGCCTGGTATGTTGCAGTCCATGGGGTCGCAAAGAGTCGGACACGACTGAGGGACTGAACTGACTAAACTGACTGACATTACAGTTACTATTTGGAAATTGCATTGAGTTTTTTGTGGCAAAAGAGACAACTGATTTTATAAATAATGTTTGTCAATTTTAAAAGAATATGTATTCAGGATATAGTATAAAGTTCTAGGAATATTAAGGGTGATACTTGAATCTTTTGTATCATTAGTTTGTCTCCTCAGCCTACTGAATTCTGAGTTAAAGTGGTTATTGTCTCCTAACATGAATTCTTTGTGGAGGGAGGAAGGAAGGGTGACACAGTCTTTGTTTCTAGTATTTTCACTTTGTATATTTTGCTGCTCTATTAATAAAGAATGTATGTTTATAAGTGCTCATAGTATTATAGCTTTTCAACACTCTGACCTATTCACATTTGTTTCATTAAAACAAAATAAGACTTTTTTTCTTGAGTACTGTGTCATCTAATACAAAACTGCCATCTTACAATATTTTTTGTTTGCCTTTGTTATACTTTTGCCTATTATATACTTGCTCATTTTTTTGTTTTTCTAGCATAAATTACATGTACCTAGATTTCCTTTCCTCTTTTTTTGTTAATTGTACATTAAATTTTAAAAATCTTAATTTATGCTTATTATAATAGCCTTTGACTTGTCTTATTTAGCCTAGCTGATTTTACATTTTGTGTTTATTAGGCTTTCTTAAGAGTTCTTTTCTTGCCTTTTATTGATTTTGCTAAAATGAAACTTCTTTTCATTTTCACCTTTCATGATTTGAGTGTTTTTGTGTCAAATTTCTGTTCGCCTTCTGGTGTCCCTCCCTGATAGCTCAGCTGGTAAAGAATCTGCCTGCAATGCAGGAGACCTGGGTTCGACCCCTGGGTTGGGAGGATCCCCTAGAGAAGGGAAAGACTACCCACTCCAGTATTCTGGCCTGGAGAATTCCATGGACTACAATCCGTGGAGTCGCAAAGAGTTGGACATGACTAAGCGACTTTACTTTCACGGTGTCCCTAATTTTTAAGAAACATAAATAGCTACAGATTTTGAGACATGTGATGCTTTCCTGATCTCCCATTGTTTGTATATAATCTGCTTTTCTGTGGGACTTCCTTGGTGGCTCAGTGGGTAAAGCTTAATGCTTTATGCTTTTCTATATCTAATTTTTTTTAAAGATCAATTTCATTTTTTATACATGTTCTGAATGTTATTTTATAGTTCAATGCTGGGAGTTTTTGTATGCCGTTGCCACATGTAATTATTTAAAAAGTAGTTACTCTGATTATTTTCAATTTTATAAACCTCTCAGGATCTCAAAAGTTCATATATTTTGAATATTTTGAATGTTGAAATTTTCCCTTGTTATCCCACTGTAACTGTGAAGCAATGATTTCAGCCCGAGCCCTTATGTGCAAGAAGTTCTAGATGACGAGGTCTCCAGGGGGGAAAGAGGAAAGCTGTGAAAATGAACACTTTTACTTGTGGTGCCCTGAAAACCTGTCAGTTTATTTTTGGAGATAGACATGTAGCCCAACTATTCAAATCCAAACTTATCAGTGATGGACAGTGACGAACGGGGTTTCTAGTCAGGAACGAGAATGAGGACAGAGGAAAGAGCATGAGCCAAAGAATCAGGGGCGGTGTTAGAGTGACTGGCGTGTGCACATGCCCAGTGACGATGGCGTGAATGCAAAGCCAAAAGGCGCGGAACTCAGCAGCAAGGGATACAGCTAAAGATACTAATAGATACGTGAATGAGAGGATTTGGGGAATGGATTTTATCCTGTTGGCAATTAAAATAATTGAAATATTTTGCTCAAGGAAAACTATGAAAAAGTTTACATTTATAAATGATAACTCAGGTAGTGAAAGATGATTTAGGGAAAGCTGAGATTAGAAGTAATGAGCAAGTGGTAACAGAAAAGGAAGTGGAAGCAGGGAATTTATTCATTTTGGGTAGCTTTTTATCTGGAGTGCAGGTATTGTTAGAGATAGGGATTCCCAGGTGGCTCAAGTGGTAAAGAATCTGCCTGCAAAGCAGGGGATGCAGGTTTGATCTCTGGGTCAGGATGATCCTCTGGAGAAGGAAATGGCAACCCACTCCAGTGTTCTTGTCTGGGAAATCCCATGGACAGAGGAGCCTTGTGGGCTATGGTTCATGGGTACACAAAAGACTAGGACACGGCTTAGAAAGTAAACAACAACAACAATTATTAGAGATGGCATGGTCAGAGCTGTCTCTTAGATTTCAAGTATGAGTGACTGGTGGATGCTGAAGTCATTAAGCTTTAAGCAAGGTGGAAAAGCACATTCCATTGTACATAAAATTTGTTTGGGAAAGCAGTGGAATATTACAGTTAGATAGGCTTGAATTAAAATCACTGTACTTACCTTTACTTTTTTTTTTTTTTTTTTACATTATGCATGCTACTTAATCATTCTCATTATTAGTTGTGTTCAGGGTAAAACATGAAGATTAATTCTGAAGAATTTTTGTGGAGATTAAAAAAAGAAAAAATAAAAAACAGTTAATGTATGAAATGGATTGCTCATTTTATCATAAGATTTTTACTGGATTGGCCAAAAGGTTCATTTGTTTTTTTCTCTAAGATGGCTAACTGTCTTTAAATTCATTTGAAACAATTTTTTTTAGATTGTATTATGACAGCTGTCCTAGCAGCATACATTAAAAGAATCAAAATTGAATTTTTGTGTAGCCATTTTAACATTGAAGAAGAAAGAAAAGAAGCAACATTTTCATCATATAATGCTTTATTATTTTAAAAAAGGTAAAAATGCAACTGAAATGTAAAAAAGATTTGTGCAGTGCTTGGAGAAGGTCCTGTGACTGACTGAATGTGTCAAAAATGGTTTGGGAACTTTCGCACTGGAAATATCTTGCTGGAATATACTCCATGGTTGGGTAGATCAGTTGAAGTTATAGTGATCAAATCAAGACATTAATTGAGAACAATCAATGTTACACCGCATCAGAGATAGCTGACATACTCAAAATATCCAAATCAAATGTTGAAAATCATTTGCACCCCCTTGGTTATGTTCATCACTTTGATGTTTAAGGGAAAACAAAATCAAAAACCTTCTTGACCATATTTCCGATTGAGATCCTCTACTGAAACACAACAAATATTCCGTTTATAAAACAAATTGTGATGGGCAATGAAAATGAAAAGTGGATACTGTATGTAATGTGGAATGGAAGAGATTGTGGAGCAAGTGAAAGGAACCACCACTAGCCACACCAAAAGCGAGTCTTTATCCAAAGAAGGTGACACTGTGCATATGGTGGGGTTGGAAGTGAGTCCTCAATTATGATCTCCTTCTGGAAAACCACTGCATAGTCATAAGGGATTTGATTTAGGTCATACCTGAATGGTCTAGTGGTTTTCCCTACTTTCTTCAGTTTAAGTCTGAATTTGGCAATAAAGGAGTTCATGATCTGAGCCACAGTCAGCTCCTGGTCTTGTTTTTGCTGACTGTATAGAGCTTCTCCGTCTTTGGCTGCAAAGAATATAATCAATCTGATTTTGGTGTCGACCATCTGGTGATGTCCATGTGTAGAGTCTTCTCTTGTGTTATTGGAGGAGGGTGTTTGCTATGACCAGTGCGTTCTCTTGGCAAAACTCTATTAGCCTTTGCCCTGCTTCATTTCGTACTCCATGGCCAAATTTGCCTGTTACTCCAGGAGTTTCTTGACTTCCTACTTTTGCATTCCAGTCCCCTATAATGAGAAGGACAGCTTTTTTGGGTGTTAGTTCTAAAAGGTCTTGTAGGTCTTCATAGAATCTTTCAACTTCAGCTTCTTCAGCATTACTGGTTGGGGCATAGTCTTGGATTACCGTGATATTGAATGGTTTGCCTTGGAAACGAACAGAGATCATTCTGTCGTTTTTGAGATTGCATCCAAGTACTGCATTTCGGCCTCTTGTTGACCATGATGGCTACTCCATTTCTTCTAAGAGATTCCTGCCCACAGTAGTAGATATAATGGTCATCTGAGTTAAATTCACCCATTCCAGTCCATTTTAGTTCGCTAATTCCTAGAATGTCAACATTCACCTTTGCCATCTCCTGTTTGACCACTTCCAATTTGCCTTGATTCATGGACCTAACATTTCACGTTCCTATGCAATATTGCTCTTTACAGCATCGGACCTTGCTTCTATCACCAGTCCCATCCACAACTGGGTATTGTTTTTGCTTTGGCTCCATCCCTTCATTCTTTCTGGAGTTATTTCTCCACTGATCTCCATTAGCATATTGGGCACCTACTAACCTGGGGAGTTCCTCTTTCAGTATCCTATCAATTTGCCTTTTCCAACTGTTCATGGGGTTCTCAAGCCAAGAATTCTGAAGTGGTTTGCCATTCCCTTCTCCAGTGGACCACATTCTGTCAGACCTCTCCACCATGACCCGACCGTCTTGGGTGGCCCCACACGGCCTGGCTTAGTTTCACTGAGTTAAACAAGGCTGTGGTCCTGTGATCAGATTGGCTAGTTTTCTGTGATTATGGTTTTCGTGTGTCTGCCCTCTGATGCCTTCTCGCAACACCTACCATCTTACTTGGGTTTCTCTTACCTTGGATGTGGGGTATCTCTTCATGGCTGCTCCAGCAAAGCACAAATCCCTTATGACTATCCAGTGGAAGTGAGAAATAGATTTAAGGGACTAGATCTGATAGACAGAGTGCCTGATGAACTATGGACGGAGGTTCATGACATTGTACAGGAGACAGGGATCAAGACCATTCCCATGGAAAAGAAATGCAAAAAGGCAAAATGGCTGTCTGAGGAGGCCTTTCAAATAGCTGTGAAAAGAGGAGAAGCAAAAAGCAAAGGAGAAAAGGAAAGACAGTCCCGTTTGAATGCAGAGTTCCAAAGAATAGCAAGGAGAGATAAGAAAGCCTTCCTCAGCGATCAGTGCAAAGTAACAGAGGAAAACAACAGAATGGGAAAGACTAGAGATGTCTTCAAGAAAATTAGAGATACCAAGGGAACATTTCACACAAAGATGGGTTCGATAAAGGACAGAAATGGTATGGATCTAACAGAAGGAGAAGATATTAAGAAGAGGTGGCAAGAATACACAGAAGAACTGTACAAAAAAGATCTTCACAGCCCAGATAATCACAATGGTGTGATCACTCACCTAGAGCCAGACATCCTGGAATGTGAAGTCAGGTGGGCCTTAGAAAGCATCACTATGAACAAAGCTAGTGCAGGTGATGGAATTCCAGTTGAGCTATTTCAAATCCTGAAAGATGATACTGAGAAGGGGTGCAGTCAATATGCCAGCAAATTTGGAAAACTCAGCAGTGGCCACAGGACTGGAAAAGGTCAGTTTTCATTCCAATCCCTAAGAAAAGCAATCCCAAAGAGTGTTCAAACTACCGCACAATTGCACTCATCTCACACTCCAGCAAAGTAATGCTCAAAATTCTCCAAGCAAGGCTTCAGCAATACATGAACCGAGAATTTCCAGATGTTCAAGTTGGTTTTAGAAAAGGCAGAGGAACCAGAGATCAAATTGCCAACATCCGCTGGATCATCAAAAAAGCAAGAGAGTTCCAGAAAAATATCTATTTCTGCTTTATTGACTACACCAAAGCCTTTTACTGTGTGGATCACAATAAACTGTGGAAAATTCTGAAAGAGATGGGAATACCAGACCACCTGACCTGCCTCTTGAGAAACCTGTATGCAGATCAGGAAGCAGCAGTTAGAACTTGACGTGGAACAGCAGACTGATTCCAAATAGGAAAAGGAGTACCTCAAGGCTGTATATTGTCACCCTGCTTATTTAACTTGTATGCAGAGTACATAATGAGAAACGCTGGTCTGGAAGAAGCACAAGCTGGAATCAAGATTGCCAGGAGAAATAGCAATAACCTCAGATATGCAGATGACACCACCCTTATGGCAGAAAATGAAGAGGAACTAAGAAGCCTCTCGATGAAAGTGAAAGAGGAGAGAGAAAAAGTTGGCTTAAAGCTCAACATTCAGAAAACTAAGATCATGGCATCTGGCCCCATCACTTCATGGCAAATAGATGGGGAGACAGTGGAAACAGTGTCAGACTTTATTTTTTTGGTCTCCAAAATCACTGCAGATGGTGATTGCAGCCATGAAATTAAAAGACGCTTACTCCTTGGAAGAAAAGTTATGACCAACCTAGACAGCATATTAAAAAGCAGAGACATTACTTTGCCAACAAAGGTCCATCTAGTCAAGGCTATGGTTTTTCCAGTGGTCAAGTATGGATGTGAGAGTTGGACTATGAGGAAAGCTGAGTGCCAAAAAATTGATGCTTTTGAACTGTGGTGTTGGAGAAGACTCTTGTGAGTCCCTTGGACTGCAAGGAGATCCAACCAGTCCATCCTAAAGGAGATCAGCCCTGGGTGTTCATTGGAATGACTGATGCTGAAGCTGAAACTCCAATACTTTGGTCACCTCATGCGAAGAGCTGACTCATTGGAAAAAACCCTGATGCTGGGAGTGATTGGGGGCAGGAGGAGAAGTGGACGACAGAGGATGAGATGACTGGATGGCATCACTGACTTGATGGGCATGAGTTTGAGTAAACTCCGGGAGTTTGTGATGGACAGGGAGGCCTGGTGTGCTGCAATTCATGGGGTTGCAAAGAGTTGGACACGATTGAGTGACTGAAGTGAACTGAACTCTGGAAAACCAAATGATTACTTCCAACATGTACTGCTCTCAGTTAGACCAACTGAAGGCAGCTTTGACAAAAAACATCTAGAATTAGTCAACAGAAAATGCATAATCTTCCCTCAGGATAATGCAAGACCACATGTTTCTTTGATGACCAGGCAAAAACTGTTCAAGCTTGGCTGGGAAGTTCTGATTCATCTGTCTATTCACCAGATATTTCACCTTCAAATGTCCATTTATTTTGGTCTTTACAAAATTCTCTTAATGGGAAAAAATTCAATTCCCTGGAAGACTATAAAAGTCACCTGGAACAATTCTTTTCAAAAAGATAAAAAGTTTGGAGAAGATGGAATTATGAATTTGCCTGAAAAATGTCAGAAGTGAGCAGAACAAAATGATAAATATGTTGCTCATTAAAGGTCCTGGTGAAAATGAAAAAAATGTGTCTTTTATTTTTACGTTAAAACCAAAGGAACTCTTTGGCAAACGCAATATTGTTGTTATTGTAGTTACTATTTTTGTCAATAACATACTTGAAATTTCTGTTGGTGAACTATATAGATGTTCAGAATTTGGTTAGTGAATTAAATGAGCTTTGTGCTTAGGAGAAAGTTCAACATTGGAGAAATAATTTTGCATTTTTGATATCATGAAAGAGCCTGTAGAAAAACCATAACAGGAACAAAGATATTGCTTATCTCTGCACAAGAGAACAGATGAAACACTATTGCTAAACCAGTCAGATAAATAATAGTGATAAGAAGGAAAATCAAAATAGTGCTGCCAATTAAGCTGAAGAAGAGAGAATGTCCAAAAAGACAGATATCACAAAGAAATAGCAGCAGTCAGAAAAATAAAGTCTATTTGATCATTCAGAGGTCAATTTTAGATAGTTTCTCTGGAGTGCTAGAAGAGAAAAATAATAGTACAATGGATTCTAGGCAGTGAAAGGCATAAGCATGAAAAAAGAGGATGATTGCTCTTGAGAGTCTGTCAGAAGAGGGGATAGAATGGAAACTGAAATACATTAAATATTTCCTCTATTTTCTTAGTGAAAAGGACTGACCATATTCGAAAGCCAAGGGAAAAGTGATAGTCAAGGGCTCAGGTTATCAGGTGTATACATCTTTCTGAGGCTCTCATAAATGTGACAGAAACCTTAGAATACTCTTGGAGCTTTACATTTACTTAAGCTTATTCTCTCTTATCATTCCTTATGCCTCACCCATCCTGTATCCACCTATGTTTCAAAGGCATGCACATTTCACAGAGGTTTTATTTTTATTTTCTGCTACAAGCACACATTCTTTAGAATATGTTATAATTCAAATGTGACCTTTGGGGACAAAAGGAGTCAGTAACTCCTTTAAGTCACAGAAACAGGTTAGAGGACAGTGGATGTAATACACAATCATCATCTGTTTTCTGCTGCTCAATACTGACAGAGTGGGCTAAATAACAATTACTGTCCTCAAGAACACTGGACTTGTCAAACATAGCATCTAAAAAGGAAAGAAAACAGACAAAATCAGTGTTTTCTTTGGTTTGTTTATTCAATGGTCAGTAGTTACAATATAGGATTAATTTTATTTTTACAGTTCTAAGTAGAATAAAAATCCCAGTGAATAAACATAGATATTCATTAAGTACAGTGATGTTTCCAGAAGCTCCATTTAATTCTAGATAAGCAAAATTCTTGTGTGTATAGTATAAGCAGAGATATAAACTGTGATTATATTATTGGACATTTTTATTATGATTTTGTCCTTGCTGGTCCTTATGTTTTTTTAATGCTATAGGCAGAGCTAACTGGGAGGGTATAAAACTGCATTTACCAGTATTGAGCTGCAATGATGTAAAAAATTTTGATTCAATAGTCATGTCATATTTGGTCAATAGCCAGCTATCACCATTAGTGAGAAGTCAAACACCTACACAAAGCACCAAGTCGGTGAGAGAAACAAATCAAAAGAAGATGAAGTGGTCCATAATGAGCAGGGAAAAATCAATAAGATTAAAAAGAAAAAAAAGAGCCTATCTCTTAAATGAAGAAGAAACTGGCTGGTGTTTGAACTACATTTGTTCCATGTAAATAGTCACTTGGAGCAGTGAAGTTTAGCACAAAAATACTTCTTGCTAGTTTGAATTCTCCCTGATTGTGAGCCTATTGTAAAACGGTATACAGTGATTGTACCGGGTAATACATTGAAAAAATGTGTGTCTTATTAAAAAGTCATATTTATAGAAGCAAACTTAAAGTAGGGTCTACACTATGCAAAACCCTGTCTGTGCAATAATAAGCCACACACCTGATTGTCATTCTAGACATGACTCCTACTAGTTTAATCAGATTGAATAAAGAACAGCATGTGAATAGTGTACAGGTTGGCCTTGAGGCTAACTTATTTCAATGTTCTGTCTCGAAGCATATAGAAAACGTCTTAAGAAAACATCAAAGAGGAATTCGTAAGTCCTTGAAGAGCTTAACTATTTCATGAATCATAGGAGGATAAGTGGAAACTTTCAACAAGAATGGAGAATGTGTAGGTACAGGTGTAGGTACAGGTGCTCTGATATTATCCTGTTCAGCTTCTCCTGTTAAGAAAACTGTCTCAGCTTCTGGTTAACAGTAGGCTTTTCTAATAAATCCATTGCTTTAACTGGAGAACACACCAAAGTAGGTAGGGAAATTCAGGATTTTAGGGGATAACTCAGTGCATCACTTCACAGCTAAAATACACTGTTGCTTACTGTCTCCCAATGATGACTCATCCTTGGATGAGACAAAATCAGGAGGATATTCAGTACCTCTGAAATCAAAAGGCAAAGGTCATCCTTTATAATCATGGAGCTTTTGGGAAGGGTAAAGAAAGAGTGGGTTTTCCAGATCACCAGCCCAGGTTGAATGCATGAGACAAGTGCTCGGGCCTGATGCACTGGGAAGACCCAGAGGGATCAGGTAGAGAGGGAGGTGGGAGGGGGGATCCGGATGGGGAATAGATGTAAATCTATGGCTAATTCATTTCAATGTATGACAAAAACCACTACAATATTGTAAAGTAATTAGCCTCCAACTAATAAAAATAAATGAAAAAAAGAGTGGGTTTTCATCTTCCTCTACACCCAAATAACTTTATTAATTCAAATCTTTGCATTCAAAGTCACCGACTCTGTGATAACCAGCCTTAAAGATCTCCCCTAATGTCTCCTAATATCCAAATCCATTCTGTCAATTGACTAGGGATGGGTTATTTGATGAATCAGATATGGCAAAAGGAATGGGATGTCACTTCTGAGCTTAAGTTTATCAGGCACAGCTTCCAACTAGGTTTCTCTTCCTCTATTTCCCTCCCTCCCTTCCATCTCTGTTTCCCTCCCCTTTTCTGTCTCTCTTCACTGGAATTGGAGTAGCCTCATAGAGAGGTCCTCATGGTGAGACACTGAAATCTCTTACTAACAGCCATAGCAGTGAGCTTGGAAACAGATTCTCCAGGCCCAGTGAAACTGTCGAGATGCAGCCCAGCCAACAGCTTGACTGCAAACTCCAGAGACCCTGAGCCAAAAGCACAGGGCTAAGGATTCCTGACCCTCAGAAACTATACGTTTTTCACCTTAAGCCACTAAATTTTGCAGTAATTTGTTATGCAGCAATAGATAATGTAGGCTGTTTCCATCTACACTGGGATAAACCTTTCCATTTATGAAGCGATTTAAAAAAAAAGTGATGTCAGAAATTCTTTTACTTTATGAATGTCACTGAGTGTAGCCATACCCTTTGAGTAACCATGATCCAGGAGATTTAACAGAAATAAAAAGGTTCTATTCTTGTTTTCAGAATTTTAGTCATCTTATTTAGCGCATGGTATTTGGCACACATGGCAGGCACTAAAGTTAGGGACAATTTATATAAAAAAATTGTAAAGGTTTTTACAATCTACAGTTATTCATATTTATTATCATTCACTGTTCAAGTAATTCTTGCTTCTTGCAGTAATCTACTGGATTGCTGAAGAGATAAAATGAGTAAATATATATAAAAATTCAAAAAATAATTTTTTCATTAAAAGAAATTCGAATGGTCTCTGAATTTTTATAATTACTATACATGTGCTCCTTCCTGTGTTATCTCATTCTCTTCATCCTGACAAATAGGGATCTCAACCTGTCAACCTGTCACTGTGATCCTTATTTCTAATCCAGATTGTATTGGCCCAGCATTGTTCTCCTGAATTCTTATCATGATATTCTTCCTTAAAATATTGCATTTAATATTTAATATTAAATCTGAATTAAACTCAAGATTTTGGGCCTATCCTTCAATCAGGATCAATTTAGTGGAAAACATTCCAATTTAAATATAGCCTGCCTCTTAACTAAGATCGCTTCAAAGCATTTTAACCACAAAGAGGAAATGTCAATAGCTGTCAGTCCTTTTATGAAAAAGGAAGCACTAATTGACTTAAGATCTACAGTGTCAATTAACCCAAGGGTGATAGAGAAGAAATATTAGCAAACTAGATTTGAATGTGGACTCTGTCGTGTAAACAAAAAGTCCAGAATATACCACTAGTACACATTTTGAATTACTGTACATTCTTTTTTTAAAAAATAGATTTTTCTTATTGTAAAAATTTAACAATATTTTAACATTATAATGATTCAATCAGAAAGTATTAAGGAAGCAAAGTTATAAAGGAACTAAAAAGTCATATAAATCTCTATATTAAACTTGGAAATAATCTTCCTAGTGTTTGGTCTGTACATATGTTATATTCCATCCAATCTAAGGTACCATCAATTGTAGGATGCTTCTTTATGTTATGATACATTAAAAAAGATAAAAATATACTATGTCAAAACTATGCTATGCTAGTTAAAACTATGATATATTAGCTTATGGTATACTAGTTTAACATACTAGTTGAAACTATGATAAAAGCCTTGCTTATGACATATTTTTATTTTTATGTATTGAAAGGGATTTTAGACACTTAGCAAATACTTTAACCACTTATCACGTTTGTATATGCAGAAAAAAATATAAACAAACAGATCAAGATACTCCTAAAATGTTTTAAATGAAATTTTATATTTTTTTGTCTCAGAGTGGTCAGTGTACATATTTTACCCCATAATATCTGTTGCAACTTCAACAGTAAGATTATACAGTGTTTCTTATAAGTTGTCTATTATCTCCCTATAAGTTATTGACACTCATTCTGCAAAATTTGACCCACACATACAGGCAACTGTAAATAAGTCAATTTTACTATCTCATAAAGAATGACAAGATCCATTCCAATTTCAGAGATGTGAGGACATTAAAACAATGTATCATTAGTGTACAGTCAGGAAATATGAAATAATACCAGGGAATTCAACAGAAAGAATTTAGTAGAGAACTACTTAGAAAAATGTAAGAGAGCAAGAAAAGCAAATAGGTCGGTAAGCCACCTAAAATGTTTTGTAAACTCTATTCTTGACAGTTAGTAATCTAGTATCCATGGGCCTCCCCAGTGGCCCAGTGGCGAAGAATCGGCCTGCAGTGCAGAACATGAGAGTCTGATCCCTGGGTCAGGAGGATCCCCTGGAGAGGGAAATGGCACCCACTGCAATATTCTTGCCTGGGATATCTCATGGACGGAGGAGCCTGGTGGGCTATAGTCCATTGGTTACAAAGAGTCAGACACAAGTTAGTGACTAAACAACAGCAACACAATCTGGTATTCTTATATCAGCTTTACTATTTTGAAGAGCAGGCTAACTTAAGGTATTATGGTTTCACTATCAAGCTCCACATTATTCATTGTTGTTATTGCTGTTCGGTCGCTCAGTAGAGTCCAGCTCTTTGCGATCCCACAGACCCCAGCACTCCAGTTTTCCCTGTCCTTCACTAGCTCCCAGAGTTCACTCAAACTCATGTGCATTCAGTCAGTGATGCCATCTAACAATCTCATCCTCTGTCACCCTTCTCCTCCTGACCTCAGTCTTTCCCAGAATCAAGGTCTTTTATGATAAGTTGGCTTTTCAGATCAGGAGGCCAAAGTATACGAGCTTCAGCTTCAGAATCAGTCCTTTCAAAGAATATTCTGGCTGATTTCCTTTAGGATTGACACCTTTGATCTCCTTGCTGTCCAAGGGACTCTCAACAGTCTTCTGCAGCACCACAGTTTGAAATCATCAATTCTTCAATGCTCAACCTTTATGGCCCAACTCTCACATCATACATGACTACTGGAAAAATCATAGGTTTGGCTAGATGGACCTTTGTTGGCAAAGTGATGTCTCTGCTTTTTAATTCCTTGTCTAGGCTGGTCATAGCTTTTCTTCCAAGGAGCAAGTGTCTTTTAATTACATAGCTGCATTCACCATCTGCAATGATTTTGGAGCCCAAGAAAGTAAAGTCTATCACTGTTTTCATTTTCTCCACATTTGTTTGCCATGAAGTGATGGGAGTAGATGCCAGAATCTTAGGTTTTTGAATGTTGAGTTTTAAGGCAGCTTTTTCACTCCCCTCTTTCACCTTCATCAAAAGGTTCTTTAGTTCCTCTTCACTTTCTGCCATAACAGTGGTGTTATCTACATTTCTGAGATTATTGATACTATTCCTAGCAATCTTGATTACTTTGTGGAAATATTTGTTAAGGATATTATTCATTATGGAACATTTGCTGATCTTATCTGGTCTTTATTTCAGTGATTTGTACTCAATTTTGGCTGCATATGCCTTTAGTATTCAGTTAAAAGTGACCAAAACTCAAATTATGTTACATATAAAAGGATTTATTGGTCCATGTAAGTCAAAAGTCTGTTTTTAGATATAATTCTTTAGTGGATGAATCTCGGTACTTAAAATGTTATTGGAATACTCTTTAAATTTATCTCACACTTATACAATACCTGAGATGAGAACTATTTGGAATCAAAGCAGGCACCTCTTTATTGATTTTTATATAGTAGTCATATTTTAATTCTTTTTTAAAGCTTCAAGTTTTGTAGGAAAAATCTTGACTTGCTGTTACTTTCACTTGAACTGGAAATGTGTTCCTCTTTAAAAAAAAAGAAAGAAAGAAAGATACACATTCTCTTCTCTGAAGTTGACAAAAATGTATATTGTTAAGTTTTGAGCCCTTTATTATATAATCAAAGGTGAGAAAGAATGACTTTACAGCAGCTATTCCAAAACCAAAGGCATTTTTTATTTTTGGTACCTGGTGGATTAGTTGCTAGGTCATGTCCAACTCTTGCAACCCCATAGACAGTAGCCTGCCAGGATCCTCTGTCCATGGGATTCTCAAGGAAAGAATACTGGAGTGGATTGCCATTTCCTTCTCTGGGAGATCTTCCTGAACCAGGAGTCTAACCTGGGTCTCCTGCATTGCAGGCAGATTCTTTATCGAATGAGCTAGGAGGGAAGAACTTCCAACAATTTACTGATTTCAGTTCAGTTCAGTTCAGTGTCTCAGTTATGTCTGACTCTTTGTGACCCCATGCACTGCAGCATGCCGGGCTTCCCTGTCCATCACCAACTCCCGGAGCTTGTTCAAACTCACGTCCATTGAGTCAGTGATGGCATCCAGCCATCTCATCCTCTGTCATGCCCTTCTCCTCCTGCCTTTAATCTTTCCCAGCATCAGGGTCTTTCCCAACGAGTCAGTTCTTCGCATCAGGTGGCCAAAGTATTGGAGTTTCAGCCTCAGCATCAGTCCTTCCAATGAATATTCAGGACTGATTTCCTTTAGGATGGACTGCTTGGATCTCCTTGCTGCCAAAGGGTTCTCAAGCGTCTTCTCCAACACCATAATCCAAAATCATAAATTCTTGGGAGCTCAGCTTTCTTCATAGTCCAACTCTTACATGCATACATTACTACTGGAAAAGCCATAGCTTTGACTAGGTGGACCTTTGTTGGCAAAGTAATGTCTCTACTTTTTAAACTTTGCTTCCAAGGAGTAAGCATCTTTTAATTCCATGACTGCAGTCACCATCTGCAGTGATTTTGGAAACCAAAAGAATAGTTTCTCACTGTTTCCCCATCTATTTGCCATGAAGTGATGGGACCTGATGCCATGATCCTAGTTTTCTGAATGTTGAGTTTTAAGCCAGTTTTTCACTCTCCTCTTTCACTTTCATCAAGAGGCTCTTTAGTTCTTTGCTTTCTGTCATAAGTGTAGTCATCTGTATATCTGAGGTATTTCTCCCAGCAATCTTGATTCCAGCTTGTGCTTCATCCAACCCAGCGTTTCTCATGATATACTCTGCATTTAAGTTAAATAAGCAGGGTGACAATATACAGCCTTGACATACTCCTTTTCCTATTTGGAACCAGTCTGTTGTTCTATGTCCAGTTCTAACTGTTGCTTCCTGACCTGCATATAGGTTTCTCAGGAAGCAGGTAAGGTGGTCTAATATTCCCATCTCTTTCAGAATTTTCTATAGTTTGTTGTGATCCCCACTGTCAAAGGCTTTGACATAGTCAATAAAGCAGAAGCAGATGTTTTCTGGAACTCCCTCACTTTTTCCATGATCCAACAGACATTGGCAATTTGATCTCTGGTTTCCCTGCATTTTCTAAATCCAGCTTGAACATCTGGAAGTTCACGGTTTGCATACTGTTGAAGCCTGGCTTGGAGAATTTTGAGCAATAGTTTGCTAGAGTGTGAGATGAATGCAATTGTGCAGTAGTTTGAGCATTCTTTGGCATTGCCTTTCTTTGGGATTGAAATGAAAACTAACCTTTTCCAGTCCTGTGGCCACTGCTGAGTTTTCAAATTTGTTGGCATATTGAGTGCAGCACTTTTATAGCAGCATCTTTTAGGATTTGGAATAGCTCAACTGGAATTCCATCACCTCCACTAGTTTTGTTTGTAGCGATGCTTCCTAAGACCCACTTGACTTCACATTCCAGGATGCCTGGCTCTAGGTGAGTGATCACACCATTGTGATTATCTCAGTCATAAAGATCTTTTTTCTATAGTTCTTCTGTGTATTCTTGCCACCTCTTCTTATTATCTTCTGCTTCTGTTAGGTCCATACCATTTCTGTCATTTATTGAGCCCATCTTCACATGAAATGTTCCCTTGGTATCTCTAATTTTCTTGATGAGATCTCTGGTCTTTCCCATTCTATTGTTTTCCTCCATTTCTTTGCACTGAGGAACGCTTTCTTATGTCCCCTTGCTATTCTTTGGAACTCTGCATTCAAATGGGTATATCTTTCCTTTTCTCCTTTGCCTTTAGCTTATCTTCTTTTCACAGCTACTTGTAAAGCCTCCTCAGACACCCATTTTGCCTTTTTGCATTTCTCTTTCTTGGGGATGGTCTTGATACCTGCCTCCTGTACAATGTTATGAATCTCCATCCATAGTTCATCTGGCACTCTGTCTATCAGATCTAATCCCTTGAATCTACTTCTCACTTCCACTGTATAATCATAAGGGATTTGATTACGGTCATACCTGAATGGTCTAGTGGTTTTCCCTACTTTCTTCAATTTCAGTCTGAATTTGGCAATAAAGTGTTCATGATCTGAGCCACAGTCAGCTCCCAGTCTTGTTCTTGCTGACTGTATAGAGCTTCTCCATCTTTGGCTGCAAAGAATATAATCAATCTGATTTCAGTATTTACCGTCTGGTGACGTCCTTGTGTAGAGTCTTCTCTTGTATTGCTGGAAGAGGGTTAGGTTTAGGGTTGTATCCAGCAGTTGGCATGTATATTGGAACACTTACTTTGCCTTATACTATTAAATATTTGAGGGTACCTTACTTACTTACATGTACATGGACACATCCTTTTTTAAAAATCAGAAATTATTACTAAAATGAGCTGCCCATGTTTTCCAGGCTAACATTCTTGTTGTCATAATTTTAGCTATAGACCTTTTCAACTTTCACTATCTTTGCATTTGGAAAACTGAGCAGTGGCCACTGGACTGGAAAAGGTCAGTTTTCATTCCAATCCCAAAGAAAGGCAATGTCAAAGAATGCTCAAACTACCACACAATTGCACTCATTTCACATGCTGTTAAGTAATGCTTAAAATTCTCCAAGCCAGGCTTCAGCAATACGTGAACCATGAACTTCCAGGTGTTTAAGTTGGATTTAGAAAAGGCAGAGGTACCAAAGATCAAATTGCCAACATCCACTGGGTCCTTGAGAAAGCAAAAGACTTCCCGGAAAAACATCTATTTCTGTTTTATTGACTACGCCAAAGCCTTTGACTATGTGGCTCACAATAAACTGTGGAAAATTCTGAAAGAGATGGGAATACCAGACCACCTGACCTACGTCTTGAGAAACCTGTATGCAGGTCAGGAAGCAACAGTTAGAACTGGACATGGAACAACAGACTGGTTCCAAATAGGAAAAGGAGTATGTCAAGGCTATATATTGTCACTCTGCTTATTTAACTTATATGCAGAGTACATCATGAGAAACGCTGGGCTGGAGGAAGCACAAGCTGGAATCAAGATTGCTGGGAGAAATATCAATAACCTTAGGTTAGATATGCAGATGACACCACCCTTATGGCAGAAAGTGAAGAAGAACTAAAAAGCCTCTTGATGAAAGTGAAAGAAGAGAGTGAAAAAGTTGGCTTAAAGCTCAACATTCAGAAAACTAAGATCATGGCATCTGGTCCCATCACTTCATGGCAAATAGATGGGGAAACAGTGGAACAGTCGCTGACTTTATTTTTCTGGGTTCCCAAATCACTGCAGATGGTGATTGCAGCCATGAAATTAAAAGACGCTTACTCTTTGGAAGGAAAGTTATGACCAGCCTAGACAGCATATGAAAAAGCAGAGACATTACTTTGCCAAGAAAGGTCTGTCTAGTCAAGGCTATGGTTTTTCCAGTAGTCATGTATGGATGTGAGAGTTGGACTGTGAAGAAAGCTGAACACAGAAGAATTGATGGTTTTGAACTGTGGTGTTGGAGAAGACTCTTGAGAGTCCCTTGGACTGCAAGGAGATCCCACCAGTCCATCCTAAAGGAGATCAGTCCTGAGTGTTCATTGGAAGGACTGATGTTGAAGCTGAAACTCCAGTACTTTGGCCATCTGATGCGAGGAGTTGACACATTTGAAAAGACCCTGATGCTGGGAAAGATTGAGGGCAGGAGGAAAAGGGGACAACAGGGATGAGATGGCTGGATGGCATCGCCGACTCAATGGAATGGATTTGGGTGGACTCTGGGAGTTGGTGATGGACAGGGAGGGCTGGCGTGCTGCTGTCCATGGGGTCGCAAAGAGTCGGACACGACTGAGCGACTGACTGACTGAACTGATCTGTGCATTCCTTTGATGGTATGACTTCTGTGGAAATCACTGTGGAGACCCTAGCGTCTTCTTTCAGGAGTTTTTCTATGCCCTATCTCTGTGTAGAGGAAGAAAGACCTTCTATTCAATTAGACATCGTGTGTATATTATTTTAAATTTCTTTCTTTCTTTCATAAAGGGCTGTCCTTTATCCCCCTTGCCTAAACTGTTAGCTCCTGCTTAGCTTTGGTTTAAGCCACAAAGCATAACATATACACTAGAGGCTTGTCTGGAGAAGGAAATGGCAACCCACTCCAGTACTCTTGTCTGGAAATCCCATGGTCGGAGGAGCCTTGTAGGCTACAGTCCATGGGGTCACAAATAGTCGGACATGACTGAGTGACTTCACTCAGTTCATACTTTTTCACTGGAGAAGGAAATGGCAACCCACTCCAATATTCTTGCCTGGAGAATCCCTTAGACAGAGGAGCCTGGCAGGCGATGGTCCATGGGGTCGCAGAGAGTCGGACACGACTCGGGTGACTAAGCACGCACAGAGGCTTGTCAGGGAGAATGACATCAAACTCACTACCGCTCAGGATTTCAGAATCCTTGTGGAAATCATATCTACAAAAGATGTCCTGAAAAGTTAAGTAGCCCATCCATTTTTCTTGCTCAGAGATTCTTAAACTTGGATAAGGAGGCTTTTAAGAGCACCTTATAATTGCACATAACCCTTATGTATATGAATTTTAATGTGTGTCTGTTATTTTCACCAGGTGTTCTGAGTGGTCTATAACAAAGAATTAGCTAAGAATCATCCCTGTTGATGTTTTCAAAGCTATAATTGGATTAGTTAGTGCAAAAAGACCAGAAGGCTACATTCTGTATACCTGGACTTTAGTATTCCAGGACGATTGCATATAATTAATTATCCCTAAACTGAGTGTTAAATTTTCAGTTATATTTTAAAAAAAACGCCAGAAACGTATCATACCACTTTGTCTAGTGAAGATATTTATCTTTGGCATCTGTATAAGCAATAAATGTGATTCTTTGAGAAACTGGCCTTTCTTCCTATTTTGGAAGTGATGGCTCAGAGAACTGGATGTCTTTCCTCCGGCTTTACTGTTACTGATGGTGCACTGCTAACTTACATACTCTGCACTAGCTATTGGACTCCAGGGCATACATTTTGTGTAATTCTTAAATTTGCTCTATTGTCTCTACCCTTATTTACCTTTGCCACAAATTCCTCACTTCTTCTTGATGTGTATTTTGTTGTACTATGTATTTTTATAAGTTGTCCTAAATCATTTCCAAGAATACTGAGTGTACAAATATAGATGAGTAAATAAATAATAATAGTGACTGAGGCAGCATATAAATCTTTTTGTTTATTTTATATAGTTTTCACAGTCCACAGTTTTAAAGTGCTTTCAGAGATGCTTCTTTAATAACATTTTGTAGGTTTTGTTGTAAATATTATTGTTAAAATTTAAAAGCTACTAATGTATCCTTCATAAAATAAAAAGAACTAAAGTGGCCAACATTGAAAAATGAATCCAAAGTATTTTAACCTGAATGGTAAAGTAGGGAAGCTGTTGTATCCCCCTTAAGTTGTAAAAATATGTTTTAGACATCATTGCTTTTGGTAGATTTATTTTTTTTGGTAGCTTGTTCAGAAGATCCAACAAAATTGAATACTTTTCAGAACGTGTCTATTCTGTTTTCTTCTTATAAACATAATTACAAGTTTGTGCTTTGGGATATATTTTAGTGCACACAAGTGTACTATTTTGTGCGTTTGTATGTATGTGTAACTAAGCTTTGTCTTTTAGTAAAATTACAGTTGCTCATATAGTCTCTGTTTTGCTTCCTTTGGTTTTATACTTGGATTTGTAAAAAGTTAACAGTACATACTGCTTCTTTGTTGCTGTTGGTCAAATATGGGTTGCCAGCTACTGTTTTATTGTATTGTGGTGGGATTTACTGATGAATGGAAAAAAAGTAAAAAAGGAAATTGATTTTTCTTCTTATATTCTGAGTAGGACTCCCCAGTCTACAATGCAATCTACAGAAAAATCATCTGAATATATATTTAGTGGGTAAGACAAAGCCCAAGCCTAAAGCATAGCATATCTAATAAGCAAACCCTAAAGATAACTTGTAAACCATTTCTTCCCAGTCACATATTAATTGTGCTGTAATGGAAACACTGAGGCTTAGCTTAGAGAAAAGAATGGGAATCCTATTCCCATTACAAAAAACTTCAGCAGTGACAGGTTAGATAAAAATTTTAAAGCAGCATAAAATATAAGCATATGTATTTTTTAAAAAGAAAATTAGAGCTACCAAGGGAAATTTTTATGCAAAGATGGGCACAACAAAGGACAGAAAAGGTATGGACCTAAAGGAAGCAGAAGATATTAAGAGGTGGCAAGATACACAGGAGAACTATACAAAAAAGATCTTAATGACCCAGCTAACCATGAAGGTATGATCACTCATCTAGAGCCAGACATTCTGGAGTGTGAAGTCAAGTGGGCCTTAGGAAGCATCACTATGAACAAAGCTAGTGGAGGTGATGAAATTCCAGTTAAGCTATTTCAAATCCTAAAAGATGATACTGTCAAAGTGCTGCAGTCAACATGTCAGCAAATTTGGAAAACTCAGCAGTGGCCACAGGACTGGAAAAGGTCAGTTTTCATTTCAATCCCAAAGAAAGACAATGCCAAAGGATGTTCAGACTACCTCACAATTGTACTCATCACACACACTAGCAAAGTAATGCTCAAAATCTCCAAACTAGGCTTCAACAGTACATGAACCAGGAACTTCCAGATATAAAAGCTGGATTTAGAAAAGGCAGGGTAACCAGAGATCAAATTGCCAACATCCTTTGGATTGGAGAAAAAGCAAGAGAATTTCAGGAAAAAAACCTCTATTTCTTCTCATTGACCATGCCAAAGCCCTTAACTGTGTGGATCACAATAAACTGTGGCAAATTCTTAAACAGAATTAAACGGAAATACCAGACCACCTTATTTGCCTTCTCAAGAATCTGTATGCAGGTCAAAAAGCAACAGTTAGAACCGCACATGGAACAGACTGGTTCCATATTGAGAAAGAGTACATCAAGGCTATTTATTGTCACCCTGCTTATTTAACTAATATGCAGTGTACATCATTTGAAATTCCAAACTGTATGAAACCTAATCAAGATTTCAGGGAGATATCCAATGGGAATTTGCTGTCTGTCTTAGGAAACTCAAACAGGAGATCTAACGTATCTCATAGCAACGTCAGTTTGCGGGCTACAGTCCATGGGGTCTCATAGAGTCAGACACGACTGACTAAACCACCACCAAGCAGTGTAGGCCTCGGCCAGGTTCAGTGCCTGGTACATGGAAAGTGCTCAGTAAACACTTGTAATCTTGAGTATTTGATGACACTCTTACAGAAAAGAAAGGCCATGCATGGTGAGTGTGTGATTCAGAAATAGCTGTCAGAGAAGGAAAAATGAAGTGCCCAGGTTGCCAGAAACCAATTCTGCTGGAATATAAAGAAATTACTGTGTGGTAGCTGCTACTCAGAGGGCTGATATCTGTGGCTCCCTTTCACATCAGGGCTGATTTAGCACTCTGCTACACAGGGCCATCATTGCTCTACTCAGCTTTTGCTAGACGTATCAGAGCTAGGCTGACTCTTACAGAAAGGAAAGGAGACGTGAGACGGTGTCGAGACGGTGTCACTTTCTTGACAAGTCTGCAGTGAACTGCTGAAGTATAAAGACTTCACTCTCAATACACAAAGCAAAAAATCTGCGGTAAGTTTTTTAAGGACTGCTAACGCAGCCTGAGGGACAAACTCTCCAAGTAGTCCTCAACTAGGCAGGGAAAAATGAAACAAAGACACTTCAGGCTGAAGAGTTTTGTTGGCTTGAGAGTGACTATTTGAAGGACTAGATAGCTACTAGGAGCCATATTCTTTCTACCTTAGGAGTAGAAACAGTGTTATTGTATAAAGTAATCTCCAAAATAAAGTAAGAACTATAGAGGTATGCATTTAGGGATATGGAATTAAATCAAAGAAGGTAAAAAATATACTTCTAGGTTCTTCTACTAATTCCCTTTGAGAGTGTTTGACAGTTAATCCCTTTGATTAATTTCTTCATGTCTCTGACTTACTATTTAACCTGTCAGGATTTGGCCTGAGAAATAGAATAATTATGAGTGACGTAGAGTAGAGATTTGTTGTAGAGATTTTCACCTTACACAGTTGTGACTGGTGCAGAAGTCTATACAGTGCTGTTGTCTGTGGATCTTGTACCAGGCTTCAGATCTCAAAAGGTCAGGTAGTCCAACAGTCTGGGAGAAAATGTGAATGTGTGGTAGGGAAGAACTGAGAAAATTTGGAACCCAAGAGGAAAGACTGTAACCCATGAACCTGTGTTTTATTACTTCCAAATCTATAATGCACGTAACCTATAAGATAAGCTGGTACCATTTTCCATAGTGTGTGTGTTCAGTCATTCAGCCATGTCTGACTCTTGGCAACCACATGGACTGTAACCCACCAGTTTCCTCTGTCCATGGAATCTCCAGGTAAGAATACCAGAGTGGGTTGGCATTTCCTTCTCTAGAGGATCTTCCCAGTCCAGGGGTTGAACCGGTGTCTCTCTGTGTCTTCTGCATTGGCAGGTGGAGTCTTTTCCACTGTGCCACCTGGGAAGCCCAATTTGCCATAGAACTGAATACAGAACTCAAAGTTCATGGTTAGCCCAATGTTCTTCAGTAATAGCATTTTATCAGATTACATCCACTCTCTTCACACACACTCTTCAGTTCGCTACAGAGCATTTAAAAATGCCCTAAAAGAGTTTTTAAAAGGCTGCTGTATCTTCATTTGAAATTGATCCACAATTCTTTTCAAGAAGCAGAATCCTTTCTGAGGGTACTTTCAGACTAGAGTGCTTTTCCAAGAGGGTGATTCTCAATACAATGAAATGGAATATTTCTCTTGCATTTTTAGGATCTGTGTGCAGCAGTGGTAAAGTTTAAAAAAAAAAAAAAAAGATTCATTGGTCATTTAATAAGATGATTCTTCCCATCCCTTCTTCTTCAGAATTCATGCTGTATTTTGTAGCTATCTCTACAAAGATTATATCCACCAGATTAATCCCTGACACATGAAGACCTTCCACTCACAGTCATCTGGATGACCTGTTGCAATGCTATGCGGTTCAGCAATTTAGTGCCTCAACACAATGACTGGTTGAGCAATGTAGTTTTCATGCACAGTAGCAATACTATTTTTATTCTCCCTTTAGGGAGGAATGTTGGAGGCTGACTCTTTAAAAATAACTAGTTTAGAATGAAGCAGCCATATGGCTGATTACAATGATGCTTTTCATTTTAGTTCAGTTTTGATTAAGTTAGAATCTGATACTATAAGTACTTCCATAATATAACAGAACAAAGCTTAGGCATTTCAGCCTTAGCATTCATATTTGTATATAAATTTTGATATTCTAAAGATAATATGAAGGATCAAGCATGGTATACCTTTAAAGTTCTTGATGTTTAAGAAGTTTTTCATATTTATATAATGCCTTACTATACTGTTTACTCCAAGATGATTTGAAGTTTAGTGAGAAATGTGAAAAGGAATTAACATATAAAATTATTCCTTAAGAAAGAAAGTTTCCCCCAAGATAGTTTACTTCAGGTGAAACTGGAATTAAGCCATATATATACCTGGAAATTGACATTTTTAGGTTCAGTTCACATTAATAAAGATATCACATGAAGGGATTTTCGGTCATGAGAAAAAGTCAATTTTCATTATCCTTTCTCTCGAAGAACCAATGTTGCCTTTCATAGTAATTTATTGTCTTTTCTTTCATTATGTTTTCTCACAATATAAAATATGTAGAAATCAGAAAAGTAGGGGGAAATCAAAGGAATATGAGATCTATGTAAATTGCTGCAATGATTTCTAATTTGTCCAAATGTTTTTCTGTGAAGTTTGCAGAAAACCTTTTTCTAAATCATGAATGCCGGAATAAAGTGTATCAACTTGCTACAGTAAATTTTAGATAGAAAAAGTTGGTATTATTAATTTCAAAATTTGTATTGAGAAGTTGCCTTTTGAAAGCCATTGCATTATGTCTGAATCTTGAAATATAATTGTTATCCTACTTTTGTTAAGTATCATAATGTCACAATATTATGTACATGGGTCTATCACATAGTATCAGGTCTTGATCTTGAATTACTCACTATATAATTTCATTTTTAGACACTGAATATAATTTAACTTTCCAATTAGTATTTTTATGTGAAGAAGAAAAAAAAAATTATGAGGAGGTTAAGAAAAATTTGAAGAGATTTCAGTTACATTTAGAAACATTTTCCCTGAAAGTTTTTCAGTAACTTTGGTACTCCAGGTATCAGGTTTGTACTTGAATCATCAATTATATTTGACATTGGAAGTTTACTTGAAAAGCCTGTAGAGAAAGGTAACCTTGACCCTTTCTGGGAAGCCCTAGTCTGTCAGTCAACCAGCTAGTCTATAAGTCGATCAGCCAGTCAGCCAGTCAGTCAACCAATTAATTTACACTCAGTTGTTACAAAGTAGAACATTTTGGAACTGAAAAGAAAGTGCAAACTTCCTTAGCACTGCAAGCACATGATTCAATCCTCTGTCTAGGCTGCTATATGGGAGGGCAAAGAATCACTTGATGGCTGAGATATTTTCATGTGGGGATAAAATGGTGATCCATAATTAGCTTGATTTCAGTAACTACTTGTTATTATATTCAAATCATTCTGGGATACTATATAATTTTAGGCAAGACAGTAGGCTTATAATGTTCACAGCACTAGGTTTAAAACAGTTTGGCTTCCAATTCATTTTATAGCTTTTATCAAATCTAATTTTTGATCCATGGATTGTTTTACTTAGAGTGTTGGCTTAAATAACTCCTCTACCTTATAATTCTAGGACTTTATGATCTCTCCTTTATTTGTATCAATCTATAGAACAGTAATTCTCAGCAATTTCCCTCAGCTTTTCAGTGTACTATGAGCGCCTTTCATTGCAGCAACACAAGCTGATGTTGCATATCATTTCATTTTGTCAAGTCAACTTTGCAAGCTTTTTAGTGATGTCAGTCAAATAGATCATTAGGTTGAATGGATGGTGGTATAGAATTGGGTACCTCTTGCTATGAGTAAAAGGTAACGTGGGATAGTATTAAAGAAAAGTAATTTCCTTAAGAGGGTGGGTGTAGGCCTGTCATATTAAGATAGTAAACAATTACTGGAACAGCGGCACAATGCTAAGTGTGAAAATGCACATAGTAAGATAATTGAATAATGGTTTTCTAGATACTATGACAATTTGTTATACTTTAGTAGTGATTGTGGACTTCCCTGGTGGCGCAGAGGGTAAAGCGTCTGTCTGCAATGCAGGAGACCTGGGTTGGATCCCTGGGTCGGGAAGATCCCCTGGAGAAGGAAATGGCAACCCACTCCAGCACTCTCGCCTGGAAAATCCCATGGATGGAGGAGCCTGGTAGGCTACAGTCCATGGGGTTGCAAAGAGTTGGACACAACTGAGTGACTTCACTTTCTTTCTTTCACTTTTTAAAGTAGTGGTTGTCTTATAATTATAATTACCTTTTTAAAATGTTGTATTGGGTCTTTTAAACTTTGCCAGTGTGCTACTAAATAATTCAGATGAAGGCTGGATGATGGAGCTGGTCTAAGCAAATTCAACTCAAATTAGATGGAACCTTTTGAATCCAGTCATAAAATTTAAAAAAGCATATCTAGAGACAGACTGTTTTAAGTCCTCTATGACTTAGTGCAAGATGCTTTTCTGAAGCACGTGGCTATGTTTTGATATGGTACCTAACTTTGAGGAATGTATACTCCAAGTTGCTATGCTGAATAAATATGCAACATGCAGTCATATTCAAATTTTGAGATTTTTTTCTTGATAATTAAATATTTCCCCAGCTGATGAAAATCTGAAACCAAAAGCTGTTGTGTTTTAAAACATGTGAGGTTAAGAACAAGTATGAAAAATTACCTTGGCTCAGAAATGGAAAAAATGAGAAGCATGGATCAAATTATGTAGCACCTCTTTGACAGTTTGACATGAGGCCAGAGGCAAGAGTTTACACTAAACGTTGTTTGTAAAATGCAACCTTTAGTGTTATTTTATTTTCTCCTCAAGCAAACTAAGATGTGGACTTTAATAATCCCTTCCGACAATTTTATGAAAGTGGACTGCCATGCTTAATTGATGACGGGCTTCTTCATCTGCCACCCCCAGGCATTTTCTGTAAGCTATTGATATGGAGTTCACAGCCTCTATCCATCAGATCTTTGACTGCATCTGTGCTATTAACCTTTGGGTTGATCTGACAGTGGCATCGGCCCGCCTAACTGGCTGTCATGTCAGCTTGGCAGTTGGGCTTCGCATGTTTTCTTTCACATTCACTTTGTCTCCGAAGATCGTCTGAAGATAGGAACAAAGCCAATTACTTTGTGATTTCTAGATTGTCTAAATTTTCTCCTAATGTAATGTCAGGAAGAAATAAAATTCTAAAATATATGAGAAACTGATGCACTAAAAATGAGTCAAAAGTCCTTGTGCCATAGAGATCCAGGTTCTGATTTCAGTTCTAAATCTTTGTGACTTTTTTGTAAGTTACTTAATTTCTCTGGGCCTCATTGCTATTGTTGTTCAGTCACCGCTCAGTTCTGTCCGACTCTTTGTGACCCCATGGACTGCAGAACACCAGTCCTCCCTGTCCTTCACCGTCTTCCAGAGCCTGCTCAAACTCATGTCCATCGAGTTGGTGATGTCATCCAACCATCTCATCCTCTGTCATCCCCTTCTCCTCCTGACTTCAATATTTCCCAGCATCAAGGTCTTTTCCAGTGAGTCATTTCTTCACATCGGGTGGCCAAAGTACTGGAGCTTCAGCTTCAGCATCAGTCCTTCTGATGAATATTCAGGACTGATTTCCTTTAGGATTGACTGGTTTGATTTCCTTGCAGTCCAAGGGACTCTCAAGAGTCTTCTCCAACACCACAATCCAAAAGCATCCACTGGTATTTGGAAATAGAGACAATGAATTTCCCACCAGGATTTATTCTCCCTTTATTGTATTAGTTTATAGATAAACTCTACCTGTCAGGGACAGGTCTATCTTTTGCAAGTGTTAAGGATACAAGAATATACAATAAATGAATGTGTTGTAAATTTCCTCTCTCTTAGGGTCTTGGAAGATGCACATGTGAGGGGCTCTAAAAGTTACATCACATTAACTTCACAGTAAGTCTACCTTGACTGGTTCTGCCACATACACACGTTTTAGCAGGCCTTCTGCTCTTCCAGCTAGGGATGACATTTCTTAACTTGCTTTATACTTGAGTGAGATCATCGGCTCACAGGAGAACACAAACAACACATGCAACTTTCAGGTTCTGTCCTTAAAATAGCCCACTTATAACCCCACCCTCTTTTTCTTTTTTTTCTGTTCCCACTGGCTGGAAAAAACAATACCAGCGCAATAGTTGAGCTTGGGAAATGGCACCATGCTGGACTCAAGAAATGGAAGCTCTACCTTGAAGCTGGCAGAGCCTTCTTGGGATAACCCATTCTGGATCACCCTATATGTCTAAACATTGTTTAAAAAATAAACTAACTTGTATCTTTTTTTTAAAAGTCAATGTATATTTGGATCTCTTTGCTAAAGTAACTTAGTCTATATCCTAACAAATAAACACACCTACATTTCTAGTATTTTTATGCTGTTGTTTAGTCACTAAGTGGTGTCCAGCTCTTTGTGACCCCGTGCACTGTAGCCCACCAGGCTCCTCTGTCCATGTGATTTCCCAGGCAAGAATACTACAATGGCTTACTATTTCCTTCTCCAGGGGATCTTCCTGACCCAGGGGTTGAACCCAGGTCTCCTGCATTGCAGGCAAATATTTTACCACTGAGCCACCAAAGAAAGTATTTTTATGAAGGTTAAATTATATAAGCCATGTAAATGCTCGCATGTGGTACTGTGCAAATACTCTCTTTGAAGATGGAATTTTTAAATTATCTAGTTTTGTTTGGACAGAGAAGTAATCCTAAAATCAACAGAGAGGTTAAACCATAGTGTTAACAGTTTAAAAATATCTATTTCTTTTTCTTAATAATAAATGTTTCACTGGCTTAGAACTTACAGGGCAAAAGTACTGCCTAGTATTGTCCCATCCTATTTTCATATTTATTATCCTTTATGGATATTTGGATGAGATAATAATGTATATAAAGTTTATAGGATATATAGTAGGTGCTCAACATATATTGAAATAGACTATTTCTCTCCTTTTCTCACATTCTACATTAGATATAAAATATAATGACTTTCAAGATCACAACTATTTACCCATTGGCTTTCCTACTCTTTGAGAAATTGCACCTTCTCCCCACATTCTAACCATGTGATAAAAGGGAACTATTGGGATCTTGCCTCTTTCTTCACAGATATTAGTGGACTTGTGCATACTTCCCTGGGATTTCTAAAATACTGGTAGGAGAGAGGCACTCTTTTCCTGTGTGGCTCTGCTGTTTTGGAAATGTGGAAATTAAAGCTTTCTGTAGTTTTGTCTCCTATCACACAGGAAGAGTTGTGATAATAATTAATCCATTTGTTCTCAATGCACAAGACAGGTTTCACTCTAACTTTTATTATAATTTGAGCCCATGAAACAAAGTATTTCTAATTAATTGAGGTGAATTAAGGTGCATTTCTTTCACTTGCTGTGAAAATAATCCCTGAATAAAGAGGAGCCTCTTTGCTGCAACGCCATGTCTCCTGTGGGCTGTTGTTGGAACGAAAATCAGTATGCCTGAATTCTCTACTGATTTTCATTATCCTTTCTCTCAAACTGGCAAATGCTCTGCCTTATACCAAGAGAACCGTTCTCTGGGACACATTCCTGCCCTCAAGCGGTTTACCATTGAAAAGAAATGATATGAACCAACAAATAGCTAAATGACAATACAAGCTTTAAGTAATTGTGAAAAGCAATAAAGAAAATAAGATCTAACAAGACAGCTCATATTATCACAAGTAATTTCCCGTAGAACTTGAGGTTCAGAGCAATAAGCAAAAGCAAAGCGTATCGTAAATCATTGAGAGGATTTGTTTAAAACCTCTGTGGGACAGTCCCTGCGGTCATGCCCTCCCTGTTTCTTCAGCCTGAATGAGGTAAGCAGAGCTACCTCCGCAGACACACAACCAAACAGGACCCGGTGGGGTCATCCCGGGACAGGCTCTTCCCCCACATCCTGCTTTAGCTAGGTAACATTATTTGACGCACGTTTCCTGAGTTGTTTTACAGATGTGAAAAGCCCTCGCCAGATGGAAGATGTTAACTGCTGCATGATCTTGAGAGTGAGCACAGAGCCCCAGGCCTCCTGGGCCCCGGGACCGATAATGTTAACCCCCGTAACACCGCCCTCTTACTTCACCATCGGCCAATCAGAGAACTGTGCACGATCTGATCACAAACCACGTGACCGCCTTCCCTTGATCTGGCTTTTAAAAATGCTCAGCTGAAACCCTTGTGGAGCGGTTTGTGCGGGATGAGGGCATGAGCCACCCGTCTCCTTGCCTGGCCTCATGAACTTGCGCTAGCAGCCAAACCGATAAGTCTGCAAACATAGGAAGCCTCTAAAGGCTCTTCTCCCCGCCTCCCTCCGCCACTTCCGTTGCTCCTCCCCACCCCCCCACCCCCACCCCGACTATCCTGCCTTCCTTAGATTTCCCTTGAGACCATTCCCGCACATGGACTCTACACGTCTGCTCTTCTACACATTAGCCCAGCCGGATGTAGCACCATGTTCATCTTCAGAAGCAAAGAGGTTATAAAGTTTTTTTAATTAACAGTGCTGCATAGGATTCAGTAAAATATAGTTAAGCTTCACATTTTCTCTTTTTGGTTGTAGTTTCTATTTATCGTTCCAGGCCTTACTGGTAATGCGGGGGAGATTCTCCTGAACCACAGTAGATTTGTGTGGATATTTGTTTGCATACCTTCTGAAGGCTCTCCACAAGTTCTGAACTCCATTTCCTATATGTCAACTGCTCACAGAGTTTCCCTCATGAGTCAGATCTATAACACCCACTTCCTTTATTCTCTTATAAATGAGCTGGTCAACCAAAACCACATTATTGACTGACTTAAAGTATTTATCACCGTGATCACTGTGATTCATTTGCTAACCTTGACTATTTAGCTGTCTTGACTGTTAACAGTGGTTTCTAAAAGCAGGAATTCTTTTGGTTGGTACTGTGTAGACTGTTTGCTATATGGCCTGGGCCCACATGACCTAGTTAGAAAGGCAGAGCTACATTTTGGCAAAAAATCAGAAACCTTGGAATTAGGGACCAGTGTAGTCAGACTAACATAGGTTTAAGCTTGGACCTACCATTTATTAGCTGTATCACCTTAATCAAGTTACTTACTATCTTTAAGTTGCAACAATTATGAGGTAACACTAGCAAACACAACTTACAAAATTGTGCAACTTAAGAATGAAAGCATCGTTGATGTAAAAAATAGTCACAAGCCAAAAGTTGAGAGTTATGTTTTATTTGGTGGGAATTTTTTGGATTTCAAGCCTGAGAGATAGCATCTAAGTAACCCTGAGAGAACTGCTCCTGGGCTTGAAGCCCTAAATAATCCCACCAAATATAACAGCTCTCAACTTTTAGGTTGTGACTAAATTTTAAGTTGATAATTATGGTGACTGAAGAAGAGACCATAGCAGATTCCTCTCCTCTACCTGAATTCCATGAGGATCCAGAGCCTTGGTACCAGCAGAGGCCTCTTATACCCTTCTGACTCCTTGGGGAGTCCAGAGGAATTTGAGTGTGTCTCTCCTGGTTCTAGGATGTTCTGTTATTGATTGACATTCCTACATTTTGTTTGGTGGGGGAAGATCTTATCCTTGAAACTTGGTTCAAGAAGAGGTCCCTGGGTTGTTCAGTTTAGACACTTAGCGGGTTATCCTCAGTGTAAAAGGCACTGGGAATATTTGGTTTGGATACTGAGTGGTTGATTATCCTCAGTTTAGAGACTGGGAAGTCTTTGCTGAGTTAAATGTGAGTAAGATGGGATGAGTTGTTAGGGGAAAGTCTGACCTGTTGTTTTTTCCTTGAATTGGCTACCTTAATAGAGTTTGTCAAAATAAAACAATCTTATGAGAACTTCCGAGCTCCAAAGAAGGGACTTTCTCCTCCTGGCTGGCAATGACTTTCTGAGGCAATTGAGAAACTTGGAGGAGTGGTGGAGGCAAGACCTCCCACGACAAAGCTGTCCCTATAGGGAAATCCACTTGCATAATTAACAAACTACTCAACTGGGGACCAACATAGGAATTGACCATTCCACAATCTGAGCACCCATGGAAGTCTTACACTCCATGGGACACTCCAGACACAAAGAAGGGGCTGAAACAACTCTGGGGCAAAAACCAGAGAAGTTAAGCTTCCAAGCAGCACACACTGGCCCACCACATGATCACTCCTAGTGATTCTATCTCAACAAATGAACTTAAAAATGGGAAATAAAGAATTCAAAATAAAAGGAATGACATATTTTCAGCCTCTAGCCCATACCCCAGCCGGGTAACTGTACATACAAAACTTACTTAATTAGAAATTAAAAGAAATCTCACCTTAAAAATTTAGGGAGCTCTTTCATTGCAAAATTTAGGGAGCTCAACCTTGCATAGGGAGCCAGGTTATAAGCTGGCTTAGTAAAAATTTATTTTCAGACTTTAAACAAAGGCCTTCTAGGGGGAAACTTGGCATTTGTCTGTATCTCTGAGATGTAAATGTGCTACCTGATCTTCCTAGCATGAGTTCTGTGTTTGTTTACATGTTTTGAAAACTTGGCCATTGCTATACTGTGTTTGAGAGTACAGGTTTAGGTTACATCCTCTCCCACTCTCTTATGTGAAGGCCTCTTGCATCTTAGTGATTTAGAAGCAGTGAGTGAAGTGATGTCGCTCAGTTGCGTCCGACTCTTTGTGACCCCATGGACTATACCCTACAATGCCCCTCCTTCCATGGGATTTTCCAGGCAAGAGTACTGGAGTGGGTTGCCATTTCCTTCTCCAGGGGATCTTCCTGACCCAGGGATTGAACGAAGGTCTCCTGCATTGGTAAGCAGACATTTTACCGTCTGAGCTACCAGGGAAGTTCTTAGTGATTTAATCACTATTAATATATTTATTTTCAAATTCTAAAAGATGATGCTGTGAAAGTGCTGCACTCAGTTCAGTTTAGTTTGGTTCAGTCGCTCAGTCGTGTCCGACTCTTTGCGACCCCATGAATCGCAGCACGCCAGGCCTCCCTGTCCATCACCAACTCCCAGAGTTTACTCAAACTCATGTCCATTGAGTTGGTGATGCCATCCAGCCATCTCCTCCTCTGTCGTCCCCTTCTCCTCCTGTCCCCAGTCCCTCCCAGCATCAGGGTCTTTTCCAATGAGTCAACTCTTCACATGAGGTGGCCAAAGTTATTGGAGTTTCAGCTTCAGCATCAGTCCTTCCAGTGAACACCCAGGACTGATCTTTAGGATGGACTGGTTGGATCTCCGTGCAGTCCAAGGGACTCTCAAGAGTCTTCTCCAACACCACAGTTCAAAAGCATCAATTTTCTGGCACTCAGCTTTCTTCACAGTCCAACTCTCACATCCATACATGACCACTGGAAAAACCACAGCCTTGACCAGATGGACCTTTGTTGGCAAAGTAATGTCTCTGCTTTTCAGTATGCTGTCTAGGTTGGTCATAACTTTCCTTCCAAGGAGTAAGCGTCTTTTAATTTCATGGCTGAAATCACCATCTGTAGTGATTTTGGAGCCAAAAAAAGTAAAGTCTGACACTGTTTCGACTATCTCTCCATCTATTTCCCATGCAGTGATGGGACCAGATGCCATGATCTTAGTGCTACACTCAACATGCCAGCAAATCTGGAAAACTCAGCAGTGGCCACAGGACTGGAAAAGGTCAGTTTTCATTCCAATCCCAAAGAAAGGCTCAAACTACTGCAGAATTGCACTCATCTCACACACTAGTAAAGTAATGCTAAAAATTTTCCAAGCCAGGCTTCAACAGTACATGAACCATGAACTTCCAAATGTTCAAACTGGCTTTAGAAAAGGCAGAGGGACCAGAGATCAAATTACCAACACATGCTGGATCATCGAAAAAGCACGAGAGTTCCAGAAAAACATCTATTTCTGCTTTATTGACTATGCCAAAGCCTTTGACCGTGTGGATCACAATAAACTGTGGAAAATTCTGAAAGAGATGGGAATACCAGACCACCTGACCTGCCTCTTGAGAAATCTGTATGCAGGTCAGGAAGCAACAGTTAGAACTGGACATGGAACAACAGACTGGTTCCAAATAGGAAAAGGAGTACATCAAGGCTTATATTGTCACCCTGCTTTTTTAACTTATATGCAGAGTACATCATAAGAAACGCTGGGCTGGAAGAAGCATAAGCTGGAATTAAGATTTCCAGGAGAAATATCAATAGCCTCAGATATGCAGATGACACCACCCTTATGGCAGAAAGCGAACAAGAACTAAAGATCCTCTTGATGAAAGTGAAAGAGGAGAGTAGAAAAGTTGGCTTAAAACTCAACATTGAGAAAGATAAGATCATGGCATCTGGTCCCATCACTTCATGGCAAATAGATGGGGAAACAGTGGAAAACAGTGACAGACTTTATTTTTTTGGTCTCCAAAATCACTGCAGATGGTGACTGCAGCCATGAAGTTAAAAGACTTATTCCTTGGAAGGAAAATTATGACCAATCTAGACAGCATATTAAAAACTAGAGACATTACTTTGCCAACAAATGTCCATCTAATCAAGGCTGTGCTTTTTCCAATAGTCATGTATGGATGTGAGAGTTGGACTATAAAGAAACCTGAGTGCTGAAGAATTGATGCTTTTGAACTGTGGTGTTGGAAAAGACTCTTGAGAATCCCTTAGACTGCAAGGAGATCAAACAAGTCCATCCTAAAGCTCAGTCCTGAGTGTTCATTGGAGGGACTGATGCTGAAGCTGAAACTCTAATACTTTGGCCCCCTGATGCAAAGAGCTGACTCATTGGAAAAGACCTTGATGCTTGGAAAGATTGAGGGCAGGAGAAGGGGATGACAGAGGATGAGATGATTGGATGGCATCACTGACTCGATGGACATGAGTTTGAGTAAGCTCTGGGAGTTGGTGATGGACAGGGAGGCCTGGTGTGCTGCAGTCCATGGGGTTGCAAAGAGTCAGACATGACTGAGGGACTGAACTGAACTGAATATGTTTATTTTATTAGTGGCCAAATAATAGATACTTTTAAAATTGGAGAAACTAACAAATTGATGAATCTAGAGCACTCTCGTTATAAACAGCTGTTTTATTGGTACCTATAAAAGAAAAATCAGATTAAAGGTGAAAAAGTACATCTAATATTTAACCTGAAGCTGAAACTCCAATACTTTGGCCACCTGATACAAAGAGCCTACTCACTTAAAAGGCCCCAATGCTGGGAAGGATTGAAGGCAGGAGGAGAAGGGGACGATGGAGGATGAGTTGGTTGATGGCATCACTGACTCAATGGACATGAGTTTGAGCAAGCTCCAGGAGGTAGTGAAGGACAGGGAAGTCTGGTGTGCCACAGTCCATGGGATGCAAAGAGTCAGATAGGACTTAGCTACTGAACAACAACAGTGTTTAACCTAAGAACTTCTGTTGTTTAAAACAAGTGAGGAAAACTGGTTTGGGAAGATTCATATGTGGTCTTTGCTTCCCCTCAGTGGGTCTTTCAGATGCTAATAATGGCACTGAAATAATGTCAACAGAAAAACTTGTAAGGAAAATCTAGCCACTATTTTCAAGAAGGTAAAAAAATTTCAAGAGGAATTATCTCAAACGAATAAAGAAATCTTTAGATGGTTATTTAAAATGGGATAAGTAAATTGGACATTTATGTGATTCAAACAAGATTTTATATTACTGCACTACCTAAAGTTAAATGGGCCAAAAGGGACCTCTACTGGTCCCCCCAAAAACCAAACAAGTCTGTTCTATTTGCCCTGGTTTTAAAATTATATGTAAAGGAATAAAAAAATTTACACTGAGGTATCTGACCAGCAATTATTTGGGACAAGTTCAAGCCAAAGTGCCTGATCTTGGCTTAGCCTCACTCTGAGGATTCCAGAGATTTTTGTATAAAAGTAGGTAAAATGGACAGGAAACAAAAGAAAAGAAAACAAAACCTTCTAAAATTCCTCTAAGACCAAGCTTGTTGATTGAATCCTAATGAAATCAAAGTTAAAAGTCTCAATCCTGAGACTTGAGATAAAAGTATATAAAATTGAGATTGAGATAAAGGTATATAAAATTGCTATATTTAAGTGGACTTTATTTAGATGGTTACATCTCGATATATTGTGGGATACATATATTTCACTGGGGAATAGTTCTATAAGATATAAGATATATACTGCAACTAAGGAAATATTAACTAAATGTACTTACCAATAGGGTTATCTGGGCCACACAAATATGCAATACTGGGAACTAAAGGCAAGGGTTAAAAATGAAAATGAAATAAAAATTTTGATTTTGCTTTGGGTTCAATTTGTGAACTGAGAAAGGTCTTTGCTAAATGCCTTATAAAACCTTTGAAGCCATGAACGCTAGTCAGGATGGCTGCTATCTAAAATTCTACAAGCAATAAATGCTGGAGAGGGTGTGGAGAAAAGGGAACCCTCTTACACTGTTGGTGGGAATGCAAACTAGTACAGCCGCTATGGAAAACAGTGTGGAGACTTCTTAAAAAACTGGAAATAGATCTGCCATATGACCCAGCAATACCACTTCTGGGCATACACACTGAGGAAACCAGATCTGAAAGAGACACGTGCACCCCAATGTTCATCGCAGCACTGTTTATAATAGCCAGGACATGGAAGCAACCTAGATGCCCATCAGCAGATGAATGGATAAGGAAGCTGTGGTACATATACACCATGGAATATTACTCAGCCATTAAAAAGAATTCATTTGAATTAGTTCTAATGAGATGGATGAAACTGGAGCCCATTATACAGAGTGAAGTAAGCCAGAAAGATAAAGACCATTACAGTATACTAACACATATATATGGAATTTAGAAAGATGGTAACCATATCCTATATGCAAAACAGAAAAAGAGACACAGAAGTACAGAACAGACTTTTGGACTCTGTGGGAGAAGGCGAGGGTGGGATGTTTCAAGAGAACAGCATCGAAACATGTATATTATCTATGGTGAAACAGATCACCAGCCCAGGTTGGATGCATGAGACAAGTGCTCGGGCCTAGTGCACTGGGAAGACCCAGAGGGAGCGGGTAGAGAGGGAGGTGGGAGGGAGGATTGGGATGGGGAATACATGTAAGTCCGTGGCTAATTCAAGTCAATGTATGACGAAAACCACTACAATATTGTAAAGTAATTAGCCTCCAACTAATAAAAATAAATGGAAAAAAAAAAAAAAAAACCTTTGAAGGCATGATAAGTTAAACTCTAAAGTTATAGACTATGGAACTCATAAAATAAATTTCAGTTTAGCTATAAATCTTGTCACTGATTTCCCTATCTTTAGGTGATAGAACTGTTCTTTGGGGAACTAAAAGCAACTGGCTTTCTCTTGCAAATCTCTGTAAACCCAAATGTAATTTGCAACCTTATGGACAGTAGCCCAACAGGTTCCTCCATCCATGGGACGCTCAAGGCCGGAATACTGGATTGGGTTGCCATGCTCTCCTCCAAGGGATCTTCCCAGCCCAGGGATTGAACCCAAATCTCTTACTTCTACCTGTATTGGCAGGTGGGTTCTTTACCACTAGCATCACTAGGAAACCCCAAATACAGATCACAAGGAACTGAGACTGACCCTAATCAGCTCCACCAGACAAGACCTGACACCAAGGGAAAAAGGTGGCAGTTTTAAAATTCAGACACTTGGGAATGCTCCCTCAGGCAAATCTTAAAGACATAGTCATATATATATATATGTATATATATTATATATATATATAAAGAGAGAGAGAGAGAGAGAGAGTTGGGAGGATTTGTAATTTCCTCAGATCTGTCTTGCTGTAGCAAAAATTTGAAGTGAAGGATGGATCTGTCTTACAGCTCAGTTTTATTTGGCAAGCAAAGGAAAATACATCCTGGAGGCATGAAGGCGGGCTGACCCAAAAGAAGAGACAAGAAGAGAAGTCAGAGGCTCAATTTTGGCTCCTCCTTTTAAGTGTGTTTTTTTCCCCTCCATCTCCTGAGCCTGCCCTATGTAAATTGGGCTAGCCAGGAGGGCTGTTTGCTTCACCTGAGGTTCTTACTCTTGTCCTCGGACCTTCCTTTGTTCTATCTTTGGGGCTTTCCCCTTCTTTGTCTTTTAGCCACCGCCATTCTGGATTCCTTTTTCCTATTCTAACTACCTAAAATATATCTTTTATATATAATATATATTTATGTATATGTAAGATTATAGATATAACCTTATAATCTTAGTCAACTGAGCAAGCAACCTTCATGTACCCCAACTGTTTGTAAGCTAGTAAGTTTATATTGCATTAATAATAACTGGTTCATAACTAAGCTTTTAAGTTAAGCTGTCAGACCGCTAGTTTGCCTGTTTATGTTGGTGTACATTTTATATATATGAAATATCTCTACTTTTGGAAACTGTTGTCAATAGTAAATTTATAATGAGCTCTATTTAATTTGAAAAGAAAGTGCTAACATTTAAAGAAACTGGCCAAGGTTACTTTCAGGTTCACATGAACTGGGAAATATTCAATATTAAGTTGATAGCTGGTATTAATGTTTAAATTTATCTAATTAATATAGACATGTCACTAAATCATCAAAATTAAATATAATACTTTGCTTCAGTTTAATAAATAACACCTCATTGTATCTGTTGCAAGGAAAATAACTCGATATGATGAAACTTTAGAGTAATTGAGATAAGAGCTTTTGGGTAAACTCTTTATTTTAGAAATGTCTACTTAAAATAATCTTTCTGGATATTTGGTAACTTGAAGTTCTAGAGCTATGCTTATTTAAGTTAAATGATGAAAGTTTATTAAATAGTCAGAAGATCCTGAGACATCATTGACTAAATAGAGGCCTAAAGTTATTTAGCACTATTAATGAAAATATTTGGTGTCACCCTGAGATGGCCTCAGATGTTCAAATGTTTTTAGAAAATATCACTTATGTTTATGCTCACCAATCTATAGAATGCCTATGTAAAAGATTGCTCATAATCGCTTACTTCTTAGCTTTTACTAAAGATGAATGTTTTAAGAGTTGAGGCTTATAATTTAGACATACAATTAAAGCAGAATAGCTTAACATTTCAGTAGACCATAAGCAGTAGAATGTCTGTTTTCAGTAAGGAAGTTACGAGAAATGGAATCACATTTTATTGAGTAAAAAAAGTGAGCTGTTTGATTGCTTTAGGTAGAAAATGAAAAACAGGCTGGATACAGAAAGTGAAAGAAACCCTGAGGAGGAAAAAAATTCATGCATATTCAGGATTAATAAAGTTTAGATTGAAGTTAACTGAGTAAATGGATTTTGTTAAGTAAGCTAATGCAAGACTGGAATTTGACTTCTCTTTCTATTAAAAGTGCTCCTTTCTGAAAACAAATTGTGAGAGTTTCTGTGCTCTTAAGTAATCTGTATTTATTTTCTTTTAACTGTTTTTGTGACTTTGGTTAAATGAATGAGCATTGTTTCAGTGACCTATGATCCTGTTGTGTTTTAAAATCTTTTTAATATTTCTAACAAACTTCCCAAATATCATAATATAACTAAAGCTCTTTTAGACTCCAATTGACTCTGGGGTGCTTCAAAGAAACATCTCTCAGACATCTCAGAGAGAAATGTTAAGCTAAGTTTATTTGGTACTTTTATTTCAAAAACACTGTCCAGTGATTGAATGTGAACTTTAGGTTGTAATGTATGGATAAATGATATTAATATGGATATTGCAAAATTTATATGGACTCACTAATATCTGAGATGTCTTGATATAATATTATCAGTCATTTCTATTGGTTATCCTAAAATGTTATGTGTTGCAGAAACATCCATGTTTCCTGCTAATTGCATTGTATTCAGATATTTAAGTATGCTATTTTTAATTTTGTACTTTATAAACTCAGTTCAGTGCAGTCGCTCAGAGGTGTCCAAATCTTTGTGACCCCATGGACTGCAGCACATCAGGCCTCCCTGTCCATCACCAACTCCCGGAGGTTACTCAAACTCATGTCCATCGAGTCGATGATGCCATCCAATCATCTCATCCTCTGTCATCCCCTTCTCCCGCCTTCAAACTTTCCCAGCATCAGGGTCTTTTCCAAAGAGTCGGTTCTTTACATCAGGTGGCCCAGGTATTGGAGTTTCAGTTTCAACATCAGTCCTTCTAATGAATATTCAGGACTGATTTCCTTTAGGATGGACTGGTTGCATCTCCTTGATGTCCAAGGGGCTCTCAAGAGTCTTCTCCAACACCACAGTTCAAAAGTATCAATTCTTTGGCGCTCAGCTTTCTTTATAGTCCAACTCTCACATCCGTACACGACCACTGGAAAAACCATAGCTTTCACTAGAGGGACATTTGTTGGCAAAATAATGTCTCTGCTTTTTAATATGCTGTCTAGGTTGGTCACAACCTTTTCTTGCAAGGAGAAAGCGTCTTTTAATTTCATGGCTGTAGTCACCGTCTGCAGTGATTTTGGAGTCCAAGAAATAAAGTCTCTCACTCTTTCCATTGTTTCCCCATCTATTTGCCATGAAGTAATGGGACCAGATGCCATGATCTTAGTTTTCTGAATGTTGAGCTTTAAGCCAAATTTTCCACTCTCCTCTTTCACTTTCATCAAGAGGCTCTTTAGTTCTTGTTCACTTTCTGTCATAAGGGTGGTGTCATCGGCATATCTGAGGTTATTGCTATTTTTCCTGGCAATCTTGATTCCAGCTTGTGCTTCATCCAGCCTGGCATTTCTCATGATGTACTCTTCATATAGGTTAAATAAGCAGGGTGACATCATACAGCCTTGATGTACTGCTTTCCCAATTTGGATCCAGTCTGTTGTTTCAAGTCCAGTTCTAACTGTTGCTTCCTAACCTGCATAAAGATTTCTCAGGAGGCAGGTCAGGTGGCCTGGTATTCCCATCTCTTGAAGAATTTTCCACAGTTTGTTGTGATCCACACAGTCAAAGGCTTTGGTGTAGTCAATAAAGCAAAAGTAGATGTTCTTTTTTTCTGGAAATTGTGCTTTTTCAGTGATCCAGCAGATGTTGGCAATTTGATTTCTGGTTCCTCGACTTTCTAAATCCAGCTTGAACATCTGGAATTTCATAGTTCACATACTGTTGAAGCCTGGCTTGGAGAATTTTGAGCATTACTTTACTAGTGTGTGAGATGTGTGCAATTCTGCAGTTGTTTGAGCATTCTTTGGCATTGCCTTTCTTTGGGATTGGAATGAAAACTGACATTTTCCAGTCCTGTGGCCACGGCTGAGTTTTCCAGATTTGCTGACATATTGAGTGAAGCACTTTCACAGCATCATCTTTTAGGATTTGAAATAGATCAGCTGGAATTCTATCACCTCCACTAGCTTTGTACTAAACTGGGTAACAAATGACAAACCCTAATGGAAAACCTGATCACTTCATGTGGATCAATGGAAATCAATTAATGGGACTGAATAATTTGATAAATGTGATATATAACTTTGACAATGGAAAATATACTAGCTTGAGTCTAGTAAAACTTTCTTATGCTGTGACCTACCGCAAATGGATAAAGTATGCCTTTGTAAACGCAGATGAAACATTTATCTTTTTCTCCCTACTTGGTCAATCCTGCCAGTAGCATATATTTGTCTCAAAGATTAAGCCGTGCATAGTGTGTACAGCTTATACAGTGAAACCCCAGATAGCTCATTCAATCACTTATGGCTCCTTTGGTTGCTCAGTCATTGTAACTGGATTAAAACTAGTTATACTAATCTTTGTTTTAATTTGTTCTTTGTTTCCAAATTGTTTATGCTTTTGTCTCTCTGCTGCATCATGACTTTGTCAATGGTACTAGGCACATTACCCCTATCTGTCTATTTAACAAGAGGGTTGCCTTTTACAGTATGCAGCAGTAGGCCTCCAACAAATGTAATGATGACTAGGTGACTCAAACCAATTGATCAGAAATATACTTCTATATGCCATCAATAATTGTAATATTGTAATTCCAAGTATGGGAAGAAACAATAAGGGAAATATCTCCTGGATCCAAAAAGGTTAGAAGATAGAGGATCCAGAGAATTTTTAACTGTCTAACAATGGGCCTAACCTGAAAATTAACACCTGGAGTGGCATATCAACAAGAACTTTTACCTGATCTGGGATGAGCAGTGCCTTGGGACAAAAAAAAAAAAAAAGATCATGAAATGTCTCCCAAATATTGGTGAAATTTCCGACCATGGGGAGGGACTAAGAAGTGGAATATTTCCTGCCATATTAATAAACAAGGATGTCACAGTCTTCAGTGAGTCCAGTCCTCCAAGGCCTAAAGGCACTCAGGAAGGAGAAGAGAATCTGTGATCTGGCAGCTATCAGACAGCAACCACCCCCTACATTGAGCCCTGAGGAACTCAGGAGGCTGCATACATGCCCCAGAGAGCTGAGTTGCATATGTAAAGAACAATTTTACTGAGCCCAAACTCTTGCATCTTCCCATGCATAGAAAAGTGCTAAATTCCTTAAACTGAGATATCTGGTTTCCTTTAATTAACAATAGTCTTTCAATGTTCAGACTACCTACCCTTTGTTGTAAAATTTCTATATAATCTGGCTCCTCCCCTAGCCTCCTTGGAGCCGTTTTCTCAAGGTCACTTGAAATGTTGTCTTCTGGGCTTGAAGTCCTAAATATTTCCATCAAATGAAACATAGCTCTCAACTTTTCAGCTGTGACTATTTTGTAAGTTGACATCATTCATAAAATGTATACCAGGTCTATAGTGAACACTCAGTGAATAGTAACCATTAGCTGTGATTGAGATGACAATGAATACAAATACAATACAAATTCTAATTATACAAATGTATAATTGTATGATTGCAGTTATTTTTGATATTGTAAAAATAATTTAGCAAATTAAAGGAACCATTTGGGGCCTTAGTTTGAAAGCTTAGTATTCCTCTAAAGAAAAAAGATGCGAACAATATTCATCCTTAGATAATTTTAAACTAAAGTTATTTTAATATTTAATCCAATAACCAATTATTGGGTTTAGAATAAAGTTATTCTAAAATTTAATCTGTTAAACAGTTATTGGATATTGTCTTTGTGCCAGGGGACTTCCCAGGGGGCTCAGTGAAAAGGAATTCACCTGCAGTGCGGGAGCGGTGAGTTCGATCCCGGGGTCTGATGATCCCCTGGAGAAAGAAATAACAACCCATTCTATCATTCTTGCCTGGAAAATCCCATGGACAAAGGAGCCCAGCAGGCTACAGTCCATGGCGTTGCAAAGAGTTGTACATAACTTAGCGACTGAAACAACAACATGGAGCCAGGAAATATGAAAGGATCAGAAATACAAAATTAAGTATAGTTTAGTGATGTAAGTATGCTGATTGACCATGTTCACGACAAAACCTGAATGAAATAGGGAAACATACTAGATAGTTATCCAGATATGAAATGATGAGATAAGTGCATGGCATTTTCTTATTTGCTTAACTGTGATTTATTTCATTTCTACTTTCATGTTTTAATAGTTGTGGTTTTTCAACATATACTTGAATTTCTACAATAGGAGAAACATCTTAATTTCCAACCAGATTTAGTCTGTGCATTTTTCAATGCAACATTCATGATCTTATTATTAAACTAGGATAAATAATCTGTGGAATTTATTGTGTTTGATCATGATTGCTTACCTATCCAAAATAAAAACTGGCAAAATTTGCTTGTATGTAGATAACTAATCTTGCTCAGTTGTCTAAAAATTGTATCTATATGTATTATTTTCATTCCTTACTGATTTCCTCATCCTATAAATTCTTATCTTTACCCCTCATTTCCATTATCTCTTTTCTATCTTCTATATAGTTAACTACCTTGGTGAGCCCAACTATTCAATTATTGGGAGATAACATTTTGTGGTTTAAAAAGGGCATCCAATTTTGTGTAAATATTTTGGATCTTGATGTGTAAGATGTAAGGACAAAAACAAATTAAAAGCAAAAATGTTTGGTTCTCCCTGTGAAAAATAAGGGAAGAGATACCTTACCCTCACTTTTCTTAGATATTTGGTTTAGAAAACTTATCATTATAAATACTTTCTCAGTCTCTTTGAAATGTATGTAAATCTTTTTAAACTTCAAAAAGTACTTTGTCACTTTTACAATTCGGTAATATCTTTCTGTAGGACCTAGGAACCATCTCTCTGAAACACAATCATCAAGGAAGATAGCATCCGTATCTCCCAATTTCTGTGAGAGCCCAATGATGATCAAATTGCAAAACTACCACCTGTCATAGAGGTAAGAATTTAATTTGCCTTTGGGTAAACCCAATTAACAAATATAATTGGTCATCTCAATTAGATGAATTTAGAATGAACTACGTGTGACAGTGGTGCTGTCAAGTCCTCTTACTTGAATAACAGTTGTTTACCTTGGGAACACATTTGGAACGGGTTATGTCTGCCTGGCTATACAGAAAGGGGAGATTTCTTTCAGCCTTTGGAATCTCTTAGTTCTCTTAGTGGGTTACCTGTGAGACTCTTCATGTTCTGGCTTAATACTCATTCAAAAATAAAATGATTTTCTCTCACTTCTGCCTTTGTGAAGCCATTTTTCTGGCTTGGCAGAAGATGTTTTGAAAATCTTATTTCCTCAACAAAGTAAATACAAAAATCTTATTTTCCCAACAAAGGTAAATACATTCACTCATTGCTCAGCAGCTATTTAAAAGTAAACAAAAATCTGTAGCAAGTATATGTTAGATTCAATATTTTGATAACTGTTTTTATAAGTGAAAAACAATAGAATATCAGCAGTTTCATGTGTTATAAGCTAAATTATATGTATTAGAGAAATATGTGGAAGAATACACAGTAAACTGCTAATATCAGCTAATTAGCTGGGGAGAGAATATTACATTTTGTCTTAGTTATCCATCCTCATATTTTTCAACTTGTTGCAGTAAGTTTGTATTATTTTTTTTTCTATTACAAAGTAGAAATTAATTTTCAAAAAGATGCTAATTGCACTTGCAACCTAAACATCATCAATTAAAGCAGGGGCAATTCCCCTTGTACTTTTTTTAATGTCCAACTTTTAATGTAGTGCTTTATAAATATTTGTAAAATGAAGACATGCATGAATGAATGAATAATCATAGCCAGAGAAGATTTTTGAGGGAATAGTGAAGACGTGGAGAAGCTATATTGAAATAGTTGACAGAAGTTTGGGGGTTAAAAAAAAAAAACAAAAGAAACCCAGAAGCAGTATATAAATAAATAAATAACTTTTTGGAAAAGTTTGGCCAATAAAAGACTTGGTAAAGTGACATTTTTGTTCAAAAGAGATCCTTCTGTATTTGTGAGTTCTCAGAGCATACTGGCATGCTTACTAACGTCCTGTTGTTGGCAAAGAGGCTGAAGATAGAAAAGGACACAGGATATCTGAAAGCTAGAGATCACTGAGAAAGCAGGAGGAGGTGCTGGTGTTGAATTGGTTCCTCCTGAGTTCTTCTGTTATAACAAAAACGAAGGACACGTCACAGAGGCAAGTCTGCTAGTGAATCTATTGGAAGATTTGGAGGATCTTGGCTGAGGATGAATTTTCTCTTTTTGTGAGGCCAGGAAATGCGGTATGATGCATCAGTTTTTAATGCTGCAGTTGCTCTAGTGAGTCCAGTATGTGTACAAACAAAAGCGGTACCTTACATGCAATGCAGGAGACCCCAGTTTGATTCCTGGGTCGAGAAGATCCACTGGAGAAGGGATAGGCTACCCACTCCAGTATTCTTGGGCTTCCCTCGTGGCTCAGCTGGTAAAGAATCCACCCGCAATGTGGGAGACCTGGGTTCAGTCCCTGGATCAGGAAGATCCCCTGGAGAAGGGAAAGGCTACCTACGCCAGTATTATGGCCTGGAGAATTCCATGGACTGTATAGTCCATGAGGTCGCAAAGATTTGGATACGACTGAGATACTTTCACTTTCACTTTGCATGCTTTCAAAGCTACAAGTTTTAGTGGTCATTTGCATATTCAGCTACTATTTCTGAAGAATGGTCATTGTGTCTGAATACTTAAGGGCAGATGTTTTTTCATTCTTAGTTACATATTGCCAAATAAACTCTCCCCAAATGGACCACCCTGCAGTTGATCACAGAACATCAGCCCATTTTCTCCTTTCCTCTTGGCGTGTTCCTATCTGGGCTCCTTGGTTGCTTGCTTCAATCAGGACCATCAAAGGGCTTGAAAAAGAAGGTAATAAATTCCAGATCCCTTTGTTCCTGTAAATTTTAAGATTCTTTCTCAGTTGTGAGAGAATTCAGAGAGGAAGCACAGAGGTTGAAAAAGTAAAGTGAGCATTTATTTAAGCAAAAATAAGCTCTCAGAGGGAGAGCAGGCAGACAGGTGAGGAGCTGCTGCCCTGGCTTTCTTTGGCAAGCTGGTCATGAGGGGCATACAAATGGAGGGGTGGAATGTTCACTGGGGAGGGAGGAATCTGTGGTCATCTTCCCTGATTTTCATCCCTAGTCCATCTTCCCAAGGGGAGGAGGGATTTTTGTCCTTATTTAGCTTAGATCAGAAGTGTCAAGGCATTGGTGCATGATGGGTACTTATCTGTTAGGCTAATCTTATTCTATTGAGAGCATAATGAGCAAAAGGTTCTATTCAGAGGCCGGAGATTTAAGCAAAAACCACGTTGTTGGGAAGCATGGCCCTGCCTGGCCTGAATTAGTAGCTGAGTATGCACCTTTCCTTGTCTGCTTTCAGAACATTTATCACCAAAAATGCGTGGTCTTCTGTCAGTCTGGAGGTTCTGCTTTGCTTTGTCTGCCTGTGGGCCCCAGCTGTTTACAAGATGTGTGATTTTCTGCTACCTGGCACCTGCCCCTATTTCTCTGCTCATATCTAGCTACCTGCCTGTTATAACACCTTTTATTCCAGAGACTCTGTCAATTGGGGTTCGGTTAAGAAATCAGAAGTAATTTCAGGTATTTCAAAGAGTAAATGTCTTGATAAAGGGTATTGAAAAGAATTAGAAGGCTTGGGATGTGAAAGATTAGGGAAGCCGCTCTACCATTTAGGAAATCAGGAAATGCTTAAATTATAGGAAACCACTGCCATTGATTTCACTGCCCACTGTACTATAACAGGTAATTCTTTGTAGGACACTGGGAAGCTGCTAGAAAAACCTTGTTTCTGAAGCCTTAGTAATTGCCAGCCACAGCCACAAGAATAATAATTACTTTTGCTTTTTTGTATTCCCTCCAGATTTAGACCAGTTCCTCTCATTGGCAAAATCTAACTAGGGCTATAATGACAAGAATTCTTGAAAATGCAGTTCCTAGACTTCCAGCTAGTATTATAAAAGGAAAACATAGAAGGGGAAAAAATGGGCTGAGTAGCCTACCCAATTCCACACAATCCAGCACATTTCTCAGCCGAATTACCCACATCCTTTCCCAGGGAACAGTTCCCACTTGACCTGCGCTAAAAGATGCTGACCATGTGTTCTTGCTAATTCAGGTGAGACCCTAGTAGAAACTATGTCAGAAAATTGAAGCTAGTCAAGCATTAAAGGGCTAGGTTGATTTGCCTCTAGCGGTCATTATCACAGGCCTTTTACCAGTAGCCCCAAGGGCATAGCAAATTAGTGCAAGAGTCACTTATAGGGTTGGCAAACAGAAATTTAGTAATATTTCTATACTTCCCTTAACTCCCACCAAGTTGTCTGAAAACCAAAACAGGGGAAAACGAAGTACCACTTTCAAAAGGTTCAGGATGGGGAACACATGTACACCTGTGGCTGATTCATGTCAATATATGGCAAAACCACTACAATATTGTAAAGTAATTAGCCTCCAATTAAAATGAATAAATTTATAAAAATAAATAAATTTAAAAAAAGAAAAAATCTCTAGACACTTGCATTCAAAATAAGTTATACTTCTCAATCAATGAAGGTAACTGTGTTGCATGTAATAATTTAGTAAAGATGATTTGTAAGAAAGTTCAAGAAAAAATGTTATAAATGAAATTGCTTTGAAGATTTTAACTTAAAGCAACCTTGAGGACTAACTTTGGTAAAGAAAGTAGAAAATTAGGAAAGTTTAAGCAGGATGCAAAGACTACAATCACAGTATATTCACATAGGTTATTATACTGAGTAATCCACAAGGAACTATTGCAGTTAAACTTAGTAAGGAGATTTGGAAAAGCTGAGAATACCATAATAAAATCAGCGAGCTTTATGAAACCATGATCAAACCTTTCAGTTTTATGAAATGTCAAGAATTTCTTATTTCTAGATTTAAATTTGAATGTATTAGCCTACTGTTTATCTCTTCCTTAAGAATATTGGCAAGCATATCAAACAACTATCTTGCTTTGTAGAAGCCTCATTTTATTTCTGTTTAGAGAAAAGTCCAGAGTCTGGGAAGAAGATAGTGGTCGTAACAGGGCCATTAGATGATTAAATTGAGACTGATGGAAAAAGAAATGGAAGACTTAAAATATATTCTTTAGTTTTAGGAGAACCTGGAATTTGAAGGTCATGCTTGGCAGTGCTTAAATTTCAGCCTTAGTCAAATACACAGTTTAAGACCTCCTTAAACACATACACCTTTTAAAACATGGGAATTTCAAAACAAAATACCTGAGTTTCTCACTTTTTTTATTCTCATAGTTGAATGAATTTTCCATATTTTTGTACTCTATGTGAAAATCTCATTTTTAACAAAGCATAATTTGTAAACTTATAAAGGTAAAATGTACCTTCTCAAACACTGAGAATTTCTTTATTGTTTGTTGTTCTAAAGTCTTATCTTACAGATTTTGTAATTTAAAATTGAGAGCAATTTAACCTGATATATAAATGATGTGATATATATGATATTTCATATTATGATATATAATCACACATTTGTATGCATTGCCCATTTTATTTAAAAACTTTTAGCAGAAGTAGTTGCTATTTTAATTTAGTTGTCTTAATGAAATATTTTAATGTTGTGCAAAATGCATAAATCAAAAGAAAATTCATACTGCTTTTTTCTGTCACATGACCATAAAAAAAAAAGCTGTTCAACCCAGAAGAGTATTTTTAATTTCTCCTAGTGGCAGTATATACTAGTATTTCTTCCAATAAAACTATGTAGACTTAAATAAGTTTTGACTAATAGGTTAGAAAATCTAAGATAAAATATTGAGATAAAATATTGAAATTAAATGTTAAAATTTGGTAAGACAGTGAAGCTTAAGAGTGCTCTACCAAGTGAAATGGACACAGCTTTGAAAGTTATTTGAACATTTCATGATTCACAAAAGGTGAGGAGGCTAATCTGGCCAGAGGTAAAGTTTCTCTCTTTGGCAAGAACAGTGATTAAAATATTCAAATGTATGAGGGCTTCCATTTTAATCTTTATTTCTTTCAAGTCTTTATAGCATTTTCTGTTTGTACCCTTCACTTAGTACTTGTTTTACCTTATCCTCCAGTTTATGCTTTTTGTTACATGAAATATCTACCTGATTAACTAAACTGTTATAAGTCATGAACCGTATTTCATATTTCTTTGCAGTTCTCAATTGTGCATGGCACATTAAAAATGTGCATATTATAGGCATGCAATAAACATTGCAAATGGAGTGGTCGATGATGATGGTGATGTGATTCTGTTGGATAGGTAGATTAAAACCTGATTGGGGAATTGCTTGGATGCCAATCTGATAACATTAGATACAATTTTTACCTCAGGGTAGAAAAGAATTATGGAAAATTTAAATGACAAAGTCAAAATTTTAAGAAGGAGCCTATAGTTGCATGTATAATGAAATCAAGCATTGTAGGGAAAAGAAAACGTGTTGACAGGAAATCCAGTTTAAAAATGTAGATTAGTTGTCTGAGGAAGAAGAAAATTAGTAACTTAGGCTTTTAAGAAAATCATAAATGAATTAATAAGGACTTGAACCTCAATGACATTCGTGAAAATGAAACTAAAGCAGTGCAAAATGAGCATTGTGACTCCTGACATGAAATCAGCATATTTATATAATCTGAATCCCCCATCCCTAACATATCGGTGCTTTTGTCACCTTTACTATGTTGCAAAGAATGTAGACTATTCCTGTAGGACTGCCTCCTAACTGCTAATGTCTGTCTCACCTTCAAATGTAGTGTAATGGGTTGGAACATATGTGGTTTGAAAGCACATATTCTTTTCTCACTTAAACTAGGGAGTGAAATGTACTGAACAAACTGTTGTACAACACTTTTAAGCTAGGCTTGCAACCTTGGGATATTAGCACACTTTGTATTACCACTCTGGCTGAGATAGATCCAAGGAGGGAATGAAAAAGTGAAAGTGAAATGGCTCAGTTGTGTCTGACTCTTTGTGACCCCATGGGGTGTAGCCTACCAGGCTCCTCCATCCATAGGATTTTCCAGGCAAGGGTACTGGAGTGGGTTGCCATTTCTTTCTCCAGGGGATCTTCCTAACCCAGGGTTCGAACCTGGATCTCCCGCACTGTGGGCAGATGTTTACGGTCTAAGCCACCAGGGAAGCCAGGCATAAAAGTGGAATAGAAGGGAAAAAGGAGGGAATAGAAGGGGGGAAAGAATGGCTCCCTTTCCCAATGGCCAATTGCTAGAGCCAGCCTCAGGTTCTGCCTGCTTCCTCTTTTGCTCCCAGAATCTTTCTAAGTCGTTTTGCATTTCAAGTGGAGCGTCAACTCCTAGTATGGAGGCATTATCACGGTCAATGTGATCATCTCAGCCACTGAAGAGGAGAAAGAATCTCAAAAGCGGAAATGGTTAAAAGATTCTAAGAGAGAACAAAGGATAAAAGATTCTAAGAGAGAACAAAAGAGGAAGAATTTTGGCCATATTCAAACTCCATCTGCAATCTTTTTTACTCTTTGTACCCAAGTGTTGCTATTTATTGTCACATCTTACCTGTGTTTCTCTGGTGCCTCCATATTGTCCTTGAGAGGAAGTAGAATGTGAAAATGGGAAAAGGAGCTAAATCCCATGTATTATGTAGCTTTTTAGTTCTTATTCCGGAGAAGGCAATGGCACCCCACTCCAGTGCTCTTGCCTGGAAAATCCCATGGATGGAGGAGCCTGGTGGGCTGCAGTCCATGGGGTCGCTAAGAGTAGGACACGACTGAGCGACTTCACTTTCACTTTTCACTTTCATGCATTAGAGAAGGCAATGGCAACCCACTCCAGTGTTCTTGCCTGGAGAATCCCGGGGACTGGGGAGCCTGGTGGGCTGCCGTCTATGGGGTCGCACAGAGTCGGACACGACTGAAGGGACTTAGCAGCAGCAGCAGCAGTTCTTATTCTCGCATATTCAACAACATATATTTTGCCCACTTCTTATAGTATTTGGTACGATTTTTAAAATTAAGTAGCTTTTAAAACTCTGGCAAATTTATTTCAAAAGTAGATTTCATATTACAAATCACGGGTTCACAACATGCTACCCCCAAATATGACACCTTAGTATTGAGTATTTTAAGCTGAAGTCATCTGAACAGCCGAAGCAGGAACGTCTCTTTAGCTTTCCTCTGCCCTCTCCCTTAAAACAGTTGGCAAAAGCCTCATGTGAGAGGTGTCCTCGCTATATCAGAAGGAAGGAGCAGTCTTTATGTCCAAAGACAAAAGGATCCCCAAAAGAATTCCAACAGGCCTTGTTAACGTTTCCCCTAGTTTCTACACTTCCTGCATACCTTCTGACCTATAGTATTTGTACATGACTGCCCACTCTTCTTGATAACTAGCATAAAAATACTCAGGTCTGTTTCTTTTGGTCTTCATTTCCTTATGTAGATTTCCATGCTATGTAAAATGTATATGAATCTGTATTATTTCCTTCTATTAATATGTCTTTCTCAATTTAAATTTCAAACCCATTTAGAGACCCTAAGGGAAGGTGAAGAAAACTTTTCCTTCTCTTCACTACCATAAAGAAATACACCAATATTACTAAGCACAAAAGAGGGCAACAATAAAAATATATAAATTATATAGTTTCTTTGTAATAACATGAAATAATTTTGTGAATCAGCAGAGATATATGGGGGTTCCCCAGGTGGTGCTAGTGGTAAAGAACCTGCTTGCCACTGCAGGAGATGTAAGAGATGCAGGTTTGATCCCTGGGTTGGGAGGATCCCCTGGAGGAGGGCATGGCAACCCACTCCAGCATTCTTGCCTGGAGGATCCCATGGACAGAGGATCCTGGCAGGCCATGGTCCATAGAATCACAAAGAGTTGGACATGACTGAAGCGACTTAATATGCAAGCACTCAAAGGTACATGGACCACACTTTGGGGGAGCAAGGTATTAGAGGCTAGAATTCATCATGAAATTTCAAAGACAGGATTACCAGGGTATTTGGTGACTGATTCTAGGTAAGAAGGGCACAGTTGACACAAATAATAATTAGTGTAAGACCAAGTAAAGTGTCATAAAAATGAAAAAAGTGAGAGGCAAAGCATATCATTGAAAATTATAAATTAATATTTGTACAAATAGTAAGGAAGGAAATACAGGTTTCAAACTGATCATCCTCCGATTAGTATCTGGTAATCCAAGAAAAGATGTTCTAGTTCTTTTTCACAAAAAGAATGAAGAAAGAAACAGCATATAAACATTTCAAAATGGCATGTATGCTTTCCTGAAAAACCTTACATTCTGCGAAAGTGTATACCACAAATAAGGTTTTCATGAAAGATAAGACTGGGTCAAACCTGTTAAACTCTTTACAACTTCATAAACAGAGCACTAGCATAAAGAGAAATAGTCCTCACTTTAAAAGATGTTGATATATTTTTTAAAAAAGAAAATTCCTAATAAATTAATAAATTGTACTGTAAAAATAAGATTTTTAAAAGAAACCAAAAAAGGGAAACCAACCTGATGGAAGATATATCAGGAGTGTGGAGTTACACAGACAGAGAAAAATTACAAAGATGGAGACAAGTTAGTAATACAGACAAAGCAAGTGGACAAACTCTGGGAGGTAGGGAAGGACAGGGGAGCCCGGCACACTGCAATCCATGGGGTCACAGAGTCAGACATGACTGAGCATGCACACACGCACACACAATCTAATGACGCAGATTCTTAAAAGCAGAAAAGCTTTCCTGGCTGTGGTCAGAGGCACATATGAATATGAAGAGAAATCAGAGTGATACAGCATTGCTGGTTTTGAAGAGGAGTAAGGAGATTCAAAAAAGGACATGTTGTGCACCCTTTAGAAACTGGAAAAGGTAAGGAAGGACACAATTCTCCTCTAGAGTCTCCAGAAAGGAATACAGCTCTGCAGACACCTACATCCAGCATCCCTGCCAGACTGCTGCAGCAGTTAGCATGCTTACTATTACTATGACGACTACTACTACTACCATTATAGATCTGTGAGACAGGAAATTTGTGTTGTTGTAATGCCACTAACTTTGTGCTAATTTATTAAGAAGAAATAGAAAACTCATATGATATGTGTCTGTGTTTTGCATTTTTTTATATGCCATTAGTGATACTACAGAATATTCATATGCTAGAAAAAAAATCATATGTCCTTCAATGTGAATTTCACATCACATTAACTTTATACTAATCTATACTAATAGCATACAGAATCATTTGCATTATAGAAACATGAAAGTGAAGTTGCTCAGTTGTGTCTGACTCTTTGCGACCCCATGGACTGTAGCCGACAACACTCCTCCATCCATGGGATTTTCCAGGCAAGAGTACTGGAGTGGGGTGCCATTGCCTTCTCCAGGGGATCTTCCTGACCCAGGGATCGAACCTGGGCCTCCCACATTGTAGGCAGATGCTTTACTTTCTGAGCCACCAGGGAAGTCATATAGAAACGTGTGATATGGTCAAAGGGACTTCCCTCAAAACTGATACTTGGAGAAGGTTCTCAATTAAAGTAAGCAGCTAGAAAAAGTGAAATAAGTACAAAAGGCAAGGCAAATGAACTACAGAAGTAGGAATAAATCATCCCAGAAGGCCTGTGGGATAAAGGTTTTATGATAATGTGAGGAAACAATTCTACTCAGGTTGCGCAATCATGGATAAATTTTTAAGCTATTTTGTCTTATCTTAGGGGTTGTCAAATAAAATAGATTGTCCAGTTAAATTTGAACTTCAAATAAGTGATACATAATTTTTATTTTAATATAAGTTTATCTCATATAGTATTCAGGACATATTTATACTAAAAAGTTGTCCATCATTTATCTAAAATTTAGATTTTACTAGGCATCCTATATTTTTATTTGCTTAATCAGGCAAACCTACTCATTCTAAAAATTGTTAAATCTAAGATACTTTTTTATTAATATATTTGAAATCAGAATCTTTCAATTTAGGTATTTGATGTGTTTCACTGTACTTAAAAAAAAACATTAAATTTATGGTATATCTTACAATGTATGGCACCTTAAAATCATGGAAATAGGTAAGAACTTTTCTTTAAAAATGTCACTTTTTTTTTTCTCAAAATTTCGTGTTTGACAGTTGTATCTAATTGGCTAATTGATTTTTACAGTTAATTGTCTGAGAATGCATTTGTGTCTCTGTTTCTGGCTTATTTAAGTTTAATCCCTGATAGCAGAAATATTAAGCAAAAGCTTCCATCCTGTGATGCACTATTGTGAAGTGACTCAGTCGTGTCCTAATCTTTGCAACCCCATGGACTATAGCCTGCCAGGCTTCTCCACCCAGGCGGTTTTCCAGGCAAGAATACTGGAGTGGGTTGCTATTTCCTTCTCCAGAGGATCTTCCCGACCCAGGAATTGAACCTGGGTCTCCCACGCTACAAGCAGACTCTTTGCCGCCTGAGCCACCAAGGAAGCCCAATGTGCTATTATGTGAGGCTAAAACAAATGTATTTGTGTTTGTATGAGGCAGCGGCTATTTGCAAAGTGAACCAGTAAATGATTCCAAAGAGAGCCAGATGCTGACAAATTTTCAGTCATGACTTACACTATCTCTAATCTTCAATTTGAATTGTTTTCCAATCACTTAACTTCTTAAGTCCCCTGAAGTAGGGAATGGCACCCCATTCAAGTATTCTTGTCTGGAAAATTCCATGGACAGAAGGGCCTGGTGGGCTTCAATCTGTGGGGTGGACATGACTGAGCGCCTGATCACATACGCATACAACACACAACAACATCCTAAAGAATTCTAAAGAATTCTACTTCAAAATTCCAATTATTTGAATTTTTTATCTTTGTGTTTTCATATTTATTTTTAAACTTTTTCCCTATACTTAAAGATTTTAAACTTTTGAATATTTTTCTTTATGCTGTCTTTTAATTTTAATATGTTAGAGACTGTGTGTCTATTGTGAACTGATTAGGTTTTAATCAGTTATTTTTCTGAGTAAGGCAATGAGTCCTAGGAAAACAAGTAAGAAAACTATCAACATTCCTTAGCATTTCCATATGCATTTAGGCAGAAATTTTCTGGCCATAAAATTCTTCAGATAAACTAAACTCATTAAGTCTGAACAAATTTACTCTGATTTATATCATAGACTTTTAAGTAACAATAAATGTACTCTGCATTCCAGTGTGGTACAATTGATGGACAAATTTTATTTAAAAATAATAAATGGGAGTTTTTCTTTTATGTAAACAACCAAAAGATTCATCTATTGGCAGCCCCAATTTGTCTCCAAAACTGAGGATTAAAATTAGAGTAGTCTGCTAAAAGAGGGTTACTAAAAGATACATAAATTATCGAGACAATTGATTTTAACAAACTGTGTATGAAGTCCATTTATTCCTTCTGGCTATTTTTAAAAAACAGGTGAAAAAACTTGTGTATAGTTTTGTGGTATTTCATTTAGCTTCTTCTTTTGCTTCTTCTTAATTTGTAGTTTTATTATTTTATACTTTGTCATACTTGTAAGTTAAATATAAAGCATAAATAACATTTATTACTTAAAGGCTTTTCAGCATAATAATTCTAAGAAATACTTTCAAGTAACATTTGACATTAAGTTGAACACAAACAACCCTCTCTGACTTATAGAAACGATGATAGTGGAGTGCAGACTGAATTACAAACAGCAAAATGCCTTCCCAGAAGCTATGAAGGATTAAGAAATATCTGTTTGTGGCATTCGATTTGGTATTATATTACTCTGAATTGTCCAAGGTTTCTTTTGAAAAAAAAAAAAAAAATTAATCCTTCATTTCACGACTGCCACTATCTGTAGGAGTTGCCGTATTAGATGGTCAGTAGCAGACATATTTAAAGGCTGAAAAATGATATTGAGTTTGTGTATTTTATATATACTGACAATTTTTTTCAACAAAATGTTTCTTTGTACTTATATCTCATAAATGGAGGTTTCTGCTTCAAAATCCAAAGTATTCTCTTAGGTCATATTTAAGGAAGCAAAGGTTTTTAGCTATAAACAGTCACAGCTTTAAAACAGATGTTTTTCAAAGTTCACTTATAGTTTGGTTTGTTGCTACCAGGAATATATTTTCACATGTATTTAACATTCCGTTCAGTCCAGTTCAGTCGCTCAGTTGTGTCTGATTCTTTGCAACCCCATGGAGTGTGAAACACCAGGCTTTCCTGTCCATCACCAGCTCCCAGAGCTAGCTCAAAGTCCTGTCCATCGAATCGTGATACCATCCAACCATCTTGTCCTCTGTTGTCCCCTTCTCCTCCTGCCCTCAATCTTTCCCAGCATTAGGGTCTTTTCAAATGAGTCAGCTCTTCCCATCAGGTGGCCAAAGTATTGGAGTTTCAGCTTCAGCATCAGTCCTTCCAATGAATATTCAGGACTGATTTCCTTTAGGATTGACTGGTTTGATCTCTGACAAATAGATTCAAGGGATTAGGTATTTAACATCAGACATCATGACGTTTCCAAGAAGAGTCTGAATAAGAACTAAGGATATAAAAGAATAAGATAAACTATATTTTCAATGGTAAAATATATTGGAATTATAATTTAGTATTCCAGAATTCATTTATGTATTCTTCCCCTCCACCTCCCCACATGTTACAAAAAGTAGTAACAAAAAGTTATATCCATGAAAGAATAACAGTTTTGTAATAAAAAACATCTGGGTTTGAACTAGAATTCATTTTTGGCAAATTCCTTGCCATCTCTGAACTCTATTCACCTTTTCTGTAAAGCAGGGATAATATTGGTGTGCCATTTTGGGGAGACAGTTCTCCACAATTTCTTTTCATATTTGTGCAGGGTCTGGGTTTTCTGAAGACAATTCACTCAAAAACTTTGTTAAAAGATGATTAATAGCAAACATGCCTTGAAAGCTTAAGATGGTGAACAGCTCCAAAGATATTTAGACCTGCCTCCCCTAGGATCATTTGCTGTTGTTCCAGCTTTGGAAGGCTGAGGACTTTCCACTCCCCTCCCAGGAAAGATTTGTTTACATTCTAGCTTGAAGGTCTTCCTCTCTCTTCAAGGGAAGGAGGGACAGATGTTTTAACTGCCCTGTATGACTTCTGAGTATCACAAATCACGGTTCCTCCTCGGTGGTACAAACTCACTGCAGGCATGAGGTCATATCAGGCTCTTACCACGTCGCCCAGTGAAGGCTGGAGCACTCATGCTCTGTGCATAATGAAGATCTGTTCTCCCATCCAGAGGTCTTATGTATCCATTAAGCATGAAATGTAAATATATAACTTAAACAGCCATGTGTCTTGTTTCCTAAGAAACTAAAATTTATTCAACAGCAATATGCCCAACCCAAGGATAAGGCATGTTTTGGTGACTCCCGAGAGCTTACGTAAACTCCTTTCCTTATAGTTAATTTAGAGATAGGTTAAATATGGCCAAAGAGATTAAAGTTGATGCCAAGTTGATGGTAGTTCTGTGAAAGATTTTCCTCCTAAGAGGGAAAGAATGCTATGTTAAGAGAGTCCCTTTCCCTCTAAATTGCCTGTATATTGGAGCTTGTTGTATGAGGATGTGATACTTGGAGATGCAGCAGAAATGAGACTATTGGAAACAAGTCTAAAGAAGGAAACCAACACACTGAGGATGAAAGAGCAGAAGAATGTCAAATAAATGATCAAAAGAACAAAAGAATGTTCTAGGTGACATCTTTAAGCTGGTGAGTCAGTCCTGAACTCATTTCCTTTTATTTTTTAAAAATATATAGTAACAGCTCATTACAATGCCAACAGATTTTTGTTGAGAAAACTTTCCAAGTAATATAAGAATCAACCTCAAGGAATTATGAAGATTAAATAAAATGAAGGACAAATTAATTAGAATACATATATTCTAATATATACATGTGTATGTATATGTTGCTACTGCTGCTATTGGAGAATATCTCAGGTCCAAACATCCATTTGTCTGTTTTGTGAGTGCCTGTATCATATGGGCTTCCTAGGCGGCTCAGTGGTAAATAATCTGCCTTTCACTGCAGGAGATGCACGAAACATGGGTTTGAGCCCTAGGTTGGGAAGATTCCCTGGAGAAGGAAATGGTAAATCGCTCCAGTATTCTTGCCTGGATAATCCAATGGACAAAGGAACCTGATGGTGTCATAAAGAGTCAGACACGACTGAGCACGCATGTGCTTGCTTCTTGCTATATCATATAACTCACGTGTCATATTGTATCACAAGTCAGAGAATTTGTGAAAGGGGTCACTGAAGCCTAAGGACAGAAATAAAGGGGCATAGTTGTCAATGACAGGAACATTGGTGTAAAATAAAAAATGAGTAAAAACTTAAAGTAATTATTCTTGAGTAGAACCCTTTATATTCTTAACAATTATTTAGAATTCCAAAATACATTTTTTGTTTGACTTTTTGATATCAGTACTAACTGAAATAGAGTTTAAAACTGAGAAATTAAAATATATTTATCTCATTTTAATGTTACTATACTTTATTTAAAAACATATTTTATATCAAACTACTTTCCAAATTATGAAAAAGAGAAAAAAAATCTTTGTTTAAATTTTTTTTGCAAATTGCTTTACTATCTGGCTTCTCATATCTGCCTCTGCTTTCAAACTGTTGTGCTATATAAATTTGATTGAAGTGTAATGAAGTTTTGACTTTACACAGATATGCAGTTAGAATAAGAAGGTGTATTAGAATACTCTTTTAAGATAATTATGGGGTGTTGTTTTTTTGTTTGTTTGTTTGTTTTTTTGTTAACGACACCAAAACCCAAAACTTGGCAATAGATGGTTTCTTAAAAATTGATTGTAATATAGACTCTCTACCTGGCAAATATTTCGCAGCAGTAGGTATGAAATACTTTGATCTGTCTTGCAGTTTAACTCCTCTTTGACGTTGTTTTTGTTTAGTCACTAAGTTGTGTCTGACTCTTTTGAGACTCCCATGACTGTAGCCAACTCAGGACCCTCTGTCCATGGGATTTCCCAGGCAAGAATACTGGAGTGGGTTGCCATTTTCTTCTCCAGGGGATCTTCCTGACCCAGGGACTGAACCCATGTCTCTGCCTTAGCAGGCAGATTCTTTACCACTGAGCCACTATCGAAGCCCTTAATTAGTCTTTACCCATGAATAATCTTGTAATAGCATTGACTATTTAGAAAGTATTCATCAACTGAGTATTGCACATCTTCTAAAAGTTGACAAATTCGTGTCACATTTATTAACATCATGGATGTTCTTATCAGAATATTATTTAGGTATTGGGAAACTGTCTAGTTCATAATGACACACTTGCTATTTCCAAAATTCCAATTTTCCTTGAAAGCTTGAAATTTATCATTGCAGTAAATATTGTCAGTTGTTTTCCTTGAAGTGAAGTCCACTTCATTAAATTTTGGAAAAAAATGTCTGTCAAAATGTGTCTGAATAATTATAGCATGTCTTATCAGTTGTGTTTTCAAGTAAAAATGGTGTTCCACTAAAAAGACAGCTAGTTGAGCTTGTATTTAAAACAATTGCACAAGTGCTTTTACTTGAGAATGCCATCATACTTCAGAATGTAGAAGTGTTTTCTCTACATCTGCCATTTTGTCATATAGGTGATAAAAAGATATGAATGCAAAAGTCTGGCTTAATTAAATTAAAACTTTACTGCTTCATTAAGAATACTGTCATGTGAAATTCAATGTTTTCTTTTTTGAAAAATTATGAGTGCCTGGCAATAAAGAATATAATGAGTACTACACTATGGGGATAATTTGGTCCTGTTATTTTAATTTGTGTTGAGGTGATAGCATTTTTGCCATCGTTGTTTTTGTATCACCAATGTGCTTGTCAACCCAGGGAAAAAGGCAAATTATGTCTTTGTATTATTATGGAATAATTTTGACCTCATTGACTCCTGAAAGTGTCTTATGGACTTTTTTTTGGTTCTATATATCATACTTTGAGAACAACTGAGTTCTCAAAGGGTGAGAGAAAAATATGTCAATGTATTTCACATCTCTCTAAAATCCTGATAGAGTTAATACCTGACATCAGCTCATTAAAAAGGGAGGTTGTTTATTTGGGTTCATCAACCATCTGTCCCAATAATCTGCAGCTCTTGTTCCCAGTGGTAGCTTGTTGTGCTCTAGGCTTTTTCCGTAAGTATAGTTGTTGGAATCTGTGTGATCTTAGTGAATCTTTGGTTCATGATATCTGGGTCTCTTGCTGTAGATGAAGGGAAAATCCAAGTTTTTAGTTTTTGGTTTTTATGAAGTCATCCAAATGGATTATTTACTGCAGCAGATTCAGATTGTTACCAGAGCTTCATTTTTTTCTTTTCATTTCTTTTCAGTCATCTTTTCTGTTATCATTTCTTTTCTGTCATCATATGCACGAATCTGTTGCATGTTTTTCCTCCTCCCCAAAGGCTGTTACTTTAGAAGCAAGTAGGCTTATATTTGCATTATTTACTCTAAACATCTGCTTTATAGAGACAGGTAATAATTCTTGTTGACTCGACTGTTTTGTCTTGCTTAGTGAGATGAAGTTCAGTAACACCAAAAGCTAAAACAGTTTTGTGGTCAGCAGTTACTGACTGGTTTTGTCGTTCAGTTGCTAAGTTGTGTACGACTCTGCGACCCCATGAGCTGCAGCGTGCCAGGCTCCCCTGTCCTTCACTGTCTACTGGAGTTTGCTAAAATTCATATCCATTGAGTTGATGATGCTATCTAACCATCTCATCCTCTGCTGCCCCCTCCTCCTTTTGCTCTCAATCTACAAAGTCATTATTTTTATGTACTTTTCATAGTCCTCTCAGTTCATGAACCAGTGGCATTTTTTTTTTTTAATCCCAAGCTGAGAAAATCACACCCAAACCTGCAAGAACTCTGCTTGGTATGGCAAGTAAATATAGAATTTAATTTCCAGAGGCCAGAGAATGCCTTTTGTCCAAAACACAATGCTCTTTACGGTATATTAAAATCTGTATAGATTCTAAATATCAATGTGGTATTAATTGTTATACTGATTTTAATCTTTATTTCAATTTTGATAATTAAATCTATTTTATTTTCTCTTATTCACTATTTTTATTGATCTAATTGTACTTTATTTTTATTGAAGTATAGTTTACTTACAACATCATTATAATTTCTATATATACATATATGTATCTAAAGTGAAAAGTTGTTCAGTCTTGTCCAACTCTTTGTGGGGACTATACAGTCCATGGAATTGTCTAGGCCAGAATAATGGAGGGGGTAGTCTTTTCCTTCTCCAAGGGATCTTCACAACCTAGGGATTGAACCCAGATCTCCTACATTGCAGGTGAATTCTTTACCAACTGAGCTATCAGGGAAGCCCATATATACATATAGATTTATCTATATGTATAACTGAATTGCTTTGTTGTGCAGCAAAGTGATTCAGTTATACATATATATATATATAAATTTTTTAAAATATTCTTTTTTGTTTTGACTTTCATAGGATATTGAATGTAGCTCTCTGTGCTATCCAGTAGGGTATTATTGTTTCCCCATTCTATATAATAGCTTACATCTGCTAACCTAACCTCCCACCAATCTTCCACTCCATTCTTCTCCCAACCGTCTCCACCTTAACAACAAATTAATTCTGTATGTTCCTGAGTCTGTTCTGTTTGATTGATGGGTTTATTTTTGTCACATTTTAGATTCCACATATTAGTGATATCATGTGGTATTTGTCTTTCTCTTTTTGACCGAACTTCACTTAGTATGATAATCTCTACTTGCATCCATGTTGCTGCAAATAGCATTATTTCATTCGTTTTCATGGCTGAGTGATATTTCATTGTACATATGTACCACATATTCTTTATCCGTTCATCTGTTGATGGACGTTTAGGTTGCTTCCGTGTTTTGGCTATTGTGAGTAGTTCTGCTGTGACTATAGGGGTGCATGTATCTTTTTGAATTAGAGTTTTGACTGGATATATGTCCAGGAGTGAGATTGCTGAATCATATAATAATTCTATTTTTAGTTTTCTGAGGAACCTTCATATTGCTTTCCACAGTGACTGTACAAACTTAGATTCCCACCAACACTGTAGGAGGGCTCCCTTTTCTCCACATCCTGATCAGCAACTGTTACTTGTAGAGTTTTTAATGATGGCCATTCTTATCTGTGCAAGGTGGTACCTTGTTATACTTTTAATTTGCATTTCTCTAATAATTAGAGGTGTTGGGCATCTTCTCATGTGCCTATTGGCCATTTGTATTTCATGTTTAGAGAAACATCTTTTTAGGTCTTCTGCTCATTTTTTGATTGGAGTGTTGGTTTTTTTTGTTGTCGAGTTGTAGGGGCTGTTTGTATATTTTGAAAATTAAGCCCTTGTTAGTTCCATCATTTGCAAGTATTTTTTCCCATCCTGAGGGTCATCTTTTCATTTTGTTTGTGGTTTCTTTTGCTGTGCAAAAGCTTATAAAATTGATTAGTCCATTTTGCTTAGTTTTGCTTTTATTTTTATTACTTGGGAGGCTGACCTAAGCAAACATTGGTACAATTTATGTCAGAGAATGTTTTGCCTATGATCTCTTCTAGTAGTTTTATAGTGTCTATAAAGAAGGGGAAACTATAAGGTACAATTTGTCTAAATTCCATATGTAATCAAGGTCATAGACATTAGAGATCATGTGAAGTGCATGTCATCATCAAAGGTTTGATGGCAAACTTTCAACAGGACAGGTCTGTCCTATGTTTAAGTCTAGGTCATTTTGAGTTTTTCTGTATGGTGAGATTGTGTCTCTTAACACTATTGATTTAAAAGTGGCTGTCCAACTTCCGTAGCACCACTTGCTCAAGAGATGGTATTTCTCCAATTTTATACTCTTGCCTTCTTTGTCAAAAATTTGTTGACTCTAGGTGTGTGGGTTTATTTCTGGGCTCTCTACTCTGTTTCATTGATCCGCATGACTGTTTTTATGCCAGTCCCACACTGTCTTGATTACTGTGGCTTTGTAGTGTTGTCTGAAGTATAGAAGGGCTATGCCTCCTGGTTTATTCTTTTTCCTCATGATTGCCGAGGCAATTCTGGGTCTCATATGGCTCCATAGAAAATTTAGGATAATTTGCTCTAGTTCTGTGAAAAACATCATGGGTAATTTGATAGGGATTATATATGGCTTCACTGGTAGCTTAGGGTTTCCCAGGTGGCACTAGTGGTAAAGAACCTGCCTGCCAATGCAGGAGACATAAGAGATGTGATCCCTGGGTTCGATCCAAGGGTTCAATGCCTGGGTCAGGAAGATCCTCTGGAGGAGGGCATGGCAACCCACTCCAGTATTCTTGCCTGAGGATTCTCATGGACAGAGGAGCCTGGCAGGCTACAGTCCATGAAGTCACAAAGAGTCAGACATGACTGAGCAACTTAGGACTCACGCTTCACTGGCAGCTCAGTGGTAAAGAATCTGTCTGCCAATGCAGGAGATGCAGGTACAATCCCTGAGTCGAAAGATCTCCTGGAGGAGGAAATGGCAACCTACTCTGGTATTCTTGCCTGGAGAATCCCATAGACAGAGGAGACTGGCAGGCTCTGGTCCATGGGGATGCAAAAGAGTTGGACGTGACTTAGCGTCCTAAACAACAACAGGACATTAAATCTGTATACAGTTTTAGGCAGTGTTGCCATTTTAACAGTAGTAATTCTTTCAGTTCCAGATCATGGGATATCTTTTCATTTCTGTGGATCACCTTTAATTTCCTTTATTAATTTTAAAGTAGGGGAAATTATAAGGTACAGTTTATCCAAATTCCATATGTTATCAAGGTCAAACGTATTAGAGATCATCTGAAGCGTTGTGCCATCATCAAAGATTGACGGCAAACTTCCGGCAGGACAGATCTGGAGATCTTGGGAAAAGTATCTCATCAGATGTTGTCTGTTTCAATTTCAGAAAATCTTTGCTTTTGCATTCCCAGATGATGTGCAGGTCCAGTTAGAGTTTGGTGCTTTCTTTAGGTGTGTCATGTGAACCAAGTGTCTATTCCTCAGAGTTTGGCAGCACAAGGATTTGGTCACTTGTCCCTAATAGGGTCCTCTCCAATGAGGTTGAGGAGAGTTCTTCCAGAGGTATCTTTTCCAATAGATACAAGCTCCAGGTTGCAAGATGTGATGCTTAAATTCTTCCTCTTCCAATAATATACTAGAAAAAGATTTATCTACCAAAACATGGTTATTTTTTTCCATTTATTTTTATTAGTTGGAGGCTAATTACAATATTGTAGTGGTTTTTGCCATACACTGATATGAATCATCCATGGATTTACATGTATTCCCCATCCCGATCCCCCCTCCCACCTCCCCCTCCACCCGATCCCTCTGGGTCTTCCCAGTGCACCAGCCCTGAGCACTTGTCTCATGCATCCAACCTGGGCTGGTGATCTGTTTCACCCTTGATAATATACATGTTTTGATGCTGTTCTCTTGAAACATCCCACCCTCGCCTTCTCCCACAGAGTCCAAAAGTCTGTTCTGTACATCTGTGTCTCTTTTTCTGCAAAACATGGTTATTTTAAATAAAAGCAATTAGGTATTTGCAATATCGGAATAGCCCTCCTTATGGCAAACGTGTGTCAAGAGAAGCAGAACCGAAGTGCCTCAGGTGTCTGTGACTGTCTCAAAGGGTGAGAGTTGATAAATTCCAAAAGAGGTGATTCTAAGATTTAGAAAGACCAACAGCAATGCTTTCAGTTGAGGTATCTGTGGGAGTAGGGGACTCTATAAATTTTGCCAATGGAATCTTGGTAATGCCATTAGTGCATTTGGCTAAACCAGAGGAGTGAGGGTGGTATGTGCAGCGAACGTGTTGTAAAACTAGCCAAACAATACAGACTTCTCAAAGCACCTGGATAGTGAAATGGACTCCTTGACCGCCAGGAAGTTCAAGAGGAACCAGGAAGGGAGAGTGTTTTCCAAAAGGACTTTAGCGACAGCAGCGGCAAGTAGCCTGTCTGCAAGGGAAGCCTTCACTCTAGTGTGGAAACATATAGACCATGACTGAAGAATATGTATACTCATGAGACAAAGGACACTATGGGAAACCATTTCCAGACTTTGAATGGTCCATTATGCAGCTGAAAATGTCCAGGAGCAGGACAAACACGCTTCCCTGGGTTGAACTTTAGATGGATGGGATAAGTGAGGAAGGTATTTTTACAGCCTGATTAATGTTTCCCCACAAATATTCCTTCATGAGTGCTATCCTTTTGTTAGTAGACCAGTGGCTTAATGCATGTGCAGTGGTGAGGAGTGAGAATTTTAGAATCTCCAGTAGTACTGGGTTGTCACTTGATCCAAACCAGAGCTTTCTCTTTTTATCAAACCAAAAGTTAACTGAATTTCCAGTCTCTTTTTCCTTTTTGGGGGGCCAACTTTTAGGCTTCTCTAGCCAGTTTTTCTAAATTTTCATTTGGAGAATACTCCTTTGGGTGATGACAGAGGTCTGGCTACTGCTGTCCCCTTTAATGGCAGCATTCCTTATGAATTGGCAAGGTGATTTCCCTGAGCTTTCTGAAAATCAACTTTAGAATGCTCCAGAATCTTAGTACCCCCAGGTAAAAGTAAATTTTCTAATAATTCCCAAACATAGGGGCTATTTAAATTTTTTTTCCACTGAAAATACAGAAGTGTTACAGAGTCCAGGCTGAATCTGCTTGAGGCAGAACAGACCTGTGCATCCTGGAGACGAGCTGTTGAGGCAAGGAAGAGCCAGGCAGGGCGCTGGCTGACGGAGAAGCTGGCAGGCTAGTGCCTCACAATAACCATCTAACTAGGGGCTGAAAGCCAGGTTCTCTTCTAGATCAGTGATGGGCAGGGTGGGGTGGGGTGGGGGTGGTGGGGGTGGTGGGAGGTGAGGAAGCAAAGTGAAAAGGCCATTAATCTTGTGAACATCTCGTAGAATGGCAAGCCTCAGGCAGGAGAGGTGTTAACTTCCTGCTGTCTACAGGTGGACAGGGTTCTGAACAAAGGCACTTTAGTTTAACAGTCAGGCAAGGGGGCAGGAGTCTCTGACTTGTCATTTCATATGATCATAATAACACAAACAACCAAAAAGAAGTCAAAGGAACAGTTCCAACACGGACTCAGAATTGCCTTCTTCTCTGCAACAGAAGCACCTTGCTTCCACAGCATTCCAAAATTATGAGCCACTCTGAAAGCATATTTACTACTAGAATAAATATTGACATTTTTGCCCTTGGCTAAAGTACCAGCCTAGAGAAGGAAATGGCAACCCACTCCAGTACTCTTGTCTGGAGAATTCCATGGATGGAGGAGCCTGGTATGCTACAGTCCATGGGGTTGCAAAGAGTTGGAAACGACTGAGTGACTTCACTTTCTGAGGTTCGTTTCTGAGGTTTCTTTTTCTTTCTGAGGTTCTTTTTGGAGAAGGAAATGACAACCCACTCCAGTGTTCTTGCCTGGAGAATTCTGTGGACAGGGGGGCCTGGTGAGCTACAGTCCATGGGGTTGCAAAGAGTCAGCCATGACTAAGCAACTAACACACACACAAAGTACCAGTCCATGTAAAAGCATATATTTCATCCTCTTGGGTGGTAGTAGCCATAGGTAAAGATGCTGCCTCAACATCAAAAGAAGTTACAGTTAAATAGCCAGCACAATATTTGTGGTTGTCACCTTTTAAATAAGAACCATTACTGAACCATGAGAAGTCAAAGTTATCCCGAAGAACTTCCCATAGATCGTCACAAGGAGTCAGGAGGTGGCCCATCACTGTTAGTCAGTCACAAAGGACTTCACTGGTGATGGAGGAGAGAAGAATAGTGGGGTTAAAAATCTTACAGTGTACAAGAGTTATGTGACAGGCAGTTAACAAAGACTTCAGAGAAGGTGAGTTCGCTGATTGAGAAACGTTGAGTGTGATAAGAACTCAGGAGAGCTTCTAGTGCATGGGGTACAAAAATGGTTAAAGGAGATGCAATAATGATTTTCTTGGTCTTGTAAGTAGCTAAGTCGTGTCCAACTCTTGCAACCCCATGGCACAGTAGCCCACCAGGCTTCTCTGTCCATGGGAATTTTCCAGGCAAGAATACTGGAGTGGGCTGCCATTTCCTTCTCCAGGGAATCTTCCCGACCCAGGGATCAAACCTGGGTCTCCTGCATTGCAGGCTGATTCTTTACCTACTGAGCTACAAGGGAAGCCTCTTGGTAACCCGTTGATTTTCTTGGTCATGTTAACCAAAAGGGCAGAGGAACTAAAGGGTCTAAGCCAAGGAGGAGCTGTAATATCCAGTGGGTCAACAGTGGTCACTGTGCTTTTGAATGAGTACCACAAGTTTATTCCCTTCCTTTTCATATTACAAAAAGGAAAAACAAATCTGATAATTGGGATGCCCAAGGGCAAGTGGTTGTTAAGTCATTCAGTCCTGTCCAACTCTTTGCAACCCCAAGGACCGCAGCATGCCAGGATTCCCTGTCCTTCACAATCTCCCAGAGTTTACTCAAACTCATGTCCATTGAGTCAGTGATACCATCCAACCATCTCATCCTCTGTCCTCCCCTTCTCCTCTTGCCGTCAGTCTTTCCCATCATCAGGGTCTTTTCCAATGAGTCAGTTCTTTGCATCAATTGACCATGATTTTAGTTTTTGAATGTTGGGTTTTTAGCCAGCTTTCTTGCTCTCTTCTTTCACATTCATTAGGAAGCTCTTTAGATCCTCTTTGCTTTCTGCCATTTAGCATGGGATCATCTGCATATCTGAGGTTGTTGATATTTCTCCTGGCAATCTTGAGTCCAGCTTGTGATTCACCCAGCTTGGCATTTCTTGTGATATACTCTGCGTATAAGTTAAATAAGCAGAGTGACAACAGCCTTAATGTACTCCTTTCCTAGTTCTGAGCCAGTTCACTGTTTCATTTCTGGTTCTAACCATTGCTTCTTGAACTGCACACAGGTTTCTCAGGCCAGTGAAGTGGTCTAGCATTTCCATCTCTTTAAGAATTTTCCACTGTTTATTGTGTTCCACACAGTTAAATGCTTTATCGTAGTCAATAAAGCAGAAGTAGATGTTTTTCTGGAATTCTCTTGCTTTTTCTAGGATCCAACTTATGTTGGCAATTTGATGTCTGATTCCTTATCAAATTCTCCTTTAAGGTCTTGAAAGCCTTGTTGTTTGATTTTTCTCATAAAACTGGATTGGGTGTTATTGTTTAGTAAAAGGTATAGAGGTTTAGGCATAAGATATAAATTTGGAGTTCAGTTTTGGCAATTAGCAGTTAGCTCAAGAAAACCTTGCTGTTGGTGCTTAGTTTTTAGATTTTGGGAAACTGAAGACATCATGAACTCTGTCTGGATCTATCTAGGTATTAGTTCTTGCTCTGCTATCAGATGCCCTAATATCAAATCTGGATTTGGGCAAACTGTGCTTTTTATTTTTAAGGCTAAAAGTTTTAGCAAGGAGATGCTGGCTCCTGTGAGGAGGTTTGAGGTGGAGAACAAAGTAGCAAATCATCCACATCTTGCAACAAAATAGGACCCCTAGGGAACTTTTTATCATTCCGTTCAACCTTCAGAATTTGTGAGAAATAGAAAGGACTCTTAGTAAAACCCTGAGGTGTTACTGTCCAGGAAAACTGTTTCTCTTCCCAAGTGAAGGCAAAAAGATATTGGTTAACTTCATCAACTGGAATTCTAAAGAATGTACTGCATAAATCATTTACAGCAAACAAATTGCAACCAATGGGCATGGGAAAGGATTTTAGTAAATATGAAGGTGAGAAACAATAGTTTCAAGGCATAACAGTGCTGTTTATTGCCTAGAGGTCCTGGACAAACTTCCACTTGTTCTCACTGGTAAAGTGGGAGGGTTACAAGGGCTGTACTAGGGATGACGAGTCTGGGAACTTTGTCGTCCTCTGTTACGGGCTTATTATATTATGGGCTTCATTCCTCAAAGGGCTTCTTTACTTATGCTCCTGTTCCTGCTCAGTTGCTGAGTCGTGTCTGACTCTTTGCGACCCCGTGGACTGTAGCCTGCCAGGCTCCTCTGTCCATGGAATTTTCCAGGCAAGAACACTGGAGTGGGTTACCATTTTCTGCTCCAGGGGATCTTTCCAACCCAGAGATTGAATCCGCTTCTCCTGTATTGGCAGGCGGGTTCTTTACCACTGAGCCACCTGCTAAGCCTTTTCTTTACTTATGTGCTTAGTCACTCAGTAGTCTCCAACTCTTTGTGACCCCGTGGACTGTAGCCCGCCAGGCTACAGAAGTCCAGGGAATTCTACAGCCGAGAATACTGGGTGGGTTGCCATGCCCCCCTCCAGGGTATCTTCCCAACCTAGGGATCGAACCCAGGTCTCCCACATCGCAGGAGGATTCTTTACTGTCTGAACCATCAGACAGTAATGGGAAGGGAAGCCCTTTAGTTAAAATGTATCAATTAATTCTGGGAAGAAGCTTTGTGGGATCCATACGAATCTTGATGGGAGATACACTGTGTTTACCCAAACCGATCCTTGGGACGGAAGATCCCCTGGAGACGGAAATGGCAGCCCACTCCAGTCTTCTTGTCTGGGAAATCCCATGGTCAGAGGAGCCTGGAGGGCTGCAGTCCATGGGGTTGCAAAAGAGTAGGACAGGACTCAGCAACTAAAAAGCAACAGTATCAGTTGGAGATTTTGTTCATGAGGGAGGTGAGAATGGATTTGATAGGGATAAATGATGAGTGTTTATAAAAAAAAAGTCAAAATTTCACTTAATTCATTCAAAATTCATTACTTTGATGATTAATGTCAAACTCTAGACTTATTTCCCCATTTTGGGAGGAAGAAATTCCAGCATGATACTTCTCTAAGGTGTCTCAGCCTAATAAATGGATAACAGCAGAGAAACCAAGGAGAAAAGGGTGTGCATTTATCAGAGGGGCTAAAGAAAAAGGAATCTGTCCATGCAAAGAAACCACTTGAAGTTGTTTGGAGAGTCTCACTATCTGAGCTGCTTTAACATGTATCAGCAGGGGCTCCTTTCGGTAGTGGCTTTGAGCACTGAGAGTGTGACTTTGGTGTATGTTAGGACCTGAAGAGAATCATCGTCAATTTGAAGAAATGTTGGTTAAGAGGGAAAATTGGGAAGAGCTCTGTTGCTTCCTAGGACCCCCCCAATACTGAGAGTTGGAAGAACATTGGAAAGCCTGATTATAAGGCTGAAGTCACCTAAAATGCTTAAATTTGTAACAATCTCTTTTCCAATAGCCTGGCTCTTTGCATTAGCAACAGAAAGTCAGGGGTTTTTATTTTCACTTAGGAGGATTCGTTTGTTGGAGTCGAAGATGAAAAATTTTGGCATTCTTCTTTTTAGGTGACTCATCTAGTGTTGGAAAGAGCTGGTTTGCCCAATGAGCTACATCCGGAGGGGACATAGATTTCCATTCCATCCCGGTTCTTTTTACTAGAAGGGAAAGGTTCTGGTTCAGTCCATTAGTATACATAGAATTAAAAGCTACCTGGGTGGAATCAACATCTGAGGAATAGTCCAGAATTTAGAAATAATCTGACATTAGTTGTTAGATGAGGAAACAGTGGAAACAGTGGCAGACTTTTATGGGGGGGGGGGGGGGGGGCTCCAAAATCATTGCAAATGGTGACTGCAGCCATGAAATTAAAAGACACTTCCGCCTTGCAAGGAAAGTTATGACCAACTTAGACAGCATATTAAAAAGCAGAGACATTACTTTGCCAACAAAGGTTCATCTAGTGAAGGCTATGGTTTTTCCATTAGTCATGTATGGGTGTGAGAATTGGGCTATAAAGAAAGCTGAGTGCAGAAGAATTGATGCTTTTGACCTGTGGTGTTGGAGGAGACTCTTGAGAGTCCCTTGGGCTGCAAGGAGATCCAACCAGTCCATCCTAAAGGAGATCAGTCCTGGGTATTCATTGGAAGGACTGATGTTGAAGCTGAAATGCCAATACTTGGGCCTCTTAATGTGAAGAACTGACTCATTTGAAAAGACCCTGATGCTGGGAAAGACTGAAGGCAAGAGGAGAAGGGGATAACAGAGGGTTAGATGGCTAGATGGCATCACCGATTCAATGGACATGAGTCTGGGTAAACTAGGGGAGTTGGTGATGGTCAGGGAGGCCTGCAGTGCTGCAGTCCATGAGGTCGCAAAGAGTCAGACACGACTGAGCGACTGAACTTAACTGAACTGACGTTACTTGTAATAGTCTTGAACAGATACCAGGTTTTTGTGCTCAGGTCGAAATTTTGTTCCAATCAATGGTCTTTGGAAAAGCTCTAGGAATTACTCAAAGATGTCACTTAGGATTGCCTGAGTCTGATTACATAATAAATTAGTAGGCTTGCCTCCCATTTTTAGTACTAAAAACCTTTCAGGATTTTCCTAATTAGCATTTTTCACCCAGTGCTGGGCCTGGTCTTCACTGATAAGCATATGAACAAGCTGATTTGAGTCAGAGAAACCAGGTTGATACGTTTCAATGACTATATTAAATTCCTTAGCAAATCTGTGAGGATCTTTGATTATTTGGGGAAAACCTTTGACTGTGGTTCACAGTTCAGCTTTGGCCCAGGACACATAAGAAACTAAGGGTTTAGCATCTGGATCCCCGGAAGGTTTATTTTAAAGGGACAGGTTCTGGCAAATTTAGAGGAAAAGGTATTGGGCAGAGTTTTAACCAAAAAGGGGAATTTCATACAAAAGATAATTTGTACGGTGACCTGCTGGTACAGAGGAGACATAGGAGTTTTAAAAAAGGGAAAGATGAAGATGGCACCAAAGATGAAGTCTAACCACAAGGAGCCTTAGGAGAGAGATAAGATGGCACCATAGGTGGAGCTTGAGACTAAAAAGCCAAGGAAGAAGAACCTGAGTCTTCCAGGGCCACTTTATCCTAAATTTTAAATAGTTTGTTTTTCTCAGTTGATCTTAAAATCTTAGTTTTCAAAGAGGTGATTTTAGACTCCTGATAACTTTTGCCAGCCTCAAAGTACTAATCAAAATTAGGCATACCAGTCAATTCTGGAAAGTTTTGAGTTGTTTACTATGATTCCGTTCTAAGGAAATTAAGTTTGGGGATTTCAAAAGTTTCCCATAATGGCCATTGATATTCTAAATTTGTTTTGGTCAGCTTGGTCCATTTTGTTGCAAATGCACATGAAGAAGGACAGCAGTTTTTAAACATAAAATAGGTTGTATTGTGGGTATCCTCACAAACTTAAATAAGTGGGATCCCACTTCTCAGAGGTTTTTTCTCTAGAGTGAAGAGCAATTTCCAAGCAGTTCAAATAGTTCAACTCAGGCAGCTTGCGAGCTAATACTAACCAATTCTAAGGTACTAGCCAAGACAAAGGCTTTTCCAGCCAGTTTACAGAGAACAGCTCCTATTCCAAAGGAATGGGTGCAAAGCTGAACTGCCACATGCTTCATTGCTTCAGCAAAGCAGCCCCTGTTCTGGATAGAATAGGTCAGTGCTTTCTCAGCCAGCTTTGGTTGAAACAGTGATCCCAAGGTCAGACTGACGTGCCAAACGGGGACTTGCATACAAAGTAAGACCTTAACCCGAAAGATGAAACCTTAAAGTTGATCTCAAATAAAGCCTGAAGAGTTGCGAAACCAAAGAGGAAGTGAGCTTGGATCCAGGAGAAATATAAACCTTCAAGCTCCAGGGTCAGTGAGAAAAGTGCCGAGTGACAATGGAATCGATTGTGGGAACTGCACCGGTTTGCTCCCTAGGCTCAGAGCTTTCGGGGTCTTCTCTGGTTCCTCTACAGCCCGTCGAAATGTTTACCTGAAACAGACAGCCAAGTATTTCTCCAGAAAATATGGATGTATTCAGGATCAGCAGGGAATTACAATTCGAGATCTGCAACCATGTTGAGCCACAGGCAAGTCTCCCCACAGCAAGGAAAGGATAGCACTTTTATGAAGAAGAAACGGAAGTTGGGAGGGTTACAGTTAACAAAGAGTTCAAGGTTTTTCATTGGTTAAATTCTGCCAGGAAAGGAGAGGAGTATTTCTTTTTCCTGTTGGACTCCGCTATCATTTTGGAATATGATATCTCCTCCTCTGGTCTCTGGACTCTATTTAGTTGAGGTTTCTGTTTATGTTTTTACAAAAGGGTTTCAGGAAGTATCTTGATTTATCCAGTGTTTATGTGTGAGAAGTCTGAAAAATGTTATACCGGGAAGGTGGGAACCTGTTGCCATTACTGTAGGTTAAGAAAGGGTATTTACTCTGCCTGCATATAGACCTGTGTGTGCCCACATGTTTACACTGAAAGAACTGCACAATTAAAGACATCAGTCATGTGTACACTCTGACTCATATTATGGTAGCACAATATGAGAAGAAAGGACTGTTTTCTCAGCTACTTGTTCAGATTATTGCCTCTAGGCAAGTTAGTGGAATGATTTCAAGTCAACACTCAGGATCATCTATGTTAGGGAATAATTATCAGCCCTAAATGAATACAAGTTGTACCCTGGAAACACAGTTGTCTGTTGGGATCCAGAGGGGATTGTTTCCAGGAGCCTCCCACCACTAAAATTCAAGGATGTTCCTGTCTCTTATATGTTATAAGATGGTGTTACACATGGAACGCAGTGGGTCCTCTACATCTGCACAGATTCAACCAATCAAGATCTGAAATTGTCTTCCTGATATTTCTATGTTATTATAACTTTGGGATATTGTTTACCTTTCAAATTTATATAAGGAGTGCCAGCAATTTTATTATTGATAGTGATCAAGTTTGAAGCACGCCTTTTTCTTAGACTTTGTATAAACATTATTTTAGGATAAAGAATATCTTGAAATTTTAAGTTAGCAGTTGTAACTGCTTATCTGTTTGAATCAAGATTTTAATCTATATTTGTGCAATCAAAACAAGCAAAAAGAAAGACATGAGATGATAGGCTAATGTCCAGTGCATGCATACATGCTAAGTTGCTTTAGTTGTGTCTGACTCTTTGTGACCCCATGGACTGTAGCCCGCCAGGCTCCTCTGTCCATGGGATTCTCCAGGCAAGAATACTGGAGTGGGTTGCCATGCCCTCCTCCAGGGGACCTTCTTGACCCAGGGATCGAACACGCATTTCTTACATCTCCTGCAGTGGCAGGTGGGTTCTTTACCACTAGCACCAATTGGGAAGCCCCTAATGTACAGTAGCAACCATCATTTAATAATCTTTGTGTTCAACTTTTTAAGTCTAAGCAGCTTCAATTGTCTTACTGATTGAAATGATAATAAATGCTATATATATTATTTTAAGAATAAATCTATAATAATTAATAGCCCTGTTTATATTTTTACTTATTGAGATTATATGTAAGATTTTAAGAGAAGTGTTCATTTGCTAACAGCACTTAAGACTACTATTCTCAGTTATTAATTGAGAAAGTGAACCTGAAAAAGAGAGTTAGCACAGACAGTGGGTTAGGAATTCTAAGGAAAATCTAATTTTAGACGTTTAGGGTTTGATGTAGAGACATTAGCCTACATTGTATAATGTATTTGTAGGCTATTGTTATAGTTTTCCAAGGAGAGTTAGGATGGAAAAGGTCACCAAAAAAGTCAAAAAAGAAGGAGAGTACAAAGAGCTAAGCTTAAGTCTTGAAGGCATTTCAAGATTGAGAGAAATACGTAGAGGAGAAATTATGTAGCATATATTGAAAAATGTATCTCATAAAAATCCAGTTTGAAATACAGAGAGTCCATCTACATTCATGCTATAAGGCAAATATTATTACAGTTATGCCCTAGTTTGAAATCCCTAGTTCAGAATGCCACTGATGCTCTTGTCATTGGGAGATGGATTCTGTTTCTCTACCCCTTTGAATGTGGCCTTGGGTCTTGCTTTGATTAATGAATGTGTCAGAAATGGCACCTTTCTGTTCTGTGCATCTTCTGAGCCAGTCATCAGGCCTTGTACTCTCTTGTAGTGTACATATCACACGTGAGGAAGCTCAGCCTGATCTAGTTGTCTTGAAGATCAAAGATACCTTGCGAGAAGCCCAGACATTCTAAACGTTGAAGATGAACCCAACCTGGGCCAACTTCTCAGCTAGGTGCAGCAGCATGCTTATTTAACTTATATGCGGAGTACATCATGAGAAATGCAGGGCTGGATGAAGCACAAGCTGGAATCAAGATTACCAGAAGAAATATCAATAACCTCAGATATATAGATGACACCACCCTTATGGCAGAAAGTGAAGAGGAACTAAACAGCCTCTTGATGAAAGTGAAAGAGGAGACTGAAAAAGCTGGCTTAAAACTCAACATTCAGAAAAATAAGATCATGGCATCCGGTCCATCACTTCATGGCAAATACATGGGGAAACAATGGAAACAGTGAGAGGCTTTATTTTCTTGGGCTCCAAAATCATTGCAGATGGTGACTGCAACCGTGAAATTAAAAGATGCTTGCTCCTTGGAAGAAAAACTATGACCAACCTGACAACATATTAAAAAACAGAGATATTACTTTGCCAACAAAGGTCCATCTACTCAAGCTATGATTTTTCTAGCAGTCATGTGTGAATGTGAGAGTTGGACTGCAAAGAAAGCTGAGTGCTGAAGAATTGATGCTTTTCAACTGTGGTGTTGGAGAAGACTCCTGAGAGTCCCTTGGACTGCATGGAGATCAAAGACGTCAATCTTAAAGGAAATCAGTCCTGAATATTCTTTGAAAGGACTGATGCTGAAGCTAAAGCTCCAATACTTTGGCCACCTGATGTGAAGAACTGACTCATTGGAAAAGACCCTGATGCTGGGAAAGATCGAAGGCAGGAGGAGAAGGGGAGGACAGAGGATGAGATGGTTGGATGGCATCACCGATTCAATGGACATGGGTTTGAGCAAGCTCCGGGAGTTGGCGATGGACAGGAAGGCCTGCAGTGCTGCAGTCCATGGGGTCACAAAGAGTTGGACACGACTGAACAACTGAAGTGAACTGATTACACTGAAAGCCACAAACTAAAACCATGAATACTGAATGAATTGATGAAAACTGTATACATATGTAAATAACTAAGATGCATCATCTATTTGCATTAATCAAATAATGTCATATTCATGTGGTAAGAATTGTTTGCCACAGACTTCTGGTGTGGCATTTTATTCATTCACTGCTGTCATGATAATCAGTAATCTTTTGACACATGTGACAGGTCAAATAAGGAAGGAAAAAGTAGTTGCCAAAATGCTTACATTATTCAAGTGTAGGGAGATTTTCTCAGAAAGAGAGGACACCAAAACGCTTAATGTTGTCAATTTGAAAAATTATATGCCAATCAGAAACTTTCATTTTGCTGCCTGTGTTTATTGCAGTGCTTGGTATGTGATTTCATTTATGTGGCAAAAATCATTCTCTTATTTCATTTACAGAATCATTGTATAATACATGTAGTACATTTAAAACTTTCACTTTTATTAGAATTTTCACTTGAAAGTTCAGGGAAATTAGAATAATGACTAAAGGAATTGTGTAGAGTTGATATACACAATTATTATTAGTTTCCTTGAACTGCTTATAAATGGCTTATACACTGTTGAAAAGTTAACTATTTAAGGTCTATTTTGTTGTCTTATGTGATATATTTAAAGACATTAGCTGTTTCAAAACTATAGTTGTCAATGGCAAAGAATGAAGAATGAAAATAAATTTCTGAAAAGTACATGCAAAGAATTTTTGTCAAAAAATAATTTATATTCATAGCAGAAATAAAAGTCAGTTTTGTTTATAAAAGTTGCTTAGCCCAAATTTCTAAAAATTTGTCACTTATTCATATGTTTTATAACCATATTTACTTGTATCTAAGTATGAGTAGATTAAAATATTCATGTAGTCATTCAGGTTTCTTTCTCAAGTTTATTTCTACAAAGAAAAAATAATGGAAGAGATTTATTATACTCCATTGATTTTCTTTAAGGCATATCTAATATTCTTGCCTGCTATGAGAATGGTACTGTGTTTATTTTATTTTATTTATTTTTTTCATTTATTTTTATTAGTTGGAGGCTAATTACTTTACAATATTGTAGTGGTTTTTGCCGTACATTGACATGAATCAGCCATGGATTTACATGTATTCCCCATCCCGATCCCCCCTCCCACCTCCCTCTCCACCCGATTCCTCTGGGTCTTCCCAGTGCACCAGCCCTGAGCACTTGTCTCATGCATCCAGCCTGGGCTGGTGATCTGTTTCACCATAGATAATGTACATGTTTCAATGCTGTTCTCTTGAAACATCCCACCCTCGCCTTCTCCCACAGAGTCCAAAAGTCTGTTCTGTACATCTGTGTCTCTTTTTCTGTTTTGCATATAGGGTTATCATTACCATCTTTCTAAATTCCATATATATGTGTTAGTATACTGTAATGGTCTTTATCTTTCTGGCTTACTTCACTCTGTATAATGGGCTCCAGTTTCATCCATCTCATTAGAACTGATTCAAATGAATTCTTTTTAATGGCTGAGTAATATTCCAAGCATAAGCAAATCAGAATTTCTTCAGCATTGGAAAACCACTGATTCTAAAGACCAAGAGCTATATTTTCTCTTACTTTAGAAAATTTTGTTAGACAATAATTCACTGTGTGAGAAATCTCAGAAGCTTTTCTCAAATTGACATACCAAAGAACATTTATTCATTTAATCAATAGTTTAAATTCTTAATGTCAATGAGGTTGTAGTTATTCAATGATGTAAACTGTACTCCACATCACGCATATGTTTAGTGAAATGAAGTGAAGTGAAGTTGCTCAGTCATGTCTGACTCTTTTGTGACCCCATGGGCTGTAGCCTATACCAGGCTCCTCTGTCCATGGGATTCTCCAGGCAAGAATACTGTAGTGGGCTACCATTTCCTTCTCCAGAGGATCTTCCCAACCCAGGGATTGAACCCAGGTCTCCCACATTGCAGGCAGATTCTTTACCAGCTGAGCTCCCAGGGAAGCCTGTGGTAAAGCAACCACCTGCCAATGCAGATGTAGGAGACTTGGGTTTGATCCCTGGGTGGGGAAGATCCCCTGGAGAAGGGCATGGCAACCCACTCCAGTGTTCTTGCCTGGAGAATCCCATAGACAGAGAAGCCTGGCGGGCTACAGGTCACGGGATCACAAAGAGTCGGGCTCAACTGAAGCAACTTAGCACACACATTACATTTATATGCTCACCGTTTAAACACCTAGGTGTTTAAACACCTAGTGAATTAAATCTTTCACTTTCATCCAGACATTTGTTGATGAGTAGACAGAAGGAAGCAGTTAAGATAACAGTGTGATCTGTTTTACAAATAATAACAATAAAAAAGAAAATTTATTTAATCAGCAAGGATTTATTTATATTCTAATGTCTGTTAAATTGCACAGAACAACATTTTTTAGGTTTTTTTTGTTTTTGCTGCACCATCTGTCATGTGAGATCTTAGCTCCCCAAGCCAGGGATTGAATCTGTGTCCCCTGAAGTGGAAGCACAGAGTCCTAACCACTGTACTGCCAGGGAAAGGCCAATATTTTTATGATATGCAAAACTTTCTAAATCTTCCTCACTATTTTGAGAACATAATTCTGAAAAACCCACCAGCATCTTTGCTTTTAGCTAACCAATATAAAAAGAAAAAGTAATAATTCGTTTCTGTCAGAGTAGAGATATATTTTAACTGCATTTCTTATATAAAAAAAAAGAGAAGCAACTTTCCTTTCTTTGATATATCCATCTTTTTAAATATCTCCATCTGTGTGCCCTTCCACGATATAGCAATTAATTTTTTTTTTCCTTACAAACCATAAATGCAGATGTAGTGTCCTGGTTACTAAAAATGACAGATGTAATGTAATTCTTGTTCGAACTCATTTGATTACAGATATGCTCACTACAAACAGACAACAACAATTCCTTCTTGAGGAAAAGAGGACATAAGATCTATTTCAAAATGTTTTATTGTTTAGTAATGATCTTTGCTGTGCACCGTCCTAACAGTCATGTGACTAGAAAGAAAGAGAACCAGAAATTATAGTTTAGTATAAGGAATACCTATTAGAAGATATTCACTAATTTAACTTCCTCCTAAAATACAACCATATCAAGCAATATTTATGGGCTCAGGATTATACACACATACACACTTTTTTTTCTGTGTGTATACATATATATGTGTGTCTAAAATTATTGTATATAATCAATACATGTATTTATAGGCTATATTTTGCTGCTTGACCAAAGACCATAAAACCTATTAGATCTAAACTTTTTTTTTTTTTTAGTTTTTAATTCTGTGTATCATGATTTGGGTTGGACTCAGTAAGAACGTTCTCATGATGGTTTAACTTGAGTCTTCTCATACATTTGCAGCCAGCTACTCAGATCATGGCATCTGGTCCCATCACTTCATGGCAAATAGATGGCGAGACAGTGGAAACAGTGTCAGACTTTATTTTTTTGGGCTCCAAAATCACTGAGATGGTGATTGCAGCCATGAAATTAAAAGACGCTTACTCCTTGGAAGGAAAGTTATACCAACCTAGATAGCACATTAAAAAGCAGAGACATTACTTTGCCAACAAAGGTCCATCTGGTCAAGGCTATGGTTTTTCCAGTGGTCATGTATGGATGTGAGAGTTGGACTGTGAAGAAAGCTGAGCGCCAGAAAATTGATGCTTTTGAACTGTGGTGTTGGAGAAGACTCTTGAGAGTCCCTTGGATTGCAAGGAGATCCAACCAGTCCATCCTAAAGATCAGTCCTGGGTGTTCATTGGAAGGACCGATGCTGAAGCTGAAACTCCAGTACTTTGGCCAACTGATGCGGAGATTTGACTCATTGGAAAAGACCCTGATGCTGGGAGGGATTGGGGGCAGGAGGAGAAGGGGATGACAGAGGATGAGATGATTGGATGGCATCACCGACTCGATGGACATGGGTTTGAGTAAACTCTGGGAGTTGGTGATGGACAGGGAGGCTTGGCGTGCTGTGATTCATGGGGTTGCAAAGAGTCAGACACGACTGAGCGAATGAACTGACTGAATGGTCTGGTGGGTGGCTCTGCTTTTAAGGTTTATTGACTATTGGCTGGGATAGCAACAACAAGTGGGATTATAGGTTTCTCATCATAGAGTGGCTAGTTCAGGTTCATTTCCATGGTGGTGACAAATTTCAAGAATGAAGAGAAAGCAAGCCCCAGTGCTTAATTACTATTCAAACTTCTGCTTATGACTCATGTGCCACTGTCTCACATTGGCCAGAGTAAGTCACATGGCCAAGTACAAGGTCAGTGCAGAGGAATTTTGCAAGGGAAGAGATGTAGAGAGTCAGTGAGACAAGAACAAATTAGTGGCAATTATCACACCAGTTTACTATAGCGTGGTTCTCTGAGGGTATGGCTGGCTGCATGTGCCTGTCTATCTTTCTACCTGTTTATTTACTTATCTACAAATCAGTAGAATAAATGACTAAACTCAGCTCCTGCATTTAATGGCACAGCCACTGACCCATGATTGGCCATTTCACTGAAGCTAAGTGTGTGATTTGAAAGAAGTGGTATGGCCAAAGCAGCATGGTAGGCTGTGAGCTCTTTAACTAGCACCTTATATGTTCTGAACTCTTCCCTTCTAATTCCCAAGGTATCTACTTGTTTTCAGTCTGGAAATACATGTCCTTTTGCTAGCTGCAGGGACAAATGGATCCTGAGGTGGCCTCCAGTGATTCCCACTTTTGAATTCATGCTTTGGGTAACCCCCTTGCCTGTGACTCTCTTTTAGCATGTAGACTATGGGGAAAAGGATGTCGTCCCTTTGGTTACACAACATTTTTTAAGACTGTCTTGCTAGCAGTCTTGCTTCCACTCTACCACTGGCCTTGATGTGTAAATTGCCCAAGAGAAAAAAAAGGGCCCTGTGTATGGGTGTAAGGGGAGTATGGGTGACCTCTTTCTAGGAGCTAAGAAAAGTCTCTAGCTGACACCCAGCAAGGATCCTGGGCCAGCAGTTTGGAAGTTGATTCAGCCCCAGTCAAGTCTTCAGATGAAAATGAAGCCCAGGTGGACACCCTGAGTGTAGGCTGCGAGTGACCCTCTCGGGGGATCCAGTCAAGCTGCGTCTGGACAAAGAAATTATAAGATTATAGAAGTGAGTTGTTCTAAACCACTGAGTTTTGGTAATTGATCAGACATCAATAGGAAACTAATACAACGGCAAATGTCTTCATCAGTTAACATCCACATATCCACATTAAAAGAATATTCAAAATGTTCAAAAGTCCTTGTTTTTCTTAAGCTTATCCAAATAAAGCAACTGCTTTATGTTTTGTAATTAAGTGGAGCTGTATAATTTTCATGCTTTACACATTTTCCAGGCTCAACATATTTACATACAATATACTTCAGATCAAGGTAAAAGTCCTATTTAACTAGCTTTGGGAATAAAAGACTTAATCAAAACAATTTGAAAATTATTGCTTCCTATGATCAGCTCTTAGCTCTGACATGATGTATATTGTTATAACCTTATTTTTTCCAAAATAGTAGGAAATAATCACTTTCATTTTTAGTGTATAAAGTACTGTGAATTTACAATGGCTAATCAAGTTAAATATGTATTTAACCTGAAACTGTTTAAAGTATATGCAAAGTTCTTCATGTTTCATATCAAAAATGTGTTTTTCTTTTGTCCAAAGATGAAGCCAGTGAAACAAAGGACTAGAACCTGTTTTTGCTACTTGTAGGCCATAGGAAAAGAAAATTTTAATAATAAGAGCTTATATTTTAAGGTTCCTTACAGAAGAATATTTGATCATTTTAGCTTATACAAATATATCAATTATAAGTAACAAGTTTTATCCTTTTGTATTACATAATTATTTTTTAAAAACTTATATTTTATTTATTTTCATTTTTGATAAATATAGGCTTATTTTATATTGTGTGAAATGAATATCACATGGTAAAAGATCATTTTGATGTGATTTCGGCATAGAAGTATCTATACTACTAAAATTAATGCTACAATGGTACTGTAAATTAGTTAGAAGCCCAGTGGAATTGCAAGGGAAATATTTGGAAGAAAAAGGCAACGGTATTATTATTATAAGTACTTCCAGTTATTTTCCTTTAAGACTTTTTTTTAAACTTTCTCTCCAACACTAACATGCCTATTTGAAATGGAAGTTCAAAATCAAGTCGTTTTATGCCATATAGCAGGGTAGCAGAGGCAAAACAGATTTCTGTTCTCTTTCAGAGTTATTCTAAGGTGAAGGGTAGCGTGAGTGAATAGAGGAAAAGTGCAGGAAATGACTATGTTAGAAATATGTGAGTAACATGTAAGATTCATTTTTTATTTTTACTCAGCAGGTATAATTTTATTGTTAGTTTGTACAATAAGGTATTTTTCTTTTAAATGTGTGCAGTGTGGTGGCTTAAAATATGTATCAGTTCAGTCACTCAGTAGTGTCTGACTCTTTGCAACCCCATGGGCTGCAGCATGCCAGGCCTCCCTGTCCATCACCAACCCCCTGAGTTTATTCAAACTCATGTCCATTGAGTTGGATATGCCATCCAACCATCTCATCCTCTGTCGTCCCCTTCCCCTCCCTCCTTCAATCTCTCCCAGAATCAGGATCTTTTCAAATGAGTCAGCTCTTTGCATCAGGTGACCAGTATTGGAGTTTCAGCTTCAATATCAGTCCTTCCAATGAACACTCGGGACTGATTTCCTTTAGGATGGACTGGTTGGATCTCCTTGCAGTCCAAGGGACTCTCAAGAGTCTTCTCCAACACCACAGTTCAAAAGCATCAATTCTTTGGTGCTCAGCTTTCTTCACAGTCCCACTCTCACATGCATACATGACTACTGGAAAAACCATAGCCTTAACTAGATGGACTTTGTTGGCAAAGTAATGTCTCTGCTTTTTAATATGCTGTCTAGGTTGGTCATAACTTTCCTTCCAAGAAGTAAGCGTCTTTTAATTTCATGGCTGCAGCCACCATCTACAGTGATTTCAGAGCCCCCCAAAATAAAGTCTAACACTGTTTCCCCATCTATTTGCCATGAAGTGATGGGACCAGATGCCATGATCTTAGTTTTCTGAATGTTGAGCTTTAAGCCAACTTTTTCACTCTCCTCTTTCACTTTCATCAAGAGGCTCTTTAGTTCTTCTTCCCTTTCTGCCATAAGGGTGGTGTCATCTGCACATCTGAGGTTATTGATATTTCTCCTGGCAACCTTGATTCCAGTTTGTGCTTTTTCCAGCCCAGAGTTTCTCATGATGTACTCTACATATAAGTTAAATAAGCAGGGTAACAATATACAGCCTTGACATACTCCTTTTCCTATTTGGAACCAGTCTGTTATTCCATGTCCAGTTCTAACTGTTGCTTCCTGACCTGCATACAGATTTCTCAAAAGGCAAGTCAAGTGGTCTGGTATTCCTATCTCTTTCAGAATTTTCCACAGTTTATTGTGATCCACACAGTCAAAGGCTTTGGCATAGTCAATAAAGCAGAAATAGATGTTTTTCTGGAACTCTCTTGCTTTTCTCATGATCCAGCGGATGTTGGCAATTTGATCTCTGGCTCCTCTGCCTTTTCTAAATCCACCTTGAAGATCTGGAATTCACGGTTCACGTATTGCTGAAGGCTGGCTTGGAGAATTTTGAGCATTACTTTACTAGCGTGTGAGATGAGTGCAATTGTGCAGTAGTTTGAGCATTCTTTGGGATTGCCTTTCTTTGGGATTGGAATGAAAACTGACCTTTTCCTGTTTTGTGGCCACTACTGAGTTTTCCAAATTTGTTGGCATATTGAGTGCAGCACTTTCACAGCATCATCTTTTAGGATTTGAAATAGCTCAACTGGAATTCCATCACCTCCACTAGCTTTGTTTATAGTGATGGTCCACTTGACTTTGCATTCCAGTATGTCTGGCTCTAGGTGCGTGATCATACCATCCTGGTTATCTGGGTTGTGAAGATCTTTTTTGTACAGTTCATCTGTATTCTTGCCACCTTTTAATATCTTCTGCTTCTGTTAGGTCCATACCATTTCTGTCCTTTATTGAGCCTACCTTTGCATGAAATGTTCCCTTGGTATCTCTATTTCCTTGAAGAGATCTCTAGTTTTTCCCATTCTCTTGTTTTCCTCTATTTCTTTGCACTGATGTCTTATCTCTCCTTGCTATTCTTTGGAACTCTGCATTCAAATGGCTATATATTTCATTTTCTCCTTTGCTTTTTGCTTCTCTTCTTTTCACAGCTATTTAAGGCCTCCTCAGACAGCAAAAAATTTTTCTTTTTTGCATTTCTTTTTCTTGGGGATGGTCTTGCTCCCTGTCCCTGTATAATGTCACAAACCTCCATCCATAGTTCATCAGGCACTCTGTCTATCATTCTAGTCCCTTAAATCTATTTCTCATTTGCACTGTATAATCATAAGTGATAGATTTAGGTCATACCTGAATGGCCTGGTGGTTTTCCCTACTTTCTTCAACTTCATTCTGAATTCGGCCATAAGGAGTTCATGATCTGAGCCACAGTTAGCTCTCAATCTTGTTTTTGCTGACTGTATAGAGCTTCTCCATCTTTGGCTGCAAAGAATATAATTGATCTCCTTTCGGTATTGACCATCTAGTGATGTTCGCTTGTAGAGTCGTCTCTTGTCTTAAGAGTATGTTTGCTATGACCATTGTGTTCTCTTGGCAAAACTGTGTTAGCCTTTGCTCTGCTTCATTCTGTACTCCAAAGCCAAACTTGTCTGTTACTCTAGGTACCTCCTGACTTCCTCCTTTTGTATTCCAGTCCCCTGTGATGAAAAGCGTGTCTTTTTTTGGTGTTAGTTCCAGAAGGTCTTGTAGGTCATCAGAGAACCATTCAATTTCAGCTTCTTCAGCATTATTGGTTGGGGCATAGACTTGGATTATTGTGATAGTGAATGGTTTGCTTTGGAAACGAACAGAGATCATTTGGTCATTTATGAGATTATACCCAAGTACAGCATTTTGGACCTTTTGTTGACTCTGAAGGCTACTCCATTTCTTCTAAGGGATTCTTGCCCACACTAGTAGATATAATGGTCATCTGAGTTAAATTCACCCATTCCAGTCCATTTTAGTTCTCTGATTCCTAAAATGCCAATGCTCACTCTTGCCATCTCCTGTTTGAACATTTCCAATTTGCCTTGATTCATGGATGTAACATTCCAGGTTCCTATGCAATATTGCTCTTTATAGGATCGGACCTTGCTTCCATCACCAGTCACATCCACAACTGGGTGTTGTTTTTGCTTTGACTGTCTCTTCATTCTTTCTGGAGTTATTTCTCCACTGGTCTCAAGTAGCATATCGGGCACGTACCGATCTGGGGAATTCATCTTTCAGGGTCATATATTTTTGCCTTCTCATACTGTTCATGGGGTTCTCAAGGCAAGAATACTGCAGTGGTTTGCCATTCCCTTCTCCAGTGGACCTCGTTTTGTCAGAACTCTCCACCATGACCTGTCTGTCTTGTGTGGCCCCACATGGCATGGCTCATAGTTTCATTGAGTTAGACAAGGTGGTGGTCCATGTGGTCAGTTTGATTATGTTTTATACCCATTAGCAAATTAAATAGCAATATTTATTTTTAATACTTTTGTCTTTTTTAACTTTTATGATAAAGTTAAAGTGATTAATATACCACCATGACAGTAGTAGAATATGCAAGCTTTGACTAGGTATTTACTTAGAGTTTTTAATTCATATTTTTTTTATATGCTTTCATATTGTTACTTTAGTGTCCTTTTTTTTAGTTGTAGAATTTCATTTTGAATTTCTTGTAAGTTGGTCTAGTGGTGATGAACTCCCTCAACCTTTGTTTGTCTGGGAATATTTTGAAAGGGGTTCTTTGCCTTTACCAGGTATAATCTTCTTGGTTAGCATTTTTGTTTTCTGTGAGCACTTTAAATGTATCATCTTACTCCCTCCTGTTTTGCCTGGTTTCTTCTGAGAAATATGCTGATTTCCTTGGAGTCAGTAGGGCTCATTCCTTGTATGTAATGAGTCTCTTTTCTCTTATTGCTTTCAAAATTCTTTTTTTTTTTCCTTTTTAAATATTCAACAATTTGATTATAATGTGTCTTGGCATGATCTTCTTTGGGTCACTCTTTCTTGGTCTTTGAACTTCATGTATCTGTATGTGCACATCCTTCCTAAGATTTGGGAAGTTTCAGCCCGTTTCTTCAAATATGCTTTCTATCATTTTCTCTTTCTCCTCTAGTTCTTGGACTCACATGATATAAACTTGACCGTTTGATAGTATTTCATAGGTCCCATATGCTTTCTTCACTTTTTTCACACTTTTACTTTGGTTTTGTTCCTCTAACTAGCTAATTTCTAATTTCTTGTCATTGAGTTCATCTATTATTCCTTCTACAGAACCGAGTGTGCTTTTTAAGCTCTTGTTATTGTATGCTTATGCTACAGAGTTTTTTTATTTTTTTATTGATCTATTTCTTTATTAAAGTTTTCATTTATTTTCATTCATTGTTTTCTTGATTTTGCTTACTTGCACGTCTGGATTATATAGCATCTCTTTGAGCTTCTTTAAGATGCTTATTTCGAATATTTTGTCAGGTAACTTTTAGATATCTATTTCATTGGGGTCATTTACTGAAGCCTTATAATTTCCTTTATTAGTTTCATGTTTGCTTTATTCTTTGTGATCTGTGTAGCCTTATGTTGGTGTCTGTGTATTTGAAAGAGCAAACACCTCTTCTAGTCTTTACAGACTGGTTTTAGCAGGTGAAGATCTCCTGTTAGATCCCTGGCTGATAGTACTATCTCTAGGATTACATTTGAGCAGGATTGGAACCAGTCTCTTGGTTGCTGCTAGGTCCACATCAGTGTCTACATTTGAAAGGCCTGTTACAAAGGTGTTGGGTAGACACAGATACTTTGGTGGACAAGCCTTCCAGTAAGGCAGGCACCAGGGCAAATGTCCACTCCAGGGTCTGCAGATATTGGGTCTGTTACCAGGTGGGTGGGTGGGTGGGTATGTCTCCTTACACATTTCTGGGATGGCTCCTGAGAAGTCACTGGGCGGGTCCCTGGATGGACCAGATTGGCCCTGGACCATGGTCAATAGGGGCTGGAACTCTCACAGGGTTGCCTCAGCATCCATTATAAAGACTGAGGTCGGTGGGTCTGACCTCAGTGGTCTGATCTCCAAGGGCACCGATCAGCATGACTCCCAGTGGGCCCCTGGGCAAACAGGATTGCTGTCTGACTGCAGCTATGAGGGTCTAGAGCTGGGTTAAAGGCTACTTAAAGCTACATATTTTGGGGGGGCTTTCCTCTGGGGTTCAGATGGCAGTGTCTCCTGGAAAATCCCTAGGTGTACAGGAGTATTCTCAGTCTTTGGTCGGTGCAAGCAGGGTTGCTTCAGAATTGCCAGGTGGACCAAGGTCGGAAAGCCTGCCTCGGCTGGAAAGATATGTCTGCTGAATAGGCCTTGGGTGAGTATGAGGGTATGACTGGTGGCCAAGAGTGGTGGCGTCAGACCTCAGGCCACTTCTCCGTCTACCACTGGGACCAAGGCTGGAGGCCTTGAGCTTGTTACCTGTGGCATGGGTGAGTGTGACTCTCGGAGGGCTCCTAGCAGCTGCTGCTGGTGGCAGAACCAAGGCCAAACAGGGCTATAACTGATTCTACAGGAGGATGGAGCTGTTTCTGGGTCTGTATCTGAAACCACAGTCAGGGATCCTGTTACCCGGGCATGGGCCTGCCTTCTCAAAAGGCCCTCAGTCTCAGGATCCACTGGGTTTCACTTTCTCCTATCTGGAACCCAAAGCTCCCACAAAGTCACTTTTGTCTGTGGATAAGCTGTCAGGTATTCATTACTGAGAGAGGATACCAATGGGAGACTTTCCATTCTGCCCCCTTTCTGATGTAACTCAACATACAAGCTTTTAGTTGGAGATGATGGTCACTCAGAATGTAACAGATAGCTGCAGTAGTGCCCGCTTTCTCGGTACTGTTTAATAACATGGTTTAAAGATTGTCTTGTTAAAGTAGAGAAGAGGGAGAATGTAAGCAAGTAGACATTATGGTATTTCTTGAAAACTAAGCTGTCTACAAAATAAGCACAATGATGAATAGCATCAAATTGTTCTTGTGGCAGGAAAGAGTCTTCATGGGGGTTAGTGAGAATCAGCCAGTGTCAGTTTGCATTTCTCCCAAGCCTATAGAGAGAGCTTATTAGACAGAGGAAAATTCATGATTATATTGCATATACCATTCCACATTTTCATGCATTTTTCTAGGTCATTTACTGAAGATAGATTTCAGCAAAAGCAAATATATCTTATTTCATTTAGGATGCCAAGTTGGTATGACATTTTTGCAATTGAGATAGTATTGGTGGAATAACACAATTCAATACTTGATAAATATAATTTTCTCAAGCCAAAGAAATTTAAAGTTTAAGTATTACAAAGTCCATTGTAGAAAAAAAAGACAAACAAGAAAACCATGGTGAATATAAAAATAAAAAATACATTATTCAAGTTTCAAGGAGTGATAATAAATTAAACCACTTAAAATTTCACTTAAAAATGATACAAAACTAAAATGGTTATGCATTTGAGCAAAACAAATAATAACATTTTAAACTGGCAATATTTATATTAAAATATTGAGTATCAATGATGCTATAATAATGTTTTTTGAAATAGTCTTTTTCAGATGAATATAAATCAACATATAAGTAGTTTAAGTTTAGCTCTTATAGAATATATTGAAAAGAAAGAGAACTTAGAAATGGTCTAATGAAATTTTCTCAGTTTCACTGAATAAACTGAGACCAAAGATAAACAATGACTCAGCCTAAAATACGAATTTTGGTAGTCAGAACAAGAATACTAATCACTTGATCTGAATTCTATGCTCTTAATCTGTATTATGCAGCAGTAATTATTTAATACATCTTATTATGAGAAAATTGCATATTTTATACTTCTAAATGATTACATATCAGGTTAGATATTTACATTTTTGTGAGCATGTTGAAGACAACGTGTTTATAATTGTGGATCTGTATATGTTTACTATAACTGTAGACCTCCGTGTGCTTTGCATTGGCCAGAAAGTTTGTTTCAACCCAATACAAAGATGTTTTATAAACTGTGGATCTCTGTTTATAACAAATAGACTGATAAAAATCTCTTCGATCCATTACATAAGGTTACTAGTGTTAATATTGAAAATATTTACACAAGTAATGAGTAATACTGTTTGACTCCTTCCTTTATTCATTTCATGTTGTCTCGTGAGATCCTATACAAAACTGATGTCAAGACAACTAGGTGGATTAGTAATTGGTTAATGACAATCAGTTATTGGTAATGATATATGAAATTTCTTGACAGATGTTATCTTGGGAAAAATGTCTCCAACTGTATAATGATCCATCATGACTCTCTTACTCATTATTTACTATGAACAATTTGAATGAGGATTTCTAAAACTTATGTAACAACTTTTGCTAGAAGATATCTCAAGATGATAATATTTTGTTAGTATTGGAGACAGAATCTAGAAATATTTTATAGCTAAAGGATAAACTGAATTTGATTAAATAAAATTTAACAGAAGTAAGTATAAGACTCTGTCTTTGCACTGCAAAAAAGGCATACATACTAGTGCCATAATTTATGTAAAATATAGATATTTTAGGCAGTCATTAATTATTTCACTATGGGGCATTTAGCTCATGGTAAAGAATCTGCCTGCAATGCAGGAAACCCAGTTCAATCCCTGCGTCAGGAAGAACCCCTGGAGAAGGAAATGGCAAACCACTCAAGGCAAGAAGGATCTTGCCTGGAATATCCCATGGACAGAGGGTCCTGACGGACTACAGTCCATGGGATTGCAGAGTCAGAGACTACTAAGCAACTAACACATGGGAGTATTTAAATGAATTATTGCTCCAGACTTTTTGCCAAGTCCTCAATTAAGTAAAGAGTAGTAAACTAAAGTTGCAGAATATTGAGAGATAACTACCAGTAAAGACGTTTTTCAATTTAAGATAAATTGCTTAATAAGGCGTTATTCACAATTTCACCAGCTTTAAGCTCTCAATTTCTTTAAACTGTTTCATATATACACTCACAAGTAGAGGAGTCTGCCGCCTCCTGCCCACCATCTTAGGTGATGTAGGAAAGAAGGTCTAGATCATAGAAAATTTCTTTAGTTTTCCACAAATCCATTTATCAGTTGTTTGCCTTCCAAAGGTAATGACCAGAGATGATCCCCAATTACAACTTTGACTTGTAAGGAGGGCATTGTATTCAATTTGTAAGGAGAGCATCCTCTATCATCTATAGAGATTTTATAAAGCCGAAAAATGCAAAATCCTCATGTCACATAACAATATTTGAAGTCAAAGAGCATCTCACATATTTGTTTCATCGGTTTGTAATTTATACTAATTGTCTCATTGGAAGGGGACAGCCTGAGCCTTATATTGCCATATTCTCCTAGTAAAGTAAATAGAAATAATTTATAGGAGTTGACAGTGACGTTCATCTTTTTTTTTTTTTTTTTGTCTGTAGGTTCACAATTATTTGGTTAATTCTAGGTACTAAACTTAAGGAGAAATCTCAACAAGAAGAACACAGTCAGGAGATAACAATGAGGTAGAAGGATATGTTGAAATAATGTAGTATGAAAAATAATTGAAGGATATAAGTTTTGTCTGAGGGTCTATCTGTGTTATGGTAACTGCCCTTGAACACATTTTTATACAACTTTAACAGTGGAATTAGTGGAATTAGGATCTATGATTATAAAGTAGAGTGAAGCAGAAACGGTTGACAAAATGAAGGACCTGTGTAACAAAAATCTGTATATGACACAAGTAATCTCTGGCTTGAAAATTTCTGATCGTGGAAATGGTTTATGCAGAGGCTTGAAAGTCATTTGTCAGGAAGTTGATTCTTTAAGAATAGATGTTCCTAATAAAGATAAATGAGAAAAAAAAAAGAATAGATGTTCCTTCCCTTTAAGCTCAGAAATTCTATGATTTTGTGTGTTTCTGGGTACCATTGTTCATCGCAGTCTAACACAGAACTTGTTTGGCACTGAATTGTAATCTTATATATTACAAGGTAAATATAACCATCTGTGAACCTTAAGATAAAAGAAACCTCAAAAGTAATCTTGTGCTGCTTTATTCAAATTATGCGTAAGACTCTCTTCTGTGCTTCTTGTTGGCCTATGCATGTGTTGATATTGGGGCTTTTCCCAGGTGGCACTAGTGGTGAAGAACACCACGCCTGCCAATGCAGGAGACATAGGAGATGTGGGTTCCATCCCTGGGTCAGGAAGATCCCCTGGAGGAGGGCATGGCAACCCGCTCCAGTATTCTTGCCTGGAGAATCCCATGGACAGAGGAGCCTGGTGGGCTATGGTCCATTGGGTCGCAAAGAATCGGACACAATAGAAGCGAGTGAGCACAGCTCATGTGTTGATATCAGTGTGCATATGCAGAGCCGAGAAGAGGTGAGCAGACTACCATTTTATCAGGAGTAAACCCACCGTTCTCTCTGGCGTCTCAAGTTTCTACACATTTGAAGAGTTACTTTCTAATGATATCAGGCTCAAGTTTTCTCATTTTAACTTAATCCATTTGTTCATCTCACACCTTAATAATCTCAGTGAAATGTACAATAATTCCTGTCCTTTCTCTTCTTATAGCTTTCTGATATTTGTAGGCTTCCCTGATAGCTCAGCTGGTAAAGAATCTGCCTGCAGTGTGGGAGACCTGGGTTCAATCCCTGGGTTGGGAAGATCCCCCGGAGAAGGGAAGGGCTACCCACTCCAGTATTCTGGCCTGGAGAATCCCATGGACTATACAGTCCATGGGGTCGCAAAGAGTCCGACAGGACTGAGCCACTTTCACTTATCATCTTGCCTTTTAGTATCTTTTGCACGGTTATAGAGACTTTGATTCTTTAATCTTCTTTCATAAGTCAAAACCTATATTCCCTTAATCATCTCTGAATGATTACACTTCTCTGAACTTCCTTTACAAGTCTTTTATCTACAGTGCTCTGGTACTGAGATGTCTAAAGACAAGTCTTTAATAATAAGTAAGCATGAGTAAGTGTAGCAAGCCTGGTCTCGAGGCTCTGTACATTGGGATATAAAGTTATTGTATCTCTGTGCTATATTTTTCTATACAACACAGAAGGACTTAAGTTTCTTCAAAATGTCTTTGTTAGAGGGAGAAAATGTAGTGTTAAGAGGCAGATTTTTTTTTTCTTTTTCTTTTCTGAATCTAGTTCCCTGTGTTGTATTCCTTATCAAAGCATTATTCATACTTTATGGTTTAACTCGAAGATCAGTGTTTAAATTTATTCAATTTCTAGTTTCCCTTTTCTTCTTGTTTAGCTCTATTTTAAATTATAACTTGGATTCAAACATTTCATATGATGATACCCAAATATATCTACTATATTGTGAAATGTTTCAGAATGAAACAGGTGTCTTAAAGGAGTAAACTTTAATTACCTCCTGAATATTAAGCACATCTGAAAGTAACTACTTCAAATTTTAAATTCTGTTTTTTGGAGTTTATAGCTGGAAGAAGAAGAGATGCAGTTTTTCTTCTTCTTTTTTTTCTTCTTCATATTTCTTTTAAACTAGCCTCTGAATATCAGCTCTGATTTCTACAATTTTCATCACTCACACATCCTGGAGCCATTATTACATTTGATTAGGGGCTTTATTCTTCTCTGCCCCATATTCAAGCTCTTCCTACACTTTGACTCTAGGTCTCCAGGAGACATTAATGTCTTTGCTTGGAAGCTAACCTCTCCTTTCACTGACCATTTTCTCCTTCTTCAACATTGTCATTTTCTGATCTCTAAGTCAAAGGGGAAAGTCACCAAACCATGAAATCAATGGAGAATTGAAAACTCAGAATTCCTCTTTAACTACCACCTCAGAAATATAATAGATTCCTTGTCCATTAGACTTTGACTTGGCAATCAGTTCCTATCTTGAAACTGAAGCCCACAAATACGTAGTTTCTGTAGTGATGGAATTGATTTGCAATATGCTGAAATGAATGTAGTTAATAATATGGACATGAGTCATCTCATTAGTATTTCAAATGACTTAACTAACTTCAGGGAATGATAGCAATCATGAATCGAAGCAGAATTTTATGTATTTTTTTTTTAACACGAGAGAAGGAGACAATTTAAGTGGTTCTTCCAAGACAGATGATTCCTGGTTGTTATTTTTATAATTCAAGTTACCTGAATAGCAATATAAACTTGTTTTGAAAACTTAGAACCAGCTTCAGCTTTGAAATCATGGTCTATAGTTAAAGTTATAGACATACTCTGTAATTTATTGCACACACACAGATGCACACAGGGTTAAAAAAATTCAAAACAGGCAGTGCACGGATCCAGTAATTATGATTAATATGTTGTTTGGAATTAAAGTTGTATCCTTTAATTGTCACATCTCTGTGGGAATAGAAATACAAACTTGCAATTAGGTGATTGGCCTGATTATGAAAGCTTCATTGGCATGGATTGTGTAGAGAGAATCTTTTTTTTTTTTTCTCAAACAACTATAGCATGATAAGATATAAGCACAACTCTACCATGTACTCAAATAACTAAAGCATGATAATGCTATAGTTGTTTTCTCAAGCTACTATAGCAATGAGCAGCCATAATGGCTTTGATGTTACCTAAAATTAACAGATGTATACAAAGTGAATCATCAAAGCATGCTAAAACTATTTTATAACTGTGAGACATCAGTTTTGAAATAAAAATGTTTGTACTATTTTAGTAAAATAAACTAACTTTAAAAATTATAGTAAGTTAGGTATATTGAACTAAAGCCTCCACCAGTTAAATGGATCTGTAATAGGTTTGTCATTACTAGGCACTGAGCAGTTTCAGCTCTGATGTATATTACTGTGGGGCGTGTAGACAGAGGTCAATAAGAGAATTTTTCTTTTTAATTTAAAAGAACTTATGGGAGGAAAACCTTCTAAGTAAAAGAGCTGTAAACAATTAGTTGGTCACTATACACTATTTTTATGAATGCTTAATGTAGTTATTTAACAACATGCTATTGTCATTTTCTTCCTGTCATGCTGTTCTCTGTCCCTGATAGTGGAAATCAGAATTTCAGCAGATAAGGTTATCTAATTCATATTGTGATATAGCAGACCAAAAGTATTCATTGAGGATCACTTAGGCAGTCTTAGTTATTAGTCTACAGTGAAACAGAAAGGTTCTGGGCACAAGTTCCTATACTTAACAAAGTGGGTTTTAAATAACAGTAATAATTCACATAAAATCTTAAACATGTTGAAATATTTAAGAGAATAAACTACATCAAGTACCTTAGAAAGCTCATTTACACTGATTTCGTTATTTAGGAATTAATTTTATGTTCCCCAAAATGCTGTTTAGGTATCCAGTTTCCTGTTACTGTATAGCTGAGTTTGAATGTCAGGCTAGTGTGTGTCTCTGTATTGACTCAAACTACATTTCCTGCAAATAAGAGAAGCTCTATGATCTATAGCAAATTGGATTATATGAAAACATGGAGGACAAAATTAAAATATGTAAGTTATTTTCCTTGTCACATTACCAAGGGGTAGTGTTATCATTTTCAAGGAACCACAAAAGGATCACCTTTAGAAAATAGAAAAGGATCACCTTTAAAAAGGGGGAAGGATAAAGTCTTATTTACTGTATTTATACAGTGTCGTCAGGTATTCTGGATGAGATAGATACCACCTCACCCCTCGTCAAAAACTACTTAGACTGTGAAGATTGTTTACTGTTATTTTATAGTGGAAATCTGGCTTAAAATAATGCCTTGTGTAACACTCTACTCTTTGAAAACAACATTAAGAGACATACCAGTAAAACATACAGATGCACTTGGACTTCTATTTAGGTTAAAAGGTCACCTCAGGAAAAAATAATCATTTTCTATTAATGCTGAAACTACTTGGCACTTCCCTGAACTATGTGGAAGGACACAGTGTCTTATTAGAAGATTAGTTTACATTATAGTCTGACAAGAATGACTTGTAAAGTGTGATTCATGCCCTGAAACAACACACTAAAGATAATTTCTCCCCTGTCTAGTCTGGAGTAATGAAAATAACCAAGAAACTACATCACAGACTTTATAGGTCCGTAAACATATACAAAATCAGGTCACCCTAAGCCACCATTGTCATTTGCCATTTGTATATGCTATGTTTATTCCATTTATTCAGAACCATACTTGTACTAAAGAGAGAATAGGATCAGCTGTTTAGTTTACAGAAATATTTCCACCTTTCCTAAGTGAGCAAAGTATCGAATGATAGGAAGAGAGAATATCACTTAAATATGCTGTGTGAATTTAATCTATAATTTATATATTGATCTATTCAGTGTAAGAAGAATCTTGTCCAGCTAATGAACTCAAGGCCAAGCAATTAAGATATATTAAAATATTTAAGGAACTATCAAAATTGTCTAAAAATACTAGATTAGGCAATCTATAGTCTTTACTGTCAGTCAGGGTTTAAATATGAAAGGATGCCTAGTGGTACATTTATTATTATAATTTATTTAATTATCACTGTATGGAGTTATAGGAAATATGAAAGAGGAAATTTGCAATATCTCTGCCTACTATAAAATATCTGAGAGAGAGAATAATTATGAGTTGATTCAGCTATATAATGATTCATTCTTATTGTTGCTGTTTGGTTGCTAAGTTGTGTCTGACTCTTTTGTGACTCCGTGGACTGTAGCCCCTAGGTGCCTCTGTCCATGGGTGATTTCCCAGGCAAGAATACTGGAGTGGTTTGCCGTTTCCTACTCCAGGGGATCTTCCTGACCCAGGGATTGAACCCACCTCCCTTGCATTAAGAGGCAGATTCTTTACCACTGAGCCACCTGGGAAGATGATTGGTTACTTACTATAGAGTTAATTACTGTGGAATTATTATTACTTACTATAGAATACTGTATTAGTCAATGAATTGAAATGCAGTAACTTTTAAAGTATATTATTAGTGAAGAAAGCAAAAGTGGTTGAGTCACATCCGACTCTTTGTGACCCCGTGGACTCCACGGAATTTTACAGGCCTATACCCTTCTCCAGGGGGTCTTCCCAACCCAGGGTTTGAACCCAGGTCTCCCTCATTACAGGCGGATGCTTTACCAGCTGAGCCACAAGGGAAGCCCAAGAATACTGGAGTGGGTAGCCTATCCCTTCTCCAGGGGATCTTCCCAACCCAGGAATCAAACCAGGGCCTCCTGGATTGCAGGCGGATTCTTTACCAACTGAGCTATCAGGAAAGCCCAGGTGTTTTGGGAACCTGGATCTCTGCTATAGACCCCAGAGGCTAAGGCACCTAGTGTTGATGCCGGCTCCTTGCTCCTCCTGGAGAGGTGCCTATCTGGTGAGATTCCTCCCTGCTGTATGCTGTCACCCTGGGGGTGGGCAGAGAAAGTTTCTCTGCCTCTCTTACTTGTCTTAATACAGTTCTTTCTATCCCCTGTGGTAGAACAGGTGTTTGGATAGTTTGTAGGTTTCTTCCTAAGGATTTTTCTAAGCCCATATTATTAGTACATAATACTAATATTGTACATTATTAAACAGAGTATTCCTTAACTAAGACAGATATTATTATTTGCACATTATTTGTTACAAAGATGATAACTACATTTGATGGTTTCTGATATTGTTATTATTAGTAATTAATGACAATATAGATATCATTTAAATGTATTTTGAAACATCCTAGATATTTTTCAAAACCCTGTTCAAATTCCATCTTATTAATAGATATTTCTCTGGCCCATCCTCAGAAAGATTAATTATTCTTCGGTGTCTTATTAAGGTTTCTATTATATATTTCTCATTTAATTTGATTTATTAAATTTATTAATTTGTTGTTAATTAATTAAAATTAATTAATTTTATTTAAATTAATTTCTAATTTAATCATTAATCTACACATACACCCCCCTCTTGAAGTCTTGAACTTATAGAAAGTATCTGTCCATCATCATTATATGGGGGAGAAACTATCAGTTACTTTGGACAAGACTTATTGAAACAAAAGAGTATAATATGGGAAAGCCCTGGATAAGAAGTTACATTGGAAAAAGTTAAACAGATGACTGGCAACAGAGATAAACGTTGAGGTGAAAAATTAACATACTTTAAGCTCTTTTCAAGGGACTACAGATGTTTGCATGCAACTTGCCTCACAAGATCATAAGAAAGGCCTCCCTGACTTTCCAGGTCTTTGGAGACATGCAGTGGGAATACAGTCTAGAGTGAAGTGCTCTTGTGACTGGAAGCTGGCTGCCTGTGTGCTGATTGCAAAGGGAAGGCTTGGGAGATGGGCAAGGGTTTCCTTCTGGTGCTTCAGCAGAGGGCTCAGGAGCTTGCCTGATCAACTGGAACAAAAGCGTGTGGATCCCTCCATTTCTGTTTGCCAGTGCCTGAGGGAATCCAACAGTCTGACAGGAATGAGTACTGTGGAAATGCTAAATTGTGAACAATCAAGAGAAAAGTATCAATAGTTCTCAAAGTAACTTGAGGGATAAACACCTAGCCAAAAACCTAGACAAGTGGAATCTGCTGAGGCAGAAGTGATGATGAGTAAGAGGAAAACTTCCAGAAAAATTATTAATACTGTTCCCAGAAAGTCACTTATAATTAACTCTTCCTCCAAATCCTTCAGGAATCAGAAAGTATAATTTCTAAATTAAAAGAAGTCACTATATTAACAAATAGGCTTCCCATGTGGCTCAGTGTTAAAGAATCTGCCTGCAATGCAGGAGATGCAAGGGAAGCAGGTTCGATTCTAAAGTTAGGCAGATCCTCTGGAGAAGGAAATGGCAACCCACTCCAATATTCTTGCCGGTAATATTCCCATGGCACAAAGGAGCCTGGAAGGCTACAGTCTATGTGGTTGCAAAGATTAAGATGACAGTGAGTAGACATTAAACCATTCAGGTATGACCTAAATCAAATCACTTACAATTATACAGTGGAAGTGAGAAGTAGATTTAAGGGACTAGATCTGATAGACAGAGTGCCTGAAGAACTATGGACAGAGGTTAGTCACATTGTACAGGAGACAAGGATCAAGACCATCCCCAAGAAAAAGATGAAAAAAAGCAAAATGGCTGTCTGAGGCTTTACGAATAGCTGTGAAAAGAAGAGAAGCAAAAAGCAAAGGAGAAAAGGAAAGATACACCCATTTGAATGCAGAGTTCCAAAGAAGAAAAAGAAGAGATAAGAAAGTCTTTCTCAGTGATCATTGCAAAGAAATAGAGGAAAACAATAGAATAGGAAAGACTAGAGATCTCTTCAAGAAAGTCAGAGATACCAAGGGAACATTTCATGCAAAGATGGGCTCAATAAAGGACAGAAATGGTATGGGCCTAACAGAAGCAGAAGATATTAAGAAGAGGTGGCAAGAATACACAGAAGAACTGTACAAAAAAGGTCTTCACGACCCAGATAATCACTATGGTGTGATCACTCACCTAGAGCCAGACATCCTGGAATGTGAAGTCAAGTGGGTCTTTGGAGACATCACTATGAACAAAGCTAGTGGAGGTGATGGAATTCCAGCTGAGCTATTTCAAATCCTAAAAGATGATGCACTTTCAAGTGCTGTCTGCACTCAATATGCCAGCAAATTTGGAAGACTCAGCAGTGGCCACAGGAATGGAAAAGGTCAGTTTTCACTCCAATCCCAAAGAAAGGCAATGCCAAAAAATGCTCAAACTACCGCACAATTGCACTCATCTCACACGCTAGTAAAGTAATGCTCAAAATTTTCCAAATCAGGCTTCAACAATAGGTGAACTATGAACTTTCAGATGTTCAAACTGGTTTCAGAAAACGCAGAAGAACCAGAGATCAAATTGCCAACATCTACTGGATCATGGAAAAAGCAAGAGAGTTCCAGAAAAACATCTATTTTTGCTTTATTGACTATGCCAAAGCCTTCGACTGTGTGGATCACCATAAACTGTGGAAAATTGTGAAAGAGATGGGAATACCAGGCCACCTGACCTGCCTCTTGAGAAATCTGTATGCAGGTCAGGAAGCAACAGTTAGAATTGGACATGGAACAACAGACTGTTTCCAAATAGGAAAAGGAGTACATCAAGGCTGTATATTGTCACCCTGCTTATTTAATTTATATGCAGAGTACTTCATGAGAAACACTGGGCTGGAGGAAGCACAAGCTGGAATCAAGATTGCTGGGAGAAATATCAGTAACCTTAGTTATGCAGATGACACTACCCTTATGGCAGAAAGTAAAGAGCAACTAAAGAGCCTCTTGATGAAAGTGAAAGAGGAGAGTGAAAAAGTTGGCTTAAAGCTCAACATTCAGAAAACTAAGATCATGGCATCCGGTCCCATCACTTCATGGCAAATAGATGGGGAAACAGTGCCAGATTTTATTTTTCTGGGCTCCAAAATCACTGCAGATGGTGATTGCAGCCATGAAATTAAAAGATGCTTACTCCTTGGAAGGAAAGTTATGACTAACCTAGATAGCATATTAAAAAGCAGAGACATTATTTGCCAACAAAGGTATATCTAGTCAAGGCTATGGTTTTTCCAGTAGTCATGTATGGATGTGAGAATTGGAATATAAAGAAAGCTGAGCGCCGAAGAATTGATGGTTTTGAACTGTGGTGTTGGAGGACTCTTGAGAGTCCCTTGGACTCCAAGGAAATCCAACCAGTCCATCCTAAAGGAGATAAGTCCTGAGTGTTCATTGGAAGGACTGATGTTGAAGCTGAAATTCCAATACTTTGGCCCCCTGATGCAAAGAGCTGACTCATTGGAAAAGACCCTGATGCTGGGAAAGACTGAAGTTGGGAGGAGAAGGGGATGACAGAGGATGAGATGGTTGGATGGCATCACCGACTCAGTGGACAAGAGTTTCAGTAAAGTCCGGGAGTTGGTGATGGACAGGGAGGTCTGGCCTGCTGCAGTCCACGGGGCCACAAAGAGTCAGACACAACTGAGTGAGTGAACTGAGCTGAGTGAAACAACAACATCTTGTAAACGAACAAAAATAAGACTATGATCACTGTTGAGGAGGAAATGTCACCAATGTGAAAGAAATATGAAAATCATGTGTCAAGAACTCTAGAGCAGAAATTTTCACTTCTTGGGTCTTTTAAGATTATCGAGCAGTCAGTGGGGCACATGTGTGCTGAGATGGTGATTCCCCACAAGCTGTGAAGGCCTCTAGTGGCCAATGTGCCCAGGTTGCTACCATGTGCAGAGTACTTCATTGGCCAGTTTTGCTGTAGAAAAGAAAGGAAAGATTTTGGGAGCTCTGATGCAGAAGCTAAACCCAAAGGAGTCATGTGTGAATAACTGAAGCTCTAAAAAGAGAGTAAGAAAGAAGAGAAATAGTAAAGGAAAACAGTTCCATCAAAGTCAAGTGGACTGTTCATTTGAAAAAAATCTCACTGAGGTGTAGGGAGTATAAAGGAAATAACACAAACAGTGTGCCTTCATATACCCGGTTCGAGGAAAGTACTGGAGAATGTGCTGCAAACAAATGCAATCTGAAGCAGAAAAATATAGAAAATGCAGAAGTAGGAAGAGAATTTTAAAATTAATATTAGGACATTAATTAAATTAAAATTATAAATTAGTATTGCTATTAAGGTTACTATTATGATTATGTACATTAATATTAGGAATGGGTGTCCCTGGTGGCTCAGATGGTAAAGAATCCACCTGCAATATGGGAGACTTGGGTTTGATCCCTGGGTCGGAAAGATCCCCTGGAGGAGGGCATGGCAACCCACTCCAGTATTCTTGCCTGAAGAATCCCCATGGACAGAGGAGCCTGGTAGGCTGCAGTCCACGGGGTCACAAAGAGTCGGACATGACTGAGTGACTAAACACAGCACAATATCAGGAATGTGTAATAGCATATAAATGTATAATTATGTGGCTTGGATTATGCTATAGGATTACGTAAACAACAGAAACATTGGGAGACATCACTCCTCTAAAAATTCTTGAGTTTAAGGAGGAGTATAGTGAGAAGAAAGGAAAAATAAATACTCTAAAGACTGTTAGCATGGGAGAAGGAATTGAGTAAGTTAAATATTTTTGTGTTGGATTCACTGTTATTATTAATTTAAATATGAAACTGGTGAAGTAGGATGGCTTCAGATGGGAGTTATAATAATTTGTTTTAGTACCACTCCAGGAAGGAAAGTTCCTTCCTGCCTCATTCCTTTTTTTCCCCTTAGTCTTATGTTCCTGGGATTGCACTCACCATTGGTATTAGCATATAAACTTTTGCCTTAAATGGTTTCTTCTAAGGTATTCAGATTAAATTTGAAAATAAACACTACTGACACCAAATAAATTGTGGAACTTTCAAATTAAGAGCTTAGAAAGGAAAGCAAATGAAGAAAAATCAAACATAATCCAAAAAATATATAGATACAGGCATTAAGAAGTACCAGCAAAAAAGTAACATAAGTGGTAAGTACACAATAATAGAGAAGGATGCAAAACAACATAATGTTTTTAAAGGTATTGATTTTCCTATTAAACAATTCAGGCTTTATGATTGTGTTAATTAAACAAAGTTCAGTGGCAGAGGTTTTATTAGAAATGTCTAAATCCTAGTAACAGAGTATAAATAAAGGAGTTGAAGAAGATATTTCAGGCAATTGTAACTGAGAAGAAGCAAGAATCATAATGAAAATAGGTAAAATTGAATTCAAATTAAAAGTATTAATTGGGACTGTTAAATTAATTAAAGAGACCATTAGACTAGTTCTAATATCTTAGCAGTGTGCATAAGCAAATAAAAACACAAGCCTTTAATTCCTCAAGGTTAAGAAATGAAAACTTACAGAAACCAGTTTCAAACAGCCAAGGAGGCTTTCCCAAATATTGCATTTGCTTAAGCTATAGCCTATCAAATAACATCCTTGGTTTGCTTTTAACTCTTTTACACAAGTTTCTCCTCTGAGCGTCCATCAGTTCCCTACTGTTTCAGGTTTGGCACTGCCTGATTTGAGTTTATTTTTGCTTAAACAAAGTCTTAAAGTGTTTAATATGCCTCAGTTGATCTTTTAACAGAACAAAAGAAAATATAATGAAATAACAATAGATACAGAAAGCATGCCATATTTGTAATAGTTTGTGATGTCAATCTGCAATTCTTCTACATAGAACTTGAAACCTAAACCTAAACAGTATGCTACTAAATAAGCAATGAACCACTGAGAAAAAGCAAAGAAGATATTAATAAAATACTCAGAGACAAAAAAAGTGAAGACACAAAGATCCCAAATCAATGGGACACAGCAAAAATAATTCTAAAAGAAAAGTTAATAGTGATACAAGCCTACAGCAGGAAACAAACAAACAAAATCTCAAATAAACAACCTAACCTTCCACCTAAAGGAAGTAGGAAAACAAACAAACATACAAACAAACCCAAAGTTAGAAGGAAAGAAATAATAAGGATAAGAGCAGAAATAAATGAAACAAACAACAACAACAACAAAAAAGAAAAGCTCAATTAAAGTAAGAACTGGTTCTTTGAAAAGAAAAAGAAAAGTGATAAGCCATTAATCAGACTCATCAGGGAAAAAAAGAGAGAGAGGGCTCAACTCAATAAAATGAGAAATGAAAAAGAAGTTACAACCAGCACCACAGAAACACAAAGAATCATAAGCCATTACTATGAACAATTATTTGCTGATAAAATGGGCATCATGGAAAAAAAGAACAAGATCCCAGGAATGTACAATCTTTCAAGACTGAATCAGTAAGTAATAGAGAATATGAACAGAATAATTACCAGTAATGAAACAGAATTACTAATTTAAAACATCCCCATAAAAATAAATTAAAGAACCAGATAAATTCACAGGTGAATTCTACCAAACGTTTATAGAAGAGTTAGTCTCTGTCCTTTTCAAAAAACTGTAAAAGGTTATGAAGGAAGGAACACTTCTGAACTTATTTCACAAGGTGAGAATTAGGTTGATGCCAAAACTAGACAAAGATATCAGTTCTGTTCAGTCGCTCAGTTGTGTCCGATTTTTCGTGACCCCATGGACTGCAGCTCGAAAGGCTTCCCTGTCCATCCCCAACTCTCAGAGTTCGTTCAAACTCATTTCCATTGAGTCAGTGATGCCATCCAACCATGTTAGCCTCTGTTGCCCCCTTCTCCTCCTGCCTTCAATCTTTCCCAGTATCAGGGTCGTTTCCAATGAGTCAGTTCTTCCAACAGGTGGTAAAAGTAATAGAATTTCAGCTTTAGCATCAGTCCTGCCAATGAATATCCGGGATAGATTTCCTTTAGGATTGACTAATTTGATCTCCATGCAGTACAAGGGACTCACAAGAGTCTTATCCAACACCACAGTTCAAAAGCATCAGTTCTTTAGCACTCATCTTTCTTTATAGTTCAACTGTCACATCCATACATGACTACTGGAAAAACCATAGCTTTGACATTTGGACCTTTGTTGGCAGAGCAATGTCTCTGCTTTTTAATATGATGTCTAATTTTGTCATAGGTTTTCTTCCAAGGAGCAAGCATTTTTTAATTTCATGGCTGCAGTTACCATCTGCAGTGATTTTGGAGCCCCCAAAATGAAGTCTCTTAGTATTTCCATTGTTTTCCCATCTATTTGAAAAGAAATGATGAGACCAGATACCATGATTTAGTTGTTTAAATCTTGAGTTTTAAGCCAGCTTTTTCACTCCTCTTTCACTTTCATCAAAAGGCTCTTTAGTTCCTCTTTGCTTTCTGCTATAAGGGTGGTGTCATCTGCATATCTGAAGTTATTGATATTTCTCCTGGCAATCTTGACTCCAGCTTGTGCTTCATCCAGCTTGGCATTTCAAATGATGTACTCTGCATAAAAAGTTAAATAAGCAGAGTGCAAATACACAGATTTGATGTACTCCTTTTCCTATTTGGAACCAGTCTGTTGTTCCATGTCCAGTGCTAACTGTTGCTTCCTGACCTGCATACAGATTTCTCAAGAGGCAGGTCAGGTGGTCTGGTATTCCCATCTCTTTCAGAATTTTCCACAGTTTGTTGTGATCTACACAGTCAAAGGGTTTGGTGTAGTCAATGATGCAGAAGTAGATGTTTTTCTGCAACTCTCTTGCTTTTCCAATGATCCAGCATATGTTGGCAATTTGATCTCTGGTTCCTCTGCCTCTTCTAAATCCAGCTTGAATATCTGGAAGTTCTCAGTTCACATGCTCTTGAAGCCTGGCTTGGAGAATTTTGAGCATTACTTTACTAGCATGTGAGATGAGTACAATTGTGTGATAGTTTGAAAATTCTTTGGCACTGCCTTTCTTTGGGATTGGAATGAAAACTGAACTTTTCCAGTCCTGTGGCCACTGCTGAGTTTTCCAAATATGCTAGCATACTGAGTGCAGCACTTTCACAGCATCTTTCAGGATTTGAAATAGCTCAACTGGATTCCATCACCACTAGCTTTGTTTGTGGTGGTGCTTCCTAAGGCCCACTTGACTTTGCATTCCAGGATGTCTGGCTCTAGGTGAGTGATCACACCATCATAGTTATCTGGGTCATGAAGTTATTTTTTGTATAGTTCTTCCGTGTATTCTTGCCACCTCTTAATATCTTCTGCTTCTGTTAGGTCCATACCATTTCTGTCCTTTATTGTGCCCATTTTTGCATGAAATGTTCCCTTGGTATCTCTAAATTTTTTGAAAGAGATCTCTAGTCTTTCCCATTCTATTATTTTCCTCTATAACCTTGCATTGATCACTGAGGAAGGCTTTCTTATCTCTCCTTGCTATTCTTTGGAACTCTGCATTCAGATGGGTATATCTTTCATTTTCTCCTTTGCTTTTAGGTTCTCTTCTTTTCTCAGTTATTTGTAAGGCCTCCTGAAATTAAAAGATGCTTACTCCTTGGAAGGAAAGTTATGAACAACCTAGATAGCATATTAAAAAGCAGAGACATTATTTTGCCAACAAAGGTCTGTCTGGTCAAGGCTATGGTTTTTCCAGTAGTCACGTATGGATGTGAGAGTTGGAGTATAAAGAAAGCTGAGTGTTGAAGAATTGATGCTTTTGAACTGTGGTGTTGAAGAAGACTCTTGAGAGTCCCTTGGCCTGCAAGGAGATCCAACCAGTACATCCTAAAGGAAATCAGTCCTGGGCGTTCACTGGAAGGACTGATGTTGAAGTTGAAACTCCAATACTTTGGTTACCTGATGCAAAGAGCTGACCCATTTGAAAAGACCCTGATGCTGGGAAAGATTGAGGACAGGAGGAGAAGGGGATGACAGAGGATGAGATGGTTGAGTGGCATCACCAACTCAGTGGGCATGAGTTTGGGTAAACTGGGGGAGTTGGTGATGGGCAGGGAGGCTTGGCGTGCTGCAGTTCATGGGGTCGCAAAGAGTCGGACACGACTGAGTGACTGAACTGAACTGAACTCAGACAACCATTTTGCCTTTTTGAATTTTTTTTTTCCCTTGGAGGTTGTCTCGATCACTGACTTTGTACAATGTCACACACCTCTTTCCATATCTTCATGGACTCTGTCTATCAGATCTAATCTCTTGAATCTATTTCTCACTTCCACTGTATAATCATAAGGGATTTGATTAGGTCTTACCTGAATGGTCTAGTGGTTTTCCCTAGGTTCTTCAATTTAAGTCTGAATTTGGCAATAAGGATTTCATGATCTGAGTCACAGTCAGCTCCCAATCTTACGTTTGCTGACTGTATAGAGCTTCTCCACCATTGGCTGCAATGAATATGATCAACCTAATTTCGGTATTGACCATCTGGTGACGTTAATGTATAGAGTCATCTCTTGTGTTGTTGGAAGTGGGTGTTTGCTATGACCAGTGCATTCTCTTGGCAAAACTCCGTTAGCCTTTGCCCTGCTTCCTTTTGTGCTCTAAGGCCAAATTTGCCTGTTACTCCAGGTATCTCCTGTCTTCTTAATTTTTCATTCCAGTCCCCTATAATGAAAAGGACATCTTTTTTGGTTTGTTGGGATGTTAGTTCTAGAACATCTTGCAGGTCTTCATATCACCATTCAACTTCAGCTCCCTCACCATTAGTTGGTGTGTAGACTTGGATTACTGTGATATTGTATGATTTGCCTTGGATAGGAACAGAGATCATTCTGTCATTTTTAAGACTGCAGCAAGTACTGCATTTTGGACTCTTTTGTTGACTATTAGGGCTACTCCATTTCTTCTACAGGATTCCTGCCCACAGTAGTAGATATAATGGTCATCTGAATTAAATTCACCCATTCCAATCCATCTTAGTTCACTGATTCCTAAAATGTCAATGTTCACTCTTACCATCTCCTGTTTGACCACTTCCAATTTACCTTGATTCATGGACCTACCATTCCAGGTTCCTATGAAATGTTGCTCTTTATAGCTTCGTACTTTACTTCCATCACCAGTCACATCCACAACTGGGTGTTGTTTTTGCTTTGACTCTGTCTCTTCATTCTTTCTGGAGTTATTTCTCCACTGATCTCCAGTAGCATACCAGGCACCTACTGACCTGGGGAGTTCATCTTTCAGTGTCCTATCTTTTTGCCTTTTCATACTGTTCATGGGTTTCTCAAGTCAGCAATACTGAAGTGGTTTGTCATTCCCTTCTCCAGTGGACCTCACTTTGTCAGAACTCCCCACCATGACCCATCTGTCTTGGGTGGCCCTACACATCATGCTTCATAGTTTCATTGAGTTAGACAAGGCTGTGGTCCATGTGGTCAGTTTGATTAGTTTTCTGTGATTGTGGTTGTCATTCTGTCTTCCCTCTGACAGATAAACATAAGAGGCTTATGAAAGCTTCCTGATGGGCAAATATATCACACACACTCAAAAAATTACAGATCAACATTCCCAATGAACATAATGAAAAAATCCTTAACAAAATATTAGTAATCCAAATTCAGCAATATACTGAAAAGACCATACACCATGATCAAGTGGGATTTATCCCAGAGATTCAAGGATGGTTCAATACATGCAAATCAATTAATGTGACATATCACACTAACAGGTTGAAGAATTAAAATCATATGATCATCTCAATAGATGCAGAAAAAGCTCTTGACAAAATTCAACATCGATTTATGGTAAAATCTCTCAATAAAGCAGATATTAAGTTATGATACCTTAACAAAATAAAGGCAATATGTGACAGACTCACAGTTAACATACTCAACAGTCAAAAGCTAAAACCTTTTTCTCTAATATTAGGAATAAGACTAGAATGGCCTATCTCATCACTTTTAATCAATACAATATTGAAAGTCCTAGCTACAGCAAGACAAGAAAATCAATAAAAGGCATTCAAATTGTAAAGGAAGAAGTAAAATTGTCACTGTTTGCAGTTAGCATAATACTGTGGCTCAGACGGTAAAATCGTCTGCTTGCAATGCTGGAGACCCTGGTTCGTACCCTGGGTTGGGAAGATCCCCTGGAGAAGGAAATGGAAACCCACTCCAGTATTCTTGCCTGGAAAATTCCATGAATGGAGGGTCCATGGGATCGCAAAGAGTCGGACACGCCTGAGCAACTTCACTTTCATACATAGAAAACCCTGAAGATATCACCCCCAAACTACTAGAACTCATCAATGAATGAAGTAATGTTGCAGGATATAAAATTAGTATGCATAAGTCTGTTGCATTTCTATACTCTAACAATGAACTATCAGAGAAATTGAGCAGATAAATTCCAATTATAATCACATCAAAGAAAATAAAATACTAAGAATAAATCTAACTAAGGAGGTAAAAGACCTATAGCTGGACAATTATAAGATACTGATAAGAGAAACTGAAGCTGATACAAACATATAGGAAAATATAGAGTGCTCATGGATTGGAAGAAATAATATTGTTAAAATGACTATACTACCCAAGAAAATCTTTACCTTCAATGCAACCACTATCAAAATACTAATGCATTTTTCATAAAACAAGAAGAAACAATTTTAAACTTTGTATGGAAATGCAGAAGACTCTGAATAGCCAAAAATACTTGAGAAAGAAGAACAAAGCTTGATCTATAACATTCCTTGATTTCAAACTATATCACAAAGCTTACAGGAATCAAAACAGTGTGGTTCTGGCACAAAAACAGACACATATATCAGCAAAACAGAGTAGAGAGTGCAGAAATGAACTCATGCTTACATGCACAGTTAATCTGTGACAGAGGAAGCAAGAAAATACAATTGTGAAAAGACAGCCTCTTCAATAAATGGTGTGGAAAAACTGGATAACTATATGTAAAAGAATCAAACTGGACAACTTTCTTACACCACACACAAAAATAAATTCAAAATGGATTAAAAACCTAAGCATAAATGTAAACCCTAAATCCATAAAACTAGAAGAAAATGTTTCTTTGACATTAGCCTAAGTAATATATTTTTGGACATGTCTTTTCAGCAATGGAAACAAAAGGCAAATAATAAACAGATGGGGCTACATCAAACTAAAAAGGTTTTGCAAGATGAAAGACACTATCAAAAAAAACAAAAAGCCAATTACTGCATGAGAGACCATATCTGCAAACTATATATCATATAAGTGGTTAGTGTCCAAAACATACAGAGAACTCATACAATTCAACATCAACAAAAGCAAACAACCTAGTTAAAAAATGGGCAGAGGATCTGAATACAGATTTTTTTTTTTTTTCAAAGAAGAGGTATAGATGAGTGACGGGCACATTAAAAAAAAAATGCTCAACTTCATTAATCATTAGGGAAATTCAAACTAAAACCACCCTGAGATGTCGCCTCACATGTATCAGAAGGGCTATTATCAAAAAGACAACAAATAGGAAGTGTTGTTGAGGATGTGGAGAAAAGGGAGCCCTTGTGCAATGTGTCTAGGAATGTAAATTGGTGTGATCACTATGGAAATCAGTATGAAAGTTCCTCAAATGTTAAAGATAGAACTACCATATGAGCCAGAAATTCCACTCCTGGGTATTTATATGAAAAAAGGAAAACACTAATTTGAAAAGATATGTGGAACCCTATGTTCAGACCTTTGTCAGCAAAGCGATGTTTCTGCTTTTTAATATCCTGTCTAGGTTTGTCATAGTTTTCCTTCTAAGCAGTAAGCGTCTTTTAATTTCATGACTGCAGCTACCGTCCTCAGTGATTTTGGAGCCCAAGAAAAGAAAATCTGTCACTGTTTCTGCTTTTCCCCCTTCTATTTGCCATGGAGTGAGGGGACCAGTTGCCATGATCTTAGCTTTGGGTGAGGGTCTGATTACTGGCAAGTAAACTCATGGCACAAGTTAGCTTCAGCTGAAGAAACAGGTCTGAAACAGGGAGAGATTTTGAAAGAACTGTTGCAAATTCTCTGCTTTCTTCTTTCATTGACTGTCATTGGCTAACTCTAACCATAAATCATCTGGTCAGAAAGCCCATGTGAACCAATCCATAGGTGTTAACTTCCTAATGTATAGAGCAGGGAAAAGATGGGTAGAGAACAGATTAAGACAGCATATGAGGTACAGGGGGAGTCAAATGAACAATAACCATTGAATGGTTTTAAGAAGAGGAGAGAGATAATCAGATGTGCACTTTAAAAAGGTCAGTGGTGTGTCAACAATTTTTGCAACATTAGTACCTCTGTTTATAACCCTGATAAGAGTTTAATTCCTAAGATTGCAGCCTGACTAGCAATAGGGAGAAAATAAAAAAGGCAGTGATTCTTAGCCTCCAGGTATGTGAGATCAATACTAGGAAGAAATCTGGTTCTGTTAACATTGTTACCCAGAATTTCAGTTAGGATTATATTTAGGGACATATATAGGATGACCATATGCCTGGTTTGTCTGGGACAGCTGTTTTGCATTCAAAAGTGTTCTTAAGACTCAAAATATAAGGTCACCTTTAGAAAATCCCTAAATAACCATGGGTTAAACTAAATATGGGTTCCATTCTGAGTCATCAGAAAACAAAACTAAATTAGATATTTAAACATGAGATAATTGAATATAAAATTGCTTTGATTAGGATGTCATAGAGCTAGCAATTGCAATTCCTTAGAGCTAGGTATTCAAAGGGAAGAGATTAAAGTTATTACGATTCAGTAGCTTGGGGAAGGGTCCCCATGAAGTTGAAAAAACAGATATCTGAGGAGGCAGCATTGAGCAGTTGCTATTGTCCTTGAGGGCCTGTGATTGGGCTGATTCTTCAAGTGGTGAGAAGAAAACAAAGTGTATTCAATTACTGGAACCACTAGGACAAACTGTCTGCTAGATGTAACAATGCTGGCCTGGGCAGACACGGAAAGTAGACAGAAAGCTCAAAGGAAGCAAACAGCATCCAGCCTTGCAGTCTCACTCTAGATCCCCTACAGGCAGAGCCTAACTGCTAGTATGGGCTTGCAAAACAGAAATGGGGTTTGCAGTCCTAAGCCCAGAACTACAAACTTGTTTACTGATCATTTACTGGCGCCTTGGAAAATGCTTATGTTGAAAAACAGAGGTTATATGTTTGATGTGCTTTTAAAATTTGGGCCTATGTAGTTGAGGATATCAGAGTATCAGAACCATGAACTGTTTTCGCTTCAAAATCTGTCTTAAAAGTAATACATATTTTAAATATTAGCACAGATGTTACGGTGCAAGTATGAATTTTCTGTATGAGCCTTCACTAATTTACTCAATCTGTTTTTTCGTAGGTGAAATAAATTGGCCTAAGTGTAGTAGGCATATATATGTTAAATGCTCTGTTTTTACAGATTTATACTTGACTCAGTTTTTATTGCAGGTGTACACACATACACACATAGAAATGCCTTGAGGCGTAAGAAGCACATTAGTAAAGTTGATTGAATTTTCACCCTCCTTTGCAAGCACAACCATGTTTCTTACTTTGCATGTCCTTCAGGCCTCATCAGAGCACGAAGTTCCAAGTGACTTCAAAGGGTTTTCTGCACTCAGATCAGCTCTATGGGGCATGTAGGGAGATGAGAAATGAACCGACACCAAAGGTGCAATGAAAGGTAAAAATCCTAGCCTTGCCACAGCTCTTGAGCTGAGCAGCAGGCTAAATTACTGCATCTGGGTATAGGGATCTCAAGGGTTCATGAAGGAAAAGGTGGTAAGCATTTAAGGTAGAAAATAAATCTGAGTTTCTTCATTGGATTTAGGGAAAATTTTCCTCTGAGTAACATGGGTAACATTTAATTATTATTATTATGGGAATCTGTCAGCTTTCTTGATTAGAGAAGGAAATAACAGATAAATGTAAATCATCAAAATTAAAAGCAAAATATAGTATGTAGTTACAGTGCCTACCTCTAGTACAATAGGGATTCCACATATACTATGTGCATGAAAATAGGTCCTTCTGAATCTGATACTATTTTTTTGTTGTTGTTGTTTACAGTGCTAAGAGTTCTAAAGATATTGAGGAATTAAAGACAGATTCAGAAACATATAGGGGAAATCTTTGTATCCGTTTATGTCAACCTTTCTCTTCTCTGAAAGACTGGCCTTGGGGATGGGAAGAAAGAACAGGGAGAAAATGAAAACTGGATACTACATACTCTAGTAGCAGTGTTAGCTGCTCAGCTGTGTCTGACTCTTTGCGACCCTGTGAACTGTAGCCTGCAAGGCTCCTCTGTCTTTGAAATTCTCCAGGCAAGAATACTGGCGTGGGTTGCCATTCCCTTCTCCAGGGGATCTTCCCAACCCAGGGATCAAACCCGGGTCTCCTGTATTGCAGGCAGACTCTTTACCACCTGAGACACCAGGGAAGCCCCATGTCCTCTAACACAAACTCATAAAACTCCTTATAAATAAGCAAGTATAAAATTTAGCAGTGTTTATATGAGTATGAATTTTAAAAAGATAATGCCACAAAGTGAAGTGTTCTTTTTGTAGGTAGGCTGTAGATATATTTGATAAAAATCATGAGATTTGAATTTTTGATAACAATTCTTAAATAATTCTAATTTGATATTAATCTGAAATTCCTTTTCTGGAATTAGAATTTTTACTCTCTATCAATTCAGGTATTTGAACTTATAGATTTAAACTTTTCCTTTATTTTCTAGGCTTTTCTCTTTCTCAGTCTCACAGTTAGGAGTTCCTAGAGCTTATAATGGAGAAGGCAATGGCACCCCACTCCAGTACTCTTGCCTGGAGAATCCCATGGGTGGAGGAGCCTGGTAGGCTGCAGTCCATGGGGTCGCTAGGAGTTGGACAGGATTGAGCGACTTCACTTTCACTTTTCCCTTTCATTCATTGGAGAAGGAAACGGCAACCCACTCCAGTATTCTTGCCTGGAGAATCCCAGGGACGGGGGAGCCTGGTGGGCCACCTTCTATGGGGTCGCACAGAGTCAGTTGCTGCCAAGTCACTTCAGTCGTATCCGACTCCTAGCGACCCCATGGACTGCAGGCTACCAGGCTCCTCCGTCTGTGGGATTCTCCAGGCAAGATTACTGGTGTGGGGTGCCATTGCCTTCTCCGGAGTTTATAATGGTATTACCTTAATTGATAATGGCATGGAATTAGGAGTCATCAGAGACTTTTCCGAAAGCTGTAATAAGCAGGATTTTTTTTTTTTTCCTTCTGCTTTTAGCTGAATGACACAGGGTAGCTGCTGACTGTGAACAGTTAAGAGCAGCCGCACCTTATTCTTTATGCTTATCATTGACCACGATTCCTATCGGAATATCATTTCTTCTGGAATTGTGCCTTAGCGTATTGACAATAAAGACTGAGATATATATTTTCTCAACAAAATACATTAAAATGATTAATTCTTCAGTCATGTTTAAAACTATTGCTTGTAAAGAATTACCTGGACATGTTGTTTTAAAACCAACCTTTTTTCCATCAGTCTCTCTCACCATCGAAATATTTTCTCCGTAATGCCCTGGCTGTCACTCTGTTCAGTTTGTGCATTCTACATCCGAATTCCCTTCAGGTTATCAAAACCCACTTTTTCTAGAGATTTAGAATATTACTAGTAGCTGGGGATAAAATTATGTGGTTGGAAGAAGAGATTTTCTCTAACTGGGGAAGATTTCCTCCTCCACATTGTTCAGGTTTTTTCCTCTTTATTTCTGGGATTTGGCTTCTTGGTACCATTTGACCTTTACAGTGTCATATCCCCCCTGGCAACTTCCCAAGGGGCCCCGCTGCAGCTGCTGCTGCCACCAATGTCTCCAGGCATCATTTCTTGAGACATCATCCACCCATTTCATATGAAACTCTTTGTAAAGGGCATCTGCTTTTCACTGCTCAAAATCCACATCTTTTTTTTTCCCCACTTCTCTCCAAAATCCACATCTTCGGTTCTGATCCCTCTTATTTGTGCTTCATTATTTCTGCTTTTCCCTTAAATTTAGCCTCTGAAAATGTGAACAAACAGTGCAAAAGCCCGCCTGTATGGTTCGAGGTTGTGTTTCCAACGTATAAGAAAGTTATTTTAAGGATAAACTGTAAAATTGCTCTCCAGTCTCATTATCCATGGGTTTATTGTTCATACACTAGTAAAAATAAGAAAGCAAATAAATAAAAAAGTAAAAAGGAAGTTACTCTTACTGGAGAGTGCCCAGAGAGGACAAGAAATCGGTGGTGTGAGCCCCGACAACCTCGGAAACTGCAGGAGCCGGGTCCATCTCCGTTGGGGTCAGTTTTCAAACTTTACTTGTTAGTAGTCTTGGTGCAGTCACTGACAGAATTAGCAGTGCTCTCAAATACCTTCAGACCTACTAGCAAAAACAGCCCCTTCAATACAGACTGGCAAGAATTTCAGTGATTCACTTCTGGGTCATTTTGAAAACTAGAAGTAACTAGGTCTTCCCAGGCAGCTCAAATTGTAAAGAATCTGCCATGCGGGATTTGATCCCTGGGTCGGGAAGATCCTCTAGAGAAGGAAATGGCAATCCACTCCAATATTCTTGCCTGGAGAATCCCATGGACGAAGGATCCTGGCAAGCTACAGTCTGCGGGGTGGCAAAGAGTTGGACACGACTGAGTGACTAACACTGCTACTACCCGCACGTTGCATATAAATTTTGTATTGATAAACTAAAGGAATAGCAGTTTTTAATCATAGCTCTCTGAGGTCTACTTATGACATTTATTATGTAAATATGGATGATTATAATTAGCATTTCTCCTCGCAAGCATTTGAATTTCCTGAATTCAATCTCCTTTTTACTAGTGTGGGATAAGAAATCCATTTCAGCCTCTGAAAATGGAATGAGTTTAGGAATGGGAAAGAAACTACTTTCCTTCGCCAAGGTCCCCTGGGGTAAGATGCCAACTTCATTTTTCTTCATTTCCCAGTGTTAATTTGGTTCAGCTTTTGTTTTCTGCTAGTGCACTGTCATTTAAAATCCAGAAAACAAGAAAAGAAATTGCATCCTTGTAATTCAATATGTTTAGAACTTGGAGAATTCTAGACTTCTGAGGGTTTAGCAACTTATTCATTTCTATTTATGATATACTCATTGGGGTAAAAACAGCATTTTTAATTTAGAGACTATTGAGCATATCTCTGTAAAATTTGCCACACAGTGTTAAATGTAATACCTATCTGACTTGGTCATTTGGCTCAGAAATTCATAGCCATCACGTTTCATTTTCTCATGTGCATATTTTTGTAAAAAAAATAAGAAAAATCTACCAACATATGCATGCCTAAACAGAAGAAATGATTCTATTTTTATAACTTTCTATTGAATTTAGAGTATATAAATACATAATCATTTTGGAATGGATTTTACAATAGATTTTATGGGGTACCTATAAAAGGAAATACGATTAGTAAAATTATGTTCTGCACAAGACTATTTGGTGTTTGAAAAGTTATTATAGTAATGTTTCCGTTAATGATCTGTTTGGTTTACTGCCATTTAAGAATGAGAGCCTATTTTGGGCTTTTATTTCAGTTGCATGACATTTCCTTCAAAGATAGAGTTGTTTAAAATAATTTTCTGAAATAATAAGCCTTTTTGAAGAAATAGCATTATTTAAATACATTTTGAAAGAGGAAAGATTTGGAAAAGAGGAACAGGTGGCTGCTTCAATGCTTACTACCCTGGGGTCCTGATCCTAATTGCCACCTAACAACTTTATCTCTCCCATGCCCCATGCAAGTGAAACTGAGGCTTAGCAGCTGGGAGCAAGGGGACTCAGGCTTAACTGGAGTTCTAAAGAAGAGAATGTCGCTGTTTCCCCCCCACTGAACTTGCTGTCACTTTGGGAAAAGTAGGGAAGTTTAGGTTAAAGATCTAAAGGACCAGAGGGCCTCAAGGTAGAAGCCGACCTGAAGATATCCATGAATCCCAGTCCCTACAAGGGAAGAAGCTGCATATTTCTTCCAGGTGTGCTTCAAAGAAGATGGGCTGGTCCCTCTACACTGGAGCAACCCTGGTGTGTTGAATTCTCTGTACTCCTGAAAATTAGAGCCGCAGGGAACTGAAAAGTTGACTGTTGCCTCTCTCAGACCAAGAATGCACCTCTCCCCATATCACTATCACCTTACTCCAGTATTGGACCAAGTCTTAACCAGCAGACAAGAGAAAAATGTTTGTAGTTGCTAAGAAGGCCCAGAGATAGAACAGAAAAAGAGAGGCAATTTAATCCAATAAGACTGCTCTTAGAAGGAAGATATTTGAAGCAAAAGCAATAGTTCCAATTTAACTTAAACACAATTTCAATTTAAAAAAGAATTTTAAACCTTTGGTTTTGATCAGATCTGAAAAGTTCACAGACCATGTTTCTCCAGTTATTGTTCTGTCCTGTTATGTCTCTCCTCCTCTGATGCAAACCCAGTTATATGAATGACAGGCCATTAGCTCTTTGATTCTTTTCTGTCTTTTCCCAGATATTTATTTTTATGCTGTCTTCTACTTCACAAGTCTTCTCTTCTGTTTGTTATTCTGCTGTTAACTCCACATTTTTCTTTCTTTTCTTTTTTCGGCCATACCACGGCTTGCAGGATTTTAGTTCCCTCACCAAGGATTGAATCCTCCAGGGCCACAGCAGTGAAAGTGCTAAGTCTTAACCACTGGCCTGCCAGGGAAGGCCCTTCACCCGATTTTAAATTAATTTAAATTAATTTCAGTTATTTCTTAAGTTTAGAATCTCCCTGATTTTCAAGTTTTATACATTCCCAATTTTCTGGTACAAATTTTTATATTTTCCCCTCTTTAAAAAAATTGTGTTTAATTTTTAGTTTTTAAATTCATTTTTGTTGAAGTGCAGTTGATTTGCCATGTTGTATTCCTTTTTTCTGTACAGCAAAATGAAGCAGTTATATATTTGCATATGTGCTCAGTCGCTAAGTCGTGTCTCACTCTTTGTGACTCCATGGACTGCAGCCTGCTGGACTCCCCTGGCCATAAGATTTTCCAGACAAGAATCCTGGAGTGGGTTGCTTTTTCCTGCTCCAGGTGATCTTCCTGACCCAGGGGTTGAACCTGTGCCTCCTGCATCTCCTGCAAAGCAAGTGGATTCTTTATGATTGTGCCACCTGGGAAGCCTCCATATCACACTTCATACTATCCCATGTATATGGGGTTGACCAAAAGGTTTGGTCATCTTACAGGAAACCCGAATGAACTTTTTGGCCAACCCAACACACACATACATGCATATATATATATATATACACATCACATTTTCATTATCCATTCCTCTATCAATGGACATTTATGTTACTTCCATGTCTTGGCTGTTGTAGATAGTGCTGCAATGAGCATTAGGGTGCATGTATTTTTTTCAAATTATGGTTTTCTCTTGATAAATGACCAGGAATGGGATTGCTGGGTCATATGGCAACTCTGTTTTTACTTTTTAAGGAATCACCTCCAACGTGGCTCAGTGGCAAGGAAACCATGCACCAATGCAGGAGACGTAAGAGATGTGGGTTCGAGTCCTGGGTTAAGAAGAGCCTGTGGAGAAGGAAATGGCAATCCACTCCAGTTTTCTTGCTTGAAAATCCCATGGACAGAGGAGCCTGGAGTGCTACAGTCCATGAGGTCACAAGGAGTTGGACCTGACTGAAAGACAGCATGTATGCACGCACATACATGCTACTTTCTGTAGTGACTACAACAGTTTACATTCCCACCAACAGTGCAGAAGGGTTCCCTTTGCTCCAGCACTTCTTGTTTGTAGGTTTTTTGATGCTGGCCATTCTGACTGATGTGAGGTGATGCCTCATTATAGTTTTGATTTGCGTATCTTCAGTGGTTAGTGATATTGAGCATCTTTCAGGTGCCTCTTGACTATCTGTATGTCTTGTTTGGAGAAATGTCTACTTAGATATCCTACCCATTTTTTAATTGGGCTGTTTATTTGTTGGTATTGAGCTGCATGAGCTGTTTGTGTATTTTGGAGATTAATCTCTCGTAAGTGGCTCCATTGTCAAGTGTTTTCTCCCATTTCATTCTGTTTATTGTTTGTTTATGATCAGCAGACTTTTATGTGAAGAGCAAGATAATAAGTACTTTGAGTTTTCCAGGTCATATAGTCTCTGGCGTGATTACTCAGTTAGACCACTGAGCTACAAAAGCATTCACTAGAGAAACAAACAAATGAGCATGTCTTTGTTCCAATAAAGTGTTACTTATAAAGACGGATGGTGGGCTAAATTTAACCTGGATGTCATAAATTACTGATACCTACTTTAGATGCTAAATATGTGTTTCTCCACATACTCAGCCTCGTCGCATGATTTGAAGAAATGAATAATGCTTCAAAGAGGAAAGCACAATGGAATGTTAAGCTCATTTTTCTACCAGTTTCTTTTCTACAGGGTCTTTCTCCTACAGACATTAGGCCACTTTGTAGCCTTGAATAACAATGATTTATCCCCCTGGTTCCAGGAGACCACCATAAGTTCTGAGTTTATTTATATTGTTTACTACATTTCCTACTGTTATTCATCAACAAATATCTCAAAATTAAAGTGACAGAAAATATCAAACTCTTGTCAGGACTTCTGTCTTCTCTCTAGGATCTTTGCTGTCTAAAATTGTGACTTTCTTAATTGTACTCTATTACCTTTCAAAAGCTGTATTTGGTATATATTACAAGTTTTATACTTTTTCTGGAAGGGACAAGTTGGTCTAATACAATCTAATCCATCACAGTGAGAAGCAGAAGTCCCCAAAGGAAAAATTTTAAAAAGTCATTTATAGCTTTTGAATAAATCAGCAAAACATAGAAGTGGAAAACTGGTAACAATGAAATGACAAATAAAGCAAACATTGAATAAGGGAGTAGAGCTTATATCAAGTATGCCAAGTATTAAATATTATACTATATACAGAAAAATACACAATCTTAATAATGTAAAATAAATTTGAAGTAGCAGAAGAATATCATGTTTTTGATAGTAAGAGTAACGTGATGAAGTTGTCAATTCTCTCTGATTTGTATTAGAAATTTCATGTAATTTCCAATGAGATCATAGCAATCAATTTTTAGTTGTGTAAAATGACCTTGAATTCTGTTTGAAAAATAAAACCTTATGAATACCCAGGACAACTACAACAAAGAAAAATGGCAGATTGGCCTTATAAAAGAATGAAACAATATAAAATTGGAATTTTTTAAAAAATTTTTGATTTAAGAATAGAAAGTCCAATAGGGAAACCAAGTGGAAAACTAAAAGATTCTACTGTACACATAATTGAAATTTTACATTTGGCTGTGGTATATTTTAAATTTGTGGGAACACAATGGCTGATTTAATAACCTGTTGACCCAACTGTCATCTAAATAGGAGCAAATAAAGATTATCTCTTACTACTCCAGGGAGAAGGAAATGGCAACCCACTCCAGTACTCTGCCTAGAGAATCCCATGCACAGAGGAGCCTGGTGGGCTGCTGGCCATGGGGCCACACAGAGTCGGACACAACTGGAGTGACTCAGCATGCATGCATACACTGGAGAAGGAAATGGCAACCCACTCCAGTATTCTTGCCTGGAGAATCCCAGGGACAGAGGAGCCTGGTGGGCTGCCATCTGTGAGGTCGCACAGAGTTGGACACGACTGAAGCGACTTAGCAGAAGCAGCAGTTTGCTACTCAAAAATATATTTTAGATAAACCAAAACATAAATGTAAAAATTAAACATTTTATAATAAAATGTAAGAGATTAAAAGAACATCCTTTTGGTTAGGAAGAATGTTAGCTATGTCAGAAAAAGACACTATGGAAAAAAGATGTATTTGACTATATTTATTTTTTTTAAATATGCTACATCACCATAAAAAAGTTAATATACCCAGTATTGATTAGGATTAATATTTGCAACTCAGTTAACCTCTGTAGTACAGTGTGGTCACAATTCTGGAGATAGGAAAATATACATAGTAAGTGGTCAGTTTTCATTCCAATCCCAAAGAAAGACAATGCCAAAGAATGCTCAAACTACTGCACAATTGCACTCAACTCACATGCTAGTAAAGTAATGCTCAAAATTCTCCAGGCAAAGCTTCAACAGTAGGTGAACTGTGAATTTCCAGATGTGCAAGCTGGATTTAGAAAAGGCAGAGGAACCAGAGATCAAATTGCCAACTTCTACTGGATGATTGAAAAAGCAAGAAGAGAGAGCCAGAAAAAACATCTATTTCTGCTTTATTGACTATGATTAAGCCTTTGTCTGTGTGGATCACCATAAACTGTGGAAAATTCTTCAAGAGATGAGAATACCAGACCGCCTGACCTGCCTCTTGAGAAATCTGTATGCAGGTCAGGAAGCAACAGTTAGAACTGGACATGGAACAACAGACTAGTTCCAAATAGGAAAAGGAGTATATCCAGGCTGTATATTGTCACTGTGCTTATTTAACTTATATGCAGAGAACATCATGAGAAATGCTGGGCTGGAGGAAGCACAAGCTGGAATCAAGACTGCTGGGAGAAATATCAATAACCTCAGACATGCAGATGACACCCCGCTTATGGCAGAAAGCGAAGAAGAACTAAAGAGCCCCTTGATGAAAGTGGAAGAGGAGAGTGAAAAAGTTGGCTTAAAACTCAACATTCAGAAAACTAAGATCATGGCATCTGGTCCCATCACTTCATGGTAAATAGATGGGGAAACAGTGGTAACAGTAACAGACTTTATTTTGGGGGGCTCCAAAATCACACAGATGGTGACTGCAGCCATGAAATTAACAGACGCTTGTTCCTTGGAAGGAAAGTTATGACCAACCTAGACAGCATATTAAAAAGCAGAGACATTACTTGGTCAACAAAGGTCCATCTAGTCAAAGCTATGGTTTTTCCAGTAGTCATGTATGGATGTGAGAGCTGGACTATAAAGAAAGCTGAGTGCTTTTTGAGTTGTGGTGTTGGAGAAGACTCTTGAGAGTCCCTTGGACTGCAAAGAGATCCAACCAGTCCATCCTAAAGGAAATCAGTCCTGAATGTTCATTGAAAGGACTGATATTGAAGCTGAAACTCCAGTACTTTGGTCACCTGATGGGAAGAACTGACTCATGTGAAAAGTCCCTGATGCTGGAAAAGACTGAAGGTAGAAGGAAAAGGGGATGACAGAGGATGAGATGGTTAGATGGCATCACCGACTCAACGGACATGAGTTTGAGTAAACTCTGAGTGTTGTTGATGGACAGGGAGGCCTGGCGTGCTACAGTCCATGGGGTCACAAAGAATCAGAGATGACTGATCGACTCAACTGAACTGAACTGAAGTGTTTTATTGATATTACAAAATATGATATATGCAACATATATTTTTCTCATTAGCAACACTGATTGTTAACAGCAAAAGAAAGTGTTATAATCAATTGCTAGCAGAAATATAAATTGTACAATACTTAGATCTCTATGGAAAAATCCATTAAAATAAAAATATACATAGACAACATTTCTCCTATGACTGTATCGTATGGAAACAAAAGTGTCACTCATACAGTTACAAGGATGTTTACTATAAATGTATTGTGGCAAAATGTGAAATTTATAGAAGCTGATCTGTAAGAAGATGGTTGAGTAAAATATGGCATATCCAAACTGGAGAATATGAAGATATTCAAAATAATACAGAAAAGTTTTTCATCTTGATCTACTAAGTAAAAACTGTAAAATGCAGTGAGGTAGGAATATTATGGTCTCATTTCTGTAAAACATATAAATTTTCAAATTATACCTCTAAATATAGTGCTTTATGTGATTTTATTAGCATGGAAAAAAATAGAGATGAATATACATCAATTTCTTTGAATAAAGATGAGGTAAAGTGAGAGTAGCATGAATATGTGCACATTGCCACATGTAAAATAGACACCCAGTGGGAATTTGTTTTTCACTCAAGGATCACAACCTGATGCTCTGTTACAACCTAGAGGAGTGGGATAGTGTGGGAGGTGGGAGGGAGGTTCAAGAAGGAGGAGACATATGGATACCTATGGTTGATTCAAGTCAATGCGTGGCAGAAACCAACACAATATTGTAAAGCAATTGTCCTCCAATTAAAAATAAATAAATTATAATATTGTGTTGGCCTCTGCCACGCATCAACATGAGTCAGCCACAGGCATACTTATGTCCCCTCTGCCCTGACCTCCCCTCTCATTTCTCTCCCTATCCCACCCCTTTAGGGGTGTCACAGAACACCAGGTTGAGCTCCCTGTTTTACCCAGAAAATTCTCACTTGCTTTCTATTTTACACGTGGTACTGACTTGAATGCATTCTTTTTTATATAGTTGAGTAATACTCCATTGTGCATACTTACCACAATTTCTGTATCCCTGCATCTGTTGATGGATATCTAGGTTGTTTCTATGTTCTAGCTATTACAAAAAGTGCTGCAATGAACGTTAGGGTACATGCATCTCTTGTTCTTTGTTTCTCAAAAAATGAGCCTAAAAAATAAAGACATACTGAAGAAATTAAAAAAAAAATGGAAGGACATTGACGCAAGCTGAATGAAGCTTAAGGAGATTATGTTAAGTGAAATAAGCTGCCATAAAAGGTAAATATTGTAGGATTCTAGTTAGGTCTTTAGAGTACTTAAATGATAGGAAAAAAGTAGAACAGAGGTTGCCAGAGACTGGGGCAAGGGCAGATAGGTAGCTGTTTAATGGATATAGAGTTTCTTTTTGAGAAATGGTAAAGTTGTGAAGTTCAGTGCACAATAACATGAATATACTTAACACAACTGAACTGTATACTTAAAATGGTATACAGATGGTAAATTTTAGCTTTGTTAAGATGGTAAGATGGTTAAGATGGTAAATTTTAGCTTTGTATTGCTTTTCTACTGTTTAAAATGAGGCTCCTTTGGGATGGACATGGACACTCAGCTGTATTTAAAGTGGGCAATCTTCTGTATAGCACAGGGAACTCAGCTCAATGTTATGTGGTAGCCTGGATGGAAGGAGAGGTTGTGCAAGAATGGATATATCTATATGTGTGCCTGAGTCACTTCACTGTCCACCTGAAACTACCACAACATTGTTAACTGGCTATACTCCAATACGAAATAAAAAGTTTTAAATAATAAAAATAAATAAATTTAATTTAAAAAAGAAATGGATGATGGCTTGTCCACTGTTGCACTACCAGTGCGTAGTATATAAGAGACTTTAATAAATACTTGAATGAACGTAAAAAAATGATGTGAGGGGATGTGATCTGGACACAAAATCTAATAATGTAGTCTAAGAGATTTTTTATATCAATTATAATTAAAACAGCTTGAAAGAATATGGATGAGAGTTCTCAGCACACAGTGGGAAGCAGAAGTCCATGTGGGGTGCATGAAAGGGGATTTTGAATGATAATCAGAACTAGTCTTTTGACCACACTCATCACGAGTTCTTTAAAGCCTTGTGTCCTAAAGTGGGGTTTATAGTTCTCAGCATTACCTGGGGATTTGTTAGAGAGGCAGATACTTGACACAGCCCAAAATCATTGAATCAGAATCTTCATTTTTACTAAGCTCCCCCAAAGATCATATGCACATGAATGTTTGAGGGGCAGTGCCTTTGTGGATAAAGGCACACTAAATTCAGAACTCATAGTGTATCTTTCTGATTTAAGTATGTACAATTACATGTAGAAAAGTGTGACAAGCTCTGATTTTAAAAGTCTCCATAATAAGCAAAGTACATTTTGGTGAAAACAACAGCTGTAAATAATCCCAACAATGACTCTGTGACAGATTTTGGTGGGGAGCATACCAATAATTAATGAATCACTGTGTAGCCTAATATTCAACATTAAGCTATTAGTCTCAGTTCTCTAAACTACAAGATGGAATTTTTTTTTAATGGATTTTACTGAAGTACAGTTGATTTACCATGTTGTGTTAATTTCCACTGTCAGCAAAATGATTCAGTTACACGCACACACACACACACACACACACACACACACATTCTTCTCATATTCTCTCCCGTCGTCGTTTATCACAGGATGTTGAATATAGTTACCTGTACTATACACTAGTACCTCATTGTTTGTTCATATGATAGTTTACATCTGCTAACCCTGTTCGTATGATAGTTTGTTCATATGATAGTTTACATCTGTTCATGTAAACCCTGTTTTACCCACTCCATGCCTCTTCCACCCCTCTCCCTCACGTCAATCTCAAGTCCGTTTCCTACAACTGTGAGTGTGTTTCTGATTCATAGATAACCTCACTTGTGTCATATTTTTAGATTCCACATGTAAGTGATATTGTACGGTGTTTGTCCTTCTCTTTCTGACTCACCTCACTTAGTATGATATTCTCTAGGTCCAGCCATGTTGATGCAAATGACATCTCTCTCTTTTTTATGGCTGAATAGTATTCCATTGTCCACATTTCCTTTATCCACTCATCTGTTGATGGATATTTAGGTTGTTTCCATGTCTTGGCTGGTGCACATGTATCTTTTCAAATTACAATTTTCTCTGGATATAGGCCCAGGAGTGAGACTGAAGGATTTTACAACAACTCCATTGTTAGTGTTCTGAGGAAACTTCATATTGTTTTCTATAGTGGTTTCACCAATTTTCATTCCCACCAACAGTGTAGGAGGTTCCCTTTTCCTTAGACTCTCTTCAACATTCATTGCTGCTGCTGCTGCTAAGTTGCTTCAGTCATGTCTGACTCTGTGTGACCCCATAGATGGCAGCCCACCAGGCTCCCCTATCCCTGGGATTTTCCAGGCAAGAACACTGGAGTGGGTTGCCATTTCCTTCTCCAATGTGTGAAGGTGGAAAGTGAAAGTGAAGTCGCTCAGTTGTGTCCGACTGTTATCAACCCCATGGACTGCAGCCTACCAGGCTCCTCTGTCCATGGGATTTTCCAGGCAAGAATACTGGAGTGGGGTGCCATTGCCTTCTCTGCCAACACTCATTATGTGTGGATTATTTAATGATGGTAATTCAGACTGATGTGAGATGGTATCTTATTGTATTTCTGATTTGCATTTCTCTGATAATTAGTGATACTGAGAGTTTTTCATGTGTCTCTTAGCCACCTGTATGTCTTCTTTGGAGAAATGTCTTTTTAGGTCTTCTGACCATTTTTTGATTGGGTTGTTTGCCTTTTTGTTACTGAGTTGTATGAGCTGTTTATATACTTTGGAGATTAAGCCCTTGTTAGTTCTTTCATTTGCAGATATTTTCCCTTTGTCTGTAGGTTGTCTTTTTGTTTTTTTTTTTATGGTTTCCTTTGCTGTGAAAAGGCTCTAAATCTTGATTAGGTCCCATTTGTTTATTTTTGCATTTATTTCTATTGCCTTAGGTAACTAACCTAAGAAAATATTGGTATGATTTATGTCAGAGACTGTTTTGCTTATGTTTTCTTCCAAGAGTTTTATGATATCATATCTAATATTTATTTCTTTCAGCCATTTTGAGTTTTTGTATACAGTGAGAGGCTGTGTTCTAACTTCACTGATTTACATGTGGCTGTCCAACTTTTCCAATATCACTTGCTGAAGAGGCTGTTACAAGATGGAATCTTGATAAGTAGAACTTTTCCATTCAACTTTCACTATAACAAAAAATACATCCAAAAATAATTTGAATATTGGAAAAATTATATAAAGGCTTTGTTATTTTCCTTGGGGTTTTAATTAAATACATATATATATTTTTTACTTCTTTTTGTGCTTTGGTGTTTTTCACATTGGAATTTCCCAGAGAATCATGAAAGAATTTTATTCAGTCAAGAAAACTGAAGGCCTAAAATATTACATACCAATGCATTGGTACAGATTCTTAAAAACTCAGAGATACTGTCTCCTACATTTTGTGGTTTCTATTAACCTTATACTGCTTTTTAAAACATTTTATAATCTTTATTATTTATAAATGGAATATTAAGTAAATTATATAAACTATAAACTGGATTACTTCAACAGGAATAATACACCTGAAAGATGAAATAATGTGGTAGGTGATTTTATATGTGCACCAAAAAAAAATCACATTACAAAATTTCTTAGTAATGAAATAATTTTTGATTTTTAAACTTATCAATTAGCTAATAACAATGCTAGTCTCACTGTGAAGATGTCTGTTGTGTAAACATTTTTTTCTTTGTCTTTCCTATGAGTATTCTCATCTCATACCTAATTGACACCAAATATTTCAGATCTTAAGTTAAAGAGTCATCAAAAGCTGCAGTCATTTAAAAGGCCCACATGAGATGTGAGCCTGCTCTTAGCAATTTAAAAAGCGTGGACTTACCACACAAATTGCTATATTAGAGGCAGTTATATGGCTGACCAAGAAAGAAGCGAAAGGAAGAAACAACAAGAACCATCACTGAAATAGCTGTTAATGAAAATCCTAGTGGAATATTAAGGAAGATATTCATATTAACAAAAGAGATAGTTAAGTTGAAAAGTCATGCGTAAGAAAAGAGAAGAAACAGAATCTATTCAGTATTTTCTGGACCAGTAAAATAGGTGGTGAATGAAAGAACAGGGGAGTGTAATTCAAACAGTTTTAAGAATACTATCAGATACAGTACAAGGAAGGAATAAGAAAGTACAGAATTAAAATGAGGGCAAAACTTCTATACACAATAAGAAAGGTGTCAAAGAAATACACATCACAAATCTAAAAGCATTTTATTCAGTCCTAGTTTTAAATGAAGCATATGTCACAAAGGTATTTAATGAGCAATGGAAAAAATAGGTTCTACTTACAGGTAGTGCTAAGTCTACTTTTCTAAACAAAAAGGCTTTATTGCCTTTATAATTACAAAAATCAATCTAGATTAATGCATCATTTTTACCTTCAATCCAGTAGGATGGAGGGTGTTAGAGAAAGGGAAGAAGCTTGTTTCCATTTAAGGAGACTGTATAGAGGTTGTACACTTTCAAATAAATTTCATTGGCTAGAACTTAATCACATGGTAACATCACGGTATAAGAGAGACAGCCACATGTGGTTTTATTTGGATAGTCACATGTCTATCTAATATTAGAGGTCTTTATGACCACAGAAAAAAGAGAATAGATTCTGAGCTAAATCTGCTGCTGCTGCTGCTAACTCTCTTCAGTCGTATCCGACTCTGTGCGACCCCATAGACAGCAGCCCACCAGGCTCCCCCGTCCCTGGAATTCTCCAGGCAAGAACACTGGAGTGGGCTGCCATTTCCTTCTCCAATGCATGAAAGGAAAAGTGAAAGTGAAGTCGCTCAGTCGTGTCCGACTCTTAGCGACCCCGTGGACTGCAGCCCACCAGGCTCCTCCGTCCTTGGGATTTTCCAGGCGAGAGTTCTGGAGTGGGGTGCCATTGCCTTCTCCGAGCTAAATCTAGCAAGTGCTATTAGGGGCAGTGTAGTGTGTTAGTCGCTCAGCCTTATCCGACCCTTTGCGACCCCACGGACTGTAGCCCGCCAGGCTCCTGTGTCCATGGAATTCTCCAGGTTCCTTCTCCAGTTATTAGGGGAGAGAATGCAAATCTCAATTAGCATATTAAGAAACCACTATCTAAATAAGGTTATCTCTTATAACCATTGGAGAAGGCAATGGCAACCCACTCCAGTGTTCTTGCCTGGAGAATCCCAGGGATGGGGGAGCCTGGTGGGCTGCCGTCTATGGGGTTGCAACAGGGTCGGACAGGACTGAAGTGACTTCGCAGCAGCAGCAGCTTATAACCATATTAGAAGAGTGATAAAATCAGCACTCGGCCCTCAATTGCTTGTTTTCCTATAGCTAATTTTGTTTCTCATAAATTAGACTCAGTGCTAAGTAGCTTTAAGGGAACAGATTTGGAATTGGAATATTTTTTTTTCTAAAGGTTTACCAATGTGAATATGAGAAGTTGTTACTCATATTAGCCAGTTTGTGTATTTTATTTAATTCTAGAAAAACTTTTGAATAATCTAAGTTTCAGCTCTTCTACCATCATGATATAGTAAACTTTATTAGTCTTTAAAAAATAGATCTTTTGATTATATATAAATCACTAAAGCATGAAAATTGCTGCCTTCTAGAGGGGAATATATAAGTTATGAAAAAAGAATAAAGCTCCCAATTTACTGGATACCTCATTTTTTATAGTCAAATTGATCACATTGAAAAGGAAGTGATAACACTTCATGTTTGGACACACACATTTCTTTTAATTTATCCCTCTAAAGTTATACCATTATATCAAATGCATGCCCTAACTTTATTCATTTTTACTGGATTCTACTTAAGTGAGAAAAGAGCTAGAAAAGACCTAAAATTGGCCCTTATTTCTCAGTGTTTTTCTGCAGTTTTGCAAGAACAATGGCAGTGGAAAGAATTATCTTGGCTTGCTGTTATGCTCCTTAGAGGATGGCAAAACCCAATCAGAGATAAAACTGGCAACTGTCCATCTGGAGTGGATTAAATAGTCAAAGAATTTTGATCAATTAAATATGTATAGATTTTTGTATGTCACTAATAACTCAATATAGTGGTTTTTAAAAAAAGAAAAATTAAAAAGCAGTGACAATCTTATTCTGAAAGGATTCTAACCCTCTTTTGAGCAAAGTAAATCTCTTTCTGCGCTTTTCCCCTCTTTATTGTATTTACTTACTCTTTCAGCTCAACTAGTAAAGTCTAGTTTTCTCCATACCTTTAAAAAAAGCAATTGCAGACTGCACAGATCTACCATGAGGTGTATAATACTGTTGATTAGGGATTTATATATGCTTGTTTATAAGCCTTATTTCTTAGATTAAAGCTCTTATTTCATTATATCACTGCTAAAATGAAATTGTATTCCATATAATTCAAAAGATAATTGAGTCATTAATTGTAAATAATATCTGGGCACAAATGTTATGTCAATTCTTATAAGAGAGGATCAAATATTTACAGAGAGAAATGGAATTCAGAAGGAGTCGTGCATGGTGCATACTCCAGGAAAGGAAATCCTATGTGAGATAGATAGAACAGTGATATTTGGGTACTTATTTGATGCTCGGGTTGTTGACATAGAATGACATTCAAGTAGATGTACCGAATTTTATGGAAAACCTTGCTTTACCTACAATTCTGTATAGAACATTTCCATACAGTTGAAATAATATACATGCCACTTTTATTTTACTGAAACTACAACAGCAGATGAATTTTTCTGTGGATCCATGTGAGCCCAATTTCTGACCCATGTATCATAGATTCTAGTCCATGCGAAGAACACAGGATTTTAGATTATCTAAGTCCTGATGGGGGTTTCCTATGTGGTTCAGTGCTGAAGTGTCCTCCTGACAGCGCAGGAGATGTGGGTTTGTTCTCTGAGTCAGGAAGACCCCCTGGAGAAGGAAATGGCATTCCACCCCAGTATTCTTGCCTGAGAAATCCCATGGACAGAGGAGACTAGCAGGCTAGAGTCCATGGGGTCACAAAAGAGTTGGGACAGACTTAGTGACTAAACAACAACAACAAAGTCCTGATGCACAGATAAGACGATACAGGATTTTTTGGGATTTATAAAAGAAAATGGAAAATATAGATTTACCTTAGCAAGCTTAGTTAAGCACATGAAATGAAAAAAAAAAAAAACAAAACAAAAAACTAAATTTTCTACCCACGAAACAACTGAGTTTAATAATACTGAAGATCCCGTGAATTTTTTTTTATAATAAATTTAGCTCTATGTCTTGTACAAATCATTTATTATTTCAAAGGTACTTGAGGGCTTCCCTGGTGGCTCAGTGGTAAAGACTCCACCTGCCGATGCAGGAGACATGGGTTCAGTTCCTGGTTTGGGAAGACCCCACGTGCTGCGGAGCTACTAAGCCCGCGCACCACGACTACTGAGCCTCGGTTCTAGGGCCTCGGAGCCCATGCGCCACACGTGCCGCAACTACTGAAGCCCACGTGCCCTAGAACCCGTGCTCTGTAAGGAGAAGTCACCGCGGTGCGAGTCGCCTCTGCGCACAACTGGAGAGAAACCTGCGCAGCAGCAAAGAGCCAGCACAGCCCAAGATAAAATACGTAAACAAAAGCTTATGGGACCTATTTCCTTATTTTGTTAAGTGAAGTATCAGCACGAAAACTTGGATCCCTCTACCTTTAAAAGAATTGTTGTTGTTGTTTTAAATAATCTTGGGGAATAGTATTGAAATTTCATTTTTTTCTTTATTTTTTAGACTTTCTGTAAAATTCATCCATGAAGAAAAATAATGATTCAAACATCAAGTTTTACAGAATGTGACAAATAAGACACATTTGAGTCAATTTCAGGAAAATATACGAAACGTGTTAAAGAGAAGAAATCTGTTTTGTGAGGGCCATATGACTCAATGAAAGGAATATAGTTAGAGCTGTGGAGTCCAAAACTCAAATCTTGAAGTTCCCAGATTTCTGACCAAAGTCGGATTTAATGGAGCTAAGGAAGAGCTCTGGAACACAAATGAAAGTGAAAGTGAAAGTCTTGTCAGACTGTGACCGAATGGACTGTGGTTCGTGGAATTCTCCAGGCCAGAATACTGGAGTGGGTAGCCTTTCCTTTCTCTAGGGCACCTTCCCAACCCATGGATCAAACCCAGGTCTCCCTCATTGCCAGCAGATTCTTTACCAGCTGAGCCACAAGGGAAGCCCCAATTATCTGTATTTAAATCCATGTCTCCTTTTTTATAGGGGCTTCCCTGGTAGTTCAGCTAATAAAGAATATGCCTGCAGTGCTAGAGAACCATGTTCAATTCCTGGGTCAGGAAGATCTGCTGGAGAAGGAAATGGCAACCCACTCCAGTATTCTGGCCTGGAAAATCCCATGGACAGAGAAGCCTGGTGGGCTACAGGTCATGGGGTTACAAAGGATTGGACATGACTGAGCAACTTTCACTTTCACTTCCTCCTTTTATTAATTATTTGACCATCAGCAACTTTATTTAGCTTTTTTGAACCTCAGTTCCCTCTTGTGTAAATAAGAGTTAGGAGGATGAATGATTAAATGACTTGCTGCTGCTCTTTATCTAGTTTTTAAGCTTGTGACTAATTTCCAGGCGAGTCAATAGTTAAGAATCCACCTGCCAATGCCGGAGATGCAAGTTCAATCCTTGGGTCAGGAAGATCCCCTGGAGTAGAAAATGGCAACCAACTCCAGTATTCTTGCCTGGGAAATTCCAAGGCCAGAGGAGCCTGGTGGGTTGCAGTCCATGGGATGTCAAAGAGTCAGACATGACTGAGCATGCACACACGCATATAGTGCTTAGAAGAATGCCTAGCACTTAGAGTTTACCACTATCTTTTTTATTTTCATCACTGAACTACTGCCATCATGTTTTAAAGTAGTAAAGACATACAGCGTTCAAAAGAAATGTTAAACTGTGGTCAGGAGGTATTGTGAAACAATTTAGTTAGGATTGTTCTCTTTAGATGGGATTTTTAAAACTATCTAAAAAGTATGAAAGCTCTCTTCTGTTAGAATCCCCATAGTCCTAGTATTGGAAGAGAGGAGAAACATCAGGTTTTATCATATATTCCTAAAAATGCAATGATTTGTTTTCAAGAGTCTGAAGAGACAATGCATTGAGGCCCTGCCCTGGGTAAATCGGTATATGTTCAGGAGGTCATTTGTGGGAGAGAGGGCTTCTTTGGTAGCTCAGATGGTAAAGAATCTGCCTGCCATACAGGAGACCTGGGTTCAATCCCTGGGTTGGGAAGATCTTCTGGAGAAAGATATGGCAATCCACTCCAGTATTCTTGCCTGGAGAATCCCATGGATAGAGGAGCCTGGTGGACTACACCATGGGGTTGCAAAGAGTCGGACACGACTAAGCAACTAACACACAGGAGCATCAGCGAACTCGGTATATTGGACCTAAGGAAAAGAGCTGGCCTCTGAGTGCCCTGAAGAGGTGATCTGTACTCTACTTCCTAGCGAGCGTATTTAACTTTTGTGAAAATGCTGCTAGATAGAGTCTGGTGTTCAATGAAATATGAAGAAAAAGGCAGGACAGACTGTTGTCTTCCAGTTCTCACCCTCCATTCTGCTCTTAAGATAATACAGTGAGGCAAGGGGTAAGAAGCGGCATGACCTTTACCGAGGTGGTTGAGGTTTGAGCCAGACACAAGAAGTCAGAAGAAGAATAGATAGACAGCCATTAAAAATTTAAGTCATTCCACCAATTCTAAGTTTTGTTTACTGCTGCAATTCCTAATCCTAGATCACTGGCTGACACAAAACAGGTGCCCAATAATATCTGTAAATAAATGAATGAAGACTTTGTAATCTGCAAGTGATAAATTTCTCTTGCAATTTTAAGATGTTTTTGATAATTTAATTGAAACCTATGTTGCAGCACTTAAATATTTTTCAAATACTATATTTTAAAAATATTTTTCAGCTTGATAATTTTTCAGTTTATCAGAAAGTTCAGACTTACCTCTTTCTTACTTGTTTTAAGCTGCTTGTGATTAAGATCACATTAAATGTTGAAAGAAGACAGTTTTTAAAGAATATGTATAAGTAATGTTTAAGTAAAGAATATTTTATGAAGCAAATAATTGAATTTTCTTTTTATATTTTTTGCCTAATATTTGGATCATATTATAGTCTTTAAAATGTGTCTCTGCACTTTTCCTTTGTTTTCTCTGAAGACTGGTGTCTCTGCCATAGTAAACTAGGCAGAACTTTAAGATTATCAGATAAAAAAATGTACAAAAATGAATGCTATTCAGGGAAATGGGGCTTTTTTTTTTTCCCCCTTTGGAGCCTATCCAGGATTAGTTAACACTAAGGAAATGAGACAATATTTCTGTTGTTCACACATACCATATTTGCCATGAGCAGTAAAGTAAAGCTTCACATTGGCAACAACAACAGAATTTGGTCTGGCATTTCCAGCCCTGATGATCTCAGCTGCATGGTACAGCCCCCAGTGAAGTGAGCAGCTATTGTTGTCTCTTGCCAAGACCAGAATTTTGAACTGTAACCAGGAAGAAGTATTTTCCACATTTATATGCACACTGATAATTAGGCTCAAGGAAATGAAGTGCATAGAATGGAAATTGAGATTTTGTTTTTTAATGTGAACTTGTTCAGTACCAGCTCTCACTCTTCTGACAGATGGATTCTCCTTGGCAGATGATTATGCAAACTGTTCCTTTCGTGCTTGTCTACATGAAATGTATTCTATAAACACACTGAAGCATCCTGCTTCTCTTAGTCTTCAGTGCTTGAGAATGCATTAGCACCATGACGGCTTGGAGGACCGGATTCCGAAGTGTCTGAGAGCAGAAGCCGGGGAATACTCGTGTGATTACCTTGGTTCTTTCAAGGGCCCTGGTAGGTAATAATGTGGGTCCTGTGACATTTTAAAAGGAAAAGAAATGAACTCACAGATAATAGAGGAAAATCCAAACAAGCAAATTGTAAATGGTCTTAAATAAGTGTTTTAACAGATACCACAAAACTAATGCATTTGGAAAGCAGTGCTCAGGCACATTTAAAATGCATGGCAAGCACTCACAGGAGTATCCTGCCTCTCATGATCTAATTTTCAGGGTCATGTTTTCTCACGATTTAGCAGTTTTGTAATGATTGCTCTAATAGTTCAACTACCAAGAGACCTCCCTCTTTATATTTCTGCAATCAGGGATATAAGACCTGACACAGTAGTCCTTTTGCAAGCCAAATTTTAGTGGAAATTTTCTTGAGGAACTACTATTACTGTTAACTGCTACTAAAAACACAGACACAAATCCTTGTTTTAGGAGAAAAAGTTAGTATTAACTGAACCATGGGTAATTTGTGCTAATTAAACATTTCTGGGCATTCACTTGAGTAGTCTGAGAGTGCTACGTCACACATTCACTGGGTCTTTGGGAGGCTCACCCACACTCTGGTCTGCCACCTCACCTAAAATCCTGAAAGCTTTATTATATCTTCAATATTTCTTTCTTATTAACTGACATTTTAGGGGACTTTGTAGGAAAAAAAAGGGAAGGGAATGAAGATGAAATCTTTTGACATTCGTTCAATAAGGGTTTGGTAAAGACATACAGGACACTAAGGGGAAGAATTCCAGTAGTCATGTATGGTTGTGAGAGTTGGACCATTAAGAAAGCTGAGCTCTCTTCAGGTGAAAAGTGAAGAATTGATGCTTTTGAACTGTGGTATTGGAGAAGACTCTTGAGAGTCCCTTGGACTGCAAGGAGATCAAACCAGTCAATCCTAAAGGAAATAAGTCCTAAATATTCATTGGAAGGACTTATGCTGAAGCTGAAGCTCCAATACTTTGGCCACCTGATGCAAACAACTGGCTTATTGGAAAAGACCCTGATGCTGGGAAAGATTGAAGGCAGGAGGGGAAGGGGATGACAGAGGACGAGATGATTGGATGGCATCACCGATGCTATGGACATGAGTTTGTGCAAACTCCGTCAGATAGTGAAGGACAGGGAAGCCTGGTGTGCTGCAGTCAAGGGGGTCAGAAAAAGAGTCGGACGTGACTGAATGACTGAACAGCAAACAATTGTCTACTTTCATGAAATAAACAATGCCAGAACTTAGTGGCTTGAAGTATGGCTTAATTTGCTCATGACTTTGTGGATGAAGAATACAGGATGGGCTCTGTGCACACTTCTGTTTTACGTGCTATCACCTGTGGTGACTCAGTAGGGCTGGAAGACCTATTCACATGTCTGATAGATTTGTGTTCGCTGATACCTAGAAGCTTAGCTGGGGCTGTTGGCTTGGGGCCTCAATTCTTCCTCATGCGGATCTCCCCAAGGGCTTGCTCAGCTTCCTCGAGGCATGATAGCCGGCATCTAGGAGTGAGTGTTCCTAGAGACAGGAAGTATTGGTGTCCTGTCTCTTAACGTGTCACTTCCGTCGTGCTCAAGGTAGTCCTGGAGCACAAAGACTCAAGAAAAGCGGGTGCAGACTATAGCTGTTAGTTGTAGAAGGAGCAATGCAGTGAATGTATGACCATCTTTAGTCTGTCAGTTAGCCTTTTGTCCAAAAATCGTTTACATTGCGCCCACATGCAAAATACATTCACCTCCACAAACCCAAGCTTTGTATCCCAGTACGGTATCAGGTTCAAGACAGGATCCAGGATTTCATATTGTAAATCAGGTTTAGGGGTTGAGGAGCCTTCTCGAATGGAAGAGCAAGTTGGTTCTGACTGCTGGCCGGGAGCTTAGCCAGGTTAGTCCTCTCCAGGAAGTGGCTGTGGCTTTCCCACAGCATGGTGGCTGACTTCCAAGACTGAGTCTTCCAAGAGATGTGAAGTGGAAGCTACCAGTCTCTACAGGCCTGGAGCAGAAACTGGCACAGCAAAACTTCCAATATATTCCATCATACAAAGCAGTCACAAAACCTACCCAGTTTGATGGGAGGAGCATCAGGGGATTCATGACTCTCTTTAATTTGTGTATCTGGTGTTCTCATGGGGCAGAAAGATGAATACTCGGGCCATATCCCGTACTGTCATTTGTGTGATCCTCATTTAAAATTAAATCCCTTCAAAAACTCAGAAAATGTAGATAGTGTTGTAAATGGTATCTTTGAGTGGGTACTAAAAGATATCTCTGAAAACTGTAAAATCACTTTAAGACTGATTAATTAATCTGTGTGTCATTCAGTCATCCTAGTGGCACAGAGGTCTTGCTTCTAGAGTGCAGAAAGAGAAGGGCAAGGGCATTAACCCCAAGGAGTCAGGAGCAGAAGGGGTAATAGAGCAAATAAAACCTCAGCACTGAATGGAGAGCTGAAATTAGAGGAATTCAACTTAAACATCCATTGGGTGGATAGTAAGGCTAAAAATATAGGTTTGAGGTCACATTGAGGTGGGATTCAGGGCTTCCCTGGTGGCTCGGACGGTAAAGCGTCTGCCTGCAATGCGGGAGACCCAGGTTCAATCCCTGGGTGGGGAAGATCCCCTGGAGAAGGATATGACAACCCACTCCAGTACTCTTGCCTGGAAAATCCCATGGATGGAGGAGCCTGGTGGGCTACAGTCCACGGGATCGCAAAGAGTCGGGCACGACTGAGCGACTTCACTTTCACTTTCAAGTGGGACACAACAGGAAGTAAGAACAAGGGGAGGACAGTAAGGAACTATTGCTTATTGTCATAAGTAGGAACGCGGTACCGCCTTCTGAATATTTCCTTCCAATCCCACTGGGAACGTTTAGACTTGTTTTTAAAGTAACATGGTCAGAGCCAAAAGAAACAACGAATGATTTTCTTCCTCTGGACATTAAATGTAGATAATTATATATTGCTGGAAGTAGCACATTTCTTCAAATATGTGGAAAAAGTAGATAACCAAAGTCCAGATTTTTCACCTATACTTTTTGGAATACAAGAGGAACTGATCTGATACATTAGAGGATATTCTTTAAAGTTTGCTTGTGAGAACTCTGATTGTTTTCTTGCCTACAGAAGTGTAAGACTGGAAAGAAATAAACACAGGCAACCAGACGCAATAGAAGAATCTATTTTTGAAAATTAGTATGACCAAAATTATTATCATTTGTCTTCTTTGCAAGGGCAGAAAAGGATTTAGTTGGTTCTAACTCCTACTTATCCTTCAAGACAACTACTTTTATTTTCTTAAGAAAGTGTTCCTTGATGTCTTATCATTCTTTTTTTTTTTTTCTTTTAGTTATTTGTTTACTTATCTGGCTGCCGGGTCTCAGCTGAGGCATGTGGGATCCCGTTCCCTGGCCAGGATGAACCACAGTGGAACCCCGTTTCCCTGCAAACAGAGTGCAGAGTCTTAGCCTCTGGACCATCAGGGAAGTCCCCCATACCTTCTAATCTGAGTTAGAGATTTTCTATGTTCCATTAATCATTCTGTGTCTAATATTATACCTTTCACTATGTACTTAAAGAATTGTTTTTATTTAAATAATTTAATTATTTTTTCCCAATAACAATGTGCATATAGTAGCTGTTTCTTACTGTCACAGATCTGCTCTGTCCAGTATGGTGGCCATATCTGGCTATTATTTACTAATAGATTTAAATATAGAGTGTTTAATGTGCGTTAAATTAAAATTCAGTCCCTTAGATGCATCCACTACACTTCTGGTGCAAAGTAGCCATGTGTGGCTAATGGCAACCACATTGGGAGGTTTAGATGTAGAACATGCCCATGTTCATAGCAGTTCTGTCAGAGAGTGCTGCTCAAGATGTTTGATAATTTTTATGGAATAAGGGGAAAATGCCTATGGCTTAACATTATTATAGTTATTTGGTCCTCATGTGGGAAATTGTACATGCATACACAAACAATTTACAAATATTAAACTTGGATTTTCTTGGCATGATATTAATAGCTCTTCATGAAATATAAATTAAAACTTGGACATACTAAATAGAAGCATTTTAATTCACAGAAATGATTAATGGTCACATAGGTAAATTCTATTTGTTTTTAAAATTAATTGGACAGTCTGGCTTGGTTAATGTCTGAGGTAAACTAATCTTAAACTCTTTTATGGGCCATTTTGAGGACCCATACTGAGGAAAATGGAGAGGGTAAGAGGGTAGATTTGTATAAATCATCATTCCAAACCTTAATTTAATTCCCACTGAAAATTGCCTTAATATTTTTTGATAGCAATTAGCTTCCCATGTGGTGCTACTGATAAAGAACTCACCTGCCAATGCAGGAATTATAAGAGATATGGATTTAATCCCTGGGTCTGGAAGATTCCCTGAAAGAGGGCATTTCAACCCACTCCAGTTTTCTTGTCTGGAGAATCCCATGGACAGAGGAACGTGACAGGCTACAGTCCAGGCGGTTGCAAAGAGTTGGACATGACTGAGCTACTAACTCTTAAGGTATAACATACTTTGAAGAAGCAATCAGAGAGACGGTGATATAATGAAAACTGCTCAGAGTTCCCAAAATTTCTTTTCAGATATGAAGGGGTCTGAGTCATGTTAAACAAGCACAGGGATCAACAACTAAATGAAGTAATTTTCTAAGGCCCTATTTTTAGCTGTTTGGAAAATTATAGAAATGATGTTGTTCTCTTCACTGACCCATATAAAAAGATAATACTGATAAAACAGCTGAGGGAGTGTGCTCATTAGTCCTTAGTGAGACCTGTACTCTTGTTTAGCAACTGTCTAGATTTATGCATTTTGCTTATTCAGCTGGAAAAGCATAGCAGACTCTTAATCCTAAATGAAGAAGAGAGAGAAAACCCCTATGCTTTGGAAAATATGAGAGAAAGAAAATTAAATATTGACTGAAGAAGAAAATTTCTAATTGGATGGGAAAAGTTAATTCATTTTGGAATAGAAAATGCGGCCATATCTCAAAGTGGTCTCAGATACACAAGCAATTACTAGTCATATTTTTCCATTATGGATTGCTACGTATGACAGGGTAAATTTTTCATTTTTCCTATGTATGTGTTCCTATGTTACACGCTTTCTTATCTCTGCTATTATTTTATAAATAGACTAAGTAGAGCGCACTCCTGTTTATATGCATGCAAAGTATCTGTTTCTAACTGTAATAATTATGCAAGCAGAGTTTATTACTTTTGCTTACACTTGCCTGAAACTCATATATCCAGATCTTTATTTTACCTTGTGTCTTCTTAACCTTTATTTTTAAAATTTCACATTTTGTAGCCTGACTCCTTATGCAATGCTCTTTCAAATCTACCTCTGTAAACTTGAGGCCCTCCCTCCTGGGCTACAAAATAGTTTTTAGCTGTACTGAAGTTTTTTATTCCTTGCTTAGATGATTTAATGTGAGTATTTGGGTGTTGGAATAATAAAAGGAACTTCCAGAGTGAAAAACAAAGCAAAATGAAACATGCATTGGAGTTTATCCACACATAAAGTATAAGTCTTATCTTTTGAGAACAACAATATACACAGTAGGAATAAAAAACAAGAACTTTATTTCTATTCTTTGTATCAAAATCATTATATATTAAGATTTTTATTTTATGTGTTAAAATTTTTAATCTACCTGAGCACCATAATATCTCTAATTTGGTCATTATTTTTAGTCAACTTGCACAATTACTTATGGAATTTTCTCCATTATTGACTTCACTGGTGACTCAGCTGTATGGAATCCACCTGCAATGCAGGAGACTTGGGTTTGATCCCTGGGTTGGGAAGACCCGCTGGCATGGGAAATGACAGCCTGCTCTAGTATTCTTGCCTGGGAAAACCCCATGGACAGAGAAGCCTGGTGGGCTACAGTCCGTGGGGTTGCAAAGAGTCGACGGAGTATGCACACACATAATCCATCATCAGGTATAGAACTGTGGAATTTGACCTGGTTCCTTCCTACTTACTGCTTGAGACTGCATCAGATTCTTCATTTATCACAGATGTGATAAAATTTTTAATTGACTTTAGCCATCAAATCTGATTTTAAACTAGATGAACTGAATCTACCATAAAACCTTTTTGCTGTAGTGGTAGTCTTTCTCAGCTTGCAGGCTTCATCAAAAATTTTTCAAGGTCATTTTCTATTATAGGACATTTGAGAACACAGGTAATTGGACTTTTGGATAGTGAACAGTTACTTTTTGGAAATACAGGAGGCCTTTTTACTAGAGAGGGAGCCTATGAAGTTGTCAGTATTTGAGAACAACAGAAGCTCTTGAATCTATTTTCAAACTGCAGTTTCAGTGACCTTTCTGAAGCACAAATAAAATGTGAGCATATCACTACTCAACTTAAAAAATGTTCATGGATTCTACAACCCCTAAAGTAAATTTCAAATTCCACAGCATAATTTTCAAGTTTAAAATGTGTTTCCAAATTATTTCTCCAACTAAGTATCCTACCACTCCCTGCCACTTATTTGCTGTTTTTTCCACAACAAACAGCTTGCAGTTTCCAAATAATTCATTCTTAGGCCCTTGCATGTATGCTTTCCCACTGCTTTAGCAACTCACCCACCATGTCTTCTTCCCATCCCCAAACATGCACCTAGCTTCTGCTGTTTTGTTTGATTTACAAATATCTGCTCAATCTTTTTTACCTTCATTGATGAACTCTCTGACCACTGTCTCCTCTACATACAAAACTAAATAACTAGAATTATCCCCTTTTGAACCTGGAATAAGTAAAGAGTAAGAAGGAGCAGGCATTTTAATCAAAATATAAACATCTATCATTACTGCATCTAGATAATCTATGACTCCTGACAAATAATTGGTCATGGCCTATCCATGAGGAACTTGTCCTTTTAGCGCTCACCTACTCTATGTTTTCTGCTAAGTAAGCTGTTGCATATTATTGAATAAATTTGTGATAGATGGACATACTGCCCACATCTTCTTCAAAGAAGGACTTACTGTCAGGCTTCAGGGTGTGTAATGAACACACAGCTTCTATTTGTGAGCTTCTTCGAGATGTACCTTAGCTGCAGGAAGTCACTTTGCCTGAAGTCACACCTTTTCCAGGGGCAGCCTTTCTGGTGACTGAGATACGGCTATAAAGGCCCAGCCATTTATTCAGATAACTGTGCACTGAGGAGAGGGGGCTAAAATATTAGGAAACTGAAAATAAGATGGGCTGGAGAAGAGGCATATGAACAGACATGTGAGATTGGGCACAGTGTTAGAAGATCTCAGTGTCATGTGTTCCTCTTCATCAGAAAGCATTCAGCACAGAATAGGCTCTAAATACCCAGCTGGACAAAACAGACCAGTCAGATGACATCACTTTCTGCCTGTAAACTGACCTCCCAATGCCAGTACAATGGACACATGTGTTAAATGGCAACTACTGCACCATTGCACTCATTTCACACGCTAGCAAAGTAATGCTCAAAATTCTCCAAGCCAGGCTTCAACAGTGTGTGAACCGAGAACTTCCAGATGTTCAAGCTGGATTTAGAAAAGGCAGAGAAACCAGAGATCAAATTGCCAACATCCCCTGGATCACAGAAAAAGAGAGTTCCAGAAAAACATCTATTTCTCCTTCATTGACTGTGCTAAAGCCTCTGACTGTGTGGATCACAATAAACTGTGGAAAATTCTGAAAGAGATGGGAATACCAGACCACCTGACCTGCCTCCTGAGAAATCTGTATGCAGATCAAGAAGCAATAATTAGAACTGGATGGAACAATGGACTGGTTCTAAGTTGGAAAAGGAATATGTCAAGGCTGTATAATATCACCCTGCTTATTTAGCTTATATGCAGAGTACATCATGTGAAATGCCTGGCTGGATGAAGCACAAGCTGGAATCTAGATTGCTGGGAGAAATATCAATAACTGCAGATATGCAGATGACACCACCCTTATGGCAGAAAACGAAGAAGAACTAAAGGGCTTCTTGGTGGTAGTGAAAGAGGAGAGTGAAAAAGCTGGTTTGAAACTCAACATTAAAAAAACTAAGATCATGGCATCCGGTCCCAACAGTTTAGGTCAGTCTCTCAGTTGTTTCTGACTCTTTGTGACCCCAGGGACTGCTGCACGCCAGGCTTTCCTTTCCATCACTCATACCTGGAGTTTGCTCAAACTCAAGTCCATCGATTTAGTGATGCCATCCAACCATCTCATCCTCTGTTCTCCTCTTCTCTTTCTGCCTTCAATCTTCTCCAGTATCAGGGTCTTTTCCAGTGAGGCTGTTCTTCACATCAGGTGGCCAAAATATTGGAGTATCAGCTTCAGCATCGGTCCTTCCAATGAATATTCAGGACTGATTTTCTTTAGGATCGACTGGTTTGATCTTCTTGCAGTCCAAGGGACTCTCAAGAGTCTTCTCCAACACCACAGTTCAAAAGTATCAATTCTTTGGCACTCAGCTTTCTTTATGATCCAGCTCTCACATCCATAATGACTACTGGAAAAACCATAGCTTCCACTAGACAGAACTTGTCAGCAAAATAATGTCTCTGCTTTTTAATATGCTGTCTAGATTGGGAATAGCTTTTCTCCCAAGTATCAAGCATCTTTTAATTTCATGGGTGCAGTGACCATGTGCAATGATTTTGGAGCCCAAAAAATTAAAGTCCCATCACTTCATGGCAAATAGATGGGGAAACAATGGAAACAGTGACAGACTTTATTTTCTTAGGCTTCAAAATCACTCCAGATGATGACTGCAGCCCTGAAATTAAAAAAAAACTTGCTTCTTGGAAGAAAAGCTATGACCAACTAGATAGCATAATAAAAAGCAGAGACTAATTTACTGACAAAGGTCCATCTAGTCAAAGCTATGGTTTTCCCAGTAGTTGTGTATGGATGTGAGAGTTGGACCATAAAGAAAGCTGAGTGCTGAAGAACTGATGCTTTTGAACTGTGGTGTTGCAAAAGACTCTTGAGTGTCCCTTGGACAGCAAGGAGATCAAACCAGTCAATCCTAGAGGAAATCAGTTCTGAATTTTCATTGGAAGGACTGATGCTGAAGCTGAAACTCCAATATTTTCACCAGCTGATGCGAAGAACTAACTCATTAGAAAAGACTCTGATGCCTGGAAAGATTGAAAGCAGGAGGCGAAGGAGACGACAGATAATGAGATGGTTGGATGGCATCACTGACTCAATGGACATGAGTTCCAGCATGTTCCAGGAGTTGGTGATGGACAGGGAGGCCTGGCATGCTGCAGTCCATGGGGTCACAAAGAGTTAGACATGACTGAGCACCTGAATGGAATTGAGAATTTTGTATAATTTTGTAATAATTTTTTTTGTTTTAAAAGAATGAAAGTCACTGGTAAAGTATATATTTAATTATTAAATATATGTGTGTTTGTATAGGACATCAAGTTTAAACTTCATTATCAGTATCAAAATGCTAATACTAAAAAAGTTAGCACTAAAGCAGCATAACTAAAGGATGCATACGGTTACAATTACAAGAAGGGACAATTATCTTAATTCATTATGGTTTTCGTGGAATGAAATCAAGTATTTCTTTAAGTTGTATATCTTATATTTACATTATGGAGATATTTTGGAAGTGTAAGACATAAGTTTGATCCTTAACATTATAGTTTGGCATGATGGCTTCACAATACAGGGAAATGGCTCATTTTGGAGACAAAAATTCTAGGGATGAAATCTTGACTCAGACAGTTCCTAGCTATAATATTTTGAGCAAGTTGCCCTTCCTAAGGCTCAGAGTCTTCACCTGCAAAAAATCAGGATAAAATTACATGCCTACCAAGATTTTTGTTGCATTTCTTCTCATCCTCTTTTGTAGGCTTCCCTGTGTTGAGTTGTAATCCAAACAAGAGAGCTTATTCCATAAATGTCTATTCTTGTCTGCTCTTTTCCTTTCTCTTCACATTTGCATGTGTGATTCCATAAACTCACAACATCTTTATTACTACATATTCACTGATGAATCCCAAGGTTAACTCACTAGGCTGATTATGAAACTTCTGAGTCTGAAACTTCTTCCCCACTATACATGTTCACTTGGTTCCCACAGGTGCCTCATACTGAATCTGCATAATTCAGTTCCTTGTTTTCTGCTGTGCTTCACTCTCAAGCCTTTCCTCAATACTACCAATACTGGTATGTTTATCATCACTTTACCAGGAAAATTTCTGCAAGTGGAACTTTATTCCTGACAGTTCTTTTAACTCTCCTCATGCAACAGACTTGCATGGAATATGAAGATGCCATCCACCAGTATAGTCATGCTTGGAAATGGGAAATCAGACTATTACACTTCAGGTTAAAGCTTCCAAAATATCCTGCTTCCCAGAGTATATTTATTATCTTAGCTGGACACGATAAGGCCATATATGAGCCAGTACCTACTTACATCAACAGTCCTAGACCTTTTTCCTCTCTCTTTTGCAATCCAGTAACATGAAGGTTTTAGAATTAACTTGTTTTTTTTATATGGACTTCCTTAGTGGCTCAGTTGGTAAAGAGTCTGCTTGCAATGCGGGGGACCTGAGTTTAATCCCTGGGTTGCAAAGATCCCCTGGAGAAGGGAATGGCAACCCACTCTAGTATTCTTGCCTGGAGAATTCCATGGACACAGGAGCCTGACGTTATTACAGGCCATGCTGTATCATACCTCTACACGTGCCTGAATTTTTCCTTCTTCTTAGAATATCTTTCAAATCTTCTCTAGGATTCAGTCAAAGCGTCTTTTTACTCAGAAGGGCTTCTCTGGATCTCTAGGTTGAGTTTAGCTCTCCTTTTCTTTAGCACCTATCACATCTTAATGGAATTATTTGCTTATATACCTACTGTCATCCAACAGTCGGTCAGCATACATGGTTGTGGCATTTGCAGGGCAGCATTGTGTCTATTTTGTGTCCACTCAGCTTCTAGTAAACTACCCACCAGTATTTGGTGGCACTAGGCTGTTCAGTAGTCGGCAGCATTCAGGCTCTGAAAAATGATGGTTAGAAGCAGCTGGAGTGAGGGACTTTGTCCAACTCTATCACTGTTAATTACTTTCAAAAATCACCCCATTAAATATATCAGCTTAGTAAAAAATAGTTGTTACTAGACAGTGGTAGATTTTAGATAAATTCCTTAGCCTTCAACTGCCAACCAGAATGTCACTTAAGCCCTTTAGATCTGCAAATTGTGGATATGTCGTTGAATATTGATTATGATAATTACTTAAAACCAAAATGATTCACTTGCTTTTTATTTATTTTTATTTTTTTTTTTTTCATTTATTTCCATTAGTTGGAGGCTAACCACTCCACAATATTGTAGTTATAAAATGGTTAGCTGCTTTTATTATAATTATCATATTGAGATTTACCATTGTTCCATCACAAATTATTTTTAGTTGCAAAATTTTAAAGGCAAGAAATAGATATTATCAAAATGGTAAAAAAATATTCCACAATTATTGAGGTAACTTAATTTCTGAAGATATTTCCTCTTCATTATTTAAATAATGGTCCACTACCAACAGAATGCTGCACTGTTTACAGATATGATAGTAAGACCAAAATGGAAGAAAAATGGACCAAAAGGAAAAAAAAAGAGTAGTATAACAGCCTTACAACTCTAAACTTAAATTACTTTCTTCTAACCTTGCCATTTATATAAACAAATGCCATTTATATAAATATGAATAATCATATTTTGTTCAATTAAACATTTTTCTAGACAAAAATTTAATAAACATCCATTGCCAAAATCTCAAATAGCTGTTTAAATTCATATTATTTGAGTCAAAATCTATTTTTGTTTAATATGTCTAAGGGTAAACAGGGAATAAAAATAGCCTTTTTTTTTAGTTGCGTTTTAATGTTTCATCGAAGAAACATTTCATCAAAGAAAATTTTTCAGTGCCTCAGTACTTACCAATGGGTTATTTACTCTACAAAGGGAAAGTATCTTTATAAAGCCTGCCACAATTTTTTTCAATAGTCCTAAATGGACTAACAACTTGCATTGAGTCCATTGTCAGCTATTGTTAAGGAGATACCTATTTGAAGAAGGACAGGGCTCAGCCAAGGATGTGATTCATGGACCTCAATTCTCCAATTATAAGAAGGTATCAAATAGAATCACTAAATCAATTACTTGGGAAAAAAAGAACAGAGTAATTTTAAGAACAAGAAGGCACAAAGAAAGGAAGTAATTATTATAGTCCCACAGCACTTATCTTGATTATAAAGCACAGTTTGTTAGCTATTATGAGACAGTGTCCCTTGTTTACTTCACCCTTAATGGGGACATCTGAATATGTTCTGAATTTCTGCCAAAGAACACAATCCCAATATACTGAAACAAGTGACCATTTACTGATGTAAATGATTCTATTGAAGGCATGTTTATTTGATTTCAACAAGCAAATCATTAGAGTTGATCACAAAAATCATAATCAAAATGTTTATTCATAGTTTTGATTATTTCTTTCTGAAAATTTTAGTTCCTAGTTAAACTTTTAGATATAAGATTCATCAACAATGATGCTTCTTAAAACCTAGGCTTAAACATATTAAAAATGAAGAGGAGACCACTTATTAAAAAAAAAACAAGAAATTATACTATACACCATGGAATGATTTCAAACATACTTGATTTCTAAAAAATGAAAACATATGATTTAAAATGTCAAGCTTTGGATAGATGAACTTAAACCACATTATTTAGGAAGTTTGTGAAGACAGACAAGCTAAAATCATGCTTCATAAATGAAAATGTTTATACTAAAGTTAAAGTTAATGTCATGAACTCAAAGTGACATTTTAAAGATGTATATGTGGGCTAATGCTTTTTATTTAGTGCTATGAAAATGGCTTAATATTTTCAAACTCTGCTGTCAATTTTTGTTAAAATCACCTGGCCAGTTAAATAAAATTGATGAGAATTTATACAAACAGTATTGATGAAGGTAAAAGAAAGTTATTGAGCAATATATGCAGGGTGATATTATGTGGAGGGAGACAATAAATGTGTATGCATATATAATGTGAATTAAAGGAAACTTTCATATTATATGCATAAATACTGCTAATTAAAGGAAATTTTCATATTGCATGTCGATGGTTTTTAATTTTTTAAAATGTTTAACATAAATTGTCTCTGAAATTAGAAAAAAAGCCTTTTTTTAAAAAAAAGTAACGTCTATATATATGTAAGTAGTAAAACTCAGTGAGATTTCCCTGATACCTTCTCTAAAATTCACCCACTTTACATATTCCTCCTTCTTTGATTCAATTTTTTCTCCTTGGAATCATGCATCACCTCCTTAGAACCATGCAAAATAAGATATACTTTGCCTTTTTATCGTGTTTATTTTCTGGCTTCTCATTAAGAATATAACTCCAGGACGGTAGAGATTTTTATCTGCTTGTTCACTACTGAATATCTGGAACCAAAACTTTGACCTATAATAAGGGGATGCTTGATGAATGAATGGTCTTCCCTGCTGACTCAGTGGTAAAGAATCTGCCTGCAATTCAGGAGATGCAGGTTCAGTCCCTGGGTCAGGAAGATCCCCTTGAGAAAAAAATGGCAACCCACTCCAATATTCTAACCTGGGAAATCCCATGGACAGAGGTACCTGGTGTGCTATAGAACATGGAGTTGCAAAAGAGTCAGGCATAATTTTGTGACTAAACAACAAATGAATGAATATATAAAGTTTTATTCCTTAATGCATTCAAAATACATGTATGTACATACTAATATATATATATTTATATTACATAGAGAGTCATGGCCTACTACTTTTGTCTAATCCACTATCTGCTTTTAAAGAAGGGAAACAAGAATACCAAAAACAAAAATTTCCAAACCTCATAAAGAATGCTGTTTATGTAAATAACATTTATTTTTATAACACATGACAACGCTGAGAGAGTACTCTGTGAGAGCATTTGAAAAGTAATCTCTGAAACCATGCAAGAACAAATGAGGCATTTGATATATTTATGATTATAGGCATAACTGTTGCTGCCAAGTACACATATATCTGATTTTTCAAAATGCATTTCATTCCTATTACAGTCTTTGAAAATAAAGCACTTTTCCATGATGCTCTGTTTGTATCCTGCTTAGGACAAATGTATCAGTTCAGTTCAGTTCAGTTCAGTCGCTCAGTCGTGTCCGACTCTTTGCGACCCCATGAATCGCAGCACGCCAGGCCTCCCTGTCCATCACCACCTCCAGGAGTTTACTCAAACTCATGCCCATCGAGTCGGTGATGCCATCCAGCCATCTCATCCTCTGTCGTCCCCGTCTCCTCCTGCCCCCAATCCCTCCCAGCATCAGGGTGTTTTCCAATGAATCAACTCTTCGCATGAGGTGGCCAAAGTATTGGAGTTTCAGCTTCAGCATCAGTCCGTCCAGTGAACACCCAGGACTGATCTCCTTTAAGATGGACTGGTTGGATCTCCTTGCAGTCCAAGGGACTCTCAAGAGTCTTCTCCAACACCACAGTTCAAAATCATCTATTTTTTGGTGCTCAGCTTTCTTCACAGTCCAACTGTCGCATCCATACATGACCACTGAAAAAACCATAGCCTTGACCAGACGGACCTTTGTTGGCAAAGTAATGTCTCTGCTTTTGAATATGGTGTCTAGGTTGGTCATAACTTTCCTCCCAAGGAGTAAGCGTCTTTTAATTTCATGGCTGCAGTCACCATCTGCAGTGATTTTGGAGCCCCCAAAAATAAAGTCTGACACTGTTTCCACTGTCTCCCCATCTATTTCCCATGAAGTGATGGGACCAGATGCCATGATCTTAGTTTTCTGAATGTTGAGTTTTAAGCCAACTTTTTCACTCTCCTCTTTCACTTTCATCAAGAGGCTTTTTAATTCCTCTTTACTCTCTGCCATAAGGGTGGTGTTATCTGAGGTTATTGCTATTTCTCCTGGCAATCTTGATTCCAGCTTGTGCTTCTTCCAGCCCAGCGTTTCTCATGATGTACTCTGCATATAAGTTAAATAAGCAGGATGACAATATACAGCCTTGATGTACTCCTTTTCCTATTTGGAACCAGTCTGTTGTTCCATGTCCAGTTCTAACTGCTGCTTCCTGACCTGCATACAGGTTTCTTAAGAGGCAGGTCAGGTGGTCTGGTATTCCCATCTCTTTCAGAATTTTCCACAGTTTATTGTGATCCACACAGTCGAAGGCTTTGGCATAGTCAATAAAGCAGAAATAGATGTTTTTCTGGAACTCTCTTGCTTTTTTGATGAAATCAAAAATATGTCAGACATAGGGAAAGTTGCCCTTTGTCAGAATCATAAGGCTTTTGAATTTAAACTATGAAGTTAGTTGATTCACAAGTACGGTTTATTTGCCTACAGAGTTAAAAGTCTGCAATGAAGGTTGTGGTTCTTGAAGTCAGAATCACAGGCTGACTGTTATATACATATATCAAGAAGATGCTACCTGGTTTTTTGTCCTTGCTAAAGCATATAATTTGAACAGTTTACTGAAAAATTATTAAGAACCAACTATGTACAAGACACTGTGGTAAATCCTAGGGAGGAATACAGAGATGAGCTTACGGTTCTTCCCAGTAATACTTTACATCACGTCCATCCACAACAGCTGCATTTTTAAAGCACCCTTCATACATCAGACACTGTATCTTGAAATATCCCTTTTGGACAATGTATTGTAATCATCATTTTACATTTTTAGAAGAATTTGAGTTTCGGATAGGTTAAGTAGTCTTTTCAAAATTACTTGATATTAATCATCTCTTGTGTATGCTCAATCATGTCCAACTCTTTGTGACTCCATGGACTGTAGCCTGCTAGGCTCCTCTGTCTATAACATTTTCCAGGCAAGAATACTTGGCTGGGTTGCCATTTCCTTCTCCAATCACCTCTTGGAGTATATGCCTATTTCTATGAGAAATGCTTCCTCACCTTTAATAGATATGATTTACACTTGCGAATCTTTTGTTGGACTAGAAACAGACACCAGAATTCATCTAGACTATTGTTGTTCTCTTAGGAATTTGAAATTGGGATTAAGTGAGTCCAGTTCATTTGACCATACTACTTAAAGTCACCTAAAGTAAAGTCAGGATCTGACACTTTATCTGTATGGAGAAGTAGAAAGTGCCTGTGTGTAAGGAGAAGAAAGAATCAAGTTTGTAAAGAAAAAGAGAGGTGAGCTACCTTTTGAGAGTATTTTAATTTCCTTTGGTTAAAGTAAGTTACATTTGATTATTGCTGACTTTCTTATTTTGAGAAAGTTCTAAGATCTGAGTTCAAAATTATTGACATCTATGTGGTAGTAATTTGCTAGTATTCAAATCAAGCTTCCAAATTAGTGTGCTATTGCTTTTATGTCAAATGATTAAAAATTTTAATAAGGAGTTAATTTATTTAATGTGCCCACTGACTTTTCTCTCTTCTGATACATGTTCATTGTGATTGCCAGTTTCCTTTTCACATTTTGCTACATAAAGTCATTCATAAACACTGAAGAAACCATTTTTTTTTGTTGTTTTGTTGTTTTTTTTATTGTCTTTATTTTTATTTTTTTCAAGTTTTTACCATTTATTTTTATTAGTTGGAGGCTAATTACTTTACAATATTGTAGTGGTTTTTGCCATACATTGACATGAATCAGCTATGGATTTACATGTGTTCCCCATCCCGATCCCCCCTCCCGCCTCCCTCCCCATCCCATCCCTCTGGGTCTTCCCAGTGCACCAGCCCCGAGCACTTGTCTCATGCATCCAACCTGGGCTGGTGATCTGTTTCACCCTTGATAATATACATGTTTCCATGCTGTTCTCTCAAAACAAAATTGGATCCTCTTTTGGGTGTATAATTTTAATATTATGTCATTTTTAGCTCAACACTATCATACATGTAACCTATCAATTATAAGAAAATAAAATTTTACAATATTAAACCTAAGGATCTATAGAAATTATTGACTAAAAGATAATATTGATATATTTAGAAGGTATAAATAGCCATGTGTTTATGTCAACTGGGAGATTTAATGCACACAAATGTTTTTAAATTTCACTTCTGTTACAGATTATTCTCACAGTACATATGGGAGAAAGCTGTGCATTTGAAACACTGCCGCTACTTCTTGTTGCTTACTACTGCTGCTGCTACTAAAATCACTATCACCACCACCAAATCCACCACCAAATCCACCGCCACAACTTTGACTAACACAGTAGTATTCATCTGTGACAGCACTGTTACAAAAATTAGCTCAGAGCTCTGGACGCCAAATCAGACATTAGTTCATGCTGCTCATATTTAAAGTTGGTACTCTATTATCTTGGATTTGGGCAAGTCACTAAAACTGTTTGAAAGAAATTTTCCTTATTAGTATAATTTCAGAACTTTTATAAAAATTAAATGTGATGAAGCACATGAAAGTGCTTCCTGAAATGTACATCATTATACACATTTAATTATTTATTCCATGTGCTAAGTAAATGCTTACCATTAGAGTTATTAACTTTAATTAATAGTATAAAAAGTTACATTCTTGATAATTGGGAAGTTATAATTTGTCCTGCAGTAATCAAATATGAATAGAAATTTCTACTGTTTCTATTTTCCAGTGTATTTATTTTTCACTAGCTAAAATGATCAGGTAATCATCCTGAAAATATATAGAATAACTACACTATTATTTCAGTAGCTTTTATACATGTGTGGCACATATGAATTGCCATCTCCACCAGTATACCCAAAGTTGCCATTTGGTATAACGAATTCCTGAATTTCTTCAATATGTTTCACATCTACCCACATAAAATGACAAATTCTGTTCTGTAATTAATGATGCAATATACTCCTTTTAAATAAGGATTTTATCAGCCTGTGTAACTAATGACAGAGTCATCTAAATGACCAGTTGGCATCATTAAATTTACCAACTACTGTGCTATCATCAATTCCAATTAAATCCTAAATATGTCTCTCACCAACCTGTAAACACATTTTCTAATTGGGAAGTACCATCATGAGTAAATTTAATGGTGCCAAGTTGAACATTTAAGAGATTTAGTAGTTTAGTGAGAGATCATCTGGCTTTGAAGATATTCCTTTTTCCATCCCTGGCTTTTATTGCAGTTGGGAATACCCATTTGATAAAGATCGTTAGAGAAACATACACTAACTTCACACAAAGCAAGTTCACTAGATTTAGCAGTGATCATAGATATCTTTTTGTGTTAGCAGAGCAACTGACTTCAAGTTATGAAACCCCAAAAGGAGATACTGGATAGTCAGCATGAGGAGATCAGACAAATGAAATTATCAACAGTTGATCCTGGAGAAATTTTTTTCCCCCCATAAGTTAATGAAAAAGTTTAGACAGCCATCTGGCCTTTTCTGATTTTCTTGTTTCGTTTAAGCACCTAGAATACTGTCAAACCTGTAGCAGAGGATTGTTGAAGAAACGAATAAATGAACCACAGAATTAGCTCAGTGACAGTATCATTTTCTTGTTTGAACATCTTTGAAAGCTGAGGATTGTCAATAGAAATAATAGCATCTAATACTTATTGAGCTAAGTATATCCTGAAGGCTGTAAGAATGTTTTACATGGTGTATACTTTGACACTCACAATAATAAAAAATGGAATCAGTCAGGATTTCATTTAGAAAGAAACCAGACATGATTATATCAAAATTGAAGGAATCAGGGTCTTCAGAACAATTTAAGTGTTGAAGATGTGATGGTTTCCAGGAGTGACTCCAAGCCTATAACTGAACCTGACCACTAAAAGTAGCCACCACTTTGCCACAACTGCATTCAACAGCCTCAGAGCTGCAGACATTTCCACAATTTTGCTAACCAGCAGAAAACATCTAAAGCAGCTGGAAGATAGCCTTTGTTCCATTTATGCTTTCCAAATCTCAGAGAAGTATATTTAATTGGTAGTGACTGATTTTTTCATCCAGAAGTTCAGCTGCAAGGAAGTCTAGAAAATGTTGTTTTTAGCTTTTTCCATGTAGGAAGGAATGAGGGAAAATAGGTAGGAAAAGATTCTGAGTGCCACCACAGGTGTTCATCACATACTTTATTATTCAAATATCTGGGCACAGAAATTATGAAGCAGGTAGTTCAGGTAACTTGCTCAGGAGGATAGAGCTAACATGCAGTAAAGCAGGGGTTCCAATCTAGGTATATTCATAGGTTAAAATGCTAGGATAGGCAGTAGAAAGAGCAATATGAAAATTTCAAAAATTCAAGGGCATATGTTAACAAATGGTAAGATGTCTTCGTTATTTTAGAATAGCCACAGCCTGTAGTATTTAGGTCACAGTGCAGAGGAAAAAAAGAACAGCTCATGGACCATAGTCATACAGATTGTGATGCAAGTCACAAATGCTCTATACATAAATGCTAATTTTGGTGAGGAATACTTAAGTTGTGAGGAAAAGAAGGAGCTCTTGATTAGAAAAATAGATGATTTTCCATTTGACCAGGATAATTATTTTTCATCCTTCGTATATTTAACAAGACATATTATCTTTTTAACTGTTAAAACTAGGCTACATGTCTTTTATTGTTCCTATACTTGTGCCAATCATAAAACATAAAAAAAATATAAGCTACTTATTGCTATCTGTGTGCCTTACAAACTAAGTTCCTTGAGGGCAGAGACTCTACTTTGATAATAAAATAGTACAAACCCTGGCACAAAATATAATGAAAATAGAAACTGATCTGTATTTTAAATGGATGCATTTTGTAGGCAATGTGCTGATAAATTTTATGCATATTATCACATTTATTTCTGATAATAGCTATAAATAAGGTAGCATCATTTTCATGATTTTACATAGAGGAAAATTTGAGAGTTTGATAGGACATGAAGCTCAAGGTCATGACTAAAGTGTCTTAGAACTGGCATTTGAATTGCAAGCAGTCAGACATTAGAATGCTTACTCTTAATATGATGCAGAAACTGCATTCTATCAACTTTAAGAAACATGAAAATTATGACACAAATCTGAAGCATTTCATTTTGCTTTATGAAAGTTTTAATCATGAAAATTTATTATTTATTCAAAGAAGAGAAGTTGATTAGCTCTAAAAAAGATGGATAATGGCATCTGTGTAGACAAAATGAATGAAAACAATTATTTGCATAATATAGAAGATGAAAACAAAGTAGCACAGAAAATACTTTTTTTTTCTTTCATTTAACTATGTTGGTCGCCGTATTAGAAATTTAAATATGTATTATTTCCCTTAATCTTCCCAAAAGAACTGTTGACTAAATTGATGCTGAGTTAGACATAATCAGTTCAGTTCAGTTCAGTCGCTCAGTCATCTCCAACTGTTTGAGACCCCATGGACCGCAGCACGCCAGACCTCCCTGTCCATCACCAACTCCTGGATATAACCCAAATTCATGTCCATTGAGTCGGTGATGCCATCCAACCATCTCATCCTCTACCATCCCCTTCTCCTCCCGCCTTCAACCTTTCCCAGCAACAGAGTCTTTTCAAATGAGTCAGTTTTTTTGCATCAGGAGGCCGAAGTATTGGAGTTTCAGCTTCAACATCAGTCCTTTCAATGAATATTCAGGACTGATCTCCTTTAGCATGGACTGGTTGGATCTCCTTGCAGTCCAAGGGACTCTCAAGAGTCTTCTCCAACACCACAATTTGAAAGCATCAATTTTTCAGTGCTCAGCTTTCTTTATAGTCCACATATAGTCCACTCTCACATCCATATATGACTACTGGTAAAACCATAACCTTGACTAGACAGAACTTTGTTGGCAAAGTAATATCTCTGCTTTTTAATATGCTGTCTAGGTTGGTCATGGCTTTTCTTCCAAGGGGCAAGCGTCTTTTAATTTCATGGCTGCAGTCACCATCTTCAGTGATTTTGGAGCCCAAAAATATCAAGTCAGTCACTCTTTCCACTGTTTCCCCATCTATTTGCCATGAAGTGATGGGACCAGATGCAATGATCTTAGTTTTCTGGATATTCGCCTTTAAGCCAACTTTTTCACTCTCTTCTTTCACTTTCATCACAAGGCTCTTTAGTTCTTCGCTTTCTACCATAAGGGTGGTGTCATCTGCATATCTGAGGTTACTGATATTTCTCCTGGCAATCTTGATTCCAGCTTGTGCTTCTTCCAGCCCAGCGTTTGTCATGCTGGAGTGGTGGCTGCGTGTCACTGGAGCTGCCGTGAGGAGATACCCCATGCCCAAAGTCAGAGAATCCCCAGCAAGATGGTAGGATAGATGAATTCACATTTAGAATCAACCTTTCCTGCCAGAGACGTTCATAGGGCTCAAATAAACCTTGTACACGGCAGGACCCAGAGGCCCCACAGAAACTGAGACAGAACTGTGTCTGACCATCTCCTGTGGAGCTACAGGTCAGCAGTGGACTGCTGCAGGAGCAGGCCTCTAGGTATAGCAGACCTGGGTGTGGCATAAGTCCTCTTGGAGGAGGTAGCCATTATCCCCACCATAGAGCCACCAGAACTTACACAGGACTGGGAAATAGACTCTTGGAGGTCACAAATGGAAACTTGTGTGCACCAGGACCCAGGAGACAGGAGCAGTGACCCCACAAGAGGCTGACCCAGACTTGCCCAGGAGTGTTCAGGAGTCTCTAGCAGAGATGTGGGTCGGTGGTGGCCTGCTGCAGGGTTAGGGTCGTTGAGTGTAGCAGTACATGCATGAGATCTTTTGAAGGAGGTCGCCATTATTTTCACTGCCTCCACCATAGTTTGGCCCCAGGTAAATAGCAGGAAGGGAGCACATCTCCACCCATTAGCAGAAAATTGAATTAAAGATTTACTGAGCATGGCCCTGTCCATCAGAGCAAGACCCAGTTTCCCACTCAGTTTTTTCCCATCTGGAAGCTTCCTTAAGCCTCTTATCCTTCTCCATCAGAGGGCAGACAGACTGAAAACCACAATCACAGAAAACTAACCAATCTAATCACATGGATTACAGCCTTGTCTAACTCAATGAAACTGTGAGCCATGCTGTGTATGGCCACCCAAGACGGATGGGTCATGGTGGAGAGTTCTGACAAAACGTGGTCCTCTGGAGAAGGGACCACTTCAGTATTCTTGCCTTGAGAACCCCATGAACAGGATGAAAAGGCAAAAAGATAGGACACTGAAAGATGAACTCCCCAGGTCGGCAGGTGCCCAATAGGCTAATGGAGATCAGTGGAGAAATAACTCCAGAAAGAATGAAGACGGAGCCAAAGCAAAAATAACACCCAGTTGTGTGTGTAACTGGTGATAGAAGCAAAGTTCGAAGCTGTATTGCATAGGAACCTGGAATGTTATGTCCATTAATCAAGGCAAATTGGAAGTGGTCAAACAGGAGATGGCAAAAGTGAATGTCGACATTTAAGGGATCAGTGAACTAAAATGGACTGGAATGGGTGAATTTAACTCAGATGACCATTATATGTACTATTGTGGGCAATACTCCCTTAGAAGAAATGGAGTAGCTGTCATAGTCAACAAGAGTCTGAAATGTAGTACTTGGATGCAATCTCAAAAATGACAGAATGATCTCTATTCATTTCCAAGCAAATCATTCAATATCACAGTAATCCAAGTCTATGCCCCGACCAGTTAATGCTGAAGAAGCTGAAGTTGAACGGTTCTATGAAGACCTACAAGAGCTTCCAGAACTAACACCCCCCCAAAATGTCCTTTTCATTATAGGGGACTGGAAAGCAAAATTTGGAATTCAAGAAATACCTGGAGTAACAGGCAAATGTGGCCTTGGAGTATGGAATGAAGCAGGGCAAAGGGCAAAAGCAGAGCTTTGCCAAGAGAATGCACTGGTCATAGCAAACACCCTCTTCCAACAACACAAGAGAAGACTCTACACTTGGACATTACCAGATGGTCAATACTGAATCAGATTGATTATATTCTTTGCAGCCAAAGATGGAGAAGCTCTATACAATCAGCAAAAACAAGACTGGGAGCTGACTGTGGCTCAGATCATGAACTCCTTATTGCCAAATTCAGACTTAAATTGAAGAAAGTAGAGAAAACCACTAGACCATTCAGGTATGACCTAAATCAAATCCCTTGAGATTATACAGTGGAAGTAACAAACAGATTCAATGGATTAGATCTGATAGACAGAGTGCCTGATGAACTACGGACAGAGGTTTGTAACATTGTACAGGAGACAGGCATCAAGACCACCCCCAAGAAAAAGAAATGCAAAAAAGCAAAATGGGTGTCTGAGGAGGCCTTACAAATAGCTGTGAAATGAAGAGAAGTGAAAATCAAAGGAGAAAAGGAAAGGTATACCCATTTGAATGCAGAGTTCCAAAGAATAGCCAGGAGAGATAAGAAAGCCTTCCTCAGTGCAAAGAAATAGGGGAAAACAATAGAATGGCAAAGACTAGAGATCTCTTTAAGAAAATTAGAGATACTAAGGGAACATTTCACGCAAAGATGGGCACAATAAAGGACATAAATGGTATGGACCTAACAGAAGCAGCAGATATTAAGAAGAGGTGGCAAGAATATACAGAAGAACTATACAAAAAAGATCTTCATGACCCAGATAATCACGATGAGGTGATCTCTCACCTAGAGCCAGACAGCCTAGAATGCAAAGTTGAGTGGGCCTTAGGAAGCATCACTATGAACAAAGCTAGTGGAGGTGATGGAATTCCAGTTGAGCTATTTCAAATCCTGAAAGATGATGCTGTGAAAGTGCTGCAATCAATATGCCAGCAAATTTGGAAAACTCAGCAGTGGCCACAGGACTGGAAAAGGTCGGTTTTCATTCCAATCCCAAAGAAAGGCAATGCCAAAGAGTGCTCAAACTATGGCACAATTGCACTCATCTCACACACTAGTAAAGTAATGCTCAAAATTCTCCAAGTCAGGTTCAACAGTACGTGAACCATGAACTTCCAGATGTTCAAGGTGGTTTTAGAAAAAGCAGAGGAACCAGAGATCAAATTGCCAATATCTGTTGGGTCATCAGAAAAGCAAGAGAGTTTCAGGAAAGCATCTATTTTTGCTTTATCGACTATGCCAAAGCCTTTGACTGTGTGGATCACAATAAACTGTGGAAAATTCTAAAGAGATGGGAATACCAGACCACCTGACCTGCCTCTTGAGAAATCTGTATGAAGGTCAGGAGGCAACAATTAGAACTGGACATGGAACAACAGACTGGTTCCAAATTGGGAAAGGAGTCCATCAAGGCTGTATGTTGTCACCCTGCTTATTTAACTTATATTCAGAGTACATCATGAGAAACAATAGACGTAATAATGAGTCTAAAAGAATAGATTTTTTTAAAGATGACATTGTTATTTTAATCACAATATATACCATTTTAGTTGTGAAGGTATAAGATACCTTTGCATGCAGAATGCAAATGGACTAGGTAATTTCACTTTGTAGCCAAAATGTTCAGTAACAAATGCATAAAGTTAGTCAATTCCAGAAATAATAATGATTTCTATGACTAGAGGTTAAAATAATTTGGATGAAGAACCATATATTATGAAATATACTAGCAGTGGTTTTGATTCGTAAATAAATTCCACTCTTGTAATGCTCTATGACATTGCTGTAAATTTACAACTTCTTTTGAAATCACAGTTATCATATAATGAAATCAAACTAACTGTATCTTTGGATTATTTTGGTAGCATTTTACTACAATTGAAAATATTTTAAAAGATTTTTAAAATTGATTTAATTTAATTAGAGATATTAAAATTAGAATTCAGTTTCATCAATTGATAAGATATATGGAAACAGAAATACAGAAAGATTTATATTCTTTAATTCAATATATATCTAGCATACAAACAGGGTGAAAAAGGGAGATGAAATTTTTTTACTGAAAATTTTATAATAAAGTAGAGATAATATTTAAATCCAGGGACATAGTTTACACATAATATGTAGCCATGTCTATTCAGATATCTTGTGGCTCATTTGAAGAGTCCGTAAATATTCATTTTTTTAGTCTTAAAAAAATTCAGAGTCTATTAAAACTATCTGTGGTAGAATTGCCGAAAACTTTCTGTAGCTTTTAATATTAAAATATCATAAATTTTAGACTTTAATGCCTTCCTAATTACATGTACAAACTGTCCAACTATTGCATAACAGAAATGCTATAATACCAACCACTTCTTGACAAATGCTAAGCCTCAGAAATTTTTCTTCCCTGCTATTGTTGGTTTCACAAAGCAGTGTACATTCAGTTTTGTTCAGGCTCAATGCTGTCACTGTTATAGTTTGTAAAAATAAAGCATAGTGCCAAGTTCTAACACCTACTTTTACGGTTAGCCCCTTCTTAAAACAACATAATATTACAGCTCTTATTCTTAAAAAATACCTATCATGAATATAGAAAACTCTGTGACCCCCTTTGTAAATAGACTTTGAGTTATAACCTAATAGCCTAACCTTGGCTTATATAAGAACTCTCAGTTTCGCATGGTCCCATAAGACTGGCAGGTAATGGTAATGTAAATAAGGGAAATGGCCAGGTATTGGAGAGTATGGGGAAGGGGGAACAGGCATGGGTGACCATAGCAAATTGAAGAGCTAATTCCTTGCTTAAAAGGGTATACCATCATTCTACTCCAGTCAGTTTTGTTATTGAATTTGGAAACACATATTATCTGTGAACTTCCTTGATTTTTTTAATACTGAGTAGAACTCACAAGGCATACCTGTGGGCCACTAGCTGGCAAGCTTCAGTTTATATCCCGTGAGTTAATGAGAAAGATACAAACAGTAAAATACTGTCATTCCCAATCCACAGCTTGGAAACTAGAGACAAAGAGGAACATGGAATGGGCAATAGGCGACACAGTCACTTTCTTATTTCACCATTTTAGCATGCTTTGTTATTTTTAAAAATAATTAATTAACTTTAATTGGAGGATAATTACGATAGTGTGGTGGTTTTTGCCATACGTCGACATGTGTCCCCTCATCCTGAACCCTCCCTCCCACCACCTTCCCTACCTCATCCCCCTAGGTTGTCCCAGAGCACCGGCTTTGAGTGCCTTGCTTCATGCATGGAACTTGCACTGGTCATCTATTTTGCATATGGTAATATACATGTTTCAATGCTATTCTCTCAAACCATTCCACCCTCGCCTTCTCCCACAGAGTCCGAAAGTCTGTTCTTTTCATCTGTGTCTCTTTTTCGGTCTTGCATATAGGATCATTATTACCATCTTTCTAAATTCCATATATATGCATTAGTACACTGTATTGGCATTTTCTTTCTGACTTCACTCTGTATAATGGGCTCCAGTTTCATCCACCTCATTAGAACTGACTCAAATGTGTTCCTTTTTTATAACAGTAGTATCCCATTTTGTTTATGTACCACAATTTCCTTATCCATTCATCTGCTGATGGGCATCTAGGTTGCTTCCATGTCCTGGCTATTGTAAACAGTGCTGTGATGAACACTGGGGTGCACGTGTCTCTTTCATTTCTGGTTTCCTCGGTGTGTGTGCCCAGCAGGGGCATTGCTGGGTCATATGGCAGTTCTATTTCCAGTTTTTTAAGGAATCTCCACACTGTTCTCCATAGTGGCTGTACCAGTTTGCATTCCCACCAACAGTGTAAGAGGGTTCCATTTTCTCCACACCCTCTCCAGCATTTATTGTTTGTAGACTTTTGATGGCAGCCAATCTGGTCAATATGAGACGATACCTCATTGTGGTTTTGATTTGCATTTCTCTGATAATGAGTGATGTTGAGCATCTTTTCATGTGTTTGTTAGCCATTTGTGTGTCTTCTTTGGATAAATGTATTTTTAGTTCTTTGGTCCACTTTTTGATTGGGTTGTGCATTTTTCTGGTATTGAGCTAGCATGCTTTGGTATTTTATTAAACTCTTCAGTTAAATTAAACTCTCAGAGAATGTACTTTTAAAAAAGATAGATTAAAGCCTAGTCATCTTGCAGGAACTAGTCATTTCAACTCTTTTAAAGGGATTATTGTTCATGTAGTTGAACTTTTAAGTAATAATGGTTATCTCAGTGTGGGGTCAAGCTATGTAAATTATCTGGAGACTCTTCTTCTGAAAGTAATGTATATATCCAGAACCTGTCACTGCTATGTACTTCTATGGAATGGAAACACATATTTTACCTTATATTAGTAGGAGTGAAAATTTATTATACTACCACTAAGAAAACACTTATTGATAGTGGAAACTACTAAATACAAATAATTAGCCAAAAATGGACTCAAAATATTCTTTTCATAATGCATTATCATTGAACTTGATTATACATACTTTTTCTCAAGACTATAAAAAGAAAACACATGAAAAAAACCTCATAGAATTGAAATTTTTCTTCATACATTTAGGTGTGATGAGTACAAATGGTACCAAAAATAATACCCAATGTCAGTGTTTAATACTATAGTCTTCTTTTTTGATAACACTTTGAAAGCATGAGAACAGTACGTGTCCCGTGATTACTGAAAGGTCACATAGAACTGATTTTTATCTATCATTTATCTGTCGTGATGATGTGTTAAAACAGCGTGGGACTATACCAGACAGACTTGAGACTTTATAAACCTCATTGAAGCTTTATATTTATGAAGCTCCTACTTCATAAGTTCATCAGTAATTGGATGTGGTTAGGACTGGAGTGTAGCATTTATTAGAATTAGTTTTAAGTGCATTACCATTTCGTGTTATTAAAGGATAAAACATAATAATTCAAAATTGTTGGCCAAATAATAAATTATCATTCTTTTAAATTTCCTTCCTAGTCGTGACATGTGATCTAATGCTTTATGTGGCTATTTGAAAAATGATGTAGCATTACTGATTTCTAAAAACATCTTATCCCCGGGATCATAAAGCAAACACACATATGTATTTCAGGGTGGTTGGCTATTAAGTTGAGCATCATTTTTTACAAGTTGGATATAAACTGAGACCAAGCATCCCTGCTAAATCATATATGTCAATCAGGCAGTATGCTACTATTTCAATACAAGATCTCTGGAGCCTGGGAAAACAGCAGTCATACAGCCTACAGCAGAGTGGTCTCCAAAGACTTTACTCATATGTTACTGTCAGTACATTGCTTTAGCGCATTCACACACACAAACACATTGATCAATTTTTATTTATGTATGTATATATTTGTGTGTCTCCACCACTATACCAGTATACTAAATATATGCATGATAAACCATATATAAAATTAGGAATTAAAATGATTATGCCATACATGAAATAACATTTTCTTGAATTAATTTAATTTAATTAGAATAAAGAACTTTCTTCCTCCAATTAGATATGATGATTTATGTGTCATCTTGTAAAACTTGTTTGTTATTTTCTGGTACAATTTTTCAAAGATTTAGTCCAAATACAGGTAGTTTTACATCTGGTTTTAATGGCTGTCATAACTAAAAAGATTATTTCACAAAAAATAGATGCAAATGGAAGAAATGCATCCTGTGTTGTGCATGCTAAATAAATTTTATTCTATCCTTCATTAATGCAAAAATGTTTGTCAAAATCTGGTTAATACTTTTCTTGAAATTAAATTGTAGGGCTTATCATTTGAAGGCAATTGATTTAATTTTTTAAAGAAATTGGTTGAAAACTTAATGATGCTCAATCTTTGGGCTTTCCTGGTAGCTCAACTGCAACGCAGGAGATCCCGGTTCGATTCCTGCGTTGGGAAGATCTGCTGGAGAAGGAATAGGCTACCCATGCCATTATTCTTGGACTTTCCTGGTGGCTCAGCTGGTAAAGAATCAACTTGCAATGAGGGAGACCTGGGTTCAATCCCTGGATTGGGAAGATCCACTGGAGAAGAGAAAGGCTACCCACTCCAGTGTCCTGGCCATGGACTCTATAGTCCATGGGATTGCAAAGAGTTGGACATGACTGAGCCACTTTCACTTTTCACTTTCAATCTTTGAAGATTTGTTATACAGGATAGAATCAGTTCAGTTCAGTTCAGTCGCTCAGTCGTGTCCGACTCCTTGTGACCCCATGAATGGCAGCACGCCAGGCCTCCCTGTCCATCACCAACTCCCAGAGTTTACTCAAACTCATGCCCATTGAGTCGGTGATGCCATCCCACCATCTCATCCTCTGTTGTCCCCTTCTCCTCCTGCCTTCAATCTTTCCCAGCATTAGGGTCTTTTCAAATGAGTCAGTTCTTTACATCATGTGGTCAAAGTATTGGAACTTCAGCTTCAGCATCAGTCCTTCCAGTGAATATTCAGGACTGAATATTCTCCTTTAAGATGGACCTTTAGGATTGACTGGCTTGAACTCTGTGCTGTCCAAGGAACTCTTAGGAGTCTTCTCCAATACCACAGTTTGAAAGCATCAATTATCCAGGACTGAGCTTTCTTTATAGTCCCTGATGCTGGGACATAACAGAAGCAGAAGATATTAAGAAGAGGTGGCAAGAATACACAGAAAGATCTTAATGACATAAATAACCATGATAGTGTGATCACTTACTTAGAGCTAGACATCCTGGAATGTGAAGTCAAGTGGGCCTTAGGACATATTACTATGAACAAAGCTAGTGGAGGTGATGGAATTCCAGCTGAGCTATTTCAAATCCTAAAAGTTGATGCTGTGAAAGTGCTGCAGTCAATATGCCAGCAAATCTGGAAAGCTCAGCAGTGGCCACAGTACTGGAAAAGGTCACTTTTCATTCCAATTCCAAAGAAGGGCAATCCCAAAGAATGTTAAACTACCACACAATTGCACTCATCTCACTGGCTAGCAAAGTAATGCTCAAAATTCTCCAGGTAAGTCTTCAACAGTGCGTGAACCATGAAATTCCAGATGTTCAAGCTGGAGTTAGAAAAAACAGAAGAACCGCAGATCAAATTGCCAACCTCTGTTGGATCATTGAAAAAGCAAGAGAGTTCCAGAAAAACATCTGCTTTTGCTTTATTGACTATGCCAAAGTCTTTGATTGTGTGGATCACAACAAATTGTGAAAAAATTTTTCAAGAGATGGGAATACCAGACCACCTGACCAGCCTCCTGAGAAATCTCTATACAGGTCGAGAAACAACAGTTAGAACTGAACATGGAATACCAGACTGGTTCCAAATTGGAGAAGGAGTATGTCAAGGCTGTGTAGTGTCACCCTGCTTATTTAACTTATATGCAGATTACATCATGCAAAGCTCTGGGCTGGATGAAGCACAAGCTGGAATCAAGATTGCTGGGAGAATTATCAATAACCTCAGATATGCAAATGACAGCACCCTTATGGCAGAAAACAGATAAGAACTGAAGAGCCTCTTGATGAAAGTGAAATAAGAGAGTGAAAAAGTTGGTTTAAAACTCAACATTTGGAAAACTAAGATCATGAGATCTGGTCCCATCACTTCATGGCAGATAGATGGGGAGACAATGGAAACAGTGAGAGAATTTATTTTCTTGGGCTCCAAAATCACTGCAGATGGTGACTGCAGCCATGAAATTAAAAGACGCATGTTCCTTGGAAGAAAAGCTAATACCAACCTAGACAGCATGTTAAAAAGCAGAGGCATTACTTTACCAACAAAGGTCTGTCTAGTCAAAGCTATGGTTTTTCCAATGGTCATGTATGGATGTGAGAGTTGGACTATAAAAACAAAAATAAAAAACTAAGCACTGAAGAATTGATGCTTTTGAACTGTGGTATTGGAGAAGACTCTTGAGACTCCCTTGGACTGCAAGGAGATCCAACCAGTCCATCCTAAAGGAAATCAGTCCTGAATATTCATTGGAAGGACTGATGCTGAAGCTTAAACTCCAACACTTTCGCCACCTGATGTGAAGAATGGACTCATTGGAAAAGTCCCTGATGTTGGGAAAGATTGAGGGCAGGAGGAGAAGGGGACAACAGAGGATGAGATGGTTGGATGGCTTCACTGATTCAATGGACATGAGTTTGAGTAAGCTCCGGGAGTTGGTGATGGACAGGGATGCCTGGCATGCTGCAGTCCATGGGGTCACAAAGAGTCGGACATGACTGAGCAATTGAACTGAACTGAGAACCAGTAAAATGATGACACTGGTACATTGTATATAGATATACATTACTCTATGTATATAGTAATACCTAGGGTAATCTTTAAAAGCTATAAGATACACTCAAAACACTATAAATGAATCAAAATGAAATTCTAAAAAAGTTCTTCCACAAAAGGCAAAAAAATAAAATAGGCTTGAAAAGCTCAGTGTATAGGCTCAGTAGCAGGATAGAGATTAGGGGAAGATTTCAGCGAGTTGGATTTTTATGGCCCCAGATATCCTGGGCCATAAGAGAAGCCTCATTAAAATTTGAAAAACTGAAAGGAACCAACAGGAAAAAAGTTAAATTAACACATTTAACCCCTAAAGTGTCATGAATTAGATTAAAATATATGGTTAAAATGCACTGATTAGAAGACATTGGCAAAGTGAATGAAAAATTGTGACCTATCTATCTACTGCCTATTAAAAAAATACACCTCATTTTAAATATAACAACATAGGAAGACTGAAAGCAAAGGGATGGAAAATAAGTTTCATGAAAAAATATAATTTTAAAATGTATTAGTGGCTTTATATTTATTAAAGAGAGTAACCAGAGTCACAGTGGGACATTACACATAGATAACACACTGAGAAGATAGCAATCCTAAATGTGTGTGTACCAAAAAACAGAAATGAAAAATACAAAATGCAAATCAGTGATGTAGAAACTGATGGAATTGAAGAATAGACAAATCCAAAGTTATAGATGGAGACTTTAACACCTCTTTCACAATGAAACATATAATAATTAGAAAACCAACAAGGATATAAAAGTAAAGAATACCATGAAACCAACAGAATCTAAAGGATCTTTACAGAACACTCCAACCAACAGCACCAGAATATGTTTTTTCAAGTGATCACAGAATATATACCAGGATATACCATATCCTGGACTATAAAACAAACCTCCTTAAATGTGAAGAACTGAAATCAAACACAATGTGTTCTTCAACCAGTGTAATCATACTAGAAATCAGTAGAAAAGATAACAGGAAAACTTCCAAACAGGCAGAAACTGAACACACTTCTGAATAATGTGTGGATCAAAAAAGAAGTCTCAAGGAGAATCAGAAAATATCTGGAACTCAATTAAGTGCAAATTTATGCTTGCTCCTTGGAAGGAAAGTTATGACCAACCTAGACAACGTATTAAAAAGCAGAGACATTACTTTGTCAATAAAGGTCCATCTAGCCAAGGCTATGGTTTTTCCAGTGGTCATAAATGGATGTGAGAGTTGGACTATAAAGAAAGCTGAGCACCAAAGAATTGATGCTTTTGAACTGTGGTGTTGGAGAAGACTCTTGAGAGTCCCTTGGACTGCAAGGAGATCCAACCAGTCCATCCTAAAGGAAATCAATTCTGGGTGTTCATTGATGGGACTGAGGCTGAAGCTGAAACTCCAATACTTTGGCCACCTCATGTGAAGAGTTGACTCATTGGAAAAGACCCTGAATGTGGGAGGGGTTAGGGGCAGGAGGAGAAGGGGACGACAGAGGATGAGATGGCTGGATGGCATCACCGACTCGATGGACATGGGTTTGAGTAAACTCCGGGAGTTGGTGATGGACAGGAAGCCTGGCGTGCTGCAGTTCATGGGGTCGCAAAGAGTTGGACATGACTGAGCGACTTAACTGAATTGAAGTGAACTCAACAGGGTGATGAAATGAATGTTTGTGTATCCATGGAATCAAATATCATGTACTTGTAAAACTTATATTTTAGTATGCTATTTTTTTGCAATGAAATATCTTCAGTAGATATGACTGAGTCTTTTAAAGTAAAATGAACTATTTAATGTTTAAAATCATGTTTATGTGACATTTACATTCCAAGCCTAAAACTTAATAGCTCTTTACCTAGGCTAGGTTTCACAGTGTCTATGACTCTAATCTATATACTGGGTATAGAGTAAGAACTGTTATATCATAGGGTTATTTTGTAGGTTTAACGAAAAAGTGAATACAAAATACTGAATGAAATTTTGCATATCATGTGTACACAAGGAAAATGATCAGGGATCCAGGACATTCTGTTGGATTCTCAAATAACTTTAATATGCAGAAAAAATATATAGCTGAAGGTCTAATTTACTTGAGGTGTGTGTTAAGTAGCTACTTTTGAAAAGTTGTGAATATTAATAGTTAGGAAAAATCAGTAAAGGAGAATGGCGTTAACTCTGAGACATCTGCTTACCTAGAAAATGGGAGCTAGAAAGGGATAGTCTAGCACATACTTCGTTTTTGTGTCTTAATTTCCTTTGGCAGGAAATAACATTTTAATCTACTTCAAAAATTGCATAAAACTGTGTGAGTCAAGAGAAATTGTTTTGCATCCACTCCCTAAGTGAATGCTAACATCCACGTATTATGAGGATAAAGTTTAATCCGACAGTTGGATTGGTTGGTTTTTTTGTCACCCAGTGTGGTTACATGTGCCACCTTGCTGCAGCTAGGTGTTGATCTAAGTTTGAGCTAGCAGGCAGGCTAGAGGCAAAACAAGTATATAACCTGATAAAGTAGTTAATGCACAGTGTGAATATTTGTATCCAAGCTCTGAAAAAAAAAAAAAGAAGAAGAAGGAGAATATTGATTCAGAGGAGAACTGCCTAGTCACACAATACTGGAAAAAGATTTTCTGGCAGTAAGTACTTCATATTCCAGTCAAGTATCCTGATTAAAACTGAACTGTTATTTAAAAACCTCTCATATGTAAGGTAGATAAAACAGACATCTATTTGTATATGAGGAAATTGAGTCAATAGAACATCAGTCTTGTCCAAAGTCAAACACTGATTTTCTTCTGGAGTTATGATTGAAAAGAACTTTCTGTAGTCACAGCCCTTCATTTTGTGTCTAGTATCAATAGATACGATGGTCAATTCAGTTCAGTTCAGTTCAGTCACTCAGTTGTGTCTGACTCTTTGCGACCCCATGAATCGCAGCACGCCAGACCTCCCTGTCTATCACCAACTCCTGGAGTTTACTCAAACCCATGTCCATTGAGTCGGTGATGCCATCCAACCATCTCATCCTCTGTCGTCCGCTTCTCCTCCTGCCCCCAATCCCTCCCAGCATCAGGGTCTTTTCCACTGAGTCAACTCTCCGCATCAGGTGGCCAAAGTATTGGAGTTTCAGCTTCAGCCTCAGTCCTTCCAATGAACACCCAGGACTGATCTCCTTTAGGATGGACTGGTTGGATCTCCATGCAGTCCAAGGGACTCTCAAGAGTCTTCTCTAACACCATAGTTCAAAAGCACAATTCTTCAGTGCTCAGCTTTCTTTATAGTCCAACTCTCACATCCATACCTGACCACTGGAAAAACCATAGCCTTGACCAGATGGACCTTTGTTGGCAAAGTAATTTCTCTGCTTTTTAATAGGCTGTCTAGGTTGGTCATAACTTTCCTTCCAAGGAGTAAGCGTTTTTTAATTTCATGGCTGCAATTACCATCTGTATACTATGGTAGTTATATAATAAACATGCTCTTGCTCAAATTATTACTATTACATTAGTGTAAAATTTATATGAAAATACTTTTCTTTGCTAACATGGTGACTCTGACTTTTTCTAATAATGACTCATTTACACTGGACATGATTTAGTTTATTACTTAGCATAATAAACAGACCATTAAATATTGTATATAATTGAATTTAGATAAATTTCTGTTTATCTGGGTTTCACTGGGCTAGCTTAATTGGCTTTATTAACAAAGACAATTTGTAATAATAGTTAAAGATGATGTGTGTAACCTAATTCTTCACCATGAATATTTAACCAGTGCTTTAATTGAATATTTTGATTTAATGATAAAAACAAATCAGGGTAAATGTATAATTATCTCATAAATATGCAGATAATAAAAATTAAAATAGATTATTTAAGTGCTTTATTTAAAAAAATATATAATTAAGTGGCTCTTTTAAGAATTTTTGCCTTAAAAAAGTACACTTAATTAGAGATCAAGTTAGCAGAATAGGAAGATTCAGAGCTCACCTCCTCCAATGGACACACCAAAACTACAATTACATATACAACTATCTTTGAGAATTACCTGAAGCCTAACAGAAAAGATTTTCTCTAACCAAGGATATAAAGAAAGGCCACATCAATACTGGCAGGAGATGGAGAGACATGATCTATTCAGAGGCCACATTCCTTATGTGATGGCCCGCAGAATAGGAAGGCTTTTTCAACTGCAGAGGTTCCCCCCTGAAAAGCAAGAGGTCTCAGCCCAACCTCAGACTCCCCGGTCTGAGGAGATGAGCACCCATAACTTCTGGCTTTGAAAAGCAGCAGGGCCTGTGTCAGGAAAACCAGAGGGCCATAGAAAACTGAGATTCTTTTCTTGAATGCTCAGACTCACTCACTCTAAGTCCCAGTGCAGAGGGCAGCTTAAAAAGTGCCTGGGAGAAGGAGATTCATTGATTCACCCTACACACTAGCACATCTGCAGCAACCGAGGCCCAAACATAACAGCAAGGTTTACATGGCCCACGGAGGACATCCCCCTGGTGCCGGTGGCCAGGGAGTATTATGTGACTGAGCCCCACAAAACGTCTTCTACTCAAGGCCCTTTTTATCAATACTGAGAGATATAGCTGATTTACCTAATACAGAGAAGCAAAAAAGAGGTCTAGGCAAAATTAGGAAACAAAGGAATACTTTACAGATGAAAAAACAAGACCAAAGCTCAGAAAAAGAACTGAACAAAATGAAGATAAGCAATTTTCAACATAAAGTGTTCAAAGTAATAGTCATAAACATGCTTAGTGAACTTGAGAGAGGAATAGATAAATTTGGAGTATCAGCAAGAGGTAGAAAATATTTTTTAAAAATCAAAAGTGAAGAATACAATAACTGAAATGAAAAATACACTAGAGGGAATCAACGGTAGATCAAAGCATGCAGAAGAACAGAGCAGTGATCTGGAAAACAGTGTAGTGGAAATCAGCCAATTGGCATAGCAAGAAGAAAAGAATAAAAAAACAATTAGGATAGTTTGAGAGACCTCTGGGACAACATCAGGTGTACTAACACTTACATTACAGAGGTCACAGAAGAAAAGAAAGAGAGAGAGAAACAGGCAGAAAACCTATCTGAAGAAACAATGGCTGAAAACTTTCCTAGCCTGATAAAGGAAACTGACATCCAAGTCCAGGTATCACGGAGAGTCCCAATGATGAACTGAAAGAGACCCACACTAAAGGGCACTGTAATTAAAATGTTAAGAGTTAATGGCAAAAAGTGAATCTTAAAAGCAGCAAGAGGAAAACACTTATGTACAAGGGAATCCCCATAAGACTATCAGCTGATTTTCCAACAGAAAACTTATTGTCCCCAAATGACTGGCAAAATATAGTCAAACTACTGAATGAGAAAAACTTACAACCAAGAATACTCTACCCAGCAAGGTTATCATTCACAATTGAAGGAGAGAGAAAGAGTTTCCCAGACAAGCAAAAGCTAGAGTTCATCCCTGCTAAATTAGCCTTACAAGAAATGTTAAAGTTCTTTAATAGAAAAGGGATCAATCCAGCAGGATATGTAACATACTTGTAAATATCCATGTAGGCAACATAGGACTGCTTAAATGCATAATGGAAATAGAAACAGAAATAAAGGGAGATATTGACAGTAATAGTCAGAGAATCGTAATAGAGTTTAGCACCCCTTAAGTCAGCAGATGGGTCATCCAGACAGAAAATCAATAAGAAAAGATTGGCCATAAATGACCAACAGTATATTAGTTGACCTTAACAGATATATACAGAGCACTCAAACAGACAGCAAAACACACATTCTTCTCAAGCGCACATGGAACATTCTCTAGGAAACCTCACATGTTGGGTCACAAAACAAGTCTCAACACAATAAAGGGATAGAAATTATATGAAATCATTTAAAAAATAAGAATATTTTTCAGGTTCTTTTCCCTTATAAATTATCAGAAAATACTGACTTATAGTTCCTTATGCTAGAGTAGATCCTTGTCTATTTTATACAAAGTAGTATGTGTCAGTCAATCCCAGCCTTCTAATTTATCCCTCCCCCCACCCAATTTCCCCTTTATTAACCAAAACTTTGTTTTCTATATCTGATACTCTCTTTCTGATTTGGAGATATAGTCATTTGTGTTTATTTTTTAAAAATTCTACATTTATGCAATGTCATATGATGTTTGTCTGGCTTTCTTCATAAATATGATAATCTCTAGGTCAATTCATATTATGCAGGTGACATTATTTCAGTCTTTTCATAGTTGAGTAATAGTCTATGTGTTTATTTATATGTGTGTATGTGTACATATTGGAGAAGGAAATGGCAATCTACTCCACTCTTCTTGCCTGGGAAATCCCATGGCCGGAGGAACCTGGTAGTCTACAGTCCATGGGGTCGCAGAGTTGGACACGACTGAGTGACTTCACTTTCACTTTATGTGTACATGTAAATATATATATACATTACATTTTTAAAATTTAATGTAAAAATGTAATGTTTACATTACATTTTTCTTTATTTCATCTTTGATGGAAATTTCGGTTGCTTCCATGTCTTGGCTGTTGTAAATACCGCCACAAGGAACATCAGGCTGTGTGTGTCTTTTCAAATTATGGTTTTCCCAGGGTATGTGCCTAGGAGTGGTATCATTAGATTATAATGATACCATATATGGTATAATGATACCATATATGGTAGTTGCATTTTTAGTTATTTAAGGAACCTCCATACTGTTCTTCATAGTGACTGTACCAATTTACATTCCCACCAACAGAATAGGAGGGTTCCCTTTCTCCATACCCTCTCCAGCATTTATTATTTGCAAAATTTTTGTTGATGGCCATTCTAACCAACATAATAAGGTGATACCTCTGTACTTTTGATTTGCTTTTCTCTAATAAATAGTGATATTGAGCATCTTTCCATGTAATTTTAGCCATTGGGTACATCTTCTTTAGAGAGATATCTATTTAGATCTTCTGTTCATTTTTTCATTGGATTATTTTTTTTGTTTTTGTTTTGTTTGTTTTTATATTGAGCTGTATGAGCTGTTTGTATATTTTGGAAGTTGATCCCTTGTCAGTTGCATTGTTTCCAAATATTTTCTCCTATACTGTAGGTTGTCTTTTCATTTTGTTTAAGATTTTCTTTGCTGTGCAAAAGCTTTTAACTTTAATTAGGCCCCATTTATTTATTTTGTGTTTTTATTTCCCTTACTCTAGGAAAGATATTTCTGCAACTTATGTCAGAGCAGATATTTCTACAAATTATGTCAAAGAGTGCCTTGCTTATGTTTTCCTCTAGGAGTTTTAGGGTATCTGGTCGTACATTTAGGTCTTTAATCCATTTTAAGTTTATTTTTGTACATGCTGTTAGATAGTGTTTTAATTTCATTCCTTTAATGTCCCTGTCCAGTTTTCCCAGCACCACATATTGAAGAGACTATCTTTTTTTCCATTGTATATTCTTGCCTCCATTGTCATGGATTAGGTAACCATAGGTACGTGGGTTTATCTCTGGACTTTCTATCCCATTCCACTGATTTATATTTCTGTTTTTATGCCAGTACCATACTGATTTGGTGACTGTAGCTTTGTGGTATAGGCTGAAAGCAGGGAGCCTGATTCTTTCAGCTCCATTTTTCTTTTTCAGGATTGCTTTAGCTAGTTGGAGTCTTTTTGTGTTTCCATAGAAATTAAAAAACAATATATATAGTTTTGTGAAAAATGCCATTAATAATTTTATAAAGATTGCACTGAATCTTTACATTGTCTTGGGTAGAATAGTTATTTTTCTCTATTCTTTATCCTCCTGTTTGCCAATTGATATGTGGAAAGCAATAAGTCCTTATCTTTGCATATTCATTTTTTTAAGCTTGGTTAATCAAATAACATTCTAAACCTTTTTTTTTTTAGGTCAATCAATACTTAATTCATTTATTTGTACTTATTTGTAGCTTTATTGATATATGATTGACAAATAATCATTATATATGTTTAATGTGTACAAAGTGATAAGTTTGAATACATACAAATTGTGAAATGATGCCCCAATCAAGCTAGCTTGTCTATCACCACACATGCTTACTTCTTTTTCATGTGTGTGGTGAGGACTATAGTTTATAATACTGAAATTTTATTATTTGCAATTTTATTTACTTTAAATTTTCTGAAAGTGTAGATCTTGAGAAAATTATGTTTTGTTTAACTTAAATATTTGCTGATGTAATCCACCATGATATGAATTATTTACCATGCTGAAATTTCTAAGGCTTTTTTCTTTCATTTGTTTTGTTCTTGGCTCCCTTTCTATTCTGGTCTCCCATTTATGTTATGAAATAATAGCATAATATGCAAACAGAGTCTCTGAATTATAATTTTGTGAAAATGCTGCACATTTTAAAAATAACTTTGCAAAAGAATCTACAAAAGATATCAGAAATTAAAAGTATAGCAAGGCCCAAAATACATATTTCTCTGCCCAACTCCTCCATTCTAAGAATATAATTCCAATTATATTGAAGCTTATGTGACTTTTGTCAGTGCTGGATGATTTTGGAAAGAAACAACATATCTAAAGGACGGGCATCTGATCTAAATGCCGCCTAGTTGTATGCTTAAAAACCTCAGTTTTCAGGAAGCAAGTATAATGAAAAATGCATTGGAATGATAAAAATATTTTAGAAAGTAATGCTATTTAAAATGAATTGATAATTTGAATGAGTTAATAATTTCAAAGTCCTGATACAATGTGGCTGGTACAATAAATTAAAAACAATGAAGGAATATAGTATTGTGATAAGTAATGATATGTTGGGAGTTTGTAAAGACATGGAGGAATAATATTTCCCAAACTTGAACCTACTGTTTACTTGAAGACAGCTGTTTAAGAATGAGAAGCATGAGGTTGACATCTAATAGTTATTCATCAAGTTCTAATGTACCTATCATTAAAGCACTTTTTGATATATGTAGGTTAATGATTCAATTAGTTTCAATTACCAAAGCCTGTCAGACATCCCATCAAATAAGTGGGAAGGACATTCTTATCTCTAAGAATTCTACCTTGGAGTTAGAGAAGAAAAGAATCTTAGTTTGTTCAGGTCCAAACTAAGCAAAATGATACAATACATATAGAAGTACCAAAGAGGATGTAACTTCCTGAACTTAATTTGTTTGATAATGCATGTTTGATAATGCACTAGTAGGTTACATAACATAATGTAAGACTCATGCTTTCAAATTATTGAGAAGGGAGAAAAGACCATGAGTATAATGGAAATAAGAATTGGACGGGAAAACCAGAAGAACACAGTTCTGGCCCCAGCTCTGTTTTACTGTGTGACAAGGAAAACTGCATTTGGAGGCCAGTTCACTTACCTCTCTGGACTTCAGTTTACTCAAAGAGAAAAGGAGAAGGAGAGACAGAAGGAAAGAGATGGGGATGGGGGAGAGAGAGAATGTGTGTGTGTGTGTGTGTGTGTGTGTGTGTGTGTTATATAATATATTCTTCTTTTTGGATCAAAGTTCTCTAATATAATTTGATAAAAATTTATAGGCCATCTACCTAGATAGGCAGTTTTGCTTTTAATTTTAGCAGTTCAGTATGCCTAGATGATAATTGCCATGGATACCATTAAAAAAAAAAAAAACAAAAAACCAAAAACCTGAACTATATTGTGACATTCTTTCCCATTGGAGGTTTTATAGTTATTTTTTGCCTGGGTTCTAATATAAATTTAATAATGATAACTAACAGACAGATATGTGTGATATAACTCCAGTCAGATGTTTCAGATCCAGGAGTGCTCATACTGTGATTAATGAACAGCAGTCTTTAATTACTGAATTTATCTATAATCATAATCGATCATAGAGCTAATGATAGGTTCTTCTCTTACATCCCAAGAATAACAGCAGCACTTGAAAGAATGGGTCAACTAGTAAACAATTGAAAGGTTTGTAGATTGACATCTGTTAATGAAAATAAATGTTTCATTTCATTAAAGAAAATAACTTTACTCTTAATGCTGAGAATTACTAAAAGCTCAGTGCATTTCTTCATGTATTATGCTTTTTAGAAGAGATCAGTTTATCATGACTACATTCAGTGTATACATGAAGTTAAACAATTAGAATTCAATAAAATTATCTTTAAACTCCTGTGATGTATTAGATATTCTGAACATGATAGTGGTTAGAATGATGCAGAATATTTTCCTAATTATAATAGCCAAAAATAGTTCATAAATTATATTAGTACTATTATGGGCAAGAATCCCTTAGAAGAAATGGAGTAGACCTCATAGTTGAAAAAGAGTCCAAAATGCAGTACTTGGTTGCAGTCTCAAAAATGACAGAATGACCTCTGTTCGTTTCCAAGGCAAACCTTTCAATATCACCATAATCCAAGAGCATGCCCCAACTGCTAATGCCAAAGAAACTGAAAGAGAACAGTTCTATAAGGACCTACAAGAACTAACACCAAAAAAGATGTCCTTTTCATCATAGAACTAACACCAAAAAAGATGTCCTTTTCATCGTATGGGACTGGAATCCAAAAGTAGGAATTCAAGAGATATCTGGAGTAACAGGCAAGTTGGCCTTGGAGTACAAAATGAAGCAGGGCAAAGGCTAACAGAGTTTTGACAAGAGAACCCATGGGCCATAGCAAACACCCTCTTCAAACAACACAAGAGACAACTGTACACATGGACATCACACTGGATAGTCAATACCGAAATCAGATTGATTATATTTTTGTAGCCGAAGATGGAGAAGCTCTATACAGTCAGAAAACACTAGACCAGGAGCTGACTATGGCTCAGTTCATGAACTCTCATTGCCAAATTCAGACCGAAATTGAAGAAAGTAGGGAAAGCCACTAGACCATTCAGATATGACCTAAATCAAATCCCTTACCATTATACAGTGGAAGTGACAAATAGATTCAAGGCATTAGACCTGATAGACAGAGTGCCTGAAGAACTATGGCCAGAGATTCATGACATTATATAGAAGTCAGCGATCAAGACCATCCCCAAGAAAAAGATATGCAAAAAGGCAAAATGGTTGTCTGAGGGGGCCTTACAAATAGCTGAGAAAAGAAGAGAAGTGAAAGGCAAAAGAGAAAAGGAAAGATATACCCATATGAAAGCAGAGTTCCAAAAAAGAGCGAGGACTGAGAAGAACACCTTCTGAAGTGATCAACACAAAGAAATAGAGGAAAATAATAGGACAGGAAAGACTAGAGATCTCTTCAAGAAAATCAGAGATACCAAAGGAACATTTCATGCAAAGATGGGCACAATAAAGGACATAAACCAGAAATGGTATGGACCTAACAGAAGCAAAGATATTAAGAAGAGGTGGCAAGAATATGCAGAAGAAATATACAAGAAAATCTTAATGACCCAGATAACCATGATGGTGTGATCCTTCACCTAGAGACAGATATCCTGGAGTGTGAAGTCAAGTGGGACTTAGGAAGCATCACTATGAACAAAGCTAGTGGAGGTGATGGAATTCCAGCTGGGATATTTCAAATCCTAAAAGATGATGCTCTTAAAATGCTGTACTCAATATACCAGCAAATTTAGAAAACTCAGCAGTGGCCACAGGACTGAAAAATGTCAGCTTTCATCCAATTTCAAAAAAGGGAATGCCGAAGAAAGTTCAAACTACTGCACAATTACACTCATTTCATACAGTTTTACTCATTTCACATGCTAGCCAAGTAAAACTCAAAGTTCTCCAAACTAGGCTTCAACAGTACATGAACCGAGAACTTTCAGACGATCAAGCTGGATTTAGACAAGGCAGAGGAACTAGACATCAAATTGCCAACATCCATTGTATCATAGAAAAAGCAAGAGAATTCCAGAAAAACATCTATTTCTGCTTCATTGACTATGCTAAAGCATTTGACTGTGTGGATCACAACAAACTGGAAAATTCTTCAAGTGTTGGAAATACCAGACCACCTAACCTGCCTCCTGAGAATTCTATGTGCAGGTCCAGAAGCAACAGTTAGAACCAGACATGGAACAACAGACTGGTTCCAAATTGGGGAAGGAGTATATCAAGGCTGTATGTGGTTGCTCTACTTATTTAACTTATATATGGAATATATCATGTGAAATGCTGGACTGGATGAAGAACAAGCTGGAATCAAGATTGCCCATAGAAATATCATTAACCTCATGTATGCAGATGACACCACTTTTATGGCAGAAAGCAAAGAGAAACTAAAGAGCCTCCTGATGAAAGTGAAATAGGAGAGTGAAAAAGCTGGCTTAAAACTCAACATTCAGAAAACTAAGATCATGGCATCTGGTCCCATCACTTGATGGCAAATAGATGAGGAGAAAATGGAAACCATGACAAACTTTATTTTCTTGGTTGGACTCCAAAATCACTGCAGATGGTGACTGCAGCAATGAAATTAAAAGATGTTTGTTCCTTGGAAGAAAAGCTATGACAAACCTAGTGAAAGTGAAAATCACTCAGTCTTGGCTGATTCTTTGCAAAAGCAAAGACATTACTTTTCTGATGAAGGTTTGTATAGTCAAAACTATGGTTTTTCCAGTAGTTATGTATGGGTGTGAGAGTTGGTCCATAAAGAAAGCTGAGCGCCAAAGAAATGATATTTTTGAACTGTAGTGTTGGTGAAGACTCTTGAGTGTTCCTTGAACTACAAGGAAATCAAACCAGTGAATCCTAAAAAAAAAAAAAAAAAATTCCTGAATATTCATTGGAAGAACTGATGTTGAAGCTAAAGCTCCAATACTTTGGCCACCTGATGTGAACAAATGAGTCATTAGAAAAGACTCTGATGCTGGGAAAGATTGAAGACAGGAGGAGAAGGGGACAACAGAAGATGAGATTGTTGGGTGGCATCAGTGATTCAATGGACATGAGTTTAAGCAAACTGTGGGAACTGATGATGGATAGTGAAGGCTGGTGTGCTGCAGTCCATGGCATCGCAAAGAGTGAGATATGTGTAATGTGAATGAACTGAACGAATTGAGAGTGGCAGTATAAAGATGTTTAATAAATTCAAAGCAAGGTATTTTCCTGTTTTTTTTAAAAGGTGAATATATGTTTATATAATCAATACCTAATAACATTAGACAGTGATGAGCTGTTTTTCCACATGGTGTCACCCCTTGGTAATAGTCATATAAAATTTTATGATAGTAAGCAGAATCCTCAGTCAGATAAAGTTGGGAGACCAGAATGGGGAGCTCTTTCGCCACATAAGGGGGAGGAAGCCTTCCCTCTGGGAAGAAGAGAGACCAATGGGAAGAAGTCTCTTCTTTCCTGGCAACATTCCAGCCAATGAAAAGCCATGGACTCTTTGTTTATGATGGTTGTGTTTTGTGTTTGGGGGGGTGGGTTAGTCACTCAGTCATGTCCGACTCTGCGACTCTGTGGACTGTAGCCCACCAGACTTCTCTGTCCATGGAATTCTTCAGGCAAGAATACTGGAGTGGGTTGCCATTTCCTTCTCCAGGGGATCTTCCTGACCCAGGGATTGAACCCAGGTCTTCTGCACTGCAGGCAGATTCTTTACGGTCTGCGCCACCAGGGAGCCCTTCCTGTTTATGATAGCCCTTCTACTTTTCTGTTTTCCCCTGTTAAAGAGCTCTACTTCCCTTGATGTGCCTTGACTCCTACATGGCCCACCAAGGTTGTCAGCCCTGAATTGTAATTCCTTACCAATCAAAAAACAAAACAAAACATTTTTTGGAGGAAATATCTGTCAGTCTGTTTTATGTTAACAGTCTGCGGCAGCTTACACTACTTACACCCAGTTTTAGATGAAGAATAGTTCTCAATGTAACCTAAAGAGTTATAAAATTTACAGGTGAATTGGTGTACTCCTCTCCAGAATTTCAAAGCCATCTGTGGCTCAGGTGCTGCACAGAATCTGCCTGCAATGCAGGAGACCTGGGTTTGATGCCTGGATTGGTAAGATCCCCTGGAGGACAGCATGACAACCCACTCCAGTATTCTTTCCTAGAGAGTCCCCATGGACAGAGGAGCCTGGTAGGCTACAGCTCATGGGGTGGCAAAGAATCAGACACAGCTGAGTGACTCAGCATAGCATAGTACTAGAATTTCTAGAACCTTATTTTTGTTTTGTTTGGTGGACTTACTGAAGACTTAAGCCCTGGAGACAGCCTCTCAAATAGCTCTGAGTAAGTGTTCCATATGGGGGGAGCCGGATATATAGAAGTTTTTGCATAAAAACAAAAAACCAGGTTGTCAGAACATCGGAAGATTACTATTAAAGTAAACCAGACATCTCAAGTAAATGGATTTAGTGCTCTCCTATGTATGGGAAGATGGGAGAATCTGGACTTACAGAAATTATTCCTTTGATAAGTACCTTAACTATTGAGGGCCAGTATCCTGTTTTTATTCATCATGAATCCCCTCAGGGTGATATGTTGGGAGTGACTGTAGTAGCTAAAAGCTTGATGATCAAAACTTTCTTTATTTACTCATATGGTAAGCAACAATCTTGATCTACATGAGAAAGAAAAGAAGCATCTAATTATTATCTCCACTCAAATATTAAGATGGTCATCAGTCAGTATGGGACTTCCCTGGTGGCTCAGACGGTAAAGAAACTGCCTCAATGCAGGAGATACGCGTTTGATCCCTAGGTGGGGAAAATCCCCTGGAGTAGGAAATGGTGACCCACTCCAGTATTCTTGCCTGGATAATTTCATGGAAAGAGGACCCTGGTGGGCTACAGTCTAGAGGTCAAAGAGTTGGACATGACTGAGCGACTAACACTTTCACACTTGCATCAGTCAGTATAAAATGTTATTTTCCTTTAATTTTCCTAATATGGAGCTTGTATTTCTAGTTTTTTTAACTAGAAACTGGCTCTTACTATCCTAAAATGAACCTGGATTGTATCTTTTTATTTCAAAAATGATATCCATTTTATTGATAGTAACAAGAAAAGATTAATGACTCATTTTTCTTTGGCTATTAATAGCTGCAGTTTACATTAATATAGATAACTTAAATCAGCCTAGAATTGACAATCTTTGGTCAAAAAATATGAGACCTTTTTAAGAGTATGGATGAGGCATTTCAAATATATTTCTTGACAATATAACAAAATTCAATCCCTTTAAGAATTACCTGATGAATAACTCAGTTTTACATCAAATATTAGGTGGAAACATGGGATTCTGGGATTTCTTAAAAAATAGCAAAAGAGCAAAATGCCTTGTTTCCAAATCTCTCACTAATTCTTGACATGTAAGGTCTTGTTTGAATATAAATTGAGTATAAATTTATACAGCAGAGTATTTTTATTCCATTTTACATCTGCCTGTAGTGGGACCTAGAAAGGTAAAATCAGATTTGTAAGATCACGGTTGGCATTCAAATCTAAATGTGTCTGGTTCCAAACACCATCCTTAACCACTACCTTGCCCTGCAGGCTTACCTGGTGGCTCAGTCAGTAAAGAGTCTGCCTGCAGTGAGGGAGAGCCAGGTTCGATCCCTGGGTCAGGAAGATCCCCTGGAGAAGGAAATGGCAACCCACTCCAGTACTCTTGCCTGGAAAATCCCATGGACGGAGGAGCGTGGTAGGCTGCAGTCCATGGGGTCGCAAAGAGTCGGACATGACTGAGTGACTTTACTTTCACTTTCAGTCTAGTAAGTTTAAACCTGTGATTCCCCTCTCTTACATTTCTGCTTCCCTTGTAGCTCAGTCGGTAAAGAATCTGCCTGCAGTGCAGGAGACCCGGGTTCGATCCCTGGGTTGGGAAGATCGCCTGGAGAAGGAAATGCTAACCCACTCCAGTATCCCTGCCTGGAAAATCTCATGGACAGAGGAGCCTGGTGGGCTGCAGTCCATGGGGTCACAAAGACTCAGGCATGACTGAGCAACTAACACTAACTTACTTACCCACTCTGCAGTTCCTCTTCTTTCAGAGGACTAAGATAATGTGGATCTGGGCTGGGTGTAAGAATGGTTCAGAGAGTGATTTGAGGGGAAAAAAAAGAGTCCATTTAATTACTGTATCCCCATCAAGATTCAGATTATGGACTTTTTGTAGCACCAGCAAAGAGTCTTTGCTCTGACAGTCTACGAAGTGAGTTTTTATTTTCTAAATTTTAAGGGACCACATTTCCTTGTCACAAATTCTATGCTGAAGCACAGAAAAACTATAAATACTGTCAATTCTTTCTATGACATTTACATAACTCTGAACCAAAATCTTTTAAAAGAGGCATGCAGAAGAAAAATTGATCCTTTTTATTACTTCATATTTTTAAAATATGACAACAAACTGTGAAAAACTTTTTAAAAGATGGGAATGCCAGACCACCTTACCTGCCTCCTGAGAAACCTATATGCAGGTCAAGAAAGAACAGTTAGAACTGGACATGGAATAACAGACTGGTTCAAAACTGAAAAGGAGTAAGACAAGGATATGTGTTGTCACCTTGCTTATTGAGCTTATATGCAGAGTACATCACGTGAAATGCCAGGCTGGATGAGTCACAAGCTGCAATAGATTGCCTTGAGTGATATGAACAACTGCTGATATACAGATGATGCCACTCTAATGGTAGAAAGTGAATAGGAAACTAAAGAGCCTCTTGATGAGGGTGAAAGAGGAGAGTGAAAAAACTGGCTTAAAACTCAACATTTGTAAAACTAAGATCATGGCATCTGATCCCATCAGTCAATGTCAAATAAAAGGGGAATAAGTGGAAACGGTGGCAGATTTTATTTTCTTGGGCTCCAAAATCACTGCGGGTGGTGACTGCAGCTGAAATTAAAAGACGCTTGCCCCTTGGAAAGAAAGCTATGACAAACAGCGTATTAAAAAACAAGGGCTTACTTTGCTGATGAAGGTCTGTAGAGTCAAAACTATGGTTTATCCAGTAGTCATGTATGGATGTGAGAGTTGGACCGTACAGAAGGCTGAGCGCCAAAGAATTGATGCCTTTGAATTGTGGTGCTAGAGAGGACTCTTGAGAGACCCTTGGGCTGCAACAAGATCAAACCAGCCCATCCTCAAGGAAATAAACTCTGAATATTACTGAAAGGACTGATACTGAAGCTGAAGCTCCAATACTTTGGCCACCTGATGTGAAGAGCCAGCTCAGTGGAAAAGATCATAAAGCTGAGAAAGATTGAAGAACGGAAGAGAAGGGGGCGGCAGAGGATGAGATAGTTGGATAGCATCACCAACTCAAGGAACATGAGTTTGAGCAAATTCCATGAGATAGTGAAGGACAGGGGCAGGGAAGCCTGGTGTGTTGCAGTCCATGGGGTTGAGAGTCAGACTTAGCAACTAAACAGCAGCAACATTCTTTAACAATAATCGCGTCCAATTCAGCAGAAATTTTGAAAGACTAAGCTACTTTTGAGAAATAGAATGCAAGAATGAGCCAATATAAAGGAATAAAGAAATCTGTTATAAATTTCATCCCATCCATATGTTGCCATTTTCTCATCTGTATAGATGTTTCAAAAACTATTTCCAAAATTAAAAAAAAAAAAATCAAAATTGAATAAAAGGTTCGGGCAAACTAAAAATTAAAAAATAAGTATTACATGAAAGTAAACTCTATATAATAACAATATATTACTTTTGAAAATTAAAAGGCATTCCCATTAAACTTCACAATAAAAAAAGAGTCCCTTAGACCATTATTAGGGCTTCCCAAGTGACACAGTGGTAAGGAACCTGCCTGTCAATGCAGGAGACAAAAGTGATTCCAGTTCAGTCTCTGGGTTTGGAAGATCCCCTGGAAGAGGAAATAGCAGCCCACTCCAGAAATCTTGCCTGGAGAATCCCATGGACATAGGAGCCTGGCAGGCTGCAGTCCATGGGGTTGCAGAGTCGGACATGACTAGGCATACATACACACACACCATTATTAAAGAATAAAATAATAGATGATCTAGAAATGCTAACAGAAGTTTAGCCAAAATGTTAATAGTACACAAGAGAAATTTCAGTCAGATTCAAATTATAAAGGATCATTTTAAAAAGGATCAGGCATTCTATAAATGGAGCAGCAGTGGTTTTCTAAAATGATAAAATTCTCCTCAATATGTGAAAAATCTATTTTAGATGGATTTACTGTTAAAACAGGAAAGACTCACTAAATAATTACCCCTGAATGATCCTTATGTTTGAATGGGAAAATGATCTCTAAGTATAAAAGTAAGGAAACAAGCAGTAGAAAGTGAAGTAAAAAAGTCAAGATTTCTGCACATCAGATTTATAAACAAAATTATAAAGCAAGTTACAGTCTTACCTCTACCTCCCCAAGAGGTCCCACTGATTTGGGTATTCTGGCTGATGAGCCAGGCCTGAGAGGCATCCACAAAGCAACAAAGACAGGGTGAAAGTGTCAGACTTTTTGGGAGACAGTTGCTTTAAAATGCAGTGGCTCTCAAAATTTAACTGTTATCATACTCATAGCAAGTGAACACCTTCTGTTAGCCAATAGCCAAAATTCTTGGAAAGAAATAGCCATTGTCTATCTTGCTAATTAGAGGATCAGATCAATTAACAGCTCCAGTTCCTTAATGCTTCTTTCAAATCCCCATTGAAATCCCTGTGCCTGGAATTGCAATGTAGAAAACAAAATTTGTTTCTTTACTAAATATGCAGAGTTTTACTCTAATTTTAATAATAAAAACTGGATCCAAAATATGTTAAGAATTCCCAAATTGACAAGTTTGCAAAGCATTGAGAGTTGCTTATTGGAAAGTGGTAACAAATATTGTGTGCCAAAAGTTAAGTGCAAAAATAAAGTGAGATGGATATCCACAGTTGCATAGTCAAAACTTAAATATGTTAAATGTGGTTTAGAATAGATGAAGACCTAAAATGTTAACTTGGTAATAAAAACTAGAAAGCCTGTTTTTATCTTGAAGTTATTCAGTGTCTCAGTATGTCTGATTCTTTGTGACCCCATGGACTGCAGCACACCAGGCTTCTCTGTCCTTCACTGTCTCCTGGAGTTTGCTCAAACTCATGTCCATTGAGTTGGGGATGTCATCCAACTCTCTCATCTTCTGCTGCCCGCTTCTTCTCATGCCCACAATCTTTCCCAGCGTCAAAGTCTTTTCCGTTGTGTCATCGCTTCACATCAGGTGGCCAAAGTAATGGAGCTTTTATCTACCGGGGTTGGAGGGGGCAGGAAAGGGATACGGAATGAGGACCAGGAGTCCACTATTAGTTGTTGAATCTAAATGACCACATGTAATTAGATAATATAAAATTTCTATATTTATTTACTCTATTATATGTATTAAAAGGAAGCTCCAGATTTTATTGTAAATATTATAGGAATCGTTCCAGCATTACTAATTTAGTGCTCTTATACTTTAGACAAGTTTTAATATTTAAGTGTCCTCTGTTGTTCTGGGAGTTTAATTTCTCTGCAGGTTTGAATTTGACTTTGCACTTGACTTGTGTAATAACTGGTATGGGCTGGACCAGTGATTTATTAGAATTATAGGGGAACAAAATTTGCCACCCTCAAATATATGTCTTTCCCATGAGAATTAATTTAAGCTGATTATTTTTAAGAAACAGAAGAGTCTGGAAGTCTTTTTTTTTTTTTTTTTTTAAGCTGTCCTTGGGTTTCCCTGGTGGCTCAATAGGTAAAGAATCTGCCTGCAATGCAGGAGACCACCTATAGTGCAGGAGACCCAGGTTTGATCCTTGGATCAGGAGGATCCCTGGAGAAGGAAATGGCAACCCACTCCAGCATTCTTGCCTGAAAAATCCCATGGACAGGGGAGAGGCTGGCTGCTGTCCATGCATGGGGTTGCCAAGAGTTGGACACGATAGAGATAGAGATATCACCAGAGACATCTTCAGAGAGTATGGATTAGGTGTGGTGGGATGGAGAGATCAGAGTTCATGCTGTGTCCCACTGTCTCAACCTGGAACCAAACATTTGCTTTTCCATCAACTCCAGGTGAATTCTAAGTGGCACTAGTAGTAAAGAATCTGCCTACTGATACAGGAGACATAAGAGATGCAGGTTCAATCCCTGGGCAGGAAGATCCCCTAGAGGAGGAAATGGTACCCTACTCCTCTGATCTCCTGGAGGAGGAAATGGTACCCTAGAGGAGGAAATGGTACCCTACAGGTTTCTTGCCTGGAGAATCCCATAGACAGAAGAGCTGGTGGGCTACAGTCCATAGGGTTGAAAAGAGTCAGACACGACTGAACATCTGTGCAGAGCACTATAGCACCAATTGGCTTCCTCTCCTTCAAAGTTCAAAACCACCGTAATCAATATTCTCTGCTTGTCTTTAGATGAAGATGGTATTTAAGATGAAAGTTTCCATTTTGGTGAGGTAATTCATTGTCCTGGGTCTTTCCAAGGTATTGTTCTTGTTGCTGTCCAGTCACTAAGTAACGTATAACACTTTGCGACCCCATGGACTGCAGCATACCAGGCCTCCCTGTCCATCACTATCTCCTGGGGTTTGCTCAAACTCATGTCCATTGAGTCAATGATGCCATCCAACCATTTCATCCTCTTTGCCCACTTCTCTTCCTGCCCTCAATCTTTCCCAGCATCAGGATCTTTTCCAATGAGACAGCTCTTCACATCACGTGGCCAATGTATTGGAGTCTTAGCTTCAGCACCAATCCTTCCAATAAATATCCAAGTTAGTTTCCTTTAGGATTGAATGGTTTAAACTCCTTGGAGTCCAAGGAACTCTCAAGAGTCTTCTCCAGCACCACAATACAAAAACATCAATTCTTCAGCACTTGCCTTCTTTATGGTAAAACTCTCACATCCATATATGACTACTAGAAAAACCATAGCTTTGATTATACAGACCTTTGTTGGCAAAGTGATGTCTCTTTTTTAATACACTGTCAAAGTTTGTCACAACTTTTCTACCAAGGAACAAGTGTCTTTGAATTTCATGCCTGCAGTCACCATCCACAGTAATTTTGGAGCACAAGTAAAATAAAATCTGTCACTGTTTCCACTTCTTCTCCATCTATTTGCCATGTTTCGATAGGACCAGATGCCATGATCTTAGTTTTTTTCACCCTCATCTAGAGGCTCTTTACTCCTTCCTCACTTCCTGCCAATAGAGTAGTATCATCTACATATCTGAGGTTGTTGATATTTCTCCAGGCAATCTAGACTCCAGTTTGTGAGTCATCCACCCTGGTACTTTACATGATGTACTCTGCATATAAGTTAAATAAGCAGGATGACAATATACAGCCTTGGCATACTCCTTTCCCAATTTTGAACCAGTCTTTGTTCCATGTCTTGTTCTAATGGTTGCTTCCTGACCTGCATACAGGTTTCTCAGGAGGCAGGGAAGGTGGTCTGGTATTCCCATCTCTTTCAGAATTTTCTCAACAGTTTCTTGTGACCCACACATCCAAGGCTTTAGCATAGTCAACGATCCAGAAATAGATGTTTTTCTGGAATTCCCTTGATTTTTCTATAATCCAATGGATGTTGGCAATTTGATCTATGGTTACTCTGCCTTTTCTAAATCCAGCATGTACATCTGGAAGTTCCCAATTCATGTACTGTTGAAGCCTACCTTGAAGGATTTTGAACATTACCTTGCTAGCTTGTGAAATGAGCACAATTGTATAGTAGTTTTGAGTATTCTTTTGGCATTGCTTTTCTTTGGGATTGGAGTGAAAATTGACCTTTTCCAGTCTTGTGGCCACTGCCGAGTTTTCCAAATTTGCTGGCATATTGAAAGTAGAATTTTAACAGCATCATCTTTTAGGATTTGAAAAGCTTAGCTGGAATTCCATCACTTTCACTAGCTTTGTTCATAGTAATGCTTCCTAAGGCCCACTTGACTTTACATTCCAAGATGTCTGACTCTAAGTGAGTGATGAAATCATCATGGTTATCCAAGACATAAAGAATGTTTTGCATTGCTCTTCTGTGTATTCTCACCTCTTCTTAATCTCTTTGCTCCTGTTTAGTCCTTGCCATTTCTGTACTTATTGTGCCTATCTTTGCAAGAAATGTTCCCTTGGTATCTCCAATTTTCTTGAAGAGAGCACTAGTCTTTGCATTGTTCACATAAGAAGGCTTTCTCCTCTCTCCTTGCTCTTCTCTGGAACTCTGCATTCATTTGGGTATATCTTTCCCTTTATCCTTTGCCTTTCACTTCTCTTTTTTTCTCAGCTATTTGTAAGGCCTCCTCAGATGACCAATTTTGCCTTCCTGCATTTCTTTTTCTTTGGGCTGGTTTGGATCACTTCCTCCTGTACAATATTATGAACCTCCATCCATAGTTCTTCAGGCATTCTTTCTACCAGATTTAATCCCTTGAATCTATTTGTCTCTTCCACTGTATAATTGTTAGGGATTTGATTTAGGTCATACCTGAATGGGCTAGTGGCTTTCCCTACTTTATTCAATTTATCCTGAATTTTTCAATAAGGAGCTCATGATTTGAGCCAGTCAGGTCCTGGTCTTGTTTTTGCTGATTGTATAGCACTTCCCTATTTTTGGCTGCAAAAATACAATTTATTTGATTTCAATGTTGACCATCTGGTGATGTCCATGTGTAGAGTCTTCTCTTGTGTTGTTGGAAGAGGGTGTTTGCTATGACCAGTGTGTTCTCTTGGCAAAGCTCTGTTAGCCTTTGCCCTGCTTCATTCCGTACTCCAAGGGTAAACTTGCTTATTACTCTGGGTATCTCTTTTGACTTCCTACTTTTGCAATCCAATTCGTTATGATGAAAAGGGCATCTTTTTTTTTTTTTTATGTCAATTGTAGAAGGTCTTGTAGGTGTTCATAGAACTGTTCTACTTCAGCTTCTTTGGCATTAGTAGTTGTGCACATACTTGGATTACTGTGATGTTAAATTGTTTGCCTTGGAAATGGACAGAGATGATCCTGTCGTTTTTGAAATTGCACCCAAGTACTACATTTCAGACACTTTCTGGTGACTCTTATGTTAAAGAATCTGCCTGCATTGCAGGAGACCTGGGTTTGATTCCTGGGTTGGGAAGATACCCTGGACAAGGAAATTGCAACCCATTGATATTCCAGTATTGCCTGGAGAATTCCATGGACAGAGGAGCCTGGCAGACTCCTCCCTGGGGTTGCAAAGAGTAGGGAATGAGTGAGTGACTAACACCTACACTGCATTTCGGAGTCTTTAGTTGACTATGCGGGCTACTCCATTTCTTCTAATGGATTCTTGTCCACAGTAGAAGATATAATGGTCATCTGAATTAAATTCACTCATTCCTGTACGTTTGAGTTCATTGATTCCTAAAATGTGGACGTTCACTCTTGCCATCTCCTGCTCGACCACATTCAATTTACAGTGATTCATAGGCCTAACTGGAGAAGGAAATGGCAACCCACTCCAGTGTTCTTGCCTGGAGAATCCCAGGGACTGGGGAGCCTGGTGGGCTGCCATCTATGGGGTTGCACAGAGTCAGACACGACTGAAGTGACTTAGCAGCAGCAGCAGCAGCATAGACCTAACATCCCAGGTTCTTATGCAATAAGTGTTCTTTACAGCATCAGACTTTCCTGTTACCACCAGAGACATCCACAACTGAGCACCGTTTCCCTCTTTGGCTCAGCCCCTTAAATCTTTCTGTAGATATTTCTCCGCTTTCCCCCGGTAGAATATTGGACACTTTTGACCTGGGAGGCTCATACTCTGCAGTCATATCTTTTTGCCTTTTCATATTGTTCATGGGGTTTTTGAGGCAAGAGCAGTGAAATGGTTTGACATTCCCTTCTGCAGTGGATCACGTTTGGTCAGAACTCTCCCACCATGACCCGTCCTTCTTGGGTGGTCCTGCGTGGTATACATGGCTCATAGTCTCATTGAGTTACACAAGGTTTTGATTTGTGTGATCAGTTTGGTTAGCTTTCTGTGATTGTGATTTTCATTTTGGAGGCTGTGTGGTCACAGTTCTTGTTTCTTCTATCTGCCCTCTGATGGATGAGGATAAGAGGCTTGGACAAGCTTCTTGGCGGGAGGGACTGACTGTAGGGAAAACTGGGGCTTGCTCTGGTGGGCAGGGCCATTCTCAGTAAATCTTTAATCCACGTTTCTTCTGAAGGGTGGTGCTGCTGGTGGTGGTGGTGGAGGGTGCTGTGGTCCCTCCCTGGTGGTTTATTGGCCTGAGGAGGCCCTGACCTGCAGTCTACAGGCTCCATGGTACAGATGGACTTGACCTCTAAAAGGACTGATGCCACTGCGTGGCCCCCAGGACTGCTGATATCAGTGCCCCGTCCCCTTGGCAGGCCGCTGCTGGCCCACGACTCCGCAGGAGACCCTCAGACATGCACAGGCAGCTCTGGTTCAGTCTCCTGCGGATCACTGCTCCTTTCCCCTGGGTCCTGCTTCACACAAGGTTTTGTCTGTGCCCTCCAAGTGTCTCTGTTTCCCCCAGTCCTGTGGAAGTTCTGTAATCAAATCCCACTGTCCTTCAAAGTCAGATTTCCTGGGTATGCCTGATATTAAATTTGTTTGCTTTCCCCTTATTAAGCTGTCTTATGTCAAATTAATTCTTAGACCAACCAGAAGAAACCAGAGAGATAGAGGAGAACCCCTTCCTTCCTGACAGAAGCTTCCACAAATTCAAGTATAATCAATAAATCTGTCCTAAATACTATAATGCCAAAAGGTAGATGGCTTCCACCTAACAAAAACATGTAATAATCATTGAGTTACTGTGTTCATTCTAATTCCAAGAATTAATCTAACTCAAAGTACCTCCAAATGCTGTTTATTTTAGCATATGTGGAAAACTTGTAGCAATTTAACAAAGTTCAATTTGAAGAAATATTTGAATTTTAAAAGGCAGGCAACATCTGGAAGAGTCAAAAACAAGGAGAAACCTTACAAATTACATGTCTGCAACTGGAAGACTTTCTTTTGGCCAATATTTTTAAATGTTTAAAAGAAATCATAGGCTAATATTAGATGTATTCTGAAAAGTAGAACATCACATATGCTTTTATGTACAGAAAATTTAGAATTACATGTTTCATGAAAACCTTGTTTGTAGAGTTGCAAGCTGGTGTTTATGTCTTCCAGTGGTCAATATGTCCAGAGTAGTTTTACATTTATAAGGAAAGGAGATATTTTTCATACATAAATCCATACTGGAAACAAGTCAATCATATGAATTTCAAGTTAATGTTTGTAATGAACATAGTTTTTTGCCTCATATTATTTGCACTTTATCTGTTTTGGATTATATATTGTGTTTGTGTACTTATATAATGATTCTTTACATTACAGAGTTCATTTGCATTACTCACAAAATATAATTTTAAAAAGAAGCAGCTGAAAAATGGAAATAATATACTGAGATAAATTTGCGACATACTTGACAAATAAATGCTTGCACTATTAAAGATATTTTTAGAATCTGAAATAAGCACATCTTGAATACCTGAGTTGTGACACAGGCCAAGATCACAGATAGAAATTAAAAATTAAGTATTAATGTCGAAAGAGAATTTGGAAACATTATTTTTCTAGACAACAAAGAAAGCTAAATGAGAACTGTAAAATATCATTTTTTTTATCCATCATGCCTGAAAATATTCTAACTCAGTAATTATACCAGTATCTGTAAAAATGCTATAAAACTGGAATTTCCAGACATTTTTGATGAGAGTGTGAAAAGACAGAACTTTTGATGAGGAAAATTCAAATATATGCATCAAAAATATAAAGTTGCTTTTCTCCTTTCATCCAATTATATATCCCTAATAATTTCCCGAAAAAATAAAAAGGTATATGATACATTTTTGAAAAGTATGTTTACTAAAGATATCTTTTAATAAAAGGAAACTTTAGAAATACAACAGGGGATTGAATAAGAGTATTTTTGCCACTTTACGGTAAACAGAGCTAAAACTACAAATGCTTTTGTTTTTAATAATTGTTGATATTCCAATACTTAATTTAAAATTACAACAGAAGAGTACTTCATTGTGGAGGTAGCATGTTTAATTCATCAGTTCTCTATTGAGGGTCAATTTATGTTACTTTTGTAGGGAACAAAATGTGCCACCTCAAAATGTATCTCTTTGACATGTAAATGAAAAATTATCACTAGTTGATTTTAGAAATGGAAAGTTTTATTTAAGCGAACTTGAGGATTATAACCCAAGAGACAGCCTTCCACAAAGGTCTAAGGACCATCCTGCCAGTTAGAAGTCCATGGACATGAATTTGAGCAAACTCCAGGAGATAGTGAAGGACAGGAAAGCCTGGCATGCTGCAGTCCATGGGGTCACAAAGAGTTGGACTCGACTTGGTGACTGAACAACAAGATTAAGAAGGAAAGTTATCTTGGAGGCATAATACATTCTAAAAGGGAGAGAGGAGGCCCAAAAGGGCAGCAAAAAATTCTGTGTTTAAACTTTTCTCCTCTTCCCATAAAATAAGACTTGATTTCATCATGCATTAAGATTATTTCAAGTTGAAAACAATCAGGCTCCAAAAGACTCAAGAAGAGTCTGTGGCCTTCTCACTAATTGCCTAAAAGAATTCAAAGGCCCTGTCTGGAGAACAGAGGTATCACCAGAGATATCAGCAAAGAATACGGGTCAGGTGCATTAAGAGTGGAATTTCAGAAGGGCCTAGAAAGGCCCTATGAATGATAATTACCCAAGACCAAAAGAACTGCAGGTGAATGCAGGGGTCTCAAGAACTAAGGGACGTATGTTCCTGCCCGGGTTAGGCACTCCTTCTAGGCAGTGGCACAGGCCTACAGTGGTACGTGGAGTGATAACCCTCTGAGCAGTCAGCTCTGCCTGCCAACGCCAGGAACTTGGCTCCCTAGCAACATGCTCTAGCAACAGGGAACTTTAATTTTGTTCCAGCAGCTCAGCCAGCTCCGGGTTGGTGAAGCCTACTCACCTGAGAAACCAGCCTTGTATAAAAGGCACACCTCAACTTAATTTGTACTTTGCTTCTGTCATCTCCTCTTGCCTAGAACAATAGGGTAATTCATACATCGGTTGTTTCGATGTTATTTCTTTATTGGCTTAATAAGAGATAATTTCCCTATAAGCTATTGGCTTGTAAAATTCCCACTCTGAACCTGTGTTAAATAAAAATATTGGCAAGGACCAAAAAGAAAAAAAGAAAAGAGACTGCAGCTGAGTGTTTCCCAATGTTGAGCATAGGTGAATGACTCTCCAAAGTTACTTGAAAGCCCAAAACTTGATAGAGCATCAGCAGTAAGCACTTGATAAGTGCTGACGAATACATACAGTCCGGTAACCACCACTACAGACACAGAAACTTCCAGTCATCCCCATCCTTCAGTGGCCTTTGCAATCAGTCCTTCCTAAGCTGTGGCCCTAAGCTGCTAAGGATCTGGTTTCCCTAAACTTAGATTGTTTCTGCCTATTCTAAAACTTTGTATAATAGAAGCCTGCTAGATTCTCAGTCAAAAGAAATCTAAATTGTGTAGCAAACCACTGTCTCCAAGACTTGAGGCTTGCATGGGGAGAAATGAAATGCACAAGACAAAGATTCTATTAGTCTAGGTGTTGTGAGAGAATGAACAGTAAATGTGTGTGCAGACTTTACACATAGTGACGTGCCAGGTATATTGAGACACAACATGCCCAAACTGTTGGACATAAGATACTTTCTTAACATTTTAGTTACATAAATGATTCTTTCACCTATTTGCTAAAATACATCCACCTTCTGGACTTCACTTCTTCCTGAATTTCACCTCCCATGGCACTCATATAAATGTAGGATAAATAAAAATAGTATATTTGCATCAGGCATGGTCTAATTCACTGATTAAGTTCAACAAAGATTTAGAACATAGTATACTATAAAAAGAGACAAGCTGGGGTCTAAATTATTTATGTATTCAAGATGAGTCCTTTGTTACACACAAGGTTTGCAAGTATTTTCTCCATGTCTGTAGCTTGTCTTTTCATCTCTTAATTTGGTCTTTTGCAGAAAAAACATTTTGATGCAGTTCAATTTAATGATTTTTTTTTCTTTTATGGATCAGTCCTTTGATGTACTAAGAACTGTTCATCAAGCCCTGGATCCAGGAGATTTTCTCCTATGTTATTTTCCATAAGCTTCAAAGTTTCATTTTGTGCATTTGAATCTATAACGCATTTTGAAGTCCTTTTTTTCCCCATGGATAGCTAATTACTCCAGCCCCATTTGTTGAAAATGGCTTTTCTTTCTTTCTTTTCATTAAATTACACATGTATTTTTGTCAGAAATCAACTGACCACACTTCAGTTCAGTCCAGTTGCTCAGTCATGTCTGACTCTTTGCAACCCCATGGACTGCAGCACGCCAGGCTTCCCTGTCCATCACCAACTCCCAAAGCTCGTTTAAACTCATGTCAATTGAGTTGGTGAAGCCATCCAATCATTCTGTTCCCCTCTTCTACCTTTCTATCCCTCTGCCAATACCATGGTCCTGATTATTGTGGCTTTATAAGTCTTGGGATAAGATACAGTAATCTTGCTAATTTATTCTTCCTTTTCAAAGTTGTCTTGCTATTCTACTTCTCATACATTTCTGTATGAATTTTAGAATGATCTAGGCTACATCTGGGCTTCCCTGGTAGCTCAGTAGTAAAGAATCCGTCTGTGATGCTGACATGGGTTTGATCATTGGGCCAGGAAGATCCCTCGGAGAAGGAAATGCTACCCACTTCAATGTGCCTGCTGGAAAAATTCCAAGGACAGAAGAGTCTGGCCGACTACAGTCCATGGGGTTGCAAAACTGTCCGACAGGGCTTATCTACAACAACAACAGACCATATCTACAAAAATGGTGGAATTTTGATAGGAATTGCATTCAAATTTTATTATTTGAGAATTGACTTTTTTAGTATGTTGACTCTTTCAAACCGTTTACATGATTTTTCTCTCAAATTCAGTTCAGATCAGTCGGTCAGTTGTGTCCGACTCTTTGCGACCCCATGAACCGCAGCACGCTGGGCCTCCCTGTCCATCACCAACTCCCGGAGTTTACTCAAACTCATGTCCATCGAGTCAGTGATGCCATCCAACCATCTCATCCTCTGTCGTCCCCTTCTCCTCCAGCCCTCAATCTTTCACAGCATCAGGGTCTTTTCCAATGAGTCAGCTCTTCACATCAGGTGGCCAAAGTATTGGAGTTTCAGCTTCAGCATCAGGCCTTCCAATGAACACTCAGGACTGATCTCCTTTAGGATGGACTGGTTGGATCTCCTTGCAGTCCGAGGGATTCTCAAGAGTCTTCTCCAACACCACAGTTCAAAAGCATCAATTATTCGGCACTCAGCTTTCTTTAGAGTCCAACTCTCACATCCATACATGACATTTAGATCTTATTTCACTAGTATTTTATGATTTTCAATATGCAGTCCTGCATGTGTCTTGCTAAATTTACCAAAAATATTTCATATTTTTTGAATTATTTTAAATGATAATATATTTTTAAGATCGTGGATGCCAGCTGGCCGCTGAGTGCCCCACTTCCCCTCAGACCTCACAGCAGCACCCCAGCCAGCTCCGCCTGGCTGCCCCAAGGGGATCAGAGGCTTGCTCCCGCTGATGAGAACATGTGCACTCACACTCAGGGCACTGACGCGCCTCGTGGTCGTTTCCAGGGAGCTCTGGAAGGCACCACCTCCAGGTAAGATGCTGGCACTCACACTGATATCTCTAGAAAGCCCCTTCCCGGGACCTTGGGTGTGCTGGGACTTGCCTTCTATGCTCAGGATGCTTCAGTCTGCTTCTTACTCTTTTCCTCCCACCCAGCGATGAAGGTATTGTGTTTTTTTATCTCATTCATTAAATATTCATTTATAGGATCTGGAAATTTGACAGATTTTTGTATGTTGATCTTGTATAATACAGATTTGCTGAATACTTATTAGTGTTAGGAGGTTGTTTATAGATTCTTTGGAATTTTCTACATAGATTATATCATCTGCAAATTGAGGACGGGGTTTATTTCATCTTCTCTGATTTGTTGGCATGTTATTTCCTTTCCTAGGCTTATTGTGCTGGTTAGAATTCCCATGACTATCCTAAAAGCAAGTGGTGATTGTGGGCACTTGCTTTCTTCCTGATCATTGGTGGACAATTTTAAATATGATATTTGCTATTATTTTTTGTTTGTTTGTTTGTTTTGGTAGATGTTTGTTATCACTATGCAGCAGTTCCTCTATATCCTTATTTCTGTGAGGTTTTATAAAGAATGGGTATGATTTCTTCCAAATGCTTTGTCTGCATCACTTGATATTGTCATGTTAATTTTCTCCTTTTGCCTGTTGATATGATGGATTATGGGGTTTCCCAGGTTGTGCACTGGTAAAGAATCCACCTGCCAATGCAGGAGACTCAGAAGACAGGAGTTCAATCCCTAGATTGGGAAGATCCTGTAGAGTAAGAAATGGAAACCCACTCTAGTATTCTTGCTTTGCCTGGAGTTGGGCAGCTGCAGTCCATGGGTTTGCAAAGAGTTGAACACGACCGATGTAAACGTAATGGATTACATTAGTTTTGCAACTTTGGACTGGTTTTGTGTACCTGTATTGAAAACCACTTGGTCATCATGTATACTTTTAAAACATATTTCTGGATTATATTTGCTAACATCTTTAGAATTTTTAATCTTGGTTAATGAGAGATGTGGGCTGTACTTTTCTTTTTATGTTGGCTTTTTTAGATTTTGATAAATAATACTGGGTTAAAAATAGGAAAGTGTTTCCTGTTATTTTTGAAAAGATTGTGTAGAATTTATGTAATTCTTTAAATCTTTGGTGGAATTTGTGACTGAAATTATGTGGACCTGGAAGTCTCTTTTTGAGAGTGTTTAAAGTAAAATTTCAATTTCCTGAATAGTTATAGTACCTTCAAGCTATCTATTTTAAATTGGGTGCATTGTGGTAGTTTGTACTTTTCCAGAAATTGGTCCATTATGGTTAAGTTGTCAATTGTGAGTATTTGTTTGTATATTGTCATGTGCTTTTGTTGTGTGTAGGGTCTATAGTGGTAATCCTCTGTTTTATTCATTTTCTTTATTACCGTTTCCTTTTCAGTTCCACTGCTTTCTTATCGTACTATTATTATTGCCTTCTTTCTGCTTGCTTTGTATTTTTAATTTACTCTTCTTTTTCTAGTTTATTGAGTGGATTAGATGTTTTAATTTTTTGTTTTCTAATGAAAGCATTTAATGCTATAGATTTCTTTCTCAGAATTATTTTAGCTGCCTTTGAGAAATATTATTACTTTCCATTGTCATTGAGTTCCATATATTTTTTAAAAGTTTTTCTTTAGACTTTATCTTTGACCCTTTAGTGTGTGTTTCCAAGCAACTGGAGATTTTCCTGTTATCTCTTTCCTGTTTGATTTCACTGTGGTCAGAGAATACATTCTATGTGACTTTAATTCTTTGAAATTTGTTGAGTTTGCTTTAGAGCTCAGTTTATCTTGATATTTGTGTCTTGGATTCTTGAAAAGCATATGTAGCATTGTGTTGTTTATTAGAGTGTTCTATAAACATGATTTCATCTTGCTGGTTGATGATATTGTTGAGATAGTCTATATCCTTGCTGATTTTCTGTCTGTTGTTCTAACAATTATTGAGATAAGGGTTTTAAAGCCTCCAAATATAACTGTGGAATTGTTTACTTCTCCTCTAAGTTCTGTGAGTTTTTGCTTTATATATTTTTCAGTACTGAATGCACATTTGTGATTGCTTATGTCTAGTAACACTTTTATTATTAATGCCTGTCTGTCCTACTGGATTTCTTTATTTGGAAATAGACTATTATCTCTTAAAAATACACCCATTCCTTCTTTATTTGATTAATGCTTTCCTGGTATAGCTTTTCCCATCTTTCTATTTTTAACCTGTTTCAGCCTATATCTGTCATTATATTTGAAGAGAATTTCTTATAGACACCGTATAGTTGGGTAATTTTTAATAATCAGTTTGGCAAATCTCTGTCTTTTGTTTTACATGGTTTATTTTAAAATAGTTTTGATAGGTTAGGGCCTGTTTGGGCTTCCCTGGTAGCTCACCTGTTAAAGAATCTGCCTGTGGTGCAAGAAACCTTGGTTCAATTCCTGGGTTGGGAAGATCCCCTGGAGAAGGGATAGGTTACCCACTCCAGTATTCTTGGGCTTCCCTGGTGGCTCAGATGATAAAGAGTCCATCTGCAATGAGAGAGACCTGGGTTTGATCTGTGGGTTGGGAAGATCCCCTGGAGGAGGGCATGGCAACCCACTCCAGTGTTCTTGCCTGGAGAATCCTCACGGACAGAGGTAAGTGGCGTACTACTGTCCATGGGGTCACAAAGAGTCAGACACATCTGAATGACTAAGCATAGGATAACACAAAAGGCCTAAATTTGCTATTTTATTTTATTTTCTGTTTCTTCTCTTTGTGTTTTTTCTTTCTTGTTTTTTTTTTTTTCCCTACATCCTTTTATGTTTATGGAACATATGTTTAGATTTTGATTTTTTTATTCCATTTTGATTTTTTCATTTTGGTCCATAGTATTTTAATGTGTATCTCTCTTTATATAAGGGCTTCCCTCATAGCTCAGTTGGTGAAGAATCTACCTGCAATACAGGGGATCCCAGTTGGATTCCTGGGTAGGGAAGATCCCCTGGGGAAGAGATAGGCTGCCCACTCCAGTATTCTTGGGGCTTCCCTTGTGGCTCAGCTGGTAGAGAATCCACCTGCAATGAGGGAGACCTGGGTTAAGTCCCTGGGTTGGGAAGATCCCCTGGAGAAGGGAAAGGCTACCCACTCCAGTATTCTGGCCTGGAGAATTCCATGGACTACAGTCCATGGGTTTGCAAGGAGTTGGACACGACTGAGCAACTTTCACTTTCACTCTTCATATATGTTTTTGTTGTTTAGTTGTTAAGTTGTGTCTGACTTTCTTGTGACCCCATGGGCTATATACCACCAGGCTCCTCTGTTCATAGGATTTTCCAGGCAAGAATTCTGGAGTATATATATATATATACACATAGTATATATATATATGGCTGCTTATCCCAAGTCACTGGAGTCAGTATTTTAAAAGTTCAAGTGAAGCATACAGATTTTTCCTTTCTTATGTCCTTTTATCCTTCACCATCTGCAATCTAATTGTCTTAAATATTTTATTTGTATACATTGAGATACATGTTGAAGAGTTGTAATTTTTGCTTCAGTCATCAAACATAATTTAGAAACCTCAAAGGGAGGAGGAATGTCTCTTGTATTTCTCCGTGCTTTGCTCTTTTCCTTAATTTCTCTATTTTTCCAAGTTTTATACTTGTATTGTTTCCTTTTTGTTTAGAGAATTTCTGTAAGACATTTTTTTTAGTATAAGTCTCTAGGCCAGCATTTCTTTAGGTTTTCTTCACCTGAGAATATCTTAATGTGCTCTTTTCTTCCTCTTTTTTTTTGGTAGCCTTTTCCAATATTTCTCTAACCTCCTCTTCCCTTCACAACCACCATTCTGCTTCCATGCATTCAGCTTTTTTTAGATTCTACATATAAGTAATATCATATAGTGTTTGGGTTTTTTTTTTTTTTTGGTCTGTCTTCTTTCAGTTATTTCCCACATTAAGCCTATACATGTTCTTGCAAATGACAAGATTTTCTTCTTTCTCATGGCTGAATTCTATTCCATTGTGTTTGTGTGTATGTTTGTATATATGCACATCTATTCCATTGTGTGCATATATGTGTATATGTGTGTGTGTGTGTATATGTGTGTGTGTTCTTTATCCATTTATCCATTGATGGACATTTTGGCTATTTCAATATTTTGGCTATTGTGAATAATATTGCAGTGAACATGAGTGAAGGGTAAAATTCCTTTGACATACTGTTTTCATATCCTTCAGGGTTCTCTGTGCTATATAGATTATTTTTAACTTTTCCAAGATTGGGGAATTTTCAACCATTATTTCTTCTAATATTTTTCAGGTGCATTATCTTTCTCTCACTCTTCTGGAACTCTGATAATATGAATGGTAGATCTTTTTTTTTTATATTCCCACATGTCCCTGAGTCTCTGTTCATCTTTTTTAAAATCTACTTTCTCAGTTGTTCAAGTTGGATAAGTTTTATTGTTTTATCTCAAGTTCATTAATTTTTTCATCTTTCTGGTCCTTTTTGATGCTGAGTGAATTCATCGAGTTTTAAAATTCTGGTCACTGTAATCTTCACTGTAAAGTTTCTGCTTGCATCTTGTTTCTACCTTCAAATTGTTGCAGAGATATTCTATTGTGTATTTGTTTCAAGGATATTTGTAACTACTTGTAGAAGCATTGTCATGATGGCTGCTTTAAAACCCTTGTTAGTTCTCATATTGGTGCCAACCTGTTATTGCCAGTTGCTGGTTATTTTTACTCACTGAAGTTGGGAATCTCCCTTATTCTTGGCATGATGAGTGATTTTTTCTTTTCTTTTTTTTTTTTTTTTGGTCAAACTTCTACATTTGGAGCATTATATGCAGACTGTAGATGCCATTTAAATCCTGTGTTTTAGCAGGCTTCCTGTGATACAATTCTGAGTAAATGAAAACAAAGACAGTTTCTCACTTCTGGATGTGGTTAGAATCGAGGTTTCCTGCCTCCCTTCCTCGACGTCCAGGATCGCACAGAGAAAGATTCCTCTTGAAACATGTTTATTACCATAAGTGGGGGGGGGGGGGGTGGGACTACGGGGAAATTTGGTAGTTTATGGCTCAGTTTATCCATCTGTCTGTTATAAACTGTATGAGATAAGGAGGCAGACTTTAAGATCTTACTAGCTTTTGGAAGTGGGTACAAGCCCAAATAAAACATGTTTTAAATGTAGTTAATTTATTAACTTTTCACCATTGATTAAAAAAAAAAAAAAAGATTCCTCCTTCTCATGGCTGGCAGGTGGCTGGATAGGCTACTGTGCTGATTTTCTAATCCAGGCTTCCTGCTAGACGACCGCTGATAGTATCCTCTATGAGGACAGGAGGTGACCTCATTACTGCTGAGTACTGGTGGAAGCCCTGATTTTCCCCAGGCCTCCTCTGAAATGGCCCTTTTGGAGTAAGGAAGGACACCTCCTTGCTGACGCGTGGGGATAGGAGCATGAGCTCCCGAGGTGATCTCCACTGACTTCACAGAGGGAGCTCATCGCCACTCATCTGGGATGGAAGTCTCAACTCCACACTGCGACACCACCCTGGCAGAAATTTGGAGTGAGCCGTCACTGTCCGATTAGTGCGCATGTCTGGACTCTACATTTGGAGTTTCTGGAAGACTGGTATGGGGTCACAGTTCTTTCTTTGGTTCATCCCTGAAGTAGAGTGTTTATTGTTTAAAGTTTTCAGTGTTGTTGCTAGCCTGACCATCTTCTGGCCCTTGCACTAGAGAGAAGCTTTTCTTGTTGTCTGTCTTGTTTTGCTTTTGTTTTGTTTTTTGGTCTACACTCACCTAGAGAGCGTATTAAAAAGCTGAGATATTACTTTGCCGACAAAGGTCCATATAGTCAAAGCTATGGGCTTCCCTCATAGCTCAGTTGGTAAAGAATCTGCCTGCAATGCAAGAGACCCCAGTTCGATCCCTGGGTTGGGAAGATCCCCTCGAGAAGCGAAAGGCTACTCACTCCAATATTTTGGGCTGGAGAATTCCATCAACTGTATAGTTCATGGGGTTGCAAAGAGTCGGACACGACTGAGCGACTTTCACTTTCATGGTTTTTCCAATAGTCATGTATGGATGTGAGAGTTGGACCATAAAGAAGGCTGAGCATCAAAGAATTGATGCTTTTGAACTGTGGTGTTGGAGAAGACTCTTGAGAGTCCCTTAGACTGAAAGGAGATCAAACCAGTCAATCCTAAAGGAAATCCCTCCAAATCATTGGAGGGACTGATGCTGAAGTTGAAGCTCCAACATTTTGGCTACCTGATGAGAAGAACTGACTCATTGGAAAAGCCCCTGATGCTGGGAAAGGTTGAACACAGGAGGAGAAGGGAATGACAGAATATGAGATGGTAGGATGGCATCACTGACTCAATGGACATGAGTTTGAGCAAGCTCCAGGAGATGGTGAAAGAGAGGGAAGCCTGGTGTGCTGCAGTTCATGGGGTCACAAGGAATCAAACATGACTGAGCAACTGAACCACAGCAACACTGACGTTTCTGGTTTGGAGGATCTGGTCTAGTCTTATCTCTCCACCTTTGTTATGATTCTTCAAGAACAAACAAAAATAGGAAAAACAAGAAGACATAAAAACAACGTCAGTTCATTAGAGAACGGGCAAAGGATTTGAGATTTTACTGAAGAGGATACACAGATGGAAAATAAACACGTGAAAGGATATTCAGCATTACTAGCCATTAGAGAAATGCAAATTAAGGACCACAAAGAGATACGATTATGCATCTATTGCAACAATTAAAATAAAACATAATGGCAGTACCAACTGCTGGCAACGATGTAGAGAAACTGGCTCTCTAATATATTGCTGGTTAGAATGTGAAATGGTATAGTCATTCTAAAAAATAGTTTTCAAGTTTTTTTTTTTTCATTTATTTTTATTAGTTGGAGGCTAATTACTTCACAACATTGCAGTGGGTTTTGTCATACATTGACATGAATCAGCCATGGAGTTACATGTGTTCCCCATCCCGACCCCCTCTCCCACCTCCCTCTCCACCCGATAAAAAAGTATATAAACATATACTTACCATAGGACACAGCTCATGCTCCTGAACAATTATTCCTGAGAAATTCAAGCACTTAGTAGCCTATCCGTGAGTGTTCAGAGCAGCTCTGTTTGTAATAGCCAAAATCTGGAGGCAGTCAAAATGTTCCTGAGTAGGTGAATGATTAAACCTCCATCACAGCTACACCATGACTACCATTCCATGATAAAAAGGGAAGAACTATTGATACATGCAATGTCTTGGATGGATCTCAAAAGTATTACTCTGAGTGAGGTGGCCATTTCTAAATGTCACATACTGTTTGATTTTATTAATATAGCATTCTCTAAATGACAAAACTGTAGGCATGGAGAACAATCAGTAGTAGTCAAGATTTAAGAATGATTTATTTAGTACAAACCAGGTGCTTAAAACAAGTTGATGCTCACAGGTCTAGAGGTAGGAAGTCTGCAATCACAGTGCCATTGGGATTTGTTCTGGAGCCTCTGAGAATCATTGCTCATGCTTCTCCTGGCTTCTGGTGGCTGCCATCAACCCTTGGGGTTCCTTGGCTTGTTGTGTAACTCTGGGCTGTGTTCTCATGTGACTTCTCCATGCGTTTGTGTGCCCCTTTCTCATGAGGACACGAATCACTGGACCTAGGTTTCACTCTAATATGGGATGAATTCATCTCATAATCCTTAACTAACTCTTTCTGCAAAGACCATATTCTTTTATGCAAAGACCAAAGGCGTATCCGGATAAGCCCATATTCTTAGGTTCTGGGAAGAAACAAATGTTGAGGGAATGTCATTTAACTCACTACATATGGTGAGAAGGAATGAATTGAATGTGGCTAGAGCAGAGTAGAACTAGGGAGGTATTAATGGAGATGGAACAGAGTTGTGTCTTGATTGTATTTAGGTTCCATTAGTCTACATTTGATAAATAGCATAAAACTTTAGACATAGATTGTACCAATATCAATTTTCTGGTTTTGATAATGTATTATAACCATGGAAGATGTAACCAGTGGCAAAAAAAGAGTTTAAAGAGTACACAAGACCTATTTTTACTGTCTTTGTAACTTCTTATGAATCTATTATCATTTAAAGTAAAACTTAGAGAGGACCTGCTAATTTTCTTATAGATGACAACTTTTCCTCTAATTATGTACAAGTATTCCTTGCTTTCCTTTGTGTTTAATATAAGAAAGACTTTTTTTTCATCTTCAGAATGGGGGAAATTTATAATTGCTAAAGTGTATCATGCCTCTTGTGTTTAATATTATAACAGATTGCTTATGGTGTCACAGAGTTTACATATCCGCTCAGAATTCTGTAAGAATGAGATCCAATAATTGCCTTACTGTTTGCTTCTGAACTGAATATCAGGCCTAGAGTGTCATTTTCTTTTCTCTCTCTCTTTTTTCCCTACATAATGAAGGTAAATTAAAACCCAAATTAACAGTAAAATGTCACATTGCATCTTATGTATTCAAATTCCTTTCTACCCTCAAACTGATTTATGTATATTTAATGGGTTTTGTTGAAAAGAAGATGATAGAACAATTAAAGATTTTTAAAAGAACAGAAGCTTTTCCCTAAAGGTAAAAGGGGAACATAAGCAATCTCTGTATTTGCATAAACCTTTTACAAAATAGATGAAATGGATGACGTTCAGGGGAAGTCATTAGCACTGGAAATTTACAAAGAATAGTAAAAGAAAAAAGAAAAGACAATCTTTGGTGGTAAATGTGTCATTTAAAGTGATTTAAATGTTATTACTAAAAATTACTTGAACGTCATTTTCTTACTAAAATTTTTTGAATTTATAGAATATACAGAAGAATTTCTTCAGGGCTTAAAACCTTGTGATAGTTATAATTAGGTAACTGACTGGCAGGTGTCTGTTATTGAAAATGAGTTTCCTCCTCCTCTGTCCATCTCAAATTTAACACACAGTATGTTGCCAAGTAGAATTTAGACCTGATTAGGACTGACACTTCTTTTCAGAGAAAACTTCCATAAGTGAAATAAAAATGTCATAAGGGAAATAAACCTGTAACAGAACAGAACTGCAAAGAAACGAAAAAAAAAAAAAAAAAGCAATCACAGCTCAGTTTATGGATCGTTTGTAGGAATGATGATTCTAAATTCTAATTAGACTTGACTTTCAAATTTTCTATTTGCAGATAGAAATGAGCCATGAATTATTACTTTGAACCATCATTCTTGATCTCAATGATAGCAAGCTTACAATGAATTTTTAAAATGATACTTTCTCCTACTTAGTATCATAGCATAAATATTAATATCAAGAACAGTAACCTACACTTATCTAGTACCTTCAGTGTCAGGACATCCAAAGATATTTTAAAGATTAAGCGCTTCACCTTTGTGGTAGAATTCACGAGGAGTTAAAAAGCAGTTACAGTACATTGCAAACTGATCTCATGTGAGGTGAAGTATATAATTTATTTTTCAAACTTGAATCAAGATTAAATAATTAGATAAAGAAGAGTGTTAAATGTATTTTATGACAAAATGTTGAACCAAGTATGAGAATCATTACATTAAATAAACCCTTTAACATTATCAGGATGTTTGTCAGGATTCACATATTGTTTTAGTGCCCTTATTATGCAAACTTATAGGCTGTCTTGGTCAGCTCAGGCTGCTGTAACAAAATACCATAGATTGGCCTGTGGCTTAAATGATGGACATTTGTTTCCCCTATTTCTAGAGCCTGGGGAGTCCAAGAACAAGGTGCTGGCAAGTCCAGTTCTTGGTGAGGGCCATGTTCCTGGTTTATAGGGAGCCAGCTTCTTGCTCTGGCCTCATATGGCTTTCCTCAGTGCTTGTACTTAGGGAGAGAGAGAGAGAGAGAGAGAGAGCTCTGCCTTCTCCTTTGTTCGTGTTGAGTCACTCAGTCATGTCCGACTCTTTGGGACCCCATGGATGGCAGCATGGTAGGCTTCCCAGTCCTTCACTGTCTCAGGGTTTGCTTTAACTCATGTCCATTGCATCGGTGATGCCATCCAACCATCTCATCCTCTGTCATCCCCTTCTCTTCCCGCCTTCAATCTTTCCCATCATCAGGGTCTTTTCCAGTGAGTCAGCTCTTCACATCAGGTGGCCAAAGAATTGGAGCTTCAGCTTCAGCATCAGTTGTTCCAATGAATATTCCGGGTTGATTTTCTTTCGGATGGACTCGTTGGATCTTCTTGCAGGCCAAGGGGCTCTCAAGAGTCTTCTCCAACACCACAGTTTAAAAGCATCAATTCTTTGGTGCTCAGCTTTCTTTATGATCCAACTCTCACATCCATACTTGACTACTGGAAAAACCATAGCTGTGACTATACCCACCTTTGTTGGCAAAGTGATGTCTCTGCCTTTTAATACACTGTCTAGGTTTGTCACAGCTTTTCTTCCAAGGAGTAAGCATCTTTTAATTTCATGGCTGCAATCATTATCCACAGTGGTTTTGGAGCCCAAGAAAATAAAGTCTGTCACTGATTCCACTGCTTCTCCATCTATTTACTGTGAAGTGATGGGACCAGATGCCATGGTCTTAGTTTTCTGGATGTTGAGTTTTAAGCAGCTTTTTCACCCTCCTCTTTCAACTTCATCAAGAGGCTCTTTAGTTCTTCTTTTCTTTCTGCCATAAGAGTGGTGTCATCTGCATATCTGAGGTTATTGATATTTCTCCCAGCAACCTTGATTCCAGCTTGTGCTTCATCCAGCCCAGTGTTTCTCATGATGTACTCTGCATATAAGTTAAATAAGTAGGGTGACAATATACAGCCTTAACATACTCCTTTCTCAATTTGGAACCAGTCCGTTGTTCCATATTTGGTTTTAACTGTTGCTTCTTGACCTTAATACAAGTTTCTCAGGAGGCAGGTCAGGTGGTCTGGGATTCCCATCTTTTGAAGAATTCTCAACAGTTTATTGTGATCCACACAGTCCAAGGCTTGTGCATAGTCAATGAAGCAAAAGTAGATGTTTTTCTGGAATTCTCTTGCTTTATCTATGATCTGGTGGATGTTGGCAATTTGGTCTGTGGTTCCTCTGCCTTTTCTAAATCCAGCTTGTACATCTGGAAGTTCTCGAATGACATACTTTGAAGCCTAGATTGAAGGATTTTGAGTATTACCTTGCTGGCATATGAAATCAGTGCAACTGAATGGTAATTTCAACATTCTTTGGCATTGCCCTTCTTTGATATTGGGATGAAAACTGACCTTTCCCAGTCCTGTGGCCACTGCTGAGTTTTCCAAATTTTCTGGCATATTGAGTGCAGCACTTTAATAGCACCTTCTTCTCTAAGGGTGCTCATCCTATCATGAAGTCCCATTCTTGTGACCTAATCTAAGCTAATTCCACCTCCAAATACTACCACAGTTGAGGTTAGAGCCTCAACTTGTGGATTTTGAGGGGAATACAGATATTTAGTTTATAACGTTGACACTCCACAGTGTCATGCTGAAAGCAAATGGTAATGAGTTGATCAATAAGGTGATCTCCTAGTGCCATAGGTTTTGTAAGCACTTTTCCTTCATGAGCCATGTTGTAAAACAATAAGCAGGGGTTCATTTTTAAAAAAGTGTTTTTATGATGCGTGTGTGTGTTACATTTCACATTGCTCCAAGCCATAGAACCAGTTAGAGGCAGAATCCATAGTATATCAAAATCAGACTGTTTCTGTTGTATCATCTCGGTGCTCATGTTTCTTCCTAGTTATTTCTGCTTTGTTCTTAACAGACAGCCCAGAGCGCTCTCTTGTCTAAAGTCTTCCCTGATTTACTTGTCAGGATATGTAATCTCTTAATTCACAGTGGTTCTGTTTAACACTTGTTTTATTGAAGTAAAACAGCTTAATATTGGTTCTCCCTCTCTAGTCAGTTAGCTCTTTGAGAATAAAGAGGATAAATTACTCATGTTCATTCTCCACCTGCCTAGTGTAAGGCCTGCTTCCAGACTACCTCCTGAAGGATACTTTTGTAGCAAGCAACCTTGGAAGATAGAGGTAGTATCTACTTTCAGAGAAAGGACATTTTTTTTTTTAACTGTCCAAGATGATAAAGATAGTGTCTCCTTCCAGGGCAAAGGACAGATTTACTTGAGGTCCTTTATAGTTCCTTAGCAATGAGTCAGACCCACTGCTGGCTTAGTACCTATTTGGCCACTTCATGTCCTCCCTGGGGGATTTGGGGTTAAAGGAAAAAAGTGATACAAATGTGAACTTCACATAGTTCCTTATATCCATGAGTTATAGTCTTTTGGTTTTGTCTGAAGAATTTTTTGTGACTTCTGACAACATCCATGGAACTATGTCAAGTTAACTTCTTAGCATTCAAGGAGAGTAAAATCTCAGACCCTGCATATGTATTGATATTAGGTACTCAATAGATGTATGTTAAATGCTTTTCATTGAATTATGGATGGCAAAATCAATCATCTAGTCTACATTTCTCTTCACCTACTTAACATATCAGGAATTGAGGTTCAAATAAGTTAAATGACTTAGTATCCAAGATGATTGAAACATATTTTTGTGAACACTTCATCCATGGTTAATTAAAAATTTTGTCATTTTTATTTTCTTTAGAATATCTAATGAATTTTATGATCATGCTCAAAATGACTGTTAAAACGTTTTGCCGTGTGAAGCCAGTGCTGGTGTTCATTATTTGCATTTACACTCAGATTGGCAGCAATGAGAAATTAAAAAGGAGACTTAATATATACATAATGAATTCTTGATGAGGCCAATTTTCTAGTAGTTTAATTAGAGAAAAATGAAACAAGTTTTCACATGGTCCATGGAAAAATAATCATACATAGTTTGGCAAATCTGTATTATCCAATATATTAAATCAATGCTATTGATTTAATTTTTATTGATTTTTAAATTATAATCACATTCAATTGGCAATTTTGATTTTTAAACTTGTGTCAGTTATGAACACAATATATCTATAGTTATTTTTACATAATATAAGTATAAGAAATATTCTAAGTAATATTATATTTTAATAATCTGAATTAACAGAGTAGATATGTAATTAAGTTTTCTAAAGAAATCTGTACAGGTTCAAATCAACTTAGATAGAGAAAATATAGATTACTTTAAAGAGAAGATTTTTCCATTGTGTCATTCTGATTACCTTATTGTTTACTACTTTTCAAAGAAGAACAATAGAAAAATTTCCCTCTCATCAGTTAAACATTGATGAAATGAAACTTAATTTCAGAATCTAAAGTTATTTGGGTTTAAAGACTACTGATCTATTGGTCTAGTAAATGACCTATTAGTTATGATTGAAATGTTTCAGTTTCATTCACAAAATGCAAATATAAAGCACTGCCACATTATTATTTATTCTATATTGCAATGCACTTGAATGCAGATCTGTGAAAATCAGCATTTAGCTTAATTTTATATAATACTTTCATTTTCTTTTAAGATTATAACTTAAATACATAATTGATATTCTCTGCTGTTCTGGAACATTCAAAATATTTCAAGTTTAAGTGATTATTTTAGATAAAATCCCACCTTGTAGTAATCTTAGTATGTTTTTTCCTTTGGTTTGTTTATTTAAACTGTTGTTTCTCTTGTATACAATTAGTTATGCCATACTCTTTCTTTGTGATGCAAGCTATTTATCTTCAGATTTCTTCTCACATATGTCTATTGTGCTCTTCCTACCTTCTATTGCTATTATGATTTTGAGATGACAGAATAAAGTGAGTCTTAGTTTATGTAAAAATGCATAAAAATATATTTTTAAGTTATATATATTTTAAACTGACCTTACATTTTAAATTTAATTCATGGCTTGTGTTAACATAACTTACCCCACAACAGTGATGACTTTCAGTAGCAGAGTCAGAAATAACTGATCTTTGTCTGGCAAATGTTAAACTTTAAGATTTACTTTTCTTAAATGTGGTGACCTTTCATCACCCATAATTAAAATGAAATTCCCTTTTAAATATAAATCTCAACAACAGAACCCAAACAGAGGGGCCTGGATTGGCTTAATGTTGTGTGAAGAATTATTCTGATATTTTTGGGCTAAATTTGGGTTTCTTAAGCCAGATTCTTACTTATTGGTAAGAATCAGAAGGCATTTAAGAGGAACCAAAAACCTAATTATGCCTTTGACTAATAATAATATAATAATTAGTAACCAAAAATTCTAATTTTTTGACTCAAAATCTATTTATTGCTCCTTATTGATTATGGGAGTCCTGAATCCCAGGGTGAGTAGAAATGTTAGGAATAGTATTTACCAATCCCCAAGATTTGGGAGGTAGGTGGAGGAAAGAAGTGAATGGCTCTGAGGCATCATTTCTCTCATCACCTTGAGAGTTTAGTGGAAAACCCATTCAGTAGGTCTGAGTTAGCTCCAGAGAACAGGCTGATACCTGTAGCTGTGTTAGGGTTAGGGTTAGGGTTACCCATTTCCTTAACAAGCAATTCTGCATTATCACAATTCACAGAGCTTTCTCTCCTCCATCTTGTTTCTGCAAAATGTAAATCATGTGGACCCTGTTCCTATAAATATGCAAAACATGGACCTTGTTCCTGTGAATATGTAAAGCAGTATGGAACAATATACTCACATAAATATGTAAAACAGTATGGATTTTTCTCCAATCGGATATTGACCTTGATACATGTGTATTCTTTTTGCCCAGCATAAGATTCAAGATAATTACATTTCCTGAATATATACTTTATACTTCTCCACTGGCTAGTTTGGGCTTCCCTATTAGCTCAGACAGGAAAGCATCTGCCTGCAATGCAGGAGATCTGGGTTTGATCCCTGGGCCAGGAAGATCCCCTGAAGAAGGAAATGGCAACCCACTCCAGTATTCTTGCCTGGAGAATTCCATAGACCAAGGAGCCTGGTGAGCTACAGCCCATGGGGCCACAGAATTGGACATGATTGAGTGACTAACCCACACACATACTGTCTGTTTTAATATAATAAAACTCTCATTTCTACACAATATACAAACGCATTATCACCATCACCACTGCCATCACCACCAACAATTAATGGTAATTGGTGTCAAAACAGGAAAATGCTATAAATATAATCTTAATATCCATGATTAAAATTATATGTTGGTTTTATCTAAGTTTAAGTGAGGCATAGCTGATAGGTAGACAGATATAAGTGTATATATACACACACACTATTAAGGGCTTCCCTGGTAGCTCGGTTGGTAAAGAATCCACGTGCAATTCCGGAGACCCTGGTTTGAATCCTGGGTCAGGAAGATCCCCTGGAGAAGGGATAGGCTTCCCACTCCAGTATTGTTGGGCTTCCCTGGTGGCCCAGCTAATAAGGAATCTGCCTCCAATGCAGGAGACCTGGGTTCTATCCCAGGTTGGGAAGATCCCCTGGAGAAGGAAACAGATACCCACTCCAGTATTCTGGCCTGAAGAATTACATGGACTGTATAGTCCATGGGGTCACAAAGAGTTGGACACAACTGAGTGACTTTCATTTTTACTTTCACATTCTTGGTTCTGTCTCTCTGGAGATTTTGGTGATGAGAGTGGTTCTAGAGAAACAGAATTTTTTAAGAATAAGTTTTATGAATTAATTTTGAAGTTTAAATTAGTTTTGAGGAAATGACTCTTTAACCTGAGTATATTTAAAGATCTTAATGACACTGTTGATCCATAGCATGAACTTGTAATAGAGATACACAAAATGTCTACATTGGATACTTCTAATCAACCACTTACAAGACACAAGGAGTTGGTTGACTGCGTATGGTACTTTCAAACATCTGTGGGAAACTGATGAATATGAGACAAAGTGATTGATCCTAATGTGGACAAGGTGGTAAAAGGAAAGGAAGACCTCAGGGATTTTAATTTCTAGCTCAAGCACCACATATGTGATCCTAAAGTTTCTATTGCTCTCTGAAGGACCGTTTCCTTCTATAGCTTCAGGGCTGAGATTGCTAAAAGTAAATGCAGAATCTCCTGCGCTGGCCGAGATACAAGTTGAATTTACAGTCTCACAGGGTGTTTATGGTTAAAGTGAAGGCAATGATTAGTAAAGACTGAGGCCTTGCAGACAGTAGTATGGGATTTGTGGGAAGATCCTGGCGAAGCTGGAGGCATCGAGTCTCTATATTCTGAGAAGTTCGGCTGCCAGTGAGCAAGGCCTCCCTACCTCCACTAGAAGCAGTCTCCCCATCCTCAGTAGAAGTGGCCTCTTTACCGCCGGTGGCATCAGCCTCTCCATCCCCATCATATGAGGTGTGAGGGAGTTAGCACTGCACTGTCTGAGGAAACTGTCCTGACCTCACCCGAGGCATTAGTGTGACCTATGAGAAGGCACAGTACACCTCCAAAAGAACTACTTGAGTTTTCAAATGTATACAGATGAAAACCAAGGGGGTGTGTATGGGTATAGATACTAAGGGTGTGGGATAACTGTAGAAGAATATAAAATTGGGTTAGTGAAAGTGAAAGTCGCTCAGTCCTGTCTGACTCTTTGTGACCCCATGAACTATACAGTCCATGGAATTCTCCAGGCCAGAATGCTGGAGTGGGTAGCCTTTCCCTTCTCCAGGGGATCTTCCTAACCCAGGGCCAAACCCAGGTCTCCAGGACTGCAGGCAGATTTTTTACCAGTTGAGCCATAAAGGGTTAGGTAGAATTTATTGATGTAGGTACACTAAGCAGAAATTCTGCATTTCATGTTGCAACTTAGGAAGTTATAAAGGTCACTAACACTCTGGCTGAAACATGGACTGCTAAATGCCAACAGCCTAATTCTAATAAATTAGAATTGTGGGATCTGTCTCGGTTTAACCCAAAGGAAAGGATTCAAAAACTTAGAGGGTATTGAGTGTTACAGTAGGTTTGTCATTACAGGTTTACTCACCCACACTGAGAGGGTCCAGAAGACATAATTTTCACTTGTGCTGTGAGAGATAAATTTGTGTTGGTACGTCCTGGAATCCTTGAAGAGCTCTGTAATTGCTTTTCTCTGTAGGCCAGACCTCACTGCAGATCCTCACCTGGGAACCCTAAATGCACTGGGAGAATGAGTAAGTTTTTGTAAGCTTTATCAAGTGGTGATTCCAATTGCATCTGCTCTATGATTTCTTTGCTTTAGCAAAGTAACACATACCCTGGTATCTGACATGCACCTCTTGACCTGGAAAATGTCTTTTTGTGCTTCCCTGTCAATGAGCCCCACCAGCAGTTTGCTATCTGACAGCAAGGTCAGCAAAACAGGGGTCTATCAATGATCCAGTCCTGTTTCATCTTTTAGTTTGCAGAAATACTGGTCTCCGTTCCCTTCCACAAGAGATCACACTGGTTCATAAAGTTGATCAAGTATGCTAATTGGATCTCATGAGCAAGAAGTAGCAACTACCATAGACGTTTTTGTGCCACAGAGTGGGGAATTAACCTGACCAAAATTCAGAAGCCTTGGTGTAATTTTTAGGGTTCCAGTGGTGTGTGGCATGTCCATTTGTTCCTTCCAATGTAAAAACATAAGTTGCTTTATTTGGCCCCTTCTACAACCATAAAACTAGAGATCTCTTCAAGAAAATTCGAGATACCAAGGGAATATTTCTTGCAAAGATGGGATCAATAAAGGACAGAAATGGTATGGACCTAACAGAAGCAGAAGATATTGAGGAGAGGTGGCAAGAATACACAGAAGATCTGTACAAAAAAGATCTTCATGACCCAGATAATCATGATGGTGTGATCACTCACCTAGAGCCAGACATGCTGGAATGTGAAGTCAAGTGGGCCTTAGGAAGCATCACTACAAACAAAGCTAGTGGAGGTAATGGAATTCCAGTTGAGCTATTTCAAATCCTGAAAGATGATGCTGTGAAAATGCTGCACTCAATATGCCAGCAAATTTGGAAAACTAAGCAGTGGCCACAGGACTGGAAAAGGTCAATTTTCATTCCTATCCCTAATAAAGGCAATGCCAAAGAATGCTCAAACTACCGCACAATTGCACTCATCTCACGTGCTATCAAAGTAATGCTCAAAATTCTCCAAGCTAGGCTTCAATAATATGTGAACCATGAACTCCCAGATGTTCAAGCTGGTTTTGGAAAAGGCAGAGGAAACAGACATCAAATTGCCAATATCCGCTGGATCATCGAAAAAGCGAGTTTCAGAAAAATATCTATTTCTGCTTTACTGACGATGCCAAAGCCTTTGACTGTGTGAATCACCACAAACTGTGGAAAATTCTGAAAGAGATGGGAATACCAGACCACCTGACCTGCCTCTTGAGAAACCTGAAGCAGCAGTTAGAACTGGACATGGAACAACAGATTGGTTCCGAATAGGAAAAGGAGTACGTCAAGGCTGTATATTGTCACCCTGCTTATTTAACTTATATGCAGAGTACATCATGAGAAACGCTGGGCTGGAAGAAGCACAAGCTGGAATCAAGATTGCCGGGAGGAATATCAATAACCTCAGATATGCAGATGACACCACCCTTATGGCAGAAAGTGAAGAGGAACTTAAAAGCCTCTCGATGAAAGTGAAAGAGGAGAGTGAAAAAGTTGGCTTAAAACTCAACATTCAGAAAACTAAGATCATGGCATACAGTCCCATCACTTCATGGCAGATAGATGGAGAAATAGTAGCAGACTTTTTTTGGGGGGGCTCCAAAATCGCTGCAGATGGTGACTGCAGTCATGGAATTAAAAGATGCTTAGTGCTTGGAAGGAAAGTTATGACCAACCTAGATAGCATATTAAAAAGCAGAGACATTACTTTGTCAACAAAGGTCCATCTAGTCAAGGCAATGGTTTTTCCAGTAGTCATGTATGGATATAAGAGTTTGACTATAAAGAAAGGTGAGTGCAGAAGAATTAATGCTTTTGAACTGTGGTTTTCGAGAAGACTCTTGAGAGTCTCTTGGACTGCAAGTAGATCTAACCAGTTCATCCTAAAGAAAATTAGTCCTGAATATTCATTGGAAGGACTGATGCTGAAGTTGAAACTCTAATACTTTGGCCACCTGATGCGAAGAGCTGACTCATTTGAAAAGACCCTGATTCTGGGAAAGATTGAAGGCAAGAGGCGAAGGGGATGCCAGAGGATGAGATGGCTGAATGGCATCACTGACTCAATGGACATGAGTTTGAGTAAACTCCAGGAGTTGGTGATGGACAGGGAGGTCTGGCATGCTGTGGTCTGTGGGGTCTCAAAGAGTCGGACACGACTGAGTGACTGAACTGAACTGAACAACCATAAGAGAGGCACGGCAGCTAGTTCGTCTTTTTGGTTTTTGGAGACAATATCTGGTTTTGTCACTTTAGCCCACTTACCAAGTGACCTGAATAGTTGTTTGTTTTGAGTGAGGCTCAAGCCGGGAGAAAAAGTTTTATGTCAGGTCCAGGCTGCTGTGAAAGCTGTTTGGACCACATAAATAGATCCAATGGTGCTTGAAGTGTCAGTGACAGATGGCGGATGCTGTTGACGGCTTTTGGCAGACACATATACGTGAATCATATTGCAGATCTTTAGGATATTGGAGCATAGCCTTACCACCCTCTGCATATCACTGTTCTCTTTTGAAGACACATTTCTTGGCCTGATGCTGCGACTTAGTAGAGATAGAATACTTGACCGTGGGCTCATTACTACATGACCTCATCCTGCCCGTCATGAACTGCGCTGTTTGGTCCATGAAGCCATGAAATTGGGCATGCACGTCCTTATCGAATGGAAGTGGTACACACATGACTGGGCCTGAGCTAGCTCTGAAGGAACAACGAGCACCGTGAAGAAGTGGCCCAGATGCTTTTGGTCCTCACTCCACTGCCCTGCACTCTCTCTTCTGCATTCGTGGCCTCACGGGGAGTTTCCTACAATCATTGACAGAAGAAGCGGAGACTTGGGCCTGGTTTGCTGATTCCGCATGATAGTCTGGCACCACCCAAAAGTGGCCAGCTGCAGCACCGCAGCCCCTTTCCGGGACATCCTATGGAAAGGGTTTGCTTTTGACATAGCATTTTCATTCTTTGATGAGGGTTTCTTGGTCAACATTAAATAGTGTGAGCTGAGAAATCAAGCTTACTGATTAAAAGGCAAAACAAAATAAACATACACACATTCATTGAGAAATATCTAGAAGTATTACTACCTTTATACATATAAATTGTTTCATAAAATGTGGGCTTGATTTTTTACATGAACTTACATCTACAAAGTTACTTATTAATTTCCCATTAGTCCCTCTTTCTGCACAATTATTCCTACTTAGAGTAGCAATTTACAATTATTCTTCATATAATTTCAATTGAAACTGAAATCCTACAACAACAACAACAAAATCGGTAAATGTTTTGTTGAAGCATAGAATACAACTATGGCACTTTCAGTGTTACTGGGAAAGGAATAAAATTCCCACTGTAAGTTATACTGAAATGTTTTCGTTATAACTACTAGAGGAAGGATGGTCATACATTTAATGGAACTGGAAAACTGTATGAATGATTCATCTGGCCAAGAAGGTGTCAAATGCTATAACAATTCTCTGTAAAAATAAAAAACAAAACAAACATGGTAGAGATTCAAACTTTTTGTTTCTTTTCAAATTCTGCTAAAAATGTAATATTTGCATTTTAACTACTATTCTTTCCCTTATCTGATTAAGAAGTTGGGTATTAGCACATTAATCTCAGCCTTCCCTCTTCCAAGAGTGGTGGACACTCATGAATTTAGGAGAAAATAGCAATCAGAAGAAACCTTCAGAAATATATATTTTCTTCTCCCAAATATGCAGAACCTCAGTATCTTTTGTGCCTCACCTTACATCATCTATATGTGGTCAAGGGGCAAGGAGAATGCAACATCAGGCACGCGTGAGTAGTAGTTTGTTCCTTACATTATATGCAAGGTAAACTTCCAAAACCAAATAAAAAATTGGTGTAATGCCATGTACAACTTATGAAACATGATATCACCCTAGAAATGTTAAAACTGGGACTTCATTTAATTGATCTTGGGTATGGTCTGGGCATCAGGATATATAAAAGCCTTCCAGGTTACTCTACTGTTCATCCAAGGATGAGAACCACTGAAGTTATATTTAATTTAGATTATTTCAGTTTCAATTCAAATATTTTAGATGAAAGATAAGTAGTTAATTGTAAATAGGACATATCTCAGTTTCACATGTACTTCAACTGGGACCTAAAATGTGATTAAAAATAAAGCCCCCAATGAAAATCTAATGTTGTGTCTGTTCAAATGAAATGTATTTGATATAACTTCACAGATCCTCAAATTTTAAAATATTCATTTCTACATGAAAACAAATGTGATCCTATTTGAGATTATTTCATCCTACGGGTTGAATAACGATGGTTACTAATTCATAATTCTTCAGATACAAAGATATTTGTGACACACAATGGTAAAAAAGAATATAAAACAAAAGAAGAAGCAAGTTTAAATTGGTTAATGTTAAGCATTTTCACAGGAGCTATTCTTTGTACTTTTTTAATGCAGTGTATATAACATCTAAGCCCTCTGTCAGAGAGAGGTCGGTAAAATGCCATGAATTTTAATTCTGATTTTATTAAAACAAATTGGTTTATTTCCTTACAGCTTTCTCTCCACATATAGGTTGTTTTACTTGATTGAAATTATATGCTATATACAATTAGCATCCTGATAGAATAGTATTAATATATATTACACAATACATTTAATTCTCCAAAAAAATGCAGCATTTTATTGAAAAGATTGGGTCATAATTGTATACGTAATTTTTCACCTACAAGTTCCCGTGGGCTAAACTACTTGTAGATAATTTTATATATAAGAGGCTTTGTGTGTGTGCGAAGTTGCTTCAGTCATGTCTAACTCTTTGTGACCCCGTGGACTGTAGCCTGCCAGGCTCCTCTGCCCATGGGATTTTCCAGACAAGAATACTAGAGTGGACTTCCATTTTCTTCTCCAGGGGATCTTCTCAACCCAGGAACTGAACCTGCATCTCTTACATCTCCTGCATTGGCATTGGCAGGCAGGTTCTTTACCCCTAGTGCCGCCTGGGCTTTATCAAAGGGTATTTTCAAAAAGTTCTCTTTCTATTGCTTCTCATATATTTACTACTGTTTTCTTTATCATTAGAACAGAAGTAAGTGGCCAACAGAAAAGAATAAATAACGTTGCAGAAAGAATGTGTTTACTTAGTTCTTAATGATCCACGAACCACACCAAGTGACTTAGATGTCTATATTACGAGTGTATTTTCCTTGAATGGGTAGCTTCCTGTCACCTCTCTTCTGGCAAAAATGTGAAAGATAAATGTGTGAGTAAATTAGTGTGTGTTTGCATTTTTGAATTTTGCCTTAAAATAGAACATGAATAGCATTATGTAGAGAATAATACTTTGATGCCAGCACACATATAATATTTTAAATAGGTTCAGTTCAGTTCAGTTCAGTCGCTCAGTCGTGTCTGACTCTCTGCGACCCCATGAATTGCAGCACGCCAGGCCTCCCTGTCCATCACCAACTCCCGGAGTTTACTCAAACTCATGTTCATCCAGTCGGTAATGCCATCCAACCATCTCATCCTCTGTCGTCCCCTTCTCCTCCTGCACCCAATCCCTTCCAGCATCAGGGTCTTTTCCACTGAGTCAGCTCTTCGCATCAGGTGGCCAAAGTATTGGCGTTTCAGCTTCAGCATCAGTCCTTCCAATGAACACCCAGGACTGATCTCCTTTAGGATGGACTGGTTGGATCTTCTTGCAGTCCAAGGGACTCTCAAGAGTCTTCTCCAACACCACAGTTCAAAAGCATCAATTTTTCGGTGCTCAGCTTTCTTCACAGTCTAACTCTCACATCCATGCATGACCACTGGAAGCTGGCACTAAAATAAGCATGACTTACAGGCCATAATGATAAAGTAGCCCAGGGGGGCAGTAACTTCACTGATCATTTTTAGGGCATGTAAAGTTTTGTACTTAGTTACTATTACAAAACACATTGATTAGGAAATTAAATGATTAATTCCACATTATAATCAAAATATCAAACATAATTTTAAAACATTCACTTTCACCCCACCAGCTTAAAAGTGTTTAAATTAAGGAGCTTTCCATTGGGAAGGAAATGTTTTGTTATTCATTTCAGAATCTTCTTGTCTTGGGGAAAGTCCTGGCATTATTTTTGCTTGTAGAATGTTTTTAAATGTACTTAGTGAACTTCTCTTGCACACAGATAACTAAGATACTGACTGAGTCTTAGATATTTATCTTTCAACCTACCTCTTTTCATCTGTAGGTCTATAGATCAATCTATATATATGCTTTCTTATGTTTTAGCTCACTTGAAATAGAATTTTTGTTGATTTGAATAAATAACAAATTAGGAAGATAAAATAATTAGTATAACAAAGAGATCATCCAACTGTTAATAAATGAATGGATCAATAAATATATAAGGAAGAGATTTTAGTACCAGTAAATGTGCTAATAATTTGTGCATGCCTAAGGACAGGCTAAATATTTGGCTTTCACTTTTTGAGAGGACAAAGCAAAGAGGTGAGCGGAGTATGTTCAATGCCTATAAGACGAAAACAGATGGTTTGATTAGGAAAAGCAAATAACTGCTTGAAAAAATGTTATCCTCTAAGGCCTTATAACATTAGCTAAAGTTAAGGAAAATGTTCTTAATGTTAAAGTGCAATATTCAAAGTGAAATATCATGAATATCATGCAAACATAATATTAAAAAGTCAAATATCTTATCCCCAGATTAATTTCTGGAGAACCAATAACATGTTATGATGGCTTGAAAGACCACTTGAAACGCTAGACATTTATATGTATTGTTAGGTTAAGATTTCTCAGTTAGGTACAAAACTAGATAATATCCTATGCATCTCTACCATGTTATCTATTTCTTCCCCTGAAGAGAAAGTGTTTGCATCTCTATCGGACAGATTCTACAAGTTAATCATAGGTTGAACAGGTGTGAAATAACCCAGGAGATAGAAAAGTCAAGATTGTCACTGCACTGAAAATACATCCAGTAATCTCTTAATAAATTGTTAAGGCTCAAGAGGCTACTGCTGAAAAATTAAAGAATAAAAGGGAAAAAATGTGCTGAAATATAAATAATTTATAGCAAGATAAATAAAGAAAAACAATATAAAGTGATGAGGTTAAAAGAGAAAAAAATATTTTCAAAAAAATTTGAAGTTTCTTTCCCTTAGTTGAAAATTGCTTTAATTGTAAACTTTTCTGTATTTAATATAGCCTATTAAAACAAACTATGCTGTAAATATTATAGAGGAATTTGTTTAATTAAAGGCAACTTCTCATACATAAAATCATTTTCCATAAGAATGAAGAAGCACATCTTTAAAAACACAGAGTTTTGTTTTGTTTTTTTAATCTAACAATTTAAACTCCCTTCAGTAGTTTGAAAGTTCTAATCTCCAGTTGTATTTACCTCATTATTCTTAGAACTTTGTTTCTGTAATTGACCTCTGGTCCGTAAATAGGACAGAGTTTCACGTGGATATGTTTGAGGTGCAGAATTCTATTTCATGGATAGGCACAGTTGGTATTCTTTAACCCTGGAGTACTAATAACAGTATAACTCATATGAGCTCTGTTCCATCCCAATTTTTAGTAGAATGGCCTTTTGAGATAATAAATTATTTCCTCTTATTTCTGCAAATTGTAAATATGTCACTGACTGATGACTTAAATTAGATCTGAACTGAAGACCTTGAGCTAAAAGGTTTAACATGCCATTATAAATCAACCCCTTGAGTCTTCTTTCTTCCCATTTGTGTTTTGTTATTATGTGCATGCCTGAATACTGTTATTTAAAGATGCATTAGTGCTCTTAAGCACATTCTACTAAGTAACTTGTTTCCAGGAGACTATATATTAAATATTTATCATCAGAATAAACAAAAACTACTTACATTATAATTGTGATTATCCCAAAATAATTCTTATCACACAGGAGTACTTAACCATGTGTCAGCACTCAGAGATTTATCTCCAGATTAAAAACAAAATTGTTAATATAGTAGCATTTTTTAATATTATTTCATTCAAAGAACAAGATTTTGTGCTGGAGAGAGTATGGAGAAAAGGGAACCTTCCTAAACTGTGTATTGGTGTATCCACTGTGGAAGACAGCATGGAGGAATCTTCAAAAATCTAAAAATACAGTTGTCATGAGTGAGTGAGTGAAGTCGCTCAGTTGTGTCCGACTCTTTGCGACGCCATGGACTGTAGCCCACCAGGCTCCGCCATCCATGAAATCTTCTAGGCAAGAGTACTGGAGTGGGTTGCCCTTTCCTTCTCCAGGCGATCTTCCCGACCCAGGGATCAAACATGTGTCTCCCACGTCATGGGCAGACGCTTTGCCGTCTGAGCCACCAGGGAATCCCAGAGTTGTCATATAACCCTGCAATCCCATTCCTGGGCATATATCTGGATAAAATTATACTTCAAAAAGATACACACACCCCTATGTTCATAGCAGCACTATTCACAATATTCAAGGCATTGAAACAACTTAAATATCCATCAACAGATGAATGGATAAACAAGGCCTGGTATATATACACAATGGGATATTATCCAGCCATATAAAAGGATGAAATAAAGTATGTAAATGTTGCTATTTACAGCAACATGAGAGACAAATACCGTATCACATCACTTATATGTGGAGTCTAAAATATAACACAAATGAACCTATCTATGAAACATAAATGGACTCGTAGAACAGAGTTGTGGTTACCAAGGGGGAGGGGTGGATAGGGAGTTTAGGATTAAGAGATACAAATATATACATATGTATATATATTAGTTCAGTTTAGTCATTCAGTCGTGTCTGACTCTCTGTGACTCCGTGGACCGCAGTACGCCAGGCCTCTCTGGCCATCTCCAACTCCTGGAGTTTACTCAAACTCATGTCCATTGAGTCGGTGATGCCATCCAACCATCTCACCCTCTGCCGCCCCTTTCTCCTCCTGCCTTCAATCTCTCCCAGCATTGGGATCTTTCAAATGAGTCAGCTCTTCCCATCAGGTGGCCAAAGTATTGGAGTTTCAGCTTCAACATCAGTCTTTCCAATGAACACCCAGGACTGATCTCCTTTAGGATGGACTGGTTGGATCTCATTGCAGTCCAAGGGACTCTCAAGAGTCTTCTCCAAAACCACAGTTCAAAAGCATCAATTCTTTGGTGCTCAGCTTTCTTTACAGTCCAACTCTCACATCCAAACACGACTACTGGAAAAACCATAGCCTTGACTAGACAGACCTTTGTTGCCAAAGTAATGTCTCTCCTTTTTTATTTGCTGTCTAGGTTGGTCATAACTTTCCTTCCAAGGAGTAAGCGTCTTTTAATTTCATGGCTGCAATCACCATCTGCAGCGACTTTGGAGCCCCCCAAAATAAAACCAGCCACTGTTTCCATTGTTTCCCCATCTATTTGTCATGAAGTGATGGTACTGGATGCCATGATCTTTGTTTTCTGAATGTTGAGCTTTAAACCAACTTTTTCACTCTCCTCTTTCAATTTCATCAAGAGGCTCTTTAGTTCTTCACTTTCTGCCATAACTGTGGTGTCATCTGCATATCTGAGGTCATTGATATTTCTCCCAGCAATCTTGATTCCAGCTTGTGCTTAAGCCAGTCCACCGTTTCTCATGATATACTCTGCATATAATTTAAATAAGCAGGGTGACAATATATAGCCTTGATGTACTCCTTTTCCTGTTTGGAACCAGTCTGTTGTTCCACGTCCTTTTCTAGCTATTGCTTCCTGACCTTCATACAGTTTTCTCAAGAGGCAGGTCAGGTGGTCTGGTATTCCCATCTCTTTCAGAATTTTCCATAGTTTATTGTAGTCAATGGGTTTGGCATAGTCAATAAAGCAGAAATATATGTTTTTCTGGAACTCTTGCTTTTATGATGATCCACAGATGTTGGCAATTTGATGTCTGTTTCCTCTGCCTTTTCTAAAACCAGCTTGAGCATCTGGAAGTTCACGGTTCACGTATTGTTGAAGCGTGGCTTGGAGAATTTTGAGCATTATTTTGCTAGCGTGTGAGATGAGTGCAATTGTGTGATAGTTTCGAGCATTCTTTGGCATTGCCTGTCTTAGGGATTGAAATGAAAACTGACCTTTTCCAGTCCCATGGCCACTACTGAGTTTTCCAAATTTGCTGGCATATTGAGTGCAGCACTTTGATAGCACCATCTTTCAGGATTAGAAATAGCTCAACTGGAATTCCATCACCTCCACTAGCTTTGTAGTGATGCTTCCTAAGGCCCACTTGACTCCACATTCCAGCATGTCTGGCTCTAAGTAAGTGATCACACCATTGTGATTATCTGGGTCTTGAAGATCTTTTTTGTACAGTTCTTCTGTGTATTCTTGCCACTCTTCTTAATATCTGCTGCTTCTGTTAGGTCCATACCATTTCTGTCTTTTATTGACCCCATCTTTGCAAGAAATATTCCCTTGGTATCTTGAATTTTCTTGAAGAGATCTCTAGTCTTTCCCATTCTATTATATTCCTCTATTTTTTTGCACTGATCACTGAGGAAGGCTTTTTTATCTCTTCTTGCTATTCTTTGGAACTCTGCATTCAAATGGGTATATCTTTCCTTTTTTCCTTTGCTTTTTATTTCTCTTCTTTTCACAGCTATTTGTAAGGCCTCTTCAGATGTATATAATGATAAGGTCCTACTTGTATAGTATAGGAAACTATATTCAATATCCTGAGATAAACCATAATAGAAACAAATATAAAAAGGAATATTTATATGTGTATTAGTGAACCATTTTGATATAAAGGAGGTTAGTAGAACATTAAAAAAAAGGAACAATATTTTGTCATTCTTTAGACATTCTCAAGAAAAATTATGAAAATGTTCATTTTCTGAAGAATAAAGTCAGATCATATAAAATTTTATTTTTAAGAGAATCTATCCATTTGTTCATCCATTATCCATCTGTCCATCATTCATCTATACATCTGTTCAAGAAGTATTTGCTGAAACCTGTGTGTGTGTGTGAAAGTCACTCAGTCCTGTCTGACTCTCTGTGTCCCCATGGACTATACAGTCCATGGAATTCTCCAGGCCAGAATACTGGAGTGGATAGCCTTTCCCTTCTCCAGAGGATCTTCCCATCCCAGAGATCAAACCCAGGTCTCCTGCATTGTGGGCAGATTATTTACCAGCTGAACCACAACGGAAGCCCTACCATGTCCCAGATACAGTTCTAAGTCCAGAAATAAAACAAACCTCCATTTGTATGGGAACATTATACTTCCTATAAATTTAAATTCTGATTCATTAGAGTAGACTTCTGTTCCTTTTAATATATAAAATGCTATCTGACACACAAGGGTATTGAACATTCAAGATTTGGTTTATATTTTTATCTTTGCTGTCTCCTCTCACTCTCTTCCTAAGTTACACTTTATTATTTATTTATTTATTTCTTACTTTCCAAATATTTATTTCTGATAAGAAAAGGACAGTGAAACAAAGAATGGAATACATTCCCACATCAAAACCCATGTTACAATTTTTATCGTTTTCATATGCCTTCTATTTGTATGCCTCTAACTCACTTCCTATTATGCTGATTTATTTTACTATTCACATCGTGAGCAATCGTGTTTCTCTTGCCACACAAAAATTTCCTTATTTCAAATTTTTTTGTTGTAATTTGAATTCATTTTGTTGGAAGTATAAATACTCCCATTAAAGTATTTTTATTTTAAAGCTTATATGAAAGTATAATGAATACACTTTAAATAAATTCTCCTTTTATATTTTTTTCACTGTTTTTGCCTTCACTTCAAAGTATTTTCTCTAATTTCCCTAGGTCTCTATTTTTCAGTTGTTCATTCTCTTTATTTGTCAGTGTTAATTTTTTAAATTGCCTACTTATATTAAAAGAACATGATATGCACTATCTGGTGTTAGTAGTTAGTATGGACTCTTGACACCAAAATTTTTTTTTCAAAATTTGATTTTCCCTGGTTAAATCATGCTCACTTTTGCTCTCCAAGCAGTGGCCTGGTGGATTGTTGGGCACCTTCTATAAGTCAGTATCAAGGTGCTGCTCCTAAGTGGAAGGAAAAAAAATGGCTTTAAAGAGAGCCTACTCTTCAGCTCAGCTGGAGGCTGCAGGGGTTGACAGACAGAACCTTCAGTAATCCTCTTCTGACAGCAGAAAGGTGGTTAATAACTTCTTTTTGAGCACATTAATTAAAGTAAAAAGCAATAAGTCTCCTTAGAATGGGGAAATGGATGCAGAGATTTCAAGCCTGGGCGCAGAGATTTCAAGCCTGGGCACAGAGCAGATTCTTTCGTAACTCTTTCATTAGCACCTCTTGAATTTCTAGGTGGGGCTGATACTTACCTTTCCCATTGGCCACTCAGGAAAGGTAGGGTAAAGGGGCATGTTCATATGCTTAGGTCACCTTCTCAGCCCTCTCTTACTATAGCTGCTAATTTTCAGAGTTCTTTCTAACATTAAAAAAAAAAAAAAAGAAACTATAATAAAAAATACTGTACATTTTTAGCTTTAAAAAATAAGGGCATAGAAATAGAGTGGTAAAAAGTGTCTAGAGGAGTACATTTCTTAACAGTATTTTATTGTTAAGCATGGCATGAGATTTTCTCCAATTTATGTACTGGTATCAGATAGCTATGTGTTTCAGAACAGTGAACTCATGTGTCTTTGCAATTGGCCTTGAAGGCAGGCCTATTAAGAATGAGATGAAATTCATCAATCATTTTCAGTGCCATATTTCCCTGCTGAGAATGTTCTAGTCATGAATGGCTTTATACCATATGGCATTTTACTGTTTTAGTTGAGAACAGAAGACTCTTCTACAAAAGAAACAATTAAAAGAATTTATTTTGGAGCCTCTATGCCCATTAGACTCATAAGCCTTAATGTTGCTCCCCAGTACACATATATATCACTAATAAACATTAATAATATTTGCAAAATTTGACTATTAGGTATGTCCAAGAAAAGTATGAAGGCCAAATTTAACTTAGTATTCAAAAATTCTATGCTATGTTTTGCCTAATTATGTAGAATTTGTAAGAGGAGGCCTTAAAAGATAATATAAGACTTAGTAAATCATGTAATTTTAATTTCAAAGAAAATCCATGTTAACTTAAACATTGTATTTATTCTAATAGAAAAATGTGTCAATTTTTCAGTATTATTCAACATTCTATTTATTATCTTCTTTGGGATGTTTATTTAGCCCTCCATAATTCAGATGTATGAAAGAAGCATCAGTAAATTCTGTTGATTAGGTTGAAGCACAATGTTTGATTTTTCAGATGTGAAATAAATTATTGTTAGAGAACTACATTTTGGTTGCCATTTTTTTTGTGTGTTAGTGCATTGATTCCTGCATAGCACTTTATACCTATCTTAACATGACATTATATGATGCTTTAATGTCAGCTGATAATTTACATTGTAAACATATGACCTCCACATCACAAAGTACTAATGCCAGATTTGTCTGTGCCCCAAGTCCTAAACTTGTTATCTAGCCAAGTTTGCTTGATAAAGTAATGGTCAACTAAAGTAATGGCCAACTCTGAGACTGACTTTTGTACTAAATTAAACAGATTAGCTTTTCACAATCAGTTTTCTTTTCTTCTGGATGTACATCTAGCCAGCATTTCTTAACTGCCTTTGCTGTTTGTGTAGTTGTTAAGTCGAATCTGACTCTTTTGTGACTCCATAGAATTTTTAGCCTGTCAGGTTCCTCTGTCCATGGGATTTCCCAGGCAAGAATACTGGAATGGTTTGAAATTTCCTTCTCCAGGACATCTTCCTGACCCAGGGATCAAACCCTCATCTCCTGCATTTCAGGAGGATTGTTTACCACTGAGCCACCTGGGAAACCCACTATAACAATTTGTAGTTGTCTTTGAGTTGCTAAGTCATGTCTGACTCTTTGCAAACCCATGGACTGCAACATGCCAGGCTTCCCTGTCCTTCACTATTTCTGGAAGTTTGCTCAAACTCATGTCCATTGAGTTGATGATGCCATCCAACTATCTCATTCTCTGTTACAGGGTCTTTTCCGATGAGTCAGCTCTTCTCATCAGGTGGGCAAAATATTGGCACTCTAGCATCAGTTCTTCCAGTGAATATTCATGGTTGATTCCTTTTAGAATTGAGTGGTTTTATCTTCTGCTGTCCAAGAGACTCTTAAGAGTCTTCTCCAGCACCACAGTTCAAATGCATCTGTTTTTTGTCACTGAGCCTTCTTTATAGTCCAACTCTCACATCTGTACATGACTGCTAGAAAAACCATAGCTTTGACCATATGGACCTTTATCTGCAAAGTGATGTCTCTGCTTTTTAGTACACTGTCTAGATCTGTCATAGTTTTTCTTGCAAGGAGCAAGCATCTTTTAATTTCATGGCTGCAATCACCATCCACAGTGATTTTGGAACCCAAGAAAATAAAATATGCAAATGTTTCCATTTTTCCCCTGACTATTTATTTGCCATGAAGTGATGGGACTGGTTACCATGATCTTAGATTTTTCAATATTGAATTTTAAGCCAGCTTTTTCACTCTCCTGTTTCACCTTCATCAAGAGGCTCTTTAGTTCTTTGCTTTTTGCCAGTAGGTTGGTGTCATCTGCTTAGCTGAGGTTGTTGATATTTCTCTCAGCAATCTTGACTCCAGCTTGTGATTCATTCAGCCCAGAATTTCATATGATGTATTCTGTATATAAGTTAAATAAGCAGCGTGACAATATACAGCCTTGTTGTACTCTTTTCCAAATATTGAACCGGTCATTTTTTCCATGCAAGGTTCTAATGGTTGCTTCTTGACCTCAAAGCAATAAGAATTTAATGTTATTTCAAAAGCCCCCTAAATAAACTCTTTTCCCTCTTTTCCAACTTGGTGCAGATAATTGCATGTCCTCAGGAGATGGTGGAGCCCCTAGTTGAAAAGAATAGGAATCTCTAAATTACCCCGTGGTAAAGAACCACTCAGTGATTTACAACACTACAATTACTACGTAAATGAATAATAACCTTTTGTTTTGTGTGAGATGTTGGACATTTTTGAGCTATTTTCTTATGATAATTCAGCCTATTCAGATGAGCATAGAATCTCTTTGGCTGAGAAGAAATTCCCTTAGGAGTTTGAGTTCAACTTCATGACTGTTTTAGTCTGCTTTTTATAGTCCTTCTACTTTTCCAGCTTTTGGGCTTCTAAGAGGACTCAGTGAAGTGAAGTGACGTGAGTCGCTCAGTCATGTCAGACTCTTTGCAGCCCCATGGAAATACAGTCCATGGTATTTTCCTGGCCAGAGTACTGGAGTAAGTAGCCTTTCCCTTCTCCAGTGGATCTTCCCAACCCAGGAACTGAACCAGAGTCTCCTGCGTTGCAGGCAGATTCTTTACCAACTGAACTGTCAGGGAAGCCCAAGAGGACTCAGTGAGGTATTTTAATCTGCTTTCATACTACTTTCCTGGTTCTTAAATGATTGTCTCACTGTGTGTCTTGCATGCTACTAACTGTCTTCTGGTAGCTGAATAATGGGCTGCTTTTACTTTGATCACTGTACACCTCTTGACTTTTTAGCTAGGCCCTGATTCTGAACTCCATAATAAATGCAGATTCCTGGGACTATCTTCTGTCTAGCCAGCTCTTACATACAGACTCTATCTACCAAGCCTCACAGTCTGGTCTTCCCAGTTTGTTTTGGATAGAAATTGATGTATCATTGCATAAATTTCCTGTTGGAAGACTTGCAATACCAGCAGGAAAGCTGGGCTAGATTTCCGTTAAAATGTATCTCTGGCCAAATCAAGGTGCAGGGAGGGACTAAGCATAGTGTTCTGCTTATTATTAAGAGAATAAGCATTAAGTCAGATCATCTTAATTTCAATCCTGGATTCATTACGTACTAGTTGTAAGCTATAAGCCGTAAGTGACCTATGGAAAGTTCCCTGACTTACTTGTTACCATAACTGATAAACATCTGAGTTTTATTATCAGCAAAATGTTTTCTTTTCCAAGAAGGATCTCCTCCTTATCTTATTATCAGAAAAATGTGTCTGGGAAATCGCTTTAGGCACTCAAGAAGCCTTTACTGAAAGAGTTCAATGGATATGCAAGGTTTCCGTCAGCTCAGCATTCTTAAACATATTTCATTTGAGCCATTCTGATAATTTTTACTATTACCTCCCTTTTTAAGAGTAGTTCCTATATTATCTTAATCATATAATATTTGGATAAAATAGTGACATAGTAATGAGAAAATAATATAGGAGTTGGAAATGCACATTTTTATTTTTAATTCTCAGAATTTTATATATCTCCTTTGGAGTATTCCTTTATGTTTAAAAGAAATACTGTGTCTAAAACTCCTAAGGAAATTGACTGGCATGTAATTGGTACCTATTAGAAAGTAGACTAATTTGTAGAACAACAACAACAAAAAAAAATGAAAGCAAACAAAACACACATGAATAAAAAAGTCTCCATAAAATGGTTTGAGGTTTGAAAGTAATAGAAATGTATTCCTAATGCTTGTAATAGTGCTGAGCATGAAAACAGGTTGTCAGCGTAGCCCTCCTTCAGGTGATTCTGCAGGATTAGCATAGGCATTTTGGACAAAAAGTTATCTCTGTTCTAGCTATTGAAAAAGACAAAAGATCATGAAAGAGCTTCCAGAGGAAGATTTTGAGGTCTGGACCTGGAAGAGCTGTGTGTTACTTCTTATATACCACCATCAGATTGCCATATGTCCACAAGTAAGTTCAGAGGAGCCTTGGAAATATACTTTTTTCCCAGAAAGTAGAGTAGCTCTTTGGAGAGTAAATAACAATCTTTACCACAAAATCTTATCTCCGGTTCACTTTCTACCGATTCCTGCTCTGCAGAAAATTAATCAAGTTAATTTGCATTCATAAACCTTAGATTTATCCCAAAGTTCACAACAGGTGAATATAAAGATCAAAGGTAGAATTATTTAAGCAGATTAATGTGGTAAGCAATAATGCTCTGCACCTAATTAAGAACCTGTTAACATAAAAATTTTCTTAAATTATGGTAATCATAAATTAATGAGATATTTTAAGTAAGTCTTCCATTTTTATTTTTTAACTATTTTCAATTACTGTAGACAATTTAAAATTATGTAATACTTTCTAAAAACTTTAAAACATGTCTTTACAATTTTGATGAGAGATTCTTCTGCTTTTCTTTAGCAGTGTTATTGAAAAATGCATGTACAGTTGGCATTTCACTTTAGTGGAGAAATGAATTGTTTACTAAAAGTTGCCCAGAAAGGCATTCAAAGACCAGCAAATATAAATAACCAATAATCATAAAATCATATAGCAATAATAGGGAAATCTATTGTAAAGTAACACATCTCTTTTTCACTTCTCATAATTTCTAAAATTTAACTGTGAAAATACTTAGAGGCATAATACATTGTGAATGGCAATGTGAATTGATGCAGATATCTTGGAATATTTAGAATATTAATAAATATTATTTATTAAATCAAAAAGATGCTTATACTCTGAGCCAGAAGTCATTTTTGTAAGATTCTATCCTCTGTAAATTAAGCTACCAATATATAGTATTACAGGAACAGACATATTTATTATAACAGTTTCTATTGCAAAGAAACTAGAAACAGCCTGAAGAGGAAATAATTTAGTATTATGTGCCAAACCATAGAATACTTTTTAGCCACAGAAATGAGTTAAGAGTTGTCTTCTATTTTCTCAGAAGCATTGCAATGATACATGTTTTAAGTGTTAAAACAAAGATGTGGAAAGTCATGCATAAAATAAACTGGCTTTTCTTTTTTTTGTAAAATAACTAGGAATATGTTTTTACTAAGTGAATGATTCAACATGTACCTATTTAAATTATCATGTACCCACTTTGTGGATATTGTGGGAAAAGTGAATCTGTAAGCAGCAAAATAAGTTAGCAGCAAAGTAAGAAATAAAAAAGTAAATTCATGTCAAAATCTGTTGCATTAATTTTTTCTGTGGCTGCACAACAAATCATTACAAACTTTGGTTGCTGTTGTCCAGTCGCCAAGTTATGTCCGACTCTTTGCACCTCATGGGGTGCAGCACGTCAGGCTTCCCTGTCCATCACCATCTGCCGGAGTTTAGCCAAGTTCATGTCCATTGAAATGGTGATGCCATCCAACCATCTCATCCTCTGTCTCCCTCTTCTCCTTAGAGGTAGTGAGATTTTTCTTGTTTCTCAGCCAATTGTTACATTTTTCCCCTATGCTTTTCTCCACAGTCTTAAGTTTTTATTTTGATTTAAAGCGAGCATATATGTTCTTTACAAAATCAGAAATTAGGTAGCTATTTTTATTATTAAAGGTAGAAAATAGCTTATGTTTGGGTTACAGATAAATGTTTTAGGAACATATCAAATCAGTATAAATGGGAATATTATGAGTAACATGCTTTAGTAAGTTGCATAATAATATAGATGTTGTATGCATGCTCAGTCACTTCAGTCGTGTCTGATTCCTTGTGACTCCATGGTCTGCAGCCTGCCAGGCTCGTCCCTCCATGGAATTCTGCATGCCAGAATCCTGGAGTGGATTGCCATTGCCTCCTCCAGGGGATCTTCCTGACCCAGGGATGGAACCAGCGTTTCCTTCATTGACAGGCAGATTCTTTACTGCTGAGCTACCCTGTTGAGTCTTAGCAAATCTCCCTGACTCTCTGCTAAGGTAACAAAGTTGAAGACCATTAGAACACTGTCCTGATGGCCCCTTCGGGCATTCATTGTCCTTTACTTATTGCTTCTCTAGTTTATGTGTTTTATGACAAGCCTGGCTCTTTATCTCTTCCTTCAGTGACCCTATATCTATAACTCCCCTTTACCTACATTTTATAGTTCATTTCTTTGTTATTAAAAAAGAATCTTATATAACAGAACAGGTTATGCAGAAGATAATTTGGGTTCAAATAAAACATGTCAATTTGGAAATACTTGTATACTTCTGAAACAAAAGTGATCCAGGGACTAATTACATTTGTTATACTATGAGTTTGCCCCAGTCCTAAATGAGCCTCTGTATAAGGTTTTGTTTCCCACAAGTCTGTATATATTAACTCATTGTAGTTATCTGCTCTGTTATCATGTATAGGAATTACAAAGTGATACTAGGGCTCCTGTGGTCAAAATATTTGTGGTTAGAACTTTATGTAACCTCATCTGATTGTCTTAAAGTTTTATTTTTTTACTATGCTTCAGGGTGTTTAGTAAATACTCAGCGGCATGGCAATCTTCAAATATGTCCCCTCAGGGTGCTTTAAATATCTTGTATTGCCTTCTCCATCTCATAATCATTTCTTAGATGTAGCACATAGTAAAAAATCAGGGTGCCTCATTTTATTTTAGAATATTAGAAAGTTTAACGCTTCTTTCAGAAAAAAGTTTAAATCCAACTGACAGTATTTCAAATTTTCTCAAGATGCATTTCAATGGACATAATTTTTTCAAACGATTACTTACACAATTAACTTTAAGTAATTTTACAGTCAATCACACACAGCAATAATATTATTTACATAAAAATTAAACCATGAAAAGAAGCTCTTTTGAAAATTAAATCCTCAGTAACCCTCTACCTACTCATTGTTTCAGCCAGGCTTTCCTATAGAAAGGAATATAAACATTTCTGGTTGTTGTCCAGGAAAATGAATCTACTAACAAGAGAGTGTTGACTTTATATGTGCGAAAGACAGATGAGACAAGCAAGTCCTGCCATAGAAATTGCAGAGGTAGCTTATTTTTATAATGCTCTCTGTTTTTAGTTGTTTTCTTTTAAAGTTTCTCATAGGTCATTGGATCAGTTGATTAAAGAAAGGTGTTAAAGTAGAGATTGCTGAGATCCAATTCAAGCTCAGGCTTCTATTGGTATGTTTAATCTTGGTTTAAGGTCCTCTCCTAATATATAGAATAATCCTGCATGCATCATTCTGAGAAAAATCTCTTTAGAATTTATCAGTCAAAAAATAATAAATAAGGAAATTTGGGTGGAGAAAGGAAAATAAATGCATATATCAGTGCATTTTAAAAATACATTTGTTTGCTTTGGGAGGCATAATAACTCTATTTTGTACTCTCCATTTCCTCCATCATCTAGTTATATCTTATCTCGGAGGATAATCAAGAAGCACAGAGTTAAAGGAAGAACAGAGCAGCATTAGCAAAAATGGTTTAATGTATTTCAACAATTCATTCAAAAGTGTGCTCTTAATCTTTAGCTGTGAAATGAGCAGGAATATTCTCTATAATGCAAATCAACAACATGTTAAAAAAAAACAAAACAAAGAATGGTATTGCATTTAAAGGTATTTATTCACTGACATAGTCATTTTCCATGAGCCTTGTCCTCAAACTGTCTAGCATGACAATGTTTTTAGAAAATCTGGTCACAAAACAAGAAATAAAGAATGAATACTAGGTAAACACAGGTGATAAAAAGATGTGGACATTTTGAGAATTCATGGTAATGACATAGCCTCACTCTGGGTAACTGACCCTCTTTTATTAGTGGGCTCAATAATCAGAAATTATATTAATCATTTGTAATCCCAGCACTATAAATTTTAACAATGTGATGCTATAATTCCATTTACTTTCCAAGTTATTCTTAATACGCCTAGTCTGATCCAGTTGTTAGTGTGTGAATCAAATGTTTATGGGGCATGAGAAAAAACAGGCTTTTATGTTCTCTAAGCTATTCAGAAGAGAGGTGCTACTTCAGGTGAGTTTAAGCCATGTTTGTATGCATGTTTTACTGTTTCCTTATCAAAACGTAAAAAAAGCAAAACCACAATTATTTGAATACATTTTCAGAATCATTACACAATTTGATACCACACTTTCTAGTTTTCAAAATATAACCTGTTTACTTTTAGTAATAATTTTTGCTGATAAATATTCAGAAGGTACTTTTTCTGACCCTCCTTTTGACAGTGCCAAAGACTACATTAACTCTGGTGAGGTTGTTTTATAGAGGTTTAAATAGCTTCTTGGCTCTTTAATGAGAGGAGAAAGCTCTCTGGTCTCTTAGTCAGCCTGGACTTACAGCAGGCAAAGATGGCTAGGACTACCACCAGAGAAGTTTTCTCACTCTTAAAGCTCCCGCGCAGACTGTTCTCCTTTCATGACTTGCGGATCTTTCTGAAGGGCACAGGCATTAGAGCCTAGTTGGAAGCCACCAGTACGAGGGGAGTAATACTGGTTGGAACCAGGAGCAAAATTCTAGTTCTGAATGAGAACAATGATAGAGAAACCTGATCCAGGAGTCCCTCAAGCTGCTCTGTGAGTTTCTTTATTCTAGTATTTTAGTCCCCGTCACTGTGCAATGTGATGGTCTGGATGAATCTACTATAAGGCTGTGGGAGTATGGGTTAAAAGTGAAATATACAAGGCTTTGAGTCCTTTAATCTTTTTTTTTTAAATAATTTGTAGTGAATGCTTTAAAATTTTGCTATCTACCACAAACTGCATAACATCGTACAAAGTACAATGTGAGTTTCTCACGGGTTCAGGAGCAAGGGTCTAGCATTCTCAATGATTGTGAATATGCATTAGTTTTCACAGGCAACAGTAAGTGCTAACCTTTTTACATACTTTAATAATAAATCATCCATATGAAATAACTTTATTATTTTTATTGAAATTTTCATTCCAACAAGATTAACTGTCTCCAGTAATCCTCACAAATGTCAAGTTACCAAACTGTAAATAAAGATGTAGAGAGAATGTGGCAGTGATTCACTGCTTATACATCTGTGCAGTTTTTATTTGTGGGTAGGTTTCAGGGAGAATACCAGAAGGAGTCACTCCGATGACTATCTCGGTAATTGTGTTTCTAATCTTGTTTCATATATCTCTGTGATATGTGAGGTGAGATTAAAGTATAAATTATGAAACTGAAAACAAAAAGAACAAATAGAAGTAAGTTGTGATAACCATGGTGGTGTTTCCCTTTAAGAGGTGTTTTTGGAGTCTTTGCATCTTTGGGAACAGATTTTTGGATGTGTTTATGATGCTTTGTAATCAGCAGGTCCCCCAGAGAGGAGAAGCTGTCTCCGCCAGAGTTCTCTTCATCCTTTATGTGCAATGCTTTGACAACAATGACTCACCCTTTTCTTTATATTACTTTAGTGAAGGATCTCTTGATTACTGATCTCTTGTCATCTTCTGAAATGGAAGCGCCGTCCATTTGCTTTCCCACATAAGTAAGCCATCCTTGAAACGTGGTCAGAGTTCTTTAGGCTCCCTGTGCCTCGTTTGGGCCAAGGCGTGGAGGAACATAAAACTAAAAACTTAGCTTGAGGCACAGACAGAATGGGTTTCAGTTTTGTAAGGAATTAGAAATTGCTGTAGGGTAGATGGATTTTACACAGATAGGAAATTAATGTCCTCGGAGAAGAACCTCCTGGTAGAAGGAATAGGTATAAAGTGTGAGGAGAATGTTGAGAGAAGGGACAAACACGCAGAATGAAAACAGCAAAGAGGTGCGTGTGTGTGAAATGCCATTAAGACCGAATATTATGAAAAAGTGCATGCTAAAACAAAAAACAAATGCAGTGCTAGCCGTCTGGAGGAAAATACTGCTCGTGTATCTGGCTAGATCCGCAATAGGAAATAAATTTGAGAAAGGCAGTCATCGAGTATGTATGCAAAACAAAATAAGGCAGTAAAATCTGTGACACTTGGAATCACACGGACTTCATTACATGTGTGAGACTGTGAGAGTGGCTTAAATGTGACACAAACATAAATAACTGGAGTATCAATATAGCAAAGTATAGGCTCCTGTGGAAATACTCAGAGGAGTAGAGAGAAAATAGAACTCAGAGAAGCATATACTGTGCCTGTGGCTATTACTTTCATATAAGAAATTATATTATACTTACATTTCTACTCAAATGCGTGCCTTACTGAATACGAACTAAAGTTAAATTATATTAGTGTTACTGGTCAAGGTTGGACAGTAAAAAAGAACCAGTGCTCTAAGCATACTTTTAATAGCGCTGCGTTTTTAGTGCTTCCAAAATGCACACTGTAATTTTTCCTTTCCTATGGACTGTGAATATTTCTTTTCTTCCCTCCCTCCCCTCTTCTTTTTTCCCTCACTTCTGCCTTTCCTTCTTCCCTTTCTCCCCCAATCCCAAGACCGACTCTGAAGATTCTGCTCGGCCATGAGTTTTTAAAGGGTAAAAAGGCAGGGGCTGGGGGAGGATCTCAGTGAGTGCTCTAGGCAGTAGACGGGTTCCATGTCAATACCTGCTGCATAAAGATTGGCCTACTCTCTCTTCAGGTGTTATCTTGCCTGTGTGATGTGCTTGCAGGATTGCTAAGAGAGCTGTTATAGTAGAGAGATAGTCATTAGTTCAGTCAGTTCAGTCACTCAGTCGTGTCTGACTCTTTGTGACCCCGTGAACCACAGCACGCCAGGCTTCCCTGTCCATCATCAACTCCCGGAGTTCACCCAAACCCATGTCATGGCATCAATGATGCCATCCAACCACCTCATCCTCTGTCATCCCCTTCTCCTCCTGCCCCCAATCCCTCCCAGCATCAGGGTCTTTTCCAATGAGTCAGCTCTTCGCATGAGGTGGCCAAAGTATTGGAGTTTCAGCTTCAGCATCAGCCCTTCCAATGAACACCTAGGACTGATCTCCTTTAGTATGGACTGGTTGGATCTCCTTGCAGTCCAAGGGACTCTCAAGAGTCTTCTCCAAAGCCACAGTTCAAAAGCATCAATTCTTTGGCACTCAGCTTTCTTCACCATCCAACTCTCACATCCATACATGACCACTGGAAAAACCATAGCCTGGACTAGATGGACCTTTGTTGATAAAGCAATGTCTCTGCTTTTTAATATGCTGTCTAGGATGGCCAGAGATAGTCACTATTTAACTATTAATACTGAATTCTTCTCTTTTATTATTATCTTATTTTTTATTGAAGGATAATTGCTTTGCAGAATTTTGCTGTTTTCTGTCAAACCCCAGCATGAATCAGCCATAGGTATACATATATCCCCTCCGTTTGAACCTCCCTCCCAGCTCCCTCCCCACCCCACACCTCTAGGCTGATACAGAGCTCCTGTTGGAGTTTCCTGAACCAGACAGCAATTTCCCGTGGGCTATCTATTTTACAGATGCTAATGAGGTGGATGAACCTAGAACGTATTATACAGAGTGAAGTGAGTCAGAAAGAGAAAGATAAATACCATATTCTAATACATATATACGGGACCTAGAAAAATGGTACGGAAGAATTTATTTATAGGGCAACAGTGGAGAAACAGACATAGAGAATAGATTTATGGACATGGGGAGAGGGGAGGAGAGGGTGAGATGTATGGAGCGAGTAAGATGGAAACTCGCTTCTTTTATTAAAAATTATTTCTTCATTCTTACTTTTTTTTTTTTCTCTTACTTTTTATCTAAGGAAGTAATCAACAGTTTAGGCGAGGCATGGTGTGCGTTCAGGAGAGCGTTAAGTCTGGAGTTAGTTTAAATTGCCTAGTGATCGCGCTTCTATGATTTGGTTCTTTCAAGGTTAGTTGAGGGGCAAACATGGGCAGGAAGGGATCAAAAGAGCCACTTTCGGTTGTATTATTTTTCTAATTCTATACACATAAATCATATGCAAACATAGGTTGTTGTTGTTTAGTTGGTGAGTCGTGTGCGACTCTTTTGGGACCCGGTGGACTGTAGCCCTCGGTTTCCTCTGTCCATGAGATTTCCCAGGCAAGGATACTGGAGTGCGTTGCCATTTCCTTCTCCCCACCCACAGATCGAACCCACATCTCCTGCATTGGCGGTGGGTTCTTTATCACTGACTCACCATAGGAAGCTTACATACATAGATACTTATTTATTATTTTAAAACTTTGTCTTTTCTAGGCAGGTTGAGAGACTTCTAAGCTCTTTGTGTAAAAAAATTTAAGAACAAGAAGAAGTTTCTGGGTTTCCTGAAGTAAAGTTACCGTATGAATGAGACCTTACTCAAATTCACCACTGTCTTTGTTGTGTCTGGCCACGAAATGGATAACCTTATTTAGAGGGCTATAAAGTACATAGGCTGATTTTGTGGTCACACTGCACTTTCTGATTACCTGATAATAGATCTTGATCATGCATACAAACCTGTCTCAGTGCTTTCTTTGAGTAAGAAAGTGAAAACCTGTGTGTGTTAATGAAAACCTGTATATGTATATGTTAGTGAAAACCTGTATATGTTAATATATATACACATATCATTTTAATTTTTAGTCTAACATGGTAAAATCTTGGTTACAGCCTCTAATCCATCATCTTTAGTTGTCTGAATGAGGCACATAACTTTACTCCTCTGAGCGTCTGGTTTCCTCATATGTAAAATATGTATAATAAAAACTGCCTTGAATTATTTTTAATAAAATAATAAATACAAGTGTTTACCACAGCCCCTGACATATACAAAGTACTTAATGAAAGTTATCATTACTATGATAATTACAGAAACATACATAGTGAAATTATAAAGTGATTCATACTAAAATTTCAGAATATTCCACCTAATACAGGAATGAGGGAGATAATGAGATGTTTTGCATACTTTAGAGAAATGCTGTCTAGACAGGGTAGATAGAGTTGACAACAGCAGGAGAAGATTGTGGGGCATTTACAGAACTACAAGTTGACGGGGCCTTGGAGACCAATTTTAACATATGGTGATTGTAGAAGAACAGAATATGTAGAGTGCTTTGGTTTGTAGCTTACTTGATTGCTTGAGATAAATTACATTTTGAATATAAAAATTGTTTGTATCCTGAGAATCTTGAATTTTTATTTGGGACTGAAACGTTGCCGTTAATGAATTGGGATTCTTTGCCTCCGGAGGAGAGAATTTCGATCTGGGGCCAGAAAAGAGGCTTGATCACTTGGAGCTTTTGTGCAGCAAGGTTTTATTAAAGTATAAAAGGGACAGAGAAAGCTTCTGATGTAGACATCAGAAAGGGTCAGAAAAGAAACCCCCTTGCTAGTTTTTAGAGAGGCCTTATCTACCTGTTGCTGTTCTTGGTCCCTCAGTCAAGTCTGACTTTTTGTGACCCCATGGACTGCAGCCCACCAGGCTCCTCCATCCTTGGGATTCTCCAGGCAAGAATACTGGAGTGGGTTGCCATGCCCTCCTCCAGGGGATCTTCTGAACATAGGGATCGAACTCAGACCTCCCACATTGCAAGCTGCAAAAGAAAGCCTCAACTGAGAGAGTTGCACCAGAGAGTTCTCACCTAATATATGCATTTGAGACAGCATTGGCATGTGGGAAATTCTGAAAGAGATGGGAATACCCGACCACCTGACCTGCCTCTTGAGAAACCTGTATGCAGGTCAGGAAGCAACAGTTAGAACTGGACGTGGAACAACAGATTGGTTCCAAATAGGAAAAGGAGTACATCAAGGCTGTATATTGTCACCCTGCTTATTTAACTTATGTGCAGAGAACATCATGAGAAATTCTGGACTGGATGAAGTACAAGCTGGAATCAAGAGTGCCAGGAGAAATATCAATAACCTCAGACATGCAGATGACACCAACCTTATGGCAGAAAGTCAAGAAGAACTAAAGAGCCACTTGATGAAAGTGAACAAGAAGAGTGAAAAAATTGGCTTAAAGCTCAACATTCAGAAAACTAAGATCATGGCATCCAGTCCCATCATTTCATGGGAAATAGATGAGGGGAACAGTGGAAACAGTGGCTGACTTTATTTTTCTGGGCTCCCAAATCATTGCAGATGGTGACTGCAGCCATGAAATTAAAAGACACTTGCTCCTTGGAAGGAAAGTTATGACCAACCCAGACAGCATATTAAAAAGGAGAGACATTGGCAACAAAGGTCCATCTAGTCAAGGCTATGGTTTTTCCAGTGGTCATGTATGGATGTGAGAGTTGGACTATAAAGAAAGCTGAACACTGAAGAACTGATGCTTTTGAACTGTGGTGTTGAAGACTCTTGTGAGTTTCTTGGACTGTAAGGAGATCCAACCAGTCCTTCCTAAAGGAGATCAGTCCTGGGTGTTCATTGGAAGGACTGATGCTGAAGCTGAAACTCCAATACTTTGGCCATCTGATGTGAAGAGCTGACTCATTTGAAAAGACCCTGATGCTGGGAAAGATTGAGGGCAGGAGGAGAAGGAGGGGACAGAGGATGAGATGGTTGGATGGCATCACCAGCTCGATGGGCATGGGTTTGGGTAAGCTCTGGGAGTTGGTGATGGACAAGGAGGCCTGGCGTGCTGCGGTTCATGGGGTTGCAAAGAGTCAGACAAGACCACGTGATTGAACTCAACTGAACTGAGTCACCCCAGGCTATAAAACAATTGATATGAATCTTGAAGAAAGGCAGATTTCCAAGCAAATGCAATTTCATTAACATAGCTTAAGTAAAACATTTCCATGAGTGAGAGGTATTGGTTTGCTGAGCCATTAGCAGCTCAAGGTTTGAAAAAAAGTTAAATTCAGGTGGAACCAAGTGCCATTATGGCAGCGCAGAATTAAAAGGAGGCTCCTTTAATCTTGTGTAGAGAAAAAAAAAAAAAAACAACAACAGTCCGCCACCTGCACCTATTTCCTCCTGCCTCTTGGAGACCCCTGGCCTCCCTACAGAGGCTTATCTAACCTCAGCCCTTTAAGGACCAGCTGGGATATCTTGTAACATGTTTGATAATATGCTTTGACTTCAGAGGTAGGTGAAATAATTCTCCAATTGTTGAAACAATCAGATTTTTCTTTTCTTTAATAACTTACGGTCTGATGCTATCTCCTCAAACAGGCTATTTTTCTTTGCACTATTGACCACCCCCCCAATTAAGGAAAAGGCCACATTTAAGCTTTCTCTTACCATTACTTTTTTCTGTCTTCTTGAAACTCTCCTAGGACATGTCCTAGGGTTTTATGGAAATCCATTGTGTTGTGAAAGCGATCTTTGTCAGCAGTGAGAATCAAGAACAAAATATTGAGTGTTGGCAAATTCTTGTCTATTTATAATCTCATCAGATGATAGGCACTGTTGAGAAAAGATGTAAGCAACATTTAGTAACTACCATGAGACTTTCTGCTTCTTTAGTTGTAGGAAAAAAGCTTTTTTTGTTGTTTCTTCAGAGCAATAGAGCTCATGCCACATACCCCCTCTCTCAAAACTTCAGAAGTTCACTTCTTTGTGGTCTGTACTTTTGTGTTATATTAGTTGCAAAAACCTTAAAGTTGAAAGCAAATTGAGAAGTATTGATTCAGCCTAGGTTTAGAGACAGTAGCTCAGAAAAAGAAAACCATATGATTGTATTGTACATCTTTGTTATAAAGCAGTAATGTCTTTCTTTGAACCAGTGCACTTTCTAAAACAGGTTTGAAATCATTCTTAAATCAGACTTCATGGACTGTTTTTCTCAAAATGAAGACATGCTGTGTTACACTGAATAGATTACTAATGTTTAAATATTTAAAAAACTTTTAGCAATTTGTATCTTATCTTTAAAATAAAAGTGATTTCTAGAATGTGTGGTGACCGACTGCCCCAATTTGCCTAGAACTGGGAGATTTCCTAGACTGGGCTTTTAGTGTTCAAATCAGATAGTCCTAGGCAAATGGATGACTGGTTACCCAAAATGTATCACACGGAAAATCAGGTAGTGCACACACAAAAAACAGATGAACACTTCCTGTTCGGCCTGCCTCTGTCATATAATCACATTTCAAAATCAACCAACAGAGAAATTAGTTCAGATTCTTAGAAAGGATCCAATACATTTATCTTCATGAATATTTGTACAAAGAACAACTACTTTTGGATATTTATGGTCATATGCATATGAAATATATATGTACCAAGAAACTCATTATTTATTATTAATAATAATGTTCATAAAGTTCTTATTACTTTAATTAAGGTGAGATCATAATTGAATTTTAAGTCAGATTAAAAGGGAAAACAAATAACTGTGATATGAAATTGAGCAGATGGTAGTTGCAGATAATAAAAGAAAGAAGTAATAAAGAAAATCATGGAGTTAAAATATAGCCTTTTCCTGTTTATCTCTAAACTCCCATTTCATGTCTAGAGTTCATTAAATTTTAAGGTAACAATTTAGGAAAACCCAAGACAATCAGATGCTATCTAGGATAATTTGTTTCAGGTGGAATATTGATTGAACCATACAGTATTTGTAGTCAAATACTTTGCATTATTAATGAGCATTAGCCAGTAAGCCTTTTATATATTACTTCAACTATATTAACAGGAAAAATAACACTAATAGCAGTAAACAGATGCTTAGGAAGTTCTCTTTAGTCATTTGGGACAAACTTTTTTTATATATAAAACCTTTAAATCTCCCCTTGACATCAATTAAATATCCAGATATTGCTGCATTTATTTGTTTCCCATCCCAGCAGGACTTCTTATATGAAATGTAGTTCATGTTTTCAGTCTCTACCTTCTTGCATGTGTTATTCCTATGTGTATATCTATTTGTATTTTTAGCAATGGTTTTTTCCAGTGTGTACGTAAGAAAATATCCATTAACATCGTAACTTTTGTACTTTGTTGTCAAGGTATTTCAAGCATAAGGAGGCAATATACACTTTGGTTCTGATCTGAGCTTTTCTTTCTCAATTCAGTAGCCTGCATCATCAAACCACCTACCAACTCAACTGAAAATCCAAAAGGCGTAACTGATTCCTCTCCTCTTTCCTAGAATATTATATAGTACTTAGTTGAGTTTAATAAATAATTGTTAAGCCTGTTAATATAAATTTAGTTATATTTAGAAAAACATAAACAAGGAGTTGAAAACCATTCTGTATCAAGCACTTCCTCTGAATAAAAAACTTTTGCACTTTTATTTTTTATAAGTTTAGTTGATTTACAATATTGTATTAGTTTCAGGTGTACAACATAATGATTCAATATTTTTATGCACTATAGTCCATACAAAGTTATTTTTAATATATTGGCTATAATTTCTGTTCTGTACATTAATTCTTTATAACTTATTTATTTTAAACCTAATAGTCTGTATCTCTTAATCTCCTTAACTTACCCCTACCCACTCTGGTTACTACTAGTTTGTTCTCTGTGAGTTGGTTTTTGTTTTGTTATATTCTTTTATTTGTTTTACTTTATAAATTCTACATATAAGTGAAAGCATACAGTGTTTGTCTTTTTCTGTATGTTCCTATTTAACTAAGCATAATACCCTCCAGGTCCATCCCTGTTGTTGCAGTTGGCAAAATTTCATTCTTTTTTATGATTTAACAATAGTCCGGTGTGTGCATGTTTGTACACACACATACACACACACTTGTCTCTATTGAGGCATACCTTGGAGATATTATACATTTGGTTCCAGATCACCATAACAAAGCAAATATCACAGTAAAGCAAGTCACACACATTTTTTATTTCCCGGTGCATATATAAGTTTTGGTTACATCATACTATAGCCTACCATAGGACTTCCCAGGCAAGAATACTGGAGCCCATTCTTTCTCCAGTTAAGTGTACGATAGTATATCTAAAAAAAAAAAAAATTTTCATACCTTAATTTAAAAAATGTTTTATTGCTAAAAATGCTAGCCATCATCTGAGCTTTCAGGGAGTTGTAATATTTTTGCAGGTGGAGGGCCTTACCCAGATGTGGATGGCTGTTGACTGAAGGTTGGGGTGGCATGGCGCTTTCTTAAAATAAGACAACAAGGCTTGCTACATCAGTGAGCTCCTCTTTTCATGAACACTTTCTCTATAATATGCAGTGCTGTTTGAAAACATTCTGTCCACATTAGTACTTCTTTCAAAATTGAATTTAATCCTCTTAAACTTTGCCACTGCTTTAGCAACTAAGTTTATGTAATATTTTAAATCCTTTTGTTATTTCAACAGTCTTCTCAGCATCTTCACCACGAGTAGTTTCCATTTGAAGAAATCATTTTCTTTGTTCGTCTTTGTTCGTCTGAAGAAACCAAGAAGCAACTCCTCATCCATTACGGTTTTATCACGAGATTTCGGCAATTCAGTCATACCTTCACACTCCACTTCTAATTCTAGTTAATTTGCTATTTCTACCACATCTGTAGTTATTTCTTCTGCTGAAATCTTGAACCCCTCGAAGTCATCCATGTGAGTTAGAATCACTTTCTTCCAAACTCACTCATGTTGATTTTTTTTTACCTCTTCCCATGAATCATGAATGTCCTTCCTGGCATCTAGACTGGTGAATCCTTTTCATGTTTTCAATTGGCTTTGCCCAGTTCCATCAGGAGAATCACTGTCTATGACAGCTATAACTGTACAAAATGTGTTTGTTAAAGAACAATAATTGAAATTCTAAACAACTCCTTCATCTATGGGCTGTACAATGGATGTTATGTTTGCAGACATGAAGACAACATGAATAACCCTGTCCATCCTCATCAGAGCTTTTGGATGACCAGGTGTATTGTCAATGAGCAACAATATCATGAAAGGGAATTCTTTTTTTTTTTTTTCTTTTTTGAGCAGTAAGTCTTAGCAGTAGGCTTAAAATATTCAGTAATCCATGTTGTAAGCAGATGTGTTGTCATTTGGGCTTTACAGAGCACAGGCAGAATAGATTGTGCAAAATTCTTAAGGGCCCCCAAATTTTCAGAATGGTAATTGAGCACTGGCTTCAATTTTAAGTCTTGGGCTGCACTAGCCCCTAACAAGAGATTCAGCCTGTCCTTTGAAGCTTTGAAGCCAGACATTGACTTCTCTCTAACAATGAAAATCCTAGACTGGATCTTTCAATATAACCTTGTTTTGTTAACCCTGAAAATCTGCTGTTTAGTGTCGCCAACCATTATTCATTATCATAGATCTTCTAGATAACTTGCTGCAGCTTCTATCAATACATCATCACTTGCTGCTTCATCTGGTACTTTTACTTTATGGAGGCAGCTTCTTTCCTTCAACCTTATGAACCAGATCTGGCTACGGACTACTACTGCAGCTTCCTCATCTCTGTGGCCTTCATAGAATTGAAGAGCATTAAGGCCTTGCTCTGGACTAGGTTTTGGCTTAAGGGAATACTGTGGTTGATTTTATCTTCTATCCAGACCACTGAAACTTTCTCCATATCAGCAATAAGGCTGTTCCACTTACCATTTGTGTGTTCAACTGGAGTAGTCTTTATAATTTCTTTCAATAACTTTCCTTTTGCATCCACAACTTGGCTAACTGATGTAAGCGGCCTCACCTTCAGGCTGTCTTGGCTTTTGATACCTCTTTCTCACAGGCTTAATCAGTTCTAGCATTGGATTTAAAGTGAGAGATGTGTGACTCCTTTCACTTGAATAATTAGAGGAATTTGTAGGGTGATTAATTGGCCTAAGATTAATATTGTGTCCTAGGGAATAGGGAGGCTTCAGGAGAGGGAGAAACATGGGAAAATTGTGAACTGCCTGTTCGTGGAGCAATCAGAATGCACACATTTATTGATTGTTTGCCATTTTTTATATCTTTGATTGGTGGTGCCCCAAAACAGCTGTATGATATCATCAAAGCTTATTGCTCACCATAGCAAATACAATAATAATGAAAATGCTTGAAATATTATGATAATTACCAAAATGTGAGACACAGACTAGAAGGGAGCACATGCTATTGGAGAAATGGTACCAATTTAGTTGATTGACACAGGGTTTCTACAGAGCTTCAATTTGTAAAAAAATGCAGTATCTATATAACGCAGTGAAGCAAACCACAATATAATGATGTATGCCTATGTCTACATTTATCTTTCTATTGTTTTTTAAATTCAGTTTTATAAACTAGATTCTTAAAAACAAGCAAAATGTTTAAGTAATCACAGGCTCAAAATCCTCTGACTCACACATTTAAGTACATTAAAAATATTATTAGGAGTCATTAATTTTAAAACAAAACTGAAATATTTTGTAACTGAGTACTAATTTATTCTGTCAGTGGTTTGACAAAGTAGTGGTCTTACTACATATTAATATTTTAAAATTTTTAATTGAAATATAGTTAATTTATAGTGTTGTATTAGTTTCAGATATACAGCATATTAATCTTACTATTTACATTTACTGAAAAATCACAACTTTGGATTTTTAAATTATTCCAAAAATTATATGCCTTTGTTTATTCAGTGAAGATTCTGGTGCACTTCCTTGGTGCACTTCCTTGCAATTATTTCTCATTGCAAAAGGGGGAAAAGACTAAAAGACTAAATTGCAAAAGGCTTGAAAAGCACCTACAAGATATTAAACCATACTATAACATCTCTAAAAAGTGATATATATGTATATACACACACACACACACACACACACATATATAATAAGTTATTAGATTTAGATAAAAAACTCACAAACAGACCAAAATATATGGAAATTCTGTGTATCATGTAGATGAAATCTTAAATCATTGGAGTAAAAATCTGTTCTTTAATAAATCATATATGATCCTTATCTTATGCCACAAAAAAGATAAAACATATATGGATTAAGGATCTAAGGTTAAAAAATTAAACCATACAGATAGAACAATAATCATGGGTGATTTTCTCTTTACCATTGGTATAGATAAAGAATTTTTAGCTTTTACTCAATATCCAAGGATAATAAATGATTCATATATTTTACATGTTTAAAAAGTTGCATTGTGAATAACATTGAAAGAAAAACTGAAAGACAAGTGAAAACTAAGAGAAAATAGAATGTTAACTATGGGGACTTCATATTTCTAATATGCAATATAGTCTTAAAAACTTAACAACATGGAAACAAAATCCAAGAAGAAAAATGGGAAAAAAGACATGAACAGGAAACCCATACATACTCAGAAAAAGACATGGTTCCTAAAAGGAAAAATCTCAAACTCTTTCCCCTATCAGAATGGTAAAAATTGTAAAATTATGAGGTTAGAGGGAAACAGATGTAGTCATACATTGCTGGCAGGAATGTGATTGGGTACATCTCTCCTGGAGGACATTTGGTGATACTGAACAAACTACTAATACACATGACCTTACCTAAAGAAATGTAAGTATGCAATCCCACTTGCATAGCAGTTATTACTAGAACTGTGTTCATATATCACATACCCCCTACATTCATATATAAATAATTAGAATCAACAAGTAAGGGAAAAGGGATTGACCTGGTATTGACTACACACAGTAACAAGGGAACCTAATTATATTACAGTTCAGTTCAGTTCAATTCAGTCGCTCAGTCATGTCTGACACTTTGCAACCCCATGAACCGCAGCACGCCAGGCCTCCCAGTCCATTACCAACACCCGGAGTCCACCCAAACTTATGTCCATCGCATTGATGATGCCATCCAACCACCTCATCCTCTGTTATCCCCTTCTCCTCCTGCCCTCAATCTTTCCCAGCATCAGGGTCTTTTCAAATGAGTCAGCTCTTCACATCAGATGGCCAAACTATTGGAGCTTCAGTTTCAACATCAGTCCTTCCAATGAACACCCAGGACTGATCTCCTTTAGGATGGACTGGTTGGATCTCCTTGCATTCCAAGGGACTCTCAAGAATCTTCTCCAACACCACAGTTCAAAAGCATCAGTTCTTCAGTGTTCAGCTTTCTTTATAGTCCAACTCTCACATCCATACATGACCACTGGAAAAACCATAGTGTTGACTAGATGGACCTTTGGTGACAAAGTAATGTCTCTGCATTTTAATATGCTATCTAGGTTGGTCATAACTTTCCTTCCAAGGAGTAAGTGTCTTTGAATTTCATGGCTGCAATCACCATTTGCAGTGATTTTGGAGTCCCCCAAAATAAAGTCAGCCACTGTTTCCACTATTTCCCCATCTATTTGCCATGAAGTGATGGGACTGGATGCCATGATCTTAGTTTTCTGAATGTTGAACTTTAAGCCAGCTTTTTCCCTCTCCTCTTTCACCTTCATCAAGAGGCTCTTTAGTTCTTCTTCACTTTCTGCCATAAGGGTGGTGTCATCTGCATATCTGAGGTTATTGATATTTCTCCCAGCAATCTTGATTCCAGCTTGTGCTTCCTCCAGCCCAGCGTTTCTCATGATGTACTCTGCATGTAAGTTAAATAAGCAGGGTGACAATACACAGCCTTGACATACTCCTTTCTCAATTTGGAACCAGTTAAGATGATGGAGAAGAGAAGAACTAACATATAATTTTGATAAACAGTATTTTAACTGTATGCTTGAAGGCTTAAGTTTTTAAAATCTTTAAAATATTTTATTCTAGTTAATAAATTTGTTTTTTACCCAGAAATTTGTTATTCTGTGAAACACCTTCATTTTTAATTATGTGTATTACTGTAGTTAGTAAATATATTGTGCATGATAGCTAGATTTCACATTATTAGAGAAAAACAATTATAAAAGAGAGGAGGAAGGCTAGAATGATCTCTGTGGTGAGAGACTGGAATGAGAGTTATCAGTATGATTTTATACACACGCACACACACAAATGGCTAGATATAGAAATATATAGATGTACATTTTCATATATAGGAACAGTATCTGGTGTTAGTATCTAATGGCACTGGTCACACCTACTGTCCAAATCTTTGTTTCCAATTACTATTTTCCAGTAAAAACAAACAAACAGAAAATAATAAACAAATGGAGCTCCTTGTAAAAATCTTGTGAGGTTAGGGAAATTATACAGTAAGCCTAGAACATCAGTATGCTAATTAAAGAAGTACTCAAATATATACATCATTAAAAAAGAACAGTAGCACCAACATGGAGAACTCAGTGGCCAAATCTGAGACAGTTTAAACATCAAAATAAATAACATAAATAAAATAAATATTGATTTTGGAAAAATACCAAAGAAAGAAATATTGCATATAAGATCCATTGATGATGCTAAAATTAGTGGGTGAAAATATCGTGTGAAACAGATTATTTGCATATTACTGTATTCAAGGACACTGAAAATAATGTTGAGGAAAGAATGAATAAGGCTTCAATTTAAGTAGATAATACTGTTAAAATGATGATGGGGAAAATATTTGACCAATGATGTACTAGTATAATTAGGCATGACTATTTGGAAATCATTAAGTAGAAAAATGGAAACTCTCTGCTATGGAAATACTGTGCACAAAGCTGCAATCTGTTAAATGACTGTTCCTTGGTGGTTTTTTTTTTTGTTTTGTTTTGTTTGTTTGATTTTTTTAGATCAACAACTTTGTTATGGGTTGTGAAGTGAGAAATACTAGAAAATAGGGAAATCAAACTTTCAGCCTCTGATTTACAATTTTATGTTTGACAGTCTTTGGGTATTTGATTCTAGTTTTCACTGCAGTGTGTTTGGGTAAGACAACATCTTTTATAACCTCAGTTTTTTAAGCATTGCAAATGAAAAAAAAAATCATGTATACAGGCAGTTGATCTCCCATTCATCAAAATTGTCTGAAAAAAATTCATTAGAATAAAATTAAGCATATCTGAGGGTTCAAATACATATTTTTCTTTAGGATATATGCTGATTTATATTTAACAAGAAACATAATTAAAAATGGAGATATTGTAATTAATTTATTTCATTCTCTCCGGATAAGTAAAATGAAAATGATCAGAGGGAACTGTTTAACAGAATGTATTTTATTTGTTTCCATAAGAAAATACTAATCAGTGAGTTAAGCCCACAGTAAGCTGTTTTAATCTAGAGCAGCTCAAATAGTATAAGAGAATGTTCTATCAGAAGACTTGAAGGAATAAGTCACTTTATGAAATACTGTGGATACTAAGATATTAACCCGGTTTCTGGAAGAGAAGCCCAATACTTTGTAATCTTAATGAGTATATAAATAGTAAAAACCAATTTCTTATGAAGTGAAAATAAACTACAAGGTCTGCTACAAAGAAGTAAAAAGAAGGAAGAAATAAAAACTGAAAAAAAAATATGCTAGAAAACTGACTAAAATGGCAGTGGATAAATTAATCATCAGTTACAAAAGAAGTGACAGTAATTTTTCTTTAACATGTTTTATTTATATTTCTTATAAATTATTAAATTTACTTTATAAGCTCTTACTGCTTGCAGTATCTCTTATCAACCTTCTACCATAAAAGTAAACTAAACCACACATTTGATGTTATTACCTCCCTGTTGAAAAACTTTTGAAGCCTCCTCTTGTCTTGAACGAGCTCAGCAAAAAGGTTTCTATTCTTGGCTTAAATACATTTTTCGGACACCATATTGGTTCCGTTTGAGAGTTTGCCTTGAAGGGTGACAAAATAATTAAGCCTGTTCAGTTTATTTAAGAAGGTAGTGATAGTATCAGTGCAAGTTTATGCCATCTTTGTCCTTCAGGCATGGATTTGGCTCCTTATCAAGGGAAACATAGCCAGTCAATGTTTTGGATAAAATCTGTTTGACTTAAGCTTCCATCTCCAGAAATATCCTGTTTGGAACTATATCACATGTGGCATCTCTCACCTCTCAGGCTTCATACCTTGGCCTGTGCGCTCCACCCAATGTAACACCGCTGTATCACAAATACCCTACCCCGTCTTGCTTTCACTTCAACCTCACCCTTCCCAGCAAACTTTTGACCAGCTAATTGAGCTTATCTTTTGATCACAACTTAGACAACTTACACTGCTTGCCATTTATTTAACAGAGTGTCTGCTAAACTATATGCTAAATAGTATGGTTGACTCAGGAGCTAAAGATGTTAAAAAATGGCTATTCACCATCCTCATGAACCTTGTAATTTAAAAATAATGAACTTATACAAGTAATTATATACTTAAACTTGAGATAGATAGTTTTATTGATGAGGAAAGGTAATATAAAAAATATCCTGAAATTTTCCAGAGTAGGCTCGGATTCCCTCTTCTACGCTTTACATATTTTTTCTCACTGTAATGTAATCTTCAGGGACAGTTCTAAAGTACTCAGTACAGAACTTCAGCCCTACCAGGTGTTTAGTAAATGTCTCTTTAATTTAAAGATGTGATATGAGAATCCATAAATCATCAGTAAATTGACTTCTCTGATATCTTGTTAAAAAATGTTTATGCCTCAGATCTTCCCTCTTAGAACTGCTTTTGCTGCATCTCATAGGTTTTGAGTTGTGTTTTCATTGTCATTTGTTTCTAGAATTTTTTTGATTTCCCTTTTGATTTCTTCAGTAACCTGTTGGTTATTTAGAAATGCATTGTTTAATCTCTATGTGTTTGTGTTTCTCACAGCCTTTTTTCTTGTAATTGATATCTAGTCTCATAGCATTGTGGTCAGAGAAGATGCTTGATATGATTTCAATTTTCTTGAATTTACTGAGGTTTGATTTGTGACCCAAGATGTGGTCTGTCCTGGAGAATGTTTCATGTGCACTAGAGAAGGTGTATTCTTCTGCATTTGGATGGAATGTCCTGAAGATATCAATGAGATCCATCTCATTTAATGTATCATTTAAGACTAGTGTTTCCTTATTAATTTTCTGTTTTGATGATCTGTCCATTGGTGTGAGTGGGGTGTTAAAGTCTCACACTATTATTGTGTTACTGTCAGTTTCTCCTTTTATGTCTGTTAGTGTTTGTCTTATGTATTGAGGTGCTCCTATGTTGGGTGCATGGTTACAATTGTTATGTCTTCCTCTTAGATTGATCCCTTGATTGTTATGCAGTGTCCTCCCCTATCTCTTGCAGTTTTCTTCATTTTAAGGTCTATTTTGTCTGATATGAGGATTGGAAACAAGAAAAACATCAAATAGACAACCTAACTTAACACCTAAAACAACTGGAAAAAGAAGAAGAACAACAACAAAAATCCAAAACTAGTAGAAGGAAAGAAATCTTAAAGATCCAAGCAGAAATAAATGAAAAAGGAGTAAAAAAAAAAAATAGTAAAGATTAATACAACTAAAAGTTGGTTCTCTGAGAAGATAAACAAAATTGACAAACCTTTAGCCAGACTTATCAAGATCGGGATGGGGAATACGTGTAACTCTATGGCTGATTCATATCAATGTATGACAAAACCCACTGAAATGTTGTGAAGTAATTAGCCTCCAACTAATAAAAAAAAAATAAATAAATAAAAAAAGAAAAAAAAAAAAGAAAGAAAAACAGCTCGAAGCTTTGCAAAAAAAGAAAAAGAGGGAAGAATCAAATCAATAAAATTAGAAATGAAAAAGGAGAGATTACAACAGACAATGCAGAAATACAAAGGATTATAAGAGACTGTTATGAACAACTATATCTCAGTAAAATGGATAACCCAGAAGAAACAGACAGATTCTTAGTGACGGCACACAAAAAAAGAAAACTACAGGCCAATATCACTGATGAACATTGATGCAAAAATCCTCAACAAAATTTTAGCAAACAGAATTCAGCAACACATCAAAAAGCTCATATACCATGATCAAGTTGGGTTTATTCCAGGAATGCAAGGATTCTTCAATATATGCAAATCAATCAATGTGATACACCATATTAACAAACTGAAAGATAAAAACTATATGATAATCTCAATAGATACAGAAAAAGCCTTTGACAAAATTCAGCACCCATTTGTGATTAAAACTCTTCAAAAAATTGGTATAAAAGGAACCTACCTCAACATAGTAAAGGCCATATATGATAAGCCTACAGCAAGCATTATTCTTAATGGTGAAAAACTGAAAGCATTGCCCCCAAGATCAGGAACAAGACAAGGATGTCCATTTTCACCACTATTATTCAACACAGCTCTGGAAGTCCTAGCTACAGCAATCAGAGAAGAAAAAGAAATAAAAGAAATCCAGCTTGGAAAAGAAGTAAAGTTTTCACTGTTTGCAGATGACATGATACTAAATGATACTCCAAAATCACTGCAGATGTTGACTGAAGCCATGAAATTGAAAGATGCTTACTCCTTGGAAGAAAAGCTATGACTAACCCAGACAACATATTAAAAAGCAGAGACATTACTTTGTCAACAAAGGTCCGTCTAGTCAAAGGTATAGTTTTTCCAGTAGCCATGTATGGATGTAAGAGTTGGACTTATAAAGAAAGCTGAGCACCGAAGAATTGGTGCTTTTGAACTGTGGTGTTGGAGAACACTCTTGAGAGTCCCTTGGACTACAAGGAGATCCAACCAGTCACTCCTAAAGGAAAACATTCCTGAATATTCATTGGAAGGACTGATGCTGAAGCTGAAGCTCCAATGCTTTGGCCACCTGATGTGAAGATCTGACTCTTATGAAAAGGCCCTGATGCTGGGAAAGATTGAAGGTGGGAGGAGAAGGGGACACCAGAGGATGAGATGGTTGGATGGCATCACCAACTCGATGGACATAGTTTGGGTAAACTCCGGGAGTTGGTGATGGACAGGGAGGCCTGGCGTGCTGCGGTTCATGGAGTCACAAATATTTGGACACGACTGAGTGACTGAACTGAACTGAACTGAACTCTACTATGCCCAGTTCACTTAGGTATGCAGGCAACTTAACAAGAGTGTGGAATGAAATCAGTTCAGCTTCTTACATGGTTCAGAATATGATCAAATATTTGCCTAATATTTAATTGGTTCTTGCTTCTATCTCCATATTGGAAAGAGGCCTCAGACCTGAAGATAAATGTTGTCCCTTAGATTAGAGTATTAGGCAGAAACTACACCTACAGTAGTTGGCATATTTCCCACAGTTATAGGGCTGATTTTTCTATGATCTTTTCATTTCGTTGTAAAATCGAGCACTTAGGGCAAACCAAAACTTAGTACTGTAAGCAGTACAGACTTGTTGAAAGATGTAAACTAGTCAAGTTCGCTATAATTTAAAAATTTTAAGTGCATTGAAGATTAGATGAAAATGTTATACAATGAAGTTTAATATATTCTTATATTATGTGGCAAGTGATATATTGATAGTTATTGCAACTACTTGACTAAAAAGGAAAAACCAAGTATATAGTGACCAAATATATTGGAAGAATATCTGTTAACAAGATGCCAGTTTTTATGTGGTTGGTAAAAACTTTATTTTTTGACTCTGACATATGTGTTGGCCTTCTAAAATGATTAATGCTACTTTCATAATAGTTTGTGACATTGCTTGAGCTTCTAATATACAGTGAAGATTTCATTCTGATCTGGTTAGCAGGCATAACTTTTTAGATTAATTTTTAACAGTGTTTCCAGAAAGATCTCTTAATACATATGCATCCATGGAAAACATTTATGTATCTATTCTGGCCTTACCTTGAGTCTCCAAAGTGTAGATTTCACCTAAACTTGGAACATTTCATGCAGTAAACCCAAGCCTTAGATTTTTTACTCTCTCAACTGCTTAATGAACTTTTTCTTTAATTTGCAGTGAATTATGACATTTGGTCAATTTTCTCACTTGTATTCTATTTTATAGACTAAGCAAAATCTGACTTCTCTTTCATTGCTCCATAAATAAAAAATCAATAAAATATTAATCAAATATGTATTTAGTGCTTGTTATGTAGATCCTGGAAAAGGTAAGTTTTCATTCCAATCCCGAAGAAGGGCAATGCCAAAGAATGTTCAAACTACCGCACAATTGCATTCATGTCACACACTAGCAAAGTAATGCTCAAAATTCTCCAAGCTAGGCTTCAACAGTACCTGAACCGAGAACTTCCAGATATTCAAGTTGGATTTAGAAAAGGCAGAGGAACCAGAGATCAAATTGCCAACATCCACTGGATCATAGAAAAAGCAAGAGAATTCCATAAAAACATCTACTTCTGCTTCTTTGACTATGATAAAGCCTTTGAATGTGTGAATCACAACCAAGTGGAAAATTCTTCAAGGGATGGGAATACCAGACCACCTTACCTGCCTCCTGCGAAATCTGTATGTAGGTCAAGAAGCAACAGTTAGAACCAGACATAGAACAATGGACCGGTTCCAAATTGGGAAAGGAGTAGGTCAAGGCTGTATGATGTCACCCTGCTTATTTAACTTATATGCAGAGTCCATCATGTGAAATGTTGGGCTGGATGAAGCACAAGCTGGAATCAAGATTGCTGGGAGGAATATCAATAACCTCAGATATTCAGATGACACCACCCTTATGGCAGAAAGCAAAGAAGAACTAAAGAACTTTTTGATGAAGGGGAAAGAGGAGAGTGAAAAAGTTGACTTAAAATTCAACATTCAAAAAATGAAGATCATGGCATCTGGTCCCATCACTTCATGGCAAATAGATGGGGAAATAATGGAAACAGTGAGAGACTTTCTTTACTTGGGCTCCAAAATCACTGCAGATAGTGATTGCAACCATGAAATTAGAAGATGCTTGCTCCTTGAAAGAAAAACTCTGACAAACATAGACAGCATATTAAAAAGCAAAGACATTACTTTGCCTACAAAGGTGGGTCTAGTCAAAGCTACAGTTTTTCCAGTGGTCATGTATGGATGTGAGAGCTGGATCTTAAATAAGGCTGAGTGCTGAAGAACTGATGCTTTTGAACTGTGGTGTTGTAGAAGACTCCTGAGAGTCCCTTGGACTGCAAGGAGATAAAACCAGTCAACCCTAAAGGAAATCAAGCTGGAATATTCATTGGAAGGACTGATGATGAAGTCCCTTGCTTTGGCCACCTGATGTGAAGACCTGACACATTAGACAAAACCCTGATGCTGGGAAAGATTGAAGGCAGGAGGAGAAGGGGATGAAAGAGGATGGGATGGTTGGTTGGCATCAGAGACTCAATGGACATGAGCTTGAGCAAGCTCATGGAGATGGTGAAGGACAGGGAAGCCTGGCATGCTGCAGTCCACGGGGTTGCAAAGAGTTGGACATGATTGAGTGACTGAACAACAATAATGTAAGTACTAGTCACTTACATAGTTTTGAAAGGCCAGTCAAACAACTGTGAAGGCATTCAGTGACACCCTTCCTCTCCTGAAGATCTTTTTGCAGACATCTTGTGTTCTCCTTGTAATCATATGCAACTCATACCATAGTCTTCATATTAGTGTCATTCATTAAGTTGTATATATCAAAATTTGCCCTAGAAGTTGTTTAAAGTATGAATTCATGAGGATCTAGTTTACAATTACATAATTATAATTCCTGAGAATGAATTCTGACAATACTTCAGTTAATGACCACTAACTTTACATATATATGCATATATATATTCTGATATATTTCTTATGTGTATTGTAAATTTTGTATAGGATTTTTTTTTAATTATTAAAGTACAGTTGAGTTGATTTATAGTGTTGTGTTATACTTTCAGGTGTATAGCAAAGTGATTCAGTATACATGTATTTTTTCTTTTTTGGATTTTTTCTCAAATAGATTATCACAGAATATTATATAGAGTTACCTGTGCTATACAGTAGGTCCTCATAAGTCATCTTTCTTTTGTACAGTAGGTTGTGTTCATCCCAACCTCCTGATTTATCCCAAGTCTTTCCCCTTTGATAATCATAAATTTCTTCTCTGTATCTGTGAGTCTGTTTCTGTTTGGTGGATAAGTTCATTTGTATTACTTTTTTAGATTCCACATATAAGTGATATCATATGCTATTTGTCTTTGTCTGGCTTACTTCACTCAGTATGACAATCTCTGGGTCCATCCATGTCGCTGAAATGGCATTATTTCATTCTTTTTTATATGGTACATTGTATATATGTACCACATCTTCTTTATCTGTCCCTCTATTGATAGACATTTAGGTTGCTTGTATTTCCTGGCTATTGTAAATAGTTCGCAGTGAAGAGTGAGGTGCATGCATCCTTTTGGATATGGTTTCTCTGGATGTATGCCCAGGAATAGGATTGGTGGATCACATGGTAGTTCTATTTAAGTTTTTTAAGGGACCCCCCCATACTGTTCTCCATAGTGGTTGTACCAGTTTACATTCCCACCAATAGTGAAGGAGGGGTCCCCTTTCTCCATACTCCTTCGCTAGAGTATCATTTGCATTTTTCTTTATTTTTTTATTTTTTTTATTAGTTGGAGGCTAATTACTTCACAACATTTCAGTGGGTTTTGTCATACATTGATATGAATCAGCCATAGAGTTACACGTATTCCCCATCCCAATCCCCCCTCCCACCTCCCTCTCCACCCAATTCCTCTGGGTCTTCCCAGTGCACCAGGCCGGAGCACTTGTCTCATGCATCCCACCTGGGCTGGTGATCTGTTTCACCATAGATAATATACATGCTGTTCTTTCGAAACATCCCACCCTCACCTTCTCCCACAGAGTTCAAAAGTCTGTTCTGTACTTCTGTGTCTCTTTTTCTGTTTTGCATATAAGGTTATCGTTACCATCTTTCTAAATTCCACATATATGTGTTAGTATGCTGTAATGTTCTTTATCTTTCTGGCTTACTTCACTCTGTATAATGGGCTCCAGTTTCATCCATCTCATTAGGACTGATTCAAATGAATTCTTCTTAACGGCTGAGTAATATTCCATGGTGTATATGTACCACAGCTTCCTTATCCATTCATCTGCTGATGGGCATCTAGGTTGCTTCCATGTCCTGGCTATTCTAAACAGTGCTGCGATGAACATTGGGGTGCACGTGTCTCTTTCAGATCTGGTTTCCTCAGTGTGTATGCCCAGGAGTGGGATTGCTGGGTCATATGGCAGTTCTATTTCCAGTTTTTTAAGGTATCGCCACACTGTTTTCCATAGCGGCTGTACTAGTTTGCATTCCCACCAACAGTGTAAGAGGGTTCCCTTTTCTCCACACCCTCTCCAGCATTTATTGCTTGTAGACTTTTGGATAGCAGCCGTCCTGACAGGCGTGTAATGGTACCTCATTGTGGTTTTGATTTGCATTTCTCTGATGATGAGTGATGTTGAGCATCTTTTCATGTGTTTGTTAGCCATCTGTATGTCTTCTTTGGAGAAATGTCTGTTTAGTTCTTTGGCCCATTTTTTGATTGGGTCATTTATTTTTCTGGAATTGAGCTTCAGGAGTTGCTTGTATATTTTTGAGATTAATCCTTTGTCTGTTTCTTCATTTGCTATTATTTTCTCCCAATCTGACGGCTGTCTTTTCACCTTACTTATAGTTCATTTGCATTTTTGATGACTGCCAGGGCTTCCCTAGTGGCTCAGACGGTAAAGCGTCTGTCGCAGTGCAGGAGACTGGGGTTCGATCCCTGGGTTGGGAAGATCTCCTGGAGAAGGAAATGGCAGCCCACTCCAGTATTCTCCCCTGGAAAATTCCATGGACAGTGCTTGCATCCATGGGGTAGCAAAGAGTCGGACACGACTGAGCGACTCACTTTAACTTTCATTCTGGCCAATGTGAGCTGATAGGTCATTGTAGTTTTGATTTACATTTCCCTGATGTTAGTGACTTTTCATGTGCTTTTTGGTCATCTACATGTCTTCTCAGGAGAACAGTCTGTAAGTTAAGTATGGACATTAATACAACATTTATATAAATTGCCTCATGTATGTTACAGCCCATTACCCAACTAGACTGCTAGGATCTTGCAGGAGAGAGTATGGTTTATGCTACTAAAATATCTAACCTAACCAACATTTCAATTCTGTTTTATCTTAATAATTTTTCTTAATCTTCTAATGCACTTTTTCTTAATAATGAACTATATTTACCCTCCCATTTCTCTGTCCAGTTTCTCCCAAGGTGACATTCATATATATAGAGATGAGATCTCTACAGCCAAAGTATACTGTCTCCTTAAGTAGTGGTTTTCTAGGCAAATTTTCAAGGGGAAGAAAGCAACAGCTGTTGATCATCACTCTCAGAATATTTACACAGTTGATATTCAGAGTTATTTGGAGGTCCTGCACTAAGAAAACAAAATGAAGGATCTAGCACTGTGACTGAAGTATAATGGATAAAAGGCTATTTTTGATACTATTGGTACAGAAGAAAGTAAGCTCTAAATTGTCTTTAAGGTTTTGAAGAGCTCTTTTTCCATGAATGATCAAATGGGCAAGTCTGCCCCAGAGAAGTTTGCAGACCCTCATTCCTTTATGGTTGGAGTTAAACCACGAAATCACTTTAAAGTGGTTAAAATCACTTTCAATAACAAACAGCAACATGAATATTAAGGTCAGATATTTAATAGTACATCACAGGCCCGGACTTGTTGAGTCCTCTATGCACTACAAATGCACTACAACATTTAATTCTGATACTATGCGGTAGGCACTATTATAGCTTTTATATTATGAATGTTTGTTCATATGTAATAATGATGTTAATTTTATAAGCCTAATTGGTCATAAATGATAGATGTTTCTGAACTCGTTCTATAAGCATTCACTGAGCCCTTTATAAGTAATACACAGAAATAGTGATTATAAAGCACCAAGGCAGCCTGAAGTATGTTCAATACCTTTATCTCATAAATCAGCCTGTGTTTACAAAAGAAGAGCAGCAGGGTGACACATGTTGGTAAGTGTGGCTCAGTTCCTCTGCTCTAGTCATTTAGGGAAAAAGTGAGAACTCAGAACTGACATAAACACTGAACACAATATCCTGTGTCAATACAAAAAAATTACAGATTAAATGGTTGGAATATGTAAACCTTCATCAAAATAATCTGAGTGGGGTAATTGGAGAAATTGGGTGGGTATTTAGGTGAAACAACATTCGCCATGATTTATTAATTGTTGAAGTTGGATGCTTGGTGTATGTATATAATTTTTCATAATAAAGTATTAAAAATTAGAAAAAAGATCAATATGTGATCTAAAACTCTAATGAGTTCACAAGTGACCAAATAGTTGTTTTGTCTTAACGTTGTAGTTCAATTTAGCAAATGCATGAATTCCTCTTCCTCATCCAAGATGCAATTAACCATCCATGAAATTGTACAATTTTCCATTTGCCTTTGCCCACCTATAATAACTGTGGCTAACAGCCATCTAAATTATTCATTTTATATGGCAAACAAGTGATTATTCTTAAAACAGATCCCGTGCTCTTTTAAATTACTTTTCTTCATTCTCCAGTTGGCCCAGACCATTACTGAGTTAAATGTTTCTTAATGAAGAACACTGCCTCACTGAACTTTGCTATGTCTGCAGATCAAAGGAATAATTTGAAATTCCTAAAGTCCAGAACTGTATCTCAAAATGAGATTGCAAAATGCTAAAGTTTTTTGGTTTTTAATCTGTTCACTAATGGCCTTTTTCTGAAGTGCCTTTTCATTTTCTTTAGAAATAATACACTCAGAGGATATACTTAAAATCTATAAACCTGGATACAGATAGTCTGTGTGGGCTGATTATTCTAGGAAGTTAATTTTATCAATTAAGACATATAAAACTTGTAAAGTGAGTAGAAATGAATAGAAACAGGCTGTATGAGGGCAGAGGGGCAAAAATAAGGCTTAGAATAATGTTTCTATTTCCTTCTTCCACCACCCCTGAGCACTTCCTTAGAGAAGAAGCTACTGATCAAATTGCTTGAGTCCAAGGCATTGATAGGGTTATACGTTTTAGAAGATGAGATCATTGTGCTAAATCTGTTGTTCTTCCTCCATTCTTTTTTGATTTTCCACTTCCTTTGTGTACCATCCACTTTGATATAGCTAAGATTTGCCAAAGTTGGCTGTACATATCTGATGATCTCACTTGCCCTGCTACTTTGATTCCTGTTAGGGAGGCAGATGAAGAAAATAAAGCCAAAGTTTAAGAAGCCAGGAAAGTAAGGTTTTCCATTAAACTATATACTGCATCACAGTTTCTACAAGACTTTGTTTCATGGTATGGATTTAGCCTATTAGCTAATACCCTGAAATTTTAATTTGTATATTGTTTCTTTTCTGTATCCATCTCTTCATGGTGTGTGTGTGTGTGTGTGTGTTTTCAAGTGAGGGCCATCAAAGGTGATTGGTGAGATATTCCCAGTATCCTGGGTCAAATAGCAAAACTACTAGCAGAAAAGCTTAATTATACAGACTGAACATGCACACTTAGCAGTGGCATTATTTTAACAGTGTATTATATTTTTGGTTTAAAAGCTGAAGACTTGGTTTATTTTATGAAATTATTTCAGCGAGCAAATAATTATTTTTAAACTTGTGGGCCTGACTCAATGGCTGTGTAAACCATTGGTGCAAACATACCAAATGAGAACTTGAGAGTTACAAAATCCAGAAACATTTACTTTTATATCACCTGTGTTTGCCTGAGCTTCTGGTTGACACAGCATGTCTCTAAGATATGGAAATCCCTTCTCCTCCTTTGCTCCCTTCAAGTGCCAGGAATTGATTTTTGCAGCCAGCAGGAGCATCATATCCAGCTGTGTCTTTTTTCATTTTTGCCTTTCCCCTGACTTTACCTTATAGTTAGTCAGAAAGCAATCACATAACCCCAACAGTGTCAAAATTGTAGTATTCTAAATGTCTCAGCTATGTACTTCCAAACTTCCAAAAACACCCTATTTTTATGACCATGGACCCATATATGCCTAATTGTGCCTTCATACAGAGACACTCATTTAGCTAAACTATTATGTACTGTAGTCAAAAAGTAATTATTTTAATGAAAAAATTATTTACTACAGCGATAAATTTATTCATATAATACTTAAAATATGAAGTAAAATTAAACATGCACAATATATTGTAACTCATGAATATAGTAAATTACCTTTCTTTGAGTATACAACTTTTAAGTGAGAACTTTTCCCTCTGCTTTGATAGTGTAGGTAATGGATTTAAACTTTCTGTAAATGAATAAATATGAAGGTCTGGTCAAATATCAAGTTTGATTTCCAAACTTAAAGTTTTTATTTCATAAACTTTTTTACTTATTGTTAACTGTTACAACTTCCTGAGAAAATAGACTTGAAATGAACACTTTATCAACTTATGTGGATAACAGTACAGGCATACCTCATATGTATTATAGGTTTATTACCAGACCACCACAATAAAGCAAATACATGTTAAAGAAAGTCACACAAATTTTTGGTTTCCCAGTGTGTATGAAAATTAAGTTTACAATATGACAGTCTATTAAGTGTGAAAAAGCATTATATCTAAAAAAGTACATACCTTAATTAGAAAATACCTTGTTGCTAACAAATGCTGTCATCTAGCCTTCGATGAATCAGAGTGTAATAAAACAGTTTGTATGCCTATACTGAAAATCTAGTGGTTGACAAATGCATTGGAGTGTGGAAGGTACTTTGTGGACTTATCTGGGGATGGTATATATTCTAGGAATGGGAATATAACTATCCCCATTTTAGCTGTCCCCAGATTTTAGCTATTTCAAGTGTACCAAGACCATGTATAAATGAATTGTACCTAGTGGAGGCTGTAAATGCATGGCAAAGGGAGCCACAGCCACTAATTCCAGTGCCTCAAAATATGGCAATAAATCTTTGTCTCTACTACTCTTGATGAAAGTGAAAAAGGAGAGTAAAAAAGTTGGCTTAAAGCTCAACATTCAGAAAACTAAGATCTTGGCATCTAGTCCCATCACTTCATGGAAAATAGATGGGAAAACAGTGGAAACAGTGGCTGACTATTTTTCTGGGCTCCAAAATCAGTGCAGATGGTGATTGCAGCCATGAAATTAAAAGACGCTTACTCTTTGGAAGGAAAGTTGTGACCAACCTAGACAGAATGTTAAAAAGCAAAGACATTACTTGGCCAACAAAGGTCCATCTAGTCAAGGTTATGGTTTTTCCAGTAGTCATGTATGGATGAGAGTTGGACTATAAAGAGAGCTGAGTGCCGAAGAATTGATGCTTTTGAACTGTGGTGTTGGAGAAGACTCTTGAGAGTCCCTTGGACCGCAAGGAGATCCAACCAGTCCATCCTAAAGGAAATCAGTCCTGAATATTCATTGGAAGGACTGAAGTTGAAGCTGAAACTCCAATTCTTTGGCTACCTGATGTGAAGAACTGACTCATTTGAAAAGACCCTAATGCTGGGAAAGATTGAAGGTGGGAGGAGAAGGGGTCAACAGAGGATGAAATGGCTGGATGGCATCACAGACTCAATGGACATGAGTTTGGGTAAACTCTGGGAGTTGATGATGGACAGGGAGGCCTGGCATGCTGCAGTCCATGGGGTCATAAAGAGTCAGACATGACTGAACAACTGAACTGAACTGAAACCTATTACAATTTCTGAGTAGGATTTTACGCTTCCTGCTTATGTATCTTCAGTTTACAAATAAACCCTGAGAAAGCCCAAAGTTTGCACTTTATAATTGTGATATATCCCATTTTGTAAATGACGGCAAGTTTTTTTGGAAAACTTGTAGAGACCAGCTCTGTAGAGGTAAAGGTAAGTGTATATTTCAGAGCAATTCCATCAGTAAATATTGTGTTGATACCAACATTTTATTGTAATTTATTTATTTGATCAGTTTTCCACTTAAAATCTTTTGAAGTGTGGACTATAGAGATAGTCCACAATTAAATACTGATTTCTCAGCAAACCATTTTCTGTTCTCCACAATATAGGTCCAACCTGTATTAAATCCTTATATCCTTCTTTTCCTTTATTTGCAAGTGCTTTTCATCATATCATTTCCATAAACTTTTCCATTTTTGTTTCAAGGCCCACTTCAAGTGCTTTATTCTTCAAAAAGCTGTTTTTCTCTCTGGCTCTGTAATTGGATTTTATCTTTCCTTTTCCCGGAAGCACCAGGGGATATTTATCTTCTCAAATGACATTTTAAGTCAGTTTGCTCAATGGTCACAGGATTACTTGGGTATTCCACAGACAAAGTGTCTACACCCAAGGGCATATTCTATCCTCAGAGCACACCTGGCTTTGTCATGGAATACTGGGGTTTTTCGTTTTGTAGGTGTTATGGAAAGTAAGAGAACTATGGTGTACTGAGTACTTACACAAAGCAGCTGGGCACTTGGTTTTATCACTGGGAAATATTCAAGTTGTTTTTATTCTTCTAGTGTTTCATAGCTTTAATTAAAACAACCAGTGTGTTTGTGATAAGAACTGATCCATATTGCCAGGAAACATCTGTCAGAGAAGTGATACTTGAAGGTGTACCTCATATCCATTCATTTGCGTGTTACCCTGCCTGTGTCAGCCAGGAAATCTATTATAAATCTAACATTAAAGCATTAAACAAAATGACAGCTGTGAGCTATAATAGGAAAAAAAAACACCAAAAACCCTTGTTGTTGGTTATTTTTCTAATAGCATTAAAACTAGTTGCCTGCCTGGTGCTTGAGAAAGTGCTGCTGTCTCAGAGGATTTTCTTTTATTCTGTTGTGATGGATGTCGGCTCCTACAGCTTTCATTGGATCAAGCCATTCACTTCCAGTCTAACATCTTTCCATTTCTTCCACTCACAGGTTCCAGAACCATCTCCTTAAAATATGTATTGATCATGCTCCTTCTCTGTTCGAGTGGCTTCTCATGAATTTTAGAATGAATTCCACTTCCTTACCAGTGCATTTAAGAATCTCTATGATCTAAATCTAACCTAGCTCTTTATCATTATTTCTCTCCTACAATCAGTCTTTGCGGAACAGATTTATCCCTTATCAAAAATCTTTTGAAGCTGTATCAGTCAGGGATTAGTCCAAGAGATAGAAAAAATCCAATCCTAGAAAAATCTCTAGGTATTTTAACAAGAAAGATATTTGGTACAGGGAATTAAGTGACTCCACAAGTGGTAGAAATGCTGAAGGCCAAGCCAGTTTCCATCTCAGGGTCCAGGATCGTTTCCGCAGTGAAGAAATGATTCACTGTGACAACCACTTCCTCTGAAGCCATCCTGGAAGCTAAGGCCAGAATCAAACGTCCCCACCAGAAGTGACATCTGACTTTCAGAATACTGAAAGATAGGTTATGGAACAGAACTACAGAGAAACACCACCAATTTTGGACTGAAAATGGTCTCTGCCATATTTCTGCCTTTTGATCATGCTTTTCATCATCACTCTGGGGAACACCATTTCCTCCTTGGGGAGGGTATACAAAGACACTGGGAGACACTGTCCTTTGGAGCTTTTCTTTCCTAATGTATCAGCATTTGATTGAGTGAGGTTCTCAAATGTTTATCATACAATGTCATTACTTAGAAACTGAGAAAGTGTTCTCTGGTAAAACATTTAGAACACAGATAAAGATAGCTTGAGATTGAGAGTTCAAATATCTGACAATCTGAATTTATCTTAAAGGATTTAATTTCTATTCCCAATACAGAGCAATATAGGAAAGATCATTTGTAGTTGGCCACTTTATACATGTCATCTCTTAATCTTTTCAGCCATTTTCCATCCACTGCCTTTCTAGGCATCTTTATTTCAACTTAATAGACAAAAAAAAAAAATTAATCTCAGAAGGTAAAAAGATTTTCCCAAGTTTAAACAGAAAGGCGTATTCCAAGTTAATTATGACTGCGATCAATACTCTCTCTTCTGTAAACTAAAGCTCATTTTTTAATGTTTATATTTATGTCAGTAAAGACATTAAAAACTTATTGTGATTTTGCATTGTTTAAAACTGAGGAGGGAAGGTAAATGGAAATAAACATGGTTCAGTGAAACTCCATACAAAGGTAATTCTAACTATATATTATTGTGAAAGAACAATTTACATTATTTAAGTGGTGGAGAAAGGATTATTTGGCAAGTATTCAAGTAACTCATGGGGAAAAACAATATATTTCACATTGTGGACATTTATTGTTACCATGCGTATGTTTTTCTCCTTAATAATTGTATGTTCCCTCTTGTCACATCTGCACAAGACAGAATAATTAACATACATTGGCTGCATTGTGGAAGGGACATTTGGTTTTAATTAATACTGGACCATAAGAAAGGCAATTTGCTTTATATTACCATTCATTATTTGATGAACACATATCACATAGTCTCAAGTGTGTGGAGTGTTAGAAAGGCAACCATGTGAATGTGAGACTGCTTCTCTCTCTGGAGTTACACAAAGCTCACCTAACAACACACAAATCTTTTTCTGCAGAATAATTCCTTTGTTCTCTTTCATGTTTCAGAGAAGTGTGTAGCATTTACTGTAAAATGATTTACAACCAGAAGTTGGTTGTATGGAGATTATTCCAAAGGTGAACTGAACAATCAGCAAAGCCCCTGGCGCTGATATGGCAAGAGCAGTAATCCAGAACTCACTGGAAACTAAAATCACAATGTATATTCATTTTAAACTATAACTTGAAGATTGAGACTGATATCTCTGACTTGTCTAATATATTTTCATGAAAAAGTTTGTCTTATAATTGAGTGAAGTGTCTATTAAACTTATTTCATATATAACAGGAACACATTTAGATTAGCAGTGTGGTAAACCCTTAACCTTATTCTTTCATCAGGAGGATACTGACCATGTGTATCAGTTAGCTTTTTTTTTTTTAAATTACAAATGGCTCCAAATCTTAGTGGTTTAACTCATGAGTCTCTTTTTTTTTTTTTTAATTTTTAAAAAATTTTTTAATTTTTTTTATTAGTTGGAGGCTAATTACTTCACATCATTTCAGTGGGTTTTGTCATACATTGACATGAATCAGCCATGGAGTTACACGTATTCCCCATCCCGATCCCCCCTCTCACCTCCCTCTCTACCCGATCCCTCTGGGTCTTCCCGGTGCACCAGGCCCGAGCGCTTGTCTCATGCATCCCACCTGGGCTGGTGATCTGTTTCACCATAGATAATATACATGCTGTTCTTTCAAAACATCCCACCCTCACCTTCTCCTACAGAGTTCAAAAGTCTGTTCTGTACTTCTGTGTCTCTTTTTCTGTTTTGCATATAGGGTTATCGTTACCATCTTTCTCATGAGTCTCTGATTGCAGTTGGGCTGGCCTTATCTGGGCAGTTCTTGTGTTGGTGGGCTCACTCATGTGTCTGAGCTCAACAGTATTGTCAGCTGGAAAGTGGCTAAGTGGAATTAGCCAGTGGTATACCTGGGAGGATGTATCTGCTCTCTGCTCTTTCTCATTCTTCAGCAGGCAAGCTGGAACTTATTTACATGACAACTAAGAAGGATTTCAATAAAGAGAGGGGAAGGGACTCTGGACTCAAGCCCTACACTCAGAATTGTCAAGCTGTCACGTATACTACACTCTATTGGCCAACCAGGTCACACAGACAGCCTGTATTCAAGAAATGGTTTAAAAAAAAAAAATCACTCCTTGATAGAAATAAATGTAAAGCAACATTTAAAGGGTGTGAGCATAAGGAGGACTGAGAGATTGTAGCCAGTTTTTCAACCTTCTCTTCTACATCAGGAAACAAATTTTGTGGGTGAGGTTGTTCCTTGATAATGCAGTGTCCTAGGAAAAAAGTAGGCTTCAGAGGTGTGATGTGAATAAACTACTCTTCCAATCTTCCCCAAACTTATTCACTGTCACCTCTGGCTCAACTAAGCGTCTCCTGTGACTCCTCATGAGATTCATCCCGTGCACTTTAGACAGCTGTTCAGCAATTATGCTTCTGTGAGTTTAACTTATTGTAACATCCAAATCTTATACATAAATATTTCTACGTATGGCCTTTCTGCTCTCCAAAAGTTGATTCCCCAAGAATCTGAGGAACCCAGATTACTCTGTTTCTCATATAGTGTTTTCATGTAGTACAGCCATCCCGTGGTACCCACACGGGATTGGTTCCAGAATCCCCTCCACTCCTTGGCGACCAAACTCCTTGGAGACCAAACTCTGAGGATGCTCCATCCCATATAGAAAATGGCATCGTTGTGCTTATAACCTACACAAAGCCTCCTGTATACTTAAAATCATTTCTGGGTTACTTATATTATCTAAAACAATGTAAATGCTGTGGAAAGAGCTGAAAATACAATGTAAATGCTACATAAATTGTTGCTGTTGTGTACAAATTCAAGTTTTGCTTTTCTGAAGTTTATGGATCTTTAAAAAAAAAAATTTTCAATCCATGGTTGGTTGAAACCATGGATACAGAATCCATAGATATGGAGGGCCAACTGTGTTCTGTGTTTCTCACTTCTATAGTATTATTCTCAAATTTACTTCTTGTTTTTAGATACAGTCTCTATATCTGAGTTCTTCCGTGCACAAGACTCATTGCCTAGAAAATGTATGCTCTGATAAAATAAACTTAATCTTTATATGCATTTGGATATAGAAATTACCAGTATCACATATATTTTAAGTGTTTGCTGATAGTAAGGATTTTATCTACCTAATCTTCCTATCACCATTTTAATACTATGTAGGGCATGGATAACATTGTTTCCTTTGTATCATTTATACAGTTTGCTACTCTAGGTATCTAATTATTATTGAGGCTAAGTTAATGTATGATGTCTCTCTTCCTCTGTCTATATGTTTGTATGTGTATGTGTGTGTAAATATGTAAATATACATATACAGTATACATACACATATATATGTGTACATGTGTATATAAAGGTGAATATAGATAGATGGTTATATAGATTAGATCAAAAATTGACACTTGAATTGTCCATTTGAATTGAGATACAATAACTAACATTCTTAAAATGTCAGTACATTCATAGACTCAGATAAGGCATTCTATTTTTCCTCTTTTCATACCTTGATATGTTCCGGATGAAAACTTATCAGTTATATGTATGCGCACGATTGTTTCCATGGTGAAATTTTAAAAATTATTTTTGACAAGAGTGACAGTAGGATTTACGTTCTGAAATAGTAAGGTTATAAAGGACAATGAGGGGCTTCTCTGGAGGCTCAGTGGTAAAGAATCCGCCTGCCAATACAGGAGACATGGGCTCGATCCCTGGGTTGGGAAGACCCCCTGAAAAAGGAAATAGCAACCCACCCCGTATTCTTGCCTGGGAAATCCCATGGACAGAGGAGCCTGGCAAGCTACAGTCCTTGGGGTTGCAAAAGAGTCAGACAATTAAAGTAGTAAGACTTTTGAACAAAAATGTACTGGTTTAAGTTTCCAAATACTTAATTTTCAGTACACAAAATGAGAGCTAAAGTTATATTCCGCTAGATTCTGCCCTGAAAAAATATTAGATAACAGAATATAGTTATATAATAGTCATCACTTTATTATGCTTCAGTGCAATAGGAATCAAACTCTTAAATCCTTTGACTATCTGAGAGATTAATTTTTTTTTTTAAATCAGAGGGAGCCCCTTTGTTTATCTTGATGTTTGGTAGTTACACATCTTACCAAACTTAATCTGTAACCTTTGCCACCTTGAGTTATACTAGTAAGAGTAGCTGTTAGGAGCTAAAGATCTTGTGTCACTTGATCTTGGGGTTAAAACCTTATTTTCTGCTAGTTACATATTGTTTTTGATATTAAAATAAATTATGCTATTTAGTGCCCAGTTTTCTCACCTGTGAAATATGAGTAAGAATCACACTAATTTTTCTGGTATGGTTAAGTTAAAAAATGCATGCATTGTAAACATGATGAAAAGAAAATATTCAACTAAGGATGTTGATACAAAAATGAGATGAACTCCCCTGAGTTTCCTACTCCCAATGTGTGTTTGTTGTAAGAAAAGTGAATTTTTCTTAGGCTTGTTTTATTTGTGAAATTGGAGATTAAAAATAACTACTTTGCGGTATTATACATCTTCATTAACAATATGTATGCATGAGCATAGAATTGTTTGTAGCAAATCCACATTCAGTAAATGTAGCTTCCTTCTCAAAATATCTTAAGGCTCAAATGACATTAGCAGGGTATATAGTGAGAACAGGGTCAAGTGTCTACAAGCTGCCTATGGCATGCACTATATCCATTGTGTCACAAAGGCCATGAGAGTTGAAACATGATACACCAGCTAGAGTCACACACATGGAGAACACTGGTAGGGATGTATTCTATTTAAAAATGAAAAAATCAAAGGTCATACATTTTGGCATACCCCAGGGTGTCCAGTTTGGTCTTCTGATCTCAAAGCTCATGAAATTTTCTCTTTGGAACAAGATAAACAAAGTGTGCACACACACACACTCCTTAATTAAAACACTTTTGTTTGAAACAGACTTTAACACTAAACAGAACCCTTTGTTTAAATTAACCTCTTAGGACCACCAATCTCTATGTCATATTGTTAATCTTTCACCTATCAGTATAAGACAAATAATTAGAATGTTTTAAAATAAACACATTTCAAGTAGGCTTTAGACATTATTAAATTAAAACATCTACCACAGTGTTTACAAATTCAAATAAAATGGAAACTACTATAACTCCCAAATGATAGCCCTTTTATAGAGCATTTATGAGATTTAATGCATACTTCGACACACTCAAGTTATTATTTTAAATTATATTTTAATAATAAGCCCTGTTAGGCACTTGATTCTAAGTCTAATATGAAAGAGTTTGTCCTTTCTGTTTTTAAAAATTACTTTTGCTTCTACTTTGTTTAATTAGTATTATAATTCACAAGACAAACAGTGCTTATAAAAAGCATGCATTGAAAACCTCAGCTCCTCTAGGCCTACCGAGCAGCCTTCCGTTTTCATCCATCCCTGACAGTGCGAATCTCTGTCTCCATAACAGGGGGCTCTCACATTACCATGCCCTCCTCTGTTTTTTCCGCTTCCCCCAGCAGCTTTCTGGCTCCAGCCAGAGCAAAAGGGTTACGCCACCTATAACCAGTTCCCAGGCAGCTTCCTTGGCTCCATGTTGTCATTACGGCCTGAAGGCAGTAGCAGTAAAATCCCTCCCGCTGGGCACCCCAACTGTCAGCAGCTTTCTGTTGGCCAGACTGCAAATGCTAGACCCGTACCAAGCACTCTCAACCATGAGACACAAGGGCCATAAATGCATACATACATACATACATAAAAAGAAGCTTTGATCCATGGTTTGAAAGGGAAGGCTGAAATGCAGGATGGCTTCTTCATTATGGAAATCCACAGGTAACATCTGAGGATAAGGTGTTTCACAGATTACTGGGTTTTAAGCGAAAATGACAATGACTCAAGATTTATCATAGCACAACTCAGAACATGCATGACCACAGGTTCCTAAGTCAGAAGTAAGAAGTAGATCATACTCAAAAGGAGATGTGAATGATCGGCGTGCAATACAGGAGAAAAGTAGCTCATTAAATTTTGTTCAAATGTCAGAGAATATGTTGAGTGAAGAAGGAAGATTCTGAGGAATGGACTTCCAAGTGGGTAGACTGCCAGCTTCTCCTGTGTCATGGTATATAAACGGAAGCTGTCTGCAAAACGATAGTGTCTTAGGAGGGTTTTCATTCACTCATGCTTGAAGGGATCAGAGCTTCAGGTTCAGGGGCTTACTCACGTATTACCATGAACAGAACAGGGGAAGCTATCTTTACTGTATAGCTGGACATTCTTGCAAGAGAACGTAGAACACTGATATTAATCTACAAAACACAGCTCAAAGAAGTTTTAGGGGGAGACTCACTAAAGTCAGAACACTAGATCTCACCTGTGCCTCCTTTGAAGGTGTTCTGGAGAAGAAATCATGAAATGGTTAAGTTCAGCACTGGCTGAAGAAGTGGATAGCATTATGAAAGTGAAAGTCACTCAGTCATGTCTGACTCTTTGCAACCCCATGGACTACACCATCTATGGAATTCTAAATTGTGTTAACTTTTGAAATTAAGAAAGCTAACCGAGGGAGACTAAGTATAATCACACGGTCAATAAACATCATCTGATTCTTAGATTTGCTTACTTCTTAGAGATATAACACCAGGATGCTACCTTTTACTTTTCTGCAAAAAAAAAAAAAAAAAAAATGATATATATAGTTGATTTATTGAAATCTTTAATTACATATTTTTGCTAATGTCTAATTCCTAATTGATAATGATGCCTAGCAAATAGAACAACTTATGTTTTAACTTCCAGAAGAGAAAATGAGTAACATTTTAATATTTAATTAGCAAGTCAATATGATACTTTACATTTGCTATCTTCTTTGGCTCTTAAAAAACTCTCCCAAGATGAAAATCATCCCCACTTTACAGCTAACAGAGACTTAGAAAATTTAAGTCACTTGTTCAAGAGGATGTGTCTATAACTGGGAGTCTAGGATTGTTTCCTAGCTGTCATGAGTCAGAAATTAGTGATCTGATGTCTTTCAGCCTTCTTAAGATAGACATTTAAAATTGTTAGTTTGGTTATTTGAAGTCATACTTTCAAAATATGGTGACAATAGTTACAGCTAAAATTCAAAGAGCATTACGACAGCCAGTAGATTGATGAAGATTCATTTTTAAAAATTGTGTATGTAGGTAACTTATGAAACTACTCCCAGCTTCATGAAAGGCAAGATAATTGGTTCCATTTCTTTTGGGTACAGTGCAAAAATAATAAAAAGGTGCTTTATAAGGCCCCTTATTTTCTTTTGTATATGAAATAGAATATCTTGTTTCTTAAGCTCAAGAAGATGGAGTTGAGGTTAGCAGGGCAGCAGCAGAGACAAGGAACCCTATTCAGTTTTCCAGAACCTTTCTAAGAATGGTTAAATACATGAAATCTTTAAATAAAGATAAAATGGATGAAGGTTAGTATTAAAAGAAACCTTCCCAATGATGAATATTAGTTGTTCATTTTCAACTAAAAGTTCAAGCTAACCTAAATAGAAACATTTTTTTCTGAAGGAGACATTCAGATGGCCAGTAGGCACATAAAACTGATGTTCAATATTGCTATTTATTAGCAAAGCACAAATTAATACTGCAGTGAGGTACCACCTCCCTGAGGTCAGAATGGCTACAATTTAAGTGTAAGTAACAAATGCTGGAGAGGGTGTGAAGAAAAGGGATATTCTTACGCCATTGGTGAGAATGCAAATTGGTGCAACCACTGTGGAAAACGATACGGAGGTTCCTCAGAAAACTACAGGTAGACCTGCTGTTTGACCCTCCACTCCCTCTCGTGGGCATGCACCCAGACACAAGCGGCCGTCGAAAAGGTGCTTGCACGCCTCTGTCCCAGCAGCAAGATTCACCATCTCCAAGACGTGGAAACCACCCACATGTCCATCGATAGAGGAACGGATAGAGAAGATCTGATATGTATACATAATCGAATCTTGTTCAAGCGGAATGTTACTCAGCCATAAGAAAGAAGGAAATAACGCTATCTGCAGGACCTAGTGGTTATCATACTAAGTGAAGTGAGTCAGAGATGCCTTACGACAACACTTGTATGTGGAATCTAAAATATGGCACAGATGAACTTACCTTGGACACGCAACTCTAAGGATATTTTTAGAATGGTAATTGTGGTTCACCAATTCATTTTTTTAAGTTACTATATACATTGAAATAACTGAAAAAAAAAACCTTTTTCATAAAATGAGTCTTTTCTTTAATCACTGAGGTTGAATCCAGCCACAAGGTGCTGTGAAGAATTTTGTTCTTATACTTCCTATGTATTAATAGTTAAATGAATCTAATAGTGGGTTTTGATTTCAACTGTCGATTTGGAATGTAGGGTATAGATAGCAAAATATCACATGGTGAAAAATAAGGCAAAGAGTTCATATATCCATTTGATAGCACTTAGGGTTTTATGTCTTTCAGTGTGAAAAGTAACTTATTCTATTAACAGAGTTCACAACCCCTGAATCATCTGTCAGCTTTCAGCTCAAATCTTCTCATTGAGGGAAGACTATCATATTATTCTATAGGTTTTGAGAGATTTCTTCAAATTATAATTATGATGGTCTAAATCTTGGGACATGGGAGACTAAGCAATTTCATGGATCAATGAACTCTGCACATAAAATCCATTTTTTAAAATTACCCTCTTGAGGCTTCTTTTTAAAAAGTTTATAAAACCGTGTCTACATACATCTGTTGGAAAAAATGAATAGTTTCTGCCAACCATATTCTGTAACTTTGACACATTTTGAAAAATCCTTATATTCTTTATTTCTGTATTACCTTCCATTTATTTGACCTTCCCCCCATGCCAGTGGGAATGAATTATTATTTTTTTATTCCAATGGAATGTTATTAGCACTTCTATTTGTATTTATGTCGATGTGCTATAATCATTTGTGCATGTCACTTGTTTTACAAAGGCGAACTTGTAGAGGGCAAGGGCATTATGTCGCCATTGTTTTTTCAAGTATTCATTTCATTTACAAGCTGAACTGTGCCTCAGTCAATGAATGTTTTTCAAGCAATTTTCCTGAAGTAGTTTTTAATCCATAATAGGGAGCTTACTTTATTTTTGTTGAGTGGACTGGATGCCTTTGTTCCTTTATTATCTTATTTTTAATCTTTATTTTATATTGGGGTATAGCTGCTTCACAATGTGTTAGATTCAGGGGTACAGCAAAGGGATTCGGTTACACATGTTCAGGTATATATTCTTTATTTCAAATTCTTTTCCCATTTAGATTATTACAGATATTGAGGAGAGGTCCCTGTTCTATATAGGAGATCTATGTTGATTATCGATTTTTAATTAAGTAACAGAGTTTACATGTCAGTCCCAAACTCCCAATATGTTCAATCCTCCCATCCTTCCTCCCTGGTCATCATAAGTTCATTCTCTAAGTCTGTGAGTCTGTGAAGGGTTTGTTTCTTATTGAACAAAATATTAGAAAATTAGAGAACAGTCGACTACAGTAGCTATAAGTTCTAGAGACAATTTTCTTCTAAGGGAACAATCTTCTAGCCTATCCTATAAGATGCTATCTTCACATACTCTTTCTTTCCTTGAAATTTGTGTCCTTTCAATTCTATGGCAAATCATTATTTGCATAAATTATGTTCATTTTCTTCTTTCTTAATAATGCTAACCCATTTGGGGTGGGGGAACAACTGTGTCTGGATAAGTTTCCTGATCTCCCAACTTTTCTTGCTTAGTGCTGCATAACTGACATTGGGATATAAGCAGCAATTGTTAGCTAGGGCTCTAGAAATCACTTTCAAAAAGACAAAACCAGCTTTGGTGTTTGTACTTTTTATAGTTAAAGATATTTGAATAGGAAAATGAAAACCCGCATTGTGAAGCTGTCATATCATCCCTGAACTGCTCTATATGTTTATTTGGTAAGCTAAGTAAATCCAGTTGGGTTAAACATGATTCTAGTTCATGAAAATAAACCAAGACTAAATGTTTTAGTGAATAGTGCATTTTATAGAATGAGATACTGCAAAATCCATTTTGTAATTTTTAAAAGAAAAATCTTATTTCTAAGTGATTTCAGCTTGATTCAGTAAAGATAGCATTAAGAAGACAGAGAAATATTTTCAGTGGTGTTTTTATGATATTTGGTAATAAGAAAAGCTTATCTTATATTTTGATAACATTATTCATAATAATAGGACTCAAAAGTAGCATTGGATATATATTAGAACACTTAAAATGAATATATAGATGTTTAATTTATTGAAATAATCCAACATAGCTAATATCAAAAGAATAAGTTAGGGGACTTTATTTAATAGAAAAGAACCAATAGAGCACTAATCGCCATCATACAATTAAATTGTGTAAGATATTACTTACAATGGAGAAGCTATTCCAAAATCAATAGGAGACAAACTATTGTGTAATACATGAGGCAATTTTCAGGCCATACAAATGAAAAAGGAACCCATGGAAATATCATACTAGATATTGTCTGAAACATGGATGGTGAGGTGAGTCTCTAAAACATCCAAGGAAGATGCATCTTCATATATCGTAAAATATTCCCTATTATGAAAGTTTCACAACCATTTTCTGAAGTCTGTCCAGCACTTAAAAATTAATAAAAGTCTATTTATTTGCTCTAGCACAATACTTGCCATATTGTTTGAACCCATTGTCCTATAGGAAATATGAACAACCAGTTTTGTTCTCAGGATAAACCAATTTGAAAATCATAGCAAATTATTGACGTCTTGATTATATTTTTTCAAGATTACACAAATCTGAATATTTTCTATAAAAACTGTGTTATTCTATTAGCTGTCAGTGTTCCTCCAAAAAACTTTCTAAACATGAGACTAATAAGGGACCATAAAACTTTGAGTATTGTAATTTTAGGTTTAAGCATAACATACTATCACCAAGCTATCATCATATAACTAGTCTCTAGCTTCTGTGTGTTATTGTCTAATGAAGGATTATGTATTTATCTCAATTATAAACGAATGAAATAAACCTTTTGTCTGTTAGTTCCTAGATCCTGTTTTTACTCACTTTTTTTACTTGATAACCTCCACCTATTCAAAGAGTTGTTATGCTCCCTCTGAAGATATCTTACTGTTCTTTTAGGCTAAATGTCAACCACTTGAAGTAATTCTAAAAATAAGAGTGTTTTTCAATGTAACAGTAGCCCTTTTGAAATCAACATGCATTATGAAACTTTCTCTCTCTCTCTCTTTTTTTTTTTCTTTTTTAGTATGTCCACTTCCACCTCCACAACTAGAAAATTGCATGCTTACAGTTGATTGCTTGAACCCAAATATGGTGTTTGACCTGAACCACACTTTTGTTTTTTGACAACTCCAAATCTTTCCTCTTGCCAGCACATGGAAAGCCTTCAATAGACATTGCAGAGGTGAATAGATGAAGGAAATTAGTTTTTCATGACCATATACAGATAAAATGATGTTGGCTTCCCAAACTCTTTCTAAAGAGAATAATATTTTAAATTATTCATTATATAACTCTCCTTAAGAATAATCCTAAGGTGATCTCTCTGTATTTTGGAGGATATAATTTGTTTTAATCAGGATTATTTTCCTTCCTCTCCAGTCTTCATTGAGCTCTTCTACTCCCTATTTCCCTCTTAGTTCATTGTCATCAGTCCAGGGATCTTATCTGTACATATAACAGTCCTGTGGGAATGTAACATGCCCAAGTCCAAGTATTAAAATCCATGTGTCCCTCTTACTGCTGAACAACCATTGACAGGAGAATGTTGGATTCCACCAAAAAAAGATTCCCCACATCCAAGGGCAAAGAAGCCCCAGCAAGATGGTAGGAGGGGTGAAATCATGTTTAGAATCAAACCCCATACACACCAGAGACACTCAGAGGAATTGAACAAACCTGGTGTGCACCAGGACCCAGAGACCCCACAGAGACTGAGCCAGAACTGTGTTTGAGCGTCTCCTGGGAGGTCCGGGTCAGTAGTGGACTACCGCAGGGGCTGGGGCTCTGGGTGTGGCATAAGCCCTCTTGGAGGAGGTCGCCATTAACCAACCACAGAGCTGCCAGAACTTACACAGGACTGGGGAACAGACTGTTGGAGGGCACAAACAAAACCTCATGTGCACCAGGACCCAGGAGAAAGGAGCAGTGACCCCACAGAAAGCTGACCCAGACTTGCCCAAGAGGGTCCTGGGGTCTCTGGCAGCAGCGTGGGTCAGCGGTGGCCTGCTGCAAGGTCTTGGGCACTCAGGGCAGCAGAGCGTGCATGGGACCTTTTGAAGGAGGTCACTGTTACCTTCATTACCTCCACCATAGTTTGGCCTCAGGTCACATAACAGGGAGGGATGGAGTCCCACCCATCAACAGAAAATGGGATTAAAGATTTACTGAACATGGCCCTGCCCATCAGAACAAGACCTAATTTCCCCCTATTCAATCTCTCCTATCAGGAAGCTTCCATGAGCTTCTTATCCTTATCCATCACAGCCAACAGAATGAAAACCAGGATCACAGAAAACTGATCAAACTGATCACATGGACCACAGCCTTGTCTAACTCAATGAAACTATGAGATATGCCGTGTAGGGCACACAATACAGATGGGTCATGGTGGAGAGTTCTGACAAGATGTGGTCAACTGGAGAAGGGAAAGGCAAACCACTTCAGTATTCTTGCCTTGAGGACCCCATGAACAGTATGAAAAGGCAAAAAGATAGGACACTGAAAAAGGAACTCCCCAGGTTGGTAGGTGCCCAATATGCTACTGGAGATCAGTGGAGAAATAACTCCAGAAAGAATGAAGGGATGGAGCCAAAGTAAAAGCAATACCCAGTTGTGGATGTGACTGGTGAGGAAGTAAAGTCTAATGCTGTAAAGAACAATATTGCATCAAGGCAAATTGGAAGTGGTCAAGTAGGAGATGGCAAGAGTGTACATCGACATTTTAGGAATCAGTGAACTAAGATGGACTGGAATGGGTGAATTTAACTCAGGTGACCATTATGTCTACTACTGTGGGTAAGAATCCCTTAAAAGAAATGGAGTAGCCATCGTAGTCAACAAAAGAATCTGAAAAGCAGTACTTGGATGCAATCTCAAAAATGACAGAATGATCTTGGTTCATTTTCAAGGCACACCATTCAATATCAGAGTAATACAAGACTATGTCCCAAGTAGTAATGCTGAAGAAGCTGAAGGTGAATAGTTCTATGAAACCTACAAGATCTTCTAGAACTAACACCCAAAAAAGAGATGTCTTTTTCATTATAGGGGACTGGAATGCAAAAGTAGGAAGTCAATAAATACTTTGAGCAACAGGCAAATTTGACATTGGAGTACAAAATGAAGCAAATCAAATGCTAACAGAGTTTTGTCAAGAGAACACACTGGTCATAGCTAACACCTTGTTCCAACAACACAAGAGATGACTCTACACATGGACATCACCAGATGGTCAATACTAAAATCAGATTGATCTATCTTCTTTGCAGTCAAAGATGGAGAAGCTCTATACAGTCATCAAAAATAAGACTGGGTGCTGGCAGTGGCTCAGATAAGAATTCCTTATTGCCAAATACAGACTTAAATTGAAGAAAGTAGGGAAAACCACTAGACCATTCAGGTCTGATCTAAATCAAATCCCTTTATAGAGTGGAAGGTAACACATAGATTCAAGGGATTAGATCTGATAGACAGGGTGCCTGAAGAACTGTGGATGGAGGTTCATGACATTGTACAGGACGTTGCACAGTGATCAATACCATCCTGAAGAAAAAGAAATGCAAGAAGACAAAATGGTTGTCTGAGGAGGCCTTACAAATAACTGTGAAAATAAGAGAAGCTAAAGCAAAGGAGAAAAGGAAATACATGCCCATCTGAATGCAGAGTTCCAAAGAATAGCCAGGAGAGATAAGAAAGCCTTCCTCAGTGATCAGTGCAAAGAAATGGAGGAAAAAACAAAATGGAAAAGAATAAAGATCTCTTTAAGAAAATTCAAGATACCAAGGGAACATTCCATGCAAAGATGGGCTTGATAAAGGACAAAAACGGTATGGACCTAACAGTAGCACAAGATATTAAGAATAGGGGGCAAGAATAAACAGAACTATACAAAAAAGATCTTCATGATCCAGATGACCATGACGGTGTAATCACTCACCTAGAGCCAGACATCCTGGAATGTGAAGGCAAGTTGGCCTTAGGAAGCATCATTATGAACAAAGCTAGTGGAGGTGATGGAATTCCAGTTGAGCTACTTCAAATCCTAAAAGATGATGCTGTGAAAGGACTGCCTTCAATATGTTAGCAAATTTGGAAAATTCAGTAATGGCCACAAGACTGGAAAGCATCAGTGTTCATTCCAATCCCAAACAAAGGAAATGCCAAAGAATGCTCAAACTACTGCACAATTGCACTCATCTCACACACTAGCAAAATAATGCTCAAATTTCTCCAAGTCAGACTTCAATATTACCTGAACGAGAACTTCCAGATGTTCAAGCTGGATTTAGAAAAGGCAGAGGAACCAGAGATCAAATTGCCAACATCCGCTGTATCATCAAAAAAAAAAGAGAGTTAAAAAAAAAAAAATACATCTATTTCTGCTTTATTGACTACGTCAAAGTCTTTGACTGTGTGGATCACAACAAACTATAGAAAACTCATAAAGATATGGGAATAAAAGACCATCTAACCTGCCTCCTGAGAAATCTGTATGCATGTCAAGAAGCAACAGATGTAACTGGACATGAAAGAACAGACTGGTTCCAAATAGGGAAGGGAGTATGTCAAGTCTGTATACTGTCACCTGCTTATTCAACTTATATGCAGAGTACATCATGTGAAATGCCGGGCTGGATGATTCACAAGCTGGAATCAAGATTGCTGGGAGAAATATCAATAACCTCAGATGTGCAGATGACCTCAACCTAATAGCAGAAAGTGAAGAAGAACTAAAGAGTCTCTGATGAAAGTGAAAGAGGAGAGTGAAAAAGTTGGCTTAAAGCACAACATTCAGAAAACTAAGATCATGGCATCTGGTCCCAACACTTCATGGTAAATAGATGGGAAAACAGTGGAAACAGTGGCAGAATTTATTTTCTTGGGCTCCAAAATCCCTGCAGATGGTGACTGCAGCCATGAAATAAAAAGACGTTTACTCCTTGGAAGAAAAGTTATGACCAACTTAGACAGCATATTAAAAAGCAGAGTCATCACTTTGCCAACAAAGGTCCATCTAGCCAAGGCTATGGTTTTTCTAGTAGCTATGTATGGATGTGAGAGTTGGACTATAAAGAAAGCTTGGTGCGGAAGAATTGATGCTTTTGACCTGTGGCGTTGAAGAAGATTCTTGAGAGTCCCTTGGACTACAAAGAGATCCAACCAGTCCTTCCTAAGGGAAATCAGTCCTGCCTATTCATTGGAACGACTGATGCTGAAGTTGAAACTCCAACACTTTGGCCACCTGATGTGAAGAGCTGACTCATTTGAAAAGACCCTGATTCTGGGAAAGATTGAAGGCAGGAGGAGAAGGGGACGACAGAGGATGAGATGGTTCAATGGCAACACCGACTCAAAGGACATGAGTTTGAGTAAACTCCGGGAGTTGGTGATGAAGAGAGAGGCCTGGCGTGCTGCAGTCCATGGGGCCTCAAATAGTTGGACACAACTGAGGGACTGGACTGAACTGTCCCTTTTTAAGGCCTTCTATTCTCCCTGGGTCTCAAGCTCTATCAAGTACGGCTTGTTATCCCCTTTACAGCTTTTTGAATATTCTGGACCCAATAATCAGAGTGAAATGGGAGCTGAGGAACTAGTTATGTTTCTCTTTTTTATTTAATTATGTTTGCTTCTATTACAACATTTGTCCCAAGCTGCAGACAAATGAATTCCTTATGTTTCTGCTTTCCAGGAGGATAGCTTATCATACATTTCAATATTCCCACTAGGTTTTTATGTCAATTACAGTTTCAGATGGAGTATGATGATCAGTCTCTGAGGTTTGACAGTACCTCATGCATAGTATAGCTAAGCTACTTTTCATGAAATATCATATAATGTATGGCTTGCTTGTCTTTCACACTTATGGCTTGTGGGCTCCAGAAACACATAAACGTATCTCTATATTCCCAGTGCTTAGAATTTAGAGCTGATCCTTAATAAATTAGTTTTGACTGCCCAAATGAATTAAATGATTATGTATTATAATAAAGAGTTGGGGTAGACATCATTGATAAAAGTAATGGTTTATCTTCTTTTGCACAAAGGTTTTGCTTGCTTTTAGTTAGCATGAGTTCTTCATTTAGCTCATTATCATATTTTAATTCATCCATATCATATTTAAGAAATAACCTTTACATTTTGTAGAATAGAAATTTGTGGATTTAAATATTCACTTTTTAGAGATATGACAAGTTCTCCCTGAATTAATCCTGAGAGATTTTGAATATCTTAGTTTCATTTTATCAAATTATGATTTAAATTATTAGCTGTGTATATTTACAGTTATATGAGTCTTACTGAATCAATACTCTCTTTCACTACTGTGAGTATCATGACTGCCATTAAAAGATGAATGGAGGTCTCATATTAATATCATGATATTAATTTTTATTTTAAGAAGAACCATCTAACAGTTTTATAATAAAATCTCCAGATAATCACAAGGCCCTCGGTACTCTGTCCTGAGTTGAGGAATGTTCCCCCCAAGTTTTTTATCTCAGTAATTGCATCATTAAGTTGCTGGCTCAAACTTAACTTGTCATTCTGTGTTTTTATAAATGGCCCTTGGGATGTACTTTTGCAATTTTCTGAGGTACATGAGTAGAAGCTTCCAAAAACCATAAAGAATCTGCATGGCTTATTATCTGTAAAGATCAAGAATGAAAAATTACTAAGATACACAAATTATTTTCAGCTTTTTGTGACTATAGATCTAAAAAACATATTTTAATTCCTAAGATTTAATTTTTTCCAGAGTATAATAAGCAAAATGAAATAATGCAGATTGATTCTAAAATTCAATTGTGCTGCAGATTAAAAAAAAAGAAGGTCCATGGGATTTTTTTATTTCTAGCCTCTTTAAATATTTATAGGTATATACTTGATTATTATCATTGGCAAAGCAAGATATCTTGATATCCTGAAGCTTTGACTGAATTCACCGAGTTTCTGCCTTGCTACATTTGGAAATCAGTATCCAAGAATTGATAGAGAGAGGTACCGTGGGCTCTTGATAGAATGATTTTCATGAGCTCAAAGGGCTTGGAGAACTACTGGAGTACCAAGAACTCTTGAACACTTGGTTTACTTGTTGACCACAGGGGCTTTTCTCCTGCCATTGGCAGCCCTTGAGAAAGTCAATAATACCTTAAGAGAGAGACTGTAGGAGACTGAAATCATACATTAGATTAAGAAGAGCTGATGCAAATAGATCGTTTGCATGTCTAATTCCTTATCCAACTCTGAGCACAGTGTTCTATCTAGCAGAAATGAGTGATCAAGTTTGAAGACAATTGAACATTTTCTGCTGCTGGAAGAAATGATCAATTCATGGGATAACGTACCACCAACTGTGTTCCTATTTTGAGATTTTCATAGTTATAAGAGATACATTAATTTTAGGCAGATTTCTAAATAACAGCTGCCTCTGTAGCAACTCTCCACAAGTGTGACATCACAGCTCTTGCTGCATGTCTATAACTTAAAGTTTGAAAAAGCAATGCATGCTATTTTCTTTTTGTTGTTGTTGTTGTTGTTAATGATCACATCAGGATAACTGTTTTAATTTACCTGATCTCCATTGAGAAATTATGTGTGTGTGTGTGTATACATACTTCCCAGGTGGCTCAGTGGTAAAGAATCTGCCTGCCAATTCAGGAGGTGCAGGAGATGCAGGTTTGATCCCTGGGTTAGGAAGAGAAGGGAATGCAAAGTCCATGGGGTCGCAAAGAGTCGGACACGACTGAGCGACTGAACTGAACTGAACTGAACTGCGCTGTTGATTTGCAGTTTCCTCCAGAGCTTCCTGCCTATATTCTGAGACTGACCCCATTCACAGAGGGCAGGGAGAGATCTAAGAAATAGATCTTAGATCTATTAGATCTTAGAAATGGAGGGCACATCACTCTACATTGGAAGGTGGCAGGTTTAATAAACAAGATAAATTTTTGTACAAGTATGTTTCTGCACCTGCCCATCAGAACCTTGGAAGTTTGCACAGAGGTCTTACCTGGGTTTAGTTATGTATGCAGTCCAGACCATTTCATCACCACATTGTTATCTCAAGGCTGTGTCCTTGAGATAGCTTCTGGGAATGAGCAAGGCAAGTTGAATGCACAGTCCAAGGACAGAGGAGGGTGTGATGAGCCTCCAGGTGTCTGGGTGCAGCTTGTGGGCCAGACTAGAGACTTTCCTGGCTCTTTGATGACTTTCCACAACAAGCATCTGCATCACAAGAGTGTTGTGGAATTAGATAAGAAAGGTAGCACGCTTTATGTATTTATTTACTTTTAATTGCAGGATGATTGCTATACAATGTTGTGTTGGTTTCTGCCATACAACAGAGTGAATCAGCCAGAGTGTACATCTGTCTTCTCCCACACCTCAAGGTTGTCACAGAGCACCAGGCTGAGTTCCCCGTGTTATATAGCATCTTCCCACTAGCTGTCTCTTTTACACTAGTAGTGTGTACATATCAATGCTACTCTCTCAATGTGTCCTTCCCTCTGGGCTCCCCTGGTGGCTCAGCTGGTTAAGAATCCGCCTGCAATGCAGGAGGCCCCATTTTGATTCCTGGGTTGGGAAGATCCCATGGAGAAGGGGTACGCTACCCACTCCAGTATTCTTGGGCATCCCTGTTGTCTCAGCTGGTAAAGAATCACCTGCAATGCAGGAGACCTGGGTTCAATCCCTGGGTTGGGAAGATCCCCTGGGGAAGGGAATGGCTACCCACTCCAGTACCCCTGCCTGGAAAATCCCGCTGACAGAGGAGCCTGGTAGGCTGCAGTCCATGGGGTGGTAAAGAGTCGGACATGACTGAGCGACTTTCACTCACTCCTTCCCTTGCTGTGTCCACAAGTCCATTCTCTATCTGCATCTCTTTTCCTGCCCTACTCCATTTTTCTAGATGCCATATATTTGTGTAATATTAATATGCATTCCATTAATATACCTAGCAATCCTATTAACTGGGCATATACCCTGAGAAAACCATAATTCAAAAAGACACTTGTGTCACAGTGTTCAGTGAAGCTCTATTTACAATAGTCAGGCGGTAGAAGAAACCTAGATGTTCATTGACAGATGAATGGATAAAGAGGTTGTGGTTCATTTATATGATGGACTATTACTCAGCCATAAAAGGGAATGAATTTGAGTCAGTTGGAGTGAGGTGGGTGAATCTAGAGTCTGTTACGCAGAGTGAAGTAAGCACTATTTATTGAAGAGACTGTACATGCTAAGTAACTGTGCTTTTGCATATGAACTAGCTCATTCTTATAACCTCCACATTCAACAAGTACTATAGTAACTCACTTTTGTAAACAAAGAAGCCAAAGATCAGAGTTTTAAAGTGTTTGTTCATGGTCATATGCTAGGAAGTAGCAGAAAAAAAGTATGTTAATTGCTCAGTTGTGTCTGACTCTTTGTGACCCCATGGACTGTAGTCCACCAGGCTCCCTGTCCATGGAACTCTCCAGGCAAGAATACTGGAGTGGGTAACCATTCGCTTTTCTGGGGGATCTTCCCCACCCAGGGATTGTACCTGCATCTCCTGCATCTTCTGAATTGCAGACGAATTCGTTCACCATCTGAGACACCAGGGAAGCCCAGGGAGTAGCAGAAGTAGGATTTAAATCTGGGTCTTTGAGGCTCTAGAGGTAACATTCTTCATCACTATGCAGGGAACTATACAGTTTGACGAGGGCTTACTGTGTCACAGTTATTGTTAAACACCAAGAATAAAAGCTGCCTTCCATTAGGAGAAAGAGTAACAGCATCCTTGTTGACAGCAGGGAGAATGAAGGGCTGACTTTTCGGGCTGGGACCAGTTATAGAGACCATTGGATTCCTTGTCTGAGAGATTATGACTCAGGAAAAGAGATTAAAAGTGTAATTTTAATTTGTTTTGCTGTATAAGTTTTAATGTAACAATCAGATCTTCTTTGGGAGTGTGTGATTCTGTGACCCCATGGACTTTAGCCCGCCAGGCTCCTCCGTCCATGGGATTCTCCAGGCAAGAATACTGGAGTGGGTTGCCATTTCCTTCTCCAGGGGATCTTTCTGACCCAGGGGTTGAACTCAGGTCTCCAACATTGCAGGCAGATACTTCACTGTCTGAGCTACCAGGGAAGCCCTCTTCTTTGGGAAAGTGCCTGTTATTTAATAATAACTAATAATAATAGTCTTCATCAACCACGTTAGAAGAAAGACTGAATTATATATTTTTAATTTCTACATTGACAATGGTATTACAAGTTGTTTTCATTTGACATGGTGATCAGAATTAATAAAATAAAAATGTAAGAAAAAATGTATTATAGAGGTGGTGAAACAGTTATTTGATAAAAATATTGTATTTTTCTGGATTCTGAATCCTGCAGTATTTGTAGTTTTCTGAAATTTGCTATTTGTTGTGATTTATATAGTCCCTTTTGGACTTAGCAGTGATAATTATGCTTTCTTTCTTTTACAAAGGGCACATCAAATTTTCTACACTTCACAACCTGGATATGCATCTAATTTTCCTCTAAAGCAGTCTGTCCTAGTATATCACACAGTATTTCATGAACATGTTTTCTCAGGGAAATGGGTAGCTTATAAAAAGTAAATGGAAAAGGTTTCTGAGATTTCAGTAGGGCTTTGTCAACATTATAATGTTTATAAAGCTGTTAGAGGGCAAACATAATTTTAGGATCAATGAAAGTGGGTCTGAAGAATAACAGATGGTGGTGGGGATGGCATTGCAGGTGCTAAGTACTTGGGGATGGTGTGACATAGTGCTACCCGAGGCTGATGTATAATATGAGGTCTGAAGCCTGCACTCCAGATCTAAGATGAAAGGGTGAGTCCATAAGAGGGACAGAATAGGAAGATGAGGGGGAAAATCAAAACAATTATATTATTTTAGTGTATTTGGCAGTTTAACACTGGCAGTGGAATTTGTTGCATAGAATGATCCCTTTGTGGCTTTTTTTCAAAAATGAACCCAATTGCATTACAAATAAATGAAGACTTCCCAGAAGTTTAGTCTGGTAAGGAAAGCAGTTTGTATCAGGAAAAACTTGTAAACAAAAAGATCGCTTTCACATGTTAATACTACATCTGTCTTTAAAACTCAGTGATTTCCCAGTTTAGAATTTCCCTGTGTTTCATTTTGTTTCCATTCTGAGACAGTGCAAGGTGTAACATACGAAGGGGCTCAAAGGTAATACCACTCTGGACAGGAGTCTATTTGGTCACGAGGAAAACCAATACAACATTATAATGTAATAATAATGACCACAGCAAGAGAGAAAACTTGGCAGAAAATGAAAGGATTCTGAGAAAACTCATAATAATTATATTTAAATAAAATTAAACATCCACAAGTTAAATTGTTTAAAGAACAGAATTTATTGTTTCACTGTCCCTGATATCATAGTGGCAAATAGTCATTGTCAATTTTTGAAATACATAAAATTTGAAAGCAAGTTCAAAAGTCATCCCATGTTTGTTTCATGTACAGAACATCTTCATATCTTACTCGTGCTTTAATAATTTAGTTTTTATATTAATTGGGGAAAAATACTGGTTTTAACAAATAGCGCTAAAAATCTAAAATCTTGATCTATGGATAAATTGATGATTTATCTCATTAGCACATAATTTTACAATAGATTTTTCTTAGTCAAGGAAAGTCTTGCTTGATCTGAAGATCATCTATTATTCTCAAACTCATATCTGATTCTGAGCATTATTTTAAGGATCTTAGCAAATCTCGTGTTGCCTATTGGATATAGCACTTGCAGTTCTATGTGAGGATTTAGTCACTAAGTCCTGTCTGACTCATTACAACCCCAGGGACCGTAGCCCGCCAGGTTCCTCCGTCCATGGGATTTCCCAAGCAGGAATACTGGAGTGGGTAGCCATTCTCCTCTCCAGGAGATGCTCCTGACCCTGGGATCAAACCTGGGTCTCCTGCATTGCAGGCAGTCTCTTGCATGATTGTAGGCAGGTTCATTACCAGCTGAGCAACTAGGGAAGCCCTGCAGTACCATGTAGTTGTATAAATCAGCATGTACAGTACATGCATAGTACATGTACTATTACATGTATGCTAAGTCACTTCAGTCATGTCAGACTCTTTGCGACCCCATGGACTGTAGTCCACCAGGCTCCTCTGTCCATGGCATTCTCCAGGCAAGAATACTGGAGTGGGTTACCATGCTGTCCTCCAGGGGATCTTCCTGACCCAGGGATCAAACCCATAACTCTGACATCTCCTGTATTGCAGGTGGGTTCTTTAGTACCACCTGGGAAGCCCAATAAAACAACTACCAGTGAATTATTAATGAATATGTTTAATGAATAAGCCTAGAGCATTATTGGTGAGTCTCTATATATTTATATGTGTATAACTCAAAACACTGTAGATGTTAAAGCATATTCCTAACACTGGACATCGAAAAATGAAAACATGTAAAAAATAAATTCATATTTATTTACATTTGCAATGATTTATGTATTGATAACAAAGAAGCAACAGTATGATTGCTTCATGGTAGCCTAGCCTATGCGCTAACAAATGAATTGTTATATATTTTTCAGGGCACATGGTATTCATCATACAGTGTTGGAAACATTGTTCCTTTTTGAAAAAACATTTACCTGTGACAATAAGTTGATAGGTAATTTCTCCAATTACCAGAAAGAGAAATACTATATGGTAATATAATCCTTTGAAAGCAAAATTTTGAAACAATAAGAAAACTGGCATGTTATTAATTTTTCATTAAATATCACTCGTGTTTTTCCTATAGAAGGATAGGCTATTCACTTCAATACAAGTCTTACATACGATGTTCCACCTGATGAATACTTAGGAAATGATGTTAATGACACAAAAATGGCTCATTCAGTTCTCGTGTGACAGTTATTACATTTTCACACAAAGATGCACACTTACACAGTAGATAAGTTTATAAATGGATGACATGATGATGATCCACTATTTGGCTTTTTGGGTGGCTCAAACAGTATTAAATCTGCCTTGAATGCAAGAGACCTGGGTTTGATCCCTGGGATGAGAAGATCCCCTGGAGAAGGGAATGGCAACCCAGGCCAGTATTCTTGCCTGGAGAATTCCATGGGCAGAGGAGCCAGGCAGGGCTACAGTCCATGGGGTCGCAAGGAGTCGGACACAGTGGAGTGCTAACACACACACAAATGCAAGTGGAACATCGTAAAGTTATTCATCCTCGTTGTCTTCAGCTTGAGTAGGCTTCGGAAGGGAAAGAAGGCGTTGGTCTTGCTGCCTCAAAGGTGGCAGAGATGGAAGAGGTGGAGGAAGGTAGGAGAAGAGGCGGGAACACGTGGTATAATTTATGGAAATGCATCATGATTTCTGCCTGACTTCTATTGCTCTTTCACTTTCTCTAGAAGTATTTCTATGTGGTACCAATCCTTCTTCCACCATGTGCTTTATTTAGTTGCAGTGTCTGTACCATAGAAGAGCCATGCTCATGTCTTTGTCCGTAGTTGCTAAGTCATGTCCACCTCTTTATGACCGCATGCAGCCCATCAGGCTCCTCTGTCCATGGGATTTCCCAGGCAAGAGTACTGGAGTCAATAACCATTCTCTTCTCCAGGGGATCTTCCTGACCCAGGGGTCAAACCTGTGACTCCTGGGTCAGCTGCATTGACAGGCAGGTTCTTTACCCCTAGCACCACCTGGGAAGCCCGAGTCTTGTCCCAAAAGAACTCAAAAGCAGTCTTGAATAATTGGACCCCTTCTACCAGATGGTCTAATGTCTGTGTGCTTCTTGGCACTGCTGCTTCAACATATTCTTCCTCCTTGTCTGGCACTGGTGGAGAAACCTTCATCTTCATCAAGTCTCGTTTTGTTAATTCCCCTGGTGTGGGGTCTATCAGCTCTTGAATTCCTCCAATATCTTATCGTAACCCATCTCCCCACATCTTTTTTATTGCCAAATATCCACAGAATCTTTCAAGATTTCCTTGATTGGCCCTGGCATAAATCCAGATGCACAACATCTGGACACATTTTCCTTTAGCAAGAATTCATTGTTTCAGGCTCTATGGCTTTCACAAATTTTGCTGTAACAACTGCGATGCCTTCAATGATATGATCCTTCCAGGCTTTCATGATGTTTTCTCTTCTCTTCCACACCATCGGCAATCCTTTCCACAGGATACTGTGCGTAGTGAGACTTAGAGGTCCTTTTGATCTCCTGATCTAAAGGAAATTAGAGACATTTGTTTGTGGGCAAATAGACCACTTTGAGACCTTTGGTGTTGAGATGGGGTTCTGGGTGGCCAGGGGCATTGTGCCCATATCAAAAGAACTTTAAAAGGCCATTCCTTAGTAACTGACAAGGTACTTCCTGGCTTCAGGGGAAAAGCTTTGATGTAAGTAACCAATTCAGAAACTGGTTGCAACAATAATCTTGTTGTCCAGGACTTCCTGTTGTACAACCAAACCCTGGCAGCTGAGGTTTATCTTTTTCCTTCAAGATTTGTGGTCTAGCTGCTTTATAGTTGGAGAAGGAAATGGCAACCCACCCCTGTATTCTTGCCTGGAAAATCCTGTGGACAGAGGAGCCTGGCAGGCTACAATCCATGGGGTCACAAGAGTTGGACACAATTTAGCGACTAAACCATCACCACCTGCTTTATAGTTAAGGGCAGTCCTGATCATAAACCTGACTTTGCACAAAACAGTAGTGTGAGTCTGTCCCTTTCTACCTTAAATCCTAGTGCTCACTTCTCTTCCTTATTAGTAAATGTCCTTTGTGGCTTTATTTTTTAGAAGAGGGCATTTGAATTTATGTTAAAAGCCTGTTCAGGCAAATATCCTTTTCTTCAACGATTTTCTTAATGACATGGGAACTCATATGCTGACTTTTGGTCAGCAGAAGCTGCATCTCCTGTTCGCTTAACATTTTTAAAGCCTAACCTCTTTCTAAAATTTTCAAACCACCCTTTACTTGAATTTAATTCTCCAACTTTAGATCCTTCAACTTCTTTTTGCTTAAAGTTGTCATATAATGCCTTTGTTTTTTCTCAAATCATATTGGAATCTATAGGTATGCCTTTCTTATAGTAGTCCTACACCCATAATTACTGCATTTTCAATATGAGTTAAAACATATTTTGTAAAAAGTGCTAGGTTTTCCTGCCTGCTGGCATGACTGCAATGACAGCTTCATGAATTTCCTTTTCTCTTTTTACAGTGGTCTTCACATTAGATTCATTTATCTTGAAGCGTGGGCAACTGCAGCTGTAAGCCTCAATCTGTGGTATCCATCAAGCAATTCACCTTTTTCTTGTAATGTTGTTACTTTTCTCTGCTTCTCAGGAGTGCTTCAGCATCACTACTGGCATTTCATATGGATCCCATGATTTTATTCAAGATATTGCACTAAACATGATGAAAAATATGTAAGGACCACAAAATATCATTTTTTATGCAATTTACTGCAGAGGTGAACTGCTCACTTGGAGATGGTTAGTGTCACCTGGCATTTTACGCTGATAGTCCCAGCTCAGCACAGTGGCAACAGGAGGTGGCTGAGAAATGATTCCCATAGTACAGTATGTACTGTAGTTAATTTTATGAGGTTATGATTTAGAACTGATCTTTATATTCATGTACATTTTTTCACTATAAATGGTATGGTCTGTAAGTGCTAACATGTGTAACTTTTGATAAACTTTAACTTTTATAATAGATTTGTATGTTTTATGGTACTAAAATAGACTAGTATATACACATATTTTATGCATTCATGACTTACCCAATTTTTTGATTTTTTTTTTTTCTGTATTTCCAGGCTATGTTCTCTGATTGTGAGGTTTTTCAAATTATCACAAATCTCCATTTTTTCCCACTATATTTACTGAAATAAAAATTCACGTGTATGTGGACCCACACAGTCTAACCCACGTTATTCAAGGGGCAGCTATACAGGAAAGATGTTTGCCAATCAAAAATCAGCCTTAGTGGTAGGAACTGTTAGGAAAAAATGTAAACTGTGACAACCAAGAGGGGAAAAGCCTTGTCTAAAGGGTATAGCCTTTGTTAATCTCCTTGCACGTGGAGTTTGGGTGTAGACCTTCCAGTTTGTCAAGAAAGACTGGAAATATTAAAATTTAAATAAGATTTTATCATTGGTAAAATCAGTTCAAATAATTGCCACCCAGCAGATCAAACAAAAGAGGACTCAGTGAATCTCTAAGTCACTGATCATTGATTGGCAACCACCAAAACTGATCTTTAAGAAGCAAAGAATCAAAATATCCCTAAATCATGATCATGGATGGCTGTTAAAATTTGCTTGTACTATGCAGCTACGGTAATGTTTGCTAGTGCTTTAAGCATAGGAAATAAAGCTTTCTGATTCCATTTTAATATCCAACCAGTAAAACCAAAAATAATAAGAAAGGAAGAGCCTTGCCCCATCCTGCCTGAAGTTTTTCTACTTGTCTTTATTATTTCAAGCTGATGTGATTCCTATGCTTTTGATTATTAAAATACTGTTATCACAATTTCACTATCCTAATCAGCTCAGCTTATAGAAGCATGATATGTAGGAGGGTAAAAGTTTGTTAATAATCAAAGGGAATTCTGGAATCTAAATCCAGTGCTTAATTTGTTCTTGTTCAAGGTTCAACAGTTTTTGTTTTTGTTTTTGTGAGCAAGGACCCCTAAATCAGGGCTAAAATGAATAGATGCATTCTTTAGAGTTCAGTCATTTTGGCAAGATTTCTCTCTCTTCCTAACTCTATCCCAGTAGTCTATTTAAACATCAGAGTTGTGTGTCACAACTCAAAAAGTAAAGATTGAAAGTCCCCTCAAGACAGGAGATGATCATGACAATACGGTTGGAAATGGCTCCCTATTGGCAATCATAGTAAAGAATCTGCCTGCCAATGCAAATGTAAGAGGTGCAGGTTGGAGCCCTGGGTCAGGAGGGTCCCCTAGAGGAGGGCATGGTAACCCACCGCCGTATCCTTGCTTGGGGAATCCGCATGGACAGAGGAGCCTTTAAAGCTACAGACCATAGGGTTGCAAGGAGTCAGACAGGATTGGTGTGACTTAGCACGCACCATGGCTCCCTACTAAACATACCTTTTTCTGTCCTTTGTTCCCTCATTCACAACCATTTTGGCAAGAGATTTCTTACTGTAAATTACTAGCTCCATCTTCTGTGACTCTAGAGGGCAAACTATTTTTCCTACCAAGAGAAAACACAAACTGCTTGGCAATGTGATTTTCAGCAATGCAGTAAGGTTTATAAAGAACAAATTTGCTGGTCTCCAAGCAATTAATATTCAGATTGGCTGTAGAAATGAGTGGTGAAATATTAATTCAATAGGCTTGTTTTGAATTGTTAAGGGGCAAAATTCATTTTACAGTGGCAGCATTTCATTTGTTTTGGTTTCAAATCCATTATTCTATTGAATCAGCTTTTATCCATGTGAATACTGATTTGGGTTTTGTTCTTTAAAAAGAGAGAAAGAAAATTTCTTTCAAAAAGAAAACAAATAAGCATAAAACTAAGCAAATTCCAGGGCAAAAGTCATTTATACTCTCATTGGAAAATACTTTGTAAATGAAAACATAGTATTTATAATGCCTGTAGAAGAAAACATTTGTAAAAATTATGTGTTTGCCATACCTTAACACTTTGGGAGGGTCGGTTTATGGATATTTCTCAGAAGGTCCCAGCTGTACAGTTCTTCTGTAAACTGTTGGTAATTAACAGACTGTCAACAAGGCCTGTGAAATGTCCATGTCTCTAGTTCCTGTGAGTACCACCCAATATAATCCTTCTATTTCAGAGACCCAGATACCTCCTCCAAAAAGAGCTTTGTTTATCTGCCTACATCCTGGCATCTGATTTCATCAGCACTTGTAAAATTATTTTTGGAATATAATTTACAAATACTTTTTTTTTGCTTTTGATTGCAAACATTTATCCATAGAAATAATGTTCTTTTAAAAATGAGTGTTTATGTATAATGTAGCCTTATATTTATGACAAAACATGAATATATTTATAACCACAAGAATAAAAGAGGCATCTTTCTCAGAATTCTATGCCACTTGCTTTCCTCCCATGTTGATTCTTCCTGACCCACCTGAGGGTACAGAGATATGATAGCGGATAGCTGTAGTCCTAAAGTGCCTCCAGGGGCTGGACTATCATCTGCTAGTGACTATTGCAGGAGAATCTAAGGGGTCATTTTGCCCTGCTCAGCTTCTCAACCATACAAGAGTTTACAGTGCAGACTTTTGACCGTATCTCTTAATATGGCCCAGCTCTGCATGTTAGCAAGCATGCTTGGGTTTGCATGCCATTATTTAAACATTAAAATAGATCACAATGTGTATAATACTGCTTGATAGAGAGAGGATCTTTTTAAAAGGAAGAAAGACAAGTGGGAAAGAAGGAAGGAAGGAAAAGAGGGAAGGAGAGCAGGAGGCAGCCCAGGTCATTTTGACGTCTTTGAAGTCTTGCCCCTTATATTAATCCTTTGTTGGATATTTTGTTTGGTACTGGATTTTTGGTTTTTATTTCTTTGGTTTCATACCCCAGGCATTGGGGTATTTCATACCCCATGCCTTCTACTTTGAATTGATACGTATGTCCCTAAATGTTGTATCTAATTATCTGGAGGAGTTCCTTCCCAAGATACTACCTTTCAGAAATATCATCCAGCTATTAACTCAAAGCAACATATCATGAGAATATGTTAGGTTCTTCCCTTGTGTTCTAAACAGGTTTTCAAGAAATCATACATGGCCTTGAGCCTTTTCCTCCCTATCCAGGGATGGAGATCTTGATACTTTCCTAAGAAACAATAAGAAAAATCAAAGTATAAATTAAATTTCAGTTTAAAAAGTTATCATTGTATTTGAAAAAATAAAGCACACAGAAAATTTAAGTTTTATCAATTTTTAAATAGGAAGGAAATTGAAACCACTTTATGTTGTGTAAGCAAAGAAAAATTTCGTTCCATCAAGTGAGAGCTTATTCTTTAGGAATTCAAGATATAAATGTTGAGAAACAAGAAACAATGGAGCCCGATTATAAATGCAACCATCATCTCATTGCATTACTGATCTTTGCCTAAAGTATCAATTATTCCAGGAACTATAGAAACATCTGATTGGGTAGATTCACAAGACAAGTATGTATAGATAAAATAATAGAAATCAGTTAAACATCAACATGGTTCCAATTTCATTACATTTTCTGAGTATGGACTGCAATGCAAAGTGAGCAGCCTGTGATATGATGAGGTCATCTCTTTCAAAACACACAATAAAGCAATGGGATATAACTCAAAATGTGAACACAATAACACAATTACATCCCCAGGATATCTTCAAAGCTTGGCATGCACAGAAATGCTTCTGTTACCTAGGAAGGTGATTAGTATATTTCACATGAAAAATTAACCTCCACAGTTTCCTCACTTCAGAGATAAGCAGTGAAATTATTTGAAGTAAATATTATACTCAGAAATAAAAGAGCATAGTGAGGCAGCATAGAAGGCTGCAGGGGTTGCACAAGAATTTGAGAACAACTTCAGTGTAAGATTATTAAATATGTACTTAATTGATTTGATGGCAGAGGATATACCTTCTCATTAAATTGAACTTTGACTCACATATACAATAAAGTGACAATCCCGCAGAAATTACTTCATTAATAGCCTGGAATTCTCCTCTTAAGAAACATGAGCTCTCCTTATCTTCTCCTCGCAATGTCATTTTACTGGATACAGTTGCCTTAGATTAAGTAATCTAAGGACAAAAATTGAGAAAATTGTCAGTCTCCTCTTGTCCCCTTCTTACAACTCTTTCCATCTTATTTAGACCATTGCTCAGGTCTCTAGGCTGTAAAGCACTCTTGGGGGAGGAGTAGACTACCATATGAACAAAAGTGTTTTTCTGAAGGAAAAGTCCCTGAATTATGTAAGAAATTTTCCTACTTGTGGTATCTTTTTACTGAAGAATATAATTTACAAAGAATTGAAATATGATGGGTTAGTTCTTTTTTTTTTAATGGGTTAGTTCTTTTAGTATATTATATCCACAAACATTTCTCCATTTCCATTGCTCTAGATAACTTGAAACATTATATAACAGCTGTTATTAAGGAATTAAAGTTAAAAAAAAAAGAATTAAAGTATCCTCAAATAGATTGTACCCATGGATTTGGGGGATCTAGGATTAAAGGAGTCATGTAATTTTCTTGTTAGAGAAAGGGTAGATTATTAACAGACTATAATTTCGAAGTCTGCTTTAATATATACATTTAGAATGACTTTATCTGGAACAACTGAAAAGTTGTACCCTTTGAAAAACTCATTTCCTCTGCCCACCTGGTCTCTAGCAACTTTAATTCTCCTCTCTCTTTCTGTGTGTGACTATTTTAGAGACCTCATACAAAGGGGATTGTGAAGTATTTGTCCTGTGACTGGCTAATTTCAGATAGCAGAATGCCCCCCAGTTTCATTCATATGTATCATTTGGCAGAATTTTCTTCTTTAAGGCAGAATAATATTCCATGATATGTATATAACTTATTTCCTTGATTTCATTGAGATATAATTTACATCTAGCACCATGCATCATGAAATGACTATCCCAATAAGTGTAGTGAATATCCATCATCTTATATAAAACTTTTTTCCTTGTGATGAGGACTCTTAGGATATAATCTGTTTAACAGCTTTCATATATAACATGCAGCAGTGCTAATTATATTTATCCTGTTGTACATTCCTAGTACTTACTTACCTTATGCCTGGAAGTTTGTACCTTTTGATTGCCTTCATCTGACTTCCCCTCCACCTACACATCTCATGACCACAAACCTGATCTTTTCCTGTGAGTTTATTTGCTTGTTTTTGGAGTATAATTAACCTACAACACTATGCTAACTCCTGTTATACAACATAATGTTTCGATATTTCTGTATATTTCAAAATGATAACCAAAACGTCTAGTTAAATATGTCAGTGTATAAAGATATTACATAGTTATTAACTATACTCCCCACACTGTACAGTTTGTATTGTGACTTGCTTATTTTGCTACTATAAGTTTGTACCTCTTAATGTTCTTCACATAATTTTTTCCTTCACCCACTTCCTTCCCCTCTGGCAGCCACCTGTTTGATCTCTGCATCTATAACTCTATTTCTCTTTGTTATGTTTGTTCCTTTTGTTTCAGATTCCATGTATACATGAAGTCATATGGTGTTTTCCCTCCTCTGTCTGACTGACTTCACTTAGCATAATGCCCTCTATATCCATTGATACTGTTACAGTTCCCATTCTAATAAATGATTATATATATCATCTGTATATATTTATATATTCATCATTATATAATGGATCATATACATATCACATCTTTATCCATTCATCTATTAATGGGCACTTAGGCTAATTCTATGTCTCAGATGTTGTAAACAGAGCTGTATTGAACTTGGGAGTGAAGATTCATCACAGTGTCTGTAGTTAACAAAAACATATTGTACACCTAAAATTTTGTTAGGAGGGTAGATCTCAAGGCAAGTGTTCTTACCACAAAGCAAACAAACAAACACAAACAAAGAGACAAGAAGAAACTTTTGGAAGGGTGGATATATTTATTAACTTAATTGAGGTGATGGTTTTATGAGTATTTGTATATGTTTCAACCCATCAAAATGGATACATGTGCAGTCTTTTATATTAGATTACATTTCAATAAGGATAGTGAAAATAAATGAACTATGAACTGAGGTTCACAACATTGTATAGGAGGTGATGACTCAAACCATCCCAAAGAAAAAGATATGCAGGAAGCAAAATGGTTGTCTAAGGAGGCCTTACAGATAGCTGGGAAAAGAAGAGAAGTAAAAAGCAAAGGGAAAGATAGTCTCAACTGAATGCAGAGTTCCAGAGAATAGTAAGGAGACATAAGAAAGCCTTCTTAAGTGGACAATGCAAAGAAAAAGGAAAGCTATAGAATGAGAAAGATTAGAGATCTCTTCCAGAAAATTAGAGTTACCAAAGGAATATTTCATGCAAAGATGGACAAAAAAGGACAGAAATGGTATGGACCTAACAGAAGCAGAGTAGATTAACTGGAGGTAGAAAGAACACACAGAAGAACTGTACAAAAAAATGTCTTAATGACATGGATAACCATGATGGTATGATTACTCACCTAGAGCCAGAAACCCTGAAGTGTGACATCAAGTGGGCCTTAGGTAGCATTACTACAAACAAAGCTAGTGGAGGTGATGGAATTCCAGTAGACCTATTTCAAATCCTAAAAGATGATGCTGTGAAAGTGCTGCATTTAGTATGCTAGCAAACTTGGAAAACTCAACAGTGGCCACAGGACTGGAAAAGGTCAATTTTAGTTCCAATCCCAAAAAAGAGCAATGCCAAAGAATGTTCAAACTACCACACAATTATACTCATTTCACATGCTAGCAAGGTAATGCTCAAAATCCTTCAAGCAAGGCTTCAATAGTATGTGAACCAAGAGCTTCCAGATGTACAAGTTGAATTCAGGAAAGGCAGAGGACCCAGAGATCAAATTGCCAACTTTCACTGGATCATAGAAAAAACAAAATAATTCAAGAAAAACATCTACTTCTGCTTCATTGACTATGTTAAAACTTTTGACTGTGTGGATCACAACATACTATGGAAAATTTTCAAGAGATGGGAATACCTGACCTGACTCCTGAGAAACCTGTATGGAGGTAAAAAGCAACAGTTAGGACTGGACATGGAACAACAGACTGGTTCCAAATAGGGAAAGGAGTAAAACTGTATATTGTCATTCTGCTTATTTAACTTATATGCAGAGTACATCTTGTGAAATGCCGAGGTGGGTGAAGCACAAATTGGAATCAAGATTGACAGGCGTAATATCAATAACCTCAGATATGCAGATGATACCACTTTAATGGCAGAAAGTGAAGAGGAACTAAAGAGCCTCTTGATGAAGGTGAAAGAGGAGAGTGAAAAAGCTGTCTTAAAACTCAGCATTCAGAAAACTAAGATCATGGCATCTCGTTCTATTACTTCATGACAAATAGATGGGGAAAAACAGTGGCAGATTTTATTTTCTTGGGCTCCAAAATCAACTTTGCTGTGAACCTCAGATAGCTCAACTGGTGAAGAATCTACCTGCAATGCAGAAGACCCCAGTTCGACCCCTGGGTTGGGAAGATCTCCTGGAGAAGGAAATGGATACCCACTCCAGTCTTCTTGCCTGGAGAATTCCATGGGTAGAGAAGCCTGGCAGGTTACAGTCCATGAGGTTGCAAAGAGTCAGACACGACTTTCACTTCACTTCATTTTAAACTGCTCTTAAAAAACTGTATTAATTAAAGAAAAACATTTCTACATCCATAGAGCTTACATGAGATGGGGGAAACAAGGTAAAAAAGGTGAAAGAGATAATTTTAGACACTGAGAAATGTTAGGAAGAGTGTGCTAGTTTAGCTCAAAGAACACATTTGCTAGGTGGTGATGTTAGTTGTTCCTAAGAAATGAGGTCCTAGGAAAATCCAAACTTGTGACTACTTAGAGAGTATCACTGCAGGCAGGGAAATCTGGAATTGCAAAGGTTCTAGTGGGAATGAACAGAAACAATGATTCTTGTGCAAAAAAATCTAAAGAAATTTAAAGTATTGTCCTTTATCTGAAATAGGACATTTCTGCAGCTTATGCTATTTCTGATAACAGTTTCCAAATAGTAATGTAATAGATATTACTTTAAGAGTAAACTATTGTGGAGGCAATTCAATTTATTGGTTCACTTCATTTGGTGATATTGGCAAGCTCAGTTATTGTAACTGCTAAGGGAGTATTAAGAGAGGAATATTATCTGACTCACTGGAGATCAAATTAAGGTATATGGAAAATTGGTGAAAGAGAAAAACATCACTTTGGTTGTACTTATATTTTAACTTTTGTTACTTTTATTTGTATTGTCTATTTTAGCTCATTATTCTCTGAAAATATGTTACAGATGCAGTGTGAGAGTTAATCAAGTTTTATAGACTCAGATATGTTATTACTGAATGGAATTATATTCAAAATTTTCTAGCGTGGAATTTTGGGTTCACAGCTTTCTTAAATGAAATACAGAGCTGTCTTGAATCTCCAGCAGGAAAATTTGAGAAATAGATAGACGACAGCAGGTGTTTACTACCTGAGTGGTTAAATAGATATTTGTAGACCAATTTTCTCTTCACTGTACATCATCAGTAACTTAAAAGGTGTGGCCATCAATTAATTCAAATTGCACGTCAGTTTGAGCAAAATATTATTTTGTCAGCTTCTAACACTGACATCTAAAATGTGGAACTGTGTTTTAAAGAAACTGAAGTGGAATTTAAGGCTATTTTAAGATATTGTAAATAGGAAGCACTTCTTTTAAATAGAGTATTTTTAAAAAGAAATTCTGATTTTTGAAAATTTTAAATGGGTTTTTCTCAAGTAAAGGCAATAAATTAAATATGTAGTCTGATTATGTTCTTTTTTAATGTATTAAATTGTAAGCATATACTTAAACAATATGTCACATGCATTTATATATGTGTATATATTTACATTGTACACATTCTATGAATATGTTTTAAATGTTAATTGAATATGAATCTTTTTATTCATATTTATTTATTTTTAAAATCCAGTATAATGCAAAGCCTACCACTGAAAATGTCTTAATTATTTCACTAGAAATTACCTGGTGATATAATGAATAACTGAATTATATACCGAATTTCAAATGGGTGCAAAAATAAAAGATTTCTAGAATAAAAAGTATGTTGTTCTTTATTTTTAATTAGTATTTAAATCTGGAACATAAAATCTGAGATGTATATAGAAAGTGTGATTTTTACATATACTCATCATTAGGCCCTGTATTTTTTTTAATCTTTGTTATTTGAATTTTATTATAATTACAAAAATTTCTAAATACTTATAATAGTAAGCTAATATGATAATACAGATGAACGGAGGAACATAAGCATCATTTCAATACATGAGAATGGTAATAATGTCTCACAGTTGTATAGTGAATTTGATTTCATAAAATCTACTATTTTAATTTATATGCTTTTTGTTTCTAGTACCCAGTGGTTCAGAAATTATATTTTACTCCCATAATTCATGTATAAGAATAGAGTGTGAAAGAGAAAGACACATGACTAAAACTTTCAGAAAATACTGAAATCCATAAACGATTTATTAAAATAAAATTATAGTATTATGATCATTTCATTAAAAGAAATGAATGAAGAAGAGATTGTTGACCAGGTTACAGGGAACTAATTAACTGGTCATAATTTCTGATTTTTATTCAGATTAAATATCAATACTATTTCTTCATATTGTGAAAGTTTTTAATCTTCTGTATAAAAGATATTTCTTTCATCTGTGAGAAATGTCCTTGTCTTTGTGACATTCCTTGTCTCTGCTCAGTGATTTTCTGGTAGTCCCATTATAGATTTTTCAATGATCCAACAGATGTTGGCAATTTGATCTCTGGTTCCTCTGACTTTTCTAAAGCCAGCTTGAACATCTGGAAGTTCACGGTTCATGTACTGTTGAAGCCTGGCTTGGATAATTTTGAGCATTACTTTACTAGCATGTGAGATGAGTGCAATTGTGCAGTAGTTTGAACATTCTTTGGCATTGCTTTTCTTTGGGATTGGAAGGAAAACTGACCTTTTCCAGTCCTATGGCGACTGCTGAATTTGCTGGCATATTGAGTGCAGCACTTACACAGAATCAACCTTTAGGATTTGAAATAGCTCAACTGGAATTCCATCACATCCACTAGTTTTGTTTGTAGTGATGCTTCCTAAGGTCCACTTGATTTCCCACTCCAGGATGTCTGGCTCTAGGTGAGTGATCACACCATCGTGATTATCTGGGTCATGAAGATTTTTTTAGTACAGTTCTTCTGTGTATTCTTGACACTTCTTCTTAATACCTTCTGCTTCTGTTAGGTCCCTACCATTTCTGTCCTTTATTGAGCCCATCTTTGCATGAAATGTTCCCTTGGTATCTCTAATTTTCTTGAAGAGATCTTAGTCTTTCCCATTCTGTTGTTTTCCTCTATTTCTTTGCATTGATCACTGAGGAAGGCTTTCTTATCTCTCCTTACTATTCTTTGGAACTCTGCACTCAGATGGGTATATTTCTCCTTTGCCTTTCACTTTTCTTTTCAAAGCTATTTGTAAGGCCTCCTCAGATAACCATTTTGCCTTCTTACATTTCTTTTTCTTGAGGATATCTTGATCACTGCCTCCTGTACAATGTCACGAACCTCTGCCTGTAGTTCTTCAGGCACACTGTCTATCAGATCTAATCCCTTGAATATATCTCTCACTTCTACTGTATAATTGTAAGGGATTGATTTAGGTCATACCTGAGTGGTCTAGTGGTTTTCCCTACTTTCTTCAGTTGCATCTGAATTTGGCGATAAGGAGTTCATAATCTGAACCACAGTCAGCTCCCAGTCTTGTTTTTCTGACTGTAGAGAGCTTCTCCATCTTTGGTTGCAAAGAATATAATCAATCTGATTTTGGTATTGGCCATCTGGTGATGTCCATGTGTAGAGTCTTCTATTGTGTTGTTGGAAGAGGGTGTTTGCTATGACCAGTGTGCTCTCTTGACAAAACTCTGTTAATCTTTGCTGCTTCATTCTATTCTCCAAGGCCAAATTCGCGTGTTACTCCAGGTCTATCTTGACTTCTACTTTTGCATTCCATTCCCCTTTAATGAAAAGTACATATTTTTGGGTGTTAGTTCTAGAAGATCTTGCAGGTCTTCACAGAACTGTTCAAATTCAGTTTCTTCAGCATTCCTGGTTGGGGCATAAATTTGGATTACTGTGATGTTGAATGGTTTGCCTTGGAGATCATCCTGTCATTTTTGAGATTGCACCCAAATACTGCATTTTGGACTCTTTTGTTGACTATGATGGCTACTTCATTTCTTCTAAGGGATTCTTGCCCACAGTAGTAGATATAATGATTATCTGAGTTAAATCCACCCATTCCAGCCCATTTTAGTTCACTGATCTCTAAAATGTTGATGTTCACTCTTCACATCTCCTGTTTGACCACTTCCAAAATGCCTTGATTCATGGACCTAACATTCCAGGTTCCTATGCAATATTGCTCTTTACAGCATCAGACTTCACCTCCATCACCAGTCACATCCACAACTGGGTATTGGTTTTGCTTTAGCTCCATCTCTTCATTCTTTCAGGAGTTATTTCTCCACTGATCTCCAGTAGCATATTGGGCACCTACCGACCTGAGGAGTTCATCCTTCAGTGTCCTATCTTTTTGCCTTTCCATACTGTTCATGGGGTTCTCAAGGCAAGAATACTGAAGTGGTTTGCCATTCCCTTCTGCAGTGGACCACATTCTGTCAGACCTCTCCACCATGACCGTCCGTCCTGGGTGGCCCCACACGGCATGGCTTAGTTTCACTGAGTTAGACAAGGCTGTGGTCCTGTGATCAGTTTGGTCAGTTTTTTGTGTTTGTGGTTTTCAGTCTGTCTGCCCTCTGATGGAGAAGGAAAAGAGGCTTATGGAAGTTTCCTGGTGGGAGAGACTGACTGAGGGGGAAACTGGCTCTTTTTTTTTCAATGAGGGTAGCCATACTCACTAAATCTTTAATCCAATTTTCTGTTGATAGGTGGGGTTGTGTTCCCTCCCTGTTATGTGAGGCCCAACTATAGTGGAGGTAATGTAGATAATGGTGAGCTCCTTCAAAAGCTCCCATGTCCTGCAGCAGGCCACAGCCAACCCGTGCCTCTGCTGGAGACTCGTGGACACTCACAGGCAAGTCTGGGTCGGTCGCTTGTGGGGTCACTGTTCCTTTCTCCTGAGTCCTGGTGCACACAAGTTTCTGTCTGTGCCTACCAAGAGTCTGCTTCCCCAGACCTGTGTAAGTTCTAGGGTCTCTAATGTGAGAATAATTGCAACCTCCTTCAAGAGGGCTTATGAAACACCCAGACTGCTGCACCCAGACCCTCTGCCCCTATGGCAGTCCACTGCTGACCCAGGCTTCACAGGAGACACTCAAACACAGTTCTGGCTCAGTCTCTGTGGGGTCTCTGGGTCCTGGTTCACACAAGGTTCTTTTGAGCCCTCTGAGACTTCCAGAAAAACGTCTACCTCTGCTTTATTGACTATACCAAAGCCTTTGACTGTTTGGATCACAAAAAAACTGCGGAAAATTCTTAGAGAGATGGGAATACCAGACCACCTGACCTGCCTCCTGAGAAATCTGTATGCAGGTCAAGAAGCAACAGTTAGAACTGGACATGGAACAACAGACTGATTCCAAATAGGGAGAGGATTATTTCAAGGCTGTATATTGTCACCCTGCTTATTTAATTTATGTGCAGAGTACATCATGCAAAATGCCGGACTGGATGAAGCACAAGCTGGAATCAAGATTTTTGGGAGAAATATCAATAACCTCAGATATGCAGATGACACCACCCTTATGGCAGAAAGTGAAGAACTAAAGAGCCTCTTGAAAGGGAAAGAGTAGAGTGAAAAATTTGGCTTAAAACTCAACATTCAGAAAACAAAGATCATGGCATCTGGTCCCATCACTTCATGGCAAATAGATGGGGAAACTGGAAACAGTGGCAGACTTTATTTCTTGGGGCTCCAAAATCACTGCAGATGGTGACTGCAGCCATGAAATTAAAAGATGCTTGTTCCTTGGAAGAAAAGTTATGACCAATCTAGACAGAATATTAAAAAGCAGAGACACTACTTTGCCAACAAAGGTCAGTCTAGTCAATATGGTTTTTCCAGTAGTCATGTATGAATGTGAGAGTTGGACTATGAAGAATGCTGAGTGCTGAAGAATTGATGCTTTTGAACTGTGATGCTGGAGAAGACTCTTAAGAATCCTTTGGACTGCAAGGAGATCCAAACAGTCCAGCCTACAGGAAATCAGTCTGGGATATTCATTGGAAAGACTGATGCTGAAGCTGAAGCTCCAACACTTTGGCCACCTGATGTGAAGAACTGACTCATTGGAAAAGACCCAGCTTCTGGGAAAGATTGAAGGCACAAGGAGAAGGGGACGACAGAGGTTGAGATGGCTGGATGGCATCACTGACTCAATGGACATGAGTTTGAGTAAGCTCTAGGAGTCAGTGATGGACAAGGAAGCCTGGTGTGGTGCAGTCCATGGGGTCACAAAAAGTTGGCTATGACTAAGCAACTGAAGTGAACTGAGTTTAGATTTGCATCCTACCACCTATCACCCCAACACTCAGCTGCCTAGAGGTCATGTTAGTGACCTGTGGCTTTAAGTACTGGAATTAGAGCCACAGCTATGGCTACAGTGTCCATGGCCGCTAACCAGATCATTTGGCGATTAGCTCAGCAATAATAATGCACTCTATTCAGCCCTGTTAAATACAAAGCCCAAGAAGCATGTTAATAAGCATTTACCTCTAAATTTAACAAGGCCTTGACTTGTAGTAATAATCTTGACTGATTTGACCTTGATAATCCAGCAAATATCATAGGGCACTAAATAATTATATTTAGTAAAATAACTATTTTTATAAGAAATAGATGGATCTTATTAGATATTTAGCTCTTCTCTTGATGGCCTTTAATTCAATTAAATTAATAATTTCAGTAACCACACTCTGAGAGGCTAATCAAATTCTGTGCAGTTCATCCAAAATAACACAGAGCAAACTTTATATTATAATGCATGGATTTTGAACTTTAACATGAAAATTACTACTCTGAGAAGAGTAAATGTGGCAGAAATGAACATATGAGATTTTGTTTCTCAAAAGCAGTTATCCAAATGTTATATTTTTGGAAACATAGATAAAATAGACAGTTTTATCAACTAATAGACATTTGGCCCTGTCCAAAATGTCCATTGAAATCTTTAGGCCACACCAGAAAGTCTTTGAAATTTGTTTCTGTCCAAAACACCCAGGAGCATATTCAGTCTAATGGCTACAAAAACAAACAAACAAAAAAACTAAAAACAAAAAACAACCCCTGTTCTGTTGCTTGGTAGTATTAAATCTTTATTTAAACATTCTCAGTGGAACATGTCAAAAATATACTCCCACACAAAAACGCCAGTGCTACATTATAATGTTTTGTTACCATTTCCATTATTTTAACAGAGATAGGAATAAAAGGTACAGGTGCTATGAAGAGGGGAGAACCCGCAATGCCAGATGTACAATGATCAGGATTTGGATAAACTCACCGGGCTTCCCACATGGTGCTTGTGGTAAAGAATCCAGTGCTCTGTGACAACCTAGAGGTGATGGGATGGGGTGAGGGGTGGAAGGAAGATTCACGGAGGAGCGGAAATATGTATACCTATGGCTGATTCATGCTGATATATGGCAGAAACCAGCACAATATTCTAAAGCAGTTGTCCTTCAATTAAAAATAAATAAATTTTAAAAATATTTTTTAAAAAAGTAAAGGAAAAAAATAATAATAAAAGATTCCCCCTGCCAATGCAAGAAACACAGGAGACAGGGTTCGATCAGGGGTCAGGGAGATCCCCTGGAGTAGGAAACAGCAACCCACTCCAGCACTCTTGCCTGGAAAATTCCACGGACAAAGGAGCCTGGCAGCCTACAGTCCATGGGGTCGCAAAGAGTCGGACAGGGCTGAGCAACTGAGCACACACATATACAGTCGTTTGGGATAGGACAGGAAAACAACAGTACAATATTGCTTTTGAGGGGGAAGCAAAAAAAACTCTGATTGGGTCAAAAGTGGCAGAAGAAGAGCCAAATGTGACATCGTCACAGGTACTTGGAAGAGCACTCTGTGATGTTCATGACGAAGACAGCCTGTTAATGCTACCAGAAGAAACTCATTAAAGAGGCAAGCAAAAAACAAAAAAAAATTAAAAACCCACTTGGACTGCCAAACTCAACTTGATTGCATGGAATTGAAATTCCAGGGGTTTATAAAGTAACCAGATGTGAAGAATCTTTTTTTTTATAAACAATTTCAGAGCTCAAGATGAGAGAAGAATTCTTATTTACACAACTTATGAAAATATTTGATATTATAAGTACCAGTTCCACATTATTCAATGATGGCACCTTCAAGATGGCACCAACATAGTTCATTCAGTTATTTACTGTGCATGGTGTAGTATTAGGTTTTGTTGTTGTTCAGTTGTTAAGTTGTGTCTGACTCTGCAACTCCAGGGACTGTAGCATGCAAGGCTTGCCTGTCTTCCGAAGAAACTATCTCCTGGAGTTTGCTCAAATTCATGTCCATTGAGTCAGTGATGCCATCCAAGCATCTTTCTCTGTTCTTCCCTTCTCCTCTTGCCCTCAATCTTTCCCAACATCAGAATATTTTCCAATGAGTTAGCTCCTTGCATCAGGTGGCCAAAGTATTTAGAGCTCCAGGTTCAACATTAGTCCTTCCAAAGAATATTCAGGGTTGATTTCCTTTAGGATTAACTGGTTTAAGCAATAAAAAGTTGCTATCCAAGGGACTCTCAAGAGTCTGCTCCAGCACCACAGTTTGGAAATTTCAACTATGTCATTGACCTAGACACTAACAATGAAAGAGCACGAAGAAGACAGATGGATGTACATTTACAAATGTATGTACATTTTTTATTTATTCACACACACACTTATATATATTTATATATACACTTTCATTTGCCTGAACAAATCTCAACTTTAACCTTTCTTAGTGCATGATAGATCTCAAGATTGCAAATGTGAATGCAATTTGACTGCTCCACCAACCTAGATAGCATATTTAAAAGCAGAGACATTTCTTTGCCAACAAAGTCCGTCTAGTCAAGGCTATGGTTTTTCCAGTGGTCATGTATGGATGTGAGTTGGACTGTGAAGAAAGCTGAGCACTGAAAAATTGATGCTTTTGAACTGTGGTGTTGGAGAAGACTCTTGAGAGTGCCTTGGACTGCAAGGAGATCCAACCTGTCCATCCTAAAGGAGATCAGTCCTGGGTGTTCATTGGAAGGACGGATGCTGAGGCTAAAACTCCAATACTTTGGCCACCTCATGCAAAGAGGTGACTCACTGGAAAAGACCCTGATGCTGGGAGGGATTGGGGGCCGGAGAAGGGGACAACAGAGGATAAGATGGCTGGATGGCATCACCAACTCTATGGACATGAGTTTGAGTTAACTCCGGGAGTTTGTGATGGACAGGGAAGCCTGGCGTGCTGTGATTCATGGGGTCACAAAGAGTCAGACACTACTGAGCAACTGAACTGAACTGAACTGAACAAATGCATGAGTAAAAGGATGCTTGTTTCATTTTTCACAGTTGCTGGGCCTAAAAATATCTTCTTTGTTTCCAACATATGAGTATTTAATAATGGTAGTAACACCCACTTGTGTGCAGAACTATTATAAACAATATTTGAGCTTCCATTTGTGTCTTTGGAAGAAGTAAAGGAAAATTTTGAGTACATTGTGGAAAGTGCAGAAAAAAATTTCCGTGACCTAATAGATTATGTTTTCAGAATATATGTCCATGGAAGATATGGCAGAGGCTGAAGACAAGAAGTGCCAAGATTTTCATGAGAAAATCGAAATGTTTATACATCAGTCCTGAATGGCGACCACAGGATGAACAATGCGGTGGAAGGCTGGCATAGCTAATTTCAAAACTGGTGATAGTATTTCATCCTTCCATTTGAAGACTTACTGAAGTGTTAAAAGATGAATCACAAAGCAGTGAACAAATTGTAAGATTCTTTGTGGTCGTAATCAAATATAGTGACCAACTTCACAATGACACTAACAAAATCAAATCCATATAACAAAAACTGTTAACAGATATAATGAATACAAAGCTAATAACAAGGTCAATACATACTTGGCAGCAGTTGCTCATTGAATTGAGTATAACCCTATAGAACTTCATGATGAGAAAGAACAAGAATAAAGGTGAAATCCAAAGCTCATCATGAATTAAAATAAAAATAATGTGAATTAAATTTTTAAAAAGTTAAATGCCTGCCTTATTTAATGTGAAAGTGTGTGTGAGTAGCTCAGTCATGCCCAACTGTTTGTGACTCAAAGGACTATAGCCCACCAGGCTCCTCTGTCAAAATTCTCCAGGAAAGAATAGTGGAGTGGGTTGCCATGCCCTTCTCCAGGGCATCTTCCAACTTAGGGATCAAACCCAGGTCTCCCGCATTGCAGGCAGATTCTTTACAATTTTAGCTACCCAGGGAGCCCTGAACCATGGAGTAAATGTATCAGTGGACATTTGGACAGGACCTAATTTCAAGGACTTTTTGGTGAAGTTAATTTTAAGAACCTTCTTGGTGTGTACCAAATGTCTCAACGGATGTTTTGTACAGGACAAAATGTCCTGCAATGATTGCCTGGCATTGTTACATGTGATTAATTTCTTCTTCATATTTTAAAATAAAATAGAAGTACATTCAAATTTTATTTTAATGATACCAATATATTTTTTGAAACCACTTCACAAAGTCGCTAAAGATCAGGCAAACTTAAGAAAAAAGCCAAATTCAAGAAGTGAAATTATTCATGCGGATGTATGTGTCTTTCATCCTTAGGCAATACTGACTAAAGTTAGGACTGCCATAAGTGTAGGAGTGAGGGGTTTCACTAAATGGTAAGACCCAGAAGAATCCAGATAAAAGTCAAGTAAAAACAATTGATGACAGCAATCAGTCAACTTAAATGACAGATAAATGGAGCATATCCCATTATAACCATATCAACTATAGTTTGGCAAAATTTTCCTTTGTTTTGGAAACAAAGCTATTGGGATTTTGGGATTAGCAGATGCAAACTATTGTATACATAATGGATAAACAACAAGTTCTTACTATTATGGCACAGGGAACTATATTCAGTATCTTGTGATAAACCGTAATATAAAAGAGTATGAAAAAATACATATATGTATAACTGAGTCACTGTTGTACAACAGAAATAAACACAACATTATAAATCAACTGTAATTCAATAATTTTTTTAAAAAGGAGAAGAAATCTGTCATTCAGTCTCATATGTTGAATTGAAGCTATGAAGCAAATAAAATTTATTTTTAATTCATTTAGAAAGAGAATTTCTGTTATTTGTAGTCTACATAATCATAACCGACACACTGTTGAGTTGTTTAAGATAAAAAAAAATTAATGTGAAAAAAGTAGCATCTGTATTCTTTTCCCCCTTGAGTTCTACAACTAATCACATGTCTTTCAATGTTTAATTCTTCATGTAGTAAATTAATCCCAGCATAGGGTCAATCTGGCAATGTAAAACCACAGTTTTGTATTCATCCACATATTCAGTGTTTGGCTAAATATGAAAACCTTGATTTTCTTTTTTCTTTATAGTCTGTTTATTATCTTTTTCTAGGAGAGAATGGGAAGAGGTAAACATCCAACAGATTTCCTTGGTACTGACATATCCTGAACTTATCTTACATGGTGCCCACAGTATGAAAATCTACATTTTCCTGGTAAGCATGAGAAATTTAAATATAACAATGCTTGGAACTCAGAAGGACAAATAATAATAATAACTTCTGGAAAAACTGGTCAAAAGGCAGTAAGAAAACTGCTAGTGTTGGTAGTAACTGACGGTAACACCAGAAAACCGGCAAGCCCAAAGATCCTCTCCCATCTGTTTTGGCCACAAGACTGGCCGTGGTTTTGGCTTTAAACACTTGGGAGCATTTCCTTCCCGTCAAGGCTTCATTACGCAGAACCTAAATTCTCTCTGTTAGAGAGATTTCACTACTCTGGCAGAAGGTATATATAGCTTAGCTCTCTTTCTGTTTCTCTTTTTATTTTTCCACTATCAGTGAATTGTGAAGGTGCTGATTCATGACACAGATTAAAGGCTCATCTATTAAAAAAAAAAAATCAACAAATTCTAACAGTTCCCACATGAGTAGCATTATACATGACTGATTCTAAAGTTTGGAATGGTATAGAAATACTTTTGACTGTTAACCTGATCTCCCCCTACATGCTGAGATCTCTTCTAAACCTGAAATCTTTTACCTTTCATCTCAAAGAGAATAATTAATAAGGGACAATGAAAACCTTGGTATTTCTATGTAAGAGTATTAAATTATTAATAATACTGCAAAGAACAAAAGAACTAAGTTCATTTTGGAAGGAAGCAAAATATTGATTTAATATGGACTTTTTTTAAAAGAGTAAATTAATTTTTATATTCAGTATTCTTTATATCTCAATGTAAAGGGTTTCAATGTACATAGGTTTAGCTAGATATTTAAAAGTATTAATAGAGACTGGGTAAAATAAGTTTTTGTGATTATGTGAAACACTCAGATAAATATGAAATGTTTTAGTCACTCAGATATTTTAAAGTAGATACAGTTATGGCCTCACATCAGCTAAACTTTAATTGACTGATGAAATGGTTTACTTTTCAGATGTGTGAAGGTTGTTGGTCTGTATTAATGGATCAACAAAGTATTTTATTTTAAAGCTTATTCCAGTAAAAATGGAAAATCAGTATGTACACATAAGTATTATGACACCTCACAGAGTTTTGATTATTGATTTATAGAAAAATATGTTCACAATCTAAATCATTTAGAGGCATTTAGAGGATTAACTTGTTAAACGTATGAAAACTTTATCTGTTAGGGAAATTAATATTTAAAGAGTAATCTGATTTAGGAGGCTTTTTACTAGAATACAGGACATACTATAAGATAATATTTTTGTTAATATAGGTTACCGAAGTTATCTATAGGGAACCAAATGAAGTTTTTTAAAAATTCAAAATTAAATGTATATCAACAGGTATTATAGTGCTTTTCTTTCATATCCTATTTATTAATAGAGAGAGTTAAATATAAAATCATTTCCATATTTTATGGGCATATTTGAAGAGGTAAATATCTTGTTTAATGAAGAGAGTTGGAAAATTATGAAATAATTGCTGTTCCACAAGACTGCAAAATTAACCTGGTTTTATTTTAACCTAATTATGTTGAATACATCCCCAGATTCTTTGGAAATACTAAATTGCAAATGATTTTATACCAAGTATAGCAAACTATGAACTCCACACCAGCCTTGGGGACTGTACCTTACTCACAAAATTGACTCCTGAATCTTATTATAGAAATAAAGGAATTTCTAACACAGAGATTGCGATTACTCTCTCTTCTGCTGCAACATGTGTTTCTACAACCAGCCATATGTGGTTGTTAAATGGGAAATGATGCCGGTGTGGCAAAAAGGTTGTGTTGGTTCATCAACATTCTGATTTAGGCATAGGGGGAATTTAATTATTTCCTTTGACAACAAAGGGAAAAACTTCCAACTCTGTACACAGACAAGAATTCTGTTAAATAGAATGGAGCAACTGAAACAGAAAATTTTAAGCTCAATTTTTATGAAAGTAAAAATTAGTGCCTATTATACCCGTTTCCAGCTATGATCTAAGGTTGTGTTCATCATATGAGAAAACACTGGATAAGCAAGCAAAATAACACTTAACTTTAAAGCCTTGTAAGTGTATTGGATGCAGCAATGTCTAAAGCACCTAATTCAAAAGAGAAATGAGCCTTTTCTAAGTGAGAAATGACTGGGTGCTACATGTTAAACAAGAATAAAGGGGGAGGTGTGCCATGGAACGGGAAACTTTTTCTGGGATGAGGAGAAGCAAGACTAAACTTTTAATGAAAGCTTGGGCTACTTTGGAATCTGGAAGAGCCCCAGCGTAAAAATAAATCTCTTGGCCAGACAGTTATAACCCGAAAGAATTTGCTCAGTGAGCATCTGTGGGTATAGAGTAGAAAACACAGATATCACAATATTATCAGAAACTTAGGTTCAGGGGTGCAGCTGGAATTCAATTCAGAGTTGAATTGGAATTAAATAAAGCTTCAACCTAGTCCTAGCTCAGCAGGACTTATGATTAGTTTCATCTTAACACCCTTGCAAGAGGAAAGGGCAAGCCCTTACTGGGAAAACTAAAATAGAATAAAAGCAAACATACTAAACAGTTGCATATTTATTGCACCTTTGTAAACACACACACACACACACACACACATCAAAATTAAAATGCATGTAAAGATGTAAAAAGATAAAAAGATGTAAAATGATATGACCCTGTAATATGGTTAAAATAATAATAGAGTCTTAGCTTCAGCTTAGGATATATGAAGCTAGAAAGAATGCTGCTTATTGTAATAATATGTAAAATTCATAGAGCTGAGGTCACAGGACAGCCAAATCATCTGAAACCCAAGGAAAGGCAGGTACATGACCACTTTCTTTCCTGGTGCAGGAATTGGGGAAAATACTAGTTATAAGACTTCAGTAAGATTGGAACATATTGCTGGAAGGCAATGACAGGCTGGCAGATGGGTATAGAATATGTCCGATCAACAGATACAAACAAAGGGTGTTTGTTTGCATTAGCAAGCTCTTCTCCACAGGCTGTCTGGGTCCTCAAGAGAAAGACTCAAGTCATGGGACAGCTTGGAAAAGCCTTACCTCCAGGAAGAGAAGGTGTGACCCAGCTACTGGTGGCCGGTCACACTCCCCCTCCTGATGCCATCTCCCCAACAGCCCTGCATCCAGCAGTCTTAGCTGGCCTTTTATTTGGGTGTGGGGGGTGGGGGTGGGGGATAGGGCACAAGTGAAGACTGCTTGCAGCTAGAGGAACTGAACAGAACAAAAATAAAGCTCCTCTGTGCCTGGGGGAGAGAAAGGAAACGTCATGGTTCCAGACGATTAAAGTTTCTCTGCTACTTGGAGGCTTCCCTGGTGGCTCAGATGGTAAAGAACCTGCCTGCGATGTGGGAGATCCCTGGGTGAGGAAGATCCCCTGGAGAAGGAAATGGCACCCCACTCCAGTACTCTTGCCTGGAAAATGCCACGGACGGAGGAGCCTGGTGGGCTACAGTCCATGGGGCAGGAATGCAGGGCCTCCCTGCTGCTGAGGGGACCACAGCAGAGTGCCCTGTCTCCCAGCTCACACATCAGGCGAGCCAGCTCAGCAACAGAAAATACCGGAAGACTCCTAGGGCAGGTAGGGGTGAGGGCGCCGAGAGACCTCTAGGAGGCAAGAGTGTGAAGGGAACTTTTTAGTTGACAGGGAGCAGACTGAGAAAACAGCCCCAAGGTGACCAGCCCGCCTCCCAGGTTCAGGAATAAAAGTTTGAAACCTGGGGTGCCAGGAGAGGAGGTGTAAGGACAGCGGAACTCAAGCACAGCTCAGGTTCTGGCTACTCAGCTCAGCAAACCAAAGGCAAGTCGTAGCTTTGAGAAAGATAATATCTGAGTTGAAGAATTCATGGGACAAGCTTCAGAGCACATTGGGTACAGCATTTTTCTATGTCCCAGCCATTGAATGCAAAGACAGGTCAATAGAAAATACCCAGACTGAAGTACAGCAAGGAGAATGATCCCAGCAAGTGAACAGGGATTCAGCGACGTGAGGGAAAATGCCATCTGATTAACACAGATGCAGTAAGAGTTTCAGAAGAAAGAGACCAAGCAGGAAGGGGTATCTGAAGAGATAGAGGAGAAATTGGTCCAAGCAGGAAAAAAAAAAAAAAAAAGATAACCCAACGAAAAGGAAACACAAATCAAAAAAGTTCAGGAACCTCGGGTAGAACAACCAGTACAAAAATGCACACCTTGGCCCACCCTAGTCATATGGCTAAAATCTAAAGAAAAAATGATTCTGTAAAGGTGGCAGAGACAATTTACATCCAGGGGAACAATGGTATCCGCTTCTTCTCATAAACAAAGGATGACAAACATAATGGCTTATTTAGTGATACAGTGATATCAATATAGAATTCCACATTTAAGGAAAGTATCTTTAATTTTTTGTTTTCCTGGGTGCATATGCATCATGGTTCAGTTTATAGATGGAATAAAGCAAGGGGATATTAACATACATTTCTTTCAGACTTTAAAAACATTACGCCCATTATAGGAACCCATGCATTAGGCTTTTATAGATGGCATTTGAGTAGGTGCTAACAGAAGTTAAATGAAAAGTCAAATATGAGAATTTTTATGACGTTATGGAACACAGGGCTTCCCTGGTGGCTTGTATGGTAAAGAATCTGCCTGCAATGCAGGAGACCCGGATTCAGTCTCTGGGTTGGGAAGATCCTCTGGAGAAGGGAATGGCTACCCATTCCAGTATTCTTACTAGAGAATTCCATGAACAGAGAAAACTGGTGGGCCGTAGTCCATGGGATCACAAAGGGTCAGACATGACTGAGGACTGATACTTTCATGTTCAACAGAGGATGGCCTTTATTGATGCACATAATTTTGCAAATGCCTCTTCATATACTTGTTTAGAACTTCCCTGAGGATATACCTAGGATTAGAATAACTAGTGCTATAGAGAATAAACTTTTAAAGCTGTAGTAGATGATGAATGCCTAGTTTTTTTGTAAGTGTTTAATATTCTCATCCATGGGGTTGCTAAGGGTCGGACGCAACTGAGCGAGCTCATCTCACTTTTCACTTTCGTGCATTGGAGAAGGAAATGACAACCCACTCCAGCGTTCCTGCCTGGAGAATCCCAGGGACGGGGGAGCCTGGTGGGCTGCCCTCTACGGGGTCGCACAGAGTCGGACACGACTGAAGCGACTTAGCAGCAGCAGCAGCAATTCAGTTCGCTCTAAAACCCTTACACCAATTGATATGGTCAAGTCTCTTCTTTTAATTTCTAACAATGACATGGATGTAAATTATGTCTTAAGATTGTTTTAAATATGTGATTTTTCTGGTTGTCAAGTTGTGCATGGTCTTTTATTTAGGTACTCTTATCTTCTGTGTGGTACTATTTCAAAACATTTATTTTTTTTTGTTAGGTTCTTTATGTGTTTTAATGCTACCTTTGCATTTGTAGTCATCTTTTATTTTTATGGATGTAAGTCCATCAGGACTATTATGTGTTACAGATGTCTTCCTCCAGTTTTATTTTGCCATTCCACTTGCTTTATTGCAAATTTTGAGGAATAGACATTTTTAAAATTTTATATCTGCATTCTAATATAAGTTGGTAATGGTGGAAAGGGTTTGTTATATGTGTTTTAGCTTCCAATTTCTCTTGGATATCTTAGTATTATTTATTAAATATTAAAAAAAAACCTCCTTCATTAAACTGTAGTGCTCTTTGTACCATAAAATTTCCATTAAGTTCTATTGATCCTTAATCTATTCTTGTTCTACTGTTCCACTTAATAAATTATTATAATTTCATACAAATTCAGTCTTACTTCCACATATTGTCCTAATTGGTTCCTTGAATATTCCGTACTCTTACCTTTCCATAATATTTTATATAGTTTTGAACTTTTAGTCATGTACACACAAACCCACACCATTATTTACTAGGATTTTGCTGTATTCATTGAATCTATATATCAATTTTGGCAGAGATGAGAACTTTAGGAACATCTCATTATGAATATTTCTCTATTTGTTGGCATTCTTTGTTATACAAAATATTAATACAGTTGTATACTTTTCCAGAAAGTTGTTCCATATCCTTTGTTAGATGTGTTTTATTTTCAGTTTTCACTTTGAAGCTTTTCAAAGTGGTAACATTTCAACATTTATATAACATAAAAATGTGAAAAAGAGAAATCTGATAAAATATTTCTAGAAAGACCCAAATACTAAAAACTATAAACACTGCTGGGAGAAATTAATGAATTAAATGGTGTCTCACTCAATGTGATATGTACTGTGTTTATGGGTCAGATATTCAATATCGTAAAGATGTTGATTCTCCCCCAGACTCTCTAAGGTTCAGTTCAGTCACTCGGTCGTGTCCAACTCTCTGCGACCCCATGGACCGCAGCACGCCAGGCCTTCCTGTCCATCACCAACTCCCAGAGTTTATTCAAACTCATGTCCATTGAGTTGGTGATGATATAACCATCTCATCCTCCCTATTGATGGAATGCAATCTCAATGAAAATATCCAACAGGCTTTTTTAAAGTAGAAATTTGCAAATTGACTATAGTACTTATTTGGAAGTCCAAAAGAGTAGGTACAATAGCCAATACAACACTGAAAAGAAGAACAAAATTGAAAGAGTAACACTATCTGGTATCAACATTATTATGTATCAAAAACTTCAGTAATGAAGAGAGAGTGGTATTGGGGTAAAGGTAAAAACGTAGTCCAGAAATTCACATATAAGGGACCACTAATTTTTAACAAAGGTGAAAAGACAATCCAGTGAAAAACAGGGTCAGTCTTTTCAAAAAAGATTGCCATGAAGTTTACATATCTTTATATAAAACAAATAAATGGAAAATAACTTAGTTCCATATCTTGCCCTAGACACAAAAGTTAACTCAAAATCTATTGTAGAGCAAACAGGACAACCTCATTTATAAAACTTCTAAAAGATAAAGATAGCTTTTGTAAACTTAAGGTCAAGTTTTTTTTTTTAAATATAGGATGCCAAAAGCACTGACTGTAAATGAAAGAAAATAACAAACTGGACTTTATCAGATTTCTGAATGTCTAATCTTTGGTCAAAAGATTAAGACATTTTAAGACAAAAGAGCAGCCACCGACAGCTGAAATGTCATCTTTTTACAATTTATGTGTCTACTAAAGGAATTGTGCCCAAAATATATAATTCTCAAGACTCGATAATGAAAAAATCAATTAAATTAAAAATAGGCAAAAGGATTTGAATAGTCACTTCATCAAAGAAGACATATGGATAGCAAATAAACATATATAGACATGGACATCACCAGATGGTCAATACTGAAATCAGATTGATTATATTCTTTGCAACTAAAGATGGAGAAGCTCTCTACAGTCAGCAAAAACAAGACCGGGAACTGACTATGGCTCAGATCGTGGACCCCTTTATTGCCAAATTCAGACATTAATTGAAGAAAGTAGGGGAAACCACTAGACCATTCAGGTATGACCTAAAAGAAATCCCTTACAAATATACAGTGGAAGTGAAAAATAGATACAGGTATTAGATCTGATAGACAGCGTTCCTGAAGAACTACAGATGGAGGTTCATGACACTGTACAGGAGGCAGGGATCAAGATCATCCCTAAGATAAAGAAATGCAATAAGGCAAAATGGTTGTCTGAGGAGGCTTTACAAATAGCTGAGGTAAGAAGAGAAATGAAAGGCAAAGGAGAAAAGGAAAGATATATCCATTTGAATGCAGAGTTCCAAGGAAGAGCAAGGAGGAAAAAGAAAGCCTTCCTCAATGATGCCAAGAAATAGAGGAAAACAGCAAAATGGAGAAGACTAGAGATCTCTTCAAGAAAATTATAGATACCAAGGGAACATTTCATGCAAAGATGGGCTCAATAAAGGATAAAAATGGCATGGACCTAACAGAAGCAGAAGATATTAAGAAGAGGTGGCAAGAATAAACAGAAGAACTATACAAAAAAGATCCTCACAACCCAGATAATCACAATGGTATGATCACTCACCTAGAGCCAGACATCCCAGAGTGTGAAGTCAATTGGGCTTTAGGAAACATGTCTACAAACAAAGCTAGTGGAGGTGACAGAATTCCAGTTGAGCTATTTCAAATCCTTAAAGATGATGCTGTGAAAGTGCTGCACTCAAATTAGCCAGCAAATTTGGAAATCTCAGCAGTTGCCACAGGACTGGAAGAGGTGTTTTTCATTCCAATCCCAAAGAAATGCAATGCCAAAGAATGCTCAAACCACGGCACAATTGCACTCATCTCACATGCTAGCAAAGTAATGCTCAAAATTCTCTAAGCCAGGTTTCAACAGTATGTGAACTGTGAACGTCCAGATGTTCAAGCTGGATTTAGAAAAGGCAGAGGAACCAGAGATCAAATTGCCAACATCCGTTGGATCATTGAAAGAGCAAGAGAGTTCCAGGAAAACATCTATTTCTATTTTATTGACTATGCCAAAGCCTTTGACTTTGTGGATGCCAACAAACTGTGGAAAATTCTGAAAGAGATGGGAATACCAGACCACCTGACCTGCTTCTTGAGAAATCTGTATGTAGGTCAATAAGCAGCAGTTAGAACTGGACATGGAACAACAGACTGGTTCCAAATAAGAAAAGGAGTACCTCAAAACTGTATACTGTCACCCAGCTTATTTAACGTATATGCAGAGTACATCATGAGAAACCCTGGGCTGGAAGAAGCATAAGCTGGAATCAAGACTGCCAGGAGAAATGTCAATAATATCAGATATGCATATGACACCACCTTTATGGAAGAAAGTAAAGACAAACTAAAGAGACCCTTGATGAGAGTGAAAGAGGAGAGTGAAAAAGTTGGCTTAAAGCTCAGCATTCAGAAAACTAAGATCATGGCATCCAGTCCCATCACTTCATGGCAAATAGATGAAGAAACAGTGGAAACAATGACTTTATTTTCTTGGGCTCCAAAATCACTGCAGATGGTGACTGCAGCCATGAACTTAAAAGACTCCTTTTAATTTGGAAGAAAATCTTTGAGCAACCTAGACAGCATATTAAAAAGCAGAGACTACGTTGCCAACAAAGGTCCATCTAGCCAAAGCTATGGCTTTTCCAGTAGTCATGTATGGATGTGAGTTGGACTATAGAGAAAGTTGAGCAACAAAGAATTGATGCTTTTGAACTGTGGTGTTGGAGAAGACTCTTGAGAGCCCCTTGGACTGCAAGGAGATCCAACCAGTCCATCCTAAAGGAGATCAATCCTGGGTGTTCATTGGAAGGACTGATTTTGAAGCTGAAACTCCATTACTTTAGCCACCTGATGCAAAGAACTGACTCATTTGAAAGACCCTGATGCTGGGAAAGATTGAAGGTGGGATGAGTAGGGGATGACAGAGGATGAAATGGTTGGATGGAACCACCACCTTGATGGACATGAGTTTAAGTAAGCTATGGGAGTTGATGATGGATAGGGAGGCCTGGTGTGCTGCAGTCCATGGGGTCACAAAGATTCGGCCACTACTGAACGACTGCACTGGACTGAGACATGTTCAGCATCATCAGTCTTTATGGAAATATGAGTTTGTTTTACAATTTAAAACTACTACATATGTAGTAGTTGGTAAAATTAAAAAGACTCACCATACTAAGAATTGACAAAAATGTCCTGTAACAATTAAATTGATGGTAAACATATTCAGTTGCTCCTTTTTAAATGTTCCGATTGTAGTACAATATTCATTTAAAACATTTTGACTCATTTTTGAAATAATGGTTTTTAATTTGACAGTGCTATAAACTGATTATGTTTTCCACTTAAAAAGATGTTTGGCATCATTTACTGACAGTTCCTTTTCATCACCAACTAGGTCAGCAAATTTGGAACAACTGTTTTGAATGGGATATTGAACAGATGCTGTGCGGTGCAACTATTTTATGGTCCATCACCATTTCAGGGGAAGTATTTCTATGATTATATTCCACTTTAAATGCCTTGAATATGTAAAATCAATAACATTGATGACAATGTACAATACATTGAGAATGCTGGTTCACTTTCTTCAGCCAGGAGCATCATTTCATTTATGAATCATTTAGTGAATGAGAAATGCTAGTAGTTGAAATTTAGCATATTTATCACCGAGTCACTATAGTACCAGTCAAATCTACCAACACTTCAGCGGTTACATTTTATCAGTTTTTTCATGAAGCATCCTATTCGTTTTTAAAAAGTGATTTGCAGGTTAGTATATGTCTTTCAAGGGCTTCCCTGGTGGCTCAGATGGTAAAGAATCTGCCTGTAATGAGGAGACCCGTGTCTGATCCCTGGGTTGGGAAGATCTCCTTGAGAAGGGAATGGCAACCCCTTTAGTGTCCTTGCCTGGAGAAATCCATGGGAGAGGACCTGGTGGGCTACAGTCCATTGGGTCACAAAGAGTTGGACACGACTGAGCGACTAACACTTTCACTTTCATAGTCATTATTTATATAAAATATAAGAAGTAATTATGTATTAAACATATTACGTATGAAGTTAAAATATATTGCATAACATACAATAAATATAAAATAATTATATTTATATATTGAATATATTTTGGGCCTTCACAGTAGCTCAGCAGTAAAGAATCCACCTACAATGTAGGAGATGCTAGTTCGATCCTTGGATTGGGAAAATACCCTGGAGGAAGTCATGGCAACCCTCTCCAGTGTTTTTGCCTGGAGAATCCCATGGACAGAGGGGCTCAGTGGGCTACCGTCATGGGGGTCACATGGGGTGACCCCCATGGGGTCCAAAGTGTCGGAGATGATTGAAATGGCTGAGCACACACACAAATATAAATAAGATATATAATCTTAATATTAGGTATGACCTAATTGAAATACCTTATGATTATACAGTGGAGGTGACAAATAGATTCAAGAAACTAGATCTGGTAGAGAGAGTGCCTGAAAAACCATGAACAGAGGTTTGTAACATTGCGCAGGAGGTTGTGACGAAAACCATCCCCAAGTAAAAGAAACGCAAGAAGGTAAAGTGGTCATCTGAGGAAGCCTTTCAAATAGCTGAAAAAAGAAGAGATGTGAAAGGCAAAGGAGAACGGGAAAGACATTCCCAACAGAATGCAGAGTTCCAGAGAAAACAAGGAAGATTAGAAAGCCTTCTTAAGTGAACAGTGCAAAGAAATAGAGGAAAGCAACAGAACGGGGAAGACTGGAAATCTCTTCAAGAAAACTGGAGATACCAAGGGAACATTTCATGCAAAGATGGGCACAATAAAGGACAAAAATGGCAAGGACCTAACAGAAGCATAAGAGATTAAGAAGAGGTGGCAGGAATACACAGAAATGTACCAATGAGTTTTTAATGACCTATGACCAAGATGCTGTGATCACTCCCCTAGAGCCAGACATCCCAGAGTGTGAAGTCAAGTGGGCCTTAGGAAGCATCACTATGAACAAAGCTAGTGGAAGTGATGGGATTCCAGTGGAGCTATTTCAAATCCTAAAAGATGATGCTGTGAAAGTGCTGCACTCAATATGCCAGCAAATTTGGAAAACTCAGCAGTGGCCACAGGACTGGAAAAGGTCAGTTTTCAATTCAATCCCAAAGGAAGGCAATGCCAAAGAAAGTTCAAATTACCATACAATTGTACTCATTTCAAGCTCTACTATGCTCATAAGGTACAGAGCCTTCATGCAATGTGGGAGACCCAGGTTGGATTCCTGGGACAGGAAGATCCCCTGGAGAAGGAAATGGAGTCAGACTCTCTCTCTCTCTCCCTCTCTCTCACACACACACACTCACACACTATGTGTGTGTGTATATGTATATGTATATATATATATATATATATATATATATATATATATATATATATAATATATAGCTGTACTCATTTCACATGCCAGTAAGATTATGCTCAAATTCCTTCAAGCTAGACTTCAGCAATACGTGAACTGAGAACTTCCAGATGTACAAAATGAATTTTGAAAAGGCAGAGGAACTAGAGGTCAAATTACGAGGATATGCTGTATCATTTTTAGAAGCAACAAAATTCAAAAAAAAAAAAAAAAAGAATTTACTTCTGTTTCATTGACTATGTTAAAGCCCTTGACTGTGGATCACAGCAAACTGTGGAATATTCATAATGAGATGGGAATACCAGACCACATCACCTGCCTCCTGAGAAACCTGTATGCAGGACAAGAAGCAACAGATAGAACTGGACATGGAAAAGCAGATTGGTTCCAAATTGGGAAAGGAGTACATCCAAGCTGTATATCGTCACCCTACTTACTTAACTTATATGCAGAGTAAATCATACAAAATGCTGGGCTAGATGAATCATAAGCTGGAATAATGATTTCTGGGAGAAATATCAACAACCTCAGATATGCAGATGATACTACTTTAATGGTAGAAATTGAAGAGGAGCTAAAGAGCCTCTTGATGAAGTAAAAGAGGAGAGTGAAAAAGTTGGCTTAAAATTCATTCAGAAAGCTAAGATTATGCATCTGGTCCTATCACTTCATGGCAAATAGACAGGGAACATGTGGAAACTGTCAGATTTCATTTTGTTGGGTTCCAAAATCAATGTGGGCAATGGCTGCAGCCATAAAATTAAAAGAAACTTGCTCCTTGGAAGAATAGCTATGACAAACCTTAGACAATGTATTAAAAAGCAGAGACATCACTTTGTTGACAAAGATTGGTATAGTCAATGCTATGGTTTTTCCAGTAGTTCTGTATGCATGTGAAAGGTGGGCTATAAAGAGGACTTTTTGCAACCCCATGGACTCTACCCCACCAGGTTCCTCTGTCCATGGGATTTTTCATGCAAGAATAGTGGAGTGGCTCCCATGTCCTCCTCCAGGATATCTTCCCCATCCAGGAATCAAACTCCAGTCTCCTGTGTCTCTTGCGTTGCAGGTAGATACTTTACTGCTGAGCCACCAGGGAAGTTCTAAAATGTAATATTAGTTAGTGATAAGTGCTGTGAAATAAAATAAAACACAGGATGAAATGTGTCAGATATCTTTAATAAGTTAGTTCAGGGAAGGATTTATGAAGTGACCTTTGAACAGTCTTCTGAATTAAGTATGAATTGGTGCCATGCCGGTATTTGGGAAAAGACTGGAAGAGAGCAAGCTCAAAACTCTGACGTAGGTGTCTGCTTGGTGCATTCAGAGAATCACAGGGAATGCAGCGCTGACCGAAAGGACAAGAGCAAGGTGATGGAGATGAGCCGGGAAGTCTGGGGGTGCACGTTCATACGTTGTAGCCATTGTAAGGTTGTCATATGTTATACTGTGTGTCACAGAAACTAGTGGAGGAGTTTGATGGAGGAGTGTTATGGTAAGACTGATATATTCAGAAGGTCATTCAGATTCTGTGGAAAAGGAGACTATGTCTGGGAAAAACTGGGAACAGGAGATATTCTGACTGAAATCATGTCCAGGCAATAGAGCGTATTGACTAGAACTTGTAACTGAAAAGCAAGAGGACCTACTGATTCATTCACTATGAGACAAAGAGATAATTCAAGTTTGCCAAAACATTTTTTTGGGGGTGAGCATCTGGAAAAGAGGAGGTGTCATGTAAAGAAGAGCAGCTGTGTAGGTAGAAGTGTGTATTTTAGCTCTGGCCAAGGAATACTTGGCTACTTAGTCACCTATGTGATGATGTCAAGCAGGTACTAGGATATATGATTCAGGATTTCTGGAGAGTGATCAGAACTGTAATAAAATGTGAAAGTTATCAAAGTGTGACACCTTTACCACACTTTGAAGGAATGAATGACTTAACCTAGGGAGAGATATAAACAGAGGAGTTACTAAGAACAGAGAAAAGATGCACAGCAACATTTCAAAATGGAAGAGAAGACCTAGTAGATGAGACTGAACATGACCTGGTAAATGAGACTGTCCTGGTGAGGAACCAGGATAAGACAGTGGCAGAGAGATGGAATGCAGAAAGTGTTCAAAAACCAGCAGTAGCCAGCTATAATAATTACCACTGAAAACTTGAATAATGATGCAGATTGCAAGTTGACCAGTGGAATTTGGCACTGTGGAAGCATCAGTGATATTGTCAAGAGCTCTTTAGAAGAATTCGAGGTTTAAAGTTTGGAGTATTTTTTAATTAAGAATAGAATTGAAAGGGCTTCCTAGGTGGCTCAGTTGCAAAGAATCTGCCTGCCAATGCAAGACCTGCGGGTTTGATCCCTGAGTTAGGAAGATTCCCTAGAGGAGGAAATAGCAACCCACTCTAGTATTCATGCCTGGAAAATCCCATGGACTGAGGAGCCTTGCAGACGAGAGTCCCTCGGGTTGTAAGAAGTTGGACAGGACAGCTCAGCAGAGCAGAGAGAGAATGTGAAAGTTGTAGTTTCTTCTAAGCCACAAGGGATCATTTTGTGCCATCCTAAGAAATACACTGGCTTGAATTCACCAGGATGTTTTCTTTATGCAAACAACATCTAATGTTGTTCACTACTACATTTTTATCTCCTGAAATGTTACCATTCAGGAAATGCTGTATGAAATTAAGAAGATTATCAATGTAAGTTTCTTAACTGCCTTTTATTAATTGAGAAATTAGAATATAAGGAAAGCTGATAAGTTTGCATTAAGTAGAAGTTTGAACAACTTCGTTTTCAATCCAATTTTCCGAAATATTGGAAATGATATAATCCCCTTGCCCATTTCTTGATTATCTTCTAAGAACTAAGAGTGATTTATCTTTCTTTTCAGTTGGACTTTCAAGTTGGTAATAAGAATGTAAGTAATATTTATAGCTTCTCATGCCACTGTGCCAATAGAGATATCAATACACTTGAATTTATAGCTCTGGTTTAATGACAAATTTGTTATTTTCGAAATGAGACGTCAAAAGAGTGGGTGGGTTTTTATAACCTCTAAAGTAGGGAAGAAGTGATTAACAAGATTGCAGTCAGTGCTTTTATAAAGCTTCAGTTTCACAATCACGTGTGAAATCCATTATGTTACAGTCCTTCGATGCTTGGGACTGCTGTGAAACTACAGACAATACATATGTGTCTAAGAATAAAAGTCACTGACTTCTACATAGTAAAGAACATCTGCTTTGATTCTTTCTCCCTCTCATTTTACATTGCTTCTGCACTGAACACCTCTGCTGCTTAGACATTTCCTGATATCACGGATATATTTGACAGATTTGGGGTTGTTTTGTATGAAGAATTCAGGATTTCTGCCATCAGTGTTGTCAGCCAGATTTAAGAAATCAAGTTGGGGGAGGAAACCTATCTATTGTGTTGTTAAAAATATCTTTCCTTTCAAGGATGTTTGTGTGTATTGTAAGTGAAGAACATAAACTTATGATAGTCCAAGAAATTATCATAATATTACATTATTAATTCTAATTTTATTCATTAATGCATATGAGACATTATGCATTTGAATGCTGGTGTTTCTGCTCCTGAGCAGGAGGGCCTGACTCTTTCCCGGGAAGCTTTTCCCCATAATGCAGTAGTTGCTAGATCACTTTGAAAATATATGATTTAATGTGTTGCAGTGGGAAAAGATAGTTCCGGTGAAGCTTCCATCATTTTGTGAACATTACTTAATTGTATAAAAATCTGAATAGAATCTCTACAGTGAAGGGAAAAAAGATCCAAGGAGAATATTAAATATTTTCCCATCTTTATGTGGATGTTACTCACTCTCAAAAAATTGTCATTTCTGTGCGGCTGTGGATTTGATAATAACCTCATCTTACTCGAGATAAGAACAAGTTTGAGCATTACCCTTGGATAAAGTTAATCAACCCGTTTGTCATTGTTACTGGTTTGATTGCTTCCTACTTCTAGACAAAATAGTTTCTATCTTTCTATAAAGTATATTTTATGAATAAAGGCAACTCTAGCAAACTAAGTCTGTACTTTGTCAGAGAAGTTATTCCCTAGTTTACATGAAGCATTATTTCCATTGATGTCATGAAAATAAGCTGACATCCACCCCAAGGTAGGAGATGTAGATATTCCAATATTTTTTTCTGCAGAAGAAATTATTTATTAGCCTACTTTGCTTAATGTAAAACTTTAACTAGGATAAGGAATTATGATATTCTGACATTATTTATTAAAAATGAACAATATGAGTGATCAGTTTATTTTTGTGGGTGGGGTTCTTTAAAATAATTTCAAGTTTATTAAACAATGGCATGTAGCAGATTGAATATTGAGGTTTGTGAAAATAAATCAGGGTATTTTTAAATCTATGAATAAGAAAGCTATGTTCACTTTGCATGATAAAGAAGAAAAATGAAGTAGTATCTGAATGAAATGGTTTCTAAAATGATGCTTTTAACGAGATTAGAAAATTATTGAATTCTGAAACACATGTGGCCATAGTCACTAATCTTAAAGTGCTATCCATTTGTGACCAAATGAATCATTTTAAAAATGTAAATTCTATACTTTTGAAAGGATCATTTAACTTAAATATGCTCAAGCTGATGCACTTAAACTTTTAAAGAATTAGATATAAAAATGCAATTATTTAGAACTGGTTAGATTTGGCAACTTTTGAATTCTTACAGAGTTGAATCATGCTAATTAATGCTAATTAATTTTGAAATGTAAAACTTAGTTTTGCTAATTTTGACTTCATTCTGAAAGAAAAATGATAAATGAGGAGCTTTTCTTTCTGGTAACAACTTCAATTTGTTGATCACCGATGTTCCCATAGCATTAGCTGCCAAATACATTTTAGGCCATACTTAATGAGATCCACCTATCTGGCCATCTATCCAAAACACTGACAATATGAAAATGAGTGGATAGATTTCATCACTAAGGGGAAACTGCTTAGCCACTGTGCTGTCTACCAAAGTTACAATTGGGTCAGTGGAAATCTGTGTGTGGTGCTATTGAGGCAGACAAGAGACTGCACGTAGACCTCTGAGTACTCTCTCATTCCTGTATAATTATCACCTTGTCTCATTTTGAATAATGTATAATTCTGTCCTCTTACATCAGATGTGTCCATTGATATTCATAAGAGCTTGCTGAAGAAAAATGCAAAACCTGAAAGTTGCTAATTAAGTTTTATTTAGGGATCTTTTTGAGGGCTATACCTGGGGCACTGCCTCTCAGAAAGCTCTGAGGAACTTGTTCCTGAGAGGTAAGAGAGGAGACAGGATAGATATGAAGTGGTTTGTTTGTTTGTTTATTTGTTTTCTGGGGGAAAAACAAACAAACATGTACTTGAAAGTTGGAAGGTTACTACTAATCACAAAGAAGAGGTATCTCAGGTTAATGATTTTAGTGGTTTTCTGTGTTGGGGAGAGGATCTGGGTTCATTGAAGTTATTTCTTAGATATGCATTGCAATTCTCTAGGACCAATATTTAGAGCACAGAATGCTTCCTGTTTTTCTCCAGCCTCAGGGTATACGATAAGTGTGCGGCTGCAGTGGCTAATTGCCCGATCCTTGTATCACAGAGTTGGACAAGACTGAGCGACTAACACTTTCACTGTAGAACTGGAATGATAGACAACGTTCTTTGTTTACTGGAAAGACAGGCAATATTCTCTGCCCATATAAGAAATTTTTTAATAAAGAGTAAATATTGCTACTTTATTATTTTAAAGAAAAGAATTCATGCAATGAAATTTACTTAAATAATATATTTTTTCTTTCAAAGAAATTAAATACAATAGTCTGATAGAGTTACCAATTTCAGCAATTTTTCATGGCAGCTGTCATCAAGGAGATGAATCATTTTGTTACCACACAAGATAACCTATTCCTCTTTCAGATTCATGAGGAATTTCAGAGGAGAGCTCTAAAATCCAACCTTGCATATAATGATCCTATACACATTGTTAACACTTAGTCTCAAGATTCTTTCAAGTTCTAGTAAATTGTCCTTCAAAGTAAAAAATAAAACCTGATTCTTCATGCATATAGGCTTCATAATTATCTTCCTCATATGTTTCAGTTTTATAAATACTTTCAGATGTTCCCAATAGCCACTTATCACTAGATGCCCAGTTAAACCACTAAAGAGATTTACATAGAAGATCTCTTGGTGGACTTCTGCTGTAAAACTTTCTTAGATTTATATTTTAGTCTAGAATAAATTATTTCCTTTTCAATACACAGGCAGCTTTAGGGTATGAGAGTCTTGGGAAAAGAAAAAGGAGACATTTTTCTCTATATTTTCCTTACATCAGGGAAGCCCTAACTTGCCACAGTCAAGATTTATTCATGTATGGTTTATCTGTTTGTTCTAAAGTGCTAAATAAAAGCTGAATTGGATTTAATTCCTTATTTATCTTCCAGTTGAATTTAAACTTCTCTTAATATCCATAGATTAGAAAACAACCAAGATGAAAAAGAGATAAACTAATTATCTAGAATCTTCACAGATAGCCTGATTTAAATTCATATCATAGTGCAATTCACAGTAGTCTAATTTATAGTATGTTCTGGGGAGACGTTTTGAAGGGTTGCAGGCTCCCTCCTTCAAGATCAACTTTGATGAAACTAAGTAAATGAGAAAGTTTGCAAGACATAATTAACTCAAAGGACAGCATATTAGAAACCACTGGGGGCCTGAAAGTTCTTGTGAGCATTTGTGTGTGTGTATGTGTGTGTGTGTGCACGTGTGTGTATGTGTGTGTGTGTGTGCATGCGTGCACATCTGTGTGTGTTGGGGGAAGGGGAAAGTGTTCATGGTTGCAGCCTAGAATGAAACACACCTAGGGGCAGCAGTGAGAATACTGAGTGAAGATAATTCTTAGAGACTGGTTCTGGCCTTTTCCCCATAACATCATTGTCATCTAACAATAATTTCTTGCCTACTCACCAGAGAAATTGGTAACTGACATTCAGGTCTCCCATGGAGAACCTATCATGCAGGGTAAAACCATGTCAGAATGAACAATTCTTAAAAATGTTTGAAGACTAGTGAAACTCACTTTCCTTCTTGCTCCCCAAATGCTTTATTTTTCCTTCACCTTTAGGGAGGGATATTGGTTTACAATCTAAGGTGACTATTTCCTTCCATTTCTTCATATTTCTAAGAATTTAGTAATGAACATGTAACCAGGAAAGGTTAATTTTGAATTGTCACTGTATCTGTGTCTGTGATTTTCACTCCCATTTTTGCCACACAATGGCCTGCTTCAGGGAGATCACCTCAGCCGCCCACCTGGGAAGGACTGTAAGGAAGTGAAACTAACACAACCTCTGAGGCTTGCCATTCTAGGGGACATTTGCAAGGATTAAAAAGTTTTTACTTTGTTTCCTCACCTCCCCCACCCATCTCTGACCCATAAAAGAACCTGGCAACCAGGCCCCAACAAGACGGTTATTTTGAGGCACTAGTCTGCCATCTTCTCAGTCAGCCAGCTCTTGAATAAAGTCCCTTCCTCATCCCAACAGCTGATCTCAGATTCATTGACTTATTTTGCAGCAAGTAGAATGAGCTTGGACTGGGTAACAAACAGAGAAATAGTCTGTTGAAGTGAAAGTAAAGCGATGTGACCACTGAATCTGTGGTGGCTGGGATCCTCATCCTAAGACTGATACCTCTCCTCTCCAATTCAGCTGAAAGGGTGAGGTGTATTCCCGGCTTTAAGCCTTCCTCAATATATTCTCTGTGTTATAGTAGCTGATGTCACAGTTTGCTAGAACCAATCTGTACCTACTCCTTGATAATCAACTGTGAATCTTGCTTCTCAACTCTGAATTCAGTGACAACACTTAAGTAGTTTGTTATTGGCCTTGGTGGCAATATTTAAGAACAGAAATTAAAAAGCACTTTAAATTATACTGTTTCTGGAAAAAAGATTGCTGGCTTACAAGGATACTGCCTGTGACAATGAACGCACAGGTAAAAATAGTCAACTGAAGAATACAAATATAATAAAGCAAAAACAACAAATGGACATAAAGAACACATAGTCTAAAAAGAAAAATAAACTTTCTGGAGGCAGGAAGTCAGTGGATTATTATTCTTAAAAGTTTAAAGAAAATATTCATACAGATAAAATTATTAGAACTATTTTGGACCTACAATTTTGTATTCAGCCAAAAATTATTAAAATTCAAGAGTAACATAATGATATTCTCAGACAAATAATGCCCTAGATTGTCATATAATCATATTTTGAAATATTCTTGGAAGAGATATTCTTTAAGAAGAGGAATAAGTTCAAAAAGAAGGTAGCAGAAATTAAGAAAGTAAAAATAATAAGATACTTCATGAATATATAGTAGGAGTTTACTTTTTATATGTTTTATGGATGACAAAACTAGATCTAATAAAGAATGGCAAAAGAAAATGTAAGAACTCCCTGTTCACATTTCCATAAAAAAAAAGAGAGAGAAAGGAGGTGTCCTGATTGAAAGATAGAGATGAATTTCTCATTATTTACAAGTGATATAATTAATTATGTGAAAAAAAACAGTGAAATTAATAGTATTCAGTTCAGTCGCTCAGTTGTGTCATTTTTTTGCAAACCCATGGACTTCAGGCTTCCCTGATGTCCATCAGGCTTCCCTGTCCATCACCAACTCCCAGAGCTTGCTCAAATTCACGTCCATCGAATTGGTAATGCCATCCAACCATCTCATTCTCTTCTCCTTCTGCCTTCAATTTTTCCCAGCACCAGGGTCTTTTCTAATGAGTCAGCTCTTTGCATCAGATGGCCAAAGTACTGTAGCTTCAGCTTCAGCATCAGTCCTTCCAATGAATATTCAGGATTGATCTCCTTTAGGATTGACTGGTTTGATCTCCTTGCAGTCCAAAAGACTCTCAAAAATCTTTTCCAACACCACAGTTCAAAAGCATAAATTTTTCAGCTTTTTTTTCCAAAAAAAAGTATGATTTAATGTGTTTTTTAATTTATATTCTTAAATATTGCCACCAAGGCCAATAACAAACTACCCAAATGTTGTCACTGAATTCAGAGTTGAGAAGCAAGGTTCATAGCTGGCTATCAAGGAATAGGTACAAATTAATAGAATAAGCTATTTGAAATAATTATGTCATTCAGGGACATTGACAAATACATGATCAAATAAAAATAACATTTTTATATGTTAGCAATAACTAAAAGTAGATGAAATGATATATAATTTGCAATGGGAACAAGATCAAAATACAGCAGAAATCTATATAAATTAGTGGTAGGTAAACTTTATCATAGAGAACAGTTTAAAATGAATGATTTTATTGATTTAATGATCTGGATAGTTGGCAAGATAGCCTATGTTCTAGAAAGGAATTGCAAATAGACTTAAAATCATCAGGGATAGGGAAGACTTGTATAATACTATCAATGAACTTTAGTAAATTGACTCATAGACCACTCCACCAACAATAGCAGCAAACCCCTTTTTTTCAAATACACATGAAAATTTTGCTAAGGAAAGCTATATTCTGGGAGTCAAAAGAGTTACACAAAATGTGTTTGCTGATCACAATAGAATTGCATTAGAAATTAATATCAGTGACATCTTTAGAAAATGCCTAAGTATTTGCAGACTAGACTACACAGTTCTAAATGAATCATGTGTCAAAGAAGAAACCAAAAGGGAAGTTAGAATACATATTAATCCAAATAAAAATGGAAACACAACTTATCAGAATATGTGAGACACTGCTAAGGCAGTGCTTAAGAGATTTATAGTACTAAATATCCGGAAGGCAATGGCACCCCACTCCAGTACTCTTGCCTGGAGAATCCCATGGGTGGAGGAGCCTGGTAGGCTACAGTCCATGGGGTCGCTAGGGGTCAGACACGACTGGGTGACTTCACTTTCAATTTTCACTTTCATGAATTGGAGGAGGAAATGGCAATCCACTCCAGTGTACTTGCCTGGAGAATTCCAGGAACAGGGGAGCCTGGTGGGAGATGATGGCACAGAGTCGGACACGACTGAAATCAATGAGATAGAAATCAGAAAACAATAAAGAAACCCAGTAAAATTAACTGTAAATTTGAAGAAGTCTTTAAAATTGATAATCCTCAAGCCCCTAAAAATCATGGCAACACACTTCATAACTTAGATGAAATGAACCTATTCTTTGAAAGAAACAAACTACCAAAATTCACTTACAAGGACACAGATAACTGAGCAGCCCTATATTATACAGAGGGATCTGACATTTTAGTAAAAAGCCTTCCCAAGAGGAAACTCAGGATCATGTATGTCTTCACTTAAGCACTTGTCAATATTTAAGGAAGAAATATTAAGGAATAACCTAAACATGAAGATGCTAAAGAGAACACTTGTCTTTAGAGGAGGGGATACAGATCAAAGGAGCTGGGGAATCCAGACTAAGAGGAGTCTTTCTGCAGTTTCCCTCCTGTTGACTGCCGGGAGAGAGAAAGAGCCAGGTAAGATTTCTAACTCGGCTGAGTTGAGCCAAGATGGCCAACAGGCTCAAGGAAACAAAGAGAAAGGGGCCTTTTTTCTTTTTTCCATTGGCTGGTTGAACATGAGTTATATGAGAATTCTGACAGTTGGGTATAGATTTTTCTAGTTACTGTATCACAGCTACCGTTGCATATGTGGAGTTAAATTCCCAAGGGACATAGCTGGGCGTGAACAGTGGTGGTTGGCAGCGTGATTATTCACAACTTCTGGCAGAGTGTCCCTCTTTTCAGCTCCTTCCCTACAGTCTCCTTGGAAATGATAAAGGACCAGATTCTTTATCACTCTCACTCCCACTCTCTCCTCTGGGAATTTTGGAAAGCATAAAAATCTTGCATGCTGTCAGTGGTAAGATATCTAGAACAACATAGAATATGGAACACATGCCAAAGGCTTAGAAGTGGAAGGGGGATCGTAGTGTGGGAGGCTGATGGTGGAGTTAAGTAGCAAGGTCTGTTTTTGATGAATTTCCCGGAAAAAAAAAGCTAAAATATAATGTGCAATATTGGAAATTATTAAAAAGGATATAAACCAGAGTGTTGGGCTTGTGTCACTCAGGTTTTAAATGGTTAATGAACATGCTGTGAAGTCCATGCTCTAAGTCTCTTTTCTTATAAGCAGCAGTATTCTGAAGAGTTCAAAATGTGTGAAAGTTTTGAGAGCTGATTTGTTTAAAATTATCATTGAGGGAGATCGGAGAATACAGAATACCTAGGTGTGAACAAGGCACAAAATTTCTGTCAGGAAAATTAAGCAAATTCCTTTATAAGTATTCACTTAAGACAAATAAGAGGGTATGTCAAATAAAGTGGGATATTTGATAAGGATATTTGAGAAATCTAAATACTTTATGCTATTTCCAAGTTGCTTATTATACTATAGTGAAATGGTTTTGAAGCCATTCAGTTATATTGTTATATACATATTAGGTTAAACCACTTATTTTTGTTTTTAGGCAGATGTGTTATATGCAGCTGATCTTACTTGATTAAAACAGATGTAGGTGATTGGAATTGAGACTAGTGGGTATAACTAAATGACAATACGAAATTTATAGAGAACAATGAATTTTTATGAATTTTTATCCAAAATTCAAGTTGTTAAACATCATCTTTTGATCCACTTTGATTTGAGGCTACAAATTCTGAGCTGAGACGGCAAACTGAACAAAGTTCTACTCCATTCTTGGGCCATTTTTACCTAGATGTATGTGTTTTAACATAATTTCCTTTCTGGCCTTAAATACAGAACCTTGAATTTATGCCACATTTAAACCCATTGTCAGATTTAAGAGAGAAGCCTGAGAAAGTTAAGAATTCTCTTTTCCCCTGAGTGTCTTTGATATCCTCTTGGTACCCCTTCTGCTTTCTTTCATTACCTTCCATTTGGGCCTTATTGTTACATTGCCTCCTCTATACCTTGACATAAAGGTGATTTCTATTTTCTGAATGACATGTTAGAGTCCACAATCTGCAAACATCACTTTCTTCTTTTTCACATGAGCTGGCAAAGATGGGCTTTACATATCTGTATACGTACAAGACTATTATTTCAGCAACAATAAATAAAGTGGTTCAAATGGTAAGGACTCTTCCTGCAATGTGGGAGACCCAGGTTTGATGCCTGGGTCGGGAAAATCCCCTGGAGAAGGTCATGGCAAACCACTCCAGGATTTCTGCCTGGAGAATTTCACGGGCAGAGGCGCCTCATGGGCGATATAGTCCATGGGTCGCAAAGAGTTGGACATGACTGAGCCACTAATACTTGAACTTTCAGTTGGTCAGATGTGAATAAAAAGTTCTTTAAAAAGAAATCTCCTTTATGCCAAAAAACCAGTGATGCTTCATTTTAATTCTGGTCATATATTTTTAGGAATTTATATTATGGGTATTAAGAAAATAAGTTAAATTGCAAATTATCAAGCTTTAACCTACTTCTTCAGTTAATAGATGACTATTTTAAATTTTTAATAGACCTGGGATACAACAAATACTTGAGGATCTTAAACACACTTATGCAAAGAAAAATATTTTCTGTATTTCTTTGGAATCACTTAAACCACTTTGTCCCAGGAATAAAATAGTAATTTCTCCCATTGATAGATGTTTATATAAACACATTAATGATATTGGCTAGGTGACTTACTCTGCCCCCATCTAAGGATATCAACATAATTTAGGTTAGATCTGCAGCTAGTTCACTACTTTTTCTTCCTCCATTTCTAGTTAATAGGGTTTTCATACTTTAAATAGCCATGATATTTCTGTGGATTCTGAATATGATTACATCTTACCACCTCTGTTTAGTGATTCTGATATGATTATTTCTTGTGTTTGCATATGACAGTAGAGCCAGTGTATCGAGAGCCATATTTTGAAGTTTCAATTTAAAGTATAATTACCTTGTAATTATTTTACATGTCATCATGACAATTTTAAAAAGTATATAAAGCTATAAATTGCTATATGAGTTTTTAAAACTATAATGCCTTTAGCTGATATTGTTTTATACTGTGTACTTTTATATATATGTATGTAGATACATATATGAGTATATTTGTAGCTAGATAGATAAAGATGCAGTCTTTATTCCTTTGCTTCTAAGGAAAGTGGCTTTTGTTGTTACTGTTTTATTCTTGTCATTCAATAATATCTTGTATTAATGGATAAAGTGTGTTAGCCGCTCAGTCGTGTCTGACTCTTTGCGACCCCATAGACTGCCAGAGCTTTCCAGGCAAGAATCCTGGAGTGAGTTGCCATTCCCTTCTCCAAGGGATCTTCCCAACACAGGGATCAAACGCAGGTCTCCTGCATTGCAGGCAGATTCTTTATCATCTGAACCACCAGGTAAGCCCTATTAATGGATACTGAATCAATTGTTTAACTAAATGTGCCTATCTGCTAGCATCCTTCAGCAATAGTTACAGGAATAGGAAAATTAAGTTTGATGGTAACAAAAGAGGAGGTACTTGCTTAGTTTCCCCAAACTAACATTTCTGAAATATCCATGCTTAACTGAAAAACAGTAGAAGGAGGCATAGCAGGAGCATAATAAATAAGCAGCTGGGGAGAGCTTCTCTATAAGAGGAATCATAGACCCTTAGGGTACCTGTCTGTTTTTCAGACTTACCCACCTCCCTCTTCCAGGAAAATTTGATATCACAGTCACCAAATGTGTTCACATGTGAGCTCTGCCTAACCCATGCTACATAACTTTGGGCACATTTCTTAACTTCTATATACCTTACTTTTCTCAGTTGCAAAATAAGGCTAATGATAGGTCCTACCCTCTAAATGCCTCCTTGAGGATTAACTAAGACAGAAAAGCACTCAGCACAGTGGTTGTCATGGGGAGAGTGCTCAAAAAATGGCTGTAGATAGACCAATAGATTTACTTGGCAGCGTAAGATATATGATAGATCAGTAAGTCATGAGAATCAGAAAACATGTGGGAGATTAAAATAGGGGCAACAGAATTCCTAAAAGACAGGGAGAACTTGATGACAGAGTGTAATGGAGATTCAGGAAACATTTAGTGAGCAATTGTGCATGTCAGGAGCACCATGGTGGAGCCTGGACATCCATCTAGAGTTAAAGGAACATAATTACAGCTCTCAAGGAAGCAGGGCATCACCTGGGCTGTGATTTTGGCCCAAGGCGGATTGATGTGAACCAAGTGGAGACTAGAGTTAAATATTTTATTTTAAATTTATCAATATGATACTCTTCAATGTACCAGACTAAATACTAGCTCTTTACAGCTAAGAATTCATTTCGTTTTTATATAACCCTGTAAAGTTAGCATTATTATTAGTATCCGTAGATTACAGTGAGAAAACCCGGATCCAGGGGGATTACGTGACTTGTCCAGCGTGGAGCCCAACGTCTCTGTCACCCTGCTGGGCTGCTGGATACCACAGCTGGATTTCTAGACCAGAAGCAATTGCACTAGGTGGCGAAGTGATATTGGCTCAAGATTTACCTTACCTCTCAGCAGGATTGAATTTAGAGGTGGTGTTGCTGTCTCAGTTATGTCTGACTCTGCGCTCCCATGGACTGTTACCCATCAGGCTTTTACGTCCATGGAATTCTCCAGACAAGAACACTGGAGTGAGTAGCCCTTCCCTTCTCCAGGAGATCATCCCGACCCAGGGACTGAACCCAGGTTTCCTGCTTTGCAGGCAGATTCTTTATTGTCTGAGCCCCCAGGGAAGCCCTTAGAGATGGTGGGCAAAGGTAACTGCACGTTACAGGCCGGGTGTCTCAGATGTGGAGAGAGTATGTTCCAAGAATCTGTAAACACTGCAGGACATGGGAAATATATTGTCAGGCCACTGAGAAATATCCTTTCATTACATAGGTAATTCTATGTTATTATAATTTTTAAAATAACTGTACATGTGTATTCTCTACATTAGTAAGTATTGTTTTTTTTTTTAAATCCTGGAAATATTTTTATAGCAAACAATTTAATAACAGTTCATTAGTTGATTGCCTTTCATGAGCTATGCACAGTTGTACCATTGACATATGTACTAAAAATAGAATTAAATGTATTAAAATTTATAAAGAAGGTCAATCAGCATGAAATTGATGCCTACTGTCATTCTTTAAAAATTAATCTAGTTTCTCTGTAATTGTGCTTATATAATAAGGAATAATAGAAATCATTTTCAAACCCCCAAATGCTTGCATTTTCATGAGTTTCATGGCTAACTAGTACTATAAAATGCCATCTTTGGTGGCCCATTATATTTTCTTTTACTCAGACTTTTGGAAATACCTGAGTTAAGATTTCTGAAAACTCCATTAAAGACTGTAGCAGTAAAAGTTTGATGGTGTTTGCCAGAAAGTAAATGGAAAGCTAGTAAATGGTACAAGGAGGGTGAAAATCTGTTCCTATTCTGAGCTTAGCAATGCTTTTTGTTCCACTCAAATTGCTGTAACGCCTGGGTAGCTTTAGTTTGTCTCTTCCACTCCTTGCAGACTCCTGTCTATTCACATTCTCTAGGGGCTTGATAATCTGAATCGGCTTTAGATCAAGTGAAATAGGAGAAAACTCTGCTTCTCTTCTGGTTAATTCTAAAAGTTATATCCTGGCCCTGTAACTTAAGGGAATAAAGAAAAAACAAAAACCTTATCAAAACTCAAAAACAAGTAATAGTGAATATTTTATTGCATGAAATCATCTTCTTTCTAATGCAATATAATTTCTTTTCCACTTTCCCATTTTGTGGACAAAGAATCACTCCCATTTTTGTCCTAGGCTTAATTAACTAGTTATTTGTTTCCCATTCATATGCCTTTGAAATTTAAACTCATGTGGATGAAAATGTAATCTAGGTTAACATAGTATCCTAAATCAGACATTTTATTTAGGACAAAACCAGAGGGCATTAATTTATCAAATCCATGGTTTTGTCATGAATAAAAACCAATAATATTTGTTGTTGTTCAGTTGCTAAGTCATGTCCGACTCTTCAGGAAACCGTGGACTGCAGTGCACCAGGCTTTCCTGTCCTTCCCTGTCTCCCGGAGTTTGCTCAAACTCATGTTCATTGTGTAGATGCCATCCAACCATCTCATCCTCTGTTGTCTCCCTTCTCTTCCTGCCCTTAGTGTTTCTTAGCATCAGAGTCTTTTCCAATGAGGCAGTTCTTTGCATCAGGTGGCCAGAGTATTGGAGCTTCAGCTTCAGCATCAGTCCTTCCAGTGAATATTCAGGACTGATTTCCTTTAGGATGGACTGGTTTGATGTCCTTGCAGTCCAAGGGACTCTCAACAGTCTTCTGCAGCACCACAATTTGAAGGCATCAGTTTTTGGAAGTCTTCCTTCATATGATCCAACACTCAGATCCATGAAGGACTTCTGAAAAAAACCATAGCTTTGACTATAGGGACTTTTGGCAGCAAAGTGATGTCTTTGCTTGTTAATAGTCTGTCTTGGTTTATCATAGCTTTTCTTCCAAGGAGCAAATGTCTTTTAATTCCATGGCTGCAGTCAACCATATGCAGTGATTTTGGAGTCAAAGAAAATAAAATCTGTCATTGTTTCCACTTTTCCCCCATCTTTTTACCATGAAGAGATGGGACTGGATCCCATGATCTTAGTTTTTTGAATGTTGAGTTTCAAGTAGGCTTTTTCACTCTCTTCTCTCACCCTCATCAAGAGCCTATTTAGTTCCTTTTCAATTTCTGCCATTAGAGTGGTATCATTTGCATATCTGAGGTCATTGATATTTCTCCCAGGAATTTTTATTCAAGCTAGGGATTCTCCTAGCCTGGCATTTTGCATGATGTACTCTGCATATAAGTTAAATAAGCAGGGTGACAAGATGCAACCTTGATGTACTCCTTTCCCAATTTTGAACCAGTCCTTTGTTTCATGTCTGGTTCTGTTGCTTCTTGATCTACATATAGGTTTCTCAGGAGGCAGGTCAGGTGGTCTGACATTCTCATCTCTTTAAGAATTTTCCACAGTTTGTTGTGATCCACAAGAAAAGTCAAAAGCTTTATCATAGTCAATAAGGCAGAACTAGATATTTTTCTGGAATTCCCTTGCTTTTTCCAAGATCCAGCTGATTGGATATTGGCAATTTGATCTCTGGTTTCTCTGTCTATTCCAAACACAGCTTGTACATCTAGACATTCTCAGTTCATGTACTGTTGAAGCCTAGCTTGAAGGATTTTGAGCGTAACATTCCTAGCATGTGAAATTATGTGGTAGTTTGTGTGGTAATTTAAACATTCTTTGGCATTGCCCTTCTTTGTAATTAGAATGAAAACTGACTTTCTTCAGTACTGTGACCACTGCTGGGTTTTCCAAATTTGTGGGCATGTTGAGTGCAGCACTTTAACAGCACTATCTTTTAGGATTTGAAATAGCTCAGCTAGAATTCTGTCATCTCCAATAGCTTGTTTATCAGTGATGCTTCCTAAGTCCATCTGACTTCACACTCTGGGATATCTGGCTCCAGGTGAGTGATCACACCATCATGGTTATCTGGGTCATGAAGGTCTTTTTTGTACAGCACTTCTGTTTATTCTTCCCCTCTCTTCTTAATCTCTGCTTCTGTTAGGTCCTTGCTATCTCTGCCCTTTATTTTGCCTGTCCTTGCATGAAATATTCTCTTGATATCTCCAATTTTCTTGAAGAGATCTCTAGTCTTTTCCGTTCTATTGTTTTCCTCTATTTCTTTGCATTGTCCACAAGAAAAGGCTTTCTTATCTCTCCTACTATTCTCTGGAACTCTTCATTCAGTTGGGTATATCTTTCCTTTTTTCCTTTGCCTTTCTCTTCTCTTCTTTTCTCAGCTATTTGTTAGGCCCCCTCAGACAACCATTTTGCCTTTTTACATTTCTTTTTCTTAGGGATGGTCTGGATCACTGCCTCCTATACAATGTCATGAACCTCTGTCCATAGTTCTTCAGGCACTCCGTCCATCAGATCTAATCCCTTGAATCTATTTGTCACTTCCACTGTATAATCATAAGGGATTTGATTTATGTCATACCTGAATGGTCTAGTGGTTTTTCCTTATTTCTTCAATTTAAGTCTGTATTTGGCAATAAGGAATTCTGATCTGAGACACAGTCTGCTCCTGGTCTAGTGTTTGCTGACTGTATAGAGCTTCTCCATCTTCAGCTGCAAAGAATATAAACAATCTGATTTCAGTATTGATCATCTGGTGATGTCCATGTGTAGAGTTATTCTTTGTGCTGTTGGAAGTGGGTGTTTGCTATGACCCATGGGTTATCTTGGCAAAACTGTTAGCCTTTGCTCTGCTTCATTTTGGACTCCAAGGCCAAACTTTTCTGATACTCCAGATATCTCTTGGCTTCCTACTTTTGTATTCCAGTCCCCTGTGATGAAAAGGACATCTTTCTTGGGTGGTTTGTTCTAGAAGGTCTTATAGGTCCTCATAGAATTTGTTCTTTTTCAGCTTCTTTGACATGAGTGTTTGGGTCATAGACTTGGATTATCATGATATTAAATGGTTTGCCTTGGAAATGAACAGAGATCATTCTGTCATTTTTGAGATTGCAACCAAATACTGAATTTCAGATTCTTTTGTTGACTATGAGTGTTACACCATTTTCTCTAAGGGATTCTCATCCACAGTAGTAGACACAATGGTCATCTGAGTTAAATTCACCTGTTCCCATTCCTTTTAGTTCACTGATTCCTAGTATGTCAATGCTTAGTTTTGCCATTTCCTGCTTGACCAAGGCCAATTTACTTTGATTCATGGGCCTAACATTCCAGGTTTCTATGCAATATTGTTCTTTACAACATCAGACTTTACCTTCACCCTATACACATCCTTATCTTTAACTTCACTAAATCAATGTATAATTGCTTTTACTTGAATATCATTCCAGCTGATTTCATATATCAAATATTTACCATGCTCTTAAAATGAACTAGGCATTATTCTAGGCCAACTCTATGTATTAGAGTATTGAATTGGACTAATATTCTTGGAACTTATCAGGGAGAGAATGCAAACAATTTATAAGTAAACAAGAAAACATTAAACGTAGACAAGTGTTATGAATAAATCCCTGGTGGCTCAGAGGGTAAAGCAACTGCCTGCAATGCAGGAGACCCAGGTTTGATCCCTCGGTTGGGAAGATCCCCTGGAGAAGGCAATGGCAACCCACTCCAGTACTCCTGCCTGGAGAATTCCATGAACGGAGGAACCTGGTAGGCTACAGTCCACGGCGTTGAAAAGAGTCGGTCACAACTGAGCGACTTCACTTTCTTTCTTTCTTATAAATAAATCAAAGCAGGTTTATCAGTGAGTTGGAACCTATTAATCACGAGGGGTAGTTTGTTTTAGACAACATGTGAAATGATTTTGACAATATAAAATTTAGAGTAGTATCACTCATATATAGATAGAATGTCTCTTCTCAGTTGCTCAGCTGTCTGACTCTTTGTGAGAGCATGGACCATAATGAGCCTGCCAGGCTCCTCTGCCCAAGGAATTTCCAAGGCAGGAATTTTGGAGTAGGTTGCCGTTTCCTTCTCCAGGTGATCTGCATGACCCAGGGATCGAACCCAGGTCTCTTGCATGTCCTGCATTGGCAGGTGGATTCTTGACCACTGTGCTACATGCGTAGCCCATGTATAGAATAGATAACTAATATAACCTACTGAATAGCACAGGTAACTCTATTCAATATTCTGTAATGACCTATATGGAAATACAATCTACAAAATAGCAAATGTATGTGTATATATAGGGGGCTTCTCTTGTGGCTCAGATTTGTAAAGAATCTGCCTGCAATGCAAGAGACCCAGTTTCAATCCCTGGGTTGGGAAGATCCCCTGGAGAAGGAAACGTCAAACCTCTACAGTGTTTTGCCAGGAGAGTTCCATGGACAGAGGAGCCTAGCGAGCTACAGTCCATGGGGTCCCAAAGAATCGGACACAACCGAGCGACTTTGAGAGAGTATGTGTGTATATATAACTGACTCACTTTGCTATACAGCAGAAAGTAACACAACATTGAAAATCAACTATGCTCTAATAAAAATTTAACTTTAAAAACCCATCCTTATACACCCATTAATTGGATATGGAAGAAAATCAGAAATCCTTTCTGCTGAAACTGAAATCTGAATTTTCCTTTTGTCTTTTTATGACCTTTAAGAAAAATGGAGATATTTCTGCTCTTTAATACTTAATCCAATCTCTGACTATAACATATTGAGTAAGATATCTACATATTTTGTTATCTTTGTTATTTTTCACTTATTTTATCCCTCAGATCCACAGATTTTTTTTCTTCCAACATTTTGAGCGAGTTTTCCTCAGTGTCTTTACGTATAATCTAAGCAGTTTAAATAAATACTCCCAATGATTAAATGCCAGTGGCTCACTGTTATATCTATATATGTTTCTGTATGTGTGCCCTATTGAATCAACTGTATAATCCATCACATGCTCATTCATGTTTGACTCTGTGACCCCATAGACTGTAGCTCACCAGGCTCCTCTGTCCATGGGATTTCCCAGGCAAGAATATTGGAGTCGGTCACCATTTCCTCCTCTAAGGGATCTTCCTAATCCAGGGATTAAACCTACATCTCCTGTGTCTTCTGCATTGCAGATGGATTCTTTACCACTTAAGGCATCAGGGAATCAACTGTGTAATAGTTTCCAAATCCTCATATTAATATTTTATTCATTAGCATTATTTCAATTTTTAACAAGTTATTTTGCAAATTCATCTGATGATTTCTCCACCTTAATTTTATGTTCTAATACACAATGAACAAAAGCATAACATTATAAAATATATAAACAATTAGTTTAAAGATATATAATTATACTTTCATATTCTCAATATCTATTTGTTGTACCTATGAATTTAATTATTTAGATTAATATTTTCTGCTTTCACTGTTTATGTTCTCATGTTTTTCATTTAGTATACCTTTTGATTATATATTGATTTTGAAAAAACTTTCATATAACTTATAATATTTAAAATATGAAGTTTATTTTTCATTAATGCCATTTTCTACACTCAGTTCAGTTCAGTTCAGTCACTCAGTAGTGTCCAACTCTTTGCGACCCCATGAATCACAGCACGCCAGGCCTCCCTGTCCATCACAAACTCCCGGAGTTTACTCAAACTCATGCCCATCAAGTCGATGATGCCATCCAGCCATCCCATCCTCTGTTGTCCCCTTCTCCTCCTGCCCCCAATCCCTCCCAGCATCAGGGTCTTTTCTAACCGGTCAACTCTTTACATGAGGTGGCCAAAGTATTGGAGTTTCAGCTTCAGCATCAGTCCTTCCAATGAACACCCAGGACTTATCTCCTTCAGGATGTACTGGTTGGATCTCCTTGCAGTCCAAGGGACTCTCAAGACTCTTCTCCAACACCATAGTTCAAAAGCATTAATTTTTTGGCACTCAGCTTTCTTCACAGTCCAACTCTCACATACATGACCACTGGAAAAACCATAGCCCTGACCAGATGGACCTTTGTTGGCAAGGTAATGTCTCTGCTTTTTAATGCTATCTAGGTTGGTCATAACTTTCCTTCCAAGTAGTAAGTGTCTTTTAATTTCTACACTACTGTATCTAAAATTGATACATAACTATCATTGGACTCATTTTAAAAAGGTTTCATGATTTATCTTTAAAGTATTATCTTTCATGTGCTCGGGAATAAGTTGCTGCTGTGTTTAAAAAAGCATGATCTCCTAATCTACTGAAGTTTAGAAAATATAGATATACAGCAAAGCAAAGAAATATCTATCAGTTCCTCAATCAGTTACCATTACTTTTAAATACTGATATATTTCCTTCAACTGTTTGGTGGTCCTTCAAATTTTAACTAATAAGTTATTTGTTTAAAATAAAATTTGTTTTTTCTAAAGCACTCAAGCTGTTAAAAATCTTCCTGAGGTAGTAAACTGTGTTTTGGAGTTATAGCTTTGAAAATAATCCCAAATGACCCCAAAGGTATGAGTTAATGAGACTTGGAAGTATTCATCCAAATTATTTTTTAGGTATTAATAGTCATGTGTTTGTGTGCTTAGCCCTCAGTCATGTCCAACTCTCTGCGTCCCCATGAACTGTAGTCTACCAGGCTCCTCTGTCCATGGGGATTCTCCAGGCAGGAATATTGGAGTGAGTTGCCGTGCCCTCCTCCAAGGGATCTTCCCAACCCAGAGATCGAGCTCAGGTATCCCACACTGCAGGTGGATTCTTTACCATCTGAGCCACCAGGGAAGCCCCATTAATAGCTATAATCTACCATAAAACACATTTTCATCTTTTATATGTAATATATGATTTTAAATTTTTTCACTATGTAACTTAATAATAATATAATCTAAAAGACTGATATTTAAAGTAGTTTAGATATTTTTGCTTATTTAAATAGGTTGGGCATTTATGATCATTTTACTCTTACAATTGAATGATTATGTTTTTTCTAATTTTTAATTTTTTAATAAATTGCATTGCAATTAATAAAGGCATGCTAGAACCTATTCTTTGTTTTTATTGTGGGCATTTATAGCAGGAGAAATGAATCAAGCATCTGTTATGTGCCCGACATTCATTTAAATAGTGCAGAAAGCTAATAAATCAAAAGACGACAACACTCAATTCAGTTGTACCAACTGTGGATAGTTGGGATAAGACAATGGACCTAATGAGATCCTTCACAAAAATTATTTTGCTAAAAGGAAGAAAAAAAAAAAGAACAGCAACAAAAATGCTAAGAGTGTGTGTATATGTGTCATAAATACAGTTTCAGTTATTTACAAAGAAAGCAGAGAACAAATATAAGAGAAGCATGAAGGAGGCTTATGAAGAAATGCTGGGACAAAGGAACCATAGAAGGTGGAAAATACTAAAAGAAAATCATCAGTGTGTGAAAAGAATGAAACATTTCGTTTCTGCAGATTCCAATGGGCAGATGAATCATATGTTCCAGCGTGATTTGCTCAAAACTTAAAGTGATTTCCGTTACCTACATTACGGAGGTTTCATTGCACCTCTGGTCTGTCAGCCTGCTGGAACATCAGTGTTCAGTTCTGCATGCCCCCTTTCAGTCTCACCTAGGTAAAAACGAAGGTGAATGGTTAGTGTGACTCAGAGAAGGCAGGATCTAGATTAAATAAGGTATGACGCACCATTAAAACAAGATGAATATTTAGTCTAAAAAATTGTTAAATGGAACACAGATTCTCTGAAATCTAAATGTCTCTTCTTCCAATGAAGACAGACCTATTATTGTTGTTCTTATTATAATAATTATTTTCTGAAGGCAGAATTGTGTTCTTTAAAGAAAATTATGTTTCCTTTTGCAAAGAATGTGTGACTTTCAATGAATAGGAGGAATCCCACACTTATTCTCAGGGAGTCTGATGCAAATAATCACAGAAAATCATGCTGAATGAGATCTGTGGATACCTCCGTAGTTTTGGGGAAATTATTTTTGAATGTTTAAATTTCCTGCAGGGAGACTCTACAAAGAAGAGTAATAGCTATGGAAAGAGTTAGCTAAAAGTTTAACAGTAAGAAGAAGAGGGGGAGGGGGTTCAAGGAGGAGAAGAAGAACAGCAAATATATCGCTATTGTATTTAAACAGAAAATAATTATCTTTAATCAAAATATTGTGAGAGGTTGAAGAAATATGTTTGCCCTTCAGTAGATTCAAATTGAAGAGCTAAGCCTAAACATAAGCTGCATTTTCATCATTAGTTCAGAAACACCACATCAAGATAAGGTAACAAAAGCTCTGGAAGTATATTGATTTAGACCCTACAAGTTAATTTAAAGATAAGATGGATAGGAAAAAAAAGAGCTTGAAAAAATAGGATAAACCAGAGATATTGTGGCCTTTATTTGTCCTTTCTGAACTTAAAACTGTAAAGCATTATGTATATATATATATATATATATATATATATATACATACACACACACACACATATATATATATACACATATATATATAAAATATCAAAAGTAGCATGATTTATCTCTTTAAATTGTATACATATAATAAATATTAAAATGCAACCAACCCACACATATCGGGCACAAAGTGTAGGTAATTTTAAAGCCTCTTGGCTAAATTAGTTCATATTTTAGAGAGGAAGGAATATCTTTGTTTACAAACTTTATTTTCTTTAATATTAATGCCAAATGTTTATAAAAGGACTTGAGCAGTAATTTTAAATCATATGTTAGTCAATACATATGTTAGTCAAAGGTTAAAAATCCTATTTAGAAAATTATCCACTTATAGGGCCCCTCAGAAGTAGTTTGTCAAATGAATGTAAAAATGTATCATATTTCTCTACTAACCATAATTATTTTCAACTGAGAAGCTTAAGGTACTTACTTCATGTGTTTGGAAGATAGCGGGAATTTATTTCAAAAAGGTATCAGAATAGAAAGTGTGGTTTCAGCTGAATCTGGGAGGAAAATCTTAGAAGACAATGAATAATGTTTCAGGAATAGTTGTTGTTCAGTCACTAAATTGTGTCTGAATCTTTGCGACTCCATGACTGCCTCTGTCCTCCACTATCTCCCGGAATTTGCTCAAAATCATGTCCACTGAAACAGTGATGCTATCTAATCATTTCATCTTCTGCTGCCCCCTTCTTCTGCCTGCATTCTTTCCCCTCATCAAGGTCTTTTCCAATGAGTCAGTTCTTGGCATCAGGTGGCCATAGTATTGGAACTTAAGCTTCAGCATCAGTCCTTCCAGTGAATATTCAGGGTTGATTTCCTTGGGATTAACTGGTTGGATCTCCTTGCAGTCCAAGGGACTTTCAAGAGTCTTCTCCAGCACCACAGTTCAAAAGCATCAATTCTTTGGCTCTCAGCCTTCTTTGTGGTCCAGCTTTCACATCTGTACCTGACTACTGGGAAAACCATATCTTTGGCTATACGCACCTTTGTCAGTAAAGTGATGTCTCTGCTTTTTAATATGCTATCTAGGTTTGTTATAGCTTTTCTTCCAAGGAGCAAGTGTCTTTTAATTTCATGGCTGCAGTTACCTTCTGCAGTGATTTTCAAGTCCAGGATAATAAAATCTGTCACAGAGAAACCAATGCAAGCATACAAAGGTGAGGGGAAGCAGACATTTAGGAAAACAATTAACAAGGCCAAAGTCCAGTGTGCACAAGACTGAATAAAAGGTGTTGAGTTTGGAAAAAGCACGCTACGGCTTAAAAAGAAAAAACTCAATATGCAAGTGTCAGGGAGATAAACCTTATTCCGTAGTTGTTGGGTGATCACTAAGGGGATAAAGGCAATCTGTTTTGAATTGACACTCTTTCTGGTTTTGTGGGGTATGTACCTGAAAGGTACAGGACTAGAAAATATGACCTCAGTTAGGAGGTCTCTCTTTGACCTTGTGTAAAAATGATAGACTATAATGAGACTGACTCAAAGGAGATGATAAAAGTAAATGAATTAGAAAAGTATTTATTTAATATTCAGACGCACTGGATCTTAGTTGAGGCACGTAGGATCTTGGATCTTTGCTGTGGCTTTCAAAATCTTTCATTGCCGCATGCACACTCGTCGTTGCTGACTGTGGAATCTAGTTCCCTGAGCAGGGATGGAACCTGAGCGCTCTGCATTGGAAGGGTGGATGGAGTCTTAGGCACGGGGCCACCAGGGAAGTGCCCAGATGCATTTTTGATATAATTAGAGGTACAACTGAAAATATTTAAGGGATAATGTATGTGAGGATAGCAAATAGGTTTTCTCACAGACACTGAGACAGCTTAGCATTCAGGGTGTTGACATGGGATCCTGATGGTATGAGTAACTTAGAAAGGAGAAAGAAGGATGGGCAGAGAGAGAGACATCCAGCTGTGATATAGTCCAAACTGTCTTAACAGACCCAAGGGAGATCCTGAGGCTGAAATTCCTGTTCAGAGATGTCCTGCTTTGGGCTAAAAGGAGTGTGTTTCTATGCTCCCTACACCACTGATCATTGAATGTGGCCACACTCCCAATGGCATGACTTTGGCTGAAGCAGTACACTGAAGTCAAGGAGACCCCTGAATATGTGTGTGTGCTCAGGCGTGTCCGACGCTCTGTGGCTGCATGGACTGTAGCCCACCAGGCTCCTCTGTCCGTGGAATTCTCCAGGCAAGAGCACTGGAGTGGCTTGCTGTTTCCTACTCCAGGGGATCTTTCTGACCCAGGGATTAAACCTTCATCTCTTGTGTCTCCTCCATTGGCAGGTGGATTCTTTACCGTTATGCCACCTGGAGCCAGCAATCAGAGAGTGTCTGGTGACAGGTCTTGTTAGTACCTGGGAAACAAGACTGTCTTTTCAGGGAGATTTGGGAGGTCCCAGTCCCATCTCTGAGTCCCTCATAGTAGGTGTAAGAGCACTTGAGGTTGATTACAATGTTTACAGTTTGAAGAAAGGATTCTAGAATGAGTCAGTGAAAGAGGTTTACAGAATGACAGTGTGTTGGGGAGGAATTGTGTCTGCCTTAGAGAATTCAGTTTTCGATGCATTGAATGCAACCCAATATTTGTAGCTAAATATTATAGGCCACATCTCTGCATATACCAGTTAGTTTAATTTGTTAACTAAATCTCAGTTGTATAAATAAGTGTATTTAGTAATATATGGGTCAAAGAAAGTTACTAAAACTGAAATGCATCTTGTTTACTAGAAGTAAAAAAGCTAAATACACACCTTATCTGAGAAAGAGTCAGTAACTTTTTCCATATTAAGAAATAACAGGTTAGTTTCCATGAAGAGTGACATTATTGGAAGTCTTCCAAATAAATGTTAATATAAAAACATAAAATAATAAAACATGTCCTACATTAAGAAATTAAATAAAATGAACAAAGTTTCTTTCACCTCTAAAAATAACTGTAGTTCACAGGGGATTTTAATACCGTAGAGCCATCTTCAAAAGCTTCATGCAGAAAGTGGCCATTTTTTAGTGCTTTGTCAAGACATTTCATGAGATTTGGCATGATATCCTATAATAACTTCATTTTCCTCACAAGAAAAAGAAATGAGGCTACCACACAGGAAGAATTTGCAGTAAATCTTGAAAGAACTCAGGAGCTTGGCATTTATTGCCCATAGCTTCCTTTTGATTTAGCGGGTCTGCCCTCCAATATTTCTTTCCCCCAAATCCTTGCCCAACTCTGTTTTTAAAACAATTTATACTGGTGGCACATTTTACAGCTTTTGGCAGTTTGTGGCATATGTTATTGTGTCAGGATGGTCCACTCTAGTATATTTAGAGAAACTTCTGGACATCTTTGGTAGAACTCAATTATTTTAAGAGTTTGTATCTCCAAGAAAGAAGATCATGGTGCCATTTAGTGTTATCCCATGAAGGGTGATTTTCTTTAAATGTTGCTATACATTTTACTTTCAGTTGGAAGGAAAACAATATCTGGAAGTGGACTTGGAATTTCTGGTTTTTATTTTTGAACTTATTGGAAGTATGAATGCTGAACTAGAAAGACAGGCATTATAAAAGCAAAACATCCAGTAATTTTTATCATAGCCTTGAATTTGTTTATTTATTTATTTATTTTCAGGAAAAGAACATTTTTAACTTGATAAAAGTTAATTTTCAAAAAGTAAGCATATTGGTGAAATTTTTAAAGCTTATCTGTGAAAACGAAGAAAAGTATAAGAAATTCCTCAGTCTTTGTTTCTTTTCACCTTTGTCCTTGATGTTCTCTCCAGAGAAATAGGAGGAGAAAGGGATATTGTCATTTATCTGGTGAGGGGGAAGGACTGAAGAAGGATTTCTGGAGGATGGAGGTGCAGAAGACACTGGGTTTCATCTTCAAGTGAATTCTTGACCTTTTGGATACCGACCCCAGCAGCCTCCGCTTTAACCCTGTGTTTCTCTTCTGCTCCTTTTTTTTTTTTCATTTATTTATATTAGTTGGAGGCTAATTACTTTACGATATTGTAGTGGTTTTTGCCATACATTGACATGAATCAGCCATGGATTTACATGTGTTCCCCATCCTGATCCCCCTCACGCCTCCCTCTCCATCCGATCCCTCTGGGTCATCCCAGTGCACCAGCCCCGAGCACTTGTCTCATGCATCCAACCTGGGCTGGCGATCTGTTTCACAATTAATAATATACATGTTCTAATGCTATTCTCCCAGATTATCCCACCCTCACCTTCTCCCACAGAGTCCAAAAGTCTGTTCTATACATCTGTGACTCTTTTTCTGTCTTGCATATAGGGTTATTGTTACCATCTTTCTAGATTCCATATATATGCGTTAGTATATTGTATTGGTGTTTATCTTTCTGGCTTACTTCACTCTGTATAATGGGCTCCAGTTTCATCCACCTCATTAGAACTGATTCAAATGTATTCTTTTTAATGACTGAGTAATATTGCATTGTGTATATGTACCACAGCTTTCTTATCCATTCATCTGCTCATGGGCATCTAGGTTGCTTCCATGTCCTGGCTATTATAAACAGTGCTGCGATGAACATTGGGGTGCACGTGTCTCTTTCAGATCTGGTTTCCTCAGTGTGTATGCCCAGGAGTGGGGTTGCTGGGTCATATGGCAGTTCTATTTCCAGTTTTTTAAGGAATCTCCACACTGTTCTCCATAGTGGCTGTACTAGTTTGCATTCCCACCAACAGTGTAAGAGGGTTCCCTTTTCTCCACACCCTCTCCAGCATTTATTGCTTGTAGACTTTTGGATAGCAGCCATTCTGACTGGCATGAAATGGTACCTCATTGAGGTTTTAATTTGCATTTCTCTGATAATGAGTGATGTTGAGCATCTTTTCATGTGTTTGTTAGCCATCTGTATGTCTTCTTTGGAGAAATGTCTGCTTAGATCTTTGGCCCATTTTTTGATTGGGTCATTTATTTTTCTGGAATTGAGCTGCAGGAGCTGCTTGTATATTTTTTACATTAATCCTTTGTCTGTTGCTTCATTTGCTATTATTTTCTCCCATTCTGAAAGCTGTCTTTTCACCTTGCTTATAGTGTCCTTTGTTGTGCAAAAGCTTTTAAGTTTCATTAGGTCCCATTTGTTTAGTTTTGCTTTTATTTCCAATATTCTGGGAGGTGGGTCATAGAGGATTTTGCTGTGATTTATGTCGGAGAGTGTTTTGCCTATGTTCTCCTCTAGGAGTTTTATAGTTTCTGGTCTTACATTTAGCTCTTCAATCTATTTTGAGTTTATTTTTGTGTATGGTGTTAGAAAGTGTTCTAGTTTCATTCTTTTTCAAGTGGTTAACCAGTTTTCCCAGCACCACTTGTTAAAGAGGTTGTCTTTTCTCCATTGCATATTCTTGCCTCCTTTGTCGAAGATAAGGTGTCCATAGGTTCATGGATTTATCTCTGGGCTTTCTATTCTGTTCCATTGATCTATATTTCTGTCTTTGTGTCAGTACCATACTGTCTTGATGACTGTGGCTTTGTAGTAGAGCCTGAAGTCAGGCAGGTTGATTCCTCCAGTTCCATTCTTCTTTCTCAAGATTGCTTTGGATATTCAAGGGTTTTTGTATTTCCATACAAATTGCGAAATTATTTGTTCTAGTTCTATGAAAAATCCCTTGAATTTAAACATTGATGATAGAGTGCAATATTAACTAACGCTTAGACTTATTTTTGAGTGTTGCTATTTTCTATTTGAATATACATATTTACTCTGAATTTCTTATTATCCACTGAAGTTTTGATGTTCATTAACAGGTGATGGCTTATAACAATTCAGGATTTTCCATTAAATTCTATTGAAACTTTTCCTAGTAATAGAAGGTGATTTGACTTAAATGAAGTAGTATTAATATTTCAGACTTTAAAATAGAACTTGATTAAAAGATGGCAGTTTCAAGATCTTATCACTAAAAAGTTCTCTTTGAATTATTGAGAACCATTTGTAAATGTGCATCAAGAAGTTTTCTTTCTTATAGTTAAATTTATGTGTTCAAAAATAATGTTTCTTTATTAACAGAGTTACGTATAAAATCAAAGTGGAAAAGGTACCCTCTACAACTATACGGTAACTGTTCCTCACTACAAAGTATATCAAATATGTTTGATTTTTTAATGGTAAATAAGAATTCCAGAATTACACAGAATGGGGTTAATTTATATCTGGTTTGCCTTTTCTGAGACTTTGGTAGTAGTAACTCAGTAAGTAGTTATATTTAAAATGTCCCCCAAAGAGTTTAAAATATGAATGGAACTTATCTAAAATGACTAAAAATGATGGGGAGGATTGCTTTATTCTATTATTTTGATTGATTTATATTCTATGATTACATGCGGTGGCTCAGATGGTAAAGCGTCTGTCTGCAATGCTGGAAACCCGGGTTCGATCTCTGGGTCAGGAAGATTCCTGGAGAAGGAGATGGCAGCCCACTCCAGTACTGTTGCCTGGAAAATCCCATGGACAGAGGAGCCTGGTAGGCTACAGTCCATGGGGTCACAAAGGGTCAGACACGACTGAGCGACTTCACCTTAGTCCAGCTCTTCGTGACCCCAAGAACTGCAGCCCGTCACTGTTCTCTGTCCATGGGATTCTTGTCTGTGAGGCAAGAATACTGGAGTGGGTTGCCATTCTTCCTCCAGGGGATCTTCCCAACCTCGGGATCGAACCCGTGTCTCTAGCATCTTCTGCATTGGCAGACAGGTTCTTTACAACTAACACCTCCTGGAAAGCCCATTCTATGATTATGTCTATATAGGCCTCTTGTTTCTGTATGCGATTTTTATACCATTTGGTTTGACTGATATGTAAATTGAAGAAAACAACACAGATAATAGTATGAAACAAAATTTACTTAATTTTGTGGTTCCATTTCTTAAGACCCATGCAATACCTGGCTGATGTTGTGGGAATCCCTTAGCCCTAAACAGAAAAAGCTAAACATACTTTAAGTGTACAGTTCAACAATTGCACTCCTTGGTATTCTCCCCCCAAAATTTGAAAACTTATATCCATATATAAAACCTGCACATGGATATTTATGGCAGCTTCATTCATACTGCCGAAATTGGGAAGCAACCAAGATGTCCTTTGGGCTTCTCTGATAACTCAGTTGGTAAGGAATCTGCCTGCAATGCAGGAGAACCCAGTTCAATTCCTGGGATGGGAAGATCTCTGGAGAAGGGATAGGCTACCCACTCCAGTATTCTCTGGCTTCCCTTGTGGCTCAGCTGGTAAAGAATCTGCCTGCAATGCAGGAGACCTGGGTTTGATTCCTGGGCTGGGAAGATCCCCTGGAAAAGGAAATGGCTACCCATTCCAGTATTCTGTCCTGGAGAATTCCATGGACTGTACAGTCCATGGGGTTGCAAAGAGTCAGATGTGACTGAGCGACTTTCACTTCACTTCAAGATGTCTTTTAGAATATGTTTAGAGAAATAAAGTATGATACATACAAACAACTAAATACCCTGCAGCACTAAAAAGAAATGAGCTACCAAGCCATGAAAACAGATGAAGGAAACTTAAGCTCACATTACTAAGTTAAGGAAGCAAACCTGAAAAGGGCTATATTTTGTCCATCACAGAATGTAAAAGGTCAAGAGTGACTATAATGCAAACTGTGCACTTGAGATTTGTCAGTGTAGGTTCATCAGGTGTAACAAATATATGACTCTGGTGGAGGGTGTTGACGAAGGAGACTATGCATGCGTGAGGGCAGAAGATATGTATACCTTCTTATTTTTGCTGTGAACCTAGCACTGCTATAAAATAATCATCTTAAAAATTTCCTGCTTCCATAGAGTTTATATTGAGTACATGAGACAGTGAAAAAAGAGAAAGGTTAATAAATACAATTTAGTTCAGTTCAGTCACTCAGTCATGTCTGACTCTTTGCGACCCCATGAACCACAGCATGCCAGGCCTCCCTGTCCATCACCAACTCCTGGAGTCCACCCAAACCTGTGTCCATTGAGTCGGTGATGCCATCCAAACATCTCATCCTCTGTCGTCCCCTTCTCCTCCTGCCCTCAATCCTTTCTAGCATCAGGGTCTTTTCAAATGAGTCAGCTCTTCGCATCAGGTGGCCAAAGTATTGGAGTTTCAGCTTCAGCATCAGTCCTTCCAATGAACACCCAGGACTGATTTCCTTTAGGATGGACTGGTTGGATCTCCTTGCAGTCCAAGGGACTCTCAAGAGTCTTCTCCAACACCACAGTTCAAAAGCATCTATTCTTCAGCTCTCAACTTTCTTTATATACAACACAGAGGTAAATTTAGACATTGTGAAGCATTATGAAGATTATACTAGGTTAAGCCAAGGAAAACATCTCTGAGGAGATAACATCTGAGTTAAGACAGAAGATCAAGGAGAATCCAGCCATACAATTATTTACAAAATATCAATACATTCAGGGAAGTTAGGAATTGTAAAAACCTTAGTGGGAATGAATGAACAGAAATAATGACTGATGTGTATAATGGGTGTCCAGAGAGAATCAAGAAAGTAAGATCTTTAAGAAGTTCACCTACATAAGCATGACTATGCCTTTCACTTTTAGAAGTGAAGCAAAGTCATGTGGGTACCTGAAATCTTCTGGGGTGGGGAGCAGTTACCAACAGATGAATACTCTTATGTTTAACAGAAATATAAAATAAACTGGTCCATACAGTGAAGTACTACATACTGTATAAGTTTTGACAAATGGGTTGGTGTAAAAAGAATTGAGTTTTTGAAATGTTAGTCTTTTAACAGTGTTGATAAATATTGGGTGTGTGGAAGGCAGGACAGAAAAGAAACATAATAGAAAGATACTGAATTGGTCTGTGGAATGATGAGTATCGTTTTCTGGAGCACCGGCAATAGAAATAAAGAGGAAAGAACACACAGCTAAAGTTGTAGAGAAGAATTAATTAAAACTGGCTTGGAGAGTTGCATTTGATTTTAGAAGACAAGATAGACAAGGCTGTTAGATCACAAAAGAAACAAACTGGAAAAAAAGAATGAAGGATCATCAAAGTTAAATAGTCTATCAAGTAATCTAAAGATATGAAAAAAAAAAATCAGTCAGGAGGTTATTGATAATCTTTAATGCAGAAAATTTGATTGTATCTTATAAAAAGATTGAGGTGGCATGGAGTGGCAGGTATGAAAGTAGAGTATTGATCTGTAGTTGTTCCACTTAGCCAGTGATGATATCACACAAAATTATAGAATGGCTTGGGGGAAATTAACAGAAAAACATGAAGGGGGGTCAGTCATTTAAACCAGAAATTCTGTATAATAGCTGCTTTCATGATACCAGTATAGCTCTGTATGATTGGACATATCACATGATAATAAAACATAAAAATGTCTTAACAGTTATACAAAATCCATAGCTTTGCTATTAGCATTACATTTTAATGCTTAATAAAATTAAAGACATCTTAACTAAAGCTATACTTAAAGGTGTGTGATATTCTATGGGAATTGACTAGCTGAAACCTTACGTGCTGAAAATGTTGATAGTAGTGATAATAAATTCAAGTATAAAGAAACTTGAATCTTACTACCTAGTTTAATTTATTACTTTAGTCTATATATTTTTCTGTTAAAAATGATGAGACATGAATGAAAAAAGAAAATTTTATTTCTTCAATTAAATAAAACCAGTACTATTTTATATTTCCTCCAAATATTTTCTTTCTGTATAGTTTTTAAAATAGAATTGTATACATTCTATAATCATATATGAATGATAATTAATCTAGTAGTATGTAAATGTATGTATCTTACAAGCTTACAAACCATCATAAAAGGACTTACCTTTGCTATCTGGCTGGCAGGTTGATAAAATTGCAAAATTTAATTTGGAGTCAGCTCTATTTATCCGTCTTGGCATCAGAAGTCTTAGATCTACTCTCCCAGATAAAAGCTTTGAGGTGGAGATTTGGGGGCCATAAGTTTATAAGGAAACAACAATATACATATATAAAGGAAAGAGAAACGCAGGACTGAGGAGAAACAGAAAATTAATTTGATGCAGTTTAAATAAAGCCTTCAGTTGATTTCATGAGATACGAGGCTGAGTTGGTCTTTTGGAATATTTTCCATTTGAGGCAAGGAAACGGAACTTCTGTACTCCCGCAATATCTGTCATTGGATTCAGGCCACTCCAGGGGGAAAGGCATGTCTCGGCCAATTCTATTTGATGGAGGGCGCTTTCGAGAAGAGTCTCCAACTGTTAACAGGTCGCAGGCAACACTCCTGAATCCCAAAGAGAAGGAATCCAGGTACATTATCTTTTCTCCCTATTTCAGTATCTCCCCAACGTAGCAGCAGAAACTTAATCTTCCGCAGTCAGTAATATATCTAAGGAACACCCAGAACAATTGTATGTCATGTAGTAGTAACTAAGTGTAAGTAAGTGTGTTAGGCATTCAGTGGTGTCTGACTCTTTGCCACCCCATGGACTGTAGCCCACCAGGCTCCTCTGTCCGTGGAATTTCCCAGGCAAGAATGCTGGAGTGGGTAGCCATTCCCTTCTCCAGGGGATTTTCCTGACTCAGGAATCGAATTCAGGTCTCCTTCATTGCAGGTGAATTCTTCACCATCTGAGCCACCATGGAAGTCCCATAGCTCCTAAGTACGTGTTAAATGAGTAAGTTTTCCTTCTGGGTCTAAAGCAGACAAGTATGGTTATCTATAGGCTATACTTGCTGGCAGGAGAAATTTGTCTAGACTACCTTTTCGCTGATGGCATAAGCTCAAAGTTTCCAGCTTTACACCAGAGCCTCTGGTGTAACTTCCGATCTGATTGAGCCCTCTTCATCCATTTCTTCATTGACATTGGTCTACAGAGCTTAAAATCCATGATGCAGGCATTTGCTCATATCACCTGATTCCGGAATTAGTACTCTATTTTCCATTAATTGTATTGTGTGCTATTTTTAATTTGTAATTGTTTTAATTCATTTAATTGTATAGATGTTGAGTATTCATAATGGTTTCTTGTAAGCTTTCTAAAGTATTTCAATTTGTCATAACATTTCATTTGCGGTATGAAAATCTTCTAGCTCTGAGTTCTGGCTGTTTGTAAGCAGGCCTGTTGGGCATTTAGCAACTCTGTACTGTTCTTTTTTAGTTGAATGGAATTGGAAAGTATCACAGTTCTATGCAGGTTTTGCTACATCATTACTTCCCATATTTACTGAAATCACTTTTTAAAATTTCTATGCAAGTTGTGACATGCTCATTACCTCTTTCACTGTCTTGTAATTGCCCATTTATTTTTATCCAATAGCACAAAATAAGATTCAGTCCTTATTTTCATGAACAAATTGACCTTTGCTTCCTGATGGGGACAACTCTGAGTAAAAAGCTGTCAGGTTTGGTTTGGTTTTTTTCAACTGACCCATTCAAATTCTGTGACTTAGTTTTCAGATTGCTACTGGAAACAAACATGTACAAACACCTCCTTCACGCATCACTATCTTTGTTGCCACTAACAATCCCCTGCCAAACACACTTCTTTCTCCCGCTCCTGCTCACCATCACAACCACACTAGTGGTTCCTCCAGGTGTCATCTTCTCTGTGCCGTATCTTTGGAGACCAGTGTGATTTGTATCACATTGCATAATGATGGTATTCACATTATCGTATGTATTTTATCTATCTCCTTCACTAGAATTAGAGCTCCTAACAAGAAGCAAATAGGTCAAATTATTTTTTTTTATAGAGAAAATGTCTAGCACAGTTATTTGTACGTGGCAGGTACTCATGTTGTACATGGAGTGACTGACCAGCTTCACACTTTTTCCAGGTGCTTTCAATGTACATATAAAGATATTTTTAAAATAAAGTCTGCACTCTATATCCTACACCATTTTATACAAAGGACTTGAGCCTCTGTGGGTTTTGTTATCTATGATGATAGATTCTGGAACCGATCCCTCTCTCAGATACCAAGTAAGGACTGTATCTCAAAATTAGACATTTTTTCCTTTAAGATGCATGTAACCACAATGGGTAATGAGAGGTGGAGATTGGCGTGGTGTAGCTGTAACTACAGAATACCAAGAGTCAATGGTCACTATTAATAGCTCAGAAGAGGCAAGGAGTAAGAGTCTCAGAGGGAATGTGGATCAGCTGACACCTTGACTTTGGACTTCAGAAGTGTAAGAAAATAAATATCTGGAGTTTTAAGCCAACAGTTTGTGGTAACTTTGTTACAGCAGCCCTAGGGATTATATTTAGCCTATACAGTCTAATTAAACCAGATAAATCTATCAAACAAATATCTGTATTTTGGCAAGTAGATATATCATGATACACTTCTCTAAAGAAAGCTTTCTTTGGTCAGACAAGTCTGGGAAATAGTACATCTTTTATTATTAATTAAATGATTTATTTTAATTGGAGGATAATTACTTTACAATATATATCTCTGTTTTGTAAATTGTGATGGTTGATTATATGCATCAACTTAACTGGGGCACTGGTGCTGAGATATTTGACCAAACATTATACTAGGTGCTTCTGTGAGGATATTTTTGGATGAGGTTAACTGAGATTAACATTTTAATTGGTAGAGTAAAGCAGATTGCCCTTCAAAATGTGAGCAGGCTTCATCTAATCAGCTAAGTAGAATGTATAAAACACATCTTATTGATTCTGTTTCTCTGACTGATGAAGAGATTTATTTTCATATATTGACTCTAAGCATTTCTACAGTAAAGGTGCTTATATGATTTTATTACACCTGCCTTTTTTAAAAATTTGGTTACTAAAATATTTATTCACTGAATTCCTATAAAAGCACATCCAGGTGTTTTGCACTTGGGAAATGCATACACACACACACACACACACACATACATATATACATAAATACATAGAGGAGTTTAGCTACAGAAACCTTGTCAAGCACTGTCATGTAACCAGTAAACCCTGGTTTACAGCTACTCAATCAGTACTCAAAGGCCACAACCACCTGGAAATAAGTATTATTATGGCCCTTCAAGGGACAGGATTCCTGTGGGTCCTGACCGGTCTATGCTACATCGATCTTTCTGACCAGCATATGAACCCAAAGTGTAATTTCAATTGTAGGAATAGTGTCCTGCAAAGAACACACAGACTAGCCCAACTGGTCTAACTTAATGGAGGTGATAGCTCCCCATGAATTTTGGTTATTTAAACACAGTTAACAGTTGGAAATCCTTGATCAAAGTAATTCTATGCAGAATTATATGAATGCAAATGACATGAAGAGCTATGTTACTGCTCATAAAAATGGTCATTCTAAGCAGTCGTATTCACAAAATGATTGGATTTCAGTGATGGAAATGGGAATTTTGTACCAGTGATAAAACTGAATAGTTTCTGTATGCTGTCTTTTGAAGCATTAAACCCTTTCATAATTATTCTATTGTTAACTGCCTTTTTCTTCATTGATTCACTGCTCCTGTCAGATTATTTCTATATTTACTCAAGATTGACTTGTACTATATTTTTATGAACAGACTTTGCAATACACTATACAAGTGTATTTGCACAGTTTTATAGGGTTAACTATTGTGCTTCCTTGAGAAAACTTTTATCTCTTTTTTTCTTGCAAGGAGTGTGCATTGCTTTTTTGTAATTTGATTTGATTATTCACTTTAAGTGCATATCATTTTCTTTGGGGATATTTCTGTCTTAATTTATTTCTGTTTTGGATTATGTTTTTTTTTAACTATTACATTAATCATATTGACTCAAGTGCTTAATGGGAAGTGTGGATATTCTGACCTAGGAACAGCAACTGTGAAGTAGTTTGGCATTACAAAATCAATCAGGAAACCAACAAATCACTTCAATGACTTTCATCTTCCAAGAGGCTGTGTGTAAATCATGAGAAGGTAGTAAGCTTTTGCACTTGAGAGAATGGTATGAATTAAAGAGCATATCAGAGGAAAGTGGGTTGCCATCTAGCTGAGACAAATGCTTAAGAAAAATTAAAGGGAGAGACTTAAAGGTATGAGTAAATTATATCATTAAACATTGGTCTTGTATTCTGTTCTCTTTAATTCTGATATTACGTTTTGAATTGGACAATTAGTTTTAATTTTGTTAATTCTCACCTGTGTGCTTCCAAAATGTCCAAGTGGATAGATTTATTTTCTAAATTAGTTACTTTCAGTGACTAAAATGGATTAATTTAGTACTGCGTACTCTTTTGTGATCTTCATTGTTGCAAACGTTAAGTAATGATGTTGAATCAGTATTTTCTATTGTCCAAATAACTGCATATTGCATAATGAAATGATTAGATGGACTATCTCTAATTATGAAATGCAAAAAGGTAAATATTCAGTTAGCTATAAATGACCTGCCATTGTTATTGCGTAGATGACACCACTCTAATGGCAGAAAGCAAAGAGGAACTAAAGAGCCTCTTGATGAAGGTGAAAGAGGAGACTGAAAACTGGCTTAAAACTCAGCTTTCAGAAAACTAAGATTGTGGCATCCAGTCCCATCACTCCATGGCAATTAGATGGGAAAAAATGGAAACAGGGACAGAATTTATTTCCTTGGGCTCCAAAATCACCGTGGACAGTGACTACAGCCATGAAATTAAAAAATGCTTGCTCCTTGAAAGAAAGCTATGACAAACCTAGACAATGTATTAAAAAGCAGAGACATCACTTTGCTGACAAAGGTCTATCTAGTCAAAGCTATGGTTTTAACAACAGTAATGTACAGATGTGAGAGTTGGACCATAAAGAAGGCTGAGTGCCACAGAATTGATGCTTTCAAACTGTGGTGCTAGAGAAGACGCTTGAGAGTTCCTTGGACATTATAGATCAAACCAGTCAATACTAAAGGAAATCAACCCTGAATTTTCAGTGGGAGGACTGAAGCTAAACTGAAGCTCCCAATTTTCCCACTTGATGGGAAGAGCTGACTTTTCCCATCAAGAAAAGACCTTGATGCTGGGAAAGATTGAGGGCAGGAGGAGAAGGCGGCAACAGAGGATGAGATGGTTGGATGGTTTCATCGACTCAATGGACATGAGTTTGAGCAAACTCCAGGGGAAGTAAAGGACAAGGAAGCCTGGTGTCCTGCTGTCCATGGGGTCGCAAAGAGTTGGACACAACTGAGCGACTAAACAATAACAGATAATTCAGTATACAGGCACGCTGCTCAGTTGTTCAATTGTGTCTGAGCTACAACCCCCCAGGCTCCTCTATCCATGGGACTGTCCAGCAAAAATATTGGGGTGGGAAAGACCATTCCCTCTAGGGGAATCTTCCTAACCCGGGGATCCAACTCATGTCTTCTGCATTGAAGATATACTCTGGACCACTGAGCCACCAGGAAGCCCAGTATACAGGCACTCAAGTTTAATATATTGTGATAAGCAGTTCTAAGTTTACTAAGAAATAACAAAGAAAGAATATTCCTTTTTTTAAAATAAAATGTGCAAACATATTTAGGTAATAATTATTCAGAAATTTTAGTGGTGGTTAGTGTCATCAGAAAGAACTTTCAGAATTTATTATCACCAAAGAGAATATATCAGAAGCTTTTATCCCTGTTAAATGTTAGATAACCAAAGGAACAGGTTTAGCCAGGAAAAAAAAAACAAACAAACAAACTCCTTTTCAATTGTATTGGTTAAACTGAAATATATGAGCATGTTGTACTTTTTACAGTTTGAAATATGAGAGCTTAAGTAACTGAAGGAATCGGAGGCATAAACATTTTTGTGAAGTAACAGTAATTTGTTTAAAGGTATTCCTGTTTAAAGGTATTACCAACAAAGGCCCATTTAGGTAAAGCTACCGTCTTTCCAGTAGTCATGTATGGATGTGAGAGTTGGACTATAAAGAAAGCTGAGCACCGAAGAATTGATGCTTTTGAACTGTGGTGTTGGAGAAGACTCTTGAGAGTCCCTTGGACTGCAAGGAGATCCAACCAGTCCATCCTAAAGGAGATCAGTCCTGAATATTCATTGGAAGGACTGATGCTGAAGCTGAAACTCCAATACTTTGGCCACCTCATGTGAAGAGCTGACTCACTTGAAAAGACCCTGATGCTGGGAAAGATTGAAGGCAGGAGGAGAAGGGAATGGCAGAGGAAGAAATGGTTGGATGGCATCACCGACTCAATGGACATGAGTTTGAGTAAACTCTGGGAGTTGGTGATGGACAGGGAAGCCTGGCGTGCTGCAGTCCATAGGGTCGCAAAGAGTTGGACATGACTGAGTGACTGAACTGAACTGAAATGAACTGATTCCTGTATTATATTTGAATTGTAAGACAACATGATACAGAAGAATTGATATAGAAGCAAAGTCAGCAGAATGGCAGATGAAAAGCTTCCTTTGTCTCTCTCCTTCAATCTACAACTAATAAAACATCCACCACTCAATAGAGGTACCTCTGCCCAATGAACCAGGGCATCAGAGAATTCCATACATTTGTATGTCTAAAGATTTTTATTGTTTAGTTTCTAAGCCGTTCTGACTCTTTTGTGACCCCATGGATTGTAGCCTGCTAGGCTCTTCTGTCCATGGGATTTTCCAGGCAACAATACTATAGTAGGTTGCCATTTCCTTCTCCAGGAGATCTTCCCAACCCAGGGATCAAACCTGCATCTCCTACACTGGCAGATATATCCTTTACCACTGAGCCACCAGGGAAGCCCACACCTAAAGGTGGGTGACTAGAAAACATAGAGGAGATGGAGCGATAGGGAATAAAAGAGGCAATGCCTTAACCCCAGCCTCTACCGATGGAAGCAGTTCCTGCCAGCCCAGAGAGCCTCACTCCTGGCCACAGAGGTGCCTATGGCCACGGGCAACTGGGCAACAATGGCAGTGGGGCCTGAGACCATCCCTGCAGTCACTGAGATGCCCACGGCTCTGGCGCCCTGCCCCTCCACCCACACTAGCAGAGCCTGTGAACCCTACAGAAGTCAGACATGGCAGAAGGACCCAGGTGATCCCAGCTCCCATACACCCCTGTGGAGGTGGGGCTTGTGAGTCAAGGTATCCCACATATAGTGCAAAAGCCCACCATTCCCGTGCCCAGGCAGTGACGCCAGTGCCGCTGGCAGCAGAAAGACACGAAGAGCCCTGAAGGCACAAGAAGCGATGATGGGGCCGTGACCCAACACCTCTTACAGAGATGCTGTAAAATGCTGACTCTCATCCACAACGACTCTCACATAAAATGCCTCCAACCAGAGGCAGCTTGGGTAAGAGAATCCAAAACCTCCTTGAGAGTACCACCTACTGGAAAACAAGAAAGGCCGCTGACTTCTAACCTATGGCATCATGAGAATAAGGTAGAAAGGCGTTGTTACTTCAGATAGGCCAGCAGAGGAACAACTTGTCAAACACCAGGAAGAATCATAGTAAGATTCACTGTGAGGAATCACACTGTGTCGCAAAAAGAAAACGACAATTCTCCAGAAACCAAACTCTAACGCCATGGAATATTGCATCATGGAGTGCTGAGAACTCAAAGTAGCTGTCATGGAGGAACTCAGTGAACTACAAGAACACGCAGGCAGTTCGTTGAGTTCAGAATAAAACTAATGAACAGAATAAGTACTTTGCCAAAGAAATTCATAGTCTAAAAAAGAATCAAGTAAATTCTGGAGCTGAAGGGCACAGTAAGTGAGATGAAAAATGCATTAAGAAGCATCGGAAATAGAGCAGACCATATGGAAGAGGGAATTACTAAGATCTATGATGGAAATCTAGAAATAATACAAGTAGAAGAGGAAAGAGAAATGAAACAATATTGAAGAAATTGTATAATTTATTCAGCCATTTTAGGAAGGGAAATATTAAGGTAAAGGGTATTCCAGGAGAAGAGGAAGATGAGCAGAGAGTTTATTTAAAGAAATAATAGTTGAAAACTTCCTCAAACTGGGGAAGGAACTGGATATACAAATCCATGAAACTGAGAGAACACATGATTACCTTAATGCAAAAAGACCTTCTTGAAGGCACATTACATTAAAGTTGTCAAAAATCAAAGACAAAGAAATAAATTTAAAGGTAGCTAAGGGAAAAAAAAAATGCATGTTAATTTACAAAGGAACTGCCACTAGGCCATCAACAGATTTCTCAGTGGAAACTCTGCAGGCCAGAAGAGAGTAGAATGACATTCTCAAAATGCTGAGAGATTAAAGACTGTCACACAAGATTACTGTTTCTGGAGAAATTGTCATTCAGATACAAAGGAACAGTACTTTCTCAGACAAACAGGAGCTATTGTTGTTCACTCACTTAGTCATGTCTGACTCTTTGAGAGCCCACGGACCGCAGCATGCCAGGCTTCCCTGTCCTTCACCATCACCTGGAGCTTGCTCAAACTCATGTCCACTGAGACAGTGATGCCATCCAACCATCTCTTCCTCTGTCGTCTCCTTCTCCTCCTGCTTCCAGTCTTTGCAGCATCAGGGTCTTTTCCAGTGAGTCAGCTCTTCCCATCAGGTGGCCAAAGTACTGGGAGCTTCAGTTTAGCCTCAGTTCTTCCAATGACTATTCAGGACTGATGTCCTTTAGGATGGACTGGTTGGATCTCCTTGCAGCCCAAGAGACTCTCAAGAGTCTTATCCAGCACCACAGTTCAAAAGCATCAATTCTTTGGTGCTCAGCCTTCATTATGGTCCAACTCTCACATCTGTACACGACTACTGGAAAACCATAGTTTTGACTTTATGGACCTTTGTCAGTAAAGTAATGTCTCTGCTTTTTAACACACTACCTAGGTTTGTCATAGCTTATCTTTCAAGGAGCAAGCATCTTTTAATTTCATGACTGCAGTCACAGTCCGCAGTGATTTTGGAGACCAAGAAAATTAAGTCTGTCACTGTTTCTGTTGTTCCCCATCTATTTGCCATGAAGTGATGGGAGTGGATGCCCTGCTCTTCATCCGTTGAATACTGAGTTTTAAGCCAGCTTTTTCACTCTCCTCTTTCACTTCATCAAGAGGCTCTTTAGTTCCTCTTCATTTTCTGCCATAAGGGTGGTGTCATCTGCATATCAGAGGTTATTGTTATCTCTCCCAAAAATCTTGATTCCAGCTTATGCTTCATTCAGTCTGGCATTTTGTATGATGTACTCTGCATCTAAGTTAGATAGGCAGGGTGACAATATACAGCCATGACATACTCCTTTCCCAATTTTGAAACAGTCCTTTGTTCCATGTCCGGTTCTAACTGTTGCTTATTTGACCTGCATATAGGTTTCTTGGCAGACAAGTAAGGTGGTCTGGTATTCCAGAAGCTGAGGGAGTTCATAAACACTAGACCTTTATAACGAATGTTGAAAGGCGTTCTCCTACCAGAAACAGAAAGGGAAAGTACAGTAAATTTTAAGTAAGATAGTCAGAATCAGAAAATTACAACTGCTAATCAGAACAGGTGTTTAAATACATTATAATTTAAAGGTTAAAGGTAGAAAAAGGAAAAAAAAACCACTACAGCTACTTCAATTTGGCAACAAATTCCGAATATAAAAAGGATAATTTGAGAGAACAAAAACTCAAAAGGGAAAGAGGAAAAGAATAGGACTTGAATAGATAAAGATATTAATGAGTCTATCATCAGAAAAAGGACCCTTTTATCTGTGAGATGTTTTATACAACCATTGTGGTAACAGCAAGCAATAAATCTAGAGCAGAGACACAAAGCATCAAAAAGGGGAAACAGAAAAACATGATAGAAAACCACCAAATAAAATGACAGAAACACAAGAAAAAGAAACAGTGGGGATGGAGAACAATCAGAAAACAAAAGATGAAATGGCAGGGTACTAAGTCCTCATCTATTAATAGTCACCCTAACTGTAAATTGAGTTTGCCAATCAAAAGGTAGAGTAGCTGGATTGATTAAAAAATAAAGCCAAACTATATGCTGCCTCTGGGAGACTCAACTCAGCTAAGAAGATAAAAATAGCTTCAAAGTGAGGGGATGGAAGATAATACTCCAAGCAGATGGCACCAAAAGAAGGTGGGTATAGCTATACTCATATCAGGCAAAATTAACTTCAAGCTAAAAGAAATAGACAAAGAGAGACAAAGATGGACAGTATATAATGATAAAGGGGACAATTCATCAGAAGGCATAGCAAAAAGTAAGACATAACAATTATTAATACATATGAACCTACCATAGGAGTACCAACATATATAAAATAATTATTAGTAGACCTAAATGGAGAAATTGACAGTAACAGAATAGTGTGCTTAAATGCCATCTGTATTTCCTCATCAGTGAAATGTCCAGTCATGTCCACTTGTTCATTTTAAAAGTAAAGGACTTTAATACATCACTTACATTAATGGATAGATCATCCAGACCGAAAGTCAATAAGAACAGAGTTAAATAAAACATTTAACCAGATGGATTTGATAGATTTGTATAGAATATCACATCCAAATAAAGGAAAGTATACAATTTTTTTAACTGCCCATGAAACTGATCAGGAATAGACCATACATTAAGACACAAAACAGTTTGAACAAATTTAAGAAGGTTGAAATCAAAGTAAGCATCTTTTTCAATCACAATGATATGAAATTAGAAATCAAATACAAGAAGAAAGCTGGAAAAATCACAAATACTTGGAGACTGAACAACATGCTACTGACCAACAGTTCAGCAGGTCAGTGAAGAAATCAAAGATACGTGGACTAACGCAAGTCAACTAGCAAGATCTACTAGTTACATATTGAACAACAGCCAGTAACAGCCAAATAAGCATTTCTCTAAAATGAGATATTCACCAAAATAGTCCATAGCTTGTATCATAAACACAATTTAGCAAATTTAAAGAGTTTAAAATATACAGTGTCTTCTCTGTTCTTGAAAGAATCAAATTAAAATAGACATCAGGAAAATCTCTAAACATGGAATATTTTGAAAAATCCAGTTAGAAAATGGGCAAGTGGCATGATTGGAAATGTCAGTAATGAAGATATGCAGATGGTAGATAAGCACATGCAAAAACACTCAACATCATTAGACAAATTAAAATCATAATGAGATACTGCTACATAGCTATCCAAATAGCTAAAATAGAGTGCAAATATGAAATAATGGAAAGGATGTGGAGAACCTGCATAGCATTTCCATCGATGGTGATAATATAACATGGCACAGTCACTCTAGAAAATACTTCGGCAGTTTTCTATGAAACTAGAGCTGTAATTGCAATTCAACCTACCAATTGCTCTACTGGTTGTTTATTCCAGAGAGAAGAAAACTTGCATTCACACAAAATCTGTACATGAATATTCACAATAGCCAACCTTATTCTTAATAGCCTCAAACTGGAAGCAGCCCAGATATCCTTCAACAAAATGACTGTAATAAATACATACCATGAAATATTATTCTGCAATAACTGGGCGTGCACCATTAATAGACACAATGACTTGGATGAATCTCCAAGGAATTATGTTGCATGCAAGCCACTCTCAAAAGTTATATAATGAATGATTCTATTTATGTGAGTTTTGAAACAAACTTTAGAAACAGCGAATGTATTATCCGTTGCCTAGATTTAGCAAGGGTAAAGGAAGGGCAAGAAGATATGGTTAAAATGGCAAAAAACACCACAATATTGTAAAGTAATTAGCCTCTAATTAAAATAAATTAATTAATTTTAGAAAAAACGGCAGCAGAGGTCCTTGCGGTCAAGGAACTGTTTAGTACCTTGGTTATAGGGGTTGATTCAAGAAACTACACAGGTGACAGAAATATATAGAACTAAACATGTGCATGTGTGCACACACAGACACAGGGAAGTAAGTAGAAGTGAAACTGAGGAAGTGTAAATAAGATCAGTGGATTGTATCAATGTCAGTATCCTAACATGATATTATACAAGTTTTAAAAAACATTGCCAATCTGGGAGACTGGATAAAGGGTACATAAAATTTCTTTGTATTTTTCTTAAGACAGCATATTAATTTCGGAAAAATGCCAACTGAAAATGTATGATAAGATGCTTATATATTTTTGAGATTAATCCTTTGTCTGTTTCTTCATTTGCTATTATTTTCTCCCAATCTGAGGGCTGTCTTTTCACCTTACTTATAGTTTCCTTTGTAGTGCAAAAGCTTTTAAGTTTAATTAGGTCCCATTTGTTTAGTTTTGCTTTTATTTCCAATATTCTGGGAGGTGGGTCATAGAGGATCTTGCTGTGATTTATGTCGGAGAGTGTTTTGCCTATGTTCTCCTCTAGGAGTTTTATAATTTCTGGTCTTACATTTAGATCTTTAATCCATTTTGAGTTTATTTTTGTGTATGGTGTTAGAAAGTGTTCTAGTTTCATTCTTTTACAAGTGGTTGACCAGTTTTCCCAGCACCACTTGTTAAAGAGGTTGTCTTTTTTCCATTGTATGTCCTTGCCTCCTTTGTCAAAGATAAGGTGTCCATAGGTCTGTGGATTTATCTCTGGGCTTTCTATTCTGTTCCATTGATCTATATTTCTGTCTTTGTGCCAGTACCATACTGTCTTGATGACTAGAAACAGACAAAGGATTAATCTCAAAAATATACAAGCAACTCCTGCAGCTCAATTCCAGAAAAATAAATGACCCAATCAAAAAATGGGCCAAAGAACTAAACAGACATTTCTCCAAGGAAGACATACAGATGGCTAACAAACACATGAAAAGATGCTCAACATCACTCATTATTAGAGAAATGCAAATCAAAACCACAATGAGGTATCATTACTCGCCAGTCAGGATGGCTGCTATCCAAAAGTCTACAAGCAATAAATGCTGGAGAGGCTGTGGAGAAAAGGGAACCCTCTTACACTGTTGGTGGGAATGCAAACTAGTACAGCCGCTATGGAGAACAGTGTGGAGATTTCTTAAAAAACTGGAAATAGAACTGCCACATGACCCAGCAATCCCACTCCTGGGCATACACACTGAGGAAACCAGATCTGAAAGAGACACGTGCACCCCAATGTTCATCGCAGCACTGTTTATAATAGCCAGGACATGGAAGCAACCTAGATGCCCATCAGCAGATGAATGGATAAGGAAGCTGTGGTACATATACACCATGGAATATGACTCAGCCATTAAAAAGAATTCATTTGAATCAGTCCTAATGAGATGGATGAAACTGGAGCCCCTTATACAGAGTGAAGTAAGCCAGAAAGATAAAGAACATTACAGCATACTAACACATATATATGGAATTTAGAAAGAAGGTAACGATAACCCTATATGCAAAACAGAAAAAGAGACACAGAAATACAGAACAGACTTTTGAACTCTGTGGGAGAATGTGAGGGTGGGATATTTCAAAAGAACAGCATGTATACTATTTATGGTGAAACAGATCACCAGCCCAGGTGGGATGCATGAGACAAGTGCTCAGGCCTGGTGCACTGGGAAGACCCAGAGGAATCGGGTGGAGAGGGAGGTGGGAGGAGGGATCGGGATGGGGAATACGTGTAAATCTATGGCTGATTCATATCAATGTATGACAAAAAAATAAATAAATAAAAATTTTAAAAAAAAGAAAAGAAAAGAAAAGAAAGGCCTGAAAAGCTAAAAAAAAAAAAAAAAAAAGATGCTTAATATTTAAATAGTGTTTTAAGTGGTATAAAGATTAAAATCATAGAGACCTACTTAAAATATGAATCTAAATATGCCATTCATCTTACAACTTCGACTGTATAAAAATCATGCCTTATACTTTAATCAAAGTGGTAATAAGTTTCCTTGTCTCTCTGATGCTCTAACTTTGCTGTCACTTATGTTTTATGTTAATATTCATGACGTTCTGTGCGTTTACATTATCCCACACTGGCTTTTTGAATGAGTGATCTCTGTTTGAGATGCCTTTCTGTTCACCTTTTCACCTGACAAACTCCTTTATGCCTATTTAAATTGATTCTAGATTGAGAAAACTATCATGACTCTTTCACTCTTTTCCCTCATCTCTTTAACCTCTATGTTTTTATGATACTCTTTCCACATCTTCATTTATTTCATTGTATTATAAGTGAAAAAAGGAATCTATTTGAGGAATCTATTTCAGTCGTCCTACTCTGCCTCATGGGAACGGAGATTATAAATCCCAGAACTAAGCATAGCTGGCATATCACAAATATCCAATAAAATTGATTAAGAAACAGTGTACTAACGCATATACATGGCATTTAGAAAGACGGTAATGATGACCCTATATGTGAGACAGCAAAAGAGACACAGATGTATAGAAGTCTTTTGGACTCTGTGGGAGAAGACGAGGGTGGGATAACCTGAGAGAATAGCATTGAAACATGTGTATTACCATATGTGAAACAAATCGCCTGGGAGGTTGGATGCATGAGATGGGTGCTCGGGGCTGGTGCACTGGGATGACCCAGAGGGATGGGATGGGGAGGGAGGTGGGAGAGGGGTTCAGGATGGGGAACACATGTACCCATGGCTGATTCATATCAATGTATGGCAAAAAACACTACAATATTGTAAAGTAATTAGCCTCCAATTAAGCTAAATAAATTTTTTAAAAGAGAAAAAAACAAACAAAAGAAAATGGAAGTTTTAGATTTAATTTTAAGACACTCCTTCTAAAATTTTAGTACTGTGAGACTTATGTGCAGAATTTGTGTTGCAGAACTCCTCTTTGTATACAATTTTTCTGCATAATTTCAACTCAAAGCAATTTAAATGACTTAAGATTCATGTTTTACAGCTCTTTCCCTTATGATTTTGATGGAATGCACTGATAACTACTTATATTCACACCAGGAGATTACAGTAAATATAATTGCTAGGGTGGTGTTCCTCTTATGAAATTATACCCAAGCATCCCTAAGGAAGAAGAGCTTTTGAAACTCATATGTTCTAAAATTATTTTTTAAATTTACTTTTACGAACCCATCAACTCTTCATTTCAGTCTATCTTCTAGTACACATGACATTGATATTCAGTGTATTAATACGGATCTGTAGCTGCCAAAGTATTTTTTGGTGTGCATAAGGAAGTTAATATAAATTTTAAAATATCTTGAATTGGAATCAGTAAACTTCTGTCCAAACCCAGAAGCACATTAATAACTGTGTGACCGTGAGAAAATCAATAATTTTGAACCCATTCCTTCATTAATAAATTTCTGGTGCACCTCAAAGTATGTTTTGAGCATTTAGTAACCTGAGGATATAAATGCTTGTGATATTTAATGGAAAATAATACATATCATGAGGTTCTATAAATTTCACATTTGCTTTTATATCTTGTTACATATGTATGATTTTGTGTAAATTCACTGACACATTGCATGTATGTGTATAGTGAGACATTGCAGCTCTATAGTACACTGAAAATAAATGCCTAAACTTTATAAAGCACACAAATACTTAGAATGTATGCTTGATATACTTCTATTTTGTTATCATACATATTCATTTGGGGAGATACATTCAAGATATTTTGATAAGATGTGATGATTACCGTGGAAATTTTGTCTTATAAAGTACTCACAGCATTTTAATTCATCCTGTGTTATGTATATACTGTTCTTTTTGACAATCCCTTTTTGTAAAGTTGTAATTGTACTGATGCTCTGTTGTTAGGTGCAGACATACTAAGAATTACTCAGTCTGCTCAGAGAAATTTCCCCTTTATCATTATGTATGCCCCTTCTTATGTAATACCTCTGATACCTTCCTTTACTTTGAATTTGGCCTTTTTTTGAAATTAATGTATCTACTCCCATTTCTTTTGATTAGCGTTAGCATATTTTCCTTTATCCACTTCTTTTAATCTGCATTTGTCTTTATATTTTAATAGGTCTATAGTAGACAACATATAGTTGTGTCTGTTATTGGATTCACTCTGATAACCTCTATCTTTTTAATTGGTGCATTTAGATCATCATCATTCAATGATTCTTTATATAGTTGGATTAACATCCACTGTTACAGTTTTCTATTTGTTGTCCTTGTTTGTTTTTATTTTTGTCTTCCACTCTGTCTCTGCCTTTTGTGGCTTTAATTGGGCATTTTTCTATTATTCCATTTTTCTTTTTTCTGGCTGATAGATGTATAGTCACTCAACTGTGTCCTATTCTTTGCAATGCTTTGGACTCTAGCCAGCCAGGCTCCTTTATTCTTGGGATTTTTCAGGCAAGAATACTTAAATGGATTGCCATTTCCCTCTACAGGAAATATTGCCGACCCAGGGATCGAATCCAGGTCTCGTGCATTGCAGGCAGATTCTTCACTGTCTGAGCCACCAGGAAATCAACCCTGAATATTCATTGGAAGGACTGATGCTGAAGCTCCAAGACTTTGGCCATCTGATGTGAAGAGCTGTCTCATTGGAAAAGACCCTGATGCTGGGAAAGATTGAAGGCAGAAGGAGATGGGGACAACAGAGGACGAGGTGGTTGGATGGCATCACCAACTCAAAGGACACAAATTTGAGCAAACTCCGGGAGAGTGTGAAGCCTGGTGTGCCGCAGCTGATGGAGTCACAAGGAGCCACACATGACTTGGTGACTGAAAAACAACAAGTTTTATCCATTCTTAGCTAAACAGTTATAGTTAAACTGCTTCTTTAAACTTTAAAAAATTTATTTCTTTACTTAATTTTTAGTGATTGCCCTAGAGTTTGCAATATATATTTACAACTAATCCAGTTCTACTTTTAAATAACACTTGTACTGCCTCATAGGTAGCATTACCTTAATCCTAATTCCTCCCTCTTTTTCCTTATATCATTGTTGTCATACATTTCTCCTCTACATAATCCTGCCTAAGTATACGTATCAAATATAATCCTGCTGTTGTTATTTTAACAAACTCTTTCTGTTGTGTCAGGCCCAGCCTGTTGACGATGACGCCATCAGCTAGGAATGCCTGAGGCACTTTCCTGGGTCCATATTACTTAGGGGTGACCCCACACACGTTCCCCCCCATTGGGGCCAGTGCTATGGATGGGGCCGCCTCTTCTGTTTTCCGTTGTGATGCATCTTATATCACAGTATGCATTTCAGCAAAACCCATCAGAGAACTTTTTGGAACAAGACTCACCATTCATAGGTCCTAGCATTTACATGGCATGCCCAAGGGCCACAGGTGAGGTCATAAGGGAAAGGAGTGGTGGGTGGAGGGAGAGACAGAGAGAGAAAGAGAAGGCCTGGATCTAGGCTCTGCTTTTATTGCAGTGTGAGGGTGGGTTATCTGGAATCCACTGGATCACTCCTTGTTGGCCAGTTTGCAGCGTAAGAGTGGGATCTGGGGCTTGGGTCGGTGGAAGTGGGGTCACTGAACTAGTGGCCCAGGGTTGCCCATGGTTTTCATAAAGGGAAACCTCCTGAGTGTGAGGGCCTGGTTACTTATGTGGCTGTTTTGTTAGGAGCTGGGTCATACAATTATTAATAGCAACGTATTTATTTAAGATGGATGTCTTTTGAAGTAAAAAATGCCTTAGCTATCAAAATCTCAGCATCAGTCACTTATACTACACTGTTAGATCAATTAAGAATAAGAAAACACAATTTTGTTTATCTTCACTTATTATGTCACCTAATTTTTTCTCCCTTGAGGTAGATCAAAGTTTCTGGCCTATATTACTTTCCTTCTCTCTAATGAACTTTTATTATTTCTGACAAGGTAACTCTATAAGCAACAACTCTCCTCAATTTTTCTTTTGCTGAGTCTATTTCTCCTCCACTTTCCAAAGATAATTTTGCATGGACCAGAATCTTAGATTGTGTTTTTATTTTCTCTCAATACTTTAATAACTTTGAGCCACTCTTTTCTGCTTGTATGGTTTCTGAGAGGCAGTTGAATGTCATTCTTATATTTGTTCTTCTATAGGTAAGCTGACTGCCCACCCCCCACCACCGCCCCTGGCTTCTTTCAGAATCTTTTAATTTATATTTGATACTCTGTATCTTGAATATGACATGCCTAGCTGTTACGATACCTTGATTGGTATTCTCAGTGTTTCCTGGACTTATGGCTTGGTGTTTGACATTAATTTAGAGAAATTTTCAGTCATTATTGTTTCAAATATTTCTTCTGTTCTTTTCTCCATCTGGTATTCCCATTATGTGTATGTTACACCTTTTGTAGATGTTCCATAGTTCTCAGATATTCTGTTTCTTTTTCAGTCTTCTTTTCCTGTTTGCCTTTCAGTTTTGGAGGTTTCTGTTGAGAATTCTCAAGCTCAGAGATTCTTTTCTCAGTCATGCCTAGTCTAATAAGTCCATTCTTTAGGCATTCTTAAAGGCAATCTCCATTTTTGTTGCAAGGGTTTTGATGTCTAGAATTTCTCCTTGGTCCTTTCTTAGAGGTCCATCCGTCTGCTTACATTACCTGTCTGTTCTTGCTTGCTGTCTAGTTTAGTCATTGGAGCCCTTAGCAGGTTCATCATTGTCTTGTTTAAACTGCTGGTTGATAATTTCAACATCCCTGCCATATCTGGGACTGGTTTTGTTGTTTGCTCTATCTCTACACGGGTGCTTCCCACGTAGTGCAGTGGTAAATAATCAGCCTGCAAATGCAGGAGAAGCAAGAGACACAGGTTCAATCCCTGGGTCAGGAAGATCCCCTCAGTAGGAAATGGCAACCTGCTCCAGGATTCTTGCCTGGGAAATCCCATGGACAGAGGAGCCTGGTGGGCTACAGTCCACGGGGTCACAAGGAGTCAGGCATGACTGAGTACACACACGCACTCTCTCTTCAAAATGTGCTTTTTGTCTTTCAGTAAGTGTGTGTGTGTGTGTGTGTGTGTGTGTGTGAGATAGCCAGGAATGATCTACTGGGTAAAAAGGAACTATTGTAATTAAGCCTTTAGTACTGTGATAGTAAGTTACAGGGAGAGAAGCGCTCTACAGTTAAATGAGGAGGTCTCTGTCTTTTAGCACCTCTTTGCCTCTAGAATCTGAATTCCATATGTGCTTCTCAGCCCCACCCCCCCCCCCCACCTCTTTTAAGTTTGCCAGGATGGCTAGATTTATCTAGATTTGAGTATTTCCCCTTCTCCACATGCAAGGACAAAACCAGCTGGGACTTCCCTGGGGGTTGAGTGGTTAAGATTCCGTGCTTCCAATGCAGGGGGTATGGGACCCATCCCTGGTGGAAGACTAAGATCCCACATTCCAAGTAGTGCAGCCAAAAAGTGGAAAAAAACAAAAAGACCCAGCTGAGTTGGGTGCTTCCCCTCCTCTAAGCTAGAATCAGCTGGGGTGGATGCTTCCCGTCCCCCACGCCTGGTAGATGTCAATGAAACCTCTGGAGTTCGGGCTTTAGTTACATAGCTTCTCCTGAGGGCAGACTTTATTTGCAAGAACAGAATGCTCTGGAATGTGTCAAACCGGTTCTCCCCCTCCCTGCCAGAAGCACAAGGGGACTTTTCTGCAATAATCCCTGTGAGAACCTGCTAGAACTCTAGCAGGTGGAACGCATGGGAGTGTGAGTAGATCAGCGATGACCGGATCTCCCTGGAGTTTTTAAATACCACACTGAGCCTCCAGCAGGTCTTCAATCAAGGTCGGCTTTCTCTACCCAGGAGCTGGTTTCCGAGGTGTTCTTCTCCGGTAAGTTGTGATTTTTTTCCCTTTGTATTTACCTGTTACTCTCTTCTGTTTGGGGGATTGCAGCTTGCTGTATGACTTCTCTTGTGGATCTAAGAAGACTTGTTTGTTTTTAGTTTGTTTGAAGTTTACTTGTTGCGAAGAGAAGGCGGCCACATTTTGTTTCTTCCATGCTGAAACGAAAACCTTGTTTCTTTTCAAATAGTTTAAATTGCAATTCTGTTATCTAATAATATTTAGCAATACTAAAACCTTAGAGGCACAAGCAAGCGAAATATCCCTTAGATTTGTTGTACAGTCTGAAATGTAGCTTTGACAGATTGTGAATTTGGAAAGGTATATTCATGTTTGATTCAAACTGGTATCCCTGAAGAAATCATCTCCAGGGCAGTACTTTCCCCAGAACTGTGTGACTTTAAGGTTGAAACTCCAGTGAATTAAATTATCATTATTGCGTTGAATTCTGAAGTTACGGTAGTGATTGACAGATGCTTGAATTTGGTCCCCAACCTGAAGGAGGTACAATAATGAAGTTAAGGGGAAAAAAACGCATATACTTTATAAGCAAAATGACTCCCCATTTATTTAGTATGGGCAAGATATTTAATCACTCTAAAATTCAGTTTCTCCCCTTTCAAAATGGAGTCACTTAACTTATAGTATTTGTATGAGGATTAATTTATGTATGATTAAGACAGTACCTAGCACTTAATACATATTTTAGTTTCCTTTCTTGTCTTGCATGGATTTTGTTTCCCCAATTTCCTGATTATCAAAAGTATGTGAATGGTTGTTAAAATTTAGATTCCTGGGTCCTACCAAAGAGTTACTATACCATGCTATAAATTAGAATCTGCTGAGACTTGGCACACACGTGTTCCTTGTAGAAGTCATTGAAGCGATACATCCTATTAGGTCTCAGTTGAGCACAAACTGATCTGTCCAGTACAAAGAGCTAGAATATGTTACCAGTGAAGAAACTCGCCCAAACCTAGATATGGCCAGCAGTTGGGGATTTGCTTGATTTTTCCATATGTCATTTATTATAAGAGTGTTCCTGAAGTTTGTTTCTTAATTGAATTTTGTCTGAAGGAGACATTTATGTAAAAGTTGAGGGCCACATGATTATTTTCTGTAGTTGAAATATGAGAAGTTGATTACACTGGAGTGTCTTCTATGGAAAGTATTGCTCACCACATCCTTCTTATTCCATAATATGAATCTGTGATTGACAGTTATTCAGGTAGCAGGTCATGTGCATTTGTGATATAGAAACTAGATTGTCTTAAAAATACTCACGTAATTCTAATATTTCACCTGAAGGAAGTCTTACTATAGAGACACACACAGATACATACGTACACACACACAATAATGTATTTTAAGACCCTGGCTCTGACACTTGCAATGTATGTGACCATGGGGCAGTTGTTTAACCTCTTGGAGCCTGAAATTTAGTAAGTCAGAAATGGAAATCACAGAAACTATATTAAAAGCCTATTTCGAGGATTAGGTCAGCTCTTGTTCTTATATGCCTGGTTTATCACAGATGTTCTTTGCTCCTCGATTTCAAGCTAGTCCAAATGCTTGAGGGTAGTTTATTCATGGAATTCTACTGAAATTCAGTGAAGGGTAACTTAGCCCATCACTTGAAACCTGTCCAGTTCTGTTAAACACAGAGGATGCCGTGAGCAGGATTATTATTATTATTTTTTGGCTGCACTGGGGCTTTGTTGCTGTGAGAGGGCTTTCTCTAGTTGCGGAGAGCAGGGGCTACTGTTCTTTAGGACCTGCAGGCTTCTCATTGCCCTGGTATCTCTGGTTAGAGCATGGGCTCTATGGCACGTGATTTTCAGTTGTGATGCACAGGCTTCTTTGCACAGCGGCGTGTGGGATTTTCTGGGACCAGGGATTAAACCCATGTCCTCTGCACTGGCACGTGGATTCTCATCATCTGTCATCCCCTTTTCCTCCTGCCCTCAATCTTTCCCAGCATCAAGGTCTTTTCCAAGGAGCCAGCTCTGCGCATCAGGTGGCCCAAGTATTGGAGTTTCAGCTTCAGCATCAGTCCTTCCAATGAATATCCAGGGTTGATTTCCTATAGATGGCTCGCATTCTAATTTTCTTAAGTGCTTGTCTATGTTGGATGATTTCAAATGGATTAGAAACCATGGGGCAATCATGATACCTGCAGTACGTGTCATGCACACCGGTTCTGTCATTTCCTTAGAATAAATTGAGCTGTTCATAATTGTCAGGCCAAAACTTATTTGGTTTAAATTTTAAAAAGCATTGCAAATAACGTCAATGAGCTGAATAACAGAAAGATAGCTGATATACAAACTAGTGTTATGTTATAGAATGAAGTATATGTGGAATTAGGCGGGTTTGTGTGTGCAGTTGTATTCTAAAGAATGATACCGATTGTTCATTTTCTACTCTGGATAGTAGGATTTCAGGTGCTTTTTCCTTGCAGTGTATTATTCACTAACTTAAACAGCTATTTTGTGTTTGTAAATTCACAGACAAACAGTGCTTATAATTTGTAGGATTAGGAAAACAAAAATACAAAACAGTGGAATAAATGCTTGGCAAATATGGAAAAACAGCAGCTTTATTTTAAAAATTGCATAATAAAAGGTGTCAGAATTGTGCAATACTTCAGAGTTTTGTGTTTTTGCATATTTTAATATATACTTATTATATCTTAACATGCATATGAGCAGGATTTTCTCATTAATATACTGTTGTTTAGTCACTAAGTCATGTCCAACTCCTTTGCGGCCCCATGGACTGTAACCTTCCAGGTTCTTCCGTCCATGAGATTTCCCAGGCAAGAAGACTAGAATGGGTTGACATTTTCTTCTCCAGAGGCTCTTTCTGACCCAGGGATCAAACCTTGCATCTTCTGCATTGATTGGCAGATTCTTTACCACTGAGGCACCAGTTCCTTTCAGTTGCTCAGTTTTGTCCGACTCCTTGCGACCCCATGGACCACAACACACCAGGCTGCCCTGTCCATCACCTACTCCTGGAGTTGATTTAAACTAATGTCCATCGAGTGGTGATGCCATTCAACCATCTCATCCTCTGTCATCCCCTTCTCCTCCTGCCCTCAATCTTTCCCAGCATCAGGGTCTTTTCAAATGAGTCAGTTCTTCACATCATGTGGCCAAAGTATTGGAGTTTCAGCTTCAACATCAGTCCTACTAATGAATATTCAGGACTGATTTCCTTTAGCATGGACTGGTTGAATCTCCTTGCTGTCCAAGGATCTCAAGAGTCTTCTCCAAAACCACAGTTCAAAAGCATCAATTCTTCGGTGCTCAGCTTTCTTTATGGTCCAACTCTCACATCCAAACATGACCACTGGAAAAACCATAGCTTTGACTGTGGACCTTTGTCAGTACAGTAATGTCTTTGCTTTTTAATATGCTGCCTGGGTTGGTCATAACTTTACTTCCAAGGAGTAAGAATCTTTTAATTTCATGACTGTAGTCACCATCTGTAGTGATTTTGGAGCCCAAGAAAATAAAGTCTTTCACTGTTTCCACTGTTTCTCCATCTATTTGCCAAGAAGTGTTGGGACCAGATGCCATGATCTTAGTTTTCTGAAGCTTTAAACCAACTTTTCCACTCTCCTCTTTCACTTTCATTAATTTATACTTACACCAAAATAAATTTGTTTTTCCAACCTGAGTACTTTTTGGCAACTTAGACTCTTGCTCTTTGGTTAGATAGAACATTTATTTTTCCTTGAAACAGCCAAAATGTAACATTGGGGAGTGAAAGACTAAACTATAGTATTTGTCACACATACAAGTAGTCTGTCTTAAAAGAGATGCACAAAATAAATTCATGTAGATAGCATAAATTAGTCTTAGTGACATACTATTAAACAAGCAAAAGGAAAAAAAAAAACTGTTAAACGAAGGATTCTGCCCTTTTTATAAAGTTAAAAGCAATAAACTTAAGAAATATATTTTGAAATAAGTGAGGGTAAGCTGACTAGAGGATTCCTGACATGGGTTTGTTTGTATGATGTGGGAACTCAGGGCACCAAATGTTCAGGTAGATGTTAGATATGGGTTATTTTCAGATTGTGGCTTTGGTTTTATATTATGAACTTCGGTTATCAAATAATATATGAAAGAATTAATAAATAGAAATGTGGCTTTAATAAACAAATTAAAAGCAAGTGGCAGGAACCAAGGTTTGTGGTTAATAGGATATCCAAGAGAGAATAATCATACTTTATTATTTAAGTTTACATTTTGATGATTAATATTGAGTTAGACATCTTTTCAATTATGCGGCCCTTTTCACTCTCTTTCATCTTTTCCCTCTCCATTGCTTGCTTGTTTCACTTGGTTTTATTGTAAATATTTAATAATAGATTCTAGCTTTTTTTTCCATGAAGGGGAATTTCCTAATTACATTTCAAGTACAGTCTTTTTTTAGGGGAGTGATGCAGACATTCTGGCACACTTGTGATAAATTAAATAGACCCTATGTTTTCATTTTTAAATCATTGATGTGGATGTGTCTGTGTCTGTAACAAGGACGCATCTATTATGTGCTTTTAGAGGTGAGCAAATTTTAAAGATATTTCAAAGTTAAATATTTTTATTGATTACATAAAAGATACTTAGATATTTGTTTAAATAGATCTCTTGACTTTGCTTTATTAATATAGGTTTACCATTTATGCCTATTAAAAAGTGGTCACTGTATCCTCAAAATTTTTGGAAAATCCTAGAACATTTTATTTATCTAACTAGCCATAAGGTATCAGGGGAATTTAAACTCATTTAACTGCATTAGCAACTACTAAGAAGGAATGTTGCATTTAGAATAACTAAAAACTGTATCATGTTGTTAATTTGTAACATAAGCAGTAATATATGTTCCCATAGATAGAAATCTGCAGAAAAAATAAGATAGGACATTTACTGAAATTAGAATATTTATCAAAAACAAATTGCATTTTCCTTATGTGTTCACTGAGCTTAAATGTTAATGAAATTCTCCCTTTCAAATTATATTCACAAGGCAAATATTAGATAAGACCATGTTATCAAGGATAAAAAATGATTGAATTTCTGGTTTTACACTTGATAATCTGGAACAGAGATGTAGGTCAATGGGGAAAAAAGGGTATTTAAGATGTTACTGTTGCTTAGATAAAGTGATAGTTCATTCAAAGAAATAATCAACCCTGTGCACACTTGGAGAAAAAGTGATTTCTTTTCATTCCAAATGCCAACTGAACTGTAAAGGGTGACATTTTGAATAAAGGAAAGTAAGAATGAAAATGGATTATTTAAAAAAAAAAAACTTATCGAGCTTATCAAATTGTACTCTTCCATTGCTTAGTCCAAATCTCTGGAGCTGACTTTTCTTATTATATTTTCAAATGTTCTGGTTCAGTTTCATTCAAATTGTCTAAATGATTTTTAGTTGAATTAAATATATTTTTGGACAAGGGTTCTTGTTAAAAAATCTCAGTAAAATGGAAACATGGAAACTTTCCTACCAGCCAACCATCTGTTCTGATCCAAAAATCACTGCAAATTTCTTACAGCAGCAATGGCAAAATTCTAGCCTAGATGAATTTACGTGTCCCTGAGAGAGAGAAGTTTAAACAATGATGTTGGATATTTTTGCACGTGGATATTTTGCAATATGTTCTTCATTTTTTTTTTTTTTTTTTGATTCATACAAATGAAGATGAAGGGAATTCACTAAAATCTGAATGGTCAAACAAAGAAATGGTATAGATGACAATAGAGAACTACCAAATTAGAAAGTGAAGTTTATCCTACATTTGACTCCTGGGATTTACATTAGCTTCATTCTTAGCCAGATAGAGAGCCTATTGGTTTTATTACAATTAAAATAAAATTTGCCTTGAATTGTAATTTAATATATTTTGAGGACATACAAATATTATTTAAAACTATTCTTTTTAAATGTATGCATTGAAATGTAGTTGGTAATATTTGAATCCAGACTAACTGAATCATGGCACTGTTCTAGGGATAATAAACTATAATGTTAGATAAAAAGAAAGACATATGGTATAACACAGAAGAAAATATAGATCATACAGAGACAATTTTTAGACTAAAATACTAAAAAACATTTATAGTGACACTTACTTTTGGCTTCCCAAGTGACATTCTAATCTCTGTGTGATTCTCTTAAACAGGAGGAACCTCAGACTTTCCTCTGATCTATTCAGCCATCTAAGGATGTTATCCATTTTATTGGCAACATAATTGTTAACTCATGATGAATAGTCATGTAACTTAAGTAGAATATTATGTAATTTGTAATTGTTTTATCTATGCTATATTCTGGGCTCAACCAAAAAAAAAACAGAAATCACTGCAAATATTTAAATGAAAGGAATTTCATATAAGGTATTGATTACACGGGTAACAGGACTGTGAGTCATAGCAGAAAACAGGAGGACACAGCAGGGAGCTGGGGCGGGAACAAAGGGCTGCAGAAGTATGGCTACGCTGAGATTTAGAATCACCTGCTGGAAATCAGCAATGCAGCAGCCTGTCTGGCTAGAGGAAGGGCTATAATTGAGATGGCATTGGAAGCAGAGAGGAAGGGGAGACACTGACTTCTCCCTCCTTCTACCGTCCCGGTCCCTGCCCCTGTCTCCCACAGCCAGGGAACCGTGAAGCCAGCTAACCAGCGAGCCTAGGAAACGGGATGCGTTTGTGCAGGAGTCTCAGGCTCATGCAACTTTCTAGTGCCCTCTACACAAGTGTGAGTCTAATGTTTTACCAAATGTTCCCATTTTATAAAATTCTTTTTTTCCTAAATGCACACAGTAGTATATCTTGGTATGTCAGACGATATCAAATAATTGTGACAGGCAGTTCAGTTCACACCGTTTAGGCACCACTCAGTCAAGCATTAATTTTCTACCAGGGCTGATTAGCTGTAAGGTACTGGCTAGTAGCTGAAGGTATGACTTTTATCTCAAAACCCTAGAGATCTCTGAAACCGTTCTCTTTCAGAAATTGCAAACACATTTATTTACCACAGTCATTTTAAGCACCGTTAGATCTATGGGTTCCTATGACCTGTCGGTTCTGTTCAGTTCAGTAGCTCAGTGGTGTCCGACCTGAGTCTCCTGATATTTTTGTGGAATAGTCTGGAGTTACTTCAAAGCCTCCCCTTACCCTGGGCCCCTTTCATACCTAGCAACATGGTGGGTTCCCTGAGTAAATTGTGGGAATGGAGAGTATATTGACTGTGAAATCCAATCAGATCCAACAATCAATGCAAAAGTCTGTTTTGTGTTTTAAAGGGTGACGCTCTGACAATACCCAGAACCCAGCTCCCTTAGGAGCTTCACTGATGAAGCAGGCACCTACATTTTTGCAGAATTTGTCTGATATATATGTGCCTCACTCTAATCCTTCCTATTTCTAATTCACAAACCTAATCAGATTCTGTGTCATTTATACCATTGGATTTGCTTCAAGGCTGAAGATCAAGGAACAATTGGATTGCTGACTAATCCTATACTGAAATTCCTTACTATAGAGTTGGATTATCTGAACTTTCTTTTGTCTAATCAGAAGCAATTGTAAAAAGCCCTCCAGGAGAACACTGAAGTTGAAAAAAAGATTGTAACACTTTTAACAGCAATAGTTATGGAGCTAGTTTCTTAAAACAGGTCACTGAACTATAAGATATCTTATCCTTAGAGAAGAAAATGTAACTATTCCAAATAGAAGAAAGGATTGGTTTTAAATGAGAAATAGTCTAGACAATGAGTGAGAGGTCAGTAGACAGCACACTTGAGACCGTAAATCCCAACACATATTTTGATTGTTTTAGAGTTTAGATTTTCTTTGTCTCTCAACCTCTATATTCAGATTTAAAGGGCTCATGGGATTAGGTTAGTCCTATTTAGATCATCTCTATTTTGATTGGCCTAAAGTTGAGAAATAAGTACCCTTCCCTTAATTACTTCTGTAAAATCCCTTTTGCCATATAATGAGTGATATCTGTTTATAGTTGTAAATTTCACCCCATCTTAAGGGGGAGAGATTATAAAAGCAAGGATCACCGGGGTGGTTTTAGTATTCTGGGTACCACAGCTTCATTTCCTTTTTGCCATTTCCCCTTAAGGTAAAGTTACAGGTGTTTTCCTTTCATATATGTTTGAAAAGAATCACCACATTATAATGTGTGTTCTCTTACTACTTCATTGTGCTTTTGACCATTCCTCCTAGGTTGAATGTAGAGGTTCCATGCTAGGCTATTCATCTGTACATCAGAGTGGTACAAGTTCTATGACATTTCAAGAAGATCAGTCTTGCCAGGGAGGAGGGATGTGATAATCTCAATCATTCACAATAAGACTAGGAACAGAGCTCCCAAAATAAGATTTGTGTATTTTCAGACTGATTTATCCAGTTTATTCTAATTGGCTACTTCTGGTATTGCTTGGGAAAAAAGCCAGAAATGAAATGAGGTTTTTAAGTATTGTATATAAGCTCTTTTGAAAGAGGTATAAGCCAGGAACAGCAATATATACTTTTGAACGTTGTGTGTGGTGAGACATTTTTCAGCCTTCTGTAGGTGACCACTTGCCCCAAATTTATAAAACCTCTCAAGTTGCTACAGATCAGGTTAATAGTTGTTTTTCTTTTAGATTTCTTAGGATGTCAGAAATCTGCTCAACATAAAAAGGGGAATCCTGACACTGATGTAAAAATATGTTCCTAAACTTTCAGGTAATAGTTTCTTCATACTAAAATAACTTTAGTGCCTTTGAAGCCTTAAGCTAGTGAGAATGTTCTTTTCTTACTTTTGACACATGGGGGTCTTGGAAAAGATCTAAAAACACCAGGTGCCTTGGTTTATTAAGTATGGAGTTAGAAAGGGCATGGGGTAGAGATATTTAGAAAACATGTAAGAAACTGAAAGAGTGTAGCTAAAGAGAACAAAAACTTTTGAGAAAAATGTGTGTATTTCTAAGCAGGTACTCAGTTGGTTGCTCATCTCACACATAGTGAAGGCAAGAATAGTACAGCTACAGGTTCTAGTCTTAAGTGTCATAAAAGGAAGGATATGGACCAATAGTACTGGTGGGTTTAAAAAGAAATCTCTCTCTTCACAGTCCTTTGACGAATTGCCATCATGTTATTCTAAAGTAAGAAGCTGCAGTAGACTGCCCTTTAAGATGGGTAAAATAATCAAGGCATTAGTTAATGGGTTTCAGTTCAGTCGCTCAGATGTGTCCGACTCTTTGCGACTCCATGGACTGCAGCACGGCAGGCCTCCCTGTCCATCACCTACTCCTGGAGTTTACTCAAACTCAGGTCCATTGAGTCACTGGTGCTATCTAACCATCTCATCCTCCATCGTCCCCTTCTCCTCCCATCTTCAATCTTCTGATGCTCCTCCTGATGCTTCAAAAAAGCATCAGGGTCTTTTCAAATGAGTCAGTTCTTCGCATCAGGTGACCACAGGGATTGGAGTTTCAGCTTCAGCATCAGTCCTTCCAATGAATATTCAGGACTGATTTGCTTTAGGGTGGACTGGTTGGATCTCCTTGCAGTCCAAGGGACTCTCAAGAGTCTTCTCCAACACCACAGTTCAAAAGCATCAATCCTTCGGTGCTCAGCTTTCTTTATACTCCAACTCTCACATCCATACATGACTGCTGGGAAAACCATAGCTTTGACTAAATGGACCTTTGTTGGTAAAGTAATGTCTCTGCTTTTTAATATGCTGCCTAGGTTGGTCATAACTTTACTTCCAAGGAGCAAGCGTCTTTTAATTTCATGGCTGCAATCACCACCTGCAGTGATTTTGGAGCCCAAAAAAATAAAGTCAGCTACTGTTTCCACTGTTTCCCCATCTATTTGCCATGAAGTGATGGGACCAGATGCCATGATCTTAGTTTTCTGAATGTTGAGTTTTAAGCCAACTTTTTCACTCTCCTCTTTCACTTTCATCAAGAGGCTCTTTAGTTCTTCTTCACTTCCTGTCATAAGTTAATGGGTTTATACTATTGCAATTCATATTCCTATCTTGAGAGTAATAACTTGAGTAGACCAATGTGCACATTTCCCAGACACTGAAATATAGACAAACTCATAAACCATATTGTCTGACAAAACAAACATTAATTTTCCCCCACTTACTTAGGAGTATTTTTTCAAAGTAGGCATGAATCATTTAAAATAAATGCCTCACTGTCTATTCACTAAACCCATCAAATTTGCTCCCAGACTTTGCTTTCAGTATGCTCTTTCACTCTGCTGGCTGCCAAAACCAAAAGTGGTGGAGGGATTTTCAATGCAGCAAAGAAAGAGAGAATCAGATGCTTATTCATAAAACAACCAAGCAAAACAAGCCGCATAAGCAGAAACACGTTGCCAAGCCAATCCACAATCCAGCAGGGCTGAGACAAAGCAGCCAGGTATGGCAGAGCTCCCACTGAGGTGGTCCTATTTTAAGCAAAGCTCAGAGCTTGTGAACAGAGTCCATTTTTCTTCCTATTTTAATTCAATAGAAACAGAACAAAGCAGATTCCAATTCCATCAGCGAATTAGATAGAGCTGAACCAAATGGATTGTAAGCAGGCAAAATATGACAGGGCAGGCCAATGGAGTCTTTGAGAGAGGATGATAGAAAGAGGGCCAAATCATTTAAAGTTTTATTTTATTTTAATTTCCCATTTGATTCAAATAGATTTCCAAGTACCCAAGAGAAACAAATGAGATATTCTAAGATCAATTTGAAATTTGGCGGAAGCGTGCAAGGCAGAATTTCAAACTGCAAAGCCAGTCAGGAACAACTTATGTTTTACAATATAAGATCCTTTGGATGGTCAAAGTTTTCTTCCCAAATCAGTATTTGTGTGTGTGTGTGTGTGTGTGTGTGTGTTTTATTTGTTTGCTTATAACTTTTGGAAGGTTTCTCTCTTTTGGCAGGTTTCTCTCTTTTGGCATAGTTAAAATAATCTTTTTTCCAAAGTTAATATTAGCATGTGTGCATATCTTTTAAAAGTTCAATTTAATGCAGTTACTTTATTTTTTATTTTATATTATTTATAAATAAGAAAGACTGAATATATTCTTAAAACTGGAGGTTTGACATGAGTCCCTTAGGTGGCAGAGACAAACTCAGATCTCAGGCCTCACCAGAAATAAGCAGCCCGAGAGACTCTTGAACATAACTCTGCGTGTGGCCAGGAGTCCTAGTCTGTGGCCCACAAATTCATTTCTTTCCTGCTCACCATTACCTTCTTGCCAGAAGTCTGAGTGTTTGCCATAGTCTCATGGCTCAGAACATCATCTTCACGTAAAAAGCCAGATATAGGCATAAAACCAGGAAAATTATATTAGCTTCACTGTATTTCATTATTGGCTTTGGGAAATAATAAAACCAAGGCCTGAATAACTGTCGACACAACATTCAGTTAATTGTTATAAAAATGTGTCCTGAAGTGAGTAACAGAGGTATTGGATTTGAAATTAATTTCAAACATTTGATTCATTTGCTTCTAACTCTTCTGTACCCAGTGGGTTCCTGAAGGGATAATGGGTAAACATATAATGTGCTTCACTTGCTACAAAGGGAAATAAGTCTGATTTATGGAGAATGATTCAAAAAAGACAATATTTTACAGAGCGGTCAGTGAAAACCTCACTAAGCATTTGGGCAGAGAGCTGATGAAACCCAAAGGCTAGAGTAAACCTTGGAAATGCTCCAAAGGAAAGATTCCTAAAGATAAAAGTAAGTTCAGGACCCTGACATATAACACTCTTGGTAAAATGATGAATACTTAGTAGGCTATTAGTGCTGAAGATGAGGAGAATAGAATAGGATTTGGTTAAAGGATGACAGTGTATGATAAATATTTTCACCTTAATAGATATTTCTTTCTGGCACTGTTATCTCAATGTAAAACTTCCCAACATTGAGAAAACAATGGGGAAATGCTAGAAGTGCTAGAAAATCTAACTTTGAATGTCAGAATATGCTTTCTTGCTGGCTCAGTGGTAAAGAATCTGCCTGCCAATTGAAGAGGCAGAGGAGATGAGAGTTCAGTTCCTGGGTTAGAAAGGTCCCCTGGAGAAGGAAATGGCAACCCACTCCCATATTGTTGCCTGGAGAATCCCGTGAACAGAGGAGCCTGGTGGTCTACAGTCCATAGTGTTGCACAAGAGTGGGACATGACTGAGCAACTAAACCAAACCAGCTTCCCTAAGTGTTAACATTTTACTGCACCTTCTATATCATTTCCTCCCTGCGTGTGTATGTGTGTATAAGGTTATGACCCATTTCAGAGTAAGTATTCAATGTAATATTTAAATATTTCAGTGTATTTTTCCTATAAACAAATAACATTTCATGCATAAGAACAGTAGAACTATCAATTGTGCATACCAAGAATTTGTTTGGAGAACAGGGTAGTTATTCTGAAGAACATCTCATCTAGTGTTTCTCTGTATAGCTCTGCTGTAACACTCTGTGCCAAGACCTGTGGCCCCCTTACTTTCCTCGGATCCCCAGTTCAACTCAGGGCACCTGCTAGACCCAGCTGGGTTCCCTTGCCTGCGCTATATCTGGAAACTTCATGAAAATGAAAGTGAAACTCGTTCAGTCGTGTCTGACTCTTTTGTGACCCAATGTCTGACTTTTTGTGACCCCCCCCCCTTTATTCATTCTAATTGAATAACTATTTCAAAGAATGCCAATTTTATTCTTGACAATAATGAAAACAATAGAAACACTATATAGTCCGTGGAATTCTCCAGGTCAAACTACTGGAGTGGGTAGCCTTTCCCTTCTCCAGGGGATCTTCCTAACCTGGGGATCGAACCAGGGTCTCCCACAATGCAGGTGGAGGCCATGAGCTGAGTCTAAATTGTACTGTTACCCTATTTCCTCATCTTTCAGGGGTCATTTTTGTTGCCTGGTGTACAATATCTTGCTTACTTCTCATCATGTACTTTTTCCACTTTTTGGTGGGTTTGGAAGGGAGGCTATATCCACTCTCTGGACTCTGTCAATTTACATGCTATCTGGTATCATTTGTCTCCAGGAAGCGAATGCTTGGAACTGACTTCTCCCCGCAGTCTCCCGTCTCTCTCCAAATTTCAGGTTCCTTGGTTACCCTGTGACTTCAGATTTCTGATGGTTTCAAGTGGAAACCACGAATCTGAAGTTTTTCCAGTGGGAAAGATGCTCTTTTCAGCTTCTCACATTTCCTGAGACCAGAAGCCTCTATTTCTTTTTTTTTTTTTTTTTAAATAGAAACACTGAAGTGACTTTTAAATGAAAGAGAAAGCATAATGGAGACTTAAAGAAGATGAGTCCCTCTACCTGGAGACGAGGATGTCTAATATTGGCTAAGGCCATCCTCTTGCTCTCTCTTAGAAACTTTCTGTGTAGCTAACAGAAAAGTACGTTATACCAATAAATCAGGCAAAGTGCTTAATTAATGTCCATTGTATATAACTCGGAGTGGTACAGCCTTTCTCTAGTGTATTATATTAGCCCCAGATAAAGATATTAGCCTTTTTGACTTTATGACCTGCTGTAGTATATCAGACTCTATAATATGCCTGTTTTTTCCTTCTAATTGAATAATTATTTTAAAGAATGCCAATTTTATTCTTGGCAATAATAAAAATGATAGAAACACTGTTAATTACTGTTTAAAACATATAATAATAGTACAAGTACTTTATAGCCAATAACAAGAGCAAGGGTAAATCTGTTCATGGATAGGAAAACAGCAGTCCTGACTATGCAGCTGTCTCTTACTCCTAATTAAATCTCCAGGAAGAATAAAAGAAAATACACAAAATGAATTTATATCATTTGGGGGAATTTATCAGAAGACCGTATGGAAATGTCGGGAAGAAATTCATCCATGGCTGATTCATGTCAATGTATGGCAAAAACCACTACAATGTTGTAATTAGCCTCCAACTAATAAAAATAAATGGAAAAAAAATAAATTTAGTGTTAATGTGCTTGAATTAAATGCTTTCATTCTATAAAGTTAGATGCATGTTTAAATTTATTTTAATAGTCATTAAGAAAAAGATAAAGCTCATGTCATATCTATGTGAAAATTCTACTTGACACCTTTAGTATGCTTTTATACATCCACATTCAAAATAAAAAGTGAGAAGCATTCAGTTGTGCAAAATTGTTGAAAAGTTATTGATAGTTTTATTCCTATATAATAAATTTCTGGGTCATGAAAGTATGTATGATAGGTAGCTATATAGATTATATGTGTCTGCTTTATTTTTAAGTAAATGTACACTTATAGGCTTCCTTGGTGATTCAGGCAGCAAAGAATCCACCTGTGATGTGGGAGACCAGGGCTCAATCCCTGGGTCAGGAAGATCCCCTGGAGAAGGGAATGGCAACCACTCCAGTATTCTTGCCTGGGAAATCCCATGGACAGAGGATTTGTTTTAACTAAATATACACTTATTATGTAGGCTGGTTAGTAGTAAACATGGTTCTTATATTTTGATCCCTTTGTATGATCCTGTAGCAATACTTTTGCTATAGATATATTTTGAAGTTTTAATTGTAATCAACTGTTTTGAAATGCTAATTCATCCTGTTCATTTTTTTTTTTTTAAGAAAGTGTTGCTATTTGCTAATTTCTCAAAGACATTAAAGTAGGCCACCATGCTTTTTCCTTTACTAAATCATGGGTTTCTGTACTGCAGTTACGGAACTGAATCAATATTACTGAGCTAGACAGTAATTAAACAGAATAAGATGAAGCAACAGCAAAAGCCTCCAGACCTTTCAAATAGTCTTTCTGATACCTGTTAATTTATTGAGCGATATGATTAGGCATTAAAAGGCAAATATCACATTGCACCAGTTTTCCATCTTAATAGTTTTATATGTGATGGGATTTTCTTTCACAATATGTTCTTAGCACAGCCCTTTCTTTTTAGTTTTCTCTCTACTTTTTAAAACAGATTCATGCTTGTTTCAAAAGTCATGAAAGTGCACAAAAAAGAGGGCTTCAGAGTCACATGGACCATAAGACAAGGAGATGTAATTTCTTGCCCGATAATTCCTCTGTAGGAAAATAAAATACGAATAAAGTAATTTGGCTAATTTTGAAGATTCTGAAAAATGCTAAAGTGTATATCAAGTTGTTATTTGATATACAAGATATTTCATGAAGTGGACTATGACTTTATTTCCTTGTATCTCTCCGTAGACATAGACATTTTCACTGACTAGTTATTCAAATGAATTTGTCTGTAATATCTTGACCACTGAACGACAAGTGGTCATTCCACTAGATGACAAGTGAAATTAGTGGAAATATTTGGTTTGTGCTATTGTACGATTCTGATTTAGAATCCTGATTCTGCTGTAGTTTGGGAGGTTTACCTAGAACAAATGAGTTTACATATAGAAATGTTAGCTTCATGAGATCTAAAATTCAGATTATGAAGTCTATTTCCAAATATTTTATAACTTAAAGGAATTATGGTCCAGCATGATACTTTGAATGGCATGGTTCTTGATAAAAGTTAATTATTTCTACTGCTTCTCCAATGTTACTCCATAGCATATATAGAGTGTGAAAATCCAGGTGTATTCTTCTAGTCAAGGGGGAAAAAAGCCAGGTTCATTCTTCCTGTCTTTAAGTTCTGGTTGATTCCCTCTATTCAAGATTTCCCGTTGCAGTACTTCTATTTATCCTACACCCTTTCCCTGGTATGTGTTTACCTTCAATTAAATCTCTGTCTGTGCTTCCAAGCTCATATTTCCTCCATGAATCACTTTTAGTGCCTTGAAATGCCTTTCAGCAAATTTGAGTTCATTGCAGCATGGCTTTAGACATGTAATTCATTTTGCTTTGTATAGTAATAATTATTTTTAAATATTTATATGTTGATATTGAAGATTACATAGCAATAATAACATTTGTTCAAAGTATAGTGTAATGACTGTCTTATTTCAATACTGAGCAGTGAATATCCCCATAAGATACTAAGCAGATGAGGCCTTTATTGCTCATCATAAAACCATTTCTTTATCTCTTGCATTACAGGATGCTCTCATTCCTTAAGAGCAATAGTTTGAGTCATACCCATATTTTGTCATCAAATGCAAACTAAATCTTTTGGAAGGGATTCAAGGGAATATGTAGTTAATATTCCCAGTGTTTCAGACAAAGTGGGACAATAAACATGTTTCTTTTTTTCTTTAGTTTCTCTCTTTAGAATTATTTATTTTAATTGTAGGCTAATTACTTTACAATATTGTGGTGGTTTTTGCCATACATTGACATGAATCAGCCATGGGTGTACATGTGTACCCCATCCTGAAACCACCTCCCACATCCCTCCCCACCCATCCCTCTGGGTGGTCCCAGTACTCTGGCTTGGCTTTGAGTGCCTTGCTTCACGCATTGCACGTGGACTGGTCGTCTATTTCACATATGGTAATATACATGTTTCAATGCTGTTCTCTCAAATCATCTTGGAAAGCTACAAAACACGTGGGCTTATGTTGCAGTGCTTGGTGAAAGGAATGGTGTGGCATGGCACAGTTATTGGGGATCAACCACAGCATATTTTCTGCCCATCTTCAATCATTTGCAAGGGAATGGCCAAGTTACCTCATATTGAGTTTAGAATTATATATGACTCTTTGATCAGTAGACATGGATTTGATTATTCTTTTTCCACTTTGTAAAAATCTGTAGCAATGTCTTTTATTATAAAAAGGTCACCTAGCTCTATTTTAATGTATCCTGGAGCTATAATGTCTATCATTAAAGGTTTTCATTGTTTCTTTTCTGCTACTTTTTGCAACTTCTCTAGACATTTTTTTTTCTTTTCCCTATCCCAGCGGGGCTTCTAAAGATGACTATGCATGTCAAGTTTTCCAGTGTCTCTATAGTACAACACTTTATTTCATTTTTGTCCCTCATTTATTTTTCTTTGATTTTTCAATAAATAATGTCTTAGTCTAGGCTATCCAGAAGCAGACCTTGAGATAGAATTTGAGTAAAATATTTTCTTTGATAAGCCATTCCAGGAAACATCAATAAGGTAGTGGTGAAGAAAGATCAGAGAAAGAAGGCAATGCAGGGGACAAAGTTTAACCAGCTGGGGAGCTCTGGGATGTTGAAAATGCATCTCTATAAATTAAGGTAAAACAAACTACTGTAGTCAGCCACTCACTCTCATCGTTGATTATCTGAGCACTACTTCTAAGGGCACTGTCTCTCTGACACTTCATACTTGCTCTGATTGAAAGTAAGTGCACTCTTATAGAAAGAAAAGAAATCCCCACATTCCCTCCCTAAGACAGTTGAGACGTTCTGCAGGGGCCGCCTTAATTATAAAGACGTTGAGTGTGTAGAGGATATGAACGGGGCAACAATTTGCCAGGGTCTATTTGATACTCGGTGTATACAAAACCTTCGAGTTGCGTTAAGTTTTAAATGTCAAATAAGACGTGAGTATTAAAGGGTTAACTGACAATATCAAATACTATAGCGCTTCTTAAAGAATACATGGATCAGTATAATATAAAAAGTACAGATGAATCATTTAAGTTCAAAAATATGCCGATCGTCGGTGGGAAATGAAAGTAATAAAATAAGAAAATGCAGTTTATTTTTTGATTGGCCAGTGTGGTGGAAAACAAATGGAAATCTAAAGTCTGCCACAATGATTATTACCTGGAGTCAAATAAATTAAGGAATATCAATGAGTTATTTTTAATCAAGAATAAACATTGTATAGCTTTTCTTTTAGTAAAACTTAAGGCCTGGTGTGCTGCGATTCATGGGGTCGCAAAGAGTCAGACACGACTGAGCGACTGAACTGAACTGAATTATTTCATAAATTAATTGACCTAATTAATAATCAGGTATTTTCATGTCCTACATTATTTAGAGTTTTTAATAGCAATGTGCTTATAAATGGACCTTTCCAGGTGGTGCTGTGGTAAAGAACCCTCCTGCCTGTGCAGGAGACATCAGAAATGTGGGTTTGATCCCTGGGTCAGGAGATCCTGTGGAGGAGGATCCAGTAACCCACTGCAGTATTCTTGCCTGGGAAGTCCCATGGACAGAGGAGCCTGGCGGTCTACAGTCCATGGGGTCACAAAGGGTCACACACAGCTGAGGGACAGCATGCATGCACGTACTTAAAAACAAACTATTTTAACTCATACAAACCCCTTCCTCTTGAGATACTGAGTACTAAGAACATTTTGAATAGTGTATTGTGATGATTTCATACATTTTTTTTTTTATTTTTTGGAAGGGGGAGGAGTGTTGTTCCCATATTCTTATGTTTAAGAGCTAACAGAAAAACTGTTTACTTGCTTAGAGAAATTAAAATTCATTGCAGGAATGGCCAGAATTATGCTAAAAATACTTGAGATATTCTTCCCTTCCACTGTTTTTCTTTCCATATATATGTCTTGGAAGTCTTAGTTTTTCTTTAGATGTATCTATTTGAAAATTTAGAAAAATGCAAAAACCACATACCCTTGTAATTAAAAAAAAATGTTTAGAGAATTTTTTCATAGTGTAGACTGGTTAATTAAAATAGCAATACAGAAATATTATAACTGCAGTCCAAAAGTCCTCCTGACTTTGTGCAAGTAAAGGTTGATTTAAATGACCTGATAATTGACTACATATAAACACATCAAAGCCTTCTTAAAATTTAGCTCTATGCTTCTGGATATACATTTCAGAGTCTGTGGCCCTTGGAGATCATGGGAATACTTTGAAAGAAATCAGAAACCAGACTGGCTGGGAGGCTTTCAGAAGATTCTCTTCGCATTTAGAAAATTTAGAAAAGTCTCCAGGCATTTATAAAATTCCTTTGATATTTTGATGTCTAATAAGACATTATGGGAGCTAAGACTATATATCCCCAATCCTAGCTCCTTGGTGGACATAATGAACAAGGTTTTCAGGGGGGAAAAAAGGCAAGATTTCACTCTGATTGCAATTTTAAGTACTATTTAAAATCTTCTATTTTATACCATAAGACCTCGTATCACTGAAAATAATAGGGGCAGGGATTAATGTTTTGAGAAAATCAGCCTGCCCCTGTGTCATTCACCTTACACGGAAATACTTACTTAGGTCTACAGTTTTGGCCAACTCCCTGTCAAATGTCAAGCATCAGTAAATCACACAGTTGCCCAGAATTACAATTGTGGTTACATAAAAAGTGAGAGGCAAGTTAAATACATAAAGGTAAAGTGGGAACAGATGCACAAGTAACTGTCTACTAGTGGATTTTTGAAAATCAGTTGTCATCTATAGACTGAACTGCATTAATTTGCTTATCAGCCATTTTGGCTGAAAAGCAATAATTTTATGCATTTATTAGTTTTTTGTTGCTGTTGACAAATTATAAAACATTTAGTGACTTAGTAAGAAAAATCATTATCTTACTTTGGAGGTCAGAAATCTGAAATGGGTCTCACTGGCTAAAAGCAAGATGTCAGAAGGATTGGGTTCCTTCTATAGAAGGTGTAGAAAGGAATCAATTTCCTTGCATTTTTCAGCTTTTAGAGACCACCTGCTTTCCTCGACTCAAGACCTCTTCCTCCTTCAGTGCTAACAGCACAGCATCTTTGTCTTTGACTCAAGCTCTTTAGCCTCATTCTTCCACCTACAAGGACCCTCATGGTTACACCGGGCCCAACTAGGTAATCTAGGATAACTCTCCCCATCTCGGAGTCAGCTGATAAATGACCTTAGTTATATCTGTAGCCTTCATCCATTAAATAAGATTATTTGGGATCTCAGCTCTCAGTACTTTTCCTCTCATGGTTTCTGTGGATTTCTATTACCTTTAGCACTGGGGACAGCAAAGGGGCGGTGCTGATTTTCAGTATAACCATTGTTACATTTCCAGGAGCAAGCGTTTCTCTGAAACAGTAGAGCCCTAAGTGAAGAAAAAAGAAGTCCGAATGCTATGCAGAGTGCATGAGGTTTAATAATGAGAAACAGAATTCCTTTTTATATCCCTCAGGTGTTACCTGGACCTACATTCTGGCTGTAGATGAAAGAGCACTGTGTACTGATCAGTGGGTCAAAGCACGTACAACAATATGGAGGAGACCTCAGCTTTGTCTCCTAGCTGGCACAGCTATTGAGTTTTCAATAGGTCATCCCATTGTTCCATCAGACCAGCTGCTCTGCATGATGTTAATACCGTAAATCCAATGAGTGAGTCTTTTGTCGTACTTATTTGACGTAAGACAAGTTTCAGTTCAGTTCAGTCACTCAGTTGTGTCCGACACTTTGTGACCCCATGGACCACAGCACCCCAGGCTTCCCTGTCCATCACCAACTCATTTTCTTCATATGAGGTGCCTGTTATTGAGGTCCAGTGATTACTCAGGTATTTACATGAATATGGCCATTAACCAATTTATATTATCTCTTTTACGCTGTTACTTTATATGAGGTTTGCGAGGAATGCTCAATTTCATAATTTTCCTAGGGTCCTTTTTTATCATATGTCAGATATCAGGCTCAGACATTGTCATGTACCTCAAATCAAAGAGTTAGTAATGGGAAGAATACACTCCAGTCCTCATTTTCTAGCTGCAAGTCTAGTTCTCATTGTGTGATATCAGGGTTGCTATCAGGAGAATGGATTAAATTATAACATTAACAATAACTACTACTTATTAACACATTATGGGTTAATGTGCTCCCCAGGTGGCTCAGTCGGTAAAAAGTCTGCCTGCAATGCAGATGCGGGAGACCTGGGTTTGATCTCTGGGTTGGGAAGTTCCCCTGGAGAAGGGAATGGCAACCCACTCCAGTATTCTTGATTGGGGAAATCCATGAACAGAAGAGGTGGTGGGCTACAGTCCATGGGGCCACAAAGAGTCAGACACAACTGAGTGACTAACACTTCACTTCATTGGTTAATGTAATAACATTTTGTATTTTCATATCCAAGATCATCTCCACACTTTTAAATTAATTTGATACATTCTTTATCAAAGTGTAAATGTAAATCTTCACTTTATATGATATACCTCAATGAGTATATTTGACATCACAAAAAGTATGATGCAAATTTATAAAGAAAATGAATACTATAGATGTATTCAATTTAATAATATGGTCTAATGCACATATGTAACTTTTTGACACCAATAAGTTATAAATTTTAAGAAAATAAAGCTATTTTATGAATACTATTTAGAAGACTACAATGGGGTTGTATTAATAAATATCTGAGAATTAAAACTGTCAGAAATATACAGTCTGAATTCACATGGAATGAAAATTATTTTATTTTGTATATATAAGTAAATAATGCTGGTAGTTCATCATTATAGAAAGGAAAATATCTGATAACGGATTAAAACTGTCAGAAATATATAGTCTGAATTCACATGGAAGGAAAATTATTTTTTTTTATATATAAGTAAATAATGCTGGTAGTTCATCACAGAAAGGATAAAATTTCTTAAAGATACAAGGCAAAATTTTATACTGTCATAGGGTTAAGAATCAATAATTTAGCTATGGGATTTAAATCCTTGACTCCTTATTAGAATCAACTTAGAATAGATATAAATAAAAACTATCTAAAATATTTCACCATGCTCAGAGCATGGTGCTCTGATATTTAAATGGAAATCAATAGAAAGATAATTGGTAGAGAGAAATATATCACACACACACACCTTTTTTAAGATCATAACAAAAATCTTTAAAGCTTAGATATTGAAAGTTTTATAAGAAGAGCAAATAAAACCCTCTTTAGAAGATGACAACTTAAAAGTTGTAATCACATGTAGCTTGACAAGACAGGCACACGTAATTATACATATATATATATATATATGCATTGAAACAGAACAATTTGAAACAAAACTATATGAGAACTGTGTGATATTCAAAGCACATTCCATAAAGAAGCACTTTAGCAGAGATGAGAGTAGCAAACACCTTTCTGAGGAGAGAGGCACTGACTCAGGGCCTAGCCCTTAAAACAATTACTAATCCATCAAAATTTTGTACATAGGATATAATCTCTGATTTATCAGGATGAGTCTTGAGTCACTGAATATTTATTGTTCTATTAGTAATAGTATTGTATAATACTGTTTAGTATTTTAACTTATATGGGGTCTAAATCTTGTGATTCAAATCCATAAAAATGTTTCCAGAAAGAATGTCACATTAGTTTTCTCTTCTGAGAAAACAATTAATTGCCACAGATAAATATGTATAATTGCCACAAGTAATATGTATAATTCATATACATATATGGAGACATATATTCATTCTGTTATGCACTTTTGGCTTTGTTATCCATCTCATTAGTAAAGGCATCATATGTGTTAAAAGCAAACCATTTTCCAAGAACTTTGAAGCATGTTCTCATTTATTTTCATACAATTTATTGACGCAGATAAGGTAAATTTCATCATGTTAAAAGGAGTGAAAACAGACTTGAGGAACATTAAGGTATGAAGCTTAAGGACGTAAAATTGAAGTGATCAAACAGACAAACACTTAGAACCTCTGGTGATGTACCAGTGTCCTCGGCATCTCGGAGTCCTGCCTCATTTGCTTTCTGTCTGCTCTGAGCAGGAACTTCACTTGGACCTTTCGTGTGACTTTGTTTTTGACACACAAATGTGGCAGCCCCAGGATGTGTCACTCGATGCAATAAACCAAAAGCATGATTCTATTACAGACCCTGTTTTAATTTCAAGAGAGGAAAGCGGGCCACCAATAATATGATTACTGAAAACAGTTTCTCTGTCTCTGTCTCCCCGTTATTGATGCTGTGTGCTGTTGTATCTAGGATATATACCAATGGGGACTTACAAATGAATATCTGTGCTGAAAGCCATTTGGAATAGTTATTTTCTGTGTTGTAAACCTACCACTGAGACACAGCTAAGGTCGTTTGCTTCATTTAACTATTGTTGGAGATGGCTTTTTTTTTTTTTTTTTTTTTTGGAGATGGCTTTTAAATGCAATCTTGTTCTATAATTGTATAAAATATTTAGATGAGACCAAAGTCATGTCTTCAAAACATGGCAAATTTTCAAATTCCAGCTTCTTTGTTACCTATATCCTGCTAAACTTTATGATAATTTTATTGATCATGCTTCAGTTTTCCACAGTTAGCCTAATGAAAGCAAATATGTATATACATCTATTATATATTGTCCCTTTCCTCAGTTCATGTTAGCATAAAAATATTATAAAAATAGTGGCATAATATACACCTTTTTTCTTCTTCTTGCTTTCTTACTTAGTATTCCTGTGATCTACTTCACAGCAATACATAAAGTGTTGCTCATTCCTTTTATGTCTGAATAATTTCTATTATGTAGATAAACCATATCTCATCTAACCAGTTTCCTGCTGAGTCATTTCCTAGGCAGGTTGATAGGAAGTCTAGGGGTCCCCAAGGAGAGAGGTCTGGAATACTCAAGGAGGAAGAAAGGACAAACTTTTTACTTTTTTTTCCCTCAACATTCCTTAGGAATATATAACAATGATGTATCCTGCCTGAGGACAGTCTCTGGATTAAACCTTCTGGCTAATTTTGTTATCTTAAAATGTAAATTATGGGAGTAGGTCTGGTGAGGTCTTTACAACCTCCAGACATTCTTTGGATTCTTTTTAGGGTTAGGGTTAGGGTTTATTACACAAAAGCTCTGAGCGATCCAGCCTTGTTTCTGGCCCCAGATTGAATTCTTCTCCTCCGGAGGCCAAAAACCCCGGTGTCTTTGCGTGATTCAGCAACAACCTTTCACTGCTGGCAGACATTTAGATTTCTATGTTTCTGGAATGTTGTCATTATAAAAATAGTTAATATTTTACAAAATATAACTTTGTAAAAATTACTAGAAGTATTACTGCTGACTTAAAGGGTAAAATGCATAAGGGATTTTGCTAAATGTTGGCAGGCTGATTTTTTTCTATAGGGTTGTACTGTTTAACATTTCATAATCTTGGCAATGGAGTGTTATCAAACTCTTGGATTCTACCATTCTGATAGCAAAGACTTGGTATTCTAATGTATTAATAGCTAATTTTTCATATTTTATAAGGAAATTAATCATGTTTTCATATGATGAAGAGCTATTTGTTTTTCTTTTGCAGCCGTTATCTTTAAATCTCTAGCCAATTCTCCAATAGAATTGTTGGCTCACTTAGTTTCTATTTTAGAAGATATGTAATATAAATCAGGAATGTTGTTTTCCCAATTAGTCATTTAAAAATTTTATTCATGGTGGTTTGATTTGTCATTATAGTGGTTTGATTTTGTCTTATTCTTCATATTGTCAGGTTAAATGAGTTAGCATTTACTTTCTTGTTTCCTGATTTGTAATCATAGTTAGTTTTTGTCAGTTCTGAAGCATAGTTATTTACTGAAATACTACTACTTGTATATTTCCTTTTTTTATGTTTAAATTTGTTATACATTTGACTATGTCTTAGTATTTAACAAGTGATGCTTCGTATAACTACTTTCATTTTACATGACTAGTCCTCCCCAAACTTTCTATTAAAAACACAATATGTTTCTAAATTCCATATATATGTGTTAGCATACTGTATTGGTCTTTATCTTTCTGGCTTACTTCACTCTGTATAATGGGCTCCAGTTTCATCCATCTCATTAGAACTGATTCAAATATGATAACCCTATATGCAAAACAGAAAAAGAGACACAGATCTACAGAACAGACTTTTGGACTCTGTGGGAGAAGGCAAGGGTGGGATGTTTTGAGAGAACAGCATCGAAACATGTATATTATCAAGGGTGAAACAGATCACCAGCCCAGGGTGGATGCATGAGACAAGTGCTCGGGCCTGGTGCACTGGGAAGACCCAGAGGAATCGGGTGGAGAAGGAGGGTGGGAGGGGAGATCGGGATGGGGAATACATGTAAATCCATGGCTGATTCATGTCAATGTATGGCAAAAACCACTACAATACTGTAAAGTAATTAGCCTCCAACTAATAAAAATAAGTGGAAAAAAAAAAGAATAAAAAAATAAAATACAAAAATAAATAAATAAATAAAAATAAAAACGCAATATGTTTTCCAAATTTGGATGATACCCTTAAGTATCAAATTACTGAATTTTCAATTTTTTTTTTAATTTCAGGTTTTCTATTCTTAACAACAGCTTGTCTGATAATTTATGTAACAGACTCCTTGAATGGCAGAGTGGTGCCCCCACTTCCCTCTACCTTCATCTTATTTTGTTAGCGTTTTCCTGGCTAGTCTTGCTTTTCTCTTTTGCTTTTTCAAACGTGAGTTTATCATCTTGTCCAGCTGAAAAAAGAGCAAACACAATCAATGGCATCTTTATTGAGATTGCCATTGTTATATCTTTAAGTTGTTTGTTCTTCCCTTACAAGAACTTGGAATGCATTTCCATTTTTGTCAACTCTCTCTTCAAGTGTTTTATAGTTTTCTTTTACAGGTTTTGCAGCTCTTTTGCTAAGTTCACCTATATGTGTTCGTTTTCTTTTTCTTTCTTCTTTTATGTCTTCTACTTCCTTCTCTTCCTCCTCCTTCTTTGTGGTATATAGACATCTCTGTCCTTATGTCGATTAGATTTTTAAAAGTGCAGAAAAATAGAATTATCCTGATAGTTCTTAAAAAACTATTAAATAACTTATCATTTGAACTATGTTGATGTTTTTATAAAAATAGCAAAAGTATATGTCTAAATCTTATAACCCATTGGGAATATACATTCCTACCAAAAAGATTCAATCAGTAGACTATAAAGAAGGAAAGTTGTAAAGAATACTATAAATTGTGATATTGCATTGTTTCTGTATTTGTATTAAAATTTGCAAACATCTTAGCAAATAAGGATACTTTGAAAAAATGGTTATGCAGTCCTTGGTTCTCACTCCTTGGGAGATTATGCCCTTGAAGCATTGTGAAGAGACATTTATAATTTCATAAGGACTTTAAAGTTATTGTAATGGTTTTCCTAAGGTTTTAACCAAATATAAAACAAAAGACCGTAAGGATGTAGTTTTCTTATTTTTATATAGACATTTCTTCCTGGGTACTCTCTCAAAATTCTTCATATCTGTCTAAATTGAGTAAGTGAGAATGCTGAACTTTGATGTCTGTGCCCAGTTGCTCAGTAACCCCGTGGATGCTGAGACTGTGGATGCTGTGGACTATAGCTCCCCCACCAGGCTCCTCTGCGCATGGAATTGTCCAGGCTAAGATTCTGAACTGGGTTTCCTACTCCAATAACTTTGATAGCCTCCTTAAAAAAAAAAAAAAAAAGTAATCAGTCTTACAGATTTTAAATATAAAGTGACACTTCTTATCCTTTATAAACAAATAGTAGAAGAGCTCTTGTTACAACCAGAACAGTTTCAAGAGGATTTCAGTCTACACAGCTCGCTCTAAAACTTAGCTTCAAATATGTTTAGCCCTTGTAGGAACTTGGTTTTGGTTAAGTACAAATTTCCTGGCAATGTAAGTAAATTAGCCTTTTCTAGGACTCTTCTTACACCTACAAAATTTAATACACAAAATAAATCTGCATAAGAAATGAGTTGTTTTATCAGTCTATGATGTAAGTTTGATTTTTTATCTAGAACAGATTAGATTACAAGCAAAATGTTACTGGACTGTATAGTTTATGTAGTTTTCTTTTTTTAAAAAAAAGCTCCATAATTATATGATTAAAAGGAACATGGGATACATTAAAATTCAGCTTTATGATGAACTTACCATATATTTTCTCATTTCCTGTTTTCAGTGTAAGGTTTTACAAGAAATGGAATAATTCTTTGTAGTAGAACTCAGAACCACAGTGATAACTATAAATATTTCAGTTGCTATTAACCGAGAAATCCATTGAAAGGTTACAATGTGGGAAAATCACAGTAGTTATTTTGTTATCTTCCGTTTCATTTCAGAATATTTAACTAATGTAAAGTCATGAATCTAGTATTTAAATGTGAAAGAATAAGGACAGTGTTGGTTATTTTTTATCACTGTAAATGCAGTGCCTGATAAAGTGCCTGGCATGTTATATGTGTTCAAATATGTTTTGGAATAAGTTAATGGCAGGGTTATCAAGCTCCCACTATCCAAAATAATTATTTTACTCATCTGAAGGGAGGATAGGAGGTGTATTTGCCTATTCAAGAATAACACAGTAGTAAAGGCTAGATTGTAATTGCTAGTATAATCTCAAGTACTTTCTCTATATAGGACATAGGTCTTAAGCCAGCAGTCCCCAAACTTTTTGGCACCAGGGACCAATCTGATGGAAGGCAGTGGTTCCACAGGTTGGGGTGGGAGGGATGGTTTCAGGACGATTTAAGTGTATTACATTTATTGTGCACTTCATTTCTAATCTAATGCTGCTGCTAATCTGACCAGAGATACTAGTATGGCCTGGGAAGTTGCAGACCCCTGCCTTAAAGGAGGGAATATTTAAATGGACAGAAGGAGTAACATGTTTATTCTTAAATAATGTGTTTTTTATTAAAAATTCTCAGGATTGAAATAATTTTTCTTTCTTATTCAAACATTATTTTTAGTATAGTTGATTTGCAGTATTAGTTTTAGGTATACAGCATAGTGATACAGTATTTTACAGATTACAGCCCATTAGAAGTTATAACAAGTGTGTTGTTCTGGTTGCCTCAAATATCTGTCCTTTCTCTGTGAATTTATCATTTCTCAAAACTTAATGCTAAATATTTTTCAAATTTAAGTACACCATATGCACTGATTTCCTTAACTGTAAATGAATCATGTGCAGAGATTTTATCTTAGTTATGCTGTGCCTTTTTTTTTTTTTTTTGATTCTGTAAGGAAATAAGTTGCTATTGCTATACAACATAATTATAAAAACAGCTAGAATACGCTAAAACAAAAAACTTTGCAGAACTTTTTATTTAGATAACTATTCTGTAAAGTGTATATCAAGTATCAGTATCTCCAAACCTTGTATTTACAACCAAAATCCTAATTATGCAATTTTCCATATAAAATGTGCATTTTTATTATAGTATTATAGTTTATAGACTTTCTTAGTTAAGAGTTTATAATAGACTATATTCTTTCACTCAATAAAAATTAGTACATGATATTGGCTATAATTCCCTGTGTTATACAATGTATCTCTGTTGTTTATATATTTTATACATAGTAGTTTATAGCTCCTATTCTCATAGCACTAATTTGCCTGTACTTCTTTCCATTTCCACTTTGGTAAACACTGTTTTGTTTTCTATATCTGTGAGTCATTTTCTATTTTGCAAATATATTCATTTAAATTAAGAGAAACCAGAGATCAGATTGCCAACATTCATTAGATCATAGAAAAAGCAATAGAATTCCAGAGAAAACAGCTACTTCTGCTTCATTGACTATGCTAAAGCCTTTGACTCTGTGAATCACAACAGACTGTGGAAGAGATGGGAATACCAGATTACCTGCCTCCTGAGAAGCCTGTATGCAGGTCAAGAAGCAATATTTAGAACCGGTCATGGAACTATGGACTGGTTCAAAATTGGGAAAGGAATAGGTCAAGACTATATATTCTCACTCTGCTTATTTAACTTCTATGAAGAGTAAATCATATGAAATGCCAGGCTGGATGAATCACAAGCTGGAATCAAGACTGCCAAATATCACCAATCTCAGACATACAGATGACACCACCATAATGACAGAAAGCAAAGAGGAACTAAAGAGGCTCTTGTTGAAGGTGAAACAGGAGAGTGAAAAAGCTGGCTAAAACTCAACGTTCTAAAACCTAAGATCATGGCATCCAGTCCCATCACTTCATGGCAAATAGATGGGTAAAAAGTGGAAATAGTGACAGAATTTATTTTCCTGGGCTCAAAAATCACTGGACTGTGACTGCAACCATGAAATTAAAAGATGCTTGCTCCTTAGAATAAAAGTTATGACAAACATAGGCAGCATATTAAAAAGTTGAGACATCACTTTGCCGACAAAAGTGCCTATAGTCAAAGCTATGGTTTTTCCAGTAGTCATGTATGGATGTGAGAGTTGGACTATAAAGAAGGATGAGTGCTGAATAAATTATGCTTTCGAGCTTTGGTGCTGCAGAAGACTCTTGAGAGTCCTTTGAACAACAAGGAGATCAAGTCAGTCAATCCTAAAGGAATTCAACCATGAATATTCATTGGAAGGACTGATGTTGAAACTCCAATATTTTGGCCTCCTGATGTGAAAAGCCAACTCATTGGAAGAGACCCTGATGCTGGGAAAGATTGAAGGCAAGAGGAGAAGCGGACGACAGAGGATGAGGTGGTTGGATGGCATCACTGTCTCAATGGACATGAATGTGAGCAAACTCTGGGAGACAATGAAGGACAGAGACACCTGGCATGCTGCAGTCAATCACGTCACATTGCTGAGTGACTGAACAACAAAAACATATTATTATTTTTTAGACTCTACGCATTTTTAGATTCAGTTTCTTTCTCTGCCTGATTTATTTCACTAAGCATAATACTCTCTGGATCCATCCACACTGTTCCAAATTCAGAATGTCATTCTTTCTTTATGGCTGACTCATATTCCATTGCATATATAAACTACTTCTTTGTCTGTTTATCTGTTAACGAACAATTGGGTTGCTTCAATACATGGGCTATTACAAATAATGCAGCTACAAACATTAGGGTGTGTATATCATCTTGATATGTGGTCTTGTGCCGTTTTTGATTGGGATATTTATTTTTTAGCTTTTTGTTTTGTATTGAGGTATAGCTGATTAACAAACAATGTTGTGATAGTTTGAGGTGAACAGCAAAGAGACCTATCCATACACATACATGTGTCCATTCTCCTCGGACTCCTCCCACCCAGACTGCCACAAAACATTGAGCAGAGTTCCATGCACTATACAGTAGATCCTTGTTAATTATCTGTTTCAAATACAGCAGCGTGTACATGTCCATTGCAAACTCCCTAACTATCCCTTTTCCCCATCCTTCCCACCAGCAACTATAAGCTCCTTCAGGAAGTCTGTGAATGTGTTTTTGTAAATTTGTATCATCTTTGTAGAGGCCACATGTGAGAGATGCCCTATAATATTTCTCCTTCTTTGCCTGACTTATTTCCTTCAGTATGAGACTCTCTAGGCTCATCCATGTTGCTGCAAATGATATTATGGCATTCTTTTTAATGGCTGAATAAATTTCCCTTGAATATATGTACCACATGTCTTTGTCTATCCCTCTGTGAAGGGACATTTAGTTTGCTTTCAAGTCTTCACTGTTGTAAATAGTGCTTCAGTGAAGACTGGGGTGCATGTGTCTTTTGGATCATGCTTTTCTCCAGCTTACATGCCCAGGAGTGGGACCACAGGGTCATATGATAGCTCTATTTGGTGTTTTGTAAGGAACCCTTATACTGTTCTCATAGCGGCTATACCAATTTACACTTCCATCAACAGTGTAGGGAGGTTCCCTTCTCACCACACTCTATCCAGCATTTGTTTTTTGTGGATTTTTTGATGATAGTCATTCTGGTTAGTATGAGATGCTACTTCATTGTAATTTTGATTTGCATTTCTTTAATAATTAGTGTTGCCGAACATCTTTTCATGTGCCTATTGGCCATCTGTACGCTTTATTTGGAGAATGTCTGTTGAGTCCTTCTGCCCATTTTTTGAGCATGTTGTTTGTTTGATGCTGTTAAATATCATGAGCTACTTGTAAATTTTGGAAACTAATCCCCTGTCAGTCACATCATTTGCAAATATATTCTCCCAACTGTGGGTTGTCTTTTCATTTTGTTTGTTTCCTTTGCTATGTGAAAGCTTTTGAGTTTAAGTAGGTTCCATTTGTTTATCTTGATATTATTTCCATTATTCTGGAAGACAGATCAAAAGAGATACTGCTGCAATTTATGTCAGAGTATGTTCTGCCTGTGTTTTTTTCTAGGAGTTTTATAGTGTCTGGTCTCACATTTAGGTTTAATGGGATGTTTATTTTTTGGTATTAGTATCATATAGTAGTATGAGCTATCCATATGTTTTGTACGTGAATCTGTTACATCATTTACAAATATTATCTCCCATTCCATATGTTTTTCATTTTACTGACAATTCTTTAGCTGTGTAAAATTAAACTTGGAAGTTTACATAGGTCTATTTTCTTACTTCTGTTTTGATATCTTTTGTCCTAGGAGAAAAATAAAAAAAGCTATGGTTTACGTCCAACAGTGACCCATCTATAAGCTTGTCTAAAGATTTTTATGGCTTCAGGTCAAACACTTAGGTTTTAAATACATTTTGATTTTATTTGTACATGATATAAGTAAATGTTCTAATTTCACTGATCAATAGGTAGCTGTCCAGTTTTCCTGGCACCGTTTGTTAAAGAGGCTCTCTGTTCGCCATTATATATTTTTGTCTCCTTTGCTGTAGACTAATTTTCCATAGCTTCATGGGTTTATTTATGGATTCTGGATTCTGTCCCCTTGATCTATGTGTTTGATTTTGTGTCAGGATCATGCTGTTTCTATTACTGTAGTTTTACAGTACAGTCTTAAGCCTGGGAGAGTGATACCTCCAACTTTGTTTTGCGGGGAGGGTCAAGATTGCTTTGGCAATTCAGAGTCTTTTATGGTTCCATAAGAAATTGTGGATTAATGGTTCTAGTTCTGTGAAAAATGTCATGGGTATTCTGATAGGAATTGTATTAAATCTATAGATTGCTTTGGATAACATGATTACTTTGGATCCCATTTCTTTGTATCATCTTCAGTTTCCTACATCAGTGTATTATAGTTTTCAGAGCATAAGTCTTTCACCTCCTTGGTTAAGTTTATTCCTAGATATTGCAGTCTTTTCAATGTGATTTTAAAAGTTTTTTTTTTTACTTTCTCATTTTGATAGTTAATTATTACAGTGTATAAGTCTCTGTTATTCTTATATATAGCAAATTTATTGAATTCATTTATTAGTTCTAATAGTTTTGGCCTGGAGATGTTAGGGTTTTCTGTATAAACTATCATGTCATCTTCAAATAGTGACAGTTTTACCTCTTCCCTTCTAATTTGGGTGCCTTTATTTTTGTTGATTGCCGTGGCTAAGACTTCCAGTACTATGTTAAAGAAAGTGACAAGAGTGAGCATCGTTGTCTTTTTCCTGAATTTAGTGGAAGGCTTTCGGCTTTTCATCACTAAGTATTAGTGTTGGTTCTAGATTTGTTATAAATGGGGTTTATTATGTTGAGATATGTTTTTTTCTATATACACTTTTACTGAAGTTTTTAACATAGATGGATGTTGAATTTTGTCAAAGGCTTTTTCTGAGACTATTGAAAACTCTGTGATTTCTACCCTTTTCCTTTTGTTCATGTGGTATTTCACATTAATTGACTTGAAAATGTTAGATCATCCTTGTGACCTTGGAATAAATCCAACTCAGTTTTGGTTTATGACCCTTTTTACATTGTGGAATTCAGTTTACTAATATATTGTTCTGAATTTCTGCATCTATGTTCATCAAACACATACATCTTTATCTTTAGCACATTTATCATTTTCCTCTTTGACTCCATCCATGTATCTTTATCCACAAAAGCCAACTCTTATCACGTCCTTTGTTCTCAATTACTTAGTGTAGCTTCCTCTCTTCTACCCTCTTCCACTCATAAAATGCTTCATCTTGACCTTAGCATTAACATCACTCTCCAGCAATTCAAAATAACAAACTTGCTATCTAGCTTCATTCATATTTTCTTTTATCCTATTAAGAGAATGTTTTCACAAGTGTGTGAGTGTGTGTGTATGTGTGTGTACATTTTCATGTCAAAATTTAGAGTTTGTATGGGCAAAGGTATAGTTTTTCCAATAGTGATGTAGGATGTGAGAATTGTACTATAAAGAAGGCTGAGCATAGAAGAATTGATGCTTTTGAATTGTGGTCCTGGAGAAGACTCTTCAGAGTCCCTTGGAGAGCAAGGAGATTAAATCCTTCCTCGAGGATTGACTAATCCTTGAGGAAATCAACCTTGAATATTCATTGGAAAGACTGATTCTGAAGCTGAAGCTCCGATACTTTGACCACCTGATGGAAACAGCAGACTCTTTGGAAAAGACTGATGCTGGGAAGTATTGACAGCAGGAAGAGAAGGGTGTGACAGAGGATGAGATAGCTGGATGGCATCATTCACTCAATGGACATGAGTTTGACCAAAATCTGGGAGATGGTGAAGGACAGGGAAGTCTGGTTTGCTGCAGTACATGGGGTCACAAATAGCTGGACATGACTTAGCAAATGAGCAACAGTAACAGAGGCTCTCAAAACTTTTCTTCCTTCTGATTGAAAATGGCAAATATTGACTGAAATAACCCAAAAACAAAGAATCAAATTAGATTTGTAATGTCATAATTAGTAATATACAAAAAGTATATCACTAAAAACTCAAATATATGTGGAGAGAGAAAAGCTTTGCATTGATTTTTTGTTTGTTGCATCTGTCTGAAATTAATAAACCTTAACATTTTAAAACACACTGAGACATGGAAAAATTTGTTTTCAAACCAAAATAAAATAAGCAAGCAAACAATTAAATTGGACAGATACCATACGTTAGCAGCAACAGTAAAAAGACTGAGCATGCCAACTTATATATTACACTTTCTCCATCTTTCTTGTCACTTATCAACACAAGTTGGAAACACTAGCTATTGGGTGCTTGCTTCTTATTAATAATATTTTTAATATATTGTTAAGGTTATGATATGGTAAAAAAATTTTTAAAGCTTGAGATTGATAATTCAAGATATTCTTGAGTTCAGATATTGAAATGATTAAAATACACAACAAAGAACATTCATATACTGATGGAACATAAATTTCTTATAAGCCTTCTTAAAATGGTCAGCCTTTTAGCTCACTTTCCCTTTACTTTTAAAGGATATGTTTACCTTGTTAAACACTGTGTCAGCAGATGGTATTTACTAATATGAGTCACTCTGTGGACCTACAGGTTGAATCTGATCGACGGTCCATCTGTAAACAAGACAAGGCTATCAGTAATCTTACGACGTGGACATCTATATTGGCTTCTTGTAATACAGCCAGACATGCAGCCTACTAATGGAGAAGGAGGGCATACATTATTGGTTAATGTTAGTGTTTGTGAATTATTCAATTGAGAACTGTATATTGTAATCCTAAGACACTGAGGTTAGATGCTGCCTCTGCAGGTTCTGATTGAGGAAACATCATAGCGTTTAACTTATTTTGCCTTCTGCAGTTACCTGTTAGTCCGCTCTGCAATTTGTCTTTTGATGTGCTTTTAACATCCACCTGCTTCCTGAAGACTACTCAAGCTAAGGTGCTTTCCAAAACATGAATTGTCTTTTGATCTATAGCCCCATGTGCCAGAAACGTTTGTTTACATGCCAGACAAACTTCCTTGAGATATTAACAGTGAAAACTCAGCCTCTATCCTAGCTGTCAAAGTGAAGCAGTAGGGTGGAGCGGGGTGGTGGTTGAGAACACAATTTGGAAAAGGAACAGGAATAAACTAACACATCTTTATCTTTTCCCTCTTTGACTTCATCCATGTATATTCATCCACAAAAGCCAACTCGTACTGTTTCTTTTGCTTACGATTACTTAGAGTCCTTTCCTCTCTCCTACACTCTTCCTCTCATAAAATGCTTCAACTTGACCTAAGCATAAACATCTCAAGAGTCAGACCAGACTTAGTGACTAAGCATAAACATCATTCTCCAGCAATTCAGAAGAAACAAACTTGCTATCTAGCTTTATTTATATTTCCCTTTATCCTATTGAGAGAAAGACATGTTTATTTTGGGGACCGATGGTAAAGGTCTAGGATTTCATACAGTTAATTCACTAGAACTTCATAACTATATGAAATCAGTTAATGGCATCACTGACTCAATGGACATGAGTTTGGGTAAGCTCCGGGAGATGGTGAAGGCCAGCGAAGCCTGGCATGCTGCAGTCCATGGGGTTGCTAAGAGTCAGACACGACTGTGTAACTGAACAATAACAATTCACTAGAGGCCAAAAACCTTATGTGAAATTTTAACACAAATACAATTATTCTGAAAAATAAGCTATTGTTCTAGGGAGATACTGTGAAGCAAAGCGTAGAATGGGATGTTGGGTTTTATTGAATTACTTTTGATTAAATCATCAAGTTTTTCTGTTAAAAAAAAATAACTACTTTTCAAAGAATAATACTTCTGAGACAAGATTTCCAGAAAGATTTCTGTTTTCCCTATCTCATAGTGAAAACCTAGAAATGCTCTTTTATTCTATTCTGAACTCTTTATTGAATTTGATATATTAGTGTGTATTGATCTATTTACTGTGAACACCAGGATCTTAATACATACATAAATGCAAACATTTGAATTTATCCTGCCATTTTCACACACACACACACTCACGTACACTTACGTGTGTGTTATGTATATGTGTGAGCAGCTTTTCTGGGGGTATTCCTCATTGTACCTGATAAAGGAACAAAAATTTTGTTGAATGGATGTATACATTTATATACCAATTATAGTCATTTCAGTAGAAACCTGGTTTAGTTATTTTAAAGTGGTCTTAGTCCTGACTGTATAATAAAAATGTTATCTTTTTTTTTGGTCTTATACTTACTCATAAGATAATCAGAAGAAATGCATGTTTAACCAAATATAGAGCTTACATAGTAGTTAGATATTTTCTTAATTTTTATACATTAACACTAATAGCCATTAACTAGTACAATTTTCTTCAAAATGAATTAAAGAGCAAAAAAAATTCAAATGCATTTTAATAAATATTTTACATGACTGTGTGAGTGAAAAAACATTAAGAGAGTTTGCTTAAAAAATAGCACTGTTCATATTAGTCTTTTTCTTTGAATGCTGTCAAGGATGATTTAACTTCAATTAATATTGCACTTTTGACTCAGAACTTGTCAAATATTTCATCATTTCTGAACTTGCCCCTAGACATAGACAGAAAAATAGACAGTAATAATCATTAAACATGAAAGGCAGCACGCTTCTCTATAAAGGGCAAAATGGCATAGGGTAAGGGTTAGGAGTAAGCACAGAAGTGATAAATACATTGACAGTTTGCTTTTAAGGAATCAACATCCTTCAGCATTTGCCAGCAGGAATCAGGCACTGTGACAGAACAAACTGGCAGATGGACCCTTCTTTCCTTTAATAAACCAGAATAGAATCAATGGAATAAAGAGAAAAATATGTTAGGTTAAAACCAAATACTTAACTTTAGAAATTAAATACATCAGGTTTAGCAATTATTATTGTTGTTCAGTCGCTCAGTTGTGTCCGAATCTTTGCAACACCGTGGACTGCATCACGCCAGGCTTCCCTGTCCGTCACTGTCTCCTAGAGTTTGCTCAAACTCACGTCCACTGAAACAGTGAAGCCATACAACCATCTCGTCCTTTGTTGTCTCCTTCTCTTCCTGCCTTCCCTTTTTCCAAGCATCAGGATCTTTTCCAATGAGTTGGCTTTTCACATCAGGTGGCCAAAATATTGGAGCTTCAGCATCAGCATCCAGTAAATATTCAGGGTTGATTTCCTTTAGACTTGACTGGTTTGATCTCTTTGCAGTCCAAGGGATTCTCAAGAGTCTTCTCCAATACCATAGTTGGAAAGCATCAGTTCTTCAGTGCTCAGCCTTTTTTGTGGCCCAACCCTCACACCCTCTTTTCCAGTAGTCATGTATGGATGTGAGAGTTGGACTATAAAGAAAGCTGAGCACCAAAGAATTGATGCTTTTGAACTGTGGTGTTGGAGAAGACTCTTGAGAGTCCCTTGGACTGCAAGGAGATCCAACCAGTCCATCCTAAAGGAGATCAGTCCTGGGTGTTCATTGGAAGGACTGATGCTGAAGCTGAAACTCCAATACTTTGGCCACCTGATGCGAAGAGCTGACTCATTTGAGAAGACCCTGATGCTGGGAAAGATTGAAGGTGGGAGGAGAAGGGGACGACAGAGGATGAGATGGCTGGATGGCATCACTGACTTTATGGACATGGGTTTGGGTAAACTCCGGGAGTTGGTGATGGGCAGGGAGGCCTGGCGTGCTGTGGTCTATGGGGTCGCAAAGAGTCAGACACAACTGAGTGACTGAACTGAACTGAACTGATACATATCTACAGGTATCTTACCTGTTATCCAGTCTAGAATCAAAAATTGTACCAAAAACTTGTGCCTGACTGTTGGATTCTCAACATTTACAGGTTGGCTATTCTGAAGCCACTAATTTGGAATTTTCTTTTTATCACTCGTTTGTTTCAAAATGTGTGTGTATATATAATACACATACACATGTGTGTATATAGTACACATACATAATAAAATATGTAGAAATACATGGTTTGTCATATATGTCATGTGTTATGGCATATAATATTATAGGATACATATATCAAACATATATAAAATATATACTTTTATCATATATATGAAAAATTGGTATGGTGTGATATAGTATAGGTGGTAGAAATATATAAAATTATATACTACATCATACCATACCAATACCATACCAATTTATATAAATATGCTTTATATGGATATGGTTTATTTTTATCGTAGATCATATACAGTATATAAAATTATATATATTATATATATATTTTCATATATATCTACAGACATAGATTTCATTTGTCTTCATAAATAGGCTGTGAAATTGGATGTCGTAGTGCAAACAGTCTTCTGGAACTTGATATTTAAACACTAGTCACCTATATTTGACAGATTTTTAATCTTATTTTCTCTCTCTCTTTTGATTTATTCTACTGCTACTTTCTCAGCTTTTTAGGTTGGAAGCCCATTGTGTTGATTTTCATCCATATTTCTTTCATAATATAAACCTTTGGAGCTGTAGATTTTATTCAAATCATTTCTGTTACAGAAATTCTGATATAATGCTTTTATTACAATTTATTTCTGGATGGTTTGAAATTCTGTTACAAGCTCTTCTTTAATTCCTAACTTAAAGTATTTTTAAACCTCCAAAGAAACATGTTTACACTAAATTTTGATAAACCATTCTAGAGTTATCTTTAAAATGTAATCTGATAGTCTTTGTGTTTTAAAAATCTTGTTTAATCCATTTTTTCTTGTTGCAGATGAGTGCCTTCTCTGCACATTTCCTAGCTATCTTACTTTCTTCTATTCATGAGAGAATTATCAAATCAATGTTATGTTTTACCATTTTTATATATTAAGTAATATCTAAAACAGACTTTGTCCTTAATAGTGAAAAGTAGTCACCATTTTAGAGAATATTTTAAAACTAGTTGAAACTCGTCCTTAAAAAAAAACTACATTGATGCCTAGATTTTCTGAGTAATGGGGCTCAACTTCAGTCCCTCTGAGGACTAAAACATGGTTCTTGTCCTCAGGAGGTTACTATCCAGTTAGTGTTCTCAATGTGTGCAAATATCTTAGAAGTTGATCTTTTTTTTTTTTTTTTTTTTTTTTTTTAAGAGACCTCAGCTAACTATTTTATTGAACGTCTGTCCAATCTGTTCTCATCCTCATCAGAGCCAACACTGCCATCCTCCACGGTATTTTCTGACTTTCATTGAGACTACTGGAGTGTAAATGCACAGTGCTATTTCTGCTATTAGAATATTAAGCACAAATACAGTATCATTCAAATTCTGGACCCTGGACTTCTTACCCATATACTGTTTCTGATTCTTTGCTTTTCTTTAACTGTATTTCTATTACCCTAATTCAAACTTGGGGAGTTGAAATTAGTACCTAACTGTATTATGCTTAGTGAGGTAAGTGGCCAGCATAACGTAAGTGCAGTCAAGTTAGCTAATCAGCTATTTTAATTCCAGCCAACTTGGAACCAATAAAATATGGCTATATCTGTGTTGTATCATGCTTAAATCACCAACAGACTTCATGCTGTTTTGAAATCCGAATATCTAGAAAGGATGACTAGAGTGAGGCTGACTTTGGAACTGGCAGAGCATCAGCAGTGAATGATCTTATCTAGGGTGAGGGGGTTATTAGGTTATTTTTATGAAAGGAAACTTTGACAGTTTTCAGACCCGGTTAGACAGTGGTCTTGGTTTTATTTTGATCCATCATGATCACAGAGAAGCCTTGTCTGGTATTTTATGAAAATATTTACGTCCAACAGAAGAATGCCAAGGCCCGCCCATGGGTGACAGATCAGCTCTTTGCAATACCAAGGCCTAGCTGATGGGACTAGGCCAAGTTGTGACAGTCAGTGATGATTTTTGTCTTCATCACCCATCAAATTAAGCTTCATTCATTCATTTCAAAAGTACTGGTTGCTAAGTTAGAAAGGCTAATACACGTTGATCAAAGCTGAAAGTAAATTCTAAACAAATGAAACTGTTTTATTTCATAGTTCATTTCAGTTCAGTCGCTCAGTCATGTCTGACTCTTTGCGACCCCATGAATCGCAGCACGCCATGCCTCCCTGTCCATACAGTCAGTGATGCCATCCAGCCATCTCATCCTCTGTTGCCCCCTTCTCCTCCTGCCCCCAATCCCTCCCAGCATCAGGGTGTTTTCCAGTGAGTCAACTCTTCACATGAGGTGGCCAAAGTATTGGAGTTTCAGCTTCAGCATCAGTCCTTCCAATGAACTCCCAGGACTGATCCCCTTTAGCATGGACTGGTTGGATCTCCTTGCAGTCCAAGGGACTCTCAACTATAGTCAAATAATGGATATAAATAATACTGCTCCAAAATGAATATGATAAGTCAACTGTACTGTTTGCAACAAAAGATAAGTAAGTGATAACTATGGTAACTTAGAAGAAAGCTAACAAAGTCTGGAAAATTATCAAAGGTTTTGCAGAAGTTACACTTGATTTGCGATCTAAAGCATGAAATAAAGTTAAGTAAACAGAGAAAGGAGTAGGGCTCTAGGAAGAGGGAAAGTATCTAAAAATATTGCTTTGTGATACAGCATGCTGCAGTGCACACGAAGACTGAAAATCAAGCTTTTATAGCAGGATTAGAGAGTAGAATCTCAATATGAGATGAGAAAAGGGTCTTAGTAGGTGTCAAATCATATAAGGACTTGTAAACCACATTCAGGAATTTTATATTCAGTGTAAGAAGGATGGAAAATACTGACATATTCTAGCTAATGTCATTAACATTTTTGAAATATCATTCTTAATTCATAATCTAGTACAATTAGAATGAAATTTTTGAATATGATGTCCTCAAAACATTGGAGAATGATTCTGAATGCCCAAATCAAAATCACTAGCTTTTGCTCAAGGGGTTGATAAGCGTTTTGTGATCAGGGAAGTACTGGAAAAAGACTGAAGTTCTTTAAAGCACATCTTACCTCATGTATTTAACATAATAAATTAGATTCTGTGCATTTCAGTTGAAAAGATTTCCCTAGAGTCTAAGACATCACAGAAATCTAAGGAGAAAAATGGATGCATATTGTTAGCATCACTCCTTTCCTAATGCCTCTTGTTTTTTTTTTTTTTGTTGTTGTTGTTTTTTCCCAAGTAACACATCCCATATTCTTTGTGATTGGCTTTATGTGGTTTGTCTTGGTCCCTGCACAGGAACCGTAGTTTTGCTGAGTTTGGAATTTTAAATAAGAATTGAATACACCTTCTCTTTGATGTGCCCTCACTGATTCTTCTAGCTATGGAGAAGTTTACCCCATGAACTGAAGTTGGTTTTAAAGCCATCTCATATATGAGAAAGCATAGAATATTTCTTGACTGAAATAACAGAAGATTCCGTATATGTATCTTGCTCACTGGATGCTTCTCTGCTTTGGTTTTGGTAACACATCTTGACTTGCTGTGTGTTCTCTGGCTCACTTTACCCTTTATATCTGGGACCTGACTATTCTGAATCCAGACTGCCCACTTGACTTTTAAACCTACCTAGAGTTGAACCTTGATCTGAGCTACCTTCTCAGTTCTTTCCTGTTCAACCCCTCATTGGTCCTCTTAAAGCATGATTTACTCATTTCTCTGTGATCCACCAACTCAGATATCTGATGTTACAGAAACTATTTTTCTATCAAATGTTGTTCTATTATGTTTAGGTATTGACAGTACTTAATTCATACCAGATATTATGAGCATGGAAACTCTAGACAGTATTATAACATTGGAGGTTTTAAAAGCACTGCTCTTGGAGTAACTGAGATTAGGATTCTTATTGCTCTACTTTTCCTTGTACTATTTAGATAAAATGATTAACCTTACTTGGCTTTGGTTTTTAAAAGTTGGGATAATAATAAAAATAACCTTAACAGTAGCAAGAGTACTGAGGAAGATAGTTATAAAGAGAATAAATTATAAAGATTAAAAATTTAAAGTATCATGCCATTTTTAATCACCTGTACTGAAAGCATGCCATATTCTAGGTAAAAGTCAAATTGATATTCGACCAGTTTGTCAAACAATATCTTTGATCCTATCACTAATGAGTCATCAGATTTCAAAACAAATATTGCACTTGATCAAAAGAAACACTCTATAAGTAGATGTTTTTCTATTCTACCTCTGTTAGGAAATAAATTGTTTTTCACAGTTAATAATTAGCCACTTTTTTTTTAAAGATACACGTTTTGCAATCCAAGTAACATGTCAATCTACTATCCTTCGCTAATCAAAAAATAACATTCTCACATTTATTTTTTTGAAAAATATAAAAAGCTGAGTATTTCAAATAAATTTCTTTAAGCTAAACAAATGCATGTACAAAGGTATCATTTATACATTCAGTCCAATAAGGCTTCTTGTTTACCTACAACTGCAAAACCTACAGAATGCCTGATAAACTCTAACCCCACAGATTTCAGTTAAATCCTTTTGACTATACTTGGGTCCATTCTCCAGAAGGATGTGTAGTGGACTTCCTTTTTTGCCTGCTTAGCACTATAAGATTGCCAAAATCTCCATTTTACTTTTCAACGGCTTTCTACTCATTTGTTATGTCCTTGACACCCACTATTGAAATCCAATATTCATTAAAAGGACTGATGCTGAAGCTGAAACTCCAATACTTTGGCCACCTGATGTAAAGAATTGACTCATTTGAAAAGGCCCTGATGCTGGGAAAGATTGAAGGCAGGAGAAGGGGATGACAGAGGGTGAGATGGTTGGATGACATCACCGACTCAATGGACATGAGTTTGAGTAAACTCCTCTGGGAGTTGATGATGGACAGGGAGGCCTGGCGTGCTGCAGTCCATGGGGTCGCAAAGAGTCGGACACGACTGAGCGACTGAACTGAACTGACACTCACAGATTTAAGACTCTGGCTTATCATTTGGTAGAAAACCAGAGAGTCTGTCTCATTTCTCTGTCCCCACACCCTCTATCTCTAGACTGTTGAACCCTTTCTTCAATGTTTTGGCAGCTCTGCACTCCATTTTGTGACTCCAACAAGCTAAGGCTGGTCAAAACATCCATGGCCTCTCTGCTTCTCAGTTATGACTCCTTTTGGGATTTTCATCCTGTCACTGCACCTTTTATAGGGGTAAATATAGCCTTGAGGAAAACAATGACTCTCTATTCCTAAGTTTCCTTTTTTGTGGGATTTTAACCCTTCAGGCCCTAGTTTCCATAGAGGCACATCAATGCTTTCATTTACAACTTATTTGTTCAGCTAAGCCTTTGCATAGTGCTGAGATTAGGGGTGCCCACCAACTACCAAGTCAAAAATTCACCTAGAGCTTGCTATCTGCCTTTGACACTAGAGGTTCCTCCACATCCATGGATTCAACTACTCTCAGACCAGATAGTACCGCAGTATTTATTATTGAAAAAAAAAATCCATTTTTGCTGTTGTAAAAAATCTTCAAGTGGACCCAAGCAATTCCAGCCAGTGTTGTCCAGGTTAGCTGTTTATTATTCCACTTCCCTGGCCTGTTTTCAGTGGAGGAGTAGATCATCACAAGTAACTGCATCTTACCCAGGAGCAGCAGTCAGATTTTCTCTTCTCACCTTCATCCTACACTTTCTCTCTTCCCCATGTCCTAAGCATATAATATGGAAAAAGAACTACAAATCTTGTGAGATTGTAAGAAATCACATTAGAAATTAAAAATATCTAGTAATTCCTGATTATTTCTGGGATGCTCTGGCCTTAAAATTTTCTTAGATTTCCCATTTCAGTCCAGTTCAGTCACTCAGTCGTGTCCGACTCTTTGTGACCCCATGAACCAGAGTACGCCAGGCCTCCCTGTCCATCACCAACTCCAGGAGTCCACCCAAACCCATGTCCATCAAGTCGGTGATGCCATCCAACCATCTCATCCTCTGTCATCCCCTTCTCCTCCTGCCCTCAATCTTTCCTAGCATCAGGGTCTTTTCAAATGAGTCAGCTCTCCGTATTAGGTGGCCAAAGTATTGGAGTTTCAGCTTCACATCAGTCCTTCCAATGAACACCCAGAACTGATCTCCTTTAGGATGAACTGGTTGGATCTCCTTGCAGTCCAAGGGACTCTCAAGAATCTTCTCCAACACCACAGTTCAAAAGCATCAATTCTTTGGCACTCAGCTTTCTTCGCAGTCCAACTCTCACATCCATACATGACCACTGGGAAAAGCATAGCCTTGACTAGATGGACCTTTGTTGTCTGCTTTTTAATATGCTGTCTAGCTTGGTCATAACTTTCCTTCCAAGAAGTAAGCATCTTAATTTCATGGCTTCAATCACCATCTGCAGTGATTTTGGAGCCAAGAAAAATAAAGTCCGCCACTGTTTCCACTGTTTCCCCATCTATTTCCCATGAAATGATGGGACCGGATGCCATGATCTTAGTTTTCTGAATGTTGAGCGTTAAGCCAATTTTTTCACTCTCCTCTTTCATTTTCATCAAGAGGCTCTTTAGTTTCTCTTCACTTTCTGCCATAAGGGTGGTGTCATCTGCATATCTGAGGTTACTGATATTTCTCCCAGCAATCTTGATTCCAGCTTGTGCTTCCTCCAGCCCAGCATTTCTCATGATGTACTCTGCATGTAAGTTAAATAAGCAGGTGACAATATACAGCCTTGATGTACTCCTTTTCCTATTTTGAACCAGTCTGTTGTTCCATGTCCAGTTCTAACCTGACCTGCATACAGGTTTCTCAAAAGGCAGGTCAGGTGGTCTGGTATTCCTATCTCTTTCAGAATTTTCCACAGTTTATTGTGATTTCCCGTTTACATTTCTGTTTTCCAAATGTTTTGAAATTGAGAATATTGATTTCAGTGCTTCGGGAAGCTACCTTACATGCTCCCAACTTTTCTTCCAGCTTTCACTCTTTTCTCTGCGTTGGTTTCTCTTACAAGTCTGCATAGACAGTGTAATACAAGAGTATGAAAACACTTTTTAAAACTCTTTCGGGACTTGTTTTCTGGTGGTCCAGTAAAGACTTTGCCTTCCAATGTAGGAGGTGCCAATTTGATATTTGGCTGGGGAGCTAAGATTCCTCATGCCTCACTGCCATAAAACCAAAACATAAAACTGAAACAATACTGTAACAAATTTACTAAAAGAGTTGAAAAATGGCCCATATCAAAAAATCTTAAAAAAAAAAAAAAAGCAACTTTTTCTACTCTGGCATTTATGCAAATTTAGTTAAAATCTATTTTTATCATCTCTTTCTTTTTTTTCAGTAATAAAACTCTTTAGTACACCTTTCAAATTGCAATTGTATAGAAAGGTTAAGATTCAACAAATTAAAATATTTGGTAACAATCCTAGGTTCCTAAACTAGGTATATAAAACGGAAAGCTGCCATAGAAAATTTTAACTTTTCACACATAAGTAAAAAATATTCCTGGTTATTTTAGAATTAATCCTATCATGTTTCACATATGTTAATAGAGTTTGTCAAAGAATATCCACTTGTACCTAAAATACGAATAGTTAAAAAAGAAACAAACACTTTGAGAGATAATAAATTTTGGAAATTGCTCACATAACGATTTGCTAAGTTTCCTTTCTGATTAGGGAATAATATTATATGAAATAAGAAAAAATGAAATTTACTATTTGAACTAAACAAAGTATATACAAAAGTTAATGCTTATCTTCTGAAAAAATACACTTGATTAACAATTAAGTCATATATTAAAAATGTTATTTCTGCTATTCCATCGGAGTATATGTGAGATTTTCTATGGAATAGATATTATCAGATAAAAATATTAAAAGTACTTTGACATTCCAGAGTTTAGGTAGAGCAATGAATTTATAAAGTTAAATGATTTATGAGTAATAATTAGAATATTTCATTTAGCCATGCCATATATTTGACCAAATTTAGTGATATAAAACAGTTGTGGGAATGTCACCTCTGTTACAGCAATTAAAATGTCACTAGAAATAGAGGAATCAAGAGTTTTTTATTTATGATACAAAATAAATTATCTTTTAAAGCAATGTAAAACTTTTAAGAAAACTACTGATACCTATGTTCATAAAGTGATAGTCCTATGTTATTTCTTTGGCTTGAGAAAGGGACTACCACTGATTTTAAATCATTTATCAGAACAATATTTTAAATGTTACAGCCTTATTCCTCTTGGTTAAAAAATTGTAGTATCTAATCCTAAAATGTATATTCTTTTGCATTTCCCATTTATTTGTCCCCTTTAGATGACATTTGTAGGCAGAAACTGTGCAATATCCCATTGTTCTTTTTTAAAAAGGAAATTTATGACATGCAAATTACATTTTAATAAAAATAACCTATTATGACTAAGATTATATTTCTCTGTGATAGAAAATAATTTTATCTTACTTTGAATCAGATGAATTTTATATCATTTTTACTTGAAATATTCCTCAATGTACTTTAAAGAGGCCTTTTGAAAACAGAATAATGTAAATGCCTCTTATTATGGAACTTAAAAATTTTAGAAATTTCTTCTTTACATTGTACTCAACAAACAAGGAGACTAACCAAAAAAGTGTCATTTCTTGACTTCTTTCTTTTTAGTCCCTCCTTACTTCAGGAGAAATATTCACCCTTACGTCGGGTTGATCCACACAGCCTACGTATTTTGTCTCATATAAGAGCATCAGGTCTTTAAAATGTTCTTTGTGTTTTATTTTTGCTGGAAAATATTTTAGGTCTTAAGAAGGATATTGATTTCACACACCTCTTTTGATTAGCTATATCCTTTGAGGTATGGAGTAATTTTATAAAAGACACAGTCTGTCTCTAAGATTTTGAAAGATTTCTTTTAACATTCATAAGAGTTGAATGATTCTTGAGCGCTTCATAGAAAAGATTGTAATACAATTATCCCTTTTGTGATAACATGCAGCAAAGGATAAGAGTATGCACATAATATTTTGATTAAAAGATAAATGCAGAAAGATAAACACCTTCATTTGCAATATGTGACAGATTCTTGCCTGTTTTAATTCTGACCTAATTCCATAAATTCAGGGGCTTCCCAGGTGGTGCTAGTGGTAAAGAACCTACCCGTCAGTGCAGGAGACATGAGACTTGGATTCAATCCCTGGATCGGGAAGATCCCCTGGAGGAGGGCACAGCAACCCACTCCAGTATTCTTGCCTGGAGAATCTCATGGACAGAGGAGCCTGGTGGGCTACAGTCCATGTGGTCACAGGGTTGGACACAACTGAGTGACTAACACTTAATATCATAAAATTCACTTTCCTTTACTGACAGTAAGGGAATGGTTCAGGAAAATCAGATTTTAACCATGGTGATCTTCCCCATTACTTAAAAAAAAAAAAAAAAACAGTTAATTGCTTTTAAATTTATAGTTACCACTTTTTAAAAACAAGTGTTCAGAATTACAAATGACTGTATATTTCTAATTAAAAATTAAAATGGCAAAATACATCAAGTAGGAGACAACATGTGTGCTAATGTTTAATTGAACATACTGTACATGTGAATTAAGTATGTAATTCAAAGAGATTTTACTGAGTATGCACCACTGTAGCTATCACCAAGATCAATATACGGAAAATTCCCCTGAGGTAACCATTATGAACACCATATGTTAATGCCAGTAGTTAATGAACTCCTACAAGTGAAGTCGTATGGTATATATGCTTTGATTTTTAATTTTGTTCTTTTAATGTTTTATGTAGTGATATTCACTCATGTCACGCCAGAAGTTTGTTTTTCTTTTGTTTGTTTGTTTTTTCATTTCTGTGTAGTCTTCCTTTTCTGAATATACTACAGTTTGCTTATACATTTTATCATTGATGATTATTTCCAATTTGGTGTTATGATGAATGAAGCTGTTCTGAACATTCTCGCATAAGGCCTTGGTTGGAATTGGTTTATCACATGGTATACCTTAGCTTTAGTTGCTACTGCCAAACATATTTCAAAGGTGATTGTATCAAATTATACTTTCATTGCCAGTGTTAACAGTGTGACAGTTGACTCACATCCTCCCCACTACTTGTTACTCTCATTTATACTAATTTTACCCCATTCATTTGGGTGCAGTAGTATCTCAGAAATTTAATTTTCATTTCCCTAATGGCTAAAAACCTTTTTCATGTCCTTATTGGCTAGTTGGATATCTTCTTTTGTTAAGCATTTGTTCCTTATTTTTTTTGCTGATTTTATTGATTTTAATGATGTCTTTTATTTATTTTATTTAAGCATTTCTTTCAGAGTCCTTTGATATATATATATGTATATCAAAAATTCTATCTCAGCCTATGATTTGATCTTCACTCTCTCAAAGTTATCTAAGAATGATTTGATATTCTTAATTTTAGTGACACCTTATTGACCATATTTTTATGATTACTTATTGTGTCTTGTTTAAAATAAATACTTCCTTAGTATAAAATCATAAAACTAATTTCTTGTGTTCTTTTTCTAGGTTTATTTTACTTCTAGGTCTAGGTCTATGTTCTGTCTGAAATTAAGATTTTACTTGTCGTTTGAATGTGAGGTGATCGTTACACAGCTGAGCCTTGAACAATGCAGGGGTTAGGGGCGAGGACTCCCACAGGGTGGAAAATCTGTATACAGCTATATCTGCCTCAGTAACAAAGAAATTGATCAATGATTCATCCAAAAACAGGAAGCTGAAACAGTTTGGACTGAATCAGGACTCCAACCCTAGTCATTTTGATTCTTCATATTGTGGCTGTATTCAAAAAAGAATTGCCTCCACATTTAGTCAGTTTAAAGATCCGTAAAATGAAAACTGCAGCTACTATGCAGATTGAAAAATCTGCATATAAGTGGGTCCTTGTTGTGCAAATTCATGTTTGAGAGTCAACTGTATTCGTTTTTTCCAGGTGTTGTGACAGGCAGCCTCTAAAGAGGCTCTCAATTATCCCTGCTACCAATATCCATGCCCTTATGAAGTTCTTTCTCCATGAGTGCAGATTAGATGGAGCACTGCAGAAGTGACAGGATGTCCCTTCCAAGATTTAGCTGTAAAAAGATAGGCCTCTAGTATAGCCACTATGAGAACAGTGTGGAGATTCCTTAAAAATCTGGAAATAGAACTGCCATATGACCCAGCAATCCCACTCCTGGGCATACACACCGAGGAAACCAGATCTGAAAGAGACACGTGCACCCCAATGTTCATCGCAGCACTGTTTATAATAGCCAGGACATGGAAGCAACCGAGATGCCCATCAGCAGATGAATGGATAAAGAAGCTGTGGTACATATACACCATGGAATATTTCTTGGCTATTAAAAAAATGCATTTGAATCAGTTCTAATGAGGTGGGTGAAACTGGAGCCTATCATACAGAGTGAAGTAAGTCAGAAAGAAAAACACCAATACAGTATATTAACACATATATATGGAATTTAGAAAGATGGTAACCATGACCCTATATGCAAGACAGCAAAAGAGACACAGATGTAAAGAACAGACTTTTGGACTCTGTGGGAGAAGGCGAGGGTGGGATGGTTTGAGAGAATAGCATTGAAACATGTGTATTACCATATGTGAAGCAGATCACCAGTCCAGGTGGATGCATGAGACAGGGTGTTCGGGGCTGGTGCACTGGGAAGACCCAGAGGGATGGGATGGGGAGGGAGGTGGGAGGGGGATTCAGGATGGGGAACACATGTACACCCATGGCTGATTCCTGTCAATGTATGGCAACAACCACCACAATATTGTAAAGTAATTAGCCTCCAATTAAAATAAGTTAAATAATTTAAAAAAAAAAAGACAGGCCCCTGTCTTTAATGCTCTCACTCACTGTATGTGGTTCCACTGCTGTAGTGTATAGCATTTCACCTCTGTCACACTGTCTTTATAATCAGAGCTTTATTAAAAAAAAAATCTTGACATCTGAAACTCTTAGTCCTCCAGTGTTGTTTTCTATTTTAGGATTATTTTGATTATTTTAGTTATAATTTCCATGTTAATTTTTAAATCCAGATTGTCAATTTTCACATAATTCTGGGATTTTGAAAATTCACATTGAATCATTCAGCCAATTTAGGAGGAGTAACATTTTTTGCCATGTTATATATTCAAAAAATAAAGTCTAGAGAGTTAGTTTCACTTTTAAGTATTTTTTTCAACTTTCTATCAGCTATTATTTAAAAATTGCAGACGTTTTACATATCTTTCATTAGATTTGTTCTTTTTTTATTGCTTATACTATTTTAATATTTTTAGAAAAATCACTAGTATTATATATAGGTATAGAATTATTTTATATTGAGCTTTCATCCAGTAGCCATGGTGAAAATACTTACTGATTTTAATAATGTCTGTATTTTGCCATTTTGTACATGCACAATTACTTCTACATCTCTAATATAATTTGTGATTATTGGCAATTTAATTTTTTACTGACTATCTTTAAACTTCTTCTTCTTACAATGCAGGTCACAGTGTTTCTAATATACATGCATAAAGATTTACATAAAAACCTACTGCTGAATGTTGGCTATTGAATCATTCTAAATCCATTCCTTACACCCCTTGTTTGAGAGGCTGTGGGTGTGCATGCTAAGTCACTTCAGGCTTGTCGGACTCTTTGTGACCCTATGGACTATAGCCCTCTGGGCTCCTCTGTCCCTGAGATTCTCCAAACAAGAATACTGGAGTGGGTTGCCATGCCCTCCTCCAGGGAACTTCCTCACCCAGGGGTCAAACCCACGTCTCTTATATCTCCTGCATTGGAGTGAGTTCTCCACTAGCACCACCTGGAAGCTTGAGACGCTGGAACACGAAAAAAAAAAAAAAAAAAAAGTTATTTCAAAGACTCTAGTGGTTATTTCAAAGACTCTAGTGCTGCCGGGGCTTTGGAGGCACTCACAAGAAAGTGGGCTATTTATGATGGTAATAGCACCAGCAGTTGGCAGTGTCAGAGATTCAATTTCCTTATCTCTGAAACAAAAGTTGTGGGTATTGCTATTCTAATCTCCAGAGAAGGCAATGGCACCCCACTCCAGTCCTCTTGCCTGGAAAATCCCATGGACGGAGGAGCCTGGTAGGCTGCCTCCGTGGGGTCGCTGAGTCGGACACGACTGAGCGACTTCACTTTCACTTTTCACTTTCATGCATTGGAGAAGGAAATGGCAACCCACTTCAGTTTTTTTGCCTGGAGAATCCCAGGGACGGGGAGCCTGGTGGGCTGCCGTCTATGGGATCACAGAGTCGGACACGACTGAAGCGACTTAGCAGCAGCAGCAGCATTCTAATCTCAGAGTTACTTACTCTGACAGCAGCAAGCATGAGTGTTGAGAGCAATGGGTTAATGAGTTTAGCATCGTTTTAATCCGTCTCACCAGTAGTTTCTATCAGAATCAGTTCATCATTTTTTGGAACCATGTCAATATTTTCAGCTGAGTTACTTTCAACACTTTCAATATTTTGCTGCTATTGTTTTTGTGTCGTTATTATTATAATTAATAGTCATTACATATTTAATTTATAAATTATTTATAAATAATTATAGTATAATAATCATATTATTATTACTTAAAATCCATGAAGTATTTGCTTTTTCTATTCAGCCCTCAGTAATAGTGTTTTATATAAGAGTCTCTCAACTTAATCTAGGATTAGTTATTTGGTATGATTATGTTTAGGGCCACCCTGGTGGCTAAGTGGGGCTTAGTGGTAAAGAATCTGCCTGCCAGAGCAGGAGACTTAGGTTCGATCCCTGGGTTAGGAAGATGCCCTGGAGAAGGGAATGGCAATCACTCCAGTAATCTCGCCAGGAAAATCCCATGGAGAGAGGAGCCTGATGGGCTACAGTCCATGGGGTTGGAAAAGAGTCAGACATGATTTTGTTACTAAAAAACAGCATAAAATTATGTTTGGAGTTAATGGTGACCCCCAAATAATCACAATTCAAATTACTTAGCAATTCATAATCCTATTGGGACAAAAGTTTCCTAAAGTTTAGCTTGTAGGGCATTTGCCTGCTTAGTGGACTATTAACTGGAATGAGGAATGAGTGAATTCTATGAAGTGGATGCTACAAGTTGAATATCCTAAAATTTACATACTGAATTCCTAATACACAACGTGATGGTTTTAGATGGGTCTTTTGGAGGTAATTAGGTCATGATGGAATCTTCATGAATGGCATTAGTGCCCTTAAAAGGGGCCTCTTATCACTTCTGCCATGTTAAAGATCCTTTGTCCCCTCATGAGGTTAGAGGGAAAAGAAAGCCATCTAGGAAGCTGGTCCCCACCAGACACTGAATCTGCTGGTGCCTTGCCCTTGGACTTGCCAGCCTCTAAAGCTATAAGAAATAAATTTGTTGTTCACAAGGCACTCACTTTCTAGTTGGGGCTTCCCTGACAGCTCAGTTGGTAAAGAATCCGCCTGCAACGCAGAAGACTCCAGCTCAGTTCCTGGGTCAGGGAGATCCCATGGAGAAGGGATAGGCTACCCACTCCAGTATTCTTAGATTTCCCTGGTGGCCCAGCTGGTAAAAAATCTGTCTGCAATGCAGGAGACCTGGGTTCCATCCCTGGGTTAGGAAGATCCCCTGGAGAAGGGAATGGCTACCCACTCCAGTATTCTGGCCTGGAGAATTCCATGGACTGTATAGTCCATGGGGTCGCAGAGAGTCAGACACACCTGAATGACTTTCATTTTCACAGTCTCTAGTATTTTACTATAGCATCCCAAATGTACTAAATCAGTAGGATAGCTGCTTCTGACTACAGTAAAGAATTTAAATAAAGAAAATAAAAGACATTCTGGGATTTAAATTCTCAGTGAAAGTCACAGAGGATACATATGTATGACTCTTCTAAAGAATATCTAATAAATTATGTTCCACAAGATCTGTAAAACAACAAATAATGTTTAAGTTTGAGGGTTGTTAAAATACATTATAAGCAGATTTTGCTTTCCAAAGGTGACTACAAAGTTACCATCTATTTTATATGTTCTCTGGAAATGTGACCTCGGTCATCCTGATAAAAGGAGGACTTTATTTTTCATTCCTTTGACAATAGTACTTCCTCAGTGATCAGTGCAAAGAAATAGAGGAAAACAATAGAATAGGAAAGACTAGAGATCTCTTCAAGAAAATTAGAGATATCAAGGGAACATTTCATGGGATGATGGGCTCAATAAAGGACAGAAATGGTATGGACCTGACAGAAGCAGAAGATATTAAGAGGTGGCAAGAATACACAGAAGAACTATACAAAAAAGATCTTCACGACCCAGATAACCAGAATTGGTTAATCACACACGTAGAGCCAGACATCCTGGAATGTGAAGCCAAGTGGGCCTTAGGAAGCATCACTATGAACAAAGCTAGTGAAGGTGATGGAATTCCAGTTGAGCTATTTCAAATCCTGTAAGATGATGCTGTAAAAGTGATGCACTCAAAATGGCAGCAAATTTGGAAAACTCAGCAGTGGCCACAGGACTGGAAAAGGTCAGTTTTCATTCCAATCCCTAAGAAAGGCAATCCCAAAGAATGCTCAAACCACCGCACAAATGCCCTCATCTCACACGCTAGTAAAGAAACGCTTAAAATTCTCCAAGCCAGGCTTCAGTAATATGTGAACCGTGAACTTCCAGATGTTCAAGCTGGTTTTAGAAAAGGCAGAGGAACCAGAGATCAAATTGCCAACATCTGCTGGATCATCGAAAAAGGAAGAGAGTTCCAGAAAAACATCTATGTCTGTTTTATTGACTATGCCAAAGCCTTTGACTGTGTAGATCACAATAAACTGTGGAAAATTCTGAAAGAGATAGAAATACCCGACCACCTGACCTGCCTCTTGAGAAACCTGTATGCAGGTCAGGAAGCAACAGTTAGAACTGGACATGGAGCAACAGATTGGTTCCAAATAGGAAAAGGAGTATGTCAAGGCTATACATTGTCACCTTGCTTATTTAACTTATATGCAGAGTACATCATGAGAAATGCTGGGCTGGAGGAAGCACAAGCTGGAATCAAGATTGCTGGGAGAAATATCAATAACCTCAGATACGCAGATGACATCACCCTTATGGCAGAAAGTGAAGAAGAATTAAAGAGCCTCTTAATGAAAATGCAAGAGGAGAGTGGAAATTTGGCTTAATGCTCAACATTCAGAAAACTAAGATCATGGCATCCGGTCCCATCACTTCATGGCAAATAGATAGGGAAATAGTGGAAACAGTGGCTGACTTTTTTTTTTTTTGGAGGGAGTGGGGCTCCGAAATCACTGAAGCTGGTGACTGCAGCCATGAAATTGAAAGATGCTTACTCCTTGGAAGGAAAGTTATGACCAAACTATACAGCATATTAAAAAGCAGAGACATTACTTTGCCAACAAAGGTCTGTCTAGTCAAGGCCATGGTTTTTCCAGTGGTCATGTATGGATGTGAGACTTGGAGTATAAAGAAAGCTGAGTGCCAAAGAATTGATGCTTTTGAACTGTGGTGTTGGAGAAGACTCTTGAGAGTCCCTTGACTGCAGGGAGATCCAACCAGTCCATCCTAAAGGAGATCAGTCCTGGGTGTTCATTGGAAGGACTGATGCTGAAGCTGCAACTGTAATACTCTGGCCACCTGATGCAAAGAGCTGACTCACTGGAAAGACCCTGATGCGGGAAAGATTGAACGTGAGAGGAAAAGGGGACGACAGAGGATGAGATGGTTGGATGCCATCACCGACTCAATGGGCATGAGTTTGAGTAAACTGCAGGAGTTGGTGATGGACAGGGAGGCCTGGTGTGCTGCGGTCCATGGGGTCAAAAAGAGTCGGACAAGACTGAAAGACTGAACTGAACATGAAGGTAGGCAAACCTGAGCCTGCTTTGTCCAATAAAGTAATAACAGAAATGATCTTATGTCAGTTCTAAGTGTCTGTAAACAAGAATTACTTTACATTACTAATGATGATTACCACTTACAGGGTTTTGCAATAGTTCAAAGGCAATAAAGACTAACATCAGATAACAGAATTGTATCTCCTTGATACGGCAAAATTTTCCATTGAGGAAGCCTAGGCTATTCTGATGACCTTTTGATAAGCTGGGGTGGGGAGGAAAGAGAGAAGCTACCACATGGAAGAGCAGAGGCATCAGACATTTTATTTTATTTTATTTTTGATTTATTTATTTTTTTGCACCAGATTTTAATGAAGGTACCAACTTGGATAATCCAGCCAAGTCAAGCCTCTGACGGCTCCAGCACCGCTTGCCATATGACTTGCATTGTATATGAGATTCAGTGAGAAAATCTGTGAAGATGCAGAACCATGAAATGCATATCTTTTTTCCCTAAGCTGTTAATTTTCTTGGTGGTTTATCACACAGCTATAGAAAGAAAATTGTTATGAGAACTGGAGTATCAACAAACAAAAACCTAAAATACGTGACACTGGTTTTGGAACTGGATCCCAGGAAATGGCTAGGAAGACCTTGAGGAAACTGATGCCAGAAGCTGGAAAAATAATGAGGATAAAGTTATTGGAGTCTGGATGGAGAACAGCCTGTGTTATAGAGCAGTAGAAAGAACAGCAAAATGGTTGTCTATTATAACAAGGAAAATAGGAAATTAACTGGTGAATTTGGCTAAGGGTACTTCCACCAAGAATATTCAAAAAGGCCAATTGATGTTTTATCTATATTTGCTAAAATATACAGATGAATGAAAGAAGGAACTGCCTGATTTTTGAGCAGAATTAACAGAACATATAAGGCAATCTGGATGCTTTCAAACCAAAATGTTCTCAAAGTAAGAAGTGACCTCAGACTAAAGATTAAATTCAAGAACTAGGGCTTCCCTGGAGGCTCAGACAGTAAAGAATTTGCCTGAAATGCAGAGATCTGGGTTCTATCGCTGGATCAGGAATATCCCCTGGAGCAGGGAATGACTATCCATTCCAGTATTGTTGCCTGGAGAATTCCATGGACAGAGGAGATTGGTGGGCTACAGTCCATGGGGTCGCAAAGAGTCAGACACAACTGAGCGACTAACACTTGTCCAATAAAATGTAGCCTCAGAGAGAATGTAAACTAAGGATGTTGTTGTGAAATTCTTCATCAAAACACTAAAAGGACTTAAGGTGGCATCCCTTATGTCATCTCAGTTGGAGAAAAATGACTTTTGAGGAACTTAGTGGCCTGCTTTCTTGACTTTTTCCTGCTACGCAAATTGGCTTGTAAGATCATGAAGCTGCCATGCAATAGTTGTTTAAATGTCAGTTCATGAATCTTACTGAGAATTTATCTTGAAGAAATTTGTGAGTGTCACTTTGGTTTTATAGTAGGAATACCAGTAAGATTCATAGGGCTGTCACAAAGATTTTAACAGAAATGGGTCAGCCAAAGTATCAGCAGCTTGGAATGAGAGGCACAGACAATTACAACTGAAACAGTCCTCAGGGCTCACGGATTTCACATGTTTAGAAGCAGTTTCAGAAAGCTGCTCAGCTGCAGATATGAATTGATCAGAAAGAAGATTGATTCAGAATGCAGAGTTAAGCTCAATTTCTAAGACCAGAAAGGACCTTAATCAAGGAACTTGTGACATGTGCCTAGGCAGATCCTGTAATTTGTATGGGCCAGTGACTACCATGTTCTTCTATGCTGGCTATGCCTGTCTTACCAACATATGCTGGATGAATGTGGGAGTAGATAACTTAGTTAATACTCTTCAAATATAAACAAACATCTGCCCATGTTCTGGGTTTGTTGACAATCTTGTCATCTTATTTAATTGAAAATTCTTCCATAGGCTTTGTCTTTTATTTGTTTTAAAATAAGAGGATTTGTGGAAGTTTTTCCCCCCTCCCCAAACAAACAAATGCAACAACAAGAAATCTATTCATCTCTACATACTTACTAATAGGAATATTCTGTGTTAATATGAGTTCCAAGGAATTCCTGAATATTCAATTTGATTTTTTAAGGCAACTTTCTTTTTAAAAAATACTTATTTATTAGTGTGTAATCAGGACTTAATGTTTTAGAATTTTTTATAGCACATAAGAACCTCATATGAAAATATTATAGATGCCACCCTAAATATTTATGATCTTTCCAAAATCACATCAAAGAATTTTATCACACATATTTGATCTAAACTTTGCCCTAAAGGCTGCATTCTACTAGTAGTGCTCTGGATTTGATCTTTACCCTCAGGCTCTTTCTTACTGGAAATATTTTGTTGGCTGAAACGATCATTCAGGGGATCATAACTAATTTTATGAAGGTCTGTCTTGGTTTCATGAAGATATTTTTTGTGCATATGCTTCTCTCAAATGTAGAAAACACATGGCCAAACATGACATTCATGACTCATTCTTTGGCAATTACAGATTCCAAATATCAGAATCCATTCTCTTCCTTGAGATCTTATCATATCCACCTTTTAATCTGTTATTTCTATGTGGTCAGGTTAAGGGGGTAACCATATTTCCCATTATGAATAACTTTTTAAATCATATAGGAGGTATACTTTTACCAGAAGACTATCAGAACAATCTTTTAAAGGTGTATCACAGGATATATGATAAAATGGAATTTATAAACTTTTAATAAGATCTAATTGTTAGGTACATCACTTTGGGGAATGTAATTAACAAGTCAGTATCACTGTATCAGAATAATTTAAATATAAATGCTTTTCTTTTGGAATTTTCATAACATTTTCTTTTGGAATTTTCTTAAGATTAATGATGTAATGTGTATGGGATGGCAAACAGAACTTACGACATAGAAGAGGTTTCAGTAAATGAATTCCCTTCTGTATTCTCCTGTTTCCTTCTTAAAGTTTTGATTAAAAAGCATTATCTGTGCATGCCACCTGGCTAAAAAGTCTGTGGTATATTTCCACAATGTTATTATTCAGTAACTGAGCTCTGTCCAACTCTTTGTGACCACATGGACTGCAGCAAGCCAGCCTCCACTGTCCACTATCTCCCATGGTTTGCACAAACTTATGTTGATTGAGTCAGTGATACTATCCAACCATCTCATCCTTTATCACCCCTTTCTTCTGCCCTCAGTCTTACCTAGCATCAGGGTCTTTTCCAATGAGTCAGCTTTTTGTTTCAAGTGGCCAAAGGATTGGAACTTCAGCATCGGTCCTTCCAATGAATAATCAGGATTGATTTCCTTTATTTTTTTTCCCCTTTATTTATTTTTTTTTTTTTCAGTGGGTTTTGTCATACATTGATATGAATCAGCCATGGATTTACACGTATTCCCCATCCCGATCCCCCCTCCCACCTCCCTCTCCACCCGATTCCTCTGGGTCTTCCCAATGCACCAGGCCCGAGCACTTGTCTCATGCATCCCACCTGGGCTGGTGATCTGTTTCACCATAGATAGTGTACATGCTGTTCTTTCGAAACATCCCACCCTCACCGTCTCCCACAGAGTTCAAAAGTCTGTTCTGTACTTCTGTGTCTCTTTTTCTGTTTTGCATATAGGGTTATCATTATCACCTTTCTAAATTCCATATAAATGTGTTAGTATGCTGTAATGTTCTTTATCTTTCTGGCTTACTTCACTCTGTATAATGGGCTCCAGCTTCATCCATCTCATTAGGACTGGTTCAAATGAATTCTTTTTAATGGCTGAGTAATATTCCATGGTGTATATGTACCACAGCTTCCTTATCCATTCATCTGCTGATGGGCATCTAGGTTGCTTCCATGTCCTGGCTATTATAAACAGTGCTGCGATGAACATTGGGGTGCACGTGTCTCTTTCAGATCTGGTTTCCTCAGTGTGTATGCCCAGAAGTGGGATTGCTGGGTCATATGGCAGTTCTATTTCCAGTTTTTTAAGAAATCTCCACACTGTTTTCCATAGTGGCTGTACTAGTTTGCATTCCCACCAACAGTGTAAGAGGGTTCCCTTTTCTCCACACCCTCTCCAGCATTTATTGCTTGTAGACTTTTGGATAGCAGCCATCCTGACTGGCGTGTAATGGTACCTCATTGTGGTTTTGATTTGCATTTCTCTGATAATGAGTGATGTTGAGCATCTTTTCATGTGTTTGTTAGCCATCTGTATGTCTTCTTTGGAGAAATGTCTGTTTAGTTCTTTGGCCCATTTTTTGATTGGGTCATTTATTTTTCTGGAATTGAGCTGCAGGAGTTGCTTGTATATCTTTGAGATTAATCCTTTGTCTGTTTCTTCATTTGCTATTTTCCCCCAATCTGAGGGCTGTCTTTTCACCTTACTTATAGTTTCCTTTGTTGTGCAAAAGCTTTTAAGTTTCATTAGGTCCCATTTGTTTATTTTTGCTTTTATTTCCAATATTCTGGGAGGTGGGTCATAGAGGATTTTGCTGTGATTTATGTCGGAGAGTGTTTTGCCTATGTTCTCCTCTAGGAGTTTTATAGTTTCTGGTCTTACATTTAGATCTTTAATCCATTTTGAGTTTATTTTTGTGTATGGTGTTCGAAAGTGTTCTCGTTTCATTCTTTTACAAGTGGTTGACCAGTTTTCCCAGCACCACTTGTTAAAGAGGTTGTCTTTTTTCCATTGTATATCCTTGCCTCCTTTGTCAAAGATAAGGTATCCATAGGTCTGTGGATTTATCTCTGGGCTTTCTATTCTGTTCCATTGATCTATATTTCTGTCTTTGTGCCAGTACCATACTGTCTTGATGACTGTGGCTTTGTAGTAGAGTCTGAAGTCAGGCAGGTTGATTCCTCCAGTTCCATTCCTCTTTCTCAAGATTACTTTGGCTATTCGAGGTTTTTTGTATTTCCATACAAATTGTGAAATTCTTTGGTCTAGTTCTGTGAAAAATACCGTTGGTAGCTTGATAGGGATTGCATTGAATCTATAGACTGCTTTGGGTAGAATAGCCATTTTGACAATATTGATTCTTCCAATCCATGAGCATGGTATGTTTCTCCATCTGTTTGTGTCCTCTTTGATTTCTTTCATCAGTGTTTTATAGTTTTCTATGTATAGGTCTTTTGTTTCTTTAGGAAGATATACTCCTAAGTATTTTATTCTTTTTGTTGCAATGGTGAATGGTATTGTTTCCTTAATTTCTCTTTCTGTTTTTTCATTGTTAGTATATAGGAATGCAAGGGATTTCTGTGTGTTAATTTTATATCCTGCAACTTTACTATATTCATTGATTAGCTCTAGTAATTTTCTGGAAGAGTCTTTAGGGTTTTCTATGTAGAGGATCATGTCATCTGCAAATAGTGAGAGTTTCACTTCTTCTTTTCCTATCTGGATTCCTTTTACTTCTTTTTCTGCTCTGATTGCTGTGGCCAAAACTTCCAACAATATGTTGAATAGTAGTGGTGAGAGTGGGCACCCTTATCTTGTCCCTGATTTCAGGGGAAATGCTTTCAGTTTTTCACCATTGAGGGTGATGCTTGCTGTGGGTTTGTCATATATAGCTTTTATTATGTTGAGGTATGTTCCTTCTATTCCTGCTTTCTGGAGAGTTTTAATCATAAATGGGTGTTGAATTTTGTCAAAGGCTTTCTCTGCATCTATTGAGATAATCATATGGTTTTTATCTTTCAATTTGTTAATGTGGTGTATTACATTGATTTATTTGTGGATATTAAAGAATCCTTGCATTCCTGGGATAAAGCCCACTTGGTCATGGTGTATGATTTTTTTAATATGTTCTTGGATTCTGTTTGCTAGAATTTTGTTAAGGATTTTTGCATCTATGTTCATCAGTGATATTGGCCTGTAGTTTTCTTTTTTTGTGGCATCTTTGTCAGGTTTTGGAATTAGGGTGATGGTGGCCTCATAGAATGAGTTTGGAAGTTTACCTTCCTCTGCAATTTTCTGGAAGAGTTTGAGTAAGATAGGTGTTAGCTCTTCTCTAAATTTTTAGTAGAATTCAGCTGTGAAGCCATCTGGTCCTGGGCTTTTGTTTGCTGGAAGATTTTTGATTACAGTTTCGATTTCCTTGCTTGTGATGGGTCTGTTAAGATCTTCTATTTCTTCCTGGTTCAGTTTTGGAAGGTTATACTTTGCTAAGAATTTGTCCATTTCATCCAAGTTGTCCATTGTATTGGCATAGAGCTGCTGGTAGTAGTCTCTTATGATCCTTTGTATTTCAGTGTTGTCTGTTGTGATCTCTCCATTTTCACTTCTAATTTTGTTAATTTGGTTCTTCTCTCTTTGTTTCTTAATGAGTCTTGCTAATGGATTGTCAATTTTGTTTATTTTTCCAAAAAAACAGCTTTTAGTTTTGTTGATTTTTGCTATGGTCTCTTTAGTTTCTTTTGCATTTATTTCTGCCCTAATTTTTAAGATTTCTTTCCTTCTGCTAACCCTGGGGTTCTTCATTTCTTCCATCTCTAATTGCTTTAGGTGTAGAGTTAGGTTATTTATTTGGCTTTTTTCTTGTTTCTTGATGTAAGCCTGTAATGCTATGAACCTTCCCCTTAGCACTGCTTTTACAGTGTCCCATAGGTTTTGGGTTGTTGGGTTTTCATTTTCATTCATTTCTATACATATTTTGATTTCTTTTTTGATTTCTTCTATGATTTGTTGGTTATTCAGAAGCGTGTTATTTAGCCTCCATATGTTTGAATTTTTAACAATTTTTTTCCTGTAATTGAGATCTAATCTTACTGCACTGTGGTCAGAAAAGATGACTGGAATGATTTCAATTTTTTTGAATTTTCCAAGACCAGATTTATGGCCCAGGATGTGATCTGTTCTGGAGAAGGTTCCATGTGCACTTGAGAAAAAGGTGAAGTTGATTGTTTTGGGGTGAAATGTCCTATAGATATCAATTAGGTCCAGCTGATCCATTGTGTCATTTAAGGTTTGTGTTTCCTTGTTAATTTTCTGTGTAGTTGATCTATCCATAGTTGTGAGTGGGGGTATTAAAGTCTCCCACTATTATTGTGTTACTATTAATTTCCTCTTTCATACTCGTTAGCATTTGCCATACATATTGCGGTGCTCCTATGTTGGGTGCATATATATTTATAATTGTTATATCTTCTTCTTGAATTGATCCTTTGATCATTATGTAGTGTCCTTCTTTGTCTCTTTTCACATCCTTTATTTGAAAGTCTATTTTATCTGATATAAGTATTGCGACTCCTGCTTTCTTTTGGTCTCCATTTGCGTGAAATATTTTTTTCCAGCCCTTCACTTTTAGTCTGTATGTGTCTCTTGCTTTGAGGTGGGTCTCTTGTAGACAGCATATATAAGGGTCTTGTTTTTGTATCCATTCAGCCAATCTTTGTCTTTGGTTGGGGCATTCAACCCATTTACATTTAAGGTAATTATTGATAGGTGTGGTCCCGTTGCCATTTACTTTGTTGTTTTGGGTTCACGTTTGTACAACCTTTCTGTGTTTCCTGTCTAGAGAAGATCCTTTAGCATTTGTTGAAGAGCTGGTTTGGTGGTGCTGAATTCTCTCAGCTTTTGCTTGTCTGTAAAGCTTTTGAATTCTCCTTCATATCTGAATGAGATCCTTGCTGGGTACAGTAATCTAGGTTGTAGGTTATTCTCTTTCATTACTTTCAGTATGTCCTGCCATTCCCTTCTGGCCTGGAGGGTTTCTATTGATAGATCAGCTGTTATCCTTATGGGAATCCCTTTGTGTGTTATTTGTTGTTTCTCCCTTGCTGCTTTTAGTATTTGTTCTTTGTGTTTGATCTTTGTTAATTTGATTAGTATGTGTCTTGGGGTGTTTTGCCTTGGGTTTATCCTGTTTGGGACTCTCTGGGTTTCTTGGACTTGGGTGGCTATTTCCTTCCCCATTTTAGGGAAGTTTTCAGCTATTATCTCCTCGAGTATTTTCTCATGGCCTTTCTTTTTGTCTTCTTCTTCTGGAACTCCTATGATTCGAATGTTGGGGCGTTTCACACTGTCCCAGAGGTCCCTGAGGTTGTCCTCATTTCTTTTGATCCTTTTTTCTTTTTTCCTCTCTGCTTCATTTATTTCCACCATTTTATCTTCTACCTCACTTATCCTATCTTCTGTCTCCATTATTCTACTCTTGGTTCCCTCCAGAGTGTTTTTGATCTCATTCATTGCATTATTCATTTTTAATTGACTCTTTTTTATTTCTTCTAGGTCTTTATTAAACATTTCTTGCATCTTTTCAATCTTTGTCTCCAGGCTATTTATCTGTAACTCCATTTTGTTTTCAAGATTTTGGATCATTTTTATTATCATTATTCTAAATTCTTTTTCAGGTAGATTCCCTATCTCCTCCTCTTTTGTTTGACTTGGTGGGCATTTTTCATGTTCCTTTACCTGTTGGGTATTTCTGTGCCTTTTCATCTTGTTCAGATTGTTGTGTCTGGAGTGGGCTTTCTGTATTCTGGAGGTCTGTGGTTCCTTTTTATTGTGGAGGTTTTACCCAGTGGGTGGGGTTAGACGATTGGCTTCTCAAGGTTTCCTGGTTAGGGAAGTTTGCGTTGGTGTTCTGGTGCATGGAACTTGATTTCTTCTCTTTGGAGAACAATGGAGTGCCCAGTAATGAGTTTTGAGATGAGTCTATGTGTTAGGTGTGACCTTGGCAGCCTGTATGTTGATGTTCAGGGCTATGTTCCTGCGTTGCTGGAGAATTTGCATGGTATGTCTTCCTCTATAACTTATTGGCTCTTGGGTGGTGGTTGGTTTCAGTGTAGGTGTGGAGGCTTTTGGACGGTCACTTATTACTTAAAGTTCCATGTAGTCAGGAGTTTTCTGGTGTTCTCAGGTTTTGGGCTTAAGTCTCCTGCCTCTGGATTTCAGTTTTATTCTTCCTGTAGTCTCAGGACTTCTCCAACTATACAGCACTGATAATAAAACTTCTAGGTTAATGGCGAAAAGATTCTCCCCTGTTAGGGACACCCAGAGAGGTTCACAGAGTTACATGAAGAAGAGGAGAGGGAGGAGGGAGATAGAGATGAGCAGGAAGAGAAAAAGGGGGACTCAAGAGGAGAGAGACAGATCTACGCAGTTGTCTGTTCCCCGAGTGTTCTCTGTAGCCCAAACACCCACCAAGATTCACAGAATTGGTTTGGGAAGAGAAGGGGAAAGGAGGAAATAGAGGTGTTCTGAGGTAGAAAACAGAGAGTCAAGATTGGGAGAGAATAATCAACACACTCCTGAATAAAAATGGGAACTGAATATTGGATTCTTAAATGTTCACAATTTATATCATATACTAAAAAACAAAAATTAAAAATCTAGAGTAGATGTTAGACTCTTAAAAATACTATATTAAAAACAAAAACCAAAACACACACACAAAATTTTAGAAATATATATGAAGTTCAGTTTAAAAATAGGGCTTCTCTTCTTTTTTTTGTAAGGTTTTAGTGTATTGAAAATGAAAATTAAGGAGTAGTAGAGGAGTACTAGAGGACCTTAAAAGAAATAAGAGAAAAAGAAAAATAGAAAATAGAAGAGAAAAAGGAAAAAAGAAAAAGAAAGAAAGAAAAAATTTTCCCTAATTAAAAAAATCATAAAAATCTATGAAAATGAAAGTTAAGGAGTAATGGGGGAGTAATAGGGAATTTTAAAGGAAAATAAAAGTGAAAAAACAAAGAAAAAATTAAAAAAAAATTTTTTTTTCTTACTTAAAAAAAGAAAGTAAAAATATATCTAGGAATTTCTCTGGAGCTGTTGCGGTCAGTGTGGGTTCGGCTCAGTTTCAGATAGCTCCTCGTTCCAGCTTACACTTCTCGATATCTACAGGCCCCTTCTGGTGTAGTCAGTGTTTTCTACAGGGATTTTAATCTGTTGCACCAGTCCCTTCTGAAGCGGTTCCCTTTCTTTATTTGGCTTCTGTTTGCCGGTCTCTTCAGAGCCTCATTTCCGCCCTGACACAGGCGGGCGGAGGTGGACTCTTATTCAGGTAGCTAGTTCCGTCGCTCTGCGGGGAGGGGCTGACGCTGCAGGGATGGGCTGGCGCTGTGGGGCGGGGCTGACGCTGCAGGGATGGGCTGGCGCTGCGGGGAGAGGCTCGCGCTGCTTTCTCCGTCTGCGCTCCCGGCTGTTCTATATGGAGCGCGCCCCGCGCTGCGCGCGGTTCCAGCCCTCGGGTGCTCCACAAAAGCGCGGAGCAAAAAGCTGCGCCTGCTCTCTGTGCCTTCCCCGTCAGAGCGGTCCAGGCAGCCAGGGGCTTGACAGGCGCACTCACCCCGGGTGCGGCGCGCCCACTCCCTTCCACGGTCCCAGTCTCAGTTTCCTCTGGAACCAGTCAGGTGCACGCGCCTTCTGCCCTCCGAGTCCCCAGCCCCAGTCCCAGCCCCTCCCCCCCTCCGCCCCCCGCAACGGTCCGGTGCCTGCGCCCTGTGTCTCGCGCGACCTGTTCCCACCTCCGGCGGGTCTGGGCTGGTCCGCAGCCTGCAAGCTCTTCTCTGGACTTTCTCGGTCCCTTTGTTCTGCAAACGGCCGGCAGTGTGTTCGGGCCGGTTGATTTTCTCCCTCTCTTTTGCTCTCCCACAGTTCAAGTTGGCAACTCACAAAAGCTCCCTCTGATTGTCCTTAGGGCACTCAGGCCCGGACCCTACCCCAAGCAATGCCGCCCGCTCCTCTCCGTGCCGCCCCTACTTGCTGGTGGCGGATGCGGGCGTCTGGGATACTTTTCTGCTGAGAGTTGCTTTTAGGCACGTAATCTGTGGGTTTTATTTACTGTTTCCCTCCCAGTCAGGTTGCCCTCCTAGATTCAAACACTTCCCCCAGGCCCGCCAGTGCGAGGGTTTCCCGGTGTCTGGAAACGTCCTCTAAAGACTCCCTTCCCGGGACGGATCTCCGTCCTTAGCTCTTTTGTCTCACTTTTTATCTTTTATATTTTGTCCTACCTCCTTTCGAAGACAATGGGCTGCTTTTCTGGGCGCCTGATGACTTCAGCTAGCGATCAGAAGTTGTTTTGTGAAGTTTGCTCTGCGTTCAGTTATTCTTTTGATGAATTTGTAGGAGAGAAAATGGTCTCCTCGTCCTACTCCTCCGCCATCTTCAGGATTGATTTCCTTTAGAACTGACTGGCCTGATTGCCTTGCTATCCAATTGAAACAGGAATCTTAGTTCTTGTTCATGGAGCTGAAGAATTAACTTCATGAACATGCAAATACTCACAGTAGCAAGCAAATAGGATTTATTTTAAAGAGAAAGAAAGTACAAAGCTCTCAGACTAGATGCTGAGAGGGGGCTAAAAAGTCCCCAAGAGGCGGAACTTACAGCAGTCTGATAATTTATTAGACCAAGGACACATTTCAGGAATTTAGGATAAAGGGTACAGTTATAGGTTAATAGAGTGAGAACTTTGTTGAAAACAAGACCTACAGTGTAGGTCTCAGAGTCCTAGACTGACTGCCTAGCAGTTTCAACCTCACAAGGGACTCCCAGGAGTCTTCTCCAGCACCACAGTTTGAAAGCATAATCTTCAGCGCTCAGCCTTCTTTATGGTCCAGCTTTCACATCTGTACATGATACTGGAAAAACTGTAGCTTTGACTATATGGACTTTTGTTGGCAAAGTGATGTCTCTGCATTTTAATAAACTGTCTAGGTTTGTCATAGCTTTCCTTTCAAGAAGCAAGTTTCCTTTAAATGTATGGCTGCAGTCACCATCTGCAGTGATTTTGGAGCCAAAGAAAAGAAAATCTGTCAATGCTTTCACTTTTTCCCTTTTATGCCATGGAGTAATGGGACTGGATGCCTTGATCTTAGCTTTTAATGCTGAGTTTCAAGCCAGCTTTTCCACTCCATCTTGACCCTCATCAAGAGGCTCTTTATTTCCTCTCCACTGTCTGCCATTAGTGATATCATCTGCATATCTGAAGTTGTTGGTAATTGTCCTGGCAATTTTGATTCCAGCTTGTGATTGATCCCACAGTACCTCAGCCATAATTCTGGCTAGTACAATACTATTCTTTACCAATTACTATTGATAATAATTGATTTGTCAATTATAACAGTGGTTTCTGCAACAGATGAAGATGTTTAAAATTAGATCATCTGCCTCCCCCATGAAGATATTGATTCAGTATGGATGGAATGAAGACAATGGTTTGTATTTTTAAAATATTCCCTTAGTGACTGGGATACATACACAAGCTTTAGATTACAAATCTAAAGCTCTTTTCCTGAGTCTGAAAAATAACATCACTGTAGGAAAAAATATTAATAGGAGATGAACAAAAGGCAACTGTGATTCAAAAGTTAATAATAAGATACTGATAATAATAAAAATACATATAGCTCAGAGTTCTTTAGGGTTAGAGTTTAGTATTACCTTAAGAAAAAGAAAAGCAGGTACCACTGGACTTGAAGGACTGAGTATTTATTAAAAGTTATATAGTATATACCTTATATTCCATGTCTTTATTTTCCTGATCTGATTGATTTTCTCTAATATATTTGTATATAATCAGCTTTTCCTTTTCTACCTTAGATAACAGAATAGCTAGGAAATCCTGGAAAAGACATGGAAGTATATCATGCTAAAGGAAATATAATGCTAGTGAAAAGACTATATTAAATAGATTTGTACCTGTAACATCTATTGAATGATTAACCTTTTAAAAATGACATTCCATAATTTTAGTGTTCTTACAGTCTAAATGAATTGTATCTGAGAATGAAGATTTAGTTTGAATAAAGCTTTTGTTAACATAAGTATTTGTCATTGACTGTTAAGGATTTTTTTTTTTTTTTAAACTATGAACATAAAGGGTACCTTAGGTTTTTAAGCTCTGAAAATTTTGGTCTTCATATTTTGTGGGGGGAAATGTATGACTGTATTGATGTTACTATACCTTTGGGTTAAATAAACTGTGAATGGTGGGAAATGCTGTTATGTTGTTCCCAGAACTACAGGGTTTGGGTTTAGAAATTGGATTGTGGTGATTTCCTTAAATCAAACAAAGTGGTTATTTGGCAACACAGTCTGGCCAAGAAGCTTGTTCTGGCTCTTCTGTCAATAAGTAATTTTGAAAAATGCTTCTAATTTTCTAATCAGAATTTATATAAATTAGGAAAGAGAAACCACTGGAGTTATTGGGGGAAGTGTAAAAACTCAGGATAATTAAGAGAAATTCAGCTCAGTTCATTTGCTCATTCATGTCAAATTCTTTCAGACCCCAAGGACTTCCACACACCAGGCTTCCCTGTCCATCACCATCTCCTGGAGCTTGCTCAAGATTCAAGTTTTTTTTTTTCCTTTTTACTTTAGCTCTTTGCATTTTTTCTTGGTGGGGGGGGGGGGTGGCTGTTAATATCCACCTGCAATGCAGGAGACCATGGTTCTATTCCTGGGTCAGGAAGGTTCGCTGGAGAAGGGATAGGCTACCCTCTCCAGTATTCTTGGGCTTCCCTGGTGGCTAGGCTGATAAAGAATCTGCCTGCAAATGCAGGAGAGTTCTGTTTGATCTCTGCGTTGGGAAGATCCCTGGAGAAGGGAATAGCTATCCACTCCAGTATTCTGGCCTGGAGAATTGCATGGACTGTATAGTCCATGGGGTTGCAAAGAATTTGACATGACTGAGCAACTTTCACGTTTGATAAACAACTTTGGAATAGTTTCAAGTGTACAGTTCAGTTCAGCCTCTCAGTCATGTCCCACTCTTTGCAAACCCATGGAATACATACAGCAAGCCTGGCTTCCCTGTTCAAGCCTCCCTCCTTGGAGCTGGCTCAAACTCTTGTCCATCGAGTCGGTGATGCCATCCAACCAACTCATCCTCTGTCGTCCCTTTTTCCTCCTGCCTTAATCTTTCCTAGCATCAAGGTCTTTTCCAATGAGGCACTTCTTCACATCAGGTGGTGAAAGTATTGGAGCTTCAGCTTCAGCATCAGTGCTTCCAATGTATATTCAGGACTGATTTCCTTTAGGATGGACTGGTTGGATCTCCTTGGAGTCTAAGGGACTCTCAAGAGTCTTCTCCAACACCACAGTTCAAAAGCATCAATTCTTCTGTACTCAGCTTTCTTTATAGTCCAACTCTCACGTACATACATGACTACTGAAATAGACCATAGCTTTACTAGTTGGTCATAGCTTTTCTTCCAAGGAGCAAGCGTCTTTTAATTTCATGGCTGCTGTTACCATCCACAGTGATTTTGGAGCCCAAGAAAATAAAGTCTCTCACTGTTTCCCTATCCATTTGCCATGAAGTGATGGGACTGGATGCCCATGCTTCATTTTTTGAATGTTGAGTTTTAAGCCAGTTTTTTCACTCTCCTCTTTCACTTTCATCAAGAGGCTCTTTAGTTCCTCTTCACTTTCTGCCATAAGGGTGGTATCATCTGCATATCAGAGGTTATTGATATTTCTCCAAGCAATCTTGATCCCAGCTTGTTCTTCATCCAGCTCAGCATTTCACATAATGTACTCTGCATATAAGTTAAATAAGCAGGGTGATAATATACAGCCTTGATGTACTCCTTTTCCATTTTGGAACCAGTCTGCGGTTCCAAAGTGATTCAGTTACACATATACATGTATCCCTTCTTCTATAAATTTGTTTCCCATTTTTGTTTTTACATACTATTAAGAAGAGTTCCCTGTTTGTTAGTTACCTATTTAAATATAGCATGTGTACATGTCAATCTCAAACTCCCAAAATATCCCTTCCCGCCACCCTTCCCCTCTGATAACCTTAAGTTCATTCTCTAAGTCTGTGTCTGTTTTGTAAATAAATTTATTTTTTTATTCTTTTTAGATTATGCAGATAAGTGACACCAATTGATATCTCTCTTTTTCTGTCTTCCCTCAGTATTACAATGTCTTCCATCCAAGTTGTTCCATATGGCATTATTTCATTTTTTATAATTCTGAGTAATATTCCATTGTATATGTGTACCACATATTTATCCATTTCTCTATCAGTGGATTTTAGATTGCTTTAGGGTCTGGCTATTGTTAACAGCACTACAATGAGCACTAGGGTCATGTATCCTTTTGAACCATGTTTTTCTCTGGATATATGCTCAGGAGTGGAATTACAGGATCATATGTTGGCTCTATTTTCAGTTTTCTAGGGAACTTCATTACTGTTCTCCACAGGGGCTGTAACCGTTTATATTTCCACCTGCAGTGCAGGAAGGTTCACTTCTCTCCATACCATCTCCAACCTTTGTTTGTGGATTTTTTAAATGATGATAGCCATTTTGACTGCTGTGAGGTGATATCTCATTATAGTTTTGATTTGCATTTTTCTAATAATTAGTGATGTTGAACATCTTTTCATGTGCTCTTTGGCCATGTATACATGTTCTTTTGAGAAACATCTATTTAGCTCTTCTGCCTATTTTTTGATTGGGTTGTTTGTTTTGATGGCATTAAGCCATGTGTGCTATTTGTAAATTTTGGAGTCTCAATCCCTTACCAGTCATATCACTTGGAAGTATTTTCTCCCATTCTGTGGGTTGCCTTTTTGTTTTGTCTATTCTTTGCTGTGAACAAATTTTTGAGTTTAATGAGGTCTTTTTTCTTTTTCTTTTTCTTTTTACATCCATTACTCTGGGAGATGCATCAGAAAGATACTGCCATGATTTATGTCAAAGAGTGTCATGCTATGCTGACATTTTCCTCTGAATTTTGTGCTGCCACATTTGTCTCACATTTAGTTCTTTAATCCATTTTGGGTTTCTGTTTGTGTATGCTGTTAGAGAACGTTCTAATTTCATTTTCTTTTTTTTTTAATGGAACTGTCCAGTTTCCCCAGCACCATTTATTGAAGAGACTGTCATTTCTCCATTGTATAGTTTTGCTTCCTTTTTTTGTAGATTATTTAAGCATAGGTGTGTGGGTTTATCTCTGAGTTTTCCATCCTGTTCCACTGATCTATATTTTTTGTTTTTTTGCCATACTGTTTAGATGACTATAGCTTTATCATATAGTCTGAAGTCAGAGATCCTGATTGCTTCAACTCCGTTTTTCTTTCTCAAGATTGCTTTTGCTCCTTGGAATCTTTCAGCTCATTGCATTTCAGTCAAAAAGATGATGGATGGATAGACCACTAACTAGATTTTGATCAGTAGACATATTAAAATCTTAAAACTTGTGATGGAGGTAAAATATGTAAACATAAAACTAATAAGGATTCAATCATTTATCTAAGAGATGTTTAAAGTGTCAGTGGTCATAGAAAATAATACTTTAACCGGGTGTTATGAGAAGCTTCAAGGAGAATAACTTATTTGTGAAAGTAATTGGTAGGATTACGTCAATTGTAATATCATATTCAAGGTAAGTCAATGAACTTCAAAAGATCATGTATGGTGATAATTACAATCTTGTTAATTTAGTTCCCTTCAGGCTTTTTCCATTTCATGTATCCATGATTGTTATATTATCAATCATCTATAACCTATGCTATGTATAGATGATGACCTTTCTTCTTGAATCTATAAATAATAATAAAGATATAGCAAAAATTTGATCTAATAATACAGTTGCATTTAGGGATCAGATTAATATCTAGTGAATTTAATCTACATGATTGCCAGTATATAAAAAAGAGTAATCTAGTGACACCAAGGAGAAGCAATTAGTGACTCTGCACAAAGATTCACTGATGCTCTCTTACCAGATAAAATTCTGTCATATTTCATTTCTCAGAACTAATTAATTTTATTTCAGAAAGATTTACAAATTACATACTTTAACTCAGACAATGTACTGTGAGCATACCAGTTATTGGTAAAGGCAAGAAGGAGTAAATTTGTGGATTATGGATAAGTTCCATCTGTAGGTATTAAAACCTTTTCAAGATTTTAACATCCTCATTTTGTATGCAGGTGGGCAATTCTGGTGCAGATTTAACACTCTTTTCCTAATTTAGCTGAAGCTTTGAACTTTCTTCAGAAACATGGTTTTCCCAGGAATGTTTAGCTTCATAATCATTTCACGAATTGTGAAGCAATGTTCTGTGCATTCTTCAGCTATCAGGTGAAGCATCATGTGACCACAGATCAGAGTCATCAGTCACAGATACGCAAACGAGGCTGTCACCAACAGTCTGGCATTCAGGCATCCTCAGTGGTACTGTGGATGTCAGCAACATTCATTAGCAATAATTTTCATATCTAGGCATGGCAGATGGCAACATGTTCATCAAACAGTAAATACAAAGATAATTTTAAAAGTCAGTGAGCAATAACAGCAGAAGAAATAATCTTTATAAAAGTTTTCCAAACAAACAGAATTCATTTGTGATTTTGAAGGTCCCATTTTATTCAAACCAGGCTAACCATAATCCTCCACACAAAATACTGTTGCATTGAACACTACTGTATTGCAGGGACTCTGACTTATTACATATCATTTCAATTAATTTTCACAAACAGTGAAGTTGATATGATCTTTAATCTACTTGGTTGGCTGATATGAAGAAAAGTGAATTGATTAGTGCCACATGACTTGGATGTTAATTCAAAATGGTATTTGTTTCATGCTTTAGGCATTATATTATTTCTTAGTAACAATATATTAGAAAAACAGTACATCTCAAGGAAAGAATTAATTTCAGTTCTATTCAGTTGCTCAGTAGTGTCTGACTCTTTGTGACCCCACGGACTGCAGCACACTAGGCTTCCCTGTCCATCACCAACTCCTGCAGCTTACTCAAACTCATGTCCATTGAGTTCATGATGCCATCCAACCATTTCTTCCTCTGTCGTCCCCTTTTCTTCCAGCCTTCAATCTTTCCCAGCATCAGGGTCTTTTCCAATGAGTCACTTATTCACATCAGATGGCCAAAATATTGGAGTTTCAGCTTCAGCATCAGTCCTTCCAATGAATATTTAGGAATGATTTCCCTTAGGATGGACTGGTTGGATCTCCTTGCAGTCCAAAGGACTCTCAAGAGTCTTCTCCAACACCACAGTTCAAAAGCATCAGTTCTTCTGTGCTCAGCTTTCTTTATGGTCCAACTCTCACATCCATACATGACTACTGGAAAAAACATAGCTCTTACTAGATGGACCTTTGTTGGCAAGGTACTATCTCTGATTTTTAATATGCTGTCTAGTTTGGTCATGGCTTTTCTTCCAAGAAGCAAGTGTATTTTAATTTCATGATTGCAGTCACCATCTGCAGTGATTTTGGAGCCCAAGATCAGCTTTTTTCCCAAACTTAATGATAAATATTTCCTGTGTAATTAATTTGGAGGAGAAAAGTAATGTCTCTTAGTCATAATACAGTCGTCATCAGAATTCCTGTGTAATAGAATAACTCTCATAACTGTGGTGGCCCATGAAAAGACATGGTTTCTCTGCTTTATTAAATCTACTACCAAAGGAAATTGTTCACTCAGTTGAGTGTTAAGAAAATTCTAAATAGTTCATATAGGTAAAACACAGATTTTTCATCTGCAGTATAGGAACAGAACTGCTATAGATGCACCTCAACACATTGCAATCTATAAAGAGAATTACTTAGGAAACATTTTAAATGAAAGGAGAATTTAGCAAATACTGGGTTGACCAAAATGTTCTTTTGGGGTTGAAATACCCAAATGAAGTTTTTGGCCAATTCAATATAAAGATACATTGCATGGATGCATTATATAATGAATTACAACTATAACAGTAAATTAAATTATATATCTATACATTCACTCAAGTACATAGAGCTAATACTCAATTTCAAATTTATCTGTATACATATATATATAGACACATAAATATATAGATATATGTTTTGAGTTACAGTGCATTGTAATATGGGGAGTTTATTATGAACGTCAGCTACATCACTGAGTGATGACATCGTAGACTAAGTGATTTGGTCATGATACCCTAGCAGCCATAGTCGAGTTTGAACATAAATCCAGTCTCTTTCTCTGAATACTGTGTTCTTTTATCACAGAGTGACACCTGCGTAGTAGAATTAAAGACCTTGAAAGGGTCCTCAGCGATCCTCGGGGTTAGACTGGTGTGTACATGCAAATCTAACTACTCATAACTGATAACATCAAGGATATACCAGAGACCTTCCTCACACTTCATCTCCCACTAGAGATCTTTCCTTCACTTTGAATTTATTTGCTTATTTATGGCTTCCAATGGCTGTGAAAGGCAATGAGACAAACAGAGGTAGCGAGACTCCCCTAAGTTCATTTTTTAAAAAATCAGCTTACTTCTCTTTATTCATTAACCTGGGTCTAAGTATTTTATGGAGAAGGCAATGGCACCCCACTCCAGTACTCTTGCCTGGAAAATCCCATGGACAGAGGAGCCTGGTAGGCTGCAGTCCATGGGGTCGCTAAGAGTCCGACATGACTGAGCGCCTTCACTTTCATTTTTCACTTTGATGCATTGGAGAAGGAAATGGCAACCCACTCCAGTGTTCTTGCCTGGAGAATCCCAGGGAGCGGGGAGCCTGGTGGGCTGCCATCTATGGGGTCGCACAGAGTCGGACACGACTGAAGTGACTTAGCAGCAGCAAGTATTTTATAGAACAGCAAAAATGTTAAAAATATTAGTATTTTCTGATCATTAACTCTTATACTTTGCTTTGTAGCACTATTCAAATTCTTAGTGCAATTTTTAATCAAATATAATCTTTCATTTATAATAACAGGTTGTCTTGTTCAGTTACTTGAACCTTGTTATACCCTTTTCATCATGAATAAGCATTATAAGTATTCTTAGTAAGGTTATCATATTTTCTCTAATATATTACATTGTTTTGTGGGATAGTAATTTCCTGGCTTACCTTCCCAAATATTCCACATACTTATTTTGGCAGTGTGATGACAATATTAATACAACAAATTCTCAGGAAAAAATATTTTTGACACTAATCAATACCTGTCTATTAAAACTATTAAAACTAGGGATAAGATCCAAGTGATTTTTCATCTATATAATAATGTAAGCATTTTATTTCATCAGCATTTTTAGTGACAATACTAAATGTAAAATCTGTAAGATTTTGCTCAAATGAAATTTATTTTCCACCTTATTTATTCAAGAGTGATAATGACAGCATTTGAGAGATTTATTTTTATATATTCACATAAAATTTTCAGATGCTCAATTACTTTTTGTGTTGCGGACTGAATTTTTCCTCCTATTAACTGCTAATTGCAAAGAAAAAAATGATACAGTGAAGATATCTGGCTGTCATCAATGTAACCATTACATGAGTGAACTTTACTTTCTTAATGATAAGACAACCTTAAATTATTCACCTGCTGTTATCATTTTTTTTTAAAAAAAGGAAGCACACAGACTCGTGCAAGTTTTTTATTTTTTAAATACAGATCTAAATTCTAAATTACAGAAAATACAGAAGATAGAGAAACAGAGTAAACTGTGTAACACCCTCAGACAACACTAAATTGTGGAACACTTTAAATAATAACTGGCCTGGACACTTCAAAAAGTTCCCATAGGAAAATGGTGACCATGATATTTATGAAACATAAATATCAACAAGGGGAGCATTCATACCATCACCTATTTTCCATTCTTACAACATAACTATCCAGACTTCAAAATACATGCAGTGAGTGGGGAAATAAACCACAGAATAAGTTGGTAAACTTAAACACTTTCAAAGAATGGGTATAGGATTGATCATATTAGAGGAGCCTCTCAAGGTCCTCGTGGGAAAGACACACATATCATATCAGTGAGGGTTCACACCAAGAGAAGGTCAAATCTGAATTAGGATTTAGGTAACAGGTTCTGTTGGCAGCCCCCAAGCATGTTTGTAGATACACAAACCCAGCCCGCACCCACTGCATCATGCAGACGCGATACACAAAAAAGATCTTCACGACCCAGATAACCACGATGGCGTGATCGCTCACCTAGAGCCAGACAGCCTGGAATGAGAAGTCAGGCGGGCCTTAGGAAGCATCACTCCAAACAAAGCTAGCGGAGGTGATGGGATTCCAGTTGAGCTATTTCAAATCCTAAAAGATGATGCTGTGAAAGTGCTGCACTCAATATGCCAGCAAATTTGGAACACTCAGCAGTGGCCACAGGACTGGAAAAGGTCAGTTTTCGTTCCAATCCCAAAGAAAGGCAATGCCAAAGAAGGTTCAACCTATGAACAATTGCACTCATCTCACATGCTAGCAAAGTAATGCTCAAAATTCTCCATGCCAGGCTTCAACAGTATGTGAACAGCGAACTTCCAGATGCTCAAGCTGGATATAGAATAGGCAGAGGAACAAGAGATCAAATTGCCAACATCTGTTGGATCATAGAAAAAGCAAGAGAGTTCTAGAAAAACGTCTGCTTTATTGACTATGCCAAAGCCTTTGACTGTGTGGATCACAACAAACTGGAAAATTCAGAAAGAGATGGGAATACCAGGCCACCTGACCTGCTTCCTGAGAAATCTGTATGCAGGTCAGGAAGCAACAGTTAGACGTGGAACAACAGACTGGTTCCAAATTGGGAAAGGAGTACATCAAGGCTGTATATTGTCACCCTGCTTATTTAACTTATATGCAGAAGACATCATGAGAAATGCCAGGCTGGATGAACCTCAAGCTGGAATCAAGATTGTAGGGTTAAATATCAATAGCCTCAGATATGCAGATGACCCCACCCTTACGGCAGAAAGTGAAGAGGAACAAAAGAGCCTCTAGATTCAAGTGAAATGGAGAGTGAAAAAGCTGGCTTAACACTCAACACTCAAAAAACTAAGATGATGGCATATGGTCCCATCACTTCAGGGCAAATAGATGGGGAAACAGTGAAAGACTTTATTTTCTTGGTCTTCAAAATCACTGCAGATGGTTACTGCAGCCATGAAATTAAAAGATGCTTGCTCCTTGGAAGAAAAGCTATGACCAACCTACCAGCATAATAAAAAGCAGAGACATTACTTTTCCCACAAAGGTTCATCTAGTCAAAAGTATGATTTTTCCAGCAGTCATGTATGGATGTGAGTGCTGGACCATAAATAAAGCTGAGCACCAAAGAATTAATGCTTTGGAACTGTAGTGTTGGAGAAGACTCTTGAGAGTCCCTTGGACAGCAAGGAGATCAAACCAGTCAATCCTAAAGGAAATCATTCCTGAGTACTTATATAAGGCCTGAAGCTGAAGCTCCAATTCTTTGGCCACCTGATGCAAAGAAATGACTCATTGGAAAAGACTCTGATTCTGGGAAAGATTCAAAGCAGGAGGAGAAGTGGACAACAGAGGATGAGATGGTTGGATCGCATTACCATCTCAATGAACATGAGTTTGAACAAGCTCTGGGAGTTGGTGATGGACAGGAAGGACTGGCGTGCGGCAGTCCATGAAGTCTCTAAGAGTTGGACACGACTGAGCAACTGAACTGAACTGAAATGTTGCCTAGCAACCACCCTGTACTGTAATTGAGGATTGATTCTGTTGACTACACTAGACTGTAAACTCTTGATAACTAAAAGAAGTTTTTAATTTTTTCAAAGACGTTTTTCATAAGTAAACTATACTGTGGAAGACACTACATCCTGTATCTTCATATATTGCTTCATTAGAATTTTTATTTAGAGAAAAGGAAAGGACTGTAGTGGATCATTTAATTCTTCAAACTAACATTTGGGAATAGGGAATACGATTTATTCTGAGTTTTTGTGCAGCCGAACATTCATTAGTTATTCTTTGTGCTTCATCAAAATGAAATTATTATGGGTTCTTAAAATTGTTCTAGAGGAATATTAAAAAACGAGCTAAAATTTTATGCCAAAATATTCTTCCAAGAGATTTATAATCAGTATTTAAATTAGTGCTTATCAGTTTTTAAATGTCAGAATTTTATAACATGTAAATTTTTATAATTATTTTAATATGCAATGATATTAGCTTATGGTAACTTTGTTAGAAAATGTGGTTGGTAATATATAATCATGGATAATCTTCAGATTTGTAAAGTTATATTTTATTACCTCATCTGTATTTCTAATTAGTTGGAAAAACCTCATTTGAGTCTTTACATTAATCCTATATTATGTTAAGCAAGATTTTCTTGGTGTAGTCATTTGCATTGTGAATTTCTGAATTCAAATATATGAAATGAAAAAATCTTTTCATTTTATTTAATTTTCTACTCCGATTTTTAAACAGCTTGGGAACTAACTGAAAATACAGCTTATTTCTTATAGAAGGGAATTAGGAGATTTGGGGGTCATTTCTAAAACAATGTATAATAAAGTCCTTGAGAACTTTTTTTGAATTTATTAGGTTATGGAAGCAGCAAAGCTGCTTAGAAGTCTCCTTGTTTGTGACTTACTGATTTATGCTGAATATGTATATTTCAAGTCAGAGCAATTTAAAGCAGTAAGTTGAACCTCATACTATCTTTTCTTGAAAGCATTTAAGAATCAAGGTTTTCTTTTTCATCTCTAAAACACCATTTCCTCATTTGTGTGTGCAGGGGACGCAGTTACATGTGGGCTTAGTTCTTTGTAGTGCACTGGGTTACTTCTTACATCTTAGACACTTGACCATTTTTTTTTCCCCTTAACATCTTTTAGAAGTTGCTCTAATAGGAAAGTTTTAAAGGTCAACTCTCAGTATTTGCTTATGCAGAAATGTCTTTTTTCTTGAAAGATACATTTTAAATTTTTTATATATTTTATTTGTGGCTGCCCTGGGCTTTATTGCTCTGCGTGGGTTACTCTAGTTGTGGCCGGCGGGAGACCCCTCTCCCTTGCTGTGTGTGGGTTTCCATTGTGGTGGCTTCTCTTGTTCTGGAGCTTAAGGCCAGGAGCTGTGGCACAGCATGGATAGTTGCTCATGGCAGGTGGAATCTTCCCAAACCAGGGATCAAAACTGTGTCCCCGGCACTGGCAGGCAGATTATTATCCAGGCTCCACCAGGCCAATCCTTGAAAGATATTTTTGAATCTGCGGTTTCTGCAAAGCTCTCATTAAGAGTTTCTATTAATCTTAAATATTGCAAAATTGCATGACATTTGTTGAAGTGTGGGCTTATGTTTTAAACCATGGTTGGGATATTTCCAAAATTGAAGGTACATTTCTTTCAACAATTGTTAACATTTATCCCTTCAAATGTTGTCTGTTTTAAATATTACCTTTCTCCAGATACCAAATATGCCTTAAGACCTCTCCTTATATTTTTGATGTTTCATAAACTATCATATTTGACATCAGACTATGACATCTATGACACTGTGACAGCAGACATAGACACACACCATCAGAATGAAATTATCATTGACACTCAGAAAAAATCTTTAGTTGATGATCTATTCCTCTGTCTGCTTCGTTGTTTAACATTCATTCAGTTTCTAGTCCCTTTTGGTTCCTTTGAAATTATTAAGTGTTCTTATTTTATGTACCATAATTGCTAACTTTAATACCTATTGACTTGTTGGTTCTGATTGTGAAATTTCATTTTGTTTTCCTACTGATTTTTACTTATAATGGCTTGTTTCCATATGAATCTATGTCTGTGTCTGTATAAGAAAAAGAGTGCAAGGGGATGGGAGGGGATAGAAATTCATGTTTTTTATGTTTGTAGAAATTAAATGGCCTGGGTTGCAATTGTAGGCTGGATTGAAGGTCATTCTTAGGTGATTTGCATTTGTTTCCATGAACACTTACACCTTAAGAAAGGAGAATCAATTTGGTCCAGGTTTCTTGGCTTGCAGTGGGGAAGGAAGGAATTTTTCAGATCTCACAGGCCATATGAATTGTAGCTAGGTGCCCATTTGAAGGCTGATTTATGGTTACAAATTCTGAGAGAATCTCTGATATTCCCATCCCAAGTATGAAGGCCCAAATGGGCACATTTCATCACCTTTCACCACCTTTTGGTGGATCTTCTCCTAGTTTATATTTTGCTGGAATATGCTTTCTGGGAGGACTCAGCTTTATGCAGGCTCTCTTGGTTCTGTCTTCCTATTTTAATATTGGGCCTCAGGCTTGCGTCCTCTTCCTGTGTCCTGTTAAACAGGAAAATCTAGGCAGGTGAGATTTAATATTTTTTCCATGGGCAGCTACCAGCTACATTTGTTCAATTTCTTCTCTATTCGAGTGTGATTTGGGGCCTCTGGATATTTCTCTAACTTTTTATTGTTGTTGTACAGGATACTAGATGACAGATTGCCAAACACTGAAGTCTCCACTGTGGTTCTACATTTATATTATTCTAGAAAACCAGTTCACCTGAAATTAATGAACGAAACAGTATAGCAATTAAAGCAGCTGATTTGACATTTATGTCCACTATCTTAGCTGAAATTACATTTGTCATTCATTCCTGCTCTTTAAACTGTGAAATAATGTATTTTTTTATTGCATTTTATTGTTCCCATATCCAAGGATAAAGTATCCAAGGATAGGCATTCTGACAGGGGCTAACATTTAAATGTGGTGGTTGGGGATTTTTCCATTTATATTTTTATCATTCAGAAGGATACTTTCCCTTCAAGTAAAGTCCACTTCCCAAATACAGGAACTTTGCCATTTATATCAGACTCTGGAAACGTCAATGCCTCAGAGTTAACTGTTTAATGAGACTAATCCTTGATCCTTTGACAATGTGTAATTCAAATTACTTTAAATTTTATGTTTTTAATTTTATGGTAGAATTGTACAAACATAAGAAATACAACTATGCAATTTTTGTGAAAAAGAATTTGCCTTTTTTTTCCTTAATGATTTTCCTTTGCTTTTGAGTAAAACTAAGGGAGAATTCTCTAGAATTTTTCAGGATTTGTTACATACATTTCCCATATTTTTAAGGTTCTTTCTCTCAAGTGCCTGACAAACCTAATGTTGGCATTTTTGTCATTTTTTTTTTTTTTTTGCTGCAAATAAAAGTAATTATTGAAATTCCAAATGATAAGAATAAAAATGATAGTTATCTTCAAAAATGTGAATTGACCCTTTTTTAGTAGGTATATTATTTAGAGACTCAAAAAGAATATAATGAGGTAGCTAAAGAGTGGAAAACATTAGATCTTTCTGTCTCTAACAATATGTCTTTTTCTGTTTAAGAAAGGCTGCTTAACTAAATTCACTAGTGTCCATTATACATAATTTCACGTTAAATAATGATCAATAGTGCTAAATTGGAAAAGTAGCTGTTTTCCTGTCTAGTATATTGTGTTTTTAGTTGTGTCTCATTTATCAGCAATTAAGGAGGATAGGCATAAAAGAAAAGTGGAGAAGAGGAAATGTCAGGATTGTATTCTAAGACATTTTATCCCCAAGTCAGATCTGTATTGAAGATATATTTGCCTTATCTTATGAAATAGTCATATTATGTTTAAAATCTTTACAAACTTTATGGATGTAATCTTGCAGATATTTCTATATATTACATGCAGCTTAATTTCCAAAATAATCTTGAATTTTAAGCATTACGTGATTTTGATTCTTTACTATAAGAACTCTTAAAGAATAAAGAAATCTTAAGCAGTTTAGTATAATATTGTTGAAAGGACTTAATGACTTTGAGCCTTAATCTTCTCATTTGTAAAAAGGTAGAGTATCTAATTGAAAAGTACCTATTAACTTTCCTGAAAATAATTGTAGTCTGTATTTTAACTTGTCTGAATTCCTATCATTTAAAATGTAGACAATTAGTCTTGCTTTCAGTAAAATGACACATAAAAAATGATAATCACTAGTTTTAGGCAAAAGGTGGCAGGAAAGGCCTTAGGAAAATGTATATAAAATATATCCCAGAAATCATATAGCAGAGGAAGATGCTAACTCCATATGCCTTACTATAATCATTGACATTTAAGCAAGAAGAAATCATAAACTTAAATTTCTGCCTTTATTTACTTAATTTTTTTTTCCCTTGGATTATTTGAAAAGAAACATTTTAGAAATCGAACAGAGAGCTATGACAACAGTCATTTACTCTTTGTTGACTGCATAATGTACATCTTTTTGAACTGTTCTCAAAAATTGTAAAAGTAAAAGCAGTTTTCTACTACTTCCTTGTTCAGATGAATTTTTTAGCCTGTACCATTTTGTGTAATTTTCTTATAACTAGATGAGGAAAATTTGAAAGTTTGAACAGTTACAAAATTATTCTCACAGAAGAGACTATGCTTTTACTTGGGGAATGGAATGGCTAATTTAATTATGTAAAACCTTTTTTTTTTCTATATTCAATTTGCACATTAACATAAATTGTTTCCTATACCTTCACAATTTTCATAAACTCCTTGATGTGAGCATGTCCACCTCGATTTGAAAAAGTAAGTGGCCAGGCTCTTGAATATCAATAGGTTTGTTTCATATCCCACCATGTTCCATTTTCACAGCATTAGATTATAGTTCAAAGTATGAGTCCAACCACGTAGTGTTTACAGTAAACATTTAACCGAATCTTCTAGGGGCTTCCCTGATGGTCCAGTGGGCAAGACTCTGTTCTTCCATGCAGAGGGCCTGGGTTCAATCTGTCATGGGGGAACTAAGATCCCACATCTCAGGGGGCCAAAAAATGAAAACAAAACAAAACAAAAAAAGTCCCCTTACACCGAACCTTATCACATTAGTAGGGAATAAAGGAAGTCAGTTACTCTCCAAACTAAAAACTGGCAACACTATTATTCGTCATTTAAGTCTTAAGTCCATCTCACTTGTAGTCAAAATGTTTACCTAGACAGAGGAGTATATATTCAGCAGTTGGCTCTATTTTTCAGAGTACTGAAGCTTAATTCATTGTGTCCAATTTTTTTATGTAACATAAAAATGTTAATTATGGAAGTACAGGCCAAGAATCCTAGAATTCAGCAAAGAAAGCAGAAGGTGTTTTTACAATGATATAGAGATAGATGGTAGATGAGAGTAACTGAAAGGAGGGTGAGAATACTTAAGCTTCAATGCTCCTGAGGGACTTGGAAGCCACACGCAAAAAAATCTGTTTTGACTTTAATTTCTCTGAACGTATAAAATAGGCATGTTCAGTTTTATAAATTTACATTTGTCTGCTAATTTGAAACCACTCAGCCTCACTGGTATGAGGTACTTGCTATCTGTGAAGAAGTTTGATGGATTGCAATTTATCATTGTTGGTATAATTATTGCTTTGAAGTCACTGTGAGCTTTTTGTGGGATCTTATTCTTGGGTGAGAAAAGTAATCCAGGATTAAATCATTAGTCTTCATCTCGCTAGAGGAAAATAGACAAAAATTAAATTTAGGAATATCTGAAATCCAAGTTCCTTATTGTTGGATACCTACACACATACATATATTTGCATCTATATCTGTATCGATATCTATATTCATACTCCTATCTGTATCTACATAGTGCATGGGTTCCCAGTATGACATTACCAACTGTGACCTTGCCTGCCATCTTTCCTGACCTTCTCACCCAGAATTAACTATTTAGTGATATTTTCTTTATGTCATAAGATAGTAAGAAGCAGCAGCCCATGTGATTAAATTTTGGGCTCCAAATAGGAAAAGGGAATCTTCCACTGACAAGCTTAAACCCTCCTTACTTTGTCATTCTCATCAGTGGCAGGAACAGTATACATATAAATATATGGGTTGCGTGCACCCCGCCAGGGGATTATCTGACCCAGAGACCAAACCGATGTCTCCTCCATGGGCAGGCACGTTCATTACCACTAGCGCCAACTGGGAAGCCTATATATATGCTCACACAAATGTATACATATATATATATATATATATATATATATATGGTTTTCTAAATGGTTAGAAATAATTCTTAAATATAGATACACACATATATCACTGCAAAATCAGGAAGAAATATTCAAAACATTGTTGTATTAGAAGACAAGGACAACAGCTATCCTGTTCAATAATTATTGTAACTTAGATCACTTGAGGAAAGTGTGTTATTAATGGGAATATAAAACACTTCATAGAGCTGCATAGCAGCTTAAGCCAGCCACTCACCCTAATGTGGCTGTGTAGTTCAAGGAATGTTTTTCTGTGCGATATGTGGCATTTTTCATGAGCTTTTTCAGATGGTTTGTGAACACAGGGTTATTTAAAACTTGAAAGGCGTTTCATTTAGAGAATTTAGACACCAATTTTTTGAAACAGACTTAAAACATATTTTGTGAAATGGTAGAAAAGGAAGAGAAATTTAGCACATTAAAGATTGCAATTTCATTACTAGAACACCTTTCCATTTTGTTCTAAAAAGTAATTAATATGCCTTTAATGAGGGAATTTAGACAAGATACATTTGGTACTGGCATCATAAACAAGATCTGTTTGGTACTAGCATCATAAGCCTAATTTCATGAGGTAATTATTCGTGTTTAATCCAAAGTTTCATACTATCTCTTATGTCTGACTTTTAATAAACTACATATAACAAGCTCAGAGGATGTTATTTATTACCTATAAATGAAAACTAATTTATTAAATTTTCTAGCCTCAAAATTCCTTTATGACAAACATCTCATTTATATGGTGAGTGCATATTACCAAGAGCATCATCTTATAACAATAATATATTATTAAAGTCACTTAGAATTTTAGTCAGCATTAAATATTTTGAATACAATAAAACAATACTTTAACAATTCACCATAAGTGAAATATTTTACATGTGCATGAATGCAAGAAATAAAATACCATAATTAAGAAATGAAATCCAGATTGCAGTTTTTGACATTACTACGAAAATAATATTTACAATTCTTGGAGTTAGTATAGCTGGGGGTGGGGAGGAAATAATAAAAGAAACTATATAAGTATCTGAGGCCCATAGTATTTTATGTTAAAACAAGTACTCAAACTCAAAAGGCAAATTAAGAAATATATTGAATGTGGGACTGAAACCGAGCATTTTCCTTAAGAAAACCTTACAAGTTACAATTTCTCTAAACCCAATAGTTCAATCAGTTCTTAAAATCTGGTTCTAAAGTGTATGAGAAATTACTCATTATTAAATTCACATATGCTTAATTTAGACTAATAATTACTTAAATGTCAAGAGATTTTCTCTCTCTTCAGTGTCAAGAGATTCTCTCTCTCTTTCTTTCATTTTCTTTTCCTAGAGTGAAAAATCTAAAGTACCAAAGTCTTTACTATGGCAATTATTTTGGTAAAGATGCATTTAATTGAAAAAGAATAACTAAAAATTGTTGTTATTCAGTCTCTCATCCATGTCCGACTCTTTGCAACCCCAGGGACTGCAGCACACCAGGCTTCCCTATCCTTCACCAATTCCTGGAGCTTACTCAAACTCATGTGTATGAGTTCATTTTAATTCATTTTAATGAATTCATCCTATGGACTGGTAAATTATTCTTTGTTTACTAAACATATACATCCAGAGATGAAATATCAGTTCAGTTCAGTTGCTCAGTCTTGTCTGACTCTTTGAGACCCCATGGACTGCAGCATGCCAGGCCTCCCTGTCCATCACCACCTCCCAGAATTTACTCAAACTCATGTCCATCCAGTCGGTGATGCCGTCCAACCATCTCATCCTCTGTCGTCCCCTTCTCCTCCTGCCTTCAATCTTTCCCAGCATCAGGGTCTTTTCCAATGAGGTACCTTACCTTGCCTCCTGAGAAACCGAGGTAAGGTGGTCTGGTATTCCCATCTCCAGGTTGTAGAAATAGTATCTTGAGAAAATAGTCCCAATAAGCTTAAAATATGTCCTGCTCCTATAAATACACCATATTGAATTAGTTTATTTACAATAGTTACCTGACAAGAGCAATGTTAGGATACTTCCCATTTGTTGATTGCTTTTTATTTCTTATGTATTTATTGTTTTCTGTTTTTCTAACCTTTCTTCAGACATTAGAATTTATGATATGATGAACTAATTTTTTATATAGATCTAAAATAATCAGATGAGAGAAATGAGATTTGACTATTTTATAAGATTTAGGATTTTATTTTTTAACTGGCAGTATCAATAAAACATACTGACACTCATACAGATGAAAGGCAAAACTATTTGTTCCAGCACCAAACCAGAGAAGGCTGCCAGGCAGGGCTACAAAGAGTAGATAGATCCAGGGGCAGGAGTAATAGTAAGCTGGAGACACAGAAATCAGCTTACATGTTGTGAGGGCTGGGTTAGTGAGGTTTCCTGGGCCCCCTGTTAGATGGCTAATTTGAGTAATTTGGCAGGCTCCCGGGCATAGGGGTTGTCCCCGAGGCCATTTGTTGCTGTTATTCAGTCACTCAGCCGTGTCCAACTCTTTGCAACCTCATGGACTGCAGTTTGTCAGGCCTCCCTGTCCATCACCAACTCCCAGAGCTGGCTCAAACTCGTGTCCATTGAGTTGGTGATGCCACCCAACCATCTCATGCTCTTTCATCCCCTTTTCCTCCTGTCTTCAACCTTTCCCAGCATCAGGGTCTTTTCCAATGAGTCAGTTCTTCACATCAGGTGGCCAAAGTATTGGAGCTTCAGCTTCAGCATCAGTCCTTCCAATGAATATTCAGGACTGATTTCCATTAGAATTGACTGGTTTGATCTTCTTGCAGTACAAAGGATTCTCAAGGGTCTTATCCAAGAAGAAGGTCTTCTCACTCAGCTTTCTTTATGGTCCAACTGTCACATCCATACATGACTACTAGAAAAACCATAGCTTTGACTAGACAGATCTTTGTCCGCAAAGTATTGTCTCTGCTTTTTAATATGCTGTCTAGGTTTGTCATAGCTTTTCTTCCAAGGAGCAAACATATTTTAATTTGATGGCTGAAGTTACCATCTGCAGTGATTTTGGAAACCAAGAAAATAGTCTCTCATTGTTTCCATTTTCTCCCTATTTATTTGTTATGAAGTAATGGGACTGGATGCCATGATCTTCATCTTTTGAATGTTAAGTTTAAGCCACCTTTTTCACTCTCCTCTTTCACTTTCTTCAAGATTCTCTTTCTACCCTTCTCTATCTCCTCTTCACTTTCTGCCACAAGGATGGTGTCATCTGCATATATGAGGTTATTGATATTTCTCCTGACAATCTCGATTACAGCTTGAGCTTCATCCTGCCTGGCATTTCTCATGATGTACTCTGCATATAAGTTTAATAAGCAGGGTGACAGTATGCAACCTTGACATACTCCTTTCTCAATTTGAAACCAGTCTGTTGTTCCATGTCTGAATTGGCCTTTGAGTTGACAGTTACTATATCAGTGATGGAGTTTCACTATGCCATTAGGTGTACATGATATACATATTTGAAATTCTCCATAATAAAAGTCTATTGTATTCCTAGTGTACAAGGTCAGCATAGATGGAAAAATAATTTGTCAGTCTAATGAGAGGAACAAGTGATTAGTGAAGCATTGATAAAGTGAACCAAATATAGTTGATTTGTTTGAAGCTGGCCTCAAAACTTAAATGTAGCCTTAGTGTGGAGTCAGGGAGACTCTAAATGCCAAGTGAAATTTGTTTTTTTTTCCTATGGAATATTTTATAATTTGTTTAGTTTTAGAGGGACAAAGCATCTGCATAGTTTTTCTTAAGGACTTGAACAGAATCTCTAGTCACCCAAGAAACCAGAAAGTGTGTAGGAGACCTGTGAAATTATGCTTTTTGTACCTTTCCAGAGATTGTATTGTTCTTCTCATGTGATAATCTTAAAATTTTAAATAAAAAATTCTATGAAAGTAATGCAAAGACAATAAATAGTAGTCAGGTTATACAAAACAGTTTAAAAAATAATTAATATTGAATTATTTCAACTGAGATTAGAATTCTGGTCTAGTCTGTCAACAGCTAAAAGTTAATGCATTTTACTGCTTCAATCCCTGGGTTGGGAAGATCCCTGGGAGAAGATAATGGCAGCCCACTCCAAGATCTTCCCTGGGAAATCCGATGGACAGAGGAGCCCAGCTGGCTAGGGTCCATGATGTGGCAAAAGAGTTGGGCATAACTTAGTAACTAAACAACAACAACTACAAATACTCACTGGATTTTAAAAGACTTCTGACAGCCACTGTTATCAGCACGCACTAACAGCATGCTGCTTCGCTTGGTGTCCAGATCCCCTGGAGAAGGGATAGACTACCCGCTCCAGTATTCTGGCCTGGAGAATTCCATGGACTGTATAGTCCATGGGGTCGCAAAGAGTCAGACATAACGAGCGAATTTCACTTTCACTTTCAGCTCCAGTTTGACTTGGATGGCAAGTATGGCTGATTCATTTTGCTGTACAGTAAAAAATAACACCGTAGAACAACTATACTCTCCTCCCTCCAAAAATAAATTAATTTTGAAAACTACCTTCATACATCACCTTCTTTAGTTATACTAAAGACGGCTGATTCATATCAATGTATGACAAAACCCACTGAAATGTTGTGAAGTAATTAGCCTCCAACTAATTAAAAAAAAAAAGACTCATGTACTATATAATTATTTTGGACTTGACTTCAAATCATTCAAAATCCTGTTAATTGTTATAAGAGCACATAATAATTAAAAGGCAAAATCTCTCTGCTCAAAATAAGGAAAGAAATTTCAATCCCCTTCTTTTCTAAGAATTTTACATCAGAAAGCATAAGTCCTTTCTCTGTCGCATTGAAATGTATGTAAATCTTTTAGAGGTAAATAAGCCTCTTGCCAGTATTTTTTTTTATTTTTTGCAGTCTCAAATCATGCTGCTTTATTGCCCAAAATATGTATCCACAGGTGCAAAGTTTGCAGCTCATATAGCAGTTCCTTTTTACATCAAAGGATAAATTTCTTCTAAAATCCCAAAGATGCATAGATTAAAATACTTTTGTAATATTTTAAGCATTTGATGAAATTCTTTTAACATTATCTTATGTATCAGTGGTACAATGGCAAAGATGCAGAACAGCAAGTGAAAACTGTGTGTGATTCTTGTAAATAAAACTATGTGAAGGGTACTCTGATATGATACTCTTCTGAAATTACAAGTGATGGATGCTTTCAAAGCAAGTGCCAAGATGATTTCTGTCTAAGGACGGAGGACAGTACATTGCCAGAATACTTTACAGGTACTGTAATACCATTAACTATCATTTTTGCAATAGTTATTTGTAAAGAGTCTAAAATATTCCTTCTTACCACACTGTTACCAGTTAAAGAAATCTATTATGTAACTAAATTTATTGTGCATGTATTCAAGATTAGAACATAAACAGTTTGGGTTTGGACCAAGCTATATGTAAAGTGTATGAGATTTTAAATGTAGACTTGTGACTTATATTGTATGTGGTTTTTATTCTCTGGTTTTGGATAGATATGGACTATGTGATATCAAGAGATGAATAAAATCAAGAATAAAGATGTATTTTCAGTAGTGTTTACATCAAGTTTTCATGCTTTATATTTCTTACCACATTGTGAATGGGACTGGCATGGTCAGACAGAGAAAGTCTTTGAACAGGACATTTTATAAATATTTTTATTTGAAATATAAAAGTTTTCCTTTTTAAAATATTTAGCATGAACTTAGTACTGAGGAACTTAAACTAATTTTGTATTTTAAATAACAGGATCTAAAACCAGATTGACTTATGATGGAATTTGTTAGTGAAAACAGAGTCAGTGTGGTAAGAATATTAGGTAGTTTGTTTTTCCTGATCTTTTGTAGTTTTATAACTTTTTAGATCAGTGTTTTCTTTTTTCTACTCCAAACTTCTAACTTTTTGGAAAGGCATGGCAAATGGCTTAAAATTGGAATAGTAAAAAATTACTCAAAAAAAAAATTACTCATAATCAATGAATATTATTGCTGTATACATTTTTCAGTTTGAAAACTTTCAGCGGCTGTCAACTTTGTGGGACATTCTGGATGCTGTTTTCTTTTTTTTGTTTGTTTTAGATGTGTTTGCTTTTTTGCCAGGAGGGGGGCATTCGTCACTTCACTAACAGCCCAGGCCTGGGAACTCACATTCCCCTCCACCGCATTCCCCCATTGAGCCCCGATTCTTATGTCCTGCTCCTGCTTCCCAGGGAGGCCTGAGTAGAGGCCCCCAGCTGTGGGCAACATTGGTTCCCACCCACCCCATACACGCTCTGGGGAGAGGTGGTGGTTGTGATTTAGTTGCTAAGTCATGTCTGATTCTTGTGACCCCATGGACTGTAGCCCACCAGGCTCCTCTGTTCATGGGATTCTCCAGGCAAGAATACTGGACTGGGTTGCCATTTCCTTCTCCAGGATGCTGTTTTCTTGTTTTTTGTTTTCTTTTGAGTTATTCCTTGGTGAGTTCCTGGATCTTATTATTTTTTCCAATTTTACTGAGACATAAATGACATACAGCCCTATATAAGTTTGGAGGTGTTCAACACAATGACTTGATGCATATCTCTTTTGACATGATTACCACAAGAAGTTTAGTTAATAGCCATCATCTCATAGATACAAAATGAAGGAAAAAGCAAAACAAAACAAGATTTTTCCCTGTAATGAGAATGCTTAGGATATATTCTTAACAACTTTCATATATATGATGAAGTATATATATGTATATATATGATGAAGTATATATATGAAGTATATATATGATGAACATTTACCATAGTTAACTTGTACATTGCATCCTTAGTACTTAGTCATCTTGTAACAGGAAGTTTGTACCTTTTGACTATTTTCTTCCAATTCCCCTTTCACTTTCTCCCCTCCTCATAACCACAAATCTGATCTCTTTTTCTGTATTTCTCTATTTTGAAAAATATTCCACATATCACTTAGCTCATATAGTATTTGTCCTTATCTGACATTTCATTTAGCATTGTGTGTTCATTCTGCCCTTATATTTATGCAAATTGAAAGATATCCTCCTTTTTAGTGACTATACTCACAATACTCAGCAGAAATAGATGTTGCTTTTGCATGTTCCTTTAAAAACATTTTTAATACCACTAAAAAGATTGTCTTTCATGTTTGGGGGAGTAATTTATATTTCATTAGTTATACAAAGTTCCTATGTGGGTAACTTAACTATACACCATGTCTTTCTAATTTATTGCAGGCCTTGGATGGCCAGCTCTAGAACCTACCTCTATTGCTTTGTAGAAATTAGAAATTTTATTGTTTTCATGTTTATTGTTCAAATTCCATTCCCATATCTTTCCTTCCTGTTGAATGAAAAAAAATATATCAGGAATAGTTCTGTTTCATAGTCAGGTAAGTACTTTATTACATTGTACAGAAAAGATATCTTCAGCTGGTTTAATCCTGAGATGTTTTTGTTAATAGTGGAAATTTGGGATATTGTTCAAATATTTTATTCAGAGAATTTTTTCATATAAGTTGATACATTTTTGAAAATGCTTATAGACAAAAATTCATTTAGCAAAACTACACTATCATTTGCATTGTATTACAAGTCACGTTTTTTAAATGACAATGCTGAGGAGTACAGTAACATGAAGTAAAAGCTATATATTTTAATTCTAATATAAATGTTGTTGAGATGTTACTAGAGATAAGTTTTTAATCAGAGATACATGTAGGCATTTCATCTTTTTTTATGAACACTGTATCAATTCAATGAATTCTTTTTTAATGAAATAATTATGCAAAATAAGTTGTATAGGATAATGAAAATATAAAACAGATGGTCTTGCCTGTCATCTTATATTTTATATCTTTAAATGGCTTCATGCACTATCAATCCATTTAACGCACAGAGAGGGGTAAGCATTAAACAGTTTTCCATTCTTCTTCGCTAATGATACTTAAAGACATTTAATAACATTTGCTAATTATGTAATGCCAATCCTCTGAAAATAATGTATCAGTAGGGAGTATTTCTACTTCAATCCTTTTATTTCTAGACAGCATCTAATGAACTGGAATGATCATAATTGGCAGAGTACAATGCATTGGAAAACATGTGGCTTGGGGAATTCTTTAAATGTCAAAAAATTTACCTTCTGCCTGGGGAAATCAAGGAAGTCAATGAAACTTGTATTAAAATTGAAGTAGTTAAAACTTCCTGTAATATTGGTTTTGCCACAATATGAAAAGCATGGTAGACTTGTCAGTATGACAAAACTGTATTACATTCTTACATAATTATTTGTGTCCCTTCAACAAAACTGATGCTTTCCTAGACAAGCAAAATTTCTAAATGAAAACCCTACATTTTATGAGTGAAGAGGCCAATAATAAAAACATAAAATAAATGAGGACATCAAGTTGCCTTTAAATAATCAGAATAATAATATAAAATTTCCTTTATTCTATATTTTTGTTTCTACTTAAAAAAAAATCAGAAAACACATTTTAAAAAATCCACAATAGAATATCAAATCATTAAGGATATTTTGTCCAAATGTGCCCTTGAATTTCTCATTTTCACATAATAAAACTTGATTTAATGATACCTCACCCTAGTAAATGGAGAAGGCAATGGCACCCCACTCCAGTGCTGTTGCCTGGAAAATCCCATGGACGGAGGAGCCTGGTGGGCTGCAGTCCATGGGGTCGCGAGGACTCGGACACGACTGAGCGACTTCACTTTCCCTTTTCACTCTCATGCATTGGAAAAGGAAATGGCAACCCACTCCAGTGCTCTTGCCTGGAGAATCCCAGGGACGGCGGAGCCTGGTGGGCTGCCGTCTATGGGGTCGCACAGAGTCGGACACGACTGAAGCGACTTAGCCTCAGCAGCAGCTGCACCCTAGTAAAATAATTGCTTTTTGGTGAGAGCAAATCTCTGGACAAAACTGCAACCTGCTCTTTTCTAACATTAGTATTTTGTCGAATGTTAACGCACATTAGTACCTGTCACCGTGGCAAGTTACAGCCGCACTGAGAAAAGCCTCCTCACCTCTTGAGTATTCTTATCTGCTTCATATTTTAAGATACTCCTCATTTGCAGAGTCATTCTTTCAGCATTATTTTCGTAGAGCTAGCAGTACACAGTTATCTCCCACTCCTTACAGAGTGATATGCTTTTTAATTGTATTACTGACTGACTGACCGATTTTATTCTTGGCTCTGCGGGCTTTCTCTAGCCGCGAGCGGGGCTCCTCTCCAGGTGAGGCGTGTGGGCCTCTCGCTGCAGCGGCGTCTCTTGCTGTGGGCCGTGGGCTCCAGGTCGTGGGGGCCTCAGTCATTTTCCTGCTTGTGGGCTCGGGAGTGGCAGCTCGTGGGCGCTAGCGCGCAGGCTCAGTAGTGGTGGCGCTCGGGCTTAGCTGCTCCGCAGCATGCGGCATCTTCCCGGCTCAGGGATCGAACCCACGTCTCCTGCACTGGCAGGCGGATTCTTTACCACCAAGCCGCCAGGGACGCCCCACAGTAGTATGCTTCTAAAGGAATGGCTATCGCAAGTTAAAATGTAAGTAAATAAATAAGCAGTTATACACCATAGGTGACCACAGATTGGTTTTACTTTCCTAGGCGTAGGAGTTCATTTAATTCAGGTTGGCGCATTTTTCATTACAAGTGAAACATGCAAGAGCTGGTCAAAATGATATAAAAGATTTGAGCTATTTTAATTAGAAATTAGCTTTAGAGGCACATGCTACAGTTGATGTGGGATTGTGTATAGAAGTAGTCCCACTCATGCCCAATTACCTCACCGTTTACTTTCTCCTTCCATGAACATAAATTTATATATATGTATATAAATATAAATCTCCTTAAATGGTAAGATTTCAGAGAAGTTTAACAAGGTGGGTTCGTTTTCTATTGATGTGGAGTAAAGAAAGCAGCTTACAGCACTTGTCTCAGTTTTCAGACACGACCGTATTGGCTCCCCTGGTCGGGGTCTCTGGAGGCAACCCTGAAGGTGTCAGCAGGACTGATTTAGGTTCTGGAGGCCAGGATCTTCTCTCAGGTTCGCATGGTCATTGGTAGAACAGAGTTCCTCACAGTTGTGAAAAGCTGTTTTTCTTTTGTTGGTTGGCTGTCAGATGGAAGTTCTTCTTAATTCCAGGAGATCAGTTCTACTGACAGATTCTTGTCACAGGGCCCTGACCATCGGGGGACATTCTCATACACAGCCGCTCCCTTCTTCAAGTCCAGGAGGACCTCTAAGTCTGCTAAGATGGAGTCTTGTGCAAATTACCGTAATCAATGGAGGGACTATCCTATCACTCTTAACCATATTCCATTGGCTAGAAGTGATTGACAGATAATGCTTATAACCAAGGGACAAGTATTATAGAAAGCTGTGAAACGTTGGGGTTGACTTTTATTGGGTTCTCCACATGATTAAGGGATATGTTTACTAAGTACACAGTATGCGTTAATTATTTGAATTATTTTATAGATATACACCTGAAAAATAAGGACTTAGTTCTACATCATTAGTGTGATTACAGTTTTTATAAATTTTCCTTTTTGCTCATCCAGATAATTGTCAGTTTCCTTATAAGTTAAATGCTACTCGAGCATTTATGGTAAAGGAGAAACAAGTCAATTTTGTTCTATGATATTCCCTGTGTTGTACAAGATATCCAAGTAGCTACTTTTGTACATAATAGTTTGTACCTTTTTAAAAAATTTGATTTTTACTTTGTGTTGGAGTCTAGTTGATTGACGATGTTGTGTTAGTTTCAGGTATATGGCAAAGTGATTCAGCTGTACGTGTACAAATATGCATTTTATTCATATTATTCCCATATAGATTAGTATGTTATACAACAGGTCATTGTTGATTATCTTTTCTATATATAATAACAATTGAGGGCAAGAGGAGAAGGGGGTGACAGAGGATGAGGTGGTTTTGGACAGTATCACTAACTCAAGGGATATGAGTCTGAGCAAACTCCAGGAGATAGTGAAGGATGCAGAAGCCTGGGGTGCCACAGTTTATGGGAGTCTCAGAGTCAGACCTGACTTAGCAACTGATCAGCAATAACAGTGTATGTTGGTTAATTGCAAACTCCTAATTTATCCCTGTCTATTTTTCCACTTTGGTAATCATAAGTTTGAAATTTGTGAGTCTGTTTTTGTTTTGTAAATAAGTTCATTGGTATTATTTTCTTAGATTCCACATATAAGTGATAATATATGGTATTTGTCAGACAGATTCATTTAGTATGATAAAGTCTAGGTCTATCTGTGTTGCTGCAAATGGCATTATTTTATTATTTTTTAGTGGCTGAGTAATATCTCTATATATTTTGGATATATGTGTATATATTTTTATGTATATATACATATATACACATGCAATGAGATATTATATATTATACATATATGTTTTGCCTCTTCTTTACCCATTCATCTGTCGGTGGACGTTTAGGGTGCATCCATGTGTTGGCTATTGTAAGCAGCACTGCATTGGAGTACATATATTCTTTTGGACCATGTTTTTCTCAGGATATATGGCCAAGAGTGAGATTGCTGGATCATATGGTAGTTTTATTTCTAGTGTTTTGAGGCACCTCCATACTGTTTTTCACAGTGGCTGTACGGTATACATTCCCAACAACAATGTAAGAGAATTCCTTTTCACCACACCTTCTCCAGCATTTATTGTTCATAGAATTTTTGATGATGGTAATTCTGAACAGTAAGAGGTGATACCTCATTGTAGTTTTTATTTTCATTTTTCTAATAATTAGTGATATTGAGCTTTGTTTCATATGCTTTTTGGCCATCTATATGTCATCTTTGGAGAAATGTCTATTTAATTCTCCTGCCCATTTTTGTTTTTTGATTAGGTTGCTTGTTTTCTATGATTTTGAGCTGCATGAGCTGTTTACATATTTTGGAGATTAATCACTTGTAGGTCGCATGATTTGCATATATTTTCTCCCATTCTGTGGGTTGCCTGTGATTTTCTTTGCTGCACAGAAAGCTTTTAAGTTTACTTAGGTCCCGTTTGTTTATTTTTGCTTATGTTTTCATTTGGATTCTAGGTGGACCCAAAAAGATATTGCTGTGATTTATATCAAAGCGTGTTCTTTCTGCCAGTATTTTCCTCTAAGTATTTTATAGTATATGGTCTTATATTTAGATCTTTAATCCATTTTGAGTTTATTTTTGTGTACAGTGTTAGAGAATTAAATAGCATTTTATTCAATTCATTTTGTGCATTATAAGAAAGAGGCAAATTATAAACTAATAAGAAATATTAATAAGAAAAATGAATAAAGCAAGTTATAAATAATACTTTAAGATGTTGACAAACATTATTTGACAACTACAAATAGTTTTTATTTTAAATTTTGACCAATTAAATGTAACTACTAAAAAGAGTTGTTTGTCAGAGAACTTGAAATATTAAAACACTCTGCCATAGGAATATGTTAAGGATTGTGTTAGTCACCCTTTTTTCTATAATACAAGAATTCATTTTACTCCTTTTATGTTGACTTGAACTCTAGGTAAAGCAAAATAGCTTTATTTTGCCAAAAATATCACAGTGTTAATATTTTTTCAACAATCAGTAGATAGCTACATTGGTGTAATTATCTGAAATGTGTAAAAAAGTATTCATCACAGATTCATTAATGTAGTCTTGAATGTGAATATGAAAGTCACCTAGTCGTGTCTAACTCTTTGTGACCCCATGGCTTATAGCTTGCAAGGCTCCTCTGTCCATGGGATTTTCCAGACAAGAATACTGGAGTGGGTTACCATTCCCTTCTCCAGGGGAACTTCCCAATCCAGGGATCGAACATGGGTCTCCTGCATTGCAGGCAGATTCTTTGCCGTCTGAGCCACCAGGAAAGCCCAATGTAGTCTTGCATATATTTAATGGGTTTCTTTACAGTATTATCTTAGAAGATGATAAAACAATGTCAAAACCATTGAAAAAACACATATATAGTTATACTATTTAGAAAGTTTAAGGTCCAGAAATGGAAATAAAGAGGATACTATATCTTTAAGTCAGTAACTATCTATTCAATTTTGGGGGTATATTTAAAAGATAGTAAAATTTAGAAATAGAAAATTTTATCTAGAAAAATAAAAAGGGACCACCACTGATAAATTATGATGAATATGTTAGTGAACATATTTCTAGATCTTTTTAAATAAGTAACATACATTTATATAAATTAGATATCAAATTCTCTTTGGCAACCATGTATAATGGAAATTCTTTCCACATAGGCTGTGTCTATTTTACATCAATTAATATAGATTCTTGTCATTCTTTCCCTTTTCTAGGTAGGCTTCTTTTGTCTAGATATACGTGATTTATTTTGTCAGCATATTACTGATGTATTTTCGGATCCCTTCCAAGATTCCATTCCAAAACAATGCTGCGGAGTGCATTGTTACATGTAAAATACTACTTAGGTTCCAATTTTTTACCTGTAGTCTAAACAACAGAAAACTGGAAGGCAAATAGGTTGAGACATTACAAATTACTGCACCTGCCCTTAAGGAGTAGTTCTGTGTTGTACTGGCACATGATAAAGGTAATAAAAAAGTGAACTCATAAATTTTTCTGCAGGTTTTATGAATACTGAAGGGTGAAATTATAGCAAAAGACTGGAATTTCTTTAAAAATGACCTGTGGGAAGCAAGCCCTTGGAACTTGTTGATTAAAGGATCATTCTTGATTTGGGGAAGAGTACTTTTGGTTTGTTTTGTTTACACCACAGCCTGGTGGATGTAGAGCTTACAGATGCTCAGGAGTGCTGAAATAAGTATGTGGAGTTTGGTATTGAATGGCCGTAAGACAAAGCAGAAGCACTGCTCCTGGAGGAGCTGTCAGTGGAAGTGTTGAGGGAGAAATTGAATATTGTTGTCTCCTGGACTTTTCTCTATTTGCTTCTCTCTTCACTCCCATGCTATAGTTCTTTACTATAGTTTCTACTCTAGTTTTTAAGAAATTTTCAACTTCAGTTTCCTCTTTTGCTGATTAAAAAAAAATCCGCTCTATTTATTTTTCAAAAGGTCTTTTTTAGGTTCAACATATTCTACTTTTTTGCTCTTTGTAAAAACTGAGTCTTTAAAAATAACAAAAGCATTAAATATTCAGGTTTATTTTTAATAAGTATATGCTGCAGCTTTAGCACACATAATGTTTTTAGGAAGTTAATAGTCAGAGATAAAAACCTAGTTCATGCTGTAGAAGATTCAAATGTTGTGATTGTAACTTCTTCCCTGATTCAAGAGTTAAATTCTCTAGTTGAAAAGCCAAGTAATTTAAAACCAATTATAATATTTTACTTCTGAATATTTGTGAAGAACCTTGGTCCAAGAGTAGAGAAAAATGAAGGCAGAGAAAACTGATATGTGTTTTTTTTTTTTTCTTCTCATTCCCCAAAGGTATTTCATAAACCACAACTGCTACAGATAATTTAAAGTTTCATATTTTTGACTATAGATTTCAAAATGTAATTACTTGTTTTCCTCTGTTCTCCCTCAGAATTGTTTTGGCAATCCACATTTTCTTCAGTACTACAAGTTTTGTATTAACCTTTAGGGCAGCTGAATGGAATTGTTACAGGTTTTGTAATTAGCCATGGTTGTAAAAGACATTCAGAAGGCAGAACTCACTGTCAGAGTGAGCATCTGATGAAAGTACAAATGCTCTGGGAGAATAAATTGGTTGCTGTAGCAACCAGTCCTCATTCTCTACGAAAAGAAGAACAAACAAGACAAGTAAAATGCCTCAAGTTTCAATTTTAAAAGACAGATATTCCACATGGGATTATGGATACAATCTTTAAATTCAACAATTTAACCAATAATAAGTGACAGCAATGGTTATATTTTTAAATCAACCCATCAGAAAAAGGACATAGAAAGTAACTTCTAAGATTCTGAAATTATACATTGTGGGGCAATAGAAACTTGCTTACTTTGGGCAACAGACTATTTTTTTTTTTAATTCTTTTAAAATGTATGGAGAAATTGCATGAAAACCTTTTTCTCTGAGAGCATCTCTTGCCTCCCTGGAGGTTTAATAACAATCTCAAACAGTGTAGAATATTGATCATTTTTTTTCCAATGTCAAAAGACATTTCATGAGCATCTTTGTGAGGACTAGAGAGAAACAGACTTTTCTTGAGTTATACATAAGACTCCGGCTTCTAGTAATCCAATAAATCTAAAGAAGATATGATACATAATTGTTGTTCTTCTTTTTGCAACCCATGGACGGCAGTATGTCAGGCTTGTCTGTCCATCACAATCTCCCTGAGTTTGCTCACACTCATGTTCATTGAGTCAGTGATGCCATCCAACCATCTCATCCTCTGTTGTCCCCTTCTCCTGCCTTTAATCTTTCCCGCATCAGGGTCTTTTCCCATGAGTCAGCTCTTCACATAGGGTGGCCAAAGTATTGGAGCTTCAGTTTCAGCATCAGTAAAGTCGCTCAGTCATGTCCAACTCTTTGTGACCCCATGGACTACAGCACTCCAGGCATCCCTGTCCATCACCAACTCCCAGAGTTTACCCAAACTCATGTCCATCGAGTTGGTGATTCCATCCAACCATCTCATCCTCTGTCATCTCCTTCTCCTCCTGCCTTCAATCTTTCCCAGAAGAAATCCCAGCCCAGCATTTCTACTCTTCACATACTCATTTTTCAGTGAGTCTGAAAGGGTAGGTTCTTCGGTGCTCAGCCTTCTTTATGGCCACTCTCTCACATCCATACATGACTTCAGGAAAAGCCATAGTTTTGACTAGATGGACCTTTGTTGGCAAAGTGATGTCTCTACTTTTTAAAGCACTGTCTGGGTTTAACATAGCTTTTCTTCCAAGGTTAACTTAGCTTCTCTTCCAAGGGGCAAGTGTCTTTTAATTTTGTGGCTGCAGTCACCATCTGCAGTGATTTTGGAGCTCAAGAAAATAAAGTCTGTCGCTGTTTCCACTTTTTCCCCTTTTATTTGTCATGAAGTGATGGGCCTGGATGCTATGATCCCTTTGTTTTTTTGAATGCTGAGTTTTAAACCAACTTTTTCACTCTCCTCTTTCAACTTCAGCAAGAGGCTCTTTAGTTCCTCATCTCTTTCTGCCATTAGAGTGATATTATCTGCATATCTGAGGTTATTGATAGTTCCCCTGGCAGTCTGTATTCTAGCTTGTCATTCATTCAGCCCAGCATTTCTACTCTTCATATAAATCAAGTAAACAGGGTGACAATATACAGCCTTGACATACTCCTTTCCCAGTGTGAACCCATCAGCTGTTTCATGTTCATGCTAACTATTGCTTCTTGACCTGCATACAGGTTTCTCAGAAGGCAGGAAGGGTGTCTGGTATTCCCATTTCTTTAAGAATTTTCCACAGTTTGTTGTGATCCACAGTCAAAGGTTTGAGCATAGTCAATGAGGCAGAAGTAGTTGTTTTTCTGGGATTCCCTTGTTATTTCTATGATCCAGCGAAAGTTGGCAATTTTATCTCTGGTTCCTCTGCCTTTTCTAAATCGAGCTTATACATCTGGAATTTGTCAGTTCACTTACTACTGAAGTGTCTTGAAAGATTTTGAGCATTACCTAATAAATCTAAGGAAGAAACCATACATAAAAACAAATAAAAGACATTTAAAAAGTATAAAATATGATAAAACAGAAACAGTAAGAATAAGTAAGCTTTATGCCAAGGTACATGTCAGAGAGTAGGACCCGAAAATCACATATTATCATGGTTCAGTGTTCACACAGAATTGGTGCCAGGAAACCCATGGGTACCAAATTTCAAAGGTGCTCAAGTGCCTTATATAAGATGGCATAGTATAGTCAGCCCTCCACAACTATGGCTTCTGCATCCTTGGATTCAACCAACCCCATTCCACCTACCCTTGGTTGAATCCTTAGGTGCAGAACTGTGGGCAGAGGGCTGGCTGTAATTTAGATGAAGTGCCCAGGGGATCGTTGTGTAAAATCTCCCTTCAGAGAGACTGATTTCAAGATAGCTGGTGTCTTTCTTCTTGACTAAACTAGCAAATTCCCAGAACGATGATGAAATTTTAGGGTATGTCTGTTAAAAAAGAAATGGCGTCCTAGAAAGAGGAAGTAGGTGTTTCCAAGCATATTATCTGGTTTGGCAAAGGACTTGGAAGTGAGAATGGAAAATTATCTAGGTGGATATTTGAACAAGTATATTTGTTAAAAGTGGAGAGGCTAGAAAAGACAAGTGGGATCACAGGAGACCTTCAGTTGAAATCTCTTCAATAAACAGTTGTGAAACTATCAAAATATCTTGTTTTCTTTGGAAAAATGGCTTTCTTTTTTAATATTCCAAGTATATTAGCAGGATCTATATCACTTCTAGTACTATTAATTTGAGATTGTTTTGAAAATTCACAAATCATTAAAAAATGTCTTTTAAGTTGCAGTGATAGAGTTGTCATATAGAGAAGTGTTAAAATATAAAAATTCCCACTGTGTTTGCTGCCTGTTCATACTTCCTCAATATCTTTTAGCTAGGGATACCTGACAGAATAACAGTTGAGTTCAGTCGCTCAGTCGTGTCCGACTCTTTGCGACCCCATGAATTGCAGCACACCAGGCCTCCCTGTCCATCACCAACTCCCAGAGTTTACTCAAACTCATGTCCTTTGAGGCAGTGATCCCATCCAACCATCTCATCCTCTATTGTCCCCTTCTCCTCCCGCCTTCAATCCCTCCCAGCATCAGGGTCTTTTCCAATGAGTAAACTCTTCGCATCAGGTGGCCAAAGTCTTGGAGTTTCAGCTTCAGCATCAGTCCTTCCAATGAACACCCAGGACTGATCTCCTTTAGGATGGACAGGTTTGATCTCCTTGCAGTCCAAGGGACTCTCAAGAGTCTTCTCCAACACCACAGTTCAAAAGCATCAATTCTTTGGTGCTCAGCCTTCTTTATAATCTAACTCTCATATTCGTACATGACATATATGGACAGAATAACGTGTAATGTTTAAATGCTATTCTGTTTGTGCAACTTAATAACTTATGAAACTAGGAAGGTGCTGTACTGGATACTTTGTCATATGGAAACAATTTTAAGTGACAATTTCAAGCAGGGATATCTACTTGGATTTCTTTAACGCACATACTTGGTACCTATTATGGTGATCACCATTTTCTGTGGGCTCATTCCTCTTTGTGTTTATCTCCACATTCTTTTGTGGCTGGAGTTTAGCTAGTACTAGAAATCTTGCCCTTCCCCAGATTCGCTTGGGTAGAACCTATGCAATATTTTTATTCAGCATGTCTACCGATGTGAACATTGAGCAAGACGTGGTTGTGAACAAAATGTGGGCATTTAGAAACCCAGGCATGAGTTCAGGTGCTGACTACATAAGATTGTCTCACCTACCTACAAGGGCAACTTACACAGAACAGAGAGAAGGTCATGGGGTGGAAAGTTAGATTTAAACCTTTATATTGAGAAGGCAGAGTCATTTGCAAGCTGGTTCTGCTTATCTCTCCTGATAATTCCTAGTACTTTTACACAATGAAATGACTGTAACAGTTTGAGGCACTTGAAATGATGTTTCAATGTAGGTATAGCCCACATAATCTTTCCTGAAAACCTCCTTTTTGAGTTCTTGAAATCAAGAACCTAAGTTCCTCTTGAAGTATTCATCCATGTTTCCTGTTTTTGCATATTTCATCTAAAAGATAGAACTACTAAGTTATTTCTTACACTAGGTTATAAAAACATGAATTAAAAATTCACAAAAGATATACTTTGTGTAATTAAATATGATACTGACTGGTTGACTGCTCTTAACATATTTTCTCTTAAGGTTAATTGTAGGATTGTCTAATAACTGACTCAATGAACATGAATTTGAGCAAACTCTGGGAGATATTGAAGGACAGAGAAGCCTGGCATGCTGCAGTCCATGGGGTCGCAAAGAGTTGGACATAATCTAGCAACTAAGCAACAATAACTAATATTTGAAAGAAGCTATTTTGTATTTTCACTATTTATTTTAAAGTTGTTTAAAGTGGGAAGGTAAATCTGTCTGCTGTTATTCTATCATGTCACTAGTAGAAGTTCTATTACCAGGTTCATAGTGCTAATACATTGAGGGTTCCCAGATTTATTTCTCTAGATTTGGTCATATATATATATATATATATATTTCACTATGCCAAAGCCTTTGATTGAGTGGACTACAACAAACTCTGGAAAACTCTTAAAGAGATGGGAATAGCAGACCACCTGACTTGCCTCTTGAGAAATCTGTATGTAGGTCAGGAATCAACAGTTAGAACTGGATGTGGAACAGATTAGTTCCAAATAGGGAAAGGAGTACATCAAGGCTGTATATTGTCGCCCTGCTTATTTAACTTATATGCAGAGTACATCATGAGAAACGCTGGGCTGGATGAAGCACAAGCTGGAATCAAGATTGCTGGAAGAATATTAATAACCTCAGATATGCAGATAACACCACCCTTAGAGCAGAAAGCAAAGAAGAGCTACAGGGCCTCTTGATGAAAGTTAAAGAGGAGAGTGGAAAAGTTGGCTTCAAACTCAACATTCAGAAAACTAAGATCATGGCATCTGGCCCCATCACTTCATGGCAAATAGATGGGGAAGCAGTGGAAACAGTGACGGACTTTCCTTTCTTGGGTTCCAAAATCACTGCCGATGGTAACTACAGCCATGAAATTAAGACACTTGCTCCTTGGAAGAAAAGTTATGATGAACCTAGATAGCATATTAAAAAACAGAGACACCACTTTGCCAACAAAGTTCCATCTAGTCAAAGCTATGGTTTTTCCAGTAGTCATGTATGGATATGAGAGTTGGACTATAAAGAAAGCTGAGCACTGAAGAATTGATGTTTTTGAATTGTGGTGTTGGAGAACACTCTTAGGAGTCCCTTGGACTGCAAGGAGATCCAATCAGTCCATCATAAAGGAAATCAGTCCTGAATATTCTTTGGAAAGACTGATGCTGAAGCTGATGAAACTCCAATACTTTGGCCACCTGATGCAAAGAACTGACTCATTTGAAAAGACCCAGATGCTGGGAAAGATTGAAAGTGAGAGGAGAAGGGGATGACAGAAGATGAGATGGTTGGATGGGATCACTGCCTCAAAGGACATGAGTTTGAGTAAACTCTGGGAGTTGATGATGGAAGGAGGCCTGGCGTGTTGTAGTCCATGGGATCGCAAAGAGTCATACATGACTGAGTGACAGAACTGAATTGAACTGATATGACCAAGAAGCTCTTGGAAATAGAACTTCTATTAGTAACAAATATATGTATATACATATATATATACACACACACATATCTGTACCACAATTTCCTAACTCTAATGAGTCTTAGTCTAATGGGAGCATGCATTTTTCTTAAGTTCTACATACCAATATAAAAGCAAATAAAATGTTTAAGCATTGATAAGCATGTATAAAGAGGATCTTTGAAGGTCATGCAAGAAAGAATAATTCCACACACATTAACGCTGGTTGACAACAGCAAGATTTAGACACTGGACTCCCTCCAAACACATCTGAATTTTCTAAACCTCCTAAGTTTAAAGATAAGATTTAAAATTTTGCTTGACCAAGCATTCCCTTTCTTATGTTACTAAGTGACATGTTTGTTTTTTTTTTTCCATGCTAGCACTCAAAAAAATTTTAAAAGTAAGTAACGAATATATATTTTAATTAGAGAATTTAAAGAAGCACTGTTCTCATGTTATAGTGGTTAAACTTCTTTAAAAGCACATATAAGATATTATTTTTGAATAGGGATTACAAAACAAAATGAAAATTGATTTATAAGTATGACATCAAAAATGCAGTTTCAGGTACTAATATGAAATTCATGTTTTTATTTTTCAAAATGAATACCAGTAAACTTAACTGAACTCACATAAGCCCCTTTATGGAAAAAAAAAAATACTCAACACAGAGATTCAGCAACTGAGTCCCTAGCCCAAGTAAACTGCAACTTATAGTTGACTAAAAAAATACTCAGTACCTACTTATCAAATGCCTACTGTATTCAAAACTCTGAAAAAGATAGGGGGAAAAAAACATATTCTTGGGTATTGCCATTAATGAATTTGTAACCTACTAAAACGAGATGAATATGTATGTACATAATAAGTAATAAGGTAAGAAATAAAGGAGAAACAGATTTTTCAGATACATCACAACTGATTGACATGTTAATAAATTACATCACCTTAAAGATAGCAGGAAAAAGTGAAATGTAAAGTAAGATAGGAACATGGTGGTGAAATGAAAAGGCCTTGAATAGGTGCAGGAAAGAAGTGAAGTTTATTCTAGGGTCAAGAAATTGCTTCATTTGATTTAAAAATAAAGCAAGATAGAAGTGGACAAGCAAAGGACTTTAATTGTGTCAGGGCCATAACAAAAAGCACTTTGAACACTAGGTCACTTTGTTCTTGCAAAGAAATTTAGTCATACCTCTGTCTCTCCCAGAAGTCACTGGGAGCTAGATACAAAACAACAAACTGGATACAAAATAACAATAAAGATTAAAAAAATCTTTACTACCAGTAATCAAGACTGGGAATGTAGACCAGGTTTATGGCTCAAATCATCTCCCTTGTCATGCAGGTTTCTCTGAGAATATCTCTAGAGAGAATATATCTATAAGGAGAATCTGTATAAATTAATGAAATCGATATGAATGAATGAGATCTATATGATTTCACACACATATATGAAAAATATGTATGAATGAATATATAGAGAGAATAAACAAATATCTAGGGAGCATCTATTTGCACTTGTTTTAGATTTTTCCCTTTATCTTTTGTAACTTCTGATTCCTTTATCTATAATCTAAGTTAAATTCTAAAGGTAAGTATCCATAAAATGACCTCTTCCTTGATCTAATTGCTCATTTTATGAATTCGTCTCACTTTTATCTGTTTTTCTTTTGTTGTCATCACAAATCTATATGTTACATGAAACCTTATAGGCTTTGTTGTTGTTCAGTCACTAAGTTGTGTCCAACTCTTTGAGAGCCCAAGGCCTGCAGCACGCCAGGCTTCCCTGCCCTTCACTGTCTCCCGGAGTTTACTGAAACTTAAGTTCACTGAGTTGTTGATGCTATCGAACCATCTCATGCTCTGTTAACCACTTTTCATTTTCCGTTCAATGTTTCCCAGCATTAGGGTCCTTTTTCCAATGAGTGGATACTTTGCATCAGGTGGCCAGTCTTTTAGGATTGACTGATCTGATCTCCATGCAGTCCAAGGGACTCTCAAGAGTCTTCTCCAACACTGCAGTTCAAAAGCATCAATTCTTCAGCACTCAGCTTTCTATATCGTCCAACTCTCATATCCATACATGACTACTGGAAAAACCATAGCTTTGGCTATACAGACCTTGTCAGCAAAGTGATGTCTCTGCTTTTTAAAATACTATCTAGGTTTGTCATAGCTTTTCTTCCAAGAAGCAAGCATCTTTTAATTTCTTGGCTGCAGTCATCATCCAAGGTGATTTTGGAGCCCAAGAAAATAAAGTCTGTCACTGTTTCCATTGTTTCCTATCTATTTGCTATGAAGCGATAGGACCAGATGCCATGATGTTAATTTCTTGAGTACTGAGTTTTAAGCCAGCTTTTTCAGTCTCCTCTTTCTCCCTCATCAAGAGGCAATTTAGTTCCTCATCTCTTTCTGCCATTTAGAGTGGTATTATCTGCATATCTGAGGTTGTTGGTATTTCTCCTGGCAATCTGGATTCTAGCTGTAACTCATCCAGCCCAGCATTTCACTTGATGTTAAATAAGCAGGGTGACAGTATACAGCCTTATCATACTCCTTTCCCAATTTTGAACGAGAATGTTGTCCCAGGTGTGGTTCTATCTGCTGCTTGTCGACCTACATACAGATTTCTTGGGATACAGGTGAGATGGTCTGGTATTCCCATCTCTTTAAGAATTTTCCATAGTTTGTTGTGATCCACACAATCAAAGGCTTTAATATAGTCAATGAAGCAGAAGTAGATGTTTTTCTGAAACTCCCTTGCTTTTTCTACGATCCAATGAATGTTGGAAGTTTGATCTCTGATTCCTCCGCCTTTTTAAATCTAGCTTGTATATCGGGAAGTTCTAGGTTCATGTACTGTTGAAGCCTAGCTTGAAGGATTTTGAGCATAATCTTGCTAGCATATGAAATGAGTGCAATTAATTGTGTGGTAGTTTGAACATTCTTTGGCATTGCCTTCTTTGAGATTGGAATAAAAATTGACCTTTTCTAGTCCTGTGGCCATTGCTGAGTTTTCCAAATTTGCTGGCATGCTGAGTGAGGCACTTCCATAGCATCATCTTTTAGGGTTTGAAATAGCTCAGCTGGAATTCTGTCAGCTCCACTAGCTTTGTTCGCAGTGATGCTTCCTGAGGCCCATATGACTTCACACTCCGAGACATCTGGCTCCAGGTGAGTGACCAGACCATAGCAGTTATCCTTACGTTCCCTTTTTACAAGTAAGAAAACAAGATGTATAACTGGAGGATTTCATAATTTCTATACTGTATAGTGTCATGGAGCTAGTAAATGAAAATAAGACTTGTTTGTCTACAAAGCACTTTCTTTCAATACTCTGATATGCTCTTTCTCATGTTCGAAGTCTCTTTTTAAAAAAAGCCAAATTACAATATCACAAACAGAAACTAAAGTTCTCCAAATAGTAGTATATAGCAAACAGTAATAGCAGCAAATAATTTATTAAAAAGTGAAATTAAAGTTTTGCTAAAATATAAAGCATATTCCTCTCTTCTGTGAGCCCTCTTTAATTGTCATGTTGTATTTTATTTGGTATTTAGTGTCATCCTAAGTTAAGAAAAATTAAAATTTTAAGAAGTTGTCATTAATTTTTAGTATTCATCTTTACATTGTACAATGATAGTTTCAGTGCAAATATAAGAGCATTTAATTTGTGGAGTAACTAACATTATACAATTTTTAGCTCATCATGCATATGCATATTTCATTGTTACTATAAAAATTGCTCAAAAATGCCATGACTTTTAATTTTGCTTTTGGTACAAATCAGCATTGTGTGTGTGTGTGTGTGTGTGTGTGTGTGTGCGCGCGCGCTCCCCATCCTGAACCCCCCTCTCCCACCTCCCTCCCCATCCCATCCCTCAGGGTCATCCCAGTGCACCAGCCCTGAGCATCCTGTCTCATGCATCGAACCTGGACTGGTGATTCGTTTCACATATGATGAAATACATGGTTCAGTGCCATTCTTCCAAATCATCCCACCCTCATCCTCTCCCACAGAGTCCAGATGACTGTTCTGTACATCTGTGTCTCTTTTGCCGTCTCGCATACAGGGTTATCGTTACCATCGTTCTAAATTCCATATATATGCGTTAGTATACTGTATTGTATCAGCATGTTGAATATTAAGACTCTGCCTTTGGTTTACTGATGAATAAGGAAAAGCCGAGAGTAACTCTGGGTTGCTTCATCTTTATCTTTCATCCTGCATCATCATTTTTCAGTCTGGCATTTAGCTAATATAGGGGAATTGTTGTGAAGTAATTAGCCTCCAACTAATAAAAAATAAATAAATAAATAAATAAATAAAATAATCCTTTAAATCTCAAAAAAAAAAAAAAAAAAAAGAATTAAGTTCCCTTGGCTGTTTGTGTTTCTTAGAACACCTTTGCCTTCTTTCTGTGTGTGAAGCAAGGACTGCTTGGAGCAGGAAGCGTGGCTCCCTGAGGCTGTCGGTGTCTGCGCTTTTTCAGTTATAGAGGTCGCACACATCCTTTACACTTGTTTTGGTCCCCCGAGCCCCACACATAGCCGTTGTACTGCAGTTGTGTTCACTCCTGTAAGGCCCCGGGCCTGCTATACGTGCATGGGGTAGCAAGGAACAATGGCCAAACGCACCGTACATATCTCCCCTGCTTACACACGTGTTCCGTTTTCTCCCCATCCATATCTCCTTTTCTTACACACTTGCTTCATTTTCAAAACACATGTTCAAAGATAAAATTGTCAATAATTGTAAAAGGTGATAGTAGAGAATGAAACTGATTGTGAATCCCAGTGAGTGCGAACCCGGTAAGACTGGGACAGTCATGCCCAGATCCACTGTTGACTCAATTTCATTTAACGGTTCTTAATTCTTGCACATGGTACTTCTAATTATAGTTTTCATATGTAACTTTCAAATCATGGTATACATGTAGACTTGTACATTAGATTATTAATAGCACTTACATTTTGAGATGATAGAGATGCCAGGATATTTACATTTATATGTATTATGATCATATAATGTATATGTCCATATATAGCCACACCCATACTTATATATATATGTATACACACCCATATGTATGAGTGAAAATTAATGAGTTTGCTAAAAGTGAACCCTCATTTTTAGATTTTTTTCTTAAATACTGTGATAGGTATGTTCATATTTACCTGTATGTGATTAGATTTCAAGAAATGTTAACTAAGAATTTTATAGGAAAACAGCAGCCAAAGAGTATTCAGAATATTTCTGCTCTGTTGGAGATAGGCAGAGTTAGACATCTGTATCTCCTCAGGCCAATGTAAGGAAACATCTGTGAAACACATATTAAATTGTTTTCCAGGGGAACCAACCAGCAAACAAACTCTTCCATATTTTCAGCCAGAGAGAAATGGTTTAGAGCCAGAAGGGAAAACAAAATAAATGTACAAAGTCAGAGAATTCCAGAAATGGAGAGGTGATGTATGGGTCTAGCCTCATCATGGCTGCCATGATGGTCTCGTTTGGATACCTGAATTTACCAAAGCATATTGCTTGCCAAGATACAAATGCAGCTTGGACTGTTCAACAGAATTGCCAGGTTTGCCAATTTCATCTTAAATGTTAATCAGTTAAGCACGATTTTGAATAGAAAAATCCAAAAGTATTTAAAGTCTACTGTGTCAAATACTAGTGATTCAGAAAGAACTATGAAAAGTTTATTTTTAATGTGTCATCAAAAACCTGGCAATCTCTGTTGTGACAAGAAGGATGTGATCGACAAGGCAACACTGACTTAAAGAAAAGGAGTGGGTGATACTCGAAATTAGATCTCTTACTGTTTTTTAATCTGTACTTTCTACATGACTTACCAAACAAACCCTACCCTACCTGTCACCACCATAACCCTCTCTGTTTGACTTTTGCTTAAAAACAAAGTTTAACAAACATTTTTTTTGGAATAATTTTAGAGAAATATGGCAAAGGTAGAACAGAGAATCAATACCTATATACCACTCACGCAAGTTTCCCCAAATGTTAAGAAAGTCTTGGTATATTTATTAAAACTAGGAAATTAACATCGGTGCATTACTATTATCTAAAATTGCAGAATTCATGTTATTAACACTAGTTTCTGTTAATGTGTTTTTTGTGTTCTAGGATCTAGTCCAGGTTTTCAAATTGTATGTAGTCGTCATATGTCCTTAGTCTTCTCTGTGACAGTTTTTTATGCTTGTTTTTCATGACCTTGATGTTTTGAAGAGTGTACTGGTCAGGTAGTGATTTTGGGTTTTTTGATGATTTTTCTCACAATAAGGCTGGAGGTAAGGAGTTAAAAAAATAATCCCACAAACGTGACTTGTACTTCTTATTTCATCATATTAGAAGACGTGTGATAACAACATGACTTATTATTGTGACATTAAGCTTGATCACTTGGCTGAACTTTAAGTTTCTCTACTGTAAAGTTTCTGTTTTCGCTTTTACTCGTTATCTTCTATGGAAGTAAGTCACCAAATGCAGACAATACTAAAGAGGAGAAGAATTAAGTTCCATCTACTAAAGAACAATTTTCTTCAAAAATTATAATTTTTCTGTAAGAAAAATTTGCCATTTCTACCTCATTCATTTATTTATTCAATCATTTACATAAGCATGAAATTATATACACGTATTTTATACTTCGGGTTACAAACTATTAAAGAATCCTTTCTCATATATATGAGATATATAGCTCAAGTATATATGTGTGTGTGTGTGTGTGCATACATGTGCACATATATTTCTCTGTCATAATTTTTTGAGTACTTTGATAACAGAGTTTGGACTTTTAATTATTTATACCTAGTCTGTTATTACTCATATATAATTAATGAAGGAGAGATTAGATATTGTGTTTTGACTTAAAAACATGTCAATATTGCTTTGATTCTAAGTTTTTCTAGAATATGTGAAAGTCAGTCATGTCTGACTCTTTGTGACCCAATGGACTATACAGTCCATGGAATTCTCCAGGCTGGAATGCTGGAATGGGTAGCCTTTCCCTTCTCCAGGGGATCTTCCCAACACAGGGATCAAACCCAGGTCTCCTGCATTGCAGGCAGATTCTTTACCAGCTGAGCCACGAGGGTAGTCCAAGAATACTGGAGTGGGTAGCCTATCCCTTCTCCAGTGGGTCTTCCCCACCCAGGAATCGAACTGGGGTCTCCTGCATTGCAAGGGGATTCTTCACCAACTGAGCTCTGAGGGAAGCCCTAGAATATGGTTTTATTTTAAATAGAAGTAGTCTATTCCCTTTAGGTTTGTCAGTTGACAGAAAAGCAATAGTAAATGTCTAAAGGAATATACTGCTAATGTAGCAGTACAAATTTCTCGACAATATCTGTCTAAATAGAGTAAGGTTCATAAACTAAGATAAAGGGCCATGTGCATTACAGAACTGTTCACAATAGTCAAGATGTGGAAACAATTCACATTAACAGATGAATAGATAAAGAACATATGGTATATACATACACTAGAATACTATTCAGCCTTAACAAGGAAGTGAAATCTGCAATATGCAAAAAACATGGATGAACTTTGAGGATAGTATGCCAAGAGAAATAAGCCAGTCACAGAAAGGAAAATACTTCTTGAGTCCACTCATATGAGTTATCTAAAATAGATGAATTTATAGAATCAAAGTGTCGAATTGGAGGTAGGGGGAGGGGGAAATTGGAAGCAACTAATTAATAGAAATAATAATTAAATGAGAAGAATCTCACAGTTTGGGAGATCTGTTGTGCAACATTACCCTATAGTCAACAATAGTGCATTATACACTTAAAATATTTTAAAAAGGATAACCCTCAAGTGTTCTTACCAAAACAACATTTTGAAAAGAGAAATGCAAGATTCCAAATTTATACAGTAATAGAATTGTGTGATACTCCATCTGATACATTTTATTAGACAGTTGTCATAGACACAACTATTTAGGAATATGCTTGTTTATTAACCCAAATTTCTAAAATTCTAATATGATTTTATGAAACTTTATGATTACTTTCTCAAGAGTATTAATTTAAATTCTTCTGTCATTTATTTCTTAAAAATATGTATTTATACAGTATTATGTGCCACTTGCTAAGTGTCTTGAGATATATAGCAGAGAAGAAGTCTAAGAGACTATGTAATTAGGAAATATAAACATTGTCATTTGACCTAATTAGGCAATTATTTGTAGAGGTGAATAGAATTAGACAAAGGTAAGCTATTCCTATAATCTTGTCCTCCGGCTTATACAAAAGTCTCAGTCAAGTCATATCTAATTCTGCCTTGCCTGCTGACATTTATTAAAAGATAAACACAGTTTTAAACGTGTTCTATGAATGTGGTGTATCCTCAGCCCTGTCTTATTTCAAGACACCTTACACAAAAGCTTCATGAAAATTTCTAGTGGCCGGATTCAATCATCTATCACGGTAAGATAGATATCAGGTTGTGATCCAAACAGGGTTGTGACACAAGCCATCTATGGATCAAGAGCAATATATGAAGTTATATTTAGAGTCTTATGCCATGTTCTAAATAGTCTAGACTGTTCTTACCATTGTTGTTCAGTCATTAAGTTGTGTCTCTGCAACTGGATTAACTGCAACACGCCCGGCTTCCCTATACTTCACTATTCCCAGAGTTTGCTTGAACTCACGTCCATTATGACAGTTACACCATCCAACCATCTCATCCTCTGTCACCCACTTCTGCTCTTGCCCTCAGTCTTTCCCAGCATCAGGGTATTTCCAAAGAGTTGGCTCTTCGCACCAGGTGGCCAAAGTATTGGAGCTTCAGCTTTAGTATCAGTCCTTCAAGTGAATATTCAGGATTGATTTCCTCTAGGATTAACTGATTTGATCTCCTTGTTGTGCAAGGGACTCTCAAGAGTCTTCTCCAGCACCACAGTTCAAAAGCATCAATTCTTCGGCGCTCAGCTTTGTTTATAGTTCAATTCTCACATCCATACATGACTACTGGAAAAGTTATAGGTTTGATTACACCGACCTTTGTTGGCAAAGGGATGTCTCTATAATATGCTGTCTAGAGTTGTCATAACTTTTCTTCCAAGGAGCAAATGTCTTTCAATTTCATGGCTGCAGTCACCATTTGCAGTGATTTTAGAGCCCAAGAAAATAAAGTTTCTCACTGCTTCCACTTTTTCTCCCGTTATTTGCCATGAAGAGATGGGACTGGATGCCATGATCTTCGTTTTTTGAATGTTGAGATTTAAGCCAGCTTTTGCATTTTCCTCTTTCACCCTCATCAAGAGGCTCTTTAGTTCCTTTTGCTTTCTGCCATTAAAGTGGTATCATCTGCATATCTGGGGTTGTTGATATTTCTCCCAGCAATCTGGATTCCAGCTGTGCTTCATCCAACCCATTATTTCACATGATGTACTTTGCATATAAATTAAATAAGCAGGGTTGCAATACAGCCCTGACGTACTCCCTTCCCACTTTTGAACCACTCCGCTGTTCCATGTGTGGTTCCATCTGTTGTTTCTTGACCTGCCACATGTTTCTCAAGAAGCAGGTCAGGTGCTCTGGTGTTCCCATCTCTTTAAGAATTTTCCACAGTTTGTTGTGCTCCACGTGGTCAAAGGCTTTAACATAGTCAGTGAAGCAGATGTAGATGATTTTTTGGAATTCCCTCGCTTTTTCTATGATCCAGCAGATGTTGGTAATTTGCTCTCTTGTTCCTCTGCCTTTTCTAAATCCAGCTCTTACATCTGGAAGTTCTTGGTTCATGTACTACTGAATCCTAGCTTGAAGGATTTTGAGCATAATCTTGCTAGCATGTGAAATGAGTGCCATTGTACGATAATTTGAACATTTTTTGGTATTGCCTTTCTTTGGAATTGGAGTGAAAACGGACCTTTTCCAGTCCAGAGTTTTTCAAATTTGCAGGCATATTGAGTGCAGCACTTTCAGATCATCTTTTAGGATTTGAACGAGCTCAGTTGGAATTCCATCACCTCCACTAGCTTTGTTTGCATAATGCTTCCGAAGGCCTACTTTGCCTTCTTGCATTTCTTTTTCTTGGGGATGATTTTGGTCACCACTTCTTGTATACGTTACAAACCTCCGTTCATAATTCTTTAGGTGCTCTGTCTACCAGATTTAATCTTTTGAAAATATTTGTCACTTTTACTCTTTAATCATAAGGGATTTTACTTAGGTCATACCTGAACGACCTAATGGTCTAGTGGTTTTCCTTACTTTCTTCAGTTTGAGCCTGAATTTTGTGATAAGGAGCTGTTAATCTGAGCTGCAGTCAGCACTAGGTCTTATTTTTGCTGACTGTAAAGAGCTTCTCCATCTGCAGGGAATATAATCAATCTGATTTCAGTATTGACCATCTGGTGATGTCCATGTGTAGAGTCATCTCTTATGTTGTTGGAAGAGGGTGTTTGCTATGACCAGAGCATTCAATTGCCATTACACAAAAACTTTTTAAAAAAATCATTTTAAATTAATTATTCTAATGAACAGTGTTTGTGATGATGATGAGAGATATGAAAGCTGAATTTTTCATACCATGTATTTTTCCAGTGTGTATTTTATGATTAAACGCTTGGAGATCATCTTTGGAGTAGAAATTTCTTTAAAAGGCCACTAATGGTCCCTAGTTAATAGGGACCTAGTGGTTTGAACATGGAAGCATTGAATGATAAAGATACATATATATACACACACATATATATATAGTTTTATAAATAAGAAACTATATTTCACAACCTAGATACCATATATAGTGAAAGTGAACTTGCTCAGTCATGTCTGACTCTTTGCAACTCCATGGACTATTGCCTAGCAGGCTCCTCTGTCCACAGGAATTTCCAGGCAAGAGTATTGCAGTGGGTTGCCATTTCCTTCTCCAGGAGATCTTCCTGACTGAGGGATTGAACCTGGGTCTCCCGCATTGCAGGCAGATGCTTTACCATCTGAGGCACCAGAGGAGCCCTATATGCAAATATCAAATTATTTTATGTAACTTTTTCTTCCTGAACCTCTAGTATGTATTGACTTTTCCCCAAAAAATGCACAGACATGTATTTAGTAACTTTAGCTGATAAGTTTTTAAGTGACACTATAATTATTTATTGACTCTTTCACAGAATACATGTAAACTTCTCAAACACAATAATCATGTCTAGTATATCATTTTGTATCCACTGCCTTGCATAGTATCTGGACTTTTTCACTCAATATGTATGCCATAGGTCAGTACTTTTCAGAATCCACTTTGCTCTCTTTAAAAATTATCATCTGGCTCCTTTCCTATTTTACATTGCTCAGAATAAGTAATTGCTCAATATTTGCATTGGAAATGTATCCAACATCCCAAATGCCATTTGTCTGGACCTGGGAAATGGGAAATCACTTAACATAGCCAGATGCTCTCCTAGTATCTCTTCACCTACAGCTAATAAAATAATTGTCCAGTTGGAACAGAAGCTGAAATTTAACAACAGTTATGGCCACAGCAGGATGAACCAGCTGAACATCTGCACTGGTTTAAGTCATCCTTAATGATTAACAGATATTTACATCTTCACTGTGAATGTGCTGCCTGTTAGAGAAAGCAGAAATGAGTCAACTAGCTCCTTGTAGTTTCACAAATTAAAAAAAAAAAAAAAAATCCTGCTATGGTCTTTGGAATTTCCTGCTAACATCACCTTATTTTACCACTTGCTTTCCTGACACTGTTGCCCTGAATTTCTTTGAAACACTTGTGCAGCAAGCATTGTTCTGCATAATTCACATGCAGGCATACCTTGGAGATATTAGGAATTCAGTTTCAGACCACCACAATAAACTGTATATCACAGTGAAACAAATTGCATGCTTCTTTAGTTTCCCAGTACATGTAAAAGTCAGGTAGACACTGGCCTGTAGTCTGTCATGTGTGCGATAATAGCATTGTGTCTAAAAACACAATGTACTAACCTTAGTTAAAAATACTTTATGGCTTAAAGGCTAACCATCATCTGAACCTTCAGAAAGTCATAAGCTTTTTGCTGGTGGGGAGTCTTGCCTCAGTGTTGATAGCTTCTGATTGATCAGGGTGATAGTTGCTGAAGGTTGGGGTAGCTGTGACAATTTCTTAAAATAGAACAAGAATGGAGTTTGCTGCATCAGTTGACTCTTACTTTCACAAACAGTTTTTTTCCATAGCATGTAATGCTGTTTGATAGCGTTTCACTCACAGTGGAAGAAGTGAAAGTCACTCAGTCATGTCTGACTCTTTGCGACCCCATGAATCGCAGCACGCCAGGCCTCCCTGTCCATCACCAACTCCCGGAGTTTACTCAAACTCATGCCCATCGAGTCAGTGATGCCATACAGCCATCTCATCCTCTGTCATCCCCTTCTCCACCTCCCTTTAATCTTGCCCAGCATCAGGGCCTTTTCAAATGAGTCAATTCTTTACATCAGGTGGCCAAAGTATTGGAGTTTCAGCTTCAACATCAGTCCTTCCAATGAACACCCAGGCCTGATCTCCTTTCGGATGGACTGGTTGGATCTCCTTGCAGTCCAAGGGACTCTCAAGAGTCTTCTCCAACACCACAGTTCAAAAGCACCAATTCTGTGCTCAGCTTTCTTTATGGTCCAACTCTCACATCAATACATGACCACTGGAAAAACCATAGCCTTGACTAGATGAACCTTTGTTGGCATCTTTCTAGAGGGTTTTCAGTTTTTTGCCCAGAGGCATCACTATCTATGGCAGCTATAACCTTATGAAGTGTATTTCCTGAGGAAATTAGAAATTACTCCTTGATCAATGGGCTATAGAATAAATATTATATAGGCAGCCATGAAGACAACATTAATTTAAAATATTTAAAAAAACCTATGTTGTCAGCGGATAACCTGTCATCTAGGTTTTGTTGTTCCATTTATAGGACACAAAGTAGATTTAGCATCATTCTTAAGGGTCTTAAATTTTTTTTTATTATTTTAGCAAAAACAGAAAATTGCTGCAGAACTATAGCCTATTTCAAATACTTCTATAACATACTTATACTTAAGGTTGGTATGCTGATTGAATACTTTGATTAGAAATTAGGTGAGAAGGGTTTATGGACACATAGACAAAATATGTTAGTGTATATATAGGCAATCTATAAGTACACAGCTACCTATGAAATAATGTGTATGAATTCTAATTTTTAGGTTGAATATTGTACTTGTTTAGAAGAATGCCTTGATTAGTTCTTAAGTTAGAAGGTGGGACAGCCAGCACTACTGGACAGCAGTTCATCCGCATTATGGAAGTAAAAAAAACTTGGAGATCCAGAGAGCAAACAGGAAACTGAAGGGAGGAGGAGATTAAAGAAATGAGGAATTAGAGAAGCAGTGAAGATTCTGTCATGTCACAGATATTTATTAAGTACAGCTGTGATTCAGGCATTATCACAGTTACTGCAAAGACAAGATTTAACTAGAAACCCATTTCTAATTCTCAGTGGCCTGACATCTTCAGTTCAGTTCAGCGGCTCAGTCATGTCCGACTCTTTGCGACCCCATGGACCGCAGCACGCCAGGCCTCCCTGTCCATCACCAACTCCCGGAGTTTACTCAAACTCATGTCCATCCAGTCAGTGATGCCATCCAACCATCTCATCCTCAGTCGCACCTTCTCCTGCTGCCTTCAGTCTTTCCCAGCATCAGGGTCTTTTCCAATGAATCAGTTCTTTGCATGAGGTGGCCAAAGTATTGGAGCTTCAGCTTCAACATCAGTCCTTCCAATGAACATTCAGGACTGATTTCCTTTAGGACAGACTGGTTGGATCTCCTCGCAGTCCAAGGGACTCTGAGGAGTCTTTGCCAGCACCACAGATGGTATATAAATGGTCAGTCATATCTGACTCTTTGAGATCCCATAGACTGCAGCCCGCCAGGCTCCTCTGTTCAGGGGATTTTCCAGGCAAGAACACTGGAGTAGGTTGCCATGTCCTCCTCAACGGGATCTTCCCAGCTCAGGGATTGAACCCAGGTCTCACACATTGCAGGTAAATTCTTTACTATCTGAGCCACCAGGGAAGCATACCGTTATAGATAATATTGCATATACTATTATATATATCATATAGACTATTATCATATATTATAAATAATTGGAACTATATATAGTATGTCTATATATATATATATATATAAAACATGTTTTCATTATTTCTGTAAAAGCATAAATTGGAGCCACTCCTAATTTCAAGGTGATTAGTAGTTTGTTGGTTATTTGTACTACTTTCTCTTATACCACTTCTTTTAACATTTGATTTTAAATCGTAAGTAAGAGAGTAAGGAGTTTAAATTCATTTAAGTTCTGGTTTCGGATAGCTGGATAGCTGTTCTAAGTTTGATTTCTGAGTTTGTTACTTGTGGATAAATGAATTTCAGGATTTTAACTTTTAAAAAAATATGCTTCCCTCTATCCTCATAATTTTAGGAAATAAGAAAATACCAGAAGCTGCACAAATAATAATATTTCTGTAGTTCAAATGTTGACATTCCCCACATACCAGTGTCTTTTATTTGTCTTGAGTGGAGATTTTACCAGCTTATTTGGAGTAGCCAGTAGGGAAGCTATCTGAACCAGGACCTTTGGGAAGACCACTCATCTCTGCTATTTCTTTTTCTTTTTTTGTCTATTTAAAAAAAATTTTATTTATTTTAATTGGAGGACAATCAATTCACAAAACTCCAGTGGCCCCTACCACACATCAACACAGATCAGCCATGGGCATACATTATCTCTTGTCTGCCCTTATCAGGGCCTATTCATGCCCATTGTATTCCAGTGGCCTCCATAATCTGAATTTATAGGAAAAAGGTCCTTCTTGTAGTAATATCATATCCTCTTGAGAAATCATCTGCACTTTGGGGTTTTCACAGAGAATACAAGAGCATACCCGAAGCTCTCTTGTGTTGCAATATTTTGTTCTCACAACTCTCACACTGACCCTAAAACTAATCCAAAGAAGGCCTGAAAAGACCTTCTCATGTTCATCAGTATACCATATCGAGTTCGATATTATCACATCTGATCGCTATAAAGGAGAGCGCACATCCCAGTATATATTCCAGCTGTTGGGTTAGAGGGTGACTCTTGGTCACCAGTAGCTTAGTGAATTTCTCAGTACATAATTGTTAGTATCAAAATGGGCAAGTAATAGTTTTGTCTTTGTTTGGTTTTCTTTTTTGAGCCTGTGGTAGCACATGACTGAATTCACAAAGAAGCAGTTCAAGACATTAGTGAATTCTCTATTAATGAGTATTAATTTCATATACAGCTATTAGTGTGGAATTCTGATAGGATACATATAAACAATTCTACCTTAGTCATTGTAATATAAGCAAAATGGTAAGATGGTTTAAAGCACAAAATTGTCTAAGTAAATATATAATGTTTGCAGTACAAATCTGAAGTTGCAGCCCTGAATATAAACGTGGAAGTGCATGCTAAGTCGCTCAGTCACATCCAACTCTTTGCGAACCTATGGTCTGTAGCCCGCCAGGCTCCTTGGTCCGTGGATTCTCCAGGCAAGAATACTGGCGTGAGCTGCCATGGCCTCTTCCTGGAAGAGACATGTGTTGTTTGCTCCCTCCAGGAAGAGGTGTATCACAAGCAGTGTCAGTAGCTATGCATTATGGAAAGGTTAAAAGATAACTGCTCTCTTATAGACATTTAGGATTGCTAGCTGCTATCCTAGCAAAATAGGGTGGATCAGGCTATGAACTTTGAATTTAGATATCCTTGAGTGTCCTACATAAGTAAGGGCAGAAGATAAACTATAAAATCCCATTTCCTTGCTTCAACAAAGCTTGTTTAAGAGCACACACAGAAAGTATGTGATATGCATGGAGTCCACACATCAGTGTTTGAGGAAAAATTTTTCAGCTGTCAATAATCTGGAGAAAAGCCAGCCACTCTATGATATCATGGTTATCACAATAAAGAGAGTCAATCATGAAACAGAAGGATTTAATACTTTACAGATACTGATAACAATTCCTGAGTCTGAGTTTGCAGATAAATTACAAATTAATGATAGTACAAATTAAATGGCAAGGATTCAGTTATTTAATATCGCACTTTGAAAAACCTAATTAGAAGCAAATGCTGTACAATTTAAATAAATCATTAAAATACACTCAGGTGAGCATTTTATTATGCAATGATGGGTTGCACCAGAAAAAAATATTAACATAACTTCAAAATAAAAGTCCAGAAATCAGAAAGAATTTATTTAGTGCCATTAAGTAAAACAGCAATCAACTTAAAGACTTCACTAATTTCTATAAAAAAATAGTTGATGTAAGTATCTTTGTTATTTATAGTTTTTCTGCTCATAGTTTTTATGAGCATTCTGGAAACTTTATAAACATTTTAGATTTCAAGTTTAAGTCATTCTAAATGAATCATTTTATCATCTATAAAATGTCAAGCATCATCCTCTCTCAAACTGTTGGCAATATTGGCATTAAAATAGGGGAGATCTTGTATACTAATGTATAAAGTAATGTCCATCTAAGTAGCCAGGGAAAGTAATCTTTCAGAGAGGAAAGGAAAGTTATAAATGTATTTCATCCTAAATTATTATGCTTTCAGCTTACAGCACACATGTGTTTAAAGTGGTCGAAGGTGTGCTCTCTCAAACAAAGGTGCAGATGGCTGACTGTCGTTGTAATCATTATTAGGTCCATGTATTTAAGAAATAAATTTTATAATTCTGCTGCTATAGCAACTGGAGTGAGGTCTTAGTGTTTATCTATTTTATAAAACAAAGAATGAGTTAATATTGTCCTCCAATTATTTTTAGAAAACATAATTCTCACAATTTGTACCAAGTGAAACACTGCAGCTGTGTGTTTACCAAACTATATTCCTGGAAAAAATGATCTTATTATTGGCATACCAGTATGAAAATTGAATGAAGGGGAAATTTTGATATAATAATTTCCAGTAGTGTAGTTTATATAATATTTTCAGTAGCACAGAGTGTAACCTTCACTATGTTCTGTTCAACTTGTTTTCAGACTCAGTGGGTAGTAAAACAAAATAGTAATTTTGTTGAGGAAAATAGAAATCAATCGGTTGCATTAACTATCTTGTATGCTGTGAGCTGAGACTTGCTTGAAATCATGTGTTTTTCACAATGCTATCTGATTTTCAGGTTCACTGTTTCTATACTTGGTCGTTTAAAATAAAACTTCAAGTTACATACATGTATTGAAAGGGCAAATTGTATTTATTTAGATGCAGTATACTAATCTCAAGATGGATCTAAATCCAATTTAAAGATGATTTGATTTTTATAGACATCTAGGTAAGAGAAATGGGTAAATCAATATGTATACGAGTTGTCACAGAAATCAGCAGAGAAAATAAAACATTTTGCTCATGAACCGATTCTTGGTTGTGTTATCAGTTCTGATGATCTACCCTAAGTGTTTACAGGAAATGGACTTTAAGTAGCACTTTTGTACATTTTGTATGCCTTTAAGTGGCCATAGCAACAAGTATAATTACCATTCTTACAACTGATCAGAGACTGTCTTCTCATATGGCTATGTATGTATTAAATGTTATTAAATATTTTAAATCATAGAAAGCCAATCTATTCTAAAGAAGTACAGGAAAATAAACAATCTTGTGTTGGGTTATTATAAATGACATTTTAGTGTTTATACACATTGAGAAATCTATTTAGGCTCAGAAAAAACAAAAGCCAAACATAGCTGAAAAAAATAATTGCTTTCTTTTTTTTCTCCCAGTGCACTAAGGAATAGCATCTATTTACCAAGAGCTGACCACTCCCTTTAATGTCATTCAAACTTTTGGTTACTAGGTAGATTATACAGGACTCTAAACAATGAATTTATTTAGTAATACCCATGACCATAAGCAGAAAAGTTATATACAATATCAAAAATTTTGTCTCAAAATTGTTGATCTAGGATACTGTTAAAATAAAAGGATATAGTTAAACTAGAGAATATAAATTCATTTGAAAGAAGGGAAGGACTTAGAGTTCATACCACAATTTTGATACAGGCAAATGCTGTTTAAGTAAGGACAAACTGCAAGGAGAAAAATGAATGCAGTGAAGGGTCGGATAATATATTAAAACTGGAGAAAATATCTGTGGACCATGAAGCAGGAGATATTATATTTCAGAAATAAATGAAATTATTTAAGAGCAATTGTTTCAAATGAAATAACAAGTAGTAATTAAATGAGAGGAAGAATAATTTGTCAGAGGTAATAAACTGATAGCATAGCTATCATCTCCTGAGCTGTAAAATGTACTCAGTACTATCGATAGATTGGAGCCGTAAACTGATTATATTAGTCCTCACAGAGACATTGTGACTTGGGGGTTTATTCCCATTTTCTTGATAAGGCTATCAAATCTCTATCACATTGTCATTGTGTCACAAATCATGTGACTGTATGTACCTGTGTATCTGTTACTGGACTTTCTATTATTTTCTGTTAATGTGTCTACCTTTATGTCAGTATTGCACTGTCTCAGCTATACCAGCTTTCTCTTAGGCTTCATTAGGACAACATTAGTAATTTTTCTTTTTTTTTTTTTTGAACTTCTTTTGCCCTTTATTTTTTCACACTTCTGTGCTTGTTTTATTTTATTTTAATTTATTTTTTTATTAGTTGGAGGCTAATTAAAATATTTTATTGCTCTGGTGGAAATCATAAAAAAATTTTATCTCTGTGGGTCCAGATAGAAAAATAGAGAAAACTCACACCAGTTATTATTTTAATATTGTTCAGTCACTCACTCGTGGCTGACTCTTTATGAGCCCATGGACTGCAGCACCCCAGGCTTCCCTGTCCTTCACCATCTGGCAGAGTTTGCTCAAACTCCTATCCATCGAGTTGGTGATGCCATCCAGCCATCTCATCCTCTGTTGTCCCCTTCTCCTCATGCCCTCAGTCTTTCCCAGCATCAGGGAAATTTTCCAATATTATAATTAGCAAAACTTAATATAGACCAAAAATATACAATGATAGTAATGTATGAAGGAGCAGTCAAAGCTGGGGCTAGAACAATGAAAGAGATTACACTAGACTCTAGAAGCTTAGGAGATCCTCTATGAGTAGGTATGTGGGATTTTTTTCTTTTTTTTTTTTGAGGATAGTTGCTTTACAATTTTGTGTTGATTTCTGACATACAACAACATGAATCAGCCATCAGTATACTAAATCCTCTCCGTCTTAAGTCTCCCTCCCACCCCCTACCCTACCCAAGCAAATTCTCATTTGCTTCCAAGTGAGAATTGGTTAAAACCAAGTGAAAAAGACTATTATTTTGATAATTATTTAATACATTTGAACTCAAGGGCAAAAATAATCTGTACCAGAGGATGTGAAGAAATGATTGAAGAGAGAAATATTTAAGTAAATGGTAAATGTACACAATTGTATATTTAATACTATTTTAATGTAATTAACTTGTATTCCATACAGAATAAAATATTTTGTAATAACAAATCATATATCACTAGTATTATACTATTTGAGTTCAAATAGAATATTACATGAAAAAGTTCACAAATAAAATCCATGCAAATAAAAGACAAATCTTAAAAGACATAAATCTATTATCATACAATACTGTGCATTTATTTACAAAACCATTTGCTTCACTAAAGAATGTAAGAGGCAATTGAGAAACTCCAATATTAGAACAAGCAAGTGAGCATGCTTCATTTTTACAGGAAACAAAAACTTAAATAATATTTATGTAAATATAAAGTATATATATTACTTCCAAGTTACTTCCAAGGAAAGAAAAAATGATAGTATCAATAAAAATACAATCTTGTGCAAAAATATTTTTATTAGTACTTAAAATTATACATTAAAATACTGTAGTATTTGAAACGTGTCTGCAAGTTTCTTTAAGGTATACATAACCTATTTTCAGAAGGTCAAATATTATCCAATGGAAATGCGGAAGAAATAGTGTATTTACATCTGTGTTTAAAGATAGCTGTGTGTCAATGATTAGGAATAAAAAAAATCTGACTTGGTGATTCCTTGTGAGAGTTAACATTTTCTTACTACAGAGAAGTGTTAAAAAAGAAATGGCCTATAAGCATTTTGTAAATTCTTGATTTATAATACTCTGTTCTAGAAAGAGTAAAACATTAGTGTTATAGAATAAGTCAGGTATTTAAAAAAAAAAAACACATGCAGTTCTATAAACTTCGCTTCTCTGGCTTTATCCTCCCTAAACCCAAGCCTTTATAACCTAAATATGACTTGATTTTACATTTTTTAAAAAGCACTTTTATCTTCCTGTATGTCAATTTAATACAATGCACATTTACACTTGGGGCTAAATGTTCCAGACTAAAATTAATGTAGTTTGACATGCTTTTAAAAGCTACCATTTTCCTTCCCCCTAATGAGAGCAGTAACTTTGGAAATGAATCTAAGTAAAATGAAAAATTTTATGTTATTATTAAAAATAAGTTAAATGTCTATACATAAAAATATATTTTTATATTCTATAGTTGAATACTTTGCAAAAGCAATTTTCTCAGGAAATTTAATTTGAAAATTAATATACAATGACCCAAATAATAACTTTCCAATTACCCCAAAGAGATCTGTATAGCATAAACTAAGTGAAGTCCCTTGTTATTGTCACTCAGCATTGAGAAGATAATCAACTGCCATTATTTGTCCATGTCAACCTCATTTTTTTGTTTTCGTTCTTATTATGAAATAACTAACCATAATATACATATAATCAATGCAAAATAAAAATAAAACAGTTTATACAAAATGCCTGTATATAAACATTATATGTATATAAATACAGTATACAAGATGTTTGCAAATAAAAATACAGTGATCAATCTTCAGCCCACCACAGAATACTTAATTGAACATTTAATTCATTGGTTATCTTATTTAATTTGGTATTTTTTCCTGACACTCCTATTTGCCTTTGGACCATGTTGCTTGAGAAGGTATTTTTTCTTCTTAAAATGAGGTATAAATGACCTCATTATATATATAATGAGTTCAAGTTCAATATATCAGTTTCAAGTATATAGCATAATAGTTCAGTGTTTGTATATACTGCCAAAATTGATCACTACAATAACTCTAGTTAATATCCATCATCAAATAGAGTTATATATATTTTTTGTAATGAGAAATTTTAAGATTCACTCTTTTAGCCACTTTGAAAAGTGCAAAACAGTATTATTAGCAACAGTCATTGTGCATAGGTAATCATTCCCATGAATGACTTTTATTATGAAATTATCATTTCCTTTATAGCTGGAAGTTTTTGTCTTTTAATGCCCTAAACTAACTTTGTCAATGCCACCCCTCACCTCTGGCAACCACCAATTTGTGCTTATATCTATGAGTTCATTTTTGTTTGCTTTTTATATTTTGCATGTTAGATCATACAGTATTTACCTTTCTTTCTCTGACTTATTTCACTCCACATAATGCCCTCAAGTTTCATCACGTAGCATAATGCCCTTGAATTTCATCCCTGTCCCAAACGACAAGATAACCTTTTCTTCTCTGGCCAAATAATATTCCATTGTACATACATACCACATCATTTTATTGATTTATGCCTTGATGACCATTGAGGTTATTTCTATATCTTGGCTATTATAGAAAACTGCAATGAATATGAGGGCACTTATCTCCTTTCAAGTTAGTGTTTTCATTTTCTTTGGATAAATACCCAGAAATGGAATTGGTGGATCATATCATACATCCCTTTTTAATTTTTGAAGAACCTCCATACTGTTTCCTACCATGGCTGGACCAATTTACATTCCCAACACTATACAAAGACTCCCTTTTCACTATATCCTAGAAACCTCTGTTCTTTCTTGTCTTTCTAACAGATGAGATGATACCTTATTGTGGTTCTGAATTGTATTTCCCTGATAATTTGTTGTTGTTCAGTTGCTAAGTCCTGTCCGACTCTTTGTGACCCCATGGACTGCAGTGCGTCAGGCTTCCCTATCCTTCACCATCTCCCAGAGCTTGCTCAAACTCATGTCCATTGAGTCAGTGATGCCATCCAACCACCTCATCCTCTGTCGTCCCCTTCTCCTCCTGCCCTCAATCTTTCCCAGTCTCAGGGTCTTTTCCAATGAGTCGGCTCTGGGCATCAGGTAGCCAAAGTATTGGAACTTCAATTTTAGCATCAGTTCTTCCAATGAATATTCAGGGTTGATTTCCTTTAGGATTGAGTGTTCTGATCTCCTTTCTGTCCAAGAGACTCTCAAGAGTCTTCTCCAGCACCACAATTCAAGAGCATCAGTTTTTCAGCGCTCAGCTTTCTTTAAGGTTCAACTCTCAAGTCTGTACATGACAGCTGGAAAAACCATAACTTTGACTATGAGGACCTTTGTCAGCAAAGTGATGTCTCTGCTTTTTAATACATTGTCAGTTAGCGATACTGATTACCCTTTCACATACCTCTTGGTCCTCTGTACTTCTTCTGTGGAAAATATCTATTCAGATGTTTTTGTTCTTTTGTTCTTGCACCTGAGTTGTATGAGTACTTTATTTATGAGTAACCCTGTATCAGATATATGATTTACAAATATTTTCTGCTATTTAGTAGGTTGCCTTTCATTTTGTTGATGGTTTCCTTTGCTGTATAGAAGCAGTTTTGTTTGATGTAGTCCCACTTGTTTGTATTATGCCTAGTGAAATAACTAAGACAGAAAATATTATCACTTATGTGTGAAATCTAAAAAAATAAAGAAGAAAGAAATGTACATAACAAAACAGAATCAGACTCACAGATATAGAAAGCAAACTAACGGATCCCAGTGGGGAGAGGGAAGATAGAGGTTTGGTACTGAAAGGTACAATCTATCAGTATAAAATAGATAAGCACCAAGGAGATATTGTATAGCACAGGGAAATACAGCCAATATTTTAAATTAGTTTTAAATGGAGTATAGTCTATAAAAATATTGAATCATTATGTTCTATACTTGAAACAAATAATGTCAGTCAACTGTACATCAATGAAAAATGCTATATTCATAACATTGAAGTGAAGGGAAGTTGCTCAGTCGTGTCTGACTCTTTGCGACCCTGTGGACTGTAGCCCCCAGGCTCCTCTGTCCATGGGATTTTCCAAGCAAGAGTACTGGAGTGGGTTGCCATTTCCTTCTCCATGGGATCTTCCCGACCCAGGGATCGAACCCTGGTCTCCCTCATTGTAGGCAGACGCATTACCGTTTGAGCCACTAGGGAAATTCATGACGTTAATTATATTCAAATACTTTAAAGATCCAGGCAGGTAATGTAAATGTGCACAGTGACTTGGTTTGTTAAAAATGGGTAGAGTGAAAAATGTGATCCAATGGACGAGCATGTTTCTTTTAGAAGTGTTTGAAGTATTTAAATAATGTCATGGCTGAACAACAATGCTAATTACAGAAGTCTCCAAAAAGGATTCAACCTTGATTTATACCAAAAAAGTATTAATATCTCTAGATTCTTGCGTGTGGTGATTTTCTGCCAGTTGTATATAGTTTGGTAGAGAAGATTCCACATACTTTGTAAATTCCAGTTAATTGTGATTTAGAATGGGCTTCGCAGGTGCCTCAGTGGTAAAGAATCCACCCGCCAATGCAGGAGATCCAAGAGACATGGGTTGGATCCCTGAGTCGGGAAGATCTCCTGGAGATGGAAATGGCAACCCACTCCACTATTCTTGCTTGGAAAATTCCATGGACAGAGGATCCTGGTGGGCTACAGTCCATGGGGTCCAAAAGAGTCAGATATGACTGAGCTTGCACACACTGTAATTTAGAATATGTTGTCTAACCTTCCTCCCTGAATCTTATGTCCTTCCATATCTGCATTTCTAAAAATAATTATAAATTTAGTTACTGTGCAAATTGTTTTACATATTTTAATTTTCTCTTTTTTAGATGTTGCTAAATCACATTCAATTTATTTCAAAAATAATAGACTATCAGTTTGGTAATCTTTAGTATACTACACATTTTTGTCCTGTAACAAGCTGAAAGTTTCTTTTCATTAGATTATTTTCCCAAGGTTTAATGATTGAGGATTAATGGACATAAGCTTATTACTTATTGTGATATGTTTAGATATTCCATAATCCTATGATAAGTGTGATTATTAAAGAATCATAGAGCATGACTTCTTAGTTTCTTATAATATTGTGAAGGAGAAAAAGTAAAAAAAAAAACAAGGCATGAATGAGCTAAAATAAAAGGAATATAGATTATGTAGAAGTAAGTAAATATGCTGATTCAGAGAATCAAGCATCTATTAGAAAAATAAGGAAAGAATACAAGGGAAGTGAAAATTTTAACAAATGAATAGAAGTAGAGTCCTAGTAGACAAAGAAGAAAGGTTAACTCTAATACGGAAAACAAGTTAAGGAAAAGGCGATGCTATGAGGGAAAAAAAAGACCAACGTATTCCTAGGTCAGTGAGGAAGCCACATTTGTGGTTCATGCATGCCACAAAATAATGGTGATTTTTAATGTGAGTCAAAGAACTTCTGTGTGCCGTTAATTGAATAATTACTGTGCAATAGGCCCCCAGTGTATTTAAGATTATGTGCATTGTCTCATTTAGTCTACAGAAACATATTTTGAAATGCCTACTTTTTTTTCTCAGTTTTGGCAAATATAGAACCGCAGCCTCACTTAACTAGGTAATATTCCTAAAGTGGGATAGCTATAGACAGAGGGCGGGGTTTGAACCAAGTTCAATAGGATTCCAAAATTTATCCTTTTAGTTATTGATAGTTATTAACAGAAACAACATTCTAAACTGCTTTCCTTAACCTCGGATCACACTGTGGGTTGACAATTTCATCTGGAGAGCTAGCAAGGAGAATGATTGCTTTAACTTATTTTTAGTTAAGGAAAATTTACATTTCATCCTGTTGTTTATCTCTTATTTTTATGTTGATTTGTGGTTGCACCTAATTGTCATTAGTGCCAGGTTTTGTAAAACAAATGGTAGGAGCATATGGACATTTTTAACGACCCTTTCGAAAAGCTCAAATCAGCACAGAGTAAAAATTCAGTATTATTACCTCTACAGTTACACCTGCTTCCTCCAATTATTTCAGTATCATCGAATTGCAAAAATGATAGTATAATGAAAGCAGATGTGTTATATATTTATTTTCATCTTCATGATCATGTAGACTAAAATATCTTTTATTGTCGGAAATAAATGAAACTATTATCCACAGAAGTACTACAGAACAAAATTTATGCAAAAATAGACGGAGCAGTAGTTATCATATTGACAGTAAAAGCTTAATAAATTCTTTTTTTGTGCTTCTACACAGCTGTCCAGAAGGCGCTGGGTTTTTGGTTTTGTTTCTGTTTTTCTTTTTGAGCCAATTTACTGCTCATTGGAGAAACAGCCATCTAAACTAAATCTTTCAATTATGCAAAAGTGCAGGTGAATAAGTATATAGAAGAATCTTGAGCAGCCTGAGAACCAGAAGAGAAAGGAAGGTTGTTAAAGGTAACAGCTTGGAAGTGAGGCAGCATTTATGAGTCAACACCCTAAAAAAGGTCTATGTAATGCTAAACTCATTAGGATTTAAGAAGGAGAACTTATCTTGAAAGAGATGACTGAATTAAAATCTTCCCAAACTGAGAGCTTGCTCTTCTAGCTAGAGTGACTTCATTATTAATTGTGTGTGAGTAATAAAGACTCTGATTATGAATGGCCATTAGGCAAACACAGAAACAGAGAATCCCAGAAGCCAAAGACCTCCAACTAGGATAGGCTGATCAAGTCATCAATTAGCACACCTCAGGACACTTTCCTTCTCTTTGCACAGTAAGCATTTTCCTTTTCCGTAGACATTAACTAGTCTTTAGGCGTGTTTTACATAAGGGGGTTCTGTTGATTTGTATTTCATTGTTAAATGTGTGATTTATTTAATAGCACATCACAATGTTTTTATCCTGTTATGGGGTGGGGGGGGAGCATTAGCAAAGGTTAAGAGCAGTAAAAACAAGCAGAGAAGGGAGCAAACCAAGCAGTTAGGATATGGTGCTCCATATAAAACAAATAGAGTCCTTTTACATTGTTCAGATAAACTGTAAAACCATCTAGGAATTTCTTGTTTCATTTTTGTGTATCAAACCAGGATTTACATGTTAATCCTAACTAGAGTTCAAAGCAAAATGTATTTCTGATTTTTTTATGATAAAGAAAATGATTTCAGTAATTCTAAATATCTCTAAATTTTCTAAACTTTGTTACAGTATCAAATATTATAAAAACCCTTCTCAATATTGGTGAAAGATAATGAAAATCAGATATTCTAATTTGCATGGGAGAGCTCATTAAAGTGATATTAACAAAATTAGTATTCCTAAATAAGGACCTAATGACATGTGGTAAGCACAGTAATAATAACAGAAAGATGCTGCTTAATTTTTTATGAAATTTGTAGAACAAAATTCCATCTGTAATTAATAATCTCATTTTATTCAATTGCACTAATCAAGCTATACTTTAATATGGCATAAATTTAATTATGTCACAAGCACTCCCTGAAGCCTCTGCAGTTTTCCTGACTGTAAAATGGTGCTAAAGAGAAAAAAACCAGATATTTTAAAAATGTTTCAATTCTATTTTAATGGGGAAACATTGCTTTTTACTGATGACATTAGTTATTTTTTCAATAAAATTGAGATTGCTTTAAACAGCTGTAAAACGATATGTCACTGGACACATCTCCAAAATCAAAGGTATGCTTAAATTATGTAAATGTACTATACTCACAGTATTTAGCTTAGAAGAAAACTTAATTTATAATTAAAGCTAATCCATCAAGAGTTGCAATCAAAGTAACCCTAATCATTTAAAAATTCAGCATGCCACAACTAAATGAGTACCCCAAATATAAGGGAATATTTATGTACTAGTACTTTCATCATCATAAATTTATGACCCAACTTTCATATTTGAATGACATCGAATGGAGATGAAACTTAAACAATAGAATGGGTGTGATTGTTTAAAACAAAAACTAGAGGAGAAAAGAAAGTGCTGGGGTCAGTCATTCATAAGCAGAATAGAGGATGAAGACTTATGCAGACTGAATAGTGGTAGAAAGATAGGCCAGAGAAAAAAGGTACCTCTCATTCCCACACAATGATGGAAATAAAGATATGTTTCTTGGCGCTGAGTGGTGGAGTTATATGGGGATGGTCAAGTGACCGCTGCATACTTGGCAGTATAAACACTGGGAGTGATAGACTATAGCACTTCCAGGAAGCAGAAGGGAATAAATCATATTGGACCAGTTTGAGATGAAAATAGGAGATGAATCAATTTTTGAAAATAAACTGTATGAGTTGTGGTAATCATCTCACTTCTTTGCTGAAAAAGTAAAAAATAATAGGCATTAATCACTAGGGAATGAAATCTCTGAGACGTTAAGGACAAACTTGATAATAAATTCTAGCCTTGCCACTGACTGTATGCTGCTAGGTACCTCTAGGAAGCAAGGATACAGGGCACACTTACAGAGCTCATGAGTTAAAACCATGAAATATGAAGTTCACTTACCTTCCTCATTCATTCAAATCAATACAGTAGGTAGAAAGGAGAACTGGTCTGATTTAATGCAAAATGCAAATAATACTCTCCCAAGCACTTCAAATGTCTGTTGTTTAACTCCTGCTAGCTCTGTGTACTAAGGTGTCATTATAGCTACTGTCCATGGGCTTAGGCCGTATGTGTGTTAACCCGGTCATAAGTTGGAGGATGTTTTTATTTGGATGGCTCCAAAGAAGGTGCTGGAAGAAACCATGAAGAGTAAAGATAAAGGAACCAAAGTATGGTTTCCTTGTTAGTTATTTTTTAATAGCAATTTAGCTAGAGCACACACGTTTGAGATGCACTGAAACTATAAATTTCTTCCCTGACAGTCTGGTCAAGTAATGAGATAATGAATTTTGTATTTACTGGAATAATAATAACAATAAAATCACTACCTAAGCATTTAGCAAATATTGCAAATATTGACTCACATAATCCTTACTATAATAAAGATTTTGACTCCATGTTTTGATATTCTACTGCAAATACCTTTACATTTCATTCTTCTCTCTTCCCCTTCTGCACCACATCTGTGCAAGTTGATAAGAAAACCAGGGTGCCCCTTCCTTGGTCTCTGGTGGCAAGTCAAGCCAAATGTGGGAAACTTCACCTCAGCTCCATCCTGAGCAAAAACCCCAAACCAGTTTCCCTTCTCTACTCTCTCATCCCTTCTTGAACATCCTGGGGAGCTTCTCTGTTTTCCACAGATTCATTCTATGAATAACAATGGTTTTCATACTCTGCTGCTATGTCTGTGCCATGATCTGATCAGATCAGTTTTAACGCTGAAACCAAATCTTCGGTGTGTGGGAGGAAATTTACTGAATCTGCAAAGTGATTATAATAATTCAATAACTGGGTAAAAAATACACTATTTCTGTTTTATAGAATAGTAAAGTGAAATATGGAACAGTTAAATTACTTGTCTTTGAAGAGTCCGAGCATTAGGACTTGAATTTAGCTATCATTGTAGGTCTGCCAATTAATTGTAGATTTGATACTGAAATCTTTTAATTTTATTTATGTAATAATCCATTTTTCCTCCTGAGATAAACTTTAGCTTAACTCATTCTGTATTAACCAAGCTAAAATCAATGGAGAGGCAATATCTTTCAAAGAAAGTAGTATCCAAATCCACCTATGGGAGGGGGGATCAGGATGGGGAATACATGTAAATCCATGGCTAATTCATGTCAATGTATGACAAAGACCACTACAATATTGTAAAGTAATTAGCCTCCAACTAATAAAAATAAATGGAAAAAAAAAAGAACATCATACAATTAAAAAAAATAGTAAAAAAAAAACACAACAACTCAGTAAACTACAATTCTGAACTTAGGCAGGCCACTATATTTGATAGCAATATAAACAAAACAAAACAAAAATATTGTTGAAAATTAAAAAACTGCCATCTTTTGCCACCAATAAAAACTATATGTAAAAGCTTACTGTTTTACAAAAGGATGAAATAGTTGTGGCAAAATGTCTTGAAAAATGATAGAGATAAACTTTGTAATTCATAGGCATCAAAATATAAAAGAATATCATATAGGCATTAAAAAAGAGAAGTCATTATATACAGTTACACATATAAAGTAACAAGAACGCAACCTTTGGTAAATAAGCAGAATTGAAAGCACAAGGTCAAGGAAGAAAGAAAAATTATCAGCAGGCATCAATGAGACGGACACATCTGTGTCCCACTATCACAGATATGATGAGAAAAGACTTTAGAGATGAGACTCTAATGTCGCCCTAGATAGAAGGCTCTGTAGCATCACTAAGAAAGGTACCATGTAAAAACAAGAGTGGATCAAAGTGAGGTTACAAAGAGAGAAGGATTTTTTTTTTTTTTGCTGAAATATATTCGACATGTAACATTGCATAAATTTAAGGTGTACAACATGTTAATTTGATAAATTTGCATATTTAATATGATTGCCATTGTAGCAATAATTAGCACACCAGTACATAAATCATTTCTTTTTAGTGGTTGGAATACTTAATTTCGAGTTTCTTGGCAAGTTTAATGACTATAACACAAGATTTTTGTCTATACTTACTATGCTATGCATTAGATCTTTAGGTTTTATTTACTCCTCTTTGTAAGTCTGTACCCTTAAACAATAGCTGTCCTATCCTCTAGTAACTATAATTTTATTCTGCTTGTATGAGTTGGGCTTTTCCATAACCTACATGTTAGTGATACTATACTGTAGACATCTCTTCTGTCTGATCTGTCTTACAGCACAATTTACTCAAGTTCCATCCATGTTGTTGCCAATAGCAGGGAATTTTTCTCATAGCTGAATAACATTACATATAGACTATGTTATCTTTATGGATTCATTCTTTGATATTCATTCAGACACTATTAATGCTGAAATAAAACCTGGGAGTGCATATATCTCTCTGATAGCTTGTTTTCATGTCCTTTAAATATATTATCACATGTGCAATTACTGGATCTTGTGGTAGTTCCATTTTTAATTGTTTGAGAAATCTCCCTATTGTTTTCCAAAGTGGCTGAACCAATTGCACTCCCACCAACAGTGTATAAATGTTCTATTTTATCCACATTCTCACCACTTGTCATCTCTTGTCTTATCATGATAGCCATCCTAACAGATGTGAGGTAATTGTGGCTTTGATTTGCATTCATCCAATGATTGGTGATGTTGAATATCTTTTCCTGAACAGAGTTCCTCTGTTTCTTTGTTAATGAGCTGTAATAGTTCTGTATATGTTTTGGACATTAACCCTTATTCAATATATGGTTTGCTAATTTTTTTTTTTTGGTGCAGAAGCTTTCCTGTTTCATTAATCACATTTGTTGATTTTTGCTTTCATAGTTTGGGTGTTGTATCCAAACATCTCATTGCCAGGAGCAAAGTCTAATGGTTTCTTCCTAATATTTTTCAACTAGGAGTTTCATGGTAGCAAGTATTATGTTTAATTCTTCAATCTATTTCAAGGTAATTCTTAAGTGGGGTAAGTTAAGGGTCCAGTTTCTTTGTTCTGTGTATATTTATGCAGTTTTCTCAACACCATTTGTTGTAGAGACAATTATTTCCCCATTGGGTGTCTTGGTTTTCTTGACAAATATCAGTTGGCTGTATATGTGGGGTATAATTCATGCTTTCTGTTCTATCCCTATGGTCTAAGTATTTATTTTTATGCCAGCACCATACTGTTTTTATTGCTATTGGTTTGTAGTATAATTTGAAATCAGTAAGTGTAGCACATATGGCTTTGGACTTCTTCCCCATGATTGCTTTGGCTATTTGGATATTTTGTTCTTCCATACAAAATTTAGGAATTTTTTTTTTTTTAATGTGAAGAACGTCACTGGAATTTTGATGGGGACAGTGTTGCATCTATAGATGGCTTTGGGAGCTGTTAATATAATTATTAAATATTTAAATATGTTTAAATCCTGAATTTTATATCTGAAAATGATCTTAAAACTTCAGACTCTGGTACAGTGCATTACCTGTCCTGTTAGTCACTTTCAAACATGGAAAAGAAACTGTGGACTGGAAGAAGTAAAATCTGTGCTCTCCCGGGGCAAAGTTAAAAAAATCAATTTTTTTAACTTATTGAATACCAAAATGTTAATCATTCACGATTTAAACTTTTCTCAGACAATCGTAAAACATTCTTTAAGATAATCTTTTAAGATAGACTATGAGCTCCTTTTCAAATTCCCCAAGTTAAGAATTTGACTACTATATGGGATGTTTGCCCACAATGTCAATATTTACCTGAAAGCACACAGCTATAAATAATTTTAGAGTCTGTAAAATGAAACAACCTCTATATGTATACAATATGTACAGCTAGAAAAGTTAAAAAATCAAAATTAACACAGAAATTAAAGTATGTGGCAACTACCTAGAGTCTCAGTAATGTGACCACTCTGATTATCTCTCTCATTTTCAATTAGTTATTGCTCTGAAATTTAATAACAATTATTGCCCATTCTTTGAAGGAAATAAGAAAACTGTCCATAATTTTATCAGATAAACATTTGTAATAGAATTTCTTTTTCATTATTCTACTTTCAATATTCAGATATTAAAGTTAAAAATTTTAATTTTTTACTATAATTAATGGGCTTATACAGTGAATATCTTCACCAACTTCATAAATGCCAAATTATATTTTTTCTTCTCCTTTTATTCAACATTGAGATATAATTAACAAATAACATTGTATATGGTTAAGGTGTACATCGTGTTGATTGGATATATTTATATATCAGTTCCCACTATAGCATTAGCTAACACCTCCATCCTGTCACATAATTACCATTTCTTTTTTGAGGTGAGAACATACATTTAAGTTATATTCTCTCATCATCCTTCAAGCTTATAATACAGGGTTATTGGCTGTAATCACCACACTGTATTTTCACCAGAAAATTTTATATCTAGAAGCTTGTACACTTTGACCAACACTTCCCATTTCATTAACCATGCAGCCCCTGGTAACTACCACTCTCTATTTCTCTGAGTTCTGCTTTTTTAGGTTCCACATATAGGTGATAACATGCAGTCTGTCTGACTTACTCTATTTAGCGTAATGTCCTCAAGTTCCATCCAACTTGGCACAAAAGGTAGGATTTCCTTCTTTATTCTCATGGCTGAGTAATATTCTTGTGTGTGTGTGTGTGTGTGTGTGTGTGTATTTATTTGTGGACGCTCACACTGTCCCCATATCTAGGCTTTTGTGAATAATGCTGCAATGAACATGTGAATGCAGATCCTAATTTCAATTCCTTTGAATATACACCCAGAAATGGCATTGCTGGATCCTATGGTAGTTCTATTTTTAAGTTTTTGAGGAACCTGAATACTTTGCATAATTTCCTGCATAATTTCCATAGTGACTGTGCCAATTTACATTCCTACCAACAGTGAGCAAGGATTCCCTTTCCTCCACATCTTTGCCAGTACTTGTTATCGCTTGTCTTTTGGACGATAGCCATTCTGACAGGTGTGAGATGATATCTCACTGTCCTTTTGACTTGCATTCCCTGATGGCTGCTGACGTCAAACACGTTTTAATACACCTGTTGGCTCTTTCTATGTCTCCTCTGGAAAAAATCTCTTCAGTCCCTCTGCCCACCTTTTAATTTTTTTGCTATTCAGTTGTATGAATTCTTTATATATATTGGATAGTAACACTGTATCAGATATATGGTTTGCAAGAAACCTTTTTTCTTTTCATTTTGTAGATTGTTTTGGTGTTCAGAAGCTTTTTGGTTTTAAGCCTACTTAACACTTTTTGCCTTTGTTGCTTGGATAAATATCAAATTCTTAAATTATAGAGTGAAAAATTATTTGATAGTTAATAGCCTTGAAACATAGAGTAATCAGTTTGTGTGGTCTTTAAAGTAAACATAACAAAGGAAAGCACAATTATAATGAAAATGTTTCTTTTTAATAATTTATTAAGTGCATATAATTTTTTTTAATTTATAGAAGTGAAAAGAAAGTGAAAGTCATTCAGTCATGTCAGATTCTTTGTGACCCCATGGATTATACAGTCCATTGCATACTCCAGGCCAGAATACTGGAGTGGGTAGCCTTTCCCTTCTCCAGGGTATCTTCCCAACCCAGGGATCAAACCTATGTCTCCCACATCATGGGCAGATTATTTACCATCTGAGCCAGCAGGGAAGCTCAAGGATACCGGAGTGGGTAGCCTATGCTTTCTCCAGTAGATCTTCCTGACCCAGGAATAGAATCAGGGTCTCCTGCATTGCAGGTGGATTCTTTACCACCTGAGCCACCAGGGAAACCCAATTTACAGAAAAAAGGTGTTCCATTTTTTTTCTTTCTCCCTTTCTAGATTAAAAGTTCTTTGAGATTAAGAAAGTATCATAGGCAATGCCGAATCTTGAACTATTACAGAGCAAGATAGTCAATATTTTAAAAAAGATTAGATCAGTTAACCTGGAAAGCAAAGTCTGAAATTTACATATAGGATATTACCTACAGAGAGCTCATTTAATCAACACCTGTCACAAATACGAAAGGTGAAATGTAAGGCCTTCTCAACAAAGACCTTAACCTATCCTCCAAGGAGCTCTAGAATTAATATGGACACTTTATTTTTTTTTCCTTATGTGGATATGGGACCTGGCTTTAATATTCAACAGTGGAAACAGTGACAGACTTAATTTTGGGGGCTCCAAAATTACTGCAGATGATGACTGCAGCCATGAAATTAAAAGATGCTTGCTCCTTGCAAGAAAACTTATGACCAAACTAGACAGCATATTAAAAGCAGAGACATTACTTTGTCAACAAAGGTCCATCTAGTCAAACCTATGGTGTTTCCAGTAGTCATGTATGGATGTGAGAGTTGTACTATAAAGAAAGCTGAGCACTGAAGAATTGATGCTTTTGAACTGTGGTGTTGGACAAGACTCTTGAGAGTCTCTTGGACAGCAAGGAGATCCAACCAGTCCATTCTAAAGGAAATCAGTCCTGAATATTCATTGGAAGGACTGATGCTGAAACTGATGAAACTCCAATACTTTGGCCACCTGATAGGAAGAACTGACTCATTTGAAAAGACCCTGACACCAGGAAAGATTGAAGGCAGGAGGAAAAGGGGCCGAGAGAGGATGAGATGGTTGGATGGCATCACCAACTTGATGGAGATGAGTTTTAGTAAATTCCGGGAGTTGGTGATGGACTGGGAGGCCTGGCGTGCTCCAGTCTATGGCGTCACAGGGTCGGGCATGACTGAGTGACTGAACTGAACTGATTGACTACATATGATATATTGATACAAGTTGCCCTTAGAAAGGAAGACTGATCTTGGGTGAAGCAGCATTTTACAGCTAATGGACAGTCCCAGAAAGAGATTCAGCTAAGAGCTGTAAACCACCAAAGCTCCCAGCAGCCAGGAAAATGAGTGTTTCTGTGCTGAAGGGGGTACCTTGATTGTTCACTGTGACATCTACAGCAACCCGTCTTTCAAGACGCATAGATGTATGTGATTCATATAATGTGATGGAAATTGCTTCTTTAGATTCTACTGTGCCTTGTTTCCTGGGATGACATTATAAGAGGGAGGTAGGTTTGAGGAACTGCAATGCCTGACTCTTGATTTCATAATTATATATCATCACCATCTCCCCTCCCATCCATTCTAGATTCTTTATATAATAAACTAGCACTTAGTTAACATAGACTAGAACTTCATCCTTCTTGGGTTTCCCTGGTGGCTCAGCTGGTAAAGAATCCGCCTGTAATGCAGGAGTCCTGGGTTCAATCCCTGGGGTGAGAAGATCCCCTGGAGAAGGGAAAGGCTACCCACTCCAGTATTCTGGCCTGGAGAATTCCATGGACTGTACAGTCCATGGAGTCACAAAGAGTTGGACACGACTGAGCGACTTTCACTTACATCCTTCTTGGTGGAGACTGCAGAGGTTTACTGTATTTTTCTATTCACGGTTAAAATTGCTCAGTTCAGTTCAGTCGCTCAGTCATGTCCAACTCTTTGCAACCCCATGAATCGCAGTACACCAGGCCTCCCTGTCCATCACCAACTCCCAGAGTTTACCCAAATTCATGTCCATCGAGTTGGTGATGCCATCCAGCCATCTCATCCTCTGTTGTCCCCTTCTCCTCCTGCCCCCAACCCCTCCCAGCATCAGAATCTTTTCCAGTGAGTCAGTTCTTTGCATCAGGTGGCCAAAGTATTGGAGTTTCAGCTTCAACATCAGTCCTTTCAATGAACACCCAGGACTGATCTCCTTTACGATGGACTGGTTGGATCTCCTTGCAGTCCAAGGGGTTCTCAAGAGTCTTCTCCAAACCACAGTCAAAAGCATCAATTCTTTGGTGCTCAGCTTTTTTTATAGTCCAACTCTTACATCCATACATGACTACTGGGAAAACCATAGCCTTGACTAGACAGACCTTTGTTGGCAAAGTAATGTCTCTGCTTTTTAATATGCTGTCTAGGTTGGTCATAACTTTCCTTCCAAGGAGTAAGTGTCTTTTTATTTCATGTCTGCAATCACCATCTGCAGTGATTTTGGAGCCCAAAAACATAAAGTCTGATGCCGTTTCCACTGTTTCCCCATCTATTTCCCATGAAGTGACGGGACCAGATGACATGATCTTAATTTACTGAATGTTGAGCTTTAAGCCAACCCTTTCACTCTCCTCCTTCACCTTCATCAAGAGGCTCTTCAGTTCCTCTTCACTTTCTGCCATAAGGGTGGTGTCATCTGCATATCTGAGGTTATTGATATTTCTCCCAGCAATCTTGATTCCAGCTTGTGCTTCTTCCAGCCCAGCATTTCTCATGATGTACTCTGTGTATAACTTAAGTTAAATAAGTTAAAATTGCTCAAGGTAGAACCAAATGACAATAACGTGAATGGCCTAGCTTTCCAAATTTTTCTTCCCTACCATCTCCATTATATAACAAAAGTCTTATCACCTCCTGATGACCAGAGTCAATTTACCCCTGCCAGGATTGATTCTTTTCCTTGCCTGATAGACTCTAAATATGAGTACAATGTGATGGGGTGATTACCATATCTGGAGTATAATGGGAATATTTCTGTGTTACCTGGTGGACATATATCTCCTCTGGAGCACAGGACCATTAACCTCAAGGATCCCAGGGAAACAGAGATGGAAAACACATGTTTTCTAAGTATATCACTAAGAGTCAAGGTAAGAAGAGCCACCACTAATTTCACTTGATGATTTTCAAACTAGCATAATCTACCAGTTGGAGACATCACACAATACAACGGTAACTGGGTTATAGCATCTAGAAGAATTAATCCTCATTGTCACAGGGAATTGTCTTTAAGATGACAGATGCAACTATATCTTTAGACAGGCCATTCCATTACTCTACCAAGCTTGGAGTTTCAGGGTGGCATGATATGCATGGTGGGTTTTACAGCTGAGTGCTCACTATTGCCACATCTCCTTTGATCTTATGCTTGTCATGCCATCTGATGGAATATCAGTAGATGAAATGCGCTGTATTACTTACATACTGTTGCTACCCTAAAACATAACAAGCAGAAAAGAAACTCCAACAAGAATATGAATCTGTCTTAGTGACGATAAAATGCTTCTCTTTTCAAGATAAAGGGAGCCCAGTCTAATTAGCTTGTCAGAAGATAGCTTGCTGATTTCTTCAGTAAGTGGTACTGTATGAGGGGCTGAGGGTTGATATCTGTGGTAGTGAGATTGAGTGATAGAAGGAAGCAATAAGAAGCAATAGCTCCATAGTCTCCATCCCTGCCAGAGTAGCAACTGTTGTGCCAATACTGGAGTGGCCTTGAAAACGTCTGGTCGGCATCAAGGGTCCAAGTTATTCTGGATACTTTCCTGCTTAGTACTCTTTTTCTAGTGAATGCTTCTTAGTAAGTGTTAACCTGCACTAAGAGGTTTTCAAACTTAGAACTATGCCTCTCCATCCTAAACATACCTTATTCTCAGTTCTCCATGTCTCTAATCTTCCATTCCTTCTTGTAGATTTCTTTCTAACTAGCCAAAGAAGTTGGCCTTTGTATTACTTTATTAGGACTGCTATAATATGACAGACTGGGCAGCTGATCAATAACCTCAGATATGCAGATGACACCACCCTTATGGGAGAAAGTGAAGAAGAACTAAAGAGCCTCTTGATGAAAGTGAAAGAGGAGAGTCAAAAAGTTGGCTTTAAAGCTCAACATTCAGAAAACTAAGATCATGGCATCTGGTCCCATCACTTCAAGGCAGATAGATGGGGAAACAGTGGAAACAGTGGCTGACTTTATTTTTCTGGGTTCCAAAATCACTGCAGATGGCGATTGCAGCCATGAAATTAAAATCACTTACTCCTTGGAAGGAAAGTTATGACCAACCTAGACAGCATATGAAAAAGCAGAGACATTACTTTGCTAATAAAGGTTCGTCTAGTCAAGGCTATGGTTTTTCCAGTGGTCATGTATGAATGTGAGTTGGACTATAAAGAAAGCTGAGCACCAAAGGATTGATGCTTTTGAACTGTGGTGTTGGAGCAGACTCTTGAGAGTCCCTTGGACTGCAAGGAGATCCAACCAGTCCATCCTAAAGGAGACCAGTCCTGGATATTCATTGGAGGGACTGGTGCTGAAGCTGAAACTCCAATACTTTGGCTACCTGATGCGAAGAGCTCACTCATTGGAAAAGACCCTGATACTGGGAAAGACTGAGGGCAGGAGGAGAGGGGGCAACAGAGGATGAGATGTTGGATGGCATCACCGACACGATGGACATGGGTTTGGATGGACTCCGGGAGATGGTGATGGACAGGCAGGCCTGGTGTTCTGCAGTTCCTGGGGTTGCAGAGTCAGACACGACTGAGCGACTGAACGGAACTGAACTGAATAGTCTAATGACAGGCTACTTTTCTGTCTACGCAAAGTGGCTAACCAGGTTTAAAATTTAAAATTCTTTCCATCAGGATATTAATTCACCAGTCTCTTTTAGCCCACCCTTAAAAGGTGCCTTTTATTTAGTTGTTCAGTCATGTCCGACTCTGCAACCCCATGGACTGTAGTTTGCCAGGCTCCTCTGTCCATTGGGTTTTCCAGGCAAGAATACTGTAGTGGGCTGCCTTTTCCTTTGCAGGGGATCTCCCTGACCCAGGGATTGAACCTGCATATTTCACATTGGCAGGAAGTTAAAGGGTACCTTAGCATAGCTATTAAACAATTTTAGTGTGCACCCACGTGTTCTTATTGGTCAACTTGAACAAAATGAACCAGACTTGGACTTGACCTCTTTTTTTCAGCTATCCATATGACATTCTTGTGGCCACAGCTGTGAGCTGAGGAGGAGGGCTGTGATAAAACGCTTGTGGATAATTTAGGAACCTTGGCCATCTGTACATGCAGCTTGCATTTACTGTCTGGCTGTGCTTATTTCTGATCCCAGATGTACGAGCCATCTTATAATGGATTGCTATTGGGTCCTCCTAAACTTAGGCTTCCCAGGTGGAGCAGTGGTAACGAATCTGCCTGCCAATGCAGAAGATGCAAGAGACACAGTTTCAATCCCTGGGTTGGGAAGATACCCTGGAGTAGGTGATGGCCACCCATTCCAGTATTCTTGCCTGGAAAATTCCTTGGACAGAGGAGCCTGGTGGGCTACAGTCCACAGACTCATAAAGAGTTTTACACAACTGAGCATAGCAGAACCTTCTAGACTTCTGATTTGGGGGGTCTGGTACCACCTGGCTCATAATGAGCAATTACAGCCACGTGATCACTTAATAGTTCATGTTCTGAGAATTATCCCTAACAAGTTCATTCAAAGTCATTTATCTGTCATATTCTTAGCCAGCGCCATTTTCACTTTTCTTGGGCTTCATTATGTTTGTGACAGTCCCTCTAAATACACCAACTCTTGAACAACTCTGCTTCCTTGGTTTAATTCACCCTTTAAAACGTGCTGAAAAAGGCCATGGCTTGTTTCTTTTTGCTTTAATCCAGAAATGATTTACAACACAATTTGTACTGCTTTAAAAACAAAAGTAACGATAGGTTTTCCTAAGGTTATTTTCTAATTTGTTGAGTCATGTCTGTCATGATTTTGCTTTATGATTGATTTACTAGTATATAATGAGGAAATGGCAAGGATCCTCTTAAATTATTAACTCACAAATAAACTGCATAACTTGGCATGGTTGCAAGGCTAAATCAACCTCTGGTTGATTCATTAGACTATGAAGCCAAGAATCCTTGTATGAAGAAATAAAGTGAACAGCTGCTTGGTGTTGACTTATAACCTTGTTGTAAATAGCTGAATAGATGTTGTCCTCTTGGGAGATTAGCATTTAATCTTTAACACGAAATTTTAGTGCATGTGTTCCATTGGGACAAGTCCACAGCTGTAAAATATGAAAGGTAGAGTACCTCCCATGGATAAATAGTTCTGATAAGAAGCATTTTTCTGACTTGAGACTTTGAATCTATTTACCTGGTTATGCTGCATCAGGGTCTGCCTCAAGCAACAGAATGAAAGTTTAGATCAGCCGAATTATGGTGGAGGGCCAGATAAAAATTGACAGCGACAAGAAGATCTGACTGAATTCAGTTATCAAGGAAAAAAATCTTAAAAATAAAGCAAAGTATGCTTAATACTGGAATAAAAGTCATTTTCCCTTTATGGAGGGTAAATAAGCTCTTGATCTGACCAGTAGTAACCACTCCCTGGATGATCATAACCAAGTGGCAATGTCTGCATACTATCTAACAACATTTCCTGGTACCTTTAAAAGATTTGTGACTATTTAAAAAAAATTTTTTTAGTATAGGATAACTCCGCTAAACTATAGTTTGGAATAATAAAATTAGAAAGAAGAGAAAATGGTACCTTAGATTTGGGAAATGATATTCCCAATTATAGAGACTTCATTTCAAAAGCCAGAGAAAGCAATGGCACCCCACTCCAGTACTCTTGCCTGGAAAATCCTATGGACGGAGGAGCCTGGCAGGCTTCAGTCCATGGAGTCACTAAGAGTCGGACACAACTAAATGATTTCACTTTCACTTTTCACTTTCATGCATTGGAGAAGGAAATGGCAACCCACTCGTGTTCTTTCCTGGAGAATCCCAGGGACGGGGAGCCTGGTGGGCTGCCATCTATGGAGTCACACAGAGTTGGACACAACTGAAGCAGCTTAGCAGCAGCAGCATTTCAGACATTACATTTAGAAAGGTAGAATCCAGTGAAGGCCATTTCAGGGAACACATTTCCACCACAGTAAAGATGTCATTACTTATTGTCACATTGCAATTTCCTCTTGACAACCAATAGCTGCAAAAGAACATAATTTTCACTATCCATATATTTCTCCTTGATCTTGAGAAGTTTTTATTTTGTATTAGAATTTTCCAGGTTGTTGTTTTCTAATTTTTATTGGAGTACAGTTGATTTACAATGTTGTGTTAGTTTCAGATGTACAGCAAAGTGAATCATTATACTTAATGATGGATAATCGATATATATTGCATATATCCACTCCTGGATTCTATTCTCATATAGGTCATTACAGAGTATTGGGTAGAGTTCCCTGGCTAAACAGCAGGTTCTTTTCAGTTATCTATTAATATTTTATATAAAGTAGTATGTGTATATCAGTCCTAATCTCTAAATTTATCCCTGCCCTCTTCCTCCCTGGTGACCATAAATTTGCTTTCTACCTCTGTGAATCTCTATTTTGTAAATAAGTTCATTTGTACCTTTAAAAAAAAAGATTCCACATATAAGGAATATCATATTTGTCTTTCTGAGTCTGACTTACTTCACTCAGTATAACAATCTCTAGGCCCATCCATGTTGCTGCAAATGGTATTATTTTGTTCCTTTTTATGGCTGAGTAATATTCTGCTATATATATGTACCACAAGTTATCTATCCCTTCCTCTGTTATAGATATTTAGATTGGTTCCATGTCCTGGCTACTGTAAGTAGTGATACAATGAATATTGGGATGCATGTATCTTTTTGGAATTATGGTTTTTCTCCATGTATATGCCCAGGAGTGGGATTGCTGCGTCATATGCTGGTTCCATTTTAAATTTTAAGGAACCTCCATCCTGTTCTCCATAGTGGCTGTGAAAAGTGAAAGTGAAAGTCGTTCAGTCACGTCCAACCCATTGCGACCCACTTCTCCAGGCCAGAATACTGGAGTGGGTAACCATTCCCTCCTCCAGGGGATCTTCCCTATGCAGGGATCAAACACATGTCTCTCTCACTGCAGTCCGATTCTTTACCAACTGAGCTACCAGGGAAGCCCAAGAATACTGGGGTAGGTAGCCTGTCCCTTCTCCAGGGGACCTTGCCAACCCATGAACTGAAAGGGGTCTCTGGTATTGCAGGTGGATTCTTTACCAGCTGAGCTATGACGGAAGCCCCTAAACAAGTGTGAAAGTCATTACAACTTATTTTGCCACCAACAGTGTAAGAGGGTTCCCTTTTCTCTACACCCTCTAGCATTTATTGTTTGTAGGTTTTTTTTGATGCTCATCGTTCTGACCAAGGTGAGGTGATACCTCATTACCTCCTTGTAGTTTTGATTTGCATTTCTCTAATAATTAGTGATGTTGAGCATCTTTTCATGTGCTTTTTTGGCCATCTATATGTCTTCTTTGGAAAAATGTCTATTTAGATCTTTGGGGTAAAGTTGCAGGATACACAATTAATACACAGAAATCTCTTGCATACCTATACACTAACAAAAAAAATCAGAAAGAGAAATTAAGGAAACAATCCCACTCACCACTGCAATGAAAAGAATACCTAGGATACCTAGGAATAAACGTACATAAAGAGGCAAAAGACCTGCATTCAGAGAAAATATAAGATACTGATGAAAGAAATCAAAGATGACACAATCAGAGGAGAAATATGCCATGTCCTTAGAGTGAAAGAATCAATATTGTGAAAAATGACTATACTATCCAAAACAATCTACAGATTCAATGTAATCCCTATCAAATTACCAGTGGCATTTTTTCACAGAATTAGAACAAAAAATTTTACAATCTGTATGGAAATGCAGAAGAGCAAGAATAGCCAAAGCAATCTTGAGAAAGAAAGCTGAGCTGTAGTATTCAGGCTCCCTGACTTCAGACAATACTACAAAACTACAGTAATCAAAACATTATGGTACTGGCACAAAACCAGAAATATAGATCAGTGGATCAGGAGAGAAAGTCCAATAGTAAACCCAGGCACCTGTGGACAGCTAATCTATGACAAAGGAGACAAGAGTATGTAATGGAAAAAAGTCTCTCTCCAACTTCTCTTACATACGTTTGAAGTTCTCAAAGTTGGCAAGGAAAAAAATTAAAGGAAGGGAAATCAGCTGCCGATTTCCCTGTGGATACACAGGATACAGGCCAGGTATGTGGACAAAAAGGTGGAGAACTGTCAGTAGGCGCTAACACTGATGTTTCAACAAAGAAAGAAAGATAGTAAATGTCTTTATTAGAACCTATTAGTGGTTCTAGTTTTTTTCATTTTGTGCATAATGTAATCCTGAAAATAGGTGATACTTGATATGCAAAAGTCAACTGATTGGTTTAAGCATGAGAGATTATTGTTGCAAAAAAAATCTGAAAAATATATTGTACAAAATTTTGTTTCACTTTCCCTGATGGACACAATAATTGATAATGTATTTCTAGGATTTTTAATATAGATCATTTAATTGTATTCCTTTTACTTATAATTGTATTTTTTTTTTTTTTGGCCATGCCACACAGCATGAGGGATCTTAGTTCTCAACCAGAAATAGAATCTATGCCCCCTGCAGTGGAAGTATGGAGTCTTAACCGCTTAACTACTAGGGAAGTCCCTGTATGCTTTCAGAGTAGACGTCTAATATATAGTCAGTGACTTGATACCATTAGCAGATCTTATTACTTCCAATAGCCACTTAACTGTACTGTCTGTGAGATATATGTACTTAACTATTTCATCACTGTGGAGAAGGCAATGGCACCCCACTCCAGTACTCTTGGCTGGAAAATCCCATGGACGGAGGAGCCTGGTAGGCTGCAGTCCATGGGGTCACGAAGAGTCAGACATGACGGAGGGACTTCACTTTCACTTTTCTCTTTTATGCATTGGAGAAGGAAATGGCAACCCACTCCAGTGTTCTTGCCTGGAGAATCCCAGGGATGGGGTTGCACAGAGTCGGACACGAGTGAAGTGACTTAGCAGTAGCAGCAGCATTTCATCACTGTAAATTGAATAACACTTTATAAATTAAGAACTTAAAATTTTTAATATGTCAATTATTATTAGACAAGAGGCAGTTGTTGTTGTCCAATTGCTAAGTCATGTCCAACTATTTGAGACCACATGAACTGCAGCCTGCCAGGCTTCCCTGTCCTCCACTATCTCCTGGAGTTTGCTCAAGTCCATGTCCATTGAATTGGTGATGCTATCCAACCATCTGATCCTCTGCTGCCTTCTTCTACTTTTACCTTCAATTCTTCCCAGCATCAAGGTCTTTAAACAAGAGGCTATGGTCATGAGTATAAAGTGATCTGGCAAGCAGTACCACATATGATACTAAACTTATTTGCTGATCATTTAAAATAGAGAAGTCTGAATTTACCTGGTAGATTGAGATGCTCAGTGTATGATGAAGGAAGTGGGAGTTTTCAAAAGATGGCTAACTTGAAACCTAAATAACAATAGGAATCTCTAGCTCATTTTCTTAGGGGAGAATTCACAAGGCTTAAAAAAGTAAAAATAAAAAGAAATCCAACTAAGCAGCATCTATTATAGCTATCATAAGCAAAATTCTCCAGCATAAAAAAGGAGATTAACTTATATTTGGTGAACAGCAAAGGAAACAGAAGAAATCTGAATAATATAATTCAACATACTTGTTGTTTTAAGAATTTAATTGATTCAGACTGAAAAATAAAGGCAACCTAGAGGAGTTAACTCAGGAATTACTGTTTTTCACAGTGCCATTGCAGATGTTAAAATGTGATTTTAAACAGTCAAGAATAGACTATATTTTGCAAAAAAAAAACCCAAAAAACAAAAAACTAGCTTTTCTAAATATTGGGATCTACAAAAATATAAAGGACAGAAAGAAAATCTCAAAGAAGTAAGCGCATCATGTTTAAGTCAACCAATAAAACAAACCAAGCATAAGTACATCAAAAAAGGATGAGAGGGAAGTCAATATGTTTTTAAGGATACAAAAAAAGAAAAAAAAAAAAATCCAGAGCATGGATAACTGACATTCCTTAATAAGAGGACATAACAAAGTGAACAAAAACATTATTGAATAATACTATTCAAAATAAAAGAAAATCTAACCAAAAAAAAAAAAACAAGAAGTATCCAACTCCCATAAAGTATACTTAAAATTTAAATTTAATCAACAACAAATTCTATAAAGTCCCAGTAAGTAAACATAAAAATAAAATAACTCAACCTGGCCTCCTACTTTGGTTCCACAAATTCAAATACATGAAGGCCATGAACGTGTAAAGTTTTAACTTGTAAATTCTATTCTTATCCATATTCAGTTTTTGTTTATATATAAAATGGAAATAAGTTCTCAGATATCTAAATAAACATAAGACATGCATATGTAAACCATATGAATTTATTTTTCCTATAAAAAGCTGAACACAACTAGTAAGACGTCAGATAAGATAAATGAGAATAATGTCTGTACACCAGCAAATCTGATTTAAAAAATTGTAATTTTAAAAAGAAACATATAAAAGCTATCAATTGAAATTAAAAGTATAGGCAATAGCAACTTCAATTAAGAAACTATAACACCTGAAAAGAAAAAAAACTCAATATAATTGTTGAATAGCAAAAATTTGCTGATATAATACAAATAGTGAAATAGGCTGATTCCAAGAATTCTCCCAAAAGCCAGAATCAAAAACAAAACTTTCTTTAGAAACATGATACCTTAACGGTTAACAGCATAACCTATCCCCTTTACTAATTACGTGACCTTGAGTTAGTTACTTAGTAAAGTTAGGAAAAAATACATACAATGGGATAACACACAGTGTGATACAGATCTAAGTGATTTAGAGGAGAGAAATTTAAAACATGCTTTTAAATGAGGAAAAGTAAGTTAAAGAAGCCTGGCGTGCTATAGTCCATGGGGTTGCAAAGAGTCAGACACGACTGAGCGACTCAACTGAATTGAATTGTGCTGTGAATCCACTTATATAGAAATAGATGAGTGATAGTTGAATAAATACAGTAGAAGAAAGTAACTGAAAACATTTCTTTCAAAAGCAACTTTTCTTGCCTACTGTACTAGGCGGAAGAAAAGATAGGGGAATGTTAGTAATTTTGGTAAGCTACATCAAGGAAAACAGCTTTAGTTTAGATTATTATCTTTAATCATGATACTGACTTTCTCATTCTGAACCAGTCATTTTGAAGCTACGTTAAGAAGTTTAGCTCCTTTATAGTTATATTTATAATAATAGCTACATTTAAAGGAAAGTTCTCCATTTAAAATATGTTCTCTAAGAAACAATCTGTGCTAAGGATAAGCAGGATGTTGTGGCTTGTTCTTAGCTTTTCAGATATGGATCCCTGAAAAAATAAAAAAGAAAAAAATGTTACAAAGAGCAAACACTGCTGACTGGCAATGGTAAAGGAAAGACGCCACATATCTCACTTCAAGAAGATACATGGGAAACTGTGCCTATGGGATGACGAGATAGTCATAGAAACCAGAGGGACTGTACAGCCAAGCTGTACTTAGCGTTTCAACAAGAATGATTTAAACCTGACAGACAGAGGTCAGAGTTGCCTTTCAGTATGCAAAACAAATACCATCAGTGATAAAGTGCAATGGTTTAAACAAAGAATAGACATGCCTAATGGTTCTGCCTAAGGCAACGGCATTCTTAGTTCAGTTGCCAAAGGCAACTCAGTGACCAGCCCAAGTTCAGCTCAGTTCAGTTACTCGGTGGTGTCCAACTCTTTGTGACCCCAGGGACTGCAGCACACCAGGCCTCCCTGTCCATCACCAACTCTCAGGGTTCACTCAAATTCATGTCTATTGAGTCGGTGATGCCATCCAACCATCTCATCCTCTGTTGTTCCCTTCTCCTCCTGCCTTCAATCTGTCTCAGCATCAGGATCTTTTCTAATGAGTCAGCTCTTCCCATCAGGTGGCCAAAGTATTGGAGCTTCAGCTTCAGTGTTAGTCCTTCCAGTGTATATTCAGGATTGATTTCCTTTAGGAATGATTGGTTTGATCCCCTTTCAGTCCAAGGGACTCTCAAAGGTCTTCTCCAACACAGCTCAAAAGCATCAATTCTTCAGCACTCAGCTTTTTTATGGTCCATCTTTAACATCAGTACATGGCTTTTGGAAAAACCAAAGCCTTGACTATAAGGACCTTTGTTGGCAAAGTAATGTCTCTGCTTTTTAATATGCTGTCTAGGCTGGTATAGTTTTTCTTCCAAGGAGCAAGGGTCTTTTGATTTCATGACTGTAGTCACCATCTGCAGTGATTTGGGAGTGCAAGAAAATAAAGTATCTGTTTCCATTTTATCCACATTTATTTACCACGATGGGATTGGATGCCACAATCTTAGTTTTTAGAATGTTGAATTTAAGTCAGCTTTTTCATTTTCCTCTTTCATCTTCAAGAGGCTCTTTAGTTCCTCTTTGCTTTCTAACATAAGGGTGGTATCATTGGCATATCTGAGGTTATTGATATTTCTCCCAGCAATCTTGATTCCAGCCTTTGCTTCATCCAGCCCGGCATTTCGCATGATGTATTCTGCATGTAAGTTAAATAAGCAGGGTGACAATAAGCAGCCTTGACATACTCCTTTCTCAGTTTTTAACCAGTCCGTTGTTCCATATTTGGTTCTAACTTGCTTCTTGACCTGCATACAGATTTATCAGGAGGCAGGTAAGGAGGCCTGGTATTTTCATCTCTTGAAGAACTGTCCACATTTTGTTGTGATTCACACAGTCAAAGGCTTTTGTTTAGTCAGTGAAGCAGAAGCAGATGTTTTTCTGAGATTCTCTTACTTTTTCTATGATCCATTGGATGTTGGCAGTTTGATCTGGTTCCTGTGCCTTTTCTAAATTCAGTTTGGACATCTGAAGTTCTTGGTTCATGTACTATTGAAGCCTAGTTTGAAGACTTCTGAGCATTACTTTGCAAGTGTGTGAGGTGAGTGCAATTTTGCAGTAGCTTGAACATTCTTTGGCATTGCCTTTCTTTGGGAATGGAATGAAAACTGACTTTTCCAGTCCTTTGTGCTTTGCTGAGATTTCCAAATTTGTTGGCATATTAAGTGCAGAAGTTTCACAGCATCATCTTTTATGATTTGAGATAGTTCAGCTGAAATTCCATCACCTTCACCAACTTTGTTCATAGTGATACTTCCAAAGGCCCACTTGACTTCACACTCCAGGATGTCTGGCTCTAGGTGAGTGATCACACTTTTGTGGTTATCTGGGTCATTAAGATTTTTTTTGTATATTTCTTCTGTGTATTCTTGCCATCTCTTCTTAATATCTTCTGCTTCTGTTAGGTCCATACCATTTTTGTCCTTTATTATACCCATCTTTGCATGAAATATTTCCTTGATATTTGCATAAAATATTGAAAAAATTAATATGAAATATTGAAATAATATTGGAAAAATATTGAAAAAAATATCCTTGATATTCCCTTCATTCCCATCTTTGCATGAAATGTCTCCCTTGACCCATAGACCTCTTTTATCATCTGATGAAAATGATGAATCTGTCTCTCCATAAAAAATGCACTTTCATGCATAAAATAGGCAAACAATATCAGGGCATTTGTGGACCCTTTGCTCCAAATTCAAAACCTGTTTTCTAGGGACGATATATTGAAACACATTTTCCCTTGTTATTTCTGGATTCAGTATCACACTACAGCAGAGGAGACTGGGTTAATGATTGAGTGACCAGTGAATAGTGCACAGGCAGCTTTTTGACAGAAAAACCATCAAACAGGAGTGACAACATGAATAATGGATGGGTATTTTTTCTCTTTGGTTTCTGTGAGCTCTCTGGAGAGAGAAAAACACCAAAATCTAGCAGTTTCTAGGATGTTATACTCTGAAACTAGAAAATGATAAAACAGAAAAGGGACCCAAAAGCCTCCAATTGAGACCTGGGTCAGCAAAGTAAAGCCCACACAGAGCACTCAGAGCAAATCCAACCCACTACCTGTCTCTGTATGTCCCACAAGCTAGGAATGTTTGTTTGTTTGCGTACATATTTAAATAGTTTTTAAACCTTTTTAAGAGACTAATATTTTATTCTGTGTGAAACTATGTAAAATTCAAATTTAAGTGTCCAGAGAACAATTTTATTGGAGCTCAACCAAGCTCATCTGTTTACACGTTATATCTGTTTTTTCTTGCTCTACCAAGGCCGAGTTCAGTAGGTTTGATAAAGACAGTCTGGCCTTTTACTCTATGAAGTGAGTCAACAGAAAGGCAAAGCAGTGTGTCTATTCACTAGAGCAGAAATCTGGAGCTAAGGTATATGTTACCTAGTGATCTCATTTTTATAATTAAGGTTTGCTGCTGCTAAGTCACTTCAGTCATGTCTGACTCTGTGTGATCCCATAGACGGCAGCCCACCAGGCTCCCCCGTCCCTGGGATTCTCCAGGCAAGAACACTGGAGTGAGTTGCCATTTCCTTCTCCGATGTGTGAAAGTCGTGTCTGACTCTTAGCGACTCCATGGACTGCAGCCTACCAGGCTCCTCCGTCCATGGGATTTTCCAGGCAAGAGTACTGGAGTGGGGTGCCATTGCCTTCTCCGATAATTAAGGTTTAAGGGAACAGAAATTGACAAATAGTAGAGGGGCAAATGAGCCGCTTCCACACCTATTTCCTTTAAAGCATGTGGGACAGAATCCTTGCTTCTGTCTATAGGCCTAAAGAAAAACAGTCACTGAATATTCTTCATTTCATAGGGAAGCTTGTGATTTTTGAATTAATTATATTTTTGGAATGCAAAAGGGTAGTCTTAGGAAGTTCCTGCATACATTATGAGGACTCCCATATTGATATCTTGTATTAACTGAAATATACTTTGTATGTAATAAACCTTTTTGAAGTAATTAATACACATATAAAAAGTATATAAATTATAAGCATAAAATAAATTTTTACAAAGTGAATACACTCATACAATTATTATCCAAACCTATAAATATGAGAATCAGAAATCCCCTACTATCTCTCTTCATCACTGTTTTTGCCTTTTTTCCTAGTAGGTTCTACCCCGACTTCTAAATCCAAAGGGTAGTTTTTGTACTTTATATATTACCTTTTTTTTTCACTCAGAATTATGCCTATTTGATTCATATGAGTTGTGTCTAGATCTAGTTCATTTATTTGTATTGTAATTTGTATCTATAGTATCCTGTTGTAAGTATATAAGTAAGAATATATATCATCATTTACAATCTACAGGTTTTGAAATGTTCTTTTGTATCAAGTCAAAGGTTATTCCTTTCATATAGAAGTGGAATTGGTAGGCACTAGGACATTTCCATGTTTATCCTTAGGGGTTACTTCCATACAATTCTCCAAAATGTTGAACAAATTGAAAATGCTACCAACAAGTTGTGAGAATTCCAGTTACTGCAGAGTCTTACCATCAACTTGAAACTGATGATTTAAAAACCCCAGCTATTTGAGTTGTTATATGGAGAAACCAAGTTGTAATTTTAATGTATAATTATCAAATGAAGGACATGGTGATAAGATTCACAGTACCTGATTTCAAATTTGATTATAAAGCTACAGTAATCCTGACCATGCAGTTGTGGAAAGGTATAACTCAATAGATCAGAATGAAGAGCCTAAAATGAAAATCTCATCTGTGTGGTCGGCTAATTTTCCACAAATATGTAAGTGACACAATACAAGAAACATCATCTTTTCAACAAATAGTGCTGAAACATTTGGAAATCTATATGCAAACAAATAAACCTCAACTGTTACTTCAAGTTATGTATGTACACATGTTCAGGTGCTCAGTCATATCCAACTCTTTTTGACCTCATGGATTACAGCCCACCAGGCTCCTCTATCCCTAGAGTTTTCCAGGCAAGAATACTGGAGTGGGCTGCCATGTCCTACTGTCAACTTATACCAAAAAAAAAAAACCAAAAAAACAACAACCTGAAAATAGATCATAGACACTAATGTAAGAAGTAAAACTATAAAAATTTTAGAAGGAAACTTAGAAAAAGCTTTGTAACCTTCGGTTAGGCAAAGATTTCTTAGTTTGCAAAAAGCACAAACTTTAAAGGGAAGATATATGTATATATGCTGAAGTTCATAAAAATTTAAAAGATCTCTTTGTATGACACTGTTAGTGAAATGAAATACAAGATACAGATTGAAAGAAAATATTTGCAAAATATCTATCTGGTGAAGAGCTTGAATCCAAAATACATAGAAGTTAATTGCAGCTCAATTAATAAGGTAATAACCTAATAAAGGAAATTGCCAACATTTTTTATCTAAATATGAACAATACTTCACCAAGACATATATGAGCTGCTGTTGAGCTTATGACAGGGGAATCATCATCATTATTAATTATAGAAATGCAAATATAAAGCATATTGGATACTATTACAGCACATTTAGAAAACTGCTTAAACTAGAAAGACAAAGTACCTGAGAAGATGAGAAACTGGGACTTTCAAGTAACCGAGGAGATAAGCAGAAAGCTGGCCAAATGTATAGCTATTCTGGAAGACAGTTTGGCAGTTTGTTTTGAACTAAAAAGTACACTTGCTCTATGACTCAGTAATGCTACTAGTAAGTATTTACTCAAGAGAAATGAGAATAATAGCCACACTAATTTGCCTGTATGTAAATATATTTAAGGAATGTTCTAATGATTGCTCCCCCCCCACAGAAAGTGTTCAACTATCTTAAACAAATGTGGGTATGCCAATACATCTATAAGAAGGAGCAGACTACCAATGCATGCAATGATTATACATCTGTACAGGTATTTCTCAAAAACATACCACGTGAACGAAGCCAGACTCAAAGGCCACAAGTGTATGAATTTGTTTATATTACACTCAGGAGAGGGCAGACATTTAAGATGAACGTGTATATTCATGTATGTATCATTTGAGATGGTAACTTTTATAATTGATTATGTCATTGATGATTGAACACAATTTATTACTGAGCTCTTGATGTTTTTTGTACTTTGCTATTCAACATTTATGCTATTTGTGTTTGAATAGCAAATACTAGGTATCTTCCCTGTATTGCTGAATTTACTTTTTATAACTTTAGTAAAATATATTATCAACCACATTCTAAGCAATTTTTATGTGTTAGCGTCGACAGAAAAGAATAACATATATCCTGTGTATATACAAGGATTCTTATTTTTTGTTTGAAGAAGCGAGAATTTGGCTCAAGTTTTTATGTGCCCTTTTTCTTTTGATAAAATGATATATATGGGTAACAAGATAAATTTATCATTACGATGTCCCGATTTTTAGAATATTCACTATATTCCCATTCTTACAGAAGTGGAATGAGTACTTAAACTATATATTTACTTATTTCCCAAGATACTTGTGTATTTGGAGGAAACACATTTTTTTTTTCTTCTAATACTTAGAAAATGTTTTTGAAAATGATTACCTTCCCTCTTTTGGCATCCCTCCTTCATTTTCCACCTATTCCTTCCGATTTCCTGTGTTTCAGGGTAATATACATGTACTACTTTATATAAATTCCTAACAGCAAGAAGCATTTCACATCAGAAGGTAATCTTAATGATTCCATTAATTACAACTCATAGCAATATAGTAATTACATTGGCACAGTTAGAAAGTCAAGACATGTCATTCTGCTCTAAAGAACATACATTTATTGCAAATTATTACCATTATTGTTTTGGTTTGGGGCCTATTCTCCAGGTGTATACCCATATTTAGGTACCTAGGGGTTTTTAGAAAAAAGGTTCAGCATTCTTTTACATAAAGTATGCTGTTGTTTAGTTGCTAAGTCATTTTAAACTCTTTGTGACCCCATGGACTGTAGCCTGTGAGGCTCCTTTGTCCATGGGATTTCCCAGGCAAGAATACTGGAGTGTGTTGCCATTTCCTTCTCCAGGGGATTTTCCCGACCCAGGGATCGAACTGGGGTCTCTTACATTGTAGGTGGATTCTTTACCAGCTGAATTAGATGAGAGAAATACAAGATAGGAGAGCTCAGCAGTTACTTGCAAGAATATGGTGAAACTGGAATAATTGTGAACAGATGGATTCAGATGGGTGAGGAGGGTTTCAAAACAATTTTTGAAGAAAGTTTTGAAATAATCTTTGGGTACAGTATTATGGTGAAATTTAAAAGATAAGGCTAAGTTTCAACAAATGATATCATGAAAGATTTCTTCTGAGACTTTTACTACAAAGCAACTTGTGGCTCTTGATCATGCGATACCATTTAAATATATTCAGGAGATTTTAGGATGTCCATCTAATTATAAACTTTATGTTCAGTGATATGTTGGCTATTCTTATCAGGCTCATGAAACTGGCTATGTATATTCCTTCCCTACTTCTAGTTTAATGAGTGACATCACACTGGTAGCTCAAAATTGGCCTTAGTGGGAAAATGCAAGCATATGACTGCATAAAATAAGTTTTTTTCTTTTCTTATGTTAAGTAAACCAAAGCAGTTCTGGATGCTCAAGATAGATATTAGGTAATTTAAATAGAAATTATTTTTAATGGCTCTCAGCATAGCACAAATCAGTTTGTAAAAAGAAATCACTGGTGAAATTAATGAACGCCATTTACTACAAACCTTTTGGTAAATGAATTTAAGCTAATACAATAGTAATAGATGTGGTTTCTTCTAAGGTAAAAGACACAGATACTTGAAAAGAAACCTCCATTGAACTTCAGCTAATAATCCTACAAGAAACAAACCCGTTGTAGTAAGTCAATTGCTACATTTCCTTATTCAGCAGTTGGTAGTTGGCAGGATTACCTAGAAAGAACCTTTTTCTATAAATGAAAGAAATATTGGTGAAATTACAGATATAAGCTAAATATTATAGGGAAATAAATAAAAGTATAAAATTGCTGTTCGTGGCAATTTGAACAAACCAATATATTAAATAACAAACTTAAAGAATATAGCAAGTAATCAGAATGCTAATGAACAGAAAGTTATATTTATACAGTATTAATGTTGTAGTGATTGATTGTTGGGCTCTTCAGCTCTTTATTCATTCCCAAGGAGAGTAATTGGTCTAGCATAATTTTAATCCCTGATTTATTTTCAATAGCTATTATTTTTCAAATGGATATTTCAGAGTGCCAATTAAGAAGAGTTGAAATAACATTGACTAGTCTTTGCTGTGATTCACAATTTTTTAACACCTATAACATTATATGTAAAGTTATATCAGTAACTTTTTCGGTAATTTTTATTTGTAAGATGGAATCACTAATCTTATAAAACCACACTCTTTGTTTAAGTTGATGTTTATAATTATGGATAAAATCTCAGCTGTTTAAAAAAGCTTAAATCAAATCATTATTGCATCAGAATCAGGCTTTGGCTTTGCCCATAAAATTACTAAAGGAAGAACAGTTGAGAATTCAAACAGCTCTTTTGTCCAACTATCAGTAGAACAATGATGGGTAGCATCATCCCTGGAATTAAAACTAATGAACAAATCTCAAGTATAAGACAACTAGGAAATTCAAGTCTACAACAGATTTATCATGTGTTTGTTCAAGTCAGACATCACAGTAGGATTGAATGCAAATCCAGAATTTAAGATCCAGTGTTAATTAAATCCTAAGAAGCAGAATTTTCCTGTCTTAGTGGCAGACCAGTAGTTCCTGATGCACTGCTTCTCAGATTTTAACTAGAACTAGGCACCCTTGGTGATGCTTAGAACTACCACATTGGCATCAGTCAGCCCTCACATTCAAAGGTAATGGAAATAAAATAACGATAACTTGCTTGCATAGACTTTTGAACTCTGTGGGAGAAGGTGAGGGTGGGATGTTTCAAAAGAACAGCATGTATACTATCTATGGTGAAACAGATCACCAGCCCAGGTGGGATGCATGAGACAAGTGCTCGGGCCTGGTGCACTGGGAAGACCCAGAGGGATCGGGTGGAGAGGGAGGTGGGAGGGGGGATCGGGATGGGGAATACGTGTAAATCTATGGCTGATTCATATCAATGTATGACAAAACCCACTGAAGTGTTGTGAAGTCATTAGCCTCCAACTAATAAAAAAAAAATAATAAAAAATAAAATGTAATAAAAAGATATTGAATATCTGCCACATTAGTCTATAATTCATGGACTTTTACAGGCCGATGTTACACAAGTGCTATGCTGCAAAAATCCTACTTCTCACCATACCAGACAGATTTCGTGTTTCCATTCCAGTTCGGTAATTTTAACTTCTGTAATGCAGTATAACTAGAGAGGGACAGGTAAGGGAAATGATTACTCTTTTGGATGTAGAGATAGCAGATAACTAAGCCACTTATCTGAATGAACTATGAGCTTCAAGATCAGTGTCTGTTGGGATAGGAGTAGATTTTGATGTATAATTTGAATGCACGAATTGCATTATGATGTTTCAGACACAGTTAATTAAAAACGAACCAAGATGCGAAAATTTGAACCTCACTGTTAAATCACAGGGCTTCCCTGGTGGCTCAGATGGTAAAGAATCTGCGTGCAATGCAGGAGACCTGGGTTTGATCACAAATTCAAAATATGCCACAGGAAGCCTCTCTAAATTTAGAAAAATAGTTTACCAGAAATATGTGTTCAGAATGATATATCTTGCATGCAAATTACAAGAAAATATTTTGTTATTTAAAATGGATAAGGAATATTTTAAAAAAATATCAGATAGACTTGACTTGATATTTTAGAGAAGTCTTGATTTGACTATTTAGGGAGCAGGTAGTTTTCCTAACAAAAATTTTCCTTTTCCACTTCTCATCAAAGTAGAATATATATTTTTTAATAATTAGAAAAATGATCTCAGTTGAAGGTGAGAAACGCATTAGAAAGCCTTCTATTTAATGGATTCCTAACATTTTCTCCTTATATTACCTAATTTAAAATATGTCTCTAACTAATGCCTCATTAAAACAAACATGCAAACAAAAAAACTCAGTTTTTTTCTTGTTTTTATAAAGATTTTCAGTTCCTCAGCAAAAGCTAAATGTGATTAGTTTGTTGAATCTTCTGAAAGACTTCTAGATACTTTAGGAAAGTTCTGTAGTGTAGACATAATCTGATTAAGGTTCAAATCTCAAGATATTATTGTTTTTAAACATGCGTATAATAGAATCCAATTGATATTTAAATATTTTAATTTTGAGAATGTCATTTTTCTTTCCATAAAAGTTATAGCATGTGGCTGTGGGGAATAAAATTATTTACCTTGATGTTATAGTTAACTATTTTTTTTTTCTTTTTTACACTATGTGACAATCATTGCATGGAGTTAAGGCCAGGTACTTTTACTTAAAGTTTATGGTTAAGATTATGAACTTTATGGTCTTGTAAGTAGTCAGTTTAGTAGCTTTTTTATGTAGGTTGAAAAAAAAAATATATATATATTCTTGAATTTTTTAGTTCAATGTTCTTTTTATTATTTTTAATTTTTTACATTGGAGTATAATTGCTTTACAGTTTTCTAGTTTCTGCTGTACATCAATGTGACTCAGCTGTGTGTGCACATCTATCCCTGCCCTCTTGGACCTCCCCCCAGCCGCCCCACCCCACCCTTCTAGTCATCACAGATCACTGAGCTGAGCTCCCTGAGCTATACAGATCCTTCCACTAGCGATCTGTTTACACAAGGTACTAACATGTCAGTGACTCTACCCTCTCCTTCCCCACCTCCATGTCCGCAAGTCTGCCATCTGTGTCTGCGTCTCTATTCCCGACCTGCAAATAGGTTCATCCGTGCCATTTTTATAGATCCCATATATATATACACGGTAATATATAGTATTTGTTTTTCTCTTTCTTATTTACTTTGCTCCATATGACAGACATTAGGTTCATCCACATCAATCCTAATGGCTCAATTTCATTCCTTTCTATGGCTATTATTCTATCGTGTGAGTGTGCGTCTATGTATATGCATACGTACATACATCTTCCTTATCCATTCCCCTGTCGACGGACATCTAAGTTGCTTCCATGTCCTGGCTACTGTTAACAGTGCTGCAATGAACACTGGGGTACGTGTCTTGTTAAATTGTGGTTTGCTCAGGGTATATGCCCAGTACTGGGATTGTTGGCTCATATGCTACTTCTATGTTTAGTTTTCTAAGGAACTTCCGTATTTTTTTCCATAGAGGTTGTGTCAATTTGCATTCCCACAAACAGTGCAACAGGATTCCCTTTTCTCCACACCCTCTCTAGAATTTATTGTTTATTGACTCTTTGATGATGGCCATTCTGACCAGTGTGAGGTGATACCTCAGTTAGTTTTGATTTGCATTTCTCTGATAATTAGTGGTGCTGAGCATCTTTTCATGTGTGTCTGGGCCAGCTGTATGTCTTCTTTGGAAAGATGTCTGTTCAGATCCTCTATCCATTTGTTGATTGTGTTGCTTACTGTTTTGATATTGAGCTCCATAAGCTATTTGTATCTTCTGAGAGTAGCCCTTTGTCCATTGCTTCATTCGCTAATATTTTCTCCCATGCTGAGGGTTATCTTTTTGTTGTGTTTATAGTTTCCTTTGCTGTGTAAATGCTTTTAAGTTTAATTAGGTCCCATTTGTTTATGTTCATTTTTATTTTCATTACTCTAGGAGGTGGGTCAGTAAAGATCTTGCTGTAGTTTGTGTTGAAGAGTGTTTTTCCCATGTTTTCCTCTAAGAATTTTCAAGTATCTGGTCTTACATTTAGGCCTTTAATCCATTTCGAGTTTATATATATATATATATATATATATATATATATATATATATATATGTATATATGTATATATATATTCTTAAAATTTTGAGGTCAAAATTCTTTTTGTGTTCATTATATCAAGCTTAAGTTTGTGTTCTTTAAATGTGTATTGTAACTTCTTTTTAGTCTTCCCATGTGTTGCCAGTGGATGCAGGAGACATAAGGGACACAGGTTCAATCCCTGGGTCATGAAGATCCCCTGGAGAAGGGCCTGACAGCCCACTCATTTTCTTGCCTGGAAAATCCCATAGACAGAGGAGCCTGGTAGACTGTGGTCCACAGGGTCACAAAGGGTTGGACAGGACTGGAGTGACTTATAGCACATATGCAACTTCTTTCTGGAGAAAGATTTTGTTACAATCTTGAATCATTACGTAGATTTGTCAAGATTCTTTTTTTTAAACTGGTGATTTTTACTTTAATTTAAAAAATTTAACTAGTTCCCAAGCAAACATTCAGAATTTTCACATTTTATGGATTGAGTTAACATTTTGTCATAGTACTGTAACCTTTTTTAATTTATGGTACCATTCTTTGCCTTAAAGTCAATTATGCCTACATGACTGTAACTATGACATTTTAGTACTTTTTTGTTGTTGAGTCAAAGGACTTACAGAAAAGTATAACCACTGTAGATGTAGATCTTACTTCAAAATATACATACTTAACAGATAAAGAAACCCAGCGTTGTCAGTACCTCAGAAGTCCACAAAGAGCTTTTCCTGATCAACACTTTCCATTTCACCCAAGGGCAATCACTGTCCTGACTTGTAATACCAAATTTTAGTTTTGCCTGTTTTTTAAATCTATATAAATAGAATCATACCAAATGTATAACTCTGTGTTATTTTCTTTTCTTTTATTATCCCTTTTAGCCATAGTTTGTTCAAGTATTTTACAATATTTCATTCTATGAACATACTAAAATTTATTTTTTCTACCTATGATGGACACTTACTTGTATCAACTTTGGTACTCTGACAAATGATAGTGATGTGAACATTATTGTAGTTTCTTTTGGTGAACATATGCATTTTTTCTGTTATACATTTACCTAGAAATAGAGTTGTCAGATAAAGTACAATATATAGAGTTCAATGTAAATTTTCTATAAGCAAAAAAATTCTTTAGTATTTGTATGCATCAAATATTGCATGCATGCACTTATACTAGTAAAGATTACTCAATGCTTATCTGAAATTCACATTTAGCCAGGTGTGACATATTTTTGTTTTCTAAATTTGGCAACCCTCCATAGAAATAAAAAAATAATAATAAAAAAAGTTCTTTCTAGGGAAGAAGGTATCCTGCTATGTTCTCTTCTAGATTTTTTGTTAAATCTTCATTTTTGTGTATATGCGTGCGTGTGTGTGTGTAGCCTCTTGGATTAGAATATTGCTTGTGAAGTTTCATTTGTGTATTTCATTTTTCTTTCCCAAACGTCAATCCAATTAAAACAATTTATAGAGAAAATTTTTTTTCTCCACTATGATGCCACCTTGGGTTTCATCAAATTCAACTAAAATATGTGGGGATCTTTAATGAGCTTATATGTAGGGATTTTTAATGACATTAAATCTACAGACCAATTTTGGGAAGAAATGACACCTTCAATGCATTCAGTATATGAATGAATTCACCAAGCTCAGTACTTGAACTTAGTATGTGTGTGTGCTGAGTCACTTAGTCATGTCCAACTCTTTGTGCAGTCTGCCAGGCTCCTCTGCCTGTGGAAGCTTCCAGGCAAGACTACTGGAATGGGGAGCCATTTCTTTCTCCAGGGATCTTCTTGACCCAGGGACTGACCTGTGTCATTTTCGTCTCCTGCATTGGCAGCTGGATTCTTTACCATTTGTGCCGCCTGGGAAGCCCTGAACTTGGTACACCTCTCCATTCATTTAGATCTTTTCTGTCTAAATATATGTCAGTGTTTATGTCTAGATCTTGAGCATATTTTGTTGGATTTATTCCTAACTATGTGATATCTTGTTGATATTTTAAGTAGTTAACAGTTTTGTGAACATTTCCATGATTAATATGGAGTTATCTACCAATATTTACTACTCTTCCCATGTACTTTTAACAGTTGTGATTTTTGTAACTAATTCAGTAAAGTTATTCCCTGTCACTCGACTGTAAGATCTATTAAGGCGAGGGTTATGAATCATTTACTCATCATGATATCCATGTGCCTAGCTCATTGTATGGCACACAGTAGGCAGTCCATAAAAATTTGTTGCAATCTCTGCAGGAAGTGTCTGACCCCTGTGATTTGACGATTGGTCCTGGATTCCACTTACATAGACTATTTGACTGGCAAGCATGCTTCAGAAGCACAAATACCAACTTTGACCATGTGCATAGTAATCTGCTAACAATTTCCTTATTCTAGGAAAGCATGAGACTAGTTAATTTGAATTTAGGAGATGAGGAAGAGAAAGTTAGGAGATAATTATCTTCCTGACTAGATAGGGGAAAATTGGTAACATGGTCTTTAGATTTCATTCCTAAATATTCAAAATGCAGGGACATATGGGTTCAGAAAAACTGCTTAGGTTCACTCTACCTCATCAGAATCCAGAATAAAGGAGCATTTAATTCAGAGATGCATATTTTCATGAGAGGCGGTAATCAGAATACTCGCAAATGAAGTGGACAGTATAGGAAACCTCTAAAGACACCATGTTTGAGCGTTTTCTGAATCCAAATAAGGGATTTTTATACCTACTCTCAAGAGTCTTAAGAGCTGATAGGTGCATTTGGCTCTCTGTGGTGCTTCATAAAGCGACAAGAACAAGGGATTAAACATGCCAAAGAATCAACCATTGGTTAGATGTATGACAAACGTTTTTATAGTTAGATTTACCCAAAGATGGAAACAACTTATGACTCTATCAAAGACGAATTGTCCCTCTCTGGCCAGAGCATGCCCTCCATTTGTGAGCATGTCTAGCATCCTTCCAATTATTGATCTTCCTCCTCTGAAAACAGAAAGGCATAATATGATTGTTCAGTCTAAGAACAATCAGCAAGAGAACAATTACTTTTGTAATATGAAGAAGTTAGGCAATGTTTGCATTCCAATACATAAATACCTTGTATATATTCTATCATATAGCCCATGCATGCATCTTTTTAAAGAGCTTATGTTTCATGAAAAAGATAACATAACCAGCAATGTCGTAGGTATATGAACCAAAGAAAATTAGACATATAGACTAAAAAGATATTTTCTTGTTTCTAAAAAGATTTAAGAGATTATTGAGTCTCTTTCTTTATATTTGTCTTTGAATTTCATGATTATATGGCCTAAGTTATACTTTGAAGTAATTTTTCATTTTTAAATATACCACAACAAAAATAACTGCTCCTAGTGTCGCCTGCCCCTCCTTTTTCTTTTTATTTGCAGGCATAAAATCATACATCAGTATCCTTGTGGGTGAATGCAGATACAAGTAATGTAATGCACCATTTTAATTTAAATGCAAAATATTTATTGCTCTTACATAAAGTCAATAACATCCATACTGGTGAATAAATGCCTCTGATCCAAATCAATTTTTTAAATTACATAAAAATTTATTATTGCTCATAACTTTATATTTCTCTAGATACTATGTAAATCTTTAGAAACAATTAGCAAATCCAAAAGCACTTTGTATATCTATGAATTTTTAATGCACCTTTTTATACCATCTTCCTTCCACATTGGAAAAATAATTCTTTTAAATGTTCCCTCCCTCTTCACACCCTTTAATTTCTAGCAATAAGCAGCCATGTAGACATAAATAACATATTAATTTTCATGGCCTATGAATTGGGCCAACACTATGAATGAATTTTCAACCGTTTTAAAAGGCTTTCAGTCATATCTGACTCTCATACTGCATTGGCTGAATATATGGGGAAAAAAAAAACTTTGTAAGTGATGTGAAGTCCTCTGAGGAGATGGTCTATCATCTTGAGGTTGAGGAGTTAATCATTAAAGAATATGGGAGGTGATTCAATTCGGGATGGAAGTAGAAAATGGTAGTAATGAAACTACTGTTATACATGGTGAAACATTATATATATATATATTCTTCAGATTCAAATAGTTTTAGCAAAACTTTGTATCTAGCAAAGATACACCAGGTATTTATTAGCAAGGCTATATAGCTTTAGTTACATTTGTTTTGGGGATTTCCCTGATGGCTCAGATGGTAAAGCATCTGCCTACAATGCGGGAGACCCAGGTTTGATCCCTGGGCCGGGAAGATCCCCTGCAGAAGGAAATGGCAACCCAGTCCAGTACTCTTGCCTGGAAAATCACACAGACGGAGGCTACAGTCCACGGAATCCCAAAAAGTCGGACATGACTGAGCGACTTCACTTTCACTTTCACATTCGTTCAGAGAAGGGGTGTAAATGGGCATTTCACATTGGTTACAGAAAGTAAAGAATACATACAACTCCATCAGATAACCTATTCTTTTTTAACACTTTATTCTAATTTTTGGGGGTCTTCATTGCAATGTGGGCTTTCTCTCCTTGCAGAGCATGGGCTCTAGAGGGCTCAGGCTCAGTTGTTGGTGCTCGTGGGCTCTCTAGTTGTGGGATGGGGGCTTAGTTACCTGATGGCATGTGAGATATTTTAATTGTGGTGTCTGGACACTCAGTTGTGGCATGTGCCATCTTAGTTCCCTAACCAGGGGTCGAACCTGCATCTCCTGCATTGGGAGATTGATTCTCAACCTCTAGACCGCCAGGGAAGTCCCAGATAACCTATTCTTAATCTTCAATCTTTATCGTCCTTAAATAGTCATTTTCATTTTTCATTTTTAATAGAAATCTTTCTTGAATCAAAGGACTGTGCTCACCCACTGCTTTGTAATGATAATGAGAACTCTGTGTCTGCTTCAGGGGAATTTAGACTTGCTGGTGAGAGTTGATTAATCGCTGAATAGGAGAGACAGGCAAAAATTAGCTTTCATATCTTGATTTTCATTTACTTTTGGCAGAAGGAAGTACGTGTGTGTATTAGTCAAGTCATTATAGGTTAAGAATGGAAAATAATTGGTAGAATTGTTTGAGTCCCAAAGAAAGTGAAAGTCACTCAGTCATGTCCAACTCTTTGTGACCCTATGGACTGTATAGTTCATGGAATTCTCCAGGCCAGAATACTGGAGTGGGTAGCCTTTCCCTCCTCCAGGGGATCTTCCCAACCCAGGGATGGGACCCAGGTTTCCGGCATTGCAGGCAGATTCTTTACCAGCTGAGCCACCAGGGAAGCCCTTGAGTCTCAAATGTTGCCATAAAATAGAGTTTGAATTATATGAAAGAGAGGCTACAACACTGTTTTCCCTGGAGAACTTGATGTGACACAACTTCTGTGAGTGGGTGACAGAGAACAACCCAGAGTGTGGAAGGTGGGCAAAGAGACTGACTCTCAGCCTCAGTGATGCTCAGGAGGAGATAGACGCATATCCTTTCTCTGATCTCCAGGTTGGGGAGCACTGACTGACGTCACTGAATCCAAATCAGGATTCACCCAGTGAACAGACGGGCCCTCCAAGCAGTCTCTCAGGAAAGGTACCTTGTCCGAGACCTGGCCTGGAGAAGAGGAACACAATAGGCGCCTTCATATTGTTGTTGGCTTTTGGCTCTAAACTGGTATTTTGTGGTAATTTTAGATTTATGGAAAAGTTGCAAAGGTATCATAGAGAATCTCCATATGCCCCTTATCCAGAGTTCGCCAATGTTAAAATTTCACAGAATGATGATATATTTGTCAAAACTAAGCACCACATTTGTGTATTACTATCAACTGAATTCCAGACTTGATTCAGGTTTCCTCAGATTTTTTTTCCAGATGTTCTGTTTGTATGCTCCTCACTCCACATGTATTATATTTAATCATCATGCCTCCTTTGTCTCTTCCAATCCATGACTGTGTCTAACTTTTGCTTAGTTTTATTATGACCCTGACAACTTTCAAAAATACTTAAGAATTTAACGATCATTGTCTCTGTACTCATATTACAAAAAAGACAGAACCGTGAATACTGATCTACCCTCCACCACCCCCATTTTATGAGGTAAACTCTGGCTAAGAGAAAATAATTAGAGATGGAGCTAGTGACTTTCTGGGTGCTGTGGATGTCACTAGAACAAGGAACTCTTTAAAATGAAAGATGAACCATGGGCAGTGTATGTGGGACCAATTAGAAGAAGGAAAGCCCAGAAGTTGCATAAAAAGAAAAAAGCAAATAATGAGCAAACAGAATATATATATACGTGTGTGTGTGTGTATACATATATATATATAAGTATTTCATATTGTTAATGATTTAATATTAATTTTTTCAGTCTAATCATCTCTCTCTAAATTTAGTATTGCCCTTTCTTTGATTCCATATCATATTGAGAGTTTAGAAAATTCTCTACCCCTTCTACTTATTAGATATACTTAATATAATAGTAATAATATAGATCAGAATGTATGGAACTTGTCTAGAGATGAACTTTGAAGACTATCTAGCCATCAAGAAAAGGTAAGACTTGTACTCTATTTCTGTATGGAGTAAACATTTTCACTTTCTGGAAATGAATCTTCTATGCACCACTTAGTGAAATTGATTTTATGAAATAGTTCAAACTCTTACACTTATTAGGTTTTAATATAGAACCTTGTATTATCTATCTATCTTGTATTATCTATCTGTCAAGTTTTGATAGACAATGGAAAATGTGTTTTGGATTCATCTGTTTTCTACATACTGCTTTCATTCTTTAAGACCCTTGCCTCATTTTACATGCTGTTATCAATTCTTTTGACTGTTTAGAATTATTGATGTAGATATATGGTACTGTGAAAGACAAAACTTTCTAGACACTTAAGAAAATGATTTTATTTAGGCTATTGCAATAAGGAGAACAGACCATTTCTGAAGATCAATGTCTCAGCAGACTGTTTTTGCTGATGGTAAACAAGTTGTTGACAGGGTGCTTTACTCCCACGATTATTTTTTTTTTTAACTTTTACTGACATATAGTTGATTTACAATATTGTGTTAGTTTATGTGTAGAGAAAATTTATATATATATATATATATATATATATGTACTCTTTTTAGATCCTTTTCCCAGTGTAGGTTATTACAAGACATTGACTCTAGTTTCCCGTGTAAGGAGGGCGAGTCTGAGTCAGTTACTTGAACAGGAAGTGTTTACCTATGTGCCCAGCTACTTTCATGGAGACAGAGATTTCAAATTTTAGTTAATTATTCATGCAACAAAGGACATAACAGTAGCAGGAGTGAAAGGGGAAGGTGCTGTCTCTCCTTGCCATCAGGTATAGGCAGAAGGAAAAGTCTGTTTTTGACCTTATCAGTACCCATCATAAAAATATTAAACTTGCATTACTTTCTCCATTAGATATTCCATTGTTATACTTGTTGTGCAATATAATGTTTGACTGACTGAATCTCACATAATTTTATTTGCAAATTCTACCTGGATATGAAGACAGGCTAGATTCACAAAATTTCTTTACAAATGTGGCAAAAATGCCTAACTGTCCACATAAAAAAGCCTTCCTCTTCCTCTTCTAGAGAAATGAATTGCTCCAGTATGAAGTCCATGGTATCTCAAGGTTTGTATTTTAGAATTTAATGTTATTCAACCATAATAATAACTTTAGATTTCTGGAGATATAATAGCAGTAGCTGTGTCGTTTCTAATGTTAAGGATGTCTGCTATTTCTAGTACTGCCATTATGCTGTGTCTTATTGATATTTTATTCTGATATTTCTCTAGTAAGTTATGTCCAGGTAACTTTCAACTCAGCCTGTAATTCTTGACTCTTTCATGTTGTCTGTGGAATTTACTGCCAGCATCCTGAAAGGATTTTTAGGTAATTGCTTTTTCATAATAATTATTATAAAATATGGCTACTTCCACTAATTATGTACGTAAGGTTGTGTATGAAGTGTGAAGAGTGGACACATTGTGTTAAACTGCCGTCCTGTGAATCCAAATGCCATTTCTTAATGGACTGTTTTGCATTAGGAATTGCTTTGGTGTGCCTGCTTATCTTAGTGCTAAAAACAATGGGGGGACGTGCCAATAATCTGCCAATTATTTTACTTTTGATATGGGGTAAAAGAAATTCTTCCTCCAAGCCATTCTTTCTTGGTTATAGCAGGAGTAGCAGAAAGCACTAGTGGGGTGGCTTTTCTAGAACTTTACAAATGTAAGATCCTATTTTATTTCAGATCATATAAAATAGGGAGTTTTAGTCTAGGGACTTCATCTAAACACAAAGAAACAGCTGACCTTAGGAATATGATGTGAGTGTGAAGTATTACTGAAAATCTGAATAAAGAAGTAAAAATGACTTGCCCACCACACTTACTGTGTCTGCCCCAGAGAAATCTGGTTAATATTATACAAAAGACCATTCACTGTGGAAACTTTTAATCTTAGACGTTTTGTAAATTTAGAAGAGACAGATTTGCTAAAAAGTAAAAGGAGTTAGTATCTAGGATTTAACTTTTGTGGAGAATACTATGTGTACTTGGTTTAGACAATGGTTTGTTATCTTAACCCAATAATATGGTGAATGCCAACTATCAGAAGTGGTCACTGATGCTTGTAGAGGGGAAATATGTATATTTACCATTCTCTTAGAATCTAGTGATAGTTTAAAAAATATTTTTCTGATGAAGCAGAATTTTTAGGTTTTATTACAAAGACTGTTATACCATATTTATCAAAATAGGTTTATAATAACAATTAAAACATGTTCTATAAGTATTAAATTGTTGTGGGATCACCTCCATTTAAAGACAACTAAATAGAACTTGTAAAGAAAATGAAATTTTATAATATTTACGAAGTCTCAAAACCAATTTTTCAAAAAGATTTATAAATAAGAAAACATTAAACATTTGAAAAAAATATATTCTCAGTTTTTTCAGTAGACTGTAAATATCAACAGTTACTTCCTGAGTTATTAAGTAATATGTACTAATGGCATTATTATAACCTGATGGATACACAAAGAGTTCTTTTCATAATAATAGTTTATAAATAATGTTTTTTTAAATATTGAAATGGATAGTAGAATCTTGATAGAATGAGGTCCAAACAGTGAACCAAATATAAAAAGAGAATTTGAATGAAAATCTGTTTATGATTAAAGACAGAACTCAGTGATCAAATCATTGAAAGTATATAGACTGAAAGCAGGGGGTAAAAATGCACATTTAATCAATATTAATGAAAAAGAAATAATAGAATCTATCAAAAGATTAGGATCATAGATTCTGTAAAATATCTTAAAATAGTTTTGAAGCAATATAAAATGGGAAATTGAATTTATTTCCTAATATGATAACAGTGTCACTGCAGCATAAAAATAGAAGTGGGCAATCCAAATTTAATTACGTGAATAGCATTATTATTGAGACAATAATAGTGAATCATGCTAGTTTCTGCATTTATTATCATTGTTTAGGCACAGATATCTTTTAATGTGGGGGGAACTCAGGGAACTTTTATTCTTGTCTAGGTTCTAAAGAAAATATTTAGAATTATAAAAGGTTTGTTTCCCAAGTTTAAGCATGCTTAATTTGATACTTCTCTTTTTCCATTACACTTACTAACAGCTGAATCCAACCAGATGATCTCTGTTTACAAATTCATTCACTAAAATATGCCTTTCTCTGCAGTCATTGCAATGAAAACAATGCAGTCCATTGCAAGGCTAAATTAATGCATGAAAAACAGAATTGCTACATTTATACACATTTTCTTTCCTTTTACCTTAGAAGTCAGATCAAAGCCTTTCATGCTGTGTGCTACTGCTGCCCCTCAGGGCAGAGCAATAAACTTAAAATTTCATCCCTGCTAAGTTAGTGATATAAATGTCAATTTACTTTAGCTGAAGTCGACTTTTGAAATCAATAGCAAGGATTACTGTCAGTAGAAAGCATATCTTGCTAGTTCTTGGAAGTAAGTGGTCAGATGTAGAAAGAATTAAGTGACTTGAATTCATCATTCTCAAAATGTTGTCAGTGAAATTTCATAATTTCCTATAGACTGCTTTCCAGTTGGTGTTGCTGATATTAAATTATAAAACTCAGAGTCTGTTCACAGTGCTATTATGTTTGATTATCTATCATCCACACAGAATCTCAGTTTTCCTGGCTTGGATGTTTTCCACTTACTCGCAGTCATCGGAGGAGAAAAAATAAAAACCATTAAGCATACATGTTTTAGGAGCCATGCAAAAGATTTCCATCCATGCATGTGACTGTCAATCTCTGAACTTTGTGGTAGAGATTGAACAAATATTTCCATGAAGACATAATTTTAAATCTGTTGAAGAACGTGTATGTCAAGAAACAGAAGAGCAAAGATTGACTTACAAAGATATTTAAAAGTTAGTAATCGTATTTATAGAAAGGATTTCTAATGTAGAACATACTTCTATGAAATTATATTTCAAGGTAATTTTCAGAACTGAAATATTACAAAAGTAGTAATTAAGGTTACCTACAACATTATCCTACTCTAATTGAAAAGAAAAGTGTAAAGTTTTTGGTTACAGTCTTTCCAGTAGTGTTTCATTTTTGTTTTGTTTGTTTTTGGTTTGTTTACTTCTGTCATTGAGGCAGCTGGCATGCAGAAACCGTAGTAGGTTAAACTATCAGTGGAAAATCTATTTGTTAAAATAGAGACATATTCAGTGCAACAAAGGTTTAGGTAAATAATTCAAGACCTCTGAATACTCAAGAGGACTCTTGTTAATTACTCAATATAGAAAGGTAAGAAAATAGGAAGCAAAAGACTCATCTCTTCCTAAAATTCCCTACCACTATTCTTGTTGTTGATGTTAGCTTTTTCACCATATAATGTGAAGAAAAGATCTGACCTGGATTAAAAATTTTTGAACAAGTACTCAGCATTAAATCCCAAATAGATACAGAAGGAAAAGAAGAGGAGATGAGTAGGTTGGATAGCATCACTGATTCAATGGACATAAACTTGGGCAAACTCTGGAAGATAGTGAAGGACAGGGAAGCCTGGAATGCTGCAGTCTGAGGTGAAGAAAAGAGTTGGATACAACTTAGAGACTGTACAACAACAACAGATACAGAAAACATATATTCCTTTGCAGTCCTCTTGGAACTATTGGGTTGGCCAGAAAGTTCGTGTGGGTTTTACTGTGCAATTTTACAAGCCAATGTTAGTCTAGATTCAATCAGGGAAACAGATTCAGTGACAAAAAACAGAAATTACTCTGCACTGAATATTTAATTTGATCTTTAAAAGACTTTGAAATTGGTTGGGAGTACAAAATTCAGGGAAAGATTACACCAGTTGTTTGGGAGATAGCCACTGAAGGTCATAGATAGATACTGATGCTATTATTGGGTTTTTTTTTTTTTTTTTTTTGTCATCTTGACTAACCGAACCAGAGATGCTCAAGTGTCTGCCTAGGAGCTGCTAGAACTTTTTTTGAGGACTTTTGAGGATTTTTTGAGGACTTTTGAGGGTCTCCCACAAATTATCTAGTCTGTGACAGTGAAAAGGGTAATCCTCAAGAGCTTGCCACGGTGCTACTGTGAACTTCATTTCTATCAGGGAATAGTGATTTCTTCTCTACTTCAGCCTTCCAAATGTCCTGTACTCTTCTCTTAGGAAAATCTTTGTAAAGTCAAAGGCATAATTATCTTCTCCCAAAAAGGGAGACACAAAATCCCCTATGACCATCAATTCATCTTGGTAGTGTTCATTTCTTTTCCTGCTCAATCATTGGGTATCTTGAAACTTAAAGATCTAAACAGCAATCTCATGTTTTGAGAGAACAGCATCGAAACATGTATATTATCTATGGTGAAACAGATCACCAGCCCAGGTGGGATGCATGAGACAAGTGCTCAGGCCTGGTGCACTGGGAAGACCCAGAGGGATGGGATGGGGAGGAAGGCTGGAGGGGGGATCGGGATGGGGAACACATGTAAATCCACAGCTGATTCATGTCAATGTATGACAAAACCCACTACAATATTGTAAAGTAATTAGCCTCCAACTAATAAAAATAAGTGGAAAAAAAAATAAACCGATCTCTAGTGACCCCATTGACATTAAATAGTAAGGGAACCATAGAGAAAGGTGAAAACTGATTTTTAATATTTACAAATATCTATGTATATAAAAGCGAAGAAGAAAATATGAGTGATCACTACAGTCCTTACTTTTGTAAAAGGTCCCGTTGTCATAGTTGGCTGTGTCGGGTCTTGCTTGTGGTGCACGCGGACTCTTCACTGGGGCATGCAGGCTTCCCCAGTTGCGGTGCTCGGCCTCTAGACTGCAGGCTCAGTAGCTGTGGAATCTCGCTCCCCCGCCAGGGACAAACCCGCACCACCTGCACTGGACGGTGGATTCTTAACCACTGAAACACCAGGGGAGTTTCCATGGTTTGTATTTCTCTTACCATTACTGCTTCTACACTCCCTCCATCCTCAGCTCACACAACACCTAATTACAGCTTTTCATCTGGTGAGTTCTCAGATTTATTCCCAGAAGAACCTATGTCATAAGTAGCATCCATCTGTAAAGTAGTTCTAGTTTTCTATTACTTTTTACTAGAAAACACAGATGTCAGAAGAGAATCTCCTGAATTTCAGGCCTATTTCTCTCTGCTGCTCTCGGCTACTGCTATTGGTAGCAGACCAATAAAAACAAATCAGCCCAGCTAGTGCAGCAAACCACTGCTTTTTACCGAGTGCTTCAGTAACAGAAGGAACACAAATTGCTCAACTTCTGGTTTAATGGAATCCAACTTGAGTCCCTTGGTGAGATCATTCTTCCCTTAAGAAACATGACTTCCAAATCATCAGAGAAAAATACTGTGAAGATACAAAATACAAGTTTTGCTAATAGGAAATTAAGATCCATGGTATAAACATCTATTCCCATGTCCACATCTTGGTTTTTGAACCTGTGAATGCTGACATAAGAGACAGAGCGCTGATCATAGTGCAGAGAATATAAGACAGCCTAGAAGACGTTGCCCAGCACACTGATACCATTGTGCAATTATTCTACAACTCTTTAAGTTTTAAGGTTGCTATGTGTCTAGCAAGGCTTTATGGAGAGTGATGGTATACAATTGTGAACAGACCATTAGATGAAGCAGGAAAAGTAGGTCTATTTTCACAGTAAATGTCTATTCATAGGAAACACAGATGCTGGCATTTCCAATATGAAGATATGCAAGATGATCTGTAACCAGGTAACATGTTTGTCCCAGAGTAGTAGTATCCTATTGGGAGTTCACCGCTTATCACTGCCACTATCAAGAGGACTCTAAGCCAAATCAAACCTTGCATAGAGGAAGAACTATGTTTTAAAGTCCACAACTAACCTCTATTACTATCACCATGGTCAATTAATTCTGGAGACCGTTAAGAAAGATACGGAGTCTCTGGGCAGAGAGGCTGTAAGACATCCACAGAACTGATCATCTTTCCCAGCTGGATATTAAGAGCTTTCTCTGTTGTGGTTATACTTCGTGCCCATACCAAGATGTCCTTTGACTTATCTCCTCCCCACGTGGCTTGTCACCAGCTTACGGATCAGGCTTGGTCCTGCTCCTTGGCCTCCAGCCAAAAGTGAGTCATGGCTCATGAGTCACTGTAGAAGACTCCAGTCATCTATACTTCCAGGACAAGTGAGCAGTCACACATGCCACTTGAACTTCTCTCGCCTGAGACTTCCCTTTACCACTAGCATTCAAGAACTCCCTGATGGGGACTGCAAGGTTCGTATTTTCTACCAACAGGTTGCGCAAAGTTCAAATTCTTTTTTTTTTTTTTGGCATTCAACTGATTATAGGGGACTCGTCATGAAGTCATGTATATGGGTTGAAAAGGGAGCTATATATCAGGATGATATGGCATAAGAATCTGGCCTGCTTACTAGGACTTGGAACATTGTGGAGCTTACTCGTTCCTTATGGGGTTCACTGAACTTGATCTCATAAATCACACTTGATTTTGATGATGGAATCTTTCTGTGAACGCCCAAATTTATGACTTGGTAGGTCAGAAAATACCCATTTCAGGGTCTTAGTTCACAGATAACTTGATGGCTCACAGTTAAACATTCAATCATCGTCAAGGACATTGTATTAAGTCAAAAGTATTTCTCAAAAGAGAGGCATTGTGTGTAGAAAATATGCAGGGCTTAGCTATAAAATCGTAAGGAATAATGCCATGATCACCTAAATCCTTACACTGTGTATCTGTCTGCTACAGACACTTTAGACACCACTGGATCTATGATATCCCAACCACCTCTATGTTTGTCCAGCCATTACTTCTTGTATCTGTTCTCTATTGGTCTGTTTTTAATGTAATAATACTGTGTAGCTGTGTAGTTGTGTCGCCAACAAATATTTCTGTGTTTATGGGTGTGCAGGTCACTGTGGTTTGACTATAGCTGAGTCAGTTTAGTGGCTTCTCTTGAAACTGTAAGAAGGATGGGCTTGTCTCTGGGTAGCTAATAGGGTTCACCTCGATTCTCTAGACTTCAGGATAGATTTTGTTGGAAGGCTCCACTCAAGACTTGGGCTTTAGCTCTAGGGTGCTGACTGACTTTAGGTTACAGTAGTAGGAAGAATAATGCCTCCCCAAAGACGGCTACACTTAATCACCTGACCTGTAAATATGTTAAGGGCTTCCCTGGTGGCTCAGATGGTAAAGAATTTGCCTGCAATGCAGGAGACCCGGGTTTGATCCCTGGGTTGGGAAGATGTAAATATGTTTCCTTACATGGCAAAAGAGACTTTACAGAAATGATTAAAGTTAAGAAATCTGAGATGGGGAGATTACCTTGGGTTAAATGTGTAGGTGCAGTCTAATGACATAAAGTCTCCAAATCATAAAAAACAATGAATGATGTGAGTATGGATACGGTATGGATTTGATCAGCTGCCCAAATGGGAACCGGCCGGTGTCTAACCTTCAGAACTGTCAAGACAGCCCTGAGAAAACCCCAAACAACAGCATCAGGGCAACAAGAACCCCCTAAAAGCTGTGTGACATATGACACGTGTGTGCCCTAAGACGTACCAGTCATGTCTGACTCTTTGGGCCCCACTGAACTGCAGCCCACCGGGCTCCTCTATCCATGGGATTCTCCAGGCAAGAGTACTGGACTGAGCTGACATGCCCTCCTCCAGGGGATCTCCCTGACCCAGGGATCAAATCTGCATCTCTTATGTCTCCTGCATTGATAGGCAGGTTCCTTACCACCAGTACCACCTGGGAAGCCCCTAATGACACATATACTAAATGAATTTTGCTAAGAATGAATCTAGAAAAATTAATTTCACAAGATTGTACTGTAAGTGACAAATGATACATGAGTCCTACTGATTATAAGCATTTTGATAGTGAAAAGATGATGGATTAGTTGGTAGGAAAACTTCCAAAGCGAGAAAAGCTTATATTAATTATGAAATAGGTGTGATATTGGGTTAACTTGAGAGGAAGGGAAGACGTCCAAGCAGAGAAAATAATAGAAATAATTACTTGGGAAAATATGTGAATGAATGTTAATAATAGTTTGCTAGTTGTAGCCATGTATTATAAGGGAATGTATTTGAAGCCAATGGTTTGGGCCCTTTAAAACTTAATTTTGACACTGGCTTTGCAAAGGCATTTCATACTTTTCTGTTTATGTCAATAACACAATTTAACTATTACTAGAAAATGTTGGGAATTTGGAGCACAATTGTTGCTGTCTTTCAGGGAAACCGTTAGCCACAGAATATTGGTGGTACTAGTAATTATGAGATCAGAATTATCCAGATTTATGAAAGGACAATATTCATATATATGTGATCCTTTATCTGTGTGTGTGTATATATATATTGTGTGTATATATATATATATATATATATATATATATTTAGAGAGAGAGAAAGCATTTCAAATATGTAGGTAGAAAATTAACAATAAAATTAATCGAGACTAAAAGGGAAAAGAGTAAAGACAAATTAAGGAAGCAAGAAACACAAAAATTATAACACCAGTAAAGACCAGTAAAATAAACATAATGTCAAAAAGGTTTTTAAGAGGAAACAAATAGTACTGTCAGATTTGAGTGGTAAGGGAGGGAACAGGGGACTAACAGGGAAGAATACACCTTGAAAGGAGCCTTGACCTGGATGTGACTGATGCGGTTAGCCTGACGTGACCCGGGTAGAGGACTGGGTGGGATAGTCAGCATGATTCTCACTGTCCCTCACGCCAGTGTCAGCGGTCCTGTTGCTTGAACGCAGCAACCACAGAGGAAAGTGGGCTTATCGATTAGTCCATCCTGGTCTGATTCTCACAGAGAACTGTTGAGGAGACTGGATCTAATGGCACAGATGGAAGACACCTCGGAAGAACACTGTAGTGAATATCAGATGATTTCTGTCCTTACTTCTCTGCCTGAGGGAAATGCCCACCATACAGTTTATATTAAAGTCAGACACTGAATAGAGAGGTAAGCATGTGACACAGTTCAGAGCAACAAGAGAACCACTTGATAGCTTCAGAAGTCAGTGTGTGGCCCAAACTGAGAAAACAAAAATCTTCCTACAGATGTTGTGCCTGAGGTATCAGGAAAGATATCTTCCTAAGAAGTCCATGTTAGACTCATAGACTGTTGAGAGGTAAACTGGTTGTCAGATTACTCAACAAATAATGAGATTGTCCCTGAAAAATCTATCTAAGCCAGAGAGTCGAAAAATGAGAAGAAAGACAAGGACCAGAGATTATTTTAACATAATATTGGCCAGGGGATTTTTGCAGAAACTAATGCCTTGGTATTAATACATCTCCAGTCAATAATGCATTAAGTTCACAGGTCTCTTCATGACTGAAGCTAGCTTCAGTCAACACTTTCCATTTCCCAGTAGTCTGGAACAATATATTCTTTAAAAAAAAATTGTTGGAATATTGTTACTTTACTGTATTTCTGCTGTGCAGCAAAGGGAATCAGCCGTACGTATACATATATCCCTTCTTTTTTGAGTTTTCTTACCAGTTAGCTCACCACAGACCACTGAATAGAGTTCCCTATTAGAATAAATCAGATATAGAAAAAACATCAAGCATAGGAAAAAAACAGATAAACTCCTAAATAAATGGGCCTATGATTTCTTCCAAGAACTTAGACATGCTAAGTTCTTGCATGTCTACTCTAAGCAGGTCCTCATTAGTTATCTGTTGCATAGATATAGTGTATGTAGGTGCCTCTCAATCTCCCATTTCATCCCATCCCCCCTTTCTGCCTTGGTGTCTATATGTTTGTTCTCTACCTCTGTGTCTCTATTTCTGCTTTGCAAATAGTCCCATCTTTATAATTTTTTCTAGCTTCTACATCTATAATTACTAGACAATGTTTGTTTTTCTCTGACTTACTTCACTCTGTATGACAGTCTCTAGACCCACCTATATCTCTGGAAAGGACCCAGTGTCATTCCTGTTTTATGGCTGAGCAATATTCCACTGTGTATATGGACCACATCTTCTTTATCCATTCATTCCTCAGTTGATGAACACTTGGGTTGCTCCCGTGCTCTGGCTATTATAGTGCTGCAATGAACACTGCGGTGTATGTATCTTTTTGAATTATGATTTTTTTCTGGGGGTATGCCCAGGAGTGGGATTGCTGGGTCATATGGTAACTCTAGTTTTTTAAGGAACCTCCATACCATTCTTCACAATGGCTACATTAACTTACATTCCCACAAAAAGTGCATGCAGGGTCCCTTTTCACCACACCACCTACAGCATTGATTGTTTATAGATAAAACAATGAATTCTTGGTTAAACTAGTTTAACATGGGCTTTAGACACAGAATTTGAAATTTGAAGATAGGATATTTCAAGTGAAGGACCTAAATTACAAAATTGTCCCGTTGAAGTTGGAAGCAGAGTGGTAGTGTCCCTTCAACCTTCACTTGGGATGCCGACAGAGCAAAACAATTGAATTATTGCCTGTTGGCAAAGGTCTGTCTAGTCAAGGCTATGGTTTTTCCAGTAGTCATGTATGGATGTAAGAGTTGGACTATAAAGAAAGCTGAGCACTGAAGAATTGATGCTTTTGAACTGTGGTGTTGGAGAAGACTCTTGAGAGTCCCTTGGACTGCAAGGAGATCCAACCAGTCCATCCTAAAGGAGATCAGTCCTGGGTGTTCATTGGAAGGACTGGTGCTGAAGCTGAAACCCCAGTACTTTGGCCACCTGATGAGAAGAGCTGACTCATTTGAAAAGACTCTGATGCTGAGAATATTGAAGGCAGGAGGACAAGGGGATGACCGAGGATGAGATGGTTGGATGGCATCACCAACTCAATGGACATGAGTTTGAGTACACTCCAGGAGTTGGTGATGGACAGGGAGGCCTGGCGTGCTGCAGTCCATGGTATTGCAGAGTCGGACACGACTGAGCGACTGAACTGAACTGATTGTCTGTTGTCCATTTTGGAAATCAGAGTGTGTATTAATGAAGCTAGAGTACACATAAATGTCTTTTAGAAATATTTATTAGCTATTTTTAGGTTTTTTGGCAAACTTTATAAAAATTAAAATAGTTTCTGTCCAAGCTACCTGTAAATCTTAAATAAAATATGGGTTTTTAGAGAGAGTCTTTCTGTGGTCAACAACCATAGTAAGTGATTAATCACATTATTTTTATATCTAGAAAGCAGTCTTCTGCTATGAAATAATTCTTTTGTCTCCACTTCAATATCAGCTAGACGAGCTTTCTTTCTGTTTTCCTCAAGTAGTGAGTAGTGTTTATTTGATAGAGTTAATTTCTGGCACTTGAGTATTTTCTTATGAGCTTATGTCTGTATTTAAAATTTTTTAATTTCATTAACTTTTTATGTTCAGAAGCAAAAAATAGTCCGTATTACCATATTACCTAATAAGATTGTTTTATCATGCTGAATATTCCATTTTGCTATATCTACCTGTTAACTACATCAAATGCCTTTGAAGATCGCTGCGAGGGAAAGAAATATAAATGAATATGTGAAAGCTTTTTCTCTGTACTAGTCATAGGCACTAACAGCAGTATCAGGCTTGTAAAATTATTTTAACATCACTAACATAGAAAAATCACATAAACTCCTAAATAAATGGGCTTATGGTTTCTCCCCAAGAACTTAGACATGAGGGTATGTGTGTGTGGAAATTATTTCACTGTAATCTCAAAAACTATAAAATATCACCATTTTAAAGAAAAAAATCTTCAATCTGACTGTCAGATAGAGTTGCCAGACCAGATGAGTCACAGTAGCAAATTCAGCCAATAGATTTGGGGTGGTGTATTCCCAAACTTAAGCTCAGCCCTATTGTGGAGTAACACTGGTTCTCTTGGTTAATGATAATAATTATAGCTTCAGTGATTAGATAGGTCCTACTGTAGAGGGAAACTAATCAGTCTCACTTAGAACTGATGTCATTTTACATTCCCATTATGATTTGACATTCTATTTTCATCTATTTGAATAGCTTGGTTCATGTCCTATGGCAAAGTATGGTTAGTATTCTGTGTTTATATACTAATCTTTAGATTTGTTTATGTAACCATTCCTCTCATAGAAGATCCATTCCTGTTTTGATAAGGCTGCATTTCTGACATGAGCACCATAATTTGGAATGTAGTACTATGATAAAATCAGCAGGGCAAATCTCACTTGGATGAGAGTCATTCATCACTTTCTGCTTCTCAATACGGGTGGAGAGGGAGGGGGGAGGGGGGATCGGGATGGGGAATACGTGTAAATCTATTGCTGATTCATATCAATGTATGACAAAACCCACTGAAAAAATAAATAAATTAATTTAAAAAAAATGAATATGCACCACGGTCCTCTTGCCTTTCTCTAATTACCTCTGACCACATTTAGGGGAGACATGTCCTGGTAAATCTAAGTATTTGTAGGAACTCTAATAAGAGAATTACTTTCCCTAAAGGTAATTTTATGTAAACTATTTTTGCAGGCTTTTCTACTTAAATGTTACTTGGAAGCAGTTTTACTCCAGCTGCTTCAATAATTTCTCTCAATTCAGTTAGATTTATAGTCGGTATAACATATAAGCTGAATGTACAGGTTTTATATGCAATTTTTGCCAGTCTTACTCCTAGAGTGATCATTAGAGTCTCTAAAAAAGTAACCAAGATTTTGGCTGTGTAAGCTACAACTTGCTTACACAATTTTAATTTATTTGCAATCAGAGTTTGAGAGGGTGTCTGAAAATACCAGGCATGTTTTCAAAAATCACAGCCAACTTCTGTGACAGTGAATTGTATTGCCAGAACTGATATATTTAATATGCAATAAATCTATGTCCTAATCTGCGTCCTGTTAACCTTTGCCATTTATGAAGTATTCTGTAAAATCATTTTTCTATGAAGTAAAAATTTCTGCTATTGAGGAATATAATCATTTAGTAAATGTTTAATAACTAGCTTCGGGAAGGAGACAGGAAAGAAAAAGAGAGATCAAATTTGCAACATTTGACAGTTTTTGTTGAGCACATATTCCTATTCCAACTGAATCCAAGCTACTAACATGTCATCAGTAAATGTGGAGTTAGGAAAAGATGTGCACAAAATGTTCTCATGAACTAGAGACATTTGGCTGCAACACATAAGTGAATAAGATAATTTTAATATGGAATTGGATTTTTTTTTCCTCAGGGAAACAATAAAGGATCTAAGCTTATATGCCATGGAGAGGTTATAGAGATGAAAATATGAGGATTTTAAATTTAGCTAAATTGAGTTTTAAATAAAAGATTTTGGTTAGAAGTAATATAGTAGGATATTTTGCCCTGGTTTATTCATTTTACTGCTGAAGAAAGCAGTTTCCAAGGTATACAGAGATTTGTTTCAATTGTAGGACTGGTGAGTTGACAAAGCTTGAACTATGACTGATTTTCCACACGCTGACAGTGAAGAAACAATGGAATAAGAAATGAATAAAGTTTCAGTAGATCAAGGATTAAAAGGTTTTAAAATGAGTTATTCTGAGGTCCAAATTCAGCAACCTCTTTCTTTTAGGACTAATGACTGTACTTTTTGGTAGAATTTTTTAAAACATCATTAAATTATAAATGAAGTGAAAAGATCCGGTTCCATGTACTGTGAGGTAAACTTCTTCCACAGCGTCTTCCACTGACCTCAGCTATAAAGTCTGAAGAGAATGCATGGAACAGCTATTTGAGGGCTCTGAAAAGTAAATAGTAGCAAGTACATTGAAGAATAAAACCAGAACTCAAACTATTACTAAGATAGTAGTCAGTTTCCCATCTTCTCCTTCTGGTGTATACTGACTTGGCAGAGCTTGACCCTGAAAGTGGCTGAGGGCCCTTACCCAGTGTGCTCCGCGATAAACCTTCTGGTTCTGGCCTGAGAAAAAAGGGTCTCCTAACATTCAGAGTTAAACACACAGGGTGACAATATACAGCCTTGACGTACTCCTTTCCTATTTGGAACCAGTCTGTTGGTCCATGTCCCATTCTAACTGTTGCTTCCTGACCTGCATACAGGTTTCTCAAGAGGTAGGTCAGGTGGTCTGGTATTCCGATCTCTTTAAGAATTTTCCACAGTTCATTGTGATCCACACAGTCAAAGCCTTTGGCATAGTCAATAAAGCAGAAATAAATGTTTTTCTGGAACTCTCTTGCTTTCTCGATGATCCAGCGGATGTTGGAAATTTGATCTCTGGTTCCTCTGCCTTTTCTAAAACCAGCTTGAATATCTGGAGGTTCATGGTTCACGTATTGATGAAGCCTAGCTTAGAGAATTTTGAGCATTACTTTACTAGCGTGTGAGATGAGTGCAATTGTGCTGTAGTTTCAGCATTCTTTGGGATTGCCTGTCTTAGGGATTGGAATGAAAACTGACCTTTTCTCCCAATCTGAGGGCTGTCTTTTCACCTTACTTATAGTTTCCTTTGTAGTGCAAAAGCTTTTAAGTTTCATTAGGTCCCATTTGTTTAGTTTTGCTTTTATTTCCAATATTCTGGGAGGTGGGTCATAGAGGATCTTGCTGTGATTTATGTCGGAGAGTGTTTTGCCTATGTTCTCCTCTAGGAGTTTTATAGTTTCTGGTCTTACATTTAGATCTTTAATCCATTTTGAGTTTATTTTTGTGTATGGTGTTAGAAAGTGTTCTAGTTTCATTCTTTTACAAGTGGTTGACCAATTTTCCCAGCACCACTTGTTAAAGAGGTTGTCTTTTTTCCATTGTATATCCTTGCCTCCTTTGTCAAAGATAAGGTGTCCATAGGTTCGTGGATTTATCTCTGGGCTTTCTATTCTGTTCCATTGATCTATATTTCTGTCTTTGTGCCAGTACCATACTGTCTTGATGACTGTGGCTTTGTAGTAGAGTCTGAAGTCAGGCAGGTTTATTCCTCCAGTTCCATTCTTCTTTCTCAAGATTACTTTGGCTATTCGAGGTTTTTTGTATTTCCATACAAATTGTGAAATTCTTTGGTCTAGTTCTGTGAAAAATACCGTTGGTAGCTTGATAGGGATTGCATTGAATCTATAGATTGCTTTGGGTAGAATAGCCATTTTGACAATATTGATTCTTCTAATCCATGAACACGGTATGTTTCTCCATCTGTTTGTGTCCTCTTTGATTTCTTTCATCAGTGTTTTATAGTTTTCTATGTATAGGTCTTTTGTTTCTTTAGGTAGATATACTCCTAAGTATTTTATTCTTTTTGTTGCAATGGTGAATGGTATTGTTTCCTTAAGTTCTCTTTCTGTTTTTTCATTGTTAGTATATAGGAATGCAAGGGATTTCTGTGTGTTAATTTTATATCCTGCAACTTTACTATATTCATTGATTAGCTCTAGTAATTTTCTGGTAGAGTCTTTAGGGTTTTCTATGTAGAGGATCATGTCATCTGCAAACAGTGAGAGTTTCACTTCTTCTTTTCCTATCTGGATTCCTTTAGCAAATGAAGAAACAGACCAAGGATTAATCTCAAAAATATACAAGCAACTCCTGAAGCTCAATTCCAGAAAAATAAATGACCCAATCAAAAAATGGGCCAAAGAACTAAACAGACATTTCTCCAAGGAAGACATACAGATGGCTAACAAACACATGAAAAGATGCTCAACATCACTCATTATTAGAGAAATGCAAATCAAAACCACAATGAGGTACCATTACACGCCAGTCAGGATGGCTGCTATCCAAAAGTCTACAAGCAATAAATGCTGGAGAGGGTGTGGAGAAAAGGGAACCCTCTTACACTGTTGGTGGGAATGCAAACTAGTACAGCTGCTATGGAAAACAGTGTGGAGATTTCTTAAAAAACTGGAAATAGAACTGCCATATGACCCAGCAATCCCACTCCTGGGCATACACACTGAGGAAACCAGATCTGAAAGAGACATGTGCACCCCAATGTTCATCGCAGCACTGTTTAGGATAGCCAGGACATGGAAGCAACCTAGATGCCCATCAGCAGATGAATGGATAAGGAAGCTGTGGTACATATACACCATGGAATATTACTCAGCTGTTAAAAAGAATTCATTTGAACCAGTCCTAATGAGATGGATGAAACTGGAGCCCATTATACAGAGTGAAGTAAGCCAGAAAGATAAAGAACATTACAGCATACTAACACATATATATGGAATTTAGAAAGGTGATAACGATAACCCTATATGCAAAACAGAAAAAGAGACACAGAAATACAGAACAGACTTTTGAACTCTGTGGGAGAATGTGAGGGTGGGATATTTCAAAAGAACAGCATGCATACTATCTATGGTGAAACAGATCACCAGCCCAGGTGGGATGCATGAGACAAGTGCTCCGGCCTGGTGCACTGGGAAGACCCAGAGGAATCGGGTGGAGAGTGAGGTGGGAGGGGGGATCGGGATGGGGAATACGTGTAAATCTATGGCTGATTCATATCAATGTATGACAAAACCCACTGAAATGTTGTGAAGTAATTAGCCTCCAACTAATAAAAATAAATAAATAAATAAATAAATAATAAAAAAAAGAAAACTGACCTTTTCCAGTCCTGTGGCCACTGCTGAGTTCTCCACATTTGCTGGCATATTGAGTGCAGCACTTTCACAGCATCATCTTTCAGAATTTGAAATAGTTCAACTGGAATTCCATCACCTCCACTAGCTTTGTTCATAGTGACGCTTTCTAAGAACCACTTGACTTCACATTCCAGGGTGTCCGGCTCTAGGTGAGTGATCACACCATCGTGATTATCTGGGTCATGAAGATCTTTTTTGTTCAGTTCTTCAGTGTATTCTTGCCACCTTTTCTTAATATCTTCTGCTTCTGTTAGGTCCATACCATTTCTGTCCTTTATTGAACCCATCTTTGCATTAAATGTTCCCTTGGTATCTCTAATTTTATTGAAGGGATCTCTAGTTTTCCCATTCTGTTTCTCTCCTCTATTTCTTTGCATTGATTGCTTAGGAAGGCTTTCTTTTCTCTCCTTGCTATTCTTTGGAACTCTGCATTCAAATGGGTATATCTATCCTTTTCTCCTTTGCTTTAGCTTCTCTTCTTTTCACAGCTATTTGTAAGGCCTCCTCAGTCAGCCATTTTGCCTTTTTGAATTTCTTTTCCATGGGGATGGTCTTGACCCCTGTCTCCTATACAATGTCATGAACTTCTGTCCATAGTTCATCAGGCACTCTATCAGATCTGGTCCCTTAAATCTATTTCTCACTTCCACTGTATAAACATAAGGGATTTGATCTAGGTCATACCTGAATGATCTAGTGGTTTTCTCCACTTTCTTCAATTTCAGTCTGAATTTGGCAATAAGGAGTTCATGATCTGAGCCACAGTCAGCTCCCAGTCTTGTTTTTTCTGACTGTATAGAGCTTCTTCATCTTTGGCTGCAAAGAATATAATCAATCCGATTTTGGTGTCGACCATCTGGTGATGTCCATGTGTAGAGTCTTCTCTTGTGTTGTTGGAAGAGGGTGTTTGCTATGACCAGTGTGTTCTCATGGCAAAACTCTATTAGCCTTTGCCCTGCTTCATTCTGTACTCTAAGGCCACATTTGCCTGTTACTCCAGGTGTTTCCCAATTTTCTACTTTTGCATTCCAGTCCCCTATAATGAAAAGGACATCTTTTTGGGGTGTTAGTTCTAAAAGGTCTTGTAGGTCTTCATAGAACCTTTCAACTTTAGCTTCTTCAGTGTTACTGGTGGGGGCATATGCTTGGATTACTGTGATATTGAATGGTTTGTCTTGGAAACAAACAGATATCATTCTGTCTTTTATGAGATTGCATCCAAGTACTGCATTTTGGACTCTTTTGTTGACTATGATGGCTACTGCATTTCTTCTAAGGGATTCCTGCCTGCAGTAGTAGATATAATGGTCATCTGAGTTAAATTCACCCATTCCACTCCATTTTAGTTCACTGATTTCTAGAATGTTGACATTCACTCTGGCCATCTCCTGTTTGACCACTTTCAATTTGCTTTGATTCATGGACCTAACATTCCAGGTTCCTATGCAATATTGCTCTTTACAGCATCGGACCTTGCTTCTATCACCAGTAACATCCACAACTGGGTGTTGTTTTTGCTTTGGCTCCATCCCTTCATTCTTTCTGGAGTTATTTCTCCACTGATCTCCAGTAGCATGTTGGGTACCTACTGACCTGGGGAGTTCCACTTTCAGTATCCTATCATTTTGCCTTTTCATACTGTTCATGGGGTTCTCAAGGCAAGAATACTGCAGTGGTTTGCCATTCCCTTCTCCAGTGGAGAAGTAGAGTAGTACATCATGAGAAACGCTGGGCTGGAAGAAACACAAGCTGGAATCAAGATTGCCAGGAAAAATATCAATAACGTCAGATATGCAGAGGACACCACCCTTATGGCAGAAAGTGAAGAGGAACCAAAAGCCTCTTGATGAAAGTGAAAGAGGAGAGCGAAAAAGTTGGCTTAAAGCTCAACATTCAGAAACTAAGATCATGGTATCCAGCCCCATCACTTCATGGCAAATAGATGGGGAAACAGTGGAAACAGTGGCTGACTTTATTTGTTTGGGCTCCAAAATCACTGAAGATGGTGATTGGAGCCATGAAATTAAAAGACGCTTAGTCCTTGGAAGGACAGTTATGACCAACCTAGATAGCATATTAAAAAGCAGAGACATTAATTTGCCAACAAAGGTTTTTCCAGTGGTCATGTATGGATGTGAGAGTTGGACTGTGAAGAAAGCTGAGTGCTGAAGAATTGATGCTTTTGAACTGTGGTGTTGGAGAAGACTCATGAGAGTCCCTTGGACTGCAAGGAGATCCAACCAGTCCATCCTAAAGGAGATCAGTCCTGGGTGTTCATTGGAAGGACTGATGCTGAAGCTGAAACCAATACTTTGGCCACCTCATGTGAAGAGTTGACTCATTGGAAAAGACCCTGATGCTGGGAAAGATTGAGGGCAGGAGGAGAAGGGAATGACAGAGGATGAGATGGCTGGATGGCATCACCAACTCGATGGACATGAGTTTGAGTGAACTCCGGGAGTTTGGTGATGGACAGGGAGGCCTGGCATGCTGCAGTTTATGGGTTTGCAAAGAGTTGGACATGACTGAGCAGCTGAACTGAACTGAACTGAACATTCAGAGAGAACAGGGGGGATCCTTGAGGGTTGACCTATTCTCCATTCTCCAATATCTCAGCATCAAGACAAGAGCATGGTGTGGCAGTATCAGCGGCCGTGAAACAAACAGCTCCAGTAACTAAAAATTTAAGACAGGGAAACTTACTCTGATTGGAGGACCATGGTTCCAAGAGGACAAGGCAAATCTATTTTTCCTGGTTTTTGTCTCTCTCCGTCATCTTGTCTCTTGAATCACAGTACAGATATGGGAAGTTCCTGACAAATGCAGGTAAATAAAGGCCCAGATGTGTGCCAAAGCCTGTAAAAAAGAAGCCCTAGGGTACCACAAAGTATGGAGGAGATTATAGAGAAAGACAGACTCTGGAAAGTAGCTCTGTGTTTATGAACTCCTGAGCTCATCTCTAAGATGTGCTTGGGTGAATCTGATCTAAACAGGGTGAGCAGACATCGGAAACGATCTGTGAGATCAGACCACTGCCAAGATCCCAGACTACACAGTGGGTAGGGTGCAGCTGAGACAGCTCTGAATAGCCCTTCAAAGATTTAAAAACAATGCTTACATTGAAGCCATGACCCACAGAACTTAACCGTCTTAACCAACATAGATTTATTTTCTGTCAGAATGGCAAAAAATGCCAACAGCATGCTCTATAGGATTTAAATAAGACGAAGTCTCATAATATTCAAAATGAAGAGCAGACCATTTAAAATGTCTTAGCATAAAGAAAATCAGAAAGATATCAACTCAGGTGGGGAAATAAACACCAAAAGACATCAAACTTGAGACAACAGATGTTACATTTATTTTAGAAAAACTTTAAAGCTGCACTTTGTAAAAGTATGTCAACAAATGAGGATGTACATCATTGAAATAAATTGAAAGATAGAAATTCTCAGTAGAGCCATCAATGATATAAGTAATGGAAAGAGTATTTGTAACTCAAATGGGAATTATCTAGTTTTAAATTCTGAATAGAAAGTAGCCAGTTCGACCAAAAGAGAAAAGACAAAATGAAGAGCATGTGAGGTTTCTTTGAGAAGTCACCCCTGACAGAAGTTGAGGAAGACTTCAATAGAAAAAAACAAAAAGTTGAAGAAAAAGAAGGGTTGGAAAATCCCAAATTTGGCAAGATACATAAATGTATATATTCAGGATGCTCAGTGAGCCCCAAGCAGTGTATATACATTAATTTGCAGCCTCAGGAGCTTTCTGTGTGGTCAGAAACCGACTTCTGTACAGGCAAGGAAAGCAGACACCAGAGTGAGAGGCATCCAGGGTGAAGGTGGCAGGTAATAGCAAGGGAGCTGACAAAGAGGCTGGTCTATGGCACCATGAGATGGACTAGATCCCCACCCCTGCTGGCCCAAACCTTAAAAGTTTACACAGAGGCCTTAAGGGACTGCAGCTCACATACACAATCCAGATGGTCTCAATAGCACGTTCAGTTCAGTTCAGTCACTCAGTCGTGTCCGACTCTTTGCGACCCCATAAACCGCAGCACCCCAGGCCTCCCTGTCCATCACCAACTCCCAGAGTTTACTCAGACGCATGTCCATTGAGTCGGTGATGCCATCCAACCATCTCATCCTCTGTCGTCCCCTTCTCCTCCTTCCCTCAATCTTTCCCAGCATCAGGGTCTTTTCCAAGGAGTCAGTTCTTTGTATCAGGTGGCCAAAGTATTGGAGTTTCAGCTTCAGCATCAGTCCTTCCAATGAACACCCAGGACTGATCTCCTTTAGGATGGACTGGTTGGATCTCCTTGCTCTCCTGTATTCTTGAAACTGGCTTCTACTGTGGAAATGGTGGGCAGAAAGTACATTTCAAAGGGATGGGTGAGGAGCCTCTGATTAGGTGCCACGTCCCCTCCGTGACCTGCTCCAACAATATGCAAAGAAACTGATATTAAGATATATCATTATCAAGTGCTAAAAATTAAAGACAGAAAATACTGAAAGCAGCTGGAGAAACATGAGAAACTACGTCCGAGCTGACAGTTCAGTTGGCGGTACATTACTCTTCAAACGCTACAGAGCTAAGGTAGTAGCACATGATTAAAGATCTAAATAAATTGTTAACCCTCAAGTCTATATTCAAGGAAAATATCCTTTAAGAAATGAGGTGAAATAAGTACATTCTCAGATGAAAGAAAATTAGGAGAGTCCTTTGTAAGAAAACATGCCTCCGTTTCTGCTTTTTCAAAGTGCTGTACAACGTTCTTCAGGCAGAAATAAGATTGTATCAAATGACAAAGTAGAATACAGATGAAAGAAAACTCTCAAAATAAGAGGGGTATTACATCAAAAAGAGTCAGCTCACTAAAAATATGTGTGCATCTAATGAAAGTACCTCAAAATACTGAAGAAAATATGGCCTTTAAAAATTGAAGTATAGTTAATTTACAACATTATATTAATTTCAGTGTATGGCATAGTGATTCAATATTTTTGCACATTATACTCCATTAAAAGATGCTACAAGAAAATGGCTGCAATTCTGTGTGCTATGCAATATATCTTTCTGCTTATGTATTTTATACATAGTGGTTCATATCTCTTAGTTTCATACCTAAAATTTACCTCTACCTCCTTCCCCTACCCTTCCCCCTTCACTAGTTTGTTTTTGAGGAGGGCCCGGCAATCCCCTCCAGGATTCTTGCCTGGAGAACCCCATGGACAGAGGAGCCTGGTGGGCTACAGTTCATGGGGTTGCAAAGAGTCAGACATGACTGAAGTGACTTAGCATGCACACAGTTTTTTCACTATCTGTGAGTTTCTATTTTGTGTATAATATTCATTCCTATTACTTTTTAGATTCCAAATATAAGTGATATAATACAGTACTTGTTTTTCTCTGACTTAGTTCACTAAGCATAACAGTCTACAAGTCCATCCATATTGGTCCAAGTGGCAGGATTTCATTCATTTTTATGGCTGAGTAATATTCTGCTGTATATGCATACCACATCTTATTTATCTGTCTGCTGATGAGCACTTGGGTTGCTTTTTTTCTTGGCTACTGTAAACTGTGCTCCTATGAACACTGAGCTACATGTATCTGAATTAGTGTTTACATTTTTCCAGATATGTACTCAGGAGTAGAATTGCTAGATCATATTATAGTTCTGTTTTTAGTTTTCTGAGGAACCTCCATACTGTTGACTGTTTAAATAGGTGATGCACCAATTAGGCAAATATAGACTCTTTAAAAGAATAAATAAATCTACTGCTTTGAGACTGCAACACCCTTCTTGAAATAATTGACAGAATTACTAGAGAAAAAATGAGCAATACAGAAGAATAACATAAACCACCTGGATCTAATTGACAATTGTAGAAAATCTTACCCAACAGTAGAAACATAGAATATTCACTAAAATAAACCATATCTTCAGTTAGGACATAAAGCTAAAAGTAAACAAAAGATTGAGGAAAGAATGTTGATTTTAAGTATATATTTTACTCACAGCTATCAAATTCTCTTTCATCTCCCTTTCCACCTCCTGTCATAAAATCACATTCATTTTTTAAGAATTATGGTATTTAACATTTGAGGATATTTTTAATAATACTTAGTTTATGGCTCTACATTATCTGTTTGCTTCATTCACCACAGTTTCACTATTTCTGGTTGTTTTGTTTGGGTTCATTTTATTGCTGGGGCTTCCCAGGTGGTCAGTGGTAAAGAATCTGCCTGCTGATTCAGCAGATGCAGGTGCAGGTTGACCCCTGAATTGGGAAGATCCCCTGGAGAAGGAAAAGGCAACCCCCTCCAGTGTTCTTGCCTGGGAAATCCCATGGACAGAGGAACCTGGCGGGCTACAGTAAGTGGTGTTGCAAAGAGTCGGACACGACTGAGCAACTAAACAAGATTTTATTGTTAGCTGAAATGCAGTCAGGCCTTTCTTTAAGAATGTCTCACCTGTGTAGTTTTTCTTTGGAAGAGTTTCACCTTTGTTTCATAACTATTATGTTAATAGTTTATAACAAGTTGGCCAATTCTAATATTTGGGTCAAAATATTTTGTGAAAAAGTTAGTTATTTTCTGCTCTATATGTTATATGTTTATGTGGAAGACACTATCCTCTTTGCTTTGACACAAGCCATTTGTTTTTTATACCTGTTTTCTCAAGAATAACTTTGTTATCCTTTAATAGCAAAAGGCAATATCTAGTATTAGTCAGCTCTTGCCACTTTAATACTGATAGTTTATAACCACCCGCAGAGGACAGTGACGTACAGTGTTAAGCACTGTTTACATTCTGAGCTTTGGCTGTGGCAACTCGGCCACAGGCTGTTGACTGCTGGTCAGATGGGGAGGATCTGCCCTGTGCAGCTCGTTTTGGGATCCAGCTAACAGCTAGCAGGATAGTGGTATTGGGTCATGAATTTCTAAAGGCAGTGATTACAGGCTTACAAAGACATGCAGAATCGTCCAAGGCACTCACAGCCTAGGTTCTGAACAGGCCCACTGCATATCTATCCATATTCCTTCAGCCAAAGTGGTTGCTTGGCCAAGAAATATACCAGTGGAGCAGGAAGTGGTTCTCTAACATGTGTGTAGCAGGAAAGGGGATGGTTTGCTGAATAATCATCTGATCTACTACATATCTCTGATTTTTCAGTGTCAACTTTCCTTATTATACAATGTGCATTTGTAAATGTACAGGTTTTGTTTCTTTCACAAAAATCTCATAGCTAGCATCTTGTATCTAATTTCTTAAATCTCAGCCTCTCCCTGCTTTTGGGATTTGAAGCTGTAAAGTTTGTTCATGCTGGTATTTTGATCACATTCTGAGTTTGTTCAGTCGCTTGAAGGTCATAATATACATTTCAAATGCGTACTGATGATTTTTTTTTTATCAATTTGTTGATATTACCTGAAGTCATACTTTTAGCCTTGTTCATTTCTTCATTTATTTAACATATATATATATATTTTAAGGACTTACTATGTGCTAGGTGTCCTTATGAATATAATGGTGAAAATTATAAAATCATGAATGTTTCACTTCAGTTCAGTTCAGTCACTCAGTCATGTCTGATGCTTTGCGACCCATGAATCGCAGCACACCAGGCTTCCCTGTCCATCACCAACTCCCAGAGTTTACCCAAACTCATGTCCATCGAGTCGGTGATGCCATCCAGCCATCTCATCCTCTGTTGTCCCCTTCTCCTCCTGCCCCCAATCCCTCCCAGCATCAGGGTCTTTTCCAATGAGTCAACACTTCACATCAGGTGGCCAAAGTCCTGGAGTTTCAGCTTCAGCATCAGTCCTTCCAATGAACACCCGGGACTGATCTCCTTTAAGATGGACTGGTTGGATCTCCTTGCAGTCCAAGGGACTCTCAAGAGTCTTCTCCAACACCACAGTTCAAAAGCATCAATTTTTCAGTGCTTAGCTTTCTTCACAGTCCAACTCTCACATCCATACATGATCACTGGAAAAACCATAGCCTTGACTAGATGGATCTTTGTTGGCAGAGTAATGTCTCTGCTTTTTAATATGCTATCTAGGCTGGTCATAACTTTCCTTCCAAGGAGTAAGCGTCTTTTAATTTCATGGCTGCAATCACCATCTGCAGTGATTTTGGAGCCCCCAAAAATAAAGTCTGCCACTGTTTCCACTGTTTCCCCATCTATTTCTCATGCAGTAATGGGACCAGATGCCATGATCTTAGTTTCTGAATGTTGAGCTTTAAGCCAACTTTTTCACTGTCCTCTTTCACTTTCATCAAGAGGCTTTTTAGTTCCTCTTCACTTTCTGCCATAAGGGTGGTGTCATCTGCATATCTGAGGTTATTGATATTTCTCCTTGCAATCTTGACTCCAACTTGTGCTTCTTCCAGCCCAGAGTTTCTCATGATGTACTCTGCATATAAGTTAAATAAGCAGGGTGACAATATACAGCCTTGACATACTCCTTTTCCTATTTGGAACCAGTCTGTTGTCCCATGTCCAGTTCTAACTGTTGCTTCCTGACCTGCATATAGGTTTCTCAAGAGGCAGGTCAGGTGGTCATGAATGTCTAGTTGGGTATTAAACAAGCAAACAAAATAACATCATTGATAATTGAAGCCTTTGAAAGTTTATTGCTTAAACTCCAAATAATCACCTGTTGGTTAGGTGCCTCCTTTCTCTTTTCTGTATGTACATATATATTCTCCCTATATATACATATATGTATGTATGTATGTATGTGTGTGTGTGTGTGTATATATATATATATATATATATATATATATATATATATATATATATATTCTCTGTAGGCTTTTTTGTTAATATTTAACTTCTATTGTCTTAGCAAATTTCAATTATACAATACAGTGTTATCAACTATAGTGACAATGTTACACATTTATCTCTTCAGACCTTATTCATCTTAAAGCTGAAAATTTGTACCCTTTCACCAACCTCTTGCTGGCTACTCCCTTCAGCCCTTGGCAAGCACTTTTCTACTCTGCTCCTATGAGCTTGAGTTTTGGGGAGATTCTATGTAGAAATGATACCATGTCCGATTTGTCTTTCTTTGGTTTATTTCACTTAGCTTATTGCTCTCAAGATCCACTCATGCTTTTGTAAAAACAGGACTGCCTTCCTTCTCATGGATAAATAACAAACCTTTCCTGTTTAGGATTTGAAGCTGTATATAGGAAAGGTTTGTTATTTATGTTTGTTTTATACATATATATATATATATGTGTGTGTGTGTGTGTATGTATAAATGTGGGTATATATACATATATATAAGGGTTTGTTATAGATACATATATATATAAGGTTTGTTTTATACATATATAAAGATATATATGGGTTTATATATATATATGTATTCTCGCAATTTCTTTATCCATTTATCTGCTAATAAACATCTCTGGCTATTATGAATAATGCTACAATGAACACAGGAGTATGCAGATACCTCTTTGGTAACCTGTATTCATTTCCTTTGGATTTATAGCCAGAAATGGGATGCTGGATCATACGGTAATTCTGTTGCTAATTTCTTGAGGACCCTCCACACTGTTCTCCATTGTGGCTGCACCAACTTACCTTACAGCCCACAGTGCGCAAGGATTCCCTTTCTCCACATTCTCACCAACACTGTGACCTCCCGCCTTTCAGATCATGGCCATTCTAAGAGGTGTGAGGTGATACCTCGCTGTGGTTTTAGCCTGCATTTCCCTGACAGTGATGCTGAGCACCTTCCCGTGGACCTGTTGGACATCTGCATGTCATCTTTGGAAAATTGTATCTGCAGTTCCTCTGCCTATTTTTTAATAACATATTCTTATTATAGTCATCTTCACTAGCAGACAGAATGGGACCGTTCCTTATTTTAGCTTATGATTTGTAACATTCTAGTCCTTCATCATCTGGATGATATATATTTCTTCTTTCCTTGTGGAGGTATATTTGTCATAAAACAAACTGTGTGTGTTTAAACTATACAAGTCACAGTATAGTTCTGAATATACCTGCGAAACTGTCACTGCAATCAAGTTGTGAACATAGACATCATCTTAAAAGTTTTACTCCTTTGCAATTTCTCATCCTGTCCTACTCCCTACTCTTTACCAAGTCTGTAGGCAACCATCAATTTTCTTTCAGTCACTATGACTGGCATTTTCTACAATTTATATTAATGGAATCACATGTTACGTATACTTTTTTGTGTGTCTTTTTGCCTATAAATATTTGATTTCCTAGAAAATAAACATTCTTTATTCTGAGCAAGGATAACATTCTTAGTTCAGACAAAAGTCATGTTATATCATTTCTCTAAGTTGTCAGTAACTTTCAACAGTCGACAAGAGGAGAGAGATCAGTCCCTTCTCCCACCAATCACTTTCATAATCTGGAATTGACCTATTATTTGGCTGCATTTATATGCCTCTGTCCTCCAACTCTACTCACTTTTCATAAACCTGCTAACTCTATGTTAATCTGTTCTTTTCCTCTTTTCCTTACTCTCCTGAGCTCCCTGTCCTTCGTTTACCTGTGAAGCTCCATGTCCATGTTTGCTATATCACTAACTCACCTCACAGATCCTTTAGCCAATAGACATTAAAAACAAGGTGTATGTAGTTTTATTATACTTACTGTATGATAATTTTTGATTTATCAAAGCTATTGCTAAATGATTGACTTATGAAGAGTAGACTTTATTTATGATTGATTTCCAGGTGATCAGGGTAGGACCCAGAACATGTGGCTCTCTGTAAGTGTATCCTGAGTAAATAAATGAAGGAATAAACAGAAATGCACATAATTTTTTTGCTATTTCTGCATGAGATATGTGGGCATTGGCAACAGTTGCACTGCCATGAAACTTCTGCATCGGGGGATTTCTGTGATGTGATGTGGTTCCTCGGATCACGGGGGAAATTTAGATGTCAGCCTCTTAATGCCAGCTTCACAGCGCTTTCTTGTTAAAACAACTTTATTGTGATTTACATACCATATAACTCACCCATTTAAGACACGCAGTTCAGTGGTTTTTAGTGTGTTCAGAATTGTGCAACCATCACCAAAGTCCAATTTAAAACATATTTCTCACCACAAAGAAAAAACTTGTACAGTGTAGCTGCTGTTCCCCTACTCTTTTGCCCCTTTTTAACCCTAAGCAACCATTAATGAAAGCTTTATCTCTATAAATTTGCCTCTTCTGTACATTTCATGGGGCTTCTCAGGTATCTCCATGGTAAAGAATCCTCCTGCCACTGCAATAGACACAGGAGATGCAGGTTCGATCCCTGGGCTGGAAAGAGCCCCTGGAGAAGGGCATGGCAACCCATTCTAGTATTCTTGCCTTGCAGAATCTCATGGACAGAGGAGCCTGGCGGGCTGCAGTCCTTGGAGTTGCAAAGAGTTGAACATGACTTAGCAAAACTGAGCATGCAGACACACGTATATTTCATATATACAGCATCTTAGATATGTGCTCTTTTTAACTGGCTTCTTTCATTTAGCATAATGCTTTTCAAGGATCATCCATGCTATAGCATACATTAATATTTCATTATTTTTTATGACCAATATAACATGGAAAATGGATATTGTACCATACTTTATCCATTCATCAGTTGATTATTTCTGTCTTTGGGCTATTGTGAATGATGCTTTGATGAGCACTCCTATGTAAGATTTCATTTCTCTTGAGTATATAGCTAAGAGAATAACTGAGTCCTATGGTAATTCTGTACTTAACTATTTGTGAAACTGCCAGGTGATCTTTCAAAATGACTGAAATCATTTTGCTTCTGTCTGTAATGTACAAGATCTCTGCTTCCCACATATTTGCCAATACTTATCTGATTTTTCATTCCAGCCATGCTGGTGGGTGCGAAGTGAAAGGCTTAAGTTTTGAGGGACTCAGGAAGTTTAGATTTACTGTAGAAAATTGATGCATTAGGACTTAAGGAGAAAAAATTGATTATTATTAGCCTTTGCAATAACGTACTTCTAATCCTGATAGAATAATTCCAGATGTTACATTTGGCCAAACATCTGAACTCAGTTTCAGAAACCTATATCTTTGAAGGCAAAGATGTCATCATGTCTAACTCAAAATTATCCCTTTTAAGAGGCAGCTTTGTCATATGAACTTTACCATGATCTGATAGCTTTTATGTGTGATCTGTGGCTTCATAACATTTTGAGAATTAAGATAATTCCCCAGATTCCATGTCCTATTTTTCCATTACAAAAATCAGAAAATCTACAATCACAGACTTTTCTATATATTAAGGCACAGGGTCAGGACATTGGTTTCATGAGTAGCATGTAACTGAAGATTTGAATTGGAGTCAGTCAGTGTGACGATGAAGATTTGATCGTTTAGGGACTTTAGTAGCAGAAATGCTGGCATCCAAATGCCATTGATCATTGGTGCTAAATGCTGTGTTGGGCATTGTTCCTTCCCTCAAGCCCGTCCAAAGAAATCTGTGAGCAACCTAACATATTTTAATAACCTACCCAGAATAGATGTTATTATTTGTATTCCCGATTGATATTGTTGTAAAGTACTTTTCCAATTTACTTCAAGTTATATATAAACCAATAAAAGATACAAATATACAGCTATATAAACAAAGCCCTATCTTATTCCCACCACATTCTCTTTCTATAATTCTAAACTGATAACATTAGAGAAATAATAAAAATGGATTTAAGTATAGCAAAAAGTCAATTTTATTTTAAATTTAATTCCAAGGGTATAATATTAAAAATTCTACTTTTATTCCCACCAGCACCTGAAATTCATGCCGCACTGTTTCAACAGATATTCCACTGTATGTGCTTTTATGTATCATTTCTCATTTTTTGAATTAGAGCTTTCTAGCAATTAAAAATAATTATTATTACAAGTCTGCTTAAACCTTTTGTTTGTATTCACTTCTCTATAGACTTTAAGGGAGGATTTTTGCTGTCATTTTGTACAAGTGATTTCCTTTCTTTTTTTTCATGTTCTTTTCTTTGATGCCTGCTTTAAAAGAGGATCTGTGGCCATAAACCCTATTAATAGAGATACCCAAATGCCACTCCAGCACTGTGCTAATAAGACTTTATCTTGCTGTGTGCACACATATTTTCAGGAAACTTTTCCTGTGTAAACTATTTTCATAAATTATTGCTGACCTTGGAAATCACAGAGTAAGGTAAAGTTGATGTCAAATTTTGATTCTGCTGGTTGGTAGAGAGAAATATCATAAATAAAATAATCTTTTATGTTGTCATAACTGAATACTTAAAATACTGTTTAAATTTTCTAAGTAAAAATATGAAATTTTAATTTAATTTCTTTCATTTTTTTATACCTCCCCTCCAATTCTACTCTTATAGCCTTTACTATATACTCATGATATATAATTCTAGGTATGTTTCAGCCAACAGTGTCAAGAAAAATAGATATCTCTGTCTCAATTTCTTTCTGTAGAAAAATAAAATGCTACTATCTACCTACCTACCTACCTCTTTGTTTATTTATGTTGTAAAGTCTGAGGTTGCCTTGTCCAGTTAATTGTCACCATGTTGGGAGCTATGGATACTTCAAAAAGAAAACAGATCTCTCTAGATTACAGAAAATTAAAGAATGCTATATTTTTTTTTAATGTTCCCTAGAGCATAGAATCTGGGTTGCTTGGGACTAGAGCATCACCTCAGTGATTTGTGAGGTATTCCTGGTCTAATGCTATCAGAGTCTCATGGCTTTGCAAGAACTCAGCAGTCATGGGAAACCAAACAGCCAGTAAAATCTTTGCATAATGAATATGTGTAAGCCTTGTTTCAGGAGATTTAAAAAATATGACATATTTTTCATTTATTTTGGAGAGCATTTGTTAGGACTACTTTTTATATCTGTGTGGTGCCAAGGTGTTTACCATACTTTACCTGGTGGAGGGGATTTTGTTCTAAGTAGATAAACCATTTATGTAGATAAATGGTTTAAGTAGATAAACCATTTAAGTATTCAAAATAATCTAGCAAACACCTGCTCTGTCCCAGCCAATGTATCCTGCCAGTGACTGAGCGAGATGAGGCAGACACAGCCCAGACCGTGATGATGCTTACATTCCAGTACAGTGACAAATAGAAGAGGAAAGCAGTTTTAGACAGTGATGTGTAATATAGAGAAAATAAAGCAATGAAATAGGGAGTGACATTGGACGCATGGCCAGCGAGTGTCTCATGTTTTAGGAAGTACATTTAAGCTGCGTTGTGAATTACTGGACTCAACCAGTTATGAAATGATCAACATAACGTGTTCACAGTAAAGAAAAAGACAAAATCAAAGATCTGTGGAAGAGACATATTTCCTGATTTCAGACAGAAAGATAGTATGATTGAAATTCAGTGATTGTGGGAGTGGGGATCGGGATTGGGAATACATGTAAATCCATGGCTGATTCAAAGAATAAAAAAAAAATAAAAAAAGAAATTCAGTGATTAGGAGGTTAAGTGGTATATTAAGAAGCATAGCAGCATAAAATGACATTACATTTTGCATATAAATTTATATAGATTTCATATATATTTATTTAAAAGTTATGCCTATATGATACATATAATATATAGATGTGTATGTACATATGTTGTTGTTTAGTCGCTCAGATGTGTCTGACTCTTTGCAACCCCATGGAGTGCAGCATGCCAGGCTTCCCCGTCCTCCACTGTTTATGCATGTATATGTGTATGTATATATTTAAATAGATATGCATATTTAAATTTTAATTGGAAGTTCTTGGCAAGTACAGAGCATTTCTTCCTTGAACGGCTAAATACAAGGCTATGTCCTTGAAAACAGCTGACTGGGCATAGAATGGATATCTGGTCCAAAGTCGTCAAACTGTAGGTGAGTCAGCAATCTAGTAACTACGCTGATAAATATCCTCTGCTAAGCCAACTAATTAGTCCTTCTGCCTTGAGGAGTTTTGTATAAAGCATGCAGAAATAGAGTGTAGGTAGTGTGGTAAGGTAAGCTGAACACCACAGAGAATGCAGAGGCCATTATGGTGCGGTGGAGGACATACTAGACTAGCAAATAATGTGTATCTACTGCACCCTAAACAATCACACAGTTTCTGAACAGAATTACAGTCTCTGAGACATGACTGAGCTGAAGCTGAGATGGTACTGTTCAGTGAATCCCTCATATATTCTTTTAAAACCATATTATTACTGTTTATGCATATGGAGTCTGCTCTGTGGGTTCTGACAGAACTTTCAAAACGCATTGGCTATTTCTCTGTCCTGGAAAATCACAAGATGAGATAAATGTTAAAAGATTTTAGTAGTAAAATCCAAAGGTCACACATTTAGTGAGTAGAAAGGTGGGCTTAGAATTAAACCATTTCTGACACTAGAGTTAATATTCTAGAATGAACAGACATTTAGACAGGTGTTTTATATAACCCTGATTCACATGTATGTCCAGTTTGCTGTCTTAATGGTCAAAATTGGACACAAGAAAATGAGAAGACAAACCACAGGTCGGGAAAAATTATTCACAAAGGATGTGTTGGACAAAGGACTGTTATCCAAAATAGGCCAAGGATACTCAAAACTAAATAATAAAAAATGAACAAATCAGATAAAAAATGAGCAAAAGATCTATACAGACATACAGATGAAGATTAAACATGTGAAGAAAGACTCAACACTACCTGCAATTAGGGAATAGTACATTAAAATAGTAATGAGGTCACAACACACACCTGGCAAACACAGCACAAATATGGCTAAAATGAGGCACTCTCATCCATTGCTAATGGAAATACAAAACAGTGCAGCCTCTTTGGAAGACAGTTTACCAGTTTCTTATAAATCTAATTGTATTCTTACCATACCATCCCGCAATTGTTTCTTGGCATTTACTCAAATGAGCTGAAAATATTTGTCTCCCCAAGAATCTGCCCACAGGTGTTTATAGCAGCTTTATTCATAATTGCTTAAACTTGGAAGCAACGAAGATATCCTTTAGTAGGTGAATGGATAAATAAATTGTGGTACACCCAGACAATGGAACATCATTTGGCACTAAAAAGGCATGAGATACCAAGCCATGAAAAAACATGGAATAAACAAAAATGCATATTATTAAATGAAAGAAGTCAATCAGAAAAGACTACACAGTGTATAATTTCACCTATTTGACATCATATATAAGGCAAAACTATGAAAATAGCAAAGGGATCAGTGGTTGCCACAGATTGTGGGGAGGGACAGAAAAACAGGGAGAGCACAGAGGACTTTCAGGCCAGAGAAACTCTTCTGTATGACGTAGGAGTCGGTACATGCCATTATATATTTGTCAAATCTATAGCCACATAACACCAAGAGTGAAATCTAATGTAGACTATAGCCTTTGGGTGATAATGATGTGTCTGGGTAGGTTTATTGCTTGTAACCAATTTGTCCATCTGGTGGGGGACGTTTGTAATGCAGGGGACTATGTGTGCATAGAAGCAGGTGATATGAGAGAACTATCTATTCTTCTCAATTTTCCTATGAAGCTAAAACTACTCTAAAAAATTTGTGTATTGAAACATGAACACAAGACCTCTGAGAGAAAACAGGGATTTATCTATAGTCAAGGAATTCTATCTTACAAGGAAAGTTTTTGTTTGTGCAATGGCTATAATGATAGCCATTGTAAAAAATCATACCAGTGATTTCAAAATATCACAGTTCTTTTAAAAGTCATAGGCCACACGTTGGTCTCCAAACTGTATTCTTGAACAAAATATTGATGTTTCTAATGAGTGCCTAAATACAGTGAATACATTTCTCCCTTAAGGTTTTGTATTCTCATGGGAGACTATATGGAGAAAAATAGATGTATTTAATTTTTGCACAAAATTAAGTGAAATTTCATGTAAAAGAGTACATGAGATTAAGACAGAATGACTTGATTTAAAAGTATATTCTTACTTGAGTCTATCCCAGTTATTAATAACAGTGGAAGATGAGTCTTTCTCGAGTATTCATTCAGTACTTTTATCAAAGTGTCTTGAGGTCCTGTTTATTGAGATTAGCTGAGAAATAATGAAATCTATTCTCAAAAGAGACCAAAAAAATTCCTACTTTAATGTTCTCATCTAGAAAATTCTTCTATCTTCATAATAAATTTTATCTCATTTTAACATAATTCTTTGGGATTTGGGATGCAGCTTTCCCTTTTCCCTTCACATAAAATTACAAGAATCTAGAAATATGTCAGCTTTGTCTTTCCATTATTGAGTGTTTTAATAATTCCCACTGAAATGGTAAACTTTTCATTAAATTCCCTCTTGCAATTCTATGAATCTATGCTTGTATTTATATTACTTTACTTTAAATACACTAAATTTGGACATTATGCTTTACTCATATGTTTACCAGTTCCTCGCTTTATTAGTTCTCCTCGTACCTGGGATTCTCTTTGTAGGATTATTTCCTTCTTCTGAAAATCCAATCTGTAGGGATTACATTTTTAATATGTAGGGATTACATGTGGCCTGTAATGAGGGTGTTTGCTTCTGATAGGTGTAAGAATGCCACCATTTTGAGAACACTGTAATTCTTGATTTCTGAATTGGAATTCTCCATCTTGTACTGTTAATATAAAATTGACAAACCATGTGAAATTAGCCAGTGGTATACATTCTTGGGGTTTTCCAGGTGGCACAGTGGTAAAAGAATCTGCCTACTAATGCAGGAGACTTAAAAGCTGGGGGTTCAGTCTCTGGGTCAGAAGATCCTCAGAGTAGGAAATGGCAACTCACTCCAATATTCTTGCCTGGAAAATTCCATGGACAGAGGAGCTTGGCAAGCTAAAGTCCATGGGGTTGCAGAAGAGTTGGACATGACTGAACACATACATTCCTGAGGATACTTTTTATACTAAATCTAAGCCAAAACATTAATTTTTCTTCTTTTTCTGGAAGATGGGTTTTATGGTCTGGTCTCATGAGGTAAACAATCAGAAAACTAAGATCATGGCATCCAGCCCCATCACTTCGTGGCAAATAGATGGAGAAACAGTGGCAGACTTTATTTTGGGGGGCTCCAAAATCACTGCAGATGGTGACTGCAGCCATGAAATTAAAAGACACTTACTCCTTGGAAGGGAAGTTAGGACCATCCTAGACAGCATATTAAAAAGCAGAGACATTACTTTACCAAAAAAGGTCCATTTAGTAACGGCTATGGTTTTTCCAGTGGTCATGTATGGATGTGAGAGTTGGACTCTAAAGAAAGCTGAGTGCCGAAGAATTGATGCTTTTGAACTGTGGTGTTGGAGAAGACTCTTGAGAGTCCCTTGGACTGCAAGGAGATCCAACCAGTCCATCCTAAAGGAGATCAGTCCTGGGTGTTCATTGGAAGGACTGATGTTGAAGCTGAAACTCCAGGACTTTGGCCACCTGATGCGAAAAGCTGACTTATTGGAAAAGACCCTGATGCTGGGAAAGATTGAAGGCGGGACGAGAAGGGGACGACAGAGGGTGAGGTGGTTGGATGGCATCACTGACTCAATGGACATGAGTTTGGGTAAACTCGAGGAGTTGATGATGGACAGGGAGGCCTGGCGTGCTGTAGTCCATGGGGTCGCTAAGAGTCGGACATGACTGAGTGACCGAACTGAATGAGGGCCTTAAGTTCTTGAAGTTCTATGGGTTCAGGAAAGGCTTTCAGGTCCAACTATGCTCAGTTCCTAAGTGACCACTGTGCACTGGATTCCCCAGGGAAAGCCAAGCCATTAACGAAAGTTTACACATTGGTTTCCTATGTGCTCTAAGTGCTTAGTTACTGGACAGAAGTCTCCCTTTGTTGTGGGTTTAACCCTTCCTTTAAAAGTACTTTATTATCTAGCCTTTCTGAACCTACATTAATGTAAATTTTTGTGGCATATACTTATTGCTCTTCCCTTTTAAAAGTTTGTTGCTTGACTAACAAACTTAGAATATCACCAAGAAACGGAGCAGAGATGGTGTGGACAGTGTCCATGAAGTCATTCTGAGCCTAGCGAGATAGCCTTCAGTCTTGCATGATAACATATGCTGTTGCTTAGAGAGGTCAACAAGCTGGTGGAATAGGAAGTCCCCTGCAGAAACACCAATTTAAAAATGGTGTAGGGATCCAAATACCTTTATGACTGACCAGAACCCATTTAAGAAGTTGCAGTACCTCTGCAGAAAGGCTTAAAAACCAAAAGAGCGGCACTGAAATGGGTCAGAGGAGCAGGTTCATTTGACTACCATCAGGCCCTTCCCCAGTCCAGCAGAGCTCAGCTCTGAGAGAGAACAGCTTGGCCTCAGTAGCTGTTACTGTCTTGCCTCCCTGGGAACACCGAGGAAACCAGTGTAGCTTGAAAGTCTGTAGGGAGCTAAGAACAAAGAAAAGGGAGGGTGTCTTGCAGCAGGCGCAGTTCCACAGGGTGGGGGACAGGCATACAACCCGGAGACTTCTTCTCCTGAAGGAAGAGAGGGAAGCGGGCTTGCCTCCAGTGTTCTGGACATCCAGTGTACTGCGCTAGGGAAAATGGGCCGGTTGCTTACTGTGGCTACCATGGCTGTGTAAGATTCGGAGAGGGTTCACAACCCTGAAACTCCTCCAGAGAGAGAGAAACTCTTCTCATAGAAACTTCTCTCTTCCTAGAAACTTTTCTCATAGACAAGGTTTGAGAGGTTCCCCAGATTCTAGCCAAGGTGAGTACTGAAGGTCTCTCTCTGTTGACAATCCATGGAGTCCCAGACAGATGGCAGTCTTTTCAAATACACAGACACCAAATGCAGAGCAAAGAACATGAGGAATGAGGGGAATATGGCAAAAGTTAAGGAGCAAAGTGATCTCCAGTGACCTACTCTAAAGAAATGGGGACATCCATGAATTGCCTGAAAACAATGCAAAGTAATCTTAAAAAAGCTTGCTGAGTTGCAAGAGAACAAAGATGGAAAACTAGACAAAATCAAGAAAATAATACATGGCCAAAATAAGACTATGAACAAAGACACAAAAAACAGAAACAAAACCAAACAGATTCTGGAATCAAAGAATACAATAAACGAATTGAAACAATCAGTAGAGAGTTTCAACAACCAACTTGACAGAACAGAAGGGATCAGTGATTCAAAGACAAGTCATTTGATATTATTCATTAAAGACATGCATATACATAAGAAGATCATACTGTCACTCGTAAAGTATCAGCAGTTACATTGCTTGTGAATTGGAAGAATTAATATTGTTAAAATGCCCATATCACCCAAAATCACCTACTGAGTCATTGCAATCCTGATCCAAGTTCCAATGGTATTTTTCACAGGAATAGAATAACTAATCCTAAAATTTGTATGGGACCACAAAAGACCCCTGGATAGACAAAGCAATCTTGAGAAAAAAGAACAAAGCTGGAGGCATTCCACTTCCTGATTTCAAGCTACATTACAAAGCTATTGTAATTAAGAATATAGGACTGGCATAAAAACAGATGCATAGATCAATGCAACAGAAGAGAGACATGAAATAAACCTATGCATAAATGGTCAATTAATTTACTACAAAGGAGCCAAGAATATACAATAGAGAAAGGCCAGTGTCTTGAATAAATGGCCTTGGGAAAATAAGCCACATGCAAAAAATTGAAACTGGCCTACTGTCATATACTATACACAAAAATCAACAAAAAGTGAATTAAAGACTTGAACATAAAACCTAAAACCATAAAACCCTTAGAGGAAAGCATAGGCTGTAAGCTCCTGAAATCAGTCTTGGCAATAATTTTTTGAGTTTATTACCAGAAGCAAAAGCAACAAAAGCAGAAATAAATGAAGTGAAACTACATCAAGCTAGAAAGCCTCTGCACAGCAGAGGAAACCATCAAGAAAATGAAAAAACAACCTGCCAAATGGGAGAAAATATCTGTAAATTATATATCTGAGAAGAGTTAATATTGCAAAATACATAAAGGGCTCAGATTGCTCAATATCAAAGAAACCAAACCATTCAGTTAAAAAATGGGTAGAACTGAGTAGATACTTTTACAAAGAAGACATATAAATGGCCAAGAGGTCCATGAAAAGGTTCTTAACATCACTAATCTTCAAAGAAATATAAATAAAAACCACAATGAGACATCACATCACACCTCTTAGGATGGCTATTAGAAAAAGAAATAACAAGCGTTGGCAAATATGTGGAGAAAAGGAAACCCTTGTGCACAGTTGGTGGGAATGTAAATGGTGCAGTCACTATGGAAAATGGTGTTAATCAAAAAATTTAAACTAGAACTATAATATGATCCAGACATCTCAGTTCTGTGTATATATATATCCAAGAGAATGAAATACACTCTGATGTTCATTGCAGTGTTATCCACAATACCTAAGGTATGGAAATAAGCTAAAGGTTTTTCAACAGATTTATCAATAAAAAATGTTTGGTATATACATGCCATCAAATACCATTCTTAATTGGTCTTAAAGAGGGAAATCCTGCCATATGCAACAGGAGGTATTAGCCTCGAGCACATTGTGCTACATGAAATTAGTCAGTAAGGAGTCCGACCATATAAGGCACCTAAACCTAAGGTAGTCAAACTCAAAATAATAGAAACAGAGCATAGAATGGTGGTTGCCAAGGCCTGTTGTTTATTCGCTAAGCCATGTTTGATGCTTCGTAACCCAATGGACTGCAGCATGCTAGGCTTCCCTGTCCTTCACTGTCTCCCAGAGTTTGCCCAAACTCATGTCCATTAAGTCAATAATTCCATCCAACCATCTCATCCTCTGTCACCACCTTCTCCTCCTACCTTCAATCTTTCCCAGCATCAGGATCTTTTCCAATGAGTCCACTCTTCCCATCAGGTGACCAAAGTATCGGAGCTTCAGCTTCATCATTGGTCCTTTCAATGAATATTCAGGACTGATCTCTTTTAGGATGGACTGGTCTCATTTCCTTGCTGTCCAAGGGACTCTCAAGAGTCTTCTCCAGCACCACATTTTGAAAACATCAATTCTCTGGTGCTCAGCCTTCTTTATGGTCCAACTCTCACATCTGCACATGACTACTGGAAAAACCATAGCTTTGACTAGACAGATCTTTGTCAGAAGTGGTAGCTCTGCATTTTAGTATCCTGTCTAGTTTCGTCACAGCTTTTCTTTCGAGGAGCAAGGTCTTTTAATTTCATGGCTGCAGTCACCATCCACAATGATTTTGGAGCCCAGGAAAATAGTCTGTCACTTTCCATTGTTTTCCCATCTATTGGCCATGAAGTGATGCCATGATCTTAATTTTTTGAATGTTGAGCCTTAAGTCAGCTTTTCTCTCTCCTTTTTCACCTTCATCAAGAGGCTCTTTAGTTCCTCTTTGCTTTCTGCCATTAGGGTCGTGTCACCTGCCTATCTGATACTGTTGCTATTGCTCCCAGCAATCTTGATTCCAGCTTGTGCTTCATCCAGCCCAGCGTGTCACATGATGTACTCTGCATAGATGTTTAAGCAGGGTAAAAGTATATAGCCTTGTTATACTCCTTTCCCAATTTTTAAGGAGAAGGGCGAACTGGGGAGTTGCTGTTTAACAGATAGGAAGTTTCACTTTTGCAAGAGTAAGTTAAAGAGATCTTCTGTACAGCACTGTGGCTACAGTTAACAATAGCATTATTTATTGTCTGCCTTTCTTCCTTTTTTCTCTAAGTAAAATTAGGACTGCAAAAAAAATTTTAAGGCTTATCATTTAACGGTCGTCACTGTTTCTGTCATAATTAATATTTTTTATTGTGTTTCTTGCCTGGCTGTAAAATCATTTCAAAACCTGTACTTTATCTCTCGAGTGATAGACCTACAACAGCCCAACCACTGTTATAAATTCAACTTAGCCTTTTTTGGAACTATTTGAGTAGATAAATAGTAGAAAATGTAACTGTATATTTCCAACCATCGACATCATTAGAATTTCCACTGACATAATGAAAGATTAAGTTTGTGCGAGTGTTGAGTTCATCTAATTTTCAAACTGAGTTACTGAGAACCTCCATTAAAAATTCAAAGTATGATGTCAACATTATAGAAGAACAGTCTCTGTACACAGTACTCCTTTGGCGGCTTTTGAAAATTAAATGCTAAAAATGAAGACAGGGATGCTTGGAAAAAGACTCATTAAAGAGGACAGAGGGTAGAATATGTTGCTAACCTTGTCACATTTCAGAATTTATTTTAGGTGACAACACAATTATTTAATATTCTTAATTAAACCTGTGCAATCAGGGAACACATAAGAAATATCTCTACTACTAGAATTTTACCTAAATAACCCCGAGAAAACTTGGTCTGTATGACATACAAATTTGTGATAAAACAGTTTTCTTGACTTTAGAACTTGGAATAAATGCCAAGATAGGAATAAATTCACCTTTAAGCAGCTTGAAGATTTATGCATTTATTTTCCTCCAGTGATGCTTTAAAGGGCTTTAAAATTCTGTCAAACAATACGTTCTGGTTTTGTTTGGGAATGATCACCCAATTTGAAAAGACCTAGTCACAGTAAAGAATCTGCCTGCATTACAGGAGACCCGGGTTCAATCCCTGAGTCTGGAATATCCCTTGGAGAAGGGAATGGCTATCCACTCCAGTATTCTTGCCTGGAGAATGCCATGGACTGTAGCCTGCCAGGCTCCTCAGTCCATGGAGTCACAAAGAGTTAGACATGACTGAACGGCTAACACTTTCACTTTCATCCTCTAAAAACAACAATAATCCTAAGTATTATCACTTAATGTTTCCTCCAGGGTGTAATGATTATGAGGTGTAGTAGTACTTGGCATTTTGTGTGTCTGTTGAATCTCAGTTGACCACTCCGTGGAATTCAGGAGGAGAAGTCTTTACATAGGTTAAGGGTATTTAGTTTGCTATTAAATATTTGCAAGATTATGCAACCAATGTCTTCCTAAATGTATGAGAATTTTAATTTTAAATGATTTTCAAAATAATTCCACTTAGATCTCTATGTGCACTTAATGTCTTGGAAAAAAAATATGGCCTACTTGTTTCACTGAACTTACTTTAGAGATGGTATAAAGAGGGCTAGTTCAATTCAGTGTGTCTATTATTTTTTTTCTTTTTTTTTTTATTAGTCTTTTTTTATACTGAGATATATAATTGAAATATTACATTAGTTTCAGGTATACAAAATAATGACTTGATACTTCTGTATACTGTGAAATGATCACCACAATAAGTCTTGTTAGCCTCCATCACCGCGCAGTTACAGTTTTTTTCCTTGTGATAAGGATTTTAAGATGTACACTCTCAACAACTTTAAAATACCCAATGCAGTAATATTAGCAATAGTCACCACATCATATGTTACTTCCCATGCCTTGTTTATTTTGTAACTGGAGGTTTGTACATTTTCACATTTTGCACCCATTTTGCCCCTTCACTTCCCCCCCAGTCCCAGCACTCTGGCATCCAATAATTTAATTTTTTCTCTGTATCTAATGCTGCTATGAACATTGGGGTGCAAATGTATTTTCAAGTTAGCATTAGTCCAAAAATGGAAGAACAGGTTTTCAGGGAAAAGTAGGAAGTTAATTCTTGAGATGCAAAATTTGAAGGGTTAAGAGGTTTTTAGGTATAGATGAATTGCTCCCATCTCATTAGAGTAGTTAGGACATTGGTGACTCCTACGGGTATAGATTGGGGCTTCCCAGGTGGCGCTAGTGGTAAAGAACCCACTGGCAAATGCAGTAGACATAAGAGACGCAACTTCGATCCCCAGGTGGGGAAGATCCCCTGGAGGAGGGTATGGCAACCCATGTAGTCAGTTCAATTAATTTTCATGGGGCACAATATTATGTTAATAGATAGCATCATCTTGCCTTATCAAGAAAATGACTTGATTAAATATTAAGTGAAAGGGATACGTAAATGAGAGGAAATGCTCTAAGATGGTCTTTCCTATTTGAATCCCAGGGTACATCTTACTGCAAGTATGAATATGTACAATCTTGGAAAACACCTCTTTGGATGGTTTTTTGATGAAACTTAACAAGTAAGGACTTCAAGGAATAAGGATTAAGGATTTAGGGAAGAGTTAGGCTTATAATTTGGAGAAATTAGAAATGTAGGACACTACTAAGGCTTTGGAATATAAACCTGATAATGAGCCAGAGATTTTTATACCAGTTACCATTCCTAAATCTTTGTATTTTGTTATGTTTGCGGGCTAATCCTTCCTTGACCCTATACTGATTTGTATAAAAATTAGGGTATAAAGGAAATATTACAAATCTTGCCAGTATTCTAATGTCTCAATATATCCTAGCAATGTGGAAACAAATTGGTTGATCTACATTTCTAGTCCAGAATTAAACATAACTATATTTAGGCTTTGATAAGAACCTGTCAGAAAAACAAAATATATTCTGGTCCCATCTTTAGCTAATTTTTCTTTATTTTTACTGAATATATTATTTGCCATTTCGAAATGGTTGTTTTTCACTAAACAGGATTTTTATTGTTCAGCCACTCAGTCGTGTCTGACTCTTTGAGACCCCATGGACGGCAGCACACCAGGCCTCCCTGTCCTTCACCAACTCCAACAGCTTGCTCAAACTCATGTCTGTTGAGTCGGTGATGCCATCCAACCACCTCATCCTCTGCCATCCCCTTGTCCTCCTGTCTTCTATCTTTCCCAGCATCAAGGTCTTTTCTAATGAGATAGCTCTTCATATCAGATGGCTAAAGTATTGGCACTTCAGCATCAGTCCTTCCAATGAATATTCAGGGTTGATTGCCTTTAGGATGGACTGGTTGGATCTCCTTGCAGTCCAAGGGACTCTCAAGAGTCTTCTCCAACACCACAGTTCAAAAGCATCAATTCTTTGATGCTCAGCCTCCTTTATGGTCAAACTCTCACATACATACATGACTGTGGAAAAACCATACCTTTGATTATACAGACATTTGTCAGCAAAGTAATATCCCTGCTTTTTAATATACTGTCTAGGTTTGCCATAGCTTTTCTTCCAAGGAGCAATCATCTTTTAATTTCATGGCTGCAGTCACCATTTCCAGTGATTTTGAAGCCCAAGAAAATAAAGTCTGTCACTGTCTCCATTGTTTTCCCATCTATTTGCCATGAAGTGATGGGACCAGATGCCATGATCTTCGTTTCTTGAAGGAGTTTTAAGCCAGCTTTTTCACTCTCCTCTTTCACCTTCATCAAGAGTCTCTTTAGTTCTGCTTTACTTTCTGCCATAAGGGTAGTGCCATCTGCAAATATGAGATTATTAATATTTCTCATGCCAATCTTGATTCTGGCCTGTGCTTCATCCAGCCTGGGATTTCACATGATGTACTCTACATAGAAGTTTAAGCAGAGTGACACTATACAGCCTCAACGTACTTTCCCAATTTTGAACCAGCGTGTTGTTCCATGTCCAGTTCTAACTGTTGCTTATTGACCTGCATACAGGTTTCTCAGGAGGCGAGGTTGTCTGGCATTCCCATCTCTTTATGCCACGAATAGAATTTAGTGGCATATAAGAGTTCAGTGAGGTCATATGGAATGGAATTGCAAGAGTTAATCCTCACGATTCCAAGTACAGGTTACGGGAAACTCTTCAGGGAGGAAGTCAAAGAGGGAAGAGTTGACCTGCAGAATTACTGCTACCTATTAAAGTAATGAATGTAGCAAGGAAAAAAAAACCAAACTAAACAGACTCAGCAGCAACAATGTTACTTTTTCAACAAGTATTTACTTAGTGACTATAGGTTGCAAGACTATCTGGTAGGCATTTGGGATACAAAGGTAAACAGGATTGCTATTTGTCTTGCTATAGCTTCATCAAGAGGAAAACAGGTAAAGCCTGGGAAACAAATTTAAAAATTAGCTAACTGGATTCTCAGTCATAAAGAGAATGCTGGAACCAATGAAGAATAACTTCTTTTGTAAACTAGAAAAACAAAAATAAACCTCAAAGTCAGTTAAAAAAATGCAGAATAAATGAGGGAAACAGAGTCAGCATAGGCAAAGTCCTAGTTATTGATTCAGATATACTGTAGGAGTCTTCAAGGACTTGTTTAAACTTAAAGAGAATACATGATATGATTCTACAAGCACTGAGTTTATCAATTGTTAGGTAAACCTACTTGGGAATCTCAGCAAATGACCTTCAAAACTATAAAAGTATACTTATCAAAAAATTTTACTCTCAAAATATAAAATGAACATGCATCACATGTTTTTATTTGACTCATGATTAATGAAGGCATTAGGCAATCCACCGTGCACAACTCTAAAACAGAGTCACATTGACTTTCCAGGCAGTAGTCATGAGACATGAATTCAAGATGACCCCCAAATCTCATTTAGCACAACATCCTCTGTGTGGTGAGCAGATTATTTTGATGTTTAATAGTTTTTCCTCTTCAAACTTTCACCAAAAACTCAGTCTGAGCCATAGCCTTGAAAAGGTATGAAGTTCAAAAAGGTAAAAGCATGACATTCATGATTTCTGAACATAAAAGCATATATCAAAGATTTTATTTAACCCATTAATTAATGATGGGAAAATTAAGTCATTATGACTGGTCCAGTGAACATCTGAGAAAATAGATTACCTCTAGTCAATTTAACAAAGAAATATTACAATAACATTGCTGGGTTAGATATAAAACTGGCTAATGCTCAACAGGCCATAATTCTTTGGAATGATCAGTTACACCAGACAGAATTTCTTGTATCACTCAGTATAAAAATCTGCAAGTTAAGAAAAAACTTTACTTAGTTTGAGACTATTAATCAACAGTAAAAAGTGAAATAAAGTAAATTACTTTAGCCTTTCATTAGGTTATTTTCTTGTCACCATTGTAATATCAAAAGGATCTGCTGCTAAACTTTTTGCCTTATTTTTGCTTCATTTTTTTTTCTTCTGATAATCATTGCCAGCTGCCTTTCCCATGTGGATATCTCATTTGCCAAATCCCATGTCATAAATATTTAACTATTTTAGTGATTTTATAAGCTCCTTTATCTTGGCATAAGGTGAAAGGGGAAGAACCTCTTTTCCTTTCTCATGATCATGAGAAAAAATATTTTATGTCTACAACTCTCCATGGCAAAATCTTCCCTTTCAAGGTTCAGCCCCATCATTTTATATCTGGACTTGGGTAATCAGTAATGTAGGAAGAGTTGATTTATAAAAAGCATTAAGGGTCATTTCCCTTTCCTTTAGATAAGAGGATATTTGTAATGTTAGGTGTATTTCTTACACTTTGAAGCTCAGCCAAAATAGTTGCAGAGATTCCATATTAACATTCTGCTGTAGTTCACATGTTTCATCCAAAAATATTCACCCTAAGTTCTTGAAAAATGCCTATGATTAATTAGTTATCAGCCCACAAAGAGTTCTATTTGGAGAGATCCCTGTTTCTCCCCTTATCTCTATAGTCTGAATATACCCAGTTCTTATTTCTAATTGAAACTAAATGAAAGCTTCAATGCATACATTGAATATCAAATCTATATTGAAGTATAAAACTCATTTCCTGGTGCAGATCTGAGCTGAGAAGCTAAGCCCTGTAGCTCTGTTTCTCTAACGGCAATCCCTGCACATGCAGTATCAGCTCATCAGGGATATTCACTAAAATGCAAAAAGCCGCTACCCAGCTGGGACCATCATGATCTTTGGGCACTGTGTTAGGAATCTGTGCCTTTGGCAATTCTGTAGATGGTTACAGTGCCCAGTCCAGGGGAGGACTGTTTTGCTGTTCAGTGTTGATGGCTTTGACATTTTTTAGGACTCCCTGGTGTCTCAGACAGTAAAGCGTCTGCCCACAATGCAGGAGACCCAGGTTCAATCCCTGTGTTGGGAAGATCCCCTGCAGAAGGGAATGGCAACCCTCTCCAGTACTCTTGCCTAGAAAATTCCATGGATGGAGGAGCCTGGTGAGCTACAGTTCATGGGTTCGCAAAGAGTCGGATACGACTGAGCAACTTCACTTTCTTTGAAATTTCTGTGTATCCACTGGAGCAAAACCCCATTCAGAGGCACTTGATCATTTGACTATTTGGCTATTTCATGGAAATGCCCCTCTGACTCTTCCTCTAGTTACACACACACAATAGCATACCTAGGACAAATTCAGAATTTCAGAGTCAGTTCTAATATCCATCCAATATCTTCATCTATTTAAATACATCAGTGTTACTTTTTATTATTTACAAATAATGGAGAGTATCACATTTTACTCTGGACACACATTTAGTTTAAAACAGTGGAAATATCCCCTGCTTTCATTCAGGTCACTGTTCTGTAGACGATAAGTAGTTGTACATAGTGACATAGATAGTCGTGTCAAACATCTGCAATCAGATGCCTACCTCCTGAATATATTAGAAGCTCTTTGAGGACTGATGCACAGTCAAGGGAATAATGCTCTGCAGATAACAGGATGATGTTCTGGGTGGTTTAGTAGAACTGCTTGTTACCAGTTGTTGCCTCTGGGCCTTCACAGTGGGATGTGCTTCTTGGCCTCCTCCTTTTATATATTTTCAGGGCAGCTGTTCATATGCTCACACACTAGCCTACTTATTAAATGGCTAATAAACCTGGTCCTCTGACCCAACTGGCATATAACCAGGAGAAAGCTGGAGTTTCAGAGACATACACAGCGACAGTTTCTAAGCGATGACTATAATTGTGACCCTGAAAACATTTAACAGGTCTACTTGTTCAGGACTCATTCTTGTTCTTTTCTTTCTTGGACATCATGCACAGATGCTTTCTCCCTCTGAACGTATTCTGCTTTTTGTGCCTGTCTGATACTTCACGTGTTGGTCCATCTTTGGGAAACGGACTCCTTCCACTTTCACAAAGCCAGTTTCCATCCAGCTCAAAGGTTCAACTTAGGGGATAACTCATTCCAGAAGGCTTCAGTCATTATTTTGTTTATTAAAAAAGTATACTTTTCATGTACTGTCATAAAAGCCTACAGATTAATCTGTTCTAGAGTTCACAAAATTATACTGAAACTATTTAGTTGTCTGCCACCTCTGCATCCAAAGTGTTCTTAGACATTTTATCTCTTTCAATATGGTTGCTTGTTATGAAGCTTAGAACGTGGTAGGCATTCAAATAAGGATTGATGATTAAGTTAGTTATGCTTATCTGCATGGCAGTATCCAAGTCTATTGATAATGTTCACACATTTGAAATGCAGAAACAATATGAAGATTTTATTCAAAAGAAATTTTCCTAAATGTTCATGCAATGTTACTGTATTTTCCTATGTCTTTAAGTGATACTTTCAGTTACATAGGTTATATGTATCTATGTTATAAGTCACTTCTCAAATAATTCTGTCAGTTCTCTAATACACAAATCTTCAGTAATGTTAAAGTCTTTTAGATTACATATATCAGATATCTTTGAGATTAAATAATATATATTCCTTTATAATATGCTGAATTTTCTACAAATTAATCATGAAAAATATACTTATTCTATAAAACATTTAAATAATGATAAGCTCAAAATTATTGGTTCTCATTTGTTAGCTGAGCAAAGAATTTCAGTATTTTGTAAATTTCTTCCAGAACCACAGAATATGTATTGGCTTAAAAAGTTTACCAAACATTTCTTTCATTATCAAGTTCTTAGAATAATGAAATTTGAATTTTGAAATTATGAAATTTGAGTTAATGATGCTACTAAATAGCACTTCAAAAATACGTCAAGTGAATTTATATATCACACTGCTTTAGAATTAGGAAGTAAAAGACTAAGGGATTTTGAATTTATATCAACAAAGATTTAATCTTAATGTGATTATTAATGATTTTGTGATTTTAAACAAATATATTTTTACAGATCTTTCTTGACTTACATAGGAATACATCCTGATAAGCCCATCTTAAGTGGAAAATGTATTTAATGTACCTAGTCTACCAAACATTATAACCTGGCCTAGCCGACCTTAAATGTGCTCAGAACAATTATAATAGCCTATAGTTGGGCAAAATCATCTACTACAAAGCTTATATTATACTATAGTGTTGAATATCTCATGAAGCTTACTGACTAGTAAAAAACAGTATGGTTATCTGGCTACAGCATGTTTATAAGTGTAGTGGTTATTTACCCTTGTGATGGCCTGGCTGACATCTGTGGCTGCTACCACCCCAGCATCACAGAGAATATCTTACTGAATATTATAGGGCTAGTAATATCCAGTAAGATATTCTCTGTGATGCTGGGCGGGTAGCCTAGGAATGATCAAAATTTGATGTACAGTTTCTACTGAATGTATATGGCTTTTACAGATTGTTAAGTTGAACACTGAAAACAGGGACCAGCTGTCCTATTACCATGTACCTATATTCATTTTAGAAACCTAAATTACTCAGTTAATATTTCTATAGTATGTTGATAAATAAAATTGTGGTTCTCTACTTTGTTTAATGACATTGTTCAAGTACTGAGAATGATACATTTTTCTTTGATTTCTTTTCCGGGCATCTAATTGGATGCTTGTTTTGAGAGAAAAGATAACATGAGCAAAGTGTGATTTTAATATGATTTTAATCTCAAAGTGAGAGTATCATCTTCTCTACCACTGGAGGAGTAAAAAATGAAGTTCTATGATGAACTCTAACTTTACTCCAAAGAGATAACACAACATAGATTTCTTTGTTCTAAATCTTTAAAAAGTATCAAATTTCAATTAACTATTGCTGACATATAAAACTATATTGCTAATATATGAAACCATATAGCTAACATATAAAACATATAAGCTAACTATATTTATAATAAAATAATTTGCCACAATAATGTAAGGAGATCCTTACTCTATCTTCAGTTCAGTTCAGCAGCACGCCAGGTTTCCCTGTCCATCACCAACTCCCAGAGCTTGCTCAAACTCATGTCCATCAAGTTGTTGATGCCATCCAACCCTCTCATCCTCTGTCATCCCCTTCTCCTCCTGCCTTCAATCTTTCCCAGCATCAGGGTCTTTTCCAATGAGCTGGCTCTTTGCATCAGGTGACCAAAGTATTGGAATTTCAGCTTCAGCCATCAGTCTTTCCAATGAACACCCAGGACTGATTTCCTTTAGGATGGACTGGTTTGTTCTCCTTGCAGTCCAAGGGACTCTTAAGAGTCTTCTCAAACACCACAGTTCAAAATCATCACTTCCACAGTGCTCAGCTTTCTTTATGGTCTAACTCTCACATCCATACATGACTACTGGAAAAACCATAGCTTTGGTTAGACAGACCTTTGTTGGCAAAGTAATATCTCTGCTTTTTAATATGCTGTCTAGGTTGGTCATAGCTTTTTTTCCTAGCAGCAAGTATCTTCTAATTTCATGGCTGCAGTCACCATCTGCAGTGATTTTGGAGTTCCCAAAAATAAAATCTGTCACTGTTTCCACTGTTTCCCCTTCTATTTACCATGAAGTGATGGGACCAGATGCCATGATCTTCATTTTTGAAGACTGAGTTTTAAGTCAGCTTTTTCACTCTACTCTCACACTTTCATTAAGAGGATCTTTAGTTCCTCTTCACTTTCTGCCATAAGGGTGGAGTCATCTGTGTATCTGAGGTTATATATATTTCTCCTGACAATCTAGATTTCAGCTTGTGCTTCATCCAGCCCAGCATGTACTCTTCATAAAACTAAATAAGTAGGATGACAATATACAGCCTTGACACACTCCTTTTCTAATTTGGAAGCAATCTGTTGCTCCAACTCTATCTTAGTTGGATTTTATTCAACCATGTACTACATCCATGTGAGTTAATACTAACGGCAAAAATATGTGCTTACTTTAGTTCACTATTTTTTGAAATGCAAATTAAGATGATAGGTTTATCCCAAGTCATATTAGACCCCCTCAAGTATAAATTATCTTTCTTGGAATGTTAAAAATATTATCTCTCTCCTGAACTAAAATGTTGCATCTATAACTGGAAAATAGTTGATTATATTGTCTTAGGGCATTTTTTTTGGAAGTGTATTGTTTCTTTGGGTAAATTAACATTGATAAAAACATTTTTCGTGGGCTGGCAGCACTTATATTTACCAAACACAATTTGAGATAACTGTTTTCATTATAGTAACATCTTCTTATCTATAATAGAAAATATCCCTATCAATTTCAAACAATTCATTCCTTGATTTTGAAGCAGTCATAGTGAAGTACATATTGAAACACATTTATAAACTCTCTCTTTCCAAAAACAATTTGAGAGTCTTATAAGGAAAACCAATGGGACCAACCGATAAGGGTTAATACGGTTGATTTCTGGGATCAGCAAATCTAGATTAATATAGGAAATCATAAGTAAATATAGAATTTCCTAAGGCAATCATTTTTATAAAACTCTGAATAAATAATTCATATGACCTACCACAGAGAGGGGCTTCCCAGGTGGCAAAGTGGTTAAAGAATCTACCCGCCCATGAAGGAGACGTAGGTTCCATCCCTGGGTCGAGAAGATCCCCTGGAGAAGCAAATGGCAAGCCACTCCAGTATTCTGGCCTGGAGAATCCCATGGACAGAGGAGCCTGGTGGGCTACAGTCCATGGGGTTGCAAAGAGTCAGACACAACTGAGCAATTGAATATGCATGCAGGCAGCACAGTGAGAGATGCGATGCTCCAGTATATGCCTGTTTTGTTTTGTTTTGTTTTGTTTTCACTAAACTTCATTTCTTTGAAAACTTCTCTTTGTTGATAACTTGCTTCTGATAGGACTGCACATCATAGATATCTCTCCCCTTCAAACCTCAGGAGTGCTGGACTTGTGACAAAGGCTAGACTGGTTAGGAAGCTGGGTCATGAGCAGGAATTCCTGATCTAAGATGCCTGCTGACACTGATCTAGACAGGAACCCCTCACCTTTCCTCATGAGATCTCAGGGATGCTATAGGTTCTCTCTTTCAGGATGCCTGGCGATTCTTCTCACCTGTCTTTATTTCTTCAGTCAATGCTTATGCCCAAAGATTTTACTTAGCTCTTGGGTATTGCTCTTAGCACTGAGCAAGTTCAAGTGAGGTCACATAAAAAGAAGCCAATTGAGTACAGTTTTCTAGGGAACCACCAGACAGCTTGAGTAATCACTATTCTCTGTAAATAAAGCTTCAATGGCTTCCTCTGATAACAGGAATGTGGCTTATTCTTTTAAGGCTACTGATGAGTATTAATTACCAGACGACACTAACTTTCACCTCCCCCTCTCTTGCAGTCATTTTCACTTCCCATCAGGCTAGGAGGTATCATAGAAAGACCACATGGGTGATAGGATCTACAAGGAAGAATGAAATAAGTCAGAATGTAAATATATCAGTAGGAAGTATTAAGACTGAAATGCAAAGGAAAAAAAGAAAATGAAACAACACCACTGAAGACCATCCTAGAGCTAAGTGACAATATTAGAGTCAGGATATGTGTACGAGAAACTCAGAAGTAGAATTAAAAAACAGTACATGAGAAAGGAATGCTGAAAATTTTCTGAAGTTAGAGACACTAAACCATAAATCCAAGAAACTTGAGAACATCAAGCAGTGTAAACACCAAGAAAAAACAAATCTATACATATTATATTCAAACTGTTGAAAACCAATGACAAAGAAAATCTTGAAAGCAGCAAGAACAAAAAAATATTGCTTACAAAAAGAGAAGGATAAGAATACAGCAGTTCTTCTCATCAGAAACTATGCAAATAAGACAAGAGAATGATATCTTTACTGTGCTGAAAGGAAAAAAAAATGTCAACACAGGATTTTAGATTCCCTGAAAAAATATCCTTCAAAGTTAAAGGAGAAATACTTTCTCAGTGAAACAGAAAAATGAATTAATTTGTTGCCATTAGACCTACTCCAGAAGAAATGCTACAGAAAAGTTTTTGGGAAAAAAGGGTATGATCAATAAGAAAGTTAAACTGGCAGAAAGAAATAAAGAAGGTTAAAAATGGGGGAAAAAATTGTATTTTACCCTTACTCTTCACTTTTTCTTAAAGATAACTGAGGAAAAACATACCAACAATATTTTGGGTGTTAATAGCATAAAATCCATAACAACAAGGGCAGAAAAAACGGGAGGGAGCAACTGATTTTACATAATTAAAAATATCTTACCCTGCACATGAGGTGGTATAGTGTGTGAAAGAGGTTTTAGATTATTTTTAAAAGTGTATTGTAGACCCTAAAATATTATTTGCAACCACTAAAAATAATATAATCAATAAATGCGGTAAAATAGAATTGTTAAAAAAGTAAGTTAAAACCAGAGAAGGCAGGAATAAGAGACACAGAAGCAAATGAAAAATAGCTGACAAGATGCTACCACATACTCCAACCACATGAAGAATCATTTTGAGTGTCAGTATCTGAATCCATTTGTTCAAAGAGAATCTTCCAATGACTGGTTGGTGGTGAGATAACAGAGTGATGTTTCAGGAATCTCAGTATTTTGGTTCTTCTAACCAGTCTGGGGTCTAGTGCTTGTGGTCAGCATATAGTCACCATTCAAAACCTGCGTTCTACAGAACAATTCAAAGGTATACTTCAGATTATTATCAGTATCCTTTCAGGAGGAGGTAGGAGTCTTGTGACATTGTAATCATTAACTGCTTGAGTCTGCTCTTTGGGACTTGGGAAAGGCCGTAGGAGATTAAGCCTTTTCGTCCACAAATAAGAAAGGGTGCTTTTGAGCAGCCACAGAGGTACTTTTGTACCCGGGAAGGCCCCACAGTGTCTTGCTTGACTTCAAGCCCCCTTTGTCTTTGATACCTCTTTAATCCTAAAATGAACCTGGATGGGAAAGAAAGTGAATAAAGTTTTAGAAAGAGATTAATCATAAACTCAGTACAGCAACTTGATGTTAGGGGACTCAGTTTCAGTAAAACAAAATAGAAATAGATATAAAGGTACCCAAGTCATTTTCTAAGGCTGATATGACTGTCATAAACTAGTAGCTTCCAACATAAGGAAAAATATAGGGCTCACTTAAGGCTATTGATTTTTAAGTAAAAACTAAAATAGTAGGCCCCCAAATCCAGCCATTTGAAACAAAAATAATCCACTCCAATTGGAAGTTAGTTCAGAAATGCGACAACACTTCAGTCTTTGGGGGAAAATGGAAGAGAATATCTTAATATTATTATCTTAATCTCTCTACCATAAAAAATATTGTCAAAAACATCAGCAAATATGATAACTAATTTAGAAATTCTAAAGGCAAATTAATTAGTGTCCAAGTCAGAACAAGAACAGCAGCACCTGAGAAACTTCTGCGTGTGAGCACAAAGCTAAATATACTAAATATTCATCTATACCCACTGGCTCAGTTGTGTTTAGCTCTTTGCAATCCCATGAACAAGAGCCCTCCAGGCTCCTCTGTCCATGGGATTATCTTGGCAAGAATACTGCTGTGGGTGGCCATTTCCTTCTCCATTTCTTACACAGGGGAACAAACAAATGGCAAATATACAGCAGAAGAAGAATAATGTATGTATTTGATAAAAATTCAATCAGTGCACTAAAAAAGAATAGATGCTAAAAACATAACTATCACAAAAATATTTTAAAATATCCATAGTATGAATCTATATCAAATTAATAAAATTATGTAGAAGGACTCTTTCAAATTTTACCCATAGTTTTTAATTGAAAAAGGGTAAAGTAGAGCATCATTAAAAATTATATTTGATTTTCTTTCAAAATATATAAATGTCCATTCATAATTAGCTTGCTTTAGGATGTAGTGTTTTAAACAATGCTTAATTTATTTTCTCTAGAGCAAGAATTTTAAAATATTTCCACATCAATTCAGGTATAAAATTCTTTTAGAATTGCCTATGTTCCCCTAAATTGATGTATTTCTCTTTCTTATGCTAATATTTGATATTTTTTTTGTAATTTTCAAAGCAGCAAACTTAGCTGTAGCAAAATTATTATTTATTTGGTTTCCTGCATTGCATAATAACTAAATTACATAAGTTAAATGAAGTATATGTGGAATAAATAGAATAAACCCTTCAGAACCTTGATAAACAAGCAACCCATTGTTAGGGAGTACATTATGAACTATGAAAATTCAATATCCTATGGAAATAAAATATTTTACAGAGGTGAGAAAAACTATCTGCTAAACTGGTGAATAGCTTAATCAGTGACTAGTTCATGGATTTCCTGCTGTGTGCTGCTGAAGGAAGATATAAAAGCAGTAAAAATATGACTACATAAACTAGAGATACAGGTAAAATTCAGCAGATTCCTTTCTTTTTCAGAAGGCAAACTGATGTGTTTGAGGAGGGAAACAATGAGAAAGTTCCTCTGCATTACTCACATTTGGCTTCCCCCCAAATGCATTAGCATAGAATGCATAATCAATGAAGTTAGGACACATCCTCATACCATATAATAGTCTCAAAACGCCTTAAAGACTTAAATGTGAGTTACCACATCATAAATCTCCTAGAAGATAACACAGGCAAAGCATTCTCTGACACAATCAAATCAGTGTTTTCTCAGAGCAGTCTCCCAAGACCATAGAAATAAAGCCAAAAATAAACAAATGAGACCTAATCAAATCCACAAGTATTGTACAGAAAGGGAAATCATACACAAAATGAAAAGACAAACTTGGACCAGGATAAAATATTTGCAAATGATGTGACCATCAAGGGCTTAATTTCCAAAATATGCAAAGAGCTCATATAATTCAATAACAAACAACCCAAGCCAAAAAAAAAAAAAAAAAAATGGACAGAAGAGCTAAATAGACATTCTCCAAAGAATACTACCAGATGCTCAATAGGCACATGAACTGAAGCTCATCACTGAAAATTATTAGAAAAATGAAAATCAAAACTACAGTGAAGTACCACCTCACACCAGTCAGAATGTCTATCACTAAAACATCTGTAAGTAATAAATGCTGGCAGGGGTGTGAAGAAAAGGGACCCCTCCCTCACTGTTAGTGGGAATGTAAATTGGTAGAGCTGCTATGGAAAACACCATGGAGGTTCTTCAAAAAGCTAAACTACCATATGATCCAGCAATACCACTCCTGGGCGTATACCCAGATAAAACTATAATTCAAAAAATACGATAAGGAAGCTGTGGTACATATACACCAGGGACTATTACTCAGCCATTACAAAGAATGCATTTGAATCAGTTCTAATGAGATGGATGAAACTGGAGCCCATTACACAGAGTGAAGTAAGCCAGAAAGATAAAGACCATTACAGTATACTAACACATATATATGGAATTTAGAAAGATGGTAATGATAACCCTATATGCAAAACAGAAAAGGAGACACAGATGTACAGAACAGACTTTTGGACTCTGTGGGAGAAGGCGAGGGTGGGATGTTCTGAGAGAAGAGCATCAAAACATGTATATTATCTATGGTGAAACAGATCACCAGCCCAGGTTGGATACATGAGACAAGTGCTCAGGGCTGGTGCACTGGGAAGACCCAGAGGGATCAGATGGGGAGGGGGGATCGGGATGGGGAACACACGTAAATCCATGGCCAATTCATATCAATGTATGACAAAAACCACTACAATATTGTAAAGTAATCAGCCTCCAACTAATAAAAATAAATCGAAAAAAAGATACATGTACTCCTATTTTCACAGCAGCATTATTTAAAGTAGCCAGGACATGGAAACAGCCTAAATGTCCCTCAATGGACGGGTAAAGAAAGCATGGTGTATATAAGCAATGCAATGTCACTCAGCCATAAAAAGAATGAAATAATGCCATTTACAACAATATGGATGGACCTAGAAATCACTGTACTAAGTGAAGTAAGTCAGAGAAAGACGGATACTACATAATATCACTTATATGCAGAATCTAACACAAATGAACATATCTACAAAACAGAAACAGGCTTTCAGACACAGTGAACAAACTTGTAATTGTCAAGAGTTAGGATGGGTGGGGGAGGGAAAGATTGTGAGTTTGGATTACCAGATGCAAATTATTACACACAGAATGAAAAAGCAAGAAGGTCATATAACAGTGTACTATATTCAATATCCTGTGATCAACCATAATGGAAAAGAATATGAAAAAGAATATATATATCCAAATCACTTTGCTGTACTGCTGAAATTAACATAGTGTTTTAAATCAACTATACTTCAATAAAATTTTTGAAAAATAATCTTGGTTACTAGCTCAGGGAAGTTTTACTTAAAGCAGAAATGACACAGTAACAGAGACCAGGTTCTATTTCCTTATAACTGACATCAGAGAAGACATGGCCTAAGATACGCATGGCTAGACAGTCATTCGGGCTTTCCTGGTGACTCAGAAGGTAAAGAATCCTCCTGCAATGCGGGAGACCTGGGTTTGATCCCTGGGAAGATCCCCTGGGGGAGGGCATGGTAACCCACTCCAGCATTCTGGCCTGGAGAATTCCATGGACTGAGGAGTCTAGCAGGCTATAGTCCATGGGATTGCAAAGAGGCAGAGGGGACTAAGTGACTTTTATACACACACAAGCAGTCATTTAGGAATCAAAATTCAGATGTCAACTTTAGGCAGCAGGACTGCAAATATCACAGGATTCCTATTATCTGTCCAGGGATCTGTAAGGACTATTTTCAAAATACTGAAGGCGGTATTTTTCAAAGGCCTCATTAAATCTTTACATCCTCTTCATACAGAGTCCAGACTTTGTATGTCCAAAAAGCCCATTCTCACCCTCATCAGTACAGCAAGCCACAGTTTTCACTAAATGTAACTCTTATGTCATTTATGATTTTAATTATATAAGGTTTATAGTGTTGATTGAGATGTAACTGAAACTATTGCTAGGAGCCACGTTTCAAGTGAGGACATTCCACATAATATGAATTATTAGTATGGGCATGTGATGGTCTCTAGATTTAAAGCTTAAACTACCATAAGCTATCGTAGCTTATTCAGCTTCTTTTCTATGTAGATATTATATTATTTCCAATATTGGCAATTATAAAGAATGTTACAGAGATAACCTTGCTCAAATGTATTCTTACTATGTAAGAGATTCATCTTCAAGGTAGATTCCTACATGTAAGATTTATGAGTCAAAAGTTAAGTTCATGTATAATTTTGTTAGGTATTGTCAAATTCCTTCAAGGAGTGGACTTGTTTGTATTTCCACCAGCAACAATGAGAATGCCTGATAGCACAGCTTCACCAATAGACTTTTTTTTATGTTTAATTTGTTTTTCCAGTTTCACTAGTAGAAAATCATATCTCTTGTTCTTGATTGTATTTCTGTAAAGATGAGTTTGAAAATTTTCCTGCATTTTCAAAATCCATTTATATGTATTTTTTTGTTGAGTTGCCTGTTCATATATTTTTCCTCTCATTTTCAGTAATTTGCTTCTTAATGCAACAATTTTGTTTCTTGGTGTTAGGAATATTAATTCTTTGTTTTATATACTGCAATCATTTCTTCCCATTTTAACATTTTTTTTATTATTTTAATGTTTATTTTCACAATACAAATCTTTAAAAATAGAAAAAGTTTTACATGTTTAAATTGATTAATCTTTTCATTTGTTGCCTCTGTATTTGAGTTATAGTTAGAAAGCCTTTCCTTTCCCAAGATTTAAGAGAATTTCACCCATGTTTCCTTACAAAACTTGCATAGTTTAATTTTTTACATTTGTATCCCTAATCTAACTGAACTTTTTTCTTTGTGCAAGATATGGATTTTTTTCCTAATTACAAATGACAGCCAAGTCGTCCAAAAACTTTAATTAAAAGTCTGTTGTTGACATCTAGTTTCTGCTCAGAGATGAGACACCTAAAATGAGTGCTGCTTCCAAGCTTATAGAGGAGAAAAGTCAGACCAGGTACAAATACAGAAATTTCCTTGAACTTAAGCACTGAGGTTGTAGGGCAACAAAATAACCTAAAATCTAAGAAGATGCCTCCAGGGAAAGACTGGACACAGGCAATACCTTCTGAGGCAACTGGGTACCAGGAAGACTTATTTAGCCTGGTGTGTGATGTGGTCAGCAGCAGCACATTGGTGATGGAGTGTGACCCTCATGGGTCCACAGAAATTAACAGAGTACCTTCTTTTCAGCATTTTCTCCTTGAACCTCAGTGGGTGCTCAGAGATATTACTGGGTGACGTTACAAAGAAAATATTCTTATCTTAGACCTAGAAAGAACGCCGGTGGCTCTGGTACGAAGGGCAAGCAATTGTACTTGTTCTTTTCTCCACTCTCTCCCCTAAGGAATTAAAGTCTTCATATTGGAGGTAAGAACAGCAAACACCGTCACCCTCGGGCACTGAAGTGAACATCTGAAGGAAAAGAACAGAAAACAAAACTGTCCCTGGAGAAGGAGAAGAAATGCAAGGTAGACCCAGAAATATACCCAGGGAGGGGCGGGGAACCTGAGAAGAGTGAATAGCTGAGACTGGAGGATTTGGTGCTTGTCTAAGACTAAGGTTACATCAGAAATATAAAGGGCATTCTTCCCTTAACACCAGGCTAAAAATAGATAATCCTGTCAGTCAGGGTTCTTCAGAGAAACGGAGCCAATAGAGTGTGTTTAACGTCTCTCAATATTGCAGAATTTTCTAAGTAACTTTTCAGCCCCAGAATGGCTGCTTGTGCTGTTTCTCTACTCACTGCACCCTGCCCTTGCCCTTTAGGGGTTGTTCAGTGCCTCATGGGCATATTGCTTATAAAATATTAGATGCATCCAGGCTTTTATGTTTCTTTTATTTCTCTATAGGATTACAATGTCTAAAATTCCTGGCAGTTCGGTTGTGCTGAACTATATATAATTATTTTCTCCCTTGCCCATGGAGAATTTAGGAGGCTGTTGGTTACTTTCTCTTTACATATTTTCCAGAAGTCAGCAAGTGATCAGATTCTCTGAGGAGGACCAGCAGTGGTGAATCTGGGGCTTCCTTAGCATCCATATCTATTTTCTGAGATGTCAGCCCCTTGAGTTCTGTCTTTGATGTTTTCTGGTGCCTGCAGAGTTAATTGTTCATTTTTAACCTAAGTTTTATAATTATTAGTGGTATAGGTTTTGTCTTATATTTTGCTGAGGTCATTAATAATGTTTATTTTAACTTTTTAAAAAATTCTGTTTTCTGGATGTACTAATTCTAATCTATGTAGGAAGAATTTTAATTTTGACTTCTAGTACTTGTTCAGTTTAATTTTCTTGTTTATTTTCCTTTTACTTAAATAGTGTAAATCAAAAAATAATTATAAAACGCATAAAATGAACATTCTACCTGGTTTTCCATTCAAGAGTATCTTGCTTTTTGTTTGATATTCATGATCAAGTTATTCTAGCTATATATGAAAGAATGAAAGATGTAGAAATTAAATAATATTGTCCATAAAGAATGTGGATATCAGGCTATTCAACTTTAAGCCATTTGGGAAGAAATTTCTAACAGATTTGATATGAAAGTGTTAGCAAATTTTACTGTCTCACTTAAGCTGTTTTAATTGCTGTTGAAAAAATAAGGAATAAAAACTAAAGTTGCAAATTATTTTCATAAGGTCCAAGGGGATTTTCATGATACAGACCTTTTATAAAGTTTCGTTTCACACACTGGAGTTTTGAGAGCTTTGATCTTTAAATACATGACAGATAGGATTCAGCCTTAGAAGGCTGTGCTGTGACTCTGTAAATCGGTCACACTGCACAAAGAGATTTATCATCATTCATGGGCATCTTACACTCCTGTTAGAGATTTAAAGCGTGATTATTAACACTTGTATTATAGACTTTGAAGCAGCCCCTAGGGTTCATCAGTCAGGGATGCAAGTTGAAACTGTAAATAATTAACTCAATTTCTGAGACAGAGAAGACAGGTTATTTTTGCCGAGTTTAACAATCAAGACAAAATTATTGGTCTCATGATGGAAGTTTAAGTCTTATAATTAAGCTTATCACCCTGTGACCTTGTATACTGATTGTCAAATTGATTAAAGTAGTTGCAGATTCCTAAGTTCCAGGTGGCACAGAGTAGACAGATACAGTGGAAACTGCTAAAGGACTCTGTCTATTTCAGGGTATTAAAAACTATACACTAACATAAATGAATGATTCATGACTTCTAAATGATTAAATGTGTGAAAAGAATTTTAGTAAGAAAAATGATTATGATTAGACTATTATCTGGGCCAATTTCTAAAACCTTGGAGATTGCCAGAAAATGCTGAAGTGATATGAAGTGAAAGTTTACCATGACTTTAGCAAAGATGGAGAATTAAACTCTATAACACTTATTTCACAAAAAGCTTTATGTCATATTAAGGAGTAAATGAACATATTTTAAAAGCCTTTAAGAAGCCTAATATCATTAAACAAACACTTGGCAATCTAACTTGCAAACACTTTCTTGATGAACTTCAGTCTCTTTGGAAGATGTTTACAGACCATTTTTCTAAGTGTCTGTAGCTGTCACATTTGGTGGGAAAAGACCAGGAAAGTGAACTTCTTTGAAATCTGGTATAAATGGTGGATATGGATTGTTAAACACTGAACATGAAAGTCTATACACATAGATGATCAATTTTTACACATAGATTTAAAAAATAGGTAACAATTAAATCCTTATTGGAGGAATATTATTGCTAACTGAAAAACTACTTCTACTGTACAACTCCTGAACTTCGCCATCATCAGGTCCTAATCTGACATGTCACATACATGGTTTTGCCCCTGACATCCCATTTTCTTGCCAGTTAGAGGTAATATGGGTTAGCAGCTTTCCTCTGGCTAAGTCTATATAATGAGGTCCCAGCTGGTGAGTCATGCCTTCCGGGGTCTCATGTGGTGAACCAGCCACACAGATCAACACTAGTACTTGCTACTTCCAGCGCCTCTCGCCTGCTGTTTCAGCAGCTGATAATGCGAGGTGTTCACTGCAGAAAAGTTCATCTTTTACATCACATATTCCCCAAACTATGTGTTGCTCCAATGAGTGCTTTAACCTGAAACATATTTTGCAGCTCCCCAGAGGATACAGCCATATAAGGTTAAGCTCAGACATGGGACCATTACCGAATATACCCTAATTTAAAGTTATGTTTTTTCAAATATAAGAGGGCTACTTACAGATTTGACATATAGACTCTCTGTATATTCTGTCTCTCAGTCATGTCTGACTCTGCGACCCCATGCACAGTAGCCTGCCAGGCTCCTCTGACCATGGGATTTCCCAGTAAAGAACACTGGAGTGGGTTGCCACGCACTCCTCCAGGATATCTTCCTTACCCAAGGACTGACCCCACAATTCCTGCGTCCCCTGCATTGGCAGGAGACTCTTTACCACGGCTACTTTACCACTGAGCCATCATAGATTCTATACCATTTGTCACAAAGTATATACTAGTCATGTGTAGTAAATGATGTTGTTCATTGTTTTTGTCAGTTTTTTTTTTAAATTTTTATTCCATGCTGGCTTAGTAATACTTAGACATCTAATATTTAGAAATCTGTGAGTGTTACTTAATGTTATTTTAATAAGTGCATATTATCAGAAATTTCTGATAAAATAATAAGTATTATCATGGACTTGAAAGTTTATAAATCTTCATTAACATTTTTATATTTAATAGAATTGAGAAGATTATTTTATCAAAAACTGATTAAAAGCATTTATTATTTAATGATAAAAGGTTTAATAAGAACGAGCAAAAATAACATGTCCCAACTAAACTTTCCTTCATTTTTTATTACACGAATTCAATGTAGATGTTCTTGTTCTTGGTTTTAATTTCTTCCCCTCCACCTCTCCTGAAATATACCTGCCTTATTTAACAATTTCTTTAATAATTAATTGTTTAGTGGTTTAGCTATCGGAGCTTCCCTGGTGGCTCAGAGGGTAAAGAATCTGCCTGCCATGCGGGAGACCCAGGTTTGATCTGTGGGTTAGGAAGACCTCCTGAAGAAGGGGATGGCAGCCCACTCTAGTATTCTTGCCTGGAGAATCCCATGGACAATGTTTTACATTCTAGGGCTTCTACTACATTAAGTCCCTTATGTAATCATTTAATTAATTTGAAAACCTATGCCATCAAAGCATAAACTGCAGGAAATTCAACCAAATGATTTTTTAAAAGAGAATTATGGCATTAAATCTAAGGTTGATTACAGGGAGAGAAGGTATAGAAAGAAACTGACCTGACATTAGATGAAAAGTTTGAATGGCATAAACTACAAAAACAAATTATTTCACATACAAAGTCGTGTTTGGAATTAGACAACAGAGCTTATTTTCATTTGCTACATTACATTTCAGAGAAAAATGTTTCACAAGTATTGTTTCTTTCATTCTTTTTATATTCTTTTCAGATTCACAAGTGCACATACTCTCAAAGAATCTGCTTATAGTCCCATCTGAAATTCTGATGTTGCTTGAAATAAAGTGGAAAAAATACGGTAGCAGAACAACTCTGTGTTCACTCTTCAACTTGTGTTTTAAAGTCCATTGGAGAGCTGGTTGCTACATATTGTAATAGACAGGTTTTGCTTCAGAGGCTGATTACTTTTATTGATTAACACTACAGCTGATTTACTAGCTTTTGCCTGCCTGGAGAACACTTGATTCTTTGAGGAAGGTGAAGCTTGTTGAAAAACACTTGCCAAACTGTGTCTGTGAGAGCAGAACAGAGAGGAAGTTGCTTCTCTTCTAGTTGAGCAAGACTGAATGAGCAGGCACATGAACAAATAAAATTTTCTGCTCTGGAAACACTGACTACAAGCAAAATCTTAAATACTGTGTAATTATAAAAGAAAAGTTGTAGTAGTGATACTTACATAATCCAAAAAAATCCGTATACAAAAGGCCTAGTGAAATCAATATTGCAGTTTTTTTCTGATATTCTTTACATTCCCAGATGTTTTACAGACTATCTATTTAAAAATAACTATGTACTGAAGCCTGCCAAGCCTCTCTGTCCATGGGACTCTCCAGGCAATAATACCGGAGTGGGGTGCCATTCCCTTCTCCAGGAGATCTACCTACCCAGGGATCAAACTCATATCTCTTATGTCTCCCATATTGGCAAGCAGATGATTTTCTACTAGTACTACCTGGGAAGCCCATGTATAAAGGTGTGCTTAGTCACTCAGTCATGTCCAATTCTTTGTGACCTCATGGACTGTAGCCCACCAGGCTTCTCTGTCCATGGGGATTCTCTGGGTAAGAATACTGAAGTGGGGTGCCATGCCCTCCTCCAGGGGATCTTCCCAACCCAGGGATTGAACCCAAGTCTCCTGATAACGGGATCAAAAAAACTGTTTTAATTCAAATTTTCCACTCTAATCATTATTTAAAGTCCTTACCTGGTGGCTCAGATGATAAAGAATATGCCTGCAATTCAGGAGACCTGGGTTCAATCCCTGGGTCAGGAAGATCCTCTGGAGAAAGAAATAACTACCCGCTCCAGTATTGCTGCCTGGAGAATTCTATGGGCAAAGGAGACTGACAGGCTACAGTCCATGGGGTCAAAAAATATTCTTTACATTCCTACATATTTTTTTCAAAATATCTATTTAGAAAGAATTTTGTATAAATGTAATGGCATACAGAAAGCTCTGTTTTGTTCTAATTCAAATTTTCAACTCTGTAGTTACTATTGAAAAATCCAATGTCTGACTTTAATTTCAGAAAAGGATAGAAATTGAGTTTCAAAAATACTAGAGTAATGTGGACAAAGTTATAAAGTCAATAAGAAGCACGGACAGAACTCCTGATACCCATGTAGTGCTAACTCCAACTCAATGGGTCAACTTTACAAGTAAAGGCATGTCAGTATCAATCACCAACAGTGTCACTAGTTAGTGGATTAAAGTGTACACTAGTATATTTTTTCTGTTCTATTAGATAGTGATTGTCTATCTAATTGCATTTAGGACAACTATAACCCCTAAATATTTTAACAATATAAAATCATTACAAACACAATTAAATATCTGAGTATAAGCAAAAATACAGAAATTTCCTTCTTCAATACATGAAAGTGAAAAGTGAACATGAAGTCGCTCAGTCGTGTCTGACTCTTAGCGACCCCATGGACTGCAGCCCACCAGGCTCCTCCGTCCATGGGATTTTCCAGGCAAGAGTACTGGAGTGGGGTGCCATTGCCTTCTCCGCTACTACCAATGCAGGAGACCCAGGTTAGATTCCTGGGTTGGGAAGATCCCCTGGAGAAGGAAATGGCAACCCACTCCAGGATTCTTGCTTGGAGAATCCCATGGACAGAGGAGCCTGGCAGGCTACAGTCCATGGGGCCACAAAAAGTTGAACACAACTTAGCGACTAAACAACAACAAAGCTATCAGAGCTGAAGAGACACATATTGTCATTTAGGAATTAAGTGAACAAGATCTCAGGAAAAATAAAAATGCAAATCAATACCTTTCAATATCTTTTTCATTTCAATGTATTTTTTTGTTATTTGAATGCAGCAGTGAAAAAGACTGACGATTCAGCAAAAAATAGTGGCTAAGAGTCTTAGAAACTAAACATGGCTTTTGGTAGGTTGTTGTCAAGATTGTTATGCACAAAAGGAAAATAATCCCTAGACAAAATGGTAGGCTTTTAGTACCAATTATAAAAGGAGATAGTGCAGAAACCAACTGATCAAAATAAAATACAAAATACCTTAGAACCACCTAATTCCAGGACTGATTCAGATCATCTACCCTTTCTTTAACATGTCCAGAACCAAACTTTAGACTTTTTCCAGGAAGATGACCTTATTCAGAGCCTCATATACAATGTTTGCATAGAGTTATATCAAAGAAATAAGACCAAGAGAAGCAATAAAAAAATAGAAATACCTGGATGATCCAAATATCAATATTATCAAAAATTGTTTTAACTACTACTAACAAGTTCAAAAACATAAATGAGAAGAAACAAAATTTCAGATATAAACTGAAATTTATAAAAATAGTTACTGGCACTTCCAAAACTGAAAAATATAATAGCTGAAATTATGTATTCAATAGATGGAAATAAGAACAAATTAGACACAAATCAAGAGACAATATTTGAAGAGAATGATAGGCCAGTGGAAAATGCAGATTAAAGCAGAGAGACAAATAGTCTGCAAATACATATAACAGAATAAGAGCTATAGTGCTCATAGATGAGATAAAAATATTTAATGTTTGATTCAGAAGAAAAGGAGAGAGATAGTGGGGCAAAATATTAGAAGAGATGATGGATTGTCTATGGCCATACCACCCTGAATGCGGCCAATCTCATCAGAGGAGATGATGAATAAAATAGTTTATAATGATAAAATTTTAAAAAATGGACAAAATACATCCATTTATGCAATTTCATAAGTTTTACAAAACCCAACAGGATAGAGTTGAGGAAAAATGCACTTAGTGCAACTATTAAGAAAAAAACGAAAAGGCTTAAACATAACAAACTACAGTTCCTGTTGAAGGGAACAGCAAAATGAGTTGCATTCACAAGAGAAACAATGGGTCAGCATCTTCTAAATGCTAAAATAACTGCCAATATAGTATTAATATTTCCAGTGGGAAATACCCTTCAGGACATTGACAAATGAAAGACATTTTCAAACAGAAACTGGGGAAAAACACTCTATAGGGAACCAATACTAGGAAAAAGTGGCTGGACATTTCTGACTTAAATCTTTCATGAGGTTATATTCAGATATCAGCCAGGACTGCAGTTATCTGAAGGCTGAATGAGTTGATTCTGGGTGACTCACTTCCATGGGCTTGGAGTTAGTGTCAATTACTGATGGGAGACCTCGATCGTTCTTGATATACAACTTGAGTCTTTTCATAGCATGGCTATCAGATTCTCCCAGAGTGAAAAGAGCAGGGATTCAAGATAGAAACCGGCATGCCTTTTATAGTTTATTCTCAGAACTACCACTCCATATCTAGTATTCTTTTGATCATAAAGGTAAGCCTTGTTTCAGTACAGAAGGGTACTACATAATGACAAACTACCAAAAAAGTAATATTATTGGAGTTCATCTTTTAGGCTGACTCCCAAAGGTATTTTAAAACAGAAACAAAATTTTAAAAACCTAGTACTATAATTCATAAGTAACTATAATTCATTATCAGATAAATGCAAGTTAAACTATATATGCGGGCATGCTTAGTCATGTCTGACTCTTTGTGACCTTTGAACTGTAGCCCACCAAGCTCCCCTCTACTAAGGTTCAGTTTCTCACTTTCCACCTCCTCGACTGAACATATTCTGTGTGTGAATATGTGCATAATGGGTGCTCAAACACATCTCAAACTAAAGAGGATTTTGGCAGTATCTAACAAAAGTACATTAACCTTTACCTTTTGACCCAGCAGATTCACCTCTGTGAATTTAGACTGAATAAACATCAACTTGAAAATACATATTGGCATAATTATTCATGCAATATTACAGGTAATTAAAAGCATAAAAAGGAAAAATTAAATACAGAAATAAAGTTTTACTTCTTATTTCATAAATAAATGTATATATATAAACTGATAAATAACTGCTTCAAATAGTTTTTATAAGAAAAGCTATTTGAGTGAAAATTAGACAATGTTACTTTTTCTCTTAAGGTGACAGCTAAACATCACATTCATTGTAGAGTATTTTTGACTGCAAAGATTTCTCATCATAATCACTAAAGAGATGGAAGCAGGGAGATGAGATAGGGAGGTATTGTGATGATTCATCAGAGGGCAAATGGTGGCTTGGGCCAGTGGCCTCATGACTATGGGGGTGCTGAGACATGGTCTTTTACTGGATGGAAGGCAGAGACAGTAAGATTTTAATGAGCTTTTGAATGTCAGATGTGAGGGAAAGAAAGGAGTTGAATTTAGCCTGAGCACCTGGGAAGAGGGAATTAAAATTTATTGAAATGGAAAGACTACAGCGATACTATCAGAAGTTTATTTTTTGATGTGTTAAGTTTGGGATGCCAGTTAAGCAGCCAAGTGTAATATCAAGTAAGCAGCTGCAGACATAAGCCTGGATTTTCAGGGGGAGATCAAAGCTGAAGATGTAAATTTGGAAGTTGTTAGTAAATAGATGATTCTTAATGAACCATGAAACTGGATGAGCGCAACAGGGATTGTGTATATATAGAAAAGGGAAAAGGTCCAAGGATTGTACCTTGGCCAGTGTTGGAAGGATAGAGAGGAATAAGCAGAATACTCAACAAAGGAAGCCAGTGGAATAGAGGGAAAACCAGAGAATATAGAAGAGAAACCGACTGAAAGACTTCTTAACACATAGGTGATTGGTAGCTTTGTGAGCATAATTTTGGTAGAGTGGCTTAGTAAATAGGAGGCAATTTATGGAAAGAGTAACTATAGAAAACTCTTTTAAGAAGGAAAGAAATAGGATAGTGGCTGGAGAGAGACTGGTTTCAGGAGAGGATTTTATTGAAGTAGAAGAAAAAGAGCCTGTGTGTTTATTGATGGGAATGTTTCAGTTGATAAGGGAGAAATAAATGCATAATTATGCAAAAAAAAAAAAAGGAAAAAATCTGAAGAGATGTCCTTCAGTAGCAGAGAGGGAAGGGATCTGGTGCAGAAATGAAAGAGTTGGCCTCTGTGAAGAGCAGAGAATTCTCTCACATTCAGATGGGAGAAGGCAAAGTACAAGAGCACAAATACCAGTGAGGGAGAGTTTACATGATGGTAGGAGGGTGCTGAAATTTTCTTCTCATTGTTCTTAGCAAAGTAGGAAGCAAAGATAAGAGTTGTTAATGTAGATGAGGGGGAAAGTGTTGGATGTTTGACAAGAGAAATAAAAGAACGAAATAGTCATCTAGAAGTGTGGAAAACTAAATGAGCCAGAGAAATGTAGCAAGATTGGTAGACAGGAATAAGGAACTGGTAGAGATGAATAACCTTCTCTATAAAATGAGATCAGTCATGATTATGCTCATTTTGTAAATGAGGAAATCGAGGCAGAGAAAAAAAATGGAACATGAACTATCACACACTAATAAATGCCAAAATTAAAACACACATCACATCTGAACATGATGATCAACCACATTATCCTGACTAATCTTTATGAGGACACCAGGAGGTAGAGTGTGGTCACAATTTGAAGTAAATCATCCCCCATTCCCTCATGAAATGTCATTACCTTCATGACTGGGGTTTAGGAGGCAGAAGCCCCATAAGCCAAAACAGAATGAAAGAAAGCCTGTGTTTCCAAATTTGGAGGAACTCAGACCTGTAAGCAAATGTGGAACGGAAGAAGTATATGGGGGCTGTGGAAGAGTCACAGGTACCTGTACATGCCACAAGATATGGATGATAGCAAGAAAAAAAAAAGAAGAGAAAGGGGGAAAAAAATGCTGAAAAACTGAGCCACTTAATTGCTGCAGATTCTTCCTTTGAAACCTGCTCACTGTGGGATTTTAAAATTATTCACCTTTCCTAAGCTCCCATCACAGATATTCCTTAAAAATAGATTGCTATGCTTAAAACAGATTGAAAGCTCAATCTTATATCATGTATATTTTACTGCAATAAAATTAAAACATACCAATTCGAAAAACATGTTGTGAACATTAGTTCTCTCTGAGGAAAAAAAAATGAATTGCAATACAGGGCTAATTGAGTTGAAAAGTATAGTTTGTCAGGGATGATTCAAAAACAAAAGGAGAATACTTTCTTGGGTATGAGCCCAGGAAGCTTCCTTATATTCTTAAGTTAGGAGAAAATGAACATTTATCAAATAAGCTCATTTTCATCTCAGAAGCTCTCAGAGCAGGTGTTACTAGGAGAATGAACAGTGGGGGTTAGAAGGCTGAACCAGAGATAGACATAGAGGAAGAGGAACGCCTGAGGTGGGGTGACCCTGTCCACAGGCCTACTGTCAAGGGCTTCTCCTGAGATCCCTGATATTACACTAGAACTGTTCACACCTTCAGCTGCACTCTGTCTACACTGACACCGGGCCAGTGGCGAATAAAGCTCTCCTGCAAGATAAACAAAGATTCAATATGTTCCAGAAAAGTCAGCCATAACATATGAAGTATGGAGACTTGGCAAGATGTCTTTAAAATATTAAAGACAGAAGGACAGGGGGTGATGAAGGGAGGTTGAGTCATTTGGAGCTAATGAAAGACAAGAAACTAGTACTAGTTAGTAACAATCTTAATGTTATTTTCATCAATAATTTTTAGTTGTAACATGAAATGTTAAGCAAGTATAATCCAGACAGTCGTATATGTCAACGTTTCAAAAATTCTTGTCCTTTGTCATACACTCCATACTTAATGTGATAATTCTCTTAATGTACATCTTTGCTTCTGGACAGCTATTAGTTAAAAATCTCATTCAGGCGGTCTACAATTTTTACTTTTGACTTAAAATATAAGATTGTAGAAATGCAGTGTTTGCTTTTCATTCTCTTTGCAGTAATGTTTTGTCATAAAATGAGAAATACAAACTGCAAGTTGAATAGAAACTGGCCATTAGCTGATTCTGCTCAATTTGTATTTCTAAAACAATCATTATTTGTAATTATATTTTGCTTCCATAATGATGGTTATTAAAGCGACTCACTCAAAATGAGAACCTAGCAAAATAATTCTAGACATCCTCACCTTGACAACAGTACCTCCAAAAACACAATTATTTCATGACAGCTGGAAGTACTTCCCACTGTTTGTCTTTTAGGAATGAGACAGCACACAGTTTCTGGTCATCAAGGATACAAAACCTTTTGTATTTTTGCCAGCTTTGCTATGAAACAATGCTAATTTTTAAAGCACTGTTAAATCAATCAGAGTTATACAATTACACGGTAGAGAACAGAATTTGTTAATGGGAAGTTAAATCTAAAGTAGGGAAGTATTAATCTCCAAAAGTGTTGTGACAATAAAAGCATGAATTTAATCAGTGAAGTGTGTGCTTCTTAGAACGTGTGTTAGCCTGCTCATCGCATGGTTTTCTGTGCACCTACTTTATCATCCTGCAAGTCAGACTTTAGACATGTAGAGATGGGTGTCATGTAAGTCTGTTTATACACAGGAAAGTTTCGTAAAACTCAGGTCAATTCAATAGTTTAGAGGCCATCAGTAGTCTTCGTTAGGGCACCCATGTTTCAATCTTCTCTTATCTTTCCAGAAATATTATCACTGTACTCCAGAAAACTCTAAATTCCTGCCAAACAAGTTTCTAACTTCTTTGTTTTGATCACATGCTTTCCCTTATTTAAAAAAAAAAAAAAAAAAAAAAATCACATTAGCTGTGTGTAGTTGCCCAGGACTAGGAGCTTAAGTTTAGAGGGAAGCCTTATTCGGTGGATATCAACCATGCGCATGGGCTTCTGCCGGGGCTAGCCCTAGAGTACGGAGAAGGCCGCCATTTTGGTTCCCCTCCCCACCGAGTGGGAGTGGGGGGTGGGGGGGCACACTAGGCCTCGGGACATCCCCGGTCTCAAGTAGGTCTTGTCTGCCGGCAAGGGCGCCCCAAAGGCGGGTGGAGATCAACTTTGTGGAGATTAAAGGTGACGACCAACTCAGTGGGGCCCAGCAGTGGATGACCAAGTCATTGACAGAAGAGAAAACCATGAAGTCATTCAGCAAAAAGAAAGGTGAGCAGCCAACAGGCCAGCAGCGGCGGAAACACCAGATTCCGTATCTGATTCATCAGGCTAAGGAGCGGGAGCTGGAACTGAAGAACACCTGGTCGGAGAACAAGCTGAGCCGCCAGCAGACCCAAGCCAAATACGGATTCTAGGGCTCTGGACCTGATTGCCTCTGGATCTCCTGCAGCCCAGCTGGCTCGGCCCCCAGCTTCATCTCTGGGACCCCAGCTGATCCAAGCCCAGGATCTCTTTCCCTGAGGACCCAGCCCTCGCCTCTGCGAGAATGAACATATTTGATAGATTTTTCTTAACAAATGTTAGAAAATTCAGCTCCTTTCTGTCTTGGAGCTAGCAAAGACTCAAGTGATGCCTCAGAAGGGGCTCTAAGTTCTTGGATGGGAGTTTTGCTCCCTGTTGGGTGTGATGATATGTTGAACCCCTCCCTCCATCTTATTTTTTTGTTTTTGTTTTTTTAAACCAGGGATGTCTGTTGAAATAAAATATTCAGTCCAACAGAAGAAAAAAAAAATTCTCCACAGCTCATTCTTCTATTTCCCAGATGTAAGTTTATTCTATCCTTCAACCTCCATTTCAAACTTTCTCCCTCCATAAAGCCATCTTTGATCCATGAACTTTTTTATTAATACTTCGAGTGAAACCACATGCTGTCTACTGTAAAGAATCATACAACTTTACAGTACCTCTGTGACATCACATACTTTTAATACTTTATGTGAGTTATGTATGCACATGTCTACTTTTCTGTAATAAGGATAGGAATCAGGTCTTAACATGTCATGATAGTAGGTACTTGATAGGTAGTACTTAACTCTTGTAGAATACTTTATATTGAATTATTTGAGGACTACTTAATGCTATATAGATTTACAAAGCACTTGACAGTAAATCTGACTATGTTCTACTATTATTGTTAGGTAGGAAGTTAGGCATGAGCAACAAGGGGTGGCCTAGTTGAAAAAGACTCAAGCTGATGCTAAACCCAGCCCAGACCTGCACCAGTGAGACCCAAGAGAGCTCACAGATATGCTACAAAATAACCACAGAGACTTTTCCAACTGTGGCCCATGAACCCAAGGTGCATCGTGGCCACAGACTAACCATAGGGAGGTCCTCTTTGCGCACAGGCACCCTTGATGGACAGCTGTGTCCTTAAGTGACGTTAGACAGCTAGGACCCTATTAAGAGTTCAGAAATTTATTCTATACACACAAACATACATCTGATTACAACAGACTGAATTATGGGAAAGACAGGCTCAATAGAGCATAATTGCTCCATAACATAATTGTTGTTATGTAACTTGCAAATGTCAATCAAAACTGTCAGTCTACGCCCACCTAGATGAATATCTAAATGCCCTGTCTTGAAAACTCCATACTTCATCATTCCAGTGCCTATGCCTTTCTTGTCTTGGCACACATCTCCCTTGATGGAGGGCTTCTTTCTGTTATTTCTTCAATGAACTCGTTTTTGCCACAGAGAAGACCTCAAATTCTTCTCTGGGTCCTGACCAAGAACTGAGGCCCACAAGGAAGGGATCTCTATTCAGCTCTCCCTACCTGTACTGAAACCCAAATGCCAATAAATAAAAGAGGAACGACAACGCATATGTGCAACCATAACTACATTAACGTGACCAGAATTTGTGGGGAAAAGAACAGATTCTCAAAATGCAGAAAATCTCACAGACGTAAAGCTTGAAGTAATTATACTCTCAACTAAAATTAATTTCTTTATTTGATTCAATTAAATTATTTATTAAGGCCAAATTGTCTTTATCCACACAGTTTCTCAAAAGTTTCTCAAAACTTTCACAGAGTTAGAGAGATGAAAAGTGATTCTGACTATATATTCTGATTACTTTATTCGCTCATCATCATAAAGTAAGGACGAAGGCAAGGGTACATGGCATGTTAAACTCTTCCTTGTATCTTAGCCTAGCATTGTCTAAGTAAATTTCCATTCTCTTATTGACTCATCTCTCTTCTTTCCTCAAATGAATGCAAACCATTTCACAATTCTATCAATTTCCTCTATATATTTTTTTCACTCTTATACAAGCTAGTGACCTGAATTGAACTAAATGTGTTTTTAAGATTAATTTTGGGGATGGGATTTCCCTCCCCATAAACCAGATGTACATTTCTGAAAGTTCAGCCACCTAAACAATCTAATCTGTGATGTTACTTTGGATATTTACAGATATAGATACATAGAGACAGATAAATTTGTCTTGCCTAAGTAACAAGAGACTGAATATACAAAGATATAATACCCAGACCATATACAAAATTAGAACTGACCCACAGTCTGGAGAAACCAATCCAGGAAGCTCAACCACAAGCAGTGTAGCAATAGGCACAAAACACTTAGTACTAAATCAGTAACTGACAGCTTCTCTAATTTTTGCCCCACTTCCAATCTCGGACCAGCTGGAGAAAGCCAAAAACAAGCACACAGCTTTCAAACGCCCAAGTGCTTCTTCTTTATTAGCATATCAGTCTGTGCTTTGGACCAGAACTTTTGGTTAAGTACACTTGCACTAGTCTTTTCTAATCTTGTGTACTGCATACATTTACTATTTTACTATTTTATAGTATTTCATATTTTTTTATGTCTTTTTGATTACACTGCAGGATCTATCACTTGATTTTTAAGTATTAAGTGTGCAGTATATATAACAAACTGATGTATTGTTTGCCTTATTCATTATTAATTTTGTGATATACAAGGTAGTTATGGTAATATCCTAATAAAAACTAAATTGCAAGCTGCCATTGCTTTATAAAAGATTTTTTAAAAGAGATTTTATATTTTCAGTTAGAAGTTATCGATTTCATTGACTTCACTGAGGTAGGTAATTTGAAAATTATCGAATACATATATTGAATCATTTTCTAAAATTCACTAACCACCTGCCCTTTTGATAACATGATCATTACAGTTGGGGTTATCCTCAATTTTAACCTTAATACTTTCACTTTCCAGATGTTTTGAACTACATACTCTGGGTTTCTTTGGGGTATTTCTGCTTGCTCATATTTAAAAAAATTTTTTTCACTGCCTTGCATGTACTTACATGTACTTATAAATAAAACTAATTGAATCAGTTTATCTTTATGATATTTATGTATCTGATACTTTGAACAAATAGAAATTGTAATGCTTACTTGTAAGATGCTGCTAGGTCTTTTCTTAAAGTGGCTTTCAGTTTTATGGTGGCTTTATTTTCTTTTTAATGATAAACAAATCGCCTCTTTATTTCTCTGCTGATATTCTCTTTAATGTTTTAGATCTCCTTAAAGTATATATAAAAGGTAAGGGAATATGAGAAGAAATGAAATTTAAAAATTAAAATATAGTTTGCATTTGGTGTATAGTAAGAACTTAGAATTTTCACCTTATATTTAAAGCTTTTACTCTTATTCTGTTATTTTACATGTTTTCTGTGTTAAGGCTAGTATATCCTTGTTAAAAGTTGAAAATGTCTTTTTAAAAGTCTTCATTTCTTTGCTAAATCCAAGAATTTAGCACATAAAGTTTATAAGCTTTGCTTTTATTGAAGTCACAAATGCTGCTGCTGCTGCTGCTAATGATGCAAGGACAACAGAAGATAATCTAATAATTCTACTTTTTGTCATGGAATACACAATGAAAAAATTCTACTTTATAGTATTTATAATGCTTAAGTAGTTCCTCGCCCCCCTTCCCCAAACGCAAAGTTTTCTAATACAGTATATTCACTTATTTTGAGAAAGAGAATTGTCCTTGTAGGCAAAACTAAACTAGCATTTGCTATGTATCAGCACTTTCTTTAATTCTCCTTCAGGAGACCTTTCTTTCTTATTTCATAAGGCAGGAAATAGAATGAGCCCAAGGGTATTATTTAATTACATGCTTTCTCAGCTAGAAATCAAATAGGTCACTTCTCTCTGAATGAAACCTTAATGATAAAGGAAGACACATCAGAAAAAATTATTAGGAAAATGATAGTCAAAAGCAGATCCTGATACAGGACAAATCAAGATAATTTTCTAGGTCTCTACTGATGGTGACTAGGAGGAGACACCTTTAGGTTGACTCCCCAGCCCAAACCAATAATGACATTTTTGTTCTATCAAATCCATGCCTCTCCCCTCCAATGCAGAGTTGAACTTACAGTGGGGTTGTCAGTACAATGAGCCCCACGCCCACAGACACAAATACCTACATAAGAAATGGTGATCTAACACAAGACAAGCAGAATCTACTTCCCAGGATTTGAAATTTGTATTAGGTGAGTGGTTTGTAAGAGATTATCTCTTAATATATGCAGAAAATGGGGGAGGGGATTTAAATACTTGGGCACTGAAGTACAATTTGCCTCTGTACTTGGGCAAATTTGCTGATGGAAAACAAACCAAAGATTACAAAAGAAGAAGAAAAAAGAGAAACACTGAAAACTATAAATGAGAATATCTTAAGTTCTTAGTATATTTCTATTTCCTAGTCTAGTTGCTGTTTAAGTTCTGGCTATGTTTCTACTTTTGGGTCCTTGAATCCTCAGAATAAAGTCTTTGCTTTTCTTAAACTCAAGGAAGTTTCTGTCATTTACAAATATAGTTGAGCCTTGAGCAACATGCCATTTGGGGGCGCTGACCCTCTGCAAAGTAAAAAATCCACAGTTAAGGGCCATATATACAGTTGAAGTTCCTCTATATTCACTGTTTCTAATCCTCAAATTCAACCAATCTGGGACTGTGTAGTACTGTAATATTTTCTGTTGAAAAAAGAAAAAATACTCATCTGTAATCAGACCATGTCATTCAAACTTGCCTTGTGCAAGGGGCAGCCGTAATATTGCTATAAAAGCAATGTCACGTATGCCAGCATAGTCTTAGTCACTCGGCAAATCTGGTTGTGCAAAATTCTGTCATCCTAGGCTACATAGCCTCGCCCTCTAAAATACCTGAAACCTATGTGTTCTCAAGGTCAACATGGCATATACATGGAAACTTAAAAAGGTGAATTTTTAAGTCAGAACCTTTTAGGATCCCATCCAAAAGGCAAATATTTTTCCCCTAAGTTTTCATTCTTTATCTGGATAGTTTTTCAATTCAGGTAATGCCACATCTCCCTAACTGTGAAAATTGCCTGGAAGACCAACAGAGGGGGGAACAAAATGACCAACAGTGATGCTCACCAAGAAGATGTGGTTCTACTCAGCCCTGGTGGCCAAGCCATTAGCAGCTGATCTGTGCCCAAACCACTACGTCACCCAGGAAAGTGCCCCGCTTGTCCTGATCTGCTCTTTCATAGTAGAGTGTTTCATATTTTATAATGGAAAGCATTCAGAAAAGGAACGATACACGTCAATATACAACTGAGGGAACAGAGTGAGACAAACTTCCCAGTTGAAAACCATCCTGTGTCCTTCTAGGCTGCCTTCCCATGACCACACCCCTGCTCCCCTGAGCAGACAGAGAAAGCTGCGGTAACACCCAAGTCAGCATTGTGCTGCAGTCACAAACAAGGGCCTAAGCTCAGCGTCGGAGAAGTGGAAGACCCCTGGGTAGACTCACATGTAAAAACGGGTCAGTAGAACTTAGCTCTGAGGTAATAAATGGCAGGTACTGACTGATCATTTCATTTACCCTTCAATTATACCATTAGACTGCTTCCAGTTTTAAAAATATAACCATTCATCTTTAAGCTGGCAACCTAAAAAATGAGAGAGGGGATTCCTGACAAAGAATGATATACATGTATAAAACTGAAGTGACGTGTATAAGGATAGAATGGCCTAAAATAAAGTTGTACTGACCTGGGTATTTGAAATACAGAGAAAAGAAATACAGGGAATCAAAAAGAAAACTCAAAATCAGGAAAGGAGCATACCAAGGCTGTATATTGTCACCCTGCTTATTTAAATTCTATGCAGATACATCATGTGAAATGCCAGGCTGGATGAATCACAAGCTGGACTCAATACTGCTGGCAGAAATAGCAACAACCTCAGATATGCAGATGACACCACCCTAATGGCAGAAAGCAAAGAGGAAGTAAGAACTCTTGATGAGCGTGATAGAAGAGAGTGAAAAAGCTGGCTTAAGACTAAACATTCAAAAAACTAACATCATGGCATCCAGTCCTATCACTTCATGGTAAATAGAAGGGGAAACAATGGAAACAGTGAGAGACTTTATTTTCTTGGGCTCCAAAATCTCTGCAGATGGTGACTACAGCCATGAAATTAAGGCACTTGCTCCCTGGAAGTAAAGCTAGGACAAACCTGGATGGCATATTAAAAAGCAGAGACATGACATTACCGACAAAGGTCTGTCTAGTCAAAGCTGTGGTTTTTCCAGTAGTCATGTATGGATGTGAGAGTTGGACTATAAAGGAGGCTGAGTGCCAAAGAACTGATGCTGGAGAAGACTCTTGAGAGGCCCTTGGACAACAAGGAGGTTAAACCAGTCAATCCCAAAGGAAATCAACCCTGAATATTCATTGGAAGGACTGATGCTGAAGCTCCAATACTTTGGTCTCCTGATGCAAAGAGTCAGCTCATTGGAAATGACCCTGATGCTGGGAAAGATTGAGGAGAGGATGAGAAGGGGATGACAGAGGATGATATAGTTGGATGGCATCACCTACTCAATGGACATGAGGTTGACCAAACTCCAGGAGACAGTGAAGGACAAGGCAGCCTGGTGCGCTGCAGTCTATGGGGGCTGCAAAGTGTTGGACACAACTACAACAAAGCAACTGAACAACAATAACTAAAATAGAAGAAGAAATAAAGTTTTCAGAATCTTAAGGGCTATTGGTTTGTTTCAGAATTTTTAAAAAAATCTTTGCTATAAAGGATTTATACAGATATTTACACAACACATGAGGTACACACACACACTCACACTCACAAACTATAAAACATACAGTCATCACTTTTGGTGACATATGTAAATTTTCCCCTTGTGGCATTTTTATTGTCATCCATTCACTTAGTTTCTATTTCCAAAATGAAAAGTTTTGGTAAAAGTAAATGAAGTACCATTTTCTATATGCTAAAGAATCATACTATGTTAACCAAGTAAGTTTTACTTTTACAGATATACTTGTTAGGTAGTTAGAATAGATAAAAGGAGTCCAAAATAGCAGTGGCTAAAAGACAAGGAAGAGAAAAGCCCACGGAAATAGAAGAGAGGAAGGTCAAAGGAAGGTCCAAGGACCGGGGTGAGCACCTCAGATAGAACAAACAACACTCCAGGCTAACCCAATTTACACAGGGCAGGCCCAGGGGGTGGGGGTGGGGGGACACATAAAAAGAGGAGCCCAAGGGACCCTTCTCTCTCTCTCTCCCGCGTGCTGGGAGCTCTTCTCTTCGCGTCTTTGGATCAACGTGCCCTCATGACTCAAAGATGGATTTTCCTGCTATCTTTTAAATAAAATAGAGCTGTAACACTGATTTGTGTAAGAGCTATAACATGGTCTGTTCGAGACCTGAGAGCTATAACAAGGTCTCTCCAAGACCCGAGAGCTGTGACACGCCGAGGGGGCTTTAATATCCGTCACTCCAAATCTTTGGTGTGACAAGACAAGAACCGAGGAGCATACACTCGCCTGACATACACATAAATATACTAAAGATACACACACACACACACTTACATGCATGTTCACTAGTTAACCTTCAGGATATCAAATAGGAAGAGAAGATACTATTCTCCTCACTTCAGAATGAGCATGCTTAGTGACTTGTGGAGGGTCATCAGATGAATGACCTTCGCAGCATGGTGGTGTCAAAGTAGTTTGACATGTTCCATGTTGGCTGGTGTCTAAGACAGAACATGTCAGGGGGTAAAGGCAGAGCAGCCTATCTTTTGAGGGGCAGCCTCAGAAGGTATACAAGGTCACCTCTCCACACTTTATTGGCCAAATCAGGTGACAAGGCCAGATCAGTTTCAAAGGGAGAGAAAAATAGACTCTATTTCTCTCTGTCAGGAAGAGATAAAGGTTTGCATTCATATCTCATCCATTACTCTAATCGTCTGGCTGAATCCTCTCACCCTAGGATCCTCAAGACCTCAAGAAGTGAGACTGTCAACTTTGAAGATGACGATAGACTAAGAAGGGCCTCCCTGGTCTGCAATAGGCTATTACATAGTTTTAATCTAATTTCAACTGTTTGTGCAACATAATGTTTTTGTACAGCTCTGAAATATATCCAGTATCACTGGTATTTAATGTTAATAATCTTAATGCATATTATAATTTTAAGACAAAGGAATATAAAATAAGCATAGTTCCCTTGAGCACTTTAGAGTTTATAAATTTTAAATCTAAATGCAATATATTTCATTACAGGTCTATTCCTCTTTATTATTTTAAAAGTGTTTTTATATAAGTAAATAGTATACCTGCTTCTGTTCTAAGGACTGAGTAAGTACATAATAATGGGATATTTATCAAGTAATGAAATGAGAGATTGAAAGATTTATCTTGATCATGTTTCATGTGTAAATAATGAGTTACTTACGGAAGTAACCTTTCAATAATCAATGGAAGAACACATAAAGTATATAATTCATATGCGATATTGAGAAAAGTGCTCCAAAAAAGTAACAAATCCTTGTCATATAGGAGTGTGTCCTTTCAAATGGAAATTCATAAAACCCTGCTGCTATTCCCATGTCAGCAGATCTTGCAGTGATGGTTATGAATTTGTGAACTATGGCATGTACTTCCCCCAGCAGCTGGAATCAGGGAGAGGTTTTGGAATCCCGCTTTTGGCCAGAGAAAATCAATTTTCCTCAATACAAACATTCATGAAAGGATTTAACACTGCAGGGACTTCACTGGTAATTACTAAGAGAGCTTTGCTCTCAACATTGCATGCAAAGTACAAAGGTCAACTCTAAAATCTTTGTCCCTGGCCTTTAGTCTCCTTGGATTCTGATCCTGTATCTAAAATAATTAGATACAGGAGATATTCTGAGACATTTCATTTCCATCTCAAATTTGGCATTGTGAGAACTGAATCCATAATTTCCCCAACAAAACCCATTTCATGCTTACATTAATTATCTGATCTTTAGGTTTTATGTAACTTCTCTCTCAGCCATTCCTCTTTTTATATTCTTATTGCTCACACTGGGGTGGGCCCCTGTGTACCCCTTGGAATGTTAAAATGATGGAATCTCTTTTCTTCTTGCTTCTTACTTGGTTATTAGAATTCACTTGCATCCTACCTACTACTTTTTTTCCTAAATAATATTTTGTCATAGGCTACTTAACCTGGTATAAAATACTCTCAGCTTCAGAATACAAACTTTTCATCTGGTTTTACCTCCTATTATATTCACAAACCATCACTATTGAGCAAAATGGTATATTTTTTTTTTCACAAATTTTATTTGCTTTCTGGCTTCTATGCCTTTTTTCACATCTTTCATAGCTTCTACCCTAAAGATCAATCAAACTCCTCATGTTCTAGCATCTCAAATATAAACTGACCCATCCTTTAAGATTCAGTTGTATCTGTCTTCAGTCTTGGCATTCCACCTCTCTTCTTACTTCCAACTTCTCTGCATAGGTATCTGTCTCTATAAATTCTGGCATTTGTTCCCATCTTTCTCTAATCAACTTATTAAACGTTCTGTCCTCTGCTGATTAATTTTTTTAATTCCTTTTATTCATGCCTTTTCACCTTCAATAGACTCTAAGAATGATTAAGGCAAGGAAACATATTTACACTTAACCTGTGGCCCACGTGGTGCCCAGACTTGTTGGTTGATGAAGCTGATTCTCGTGGTTCACTGAAATAATACCACTTGGGTTCATAAAAGCAGCAGGGCATTTAGGGACTATGAAATAAACCTTCTGCTAGATATAGACCTACTTCCAAATGTTACAATAAAGTAAAATTTTGGTAGGTTATAGAAAAATTAGATGTCAAACAGAGAATTAAGATGCTGCATAGTCATTTCCAGAAATCAATGCTAATAAGTGGCTAAGACTTCAATAACCTGATAGGATAAGACTCACTAGCTGTAAATCGTACCCTGAGAAAACCATGGCAATCTATGTACAATAGCAACCAAGCAAGAAAACTTACAATGTGTCATAGAGAAGAGAATAGAAGGGGAGAAATGTCTCAGAAACATTCTTTATAAAAGAAAAATATATTAAGAAAAACATTTGTGCTATTTTATAGATAGCACTGTGCAATAAAGTATGACACAGTGTTGAGGAAAGAACTCAAAATTAAGATTTCTGTGTTTCTATACATCCCACTCTTAGATTGAAAATCCTGTTATACTCACGCCCATTGCAATATGAAACAGGAGGCAAAGGATCCTCCATGAGCCAACATTATAGATAAAACAAAACATAAACATACTTAGGGAAAAGTCGACAATGGAATTTTATGTCGAATCAGTTATGGGTCACTATCTTTCATATAGTGATGAGATAAATACCCTTTGTCTAAAAGAGATATGCCTTAGGAAATGTTGCCCATAAAGTCACAGGGGTTCATTACCACAGCAGATTGGTAAAGGAAAGCAACTCAAAGTAAATGAAATATCACTTACCCATGTTGTTTATCAAGCATTGAATGGCAACTCCCTTTTGAATACCAGCTAGCACATCTGGGAATTACTCAAGAGGCATGTAACAGAAATGACAGCCTTTTCAAAGAACGTAAGCATGATCTGAAAGTTCAGCTATAAAAATTTATTTTTATTTTCTCAATCTGCTGTGGTTTCTGTCAGATGCCATGGGTGATGTGGTATCTGAGTCCCAAAGACAGGATGAAATGAACCCAAGACAGAGATCAGAGAGGACGCTGACAGATGATGGGCACGTGGGCCCTAGCGAGGCCTGCACATGATCCCCTGGGGATGCCTCTCCAGCGCCAGTTGGAGCAAGTCCACATTGTCCAAGCTGTCAAGAGTAATTCTCTGATATGTGTGTCCATGGAGTCCCTGCAACTATCAGTGGGGATGGATGCCTGGTGCTCTGAGGATCCTTAGCTTTCAGTTATTTCAGTCCAGCTTTTACAGATTTCTAAAGGCACTCATGCACAATAAAAGGAGCACCATTCCCCCAATTATATGCCCATGATGGCAATATGCTTTATAAATGTTTAATATTTCATGATATCATTGATTTTCACAGTGTATCTTCTGTAAGCCAAACACCTTTTCTGTTAAATCTGTGAGATTTGCAAGCAGACACTATTCAGCATTCAATGGGATATGAGCTATTTTCAATATGTAATAAAGCAGGGTAGAATTAGGAATGGAAAATATAGGAAGGCTGTAGACAGCATGAAATTGAAAAAACATAAAAACATTAAGTGAGCTCCAAAAATCAATCCAAATAAAACCACACACACAAAAAAATACTACTACTAAAGCTTTCAAAGAAGCTTTGAAACTGAAAAAAATTATAGAGACTTATTTCAAAGACTGATGAAAATGAATGACACTGAAGAGAATGTCAAATATTACTAATTATTAGCTAAATAGTCCCTGATGCTGGGAAAGGTAGAAGGGAAAAGGAGAAGGGGAGGCAGAGGATGAGATGGTTAGATAGCATCACTGACTCAAGGGACATGAATTTGAGCAAATTCTGGGACATACACGGAAGAGGCTGGTGTGCTGCAGCCCATGGGGTCGAAAGGAGTTGGATAAGACTTAGTGAGTGAACAATAACAACAAAAACTAGCTAATTGTCTAAACTGTAAATAAAACGTGCAAAGAAATGAAACAAAACCTGCCCCAATCCACTGGAAATATAAAATAGAACGACTCTTTAATGAATTCTCAAAATTAAAAAAAAAAACAACCACTATCAGAACCCTTCTGTATGACTTTCTATGGCATCACCGACTCAATGGACGTGAGTTTGAGCAAACTCCAGGAGATAGAGAAGGACAGGGAAGCCCAGCGCTCTGCAGTCCATGGGGTCGCAAAGAGTCAGACACAACTGAGCAACTGAACAGCAAAATGCCAGAAATATATTAAAAGGCAGACGAGACAAGTTACTGACAGTTAAAGAGCAAGCCGATGGTGGGGCCAGTTCTGTAGTCTTGGTTGTTAGTTGTGGCTAGTTTCGTTCCTTTATGTGCAGTGACTTTCCAAAGACTCAAACACATATGTGATAAGAGTTTTCCAGTCTTTATCAGAAACTACCAGGGCTAATGATACCTATGAAAATGAAAGAATGATAAGAAAATTTCACACAGGATATTGACTGTTGAACTAGCTTCCAAAAAAAAAAGTTGTAGTTAGATTCACTTGAAACACATATATTAAAAACACTGAAGATTTCAGAATTAGGAATACTTCTACATTGACAAAAAGGAGCCAAATGGGTTTGACTAATATTCAGGGAAAATTCCAGATCAACATCCTATGGTAAAAATGTGGAGGGCCGAAATACGAAAACGCATTGTCTCAGTTAAGCATTAACCTAGCCTCTTAGGGAAAACAGAAGTTAATTTTTTCTTATTGTTTAATCTGCTGAGTTCATTTTTTAGTTTATCATAACTTTTACCTATAGAAAGTTTGAAATTTTTGACATTTAGAATCACTTACACTTGGAGAATCTATTTCTGAAGAAAAAGTTTTAAAGTAGTTTAAGAGAAATAAATGCGGTTATTTTCTCTGAGATGAAAGAATTTTTGAAACAAGATATGCAATTTTAAATCTCTTGAAAATATTATTTTTGTATGGCAGATTGGCCATGACGACACTCGTGTCTGTTTGCATGTAACTCTCCTATTCAATCTATTCAAGTTCCTATGCTATTTCCATGCTGCCATTAGGGGAAGTTGGAATTGCTTTTAGTGGAAAAGCAAGCTCTGACACAGGAGTGAATTCAGTTAGAAATGGGAACACTCTGCTTGGGGTAAAAAAAGAAAAAGGTCTCCACTTTGGATAATAGTGGACTTCAGAAAGCAAATCGTATTTGCTGATATTTATAGTACATTATATTGTAAATTTTGGCAAAGTCAACTAAGCACCATACTAAATTAAAGCAATAGTAACTAAGAAAATATGGATGTTATATTTTAGTTATTAAATACAGCAGTTTCAATATTTATGTGCAGAAACATGTTTTGTATAAGATTTCTACTCAGTAACTACTATGTAATATAAAACTTAAGTTTAAGGTATTATTAGTTTATAAGTAGCATATTTCATTGAAAACGCATAAATACATGTTAAAAATTTAGATAACCCATCACTGCATTTAAATTCTTTTTAAAATATATTTATTCCAGTTTAATTATCCTCTGCTAAAATGAGCATCTATTTTTAGAAATAGTGTATATTTATTTAACTTCTCTACATCCCTTAAATAAGTGCAGATATTTCTTCTGGGAAAAAAAGAAAGGAATAGGATTCAAAAGCAGCCCTTTTATCTTATCAAATATATACTTTGAAAGAGGATATAATCCATTTACTTATTTCAGGTAGGATATAGAAAATAGAGAAGCAACAATAAATTTCAAGAGAATATTTAATTTGTGGGTAAAAATATTGAGCATATTAAAATCTCTCTGAAGACTGTTGTCATGAAAATTGATATTTTATTTCACATGGGAAAATGCTGAATAAGCAGTATGGTAGTAGCATGGACTATTTCTTAGTCATCATTGCACTTTGTCATCTGTAAGAGTACCTGGCATGTAGTAGAGGTTTATTAGATAATTGTTAAATTAATGAACTGATGAATATGTGCCCTTTGGTTTTTCTGAGTTGCAAGATCATATGTCTCACTTGCAGCCAATATTCACTTCATAGAGGTTTTGCAGGTTATTTAGAGAACTTTTGGGCCATCTGAAACGGTGAACTAAAATGAAAAAAAAGTTCACATTTTCTAATAAGGGGTTTTGAGGAGGGGAAGGGGCAAATCATTTTAATAACTACCTTGCATTGCAGTTTATACCAGAAAGAATATCAATCAGAAAAATATGTTTGGTTAAAAAATCTGTGTACATTTATAACAGAAGAACTTCACATACTTTCTGAGTCTTTGATATTTTTCATATTTTTACTTCTGATAGTCTATCAGGACTCGTATGTATGATGCAACCGATGATAAAATGTTTGTTCTAATGTGAACTGTGTCTTTATATAGTGTTGTCTCTGCTACTGGCGTGCTACACTCTTTATGGTTTAAAGAGCCCAGGAAGCACTAATCAACATAATATGAAAGAACAGATTCTAATACTAGGATTGTTCACACAGCTGGGTGAGTAACCAGGATTAGAAAGGAGATGATACGGAAGGCAAGGAAGTGACCATTAAAAACTCTACCCATGTGCTAGAAAGGACTGAGGCTCTTGCTTAGGACTCTAATCTTTAAGTAACTTAGAGAGAATTTCTATCATTAACAATGAATTTTACTTCTTTTTTTTTTTTTTTTAACCTTATCCACTACACTCCACAATCAGTTTCCTTAAGGAAAAAGAGACAAGTGAGAGGAATGGATAGGAGAGACTGATAAATGTATTCTTGGAATATGTTTAAAAATGTGACTTAAACCCGTGACTAATCCTGTCAGAGGAGGGCAGGGAAACTGCTTGACAGTCATTCAGACAGTCAACAAATGTTTAATGATTTCCTACTCTGTATGGATCACTGTTCAAATATCTGGATAAATGCTTGAAGAAATTAAGGGGGCAATTCATGCATATATCTGGGTGAAGGTTTTTCAGGTAGAAGGGATGAAGTGCCAGGGCTCCGTGTGTCTGCTCGGGGTGACAGCGGGGTGCTGTGCTGAGAGATGAGCTTGAAGAAAATATACGGGACCTGACGTGTAAGTTCCAACAGGAACTTTGATTTTCATTGTGAATAGGATGGGGAAAGAGAGGAGAATTTTGAGCAGGAGTAAGACAGTTCAGTTTAATTTTTAATAAAGTCATGTTCACTGCTATATTGAGAAATGAATGTGGAGAGCTAAATGGAGAAACCCAGAGACCAGTTCAGACCTTCTTGAAATAATTTAGGTAAAAAGCAACGGTCACTGTAGAGATAATAAGAAGGGATCAGTTCTGGCTATAACTTGAAGACTAGGCCAACAGAATTTGCTTATGGATCAGATATAAGGGCTCAATATAGTCGGCCGAGACTGCAAACAATGTGGAAAGAGATTTTTTCAAAAGTCAGCAGGGATGTTTCTACCAGGAACAAAAGTGATGCTCAGTAGGCGAATTCAACACATACCCTTAACCGTTACCAAGAGGACATGTAAGACATAAGAGAAAAGAAAGGTGGCCAAGCATCACTACAGCACAAGTGTAGACATAGGTGGTCAGCGGGAACCGTTTCAAGCTGATATCCCGAGTTTTACACTACGATTCCTTAAATTTCTCATACCCCAAATCTGGGTTGAATGTACCATCTAGGACAGGACTAACTCCACTTGTTTTTGCCAAGTGGTCCTTTTTTGTTGGTAAAAGAACTAAAAGGCTAAGAACAAGCAAAAATGAGACATACTCTAGCATTTAAAAGAGGATGAGAGGTAAGAATGATCAGCTTAGCGTCAGTTTTGTCACAGAGTTTACACACTTGATGCTGGTGACCAACTCATGGGCAACAAAATTCCCAATGTCCCCAGTATGGTTTTGCCCACGGGCACCAAGAAGCAGGAACCCCACTAGATAGTTCTCCAGTTGTACAAGGGAAAGAGAAACAAGTATATGCATTATTTCCATTCCAAGTATTCTGCCTGGAGCAACTCAAAGTGTTTCAATTAAGATCCAATCAAGAGACTAAAATGAATGCAATAAATGTGAACTGAGTTTTCTAACCAAAGGACATTATTACTATGTGAGCAATTTTAGTACACATTTAAGAAGGAAATGTCAACCCATTCCAGTATTCTTGCCTGGAAAATTCCATGGACAGAGGAGCCTGGTGGGCTACAGTCTGTAGAGTCACAGAGTTGGACCCAAGTGTGTGGAGCACACACACTTGAACTTTACCTCACATATATTTGAAATTTTAATATATGTTGTGAAATGGAATGAAAAATATTTTCTGGGCATATGGATAAAAATAACTTTAAATGAAATATAATCGGGTGAAAGATTTTTCTTCTTGGTCAATTGGGAATGTTAACAAATTAAGATAATATTAAGTGTCTAGGTTAAATGTTACCTAAAATACTGACTAATATCAAGAATTTTGCCTCCAGTTTAAGACCAGTAATATGTGAAGACAGTAATTAGAAACATATGTGCTTGCTACACAAACCCTGGCAAGCAAAGCACTGCTGGATACACAGTATAAGCCACTATTTGTTGACTAATTGACACTAAGCATAGTTTGATTATACTCATTTTTTTTCTAAAATTACTTTCAGTTTTTGTTCTTTGTTACTGACAATACAATGCAAAAAAATTCTTGTCATGATGGCTTTGCCTTTGCTATATTAATAATTCATTCAAATAATTTCCTGTAACTGAGTCTACTCTTCAATATCTTTCAGCATCTCTGACACATGCTACATAAAAGTAGATGTATGTGATATAGTAAATGGGAAACTAATCTCAAATTAGGAAAACTATAAAACTTTTAAGTAAATCTGCACTTGTCAGTCAAAGTCTTCAAATAGTCAACTCCTTCCTCATTTTTGATGTACGTAATTAACACTGAGATACTTCTATGCAAAACCAATCTACACATACTCTAGAGCTTCAGAGAAGTTCTAGAAGCAGAGAAGATACTATTCTTCTTATTCTCAGAGAAAAAAACTAAGACATGACCAACTGGTACTGAACTAATAAAATTCGAGAGCCAACAATACCTATAAAATGACTTTTGAGGACTCTACCCATAGAAAGTGTGTAATCAATAGATTATGAGTTCTAGTCTAGTGGAAAATTCTTAAAGGGATTGGAATACCAGACCACCTGACCTGCCTCCTGAGAAACCTGTAAGCAGGTCAAGAAGTAACAGTTTGTTAGAACTGGACATGGAACAACAGACTGGTTCCAAACTGGGAAAGGAGTATGGCAAGGCTGTATATTGTCACCCTGCTTATTTAAATTACATGCAGAGTACATAATGCAAAATGCCACGCTGGATGAAGGACAAGCTGGAATCAAGATTGCCAGGAGAAATATCAGTAACCTCAGGTGTGCAGATGACACCACCCTTATGGCTGAAAGTGAAGAATTAAAGAGCCTCTTGATGAAAGTGAAAGAGAAGAGTGAAAAACTGGCTTAAAACTCAGCATTCAAAAAATGAAGATCATGGTACCCGGTCCCATCGCTTTATGACAAATAGATGGGGAAACAATGGAAACAGTGACATACTTTATTTCCTTGGGCTCCAAAATCATTGTAGATTGTGGCTACAGTCATGAAAATAAAAGACACTTGCTTCTTGGAAGAAAAGCTATGACAAACCTAGACAGCATATTGAAAAGCAGAGATGTTGCTTTGCTGACAAAGGCCTGTCTAGTCAAAGCTATGGTTTTTCCAGTAGTCATGTATGTATGTGAGAGTTGGACTATAAAGAAAGCTGAGTGTCAAAGAATTGATGCTTTTGAACTGTGGTGTTGGAGGAGACTCTTGTGAGACCTTTGGACTGCAAGGAGACCCAACCAGTCAGTCCTAAAAGAAATCAGTCCTGAATATTAACTGAAAGGACTGATGCTGAAGCCAAAACTCCAATACTTTGGCCACCTGATGCATTGGAAAAGAGCCTGATGCTGGGAAAGATTGAAAGCGGGAGGAGAAAGGGATGACAGAGGATGAGATGGTTGGATGGCATCACCAACTCAGTGGACCTGAGTTTGAGTAAGGTCCGGGATTTGGTGATGGACAGGGAAGCCTGGTGGGCTATAGTTCATGGGGTCACAGAGTCAGACACAACTGAGTGACTGAATTGAACTGGTGAATTCTAGAAGGTAAGCTATTTAAATGGATAATCCATTTACATTTGTTTAGAAAGGGTGTATGTATAGAAATGGTGGATATATAAAACAATCCTATAAAAAGAAGAAATTTGAGGAAGAATAAGGAGAGAAAAGCAAATGCTGCTGTTAGGGATTTGAATATTATAGGCATGGATTAATATTTTTTCTTCCTAAAGTCTTGTGTATAATGTGTATGTGTCCCCACATTTTACTCCTTGATATATGTATCATCAACTGCTGTGTTCGTAAGACTAACTCCAACATAGTGAGTTGAGTTAGTGAAGCTTCAGACATGAACCAAGCAAGAGTTAAAGGAATGTACAAAGAATGAGAAGATTCCCCAAATCTGGGTAAATAAATGACTATAATTAGCTAATGGACATCCACATTTCTCCTAAGTAATTACAAGACTTCACTGTATGTCTGGAGTTTGTCCTCCATTCTATTCTAGAGCATCTCATCCTAAAATCTTACCATGACATTATCAAATCTGTTAATATTTTTTTTTAGTATTTATCCAGTATTTAACTTGAATCATTTATCTCCCTCTGGTCTCCCCTGCTCCTGTTTTCTTGGCTTCTGAGTGTGCCCCATTCCCTGACCTTGAATCCCTTCCCTTAACTTTCTTCAAGAGATAGCTCAAATTGAAAAAACCTCCTCTTCTCCTAACCTTCATGGTGAAGGGGCCTGCATAACTCAATGAAGCTCTAAGCCATGCAGTCAGGGCCACCAAAGACAGACTGGTCATAGAGAAGAGTTCTGACAACACGTGGTCCACTGGAGAAGGAAATGGCAACCCACTCCAGTATTCTTGCCTGGAGAACTCCATGGATAGTATGAAAGGCAAAAAGATATCACTCCAGAAGATGAGTCCTCCAGGTGGGAAGATGTCCAATATGCCACTGGGAGAGTGGAGGGCAGTTACTAATGGGTCCAATAAGAATGAAGCAACTGAACCAAAGCAGAAACGGTGTTCAGTTGCAAATGAGCCTGGTGGTGAAAGTAAAGTCCGATGCTGTAAAGAACAATAGTGCATAAGAACCTAGAATGTTAGGTCATGAATCAAGGGAAATTTGGAGTGGTCAAGCAGGAGGTGGCAAGAGTGAACATCAACATCTTAGGAATCAGTGAACTAAAATGGATGGGAATGGGAGGATTTAGCTCAGAAGACCATTTTAACTACAGCTGTGGGCAACACCCCCTTAGAAGAAATAGGGTAGTCCTTATAGTCAACAAAAAAGACCCAAATGTAGTACTTGGGTGCAATCTAAAAAGAAAAAAAAAAAACACAGAATAATCTCAGTTTGTTTCCAAGGCAAACCTTTCAACATCACAGTAATCCAAGTTTATGCCACAACCACTAAAACTGAAGAAGCTGAAGTTGACCATATCTATGAAGACCTACAACACCTTCTAGAATTAACACCAAAAAAGTGTCATATTCATCATAGGGGATTGACATGTAAAGGTAGAAAGTCAAGCGATACCTGGAGTACCAGGCAAGTTTGGCCTTGGGGTACAAAATTAAGCAGGGCAAAGGCTAAGAGAGTTTTGCCAAGAAAACACGCTGGACATAGCAAACACCCTTTTCCAACCACCCAAGAGATGAGTCTATGCATGGACATCACCAGATGGTCAATACTAAAATTAGACTGATTATGTTCATTGCAGCCAAAGATGGAGAGTCTATTCAGTAAGCAAAAACAAGACCTAGAGTTAACTGTGGCTCAGATCATGAGCTCCTTATAGCAAAAATCAGGCTTAAATTGAGGGCAGTGTGGAAAACTACTAGTCCATTCAGATATGACCTAAATCAAATCCCTTATGATTATACAGTAGAGGTGATCAATCCATTTAACAGATTAGATCTGGTAGACAGAGTGCCTCAAGAAGTCTGGATGGAGGTGCATAACACTGTACAGAAGGCAGTGACTAATACTATCCCCAAGAAAAAGGAAGGCCAGAAGGCAAAGTTGTTGCCTGAGGAGGCCTTAAAAATAGCTGAGGATGGAAGAGAAGCAAAACGCAAGGGACAATAGGGAAAGATATACCCAACTGAATGCAGAGTTCCAGAGAATAACAAGGAGAGATAAGAAAGCCTTCTTAAATGAACAATGCCAAGACGTAAGGAAAACAACAGAATGGGAAAGACTAGAGATTCCTTCAAGATTATATATGAGGATGGTCATTATAAAGAACAGAAATGGTAGGTAGGGACCTAACAGAAGCAGGAAAGATTAAGAAGAGGTGGCAAGAATACACAGAAGATTATACCAAAAAAAAAAGGTCTTAATGATTCAGATAACCACAATGCTGTGGTCACTCACCTAGAGTCAGACATCCTGAAGTGTGAAATCAAAAGGGCCTTAGGGAGCATTATTATGAACAAAGCTAGTGGAGGTGATGGAATTCCAACTGAGCTATTTCAAATCCTAAAAGATGATGCTGTGAAAATGCTGCAATCAATATGCCAGCAAATTTGGAAAGCTCAGCAGTGGCCACAGGACCAGAAAATGTCAGTTTTCATTCCATTCCTAAAGAAGGGCAATGCCAAAGAATGTTCACACTACTGTACAATTGTGTTCATTTCACATGTTAGCAAGGTTATGCTCAAAATCCTTCAAGCTAGGCTTCAGTAGTGCATGAACCAAGAATCTCCAGATGGACAAGCTGGGTTTCAAAGAGGCAGAGGAACTAGAGATCATTTGTTGTATCATGGAGGAAAGCAAAAAGGGTTCCAGAAAAACATTTAGTTCTGCTTCATTTACTAGCCTAAAGCCTTTGACTGTGAATCACAACAAACTGGGAAATTCTTAGAGACAAGAGTACCAGGCCACTGTACTTGCCTCCTGAGTAACCTGTATGCAGGTCAAGAAGCAGCAGTTAGTTAGAACCAGACATGGAACAATAGACTGCTTCCCAATTGGGAAAGGAGTATGTCAAAGTTGTACATTGTCACCATGCTTATATAACTTATATGCAGAGTACATCATGCGGAATTCCAGGCTGGATGAAGCACAAGCTGGAATCAAGATTGCCGAGAGAAATATCAATAACCTCAGATATGCAGATGATACCACTCTAATGGCAGAAAGTGAAGACGAACTAAAGACATTTTGATGAGAGTGAAAGAGGAGAGTGAAAAAACTGGCTAAAAACTCAGTGTTCAAAAAGCTAAGATCATGGCATCTGGTCCATCAGTTCAAGCAAATAGGACGAGAAAAAGTGGAAGTAGTGTCAGACTTCATTTTCTTGGGCTCCAAAGCACTTCAGACATTGACTGCCTCCATGAAATCAAAAGATGCTTGCTCCTTTGAAGGAAAGCTATGCCAAACCTAGACAGCATATGAAAAAGAAGAGATATCACTTTGCCAACAAAGGTCCATATAGTCAAAGCTATGGTTTTTCCAGTAGTCATGTATGGATGTGAGAGCCGGACCATAAAGAAGGCTGAGCACAGAATACTTGATATTTTTGAATTGTGTTGGAGAAGACTCTTACGTGTCCCTTGGACAGCAAGGAGATCAAACCAGTCAATCTTAAAGGAAATCAATCATGAACATTCATTGGAAATACTGTTGCTGAAGTTGAATCTCCAGTAATTTGGACACCTTAGGCCAAGTGACTAGAAAAGACCCTGATGCTGGGAAAGATTGAGGGTGAGAGGAGAAGGGAGTGGCAGAGGATGAGATGGTTAGACAGCATCGCCAATACACCGGACGTGAATTTGAGCAAACTGTGGGAGATGGTGGAGAACAGAGGAGCTTGATAGGCTGCAGTCCGTGGGCTTATAGAGTCAAACAGGATTTAGCCACTGAATAACAACAACTTTTCTCCTAGCACAGATCTCCTTTCTTATTACATGGTTTCTAAATATTTCTTTAATAAATCTGCAAACACCTACAAGACATGTCCAAAGTTTTGCCCTCTTTCATTAACATGTTCCATGCAGCACTGGTAACTGATGTTATTTGTTTAAAATTTATATTTTATGATTTAGTGATCAATTTTCTATTCATTACCCAAAGTTTATGATTCAGAGATATTTTTGTAATCTAGCATGGAGCATATAGACTTCCTTTTTGTTTGTTTAAATGGAAACACTAATTTAAACTTTGGTGTTCTAGCCATAAATAGTGACAGCTAATTTTGTTTCAACTTGCATTGATCTGAATGTAGAATAGTGAGATTTTTTTCCCTGTGTTTTTTAGTCCCCTGATTTTCTTCTCTAAATTGCTCATCTCTCTTGCCAACTTCTTTTGTGATAGTTCTATTTTCCATGTTAAATCACAAGAGTTTTTTGGATTTTCTCTATATTATTCTGTTGTCAGTTTTAGACACTGCAAATATTTTTTCTCAGTCTATTTTTATACAGCTTGTATATACTCATTACAACAAATCCAAACAATAGAGCAATGTGAGAAGAAGTAATTGCCTCTTCCTGACTATTTATTCAAAAATAGGGCTATTTCTTATTGGTTGTTGAATACTCAGGATGTTATACAAAGCCAGGGACAAAATATATAATCTATCCCACATGCTTTGAATATATTAATATGAACTGCAAGCAGAATCACTTTAGATGCAGGCAAGAGTTTTCATGTTATGAATTCTGTGACTCGGGGCCTCACTATTGCCCTCTTTTAGCTGAATCCTTCCTGGTGTGAGGGATCTATGTGACTAAGTGTGATGAAGTTAAGTGCTGGACCTGAGCCCAAGATCTCCTTCTAGACTCTACTCTGAGCATTTGTGATCCTATGTTCTCTGTCCAAATTGTCCCAAGCCCACTTTCAAGATCTAAGTAGATCTCTCCTCCAGACAATACTAAAGGCAGGCTGTGCCACAAGTAAGGGCACATCTGTGTTTCAGGGGTGGCCACAAAGAAGATGAGGGAAACGGATGTGAGACCTTCACAATGTAAACGGAGCTGTGAACAGAAAGCAAAGGGTACGGAGTGGCTCTGCTGCCCCTGTGGAGATTCTCCAGTGCTCTGTCTAGAACTGCAGGCTTTCAGGAAGTTTTTTAGAAAACAAAACAAAAGCAAAGTTATGCATAGCGCCTCTAACCTTGCAGTCTCTCTCTAGAGCACCCTGTTGGCAGAACTTAACAAGGACATACCAGGCAAAGGAGAAATGTATTTTTGCAGAATCAAATGTTCAGTATCACAGAAAAGATAGAGAAGAGTCAGGATTTAATTAAAAGACAAGAACTTAATAACCCAGCCAGCATGCTGAGAAATAAGAATAGCCACAAGGTTACAGAAAGAAGAACAACACTCTCTGATATAAATCACAGCAGGGTCCTCTATGACCCACCTCCCAGAATATTGGAAATAAAAGCAAAAATAAACAAATGGGACCTAATGAAACTTAAAACCTTTTGCACAACAAAGGAAACTATAAGCAAGGTGAAAAGACAGCCCTCAGATTGGGAGAAATTAATAGCAAATGAAGCAAGAGACAAAGGATTAATCTCAAAAATATACAAGTAACTCCTGCAGCTCAATTCCAGAAAAATAAATGACCCAATCAAAAAATGGGCCAAAGAACCAAACAGACATTTCTCCAAAGAAGACATACAGATGGCTAACAAACACATGAAAGGATGCTCAACATCACTCATTATTAGAAAAATGCAAATCAAAACCACAATGAGGTACCATTACACGCCTGTCAGGACGGCTGCTATCCAAAAGTCTACAAGCAATAAATGCTGGAGAGGGTGTGGAGAAAAGGGAACCCTCTTACACTGTTGGTGGGAATGCAAACTAGTACAGCCACTATGGAGAACAGTGTGGAGATTTCCTAAAAAACTGGAAATAGAACTGCCATATGACCCAGCAATCCCACTCCTGGGCATACACACTGAGGAAACCAGATCTGAAAGAGACACGTGCACCCCAATGTTCATCGCAGCACTGTTTAAAATAGCCAGGACATGGAAGCAACCTAGATGCCCATCAGCAGATGAATGAATAAGGAAGCTGTGGTATATATACACCATGGAATATTACTCAGCTGTTAAAAAGAATTCATTTGAACCAGTCCTAATGAGATGGATGAAGCTGGAGCCCATTATACAGAGTGAAGTAAGCCAGAAAGATAAAGAACATTACAGCATACTAACACATATATATGGAATTTAGAAAGATGGTAATGATAACCCTATATGCAAAACAGAAAAAGAGACACAGATGTACAGAACAGACTTTTGGACTCTGTGGGAGAAGGCGAGGGTAGGACGTTTCGAGAGAACAGCATTGAAACATATATATTATCAAGGGTGAAACAGATCACCAGCCCAGGTTGGATGCATGAGACAAGTGCTCAGGGCTGGTGCACTGGGAAGACCCAGAGGGATCGGATGGAGAGGGAGGTGGGAGGGGGAGCGGGATGGGGAATACATGTAAATCCATGGCTGATTCATGTCAATGTATGGCAAAAACCACTACAATATTGTGAAGTAACTAGCCTCCAACTAATAAAAATAAATGGAAAAAAAAAAGAAGAACAAAATTGGAGGACTTAAACTAACTCTTTGAAAGACTTATTATAAAGCTATATAATCAAGAAAATGTGATATTGGCATAAGGCTAGATATTTTGATAAACTGAACAGAATTGAGAATCCAGGGAAAAAAATGAGATACATTCTTTGGATATATAGGTGGGGAAAGTTGAATCTCGACCCCTGCCTCCCACCTTAATGTCAAAACTGATTTATACACCTGAACTTAAAATTAAAAAAATAAAGCCTTGAGAAGACAATACAGAAGAAGAGCTTGACTAGGTAAATATTTCTTGAATAGGTAATATTTCTTTTAAAAGCTTGAATGGTAAATATTTCTTAAGAGAGGATAAAAAAGCATTAACTATAAAACTTAAAGGATAATTATATATTGGACTTCTTCAAATTTATAATTTCTACTCATCAGAAGACCCTGTTATGAATCACAGATAGGGAACACTTTTGCAATATGTATATCTAAAAAAGGGTTCTTATTCTGAATATATGATGAAATCTCACAACTAAACAAACAGCCAATTTTAAATATGAGAAAAGACTAGGAGAAACAAGTATAACAGAAAATTAGAAATAGTCAACAAACATGTGAAAAACTTCTTAATAATATTAGTCATAAGGAAAATATTAATGAAAATCTTCATGAGATACCATTTCATACCATTCAGTTGCCTAAAATCGAAAAGACTGACAGAAATGCTGAACCCAACAACCTTCCCTCTGTTCCAATCCAGGCTGATCAGAATATTTTTGATTCATACAAGTAAAATTTTCTTATTGCTAATGACCCAATGAGATGAGACAGTTGCACATCAAGATATTTTAATAGCATATTACCTGAATATTTTTGATGAATGAGATTAAAAATGTAAGATATATGAACATTTGAGTTACTTATTGTACCAGTTTTGTTCCAATTTCATCTAGCTTCATCCTGCAATAAATATCTTGGGTTGAGACCTGAGAATCACGAATATGCAGATCCCTGTTACCAGGTTGAAAAAGAGTGTGTGGAATCATCCAAACAGCAGGAGACAACTTGAAAGGGGACATGATTAGGGCAAATCAATGGTTTCCAGAAAATCTCTCAGCAGTCTTTTTTTTGGAAGAGTTTTCATCTACCAAGATGAACTTATTTCATGGAAAGTAAAATAGACTCCTCTTCTTTCAAATAATCCTGACCAGCCCCTTATCTCTCAAAGGAAGGTATGAAGAACATAATTCACTAAAGGAGAATCCCAGTTAAGTTCAAAAACTTAGGTCACTGTCTGTTACAACCCCCACGATGCTTAAAAGCATCTGCTATACAGAGACATCTCTACTGGAGTTTCCACGTGGAAAGACATCGAAAAACTCAGCAGGAACACGTATGCAATATTGAAGCTATAATCACAATGCATAAAGATCTGTAGATGAACTAACAACTTGTAGTTTATCTAAAAGCATGTCATAACAAGGTGCCCCTAGTGAAGGTTGGAGGCAAAACTGCAGAGTCTAGGAATATTCTCTGATTTAATTGATGGGAAGTTTACCTTTTCCTGAAACAGTGCAATTATTTCTAAGGATCGGGGCTTCCCTGAAAGCTCAGATGGTAAAGAATCTGCCTGCAATGCAGGAGACCCTGATTTGATTCCTGGGTTGGGAAGATCTGCTGGAAAAGAGATAGGCTACCCACTCTAGTATTCTGGGGCTTCCCTGGTGGCTCAGCTGGTAAAGAATCTGCCTGCAGTGAGGGAGACCTGGGTTTGATCCCTGGGTTGGAAAGATCCCCTGGAGAAGGGAATGGCTATACACTCCAGTATTCTGGCCTGGAGAATTCCATGGATTATAGGGTCCCAAAGAGTTGTACAGGACTGACTGACTTTCACTTTAGAATTTTTAAAATATTAAAATACAATTTTTTAAATATTTTTAAAATTGTAAAAAGCGTAGCATCAAAGCAAGCCTATGTATATCTGTGTTTAGGAGGGAATGCCTGATAAAGGGTAACAGGGCTTAAATGGGACAGTGATTATAATTGATTGCAGTTAAAATTTCTTCTGCAATTTTTTAAAAAAATATATATACATCTTTGAAGATTCCCATGTAAATGAGAAATCTTAATGAAACATCATCAAGCTCAACTTCCTTCCACAGATTATATTAACTTTTTCTGACTTTCTTTTGTTGAATGCTTAATATATCACTTCTTGCTTCAAGCAAAAAGAAAATCTTGAAAGAAACAGAGGAATATAAAGCACGGGTAGTTCCTTAAGGCCTTTATTCATCTTCTAAAAATAAGCTAAAAGGAGCATACACAAATAAATGTCATGCTAAGATAAGTGGGAATATATTTAAAACCTGGCAAATAAATTAAGTATACTTGAGATCAGGCCTTTATTTTTGCTTTGAATTAACCAAAACAACATATGTTTAATGATGAGTAAACAACAGATTGCATTACATTTCCAAGAAATGAATTTTTCTGCAAAACTGAAATCTCATGTCTCCTAATTACCAGCAATAATTATGCTTTAGGTAAACCTCATAAATTGTGATGTTAATGTTGAATTAAAAGGTAACTCTTATTTATGTATTTGCAAGTCATTGAAAAGAAAATATTTATCTTTTCTTGGATCATGTAAATATTTATTGGTTTTAAAGATCTCTTTCCCAAATAAACATTAAATAAATACTTTCTATTTGAGTGGCACTAATGCATATTGAAATTCTGCTAACATAAATTGCACACATACAAAATGGCAGACATGATTGCCAAAATGTTTTAATATACATATTAGTAAAATGATTTTATATGCTTTATTTATTTGTTTTAGCAATTGTCACATCTTAAGACTATGGCACAATGGGAGTTTTACTAATGGAGGTTACATTGCATACCCTTTAGGATGATGAGAAAAATCTAATGTAGTGCACAGATTTAGGTCCTTGGTAAGTGTATTCCAGGCTCTCTTTTAGGTTTCTACTCCTCCACAGTAAGGAGTTTGACATACCTTAATTGCTCACCAAGATGGGATGCTCCTCTTTCCATAATTTACAGTTGTCACTAGATAGTGCTCAAGCTGAGGACCAGATTTTGTATCTCCTCTTACATCTGAATGGGGCTATGTGAATACTCCTCTAATCACAGATGAGATGCGTAACTGAGAGAAAAATGGTTAAGAAGCAGATACACCTTCCTCCACCTCTTTTCCCCCAAGGCCACCTGGATTGAGAAATCCAGTACCTAACAGATCCAAAGTTAGAGATTATTTGTTCTTGTATCTTCAAGTAGAATAAAGTCTCTAATAAAATACAAACAAGTGTGTTGATCTATTACCTGAGGGGCATTTTTTTAAAAAATTCTAAGTCAATGAAAAATGATATCTGTGACACCATTCAAACTAAAATGTGATTAGTTAACCAGACTAGATTTATTCTAAAGTTTATTTCTCACTCAAAAAGAAATAAAACTAATTTAATGGCTTATCTTATCGATTTCCAGTGGTTTACTTATGTAATCATTTTGAAGAGAATTTACTTTTTAAAAAAATTTACTATTGAAGTACACAAGATTCAACAAGAGGACCCATTGTTTTCAGAAACTATTTGCTTTTCTCACATATAAAAAACTTCTGTTTTTATATATAACAACAGATATGTACATATTCTATGGCCAATGACAAGCAGTTTATAAACATTTTCTTACTAAATTCCTAAAGCAATGTTATCAATAGGCACTTATTCTACACACATTTTGTTGACAAATGAACTGAAGCTCAGGGTTTAAGAAAGTAGCTCATGGACGTACCTAGTAGGTGGTAGAGCTGAGATTTGAATACAAATCTGTATTATTTCCTGTATTTTCCATTGCTGTTATAACAAACAGCCACAATTTTAGTGGCACTTAAAACAACAAACATTTATGTTACATTTCTCTAAGTTCGAGGCCCTGTGTGGGTCTCACTGGTCTAAAATGGTTGTGTTGGCCGGGCTGTACTCCTGTCTGAAGACTCTAGGGGAGAACCGGTTTCCTTGCCTTTTTCAGCTTCTAGAAGCTGCCCACCTCCCTTGGCTCATGCCTCTTTCTCTAGCTTCAGAGCCAACAACACTGCATTTCCGATTTTTCCTCCATAGTCACATCTCCCTCTCACCCCACTATTCTCTTCCCCTCCACCTGTGATTGCATTGGGCTCACCTGGATAACCCAGGGCATTCTCCTTGTTTTAGTGCCAGTTGATTGGCAGCCTTAATTCCATCTGCCACCTAAATTCCCCTTTGCCAGATAAAGTAATCCTAGGTTCCTGGGATTAGGACGTAGACATCTTTGTGGGGAGCCAGAACAATATTCTGCCTACCAACTTTCTCAAACCAAACTCTTAACCACAATACAGAGTGCTTCATGACCTCACTCACATGTGGTAATGTTGACACTTACAAAATGATCCCAAGGAATTTTCAAGATGGTAGAAAACATGTCACTTCCTGATGCTAAGTTATTTTCTGAAAAGTTTTAGCCGTGGTTAGCAGGTCTCTTCTGTTGGAAATCTTATTTCACAAAGAAAATACTTTTTTTTCCCCTCTTGATGTGTATAAAAAAACAGGAGGAAAAGATGCACATGTAGTCATCCACAGCAGGTAAATTATAGTGCAATTTTCAGCATCAATAAAGTGTTATTTCTACTGAAAGAATAGTTAGGGCTTCATTTTTCTCATGTTCGTTTCTAGAGTATTCACGTAGGCACTCTCATACCAAGTAGTTCAAGTAAATATAAACATAACCAGTAGGCAGAGCTGTATAAATAAAAACAAAACAAAAATCCATATTATAGAAAGATGTTCACAAAGGGAGTATAAGTTTTTATGGAGCTTCCATGTGAGAGTAGGGGGATGAGTTTTGTGAAAATATAGCATGCTATCAAAAAAGAATCAAAATGTCTTAATAAAAGAAAATATAATTTAAGCAGCTCTGCTTTAATTTTACATTAACTCTAAATGCAAAAAGATTTTAGGTCTTAAAAAGCAAATTGTCAAATGAAGCATAATAGAAGGCTGAGAACTGAATATTCAGAAATCATTCAGCCAATTCAAATTTCTAAGTGTTATACGTATGCTTATTGTACATTCTCAGTGATTGCTGTTCATACATTTAAGTATTCTCCAAATATGTTGGGACTTCCCTGATAGCTCAGACAGTAAAGCGTCTATCTACAATGCGGGAGACCTGGGTTCGATTCCCATGTCGGGAAGATTCCCTGGAGAAGGAAATGGCAACTCACTCCACAAATACGTTGAATTCAGGGAGGTGCAATAATTAGCTTGCAAAATCACAAATAAACTTGAAACCAGTTCTCTGGTCATGTGGTAAAGGAGAACCAGAAATGTAAACAGGCACACTTAGATGAACAAGCATACTTGTGTGACCTTGAACCACTGCATAACTTCTCTGACCTCTGTTTTCTATGTGCAAATGCAGGGGTTTGGACTTCAGTCATTTTCAAACATGTGCATGCCTCAGAATCACCACAAAGCTCATCAGAAACCAGATTGCTTGTCCTCAGCCCCCCAGTTTCTAACTCAGCCAGTTTGGAGCAGGACTCAAAAATTAATATTTGAGACAAGTTCTCAGATAATGCCAATGCTGCATGCCTATGGCCACACTGAGAATCATCAAATAAAATAATAGTTCTTTTAACCATTAGGAAAGGGTATCAGTTACTCCATATGCATTCTTTTCCCTTGTCCTTCTTTCCCATCTTTCCTTTTCTAAGTGATTCTTATTGTTTCATACTCTAAGAATTAGTAAGTTACATGATCATTTCAACCCAGTAATTCTTTACATCTGTGCCCATACTGAAATCATACATAGAAACTATTTTTGAAAGAAAGAAAATAAGAGATAAATTTTATTTTCACTGAGTTGTTACCCTGTAACTTGAATTATGACAGATGCTATGCAAGGTAGGGGAAAAGTATAAGAATGATAAAGATCCTGCTGTTAAAAAATTAATATATAACTGAAGACCATAAGAAGAAGAAATGTGAGGGTTGATGGAAAGGAATGGAAAAAGACAGACCTTAGAATAACTGAGAAATATTGTTCATTTTCTTTAAGAAATAAACTGTGTGACATGCAAAGTTTATTTCCTGGACTCTGGAAGTTCCAAACTGAGGCTGTAAGCCAGCTGAATGGAACATACAAAGCATTTTAGAAAGAAATTGCACTGTACAAATGGTCGTGAGCATCAAGATAAGAACATTGCAAATGACACACAGAATCCCTGCAAAGACTCCTCCTGGTTTCTAAAGACGTGGTCTCTATGGCAGCTCCCTGACAATGGTGCTTCTGTAGCGAACTAGCCTTGTGAGGAGAGTCTCCATGGAGCAGATAATTGTCCGCAGAGTCCCCAGAATTTGTGGCTGCCTTGTAGTTTGCAAAGCATCTGGCATTATGGAGAGAATCAATGATCCTGAACTTCTGTAGCTTGTAAGGATCAAAAATATAAAAATGTGCTTCCAGTTAACGAGTCAAGTATGAGAGAAGATATTTTCGAAAGGCAGAAGTCTTGACTTTTCATTCTATGAAGACAAAGAGAAATAATGACAGTGTTTTAAACAAGATGAACTCCATGCGATAACACAGCCCTAATGAATTTTACACGGAAGACTTCAGTAGAATTCTTAAGATTGCCATGGCAGCTTCTCATTAGGGCCTTTCTGTGGTTACCAAGGAATTCCAGTAACAGATCGAAAGCAGGACAAGGCAAATGAAAGCATGTGAACTTCTTCATTTTTAAATTACAAGTTTGGACATTTTATTTGGGTGGGGCCTAGAAATAAAGGACTATGTTGCATATGTCAGGCAGTTTGCCAGGTACTTAAAGACCACTGCACATTCTCTATGATGTCCCCAAACACATCCACATCCCTACCTACAAAAACACGTGCACGCTCTGTCATGTCCAACTCTATGCAACCCTATAGACTGTCACCCACAAGGCTCCTCTGTCCATGGGATTCTCTAGGCAAGAATACTGGAGCGGCTTGTCATTTCCTACTCAAGGGGATTTTCCTGACCCAGGGATGGAACCCGCCCCCGTCTCCCGCATTGGCAGGCGGAGTCACCTAAGAAACCCCCTACCTACCAAAACTATGAGAGAAACACCGCGCTTCTTGAATTTACAATTCTTTGAATAAAATAGGGTTAAATATCCATAGAAGAAAAAAGGAAGATTTGTAGAAAATACGACAGCAGTTCACAAAAACTATCTTTCTTAATTATCTGTAACTATCTAAGAATTATCTAAAGTGTAAATAATAAATGTGACACTTACAATAACATGACAAAAGAGAACTTGAGGAAGTGGAATGATAGGAAATAAACATCCAAGGGCTTAACTTAGATCAGAATAGAGAGAGACACAGTCTTATTTCCTTTCTTCCAGTAACCTTCTAATAAAAGATTTGTGAATGGAGCACACCATGAAAGTTGACTTAAATACTGCTATGAAAAAGATTTAATGCACCTAGTAAAATGTGTAATCATAGAGTAGTATAATATTAATACTTTATTTCAGTGGTCAACTTCTCTCGGGATTCCTTTCAAAATTTCCCTCACTTATTTCTGTAATCTAACAAGGATCAGACCCATACAGAGGAAAATTACTCAGGTGTTCCACTGGTCACCTTACTGATGTCTACAACCTACTTGAGTGGCATCTCTCTATCAACAAGGTCAGTGTCAACTTGCTGATACTGTTCTCTGAGAAAATGCCCCTTCCTCACTAGTGACACCACCCTCAGCTGTATGCATGTGTACTGCATACACGAGGGGCATCTGGAGCTAGCAATAAATTGTCTCACTCTTTAAAAATCAATATAATATTACAGGGTTCTGATAGAATTAAAGTGTCCATGGGAAGTGGGGCTTTACTTTACTAACAAAATACAATAGAGGTTATAGTTAGTTCTTCTTTCCTCCCTAAGTCATCCTCTACATGGAAAAGCCTATGATAGTTAATCAAAACAATTGTGTCAGTGCAGAGACCACACGGTTCTCTTGAAGAAGAGGTAAAAGTTGTGGTAAAGAAGAATAATTCTGCCCCTCCTCCAAGAAGGTCTGTCTCCTAATCCCAGGAAACTAGGCATATGTTAAATTGCCTGGCAAAGGAGAATTTAGCTGGCAGATTGAATTAAGGCTGGAAAACAGCTGGCACTAAAATTGAGAAATTACCCTGGATTGTCCAGGGAAGCCCAATTCAATCAAAAAGTTTCTTAAAACTGGAAGAGAAACACAGAACAGTGGAGTGAGAGGGACTCGTGACTGTGGAGGAAAAATCACCAGGCTGATCTGCGTGTCCTGAATCTTATAGGTTGTTTCATATAAACATTTCTGTCTGCTATGGTTAGAACCACTCTCATAGGAATTAGGCACTGTCTTTGGAGCTCGTGTAAGAGCAGAAGTCAGCATATTTCCATCTTCTTATCCCTCCCAACTATTCATGAATCACAGCCTTGTCATGGCAAAGGGGTTTGTGTAACTCAGTGAAGCTATGAGCCAAGGCATACAGGGCCACCAAAGATGGACAGATCATGGTGAAGAGTTCTGACAAAACATGGTCCACTGAAGAAGGAAATGGCAACCCACTCCAGTATTCTTGCCTGGAGAATCCCAGAGACAGGATGTAAAGAAAAATTATGACGCAGGAAGATGAGCTCTCTAGGTCGAAAGGTGTCCAGTACACTACTAGGGAAGAGCAGAGAGTAATTACTAATAATTTCCAGAAAGATTAAAGCAGATGGGCCAAAGCAGGAACTTCTTTCTGTGCACTCAGCTGTGGATGTATCTGGTAGTGAAAGTGAAGTCTGATGCGGTAAAGAACAATATTGCATAGGAACCTGGAATGTTAGGTCCATGAATCAAGGTAAACTGGATGTGGTTAAGCAGGAGATGGCAAAATTGAGCACTGTTATCTTAGGAATCAGTGAACTAAAATGGATGGGAATGGGCAAGTTTAATTCAGATGACCATTATGTCAACTACTGTGGGCAAGAATCCCTTAGAAGAAATGGAGTACTCCACACAGTCAACAAAAAAGTCCAACATGCAATACTTAGGTGCAATCTCAAAAATGATAGAACAATCTCAGTTCATTTCCAAGGCAAACCATTCAGCATCATGGTAATTCAAGTCTACACCCCAACCACCAATGCCAAAGCAGTTGAAGCTGACTGGAAGTTTAAATTGAAGACCTATAAGACTTTCTAGAACTAAGACCCCCCCCCAAAGATGTCCTTTTCATCATCAGGGACTGGAATGTAAAAGTAGAAAGTTAAGAGATACCTGGAGCAACACGCAACTTTGGCCTTGGAGTACAAAATGAAGGTGGGCAAAGGATTACTGAGTTTTGTCAAAGTAACATGCTGGTCATAGCAAACACCCTCTTCCAGCAATACAACTCTACACATGGACATCACCAGATGGTCAATACTGAAATCAGATTGATTATATTCTCTGCAGCCTACGATGGAGAAGCTCTATACAGTCAGCAAAAACGAGATCTGGAGCTGATTATGGCTCAGAACATGAGCACCTTACTGCAAAATTCCACTTAAATTGAAGAAAGAGGGGAAAATCATTAGGCCATTCAGGTATGATCTAAATCAAATCCCTTGTGTCATAGTAGGTCATACACAGCGAAGGTGATGAATTAGGGATTAGATCTGGTAGAGACAGAGTGTCTGAAGAACTATGAACGGAGGCCCACAACATTGTACAGTAGATAATGACAAAAATCAGCCCAAAGCAAACGAAATGAAAGAAGGCAAAGTGTTTGCCTGAGGAGGCTTTACAAATAGCTAAGGAAAGAAGAGAAGCCAGAGAATAGTAAGGAGAGATGAGAAGGCATTCTTAAATGAACAGGGCAAAGAAATAGAGGAAAACAGTAGAAAGGGAAAGAGTAGAGATCTCTTCAAGAAAAGTGGAGATATCAAGGGAACATTGCATGAAAAGAGGGCCAAGATAAAGGACAGAAATGGTAAAGACCTAACAAATGCAGAAGAGATTAAGAGGTGGCAAGAATACACAGAGAGCTATACAAAAAAGGTCTTAATAAACTAGAGGATCATGATGGTGTGGTCACTCACCTAGAGCCAGACATCCCGCAGTGTGAAATCACCTGGGGTGTAGGAAACATTACTATGGACAAAGCTACTGGAGGTGATGGAATTCCAGCTGAGCTATTTAAAATCCTAAAAGACGATGCTGTGAAAGTGCTTCACTCAATGTGTCAGCAAATTTGGAAAATGCAGCAGTGGCCACAGAACTGGAGAAGGTTAACTTCATTCCACTCCCAAAGAAGGGCAATGCCAAAAAATGTTCAAATTACTGTATAATTGTGTTCATTTCACATGCTAGCAAGGTTATGCTCAAAATCACTCAAGCTAGGCTTTAGCAGTCTGTGAACCAAGAACTTCCAGATGTACAAGCTGGGCTTCAAAGATGTACAGGAGCCAGAGATCAAATTGTCAACATCTGTTGGATTGTGGAGATAGCAAGGGAATTCCAGAAAAACACATCTACTTTGGCTTCATTGACTACGCTAAAACCTTTGACTGTGTGGATCACAATAAACTGAAACATTCTTAAAGAACTGGGAATACCAGACCACCTTACCTTTCTGCTGAGGAGGATTGAAGGCAAAAGGAGAAGGGGGCATCAGAGGATGAGATGGTTAGATAGCATCACCAACTCAATGGAAATGAATCTGATCAAACTCCAGGTGATAATGGAGGACAGAGGAGCCTGACATGCTTCAGTCCATGGGGTGGCAAGGAGCTGTACAAGACTTAGCAACTGAACAACAATAACAAACCCTTCCCAAAGAACCCAGAGGCAATGAAGTTCCTCAGCCACCACCACTATGCATATCAATGCATTCACAGAACCCTTTAGGAGTTCGAATCCTAATTAAGGCTCAGTTTGGTAAACAACTCAGTATTCTCTTTTTAACTTACTAGTTTGTTTTTGGTTTTTTTTTTTAGTTTCTTTCCTTTCTATCATGGATAATGTTTTGTTTTTACGTAAGACTGTATGAAGATCTCAACTCGCAGTTGTGCTAACTTCATTATTCTTCAATTTATCCTCTTTTCTTTCTAAGGATCCTCCTAATAACCCTAACATATTGCAAACCTAGACACTCATTGCTAACACAGCACACCTTAAGGTGAGAGATCAGATTGTTGGAAATAGTATTTTTCTCTTTTTTTGAGGGTTAAAGAGGAAGGGACAAGGTCTCTAAAAACCAAAACAAGTGGAACACACTTGATTGTCTTATGGAAAAGAAAATTAAGTGGTCTAGACAGAAAAAAAAAAGAAAAGCAATAAAACTCTATATCCACTATTCAATGGCTTAACAAAGGTAAGGTGAGTTTGAATACAAAGATAAAGGAGAATGACTTCTTTTAAATTGTAACTAAAGTATTAAGCAGACTTTACTTGACATTGAGAATGTGACAAACATTACAGATTACCAAGAAACATAACAGCAATGTCAAAAATGTGACTTTCTTGTTTCAATATAAATAAAATAATGTAAATAATATATATTAAAGTTAAACATAATTTAATTCATATAAATTTCTCAATTACAACTGTATAGGAAGTTATTATACATAAAAACAAAATTAGGATTAGTGGTTTAGTTCTGACAGTTATAGAAATGGAAGATTTTTAAAATATACTGTATTGAGATAGTACTATGTAGACTATTTAGTGAGATATATTATTACAGAGTTTTTATCATTTTAGGATTTTCCTTTAATAATCAAAATCCAAGCAGTTTTTCAACTATTAAAAATATGCCAGTATGAGTTGAGATAATATTGCTTTTTATCATATTATTTAAATAAAACTAGATGCCTTGCAAAAGTTGCCATACTTTGCCAAATCACAAATGGAAATAAATATGCTAATTTCCCAAATTATAACACATACAGTCCAGACTATTTAATGACTACTAGGTTAAATTCACAGATATATCTCCTGATGGACACATGCAGTAGCTTGATAATGTGAGGTACTTAACTCAGAGAAAAAAATGCATCCACAGGGAAAGAAGTGACCAAAGGTATCTTTACTTTTTTTAAAGGTGGTTTAAAGGGCCTTCAATCTCTCCAAATCTTGCTGTGAACTTGGATGGGAAGGCAGTTCATAGTACAATAATTAAAAAATCAGAAACCAGTTAGCTTGATAAATGAAAATGAAAGAAATCATTCAGTAGAAATTACTTCTTCAATTGGATTCAGAATAGGCAGCCTGGCAAAATAAATGAGGCCATTAACAATAAGAAGCTATAAGATCAAGTAGATAAATGTGAAAGGATAGCTAGATGAACTTCTGAGCCAGAGAAAATTATCTGCTGTGGAAATCCTAACTGTGACGCGTGTGACACCAACACGCACACACACACACACACACACACACACAAACACGGCTATAGTTTAAGGCCACTATTATTCTGTGTATTCTTATACACTTATCTCCCCAGATCATCTAGCTTTTCCTGCTCTGTAACTAAAACGAACTAACCTGGACACTTTAAAATTTGATTGGTGTTTTTGATTGTCCATAATCTTGTTTTTTAAAAATAGGTAAAAATATTAAAAATGCTTCTGTAATATTTGAATAGTTGAGTTTAGAATTCCTAATTACTTGGTATATGGAAGTGTGTGTGTGTGTGTATATATACATATACACATATATATATGTATGTATGTGTGTATGTATGCTCGACTTCAGGAAGTTATTTTACTGCTTTGGCTATCAATTCCCCATCAATAAAATAAGATATTATGTGCATCCTTAACTGAAAGGTATTTATGGGCCAACATACTAAAACTGATAAGATGTACCAAGAGCTCTGGAAGACAGCATGTGTAACTATGAAATATTCAGTATAATGTCAGGCATCTGAAGTTTTACTTTTAGCAGTTGTTGACAAGAAACATCAATCAGGAAGACTTTCATTTTATTGCCTTTTTAATCCTTTATCTTTTATGAAAAGTTGAAAAAGTATGTTAAAATAAATCAAACCTAATTTAATTCTAAACATCTTTTTTAACATCTGAAAGTGACATTTTCAGTGATTTTAATTTTCTTGCTAGTATAGGTCATGGGGGCCAGGAACTCACAGTCTTATGTATTTCATTCCACACAGATATTGTTAGGAAGTGACAAAACATGAGCACAATGGAGGTCTTATTATAGTATTTCTAGAAACGTTTTCCCAATTAATCCTCCCGATACCCTTTGAGATGGATATTCCCACCATAAATAAAATACAGATACTGTAAGGAAGTGATAAAACATGAGCACAGCAACACTATAGGCCCAGCATGGCATAACCATGCTCTGTGAAAGGCACTAGCCCAGGACAGACATATTAGTTCATCAAAATAGCAGTCCACTTCTTCCCGCTATCTCCTTAGATCACATGTCAGAAACTACTAGCACACAGGCTGCAGCTAGACAACACCTGTGATTTGGTCCACCAAACTGTCATAAAAATTTTTGTATTTGTTGCAAACTTTGAATAATATGAATATTTCAAATACATGTCTGAATTTATGTTTCTTTATTTTTTGTCATAAGAAGAATGAGAAGTAGGAGAAAGAGGAAGCATTCTTATGCATTTGAAAAAACAAATTCTATCTTTAAATGAGCAAGAATGATCTAAGGCTGTTTATCAGCTGCTGTTTATTATGAGGCTTTGCTTTTGTTCTCTTTGTTGTCTTTCTTTCACGCACTGAGAATCACTTACAGTTATCTGCCTGACCCAGGCGCACTGGTGCTTGTAACTCCCATATTAAAATCATTATGTAGAGATTAATGGATAGACTAAAAACAAAAAAATTAGAGCCAATTTTGATTAATTTACCTGTACTTTATAATCTTCAGTTTCCTTATCTATAAAAATGTGGTAATATCCATCTCAAAGGGTATGGTGAGAATTGGAAAAAAATGTATCTGGAAACAATGTAGCAAAACCTCAAGAGATACTTACTAATAATAATTCTTACTAAGTTATAAGGATATCAACTGAAGCAAATGGCTTCACTGATTCTAGGGTTAGATATCATTTCATAAACCACGCCAATAAATCAAGATATATTTAAACATATTACAAAAGAGCAAGCTAAATAGGAATCCAAGCTAGTTACGCAAAATAAACATTATTAAATGACATTATTTGGTAATCTGGCAAACAACAATATTTTATTTTTAAAATTATATTTAAAATTATATTTCATTTTAGTAAGTCAAGATAATATTAGGAAAAAAGGCCTACAATATCCAATATTTTTAAGAACTACAATAATGTCTTCCTAAATCTACCTATTCTCTTTCTTTCCTCTATACCAACATCTTTCATACCAGAAACATGAACAACAGCTTAGCAATTATTGAAAGCTTAACCTCTGGAAAAGGTAAAGAATACTTTGGAATGAGACAGTCACTTTGAGATAACCTAGTAAAATTGAATCTGAGGAAACAGATTCAAAACGCAAAAGTAAATGATCTGAGATAGAAAAAATTATTAATAAAAAATCAGATATTTTAATCTGGAAATCCTAAATTCCAGTTATTTGTTTTCCAAACATAATATATTCATCCCACTCATGTTTAGTTATAAATGTATATGTGAATCTTTAAGATTTAACCATATTGAACGTCATTCTTACCAGTAAAATTCAAATATATACAAGTATTCTAAAGAGCATAACAATGAAATTAAGTCACTTATTCCAGCAATCATTGCAGATTTAAAGGAATAAAAAAGACTAAGAGGAAGTAAGTGGAGAATATCACCACAAGAGCCAAAGCCTTTTTTTTTCCTTCAATTTTGCCCTTCTAGTTTCTACATTAAGACTTACTTTAAAATGAACTCATTTGAGAGCACTGCATAGAAAAAAAAAAGATAAAAATATAAACTTCAAACTAAAAAATATATTTTAAACATACATACAAAATATTTGATAAAAATATATATTCAAGTTAAACAAAAACTTAAAAACAATAAGAAAACAAATAACCCAATCATAAAATGTTCAAAAGATCTATATAGACACTTCACTCAAGAAGATATACAGATGTCAAATAAACATAAACATTTTCTCAGCGTCATATTTCATTACAGAAATGCAAATGAAAACCACAGCGTGATACTACTACACATCTATAATAACAAGTGAAAATAAAAAAGTGATGCTACAATTTGCCAAAGGATATATAGAGCAACTGGAACCCTTGTTTGTTTGCTGGTTTGGCAGACTGTTCAGAAAGTGCGCATTGTTTGCCATGTGGGCCAGGAACCCTACTTCTAAGTATTTACCTAATATATGTGAAAATCTATTTGCAGGCAGAAACCTACATACCTATGTTTATATAAACTTTATCCATAATCTCCCCAAAGTGGAAGCAATAAGGGTGTTCTTGAACAAGTGAATTGATACGCAAACTCTAACACATACCCATACAACAGAATACCATTCACCTTCAATAAACTATCAACTACCAAACCAGGCAGAGACAAAGATAAAGAATAAATTCTTATTTCTAAGTGAAAGAAGCCAGTCTGAAAGGCTACTATACTATTCCACTTATATAGCTTTATGGAAAAAGCAGAACTACAAAGACAATAAGTATAGCACTGCTTGTTAGGGGGTGTTAGGAGGAGGAAGAATTGAATAGATGAATAGAAAAATATGTAATGTAATGAAATTATTTTCTGTGATATAGTAACAGTGGGTACATGGAGTTATACATTTGTCAAAAACCACAGAACTTTTCAGGACAAAAACAAAAATTAATGCATGAGAATTAAAAGGAAAAAAAAAAAAAGTCTTTTAGGAGGTTTGGAGGACCTAGCATAGAATGCAAACTATAACCAATAAAATCTAACTGTACCACAAATACATGAAACAATCTCACTCAAAGAGTGGGGGGAAAGTCCTTGATATAAATCTTTTAGAAAATAAGTGGAGATTGAGAATAAAGGCAAAGAGAACCACATGTAAGCATTGTGTTATAATTGATAATTCTCTTTAATGCGATTATTATTGCAGTTCAGTCACTAAGTCATACCCTACTCTGTGTGACCCCATGGACTGCAGCACGCCAGGCCTCCCTGTCCTTCCCCGTCTCCCGGGGTTTGCTCAGACTCACGTCCACTGAGTCCGTGATGCCATCCAGCCATCTCGTCCTCTGTCACCCCTTTTTCCTCCTGCCCTCAATCTCTCCCAGCATCAAGGTGTTTTCCAATGAGTTGGCTCTTCTCATCAGCTGGCCTAAGTATAATGGGATTATAGGCTATCAATCTGGAAAATGCTATACATGGATAATGAACTTAAAAATCAAGCAAGCAAAATGTAGAGGGTGGGAGCCAGGTATCCTAGAAACAAACAATGGAAGAAATTTAAAAGGATACATGTGGTAACTGATTATACGTCAATGTGAACTCATGTTTAGTTTAATATAGATACAGATGGACACACAGACAAACAGGATGATTTATAGATATTTGTATATATCTGAGTTAGTGTATATACACACACACACACATATTTCCTCATTCTATAACTGAGAGAAACTGGATGCAATAGAACTCCACCAGCAATGACCACACCAGTCATCCAAATATTGGTATCTAATACTCTTCTCCAAAAAGGGAACCGGGGCTAGGGCATGGAGAAATAACTAATTCTATGACTGAGTATCATGAAATACACAAGATACACCTTGAGCATCTTATAATACCAGAAAATAAAGAAGTGCTAAAAAAAAAAAAAAAGGAGGATGTCAAAGGACACAAAAGCCAATGGTAAGAGTTCCCAATGGCCAAACCTGGACAAAAATAAAGCAACAAATTTGGAAAAGGGAAACTTTATTATAAGTCAAATTATAAAAGAAATATCTATATATTTCTAAAAATAATTGATTAAATACATTTTTAAAGGTCAAAGAGAACATTTCTCAACATACAAAAGTCCAGGACCAGATGGGTTTATATGTGAATGCCATCAAACATTTCAAGAAGAGTTTGTACCTAGAATTCTAAAACCATTTCAAAAACTGTCAGAGGAAGTTCAGTGAGGCACTGCTTCCAAAACCAGCACTGCTTCCAAAACCAATAGCTTATCTTCCAGGCAAGATATTACAAAAACAAAATCTATAAGGCAAGGTCACTGATGAACACACATGCAAAAATGCTCAACAAAATATTAGTGATCTAAATTTAGCAGTATATTAAAAGGATCATACAACAGGATCAAGTAAGATTTTTCCCAGGGATGCAAGGATGGATCAGTATTTGCAAATCAATTAATACAATACACCACATTAGGAAACCAAAGAATACAAAGCATATGATTTTCTGAACAGATGCAGAAAAAGCTTTTGACCATATGCAATATCCAGTTATGATAAAAACCTCTCAACAAAGTTGGGGAACAAAGTTCCCCAAAGAGGGAACATACCTCAACAAAAGAAATGCAATATATGACAGTCCTATGTTAATATCACACTCAATTGTGAAAAGCCGAAAGTATTTCCTTCGAGGAACAAGACAAGGATACTCAGTTTTACTATTTTTATTCAATATAGTATTGAAATTCCTAGGCACAGCAATGAGAAGAAAAATAAATAAAAGGAATCCAAATTGTAAAGAAAGAAGTAAAAGTATCACAGTTTGCAGATCATATGATTACATGGATAGAAAATCCTAAACATACCAACAAAAAACTATTAGAATTCATCAATGAATTCAGTAAAGTTGCACAATACAAAATCATACAGAAATTTTTTACATTTCTATACAGTAACAATGAACTATCAGAGAGAGAAATTAAGAAAATAATCCCATTTACAATCACATAAAAGATAAAATACCTAGGAATAAATTTAACTAAGAAGATAAAAGACCTCTAATCGGATAAATATAGGACATTACTGACACAGAGATATGAAAATGCATACTGTGTTAATGGAATAGAAGTGTTAATATTGTTAAAATGAACATGCTACCCAAGTTAATCTCCAGATTCTGTACAATCCTTATCAAAACATCAGTGGAGTTTTTCACAGAACCATAATAATTCTAAATTTGTAAGAAAACACTAAAGGTTCTGAATAGCCAAAACTATCTTGAGAAAAAAGAACAAAGCTGGAGGTATCATACTCCCTGGTTTCAAACTGTACTGCTAAAAAGCCATAGTCATCAAAACAGTACGGTATGGGCACAAAATGGACACAGGGATCAATGGAGCGTAATAGGGAACCCAGAAAGGAAGCCACACTTAAATGGGCAATTAGTATATGACAAAGGAGGCAAGAATATGCAATGTGGAAAAGACAGCCACTTTAATGAATGGTATTGGAAAAGCTAAATATTCACACACAAAACTGGACTATTGTTCACACCATGCACAAAAGTAAATTTGAAATGGATTAAAGACTTAAATCAAAGACCTGAAACCATTAAACTTCTGTAAGAAAACATAAGCAGTACTTTCTGAAACAGGTGTGTGTGTGTATATATACATGTGTGTGTGTGTGTGTGTGTGTGTGTGTGTCTGTGTATGTATTGGCATGTCTCTTCAGGCAAGGGAAACAAAAGGAAAGATAAACAAATGGGAGGATATCAAACCAAAAATCTTATGCACTGTGAAGGAAACTATCAATAAAATAAGAGGTCAGTACTAAATGGGGGAAGATATTTGCAGATAATATATATGATAAGGGGTTAATACCCAAAATATACAAAGAATTCATAGAATTCAACATCAACAGTCCAATTTAAAAAAATGGGCTAAGAATCTGAGTAGATACTTTTTCAAAGAAAAGGCACATGAAAGTACACTCAACAGCACTAATTGTTAGGGAAATGTAAATGAAAACATCAATGAGATATCACCTCACACTTGTAAGAATGGTTATTATCAAAAAGAGAACAAATAACAAGGGCTGACAAGGATGTGGAGAAAAGGGAACCCTGGTTCACAATAGGTGGGAATATAAAGCGGGAAGAACTGCTATAAGAAAAACACTATGGAGATTCCTCAAAATGAAAAATAGAACTACCATGCACTCCAGCAATCTCATTCCTAAGTATTAATCTGAAGAAAACAAAAGTACTCATTCAAAAAGATATATGCATCCCTATTAATGTAACATTATTTTCAATAGTCAAGATATGGAAGCAACCTAAGTACTCACTAACAGATGCATGGATAAAGATGTATGTACATACGTACATATACACACACTGATACATGACCCATGGAATATTACTCAGTCATAAAAAAGAGTGAAATCTCACCATTTGTGACATGGATGGCCCTAGAGGGGGTTATGCTTAGCAAAATAAGTCAGACAGAGAGAGAGAGATAAACACCGTATGATTTCACTTACGTATGGGCTCTAAAAACTGAACAAGTAAAAGAAAAACAGAGTTACGGAGAATAAAGGTGGTTGCCAGGGGGCAGTATAGATAAATTTCCCATCCTGAAGAATCCCAAATAATTTTTGTGAAACTCCACCTTCAAGGAGCTCATGTATAATTAATTCCTTACTCTTTAAGTACAGCCTGCGTGGTGACCTCCTTCCGAAGGGTACAGTGTGGGAGGAGGGAGCAGAGTAACATGATGGAGAGAGATGATGGAGAAACATGGTAATTATGACCTTGGTTTGAAGACCATGGAAACATCACCAATGATGTCGTGTCATTTGATACGATGTTATGACTACAGTACTTTGCCTCTATCGTCTTCCCACGAAAACCCCATAATCCCAATACAATTATTAAAAAAGTCCAGATAAATGCCAGTTGAAGAACACTGTACAAACTGTTTGTAGAGTGACTACTCCTAGATGATACCACTCTAATGGCAGAAAGTGAAGAGGAACTACAGAGCCTCTTGATGGGGTTGAAAGAGGAGAGTGAAAAAATTGACTTCAAACTTAGCACCCAAAAAAACTAAGATCATGGCATCCAGTCCCATCCCTTCATGGCAAATAGATGAGGAAAAAGTGAAAAGAGTGAGAGATTTTATTTTCTTGGGTTCCAAAATCATTGCAGATAGTGATGCAGCCATGAAATTAAAAGATGCTTCCTCCTTGGAAGAAAAGCTATGAGCAACCTAGATAGCATACTGAAAAGCAGAAACATTACATTGCTGACAGAGGTTCATCTAGTCAAAGCTACAGTTTTTCCAGTAGTTACATGTGGATGTGAGAGTTGGACCATAAAGAAAGGTGAGAATCAAGTTAAATTATGTGTATAAGGTATTTTCAGGGCTTCTCTGGTAGCTCAGCTGGCAAAGAATCTGCCTGCAATGCAGGAGATCCCAGTTTAATTCCTGGGAAGGGAAGATTCCTGGAGAAGGGATAGGCTACCCACTCCAGTATTCTTGGGCTTCCCTGGTAGTTCATATGATAAAGAATCTGCATACAATGCAGGAGACCTGGGTTCGATCCCTGGGTTGGAAAAGATCCTCTGGAGGAGGGCATGGCAACCCACTCCAGTATTCTTGCCTAAAGAATCCCCATGGACAGAGGAGCCTGGTGGGCTACAGTACATGGGGTTGCAAAGATTCAGACACGACTGAGCGACTAAGCACAGCATAAAGTACTTTCAAATAGTAAAATCTTAACATGTATTTAATTTTCCTTAATTTTCATCTATAGACCACCTTCAATCTGCATTCACAGGCAAATGGTAGAGGTCAGTTTAGGAAACATTGGGACTGTATCAATCAAAGTGTTTGAAATTGGGTTGGCTTGAGTATTTGTGACCTTGTTTAAAGTTTCATGAATAAAAAGGTTCAGAGGTTCCTACTAGAGTTCTACAGATGAAAAATATACATTGAAAGGGACTTCTGAATTATCTGATTTCATGGTTAGCTGCTACTAGCATAAAAACATGAGCTCAATAGAGACTATATGTTCTCAGTTCTGTAGCTTTGTCCCTAAAATGTATGTAGTGAGATGTTACTCTAGTTTGCTTCTACCAATTTGTGTCAATTAATATAATAAAAAAACTCTGCAAATTGGGAAATAGTTATAGGCAGTTCTCACTCTGCATAATAGTACAATACCATAACAAATACCATGGAATTTGTGATATTAATAATTGTTCTGTGACTTTTAAAATCCTTTGTTACAACATATTTTTTTCCTTTCAGTTATAAATGTATAAGAAAAATTTTAAAATATAATTGACATCTATGTAATGTACTGCACTGAATGTACTGTGTACTGTGACTTTAAACAATAGAAACATTGACAATTAAAGTGTTTTATTTCTTTGTAAATAACTTATCAACAGTAATTTAGATAGTGCTTATATTTTCACCATGTAATTTATGATACAGAGAGAAATAGCATCTTATGTCCTGGCAAATTGTCATATTCCTTTCTAGAATTAGTGCTTGAATTAGATTGATTAGTGCTAATATTTTATCCTTTGCCCTTTCAATGACATAAAATGTCTGCAAGTGTTCATTTAGTGTGATTTTTTTTGCCAGTGTCACTTTCTCCATGCTTTCCTTCACAACAAATTTCCTTTATATCTCTATGTTGCCCTCACTCTGTTCTGCTGGTGGTTATCTAGACACTCTCAAACAGCTGTTGCATAAACCTTCCCAAGGTCAGCTATTTCTTCTGCAATTCCCTTATTGCATGAAGGCTCTGTCATGTTCGACTCTTTGCGACCCCATGGACTGTAGCACATTCGGCTCTGCCGTCCCTGGAATTTTCCAGCAAGAATACTGGACTGGGTTGCCACTTCCTACTCCAGGGGATCTTCGCAACCCAGGGATCAAACTCACATCTCTGGTGTCTCCTGTACTGACAAGCTGATTCTTTACCTCTAGTGCCACCTGGGAAGCCCTTACAGTGATTCAAATTTCTCTTTTAGTAATATCACTTTTCCTTTTTTACCTATGCTTTCCTTTTTTGGAGCCAACGTTTTCTTTCAATGACCTATTTTTGTGAAATGTCACATGCCTTTATTAGCAGGGTCAAAGAATCATTATAAATACATGTTCAGTGTCTGTGCGTGAACTGATTGACACATGTGGAATGACCAATCTCCAACAGGCTTTGAGAGAAGTGCTGTGATTGGGACTAAAGAAGATGCAGATATGAAATTTACATAGTGCTTTTTGGGACTAAGGTAATAGCGACCACTCTTGCACTTTACATAATTACCTACAGTTAATATATCCTAGTAACTGAAATCTGAACCCTGTTGTTGGGGACTGGTATTTAACTAATCTGTGGTAATCGAAATATGTGCACATGAGGGCCATGGAGAATGGTGACTGTCTATATAGGAACAAGGGGTTATAAAATCCAATCTCTAACATTTTTATGCATACAAATTCTTTCCAGTAAAACTGTTTCAATTTCTCAGGAAGAGGCCATGAGAATAATTCATATATCCTTTCATATACATGAGAATAATTCACATATCTTTTCGATCACTAAAGCAAGATTTAGTAAGTGATTGTAATGTACCTTCCAGGAGAATAGAAATAAAATTTCTGCCCTCACAAAACTTATATTGTAGTGAGGAAAACAGACAATTAAATAAAGAACTTATAAAAACCTAGGTAAGTACAACAGCAAAGGAGACAATAAAGTGTAACATGGGGTCAGGGAGGGGGTCAAAATTGTAAGTATGGACATCAGGGAAGATTTTACTGAGAATCTAAATGCTGAAAACTTGATGCTTTTGAACTGTGGTGTTGGAGAAGACTCTTGAGAGTCCCTTGGACTGCAAGGAGATCCGGCCAGTCCATCCTAAAGGAGATCAGTCCTGGGTGTTCATTGGAAGGACTGATGCTGAAGCTGAAGCTCCAATACTTTGGCCACCTGATGTGAAGAGCTGACTCATTGGAAAAGACCCTTACACTGGGAGGGATTGGGGGCAGGAGGAGAAGGGGACGACAGAGGATGAGATGGCTGGATGGCATCACCGACTAGATGGACATGGCTCTGGGTGGACTCTGGGAGTTGGTGATGGACAGGGAGGCCTGGCGTGCTGCGGTTCATGGGGTCACAAAGAGTCGGACACGACTGAGCTGCTGAACTGAACTGAAAGGAAATGAGACTGAAGCTTATGACCATCTTGTAGAGGCACATTGTGAAGAGCGGTTGGTAATGTAAAAGCTCTGAGACTGGTTCTGCTACATTTAACGGAAGAGAGGGAAATCCAGTGCAGCCCCATGAGAGGGAAAGCGCAAGAGATGCTAGACGCGGGTCCAGGGGGCCCTCAAATATTAAAAGTCATAGCAAGGCTTGAGCAGAAGAGTGGGATGAGCTAATTCACACTTTAATAGTACAACTCTAGCTTCCTTCTTAAAAACAGACTGAAGAGGTGTCAGGGCAGAAACAGAGTGGTAATTGAAATTCTACTGTAATAATTCAGCAAAGGAATCATGCTGCCTCGGACTCGCATAGGGCTTTCAGAGTGATGCTAATAGTTGAATTCTGTATACGTTTCAAAATCATAGAGCGATTTTTCACTGTCACAGAGATGCTTGCATGATCCTTTAGACTTGGTTGAAAGGGAATTTGAGATATTACTTGACTGGAAGAAAGAGGAGTAGCCCAAACACTAAACTTCTGTAAAGAAGTCTATCATCGGCCATGATAGGCATTACTCAGCAAAATGTGCCATTTTCCTTGTGTTTGTGAATAAAATTGGAACAAGAAGAAACAGCATATTTGACCAAGACTTTTCAAGCTTAATTGTAGGGGTCTCTTCAGCTTTGTATGGGTTGTCAGTTTCATTTCAAAACATGAAAGACAAGGAAAGGAGCCTATGTCAGATGCAGGATAGGAGGCAGATGATTCAGTCCAGGGAGAGCTAACCTACCCTCCAGAATAAAAGACAGAGTCACAGGGCTGCAGGCATTCTCCTTTGAAACACCTCTATACTCAAAAACGTGAATACCTAACAGCTTCATGCAAAAGCCAAAGTTTGGGCTTTCAAGAGTCCTTTGTAGAGACACACTTATTCACATGAATATATATCTTCATCTCTCAACTGGTTCTAGTATCCAGAGGAAAACCTCCTCAACTTTTGAGTATTTGCATTTCCAGTATAGAGTAGAGAATGCAACTTTGATTCAGTTGCTCTCAGGTGAGGTGACATACACAGAGATTTGCGCACAAGCTTGCGGAGAATGTATATTGAGAAAATGCTGTAAGTTACATGTGATCATCTTTGTTTAGTCAGATCCTCTCACTAGCAGACGTCCTGTGAGTACCCTTTATGTTCCCTTCCTGACACTCCCGCCCTCCAGACACTAACAGCTAAGGCTACAGGATGTTCACTGTAACACATTCTGTCGCCTACAGGAAACAGCAAATGAATACTGATTTTTCTCAACCCCAGGTGACTCAGCTTTTGTAATTTGTCATGCTGGATTTCATCAGCCACTTCACATTGGTTCAGGGGAAAAGTGCAACAAAATCCAATTGATTCAACATTTGATGATTCATCATAACGTGACACGTGTTCAATGATGAAGTTCCAGGATAGACACAGTAAAAGGCATCCCACTGTTCAAAAAATCCATGGAAAACAAGAATAAAATCTTTCTCTTGGTTAACCAATATTCATAAACATATTTCTAAACATTCTGATCATTTTGATTAAAAACTCAATTAAGAGCAATCTCCTTGATTATATATATATATATATATAAAACTCATTTGCAGATTCAAAAGTTGGCTAAATTAGTATAAGACTAATGCATCAAGTATAGCACACTCCAATGTTTACCCACCAAGTTTACCTTGATTTTCCAAAGATTCAATTCTAGCCATTCAACACCTGCTAATTATGAGAAATACAACTTCTAAGTTCTTCTGAATAAAATTTCGGAGTGCTCCAAGACCAGCACATCATCAAGAAAAGCAGCTAGACTCATTATCCAAGAATCTGTGATTGCAATGCCAAATGAAGCATTATTTTGACTGGTTTTTACTGCATCGTGTGTCTTCCTTGGCAGTCTGCCAGCTAACAGATTTTTTTTTTTTTTTTTGACAGCTCCCAAAGGGATTTCCATAAAGCCCATATGTCTATTTCCCTATATATTATGTACAGGAATAAAATGAACAATCCTGATGTACATTTAAAAAGACACCATCACTGCATATACAACTTCTTTGGGTAGCTGTCTTCCTAATTCACAGATATTTAACCATAACCAAAATAGTTATATGTGTCTACCATTATGACGGAAGTGATATTAAAAGTGAAAGTCGCTCAGTTGTGTCCGACTTTTTGTGATCCCATTAATTATACAGTCCTTGGAATTCTCCAGTCCAGAATACTGGAGTGGGTAGCCTTTCCCTTCTCCAGGGGATCTTCCCAATCCAGGGATCAAACCCAGGTCTCCCGCATTGCAGGCAGATTTTTTACCAGCTGAGCTACAAGGGAAACCCGAAGTGATATTAAATATGAAATTTACAAGTTATAGTAATTGGGCAGAGGTAAGTTTCATTCATTCAACACACCAAAGATAGTAATAATAGCAATGTGCTGAGTTTTTTGTTTCACTTCGTTTTTACATCTCTCTTAGGAATACAATTAAATCCTTATTATACTAATGAGAAAACTAAAATGGTGATGCTAGAGATTTGAGCAGATGAAACCTAACCTGTGATATATATGGACCAACAATTTTAAAATTAATTATAATTCAGTATAATGTCCATTAGTCATGGATGAAGGTAGGAATGGATAGCAAATGCAATTGACCAACTTTTAGAGTAGTAAAAAGAATTTCAGGGATAAGGAGGTTCGTAGCAAGAAGTAGGTCAAGGCTAGATGTTACTTAGTTAAAAGTGCACGAGGAGGATGAGAAGGAATAGGTGGAAAAGATTTCAGCATGCACCAAGAACTAGATGTGGAAAAGCATATGTAACTGCAAAGAGTTTAACCTTTTGAAAGGTTTGAAAATGAACCTGATAGTGTGAAGGAAAAAAGATTCTAAAGAGAAAGACACTGTAAAATTGTGGAAGAACTTGTATCCTGTGATAAGTTTAGATGCTATGCTAAGGGCGATTGTTAGTCACTGAAGCATTTTAATCATAATAGTTCTACATTTTAGAACATCACTCTGGCTCCAAGTGGGAAAGGATTAGAAGATAAAGAGCTTTGAATTCAGAGAAACTTAATAGAAAATCACTGTCATAGTTTATTTAGTTAAATTTAAATATGTTTTACCTGAAATAAGAGGTTAAGAATAAACAATAAGTGTAGAGAAAACATGGAGAAATAGGAATGGAGGGCAGTGGCTTTTTAACATTAGCATGTGTCAGAATCACCTGAAGGGCATGGTGTAACACATATTGCTGGGTCCCAGGGGACTAGATACTTCCAAGGCATCTAATCCAGGAGATCTGGGATGGGGCCAAAGAATTTGCATTTCTAAGAGGTGATGCTGACTTTCTGGTTAAGGGCTCTTTTGAGAACCACAGGTCAAAATAAAGAAACTGGGAAGGGAGTAAAAAAAAAAAGGCAGGTCATGCAGTCACACCCTTCAACCTCATACTGTAGTTGAATATGGGAGAAGGGCTGCCCAGGGAATAAATTTGAAATGAACCCAAATCACTCTGTTCCCATCAGGGCTCAGGATTCTGTCTCCAGAGACAACATTCCCCCTACAAACTCCATTTGTATGGTTCCAAATCACACTTTGACAACACTGTCCTAGGTGGACTTTAGGAAGAAAGTGAGTTGGGTCTTGAAGTCACTTTTGATTTATCTACAGATTGTCCACGTACAGAACTGAATTAATCATTATCCTTGTTTCCTGACACAAGCAATGCTCAATGTATGGCCCGCTGATGTTGATTGTTTTCATTAATAAAATAGGCACCTCCAAGCCAGTTACCCAAAATCAGTTAAAATATTGACAGGAACCTACATGAACCACAACATGTGTTAACTCCCCAACCCAGGTCCCAATCTCTTTCAGTCCAAGTTAACCATCACTTTTAATGCCCTGCATGCTTTCATGATAACCTTATACCTAAACACACACATGTATTTCTTAAAAAACATTTTTAAACTTTAAGATTTTTTAGCTATATATAAACTGTGTTATGCTATATTTTAAGTTTGGGGACATACTTTTGTAATTAGAATCATATTGGTGATATTCATCTATAGTTCCATGTGTTTGTGACTGTAGATCATCTGTGGTGACTATTGTACAGAATTTCATCAGGTAGATAAATGCTAGTTTTCATTTTGTTTTCCTTTCTGTGTAATGTTGTGAATCTTGTGCATGTCTGGTAAAAAATATGTGCAAGTTTATCTTGGACATTTACCTGGGAGTAGCATTGATAAGTCATCCTGAATAATTATGTTCACATTTAGGAGATAATGCCAAGCTTTTTTTCCCAATTGATAATAACATTATCATCAGCAATTAAAGATCCTGTGGGTCCTTTGTTCTTCAACACTCAATGTTGACAAGTGGATTAAAAAAAATATTGACTTCAAATAAGCATAAAATTGTATTTCATGGTGATCTCGATGTGCTCTTTTCTTGATCACTAATGATTTTGAACATCTCTTTGTGTGTTTGCTTACTATGTGTTTCCTCTTAGATGTTTATTCTCTTGTTTGTCACTATTTTATTAATCTGTTTGTGCTTTTCTTGTTGATTTATAAAAGTTCATTGCATAACCTTCTAATTATTTTTCAGTTTTAGGTATTAATATAATCAAATGTGTAACTTGTCTTTTCAATCACTTTAAATATTTTGATAATGAAAAGTCCTTGTTTTTGTTTAAAATAAAAAAATTTTTATCATTGTTGCTTGTTGTGTCATAAGAAATATTTCTTCAGTTTAAGAATAACAAGATATTCATTTACCTCTGGTTTCTATATATTTTGAAGTTTGTTGTTGACATTTACATAATCTATTGTTGGTCATTTTATACAGTGTGAGTAAAGATAAAGTTAACCATTATATATGGAGAACTTAGTAAACACTAAGAGAAGAGTATATAAAAATGATAACATACAACCAATTGGAATTTACTCAAGAACTTGGGTCCCCCGTGCCCAATGAAATAGACTTCCACTTAATTGAGTCACCGCTCCTTTAAGTATAGACACTGTTGGACCTCGATTCTGAATCGCAAGTTTGGCAGAGTTTACTCTCAGGATAGAGCCCTTCTCTCCCTCTTGCACTTGCCCCTGCTCACTATGTACACAAAACTAAAATTTAATAGGGATGCTTTAAGGAATATAAGTTTTATATTCCAGAAAAGAGAAAACAATGATTATTGAGAAATGACATGGAGAAATACAAATGAGCTAGGCAATGAGGTGATTAATGTTTATTATTTGATGAGTAATATTTTATATGCACTTTGATCATTTCTCTGGACTATATAAAAAATCCACGTAATTGAAAAGGATTCTTGAAAGTAAGGCAACAAGGCACAATTGATTTAACAGATACCCTATGGAGATACAACTTTTCCCTTTTCTTAGTACCATAGAGTATGCAGGGAAAGTCGACAATATATCTAAAACTGTAAATGAGCATATACAGGGAGCACCAATGGTGCATTATTACTGGGCATCTTTAGTACTTGAATACAGACAATAGAGTAACATGAGTTAAAATTATAAGTAGCAAGGACAAGTAGAATATCTGTTTTAAAGAGTCACAAGCTGCTACATTTTCAACATATGCTATACATTTATAGCACACAGAAGTGATTAGATAATTCAATGTTTTAATCAAGAAAGTCCCCCGGATGTGTAGGGCAGAATGAGCTCAGACTAAGAAGCAGAATTACATTATTTTAAAATAACAGTGGTAATTTTAATCAAGATTTGCCTAAATTTGTGAGCAGAGTGAATAAGTGATTACATAATAATCAAAAAAGTAATCTTGTTAGATGGTGATGCCCACATTTTCATGTCTAAAAATAATCACTTAAGTTCTCTCCCCAGTTAGAGCCACATACATTAATGAGAAAGGGGACAGCTGTTTTAATGAAAACTAATTCTTATCAATAGATTTAGTAATGCAAATATGACCACTGTTGCATAATTGACCTGAAAAATGATAGTTTAAAATTTTTTAAAGAATTATTCAGTTCTTAAAAGTTTGCAAATAGTTTAACATTATTTGAACATCTAGCTAGTCAAGTATTTGTTTTTTCTAGTCAAGTATTTCTTTTCCTTCAATAATCAAATATTTACTGAAAATCCACTATGTTCCAAGCACTGTTCTGGATCTTGGGGAAGTAATAGTGAAAAATCATATAAGATTTCCTTTTTTCACAAAGTTTAAATTCTAGCAGAGGAAAATAAATAATATGCAACATAAAGTCAAAACATATAATATGTAAATATGAAATGACTAAGGAGAAAAATGGACATGAAAGGAGTATGCAGACCCGGTGTGGGAGGGACATGGAATTTAGCCAGGAGTCCAAGGATGTACCCAGGAACTGGTGATTACACAAGCCTGATACTACAGTCCTAGATGAGCCGTCTAACTCTGGTTTGGTTTGCCCAAATCACAGCAGTCCCATAGTTATAACATTCTCTCTGTCGGAACATAACATTCCATCTGTTGTCTCATTTTTTTTTAAAGTACCACTGGTTGTTCTTAGACTTCCCCGGGAATGAGAGCAGGACTTCTGCAAGGCTCTCATGTTCAGCACGGAGACCCAACAGCCCTAAGGTCCTGCTCTAGCAGAAATGACCAACAGAGGTTCTGTCTCCCCAACTGACTGCCTAGAAAAACTGGGTATCACAGACCAGGGTATTTGGGAATTTACACCCCAGGACGTAAATGTTGACCAGCGAAAAATCCAAGATAGCAAAGAGACCATATAAACCCCTTGCTCTTCCTTTCGCAGATGCTTGCTTCCAAGAAGCAATGATTCCACAGATCACTTCTGGAAATGAATGAAATTTCTTGTGAGGCCATCAACAGTTCAAGAGGATGATGTTGTATGGTTTTCTTTGCTGTCGCCTGACTTACTTTCGTTTTTCTTAGATACTCCTACCTAACCGTTGTCTTAAGTCCTGTTTGCCAGGAAACTCAGCAGTTTTAGTTACCTCCTGTTGCATAGCAAATTTCCCCAAATGTAGTGGATCAAAAGAAAAGCCATTTGTGGTTTGATGAGTCTATGGGTGCTAGGACAGTTCTAGTGATCTGGGCCCAGCTTGGCTGATCTGAGTCAGGGTCACTCGTATCCGTGGTTAAAGCCTGGAGGCGGCCAGTCTAAGTGAACCTCCGCTGGAAAGATTCGGCTCTAATGCACGTGGCCTTTCATCCTCCTGGCCCTCAGCTTGTATTCAGGGTGGTGACCAGGCTCCAAAAGTGTAAGCATAAGTGTGCAAGGTCTCTTAAAACCTATGCTCAGGATTGAAACCTATCACTTCCACAGCTGGCTACTTCCCAAAGCAAAGGTTATCCTGGAGTCAAAGAGTGGAAAAAGTCTAATCTCTATCATCATAGTGGCAGCTGCAAGGTCATATTGCAAGGAACATTATCAGTGGCAGGGGAAAGAATTCATGGCCATTTTTTGCAACCAATCTATCATGAGAGGATAAAACAGAAGGCCTCAATGAAAAGCTTGCATTTGAGTTAAAATACAAAAAAGTATGAGAAAGGGCTATGAAATCGTCTTGGGAAAAATCATTTTTGTCATGGAGAATTTCCAGAGCAACGTCTTTAAGGCAGGGGCATGCTTGGATTATCAAAGAAAACAACGGAGGTAACTGCAGTTCTGGCAGACTACGCACAACAGAGGACGTACGTGGAAGTTCTGAGGTCTGCGGTGAAAGTGGGTGAATGCTTCCAAAGTTCAAAGCTCTAACTTTACAACATAAAAATCCCTTTGGGCCTCTGGCTGTCAGGTGAGAAGAAATGCCTCATCTCAAAATGGAAAGAGCAATGTAAAGCGGTATATTTCAAACTGTTTCAAGCAGCTGAGCAATTTCTTCCAATGAAATCTTTTATGGAGCTGTGCTATATATAAAAAGTAAACTCAAGCGATCTGTTCCAAGTAAGAGGGGCCACACTCAGCCTCCCTGCTTTGGGGCACCCTAGAGGCTCTTTCTTAGCAACATTTTACAATAACAAGCCTAAAAATCTTGTCCATCTCTGTGTCTATACATGTAATAAAGTTCTTCATAAACTGCCTGCATGTCAGAAACTTGATCAGTTAACTGGCCCTTCATTTCTAGCCCTCCTTTACTGTGTCGCACACACAAAAAGTCATTCTTCCAAGCTATTTATTTTTATGAATAAATTATAAAAGAATTCTTAACACATATTTAAAGGCAAGGTGTTATACTATTTCAAAATTTCTTTTAATCACTATTTTTCAAATTCATTCAAGGGAATATTTCCTAGAATCATTTTCTGAGACTCTCAGGAGACATTATTAGTTTCTGTTTATATATAATTCCTATGGTACCTAAAAGAAAAAAAAATACTACTGGCAGGAAAAATTACTCATTTATAATTATACAGTTTAATAAATTTTGTAGTAGATTTATCTGATGTAGATGGTGGGTAATCTAAGAATGTATTTTTTATCCAGTGGCAAAATTATACAAATCCATGTTCCTTAACTACATTCATTCAGGTCATTGGGGAACATATAAGGATGGTAGAATTTTCTTAGTTTTACATCTGATCATTGGATTTCACTTATTTTAAAAGGCAACAAAATATAAATAAATATTAATAAAGCATATTTTAAAACCTGTAAGCAAAGAATTGCTCTCTGAGAACAATTTAGGTTACTTCTATTAATCTTATGCTGTATTTATATTTGCACTTTATCTGCATATGTGATATGTTACTTAAAATCATATTGTCAAAAGATGGCAGGATCATATGTCCTTCAATAAAACATTTAGTTATAAAATATGATTTTTTGCTGTTAAATTATGAGCCATATGCAGTGAAAACTAATGCTAGACACAGCATTTTACAAGGGAAATCTATCTTAAAATGAGTTATTCTCATAGATATTACAGTTAATAAAAGAATTTACATTTGGTTATGATATTTTAAATACATTTTAATAGAGATGCTCCAATTTAAAAACTTGTCATTTCAATCTTCTCAATGATGCCATTTTTTTTTTTCTGCTCTATCCATATTACCTAATTTTAATTTGTCATTGCTCAAACTGTTTATGTCTTTATAGGTATTTTTGCCTTTTCTTTGCCTCCGGTTCAGTTCAGTTCAGTTGCTCAGTTGTGTCTGACTCTTTGCGACCCCATGGACTACAGCACGCCAGGCCTCCCTATCCATCACCAACTCCCAGAGTTTACTCAAACCCATGTTCATCGAGTCGGTGATGCCATCCAGCCATCTCATCCTGTTTTCCCCTTCTCCTCCTGCCCCCAACCCCTCCCAGCATCATGGTCTTTTCCAATGAGTCAACTCTTCTCATGAGGTGGCCAAAGTATGTGTTTCAGCTTCAGCATCAGTTCTTCCAATGAACACCCAGGACTGATCTCCTTCAGGATGGACTGGTTGGATCTCCATGCAGTCCAAGGGACTCTCCAGAGTCTTCTCTAACACCATAGCTCAAAAAAGCGTCAATTCTTCGGTGCTCAGCTTTCTTCACAGCCCAACTCTCACATCCATACCTGACCACTGGAAAAACCATAGCCTTGACCAGACGGACCTTTGTTGGCAAAGTAATGTCTCTGCTGTTTAACATGCTATCTAGGTTGGTCATAACTTTCCTTCCAAGGAGTAAGCATCTTTTAATTTCATGGCTGCAATCACCATCTGCAGTGATTTTGGAGCCAAAAAAAATAAAGTCTGACACTGTTTCCCCATCTATTTCCCATGAAGTGATGGAACCAGATGCCATGATCTTAGTTTTCTGAATGTTGAGCTTTAAGCCAACTTTTTCACTCTCCTCTTTCACTTTCATCAAGAGGCTTTTTAGTTCCTCTTCACATTCTGCCATAAGGGTGGTGTCATCTGCATATCTGAGGTTATTGATATTTCTTCCGCAGTGTTCATTTTAATTTTGAAAGCCATTTGCAAAATACAGTTAATGTATATAATGCCAGAAATATAGAGTTGGAAAATGTCAGATTATTGCATTTAGTACCTAGTAACAGTTTATGGCACTTAAAAAATATTTATTGAAGATAAATAATTTCCTTCATATTTCTGCAGAAATGCACAAAGTAAACCTTTGATCTTAAGTGACATTTATTAACCTGAATGTGAGATTAATTACCACATTTGTCCTGAATAATATTTCACACTCCTCTGGGACCTTTCATCTTAGACTCTCAGAAAACGTAAATACATTAATTCTGTAATCCTTACAAGACACCTATAGCTAGGTAATTATTTTTATTCCTCCTCTACTGATGAAAATTCCAAGGCACTGAGATTACACCAAAGTCATACCAAAAGTCAAACCTGACTATAAATATGAAAGCTGTATTTGAACTTCTAGCTCTCTAATATTAATACAAAGTTGAAGTTTTTATTCAAAACAGTGTGCTACTTTTATTTTCAAAATACATACCTCCTCAAATATAGAACATATAAAAAATGGTTCCTCTTTGGAAAATCAAACAAAAATTCTTCTAAATATTAAGATTTTCCAACATGTGGACTACGAATAGTTATACTAAGAAGTTCATGGAATATTTACTTGCTCAGCAACAACAAAAGGATGTATGAAAGCTTTTAGAAAGGCAAGGTTAGAGGAAAACACAGGCAGAAAACTCTCCAATATAAATTGCAGCAATATCTTCTTCGATCTACCTCCTAAAGAAAATAAAAACAAAAATAAACAAATAGGTCTTAAAATCTTCTGCGCAGCAAAGGAAACTATGAACAAGACAAAAAGACAGTCATCAGAATGGGAGAAAATATTTGCAAATGAAACAACTGTCAAGGAATCTCCAAAATATAAAAACAGCTCATGTAGTTCAAAATTAAAAAAAAAAAAAATCAAAAAATGAGCAGAAGATCTAAATAGACATTTCTCCAAAGAATACAGATGGCTAAAAAGCACATGAAAAGATGTTCAACATCACTAATTTTTAGGGAAATGCAAATCAAAACTTCAATGGGGTACCACTTCACACTAGTCTGAATGGCCACCATCAAAAAATCTATAAACAATAAATGCTAGAGAAGGTGTGAATAAAAGGGAATCCTTTTCCACTGTTGGTGGGAATGTAAATTGATACAGCCATTATGAAAAAAAGCATGGAAATTCCTTTAAAAATTAGATACAGAACTAGCATATGATTCAGCAATGCCATTGCTGGGCATATATCCAGAGAAAACCATAATTCAAAAAGACATATGCACCTGAATGTTCACTGCAGCACTATTTACAACAGCCAAGCCATGGAAGCTACCTAAAATGTCCATCAACAGAGGAATGGATAAAGAGAATGTGGTGTATATATATATATATATAAATATGCAGTGGAATATCACCCATAAAAAATAATAAGATAATACCATTTATATCAACATGGATGGACCTAGAGATTATCATACTGAGTGAAGCTAATCACAGAGAAGAAGAGAAATATCATATGACATCCCTCACATGTGGAATCCAAAACAAAGGTACAGATGAACTTATATACAAAGCAGAGACAGAGTTAAAGGTATAGGAAATAAACTTAAGGTTACCAGGGAAAAGGGAGGGGAAGGATAAATTGGAAGGTTGTGATATACATACTACTATACATAAAATAGATAACTACTAAAGACCTACTCTATACTTTATAAAGACCTATAAAGACCTACTTTATACTCTATACCTACTCTATACCTATAACTACTAAAGACCTACTTTATACTAAAGACTCCACTCCATACTTCGTAATGACCTGTATGGGAAAAGAACTTAAAAAAAAGTGGAGTGGATATACGTATATGTATAACAGATTCATTTTGCTGATATAACATTGGTACAACAATGTTCCATTGATACAACAATGCTGATACACCTGATGAGTGAGTAAGTGAGTGAAATCACCCAATTGTGTTCAGCTCTTTGTGACCCCATGGACTGTAGCCTACCAGGCTCCTGTGTCCGTGGGATTTTCCAGGCAAGGATGTGCCCAATACAACATTGTAAATCAAACATACCCCAATAAAAATTTTTTTTTAAATGAAAGGCAGAGTTGAAGGGTCTATGTGTTAAAAGCATAAGAGCAACTTCCATTTGGACACAAAGTTTTATGATATTATTCAGCGCAAAGAGTGATGGAGACAAAAATGCCTAAAAGTTAAAAGTTTTTGCTGATCATATTGCTGTGAAAGATGGTTACATAAGTGTATGTAGTTGCAAGTCATAGTTACAGCAAGAACAGTACTGCCATTACAATTTGGACACAGATTTATCTAAACATTTTCATGATTACACTTTAGCAACAGTTCATCTGAGGAGTCATCTCTCGTCATGGCCTCTTAAAAATCAAATATGCTTTTGTAGACCATGTCATTCTCCATGTAGCTGGCAAGTTGTACATTTATATTTATTGTTTGCAGAACTGCATAATTATCTATCTTCCTTACTGGATTAGAGGTTTCATAAGAATAGGCTTATGGTATCTGTTTTCCACACCATTCCCATACTTCATACAATCTTTCACATGTTAAGTAGGACAGTATTAGTATATTAAGACATTTTAAGTTGGATATCTGCCTAAATTGTGGTTCCGTGATATTTCCATTATGTATAATATTTTAATAACAGTTACAGTAAAGCATTCCACACCCTTTAATCAGACAACATAATTGAATGCAGTGTAAAAATGCTTCAAGCATTTTGTGGCCTTAAGATGACTTTCAGAAAATGAACTAAATATTCTAGAATAATATTAGTTCATTTATGCAACTTTGAGTTTATCATGCCATTATTGACATAAAGTATCATAAATTAATTTAAATTAACTTGAATAAAGCCCAAATCTGCTTTTATTTGGTAAAAAAGTTTTCATCTCCAGATCCCTGCCAAACTCTTTGTTAATTCTCTTTATTAAGTTCCTTTTGAATATATAGTTCTCATTATTAGATGGGGTATAGTGAATGGTCTCCCAGAATGAAGTTTAACAGATCAGTTTAGTATATTTTTTGGAATTACCTAGAACTCCTCAGACTTCAGAAATGTGTGTTTTATTGCAATGAACACCTTTTGGGGAAGCAACTGAATTTTAAAACATACAAGAGCATTCTGCTCTATTACCTAACTTAAAATACTTTATGCTGCATTAACTTGCTTCAAGTTTTAAAAAGCTTGGTCAGTGCCAACAACCAAAATAAAACAAAACCCCAAAACCAGAAAAGAAAAACTACAGCAAGAAGTACCACACTGTAGAGCAAAATGTATGAATATCCTTAATAAATATAACTCAAATCGTAACTTTAACTTGGGAATGAGCAATTTAATGCTTGTTAAGAAGAATGTTTGTAAATATCTGCATGTCTGGGTGCATATGCGGGCCAGCGTGTGTATCATCAAGAGCACCGCACACATCAACAGGGGCAAATGTAGAATTAGTGGGTCAATGGTTAAAGACTACCCTTGAGAATCACCAGTGGTCCTAGCCTGAGCGGGGACTCACCAGGAACTCACGTCCCGAGTCTGACCCCCTTTCTCACTGCAGTGTCAGGTCTGTGCAAGAATGTTCCTGGGCTTCCACAAGACCTGATGGTCTTAAATCTCTGTATTAGAGGTAGGAAAGTCTCATTTTCATGTGAGGTATAATTCACTGAAATGATGTAAGTCTATGTGCAAATATTAAATATCTCAATGCTTATTCACAATTGCACTTACCGTGTTTTATTTAACAGTGTAAATTTTGTGCATGGTTTAGCAGCTCACCCTAATTTCAGATACATTCAGTTTCACAGGCATATGGACAGAATATCTTTTGCCTAATACAGGCTCATTTGAAATGGAAACCTTCTCAATTTATTTGAGATGCCATAATAAAAAGACCCTGATGCTGGGAAATACTGAAAGGAAAAGAAGGGAGCAGCAGAGGATGAGATGGTCAGATAGCATCATTGACTCTGGACTTGAATTTGAGCAAACTTCGGGAGATAGTGAAGGACAGGGAAGCCTGGCATGCTGCAGTTCACGGGGTCAGAAAGAATCAGACAGGACTTAGTGACTGAACAATAACAACAATGAATGCTGATGATAAAACCATATGAAGTCATAGATGCATATGAATAGAATTTCCTTTTTCTGGCTTTAGTTTTTGGCTATTTTCAAATATTGCTACTGTGTGTACTTTTAAATTTAATAAAAATAAGTGCATAAGGAAAAAAAAAAGTTTCACATAATATCCTGTCAATAAAATTAGTAAAACCTGGAAAGCAATTTCCAGTGTAGTATGTGGATCAGGAGATAAGATGCAATATTGGTTCATTTTCACAACAGCTAAAGAAAGTATAATTTTCAGTACTCTTCTAACTTCTATTATCCACACGGGAGCTGTTATTATCTGCATAATGTACTGAGGCATTTGCAATTAGGCTTACTCTTCAGATTAGTCTCCCTCGGTTTCAAGTCACTTTCACTTGAAACGATAAAATTAAATTAGCAGTCTTACCCAGGTCACTGTGAAGTTTCTCCCAGTGGATTTTGCATGCTATTGTTGCTCGGTTACAGTTTTCATATCATAACACTGGATGCATTTGGAATACAGATATTTTTGCTCTATTTGTAGGAATTTTTAATAAAAGAAGGCAAAATATTCTTTCATTTAGTTCAATTTCTTCCATTTAGCTGTTGTACAGGAATTTAAAATAACAATAGAATGCTTGCTTTGGAGTTAAGTGTATACTTTTGCTGTTCCAAGTTACGTGGTGAACTTGATATCAAAAAATAAAATATACTGGCAAGGTAAAACAATACTGAATTCCAGTTGTAACACAAATATTTTTTCTTTGAAACAGGAGGTAGAATTACCCTGTGAAATTAGGTTTAGGAAAGAACTAGTTTCTTTCTTGCTTGTTTTTCTTTTCTCTTTCTTTATATACATTTCTTTGTATCAGTTCAGTTCAGTCATTCAGTTGTGTCTGACTCTTTATGACCCCATGGATGGCAGCACGCCAGGCTTGCCTGTCCATTATCAACTCCTGGAGCTTGCTCAAACTCAAGTCCATCAAGTCAGTAATGTCATCCAACCATCTCATCCTCTGTCATCCCCTTCTCCTCCTGCCTTCAATCTTTCCCAGCATCAGGGTCTTTTCCAATGAGTCAGTTCTTCACATCAGGTGGCCAAAGAATTGGAGTTTCAGCTTCAGCATCAGTCCTTCCAATGAATATTCAGGACTGGTCTCCTTTAGAATGGACTGGTTGGATCTCCTTGCAGTCTCAAGAGTCTTCTCCAACACCACAGTTCAAAAGCATCAGTTCTTTGACACTCAGCTTTCTTTATGGTCCAACTCTCACATCCATACATGACTACTGGAAAAATCATAGCTTTGACTAGATGGACTAGATGGACTAGATGACTAGATGGACCTAGCAAAATAACATCTCTGCTTTTTAATATGCTGTCTAGGTTGGTCATAGCTTTTCTCCCAAGGAGCAAGTGTCTTTAAATTTCTGGTTGCAGTCACCATCTGCAGTGATTTTGGAGCCCAGAAAAATAAAGTCTCTCTCTGTTTGCCTCATTTCCCTATCTCTTTGCCATGAAGTGATAGGACTGGAAGCCATAATCTTCATTTTCTGAATATAAATTTACTTTCTTTCTCCAATAATGAAAATGATATTGTTGTTGTTGAGTTGCTAAGTCATGTTCGACTCTTTGTGGCCCCATGGATTGGAGCCCGCCAGGATCCTCTGTCCATAGGATTCCCCAGGCAAGAATTCTGGATTGGGTTGTCATTTCCTTTGTCAGCAGATCTTAGCAACACAGGGATCAGACCCCCATCTCCTGCATTGGCAGGCAGATTCTTTACCACTGAACCACCAGGGAAGCCTGAAAAATGACGTACCTTTATAAAATATAACCAGAAGTATTTGGGGGGGTATGTTTCTTTCTTTCTGTTGTTGTAGTTGTTGTTTGGTTTCTTTATTTGGTCTCTTGAGAGTATAAGTACAGAGAATTTTTTTGTGAAAAGAAATATAAAACACACCCCTAAACAGTCTCACATTCAAATTACACTGACTTAGAACTGATAAAAGAAGAAAATGTGAATTAACAAAAATTCAAACAATCTTAACAATGGAGGTAGCTCTATGTTTGCCCTGCTTATTTAAAACAGGAAATACATTTTTATCCTGAGCCCTTGCCATAATGGATTCTCCTTAGTTCCTCAGTTACGTGTGACACTTTAGTCTGCCCTCTCCTTGGAAACCCTCGTCCCATCCATTGCTTGACTAGCTTTTCCTCTTCCTTCACAACATTTGCCATTTCTGGGGGTGCTCCCCTCGCATCCTCAGACCAGGAGGAGTGCTCACGTGTGGGACCCTGCAGCACCTCCTATCTCTGTGTGATAAGCACATATCACATATATGTGATAAGCATAGACTGTTTAGCTCACCTTTAAGGCATGAACGACTCTTGCACTTCTATTTCCCCAGAGTCTTACACGCATTTTTAATAGAGCAGAAATTTAATAATTATTTGTCAAAAGACTGAATAAGATGAATGAATATTCAAATAAGTTAGATATTGTTTTTAGAGAAGTAGATAAAGACTACTATAGGTTGCTATAAATCTATCTTCCACTGTAATATATGTATACATATATATATATATTTCTCATTCAATAATCACACATGGTTCTGTGTATGTGTGTATGAGAAAGACAGACAGAGACAGACAGACAGATTGACAGACTATGGCTGCCTACAGTCTAGCCCTCCCATCTTCGGTTCACGTTCTCTAGCACTTCCAATCACATCATATCTGACCATCTGACCATTTCACTCATTTATCATACTGGACTGACCCTAGAAAATAAGCATTTCAATTTGGAATCCTGGCTCTAACTATAGTTTGGAAATAATAATGCTCTAATAACAATGGAAAATTAGAACAAGAAATATTTATTTTACCCTGGTGATTTTTCTTTACAAAAAGGATTGACCATTATATTATTTTGATAATCTTCTGACACATTTACTGTTGTATGTTTTTTTTAAAAAACATTTAGAGACCTTATTTAAATATAAATTTCTCAGAGAAACAACCATAGGCACATAATCCCTATCCAGAATTCTTAAGACCAAAAGTGTCTGAAGATTCAATGTTAGTCCACAATTGATCTGACTATAACACTTCACTAGAACTCATGTAAAGCTCATGTGGGTCTTTATTTAGTGAGCATAATTATTTGCATATTTTGTTACATAAATGTTAATGTAGTTGATTATGAGACCACTATTTGAAATATGTTCTAAATTCCTTTCTAAAACACAAAAATGAAAGTAATCTAATTTCTGAAACTCATCTGATCGTATGGATTTAAATTAAGTTAGTAAGAAACAAAATATAAAACAACTTCAAATGTAAATATAGCTACACTAGAAAAGTTTTTAAATAACAGAATAAGAAAGAAAGAAAAACACTTCCTGTGGCTGGCACAGAAGGGACAGTTTCGTTTTAATCTTACACAAACACTCACATATTTCCCCCAGGGAAAACCTATTTTTAATTTGAAGCCAGGAATGAACACAATGAATGCATCTTGTTACTATAAATTTTTTCCAGGATAGAAATTATCATTATCCATTATTTTAAGCCACCCCATTGTCAGTTTGCGTTTGACAAACATTAGCAACTAGCTTGCTTATTTTGATCATGTCTTTAAAATATAGTACAATAATAGTTTCAAGAAAATCATAACCAGACACAGTTAACAAATAATGGTGGTGTACCTAACATATCTTAATAGCTGCTAATCAGGGAAGGTGGTGAACTTGCCCATGACATCTGCAAACCTCTCTGCCCCTTTTCACTTTTCACACCATGGCTGAATGTATTGCCGCTCTAGGCTTCCAAACATATGACTGCAAATTGAGATTTTCAAAAGAAAACAACTGAAGTTAAAAAAAAAAAACCACAAAAGATTTGCCTTCAGTCCTTTTGGGTTTTAATCATGCATATTGTATATGAGGCAATCCTCTTATTGTATCCAAATAATGATGCCTCTCTTTGTAATAATCTGAATCCTATCAGCTTGAATTTCAGAGAAGTGTGACTTTTTAAAAAGGGTTGTTTTACAATCCTTGATGCTAATTTGGAAGACCTATCACAGAACACAAGCTCTATAGAGAAAAACCTGATGTAATTGAAATTCAGAATGAAAAGATCTATGCATGTAAACAAACTTCTCCAGCTGTAGTGAATAGCAATGAATTCCAAAGGTCATAAAAATGGCCTAATTGCTATGAAATTATTAATTTTCTAGAAAAACTGCATAGTCTATCTTATTACATTACTGCCTAAGATTATTTTTTGCAATGATGAGATACAGTGTACTTTACAGCCCACAGCATGTATGGTCTCATAACACTGCCATGACACTTGACAGGACCTGAAATTTTAATAGAAACTCATTATGAAAATAATTTCTCTAAGAATGCCAAAATACCTTCCATACTTTAAAGATACAGTTTAACAAAGAAAACTTAATGTATTTATATATGCTTCCCAACCAAACGGAAAGTAGGACTACCACAATTTAGGCCAGGAGGAGATGAGTTTATCTACTTACACAATGAATAAATAGATATAGTCAGTCAACTGAACTTTTTCCTCAGCAAACATATCAGAAGATGACTTAATTCTGACTTGTCTACTAATGTTTTAATTTAAAGATTACTTATCTTGCTTTGCCAAACTGCCTTCTAAGTCAATATCTTTTTGAATGGCATTGAACTTTAACAGAGAAAATGTACTTCTATGTGCAAGATGAAAAAATGCCTACAGTGGCAGAAAATAAGCCAAATAACAGTAAAACCAAATTGTCTCTGTAGGATAGGGACCCCCCCCCAAAAAAAAAAATAGGCTAGGGACTCAGCTATTTGTGAATCATAAATATTAAATCCTGTCTTGGTAAATATCTTAAAAGTTGAATGATGAAGTTCACGCAAATTAAAGGAAGACTATAAAGAAAAGGTCTAATACATTTTTCCTAATTCTGTGACACTTATTACAATAAATATTTAGTAATCAAAGCATTTTGGAAATTAACAGGGGAACAAAAATGTCATACAATTAAGTCAAATTACTAGGACCAAAAAATAGACATATATTTAGAACAATTTAAAAATAAACAACCACATTTCAAAGAAACCTAAGGAGAGATATGACCTCAGATTCTTATCTGAATAACTTAACTTGTAGGAAAGGATTATGTGCTCAGTCCTGTCTGACTCTTAGCCCACCAAGCTCCTTTGTCCATGGGATTTTCCAGGCAAGAATACTGGAGTGGGTTGCCATTTCCTCCTCCAGAGGGTCTTCTCAACCCAGGGATGGAACCCATGTCTCTTGTGTCTGTCTCCTGCATTGGCAGGCAGATTCTTTACCACTAGCGCCACCTGGGAAATCCAGAAATCTGTAATTGCAACAAAAAACATTAAAAGTTTGCTTTAGCAAACTTAATTAAAATATATTTATTAATATATATATATATATAATACACAGAAAGTTTGAAAACCAAATGTAATCAAGTTTAACATGTTCAAAATGTACCTGATTTGTTGGGTTTCTTTTTCCCCTGATATTATTTCTTCCACATTCCTTCTCTAAAATAGGATATAGATGGTGAGAAATGATGCCAATATAATTACCTGTCTCTGTGTAAAAAATGAAGCTGGGCATATTTTCAGGTTCCCAGTTAAACAACTCAGACCAAATAAAAATAACCTATCAGCTGACCCTAGGAAATATTTACTCTCAGAAAATAGCTCTGTAACCCAAGGAAATCAGCCTCCATGGAAACTAACAGCCTTATCATCAAGACTCATTTTAAGACCATCACCTTGCTGTGTCTACGAAACAAAAGCTATGATATAAACTCTCCTTAATTCTAATAGATTCTTTACTGTGCAAAATCCACCCTAAATCACCAAACAGAGGTCCTAAAACTCCTTAAATAACCTTTCTTACCTTCCCACAAATAAGGCTATGCCAAGCTCAGGTTCTCTTTCTATATCAAGTATAATAAATTTAATCTTGCTTGATCAAGATATTTTCCTGAGGATTTTCTGGTGGGGTGGGGTTGGGATTTTCAACAGTTCTGGAGACCCCACCAAGATCCAACAGAAACCACTTTGCCACCGTGACTGAAGATCTCTACCTCAGAACTAAAGTTTTCTCCAGGGTCGCTTGAGCCCTCCTTCTGGAACGGTGAGCTATATTCTATGTTGAGTACAAACTCCTACTTTTTAAAATTAAATCCCAAGCACTGAGTTTATTGTATATCCTAGGAATGTATACACATGTTTTAAGAATCCTTTTATAAATTGATCAACTTTTAAAATTTATATTCTATGTTAAAAACTATTCTTACTAATGACTCTCTGTGTCTCTCTATCTGCCTTCATCTCTTTCTGTTGTTAGTCTATAAGGGTAAATTAAAGGACAAAGGACAAATATAGATCTAGGTTTGTCTTTCAAGCCAGCTACAAGTAATAACAAATGATAGGTTGCAATAGTCTAATGTCCTTAAAGATCAATGTTTCACTGGAGTCATCTCTCAAATAATTTGTCCATGGGAATCTGGGTCTAGCAAAGATCTGCTCAACATGATCAATACCTTCTTTTACTAGAGACTGTATATATGTCAGTTCTCCAATTGTAAAGGACCAACTCTTAGGCTAGGATTCTGATACACATGGTACTCAAGCAACATATTTGATTAAACATTTTCATGGATTTGTATCCATCTATGTATACATCTCCTCTGGATAAAAACTTTGCCTCTTGTATGACTCTTAGTAGAGGACCCATTTTTGCACTTTTATTTCTAAATATGAAAATACAGCAGAGTATAATGACAATCAAATGGTCACTTCAGGGAACTTCCAATACATAAAAATGCTCATTTAAAAAAGCTTCTTATGAAAATGGGAATTGGGAATAGCAATTCAGAGAGCCCAGAGGAACTTCTCCCCAGCAAAATCCATTTAACTGGTAAAACATAAAAATAAATAAAATGGACTAAGGCTCTGAGAAGTATCCTAAGGTCATACGGCAAATGGAGAACCACTATTCAAGAAAATCCAATGAATCTCAGTAAAAACACGGATGTTGTCGCTGTTCCTACCCCAGTCAGCATGACAAAGTTACACTTGGGGTGGACGGACACAAAGGCTGCATCTTATAAGACTCCATTTTTATGACCTTTCCAGGACAAACAAATGCGCAGAGACAAAAAGTAAATTAGCAGCTGCCTGTGGCTGGGAAGGGAGGAAAGCATGCGAAGTATCTGCTAATGTGTACAGGGCTACTTTGGGGGTAAGGAAATGATCCAAAATGGATTTTGGTGATGACTGCACAACTCTTGAGTATACTTCAAAAAATACCATTAAATTGTACATTTCAATGGGTGGCTTGCATAGCACGTGGATTATTTCTCAAGAAAGATATGGTTCAGTGTACTGGTCTTATACCCAAAGAGACTGTGCAACATTCTAGCATGACATTTCTAGTTTTCTGGAATAATGTATTAGTGTAGTATAATAGCTATAGAGAGAAGAATCTATTTTGGCCAGCTTAAGCAGAAATATATTTAAGGAGTGTTAAGTTTCTCCAAAACTTCCATCTGGGCTACAGAACCAGATTTGGATGCTATTAGAAATATTTTACAATCCGGGTCTCCCGCATTGTAGGCAGACACTTTACCGTCTGAGCTACCAGGGAAGCCCATTATATTTTACTAGGGACCATCCTGATAGAAGAAATATCAAGTTAAGCTGTGGTAATCATACCCATGGTCAAAATATAGAGGGAAAACATATTCCTAGAAAAAGAAAGAAGGCAAATTTCTAAACATCCAAGGGTGTGCACTTTTGATTGATATAAAGAACTTTGCAAAAAAAAAAAAAAGAGAGAGAGAGATCTCAGATTTCAAAATTGCTTCCTTCAGGAGTCCTTGATCAAGACAAAAAATAGTGTGGAAAACTTAAACCTAAGTTGAATCTAGATTATTTTGTATCTTAAATTCCCCTTCACACATTTGCGGCTCACTATTTCTCACTATTTCTTCCGACTCTGTTCCTTCTACTCATTCAGGCCAGAAAGAAACCCTCAAAGCTCAGCTCACCCTTTACATGTCAACTTCTCTAAAGGAAGAAATCCCTCACAGTTAGTTTTAAGTCATGGTCTCTATCAGAATTAAGAGCTATTGAGAGGATTTTCCCAAGCTAATATAAGATGGTAAAAAAAAAAAAAAAAAAACTACAGTGGCATTTAGACTGCTTCACAGGGTAGACCCTGTATTTCTCTGCCCAGGCCTCCCTTTTGGAATTGAAGTCTTAATTGGTCGAGGGTCACACCACTTTCCTGGGGGAAGCTATGCTCAACGTAATATACTGTCTTTTTTCTAACTCATTTCAGAAACTCAGGTCATATTCTCAGACATTGTTCCTTTTTACACAGGAGCATTTAGAATTTTTTTTAGCATTTAGCATTCAGTTTTCCTCCTTAAAATGATTTAGCCATATCCCATTCACATAAATACCTTTTATAACATAATTCAATTCTAATTTTTAAAATTTTTATTATAATGTCTTCCCTCCTCTTTGAGTTACTGAAAAATATATTTTTACGGTCTCTAACTTGATTGCCTTTGTATTACTTTTGTACACAGGGGACATGGTCTATGTGAGTTTAACTGTTTGTAATCTGTTGAGACTTGCTTTGTTCCCTAGTATGTGTTCAATTTTTGCAAATGTTCCAATAAAACTGAGGTTGTGAACCTCCAAGGAACTTGTATACACCAGCATCTGTCTATGCCTCCGCTTTCCCATTTCTGGATTGCTTGTGGCCTGTGAAAAAGTCCTTGTTTTCTTGCCCAGTTCAACAATGCAATAAAAATGTTTTAAATATTTTATTCACCAGGGGTTACTTGGAGTCAAGATTTTTTATGAAAATGCTCTAAATCTTAACTGTGGTATGATTTTATATACTTGTGTATGCATATATATATATACACACACACACACATAAACTTACTAAACTATACATTTAAATTGAGTGCATTTTGCAGTATGTAAGTTATAGCTCAATAAAGTTTGATTTAAAAAATGCTAGAGCATTTTCAGTAGCTACACTGGAAGTAATGTTGTTGACCATGCAGGCAGGCATAATGCCTTCAAAATCACCAGCAAATGCTGCAAAGATGGACTGATACATTTCAGGCAGCATTCACAATGTCTAAACTACTGAAAGGTGGGAGAATGTAGATACCAGAAATAAGACAAGTAGGAGACTACTCAGCCAAGCAGGGTTACAGATATGAAGTGAGACAGCACGTGACGATAGAAGGAAGTGAGGTGTACTCAAAGGACGAACGCAGACACTCGGTTTCTGATGAGCAGGGATAAAAATCCCCTTTTCAGAAGGGGAGGCATAAAAAGATCACTATATTGTGGTGAAGCTTACTACTTCCAATTAATATGTCCACGTGAAATAATCCACATTGCTGACTAGGCAGAATACAGTGTAAATGAGTAATCATTATTGCTTTTCTAAAGAGGAAGGGAACAAGTGAACAGAAAACAAGTCTCCACCGAGACAGTAATCCAGTTCTCCTGCATCTTTGGAAATAAGGAGCCAAAGAGCTTCTTATATCAGAAAGATGATTTAAGAGGTGACCTGGGAACAAATTTTATCTATTTCTGATTTCACTTTGGATCAGGCTTACTAACTAATGATAATACCAACAACAACAATAATAATAGCTCTCTACTTGAAGTCTCACCATCATTTTAGACCACACTGCTTCCTATTGGCGTTGGGAGTTACAATAGAATTTTTCAAATTTGAGACTTAAACCCTGTCTGAAAAGAAAACAAACCAAACAAACAAAAAAAGCCCTTAAGTGATGAATTGAGAAAGACATTCAGAAATAGGATCTATAAAAATCAACATCACTTGTCATTTAATGAATGAACTGTAATTGCTAACATTTCCTAATTGGAATAATGGGAATGTCTAAACCTGATCCATATCTAGTCTGACAATTATTCAACAAGATCTCTCCATGGAAATATCATGTGGATTGTGGTCAGGAAGGCGTATTCAGCAATAATAGAAATCCATCCTGCAGTTAATATGTTTAAAATGGTTGCCAGTTTTAATACATTTTATGTAAAGATACAGTCATTTTACTGAAGATCACTCATACAGTGGGAAATAAGAAATGTCTTTAATAGACTAAAAAATTTATGTCCCAAAATCTCAAAGGGACCAGTTAGGAAATGGGCATTTTATTCAGCCTGCAATGAGGAGAGTTGTGTAAAATAATTCAAGGGCTTCTGCAGTAAATTAAATAGTAATATCAATTCCCATCATGCCATTCTCTCTATGTATCTATTTGACCTGATTGCCTTGATAGTTAGTATGAATTTGGAAGAATAAAACAAATTATTAATTTGATGAGTTGCTGTGAATATAGAAAAGAGACAGAACCAATTAAATTCATGACAGAATGAGATTTCTGTTCTGCCAGGACAACTGAATTATACCTATAAAATATGTCTGTTGTGTAAGCTGATTTTTTAGACAAATAATGAGTGTAAATACAGTATTCTAAAGCACATAGTATATAGCACTTTACTGAATGTTTTCCTTTCAAGAATCAGCAGTAATATTTTACATCAATCCTTAGGGGACACATGGGTTGGATTTACAAATTAATCATGTATATTCTTAAACATCTTGGGTATAAATATTCACTGATTTAAAAAAAATAATGTTTTCTCTTTGTCATATTTGAGCTTATTGGAACTGTATCCATTTTACTGGGAGCAACTCAACATGGAAAATCAACTTTTCATTTAAGCAGTAAAGGAGTTCATTGTTACCATGCACACTTTCAGTTTGAAAATATAGCAATTTTCTCTAATTTCATCCATTTTAAATGGTTTATTAAGCATGTATTATTCTGAAAGTAGTTGGATGAGTAGTAAATAGAAGCATCTGATTTCCTCAAGTTTAGAAACAATTTAGAAATAAGACAAAAATATTAACAAGAAGACAAGCAAAATTTTATCATTTCTACTAATGGGTATGTGTGGCAACAAGCCCAGGATCCCTAGCTTCACCTTATTTTTAGTAATAGAAGCAAGTCCTTTCACTGAGCGTGCAATATCTCTATTCCATCTCTTTTTAAGCATCAATAAATTTCTCTCTAAGACATAACTAATTTAGATCATTCCTTCCCAAAAACTTTCATACTCTGAAAGGCAAAAAATAATTTTGAACAACAGCATCTATAAGACTTGATATGTAGCCCTTAAAATCCAACCTAACACAACAATGTGGATGCATTTAACGTCACTAAACTGTACACTTAAAATGGTCAAAATGGTATATTTTACTACGCAAGCAAAAACAAACCAACCCCAAACAAAAACAACAGCAACAAAAACAAGCTAGCTCTGCTACCTATCTCCATTCTTACTGTATTAAAATTTTCTCAACTACTAAAACTCTTGGTCAACAAATATCTGATGTGAGCCCACTTAGCTCTGAGGAATGATGGACTTCCTAGTTATTATTTACATTTACAATATCAAGTCTGGAACTCCAATGTATATAATACATTCTAACAACGTGAAAAAATAAGTAACATCCACTCAAAAACTACAATCAAATCCAATCTGTCATTTGTCCTTAGACATAGACATGGGGGAGAAATGACTATGTCTTAGTCTTACATTGTAAAGTGACCATTTATGTTTCAAAAGTTCATTGACATACTATGTTTTTTTAAATGTATATTTTCCTAAGTGCTAGGGATCACAAAGTATTTTAAAATCACTTACAGGCTCGACATGTAATCCTAACATTTCCATGGAATAAAATGTTTGTTTTGTTTGTTATTGGTGGTATTGAATTTCTCACACATAATTGTTTTAAAATTGTGTAATAATATTTTAACAGTTCAAAGTTGTTATAGCTTAAAATACATGCAATCATGTAAATATTGTAAAATACTATTTAAATTCATCCAAGAGTTTATCATTAAACTAAAACCATGTGGCTAAGGTGTTTGGAAAGAACTAACATTTTATTTACATAGGAAGTCAGTAAATATTGTTTATGAGAGAGTAAATATGACTATTCACCTAATTAAAGATCAAATCCAAGTATAAATTAGAATGTGTGCTTATCTGGAATGCTCATTTGTGAGGATCAGAGATTTATTTCCACTCCTGGGTGTTGTGTACATACTGCACATTTATAAATATATCCCTGCTAGGAAGGCATTAACCAAGGATAGCAGAGGAAAATAAAAAGGTTCTGAAACTTTAAATTAAAAGCAGTTTACTAATCTCCAAGCATTTCCTCTGATTCACTAAGATCTGTCTACCTCAGTAAGCACATATAGGCAACTATGCGCACATGTTTTGTCTAAATTATAACTGAGAAACTTTCGGTGAGTTTTTCCTCAGAGACTAGTTTACTGATTTGACTAACAAACAGAATAATGCAAATCCAGGGGTTTAAGCATGTACATTTCTAGAAATCAACCAATGCCTGAAATTCTGACTACTGAACAGAATTTCAGTAGTACTGAGACATTTATACCAACAAGGCATATTTGCACAGGTTGCAGAAAAAGCCCCCTCCCCTAGCCCCTGACTCATTGGAGAAGACCCTGATGCTGGGAAAGATTGGGGGCAGGAGGAGAAGGGGACGACAGAGGATGAGATGGTTGGATGGCATCACTGACTCAATGGACATGAGTTTGAGCAAACTCTGGGAGATAGTGAAGGACAGGGGAGCTGACGTGCTGCAATTCATGGGATTGCAAAGAATTGGACAGGACTTAGAGACTGAATAACACCCACTCCCCCCAAATATAAGAAAAACTTACCCTCTTGCTTTAAGAAATAGACATTGTTGCTGGGGATTTTCTTCTGGGATCCTAGCTGAGAAATGCTGGATTTCTTGTTCTCAAGAGCTTTATATTAGTATCACTAAGAATCAGATTTGGATTGAAAAAAGGATTAAGGTACAAATGCACTTATTTGTAAGTGTATTTTCTTTCTAGTTAGTGAATGTTTGAAATACTCCAAGGTTGGGTATTGACTTTTAGATTTCTTACCTTATTTTTAACCTGAGCCCTTTTAAAAACTGAAGACATATCACTAACAAAATATCTAATGTTTATTTAGTGCTTGTTCATGGGGCAAATATTGTGCCAAGCTTTTTTCTGGATTATTTAATTTCCCCAAAGTTCTTCAGAAAGAAGTTGCTATTATTATCTCTCATACAAGACGAAACCACAAACACATACAGGTAAGATGCCCAAGATGCTAAGGTTAGTGGTTCCCAGAACTAAGTCTCTTTATACACATTGTTAACTGCTAGTGTGTGTATGTATGTGTGCGTGTGTGCACATAAGCATATATAAATATATTTGTGTATTTAAAGTGCATTTTTTTCCCATCAGAGTCTTCGCCTTTTATTCATCTCCTTCCTGTTTTTCACTCTTTACATTTAACACATTTATCTCCACTCATCCTTCTGTATCTTCTGTTTCTCTCCTATCTCACTACCAAATTTTAAACTGTGTTTGTAAATTTTACAAAATGCCTGCATTTTCTCGTTTTGACACATTCTCAGTGCATTGCAAAATGGTATCTAGTATCAATAGGTTTTCACAGTAGAGATCATATTTACTGAATTTTTAAAATGAACATTTTTAAAGTCCTGGAGATTGTGATTTGGTGAGTCTCTGGTAGAATCCAATAATCTAGATTCTTTTTCTTTTTAACAAGTAACTGCTGTGGCACTAATTCTTTTCCTCAGACAAGCTTGTTTTCAGTTACATTGGTTACAGTTTCTTAATCTACATGGATTTGTCTTCATGTGCTCCCGTCTTGCATGTTGATGGTAAGCTGAAGGTACTCTGCCAGCCCTCTCTCTTCTCACCTCGTCTTTGGAAGCCTTTATCTGTAGTCCATGCTACAACCACAACCTACGAAGAAACTCTTCTCTAGTCTGGCTCTCCAGTCCAGATTTATATTCTGATTCCTTAATCATTATACAGGATGTCTCATGTATTATCTATGCCTGGATATCCCACAGACTGTTTAAATTCAATATATCTCAACCTTATCTCATTGAATCTTTGTATGCCAAATTTACTCTTTCTCTGTTCAGTATCTTAGTTAATGGTGCCATTAACCTAAGTGAAAAACCTAAAATTCTTAACCAAATTCTCTTGTACTTTCAATCTGTCCACACAAATCACTTATGGATACACAAGTTTATCTTGTAATTGTGTAGCTCTTACTAGTTGGGAAGCAAAATAATACAACCATTTTGAAACAAATTTTTTTTCATCAATTTCTTACAAAGTTAAACATTAATCTCACCATAGGATCTAGCAAAACCATCCATAGATATGTGCCCAATTGATTTGAAAATTTACATCTACACTAAAATAGGAGCAAAAGTGTTTATCACAGCTTTAGTCATAATTTCCCAGAACAGGAATCAACCAAGATGACCTTCAACCAATGAATAAACTGTTGTATAGCCAATCAATGAAATAATCAGAAAAAAAAATAAAGAAATGAGTTATGCCACTAAAAGACACAGATAAATCTGAAATGAATATTACTAAGTAAAAGAAGCCAATCTGAAAAGACTACATAATATATGATCCCAAATATATTTCCATATATTGAAGAATTCTTGCATCCCTGGAATAAACCCAACTTGATCATGGTGTATGAGCTTTTTGATGTGTTGATGAATTCTGTTTGCTAAAATTTTGTTGAGGATTTTTGCATCTATATTCATCAGTGATATTTGCCTGTAGTTTTCCTTTTTTGTGTTGTCTTTGTCTGGCTTTGGTATCAGGGTGATGGTAGCCTTATAGAATGAATTTGGAAGTGTTCCTTCCTCTGCAACTTTTTGAAAGAGTTTTAGAAGAATAGGCATTAGCTCTCCCCTAAATGTTTGATAGAATTCTCCTGTAAAGTCATCCTGGGTTTTTAGTTTTTTGTTTTGTTTTGTTTTGTTTTGAGGGGGGAGATTTTTGTTCACAGCTTCAATTTCAGTGCTTATAATTGGGTTGTTCATGATTTCTATTTCTTCCTGGTTCAGTCTTGGAAGATTGAACTTTTCTAAGAATCTGACTATTTCTTCCAGGTTATCTATTTTATTGCCATATAGTTGTTCATAATAGTCTCTTATAATCCTTTGTAGTCCTGCATTGTCTGTTGCAATCTCTCCTTTTTCATTTCTAATTTTGTTGATTTGATTCTTCTCTCTCTCTCCTTTTCTTTCTTTCTTTTTTTTTTTTTTTTTTTTTTTGATGAATCTGGGTAAGGGTTTGTCAATTTTGTTTATTTTCTCAAAGAACCAGCTTTTAGTTTTATTAATCTTTACTATTGTTTCTTTCATTTCATTTTCATTTATTTCTGCTCAGAGCTTTATCATTTCTTTCCTTCTACTAATTTTTTTTCTTCTTCTTTTTCCAGTTGCTTTAGGTGTAAAGTTAGGTTGTCTATTCGATGTTTTCTTGTTTCTTGAGGTAGGATTGTATTGCTATAAACTTCCCTCTTAGAGCTGCTTTTGCTGCATCCCACAGGTTTTGAGTTGTCATGTTTCCATTGCCATTTGCCTTTCTATATACTAACAGTAAAAAATCAGAAAGAGTAATCAAGGAATCAATCCCATTCACCATTGCAACAAAAATAATTAAATATCTAGGAACAAACTTACCTACGGAGACTAGAGAACTGTACACAGAAAATTATAAGACTCTAATCAAAGAACAAAGATGACATAAGCAGATGGAGAGATAGTCCATGTTCCTGGGTAGGAAGAATCAATATTGTGTAAATGACTATACTAGCGAATGCAATCTACAGATTTAATGCAATCCCTATCAAATTGCCAATGGCACTTTTCACAGAACTAGAACAAAAAAATTCACAATTCATATGGAAACAAAAAAGACCCTGAATAGCCAAAGCAGTCTGGAGAAAGAAGAATGGAGGTGGAGGAATCAAGCGTCCTGACTTCAGGTTTTATTACAAAGCTACAGTCATCAAGAGAGTACGGTCCTGGCACAAAAACAGCAATATAAACCAGTGGAACAAGATAGAAAGCCCAGAAATAAACCCATGTACCTATGAGTACCTTATCTTTGACAACAGAGGCAAGAATATACAATGGGGCAAAGACAGCCTTTTCAATAAGTGGTGCTAGGAAAATTGGACAGCTACATTGGACAGTAAAAGAATGAAATTAGAACACTTCCTAACATCATACACAAAGATAAACTCAAAATAAATTAAAGACCTAAATGTAAGACCAGAAACTATAAAACTCAAACATAGGCAGAACACTCAATGACATAAGTCAAAACAAGATCCTCTATAACCCGCCTCCTAGAGTAATGGAATTAAAAACAAAAGTAAACAAGTGTGTCCTGATTAAACTTAAAAGCTTTTGCACTGCAAAGGAAACTATAAGTAAGGTGAAAAGAAAACTCAGAATGGGAGAAAATAATAGCAAATGAAACAACTGACAAAGGATTAATTTCCAAAATAATGAAGCAGCACATACAACTCAAAACCAGAAAAACAAACAACCGAATCAAAAAGTGGGAAAAAGACCTAAGCAGACATTTCTCCAAAGAAGACATACAGATAGCTAACAAACACATGAAAAGATGCTCAACATCGTTCATCGTTCATTATTAGAGAAATGCAAATCAAAACTACAATGAGATATCACCTCACACCGGTCAGAATGGCCCTCAGCAAAAAGCCTACAAACACTAAATACTGGAAAGGGTGTGGAGAAAAGGGAACACTCTTGCAGTGTTGGTGGGAATATAAATTGATACAGCCACTATGGAAGATGTTATGGAGATTCCTTAAAAACCTAGGAATAAAACCACCAGATGACCCAGCAATCCCACTCCTAGGCATATACGCTGAGGAAACCAAAACTGAAAGAGACACATGTATCCCATTGTTCATTGCAACACTATTTATAATAGCAAGAACATGGAAGCAACCTAGATGTCTGTTTACAGATGAATGGATAAAGAAGTTGTGGTATATATACACAATTGAACATTACTCAGCCATAAAAAGGAGCACATTTGAGTCAGTTCTAATGAGGTGGATGAACCCAGAACATTTTATACAGAGTGGAGTGAGTCAGACTACACCATGAGAAATGATGGGATTGAAGAAACACAAGCTGGAATCAAGATTGCTGGGAGAAATATCAATAACCTCAGATATGCAGATGACACCACCCTTATGGCAGAAAGTGAAGAGGAACTAAAGAGCCTCTTGATGAAGGTGAAAGAGGAGAGTGAAAAATTTGGCTGAAAGCTCAACATTCAGAAAACTAAGATCATGGCATCCGGTAACATCACTTCATGGGAAATAGATAGGAAGACAGTGGAAACAGTGACTGACTTTATTTTGGGGGGCTCGAAAATCACTGCAGATGGTGACTGCAGCCATGAAATTAAACACTTACTCCTAGGAAGGAAACTTATGACCAACCTAGGTAGAATATTAAAAAGCAGAGACATTACTTTGTCAACAAAGGTCCGTCTAGTTAAGGCTATGGTTTTTCCAGTGGTCATGTATAGATGTGAGAGTTGGACTATAAAGACTATAAAGAAAACTGAGTGCCAAAGAATTAATGATTTTGAACTCTGGTATTGGAGAAGACTCTTGAGAGTCCCTTGGACTGCAAAGAGATCTAACCAGTCCATCCTAAAGGAAATCAGTCATGGGTGTTCATTGGAAGGGCTGATGCTGAAGCTGAAACTCCAATACTTTGGCTGCCTCATGCTAAGAGATGACTCATTTGAAAAGACCCTGATGCTGGGAAAGATTGAGGGCAGGAGGAGAAGGGGATGACAGAGGATGAGATGGTTGAATGGTACCACCGACTTAATGGACATGAGTTTGAGTAAACTCCAGGAGTTGATGATGGACAGGGAGGCTTTGCATGTTGTGGTTCATGCGGTTGCAAAGAGTCAGACACGACTGAGCGACTGAACTGAACTGAACTGAACTGAGTCAAAAAGAGAAAGATAAATACCATATTCTAACACATATATATGGAACCTAGAAAAATGGTACTGAAGGATTTATTTGCAGGGCAGTAATGGAGAAACAAACATAGAGAATAGACTTACAACATGGGGAGAGGGGAGGAGAGGGTAAGGTGGAAGGAAAGAGTAATATGGAAACTTACATTACCATATGTAAAATAGATAGCCAATGGAATTTGCTGTTTATCTCAGGAAATTCAAACAGGGGCTTTGTATTACCTAGAGGGGTGGGATGGGGAGGGAGATGGGAGGGAGTTTCAAAAGGGAGGGGATATATATACCTATGGCTGATTTAAAATATATATATATATATATATATATATAAAATCCCCAATATAAGACTTTCTGAAAAAGGCAAAACTATTGAACTACTGAGGCAGGAAAAATTTTTTTGGCAGCCTGGGATTTGGGAATAGAAGAAGTTTTGAACAGATGAAGCATAGAGAGACTATTTTTAAGCTATTTAATGGTTGAGAGTAACCTATGCATTCTTCAGATTCACATAAATGTGTAATACAAAGAGTAAATCTTTAATGTATAAAAAGTAAGGAAAAGCTCATTGAAACAGTTGCAGATCCCAGGAAGGAATGCAGTCTGTGTCAAGGGAATCAAACTGTGATGTTAAGTTTAGGATAACCTCCTGGAAGGGCATGGAGGAAAAGATCCTTACCTAAGTGACTGTGGAAATGAATGGACTCTGTGAGAATGAAGATGCAAGGGACTGCACATAAGGACTGTACTTCAGTTGACAAAGTTGTATCCCCAAGTATTATGGGGAAGAACCCTAATACTACTGCATAAGCACACCATAACTGAACACCTAGATACATGCATGATGAATGGTAGAAGCCAGTTTTCTCACAGGTGAAGAGGGAATGGGTAGATACAAGTAAGAAGCTAGAATGATTCATGTGATAATGGATTAGGGTTGGAGACATTAGTGTAAATATTAGTATAAACTATATTAGTTTACTATAGCTACCAATGTTAACGTATAGAAATATTTATACGTATATGCACACTAGGAAAAGATGGAAGACAGCAACTTTGCAGTGGAGACACCTACAAAACACCACCTCAGCCAGATGACCAAAGTCAACATCAGCAGTGATACACCTTATTGATATTTTGTACTCTTGATCTGATGGGATGAAAATGGCCCTCTACCTTGTGATAGTATTCCAACAACAACCCCTTAACTACAATCCAGTCATGAGAAAAGCATCAGAAAATTTCTAGCAGAAGGCCATTCTAAAAAGTATTTGACCAATACCCCTCAAAACTGTCAAGGTCAATTAAAAACAAAACACGTCTGAGAAACCATTAACAACAAATAACAACCTATGGAAACATGACAAATTTTGTTTATTTGTTAAAAAACAAATTTATTTAAAAACTAAATGCAATGTGGTCTCCTGGATGAGCTGCTGGAATAAGAAAGGGCATTAGATAAAAACTGCATCGGCTAAAGCAACTAAATAAGGGTTCATTACATTTATTTACTATATTGATAAAACCTTCATATTATCTTGAGATTCTTAGAGGTGGATGTATTTGTATAATAATCATACCAAACTATAAAAATTAAAGATGTCTCCACAATAAAGCATACTCTACACTAATAACATTTCAACACTTTGCAGAAATGCCTACTTTCTGAGGAAAAAAAATTACATATGAGGGACACATTTTGTAAGATCCAGGCTAATTTCTTGTTACTGTAGTTTATAAAGAAGGAATCCAAATATAGTTCATAGATTTTTCAAATAATATTCTATTTTTCTAACTTTTATCAAGTTTTTAGTTATATTCATGAAAACTACTACATTATTCAATAAACAAAGACTTTTCAGAATATAAAATAACACATTTTAAGCTGCTATAAAAGAAGGTTCGATTCATTTCACACTCCTGAATAAGGCTGATTTTCATATAAATTATGTGATATATTATCATTTCCACTGCACATGTATCACTTTCTCCCTTCACATTGAGATAGTTATCTTGTGTGAGAGGGTTAAGGCAGATGGGGGAAAAATAAAAAAAAAAAAAGTAACTCAGGGCTTTTTCAGTTTAAGAAATAAAATGCTTTGTTATTTCCCAAAGTGAAAATTAGAACCATTCGAATTGGCTTAAAACTGAAGCCTGCCCGCTCTGTGGAAAAGCTTTTGTATTATGAGCTCTGATTCACAGGGACTTGCTAACCAGCACCTATCTCTGCCAGGATTATAAAAGCATTATTTTCAAGAGCATGATTTTTCATCAACTGTTTCAATAGTGTCTTTTTATCTAGTTATCCCTATGCCTTATTTTAATGCCCATGCTTTTCCCATTATGATTCATGGGCTACAGGTGACTTTTTCATCACCCCTTTTGAAACGATAATGTAAAAAACCATAAAATACTATCTAGCAACTGTCCTTTCTAATTCTCCAAATTTTGAAACTGTGCCTATTTCTATGGGAAAGCAGTACTATCTTAGGGTTTGGTTCCCCATTTTTCATTGGCTTAGCATTTGACAAAATGGTTTCTAGTCCAACATAGCTTAAAGAAGAACACAGCCAAACACTTAACATAATCAAAGGGCAGTATGAGCTATGTCTCAAGGGGGTCATTGTGTCTGAACTGAATTGATAAGAAGTTAAAGCCCATTTCCTGGAGAAACAGGCAATGATACAGAAATCCTCATAGAATCTCTCCTTTTCCTGACCTTGTGTCTGAGAATTACAGCTTCAAAAGTCTACAGAAGCAAAAAAAAGTTACTCTGCTGCAGGGTAGCATACCCTGTTTTTGTTTGGGTGATAAAGCCAGTCAAAGGGTAAATTGAAAGTATTACTAGCTCACTATCTAAATCATTTACTACTACTGGAAGCACCAAATCTTCATTACCAAAGATGTTATGGTAATGTTTGCTAGTGAGAGCTTTTCAAAGTTACTTTTTAAGCATTAATTCATGAGTGGAGATTTTTCCCACTGAATTTTGAAAAAATGGTTTCAATAGTTGCTTTTCTTTATACAGCAATCTATACGCCAGTCATTATCTCCTGAAATTACATATTCCTATGAATAGGAATATGTGGTTATGGACTCACTGTGTCTTCCCAAAATCCATATGTTGAAACCCCAACCCCATACTGTCACTATATTTGGAGATGAGACCATTTTACCTATAAAAATATAATTAAAGTTAACTGAGATCATAAGGTCAGGGCCCTCATCCAAGAGAACTGTTGTACTTATGAGAGAGATCAGAGAACCTATTTTCTCTCTTCCTGTAAGAACACTGAAGAGAGGCCATGTGATGACTCAAGGAGGAGGCAATAGTCTGCAAGGTAGGACAAGCATCCTTTTCAGAAACCAAATTAGCTGGCACCTTGATCTTGGACTTCCAGCCTCCAGAACTGTGATAAATTAAATTTCTGTTGTTTAAGGACACAGTTTATGGTATTCTGTTATAGCAGCCTGGGCTGACTAATACATATATCATACTGAATGGTTAATGAAGACATATCCACTCACTACACATTCACTTCCCCAAAACCACTTCCCCAAGATCTTTTATTTATACATTTACTCAACGTTTTTCTTTTCCTTCATTAATCAAAAATTTTTGTTGTTTTCTTTTTTTTTTTTGAATAATTGAGGAATCTCAGCCAGTATAGAAAATACTGTTATTCTATACTTCCCTTTTATGAGAAGACACCTCAATTTATTTTAGTGCTTGCTTTCCTACAACATAATTATGTAGTAAAAGTGTGTTTGTTTTAAACCATTGAAACTATTCTTACTGTTAGTAGTTTATTGGTAAGCAGATGCAATATTCTGAAGAATAACATCTTATGTGCTAAGGAGCAAAATGTTTCATTAAAAGGCTTCTTATCATTAAAGGGGGAAACACAAGAATAAGTAGTCTTGGTCTTGCCTAGATATTACTGTCTGTGCATAAGACATCTAGAACTACTTTAACTTCTTGCAACCATGAGAAACAGATGGAACCTAATATACTGAGATAAGATAGTAGGAAGATGGAAATAGTCTAGAAGTCTGAGGGTATTCTTCAATCTTGAATTAAACTGCATTGGAGTGTTTCTATATCCAGACTTTTTGTTTGTCAAGACCATAAATAAGTCTCCTCTTGCTTAAGAAGAATTAATTTGAATAATAATAATTATACATGATAATTACATTTTCATTTATAGATGTAGTCTGAAGCTAAAATAACGACTTCCTTGGGTTGTCAACAAAACACTTTTGAAAATAATTTCAATCCTTTAATCAATTTAATAAATGCCTTTCACATTAGAGGGAAAAACACACTTTGCCTTAAATTATACTTACTTTTTGATAAAATCAACATATAAATTTTTTTGTCATAAAGATCTGTGGAAATAATATATGAGAATTAAAATGATATCACATTTAAGGGATACTGAGGACTAGCACTGAAGTCAAGGTAAAAGGGATACTTTCTACTTTATGAAATTCTATATTTTGAGTTTTAGGAAAGTTTATATACATCACCTATTAAAATTTAAATGTTCAATTTAAAAAACAAATAAAGACTAAGGAGGCCATTAATATTAGATACTGAAGAAAAGCAAAAGTAAAAATGTTCCTCAAACTACAATTCCATTCGATCTTATATTTGAGGTCTATATGTAATGCATGAAATTATAGAGGTATTCTCACAACCATTTCAGCAGTTTTCCTTATCAGTCCCTAACATCTTTAAAATTCCTAACCTAATAGCTAACCGGAATTCCCTTACATTTTCTGAGCTTGTTCATTCCTTATTGCCCTTTCTAAACATCTGTATAGAGAGACTTGTATTCACTGTCATCAGTAAGACTCCGAGTATATAAAACTCTGAGGAATATATTTTTTTCAGTATTGACTTAACACTGCATACTCAAGGTGGAAGAAGAACAATGCAATAATCAGTCATTTTAATCCAACTATAGTCATATTGAGGATTCTATTGGTACCTGATCGAAAGTGGATGTTACCAAAGGTCTGATAGTTATAGAGCTTCCTAATATAAGCTCTAAAAAATCAGTAATTATCTAAGAAATTATGTTAAACCATTACAAGAATTACATTTCATTAATTTAATAAAATTAACCATAATGCCTAGTGCTACCTGACCACTCAAATTTTGCTCACGGCAGCACTTTAGACATTATTTCTAAATACCCAGATAAAAATAGACATGCCTAACAGCAAGTAAAAAACTGAACAAATTGAAAAGGCAACAACTATTCCAAGATCCGTAAGAGAGGTGAGAATACAAGGTAAATCACCATCCTCAAGGTTGGAAAGATGGTGGAGAGGGAGTCTTGGTCTGCTAGAGGGACTCATGAATGGAAACCACTGGAGGAACAGGAGCCAGAGTAGGAAAGTTGACATGGAATTGATAAATCACCGGAGGCTTAGTGTGGGCAAATCTGAGATCTAAAAGCTCCAGCAGAGCCTGGTCATAGGGGGTCCCCTGCAATTTTGTGAGATTTACTTCCAGAGGCTGGATCAGTTTCTTTCATATCAAAGAAAACCCCTCTTGTTTCCCATAGAGGAAGGGGGAAAATAACAATTTTGAAATTTGTCAGAGCACTTTGTTCATAATGAGACCTGCTATCAGGAGAAAGTAGTTAACCAGTCTAACTGGCTGGGGTAACATCAGAGCCTAAGTGAGCTGGGAGAAGGGAAACACCCAACTCCAGTCAGCTCTAGCCTTCAAAGTGAAGATTCTCCCCATGTGGTTCTGTGCTCAAGAATAAAACACTGGTGTGATTTATCTCTTTTATTTGGATGTCCCAGCTTGCTGCTGATGCTGTTCTACTGCAGCACAAATATGCTGAAATGGGAATGAAGGTATTTGTTGTAGTATCTAAAGATAATTTCTCACAGGACTGTAATCAAAGAGATACAAATGGAAGATTCTAATTTTAGACTTTATACTACAGCTTCATTGTTGTTGTTTAATCACTAAGTAGTGTCCAAATCTTTTGTAACCCCATGGAATGTAGCCTGCCAGGCTCCTCTGTCCCTAGGATTTCCCAGGCAAGAATACTTGAGGGGTTGCCATTTTTTTTTCTCCAAGGGATATTCCTGACTCAGTTACAGAACCTGCTTCTCCTGCATTGGCAGGCAAATTCTTTACCACTGAGCTACCAGGGAAGCCCCTACACTACAGCTTACAGAGGTAGTAATAGTGAATATTCTCTTTTAAATAAAACTGGAATGCTCTTCCCAAAAATATATATAAATAGAGAATGCCATTTCAAGCACTGAGAACATCAGAATTTTACTATCAATAGTAATCTAAAGAAAGATATATAAGCGATTTATACTGATAATATATTAGAGAAAAATTAAAGAACTAAATATGTATGAAATTAAACATGTTTCTGGATTGATAGATTTGATATTATGAAGTCAATTCTTTCCAGATTGACCTCTAGATACAATGCAATCCCTCACAAAAATCTAAGAATAGTGAAAAAACATAGAGAAGATGTATTTCTTAATATCAAGCATATAAAGATATCATGTCTACAGACCTTATAATCATTTTAATTTTATGCAATGAAGTTGCAAAACTAGATAAAATCACCAAATTCTCAGGAAAACACTTTTACCAAAACTGATATTTGAAGGACTAAAAAAATCTGGAAATTCTTGTATTTCTTTAAACTAAATTCTATTAGCAGAGGAGTGTTGACCTTAGGCTTGCCTTGCCATTATATTTTGGAAGCAAATAATTTGTTTGATTTCACACCCAGTCTCACCCATATCTGATTTAGATATTTAGATGAGATGAAGATATTGAGTTTATATGGATTTAGATGATGCTAGAATGAATTAAGACTATTGGCATTATTCACATGTAATTAATGTATTCTGGATGTGAGAAGGAACATGATTTTTGCATGGCCAGTGGTGAAATGCTGTGGTCTCAATGTCTGCATCTCACCAAATTCATATGTTGAAATCCTAACACTCAGTGTAATGGTGTTAGGAAGTGAGGCCTTTGAGGGGTGCTAAATTCTGGAAAGGAGGCCTCATAAATGAAATTAATGCCCTTATAAGAGACCCTGTAGAGCTCCCTAGCCCCTTCTACCATGTGATGACACAGTGAGGTAGTCTGCAGCCTGAAAGAGGGCTTTCAGAGAATGCAATCACGCTGATTCCTTACTCTTAAACCTTCCAGCCTCCAAAACACTAAGACATAAATTTTGGGTGTTTAAAAGGCTGCCCGCCTATGGTACTCTGCTATAGCAGCCATAAGGGTCAACTACTAAAGAAAAAAGAAGACACAGGTTATCAGAATCAAATTTGATCTCCTTGGCAGAAACAGAAGAAATCCAAAATCTGATTAGATCGAGACTATTTTATGACATATTTCTAGCTCAGTTTTTCTTGTTTTCAACTTCCCTGGTGGCTCAGACGGTAAAGCGTCTGCCTACAATGTGGGAGACCCGGGTTCGATCTCTGGGTGGGGAAGATCGTCTGGAGAAGGAAATGGCAACCCACTCCATCACTCTTGCCTGGAAAATCCCATGGGAGAAGCCTGGTGGGCTACAGGCCCCGGGGTCGCAAAGAGTCGGACACGACTTAGCGACTTTACTTACAAAATAGTGACACATTGCTTATCTCTGGAATGTTGCCACTTCTGTTTTCCATTTCTAATAATGCAATCTCAAAATAACAGTATATCAGGGCCTTTCTGTCATAGACATGGAAGGCATCATGTTTCAATTATGTAAAATAACATCAGTGGAAATATGATTGAAAATATTCACTGTAGGATTTATTCTTTAATTTACACATCCAGTTTGCCTTTTACTTCTCCTAACATTTATATATATATAAATTTATATATTAATTTATCATTCTCCTGCTTACTGACGTAATCCTTATTTTTGTCATAGAGATAACAATATAAAAGTGTATCTTGAGATATTATTATTGAGCTTGTTTATATTTCATTTCTATGAAAGTTGAGTTCTAATGCCCCTGTGCTCCCAGAATCATCTTATTTATTGGTTAAAATAATTATATTTAATTCAAAGTTCTCTGTAGAACTCAGAAAATAATTTCATGTTATCTCTGAAATTCAACATTTATTTTTACATTTATCATTTTATTATATTATAAAAATTATATATTTAGAAGAGTATGCTAGAAATGGAGACAATGGGTATAGAGGAATTTATTAGTGGATGATTACTATTTCAACAGATTTGCCTGTGTCCTGAGTTCCAACACAGTCAGCATGTCTTATTTAACTTCTGGGGAAGATTCTATCAGAAAAAGTGCTCACCTTCCAGAAGGCAAGTAAATAAACTTTGAACATCAGCATGTCATCACCCACTGGGGAAATAATATCCCTATTGCTCCTCTGGCCATCTAACATAACTTCAGGGACATTTTACAGTGTTCTTCAAAACATGTATTTAGCCACAAATATTTTGATTAGAGGGCAGTAGGGCATCTCTCGTGGTGATGAGAAATGCTGAGAGATTAATAGAAAAAAATCTTGTCTCATATTGAAAAGACAAAATTATTTTAGGCTTGGACACGCTTCCCAGGTGGCACTAGTGGTTAAGAGTCTGCCTTCCAGCAAGGAGATGTAAGAGACCTGGGTCAATCCCTGGGTCAGGAAGATCCCCTGGAGGAGGGCACGGCAATCCACTCCAGTATTCTTGCCTGGAGGGTCCCATGGAAAGAGGAACCTGGTGGGCTACAGTCCATGGGGTTGCAAAGAGTCAGACATAACTGAGCATAACATGGAGGAGGAAATGGCAACCCACTCCAATATTCTTGCCTGGAAAATCCCATGGACAGAGGAGCCTGGCAGGCTACAGTCCACGGGGTCACAAAGGGTCGGACGTGACTGAAGCAACTTAGCTCGAGCATAACATATATTGAAAAGACAGTTATTTCAAGTTCAGACATGCTAGTGAAGCAACCTAATTAAGAGATTGTTGTTGAAACATTAATCAGTTCTTGAAAGAAAGAAGTGGACAATTTATTTGAGTCACATTTGACGATTATAATCCAGGAAGAGCATCTCAGAAAGCTCTGAGAACTGTTCTGCCCATTAGAAGTCAAGGCATGGTTATGTAAGTTTCTTGAGACAGAAAGCTATACCTCAAATGACATATTATTGACACTTTACATGATCTAGATCTAAGCCTCATCCTGGTGGATCATGTGACCCTTTACAAGATTCAAAAGTAATGTTATCTTTTAAGCAGTTGTCTTGCTGATGCTAGGAGAATGTTGCTCTTTATAGCTGAGCAGGTATTTCTGCTGATAGGAGAGGTCTGGTCAATGCATAATGCAAATACACAATGCACAGTGTAGGGGGAGAGGAGATAAAAGGGCAGAGAATTTTTATGTTTCAATTTTTCTTGTCTTGTCATAAAATTTGAATTTTACTTCACAAAGTTTTAGTAGACAGCCACATAGAACAATAGAAGATGAAAAGAAATGGATGGACTTGAAATGTGACTGGTAGGCAAAGCCATTAGAATTTATACATGAGGACTGGAAGAACGGGAAAGCCAAGGTCCTGCCAGAGAAGTGGATTCAGCAAATGATGATACATATTTTGGAAAATAGTTAAGAAATTCCTTTGTTAAGCGTGTTGAATTCTTGACTGTAGTTAGACACAGTTATAACCAATCACTTACTTAATCCATGAGAGATTAGAAGAGCAAATGATGAGCTGATCAGGGGTACTGCTGAGAGTCTCCAATAACATTCACCTCTGAGAAAGGCCAACAATCGTATTTTGTGAAATGGGAGAAAAATTATCTTTTGAGAAGTTCTTTGTTCTCTTTAATTTCACCGAGGAACAATTAATGAGCAACTATGCTGAGAAGTATCAATAGTTTACTATAGGAACAGAATCTAATCCTTCCCCTAGAAGAAGTTTGTCATCCAGTGAAGGAAATGCACTCAAAAGTAAGAATTGACTTTTAATTATATTTATATTTTCTTTCCAAAGAGAAAAAATATTATTAACTTTTATCAGAAAAACCCAATTGGGTTGGTCACCAAAGTATTATACACACACACACACACACACACACACACAGTACTTTATGAAAATCTTGTAAGTCACTTGATAGAACTAGATGTAGAAAAGCACTGTGGCTCTTTAAAGTGGAAAGAGATACGCTAGAAAGAAAGACATCAGGTGGACTCTGAAGATGAATGATTGTAGTTCACTGTCTTAGTTTTCGGTTTTTTTTTTTTAATGCATTGGCTTGAAATAGAAACCTAGCATTTGTTGTTTGGACAATTACCTCTTTAGATACAGAAATTGCTCATATAGTGCCAAGTGAGAACAGATGCTACAAAATGGTATCCTCCTATACTCAGTTTTATAGTTGTTAATTTCAATCCACTGAAAATGCTTCTCAATTCCACTTAAAGGAGATGATTACTGTGATGTGTAGAGCTTTCATTGTTACTAATTCATTTATTTTTGTAGCCTTGCCTCATATAACAATGTGATTTCTTTTTTTTTTTTTTTTACAATGTGATTTCTTTAGGCTTGATTCTCTCTTTCTTTCAAAGTGTTTTGTTATTTAAATATCCTCATTACTTAAGGCTTTCTCTTTTGTTCATTATTTGGATTCTCAAAACCAGAACTCTTATTCATGTTTGAAATGCTGTATTAAACACTTTTATGTAGAAAAGTAAACAATTTAGGAACAACAGCACGGTGCACACTAGTTAAGCAACACATATAGACAACTGGTATAAGAGAAAGAAAGTAAATCAATTAAGTGTGTATGTGTCTGGGGAGTGTATATGTATGGGTTGCTTCATTCAGCTCGAGGCAGTTTTTCGGTTTAGGCTGCTATGTCTGGTAGGATCATGCCAAGTCACCTCATGAAATGTCAGAAATGAGCTGATACATTTTCATGCTTTGATGTTATATTCCACTATGAACCTATTGCATTTGAAAAATGTGTGCACTGCACTTAGATAAATATTATAATGAAAGAGACAAAATTATCCAACAGAACTGATGTCAGCAAGATCCTTGGATCTTACATTTCCATTCTGAAAAGAGAGAGTTATGTTACTTGATTTGGAAAGAAATCCCATAATTTTCCTATTTAAAAAAGAAAAAGAATAAGTTCAGGCAGTGTCTAATATCAAATACTAAACTAGAACAAGACACACACACACACACACCCCAAATTACATAGCAGTTTAATGTTAGTAACTACTATAGACTACCTTGGAATAAAAAGAAACAACTTAAGTAAAAGTAAACAAATGGGACCTATTAAACTTAAAAGATTTGATACAGGAAAGGAGACCATAACAAGGCAAAAAGACAGCCCTCAGAATGAGAGAAAATATTTGCAAATGAAGCAACTGACAAGGATAAATCTTCAAAATATACTAACAGCTCATGCAGCTCAATATAAAAAAAAAAACAATAAAAAAAATGGACAGAAGACTTAAATAGACATTCTCCAAAGAAGTCATGCAGATGGCTAAGAGGCACATGAAAAGATCTTAACATCAATAATTATTAGAGAAATGAAAATCAAAACTACAATGAGGTACCACCTCACATCCATCAGAATGGCCATCATCGAAAAATATACAAACAATAAATGCTAGAGAAGGTATGGAGAAAAGAGAACCTTCTGGCACTGTTGTTGGGAATGTAAATTGATACAGCCTCTATGGAGAACAGTATGGAAGTTCTGTAGAAAACAAAAAATAGAGCTATGTGTGTGTGACCCAGCAGTCCCACTCCTGGGCATATACCTGGAGAAAACCATAATTCCAAAAGAGACAGCACCCAAATGTTCATTGCAGCACTATTCACGATAGCCAGGACATAGAAGCAACCTAAATGTCCATCAGCAGAGGATTAGATAAAAAAGATGTGGGACATATATACAATGGAATTTTACTCAACCATAAAAAGGTACAAAATTGTGCCATTTGCACCAATGTGGATAGATCTAGAGACTGTCATAGACAGTGAAGTGGTCAGAAAGAGAGCAGCAGATATCATATACTAACACATATATGTGGGATCTAGGAAAAAATAGTACACATGAACCTATTTACAAGACAAAAATAGAGACACAGACATAGAGAACTAACATACAGACACTAGGGGGGGGAAGGAAGGTGGGATAAATTGGGACATTTGGATTGACATGTATACACTACTGTGTATGGAGTGGATGACTAATGAGAACCTACCGTATAGCATGGGGGCGGGGAAGAAGGTACAATCTGTTTGTAGGACATATATTAAGTTAACCTAAAAAATGCATTCCAATATATATTCAGTTCAGTTCAGTTTAGTCACTCAGTCGTGTCCGACACTTTGCGACCCCATGGACTGCAGCACGCCAGGCCTCCCTGTCCATCACCAACTCCCAGAGCTTACCCAAACTCATATCCATTTAGTTGGTAATGCCATCCAACCATCTCATCCTCCGTCATCCTCTTCTCCTCCTGCCCTCAATCTTTCCCAGCATCAAGGTCTTTTCCAATGAGTCAGCTCTTAGCATCAGGTGGCGAAAGTATTGGGGTTTCAACTTAACATCAGTCCTTCCAATGAATATTCAGGACTGATTTCCTTTAGGACGGACTGTTTGGATCTCCTTGCTGTCCAATATATATTAGGTGCAGACAAATACTGTTTGATTCTACCTATACGAGGTAGCTAGGATAGTCAAGCTGATAAATGTCAGAAGTTCATTGGTAGACACCAGGGACCAAGAGGTGGGTCAGGGTGGGAGGAGGAATGGGGAGTTAGTGTTTCATAGGGACAGAGTTTATTTAAGGTGAGAAAATTTGGGAGATAGACGACTGTGAGAGTTGTACACAATATGAATGTACTTAAAGCCACTAAGCTGTACCATTCAGTTCAGTTCAGTCGCTCAGTCGTGTCTGACTCTTTGCGACCCCATGAACCGCAGTACACCATTAAATATGGTTAAAATAGTATGTTTAATATTTTATAACTTTTACCACAATAAAAAAAAAAGCTTTAAAAAATTCAGTTAACATCACTTCATGGAAAATAGATGGGGAAACAATGGAAACAGTGACAGACTTCATTTTCTTGGGCTTCAAAATCACTGCAGATGGTGAGCAGCCATGAAATTAAAAGACGCCTGCTCTTTGGAAGAAGAGCTATGACCAAACTAGACAGCACATTAAAAAGCAGAGACATTACTTTGCTGACTAAGGTCCATCTAGTCAAAGCTATGGGTTTTCCAGTAGTCATGTATGGATGTGAGAGTTGGACCATTAAGAAAGCTGAGCACTGACAAATTGATGCTTTTGAACTGTGGTGTTGGAGAAGACTCTTGAGTCCCTTGGACTGCAAGGAGATCAAACCAGTCAATCCTAAATGAGGTCATTCCTGAATATTCATTGAAAGGATTAATGCTGAAGATGGAGCTGCAGTACTTTGGCCACCTGATGTGAAGAACTGACTTATTAGAAAAGACCCTGATGCTGGGAAAGATTGAAGGCAGGAGGAGAAGGGTGTGACAGAGGATTAGATAGTTGGATGGCATCACTAACTCAATGGACATGAGTTTGAGCAAGCTCTAGGAGTTGGTGATAGATAGGGAAGCCTGGCATACTGCAGTCGATGGGATCACAAAGAGTTGGACATAACTGAGCAACTGAACTGAATTAAAAAAAAAAATCTTTTCATCAGCTGTTGTTTTATACTTATAAAACTAGACAGTGTATTTTCTGGGCATGAGGAAATGGCTTTGGTTTTCTCTTTGTGACCCCATGGACTATACAGTCTATGGAATTCTCCAGGCCAGAATACTGGAGTGGGTAGCTTGTCCCTTCTCCAAGGGATCTTCCCAACCCAGGGATTGAACCTAGGTTTCCCGCATAGTAGGCAGATTCTTTACCAGCTGAATGAACCACATGGGACGCCCTTGGTTTTCAACACAGGTATCCTGATAAAGACTAGCTTATCTCACAGACAACACACATCTAAATATTGTCTTTTTTAGATTTGATAGGGTCTCATTTTTACTTATAAGAAACAACTGTTCTGGTAATTTTTTTAAAAACGAAGGGAGGAAAGGTAAGGAAGGAAATTAATAGTCTTATTTTCAGTTCTCTTTTCTTCCTGTCTCAAGGTTATTTTCTCAATATGTATTTATTTACAAATACATCTATTCTTCCACCAGTTTTCTAATGTATTCTCTTTTCTTCTAGTACATCTGAAATGAATTTACATAAACTAGTCAGTTTGAATAAAAGGAGCTCTAACTGCCCTACTTACTTTGCAAAAGAGTTAGAAGGAAGTAGCAAATTGGAGACAAAAATACTGATCTTACTCTAATAATTGAGGCTTTCCACGCTTTAAAGGAATTGGTCACAGGAAACTAATCACTGGGTGGTATGAAGTTGTAAGAACTAAAGTTCCGAGGTTCTGATAAAAAATTTTTTTAAAAAATCATTGGTAAAGAAAATGTGTTCAAATTCTTCATGCCTATCTACTAGTCACAGCATTTTTTCAAAGCCTTTCTGGGCTCTTAAAAACCCCAAAACTAATTTACTATTACAAATTCATATATGTTGTCTTATTCACAATATAGATAAGTCTTACTGGTCATTCTATATATTTTATTCCTGAATTGTTAAAACAAAACTTGAAACTCTTTCAAATTAAAATAAATGCAAAAATAATTTTATTAAAATACTTTATTCTTAAAGCAACCTAAAATATCAATGAATACATTTTTCTTCACTTCATTAAATTCATGAACAGCTGCAGTGTTGCTAAATTAATGAAGATGTAAGACAGTTACTTTGGGTAAAAACGTGGAAAAAAATCATTTAATCCAAAAGAAGTTTATCACAGGTTTATTTTTTTTTTAATTAATTTATTTATTTATCTATCACAGGTTTAAAAAAACAACTACAGAGAGTACGTTTTGGATCCCATGTCCAATTGAGAATGCCAACCCTTACATTTCAAAATGATATCTTAAATACATTTAAATCTTAAAATAGTTATTTAAGAAACAATACCAGACATAAATGCTGACCTAAAATATTTGCAAGACAGTCTCATTTCCTGTTCACTCTGTTTCTCTTGTATCTGTGAATGCAAAATAAAGATCTCCTCCTAAACCTTTCTGGGATACTGATCATTCTGAGAATACAGGGAAAAAAAAAAAAGGTGAAATATACATACATGTGCAAAATTTGCATATAATTTAAAGGTTTCATTTATACTACACCAAAGGCCATCTATGTTCTACAGGTTTCATGGGCCCAAGTTAAGAATCCCTTGCCTAAAACAATGTTTTATCAGCTTACAGACTTTTCTAAACCCCCCACCACCATCCTTAAGGCTTCTTGAAATGACAAGCACCAAGTTGGTGCTCATCAAATATTAGTAGTTAGTGATGATAAACATCTGTTTCTTCCCCTCATACAAATGATAATTTGAAATCCTCTGTCATGTGAATTTTCTGCCAGAAACATTCAATTCACATCTCTGATTTCCCACAATATTGAAAGTAAGCAATTTTAGAGGTCGAATCAACCTTTCAATAACTAGGGATTAACAGAATCAAAGTAGCCTAAAGAAGTTCATGAGAAAATCAAGATGTCCCAATTCTATAGAACTTAGTTCTAAAGGTTCAAAAAGGCTCAGAAGCCCAATAAGCTTAGGTAACAACAAGCAAAATTCATGTGCAATTATATTGAAATCTACTCATGATGAGAAATGATACTCTTCTGGGGGTGGTAGCAATTACTAACTCTCATCATTATTCATTTCTTCTCTCCTTCCTGGATACCCAGAAGACAAAAATTTCTACCCTGCTTACAATGAGTCAGGGTCATGTGACCAGTTCCAGTTAATGGAGTATAAACAAAAGCCACAAGTGTTTCTTGGCTAAGACACTGAAAAGTCCCTGATCTACCCTCTAGCTTGCTCAAGCAATGACTGTGACCCTGAAAGCTCCATATTTACACTGCCAAACCACAGGGTAGGATCTTAGAAATCACTTGTAAGGGAACTCCCCTGGAGAAATAAATTTAGGCTATTAGTGTTTCAGGGCTTATTTGCTACGTAAGAATGACTTAGCCTATTCTGTCTAACACCCCAGGCCAGAGTTCATTTTTATTATTTTAATTAAAATGCAATGAGTAAAAAAAAAAATGTTGAGAAATCATGTTATAGAAATCGGCCAAAGGATTTTGAAAATCTTTTTGTTTCCCCTACCGTTCACACATTATACTTAAAAACACTAACATTGCTTTCAGCTCTCTGAAAATAATGAAAACATCAAATTTTAAGTGGACATGGAACCCAAAGTGACACTTCATCGTACATATTTCAGGGTAGTTTCTATGGGAGCTGGCTGTTGCGTGTGCTTGCTGAATGGCCAGAGCTGAATATTTGCTACAAATTCTTAGACCATCTATTTCCACTAACTGTGATGATTAGCTGTTTCCCTCCTATCATCTTCCTCTGATAAGACCGAAGATATATTGGATGTGGTTGGTGAAAAAATCCACCTGAACATGGCAAAGTTTAATACATTTTAAGTAAAGGAAAATATATTCTCTTCTCTAAATAGACTGTAAAGATGTCTATTCTATAGGGAGAGGTAGCAAGTTTCCTAAACAAAAGAATATAAATTATTTATTCTTTGTTGTGCAGTCTCTAAGTCACGTCTGACTCTGCGATCCTGTGGACTACAGCACGCCAGACTTTACTTATCCTTACCCAGTGCTAATGGACAAACATCTTATAGAACAAAACTGCAGCTATTATGGCAAATGTTCCTTCAAATAAACACTTAAATTATCAATAGCCATTATTTTAATCCATAGAAAAAAATTGTTAATGGCAAAGGCCAGGAGATTTATGCACAGAACTACAGGATCTGTGGATTTTTCCAGAATCCTTCTTAAAATCAATCACTGAGTTGTACAGGTCACTTGAATCCAAGGTTACTTTTAAGTCGATGCTCTACGTAGCTTCTATGTCATTAAGTAATATGCACATCCAACAAGAAGAAAGCTTAACACCCTTCATAAGCAGGATAATAAAGGCAATAATTGCTAATAGGCACTTGCAGTGACTGCATGTCAAGCCCATAAACACCTATACATCGACTGTCTCAATTGCTCTTAGATGAATCTTAGAAGGTGGCAGACCATTTTTTAGTGCAAACTGGCATTCAGTTATGGGGTTCATTTAATTAACTTACTATTCACAAGGTCAATTTGTTCTCTATACACAGATATTACATCTTCCTTATCCAAAGCAGAGTAGTGTCCCTGCCTTTCTGCCATTAAAGACTGAAATCAGGTTAGCATCTTGTGTAATGATCCTTGCAGATAAAGATGTATTGTTCAGCTGAGCGGGAAGATGGGACAATACTCTAATCACAGAACAATATACTTTGAATTGAGAGGAATTAATTCATCTCCACAGTATTTTGGGGGGAAAAATAGATGGCAGTTTTCTTACCATTCGGTAGGAAAACAAAAGCACTGAGATCAGTAAACTTAGATGATAGGACAAATGAAAACAAGACCTCACACATTTTCTATTGCTATCACTTGCATTCTATTTTTAACCCAAGTGAAACAAGTCTTTCTAGGTTTAAGTGGAAGGCAAGCTCAAAAGTTGTCAAAAGTTATTAAAGCACATAAATTCATAAAAAAAAAAAAAACACTGTAACCTTGCACACACACACACCTCCCAAAGCAACTGTGAACCTTTTCCCTTTCTTTGAAATTACTTCTCGAATAGCTGCTCATAACTCTTCCTTTCTTGCCTCCCTCTCCTGTATCTGAAAGTCTCTCATCTATCTACTAGACTGTTCTCTCTTCACATCCTTGTCTCAATGGCTATCTTTTATCTGAAGTCCTTTTCTTTCAAGTGTTTCTATTTTTTCCAGGCACATACTTTTTTTTTTTTTACCTCTCATCGCACCAGAAGTAAATAATTTTTCTTAAGCAGCAGGTGTATGTTTGTGGACTTGACTAGAAATAGAAAAACGAGTATGTGAAGCTCATAGCTTAATAGAGATTTTGATCTTGTCATATCTGTAATTATGCAGACACATATGGCTCTTTTGGCTTCCCTGATAGCTCAGTTGATAAAGAATCTGCCTGCAATGCAGGAGACCCTAGCTCGATTCCCAGGTCAGGAAGATGCCCTGGAGGAGGGATAGGCTACCGACTCTAGTATTCTTGGGCTTCCCTTGTGGCTCAGCTGATAAGAAGTCTACCTGCAATGTGGGAGGCCTGGGTTCAAGCCCTGGATTAGGAAGATCCCCTGGAGAAGGGAAAGGCTACCCACTCCAGTATTCTGGCCTGGAGAATTCCATGGACTGTATAGTCCAAGAGATCGCAAAGGGTCGATCATGACTGGGTGACTTTCACTTTCACAATAGGGTTCTTTCATTTTAACCAAATTTAGGAATGACAACTAAGTTCTCATAAGATAGTGAGACTTGAGTTAATATGTTTTTATTTAAGCCATTAATTTGTTCTCTTCTTTTACTTTGAAACTCTTGGTGTCTCAAAATACTGTTAAACTCATTCTGCCAGAAGTTTTCCACTTCACACAGTCCCTAATCCCAAAGTGCAAAGCCCAGAGATCTCAAAAAGAATAAATTGACTATAGATAACCTGAATGGGAATAAAACCTGTCAACAGAGGAGGTCTCTCACCTATTAAAATGAAACTTAGCCTCTTTTAGATTTAGGTTACTCATTTACAAAATGGAGGCAATTATAACTATTCTAGCACCTTCAATAACTTACAACTAAGTGTTATATATGAACTCACTTGAGAATTGCAGAATTCCAATCCAATGACGGTATTTATGTGGCCTTTGATCACCTTGCCAGATAGTGTTGAATGGGATTTTCTGAAAAAATGTATCTTTCCATTGCTTTCTAGCTATCTTCTTTTGCATATTTTTGGTATTTGCTCAAGCATTCTATATTTATTTAAAGCCATAAGTAAAGAATTAATAGACTAAATTCTAGAATTAGACCAGGCTTAAATTCTGGGTTCTGCCACTTACTGCCTATGGACTTACAAGGTGTCAGGTAATCTCTTTATGCCTCTGAATCCACATGTGTAAAATGAAGACAAAATGAGTCCCTAACTTTAGGTATTTAAATATGTAAAGTAATCTTCGGTGGCATGTGCAAAATGTTACGCAAATTACATGAAAGAAAAAAAGACTATTTTCATTATTGGATATTCTATGAGAAAAGTCAAAAGCCTCAGATTACTGAAAATATAATTGGCGCTGCCAGTTCAAACTTCATGTGTTTTCAAATAAGACAATATTTTCCAATATATTAATGCTGATTTTATAATATTGGTTATACTTTATTATATATTATAAGCATTGTCATTTAGAGAAAGGAACACAATGTATGGGGAAAGATACACTAGGCTGACATCTGTTTATCTTTAAGCCAATTAACACCTCTCTGCCTCATTTTTGGCATATATAAAATAAAAATAGTATAATTCTTAAGATTTTTGTGAGGCTAAATATGAAGTTCTTCACACAGTTTCTGGCAAATGGATTATAAAGAACACATCATATTAATTACCATCTCCTGTTGAGGGGTTTATGTTTGTGTGTTCTTTCTAATGATATACATTACATATCAGGTGCTTAGGGACTTCAGACTGAATTTCTAAATTTCAACTGAGAAAGCAATCTAAAGTCTTAAATTCATATTCTTAAGAAATGACACTTTGAAAAAGCAATATATAATCTATGACCCTGGACCTCTATGGTAGCTTGAGATTATTTCTACAAAACCACGTGTACACTCAGTCTGCTCTGCTGATTACAGAAACGATGCAGCATGCACATGAGTTAGTACACCATAGAAAATCATTGCAAAACATAGATTTTTTTGCTATTAGACATTGTCTCAGGAGATGGTAATGGTGTATCTTAGGAGATAATAAAATTGTCTGTTAAAACCAGTCCTTATCCTAGAAGCCTGGAAACCACTAGCCAAAGGACACTCAAACTAAGACATTTTAAAGTTGTTTTAAATCTCTGATTTAAGCCAGGGATCTTATTTTAACTGTCCATCTTCCCCCACACTCTGGTTATTTTTATAGTTTTCCCTTTATGCTCTGATTTTATAGTGTGACTGCTCATGCAAATTTGTTCCAGGGCTAGATTTCTAGTATGCATGGAATCATGCACTCAGAATTCAAAAGGATCTTAAAGACATCTCGTACAACCATCCATCAGATGCATGAATTATTCCTACTTTGTCTACAACCACTCCTGTGCTATCTTAAATATACTCTAGACATTAGCCCTGTAGCCAAACATTAAGTCTGACTCTAAAAGGAATTCTTAATTCATCAGCACTTTTAAAACTTCCCACTTGTAACAAAAATCTCAATTAAAGTGTATTTAACCACTTTCACAAGAATGACTGATTCTCTATAACATATATTGAGCTAGCTCATCATCAGTACCCCAGTCACCCTCATGTATTAAACCATACGCGTAGGGAGCTCCATTAACACTTTCAGAACACTAGGGCATGATTGTGCCAAGTGCAGTGACTGTAGCAGTTATGTACCAGAGAGACGGGCATGAGTAACAGAGAGCTTGACAAGAAATAAAATATATACAGTAAGACATAAATGACCTTTAGAAGAACGGTGCTTTTTAGTACATGCCAAATACAAAAGGAAACACATTATTAAATACTGTGAGCTACCATTTAAATGGATTTCATCAGACATTTAAATCTATACAGCACTCAGTCTTTGAAGCATCCCATTTGGAGTTGTATTGCCTGTTACAGACCTCATATTGACAGAGAGATGGTGTGAAAATGACGGTCGTTAAAGTAACTGCCTAGTCAGACTTAAAATGATAACATTAAATTTGTGTTGATTAACTGCTAACATCCTTTTAAAGATGTTGATGATACAAAAGGAGAAGTACTGAATTTAGAAGTTCTCCTTTCTCTCCTCTTGTTCCCCCCCCCAACTTAAAAGACATACACTATTTATGGAGCATTATAACTGACACTAAAATAATACATGATTAGAATATTCATTGTACTGACACAGAAGTGACGCTTGTCAATAATTTTGGATATAAAAATAAGGAACATTGTTTTTCATAGTACCGTTTTCCTCACCTTTTACATTCATTGCTATTGACAACTGAGTGTACTCTACAGAGTCTAGCATCAATTTAGGCACAAAGAATGAGTTGAGAAGACTCTTTTTGATAAACACTGCACAAATTTTCATTTCCTAGCTCCTGTGAAACGAATTGATTTCTACCTTCTTTAAATACACAACATAGCAGTCACAATCTATTTTTCCTATTTGCAAAGTCCTGAAATGTATTTGCTTCAGCATAGGGATCATTGGAACTAAAATTATTTTACATGTATGTGCATTTTAAGTTTTTAAGTGAAGAAAAATATATTTAAATGAAAGCACAGTAATTTTTTTAATGAAAAAATTTTGAAGTGTCACATAGTGAATGCTCAGACTAACAAGTTCAGGCATCCAAAGTGAAAGCGAAAGTCAATAGTGTCTGACTCTTTGCGGCTTCATGGACTATACTGTCCATGGAATTTCCTAGGCCAGAATACTGGAGTGGGTAGCCTTTCCCTTCTCCAGGGGATCTTCCCAACCCAGGAATCGAACCGGGGTCTCCTGCATGGCAGGTCGATTCTTTACCACCCTAGCTATCGGGGAAGCCCTCGGACATCCAAAGCAGTACCCTAGAAACCCCCTTCCTGTCACTAGGCGCACACCCCTCACCATGTAAACTGGATCCTAACACCATTGATTAGCAGTAAATAAAAAACTTGGCAGAAATGCCTGATGATTTATCTTTTTTTTTTTTTTGCCAGAGAGGATTCACCCTTTCTTCTCATCATGTAATCAATGCTGACTTCATGAATTTAGTTGGGCTCCTACTACATTGCAGAAAATTACTGTTCTTAAGGCTTCAGCCCCGGGATTCTTCACTTCCTTGGCACATTTTTTCAGGGCTCTTCTCCCAGGCACACCCTAAACTCTGCTCCTTGTCTGCAAGCACAGAGAGCTGCCAAATCATCTTCCTCTTTATAAGTCTGTGTTTGCAAAGTCCTCCCAGGGAAGCTTCAAACACAGGCAGATCCCTTCAGGAAAAAAAAAATCTTTCATATGTTTGATGACTCTCAAGTTCAGTTTGTTCACTCCAACCATGCAAGACTATAAAAATACCACCACCACCAAAACTATCCTCAAAAGTAAGATATTCAATTTTAGTTATTAGTTTAGATAAGCTTTATCAAAGTAAGGAATTTTCCTTCTAGTTCTAATATGATGAGACTTTATTAATCATAACTATTTTTGACTTTGTCATATGTCTTCTCCATTATTTTAGACAATATTATGATTTTGTTTCTCTTTTAGCCCATCACTGAGGTAGACTACAGCAACAGATTTTCTTAGATTACACCATCCTCACTTCTACTTGATCATGATGTACTATGATTTTCATTACACTGCTATTTCTAGTTCAAATTTATTTAATATTTCTAAAGGAAACAAAATATCTTTGCAAGTGAATGGCCCTATAGTGTTTTATTTACATTATCTTTTTCCGGCTTTAGAAAGCAATTGTTTCATTCAGTAATTGTCTTTGAAGCATTTTTCATTTCTGTTTTCTGAAATTACGTGTAGTGTATAGAAGCTATCTTGAATGTTGAAGAATGCACCTGTCAAAGCAAGTGATTGTGAGAGAGTTTGGTTGGAAGTATTTTATTATTGATTCAGTCCCTTCAAGGTTCTTTCTTTATTCAAGTTTAATATTTTTCCTTGCAAGATAATAGAATCTGTTTGGCTAGATTTTCCTTGACTGTGTTCCTCTTAAGTGTGTGTATTGAATTTTTTCTTCAAAAACTTTCACATTAGAGTTAAAAAATATTTTACAGTCTATCTGCTTCTCGCTAAGAGACTTAATACATTTCACAAAGGACTTCTTTGGCAAAAATCATATTTTTGTTTTGTCCTCTGATGCTTTAATACTCCTAAGTGAGTTTTTATTGATATTTTCCTTGTTAGGAATTTTCATTGCTTTAGCACTAGGTCAGTCCACCTCATATGGGAACCAGGGAATAAAAGAAAATGCAGCAGTCTCTGCTCTAGAAGGCAAGGGGTGACAAGATCAACACACACCAAAAAACAGTAAAGTTGAATTTCTGCAATGAGGGACCAGGAAGGAGCATTGATGTTCCCAGACTCCCAACCAGCCTCATGTTAATTCTCTCCACTTCTAATAACTGAACGGAGTGAAGCAACACGGGGTGATTTGGTTTCATGTGTTTGTTTGTCTGTCTAGGCTTTTTTTTTTTTTTGTAGTTAGTTGGCTGACTTTCAGTGCAAGTAGAGAGTCAAGGCAAGTCCGACCACTGGCTACTTTTACCTTGGTTCTCACCCAGCCATTGAAGAGCAGAAACTCATGGATTTGGATAGTTAATTAAGCTTGAGAGTTGTGTGACCCAGACTCTGCAATGTACCCACTCTGGCTTTTACATTCACTACAGGGAAGTTGAGGAAAGAGAGAAGCAGACATGCTCAAGGTGCCACTGTTCTGAAATATTTCTGATTTCTGTTTCATTTTAAAATAGTCACCATAGTCTTAACTATATGCAAATATCACAAAGCCTTAAAAAGACTCAGTTCAGTTCAATTGCTCAGTCGTGTCCGACTGTTTGCAACCCTATGGACTGCAGCACGCCAGGCCTCCCTGTCCATCACCAACTCCCAGAGTTTACTCAAACCCATGCCCATTGAGTCGATGATGCCATCCAACCATCTCATCCTCTGTCATCCCCTTCTCCTCCTGTCCTCAATCATTCCCAGCATCAGAGTCTTTTCTAATGAGTCAGTTCTTCGAATCAGGTAGCCAAAGTATTGGAGTTTCAGCTTCAGCATCAGTCCTTCCAATGAATATTCAACTGATATCATTTAGGATGGACTGGCTGGATCTCCTTGCCGTCCAAGGGACTCTCAAGAGCCTTCTCCAACACCACAGTTCAAAAGCATCAATTCTTTGGTTCTCAGCTTTCTATATATTCCAACTCTCACATCCATGCATAACTACTGGAAAAACCACAACTCTGACTAGATGGACTTTTATCAGCAAAGTAATGTCTCTGCTCTTTAATATACTGTCTAGGTTGGTCATAGCTTTTCTTCCAAGGAGCAAGCGTCTTTTAATTTCATGGCTGCAGTCACCATCTGCAGTGATTTTGATGCCCAAGAAAATAAAATCTATCACTGTTTCCATTGTTTCCCCATCTATTCACCTTGAAGTGATGGTACTGGACCCCATGATCTTAGTTTTCTGAATGTTGAGTTTTAAAAAGATTATGAGATGATAAATCATGAAACATAAATTTTGTTTCCACACATGTCTCTCATCCTCCAGTTCACCTTCATCATATACTAATGCTTTTAATACTTACAGAGACATTCCATGCACAGGGGCACATACATATATACTTTGAATTATAAATTTTTTTTTTACTGTCAGTTATCTGGCCCTTGCTTTTTTTTTTTTTTTAATTTTCTGCATCAAGTTGCTACTCATAACTGTAAAACTGACCTTTTTAAAAAAACAGCAACATACTATGCATCCAAATGTATGATTACCCCATAACTTAACCAATCACATACTAACAGACATTTAAATTGTTTCAAATTCAACAAATATGCTGCAATGAGAATTACTGTACCTATTCGGGTACATGTAAAATTACGTTTCTAGTATAAATTCCTAGAGATTTGAGGGATCAAATAACATATAGATTATAATATTTATAGTCAGATTTTTCTACATAAATATTATGTCAGTTGACACTTCACTAAGCACATTGCTTTCCCTAAGCACTGCAACAGGCAAAGGTGCTATCACCTATTTCTTGGATATTTGCCAATTTGATATATGAAAATGATTTCATATTCAATTTTCTAAACTTGAGTGAGGATATTTTAAGTTAAGGTACAATTTACCAAGAGTAAAACCTACACATGTTTTGTTGTTCAGTCACTAGGTTGTGTCCGAATCTTTGCATCCTTGTGGACTATAGCTTGCCAGGCTCCTCTATCTTCCACTGTCTCCCAAAGTTTGCTCAAATTTATGTCCATTGAGTCAATCATGCTAACTAACCATCTCATCTTCTGAGCCCCTTCTCCTTTTGCCATCAAGCTTTCCCAGCATCAGGTTTTAGGATATGCTGTTCTATGAATTTCCACAAATGTATAAAGTTGTATAATAACCACTTCAGTCAAGATGTAAAACATATCTATCACCCCCAAATTTTTCTTTGTGCCACTTTGTAGTCATTTCTCTCCCCACCTCCAGTCCCTGAGAATCATGGATCTGACTTGGCCCCTTTAATTTTGTCTTTTCCATAACATCATATAAACTGAGCCACAGAATATGTAGCCTGTTATGTCTGGGGTCTTTCGTTTAGCATGATTCTTTACCTATGCTATTACATGGACTTTCAGTCCATGGAGTCGCAAGAGTTGGACATGGCTTATTCTGCTCATCTGCATGCTTGAAAGTGAAAGTGAAATTCACTCAGTCCTGTCCGACTCTTTGTGATCCCATGGACTGTATAGTCCATGGAATTCTCCAGGCCAGAATATTGGAGTGGGTAGCCTTTCCCTTCTCCAGGGGATCTTCCCAACCCAGGGATCGAACCCAGGTCTCCCGCATTGCAGGTGGATTCTTTACCAGCTGAGCCACAGGGGAAGCCCCATCTGCATGTTTGCCCTTACATAAATGTCACTGCATCTGTATCACGCTACTACAACTTCAGAGCCTGAAAATGAGGTATGCAAATGCTCACTTAGCAGTCCTCTTTCAAAACTGTGCTGGCTGTTCTAGATTCTGCAATTTCTCATTTACATTTTAGAACTGAACTGTCAAATTGTAAAATGCATGCTGGACTAATCACTGGGATCGTCTTCATAGATCAATCATGGAGAACTGACATTTAACAATAATGAGCCTTCCAAGCTCATGAACGTACCTACTCTAAGGACAGAAGGTTTTGGCTTCTGCCCCTCCCTCGGCAACAATGGATCTTTGTCTGTATGATGGATCTAAGACAGTTTCCTACTCCTCCACCAAAGGCAAAAAGACTTCGCCTCTAACTCCAGAATTACTGGAGTTTTGTCTGGGCCCTGCGTAGGAAGAGGGAAACATTTTTGGGCAAATGAACAGGGATTAGTTTCTGTCTCCCTTCAGCAACTAATCCCCTCCGACATGCCAACTGGGTGTGTCATTTGTGACTCTGAGTGCAAGCTAAACACCTAGGGCCCCTTGTTCAAAAACTATTAAGTTCAAGATGGTGAGAGCAGAACATCAAACTCGATGCAGAGCTCTCCTAAAGTGAGGCCTACGTGACTGCACAGGCTGCGTACACATGGCCCCGACCACTGCACTGTGCCTCGCACAAAAAAGGCTCTCTTGGAAAAGTGCTTGCTGTCGAATGCCAACTTCTCTTGCAACTGGGAACTCTAGACATCCCACACTAACACGTCAACCCTATACTTGGCCTTTAAGAATTTGTTAAAATTTCAGATGATTTCTTCTTAGCTGCATTCATGGTAACCACCTATTTCTCCTTGGGTACTATGAAAGATAAAGAATTAAGAAGTTCCAAACTTCCTTTGGTCTTCGCTTGTGGCGCAGCTGGTAAAGAATCCACCTGCAATGTGGGAGATCTGGGTTCAATCCCTGGGTTGGGAAGATCCCCTGGTGAAGGGAAAGGCTACCCACTCCAGTATTCTTGCCTGGAGAATTCCATGGACTGTATAGTGCATCGGGTCTTAAAGAGTCAGACAGGACTGAGCGACTTTCACTTACACTTTCAAACTTCCTTAGATGGGCTTGTTAGTCTTAAGAATTCAGTGTACCTTGTTGCCTTCTGACTTCATTTATCCTTATTTAGCATAAGACAGGGAAAATTTAAATCAGGAACTTATGGCACTATTTTATCTCAGATTTATCAATGAATAAAATGAATAAATGCTGTCCTCAAGCAAATTTTTGAATTACTCGTTATTCAGTTAATGCCTTTTAGATTGCCACTTGTACAAACATTATCTTCAAATAATGATGGCATTAACTTCTTCATTGCAATTTTTATATTTTAATCTATTTTCCTTGTTTGATTGTATTGCTTATTACCTCTAAAGCAATTCTAAATGGTGGTGAAAATGTAAATTGTGTTAGTTGCTTAATATTTATGATTGTTTTCTTATTCTCAGTATGTTCTAATATTTATGATTTATACATTTTTTTCTTTGTTTTCTGAGCTTACATTTCAGTTAATTAAAAGACCAAATTTTGCATTGTACTGATCCTACCATTTTAATTCTAGCCTATTAATTTCCTTTTGATCTTGGCCACATCTTTTTATTCTCAGGCCCTCACTAAATTGTTTTCTTCTTAATAACATTTATGTTGAATTCTAAATTTACTTATTTTCATTCTTACTGCTGCTTAAATGGAATTTTCTAGGCCTTTAAAACAGTGGTATTTCCATTTCCATTACTATTTTTATCTTTAGAAATTTTATATCCTCTGTATATTCTAAAACAAAATTTCTGTGTATACTGAAATTCTGTTTGTTTCAAGCAATATTTTTTTCCTAATTTAGAGTTAATTTCAGCTATTTGACTTCAGAAAAAAAGAAATATTTTTAATACTATTTCCATGTTTAATTGACATTTTCCTAAATTTTGATCTGTTTTGTGTCTGTTCCTTTAACACTTGGCAGTAAAACTGCTTTCTCTTCTGCCTTCAGAGTATAGAATTCAATATGTCAAAAATGAGCTATGTGTCATTCATCTTTCATATTTTCATTTATGCTTTGTCTATTTGTCATTTATTTAAAGATGCAAATTAAAGTCTTCTCATATCATTGTTCTGCTGTCTTCTTCAGTTTTAGATTTTCTTTATAATCATATTAATAACACATGATGATTTTCTGTTTCACCACTTACATGAAAAGAAAAAAAGGGGGGGGGAAGGGTTTTTTTTTCTGTTTGTTTTTTAATTTTGTTGTTGTTTGTTTATTTGTAATCTAGAAGCCTAGCAGTTTGACTGACATATGAAAGGGCCACAGTAAGTGAACAAATAATATGCTATTATTTGGAACACAAATATGCATGACAGATACCTCACCATTTGGGTTCATGTAACGTACCGTTATCACTGTCCCTTTTAAAACTTTTGTTCTTAATTCAATTTAATCCATTATTAAGAATGTGCTATGCTCAATCACTCAGTTGTGTCCAACTCTTTGTGACCCCATGGACTGTAGCCCCCGGGCTCTCTGTCATGGGATCTCCCAGGAAAGAATCCTGGAGTGTGTTGCCGTTTCCTTCTCTCTCTGACCCAGATCAAACCCCTGTACCCTGCATTGGGAGGTGGATTCTTTACCATTGAACCACCTGGGAAGCCTTCTAATAATCTACATGTTTGCAATAATATATTTTTCTGGGCACAATCTGTTACTATTTTTATGCTTGCAATTGTAAATATTGAAGAAATGTTCAAGAAATATCAGATTACCCTTTAAGAGATAGCATTTTGAATTTGACCCTCATGAAATTGGAGATTATTAGATTTGGAAGGAACATCAATTCCACCACCTCTCTAGTGAAAGAATTATTTCCACATCATCCTTGACAAATGACCATATAGCCCCTGATTTAATGTCCCCTCCACCACAAAGAGCTCACCATTGGGGAACAGCCCATTCTTCATGTTGGGGACTCCCAGTGTTTATCATGTGATTTCATCTATTAAGACAAATTCTGCTCAAGTAATTTCAACTTCTCATCCTAGTTCTTATTCCTATCACATGCTCAAATAACTAGCTCAGTTCTTCCTACTCTCTTTACCAATTCTTCACAAGTAATGACAGCTTAATCTTTATTCCAAACATCAACTTCTGTATAGCCTACTTTAAAAATGTTCTCTTTACATATGACATTCAGCAAAGTTCAATGTTGCAAATATATCAGTATTGGCTAAGGAGAATGTAATATCATTTCCTCATCTGATCTATACTTCAAGTATGTTAGTACAATCTAGAAAAAACTTTGCTGACTCTTTAGTAGTCCAATTTTAAAAAGTGGTTCCTACCTTACCAAACATATCAGAAGAAATGAAAGCTATAGGCAAAAGCAAAAGCAATAGTAATTCCATTTCTCTTTATCTAACAATTTATGAGAAAGGCAATGATTGCATTAAATAGGATGGATTACTTATCTTTCTGGAAGATAAAGTTCATATAGGACCAGATTGAGAGAAGGTACATGCTCCCATTTCAGTAGGGTCAGGGAATGGGCCAAACTATAGTTTAAGTGCATTTTCCAACAGAAAAATTTCAAGCAGAGAGAAGCAAGGTCTAGGAGAGATTATAAACAGGAGAAATTACTAACCCATACATGAGACGTCAGCAAGTATTCCCAGCAGCCACTTAGTAGAGGTGATGTAACACCACTGAAGGCCCTGTCAGTGTTCCTGAGACTGTCACTGAGGAGGGCTGAGTCAACATCCCTCTACCAAGTAACAGTACCCAAAGGAAGAAGAGGAAACTCAGAGGGAATGGGTCCCATTTCTGTTCTCAAATACCTGAATACACTGAATCTCTGCAGTGGGAGCCACTTGGCATCAGCAGAGAACACACTCAGATAAAGATGAAAATTGTCAAAATAAAAGCAAGAAACAGGCACAAAGTGAGTATTGAATACTGAAAAATTCTAATCAGTTACGAGGAGGGTTCAATTAACATGCCAGAACTTGGAGTAAACGTTGATGGTAAGTAAAAGGACCCGAAGAAAGTATCAAGAGAAAACAAAATGTAAGCGTTTTACACTTGGATCTGTAATGTCTGGATGTTTAATCAGTTACCCATATTTTAATCTTTTGAGAATCACTCTAGGTTTTGAGGGATCCTAAGGTTTATATAGATTTCTCAAGAGGAAGGTCAGATGGTCTGGTATTCCCATCTCTTTCAGAATTTTCCACAGTTTATTGTCATCCACACAGTCAAAGGCTTTGGCATAGTCAATAAAGGAGAAATAGATATTTTTCAGGAACTCTCTTGCTTTTTCAATGATCCAGCGGATATTGACAATTGGATCTCTGGTTCCTCGGCCTTTTCTAAAACCAGCTTGAACATCTGGAAGTTCACAGTTCACGTATTGCTGAAGCCTGGCTTGGAGAATTTTGAGCATTACTTTACTAGTGTGTGAGATGAGTGCAATCGTGCAGTAGTTTGAGCATTCTTTGGCATTGCCTTTCTTTGGGATTGGAATGAAAACTGACCTTTTCCAGTCCTGTGACCACTGCTGAGTTTTCCAAATTTGCTAGAATATTGAGTGCAGCACTTTCACAGCATCATCTTTCAGGATTTGAAATAGCTCAACTGGAATTCCATCACCTCCACTATCTTTGTTCGTAGTGGTGCTTTCTAAGGCCCACTTGACTTCACATTCCAGGATGTCTGGCTCTAGGTGAGTGATCACACCATCATGATTTTCTGGGTCATGAAGATCTTTTTTGTACAGATCTTCTGTGTATTCTTGCCACCTCTTCTTAATATCTTCTGCTTCTTTTAGGTCTATACCATTTCTGTCCTTTATCAAGCCCATCTTTGCATGAAATGTTGCCTTGGTATCTCTAATTTTCTTGAAGAGATCTCTAGTCTTTCCCATTCTATTGTTTTCCTCTATTTCTTTGCATTGATAGATATATGTATATAGATATATAGATATATGTAGATATATATAGATATGTAGATATATATAGATATATCTATATATGTATATGTATAAGCACATTTCATTGTGAACTCACAAATATCCTCTAAGGGTAGGCAGGAGGTGATTGCAGAAAGTAGAAGCAGAGATATTTAAAATGCATTGATTTTTATTTCTTTTTTCAGACAGTTAAAAATTTTCGAGGCACACAGTTTAAATATCCCAAACAGCTCAAGGGCATTGTCTTAGTCTGTATGGGCTACTCTAACAAAATACTACAGATTGCATAGCTTACAAAGCTGGAGGCTGGAAGCTTGAGGCTAGGGTACCAGCAGGGTTGGGTGAAGGCCCTCTTTCTGAGTCGTAGACTTCTCATGTGTCCTTACATGGTAAAAGCGCAAGAGAGCTCTCTGGAGCTTCCTTTAGAAGGGCAGTGATGAGGGCTCTGCCGTGGTGCAGTAAACACCTCCCAAAAGCCTCACCTCCTTATACCCCTACACTGGTCATTAGGATTTCAACATGGCCACAGACATTCACACCATAACAACAGCATAGAAAATTGTCCTTGGACTGCTAAAAGTTGTGTGTCTACTATACTACTATCCAACCATGAAACAGTTGAAATAGCTGAGTGAACTTAGCCATCCAAATTGTCAGTGCCTACACTTGCAAGTCCCACATACCATCCACTTTGGTGAATATACTTAGGTCAAGATTACTGGCAATCCACGCAGCAAATGCCATTAGAGAGTATTAAGAAATCAGGCATTATATGCCTGTCATGAGAGATTCAAATTTATTTCATGAGCTCTCTCCTAGAGTCTCATTTCTCTGAATGTACCTACCTCTTAATTTCTGTCAGTGACTTTGCTTTCACATCTTTAAGGAGAAGAAAAAAAAAAGCGTTTTTAGTTTTACTCATTCATCTCCCCATGACAAAACCTGCAAACCTGCCAATTCCCCATTCTAATTTGCTTCTAATGAACCAAATGTTTGGGGATATTTTTCCCTATTTTAGGTAAATATTTTCCTCCATCGTACTTGATAAAAAATGTTCTGTCTTTCCTTTTTCCTCTTGACTTGTCTATATCTCCCTATTAGATTATTCTCATCATATAAAGCTATTCTTTTGTTTCTCAAGTTAAATAATTTTAGCCTCCCTTGACTTTAAGTTCCTCAGCAGCAAGAGTTCTCCATAAACTTTTGCAGAAAATCGCTTACATTTCTCTCCTCCACTTGCTGATGTCGCATCACTTCTCAACCACTCCACTTGACTCACCCACCCCCCATCCACCAACCACTTTAAAGGATTCAATTCAGCAGAGATCACTAACAACCTTCATTTCTTCGAAGCCAGTATATACTTTCTTAATTTATTTACCAAAGTACCATTGAAACAGGTGATTTTCTGCTTTGTAAACTGCTTTCCTCTTGGGTTCTATGACAGCACATGATTTTAACTTCCCAGCGAATCCTCTCCCTCCTCCTTTACACTCCTTTTTTTCTTTTTTTTTTTTTTTTTGGCTAATGTCTGTATGTTAATTTTACCCTAAAATGATGAAATTTCTTGGGATTTGGTTCTGGTCCCACCTTCTCTCTATATACTCTCTCTGTAGATAATCTCATTCTCATGACACTAAACCCTGTCAGCTTACTCATGACTGTCAAATTTTTTCCAATTTCTTCTCTCAGGTATATACACATCTGTATACTTGAGCTCAACATGCTGAAATCTAAACTCTTGGCTTTTCTTACCCCCAGACTGTGTCCTTCTCATCTTTGAGCTGCTCAAGTTTAAAAATATTCAGGGACTTCCTTGGTGGTGACGTGGATAAGACCTGCCTGCCAATGCAGGGGTCACAGGTTCGATTCCTGGTCTGGAAGGACTCCACATTCTGCAGAGCAACTAAGCCTGTGTCCCACAACTACTAAGCCCGTGCTTGAGAGCCCCTGAGCCACAGCTACTGGGTTCATGGGCTGCAACGACTGAAGCCCATGCATCTAGAGTCTGTGTTCTACTACAGAAGAAGCCACCAAATCAGAAGCCAATGCACTGTAACAAAGAGTAATCCCCACATGCTGCTATTAGAGAAAGCTTGCTTGCAGTGACAAAGACCCAGCACAGCCAAAAAGCAAAATATAAATAAATATTAATATGCATATAAATACTTTATCCTGTAAAATTATCTTAAATAAAGCTACCAAGACAGAGCAAGGCCAGCTGCTGTAGTGAGCAGTGGTCCCCATGGCCAGTGGGCCTCTCCAGGCCCTGGACACAAGAAAATTTGCCCATATGTGTCCCTCTTGTAGCACAGTAAAAAGGACCCTGTCCTGGCCCCTTGCTCCTGTAGGACAGATGTAATAGTGGAGTTGGCCAGGGCCCCTGGACATACTGGAGAAGGCAATGGCAACCCGTTCCAGTATTCTTGCCTGGAGAATCCCAGGGATGGGGGAGCCCAGTGGGCTGCTGTCTATGGGGTCACACAGAGTCGGACACGACTGAAGTGACTTAGCAGCAGCAGCAGCATAAGACATACAACCTTTCAGCAGAGACAATCTCAGAGCAATCACTTAGCCTGAAGCAAAAAAAGATGTTCCCACACAACACAGGCATCACCTTTAATTTCAACCTCTCAGAAAGGCCTGCCTGGTCATCTTAACAGGTCTCCATGACTAGGATCCATCATTATCCACTTTTACAACATTCTGTAATTTTCAAGAATGTGTACTACCATTTAAAATTTTCACTTGTGATATGCCTCTCTTGTTTCATGTTTAAACATAAACCTCTGATTTATCATGAGAAAAGTGATTGTATTATACTAATTTTTTCCCCTAACACAGTTCCTTGCACTTAACAGGCACCCCAAAACATCTTTGCCATTAACTGATTTCTGCCAGAAATATGAACTGGAAAATCAAAATATTAAGACTAGAATAATCAATCAAATAATAAAGCAAATAAAAAAACCTTTTCAAAGTCCTCACTTATAAAGTTACCAGACAAGTAGATAATCTATAATGATATACACATTTTCCCCTATTAAAGACATTCCTGCAATTGTTTTCAACCTTAAAATGATGAGGTTTTCAAAAATTTGCAAAATTTTCATTGTCATGGTGTTTATGTCACTTGCTAAATACCATGCAAGTTTGGACCCAAAAAACAGAGACATTAGTTTGCCAACAAAGTTCCACATAATCAAAGCTATGATTTTTCCAGTAGTCATGTACAGATGTGAGAGTTGGACCATGAGGAAGGCTGGGTGTTGAAAAACTGATGCTGTGGTGCTGGAGAAGACTCTTGAGAATCCCTTGGACTATAAGGAGATCCAACAAGTCCATCCTAAAGGAAATCAGTCTTGAATATTCATGGAAGGACTGAAGCTTAAGCTGAAACTCCAATATTTTGGCCACCTGATGCGAAGAGCTGACTCATTGGAAAAGACCCTGATGCTGGGAAAGATTGAAGGCATGAGGAGCAGGGGGCAACAGAGGATGAGATAGTTGGATGACATCACCAACTCAATGAACATGAGTTTGAACAAGCTCCAGGAGATGGTGAAGGACAAGAAAGCCTGGAATGTTACAGTCCATGGAGTTGCAAAGAGTCAGACATGACTGAATGACTAAACAAAAACAATAAATACATTTTTATCCTAAACAATAAAAATATTACTTTAAAAAAATAATATTTAATTGAATTAACTGAGTTAGGATTTTAATAATTTTAGAAAGCTTCAATATAATTACAAAATTTTAGCATCTGATAAAGAATACTCTCTTTGTCAGTGCTTGGGAGAAGCAGATAGATACTGGAAAATTGATTATGTAATGTTTTGTGTGTGGGAGAAGACTTCATATTAACAATTTAGTATTTACAGTACAAAATACAAAAGAGTCATTGTTTGAAACTTGGGATAATTTTCTTTTGAAGAGTACTATTTTGGTATTGTGCAAATAAAATTAAAAGTGATTTCCAATTATCTAACTGTGCAGCTCTCCATTTCATGAAGTCCTTGAGTCTAACTGACTCCTAAGTATGCACAGAATATCTCTGACAAACAAAACATATGCAACTGAAATTATCATGAGAAAAAATACTGCTAGAAATATAAGGGAGAGAAATTTGTTGGGAGAGAAAAGTTGTCTTGTTTCATTTGTTTTTCCTCTTTGACCTAGACAGCCGATAAAAATTTATAAATATAAGTTCCAAAATATCATCTGTCTGTACTATGTGTTTATGATGAAAGTAAAAGAGGAACCTGGAGTGACTTTTTTTATGATTTATCAATGTTTATACTTCCTCATAATTCTGTAATAAACAATTCTGAAAATTTATTAAGGCCACATGGGATGTTAAAACAACTATTCTAACTACCATTTCTAAAACTAACCACTTCACTGCTCCATATGAATTTACTTCATAGGGTAGATGAATAAAACCCAAGGGTTGGGAGATAGTAGACATCCATTAAGAAGTGTCTGCGTGTCTAATATGTTCTAAGCACTGATACAGATTGTTTGAATCCAGTAATAAATATGCCATAAAAAAAAAAAAAAACCTAGCTTGATGGACCTTAATTGTGGCATCTAACAACTGGCAAGTAATTAATTATACAACATGATTTCCACTTCAGATCATATTTTATATAAAAAGCAAGGTACTATGATCAGGAAAGCCTCTCTGAGGAGGTAACATAGGATCTAAGATCTCAATGACAAGAAGGCTATCCCCAAGACATCTTGATGAATATCAACACAAAGTTCATAGGACGAGAAAAGACTTGGTATTTTCAAGAAGGAGGGAAAAAAAAGAGAAAACCAGTGTGGCTGGAGCATGATGAAGAAGGGGAAATGGGCACTAGAAGAAATCACAGAGGAAAATGGAAGCTGCTTCACGTAGGACTCTGTGAGAAGGCCATTGTGGATTCCGGATTTTACTCTTAGGGTGATGGGGATACAGGGGTAGTTTTATTTTTTACTTTGTTTGAATGGTTATTTTTTCACAAAGAACTCTATGTATTTACTGTAAATACTCTGAGTTTAGAAATATGCAAACACCCATGGTTCCATGTAATCAAGGTAAGACATATGTCTACCACCTCCCAGTTTCTTGTATCCCTTGGTTTCAGGATTTTTGCTTTTGAGTTTTTTTTTTTTTTTTTGGAAGCAGGGGGAGAGGCGTTTGTTTGTTTTTAGTTGAAAGAGGGACAAAAATAAGTCTGAATGCCAAGAGGAGAGTGGCTTGAGAGGAGAGGGGACATAATCTTGGAAAAAGGAAGTTCACTTAAAGGTTCTTGCAATAGGACGGATAAGAGATAGTGATGAAGATGGACAAAAGTGGACAGATTTGGGGTATATTTTTGAGGCTGGACATTTAGAATTCAATATTATATTAGGTTTCTATCCTGATCAAAAATTTGCATTTTGCATAAAGTTACAAAAGAGAAAAAAAAAATGAACTGGTCCTATACCTTTTATGTTTTTTGTTGCTTTTTCTAATGTCTTGTATTTTAGCAATTTTATGATATTTGCAGTTTATTTTTCCACTAAGTATGTCAACACTTTTAGATGAGACACTTCATTGCAATGTGGGGTTATATTTTAACGTAGGAAAATACATGCTATGATGAGGAAAATGCCCTTTTCTCCCTCACTCCTCACACTCTGCTATCTTCTTAAATTGAAGTTCTTCAGACTAAGACATATCTGACTAGTGTTAATTACATACTGACACATAGTTTTTAAGTCATTATGGAGCTTCACAAACACTTACTGAATTCTAAGAAATATCCTAGGATATGTCAAATGAACAAAACCATAAGTATGACTGTTACAAATTAGGAATTGTGTGCAAAGAAAACTGAGTGGCAATGAACTCCTTAAAATAATTATGAATTAAGCTAATGAGTGCTCATCTTTAAAGCTGAACCACTTCAGATATGTAGCTTATTAGGAAAGAGAAACCTGCATTTCATTCTGAGAAATCGATGTTAAATTTGCATTCATTGTACTCACGTCTCACACTTTTGAAGGTCTGAAAAGAGCCCATATTTTCAATGGCAGTCAATTTGCTCTAAAACGTGTTTAATACATGTTTTCAGTTTCAATGTGTGTTAAAATCTGTAAGTGCAGTTTTCAAATACAAGAATTACCCACAATCACTATACGTAGACATTGCTTTCTTAAGGCTCTTAGGCACCACCAGGGCTGCCATACTGGCGATGCACAAACGGCGAGGCAGGCGTGATGGCGCCCCTGCCGCTAGGGAGCTGCGCACTTTTGGGCAAGTCACTGAACCCGTATGAAACATAAAGAGGTTGAACTAGATAATGTATGAGGTCCATTTTAATTTCAGTTTTAAAATTTTCCTCCATTACAATATGCTGGATATGGAAACACTTCCCACAAGTCATAAAGGGGCTATAACTGAAGTTGCTCAGTCATGTCCAACTCTTTGCAACCCCATGAGCTGTAATCTACCAGGCTCCTCCATCCATGGGAGCTTCCAGGCAAGAGTACTGGAGTGGGTTGCCATTTCCTTCTCCAGGGGATCTTCCCGACGCAGAGATCGAACCCACGTCTCCCACATTGTAGGCAGACGCTTTACCGTCTGAGCCACCAGGGAAGTCCGGTAGAGGGACTGTGATAGTTGGATAATATTTAAAGTGAAAGTAAAGTCTCTCAGTTGTGAACAACTCAGTCGTGTCCGACTCTTTGCGACCCTAATGACCATGTAGCCCACCAGGCTTCTCCATCCATGGGATTCTCCAGGCAAGAATGCTGTCGTGGGTTTCCATTTCCTTCTCCACAGGATCTTCCCAACCCAGGGCTCGAACTTGGGTCTCCCACATTGCAGGCAGACTCTTTACCATCTGAGCTACCAGGGAATCCCTTATAATATTTAAAAACAGTACGCAAGTCCTCTTACTGGGTTAATATCATTTGCTCAGGTCATATCACAAACATCTCACCTGGGATAGACTCTATTGATACTGAAAGCTGAATCCAACAGGCTATTTAGTTGCCATGCAGTCAAGATCATCAACTAACTTATAGCCAGAAAAAGAGGTGAAAAATGGGTTTCAAGTTGTGCACCTACACTAGCAGAAGTGTAACTGTGGAGAACAACTCTAATGTTATACCTGTGTTCATCGGGAAAGTGATGTGATGCTGTTTTGGCAATGAGGTAGAGTAGGAGAGGGTAACACAAGTGCCAGTAATCACCATCCTTAAAAAACCAACCATTTACATTAAAAAAAAACTAACCATTTTTTAATCCCTGACTACCCAGTGAACAATGATGGCAGCCCTGGGACCTTTGCAAAATTGCAAACATAAATAGAGTTTGCCTGAAATATGATCTACCTTATAGTTTGTATTGAAAAAATTCAAATACAGGAATACAAATTAATAGTGACTGATTGATTGGGCAGCTAATAGGCTACCCAAGGCCTAGAAATCGGTCCCCAATTTATTTCTAGTATTATCACTCCCTGCTTGAAGTCTTTTCCAACTTTGTGGATTACTGCTATATCTCTGGTAATGGGTTAAGGCTGGGTAACTATAATCTTTTGGACAATTCTAACAAACAACAGATTGAAAACTTAAAATTCCTTAATAAAGAGGTATGAATTATAAATTCTATAAGAGAAGACACAGATATATTATACAAGGAAAAAATTGAGTATTTTCAGACATTAACCAGTTAGTAGGCAAATGAAATAAAATACATCAAAATGTTTATTATTTGTATGGCTCTGAAGAGCAGTAGTAATTTTGTCAGAAATTTGAATTGTGTATTAGTAACATTTGTGTGCAGAAAGTGAAGAAGAACTAAAGAGCCTCTTGATGAAAGTGAAAGAGGAGAGTGAGAAAGTTGGCTTAAAGCTCAACATTCAGAAAACTAAGATCATGGCATCCAGTCCCATCACTTCATGGCAAATAGATGGGGAAACAGTGGAAACAGTAGCTGACTTTATATTTCTGGGCTCCAAAATCACTGCAGATGGTGATTGCAGCCATGAAATTAAAAGATGCTTACTCCTTGGAAGGAAAGTTATGACCAGCCTAAATAGCATATTGAAAAGCAGAGACATTACTTTGTCAACAAAGGTCCATCTAGTCAAGGCTATGATTTTTCCAGGAGTCATGTATGGATGTGAGAGTTGGACTATAAATAAAGCTGACTGCCAAAGAATTGATGTTTTTGAAGTGTGGTGTTGGAGAAGACTCTTGAGAGTCCCTTGGATTACAAGGAGATCCAACCAGTCCATCCTAAAGGAAATCAGTCCTGGGTGTTCATTGGAAGGACTGATGCTGAAGCTGAAACTCCAATACTTTGGCCACCTGATGTGAAGAACTGACTCATTGGAAAAGCCCCTGATGCTGGGAAAGATTGAAGGTGGGAGGAGAAGGGGACGACAGAGGATGAGATGGTTGGATGGCATCACTGACTCAATGGACATGGGTTTGGGTGGACTCCAGGAGTTGGTGATGGAAAGAGAGGCCTGGTGTGCTGCGGTTCATGGGGTTGCAAAGAGTTGGACATGACTGAGTGACTGAACTGAACTGAACTGAACATTTGTGAGCAAGATCCAGGCATAAATGAAAGCCAACTGTGAGTAATCAAGAACTCACTGAGGTTAGTGATCATCAGTGACTAAGAAAGTCAACGAGGGGGAAAAATGACTGAATTAGAATATTCCCAAGTCTCCACTCCAAGCACAATGTATATTAAAGTCTCATTAGCTCTACTAGAATCTGAATGTTTAAACCAATTTGTACATATGTACTTCAAATTTTCCCAGTGTCACCTGAACTGATCTGGGTGTGTGAGTCAAGTAGCTAGACTACTCCAGGATATCAGTTATGTCAGCATCTCTTTTGTGTGGCCAGGCAGCCTTCAGGTCCTTGACATGACACTAGCCCCCGCTGTGACTGTCTGCCCTGGATAACAGTCCACAGCGTCACAAGCAAATATAAGTTCCTGATGCGACTTCTCCAAGAGCCCTTGTGAGCAACAGTCTCTCATGCCTCCCATAGAACTACCGTATGATTGAGCAATTCCACTCATGGGTATTTGTCCAAAGAAAGCAAAAACACTAATTCAAAAAGATATGTGTACCTTAATGTTCACTGCAGCATATTTTCAATACCTAAGATTTTTCAACAGCTAAGCAACCTACAAAAGATGAACAAATAAAGAAGATACATTCACACACACACACACACACACCAGTGGAGTATTACTCAGATGTAAAAAGGAATGAAATCTTGTCATTTGCAACACTGTAGATAGTCCTGAAGTGTATTATGCTAAGTAAGGTAAGTCAGATAAAATAAGTATTGTGTAAGACCCTGATGCTGGGAGTGATTGGAGGCAGGAGGAGAAGGGGACAACAGAGGATGAGATGGCTGGATGGCATCACCCACTCAATGGGCATGAGTTTGTGACAGACAGGGAGGCCAGGCGTGCTGCAATTCATGGGGTCGCAAAGAGTCGGACACACCTGAATGACTGAACTGAACTGAAGTTTTTATATGTGGAATCTAAAAAACAAAACAAATGAATAAATATAACAAAACAGAAACAGACTCAGGTACAGAGAACAAACTAGTGGTTGCCAGAGGGGAGAAAGGGTGTGAAGATGGGCAAAACAGATGAAGGTAATTAAGAGGTACTAATTAGCAGTTATAAAATAAAGAAGTCATAGGGATGTAATGCAGAGTAACAATATTACAACTTTTTAAGGTGCATAACCTATGAAAGTATCAAATCACTATGTTGTATACCTGAAATTAATATTGTTGGCCTACTGTACTCCAATTTAAAAAAAAAACAAAACAACTGCTACTTAGTGATAATAAACTAGATTTTTTTTTTTTTGCTAATTATGGTCATATTATGAAAGAATCAAAAAAACTTCATTTTTTTAAAAAGAAATAAATTCAGTAAGATAAGTTTATGGGAGAGAAGAACCAAAAACTGTGAAAGATCCTGGGGACTCCTTCAGGTACTTTCCTGGCCCAGTGACTTGCTCCCCACACCAGTACACAGTGTCCGTGATTCACACTGGGATTTCAGCAAACCCACAAATCATTGCACGCTGTGCACTTTCATTACTACCCATAAAAAATCCAGACAGAGAAAATAAAAGCTGCAAATGATGAAAGGTTGGAATAGAGCATGAAAGCAAGTTATTTGTAAAGAAAATCATACTTATACCTTTAAGGAAGAAAAAGTAAAATATTTAAGTGACCATTGTTATGGGAGAAGGTGGTGAAGGAGGTCCTGGAATTAATTGTAATAGAAAAGAAAATGCCACCATAGATAGAAAGTCCTAGAAAGAGTTTATTTTAAAAAAAGAATCAGTAGAATGAATTTTAAGGTATTTTATAATTCCCCCAATTATTTGTGTATATTAGCATGCATAGCATAATTAGCATGTTGTATATAATAGCAATTGGGCTTCTTAAGTGACTCAGTGGTAAAGAATCCACCGGCCAATTCAGGAGATGATCCTTGCATCAGGAAGATCTCTGGAAGAGGAAATGGCAACCTAGTCCTGCATTCCCGCTGGAGTAATCCCATGGACATAGGAGCCTGGCAGAAGGGCTACACTCCATGGGATTACAAAGAGTCGGATATAACTGAGGGATTGAACACACACAATGTAGATTAATATTTAGAGAATAATTGTAGAGTTGAATTTGGGTGGGTGATCTATTCAAAGATACGGACCAATTACACCAATCCTTTTGTTTGGGAAGTTAAAGGACAAGTTTAGAGTTTTCTATATTTTTCTGAGAAACCAATGGGACAATGTGTGCTTTACTATGATTAATTCCTACTAAAAGTCTGTGTGTGTATGCACTCAGTCATGTCCGACTCTTTGCAATCCCATGGATTGCAGCCTGCAAGGTCCTGTGTCCATAGGATTTTCCACTCAAGAATACTGGAGTGGGTTGCCATTTCCTCCTCCAAGGGATTTTCCTGACCCAGGGATCAAAGCCGCATGTCTTGAATCTCCTGCATTGACAGGCAGATTCTTCACCACTACACCACCTGTATAGTTCTCACTAAAAGAAGGATAATATGTTCACTATAAATATGTATTTTGACAAAGATGAGAGCTCATATAAATTTTGAAGATCTTTGTGAAAATCATTTAGTATTTTAAAATGTAACATTTCTTATTCTAAATTAACAACAACAAAAAAATAAATCCACAGAGCAACTGAGAAAAATAACTTTTTATTACCATTTCACACTTGTGCTTACCAATAGTTCTCTCTAGCCTGGTAACTCTCTTATTCACTGGGCTTGGTTTATAAAGACCCTTCATTTGTCCAGCAAGTTCATCAAATAATGATGAACTAATATTAGTTATGATAATTCAAATATATATGCATATTAGATATGTATTTGTCATTGTGGTTTGCAAGCTTTTAAAAAATGGGATCTCACATGTTTTAAGCAAGAACAACTAAGAGTATTTTATAGAATTTAAAATTATAAGGACCATGAAAATATATATATTAAAAAAATGAATTGATTCTTCTTATGAAGGATTCACTTTTTTGATACTTGACAAAAAGAGGTCACTTTTCTGACAAGGAAAATATTCTCTTACACCAGGTAGTTCTAATTTAGCCCTAATCACAAGAAGACTTGGAGCTATGGGATGAAAAAGGCAGTCACTCCAGAACATCAGTTAAATTTAATTATTGCTTTAAAGTCTCACAAACGTTTCTGATTATACTTTTAAATTCAGATGACTACAAAAGAGCTCTCTTTCAGACTGGAAAATCTGTGTCCTAAGCTATATGCTTATTTTAACATTGTAGAAGATAATATGTAACGTAAAATTTTAGCCACACTGTGAAAAACAGAAGAATATGAAACAAGAACAGGAATGAAACTATTAACAAGAGTGTGGTAAATATAAGCCGTTTGTCCCTTTATAGGTAGGATTTAATTTTTCCAGTAATCACATATGGATGTGAGATTGGACTATAAAGAAAGCTGAGCATGGAAGAATTGAAGTTTTTGAATTATGGTGTTGGAGAAGACTCTTGAGACTCCCTTGGACTGCAAGGAGATCCAACCAGTCTATCCTAAAGGAAATCAGTCCTGAATATTCATTGGAAGGACTGATGCTGAAGCTGAAACTCCAATACTTTGGCCACCTGATGTGAAGAGCTGACTCATTTGAAAGGACACTGATGCTGGGAAAGATTGAAGGCAGGAGGAGTAGGGGATGACAGAAGATGAGATGGTTGGATGGCATCATCAACTTGATGGACATGAATTTGAGTAACCTCTGGGAGTTGGTGATGGGCAGGGAGGCCTGGCATGCTGCAGTCCACGGGGTCACAAAGAGTCGGACACTACTGAGTGACTGAACTGGACTGAACCTTTTGAGGGCACCACAATCACCGACAAAGCAATACCTGGTTTAAATATGATCTCAAAAATTTTTTGTGTGAATGAATAAACAGACACATTGTCTTGGAAAGAAGCCGTTAATACTGCTCTGTATTGCTCCTGAACTGACATCTTTGAGTTCCTTTTAAATAAATTATGATACAGATTGGCTATTACTCAGAGTCACAAGGTCTATTAAATACATTTGCCAACACAGCAGAAAGACGGGGAACGATCTAACTTTGGAAGTAAAAAGAAACTGACTCTCAGTGTGGGTTGCCATAACAAAAATATCAGAGACTGGGTGTCTTAAAGAACAAGACTCTCTTCCTCACAGTTACAGAGGCTAGGAAATTCAAGCCTAAAAGACCAATGATCTAGCATCTGGTAAGATCCCACTTTCTGGCTTATGGTTAGCTGCCTTCCAGCTGTTTCCTCACATGGCTGAGAGAGTCATCTCTGTCGATTTTCTCTTCTTGTACAGGAACTAATGCCATGATGGGGCATTAAAACTAACCACCTTCCACAGCTCCATTTTCAAACACAGTCACACTGGGAGGCTAAAACTTTAACATATGAAATTGGTGGGGTGGTTGGGAGTGGGGTGTGGACACAAAGGCACTCCATAATGTTGACCAGTTTTAAGTAGATCAAAATCCTTACCTCTTTAGGACAAAACACTCAATAATTAACCCAAAATAGATTACATTAACCCCTTCTTGGACTAAAGGGTCTAAAATTCTCTAAATTCTTGGCAGTTACACATGAGAAAGAACTTTAAATTTTAAATAATCACAACATTAAAAGTTATTTGTAATAAAGTAGATGTACTTAAAAGTTCATTTATTTAGCCCTCTATTAGCTGAGAATGTAACACTGCCCCTAAGCTATATCTTAGATATATCATCACTAGCTACCAAGCACTCCAGTGAAAATATATTTAATTCAATACCTTAATCTTCTTTGAGAATATTAATAAACTGTGCAAAAAGGAGTGCCTTGGAAAGCTCTTCAATGAAAGAAAGTTGTTACAGAAAAGAAGTATTGTTAAGTAGACTTGAAACAGCTAATGAATCATTCACTGCAAAACTTCACTTGAACAGGACGTACAGCACCATTTGGATAATACCTTTTTCATTTACACACAGAAATTAATTGTAAAGTGAATATCCCCTACTTCCATTAAGTTGTAAAGAAGTATGGTGTGATGCAGTTTACTGATACTTAACCAAAGAACAATTTTCACACCTCATTGCTACACATAAATGAGAGGTAAAATGAAATCTAAGACATATAATAGGAGTCCTTCAGGCTCTTTGATCACTCATTATGTAGATTTCCCCCCTACAATATCACATTAGCTTCCCTGTTTTATATACCAGAACTGAAAATGATTCACATGACATGTAAATGTTTCATATATTACTAAAGTCTAGTACACTCTTTCAGCTCAAATGATTGAAACAAAACCAGATTTTTTCACTTGCCCAATCTTCACCAAATCATATTTTCTCAGACAACTGTTATACTTAATTTTTACATTGACTTTAAAATTGTTCATTGAAATGTAAAAATATATTTTAATTTTCTTGAAATATTTTTATCTCATAGACTAGTTAAGTATTCATTGTGAAAAGTGAAAACTCGGCAACTATATGAATATAAACTCTGTACCCTTCCATGTCAGTTTAAGGAATCCTGGATTTCTGAAAGGTGGTTCCTAACTCCTTATATATATATATATAATATATATATATATATATATATATACCCCCCACTTCAACCTTGCTCCTATGAGCTGTTTCAAATTTTGTACTGCAGTTTCTGTCCTAAACTTAAATAAATTAGTAAATTCTGAAAATCATTAGCACTAACAGAAAATCCTTTAGTGTATTGTCTCATGAACAGAACATTCATAAAGGAAGAATTTAGACATAAATTTAGAAGCTTCCTTTATTCATATTTTTCTATTTGTTATAATCAACTGCTAAAGTGGAGATATCAGAGGAGCCACATTCCAAAGTGAAATCTACTGTTAGATACAAAAATAACTCTGGAAACCCAGAGCTGCAATACAGAGGTGAGGAGGAATGCAATATGAAATCTCAAGGAGATATTCATACATCTGTGCTGTACGAGGTGATACTCAGTGAGGACTAAGATATGTTTGTTTGACTTTCAGGAGCGTGGCTTTCATGGAAAGTGTAAGCGGGAGTAATTTTAAACTGGCAAATTCATTTATTTGTCCCCATTGGAGACATTTCTATAATAGATGTTCTTGATGTTTTGAAAATTGTGCTAGAATTTAGAACAACTATTTCTGTCTCTACCATTTTTTCCCTTGAGTAAGTCACTTGATTAGTCTACTCTTGTTTCTTTAACAGAAAATAATACTTCAGAAATTTCTTGAATTGAAAAAGGAAGACAAAGTGGCAAGTTAAGTTCACTGACAGTTAAGTTCACTTTAAAGGTTTTCACATGAATAAATTTCTATTTATGGATATCTAGATAAGTATTTATACAAGTTTACTAAAATTTTATAATTATCTAAATAAACTTTTTTGGTGCCATCTAGCAACATTCAAAGTGATTGATTTTGTTATGTTAAATATCTCAATCTTTCTTAAATATTTTGGAGAAAATGGAAATTAATGCTAAAAATTACAAACTGTTGTGCTTAATGCAGTTTTACAATTAATTTTTATTCCTTAAATGGTGAGTATGCAAATAAGTAAGTTCTAGATCACATTGCATTTATATAAAAATAGCAAACTCATAAACTATATTTTCACAAAGGCAGACTATGATTCAATAGCACCAATCATCCTTATATAACCTGGTTCTCAATATGAGAGGAGGAAAAAGCAGCTCATGCAAACAGCCAAGAGAGCTGATTTTAGCAATTATCTTCTTAGTACATAGGGCAACTAATCCCAGTTAAAACTTAAACCAGTTACCAAATCTAAGGAAGGGTATGATGACAATGTGTGTGATGAAAGCTAAATAATATCTAATAGCTATGATTTAAGTTATAACTTCTGGTTAGAATTTAAGGTTTAAATTATTCCTATATGATAAACAACAACAACAACAAATGTCCACAAGCTAGTTTCATGAAAAAAGAAAAAAACTCTTCAATATAATACTTTAATGTCAAAGTTAAGGAAATCTATGAGCTATTGGCATTTTATGGCTAATTAAAATGTTTAAAATGTAATATATAATGTATAAGCTAATCAACTCAGACATATGTTAGCTTAAAATTAATTTGTCATACCCTACAATTTAACAAAATTTTACAGAATATTTCCTCAGAGAAAATACTGTATTTATCTCTATGAAATGCTTAAATTAAGAGGAATTATTAAGTAGCAATTGTAGAATAGAGCCTAAAAATTAAATGTGTGTGATTGTCCAAGACAAATGTCCTATCAATAATCACAGATTTAATATAGGATTATCACTTCAAATATGCATGTACGTTAAAATATATATTTGCAGTGACATTGTATTAGGATATTATATGCATGCCAGAGGAAAACTCAGATTACCATTTATCACTTTAATCTATCCAGAAACTAATATCATTTTTAAAATATTTGCCTGATTTTCAGGAAAGATTTTCAGTAGGTATTGACCAAGTAAGAGTTTGTTTTCCTATTAGAACGTAAAAGTGTATATGGCAAGAGTTTTCCTGTTCTATTTCTAAATGAAAGAGAAACAGGAATACATACATTGAAAATAAATAGCAGACACACACATGCATTATTATATGTACCTATACATTGTTCATAGATTCCATTTATCATCACATATTTTTAAATTATTTACCATATTTAAAGAAAGAACAACTTAATAAAATAGGGATATTAGAAAGATTGAAAAAGATGCATTTTGTTTTAAATATCTAATTGGGTATTATGGTAGCTAACCTCAAGATGGCTTCCAATGAGGCCATCTCTTTCTCTCATTCCTAACATCCTTCCACATTGTATCACGGTTGGTCTGTAGTGGCATGAATATAAAATGGCAAAGGGATGGTATATCACTTCTGAATTAGGTTATAAAAAGACACTGCAGCCTCCCTTTAGTGTATTCTTTGTTTTTCTCCCTCCCACCTCTCTGCCTCTTTCTCCCACTCTGGAGAAAGCAGGTGCCATGTTGCCTTGTGAAGGAATCAAGATCTCTGCCGGCAACCAAGCAAGTAAGCTTGAGGGTGGATCCTCCAGCCCTAGTCAAGCTTCAGATGACACAGCCCTGCCCAACATCTTGACTGCAAATCTATGAGAGATCCTAAGATAAAACCACTCAGATTTTTGACATGCAGAAAGTGTGAGATAATGGATATTTGTTGTTTAAGATACTAAATTTGGGGCAATCTGTTACACAAAAATGTGAATATATGATTATTTGAAGATCATGGATGTAAATGAAGTTACAACTGTTGTGTGTGTTTTCTTTTAAATTTAATAGTACTTTGAGACAAAAACTTTCATAAACTATACATTTTCTTTCTCACATGTATCTTTTGTTTGCTTATTCAGAGGTCAATTTGCTGAGTAATAGATTCACAAAGTTTTCAGTGGCTTAAAAAATCTATATGTTAAGGCCCATTTTATCTGTCTGGTCTCATGTCTAACTGTGGTGATGACATCTGTCCCTTGATAAATGTTAGTCACTATATCCCTCTCTTTTACGAAAACAGATTTGTGAAATATATCTAGACTTCTGAGGAGAGTCTACATTTGTGAAGCAATAGTTACTACTGGCATTCAGTAGGAATTATTCACAAGTAAATTTTCCTCTGAGCTTGCTTTCCTTATCAAAGGTTTTGATATATAAATATCTATATCTATATTAATATAGATATTGATATAGATATCAGAAGCTTTTAAACACTGCCATTCATTTAACACAGCCTCCACTCTCCTCAACTATCCAGGAATCATTTAGAAAGTGTAACAGTCCATATAGTCATCTATTTTTTTTTCTCTCCTGTATTTTTTTTTTACATTGCATTTGTATTGCTACATTTCTCTAAATATACAAGCTTCTGCAATGTGCTTCTATTTTACTTTTAAAGGTATTTAGTGAAACAGTAGCAGCAAAAGGCCAAAAGTTACCTCTAAGCTAAAGGTCAGATGTGACAAGACTTGAAAATAAGAAAATATCCAAATAACAAAAACTTCATCCTATGAGATAAGTGACCTTTTTTCAAATGATGACAAAATGTGGGAACTTCTTTTGTGCTAAAACTACAGTGCACAAGGCTAGTTGATTAAGTATGTTATACTCAAACTAGACTTGTTACAGTATAACAAAACAAATTGCTACATAAATTTTATATGAAATGGAATTTTTCAAGTTGATCATATGTATCTTGTGAGAGTTTGTAAATTAAGAAAGCTAGTTAATATTTTTCCCCTGGAGGCTGATCTAAAAGTATATACATATATATCTGTTCCTTAGTTGTTACAGAGAAACTACAGCAATGAACAGGGATAATGACATTTGGATTACTTAAGCCTTTGATTAATCTCTAACACACCAGAAGCATGAAGAAAATGGGTTGGGTAGAGATTGTACAAAAGAACCCAAAGGTGGTCAACTGCCAAGTGCAAAGGAAGCTGAGAATTTAGTTGTAGAAATTGTATGCCCATATGCATATAAATCCATTAGAAAATAATGTGGGGTTTTAAATATTAGTAAATTTCTGTGAAAATTTCTGTGGTTGCTAGTCTCCACAAATCTGCTCACCTACCTGAGTAAAGCATATTCCTCAATATTCACAGCTTTTCTGGACTCATAAATCTGGGTTTGTCCTGTGATTTTCTAGTAAAGAATATAATGTGTTAAAAGTGGTACAATGCGACCTATGAATCAAGTTATCTAATTAAATATTCAGATTGCTCATGACATAAAACTTTTATCTGAAAACACATGATAGACTCCCAGCAAAAACATCTCAGCTAAACCCTGTCAGACCACAAAACTATGAGATAATATATTTTTGCTTTGTACCATTACATTTTGGAATGATTTGTTAAACAGAAATAGATAGCTGAAATATTTTTGTTTTGCTAACAAAACTTGCAAACAGAAATATATTGACCAGTGACAGGTGAAATACACAGTAGAAAAGATTGGATTATCATTCACTGCAGAAGGATAACTAAAGGGCAAATTCAGTTGAAACACAATTTTTGTGACATTTTAAAAATGTAGAATAACAGGAGCTCAGCCTGGAATTTATTTCTAAGACTGCTATAATGTGAGGAGATCAGGTTAGCTATGTGGAGAAGCTATGTGATAGTTACCCTTAAGTGTTTGTAAAATCTAAGATTAGATCACTTGTGTTGTGGATGTATAGCTCTCCTAAAACATGAACTTGACTAATTCAATGAGAGAAGAAATATTTTTAGTGTGGAAACACTATTATGTAGTAGATACAATGTAGATTTTATAATTAGTTGCCTTAAGTCCAAATCGTGGATCTGCCACTCACCAGCTGTATAAAACTGGGGAAGAAATAGAATATGTGAACAGCAAAGGATCTATTCATGCACTCTTCCAATTATACCACTTGAGTTCATCTGAAGTTAAAGCCTATCTTGAATTATTACAGTATAAATGTACTTTGTCTCTTTCTGAATTTTAATTACAAGGAGCATTTACAGCATACAACTGTATGCTATATAATGTGTTATGTTGTTCCAGGCTTCCTTGACTCAACATTATATTGGGATGGTCAAAAAGCACATTTGGGTTTTTCATAACATGTTAGGGGAAAAAAAACTGAATAAACTTTTTGACGAACCCAATATTTGTGAGACTTACCCATTTTTCTCCCATAGAGTTGTAGTTAAGTGATTGTTCAATGTTTTATTAAAGTATATATGCACATTATTTATTTTATTGTCAGTAGAAATCTCTATTGTTTCCCTTTTTAACTGTTATGAATAATGCTATGATACTTTCATGAAAAAGTCAGATTGTACATGTACATATACAATTCTATTGGAATAAAACTGCTAAAAGAAAATGTCTATATTTAAAGACAGTTAAAAATCAGAAGAAGGTTTTCAAAGTGGTTGTACAAATTCAAAACTCTTCAAATGGTATTTGAGAGATTCAATTGTTCCCTAGCCTTAGCAACATCCAAATTTCTGTCTGACATTCTAAGTGTTAGATATTTTAATTACTGAGTCTAATTTCCAATAAGAATACAGCTCTGAAGGTTAGATAATATGCGATATGTCTTTGTAACATTACAGTTCTTCTCCGATTTTTAAACCTTGGCCTACAATAATACAGTATCACTTCCGGTCAATACCCATTGGTGTTTGTATGACCGTCCAATGGCAATCCAAAGCCAACTCAGTAACTTTTTATAAGTCCGTCTTCAAGTAAAATTTTTCTCCAATTGGTAGGGAGTAGAGACCCTCCCCACATTATGGGCTCAATTAGGTACGAAGGAAATGTACTCTCCTCAGTCCAACTGGGCATGGCCCTGCTCACCCATGCAAACTTATTTCAAGGAACTATTTTTAGAACTTAAGGCATCTGTCTGAGTATTCCTATCCCTGTATTTTTAGTGAGCATCTATTGAGATGGCTGGATGGCATCACTGACTCGATGGACATGGGTTTGAGTAAACTCTGGGAGTTGGTGATGGACAGGGAGGCCTGGCGTGCTGTGAATCATGGGGTCGCAAAGAGTCGGACGTGACTGAGCGACTGAACTGAACTGAACTGATTCAACCCACCTTAATTCTGACTCTTCTGAAATCTCACAGAACCCATTTATTCCATAAGGAGAATAGGGCTGTGATTTGTGTTCAGTTATCTAGAACCACAAGGAAATGCCATTGACTGTGGAATAAGAATATGTAAATACTCAAAATATTCAAATACTGTTTACTCAGGTCCAAGTCTATGCCTTCCTTCTGTTTATTCCTAAATAAACAACTTTCAGTTCTGCCTGTTTTGCAAATTTGCTCCTTCATTTTTCACTGGAACTTTACCTTCTGTGGGATGTACTGTGACCACTTTCCAATTGTGATTCAACTCTAGATTTAGGAACTCCCATCAGTGAACCAAGTGAACTGTTTTTTGGCATCAGCCAGGACAGCAGCAGGTAATAGGGAGGTGAAGAGGGAGAGAGACCACAGCGAGCTCTGTCACTGGCCTTAGAGCCAGTAAAGTAAGCTGTCTATAGTTGGCCACATCTGAATTTCTTCACACGCTTTTGAACATAATATTTCCATTTACTAGTCACTTCTGATGAACTTCTTCTCTAGACTTCTTTGACATCACCCAAGACAGGAGAGGCACTTCTGGCCCCAAGTTTATCTGTTATCACTATTTTTTAGGGTAACTTTCCACCAATGAATGCCCTCAGTAACAAGTTGGCAAATTATCTTTCCAAAGGTCTGAAAAGATCCTCTGCATCTTTTGAGATTCTCTACAGTTTTTGAGTTCAAATTCCCTGTGATTTTGCTCAGTACAATATCCAGTTTCTGCCAGAGGTGCCAGTGAACACATCCTAGAGATACTACTAAACCAGCTGGCAATCAGGTCAGAAGGTTCAAGCGGGACTTTCAGTGCTCAGATTTGCTCAGGGCTCCATACAAACACATTTTCTTTCTGGTGTCTTTGCAAATTGGGACTAACAGAATTCTGAAGTAGGACATATGCTTTCACAAAACCCCCCAAAATCTCCCTATCTTTTGGTCTCCTGTTTAGTGGCAGGGTCAGAAAAGACAGTTATTTATTTCTCATAGCTTGAAGGATATCTCTGGTTTCTCCAAGCAATGTAATTCCTCAGAACTTAACACAGTGGGCCAGCTGTATAGTTCAGCTGTGTTTATCAGTCAGCCACTACTTGTCAATACGGACCACTTAAATTCTCCTACATTCCTCTCTCCAAGGAGGCAATTACCATGATATCACAAATGCAGGGAACCAACTTACTCCTAATGGTAATCGAGTTCACTAAATTATACTGTGTGCCAGTGAATTGAAATATCCTTGTGGAAAAACCATAAATATATACTGAAAATAACTTCACAAAAATGCAAATAGTGTCATACTGCATTCTGAATAGGTATGAAAATGAAGCCATTCATCAAGTCTATTATGGCACACCAATCACTTTTGGCCAGTTACCCTTCTTGTACGGTCTTTATTATATTGGTTATGTTTTAAGTAGTGAGGAGAACCACTTTATTTTATCCTCAAATGTGTATTGTCATTCTCCATGAATGAATGAAATTTAATGCTCCCACTTTAATCATTTCCTTAATAAGAAGAATGGTCTCATACTTATGGAATTCTATTTGCTTAATTTTCTGAAAGAAAAGTACTTGGGAGTACAGAGGTTTCCATTCAGCATGTCTAATTAAAACTACATAGCATCGCTTTCATGTGTAATTATCAATTCTAATTTCACATTCAAACAAAGCTAACAGAACCTTGGAGCATATTCTCCAGATGCGTTTTCCAATTTGTAGCTTAGTTATAACCTACATACCCTCCAACATCTATGTGTCCTCTAGATTTCATATCTGGACCTGTAAGGGTGCTCCCCCACTCTGCTGTGGAATTACTGCACATTAATTATCCCCCAAATTTCTCACACTACCTCCAAACCATCTGGCCGATGTTTCGGACATCCTGCTGGGAGTTGGGAAACTAATCACAACCCTTCAGTCAATCATTTTTACATTCTATTTCTTAATCTGAGAGTAAATTTAGCACTATGTTAAAGTATTTTCTGTTCTTTATCACAATACTTATGATAGGATTTAAATTCATGTAAATTTGGCTATCTAAAGTGAATTTAACAGGTCACTTTAAGAAGTATCATTGGGGGCCACGAGTGGAATATTATGGACTGAATATGTGTGCCCTGCCCCCAAATTTATAATCCTCAATAAGATAGTATTTGGAGATAGGGGCTTAGGGAAGTGATTAGGTCATGAAGGTAGAGTCCTCACAGTGGGATTGCTGCCCTTTTGAGGAAATACCTTAGAACTTGCTGCTTCTCCCGCTCTCCACCACATGAAAATACAAGACAACAACCATCTACAAACTAGGAAGAAAGCCCTTACTGAGAACCCTGATCTTAGACTTTGTAGCCTCCAGAATTTCCCCTAAAGTCAGGAACAAGACAAGGGTGCCCACTCTCACACTACTATTCAACACAGTTTTGGAAGTTTTAGCCACAGCAATCAGAGAAGAAAGAAATAAAAGGAATCCAGATTGGAAAAGAAGAAGTAAAACTCACTGTTTGTAGATGACATGATCCTTACATAGAAAACCCTAAAGACATCACCTGAAAATTACTAGAGTTAATCAATGAATATAGTAAAGTTGCAGGATGTGAAATTAATACACAGAAATCCCTTGCATTCCTATACACTAACAATGAGATGAAAAAACATAAGGAGAAATTAAGGAAACTCCCATTCACCATTGCAATGAAAAGAATAAAATATTTAGGAATAAATCTACCTAAAGAAACAAAAGACCTATATATAGAAAACTGTAAAACACTGATGAAAGAAATCAAATATGACACAAATAGATGGAGAAATATACCATGTTCATGGATTATAAGAATCAATACAGTGAAAAGGAGTATACTACCCAAAGCAATCTATAGATTCAATGCAATCCAGATCAAGCTACCAATGGTGTTTTTCACAGAACTAGAATAAGCAACTTCACAATTTGTATGGAAATACAGAAAATATCAAATAGCCAAAGCAATCTTGAGAAAGAAGAATGGAACTGGAGGAATCAACCTGCCTGACTTCAGACTATACTACAAAGTTGCAGTCATCAAGACAGTATGGTACTGGCACAAAGACAGAAATATAGAGCAGTGGAACAAATAGAAAGCCCAAAGATAAATCCATGAACCTATGGACACCTTATCTTTGACACAGGAGGCAAAAATATGCAATGGAGAAAAGACAATCTCTTTAAGAAGTGGTGCTGGGAAAACTGGTCAACCACCTGTAAATAAATGAAATTAAAACACTTTTTAACACCATATACCAAAATAAACTCAAAATGGATTAAAGATCTAAATGTAAGACCAGAAATGATAAAACTCCTAGAGGAAAACATGGGCAAAACACTCTCTGAGATAAATCACTGCAAGATCCTCTATGACCCACCTTCCAGAGTAATGGAAATAAAAGCAAAGATAAACAAATGGGGCCAATTAAACTTGAAAGCTTTTGCACAATGAAGGAAACTATAAGCAAGGTGAAAAGACAGCCTTCATAGTGGGAGAAAATAATAGCAAACAGAGCAACTGACAAAGAATTAATCTCAAAAATATACAAACAACTCATGCATCTCAATACCAGAAAAATAAATGACCCAATCTAAAAAATGGGCCAAAGAACTAAACAGACATTTCTCCAAAGAAGACATACAGATGGCAAACACTTGAAAAAATGCTCAACATCACTCATTATCAGAGAAATGCAAACCAAAACCACAATGAGGTACTGTCTCACACCACTTAGAATGGCTGCTATCAAAACATCTATAAACAATAAATGCTGGAGAGGGTGTGTAGAAAAGGGAACACTTTTACACTGTTGGTGGGAATGCAAACTAATACAGCCACTATGGAGAACAGTGTGGAGATTCCTTAAAATACTGAAAATAGATCTACCATATGACCCAGCAATCCCACTGCTGGGCATACACACACACACACACACACACACACACAAAAACAGAATTGAAAGAGACATGTGTACCCCAATGTTCACCGCAGCACTGTTTATAACAGCCAGGACATGGAAGCAACCTAGATGCCCATCAGCAGATGAATGGATAAGAAAGCTGTGGTACATATACACAATGGAATATTACTCAGCTATTAAAAAGAATGCCTTTGAATCAGTTCTAATGAGGAGGATGAAACTGAAGCCTATTATACAGAGTGAAGTAAGTCAGAAAGAAAAACACCAATACAGTATACTAACACATATATATGGAATTTAGAAAGATGGTAACAATGACCCTATATGTGAGACAGCAAAAGAGACACAGATGTAAAGAACACACTTTTGGACTCTGTGGGAGAAGATGAGGGTGGGATGATTTCAGAGAATAGCATTGAAACATGTATATTACCATATGTGAAATAGATGACCAGTCCAAGTCCAAGGCATGAAACAGCTGGTGCTCTGGGAAAACCCAGAGGAATGGGATGGGGAGGGAGGAGGGAGGGGGTTTTGGGATGGGGGAAACATGTTCACCCGTGGCTGATTCATGTCAATATATGGCAAAAACCACCACAATATTCTAAAGTAGTTAGTTTCCAATTAAAATAAATACATTAATAAAAAAAGAAACAGAACTGTAAGAAATAAATGTTTGTCACCTAAACCACTCAGTCTATGGTAATTTCTTATAGCCACCAGAACTGACAAAGACAACTAGAGTTGGAAGAAATCACTCTTAAATTTGATAATGTGCTTTCTGTTGGAAATCAAATCATTTTTCCCTTTTTATTTTTCAATAGCTATTTAAAATCTCCATCAGTGATTACAAAGAGTAATCACTCCCATCACCTCCCTATTCCTGTTTATTCTCAGGCAGAGTAACTAAGCTAGTAAATGAGTCACTGTCTCTTGGGTATTTTCTTGGCAGTTATTAGCAATATTACAAAAGAAAAAAAAAAAAATCCTGAGATTGGTGGGGAAGCAGGAAGCTGGCTGTATCACAGCATCTATCACTGTCTGGGTCAAAAACCCTTATTTAAACGTGTCTCTCTACCACCATACCATCATGTGACAATTTGGGGTTGACAGCATCTGATACTTCCACTTCAGAAGGTACATTCTTCTATATACATAGAGGTGAACAGAGTAGTTTCTCATCTTAGCATAAATATGGAAAACTCCTTTTTCTTTACCCACTGGGACAGATTATAGTTTTCATTCTGTGCACAATGACATGCTCACAGAAGCTTGCAGTCCCTTGGAATTAATTGAGAGCCCAAATAATCCCTTTAAATCACCCTTATCTATAAGTGATATGACCCCCTTCATCCCCTCAGTGTTTGTTTTGCTGGCAAAAATTAGTCAGTCTTCCACTGTGATTTCTTCACAAAATGGCCTTTAACAGACTACCTTCTGGGTTCCATGGTCCTCAGGAAATCAATAGTTAACAGTGACTTACTTTTCTAGTAAATATGGAGGCTAAAGTGGCCACTGAAGCATGGGAAGGCTTTTGGAAACCAGAGAATCTGATCTTAATTCATTCTCTACCAATATTATCATTTTCTCCCTTAAAGGTTCTATTTTCACCAAAGTTGGTGATAGCAGCCAGGGAAGAGTATTTTTGCTAATTATTATTCTGCTTCACATTCTCTGTCTATCCACTTGGCAAATTCCTTCTGGTCTAAATCTATCGTCTTTAAATTGCATTGATAAGATTCAAGCCCTTATTCTGCTGCAAGGCTTTTGCCAATTAATTCCAAGGATACAGGGAGAGTCATTCCTGCATCAAATAATCCTGTCACTTTTCCTCTCTTTTCAGTCTTAAAAAATATGCCACAGCTTTAAAGATTTATGGGAATGAAAGGCAAGGCAAAATTGTCAAAGCTGACTTACACAAATCATAGCGCTCACATCCACTGGTCTATTTGACTGCCCTTACAGGAATACAGTGCTGTTTCTATTGTAATTTTATAGTAAATTTTGCTATATAGGGGAGCATGTTCTCTCAGATGCTTCTTTAAGATTATACTGAGGGGCTTCTCTGGTGGCTCAGTGGTAAAGAATCCGCCTGCCAATGCAGGAGACCTGGTTCAATCCCTGGTCCAGGAGGATCCCACATGCTGTGGAGCAATGAAGCCAATGAGCCACAGCCACTGAGCCTGTGCTCTAAAGCCTGGGAATTGCAACGACTGAACCTGAGTGCTGCAACTGCTGAAGCCGGTGAACCTATAGAGTATGCTCCGAAACAAAAGAAGCCACCACAGTAAGAAGCCAGTGTACCGCAACTAGCGAGAAGCACTTGCTGGCTACACCTAGAGAAAAGATCGCGCAGCAATGAAGACCCAGCACAGTCAAAAATGCATCATCTTTAAAAAGATTATGCTGGCTAATTTTGGTCCTGTGCATTCTAATGAATCCTAATATAAATTTTAGATTTAGCCTGTAAATTTTTGACAAATTGCATTAGCAATTGAAATAAAATTGCACTGAACCTATAGAGCAATTTGGGGTGAATGGACATTTTTATAATACTCAGTTTTCTCATTGATTAACAAAATACTTTTTTAATCTTTAAAATGTCTTCCGGTTTGTAAAATGAAACATGAATTAGATTAACATCTATTTTTTCTTTCACATCATGACCTTGTTCAGGTTATACTTGCCTGTCTTCTTGAAACACACACACACACACACACACACACACACTGATAAGTGTTTTTTTTTTTTTCTTTTCTCATGATTCTCAAAGATTTTACAAAGATTGAAATTTCTTCTCCCCAAAATGCACATCAGCTAAATTTGCAAATTTTTGGATTAAATTTGTTTATAATATTGCTTTATTTGGTTGTTTCCTCCAGACTGTTGTTCTACCTTTCTAGTCACTTTCCAGGGTGTATCAATATTATCAGTCTTTCCAAAGAAGCAGCTTTTGGCTTTGCTGATATTTTTCTATGGTTTATTGGTTTTCTATGAAAATTATCGTTTTATCTTTAATACTTCCATCACTCTTTTCTTTCGAGCTGGTTTATGTTTTTTTTTTTACTGAATTCTTAAGAAGTAAGTTTAAAACAGTTTTCGGTTTGTATTCTTTCCTAATGTATGCATTTAAATTTATCAACTCTTCCAGAGTCATAAATTTAGGTGTATCCCTTCTGTTTTGGTGTCTAATATGTTTGTTGTAGTCAATTTAATTTATATATTTTAATGTACAGTAAAATACCACTTAATTTATGCTTTTAGTTTTAAAACATGTAAAGTATATGCCTTAACTTTTGAACCTCTAGTGACTTTGCAGTTATGCCTTATAATCAGTTAATTGCTGTATGGAGAGGAAATACATTTTGTATGATGTGTATGCTTGATTTGTTTGATTTCAAGCCTCTGAAATTTGTTGAAACTTCTTTTACACAATAACACATGGTTAGTTCTGTAAATTAATCATTCAAAATGAATGTGTCTTTGATTTGCATTTCTCTAATAATGAGTGATGTTGAGCACCTTTTCATGTGTTTGTTAGCCATCTGTATGTCTTCTTTGGAGAAATGTCTGTTTAGTTCTTTGGCCCATTTTTTGATTGGGTCATTTATTTTTCTGGAATTGAGCTTCAGGAGTTGCTTGTATATTTTTGAGATTAATCCTTTGTCTGTTTCTTCATTTGCTATTATTTTCTCCCAATCTGACGGCTGTCTTTTCACCTTACTTATAGTTTCCTTTGTAGTGCAAAAGCTTTTAAGTTTCATTAGATCCCATTTGTTTAGTTTTGCTTTTATTTCCAATATTCTGGGAGGTGGGTCATAGAGGATCTTGCTGTGATTTATGTCAGAGAGTGTTTTGCCTATGTTCTCCTCTAGGAGTTTTATAAATGCTGGAGAGAGTGTGGAGAAAAGGGAACCCTCTTACACTGTTGGTGGGAATGCAAACTAGTACAGCCACTATGGAAAACAGTGTGGAGATTCCTTAAAAAACTGGAAATAGAACTGCCATATGACCCAGCAATCCCACTTTTGGGCATACACACTGAGGAAACCAGATCTGAAAGAGACACGTGCACCCCAATGTTCATTGCAGCACTGTTTATAATAGCCAGGACATGGAAGCAACCTAGATGCCCATCAGCAGATGAATGGATAAGGAAGCTGTGGTACATATACACCATGGAATATTACTCAGCTGTCAAAAAGAATTCATTTGAATCAGTCCTAATGAGATGGATGAAACTGGAGCCCATTATACAGAGTGAAGTAAGCCAGAAAGATAAAGAACATTACAGCATACTAACACATATATATGGAATTTAGAAAGATGGTAATGATAACCCTATATGCAAAACAGAAAAAGAGACACAGAAATACAGAACAGACTTTTGAACTCTGTGGGAGAATGTGAGGGTGGGATGTTTCAAAAGAACAGCATGTATACTATCTATGGTGAAACAGATCACCAGCCCAGGTGGGATGCATGAGACAAGTGCTCGGGCCTGGTGCACTGGGAAGACCCAGAGGAGTCGGGTGAAGAGGGAGGTGGGAGGGGGGATCGGGATGGGGAATAAGTGTAAATCTATGGCTGATTCATATCAATGTATGACAAAACCCACTGAAATGTTGTGAAGTAATTAGCCTCCAACTAATAAAAAAATTAAAAAAACAAACAAACAAAAAAAAACAAAATGAATGTGTCTTCGGCAATTACAATGTGTTGTGTTCCACATATATCAGTTAGGTCAAGGGTATTGCTGTTCAGTCCTTAAGTCATGTTTAACTCTTGTGACCCTATGGACTGCAGCGCACCAGGATTTCCTGTCCTTCGCTACCTCCTGGAGTTTGCTCACACTCATGTCTTTTGAGTCGACGATGCCGTCCAACCACCTCATCCTCTGTCACCCCCTTCTCCTGCTACCCTCAATCTTTCCCAGCATTAGCATCTTTTCCAAGGAGTTGGCTCTTCATATTAGGTGGCCAAAGTATGGGAGCTTCAGCATCAGTTCTTCCAATGAATAGTCAGGATTGATTTCCTTTAGGATTGACTGGTTTGCTCTCCTTGCTGTCCAAGGGACTCTCAAGAGTCTTCTCTAGCACCACAATTCAAAAGCATAAATTCTTTGGTGCTTGGCCTTCTATATGGTCCAACTCTCACATCCACACAAGGCTACTAGAAAAACCATAGCTTTGACCATACGGACCTTTGTTGGCAAAGTGATGTCTCTGCTTTTTAATAGGTCATCTAGGTTTGTCATAGCTTTTCTTATAAGAAGTAAACATCTTTTAATTTCACGGCTACAGCCACCATCCACTTTGATTTTGGAGCCCAAGAAAATAAAATCTGTCACTGTTTCCATTTTTTCCCCCTATCTATTTGCCATGAAGCGATGGGATCAGATGCCATGATCTTTGTTTTTTTGAATGTTGAGTTTTAAGCTAGCTTTTTTACTCTCCTCTTTCACCTTCATCAAGAGGCTCTTTAGTTCTTTACTTTCTGCCATTAGAGTGGTATCATCTGCATATTTGAGATTGCTGGTATTTCTCCCAGCAGTCTTGATTCCAACTTGTGCTTCATCCAGCCCAACATTTCACATGATGTACTCTGCATAGAATTTCAATAAGCAGGGTGACAATATACAGCCTTGACATACTCCATTTCCAATTCTGAACCAATATTTTTCATTAAAATTTAGTATTCATTTGTAAACTTTCATCTTTTTATTTGTCTCATTTATTCTACATTTCTTAATTATTCCTTTATTTTTTTAGTTTTTATTATAGTTGACTTACAGTATTATATTAGTTTAAGGAGTACAGCATAGTGATTTGATATTTTAATAGACTATTTTCCATATGAAGTTATTATAAAATTTTGGCTACATTCCCTGTGCTATATGTTGCATTCATATAAATTATTTATTTTATACTTAGTAGTATATTACTTTTTAATCAGCTAGTGGTAAAGAACCTGCCTGCCAATGTAAGAGATGCAGATTCAATCCCTGGGTTGGAAAGAGCCCCTGGAGGAGGGCATGACAACCCACTCCAGTATTCTTGCCTGAAATATCCCATAGACAGAGGAGCCTGGCAGGATACGCTCATTGGGTTCGCAAAGAGCTGGACACAACTGAAGCAACTTAGCACATATGCACGCATATACTTCTTAATACCCTTCCCTTTTCTTGTTCCTCCCACCACACATCTCTTCTGGTAACCACTAGCTTGTTCTCTGTTTCTCTGAGTCTGTTTATTATTACTTCTGTTTGTCTTATTTATTTCTTAGATCCCACATATAACTGAAAACTCAGTATTTTTCTTTCTTGACTTATTCCACTAAGTGTAGTATCCTCCAGGTCCATTTATGTTGTCACAAATGGCCAAACTTTACTATTTTTAAGATGAATAATATTTCATTGTAGATATATTCCACATCATCTTTAACCATTCATCTGTTGATGGACACCTAGGTTACTGCCATATCTAAGCCACTAGAAATAATGCTGCTAGGAACACTGGGGTGTATATATCTTTTTAAGTTAGTGATTTCATTTTCTTCTTCAGATATATACCCAGGAGTAGAATTGGTGGATGATATATTACTTCTACTTTTGATCTTCTGAGGAAACTCCATTCTGTTTTACATAGTTGCTAGAGCAATTTAAATTCCTACCAACAGTGTATGAGGCTTCCCTTTTCTCCATATACTCATCAACACTTATTGTTTTCTTAATAGTGGTAACCATTCTGACATAGTAAGGAGCTATTTAACTGTGGTTTTGATTTGTATTTCCCTGATGATTAGTGATATTGAACATCTTTTCATGTGCTTGCTGCCATTCATATGTCTTCTTGGAAAAGTGCCTGCATGTAGTGTGAGAAAAATGTTCTAATTTCATTTCTTTACATGTAACTGTCTGCTTTCCCCAACATCACTTATTGAAGAAATTGTCTTTTTTTCATTGTATATTTTTGCCTTCTTTGTCATAGTGTAATTCATATGTCCTTATTGCTAAGATGTTTTTAGAGTTCTTGATTTCATTGATCTTTCTATTTTTATAAGCTTTATTTTATTTAGTTCAATTTGGATTTTTATTATCTTTTTCCTTCTGCTGAATTTGGAATTTGTTCATCTTTTTCTAATTCCTTTAGATGGAAATTAGGTTGTTTATCTGATACTTTTCTTCTTTCTTGAGGTAGGTCTATGTCACTATAATATGTTGCTATAACCTGCTATCACATCTGTCATTTAAAGGCACAAAACTTGCACCAGTAGTAAATAAGTCTGAGGAATCAAATGAACTATAAAGTGCTATAATCATCAAACTTTCTTAGAGATTAGAACTTAATTATTCCAACCACTAAAAAGAAATGATAATTATATAACATGATCAGTTCAGTTCAGTCACTCAGTTGTGTCCGACTCTTTGCAACCCCATGAACCACAGCACATCAGGACTCCCTGTCCATCACCAACTCCCAGAGTTTACTCAAACTCATCCTCTGTCATCCCCTTCTCCTCCTGCCCTCAATCTTTCCCAGCATCAGGGTCTTTCCAAATGAGTCAGCTCCTCGCATCAGGTGGCCAAAGTATTGGAGCTTCAGCTTCAACATCAGTCCTTCCAGTGAAACCCAGGACTGATCTCCTTTAGGATGGACTGGTTGGATCTCCTTTCAGTCCAAGGGACTCTCAAGAGTCTTCTCCAACACCACAGTTCAAAAGAATTGATTCTTCAGTGCTCAGCTTTCTTTATAGTCCAATTCTCACATCCATACATGACTGAAAAACCATAGCCTTAACTAGACGGACCTTTGCTGACAAAGTAATGTCTCTGCTTTTTAATATGCTGCCTAGGTTGGTCAAAACTTTCCTTCCAAGGAGCAAGTGTTTAATTTCATGGCTGCAGTCAACCAACTGCAGTGATTTTGGAGCCCCCAAAAATAAAGTCTGACACTGTTTCCCCATCTATTTGCCATGAAGTGATGGGACCAGATGCCATGATCTTAGTTTTCTGAATGTTGAGCTTTAAGCCAACTTTCTCACTCTCCTCTGTCATTTTCATCAAGAGGCTCTTTAGTTCTTCTTCACTTTCTGCCATAAGGGTGGTGTCATCTGCATATCTGAGGTTATTGATATTTCTCCCGGCAATCTAGATTCCAACTTGTGCTTCCTCCAGCCCAGCGTTTCTCATGATGTACTCTGCATATAAGTTAAATAAGCAGGGTGACAATATACAGCCTTGATGTACTCCTTTTCCTATTTGGAACCAGTCTGTTGTTCCATGTCCAGTTCTAACTGTTGCTTCCTGACCTACATACAGGTTTCTCAAGAGGCAGGTCAGGTGGTCTGGTATTCCCACCTCTTTAAGAATTTTCCACAGTTTATTGTCATCCACACAAGGGCTTTGGCATAGTCAATAAAGCAGAAGCGGATGTTTTGCTGGAACTCTCTTGCTTTTTTGATGATCCGATGGATGTTAGCAACTTGATCTCCGGTTCCCCTGCCTTTTCTAAAACCAGCTTGAACATCTGTAAGTTCATGATTCACATGTTGCTGAAGCCAGGCTTGGAGAATTTTGAGGATTACTTTACTAGTGTGTGAGATGAATGCAATTGTGTGGTAGTTTGAGCATTCTTTATGGTATTGCCTTTCTTTGGGATTGGAATGAAAATTGACCTTTTCCAGTCATGTGGTCACTGCTGAGTTTTCCAAATTTGCTGACATATTGAGTGCAGCACTTTCACAGCATCATCTTTTAAGGTTTGAAATAGCTCAACTGGAATTCCATTACCTCCACTAGCTTTGTTCGTAGTGATGCTTCCTAAGGCCCACTTGACTTCACATTCCAGGATGTCTAGCTCTAGGTGAGTGATGACATCATCATGATTATCTGTGTTGTGAAGATCTTTTTTGTACAGTTCTTCTGTGCATTCTTTTCACCTCTTCTTAATATCTTCTGCTTCTGTTAGGTCCCTACCATTTCTGTCCCTTATCAAGCCCATCTTTGCATGAAATGTTCCCTTGGTATCTCTAATTTTCTTGAAGAGACCTCTAGTCTTTCCCATTCTATTGTTTTCATCTATTTCTTTGCATTGATCACTGAGGAAGGCTTTCTTATCTCTCCTTGCTATTCTTTGGAACTCTGCATTCAAATGGATATATTTTTCCTCTTCTCCTTTGCTTTTCACTTGTCTTCTTTTCACAGCTATTTGTAAGGCCTCCTCTGACAGCCATTTTGCTTTTTTGCATTTCTTTTTCTTGGGGATGGTCTTGATCCCTGTCTCCTGTGCAATGTCATGAACCTCCATCCATAGTTTATCGGGCACTCTGTCTATCAGATCTAGTCCCTTAAATCTATTTCTCACTTCCACTATATAATCGTCAAGGATTTGACTTAGGTCACACCTGAATGGTCTAGTGGTTTTCCCTACTTTCTTCAATTTAAGTCTGAATTTGGCAATAAGGAGTTCATGATCTGAGCCACAGTCAGCTCCCAGTCTTGTTTTTGCTGACTGTATAGAGTTTCTCCATCTTTGGCTGCAAAGAATATAATCAATAAGATTTCGATATGGCCATCTGGTGATGTTCATGTGTAGAGTCTTCTCTTGTGTCATTGGAAGAGGGTGTTTGCTATGACCAGTGCCTTCTCTTGGCATATCTCTATTAGCCTAGAGGTGTTAAATATTGTTGCATTAGCAGTCATATTACTATATGTAAACTTACCAAGTTATGCTGTATATCCCAATCTGTCTTTCTCAAAGTCTGCCACATCTCAATAAATGACATCATTATCTCCCAGTTGTTCAAATCAAAAGGTGTTACTCTCCATTTTCCCCTTTCCTTTATCCTTCCCATCTAGCAAATCAATAAGTCATCCAATTCAACATCAAAATACACCCTTCAATCCATCCTCACTGTTCCTCTACACTGATATAATATTTTTACTTATGGGTGTGTTACTCCTCTATTTTCATTATCAAGTATTTCCCATTAGCCTAGAAATGAAGTCCCAGTTCCTAAGTTATCCAAGGCCCTACATAATTCCTCTGATATACTCTTGTTATCTTTTCATCCAGCCACATTCAACTAATTTTAATTTCCACCAATAAACCTTTTACATTTGTAACATTTCATGTTGTTTTGATGTTTGGAAAATTTTCTTCCTTCAGCCCATTCTATCTCTCTAAGAAATCTTTTGCCTTAATTTATGAATCATCTTTTTTTTTCTAGAATATAATCTATGATCCTCCACCTTCCCAGATTTTCCAGTATGCAACTGGTACTTCTTCTCTGTACTTCTACAGAATTATGGACATTATGAGTTTTGATTATTACTGTACCCCCATCTCCTAACAAAATTCATGTTACATAGAAGGCCATCAATAAGTGTTATGGAATGAGTAAGTTGATAAATAAAATTAATTACAGGAAAAAGATAATAAATTAACAGTCCTATAGATAATACATGTTCTAACATGTTGAATTGTTGTTTTTTCTAATTTCAGAGACTATAGTTAATCTGAAATCTTATTGTTCTGTTTTGTGTGAGACATAATTTTTTTTCTCCATAATAATATTGGATATTTTATTGGAAAAGGTCAGTTTTCACTCCAATCCCAAAGAAAGGCAGTGCCAAAGAATGTTCAAACTACCACACAATTGCCCACATTTCATACACTAGCAAGGTAATGCTCAAAATCACCCAAGTTAGGCTTCAACAGTACATGAAGTGGGAACTTCCAGATTTATAAGCTGGATTTAGAAAAGGCAGAGGAACAAGAGATCAAGTTTCCAACAGCCACTGGATCATATTAAAAGCAAGATAATTTCAGGAAAACATCTGCTTCACTGACTATGCTAAAGCCTTTGACTGTGTGGGTCACAACAAAATATGGAAATTCTTAAAGAAATGGAAATACCAGACCACATTACCTGCCTTCTGAAAAAGCCATATGCGGGTCAAGAAACAACAGTTGGAATCGGACATAAAACAACAGACTGGTTCAAAATTGGAAAAGGAGTATGTCAGGTTTGTATATTGTCACCCAACTTATTGAAGTTCTATGCAGAGTACATCATGTGAAATGTCAGACTGGATGAAGCACAAGCTGAATCAAGATTGTTGGGAGAAATACCAATAACCTCAGATATGCAGATGACACCACTCTTGTGGCAGAAAGTGAAGAGAAACTAAAGAGCCTCTTGACGAAGGTGAGAAAGGAGAGTAAAAAAGCTGGCTTAAAACTCAACATTCAAAAAATGAAGATCATGGCATCTGATCCCATTACTTCATAGCAAATAGATGGGGAAACAATGGAAATGGTGACAAACTTTATTTTCTTGGCCTCCAAAATCACTGCAGATGGTGACTGCAGCCATGAAATTTAAAGACGCTTGAAAAAAAAAAAAAAAAAGACTCTTGCTCCTTGCAAGAAAAGCTATGACAAATCTAGGTAGCATATTATTAAAAAATGGAGACATTTATATACTGACAAAGGTCCATGTAGTCAAAACTATTGTTTTTCCAGTAGTTATATATGGATGTGAGAGTTGGACTATAAAGAAGGCTGAGCGCTGAAGAATGGTGCTCACAGATGGCCAACACACACAAGAAAAGATGCTCAGTTATCACTAATTATCAGAAAAATGCAAATCCAGAGCATAGTGAGATATTACACCCCACTCATCAGAATGGCTATCACCAAAAGACAAGAAGCAACAAGTGTTAGCAGGGATGTGGAGAAGGGAACTCTTATGCATGATTGATGGGAACTGGGAATGTAAACTGGTACAGCCACTATGAAAATCAGTACAGAAGTTCCTCAGAAAATAAAATACAGATCTACAATATGTTCTGGCAACTCTACTTCAAAGTATATACTTGAAGAAAACAAAAACACTAATTCTAAAAGATACATACACTCCCAATTAACGTTCATTGCAGCATTATTTACAATAGCTGAGATATGAAAGCGATAAACTAATACTTCTAAAATTGGTTTTAGTTCACTCAAATCTTCATGGATTGGTGCTGTTTACTCTTTCTTGAAAGCACTCTACTCTTGCTGTTTTGATGCCTGTCTTCACAGGGTTCTCTTCAACTGGATTTTATTCTTCTCAGTTTTCTTTGTATACCTTTATTCCTATGTCTCTATTCTTAATGTTCTCATTCACTTCTCGTATCATTTTTCAAGACATAATTGGTAAACTATTGCTTTAAATGGTTATCTTTCTTGATGATGATCTCCAATACATCACTTGTTAAAAGATCTTTCTTAATCCCTAGACATTATTTTTACCTTCTATCTCCATCTAAATTGCCTATTAGTACTTCAATGACAATATATTTAAAACTTAATCATATTCTTCACCTATATTTCCCATTCTATTAACAGAATAAATGAAATACTTTTATCCTCTTTCATTTCATATTTTGTGAATGCCATGCAATAATAATCCTTGTCACCTGAGACCCCTCTATCTATAGCACCATTTTGAATATAGCCAGCTATCACCAAATCTTCTTCTTTTACCACTAAAATATTTTGTACTTTTCTTAATTCTATCTTTGCTCAAGCTCAGCTGTGTAGCATCTTTCGGTAATATATTACTGCTATGACTTCCTCTATTATTTCTTATGTCACTCTGTCATTACTTCTAGATTATTCAACATAGTACAGCAAGATAAATCTGTCTAAAGAAATAAAACATTTTAGTGGACCCAATAATTTCCCTTGATCTCTAATGCAGTGTCATCATAGTATTCAAATATTCAGTAACAAAGAAAAAATTCAACCAATACATTCTGCTTTCAGTGAACAAATCTTTGACTGTTTTCTCTATTATCACTGTGACCTATTTGATCATCCTTTCAATACTTTTGATGAATGCATATTATAAAATAGGAAATAAGCCAGACACAGATGATACAAAATAAGCAGGATGTTATCTGTACTTTAGTCTGCACGAGTGAGAAACCCAGAAATGTAAACAGAAATATCTCAACATCAAATAATTGCAACTGCTGGACATTAACCTATTTTTATGGCAACAAAAAGTATTGAAAATATAAAATCTCTGCATTTACCAGGTAGGATAAGGTCTACAAAGGTTTGAGCAGATTCTGAAAAACTGACTATGAGTATGATATGTTAATAAACAGGAGATAGGCTTTTGGGGGCAGGAGAAAAACAATATTTATCAAACAACAAGTCAAAAAATTCAACGTAGCAGAGGAGTAATAAAATTCAATACACTAGGCTTGTGATGCAGATAGAAGTAGAACACATTAAGACAGAATTTCAGAAGAAAGCAAAAAGTTTGGCAAGGTCAGCTCCATTTCACTGATGTTTTCCGGCAAGTACTTCACAAGTAGATAACATTACAATTTTGATCACAAAAAATAGACATAGAAAATCATATTAAGTTTGTCTTTATCATGAAAATATTCTGATTTTTGTGACCCTGAATGTAGTACTTTTCTAAAAAGCCTAAATAAAAGTATCTCATAAAATCTGGTAAATTTAAATCTCATTTAAAATAAATAAATAAAATTGATAAGATACCAGTGTTCTTATATGACACAATAGACTAGTTGGATTTAATAGATATTTTTCAAGTGCACATGGAATATTCTTCATAATAGATAACAGTATAGGTCACAAAACAAGTCTAAACAAATTTAAGAGGATAGAAATTACAGTAAGTCCCCTACACACAAAGGAGTTTCATTTCGCGAGCACATTCATAAGTCCAATTTTTTGTAAGTCCAACAACGTTAGCCAAGGTACTCAACTAACACAATCAGCCGGCTCAGAGGTTAAAACGTCTGCCTGCAGTGCAGAAGACCCAGGTTCGATCCCTGGGTCGGGAAGATCCCCTGGAGAAGGAAATGGCAACCCACTCCAGTATTCTTGCCTGGAGAATCCCATGGATGGAGGAGCCTGGTGGGCTACAGTCCACGGGGTCGCAAAGAGTCGGACACGACTGAGTGACTTAACTTTTTCACTTTCACTGTAATATATCTATAATACTTTTCATATAAATAATACATAAAGGACAAATGTAAAAAATAAAGGAAATACTTTTAGTCTCACAGTATATGACCGTGAAAAGTATCGTAGTACACTACAACAGCTGGTATACAGGGGCTGGCACTGAGGGAACAGGCAAGAAGAGGTCCTGGCCGAGGAGAAGCTGGGGGAAGGTGGGAGATGGTAGAGCTGAAGGACCGCCAGCAACAGGTAACGGAGGACCAGCTGCAATGTCCCTTATGCTGACGCTGAGGAAACAAATGTTCACATCTTCTGAAGTTCACAACTTGGAGGTTCATATATAGGGGACTTACTGTATGTCAAGTTTTTCTCTTTTTTTTTTTGTGGCCACGACAGTAGGAAATTAGGAATCAGTTACAGTTGCTAAATGGGAAAAAGAACAAACATGTAAAGATTACACAACATGCTCTTAAAAAAAAACAATTGGTCAATGAGGAAATCAAAGGAAATAAAACTGTCACTATTTGAAGATGACATGATACTATATACAGAAAATCCAAAAAGTTTCCACACACAAATTATTATAACTAAATAATTAATTCAAGATATAAAATTGATATAAAATATATTGATTTTCTATGCACTAATAATGAACTATTACAAACAATGAAAGGCAAGATCCCATTTAAAATTTCACCAAAAAGAATAAAACACCTAGAAATAAAACAAGGTGAAAGACATATTCTCAAAACTCTGAAACATTAATAAAGGGAATAGAAGATGATACCAAAAAATGGAATGATATCTCATACTTTTGGATTGGAAGAATTATTATTATTAAAATGGCCACATGATCCAAAGTAGTCTATGGATTTAAATGCAATCTCTATAAATACCTATGACATATTTCACAGACCTAGAACAAATAATCCTAAAATTCAAATCCCCAAATTACAAAAGCATTCTTGAGAAAAATGCACAAAGCTGGAGATATAACCTTCCCAGATTTCAAATTATACTATGAAGTTACAATAAATATAATAAAGGGCTTCCTTGATAGTTCAGTTGGTAAAGAATCCACTTGCAATGCAGGAGACCCCGGTTCACTTTCTGGGTTGGGAAGATCTGCTGGAGAAGGGATAGACTACCCACTCCAGTATTCTTGGGCTTCCTTTGTGCCTCAGTTGGTAAAGAATCTGCCTGCAATGTGGGAGACCTGGATTTGATCCCTGGGTTGGGAAGATCCCCCGGAGAAGGGAAAGGCTACCCACTCCAGTATTCTGGCCTGGAGAATCCCATGGACTGTATAGACCATGGGGTCACAAAGAGTTTGACACAGCTGAGTGACTCTTCATATATATATACATATATATGTATAATGGAATATTTCTCAGCCATAAAAAATAATTATTTTCACAGCAACAAGGATAAACAGAGAATATTGTGCTTAGTGAGATAGGCCAGAGAAAGACAAACACTGTATGATATAATTTATATGTGGAATCTAAAAAATAATCCAAATAGATAGATATAAGAAAACAGAAACATGCTCACAGACATAGAAAATAAACTAGTTACCTGAGGGGAGAAGGAAGGAAGGAGGCCCAAATTAGGGGTGCAGGATTAAGACAACAAAGTCCTATGTAGAAAATAGATAAGTAACTAACTAGGATATATTGTATAACACTGGGAAAAATAGCATTATCATGTAATAATGATAATGGAGTTCAATCTGCAAAAATACTGAATCAATATGTTGTATATCTGAAACTAATATAACAGTGTAAATCAACTGTGATTCCACAAAAATAAAATTTCAATGAGGATTTCCTGTATTGTTTCAATTGTTACAAATACCTAAATAAACCACTGCTTCTAGAATTAGTAATTCAATATATATCTAAAATATCAGAATAGAATAAAAATATAGATATTTAAAGGTATTGTTTTGAATTGAAAGCTGTATTATTGACTTATAAATTTAAAAATAAACATGAAATGTATGATACTAGTTAGAATTATCAGCATATCTCAAGAGACTTTTCTTTGATGTTGGTTAAATTTTTTGCAAATATCATAATCTCTTCCTTGGGAAGTAACCTTTATGCTATGAAAGAGTTTAGATTTGTGGGTATATTTATCTGATAACCAAACTCTATTTTCTTTGTGCATAAAATACTCCTTTTTCTTTATGTAGCTCTTTAGTATGTTCTAGATGAGATAACTATGAAATTTTTTCATTTCTTTTCCTTCTCACTTCAATTGAAATATCTCAGTACTTAATATTCTCTATCATATGCTTTTAATGCTTGTCTAAAATGGAGGGGGGGGAAGCCAACTAAATTTCACAGTCATAAAAGTGAGAAAAAAATTTTTTCAGTATGGTTATGAAATAAAATATGAATCTATGAAAAAATAAAGAACATAAAGTTCTCATTCTCTGTGACCGAGTTCACTTTTATTGCCAATAACAATTTTTTTTAGGACTATCAAGAAACTTTTCTTTCAAGTACCCATTACAGAGTTTACCACAACGTGGTACATGTAACTCTGGGGTCATCACAGAAGACTTTTGAAGATGGGCATTTTTAATTTTCAATAGTATCAAATTTGTCAAATTTTTCTAGTACACATTTACTTAGGTGCTAGTGGTAAAGAACCTGCCTGCCAATGCAGGAGATGTAAGAGGTGTGGGTTCCATCCCTGGATAGAACAGCAACCCACTCCAGTATTCTTACCTGGACAGAGGAGCCTGGTGGGCTGCACCTGATGAGATCACAAAGAGTTGGACATGACTGAATTGACTTAGCACGCATGCACGCACATATTTACTTAACTATCATGTTAAGTGTTTTTCCAAATAGTATCACTTTTGATGGCAGTACTTATGTAAGTTTTGAAATAAGTGTTACATTCCTTTAGAAATACAATGAAATAAAAGGTACTTAAAAGCCACAAAAATAGGTTGGTTTATATGTAGAAAAGGAAATCAACCCTAAATATTCACTGGAAGGACCGATGCTGAAGCTTAAGTTCCAATACTTTGGCCACCTGGTGTGAAGAGCCACCTCACTGGAAAAGACCCTGATGCTGGGAAAGGTTGAAGGCAAAAGAAGGAAGCAGCAGAGGATGAGATGGTGACGTAGCATCACTGACTCAATGAACATGAATAGGCGCAAACTCCGGGAGATGGTGGAGGACAGGCAAGCCCGACATGCTGCAGTCCATGGGGCTGCGAAGAGCTGGGCATGATTTAGTTACCAAACAACAACAAAAACAAAGAAAAAAAGCTGTACTTAAAAATCAGAAATCAAATTCTTCAGGGACTTTTTTCCTATAGCAAAGAACTCAATGGTTGTTGATTATCATCACTATTTGTTAACCATATGAAGAAACAACTTTATTGTTAAGAGAAAAGAATATTAGCTCAAGAAATGTCTAATTTACAGATTAAATTTGCTCTGTTGGATGGTTACCTCACTTTCAATTTTGTTTCCTTATATTCCCAAACTCTGTAACTCTGTAATCCTGAGGCACATTTTGTTCTGTTTTGATATCACAGAAGACAAGTGCAATCAGACACTTCTAATCAAATTCAAATGCATTTCTTCTTAAAGGAACGTAAATTACAGAAAACAAAGAGGAGAGGAGAAAAATAAGCTATCCTCTCTGCTTTGATATTGGTAAATGGAATAAAATAGAAGCATTAAAACCTCAAGTATAGCTTGACACCTAGAGTAAAAAAAAAAAAAAAAGAGGCACCAGAGGGTGTTTCTTTGGTTTGACAGATATGAAAACTGAACCCCAGTGAGACTGAGTCACAGGCCACTGCCATAAACTAGTCTGAACACAGGCTTCCTAAACACAAATTTTCCTAACTAATCTAACACCATATTTACTGTGATATTTTGGGTTATGGAGAGAAAGATTAAAATCATATCTTCCTAAAGCAAACATAATTATTAGGAATAGAGAAGAAAATAGTAAAATTATCAGCAATTAAAAATATTTTTTGGACATGAATTTTTATAACAGTGAAGCCAATGCAAGATAGATACAGACAAGTGCTTTTAAAATTAAATGAAACATCAGTGTGATAAAACTATCACAAAATGCATGTCCAAGGACCTAATTCCAAGTCATTGATCTTTGAATCCAGTTGTCCTACGCACAGATATTTTTGCCTATTATTCTAACTGTAGGCTCACTAAATCATACCACACAGTATGTGTGGCTACATTTATTTCAGTACACTGGGATAATATACTGAATTTTTTCAGTAAGTTATTACAAATCATCAATCTTGAAATAGGAATTTTTGAAAGAGGAAAGGGGTTTTGAAGAACTATGCTAAAATAGTTACAAACTCCATAACATGCTTTTTTTTCCTCCCCCTTTTCAATAGCCTGTTCTGTTCAATTCCTTCAAACACAGTTCAGGCACAGGAAAATATCTGCTGGACAAATTATCTGATACACGTTTATACTCTCTTTTAAAGCTGGGGGCATGTATGTAATTTGTTTCAAACAGCTCTTTGATTTTTGGTAAGTAGAAGATAAAAATATTCCTTTTAATGACAGCTTGTTTGGGGGCTTACTCATCAGAGCTTTTTGTGTTTTAAATATACCCGAATGTATATAATTATGGTTTTACAGAATATTTAATACTTTCAGGCATATTAAACTTTCTCTGTAATAATGCCATTCCATTTTAATGATTAGTATGACAAAAATTTGATAGGGAAACATCTTTATTTTCTTAATTTTTTGCCTACTATTTTTATAAACAAGAGTTTCAACAAAACACTGTTCATCTTTCTTCAAAATAAGGAATGATTTAACAGGGTTCCCTCCCTCCTCATTCTACAAGGAGGTAATCATTATGTTAAATACTATGTTATTGGAAACTAGTGACCTGCAACAAAAAATTATATTTGCTTTTCACAAAGAAAATTATAATGCCTCAGAAGAAAAGCAGCACAGAAAAGTTTTTTTCCTAAATAAAATTTGAACTATAGCATGTAGCAAACCAGCATTTTGTTGAGTCTTTCAGTAACAAGAAATAAGAAAAAGAGATAGGATGTGGTTAGACATAGGCATTTGACAAGTTAAATGTAGAAAGTCACACCTGAATGTGAATCAGGGAAAAGAAAATATTTCCCAGTACTTATCATTTCCTGAGGCTAATGGTCTCTTGTAAGAGCAGCCTTCCAGCACTTGTTTCTCTCCCAGTGTGACTTCTTTGACTCACAAAGAGAAATGGAAGCTATAAAGGCAAATTGAGATCTATTTTCAGTGGTTCTTTTGATTTCCAGGAGCATTAAATGTATTTTGCTTTACATTGAGCAGGAAACGATTTTCATTACCTGATAACTACATTTATTAAAAACTCGGAAAAAGAACGTGGTGATATCGAGACAGTAATGAAAGCACTGCACTTGCTCTGTTACAGTGATCACAAAATTATTTACATTAGTCACTATTATCAAAACTTTAGACATATACAGATATAATACTCAAGAGAACAGCTGCAAAAATCAAAAGTAAATATAATGTGATAAAGATTCAAAGTCTAAAAAAATTATTTTCTCCTTAATTGGAAGAACATTTTATGGTCTACATTTCTAAACCATGGCTTTAAATTCAGCTAACTCTTGTTTGAAAGTCACACATCTCCAGGTTATTTTTCACACATTAACATAAACTCAAACAAACATGCATATACACAGATGTTACATATACACAGATACACACATGCACATTGTCTTCTGTTTGAATTCACATTTAATGTATTCCACAGGCTTGAATAGCAGATCACAGACTTTCTGATGAATGTTTTCATTTTGTCAGAAGAAACTTATCCCTTAGGCCATTTTCATTTTCTTTGTCAGTAAATTAAATGAGGAAGGTGAACATCAATAAAGAGACTAGAATTACCTCCGGGTTAAGGCTGACACTTGTAGAAAGACAAGATTTAAACAATTTAGAAAGATTTGCAAAAAAGAGTCAATTTGTTTATGCAGGCTTGATGCACATTTTCTTCTAAAAAGCTAAATGTTTCTAGAATGGAATCTCATCTCCACATCCTAATGAATACTGCTGTGATATTTTACATCCTTTCTGTGAAAATCAACATCAGAACATGTGAGACTCCAGGTGACCAGGGACACAAGGTTAATGTTTGGCAAAATAGCACCATCTTGGAGAATTTGGGAATATCTTAGGTACATAATTATTTCATTAACCTCCCCAGGAAATATTTTCAGGAGATAAAGTGTAATCAGTTCAGTTGAGTCACTCAGTCGTGTCCAACTCTTTGAGACCCCATGGACTGCAGCATGACAGGCCTCCCTGTCCATCACCAACTCCCAAAGTACTCAAACTCATGTCCATCAAGTTGATGATGCCATCCAACCATCTCATCCTCTGTCATCCCCTTCTCCTTCTGCCTCCAATCTTTCCCAGCATCAGGGTCTTGTCAAATTAGTCAGCTCTTCGCATCAGGTGGCCAAAGTATCTGAGTTCCAGCTTCAACAACAGTCCTTCCCATGAATATTCAGGACTGATTTCCATTAGGATGGACTGGTTGAATCTCCTTGCAGTCTAAGGGACTCTCAAGGGTCTTCTCCAACACTATAGTTCAAAGCATCAATTCTTTGGCACTCAGTTTTCTTTATAGTCGAACTCTCACATCCACATGTGACTACTGGAAGAAACATAGCTTTGACTAGACCACTTGTTGGCAAAGTAATGTCTCTGCTTTTTAATACGCTGTCTAGGTTGGTCATAACTTTCCTTCCAAGGAGCAAGCATATTTTCATTTCATGCCTGCAGTCACCATCTGCAGTGATTTTGGAGCTTCAAAAAATAAAGTCTCTCACTATTTCCATTGTTTCCCCATCAATTTGCTATTAAGTGATGAGACTGGGTGCCATGATCTTAGTTTTCTAAATGTTGAGTTTTAACCCAAATTTTCCCTCTGCTCTTTCACTTTCATCAAGAGGCTCTTTAGTTCTTTGCTTTCTGCCATAAGGATGGAGTTATATGCATATCTGAAGTTATTGATATTTCTCCCAGCAATCTTGATTCCAGCCTGTGCTTAATCCAGCCCAGCATTTCACATGATGTACTCTGCGTATAAGTTAAATAAGCAAGGTGACAATACACAGCCTTGACGTACTCCTTTCCTGATTTGGAACCAGTCTTTTGTTCCATGTCCAGTTCTAACTGTTGCTTCCTGACCTGCATACAGATTTCTCAGGAGGCAGGTAAGGTGGTCTGGCATTCCCACCTCTTTAAGAATATTCCACAGTTTGTTGTGATCGACACTGTCAAAGGACTTGGCATAGCTAATAAAGCAGAAGTAGATGTTTTTCTGGAACTCTCTTGCTTTTTCAATAATCCAACAGTTGTTGTCAATTTGATCTCTGGTTCCTCTGACTTTTCTAAATCCAACTTGAACATCTGTAAGTTTATGGTTCACATATTGTTGAAGCCTGGCTTGGAGAATTTTGAGCATTACTTTGCTAGCTTGTGAGATGAGTGCAATTGTGCAGTAGTTTGAGCATTCTTTGGTGCTTCCTTTCTTTGAGATTGGAGTGAAAACTGACCTTTTCCAGTCTTGTGGCCACTGCTGAGTTTCCCAGATTTGCTGGCATATTGAGCGCAGCACTTTCACAGCATCATCTTTTAGAATTTGAAATAGCTCAACTGGAATTCCATCACCTCCACTAGCTTTATTCATAGTGATGATTTCTAAGGCCCACTTGATTTTGCATTCCAGGATGTCTGGCTCTAGGTGAGTGATCACACCATTGTGGTTATCTGGGTCATGAAGGTTTTTTTTTTTTTTTTTTTTTGTATAGTTCTTCTGTGTATTGTTACCACCTCTTAATATCTTCTGCTTCTATTAGGTCTATACTATTTCCATCCTTTATCGAGCCCATCTTTGCATGAAATGTTCCCTTGGTATCTCTAATTTTCTTGAAGAGATCTCCAGTCTTTCCCATTCTATTGTTTTCCTCTATTTCTTTGCGTTGATCACTGAGGAAGGCTTTCTTATCTCTCTCCTTGCTGTTCTTTGGAACTCTGCATTCAGATGAGTATATCTTTCCTTTTCTCCTTTGCCTTTCTCTTCTCTTCTTTTCTCAGCTATTTGTAAGGCCTCCTCAGACAACCATTTTGCTTTTTTGCATTTCTTTTTCTTGGGGATGGTCTTGATCCCTACCTCTTGTACAATGTCAAGAACCTCCGTCCACAGTTCTTCAGGACTGTGTCTATCAGATCTACCCCCTTGAATCTGTTTTTCACTTCCACTGTATAATTGTAACGGATTTTATTTAGGTCATACCTGAATGGTCTAGTGGGTTTCCCTACTTTCTTCAATTTAAGTCTGAATTTGGCAATAAGGAGCTCATGATCTGAGCCACAGTCAGCTCCCAGTCTTGTTTTTTCTGACTGTATAGAGCTTCTCCATCTTTCACTGTAAAGAATATAACCAATCTGATTTCAGTGTTGACCATCTGGTGATGTCCATGTGTAGAGTCTTCTCTTGTGTTGTTGGAACAGGGTGTTTGCTATGACCAGTGTGTTCTCTTGGCAAAACTCTATTAGCCTTTGCCCTGCTTCATTCTGTACTTCAAGGCCAAATTTGCTTGTTACTCCAGGTATCTCTTGACTTTCTACTTTTGCATTCCAGTCCCCTATATTGAAAAGTACATCTTTTTTGGGTGTTAGTTCCAGAAGGCCTTGTAGGTCTTCATAGAACTGTTCAACTTCAGCTTCTTCAGCATTACTGGTCAGGGAATAGACTTGGATTATTGTGATATTGAATGGTTTGCCTTGAAAATGAACAGAGATCATTCTGTCATTTTTGAGATTGCATCCAAATACTGCATTTTGGACTCTTTTGTTGATTATGAGGGCTACTCCTTTTTTTTCTAAAGTATTATTGTCCACAACAGTAGATATCATGGTAATCTGAGTTAAATTCACCCATTTCAGCCCATTTTAGTTCACTGATTCCTAAAATGTTGATGTTCACTCTTGCCATCTCTGTTTGACCACTTCTAATTTGCCTTGATTCATGGACCTAACATTCCAGGTTCCTATGCAATGTTGCTCTTTACAGCATTGGACTTTACTTCAACCACTGGTCACATCCACAACTGGGTGTTGCTTTTGCTTTGGCTTTGTCTCTTTATTCTTTCTGGAGTTATTTCTCCACTGTTCTCCAGTAGCATATTGGGCACTTGCCAACCAGGGGAGTTCATGTTTCAGCATCCTATCTTTTTGCCTTTTCATACTGTTTGAGGTTCTCAAGGCAAGAATACTGAATGCCATTCATTCCCTTTTCCAGTGGATCACGTTTTGTCAGAACTCTCCACCATGACCTGTCCATCTTGGGTGGCCCTACACAGCATGGCTCATATTTTCTTTGAGTTTGACAAGGCTGTGGTCCATAAGTTTAATAGGTTCTTTCAAGAAGAAGACAGTGATACAGCAGTTTTGGACAACAGGTAAATCATTCTGATGCACGAAAAGCTGCCTTTGAGTAAGATGAAAATAATAATGTTTGCTGTTTAAGATTATATGAAAAAATTACTATAAAAATGCATGCAAAGCATATGGACAACCCCAGCACATAGTGACAGTGAATGAAGAGTAGTTACTAATAAATAAAAGCAACTATTTTTAAATAATGGCATTCATTAACAAGTACAAGACAGAGCTTGGGTTTTGCTATTTAGGTACAGAGGAGGTTCAACCTCCTACCGAACCCAAACAAATATATCAGGTTGTCTGTGGAGACCTTCTCCAAGAAGGATCACCCTCTTCATCTGAGTTGTAAAGGAAGAACAGGATTTATTTTCATGAAGGCTGCATGATTCAGGCATAAGGAAATGTCTGAGCAAAAGTGAAGTCTGTACTTTGGTGTCGTGTTCAGGGATGATAAATAGTTCAAGATGTGCCAGACACAATGCTTGCATACACAGACATGAAAATATAGGAATATCATTATGATCCATTGTAATTTATTTGTTATGGTTTGGTTTCCCTTAGCAGATTCTGATTTTACTGAGAGCAGTGGTTTGTCTTAAGTATCTGAGGATCTCCTCGCGTCTTTTCAGTACAATAATCATTTGTTGAGTGAACAGAAAAAAGTAAGTAAGATTCAGTCACCCTTCTGCAGAATGCATGTGGTGTGGAAGAGGAAGATGAGCGGAATCAGGCAGGTATACTATTAATTTCAACGCAGGGAGATGAAAGAGGTATGTGCAAATGTTCTGTGGAAGCAAAGAGGAAGATGTGATTATCCATGTGGGAAGAAATAGAAGGCTGTTAGGCAGGCAGAGTGAAACTTGGAACACTCAGTGATGGGTTATGTGAAGCCAGTGCTCACTCACAGAGCTGATGAGAGAAGAAGGCAGTGAGTAGAACTTGCAACTTTGAGGGCAGAAAGCCATGGAAGAAAACACAAGTGATGAATCCAGGTGGTAGAGCAGAGCCCGATTGCTGCTGTTATCTGGCTGATGCCAAGTCTCCCCTGTCTCACAATCAGAAAAATCTATTTATCTGTAAGAACAAATGGAGACAATGGTAGAAGCCTTGTCACAAGTACTTCTAAGAGAGGAGAGAAGTGATGGGAATCCTAACCTATGGGTATATTCATGGAAAAAAATACAAGACCCAGTGAATATCAGCTTGCCTTTATGGTAGGATCTCCCACCACTGGTTCCATGTGGATAGATTGAAGGACTTACAACAAATACCTCACAACACTATTAAACACATAAATGTCCTTTTCATTGTTTCAAAAATGTTAGCTTCCTCTTGCCAATAGATTATGACCTCCTGGAGACAGTAAATTATACCACATAGATTTTTCAGGTTATAGTGAATACCATGATATTCTACCTAGTTCCCTGTCCCTAAGGTCAATGCACCTAATTTCAACAGCTAAGAATACTGACAGCTGATGACTTGTACTGTGTGCTGTTCAGAGGGAATTACCACTGGCCACAGGGAACACCCTTGTACAAAGTTATTGCCTTGCACAGGGTTCCGTCTGAAGACAGTGACTGACTGATGCAGGGAGACAAGTTCCAGTTCCTTTATCTCAATTGGGAAAAGTTCTGAAACACCAGCTAGATCCAGAGCTCTCCATAAAATGGTTAAGGTCTCACTTCCAAACACATGATGGGATAAATTCTTTCTCTGTCCAATTGGGTCTCTCTCAGTTCCTTACAGGTGAGTCCCCCTAGACCACCCTTCAGTAAATCTTCTGGTACAACTCTATCTCACAGATCATTTCCAAGGAAGACAATTTAAGGTGGCCAGTAGCAGAAGTAGGTCTAGGAAAGTGAAAGTGAAATTGTTCAGTTGTGTCCGACTCTTTGCGACCCCATGGATTGTAGCCTACCAGGCTCCTCCATCCATGGGATTTTCCAAGCAAGAGTACTGGAGTGGGTTGCCATTTCCTTCTCCAGGGGATCTTCCCAACCCAGGGTTCAAACCCGAGTCTCCCACATTGCAGGCAGACACTTTACTGTCTGAATCTTCCTAGGGAAGCCTAAGGGTCTAGGAAGCACACTTTAAAATGAGATTTTGGAAATGGCTCACTTGCCAGCTAGCTTGCACTGAGATTAAGTACTACTACTCTCAGTAAACGAGACCCTAGATTCCTCTGAACCCACTGATTTTGCCAATGTGGCCCTTCACTCTTTGGTGCTCGAAGATTATAACTCAAGTTATAATGCTGGCAGATGCTGGCAGATGCTGCACCTCAAGTGAGACAGGGACCTTACAAAACAAATCTCCTCCTGGCAATCCAACAAACAATCAGGGTTAAATCCCAATACAGCTCAGCTTCGCAGTATTAAAGAGAGAGTGCACAGTGGAGAAGCTTCAACGTGTAACATCATATGCTGTCAATAACTGAGAGAATATAAGACTGGAATATGAAGTGTGATACATAAATCTGACACATTAGAGTTTATCAGCATAGAAGTAGTCTCTCGTAAAAAAGGTTTAACAGCCTAGTATGAACCCAAGGGTACAGAGCAGAAACGCTGCTAGGATGGCTGTTAGAATCCTGAAAGAAAATGATGGCTCATAACAAGGAAAATAGAAATGTTAGAACTGTGTTTAATTTGTTCTGCCTCATCTATGTTTAAAAAGTAATCAGAGCATTTGAATAAAAATTGGATCATGCAAGTCTAACGTCTTAAATAGCATTATAGTACCAGTATTTCCTATTGTCCTCAAACCAAAATAAGTTCTCAATAAGTGTAAGCAGATAGCCTAGGGGGTTCTGGAGAAAGAGAGCCAGACAAAGCTTTCTTGACATAAGAGAAGACATTTTTGGCCTATAAGCCATGTTATGATCTAAGTCTGGCCAGAGTGCTTGCCCTTGAATAGGTCTCAGTAATCAGCTGTCTTAAACGAAGCAAAAGAATGAAGGAACAAAGGAAAAACAGTCAAAAAACAACAGTTTAGTCATAGAACCAAGTCCTAGTTCCTCCTCAAGGAATATGCATAGTAATCTGATACAATCTTCAGGAACCAAGGCCCCCGCCCAGGTGGAAGATGGAGTGATGGTATTAAACCTCCAGACCTCAACAACTAAAGCTTGGACTCTGTAGTCCTTGACCCCAGTTCCATGCTGAACTCTCCTCTGCTCAAGCCCCTTCATGAATATGGATGTACCCTTAACTGAAAACTTCCCCAATTTGCCTGCTCCAAGAACACTGCTTTGGGAAGGATCCCTGGTGTCCTTTCCCTTACTTGCTGAAAATAATAAATCTTTCCTCTGTCATTCATTGGCTTGGCTGTGTCTTTTGACTTGACACACCCTAAGAGGAGAAACCCAATTTCTTGATAGAATAACTTTAAAAAATCAATATTAAAAAGGAAGTTTTTGTTTATATTCATTTTCTTTTTTTTTTATATTCATTTTCAACTCTACCTCTTTCTGCTTTTGTATTTTCAAAACATGTTCATTTTCACATAGGTCATTATGTCAGCAAATGATAAGAAGCTTTATAAAAATACAATAAATCATATTTTATTAAATTTCTTGATATAAAGGAACTCAATAATTTAAAAAAAAACATACTTGCTGAGTTTATTGTTTATAGTCTACTTTATCTTAAAAAATGATTAAATTGGATGTCACCAGAAAACCAGAATGGCATTTAATATACTTTGATCTATTAGTGTGTAGAATCTACCATTAATCTTCAAATACAGAAGTATGTTTGATTAAGCTTTACTTTATTACATTCTAAATTATATTATAATTTTAATTTTTATTATATTACATTTGATATATTACAACTCTAAATTTTGGCAACTCTAAATTTTTCTCATAATTTATATTTGGAAGATCTTCATTTATTCTGATAGCATGGAATTTTCCTTTTCTTAGATGATAAAACCTAGAAAAGAGGCAAAATGTTTTCTATATTACCTTGTTTCTGACTGTCTTAAAGGCAAACTTTGTCCTCAGTTGCTGCTTCAGGCCTCTATCTATATGTTCTGGCACAAGTACTATATTTGATTTGATGTGACTCATCATACTTTAGCTTTATTTTAATGATTTATTATATAAAATATCTCAGAAGTTTCTTGTATTTAGGTGGGTTATGAATAAGAAAGGAAAAAGAATCAATTATTGCGTTTTATTTCCTCTGAACAATTGTCTCTATTACAAAAATTAATATCAAAAATTTGGATCAGTATAGCTACATCATGCAGCAAAGATTGAAGGGGTTTGATGAAGAGAAAGCATGTTTCAGTTTAACCCCTTTAATAAATTATAATGTGATTATTTAATGATCATATTTGCTTCAATGGTACAATTTCCTTACCACCAGTACTGTTGTGTTATTACCTTGATAGCTCTCAATATATGTTTGAATTATTCAACCTTGCCTCTGAAGGTCAAAATTCTGTCTTGGAGTTGACTGTTGCAACTTGCAATGTGCCCCTCTTCTGCTTCAGTAAAATTTTGTAGTCCCTCCTTTTTTTGGTAGGGTAAAGTTGCAGGAAATAATTTGCTCTAGTTATTCAGGCATGGAGGAGTTTACTCCAAGAAACCAGATGCTTTCTATGTATGCTAGAAATATTGAAAAGGTGGGCTAGAAGCTAGATCTCCAGAAAAACTTCCCAGGATGAACAATGGGTAAGGTTTTCTGGAAAAATGATGAATTTCTGTCACAAATACAAAAAGAGAAAACAGGATTTCAGTCTCTACAGATGCCTGATGGAGCTTTGGTCTAGGGATCAGGAGACAGATAATAATGACTACTCAGTGCCCCAAATTAAAATAGAAGGCTGAGCAGTGCTGTGGAGACTGCCCACTTCTCCACAATGGAGCTTAAGAAGAGACATAGCTAAATATCAGTCTTTCAAATCTTATATGAACATGACTATCAACATAGAAACACTAACTCTACGGGGGACTAGATCAAAGGTAGTAGTGGTTGTTTCATGTCGTTTTTACACTTCCTGGCTCCAGGGGCCAGGAAGTCACGCAAGGAGGACAGTGAACAGATGCTGATTGCCTATTCACCCTTCCCCTCCACCCACCACAGCCGGCCCATGCTGGGAGTTGTTGAGCCAACTGTCTAGTAATCATGGTGATTATAATCATGGTCTGCCCTCTTTGATGAAGAAGGTACATTAAAAAAAAATAATTCCAATGTTTATGCAAGATTTATGTGTTGTACATCTTTTCCTTAAAACAAGATATATTGGTTTTAAGCCACATGTATTGGTAATGAAAGAAATGAAGAAAGGGGCTAAGAAAAGAATATGTATATAAAATGGAAAGTGTATCTGCCGGGAAGAAGAGATAAGAGAAAGTCAAGTCATCCTGTCAGTAGGGAAAGGATAGTATTTTCCATAAACGGAGCTGCATCAGTTGTATATCTATAAAGAAAAACAAAATTGTATTTGACCCTTGCTTATACCAGGTATAAAAATCAATCCCAGATGAATTGAAGATCTAAATTGTGTGACAGGCAAACAATAAAGCTTTTGGAAGAAAATAAAGGAGAATGACCTTGAGCAAGGCTAAGTTTTCATAAACAAGACACAAATGAAATAAAACCATAAAAACTAGAATACACTAAGCATGGACTTTTGCTTATCAAAAGATGACATCAAAATAATGAAAAAGCAAACAACAGAATGAGAAATGGTATCACTAGATACATATATCTCAGAAATGATTTATATCCAGAATATATTTTTTAAAATATAAGAATAAGAAAAAGTGTGGAACACACACACACGAAAGAAAAAGCATATTGCTAATAATCATGTAAAAATGATCAACTTACTCAGAGAAATACATATTACAGAGAAACATATCACAATTTGATATCACTAAATAATCTTCAGAATCACTAAAATAAAAAAAGAGGCGAAGATGTAGAACACAGAAATTTTCATAAACTACTCTTGGAATTGACAATTGTTACAGTCACTTTAGAAATGTGTGTGGCAATATCTGTTAACTGAATATAGAGTGCTTACGAAGCAGCAGTGTTACTCATAGGCATATACTTAACAAGAATACATACATGTGTTGATCAAAAGACATGTGCCCATGAATAAGAATGAACAGTCCTCAGCTCCTCACTATATTATGTGTGAATCTCACAAGCATAATCTTGAGAGAAAGAAGTCAGGGGAAAAAAATGTACATTATATAATTCCAAGACAACACTTGTACCAAGGCAAGACTAATTTATAGTGTAAGAAATTTAGATACTCATTCTGTAAATGGTAGGGGTAGGAGTAACTGGAGAGCAACAGGCTGCGGGGTGGGCAGTTCCAGAGTGCTGGTTTCTTAAATGGGTACCTTGTAAATGAGAGCATTAGCTTTTGTGGAATATATATGTGTATGGTGGCTGGCAGTTTAGTTGCTAAGTCATGTCCAATTCTTGCAACTTCATGGACTGTAGCCTGCCATGCTCCTCTGTCCATGAAATTCTCCAGGCAGGAATACTGAAGTGAGTTGCCAATAACTTCTCCAGAGGATCTTCTCAACCCAGGAATTGAACCTGGTGTGCTGCATTGCAGGACAGATTCTTTACCAACTGAGCTACAAGTGAAGCCCATATATATGTGTGTATGTGTGTATATGTTTTTTGTATATACACACACACACATATAAATAAAAGTTATTTAAAAAGTCATTTCAGTCTTCATGCCCACATGTGTGGAATTAAGTTGTGGATAGAACTAAGGCTCTGTAAGGGCATATAGAGGAAGAGTTCCAACATAATTTCGTGGCTAAGTTGATTTGATCAAATATTAACATTTTTTCATATGATGGTTTAGCTATGAAGATATTCTGAACCCCAAGATACTCATGGGGTTTCTGAGATTAGATGCAAAAATTCCAAACCATAAAATCAGAATTGAATTGATGAGAAGTAGGCATAGGGGACAAAAGGCTTTTGATATGCATGTTACCTGTAACAAAGTAAAACAGATTTGAAGCATCTTACTAATATTGTAGAGGACAAATATCTTGATAGGCTGTAAATGGGCATTAATTAGATTGGTTGTGTTTTATTTTAATGAACACAAAATATTTATACATGATTTTATGATTCACTTGTGACCTTTAGTGTTTTAACTTACTCTTCAAGTGCAAATGATCTTACTGTAAAAGTCTTTAGGAGAATAACTCTAAATAGGAATAGGAAATATTGCATACTTTCTCTTAGTTATGTTAGATCATTCACCAAAAAGTGGCCAATGAGGTTATATGAGAATTATCAATAGTAATCAATGGACTACATTAAGGAATTGAATTTGGAGGGGAGAACTACAAATGTAATGGTATTTATTTGAAGATGAGAAAGGGGAAGCAGTAATTTTGCAAAGATACATTGAAGGTCTGAATGAGCCAAGCACAATTCTAGCATTTGGAATTAATCAGGGAATAAAACAAAGATTTCCCCAACTAAAAACTTTCCATTCTTTCAAGATGGTATGGTGGTGAGGTGTAAACTTCTTTGCTAGACTCCCTAGATTTAAATGCTAGTTCTATTACCCAATAGCTGTGATTTACCTAAGCTTACTCATCTGAAAAGTGGGAATAATGATGGTACTTACGTCATCAGGTAGCTGTGAGGTTCAGAGAATTTATTTCCTGTGAAGTATTTAGCATGTATTTCACAGCTGGTAGATATTCTAAGTGGTTTCAATAATTATTATTTTAGCGGGTAATTTTCATAACTGCTATTATTTTCATACTGTTCATGGGGTTCTTCACTACTGGGAGATAGTGGAGGACAGGGAAGCCTGTTTTGCCACAGTCCATGGGGTTGCAAAAAGTCGGACACAACTGAGTGACTGAATAACAACTGCTATTAATTTAAAATGTTCATAACATTTTGGAATCTCAAGCTCCTTTGTGAATCTGAGGAACTTATTCACGTGAACACCAGATAATAGTACCTGAGACAACTGAACACATATGTTCAAGAGTGCAGAAACCTCCCTGATGACTATTTTATATTCACAGATCCCTGTATCAGGAACCTTCACTCAAAAAATGTCAAGGAATATATTGCAAACTATAGCTCCCCCCCCCCAACCTCCACCCAGGTGTCTCGCTGGTTAAGAATCCCCCTGCCAAGCAGGAGATGCAGGTTGGATCCCCGGGTCAGGAAGATCCCCTGGAGAGGGAAATGGCAATCCTTTCCAGTATTCTTGCCTGGAAAAGCCCATGGACAGAGGAGCCTGGTGAGTTCCAGTCTATGGGGTCACAAAAAGAACAGGACGTGACCTGTGATGGAGCAACAATTAAATTCAGTAATCAAAGCACCCTCACCATTGCTATTATCACCTGGATGATGCCACCAGCTTGTCAATGGAATCATAAGCTAAATTAACACAACTTTTCTCATATTATCTAATAATTTTATTTGTTCTGGAGTCCATGTTGGTCCTAGGGAGAGTTTAGTCTTGTTTCCTTTTTATGTTTATCATAAGAAAAAACTGCTAGCAGAAAGAAATTGTATTTTTCATTTATTAGAAAATTAAACTATGTATATAATCCACCATGTAGTTCTTTGCCTTGTGTTCTAAAGAGCTTAAGTTTATTGTATCACTTGGTAGAAACAAATAGCTTATTTCAATTTTTTAAAAATTATTTCCTTTTTCATAGGAAGTTTATTTTACAGAAACTATTTTGTTATATACCTGTTAATCTTTAAGTTGCTTCAACTCTTTCTTAAAGTATTTATTATAAATTATATGTAAACTGAAAACAAATGAAAACAGACCAATAGAGTAAACATCATGGATTTTGGAGTCAGACATCAGATTTGAGAGCTGGTCTGTCTTTTAAAATGTCATTGGACAAATTGTGAAATTTCTCTGAATGCCAATTTGATTATCTATAATATAGGACTTAGCAGCAGCAGCATCTCCCATTATAAGTTATATATGAAAAGATAATGTGATAATTTATTATATTTATTCACAATGCACCATATACTCTCCTAGATTCTGTTTTTTAAAAAGACATGTATCCAGCTCCTAAAGAACTTAGTGGCCTAGGGGTAATATAAACATACAGTTACCTAGCATGAACCTAGTACCTAAAAATAGCTCTCTATATTAGCTCCTTTCTCTTTTCCTACCCTTGATTCAAAAGAATCTAAGTTTTCCAATGTAGACTCCTGCCAACAGAAAAGCATCAGTCTCTGGTTTCTTCCACATCAACAGAAATGGCACTTGGCTGACAGTACAAAGGCCTAGATCAGGAAAGGCCAAGAACCGAGATAAACATCCCATGTAGGACAACAAATCCATTACGGTAAATATCTTTAGCAAGCAAAAGTCTGTCAGTTCAGGAAACCAGAAAATTACGATCTGGAAGTTCCAGCACATTATTCCAGCCCCAGGAAACAAAGTTCAGGGATTGTACTCTACACCCAACAGAGAATTACTGTCAACAAATCCCATAGCCAAACAAAAACCTGTTTTAAAAATCCAGAAAACCCAGCAGAAAACAAGAGGAAGGCCTGGATGTGACATATTAAGACAGATTTAGTTTCTAGAACTGATAAAAGTCAATGCCACAGCCAGAAACAGAACACAATCCTTAAGTGTTTAATCATTTCCAATGATTATCTGGGAAAAGGCCTTTTTCTTGTAGGCTTGTCTGTGTCACCCAGTGATGTACATCTCCAACGTGGCCTTATAGAAAGCTTCTGTTCTCAGCTACATGTAGGCTGGGGCTGGAAAATGAAGCTCACTAATGCTGACGCTCATCAAAATTTCTTAGTGAATTGCCTGGATGCTCATTCTTATCACTGGCAACAAATTGGCTCAAAGCTGTAAAAACTCATTTTTCAAGAATTACAACATTTCTTGGATCTGAGAGGATGAGTAACTTGTTATCAACTGACTTGCCAGATCCTTTGGCAACCTACCATGTGAGAAGCGCATAACCCAAGAATTATGGAAAATTAGGTCTGCTCTTTAAGGAGAGGTTATCCTGGGCATTTACCCTGATTTCAGGGCCCTTAGTAGCATAGGTCTAGCTCATAGCACAGTGATTAGAGTGTGTAAGCCAAAAAACCTGTAGGTTTATGTCTAAGAAATGTGGGGAGGGAGGTCTGCTCATACTGCAAGTAAAAGTAGGATATCTCAACTTGTTCAGATGCTTTGGCTATAATACTCAGAGGGAAAAAATACACACACACACACACACACACACACACACACACACACACATAATTGCTTGTTCAGTTGCTAAGTCATGTACAACTATTTGCGACTCCATGGACTATAGATCACCAGGCTCCTCTGTCCATGGAATTCTCCACGCAGGACTACTGGTGTGGGTTGCATTCCCTCCTCCAGGGGATCTTCCCAACCCAGGGATCGAGTTTGAGTCTTTTACGTCTCCTGCATTGCAGGTGGATTCTTTACCACTAGTGCCACCTGGGAAGCCCATGCACACACACACACACACACAAATACATATATATACACACACATTTAACAGTGACATCATCTTGTGGGAAGATATAATTATCCAGGCCTTTCAAATTTGTAGATTCTGGCATCCCTTTGGTAAAGAGGAAAAAGAGGTGACATTCCTTCTGTCTGAATAAGCCATGTTCCTATTAAAGATCGGGCTATCTGAAATCATGCAATTTATAAGTCTTTCATTTGGAAGGACTGAGACTTTGAAAAAGATGGAGATGATGGAGACTGATGCCTCTAGGTAATGAGGGTGGTGGCTTTGGCAGCAGGGTTCATCTAAATGAGGAGTAGGAACGTTTACAGTGTTCCAGGAGTGGGATAAAGCTGGGACTCCTTTCCACATAGGATCCCTGAGATGCCAGGAGTCTGGCTGAGGTTTCTGGGAGAAACTGGGCACTTAGTTCCTGCGGCATCTAAGGCATGAAACTATGGAAGGGTAGCATCCTTTGAACAGAGCATAGGGTACAGGACAAGCCCTTTTTAATGAATGTTCTGTCATGTAACTTCTGCCCTCTGTGATGCACTCGTCATTTTTCTTCAATTGGCTGAAGACTTAGCATGTTTCTCGTTCCACTGTCCTGTTTCTTTCAGCCTCCTATCGCAACTATCAGTGGTAATGACTGTTTTGACAAAAACAACATTTTGCTTTCATTCTTATAAGTTGTGGAGCTTAGTACTTCTGCCAAGACCTCGTTTTAGAGGTTGAGAGGGTTTGTTTAAATGGGACATAAGGTTAGGAGTCTCCTGATTTTTCAGTTTTACAGAGTTTCCACATAAAAACTCTCTTGAAGGGGAGATTTTACAGATTAAAACCATTGGAAACATTTTCTCTATGGAACTGAAGTTAGTAAAGCCATGTTTCTTTATATAGCTGTATATTTGGTTCTCAATCTATTCACACTGTACATATTTCTGATTTGAATGTCTTAATGAGTTTAACATTATAAGATTTGTTTTTATATACAAAACAGAAAATGAAATACTATCGAGAGAAATAGTACAAACACCTTCTTCCTGCATACAAATATGGGATAGAAGATTAGTAAAACTGTAATCCTGCACCCCCTCCCCCATTAGCATGGATGTATGTTTACTATAGCTCTCTTCTCTTAGTTTGTTGCAGAGGCAAAACCACAACAATATCAGGTGATGTGAAAATCAAGAAATGACGTTCTCTTCTTCTAACTTCTCTCTTGGTGTTATAATTTGTCAAATACAAATCATTCTGCAAAGGCCTGAGAAAAATCAAGTGAAAGAATTTTCTTACCCTTGCAGTCAAAAGAGCACAGAGCTTTAATAGCATAGAGATTATTCACATATTTGCTCTCCTTAAAATTTTTCAAATATGGTTTCTTTCAGGATGACTACCAGACTTGCAGTAAAAGGAACTTAGAAGGTAATATTTTTATAATAAAATAACATGAACTATAATAGAGTCACATTAGGTTGAGTTTTTACTGAAGTAATAAATCTTGAACATTAATGTTTTTCTGTGAATTAAATAAAATTCAGCCTTTTATGAGCTGCTTTTATAGCCCTGTGACCTGCACTTTTGCATGGATGTTTCTTTCCAGCTAAATAATAAGCTCCTGGATGTCTGGAGCCAAGTCTTTTTTTATGGTTGTATTTCCATTTCTTGACTCCTAACCTTAAACACAAGCTAACAGTAAATAAACATTAGGTAAATAAATGAAAAAGTAAGTAGGTAAATGAATATGCAGTTAGTGGACACAGACCTTTACATCTGTCTTAACTGCTCATTTTGAAATCAGAATACTTTAGAAAAGCCATTGAGTGATTGCCATACCACATACTAAAGCAGATGTCATGATCAAAAATATCAACACTAAAGCATTTAGATGTAGAAAACATGCCTTTGTTAGGAAGATTCATTTGTGAAACCTCAGAATTATATCTAAAGTAACTATAACTTGCTAATGGCCAGTAGACCCATGAAAGGATGCTCAGCATCACTAATTATTAGAGAAATATAAATCAAAATTACAATAGGGCTTCCATCACACTTGTCAGAATCACCATCATTAAAAAGTCTATGAATAGGAAATGCTAGAGAAGGTATGGAGAAAAGGCAATTCTCCTACAGAGTTGGTGGGAATGGAAATTGGTGTAACCACTATGGAAAACAGTATGGAGGTTCCATAAAAAACTAAAGAGAGTTTTCATATAATCCAGCAATCCCAATTCTGGGCATATATCTGGAGAAAATAATAATTCAAAAAGATACATAGTCCCCAACATTCAGAACAGCACTGTTTACAAAAGCCAAGACATGGAAACAGCATAAATGTTCATCAACAGATGAATGGACAAGAAGATGTGGTTCATATGCACAATGGAATATCACTCAGCTATTTTAAAAGAACAAAATAATGCCATTTGCCGCAACATGGATGGACTCAAAAACTGTCATGCTGAGTAAAGTGAGTCAGAGAGAGAAGGATAAATGCCATATGGTCTCACTTCTATGTAGAATCCAAAATATGACACAAGTGAATTTACTTACAAAACAGAAATAGACACACAGACATAGAAAACAAGCTAATGGTTTCCAGAGGGAAAAGGGGATAGAGAAGGGATAAATTAAGAGTTTGGGATTATCAGATACAAACTACTATTTATAAAATAAACAGCAAGGTCCTACTGTATAGCACAGGGAATTATTCAATATCCTGTCACAAAGCATGACGGAAAAGAATACGAAAAAGCATAAATACGTGTATGCAAGACTGAATCAGCTTGCTCTACACCAGAAATGAACACAACATTATAAACCAACCATAGTTTAATTAGAAAAATAAAATTATGTAGTTCACTTATGTCCTGTAGTTATATCATGTGTTGAATGGCAGTTGGCTGAGATGAACACCCCATCATTCTAGGTTCAGACTGTGACTGAGAAGACTGGTCCATTTACCAGGCAATAAGTCAATGAAGCTCTTAATGTTTGAGAAGATCCATTCAAAAGATAAGTCAATCCTGCAAATTAATCAACAAACTATAATAGACACTTAAGCTCTCCAAAATAAAAACTCAGCCATTGGAACACAAGCTATTCTCTCCCACAGTAAACAAGGGACTGAACATGTTAATTCAAGCTCTGTGTCTCCTTACATAGTATATGAAGTATGTATAACAATAACTGGGTTCAAATGATCAGTCAACGAGAAGGGCTGAGGCATGAAAAATAAACACATTCAATTCCCTCCCAGATAATTAGCTTTCTTTTTTTAATTAATGGAATCATAAAGAAGGAAAGAGGCAATGCATCTGTCTACGTCTGGCATTCACTCTAAGGTTATTCACGTCTAAATACACCCAGTGACAGGCTGCTGGAGGCAGTGGTGAAGGGGAGAGGAATATTTTATGTATTTCCCAAGAGCTACAACAGTTTCCAGACTAACAAACTTCTATTGAAAACATTTTTAAACAACTGGGAGAGGGATTTTTGATTAATATTTATTTTCTAAATGTTTAACTTATTATTATTGATTAGAACAAGAAGTATATTTATCAAGTAATTGCCCTGTACAATATGAAGGGCTTCCCTGGTGGCTCAGATAGTAAAGCGCCTGTCTGCAATGCAGGAGACCTGGGTTCATTCCCTGGGTTGGGAAGATCCCCTGGAGAAGGAAATGGCACCCCACTCCAGTACTCTTGCCTGGAAAATCCCATGGACAGAGGAGCCTGGTGAGCTACAGTCCATGAGTTTGCAAAGAGTTGGACATAACTGAGAGACTCCACTTTCACTTTCTTTCTCAATATGAAAAAGTTGTATGCAATCTGTGTATTCTAAAATCAAACTTGAGTCCATCTCTTGGAATTCCTTGATCAAGCCACCTAATTATTGTTTTATTCACTTTGAAGGAACTGAGTCCTTCCTTATGTTGTACACTTCTATTTTATCAAAACCTATGTGTGGGTTGAACACAAGCAAAAGGTATAAGCTGGCATCTGGAATATATATATAACTTCAGTTGGTATCAGAAAGCACATTTTTTATTCTCAATAATATCTGATATTTAACAAAGTAATTAAATACCTTCTAAGTTAGTTATTTTTAACATTTATTATATGTAGTAGCTGAACTTTAGCAGACACAGTAATGTAAAATTGTGCCTTCTGATTTTCCTGTTTTAGTGAATTAAATGGTATTCATTCCTCAAATGCTAACCCAAGATAATTCAACTGAAAACGTAACTGAACCCTACAATGTTAGATTCCAGTCAAAATCATATCTGCCTTTTGGGGGAAAAGCTTCCCAAGTGATAGCTTTTCAGCTGAGGATGATAGAAACCAGGACTCTGTCCACTGCATCCCGGGGAGATTTTCACTCTTCAGAAATGGGAGAGAGGGTCCAGGCAAAGTGGGAAGTTCCTGGGTACTTCACAACCATCACAGAGTGTGGGTTCAAGGCCATCCAAACAGTAACGCAGAGCTGCACGCCGATCTGGTCCAGGGGCCATTTGTTTTGGCTTTGTTTCAGGTTTGTTTATTTATTTCTTTTTTTATCACCGCTGTGATGATCCCCTGTACCTCAACTATCTGAAGCACGCATGCTCAGAGTCTATACTCTGCAAAAAAAAAAAAAAAAAAGCAGCCGCCAGAATGAGAAGCCCATGCCCTGCAAATAGAGAGTAGCTCCCAATTTCTGCAACTAGAGAAAGCCCACGTGCAGTAACGAAGACCCAGTGCGACCAAATAAATAAATATAGCAGTGTGTGCATATCAGAAAAAAAAAAAAACAGAACAAACCCAGGGGTCCCTCTCAATTCCTAGTACATCCCTCCTTAACCAATCTGAGCAAGCCACACTGGTCCTCACTGCTTCTTAATCACAAACAACGCAAACAAGCTCATGCTTCAAGGACTTCACATTTGCTTTTCCTTCTGCAGGGAATGCTACATTCCCAGAGAGCTGCATAGTTCAGCTCATTCATTTCCTTATGGATTTTAATAATTACTGCCTACGTTACAGGGAAATGTTTTATCTCAGCTTATTTTCTAAAATCCTTATGAGTGAATTTCAGACTTTGGTCATCTAACTATATAGAAATACAGTTCTCCAACAAGCCGGCTCCATGATTCCACATGGTCATAGCTCAGTAAAACTCATAATTTCATGGCCAAAAGTCTATAAATCACCTAGTCTGGACTCATAAATAGTGGCGTGCAAATGTTCAGCAATGTCATCAGCATGACTTCATTTTTAATATAGAAGAATGAACTAAACCCTATCAATGAGTGGTGTTTTTATTCCCTAGGGGTTTATGAAAGCCTTTTAGAAGATACATTAACTTCTTCACCTCACTAGAATATTACGTAGGAAATATATAGGTTCATGCATGCCTGCGAAGTTGCTTTAGTCATGTCCAACTCTTTGCGACCCCCATGGACTGTAGCCTGCCAGGCTCCTCTGTTGATGGGATTCTCCAGGCAAGAATACTAGAATAGGTTGCCTTGCCCTCCTCCAAGGGATCTTCCTGACCCTGGGATTTACCCCACGCCTCCTATGTTTCCAGCGTTGGCAGGCGGGTTCTTTATCAGTAGCGCCACCTGGGAAGTGCATAAGATCAATAACTGATGAAAACTACTCTCATCGCCTGAAAGAGTTAATTTTGTTTCTAAAGAATCTTTCACTTGAAGCAGTTTTTTTAATTTTTATTTTAAGTCCTTTAGCAAAGGACTGAAAAAGAGAAAGATAAAAGAAGTTGCCATGTTCTTGGAAAAAATACATACAGTATTTAAACATCTGGAAAAGTTTGCATTGGTTTAATTTCCTGTGAGATTCAAGCTCAAAATGTTTCCATAGTATTTTAAGTTTAGAGGACATTTTTATAAAAAGTCTTTTTTCTCATAAGGAAAAGTCCCAAATGTGTCCTCTAATTATACACTAAATTGTGTATTCTTAACAGAAATAAAACATACAGTTGGGAGAAATTTAATAAAACTGTTAACTGATAGTACATTCAACCAATTTGGTGAATTACAGCCTTGCTATGAAATTATTTTGCTCTCTTCTGAAATACTGGCCTTTATAGTGCAACATATTGTCATTACTGTGGGCTTGATTCTTGCTAATTTAATCAGTTATATTTTGAAGACAAGATGCTAGAATTGCCTATTAATAGGAAAAGGGAATAAAAGGTTGTCTCTCTTTTTTTATTGAATTTCTACCATGGGCCAAATATTATACTAGGCAGTTTAAATATGCAACCTCATTTAATCAGGAAAAAGAAAAGCTTTCCTGAGAGTTCTCTCTGCTCTCAACACTTCACTTCTGATCACCACATGTATAATGTTTGTCTGCACTGACCAGATCTCCAATACCACTTGGTGTCCTACAATTCCATTTAATTCTGACACAGTATACCAGGAGTTTGCACAGACCCACCAATTAAGGGTTCAGTCCCATAAGAATGCCCCCTCTTCCACTTTAGTTGACAACTACAAATTCAATTTGTCACCTGTACTTCTGGCTGAGTGACTATAAATTAGACACCCCTAAACCCCTCCATGGGTTTGATGATTGTCTAGAGCAGTTTAAAGGACACAGAAATACAGTTTACTTACTAGACTGCAGGTTTATCATAAAAGGATACACCTCGTGAACAGCCACATAGAAGGGACACACAGGGCAAGGTATGTGGGAGGGGGCATGGATCTCCCATGTCCTCTCTCGGGGTGCCCCCTCCCAGCACCTCCTGGTGCTCATCAACCCAGAAGCACCCCCTAGGAATTTTTTTGGAGGCTTTGCGAAACAGGGATGATTGATTAAATCAGCGCCCACTAGTGGTGAATTTCACCCCCAGCCCCGCTCTCCTTCCTGGAGGTAAGGGCGTGGGGCTGAAAGTCCCAAGCCTCTAATCACAGAATGGTTATCCTGGCAACCAGCCCTCATCCGGTGGTTAACCAAGAGCTTTCCAAAAAAGCAGCTCATTAACATAGGCTTGGTTGTGGTTAAAAAAAAAAAACTCGTTGTGAATATTAAGATATTCCTTTCACCTTATCACTATGGAGCTATTTCAGAACTGAAGACAAAAAAAAACTAAAGAGTTTAATAAAAGATGCTCCCAGTATTCTTACCACCTAGGAAATTACAAGGATTGTAGGAGCAGTGTGCTAGGAATGGTACCAATACCAAATATATGCTTATTAGAATTATTAATATTACAAAATTAATCATATCAAGATGAGGTCTATGATATTATCTCCATGCTTCAGGGGAGAAAGCTGGCCATGCTGATTTAAGTTATATGGAAGGAGAATGCCAAAAAAGTCTCATCTCTTAAAAGAGTTTTTCTAGCAGGTCACAGATTTATTCTTGTATAAAAGAATTTTGATTTACTTAATCTCCTGTTATGTGTTACATCAATTTCATTCAATTCAATATTTTACTGAATCAACATTACTCAGAAATGGGGAAAATGAGTTAGTTTTGACACCATGATAAACTTCCTTGCAAAAGCTACAAATTCACATTAAAATAATTTTTAAATAGTTTGATTTCTATGATAAATTCTAGTTAAAAAAATTATCAGGCAAAACAAAAACTATTAACATTAAGATAAATGCCTGGAACAGTTTACTATGGCCTATGTTCTCTATGTAGTGATTTTTGTCTTGGATTGAATCAAAGAAAGTTTGCACCAGCTGGAGTTAAACAGAGTAAGAGACTATATTCAAGATTTTGCAATAGGGAAGAAGAAAGATGAAATTCAGCTCTAAATACAGCAAAGACAAGTGAGGACTTATAGCCAGCAGGCAGACCAGGGGCGTCAATGGATGAAAATTACTCTGAGGAGTTTGATTAGTTATAAAAGTGATACCTAAAGGTGGGTCTACCCTACTGGGAGATTCTTAAGTGCCTCACCAGGATTCTTGCTGAACTGGCCCTATCAGACCAAGGACAAGGCCGAGTTGAGAAGAGAGCTCTGAAGAGCCTGGGCGAGGACAGGGTCCTTCGGAATCACTCCCCACCACACCTCGTGCTTCCCAGGTGGCGCTAGTGGTAAAGAACCCGCCTGCCAATTCAGCGGACATAAGAGATGCAAGTTGGATCCCTGGGTGGGAAAGAGCCACTGGAGGAGGTCATGACAACCCACTCCAGTATTCTGGCCTGGAGAATCCCATGGACAGAGAAGCCTGGTGGGCAACAGTCCGTGGGGCCACAGAGTCAGACAGACTGAAGCGACTTAGCATGTACCCACACACCACACCTTGTAAAATGAAGAATTGCACTTAGAATTGATCTGAAATGTGGGTTGGGCTTTCCTGTTTACTAGCCAGTATGATTAAGTTCACATCACTAATTTCTACAAGCTTTACTTTCTTGATCTGCGAGACAGGTGTTAACAATGCTTCAAAGGACCAAATTATGTTAATTATGTGAAGATGCTTTAAAGCGCTATAGCATGTTTTAAAGGTTAAGTGTTACTATCTGATCGTCTAAGGTATTATATTAATGATGATTCAATGTTTCCATTTCCAGAAAACATCTGCATGTAAAAGGGAACTTCATTGTCTTAATACAAAATACAGACAGACAGGCCCTCTGAAACTGAGACCAGGATAGGAACATGTAATGTTTCAGAAGAAGGATTTTTTTTGGCAATTTTGATGGAGAAATATATTTATGATTTTCGAAACAAGGAAAAAATGGTGGAGTTATAAAAACATTTTAAGTCAAATGATTAAAGCAGTGGCTTTTGAAAAAATAATTAAAAAGCTACTTTAAAAGAAAACCAACATCATAAAGGTCCTGTGAATTCACTAAGAAACATTCATTCCAAATTACCCTCATTTCCTTTCAACTTTTTAAAAAATTTTATTTCTTGCTCTGATTTTATTTATTGAGACATAATTGACCTGTTATACACTATTGTGTAAGTTTACGGTATATAGCTCAATGATGTGATTCACATACATCATGAAATGATTATCATCCATTTAGAGAACATCCTTTATCTCGTAGTAGTGCAAAAGAAAAAAAAATGTTTTCCTTGTGGCAAGAACTCTTAGAACTTACTCTCAACAATTTTTATGTGTCATACACAATAGCGCTTGTTATATTAATTATGCTGTACGTTACACCTCTACTGCTTGTTTATCTTATAACTGGAGGTGTGTATCTCACCCCGCGCCCTGCCTCTAGTAACCACAAATCTGATCTTCAGCACACAACACTGTTAATTCCTGGCGCACAACACAGTGAAACAAAATGATCACCATGATTGATCCAGTTACCAAGTATAACCACGCAAAGATATTACATCGTCATTGACTATACCCCCCACTCTACATTTCATCCATGTGACTCACTAATTTTGTAACTAGGAGCTTGTACCTCTTCATCTCTCTCACCTGTTTCACTCATCCCCACCCTCCTCTCCCCTCTGGCAACCACCTGCGTGTTCTCTGTATCTATAAAGGGTTAATATCCAAACTATACAGAACTCATATACCTCAACATCAAAAAGACAAACAACCCAATTAAAAACTGACAGAGCACCTGAACAGACATTTTCCCAAAAAAGACACACAGATGGCCAACAGACACATGAAAAGACACTCAACATCACTAATTATCAGGGAAATGCAAATCAGAACCAAAATGAGATATCACTTTGAAAACCCTTGACTCTTTAGGGAGACTTACAAGGGCCAGCCCATTTAAATTGCTGTTCCGTACAACCACATTCGCAGTTTTCTTAACGCTGTTCAGTTTTTATTCTCTAGCCTTTATACCTTTCCAATATTTTTATAACTTACTTAAAAAAATTATTTTATTATCCAAATAGAATGTGAATTCTATTTCAAAGAAGGAATGTTTTATTTCTTCTGCTAACAGATTTTTCTCCAGAACCTGTGCCTTGCTTGTGCTATAGTAAATGCTAAATAAACACTTTTTCATGACTGGCTAAATGAATGAATTACAGAGCCTCCTACATGCTATGACTTAAGATTATATTACTAACTTACCTCTCTATTTTCTTTTTTTCTTGCAGTTAACACTCAATCTACTGAAGAAATAACTATGTTGATGATGTTCTCTAATTAATTTCTTCGTCTGCTATCATATACCCTGGCATTGCTTTAGAAAATGAAAACTTTGAATATTTTCTAAGGTCATTTTGGCCACTGTCCATCATGCATAATAATGATACAGCAATGGAAGAATGAAGTGCAGGAATTATTTCTTTGAATTGGGGAGGGAAAAAAAATCTATGAGCTAAGATAGGACATAACTGAACTAAATAATTTTAAAAAAATAGATTATCTTAAAGACCAAGCGCAGGCAAGCCCAGTAAAGACAGTTTCCTCCAGTCAGAAATACCTCTCTGGATACTGTAGAGGTTGATAAAAATGATTCATTAGATGTAATTTAGTTTATTAGGGAGCTTCTTTTCTCATCCTCATTTTTAAAACTTGATACACAATTATTCTTTATTATGGAACTATGAATCAGATTATGGAAATGTTTAGGAATATATTTACTTTTACTTTTGTTGGGGAATAGCTTTATCTTTGGTATCAACAGAGCCATCACTCCTGAGTAGACCTGAAACATTTATTGATGGCTGCTATAAGATATACATCTTTGCTAATGAAGACAATTAATCTATTACCACAGATGGGTTCACACTAAGTATCTTTCCTGGGCAGACAGCACCTTCTTTCTTGCCACATTTAAATCTTCACGACCTCGTTTTTCATCCAGGGATGGTAATTTGTTAGCTCCTGACTGCTTTAAGAACCAATCTACCATCCACCCTCTCTATTAGGATTTATGCATGTCTCCTCCCGACACACAGGACTGGCGCCCAGAGGGAAGAGCTGTGAGAGACACCCATCAAACAGGTGACAGCCTTGATGCCGGAGCAAGACTGGAGAGGAGCTGAATTAGTAACCTGCTTCTTCACCCTCCCAAACGTCATCAGGCTGAGAGAAAATGACTTTCCTGGCTTTGTGCATGTGAACTTTCTAATTAAAGAAACTTCTCTAATCTTCTCCCGCAAACTGATGGAGCTCTACTTTTCCGAGGAAAATTGCCACTGATTTCTCGGGACATGGCAACTGTACATGCTTCTCTCTGCCTGGTTTTATCTGTCTGCAGTAATTGTAATTCTGATTTATCAGTTCCAATGCCCAAGCTATTAGCTGACCAGACTCAATTCTCGGTGTAAAATATGGAGCTAAGACGGAGCTATTTTTTGAATGAAAAATAAAAAGTGTTAGAGCACACCAGATATGTGTGTCCCTGTGTGCAACCTGCCAAGATCATTCTTCATTTCTGTTTACATATACATGAGGTTTGCCATTTCCTTATCAAACCTAAAAATTCTTAGCATTTCAATAAATGTTCACAACTATCAAGTGCTGAAAATAAATAAAATGAGTATTATTGAGACAGATACTGAATTTGATAAAAAACATAATACATGGAAAATTATTCAATTATACAGAATATATCTTATCTTCATTAAATATCACAGAATTAAAATATAGATTCATCTTTACAAGCATGGGCTCTCAGAGTATTTGGAATCAAATTCTAAGTTTGTGACTTACTAGTTGCATGGTAACAAAAAAGTTAATCAGTCATCTTGTGCCCTGTTTTTCTCAAATGTTCGATGACTCTGGTAGAGGACAACTGATAACCCTCCATGTTCCAGAGGCAGGAAATTATTTCTGAAGCCACCTGATTGTTTATCCTGAGCCCACAACATAAAGGTCCATCACTTGCATAAGCCATGTGTTGAGATGCACAGGGAACACTTGGTATATATACTGTGTGAAGATATTTAAGAAGGCTAAGCTTTTAATACGAGGCTTTGCATTTATGCTTAATTGCAGAATCTTGGCACAGGAGATCACCAATTACTTGCATCCAGAAATGGGAGAAAGATCTCTGGCGGATGATTTTGTGAAATTGTAAAACTAGTTTGTCACACCATGACCCAGGATAGCTCATCTGACAAAGAGAATAAAGATGCCTGCCTCTCATCAAATAAAAGGCAAAGATAGATGGAACAGATTTTTGAAAACTGATTTTAAGTTTTGTTCTTAAAAAGCAAGGCACATCATTGAGACTGATTACCATACCAGTTAACCAAAAAAAAAAAAAATCAGCCAGGACCCCAGGAGTTCACCCAGGCATGGAAAACAACAAAACTGTGGCTCCCAGCATATGGATTGTATTCCCTTTCTTTTACTTTCTCCTAATCTGAGGCAGTGTTAGTGTTTTTCCAAAGCTATTTTTTCCTAGTTTTTCTAGCTTTTTTCTTCTAGTAATCCTTAGGTAACACATGGGATATAAAGTGGATATAGCTTATATAATAGATTTTATTCTTAAAGCCATAGGGTTAATATTTGTATTTAATTCTATAAATTATTGTGTGCCTTAAATGAGATGAGGCATATAACATGTTTAGCACAGTGCTTAGCTCGTTGTGAGCAGTAAATACAAGTTACCCCCCATTATTACCACGATCATCATCATGTGTCAGACCCAGTTCTAACACCAGGGGCTACAGAATTAACAAGACTGATACAGGCATTGCCCTCAGGGAGCTTACATTCTATTGAGGAAGACAACCAACAAACATGTTAAAAATAAATATATCTTAAAAGGACGTATGCCAAAGCCCTCAGACTGTGAAAAATGCTATGAAGCAAAGGAACACGACAGTGAGCTGTAACAAAGCTAGAGATGACCAGTTTACACAGGAGAGCTAGGGAAGACCTCTCTGAGGCAGTGCTACCGAGCTAAACTGGAGTGTGAACGTTCAAGAACCAGCCAGACGTTCAAGGAACGAGGAGAAGAGCAACTCAGCAAATCTGAAACAGCAGAGGAAAAAGAATGGAGGCTGGAAAGAGCATGACTTACATGAAGAGACCTAATTCCAGCAGACGTGAAGCAGGGCAAATGAGGAAGCAGAGGGTATAAGAAGAGGCTGCAAATGGAGACAGAGTCAAGATAACAGAAAATATCATCAGGAAGAAAGAGTATGTCCCCTTAATACAAATGAAAAGGCACAGATTGGACAGTTTTAAGTGCAGCTACGCCATACTTTGTGTGCAAAATGACCAAAGCCATTCTGTTCGCAGAGCAGCAATGGGCCAAAGGTGGAAGCAGTGGTTTCCAGAACATGAAGACGGTTGTAGCTTAGATCATTTGTAATTTGGAAAATGAGTTCTTGTTTGGAGAATGAAGCAGACAGCCAAAGAGGGGCAGGAAGGTTACAGGAGGCAGGGATCCCTGTTAAGACTGTGCTGCACTGATCCAGGTGAGAGGTGAGAGTAACCTAAGGAATCCGTGCAAAGATCAAGAGAAATGTGTGAGTTTGCGGGCTCTGGAAATGAGGGAAAAGGCATACTTTAACACGGATTAGAAATAAAAAATGGAGACAGGGTCAAGGATGCCCTGCAAGTCCTAGCTTAGACAAACAAGTGAAAGTCATGGCCGTCCACTGATATCTTCTACCATGTATACACATGAGTTGATTTCGTTGAAAGATAATGTGTATGGGCACATGACACATTGGATAATCAGACACATGTCTGGTTGGCAGTTGGATAAATGAAGCTGAAGTTGCAGAGACAAACTTGAGATACATGTAGTCTGCGTTTGTTGGTAGTAAACTCCAAGTTTTTGTTTTCCTGAAGGTATTTTTATTTCTCCTTCACAGCAGGAAATATGCATTCTAAGTTGACAGTTATATTATCTCAACACATTGAAGAAATGCTTCCATTGTCTCTGTCTCCTAATACCGTTTTTAAAAATAAATTGATCATCAATCACTGTTCTTTTATAATTGATTTGTTTTCCTCTTCACTGGCAGCTTTTAAAATATTTATCTTTTTATTTGGTGTTCTGCAATTTAATTATGTTATGCCTTGGTAAAGATTTATTTTCTAGTTATGTGTCACTGGACTTCCAGAATTTCAAGGTTACTGTTGATCAAAACTTCTGGAAAATTCAAAGTCATTTTATATTTTATTATTATTTTTTCCACCTTGCCCACTTCTACTGAATACCAAGCTCAAAGCAAGAAATTTCCTGTACTTTTTTCATTCATGCCTAAGGGCTAAAGTCAACTGGGCCTTAGGAAGCATGACTACGAACAAGTTGGTGGAGGTGATGAAATTCCAGTTGAGCTATTTCAATTCCTAGAAGATGATGCTGTGAAAGGGCTGCACTCAATAAGCCAGCAAATTTGGAAAACTCAGCAGTGGCCACAGGACTGGAAAAGGTCAGTTTTCATTCCAATCCCAAAGAAAGGCAATGACAAAGAATGCTCAAACTACCACACAATTGCACTCATCTCACAAGCTAGCAAAGTAATGCTCAAAATTCTCCAAGCAAGGCATCAACAGTACGTGAACCATGAACTTTCAGATGTTCAAGCTGGATTTAGAAAAGGCAGAGGAACTAGAGTTCAAATTGCCAACATCCATTGGATCATCAAAAAAACAAGAGAGTTCCAGAAAAAAAACATCTGCTTTATTGACTATGCCAAAGCCTTTGACTGTGTGGATCACAATAAACTGTGGAAAATTCTGAAAGAGATGGGAATACCAGACCACCTGACCCGCCTCCTGAGAAATCTGTATGAGGTCAAGAAACAACACTTAGAACTGGACATGGAACAACAGACTGGTTACAAATAGGAAAAGGAGTACGTCAAGGCTGTATATTGCCACCCTGCTTATTTAACTTATATGCAGAGTACATCATGAGAAATGGTGGGCTGGAAGAAGCACAAGCTGGGATCAAGATTGCCGGGAGAAATATCAATAACCTCAGATATGCAGATGAACCACACTTATGGCAAAAAGTGAAGAACTAAAGAGACTCTTAATGAAAGTGAAAGAGGAGAATGAAAAAGTTGGCTTAAAACTGAACATTCAGAAAACTAAGATCACGGCATCTGGTCCCATCACTTCATGGCAAATAGATGGGGAAACAATGGAAACAGTGGCAAACTTTATTTTGGGGGCTCCAAAATCACTGTAGATAGTGATTGCAGCCAAGAAATTAAAAGATGTTTGCTCCTTGGAAGAAAAGTTATGACCAACCTAGAAAGCATATTAAAAAGCGGAGACGTTATTTTGCCAACAAAGGTCCATCTAATCAAAGCTATGGTTTTTCCAGTAGTCATGTATGGATGTGGAAAGCTGAGCACCGAAGAATTGATGCTTTTGAACTGTGGTCTTAGAGAAGATTCTCGGGAGTCCCTTGGACTGCAAGGAGATCCAACCACTCCATCCTAAAGGAGATCAGTCCTGGGTGTTCATTGAAAGGACTGACGCTGAAGCTGAAACTCCAATACTTTGGCCACCTGATGCGAAGAGCTGACTCATTGGAAAAGACCCTGATGCTGGGAGAGATTGAGGGTGGGAGGAGAAGGGGACGACAGAGGATGAGATGGTTGGATGGCATCACCGACTCAATGGACATGGGTTTGGGTAAACTCCGAGAGTTGGTGATGGACAGGGAGGCCTGGCGTGCTGCAGTCCATGGGGTTACAAAGAGTGGGACACGACTGAGCGACTGAACTGAACTGAACTGAACTGTAAGGATGTGAGAGTTGGACTATAAATAAAGATGAGCTGATTGAAGAATTGATGTTTTTGAACTGTGGTGTTGGAGAAGACTCTTGAGAGTCCTTTGGACTGCAAGGAGATCCAACCAGTCCATCATAAAGGAGATCAGTCCTGAATATTCATTGGAAGGACTGATGCTGAAGCTGAAACTCCAGTTCTTTGGCCACCTGATTCGAAGAGCTGATTCATTGGAAAAGATCCTGATGCTGGGAAAAATTGAAGGCAGGAGGAAAGGGGATGACAGAGGATGAGACAGTTGAATGGCATCACCGACTCAATGGACATTACTCTGAGTAAACTCTGGGAGTTGGTGATGGACACGGAAGCCTGGTGTGCTGCAGTCCGTGGGGTCGCAAACAGTGGGACACGACTGAGTGACTGAACTTACTGCCTGAAAGGCTAAACTCTTACTTTGGTTCTCTCTTACTTCCCATAATTTACTTCAATAGAAATCCTGGGAAAGCTTTGCTATTACATGAATTGTAACATGCTTAGGTTTTTTTTCTTTTATCCTACATTTTAACTAATACTCTTAAAAATTCAACTAAATGTATTTAATTTTTATACTGTCAGAAATAAAATCTATTTTAAGTCACTTTTCCATCTGTTTTATGCAATAAATTATTTTAATTGTGATATTCAATGATAAGCCTTAGCATGGAATTCATAGACACCATGACAGCCTTCCATACTTGGAAGATGAAATGTACTTAGTTTTGAAAGTAAAATAAAAATGCTAAGCTGGGCAACACTCAGAGGAAAAATTACTTTCATAAATCAAAAATAATTGTATCAAATAATTTTATTTAATAGTTAATTCAGGTCTTAAACATTTTTACTTAACTTACTTTTTTACTTTTTTTTAACTTAACTTACTCATTTTATTTGAAGAGAAATATTCTAAATACATTGTTTTCCTTCATTCCCAGATACAATTGTTCTTTAAAGCTTATGGTGAACTGATTACTAGGTCTTCTAATGATGCTAATAAAAGATTATATATGAGTGTTAAACAAGCTTCATGATCTGGATGCAAACATTACCAGGCAGATGTTGAAAGTGCCATTTGTAGTCTTCTGTCTGCCAATGAAAAATGCAAGAAGACAGAGATAAACTAAAGGAAGAGCTGTTTCATTGCTGAGAAATATTCAGAGGAAATAGAAAAGAGTCAGGACTTTCAGTTTATAAAAATAAAGCAGGTTCTCCACCACAGTCTCTCCCAGCAAAGTACTTAAAGAAAGTAGTCTTAGAGAAAACATGAACCCCAGCATGATAACAGAAAAGTACAGCTCCAGGAGGTAGATCAGAAAATTATGACCACAAGATCCTTTGTAAGTGTGTCTAACAGTGCATCTAATGGGCTTCAAAGAATGTTCAAGGTCTGGAACCTGCTCAGTTGGACAAGAGGATTTCTAAGAATCTGAAAGGCATGCCTCAGAGGTAATTTCCCTTCACAAAATGTTTCCAAGATGCTTAGTGACACTGTTCCTTAGTACCCTGCTAAAGAAAAATATGTTTAAAAAGGAGATATGTGTATGACCTTTGTCAAATATTATCAATTTACTTTGACATACTGAAGCTCATGATGGTTTTAATGGAATTATAACAAACAACAGCTACTAACTTATAGAGAGTAAAAGAACTGACATATGCATGTGCAAATTTGGATTTGAAATTAACAGTCATTTTCCAATGAGAGAATAGGTTCAAAGTCTCTTCTTTTAAATGTTAAAGGCTTGGAAAGAAAGATTATAAAATCTGTTGACAAGGATTATAAAATCTGACGACAAGTCGCTGAACCCCTTACTTTAGAAGAATAAGTTCCTTTGGAGTATAAAAACACCCCTAAGAAAGACAAACTTCCTATATTCCGGAAGGGAGTGAGCTAGTTTCTACCCACTAATCAGCGTCAATACAGTAAAGAGTATGTCAGCACTTTTGTAATGAGGCAGCTGTTCATAAATAGTTACAACGTGATTATATTAGCTAACAGAGGGAAAATGCTCAAAACCTCTATACGTGAGGATCAGAGAGTATTAACTTACAACCCAGCATTAAATTAAGCATATGGGTGCACATTAAACACCTTCACACAGTTTGGATAGCTATACCGCCATTAATTTTTGCTTTTCTAGACATACGGTGTGATTAGATTGAAGCAGTCAGGCTGCAAATAATTGCTATCTCTTACATTCTCTTAGCCCGTAGGCTTGTGCATTTAAAGAATGATAGCTTAAAAAGTACAGCAAGGGGAGAATCAATAACTCCCAACTGCACCCCAACACACACCCACATGAAGACTTGGAGGATGGTCTGCATTTGGAACGACTGTTATATTCAGAGCCTGGCCCTCGGCTTTCCCGGGCCAGCATTTCAACTTGACACCCTGTGTTCATTTCTACTGAGCTCTCGGGTGTTGAGTCAAGCTAATCAAAATGACCAAATAGTGTAGAAACAAGTTTAAACAAGAATGTAAATTGATTGCTGCCTATCTTTTCTAGTGGTTTGAGTTCTCAGTTCTTCCTCTCAGGATATGACCTCCTGAACCACGGACTTGGAATGTTCATTTCGAAATCCCAAATTTCACTGGTACTCTCCTTCCTCACCCATATAGCAAACAAAGCAAAATTCTGAAGCCATATTTTCTTAGTGCTAAAAATTTAAGTTGTGCATCCTGTCTCCTACTTTTTCCTTCACACTTCCTCTCCTCCCAACCCACCTTTTTATCTCCACCCTAGACTCTTCCCTCTCTGCCTGACTCTCCTATCACAATGCTTCTTCCAACAGTCATTCAGCACCTCTCAGGCAGCCCAGATACTTGCACACATAGCTTTTTACCTAAAATTAACCCTCGCCATCACATTTCCTGGTGAAGTGAAGTGAAGTGAAGTCTCTCATCTGTGTCCAAATCTTTGCAACCCCATGGACTGTAGCCTACTAGGCTCCTCGTCCATGGAATTTTCCAGGCAAGAGTACTGGAGTGGGTTGCCATTTCCTTCTCCAATTTCCTGGTGGCTCAGTGGTAAATAAAAACAGAAAAAAAAAATCTGCCTGTCAATGCAGATGAGGGTTCAATCCTTTGATCCCTCCATCAAGATCTGCTAGAGAAAGAAATGGCAACCTACTCCAATATTCTTCCCTGGGCAAGAAGAGCTCCTCATGGACAGAGGAGCCTGGTGGGCTACAGTCCATGGAGTTGCAGAGTCAGGCGTGATTTAGTAACTAAACCACAACCACCCCATTTCCCCACACCTGCACCTGACCTTACATTTCTTCTGCCAGCTTCTGTGACTTTGCAGTAGTAAATACCACTAACAAGTCTTAAAAACATATTATTAATTTGCTAGGGTTTCCATAACAGAGGACCACAAACTGGGTAGACTTAACAATAGAAACTTGTTTTTTTCACAGTTCTGAAGGCTAGAAATCCAAGATCATGGCATTGAGAAGGTTGATTTCTTCTGAGGCCTCTATCCTATCCATGGCTTGTAGATGGCCATTTTCTCCCTGTGTCTTTACCTGGTTTTTCCTCTGTGTGAGTTGATGCCCAAATTTTGCAGATGAAGACATGAGTCACACTAGGTTAGGGCCTACTCTGATGACCTCTTTGAGCCATAATTACCTCTTTAAAGAGCCTATCTCCAAATACAAGCACATTCTGAGAAACTGTGGGTTAGGATTTCAACATGAATTTGAGGGGAACATGATTTAGCCCATGATACAGAAAAGCACAAGAAAGGAAAAATTAAGTGAGTGAAAAAGTTTAGGAAACAAACTATTCTGAAATGATTAAAACCAAAATCTGATTCTTTTAGAAAACTTGAAAAAGACAGATCTCTAGCAAAACCAATAAAAGAGAGAAAATACCTAAGAAAGAAAATAGGGGGCACATAAGTATAGATATAGGAAACATTTAAGAAATACTAGCAGTGATATTTTTCCAAGGTCTTTGTTCATTGAGATGAGTGGGCAATTTTCATAGAAAAACCATAGGAAGAGGTATTTCAACTAGCACACATGGTCAAGCTGCTTAGTGCTATATGGGTATTCATTATGCTGTTGTGTGTACTTTTCTGTATGTTTACAACTTATTTTAACATTTAGAACAACTTTGGTATTTTATAATACAACAATATTTGTTAGGGAATCAAAGAAAGATGCCTAAGAACAAGTATTAATATGAGTGGTTGGTATCCCTGCTTGGAGTAACATGATAAAAAATAAGGAATAAAATCCTACTCTATTTTCTATTGCAATAGAGCAAGAATGACTCCACCAAATTGCTATGAACTTCAGGTCACAAAGTGAGTGAGAAAATAAAGGACCATTTATGCCTTTTTTACATGTTGGCTTTCTTCCAGTTAAACTTCTGCTTCCTCAGCAGTGCAGTATTTACAAGGACTTAAAGACTTGCCTCAGGAGATTCCCAAGGGACCTTTAATTCCTAAATATTAATATAATTTCTTTTGGTATTTTGTTTATTTAAGCATATATTTATCAATTACCATACTTTAAATCTGTTTAACTGGGCCTTACTTTTTATTTTTAGTGATCTCTAATTTTACGCTTTATTTATTTGACTCTTCATTTATTTAATAAGCATTTATTAAGGGAACCTTTGCTATACACCATGGTCACTGCTGGCTGCCATGCCAGTAGTATACAAGAACCACATGATGCTTTTCTCTCTCCCCTAGATGTTAAGTCATTTCTGACTCTTTTGCGACCCCATGGAGCCCGCCAGTTTCCTCTGTCCATGGGATTCTCCAGGCAAGAATACTGGAGTGTGTTGCCTTGCCCTCCTCTAGAGGATCTTTCCAATTCAGTGATCAAACCTAGATCTGACCCAGGGATCAAACCCATATCCCCTGCATTGTAGACAGATCCTCTACCACTGAGTCACCTGGGAAGCCCACGCATGACATTTATCCTTAGATAACTTAGTAATTCTCATGCTTTAACTGACATCAGAATGGCATCCCCCAGGTTTGTTAAAATACAGGTGCCTGCATTTTTAGAATTCCTGACTTAGTAGATATGTAGTTCCAAAACATGCATTTCTAACACGTCATCAGCTAGTGCACGCTATTTTGTAATGTAACTAATGTAATATAATAAATGTTAGTTCCAATGCTCTTTTCATCTAACCTTCAACACTTCATTTTTTTTGTCCTTCAGTTCAGTTCAGCCACTCAGTCATGTCCAACTCTTGGCAACCCCATGGACTGCAACACCCCAGGCCTCCATGTCCATCACCAACTGCCAGAGTTCACTCAAACTCATGTCCATTGAGTCAGTGATGCCATCCAACCATCTCATCCTCTGTCATCCCCTTCTCCTTCTGCCTTCAATCTTTCCCAGCATCAGGGTCTTTTCCAGTGAGTCAGCTCTTCCCATCAGGGGGCCAAAGTATCGGAGCTTCAGCATCAGTCCCTCCAATGAATATTCAGAATTGATTTCCTTTGGGATGGACTGGTTGGATCTCCTTGTAATCCAAGGAACTCTCAAGAGTCTTCTCCAACACCACAGTTCAAAAGCATCAATTCTTCAGTGCTCAGCTTTCTTTATAATCCGACTCTCACATCCATACATGAATATTGGAAAAACCATAGCTTTGACTAGACAGACCTTTGTTGGAAAAGTAACATCTCTGCTTTTTAATATGCTGTCTAGGTTGGTCATAACTTTTCTTCCAAGGAGCAAGCGTCTTTTAATTTCATGACTGCAATCACCATCTGCAGTGATTTTGGAGACAAAAAAAATAAAGTCTGTCACTGTTTCCACTGTTTCCCCATCTATTTGCCATGAAATGATGGGACCGGATGCCATGATTTTAGCTTTCTGAATGTTGAGCTTAAGCCAACTTTTTCACTCTCCTCTTTCGTTTTCATCAAGGGACTCTTTAGTTCTTCTTTGCTTTCTGCCATAAGGGTGGTATCATCTGCATATCTGAGGTTACTGATATTTCTCCTGGCAATCTTGATTCCAGCTTGTGCTTCATCCAGTCCAGCATTTTTCATGATGTACTCTGCATATAAGTTAAATAAGCAGGGTGGCAATATACAAACTCAGCATTAATTTTTGCTTTTAAATTTTCACTACTGTAAGTCTTTCATTCTAAAACATAATGTTTCAGTGGTTTTTATATGCTTGACATGGTTTCTTCTATATCCCCTGAATATCTTTCATTTTATATTAATTTCTGCTTTAAAACTTGCCAAATATCTAAAGTCTTTTCTTCTCAGACATTTTTAATGACCTACTTTTACAAAAATCTGCAGCCATGAGGAGCCTTAGGCAGAGCTGCTTCCCCACCCTTCAACAATTACTTTTTAGAGCTGTCTTTGGATCCTTCCTTTATGGTCTCCACATTCCCATTATTCCAAAGAATTAGAGACTCAAAAAGCAGTCACTTGACATCAGTGATGTAAACTCCACCATACAATAGAACCACTTGATCTGGACAATTATCGTTTTACATTTCACACTGTTTTGACATACTATGAAGTTCATGGCCTAATTTCTATTATTTTCAAAACAGGCAGCCACAGGACTATTGCAATAAACAAAACATACCAACTGCATGACAAGGATCATATATGCTGCTCTTGGATACTCAGATCCAGAGAGGTTAGTACTATTTACCCTGACTTAACTCTAGTGGAAAATGATTTGATGTTGAAATTCACTGAGGGAAGGAACATAACTCATTCTAGGTGTTATAAGATGCTTCCCACCAACAGAAAATGTTTAAAATAGCAAAATCTCTAAACCATAAAAGTACATTTGATCGTTTATTAGATCATGAATAAAAATTTGGTTTTTGGCCCCTAAATTGAGTTGGCTTCACTTTTGGAAAAGTGATTAATTGCAGTGAGTTTGCCTGACCATTGTAATTTTTCTCTGACCTACGCCATACATGGTAGCCATTACTAGAGGATGTCAAGGAAAAACTCACTCACACTGTATTTACACAGTATTTTATGTAAATTGGTGTGCAATCATTTTAGTTAACTGAATGCTTTAAGGTCAGTACTGTAAATAACTCAACTCAAAGCAAATGAACTATTTTTGTGTTGGCTATTTCCCTTTATATTTGGTTAATTAAGACCCTCTGCAAGAGAAGGCTTTAAACTACTCCATGAAAATATTTTCTGGGATCAAAACAGGAACATCTGAACAAAAGCCCTAAATTTCTCATTCTACCAAATGATTGTTTGGTATCAATCATTTAGCCTTTTTTTTTTTCTTATTAAATATCACTTAAGGTTTTTGTTTTGCTTTTCATTTTTATAAATTGATTTAACTAGACTTTATAATATAAACCAATTTAGCAAAATGAATAATTTGTAAAAGTTTAATCCAAACATTTTTTGTTGACTCATGACTTATACTGGGAAGTATGAGGAAAACAAAGAAATAAAAGAAAGAAACAAAATTTAAAGTTTCCCCTCCCTCCACTTCTCTATCTTCCTTTCCTTTCTTTCAAAATAAGTTTACAAGATTCTTAGAAAAAAAAATTTAAACAAAACTTGAAATTATGTAATTTAAATATCAGGTCAGAAAATTTGTATTTGTCCTTGCCCTGTACTTTTTCAAGATTTATTTTCCTAGTGTGATAACAAAAACACGTAACATGAAATTTACCATCTTAACTATTTGTAAGTGTACAGTTCAGTAGTGTCAACTATATTCACATCATTGTGCAACAAATCTCTAGAATTTTCTCATATTTCCAAATTGAAGCTCTATTTCCATTGAGCAACAATTCCCCACTCCCATCTTCTTTCCAAGCCCCTGTCAATGACCATTCTACTTTGTTTCTCTGAGTTTGACTACTGTAGATATCTTAGTATATGAGGGATCGAAAAGTATATATATATATATACATATATATATATATATATATATTTGTAGCTGGCTTATTTCACTTAGGACAATCATCTGCGTTGCAGTAAATGATGGGATTTTTTTCTTCTTTTTAAAGGCTGAATAATATTCCATTAAGTACATTTATACTTCTTTTTTTTATTCATTCATCTGTTAACAGACAATAGAGTACTTCCAGTTTGGGGCTATGGAGAATAATGCCAGAGTGTGCACAAATGTGTTTGAAATCCTGCTTTCAATTCTGTTGGATACATCCTAGAACTGGAATTGTCAAATCATCTGAAAATAACTAAAAACATGTTTTTGAGGAACTGCATTTCTGTTTTCCATTGAGGCTGCCACATTTTACATTCTCCTCCTCTCTTGACAGGGCACAAGGGTTCCCATTTCTCCTTGTCCTTACCAACACTGGCTAATTTTTGTTTCTTTGACAAAGGTCAGCTTAATGGATATGAGGTGATTTCTCATTGTGGTTTTGATTTGCATTTCTTTAGTCATTAGTGATGCTGAACCTCCTTTCATATGCTTATTGGCCATTTGGAAATCTTCTTTGGAGAAATGCCTCCCCGAGTCCTTTGCCCAGTTTTTAATCAGGTTGGTTTTGTTGTTGAATTATAGAAATTATTTATATTTTCTGGGTGTTAACTTCTTTTAGATATGTGCCTTGAAGATATTTCCTTCCATTCTATACATCACCTTTCCACTCTGTTGATTGCTTCCTTTGATGTACAGAAGTTTTAAAGTTTTTATGTAATCCCATTTTGTTCACTTTTGCTTTTATTTTCTGCCTTCAGTATTATATCCAAGAAATTATTACCATCCATTATCAAAGTTTTCCCATGTTTTTTCCTAAGAGTTTTATAGTTTAAGGTCCTATATTTATGTATTTAATCTACTTGAATTACTTTTTGTGTACTGTGTATAAGAGTCCAACTTCATTCTTTTTTAATATGGTTATCCAGTTTTCCCAACACCATTTGTTAAAGAGACAGTTCTTCCCCCATTGTGTTACCTCGGCATTCTTGACAGAGATCATTTGACAATATGCATGAAGGATTGTTTCTGGACTCTATTTCACTGATCTATATGTCTGTCTTTACGTCAATACCACATTGTTTTAATTATCATCATTTTATAGTATGTTTTGAAATCAGGAAGTTTGAGGGATATGTCAGGGGAGTATGCAATTTCCTCAGTTCTGTCTCGATGCAGCAAATATTGGAAATGGCGGACCACTGTTACAGCTCGATTATGGCTCAGAATTTTATTCTGCAAGCAAAGGAAAGTACACTCTGGAGGCTTGAGGGCAGGCCGACCCCAAAGGAGAGGTCTCAATCCATCTTGCCTTGTCTCCTCCCTGTCTTGAGCCTGCCCTATGCAAATTGAGTTAGCCAAAAAGGGGGCGTGTTTGTTTCACCTGAAGTTCTCACTCCAGTCCATGGATTTTCTTTTGTCCCATTTTTGCAGGCTTTTCTCTATCTTTGTCTTTTAGCCACTGCCATTTTGGACTCTTTTTCCCTATTCTAACTACCTAACATTTCCAGCTTTGCTCTTTTTCAAGATTGTTTTGGCTGTTTAAGGACTCAAGGATTAACCCCTGATTAAGATTAAAGATTTCCCTGGGCTCACTTGTGTCAGGGAGAAAAAGCATCCAGTCTTGTTTGGTTCTGTCTCATCAACAGCTTATTGACAGATCTACAACTGTAGAGAGCTTGTCACTATATCTAATGTCTAAGTACAGTGTTTGGTATAAACTATGTGCTTCAGTACTTATTATGGATGCTTAGTTGAACCTTTGCTGCTTCAGTGGCTTTTTTTTTTTAAGGTAAGATGGTTCACTTCCTAGTGTTTGTTTAGAGAACATCTCTCGCAAACCATTACAGAGAACGTCAGGTCAAAATTCTTAGATTTCTCCTTCAGTCATTTGTACATTGTGGTCAACTCCTGCAAAAGTGGCAATCAAAGAATAAGACCCAGTGCCTCCTAAGATGGTTGATGAAAAGGAGATGCGGACTGCAGTAGATAGGGCTCATGTTCTTAAATGAGTCTTTTCATGAAACAAGGATCTGCTTGAGTGGCAGTAACAAGCACACTGTTTCTAGTAGGAAACAAAGATGCTGGGAGCAAAAGGGCAAGATCAGAACCACATTCACTATGAGCCAACACAAAGGCCTCAAAATACTAGCTTCTCTCTTTCCTTTCCTCCTAACTCAGGGTAGGACTAGAATGTTGGTTCTGACTTTCCTTTCTTATTATTAATGGTAACTTCATTTCAAAACCTTATCATCTTTCCCTGACACTGGCCTTAATTAGAGCCTTCATAGCCACCACGAAAGAATGCTCAACTCTGAATTTTACCAAGAAGTTGTCAGGGATGGGAAGGGTGAGTGGATCATCAATCCTGTAACTCACAGAAGAGCTTTGGATATTTATGTTTCTCTTCCCAAAGCTCAGCATAACCATGAGTTGCTGGCTCAGCTAAAGTAAACCAAAGGAGGGCCTCTTCCTTTGCTTCCATAAGCAGTGGGAAACAGTTGCCAAATTTGTGTTTTAACTTTCACTTATTTTGTTACTAATGAGATTTTCCCTTTTTGTGTGTTTAGAGAATTCACTTGTTGTTCATCTTCTGTGAATTGTTCCTGTTCTTTGACACTGTTTCTCCTATTGGATTCTATGGTCGTCTTTATGAGCTCCTTAAATATCAAAAATAATCTTTGGCTGTCACATCTGTGACAGACTAGTAGTTCTTAAACAATGGAGCAGTACAAATTTCTAACAGTATATTGATGATTACATTAACTGAAGGACCAATGAATGAGCTCTTTTTCTTCACAACTGCTGTGCTTGTAATAGTCAGAGCAATAAAAAAAGACTGTATTTATGAATGCAGTCCAAGTAGTACTTTAGACATAAAGTTTTAAGATGAATGACTCATTCTTTTTCAGTTGCCTTTTTTCATTTATAAGTATTGTGGCATGAGTAAAGGAAAGACAAATTATAGTTGAGAAGTACTTCCACGGGATTATAGAGAAAAAGGCAGAGGGAAAAAAATAGTGGCAAACAATTGTAGGTTGATTTACTAGCAATATATCTGAAAAGAACTTGTCCTTGGATTGAATAATTTTAAAGGTTCCTATCAATGAAGTACAAATAATCTATTATTATATTATCTATTACACTTTTATGCTAGCTCCTGACTCCAAAGTGTCCTTGAAATTTCAATTTTATAAGACCTCCAAGTATAAGAGTTACAATATCTTAATATTGACCGCAGGCATCCCAGGTCGCTCAGTGATAAAGAATCTACCTGCCAATGCAGGAAACACAGGTTTGATCCCTGGGTCGGGAAGATCCACTGGAGGAGTAAATAGCAACCCACTCCAGTATTCTTGCCTGGAGAACCCCATGGGCAGAGGAGCCTGGTGGGCTACGGTCCATGGGGTCACACAGAGTTGGACATGACTAAAGTGACTTAACACAAAGCATTAATAATATTTAAATATCTATTTGCCCATTAGATATAGATATTTTTCATGTTCATTTTGAATACATGGAAACTATGAAATAGGGAGGAGGGTGAGGGTACATTTACTATGTCATATTGTAAATAAATGACTGGACCAACATTTGGACCCAGCTCTATATAGTGGTAAAAGCATGCTTTTTTTGACTCTGCTAGAAATAAAAATTTCATAGAGTGAGGACCAAATACAGTCCACAGATTGTACTGTTTAACCTGCACAATGATTTGGAACAATTTATAATTACTTGCCAAATTCTAGAGAAGCAGATTTTACATTAAGAACTGAAGTAGCTGACATTTCTCCTGTCAACAGTCCCTACGCTCCTTAGTTTGAACATGGCTTCACTGTAGACGTCACATACGGGCTTACAGGGCATTTTTATGTTTTGTTATAGCGTGAACTGTTATAGCCTACCTGCTAATTCATATGTGGAATCCCTAACCCCCAGTGTGACTATACTTGGAGAGAAGCCCTTTAAGGAGATGGTTAAAGTTAAATGGGGTCATAAGGGTGGGGTCCTCATTTGATAGGACTAGTGTCCACATAAGAAGCGGTGCCTCTCTCTGCACACACAGAGGTGAGACCACATAAGAACATGGCCGGAAAAAAACTATCTTAAAGTCAAAGGAGAAGCCTTGCCAGAAACTCTGCCAGCACCTTCAACTTCTAGCCTCCAGAACTATGAGAAAATAAACATTTGTTGTTTGAGACTTCCAGACTCTGGTCTTTATTATGGCAGCCTGAGGAGACCAATTCACTTACATTCAGCTCTCTCCTCTTCATTCTATTGTTGTCATCTGCCTGGTCCTTTAACCAAGTTTACTCTATGTTGCTTCTCCACCCGGCCACAGAGAAATACTCTAAGTTCTTCTAATTTTAATATTCCCAGTTTACCCTGCAGTTTATCAGATTATAATGAGCTTTTGGATGGTCATGATACCGATTTATTAGAAAATGGTCAGGTAGCAAGATTTTTATGTGAAATATCCAGGATAAGTGCATCTTAAGCAGTGTCTTTAAAAAGTTAATCCTTAAGGAGAAACATATTTTAAAAATAGTATAACCTGGCTAATACAATTTCCCATTAGTGCATTAAAGTGCACCCTTAATAAATCAAGCATCAAGAAAACAAAATAAGCTGTTAAATTTAAAATATAATACATATATAATAACGAGAATGCATGAAAGTCATATTCAAGTGAAAATACAAAAGTGTTTGAACCACTGAAGCATTTTTTGTACTGAATTATGAACAAATGCCATAGATTTAATTATTAATTTCCCCACTGTTATAGACACACAGACAGGTTTCAAGGCACAGTCATTCTCTGGCTTTCATACGTCTAATTTCTATAATTATTGCATGAACAAAGGATTGCCCCCCAAAATAAAAAAATTTTTAAATATAGTATAATTGTATTTGTGAAAAGTGTGTGTGCTCACAGATACATGAGATGGATATATTGGAGGATGCTCATCAAAATAATTAACCCAGAGACAGTGCTTAAACTTTTCTGAAATGTTTGACATTTATGAAGTGTATGTACAATTTTAATACAATCAATGTTAAAAATAAGATTTAAAATACCTAGAAAGAATGGAAAATGGAAAATAGATGAAATATGATATTTTCAACTAGGATTTATTACCTATGTGGGCACAAAATACTTTATGACCTGTTTACCATTGTGCTCCTAGGACCATCACATTGTAGATGTTCAACAAATACTTGTGAAAAGACTGAATGAATATTCCAAACTCAGCATAATGCAACAGAAGCTAAATATACTAAATTCAAGAGACCAGGCTCCATTCCTGATTCTTTTGATAACCCTGCAGTGCTATGTAACTCCCTAAACTAAACCTAGAACTATATTTACCTTTTAGTCAAATGAAAATATTAAATTCACATTTTGCCTGGGGACATGAACATTCTTAAAACCTAGAGAGAGATTAATTAAACTGTGCATGGGATTGATGATTCTAAAGAATAGCAGGCTTGCTCTCCAATGAGTGGAAAACAGTTCCTCAAAACTAGGGCACTTTTTCTGTTTTGCATATAGGGTTATCATTACCATCTTTCTAAATTCCATATATATATGTTAGTATACTGTATTGGTCTTTATCTTTCTGGCTTACTTCACTCTGTATAATGGGCTCCAGTTTCATCCATCTCATTAGAACTGATTCAAATGAATTATTTTTAATGGCTGAGTAATGTTCCATGATGTATGTCAGGTTGGATGCATGAGACAAGTGCTCGGGGCTGCTGCACTGGGAAGACCCAGAGGGATCGGGTGGAGAGGGAGGTTGGAGGGAGGATCGGGATGGGGAACACATGTGGATCCATGGCTGATTTATGTCAATGTATGACAAAAACCACTACAATATTGTAAAGTAATTAGCCTCCAACTAATAAAAACAAATAGAAAAAAAAAAAAAAAAACTAGGGCACTGATGTACTCTGACACCTATCCTTTAAAAGACATGATGACAAAAGAATGAAAAATTTGTTGTCATATAAGTTTGCACTATAGAAACCATTGTCCACATAAATCAGTAAAAATAAAAAATTTAGTATGCTGTCATTTTTTAAATCTTTAAGATGATTTGCCCATTACTAAATGTTAAGGAAAACCTACAAACAAACATGTTGCTACTGGGCCCTGATTTTGAAATGTACTTTGAGGAAATGCTTAAAAGTCGTTTTTAATCCTAGAGGAACATTGAAAAATAACTGCTCCAGTGCATTCTGTGTAATCTTAAAACGTGAGTGTTGCTGTGGTGGCAGTTGGTGCTTTAATTGCTAAGTCACGTCTAACTGTTGTGACCCCACGGACTCTAGCCCACAAGGCTCCTATGTGTAGTTGTAGAAGTATCTAATTTAATCTCTGGGAGCAGTTTATATACTAGAGCAATTAAGCTTATTTAAATAGTTTCCCAACATACTTTGATAGTATTCATCAAATTAATTACAGTGACACCTGTTTATAAGTTAATGTTGTGATTTCAAATTGTATAATTGCATAGTCACCCACATTTCTTATTCATACCAATTCTTACTTTTTTTACATGCTCTCCTTCGACAGTATGACAAATAGATTATTAAACAATAATTATATTGAATAATTAATGATGGTAATAATTAGAGAAAAAAGAAAATCCCATTCACTGCATTAGCCTCTTACACAGTCACAGAATTCTATAATGTCTGATAGAAAAATGAGACCTTTAAATTTTACAGATCATTAGAAAATGCTGAAACTACATTTTAAGAATGCAAAACACAGGCATCACCAAACGTGTAAACCTGTACAAAACAGTCAAATTACATTTCATATTAAAATGACTTGAATTTAGGGGAGGAGCCAAGATGGCGGAGGAGTAGGACGGGGAGACCACTTTCTCTCCTACAAATTCATCAAAAGAATAACTGAACGCAGAGCAAACTTCGCAAAACAACTTCGGATCGCTAGCTGAGGTCATCAGGCGCCCAGAAAAGCAGCCCATTGTCTTCAAAAGGAGGGCTGTATAGTTGGAGAAGTCCTGAGACTACAGGAAGAATAAAACTGAAATCCAGAGGCAGGAGACTTAAGCCCAAAACCTGAGAACACCAGAAAACTCCTGACTACATGGAACTTTAAGTAATAAGTGACCGTCCAAAAGCCTCCATACCTACACTGAAACCAACCACCACCCAAGAGCCAATAAGTTTTAGAGCAAGACATACCACGCAAATTCTCCAGCAACGCAGGAACATAGCCCTGAACATCAACATACAGGCTGCCCAAGGACACACCTAACACATAGACCCATCTCAAAACTCATTACTGGGCACTCCATTGCTCTCCAAAGAGAAGAAATCAAGTTCCACGCACCAGAACACTGACGCAAGCTCCCCTAACCAGGAAATCTTGACAAGCCAATCGTCTAACCCCACTCACTGGGTTAATCCTCCACAATAAAAAGGAACCACAGACCTCCAGAATACAGAAAGCCCACTCCAGATACAGCAATCTAAACAAGATGAAAAGGCAAAGAAATACCCAACAGGTAAAGGAACATGAAAAATGCCCACCAAGTCAAACAAAAGAGGAGGAGATAGGGAATCTACCTGAAAAAGAATTTAGAATAATGATAATAAAAATGATCCAAAATCTTGAAAACAAAATGGAGTTACAGATAAATAGCCTGGAGACAAAGATTGAAAAGATTCAAGAACTGTTTAATAAAGACCTAGAAGAAATAAAGAAGAGTCAGTTAAAAATGAACAATGCAATGAATGAGATCAAAAACACTTTGGAGGGAACCAAGAGTAGAATAACGGAGGCAGAAGATAGGATAAGTGAGGTAGAAGATAAAATGGTGGAAATAAATGAAGCAGAGAGGAAAAAAAGAAAAAAGGATCAAAAGAAATGAGGACAACCTCAGGGACCTCTGGGACACTGTGAAACGCCCCAACATTCGAATCATAGGAGTTCCAGAAGAAGAAGACAAAAAGAAAGGCCATGAGAAAATACTCGAGGAGATAATAGCTGAAAACTTCCCTAAAATGGGCAAGGAAATAGCCACTCAAGTCCAAGAAACCCAGAGAGTCCCAAACAGGATAAACCCAAGGCAAAACACCCCAAGACACATATTAATCAAATTAACAAAGATCAAACACAAAGAACAAATATTAAAAGCAGCAAGGGAAAAACAACAAATAACACACAAAGGGATTCCCATAAGGATAACAGCTGATCTATCAATAGAAACCCTCCAGGCCAGAAGGGAATGGCAGGACGTACTGAAAGTAACGAAAGAGAATAACCTACAACCTAGATTACTGTATCCAGCAAGGATCTCATTCAGATATGAAGGAGAATTCAAAAGCTTTACAGATAAGCAAAAGCTGAGAGAATTCAGCACCACCAAACCAGCTCTTCAACAAATGCTAAAGGATCTTCTCTAGACAGGAAATACAGAAAGGTTGTATAAACGTGAACCCAAAACAACAAAGTAAATGGCAACGGGACCACACCTATCAATAATTACCCTAAATGTAAATGGGTTGAATGCCCCAACCAAAAGACAAAGATTGGCTGAATGGATACAAAAACAAGACCCCTATATATGCTGTCTACAAGAGACCCACCTCAAAACAAGAGACACATACAGACTAAAAGTGAAGGGCTGGAAAAAAATATTTCATGCAAACGGAGACCTAAAGAAAGCAGGAGTCGCAATACTCATATCAGATAAAATAGACTTTCAAATAAAGGATGTGAAAAGAGACAAAGAAGGACACTACATAATGATCAAAGGATCAATCAAAGAAGAAGATATAACAATTATAAATATATATGCACCCAACATAGGAGCACCGCAATATGTACGGCAAGCGCTAACGAGTATGAAAGAGGAAATTAATAGTAACACAATAATAGTGGGAGACTTTAATACCCCACTCACAACTATGGATAGATCAACTAAACAGAAAATTAACAAGGAAACACAAACCTTAAATGACACAATGGACCAGCTAGACCTAATTGATATCTATAGGACATTTCACCCCAAAACAATCAACTTCACCTTTTTCTCAAGTGCACACGGAACATTCTCCAGAATAGATCACATCCTGGGCCATAAATCTGGTCTTGGAAAATTCAAAAAAATTGAAATCATTCCAGTCATCTTTTCTGACCACAGTGCAGTAAGATTAGATCTCAATTACAGGAAAAAAATTGTTAAAACTTCAAACATATGGAGGCTAAATAACACGCTTCTGAATAACCAACAAGTCATAGAAGAAATCAAAAAAGAAATCAAAATATGTATAGAAATGAATGAAAATGAAAACACAACAACCCAAAACCTATGGGACACTGTAAAAGCAGTGCTAAGGGGAAGGTTCATAGCATTACAGGCTTACATCAAGAAACAAGAAAAAAACCAAGTAAATAACCTAACTCTACACCTAAAGCAATTAGAGAAGGAAGAAATGAAGAACCCCAGAGTTAGCAGAAGGAAAGAAATCTTAAAAATCAGAGCAGAAATAAATGCAAAAGAAACTAAAGAGACCATAGCAAAAATCAACAAAGCTAAAAGCTGGTTTTTTGAAAAAATAAACAAAATTGACAAACCATTAGCAAGACTCATTAAGAAACAAAGAGAGAAAAACCAAATTAACAAAATTAGAAATGAAAATGGAGAGATCACAACAGACAACACTGAAATACAAAGGATCATAAGAGACTACTACCAGCAGCTCTATGCCAATAAAATGGACAACTTGGATGAAATGGACAAATTCTTAGAAAAGTATAACTTTCCAAAACTGAACCAGGAAGAAATAGAAGATCTTAACAGACCCATCACAGGCAAGGAAATCGAAACTGTAATCAGAAATCTTCCAGCAAACAAAAGCCCAGGACCAGATGGCTTCACAGCTGAATTCTACCAAAAATTTAGAGAAGAGCTAACACCTATCTTACTCAAACTCTTCCAGAAAATTGCAGAGGAAGGTAAGCTTCCAAACTCATTCTATGAGGCCACCATCACCCTAACTCCAAAACCAGACAAAGATGCCACAAAAAAAGAAAACTACAGGCCAATATCACTGATGAACATAGATGCAAAAATCCGTAACAAAATTCTAGCAAACAGAATCCAACAACATATTAAAAAAATCATACACCATGACCAAGTGGGCTTTATCCCAGGAATGCAAGGATTCTTCAATATCCGCAAATCAATCAATGTAATACACCACATTAACAAATTGAAAGATAAAAACCATATGATTATCTCAATAGATGCAGAGAAAGCCTTTGACAAAATTCAACACTCATTTATGATTAAAACTCTCCAGAAAGCAGGAATAGAAGGAACATACCTCAACATAATAAAAGCTATATATGACAAACCCACAGCAAGCATCACCCTCAATGGTGAAAAATTGAAGGCATTTCCCCTGAAATCAGGGACAAGACAAGGGTGCCCACTCTCACCACTACTATTCAACATAGTGTTGGAAGTTCTGGCCACAGCAATCAGAGCAGAAAAAGAAGTAAAAGGAATCCAGATAGGAAAAGAAGAAGTAAAACTCTCGCTGTTTGCAGATGACATGATCCTCTACATAGAAAACCCTAAAGACTCTACCAGAAAATTACTAGAGCTAATCAATGAATATAGTAAAGTTGCAGGATATAAAATTAACACACAGAAATCCCTTGCATTCCTATATACTAACAATGAAAAAACAGAAAGAGAAATTAAGGAAACAATACCATTCACCATTGCAACAAAAAGAATAAAATACTTAGGAGTATATCTACCTAAAGAAACAAAGGACCTATACATAGAAAACTATAAAACACTGATGAAAGAAATCAAAGAGGACACAAACAGATGGAGAAACATACCGTGTTCATAGATTGGAAGAATCAATATTGTCAAAATGGCTATTCTACCCAAAGCAGTCTATAGATTCAATGCAATCCCTATCAAGCTACCAACGGTATTTTTCACAGAACTAGACCAAAGAATTTCACAATTTGTATGGAAATACAAAAAACCTCGAATAGCCAAAATAATCTTGAGAAAGAAGAATGGAACTGGAGGAATCAACCTGCCTGACTTCAGACTCTACTACAAAGCCACAGTCATCAAGCACAAAGACAGAAATATAGATCAATGGAACAGAATAGAAAGCCCAGAGATAAATCCACGAACCTATGGACACCTTATCTTTGACAAAGGAGGCAAGGATATACAATGGAAAAAAGACAACCTCTTTAACAAGTGGTGCTGGGAAAACTGGTCAACCACTTGTAAAAGAATGAAACTAGAACACTTTCTAACACCATACACAAAAATAAACTCAAAATGGATTAAAGATCTAAATGTAAGACCAGAAACTATAAAACTCCTAGAGGAGAACATAGGCAAAACACTCTCCAACATAAATCACAGCAAGATCCTCTATGACCCACCTCCCAGAATATTGGAAATAAAAGCAAAACTAAACAAATGGGACCTAATGAAACTTAAAAGCTTTTGCGCTACAAAGGAAACTATAAATAAGGTGAAAAGACAGCCTTCAGATTGGGAGAAAATAATAGCAAATGAAGAAACAGACAAAGGATTAATCTCAAAAATATACAAGCAACTCCTGCAGCTCAATTCCAGAAAAATAAACGACCCAATCAAAAAATGGGCCAAAGAACTAAACAGACATTTCTCCAAAGAAGACATACAGATGGCTAACAAACACATGAAAAGATGCTCAACATCACTCATTATCAGAGAAATGCAAATCAAAACCACAATGAGGTACCATTACACGCCAGTCAGGATGGCTGCTATCCAAAAGTCTACAAGCAATAAATGCTGGAGAGGGTGTGGAGAAAAGGGAACCCTCTTACACTGTTGGTGGGAATGCAAACTAGTACAGCCGCTATGGAAAACAGTGTGGAGATTTCTTAAAAAACTGGAAATAGAACTGCCATATGACCCAGCAATACCACTTCTGGGCATACACACTGAGGAAACCAGATCTGAAAGAGACACGTGCACCTCAATGTTCATCGCAGCACTGTTTATAATAGCCAGGACATGGAAGCAACCTAGATGGCCATCAGCAGATGAATGGATAAGGAAGCTGTGGTACATATACACCATGGAATATTACTCAGCCATTAAAAAGAATTCATTTGAACCAGTCCTAATGAGGTGGATGAAGCTGGAGCCCATTATACAGAGTGAAGTAAGCCAGAAAGATAAAGAACATTACAGCATACTAACACATATATATGGAATTTAGAAAGGTGATAACGATAACCCTATATGCAAAGCGGAAAAAGAGACACAGAAGTACAGAACAGACTTTTGGACTTTGTGGGAGAATGTGAGGGTGGGATATTTCAAAAGAACAGCATGTATACTATCTATGGTGAAACAGATCACCAGCCCAGGTGGGATGCATGAGACAAGTGCTCCAGCCTGGTGCACTGGGAAGACCCAGAGGAATCGGGTGGAGAGGGAGGTGGGAGGGGGGATCGGGATTGGGAATACATGTAAATCCATGGCTGATTCATATCAATGTATGACAAAACCCACTGGAAAAAAATAATAATAATAAAAAATAAAATAAAATAAAATAAAATAAAATGACTTGAATTTAAACTACATCTGACAGATGGGCTCTACTGAATTTGGAAAATAACTTACACTGTGTATTTTAATCATAATTGTATGAAAGTAGATTCTTTTTAGCCTCCTCTCTACCAGGAAACATCACACTCACTCAGCCCACTTCTGCATTTTACTAGCTAACCAGAGGAGTGATCAAATAAAACTCACAACTAGACTTTGAAGGAAGATGTGTGTTATGGGTCCATTTGTCTACTTGTGTATATCTACAAACTAGTGTGTACATGTTCCTATTACACTGTGCTGCAGATAGGGGAGATTTTTTTTTTTTTCTCATTGTTTGCACTGTCCATCAGTTTTATTCTCCTAGGATAAAACTCCTACTGTTGGCTAAAGCCATACAATAAATATTCACTGACTTTTATTCAGCACCTATTGTGTACCAGAGAATATTTGCTGGATATCCAAGATTCATTAGTAAATAAGAAAGAAATGATTCCTGCCTTATGAGACTTACCATGTAGTGGAAAAGATAAAAAAACAAATATGATATTACCCTAGCATGACAAGTACTGAAAACTCAGAAGCAAAGAAGAGGAATGGGGTGTTAGGGAGCATGTAGCAAGTCAATTTAACTAACTTCAGTGAGTCAGTGAAAGTGAAAAGTGAAAGTGAAGTCACTCAGTTGTGTCCGACTGTTTGTGACCCCATGGACTAGAGCCTACGAGGTTCCTCCATCCATGGAATTTTCCAGGCAAGAGTACTGGAGTGAGTTGTCATTTCCTCCTCCAGGGGATCTCCCCCACCCAGGGATCAAACCCAGGTCTCCCTCATTGTAGGCATATTCTTTATTATCCGAGCCACCAGGGAAGCTCCCTTAGAAAGTCAAGGAGGACCTCAAAGAAGAATATTTTGAAGATAAGACTTACAGAAAAAGTAACATTTAATCAGACAATGATGGGAAAGAGCATTTGAGACAGAGTGAAAATTCCAGCAGAAAACTAAAAGGTCTGGGGATGGGTAGGGGGCAAGGTATATTGGAAACTCTGAGACAAGTCCTAGCAGTAGAATATGTAAGGGGAGGGCCTTTCAGAAGAAGATGATGAGACAAGACCATGCAGGGCTTCAAGCAAACGCAAGACACGGAAAAATGAGGACAGAGGTAAGAGTAGCTTCACAGTATGTAAAGCAAAATTAAAGTCACTCAGTCGTGTCTGACTCTTTGAGACCCCATGGAGTATAGAGTCCATGGAATTCTCCAGGCCAGAATATTAGAGTGGGTAGCCTTTCTCTTCTCCAGGGGATCTTCCCAACCGAGGGATGGTACCCAGGTCTCCCACATTGCAGGTGGATTCTTCAGTCAGTCAGTCAGCTCTGTTGCTCAGTTGTGTCCGACTCTTTGCAACCCCATGGACCGCAGCACGCTAGGCCTCACTGTCCATCACCAACTCCCAGAGTCCACTCAAACTCATGTCCATCACATAGGTGATGCCATCCAACCATCTCATCCTCTGTCGTCCCCTTCTCCTCCCACCTTCAATCTTTCCCAGCAGCAGGGGCTTTTCCAATAAGTCAGTTATTCACATCAGGTGACCAAAGTATTTGAGTTTCAGCTTCAGCATCAGTCCTTCCAATGAACACCCAGGACTGATCTCCTTTAGGATGGACTGGTTGGATCTCCTTGCAGTCTAAGGGACTCTCAAGAGTCTTCTCCAACACCACAGTTCAAAAGCATCAGTTCTTCAGTGCTCAGCTTTCTTTATGGTCCAACTCTCACATCCATACATGACCATATATCAATATCATACCATATCAAAACCATATATCACACATAAGAAAGCATAAAAAACATATTATAGGTCAAGATTATATGAAGCAAAATTAATAGAATTGTATTACACACATTATATACATATATACATATATGTGTGTGTAAATATATATATATATATATATATATATATATATATATATATATATATATATGGCCTGACAACAATATTTTCAAGATTTTGGTTATATGTTCTATTTTAAAACCTTCACTTTATTAAAAAATTGTCTTTAATGACTAGCCTTATCTCTCTTATTTTTAATTTTTTCAGAAATAATAGCTATATCAGATAAAAGTCTTATGAAGAATTTGAAAAATAGAAAATGCAAACTCATAAGAGAACAAGCACAAGAAAATAATATATTATGAACAAGCATAAAATAGGGTTGGTATAAGAAAAGAATTATTTGAAATGTCAATTTTTCAAATAAATTATTCAAAAAGAAGGATTCAAAGAATCATTTATATTCACTAAAGACAGTGGAGAAAGCAGCCAGTTTAGGTCTCATATAGTATCCTAAGAAAGGATTATGTTACTTTTAAGTACAAATTTTTCCTTTTTAGTGGCTAGAGATCAATTACTGTAAAACATTCTTAATGCAACTGTCTGAGGGCAGAGTGTAATGTACATTCATGCTTTCTTCTTTTGAGACGCCCAACCCTAAGTCACCTGCAGAAACACAAACAAACAAAAAGCAACTTATAATCATGCCCAATTCCAATTCCACTGTAGTAAGATTCTGTATTGCATTGAGAGTTTCGAGCCTCCACTGTGATTTCTGGAGGAGCACTAATTATATAGTATGAGCTTGCTGAGCACGGCGGGCTGCTTCTTCATCAGACTTAAAACAAGGACGCCAAGTGGCCCAGTGGGAGGTTCCCAGGATGCAGATCTCTGGTGGACGGCTCATTCCAGCTCAATTAATAATCAGACTCTTTTCTTTCACATATTGCTAAGGAACTACAGATGGCCAAAGTTTGGATTTTTTCCCAGAAAGGACTCTGAAAGCAAAAGCAGGGGAAGCAACTGGGGTTTTATTCTCCTTGCACAGAACCCATCTCAATTTCTGTCAGGGAGTGATGAGCCAAATCAGAAATCCCGTGCTGTTTAAAGTTTCACCAGTGACTCACAAATGGCTGAGGAGAGACTTTTCTTACCAAACCTGCCTACTGTCCACAACCCAGAGGAATCAGCTGGGAAGGCTAGGCTTCGTTTCCCGCCCACAACAACAGAACTTGGAAAGGAGAGGAGAATTTCAGATGTGCTGTGATGTGGTGAGAATCAAGCAGCCTGGTAGGTGTACTGTGTCTACAAAGGTGATGTTTCCCTGCTGCTGCTGCTAAGTCACTTCAGTCGTGTCTGACTCTGTGCGACCCCATAGACGGCAGCCCACCAGGCTCCCCCGTCCCTGGGATTCTCCAGGCAAGAACACTGGAGTGGGCTGCTATTTCCTTCTCCAATGCATGAAAGTGAAAAGTGAGAGTGAAGTCACTCAGTCGTGTCCCACTCTTCGTGACCCCATGGACTGCAGCCTACCAGGCTCCTCTGCCCATGGGATTTTCCAGGCAAGAATAATAGAGTGGGGTGCCATTGCCTTCTCTAGATGTTTCCCTAGTTAGGTCCAAACCTTCCCATCTTTTAGCTGGAGCAATGGAACCATATCAACTCAAAAAATTAAAATATCAATTTGTTTATAAGAATTCTCAAATACTATACAAATGCTGACTCTAAGGTTATAAATGATAATCATGGCCTGCATAGAGCCATTTTCCTTGACAATATGCCAAAAAGCCTTCTGTATCTAGTCAGTCAGTCCTGGTCACTACGTGCATATTGTGAAAGGTGTGCCTCAAAGCACATTCCAAAGTGGACATCACACCATAAGAGTGAATGTTCTAGTGATTTTTCCCCCTGGAAAAAGGTACCAGAACATGGCTGTGCAAAGCATTAATACTGTAGACAGAAATGCCTTGAGAAGGCAGCTTGATTTTAGGATGGGAATTATTGGGGGGAAAATGGTTTAATTTTGTCTGCATGCTTGCTTGCTAAGTCACTTCAGTCATGTTCAGCTCTTTGCAACCCCATGGACTGTAGCCCACCAGGCTCCTCTGTCCATGGGGATTCTCCAGACAAGAATACAGGAGTGGGCTGCCATTTCCTCCTCCAGGGGACCTTCCCGACCCAGGGATCAAACCTGAGTCTCTCATGTCTCCTGCATTGGCAGGCAGGTTCTTTACGACTAGTGCTACCACTGACTTTTTAAAAATTCCAAGTTTCTGTTTTCCATGGCAGGGAGGGAAAAACATAAATGCATAAAAAGAATGTGTTTGTATATATGCTGTGAAATAAAGGTGATGGTAGCCTCCTCCTATCTCCTCACCTTGGATGTCACACAGAGACAACCTCTTGTTCTCCAGATTCAGTCATACTCCTGCCCATGAAACAGGCCAGACACACCAAAATGGTATGTCCCCAAATAGCCCTCACACTGTGAGGGAGCTGAGTCTTCAGGGTAAGTTAGTCCTTCCTCACCAGGACAATATTGAGGTGTTTTCCATACATTCTGTCACAGATTTCAGAGACGACTGACAATCAGCCTCCTGCTCAGTAAGATACTCTTCATTAGCTTTGCTCTCACCCTCGTAAGGGGCTTCTTAAAAAGAGCTCCTCTTTTTAGCTTGACTAACTTCCAAATTGCTATTTCAGGGTCTGGCTCTGAGGACATCCAAACGAATACACCACCCAGATTGTTAAGCATAGCCAACCATCTCACTCAATACCGAATATGTTGGTATTTCCAACATACTATTTTGGGGCAGTATAACTAATATTCAGAAAATCAGTGGAAAATTCTCTTTTTAAACCTCAATTGCTCAGACGAAAACCTGCTTGCCCCACACTCAGTGGTCTTCTTTGGCCCTGGCTAAAGTAAGGAGAAGATTCACCTAGAAAGGAAAGCTTTGTGTTCAGAGACAATAACATACAGCAGTCCATTATCTCTTCTTGGGAGTTCCACATCCTGCTTTTGTTTTCCTGTATTTCAGTTGTTTCTCTAATTTCACCTTTCTGTATTGACAGAAAAGGACAAGTGAGAGATACAAATAATGGGAGTCTTGAACAGAAAGGCAAAGTCCAACAAGCAATGAAAGTACAAACAACGTAAGATCATTAACAGTGAAGATGTGATGTATTAAAGTACAATTCATAAGCATCCCTAATCCATGTAAGAAGACAGAAGTCCAAGATGAGGGGCACTGGTTCAAGTGTAACAGAAATAGTACAGAAAAAGGAAGAAGGCAACCCGAGCATCAGGAGGACAAATTCCCTTAAATTCTGAGTCCACATCATAGAATTTGTTTGACCTATATATTCCATTGCTATATTATGTAGCTTTGAGGTTTGACATTAAAGAGATTTTGCTAAAATTTAAAATGTGAGTGTAGACCAGCAATTTAAAGAAGGCAGGAATTAAACCCTAAAAAGGTCGTTTATCTCTTTGTGGCAGCTGAGTAAATTATTTCACATGATATCTAATACAATAGAATAGCAGTATTAGCAACCAAAACTTGCCTCATCACCTGCCTTGCAAAGTATTTCAATTTTTTGTTCACTTAGAGGAAACTGGTTGGCAGAGAAGCAACAGAAAATGCAATCATAAAATCTAAAACCTGAAACATTTTAGAACCTACAAAGAAAAATTTTTGATAACCCCTAAATAAACATTCAACTTTACAAAATTCTACTTTCCTGATAATATTGCACTGAACGCATCCTCATCACTGAGATAAAGTTGCATGGCGCCTGCTAATACTGTACTTGCAATAACATGCCCAGGGAGAGAAAACGGGAAAGAGTACCAGTGGTTGTAGTAGTTACCGAACCATCTGTGCTGCCGAATAGTGTAAAATTCAGATCTGTTCACCTTACAGATGGCTGTATCATTTCAGGGAAAGCAATTTCGTAATGGATAGTCTAGATCACCACTTTCACCTATTGGAAGCTCTTTAAAAAAAAAACTTAACAATAAAAGTACTGAAACAGGAATTATAAGGGATGCTTTTTTAAAAAATAAACAGTGCAGCAGCCTTAATATTATTTAAACATCCAATTAGAGAGCTCAGGATTTTTTTACTTCAGAAAATGAGATGCAGTGATTCATAGGGCTTGGAAATAACCTGTGTATAGATGACTGGAAGAGTCATATCGCATTTTGCATCCTCACAGGTACCTGACCTTATTGCAGCTTCTCTAATAGCCTCTGGAAGGTACCTTGCAAAATCTTCAAGGTGGTTAAAGATGGGAATGGTAGACTTTCAATTTTTGTTCATATCAGATTTCTGATTTTAGCAGTCCTCTCACCCATGCAGAAAATCCTTCTTTAGTAACTTATACATTATCACAATTTCAAGAAATTGAAAATCTATTTTACTTCTTCCAAATTTGAAATAAGCTAAGTTGTCACTGTCCTAGAATAGGTCTGTTACAATGCTAGGAGTCAGAACAGTCTAACGATCCAACATTCTCTGAAAAATATGATTATCTCATCTCCTAGTCAAAAATCTCATTTGTTCACCATTATCTCCATAATAACCGTAAAAGTTCTTTAACATGCCTCTTGATATGTATCTTTCCTCTACTACAATTGAACTAACTTCACTATTCTACAGTACTCAGCTTAAATAGCTCTTCCTAACATAATCCTAAACAGACATAATATCCTTGCTATGGTGATCTCACCTTTGAGTCCCATTTCTTCACTACCCCATATCTAAATTTTCTTTACTTTTCTAACTTTACAATATATCTGAACATATTCATCCATTTTTCTATGTCCATCCTCCAAGTCACCATCATTTTTCACTAGGAATACCCCAATATACTTCCTATTTTCTCCTTTTGCTGCACTATAATCCATTTTCCACATATCAGGCAGTAAGCTTTGAAATACACGAATAAAATCAGACCATTCTGCTGAGCATCACAGCAAGTGGCTTTCTACAGAAGTTGGCAATAATGACTTTTTGTGTTGGATAAAACTCTGGAGAATCGCTTGGACGGCAAGGAGATCAAATCAGTCTATCCTAAAGGAGATCAGTCCTGAATATTCATTGGAAGGACGGATGTTGAAGCTGAAACTCCAATACTTTGGCCACCTGATGCAGCGAGCTGACTCCTTGAAAAAGACCCTGATGCTGGGAAAGATTGAAAGCAAGAGGAAAAGGGGATGACAGAGGATGAGATGGTTGGATGGCATCACCGACTCAATGGACATGAGTTTGAGTAAACTCCAGGAGTTGGTGATGGACAGGGAGGCCTGGCGTGCTGCAGTCCTTGGGGTCACAAAGAGTCGGACAAGACTCAGCGAATGAACTGACTGATTGAACATAGAAAAAAACTCACTGTTGTGATCTATCACATGTGCACATTATAGCTCTTGCCTCCCTCTCAGGCATAAGTTCATATTTCCTACTTGCTCATTTTGTCTTGATCACGAATCTCTATATTAAACATCTAAGTCCTATTCTGTAAGCATTCCTAAGCTCATTTTTTCCCATGATGACTTTCCCAAAATATCCCTCTGAAATGTTATTTCCCCTAACATTTGATTGGTTGGTGTCTTTATGCAATTCAGCCTTCACCAATGCGGCCACTCAGTACTGCTCAGTCACCTGACATGCATCATTTCCATTACTTTAGAACACTTGATGCTATGTTAAAAAATCCTTCATTGAATAGTTACTCATAGTAACCTTGTTTTTGTTGGGCTCACCCTTAAGCTCCAACCTTGGCATATAGATTCGCTTTGGCACATAGCAGCTTTCAGTAAATATTTGTTGAATAAATAATGATTTTATAAATGAATGTTATTTGCTTTAATGCTATACTCATATATAGGCTAGTATAATGACTAACCATAACCGATTCTTGACAGAAGTATTTTGAAGGAAAATATCTGATTTTACTAGGTCAATTTATGTTTTTCCAAACATTAAAGAGCCTACTTCCACTACCACTTTGTCTGTATCAGATAATTAAATGTGTCTCTTTTATATGCCAATACACAGTATGAAAAAAATGTCAAAGGTGATGAACAACTGAGTGGACCATATCCACTGCAGAAGTTACACTTACCAAGATTATGTCACTAGTAAAGACATATATATATATATATATATATATATGTGTGTGTTTACATAATGCTGAGCAAAAGCATACTGATCTATTAAAAAAGAGAACTTAGAAATATTGTTTATAATAGAAATTATAGAAATATTATTGACATGAACAACTCTTAAAAGGACTAAATTATACAGCAGAGTGGCTAATATTATAGAGTGAATTGACGAGCCAGGAGAGAAAGCCAAAGAAAAATTTTAGTAAAGATGCATTTTTGAGAACATAAAGTTTAGTATAATATCATCTCTATTAAAGAAACTTACAAGGACATTATAGTAAATGCCAAGCAAAAGCATAACTCAGGAAAATTACAATAAATATAAAGGGAGGGAATAAAAAGAAAGTTTTTAATTCTGAGGCTTGCATTTTAAATTCAACACAGTGGAGGTTTGAGATAGGATAATAGTCAAGAAATAGAGTGGAGGTATCTGTCTTTTTTGAAGTTTCTCATGAAAAATTTATTTATGTATTGCATATTCAATTTTTTTAAATAAATATATTGAGAGGAACATGTGCATTCAGGCCAATAAATCTGGTGAGGGAATATTTGAAAAGTTTGTACATGGAACCTGGCAGTACAATGACTATTTTTCCTTCTTGTCAGAATATGTGATACCAAGACTTTGACCCTTGATTTTAATCAGAAGAAGTCAAAGTTTGTGCAGCATTTTCTTTTAAGACTGTTCACATACACACATCATAACTGAAGGAAAAAATAATGCACAGTGTAAGTAAAGCTCATTAATCTGGTTCTACTTTTTAAAACCCCTTCTGGAACTGTTTCAGTAAACCAGCCTCCCTAATCTATTTAGAAGAAGTCATCTAATGTGGTTCCTGCATAGTGGGACTCTGCCATTTTGAAGATTTACTGGCATTAGACCAAGAGGAGAAGGTGAGTAGAGACTGTTGTCAGCCACTGTCTTTGCTCCAGAGAAAATTTGCAATACAGGGTCAGGACACTTCTGTCCTTATCCAGAACAGTCACTAGATTTTCTCACTGGTGTTTACTCCATAGGAAAAACCTCTCTGTTTCTACTCTAATACCAAGTGTGTCAGTCCAAGAGACAAAAATTTGGGTCAGTGGCAGACGAAGGTACTCAATTAAACACTTCTTTACAAACGCAGGTTATAGAAAAGGCAAAAGTGCCGCTAGCTGAGCAGATTCATTGTCATGTAGGCAGCAGCAAATGCTACTTTTTCCTATAGGAAAGCATCCTCATTTTATGTACTCAGAATTTCCACAAATCATGGAGGAAAAGCATAGCAAATCAAAATTAGTACTTCCATATTAGAGACTAAACGTTAATATAAAATTTACAGACATCTCCTGTTGGGGTTTATCTTCTTACTATTTTTTCAGTGACTATATCGCATATATGTTTTGTTTACAAACATAGAAATATAAGAAACTTGTTAAACTTTAATCTATGTTTTATACAATAATAAATCAAAAAGGTATATTTTTCACAAAATTTTTCAGTTTAGAAATTTTTAAAACTCCATGGCTGATTCATGTCAATGTATGGCAAAAACCACTACAATATTGTAAAGTAATTAGCCTCCAGCTAATAAAAATAAATGAAAAAAAAATTTTTTTTAATTTTAAAAAATTAAGATAAAATATACATGCCTTATAATACAGTGCTTGAGTGTTTGGTTTGATGAGTTTTGATGATTACATGCAGTTATGTAATAACCAATCAAAGTAAGATATAGAACATTTATATCTCCTTTGAATGTTTCCTGATGATTCTCTCCACTCAATTCCAACCTTACTAGAAGTAACTACTTTCTTATTTTCAATATCAGTCTAATTATGCTTATACTTCAAAAAAGTGAAATCATAGAATATATATCATTTTATTCAACATATTATTTTTTGAGTCATGCATGTTCTTGAGTTTGTTAGGAGCTCAATTCTTTTTTTATTTTTGAATACTTCATTATATGAATATAACAGTATCTGCTTATCTATTTTTCTTTTAATGAATATTCCTGTTTTCTTAAAAATATTGAAATTTTATGAATAAGACATATAAGTAGTCTTATAAAAGTCATTTGTAACATTATTTTTTTTATATCTCTTACATAATTACCTAAGAGTATAAATTTTGATTGACATTTATCTTCTGTTTTATATTTTTATGAATACCTAGTTGTTCCAGAATGATTCGTTAAAAGGACTTTTCCGTTGATTTAACTTGGCACCTTTGTCAAAAATCGCATTACAATATTGTGCTTGTCAAGTTCTTGACTATAATTTATTGATAGACTCTCCTATACTTATACCAATTACACACTGTTCTGTTTACTATAGGTTTAATATATGGGCTTCTCAGGTGGTTCAGTGGTAAAAAAAATATCCACCTGCCAATGCAGGAGCCGCAGCAGATGCAAGTTCAATACTTGGGTCAGGAAGGTCCCCTGGAGAAGGAAATGGCAACCCACTCCAGTATTCTTGTCTGGAAAATTCCATGGACAGAGGAGCCTGGAGGGCTACAGCCCATAGGTCACAAAGAGTCAGACACGACCGAGTGACTGAGAAATCAGACCGAGTGACTGAGAAATCAGATGTCACAAAACCAGCTAACAGAACTGGTTAAACAACTTTGTTCTTATTTATCTTAGTTTGTGCTGCTATAATAGGATACAATATACTTGGTGACTAAAAAGCAAACATTTATTTCTCCAGTTCTGGAGGCTAGAAGTCTGAGGCCAGGGTCGCAGTATGGTCAAGTTCTTGGTGAGAAATTTCTTGTCAGTTTACATGGAAGATAGAGAGAGACATGTGGGGTCTCTTCCTCTTTTTATAAAAGCATTAAATAAACCATGAGGGCCCACACTCAATTACCTTCCAAAGGCCCCACCTCCAATACCATCACATTGTGGGGAAGGGTTTTGACATGTGAACCTGGGGCCAGGGGACACCAACGATCAGCATTCAAGATTATTTGGGCTCCTCTAAGTCTTTTGAATTTCCATGCGACTTTCAGAACCTGCTTATCAATTTCTTCAAAAAACCATTCACTATTAATGATGACTTTTTTTCAAATCTACAGATTAATTTAGAAAGAATTCACATTAAGAAAATATGAAGTCTTTTTGTCAATGAAAATTATATATTTTTCCATCTATTTAGATCTTTCATTTCTTTCTGCATGGTTTTGTCATTTTCAACAGAGATGTCATGCATAATTTTATAAGATATATTACAGTTTGATATATGAATATCCTGTTGCTATGAAAAAAGTATTTTTCTATTTCAGGTCTAATATTCCATTGCTACTATAGAAAAATATAATTTATTTCTATGTGCTGAAGTTCTATCGTGCAGTCTTGCTCAGTTTACTTACTAATTCTCAGAGCAGTTTCTAGATACACAGCAATGTCATTTACAGGTAGAGCTTCACTTCTTTCACAGTCACTGTAGCTTTTATTCTTTATATATATGTAATATATATATGTAGGTTTTCTCTTATTCTGTTTTTAGTTTTTATACTGTTATTAATAATAATCCCTTAGCAAAATTGATAAAAACAAAACAAAAAGAACTGCTGCAGAAGGGACAACAGATACTCTTATTCAAGGACTCAGACAAGGATGACTTCTTTTGGCAAAGTAGAGAAAATAAAGTTTGCCTCTGGGGAAAGTATAGAGAAACTATTCATGTCCTAGACACAAACAATAACACGTTGATGCTGGGGTTAGAGGGATGCCAAAGCTCTTGGCCCTGGTAGAGAATCAGGAAGTCATCCTGGGCAAAGGGCCCTATACTGATTGCAGGTGGAGCTCTGTAACCTCAAGACAAGAGGCAGTGAACTCCTTACTACCAAGAACATCAGGATGAAGGAGTTTTCTGAGAAAGCCTCATCCTGATGCCCAGGAGCACAAGGTTTATCTAAGATTTAGGTGGACGAGGACAACGGGGGTCTGCCCCTGCCTTTATCATAAGCCTGGGGACAAGAAACAATCAGTGATAGTCCACTGCTGAGGGAGCACAAGGAACATGGATTCAGAACCCTCCCCTGCCCTGCCCCTGCCCCATGCAAACAAGCGAGGAGGGATAGCAGAAAGCTTAGAGAGGAATCAAAACACAGGAAAATCCTCTAGCCTCCTGGGTCCTGCCTTAAGCACAAGGCATCTAGAGCCCTCGCCCAGAGAATGATGGACCATACACTGCCAAGATAAAAATAGGAATAAAATCCCAACAGTTCAACTCCTAAATAGAGTGAATCAACCACCTACACTCAGGCCTAATAGAAAAAGCAGCAGGACTATTCTGTGACAAAAGTAGGATTTTTCTGTCTCTATTGTTATGCTACATGTGATAGATGTTAGTCAATCAAAAGTTAAAGAGCATGTAGAAAACAAGGGAAATGACCCACTTTTAAGACAGAAAGCAATAAACAGGACCAGACTCAGAAATGACCCAAATATTGTAGCTATTAGGAAATGGAAAAGAGCTATATTTGATTTTTGAAAAAATTGCGAGGAAAATGTTGATTAACATACATGAACAGACTAGGGAATTTTAGTGGAGAGATATGATCTGTAAGAAAGAATATAATGGGATTGTTAGAAATAAAATCAATGATAAAGAATTCTTTTGATGAACTCGACAGTCAGCAGAAATCATCCAAAGTCAAGCATAAAGAGGAAAATAATTAAAAAAAAAAAAAAAAAGACAGTATCCAGAAGCTGTGGAATTAAACAAATGGCCTAAATTCAAGTTTGAGAAGTTCAAGAATGAGAGGAAAGAAAGGGGAGAAAAAAGGAAGGTTGGAGAGACAATAGCTGAGAACTTTCCAAAAGAAATAAAAACATACAGGAGATAGACAACAAAATATAGACACCAGTAGCACAGAGAAACCCTAGCAGGATAACAACAACAATACCTTAATCAAAAAAAAAACAAACAAACAAACAAACAAAAAAAACTAACTAAAAATAAAGAGAAAAGCTTAAAGGCAGCCAGAAAAAAAACACACATAAAGAGGGACAAAAATAATTATAGCATACTTCTTCTGAGAAACAATTCAAAATACTGGAAGGGGGTGGGGCGGCAAGAAATAAACCCAGAATTCCATATCCAGTGAAATACACTTCAAAAATAAGAACCCTTTCAGAAAACAAACACTGGAATGTATTGCCAGGAGACCTGCTGTACACTAAATATTAAACTGATGCTTTTGAACTGTGGTGTTGGAGAAGACTCTTGAGAGTCCCTTGGACTGCAAGGAGATCCAACCAGTCCATCCTAAAGGATACCAGTCCTGAATATTCACTGGAAGGACTGATGCTGAAGCTGAAACTCCAATACTTTGGTCACCTGATGCAAAGAGCTGACTCATTGGAAAAGACCCTGATGCTGGGAAAGATTGAAGGCAGGAGGAGAAGGGGATGACAGAGGATGAGATGGTTGGATGGCATCACCCACTCAATGGACATGAGTTTGGATAGACTCCAGGAATTGGTGATGGACAAGGAAAACTGGCGTGCTGCAGTCCATGGGGTCGCAAAGAGTTGGACACAACTGAGTGACTGAACTGAACTGAAATATTGTACAAAGTCTTATGAAAGTAAAAGTTTATCATCTTATGGAAATTTGATGGGCAAAAGTAAATGGAGAAGACAGAAACTACAAAGAGATGTAAACATAAAAGTCACTGTTGTCTTATTTCACATCCCTATGTAAGATAACTGATTATGTGAGCAAAAAACACAAACAACATAGTGTGAGATTTACGAGGTCTATTAAGATAAACTGTGTTTTAAAATAACACAAAAGGTAAGAGGGAAGATTTGGGAACACACTGTTTTAAGTTTTATAAACTTTATGCAGAGTAGTATAATAAATAAAAACCAAAACTACAAACAAATAAAACAGAAACAGACTCCAATACAAGGAACAAATTAGTGATTACCACTAATGAGGGGTGGGGTGGGGGAACCAAACACGACAAAGGGGAAGAAGAGGTATAAACTACCAGTTAGGAAACTAGTAAGTCACAGGGAAGTTATGTACAGTATAGGGATTATAGTCAATATTTTATAATAATTTTGTGTGGTGTGTATAATATAAAAATACTGAATCACTATGTTGTATATCTGAAAATAATAATATTTCAAGTCAACTATATTTCAATGACTTTTTTAAAACGTAGACAATAATAAGTTACTGACATATTTCATTAAGTCTAGGCCAATTAATAAAAAAAAAATAAGGATAAAACTGATTCAGCAACAGAAAAGAATTGGAATAAAAAATACTGAATCCAAATGAAGGTAGGGAACAAAGGCAAAAAGAAGGAACAAAGTCACCATAGAGAATATATCTAACAACATGGAATACTCACATCAAATCACATAATTATATTAAATAGGAATGATCGAATACTCCAGTATGAAGTGGATTGTCAAATTAAAATTTAAAAAGATATTAAATTTAAAATTTAAAATAAAATTTAAAAATATGTCATGTGTAATAGGAAACCAACTTTAAATACACATACATAGATTAGTTAAATGTAAAAGACTGGGAAAAATACATCATGCAACATTGGTTAAAGGTGACATGAATAGATTACCAGGAAAAAAAAAATTATATTGCAGAATAAAAAAATTACCTAGGGTACAGAGGAACATCAAATAATTTTAAGCTAATAAGTTCATCAAGAAAATGTAACAATCCTAAGAATGGATTAGCCACCAAGAGTACTTCAAATTACATGAAGCAAATACTGTTATAGTAAAAGAAGAAATAGAAAAACATACAGGTATACATGGAGACTTCTCATTTCTTCCTCAGTAATCAATTTCAGAAGACAGAAAATCAGTAAGGGTTTGGAAGGCCCGAGATGTCAAACAGCTTGACCAAATTGAAATTTATAGTACAATCTGCCCAACAACAGCAGGACATACATTTTTTTTTTTAAGTGGATATGGCAGTTGACCAAGACAGACTATAGTCTGGGCTGTAAAACAAACATCAACAAATTCAAAGAACAGAAATCATACAAAGTATGTTCTTTTCATTGCTAAAATGGAAAAAAAGCCCTATAATATATCTGGAATAATTAGATAGTAGGGACTTCCCTTGTGGCTCAGATAGTAAAGAATCTGCCTGCAATGCAGGAGACCCAAGTACAATCCCTGGGTCAGGAAGATGCCCTGGAAAAGGAAATGGCAACCCATCCCAGTATTCTTGCCTGGAGAATTCCACAGACAGGAGAACCTGGGCAAGCTGCAGTCCATGGGTTTGCAGAGAGTAGGACACGACTGAGCAACCAACACACAATTAGCGTTTTAGCAGATTTCATGACATGAGGCTAGGTAGACATAAAAATTAATTATACTGATTCTTAAAATTATATTTAAAATTTTGAATTTATTAGCTGTATAAAGGTTATAATAAATATGATTAAAATTCTAAATTTCCAGAAGAGATATTCATTTGTGTTAGGGTCTAATATTAATAATTTTTAAAATATTCACTATTGTGTTTTTGTACTTTTTATACTTTTTTTTTTTCTTTTTATGCACAGTTTTTTTTTTTATTTTATTTTTTTTTCCAGTGGGTTTTGTCATACATTGTACTTTTTATACTTTGTTATCAATTTTCTTGTATTCCACTATGAAATTTCAATGAGTTTAAAAAAAAAAAAGTGTCTTATACAGAGGGGGCTGCAGATAAGGAGATGATTAGATTCATGCGTACTAAGTCGCTTCAGTTGTATCTGACTGTGTGAGCCTAAGGACTGTAGACCTCCAAGCTCCCCTGTCCATGGGATTCTCCAGGCAAGAATACTGGAGTGAGTTGCCCTGCCCTCCTCCAGGGGACCTTCCCAACCAGGAATTGAACCCGTGTCTCTCATGTCTCCTGCGCTGGGAGGTGGGTTCTTTACCAGCATCACCAGCATCCCCAACTCAATAGACATGAATTTGAGCAAACTCCGAGATAGCAGAGGACAGAGGAGCCTGGTATGCTGCAGTCCATGGGGTCACAAAGAGTTTGACATGACTTAGTAATGGAACAACAACAAATCTCATCTACTTTGTTGAGTATAATTATTTTAATCATAATAACAAGAGGTAAAAGTAATTTTCTGCCACAAGATGCATTTAAAGCAGAGGACTTACAACAGACTAATAATTATGAGTGTATAAACATAAATCATCTGCATACTCACTAAGAATGACAAAAAATAAATTCAAGAACTTTTTTTGATTATTTTTTTCCCTGGTGGTTCCTGCAATGCAGGAGACCCAAGTATAATCCCTGGGTCAGGAAGATTCCCTGGAGAAGGGCAGGACTACCCACTCCAGTATTCTTGCCTAGAGAATTCCATGTACAGAGGAGCCTGGTGGGCTACAGTCCATGGGGTCATAAAGAGTTGGACATGAGTGAGTGACTAACACTTATCCAATATTTAGTTTGAAACATTAAAAAATATTTTTAAATTCTATCTTTAGAAAATAATACTGAGATCTCCAAACTGTTACAAGTAATCAATCATGTATTTGAGCTTAGGTTGGCTATCATAAATAGCAAACTTTTTCTAAGTAAAAAAAAACACAGCTCCTTTTCCTTAATGCCAATTCTTCTTTCTTGATTCTTTAAAAAATATGGGGGTGGGGGGTGGTGGTGGGAGAATTCCAATTATATATTTTCTCCTAACTGAAATTGTTCATTGGCAGCTTGCTCTCTGGTTCTGAAGTTTTATAAATCCTCTTTGGACATATATATATTCTAGAAATGGATTTTGCCTTGAGCACTATGATTCATCTGGAGGTAGGGAAACTTCTAAATTAATGTCTGACTCTCCTCACTCTCATTCTTGGATTTTAGGTTTTTGTTTTTTTTTTTTTCCCTTATCAATATCATGAAAAGTGATGCAACATTCTACATCTGGACCACTTGATTGTTTTTCATTGAAAGTTGTATAAAATGAAAACTTACCAAATGACAGCTTATGCGTTATCAATGTTTAAAAAGCATTATTTAAATATAAAAGACCCAAATGTGCTTTATTTCTTAAATCTATTGATAGTGGATAGCAATTAACTTTAATAATCATCACACAGTACAGTCTTTAAAATATACCATGAATGCTTTGAATAAAGATTAAGCAAACAAAAATATCTTTAGTACTTTGTATTTAATACTGATGACAATCTAGACATGAAGTAGAGCAGTAATATATTGAAAACAACAAGAATTTACAAATTACTTGTTCTTAAAAGATGCACTAAAAATTCAGCTATCCAGAGTCTAACTTAGGAAACTGCTTTTCAAATATGCTAACCTGTATGTTACCTCTGTTTCTACCACTGCTTCACATTCCTATATTTACAATGTGGTGTTAAATCCAGAACAGGGTTGGAGGGTGAGAGAGGAGGAGGGTAGTCTTTGCTACTTTGAAGAAATCTATTCTCTGGTAACTCATGGAGTCTTAAAGGCCCTCAGATATGAAAGCTATTTAGTATCACTCAAAAAGGCTCTCTCATCCCATCCTTTTTTCTGGCTCTATTTTGTGACCCATGTGACCCCTTGGAGCCCACCAGGTTCCTCTGTCCATGGGATTCTCCAAGCAAGAATTTTGAAGTGAATACCATTTCTTTCTCAAGAGGATCTTCCTAACCGAAGGATCAAACCCAGGTGTCCTGTATTACAGGCAGAGTCTTTACCATCTGGGCCACCAGGGAAGTCCTCTGGCACATATAAACCTGCCTACATCAGGGATTTTTATTTATTTGCACTCAATTTCTTTGGAAGTTTAATGTGTGGCTTAGACAAATGTTGGGATGTTGCTATGGTCTCAATGTGTCATCCCCCCAGATTCATACACTGAAATCTTAATTCCCGAGATGATGGTACAAGGGGGTGTGGCTTATGAGAGCTGACCACATCATGAGGAAGAAACCCTCATAACTGAGACTAGTGACCTTATAGAAGAGTCCCCACACAGCTACTTGGCCCTTTCCACCATGTGAAGACTCACCGAGAAGTTGGCAATCTCTCAAGCCAGAAGAGGCTCTTTGCCAGAACAGAAAACATGCTGACAGTCTGACCTTTGTCTGTGAGAAATAAATTTTTGTTGTTTATAAACAGCCCAAACAAATTAAGACAGATGAGTATAAAAATTTGAATCCGTTCTAATGAGATGGATGAAACTGGAGCACATTATACAGAGTGAAATAAGCCATAAAGATAAAGACCAATACAGCATACTAACACATATATATGGAATTTAGAAAGATGGTAATGATAACCCTATATGCAAAACAGAAAAAGAGACACAGATGTACAGAACAGAATTTTGGACTCTGTGGGAGAAGGCAAGGGTGGGATGTTTCGAGAGAACAGCATCGAAACATGTATATTATCAAGGGTGAAACAGATCACCAGCCCAGGCTGGATGCATGAGACAAGTGCTCAGGGCTGGTGCACTGGGAAGACCCAGAGGAATTGGGTGGAGAGGGAGGTGGGAGGGGGAGCGGGATGGGGAACACATGTAAATCCATGGCTGATTCATGTCAATGTATGACAAAAACCACTACAATATTGTAAAGTAATTAGTCTCCAACTAATAAAAATAAATGGAAAAATAAAAAAATTAAAATAATAAAGAAAGAAACAATAAAAACAAAGTGGCACAGGAAGGTAATGAGACACAAATATGACCAGGAAGGCATAACAGAAATTGTTAATACTATGATGGTTAGAAGAAAAAGAAAATCACCTGAAAGAAGTAGGTAATAAGAGTCAGCAAGACATTGCCAAGAATTATGCTTTGAGTTGATACCTACACATGGCAGAACCTGTTGGCTGGCCTCCTTTCCCTCACTTCCTGAGGGCTTCATGGTTTAGAACTTCTAACTGTGAAAAGAATAGAGAAGCTGCGGATTAAAACTCATTGTAAAATGTTGCCATTGTGACAGAGAAGGAATTCACAGTTTGTTAATTCAGTTTCAGATGGTAAAGAATCTGCCTGCAGTGCTGGAGACCCAGGTTTGATCCCTGGGTCAGGAAGATCCCCTGGAGAAGGAAATGGCAACCCACTCCAGTACTCTAGCCTGGAGAATCCCATGGACAGAGGAGCCCCGAGGGCTACAGCCCATAGGTCACAAAGAGTTGGACTGAGTGACTTCACTTAATTTAGTTTCTGAAACTAATATAACACTTTAAATTAATCATTGAAAACTCAGATGTTTCCTTAATATTAAGAAACATAATTGTACTCTCAAGTTGAAAAGATTTTTATGAAATTTAGTAATATGCCAAATATTCTCATATAAAACGTTGATGCCTAGAAAGTAATCATGACTTCATCTGACCTAGTAAAAGGCTCATGAGATTTCTTCTTGTTTTAATAATACAGAGACATGGGGACTGCCAGTCCTCTCTGTCTCTCACCATCTCCCAACGTTTGCCCAAGTTCATGTCCATTGCATCAGTGATGCCATCCGACCTTACATAAGCATCTTATTTAATCCTCACAACAGCCCTATGGTATGGCAAGGTTATATAGGAAAACAAACCAAGGTTTACAGAAGTTAATGACTAACACAGAGTGAAGCTAGAATGTGAACCCAGGGATTCTGATTATAGATTCTCTGTGCTTAATTATCATGTTACATTGTTCTCTGTGTGTGTGTGTATTAGTAACTCAGTCGTGTCTGACTCTGCGACCCCATGGACTGTAGCCCACCAGGCTCCTTTGTCCATGGGATTCTCCAGGTAGGAATACTAGAGTGGGTTGCCTTCTATGTATGCAGAAATTGAGCAAGGAAGAACCAAATGACTTGTTCATGCTCATGTAGTAAATTAGAGATGGCAGAACATAAAAATGAAAATTATGAATGTTATTCATTCTACCAGTCAAACCAGACTGACATCCAGGTGTTGGTCAGAACTGAGCTCTGATCAGAAGCTTGCATGGGGAATGGTCCCCTCCCAGGCTCCCTCAGATTGTTTGCAGACCTCATCTTCTTGTGGCTATAGGACTCAAGTCCCCATTGTCTTGTGGGCTGTCATCTGAGGGCTCTCAGCCCACATAGACTGACCGAAGTTCTCTGCTACCCAGCCTACCCATAGCCAGTGAAAAGCCATGGCTTTCAGTCATACATATGCAAGAAAATGAATTCTGCCAGCAACATGAGTGAGCTTTGAGGTGAATCATTGCCTAGTGGGGTCTCCAGATAAGAACATGGTCCAACCGAAAAAGTGACTGCAGCCTTCTAAGGCTCTGAGTAGAGGACCTATATAAGCCATCCGCACCATCCATCCCTACTGTGCTGACCCCTCTGAGGGAAGAAAGGAACAGGCTGAGCTGACTCAATCTTGAAAAAGAAGGAAACTCCGTCTTGCACTTTCAGTGAGCTTTGGACTATGTGCCTGGTAGCCATGGGGATAACATACCTATGGCCAAACTGGCCTCCTGGACTGATAAATACCAGATTCCATACCAAGATTTCCCATCACCAAAAAAATTGTAATAATCCCCTATGTAGTCAATCACCTTTTAATCTTTATGGCCCCCATCGGTGTAGGCTACAATGTATAACCAGCTGACCCTTCTGATTATGAATCATGGCTATAACCTGATTGTATCTCCCTTTAACACTTTCCAGGCTAGGCTGAAGGAATTTGGGGATGTGGGCTTGAGCAGCACACTTAAGGTATATAAGGTTTTCGCAAAAGTCAGTCGGGGTCCTTGGCTAAGAGGAGACTCTGCCTTGGGCCCACCGGTGTAATAAACTGCACTCCACTATCTGTGTTGTCCTTCCGAGTGAATTTGTTTCCCGGAACATGTGGCTACAACACCTTGACCTGAGGGGAATAGGTTGCCAAGAGTAGGGACATGGCGTCAATAGCAGAGAGCAAGACCCAAGCGCTCATTTTAGGTAGACAAGAAGAGAAGCCTTGGGTAGGGTCTAGAAGTGGGAGTTAGGGTTTAGAATGGAGGATTAGGGCTTAGAATTGTGACTCACAAACACTATGAGATGACATTTGGGTTGTTTTAAACATCTAAGTTTGTATTAGACTGCTGTACAATAGAAAATTGATATAGATTTTGGTACCACAGATGGGTTAATGAGAACAATGTTATGACTTCATTAGTTAGGTAAAAAATTTGAGACATGCAAAAGTACTTTTTTAAGTTTAAGAGAATTTAGTTCAAGAAAATGAAGTGAAGTCACTCACTTGTGTCCGACTTTTTGCAAACCCATGGACTATATAGCCCACTAGGCTCCTCCATCCATGGAATTTTCCAGGCAAGAGTACTGGAGTGGGTCCCATTTCCTTCTCCAGGGGATCTTCCTGACTCAGGGATCATACCTGGGTCTCCCACATTGCAGGCAGACGTTTTTACCACCTGAGCCACCAAGAAAATAGTGGGCTATTTTGTGTCAAAGTTTATATGGATTGAAAAAGTCATAAAAAATCTTACCCAATATTTCTATAAATTGAATTGGTAAAAAAGAGGGATTCGGTGAACTTAACACCAGATTTGATGTACCAGCAGAGAAGGGTCTTGACCTAAATTGCCTGACTCCTCTTCCAGGCCAGTATTTGCCTACACCACACTGGTCTTTGTGTAGTTGTCTCATTTACTCATTTGTTTTCTCAATAAGCTGAATGCTGATTATATAGCAGTGGACATTATTTTCTAGGTATTGGGGGAACTACAATAATAGTCTAAGTGTGCTATCAACAATGCAAAGAATGGCACAGAAGAGCATGCGGAGTGTTTCATAGGAGAGGTGCAGACAACGATAACTTGCAATTTAATGAAAAAGAATACCTTTACTTTGGGAGGAATGATCATTGAGAAAAGATCTTTAAAATGAGGTTAGCATCCTACCAAACTTGAAAGGACCAATAAATTTAAGATCGATGGCATTAGAGTAAATGTTAAGATAAAATACTCCTTTTTCATGAGGATTTCATATAAAATGACTTGTTCTGCATCAAATAGACTTAGTTTTCTCAAACACTGGTCATATCAAAGTCATCATATATATTTTAAGATGGATTTACCTTAGGAAGAATGCTTACATATGCACTGGTGTGTATGTGTGTGTTGAGGGTGGCGTGACCGCTTTTCCTCAAAGCCCTTGTGCCATCAGCCAATAGCTCAAACCGTTCCACAGCAATGGGCCCAGAAGTTGTATTTTTTTAAGGCGTCACTGAGGATTTTGATAAACAACATAGATTGAGGAACCAAAACATTACTTCCCAAGAATGAATTTAAAATTCTCTTGGACTTCCAGTTTCAGGACAGTGTCTCTCGACCTCTAATATGCATACGTATTGCTGGAGTTCTTGCCCAAATGCAGATGATATTTCAGCAAGTCTACAAGGGACCCAAAATTCTGCATATCTGAAGCTGGAATCCACTCCTCTGAGCTGCTTTGGTTTTACTTTGTACTCTTTAGTACCCCAAGCACAGGATTCTACCTACAAGACTCACCCACTCAAGTTATTTATCCCCATAAAGCAACTTTGACCTCAAACCCTCCTGCAGGCTGGGGCTCAGCTACAGCACAGTGTAGCACTGGAAGAGTTCCCCAGCTTTTCACTGGTATGTACCAATACCTAAAATCCATTGGTGGTTAGTTTTCTCATTTAAAAAAGAGGGGAAAAAAACCTTAAAAATTAATCCAGGTACTGCAAAGCAATGAGATTCTCTATTAGATGCTTTTCAAAATATATATTATTTATGTGCCCCTCATATTTAATTTTGCCAGTATCACCCTGTGAAATGAAATATTTCTTGCCATATTGGGAAACAAAGATGTCACAGCCATCAGGGCCTTCAGCCTTTCAAATGTAAATTTCTGAGCCCAGAAGGCAATACCAGCTACTTGGCAGCCACCAACCGCTTCCCTGGTAAGCACTGAGGAATAAGAGTGGGTTGGGGGGAGGTTGGGGGAATGCAAGAAAGTATTAGAGGCAGCCACCTGCCACATCCACCACCCCTTATGGTGACCGAGGAATGAAGGACATAAACAATCAAAAGGCAGGATTTGGCCCAAGATAGATGAGATGCACATGAAAAACAATTTCAGTAAGCCTGGATGCTTGTATCTTCCCATAATGGAAAAGTGCTAAATCCCTGAATGCAAGGTATCTGGGTTTCCTTAATTAACAATAATCTTTTAATATTCAGATTACCCGTCCCTTGCTGCATAACTTCTATATAGCCTGACTCCTTCTCCAACCTCCTCAGAAACAGTTCTCTAGGGTCCCCTGAAATGCTGTCTTCCAGGCTTGAAGTCCTCAGGATTCCTATAGAACCTAACTTTCAACTTTTAGGTCGTGTGTGTTTTTTCAGTTGACATCTATATGTAACTTTTAACAAATATCTAACTGAGGAAAAAAAAATCAATTTCTTCTGAACAAACAAAAATGTGCTGACCCATGATGCATTAAGAAAAAAAAAGCAGCACCTCGGTGAATGCCACTGCATGAAAGAATACTCTGGATTTTAAAGACAGACAGTAGAAGGCCGAAATTGTAACAACATGGGATTCAGAGACAGACAGGTCTGCATTTTACTTCTGACTCAAAGTTAACTGCATGATCTTGGGTCATTTGCTTATATCTTAGTTCTGAAAATTGGCACTTGCCATGGGTGCTTGCCATCTATCTCCACATGGATTAAATCCTGTGCTGCTGCAGCTGCTGACCTCCAAGGCCCCCTCAAGGAGCTCAGGATGGAGAACAGACATGAGGCACTCTGTGTTCTGGGAAAACTGGCAGGACAGTTCTTCAGATAGTTAGATATTCTCAGGAGCTGGTTTTATGAGCCCAATTCTTGTAGCTCCTCATATCTGCTGCTGCTGCTGCTAAGTCGCTTCATTCATGTCCGACGCTGTGCAACCCCATAGATGGCAGCCCACCAGGCTTCCCCATCCCTGGGATTCTCCAGGCAAGAACACTGGAGTGGGTTGCCATTTCCTTCTCCAATGCATGAAAGTGAAAAGTGAAAGGGAAGTCGCTCAGTTGTGTCCAACTCTTAGCGACCCCATGGACTGCAGCCCACCAGGCTCCTCCGTCCATGGGATTTTCCAGGCAAGAGGACTGGAGTGGGGTGGGTGCCATTGCCTTCTCCGTCCTCACATCTAGAAAAGCATTAAAATCCATCATGGTGATAACTGTTTCTCTGGTCTAGCAGAAGCTTCACCAGACCAGAAGAAACTTCCTAAAAAATAAACAAGCTTAATTGCCTGTACTCCACCTTTACCAAAATCACGTCTATTCTGGCCTTCTCCCCCCATCTCTCTGGAGCAGCCTTTCAGAGCTATCTGAGGTGCTGTCTCCCAGGCTGCAGTCCTCACACTGCCCCAAATAAAACTGATCTTATAACTCTCATGTTGTGTAATTTTTTTAAGTTGATGGTGCCTAGGTTTCCACAACTGCAAACAGGATGTGGATACTAATAGCCCTAAAGAACCAGGTTGTGATGAGCACTACCCATGGTAAAACTCTCAATCCATAAAGACCTACACAACAGGTATTATTGTTCTTAAAGTGGAAGAAAACTGAAAACTAATTATTGCCCAATTCCCCTTCCCTGGCCCTTTAGTCTTACAAATCAGGGGAAACATCTGGAACAGAGATGAACACTCTAGAAGCCTCTCTACAAAAACCACAGAACCTTTTATACCTTTTCCAAGTAGCAGAATCCCAGCTTCTATTTCCTATTTCCCTTAGTATGACATCCTTGAAAAGAACTGTCATTTTCATTTAATAGAAAAACTGAAAGCTGTTTACTTTCTAAAATTGTAGCTAAAGTGAAACCAAAGTTAAATTCATTTTTTTTTTTCCCTGAACTTTTCGTCTGAGTAGTTGTATCTTACAGTTTCTGTGTAAATAATATTCTTGCCCTTATAACATTTTGTATAAAACAAAATCATAGGATAACTGTTACTTTAAGTAATGCATTACTCTATAAATGTAAATAGTCATAAAGCGTAAAGAACACATTAAAAATCAACTGAGTTTAATTGCATCCCTGGGACTGTTTGTTGTACCTACAACTAAATGTTAGCTTAAAAAAAGTCAAGGTCTGAGATGTATTTTTCAGTTACCCCTGAAACTGTAGAGTGGCTCTATGGCTAGCCTTCCACCACTGAATAATATTTAAAGATGAAAGGTTTTTAAATGTAATTTTTTTTTAAATGTTGACATTTTACCCCATGATAATGGTACAAAATTTACTTGTTTTGTTTCTGTTTTTCTCCCATCCCTCCCGCTACCACATTCCACCTCACTTAGGGAGGGCATAAAATGATATTTCTGAGAAGGCATCATTGAAATGTTGGCCTTCCCAAATTACTTTAAAATTAGGACTATAAAGAGACTATAAACAAATTGTATTGAATTTTAGTAATTCTGACCCATATGGCAGAAAGCGAAGAAGAACTAAAGAGTCACTTGATGAAAGTGAAAAAAGAAAGTGAAAAAGTTGGCTTAAAATTCAACATTCAAAAAACTAAGATCATGCCATCTGGTCCCATCATTTCATGGCAAATACATGGGGAAACAATGGAAACTGACAGACTTTGTTTTTTGGGCTTCAAAATCACCGCAGATGGTGACTGCAGCCATGAAATTAAAAGATGCTCCTTGGAAGAAAAGCTATGACCAACCTAGGCAGCATATTAAAAAGCAGAGACATCACTTTACCGACAAAGGTCCGTCTAATCAAAGCTATGGTTTTTCCAGTGGTCATGTATGGATGTGAGAGTTGGACCAAAGAAAGCTAAGCACCAAAGAATTGATGCCTTTGAACTGTGGTGTTGGAGAAGATTCTCGAGAGTCCCTTGGACTGCAAGGAAATCAAACCAGTCAATTCTGAGGGAAATCAGTCCTGAGTATTCATTGGAAGGACTGATGCTGAAGCTGAAACTCTAATACTTTGGCCACCTGATGTGAAGAGCTGATTCATTGGAAAAGACCCTGATCCTGGGGAAGATTGAAGGCAGGAGGAGAAGGGGATGACAGAGGATGAGATGGTTGGATGGCATCACGGACTCAATGGACATGAGTTTGAGCAAGCGCAGGAGATGGTGAAGGACAGGGAAACCTGGCATGCTGGAGTCCATGGTTTTGCAGAGTCGGACACGTCTGAGAGACTGAACAGTGAATGCAAGGCACTACTTGGAGTATATTATTGTCACCACACTAGTGGATGGCCATGACCAAGATGGCCTCAATGGTCTTACCCTTCTCCTCAGCTTCACTAAAATTCAAATGGGTTTCATTCTCACTTTAAATTTCTGATCTCCCTTTTCTGAGAACATTCACTTTAGGAAGCTTGGAATTACAAGTTCTTTCTCCATCCCTTTGAATTATAAATAAATCTTCCAGCCTCTGACCAGTTTTTCAACCCAGGAGTATCTTTTTCAAAGACCAAGGAGCCAGTACCTTTGAAATGTAATAATCTAATGAGACAGATCCCCCTATCTCCAGGTTTCCTGAGCCTGATTTAGATAAACATCAATTAGCAAATATAAAGGACTTCATCTCATTGACCAAAGGCCCCCCAGTAGCCTATCTCACCCCAGTTAATAACTCTCTTACCTCTTGTTTTAGTGGAGTTGAGTTCAATCTTTCCTATTGCAATAGTTTTGAATAAATTATTCCTTGACTCTCTAACTCTGCCCAGGGCAATTTTTCTTTGACAGACTATGGATTCAATAGAAATTGGACAATAGGAAAAATGTTATATTTTTTCAAAGATTGAAAAGTTATCAGTTATAATATTGTATATGAAGATGATGAGTCAGGGATGAAAGTAACAAATTCAAACTGTACCTGGGTCTCTGCTTAGGTGTAAGATTTCTTTGTCTTAGATTTCTGTCTCATGCATGTATCTCTTTGTGTCCACATGACTTGTAAGTAAAGTTAGATGTTACTCAGTTACTCTGAGTTACTATGGAATGGTAGTAACTAGGCTTCCCTCATAGCTCAGTTGGTAAAGAATCCGCCTGCAATGCAGGAAACCTCAGTTTGATTCCTGGATTAGGAAGACCCCCTGGAGAAGGGATAGGCTACCCACTCCAGTATTCTTGGGCTTCCCTGGTGGCTCAGCTGGTAAAGAATCCTCCTGCAATGCAGGAGACCTGGGCTCGATCCCTGGGTTTGGAAGATCCCCTGGAGAAGGGAAAGGCTACCCACTCCAGTATTCTGGCCTAGAAAATTCCATGGACTCTATAGTCCATGGGATCACAGAGAGTCGGACACGACTGAGCAACTTTCACTTCACTTCACTATGAAATGAATCTTATAGATGAGTCTAGAACAAACTTAAGTGTTCAGAGAACACGAGTTAAGAGTAAGGACCAAAGGATTGGAGGGGGAAAGAAATGATATGTCAGGGAACAGCAACCACGTTTATTTTAACTAGAGTGTGTCAACTACAAGTTGGCACTTGTCATTGCTACGTACCATCTACAAGGATTAAATCATGTTCTGCTGCAGCTGCTGACCTTTAACTTCCCCTGAAAGGAGTTCAGGATGGAGATCAGAAATGAGGTACTCTAGACTCTGGGAAAAACTGGCAGAGTAGATCAGATAGGCATATTCAGGAGCCAATTTCATGAGCCCAATTCTTGTATCTCCTCATATTTAGAAAAACATTAAATTCCTTCATGATTTATGATGGTTCCTCATGACTAGCAGAAACCAGCTTGAAAAAAAAAAAAATATATATATATATATAAGCTTGAATGCCTGTATTCCTCCTTCACCAAAACTACATATATACTGACCTTCCTCCCTTACCTCTGTGGAACCCTTTCTTAGAGCTATCTCAGATGTTGCCACCTGAGCTATATTCTTCATTTTGCCTCAAATAAGACTTAACTTGCAACTCTCACATTGTGTGTTTTATGTTTTCTTTTTTTGTTAAGTGAGCAAGTGTGAAGTCCAATTTGAGAAAAATAAAAAATAAAGGTGCTTAGTTGTAGAAATCCGTCACTGAGAAAGCGTAAACACATGGTCTCTGTTGCTTAAAGGGTTCTTTGAAATCAAGTAGATTTTAATAACAGTTTTGAAGACTGAAGTTTGTATTCAGACAACCCAAAGAATATCTGTTTAAAACGAGTATTAGAAGCCTTTCCCCTTTCTCACCTTAACATTAAAACTGATCAGATGACTGAATTATTTTAAAAGTATTTTCACAGTAATCTCCTCACATTAAAATATTCTATCTGGTTATATCAAGCAATACTTTATTTAGATATTTAGATCTATATTGTTCCTCTATCTCTTTGTAAAGACTTTGGAATGTTCTTATCATCTACATAAAGCAGCATGTGTTTTTATTTATACCATAATTACTATAGCTATAATATTCAGGACACTATTCAATGATTAATTAACTCACAATAATAAATGCAAGGGTTTTCAGTTCATATGGCATTTATGCAGTATTGGACACTACTGATCACTCTTTTTTTCATTATATTTTTTCATTTCTTTACATTTAGACACTGAATAATCATGATTTTCATTCTAATACTTTCTCCCTCTGCCTCTAAAGGTACATATGTAATTTGCATTAATTTTTCTTCTGTACTTTTTCCCCTTAGAAACCTCATGACTTAAATATTCATTTCAGCAAGCCTATTAAAGTAAGCAAGTTACATCTCTAGCATTCCTAAGATAGGTCTATGATTGCTTAGTGGAGACCCAAGAGCAGTTAATAGGAACTTGTCAGAGTAAGTCCTTGGGACTGGGGGTATTATGATGTTCACTAGCATGCCATTTATTTATGCAATAAATATTTAGTAAGGACATACAGTGTTTCAAACACTGAGATAGATCATGAATATATACCAACAAATAAGATGAAGAACTCATTCTAGCAAAGACAAAGTAAGCAAGGGAAATGAGGTGAGCGAATATTGTAGCAAACTCCTTATTTGCCGAAAGTTCTGTATGGTGTGAGAATGATTATCTCTTGCTATCACATGAGACAGTTCAAAGAAATGAAACAACTTTTAAAGGTTCAGTCTGGCATGGTTAGTGCATTGCATAATCAGGATGAGAATCTATAATTATCAGGACGTCCAAATTCTTTATATAGTCCCTTTCTCAAAAGAAATTAACTAGAATGTTGAAACCATAAGCCAGAGAAAGCCATCAGCAAGATGATGAATAGCAGTATCAGGCCTCATCCATCACACAAACACTGGTTTGGAAGCCATGTGCTGACCAAAGTGCCTTTGCAAGAGCTTTGCAATCCAGGTAGGAGGCTGCAGCATTCTAGTGTCCAAGAGCAAGGACAGCAGCTTTCCGAAGGCAGGCCCGCTGAAAGCAGATCTGAGTGTGGAGCTGGTCTGGAAGTGGCCTGATGACTCATCTGTAGCCCCACTCAACCATCTCCCAGAGTCTCTTTCTCCTAGGGACCCAAAAGGAGCTACTACACATCCCAACAAAATAAACAAAATGAAAATATACCCAACTGAACAGGAAAAAATATTTGTAGAGCATATACCTGATAAAGAGTAAATATTCCGAGTATATAAGGAACTCCTACAACTCAGTAACAATAACAACAACAACAATAAAACCCCAAATAATTCAATTTTAAAAACAGGCAAAGGACCTGAATATAGATTTCTCCAAAGAGGATATATACAAGATGCCAACAGGTATGTGAAAGTAAAATCGCTCAGTCGTGTCCGACTCTTTGTCAACCCCACGAACTGTAGCCTGCATCAGGCTTCTCCATCTATGGGATTTTCCAGGCAAGAGTACCAGAGTGGGTTGTCATTTCCTTCTCCAGGGGATCTTCCCGACCCAGGGATCGAACCCAGGTCTCCCGCCTTGCAGGCAGACGCTTTACCCTCTGAGCCACTAGGGAAGCTCAGGTATGTGAAAAGGTGCTCAAAATCACTAATCATCAGGAAATTCCAACCAAAACCACAACAGGATATCACCTCACACCTGTTAGGATGTTAGGATGGCTAATATGAAAAAGCCAAAAGATAAAAAAAAAATGTTGGTAAAACTATGAAAATAATTGTATACTGTTAATGGGAGTGTAAAATAGTACAGATATGGAAGAGTGTGAAGAGTTTCCTTGGAAAATTTAAAATAATGCTCCCCTATATTCCAGGAATCCTATTTCTGGGCATGTATATCCAAAGGAATTGAAGCCTCAAAAAGATATTACCACTCCCATGTTCACTGCAGCATTGTTCATCATAGTTAACATAGGGCTGTTTAGTTGCTAAGTCGTGTCCAACTCTTTGCAGCCCCATGGACCACAGCCCAACAGGCTCCTCTGCCCATGGGATTCTCCAGGCAAGAATACTGGAGTGGGTTGCCATTTCACAAATTAAATATCCATCAGTGCATGAAAGGGTAAGGAAAATATAGTATATATAAATATACACAATGGAATATTACTCAGCATTAAAAAAAAAAGAAGGAAATCCAGCCATTTGTGAAAACATGGACAGACCTGGTGGGCATTGTGCTAACTGAAAAGAAATTGATGGTCAAAGAGTACCAAGCTCAGTTATACCAGATAAATCAGTTCTGGAGATCTATTGTAAAATATTGTGCCTATAGTTAAAAAAATTGCATTGTATATACAAAAGGTTTTTAAGTGGGTAGATCTTATATTAGGTGCTCTTATCACAAAAGAAAAAAAGGAAGCAGTGGGAGGACATTTTTGGAGGTTATGAATAGGTATATAGCACTGATAATGATGATCGTTTCACAGGTATAATTTATCGTCAAGCACCTCAAGTTGCACATATTAAATATTCACAGCTTTTTACATATCTATCATACTTGAAATAAAAGGTGTTGCCTTTTTTCTTAAAAAGTATGCAAAATCCAGTTATTTAGAGAATGTGTGCCAAGAAGCAAAGATCAAAAAGACATACACAGCATAGTAATCATTCTCCCAGCAAACAATCTCTTCATATGTTTTCTCTGTGCTTCGAATTAAACAGTAGAGCATCTAAGGAAGTGTGTTAAAATGTAGGTGAACATTAATAGACATGTAAGTTGAAGACAAACGGTGGTGGGGAAAGAGACAGTTTAGGTGCTTTAATTGTTTTGAAGATGAATATATTAAAAAATCAGCTAATTTGGGAAAAATGTATATGCTACATTTCTTTTATAAAGTATTCTAATGGAACACTTAATAGAAATCAATATTATTCTGCCTTGACACTTTATGAATAAAAATTTTTCAGCAGTAACACCATAGTCTTTAAGTTTCTTTTTTACAAATGTGACAAATATTAAGAGAAAGAAAATAGAATGGCAGTGTTACAATTGCGAGATAAAACTGCTGTCATTTTTTCAGTTCTTCCTCGTTTTACAAAAGCAGTGAGAAAAATTGTGAGAGTACCTTCTTTTCTAAGCAGTTTGGAATGATATTATTTAGCTTGGATAACACTATCATTTATTTAGCATCAATATTAATGATTTGGAATGGGACTAAAATTACAGTAATGAAATTCATAGCTGATACTAAGTCCTCAGCTGTTAGAACTGCCAGCGTGAGATAAATATACAAAATGACTTGCACTTCTTAGAACCCTGGTTTATAAATTGCAATGGGAGTCTTAACATGCACTTAGAGTTTGGGGAGCAAGCAATAGATATTTCCAGTGAGGAAAGAAACTCTGAATTGAAAAATACTATTTAAAAACCAATATACCAAATAAAAGAAGATCAGCTCATTTCACTTGAGTACTACTTTGTTGCTTTTACACTCTTTGTAAAGGAAAACTGTGTATTACTCTTTTAAATATAAATTACAGGGACTCTGAGGCTAAAGTCCTGTCCCTGGAATATTCTTACCAACATCAGCTCAGTCCCTTGGAATGTTTGATTTAAAAAAAATTTTTACTGAGAAGTTGAGGTGTAATGACATCTCTTAGAGAACAAGCTGAGCTTCCCTCTCCCGTACCTACTACTATCTGCCATTAATTGGGGCAGTGGCACTGGTACCTAATGCCCATCCCCATGAGGGCATTAAATCAAGGGAACATAGGGGACGTAATAGGAGCCATGTTTACATATGTGCAAGAAGCTTTTCTTCTTAGCTTCTGCCTACAGAACATGGTCCTTCCAGTAAAACCTGAGCAGTGTAATTCCACCCTCCCCCCAAGTGAAAGTGAAAGTTGCTCAGTCATGTCCGACTCTTTGTGACCCCAGAGACTGTACAGTCCATGGAATTCTCCAGGCCAGAATACTGGAGTGGGTAGCCTTTCCTTTCTCCAGGGGATCTTCCCAACCCAGGGATTGAACTGGGGTCTCCTGCATTTCAGGCAGATTCTTTACCAGCTGAGCCACCAGGGAAGGCCAAGAATACTGGAGTGGGCAGCCTATCCCTTCTCCAGGGGATCTTCCTAACCCAGGAATCGAACTGGGGCCTCCTGCAATTCAGGCAGATTCTATACTAACTGAGCAATCAGGGAAGCCCCAGCCCCAGCTATTCCCGAAAGGTTGATCACAGAGGCATCGGGGCAAAGAATAACACCTTGGATAATAAGTGCCAGGTCCTTAGCAGAGAACAACAGAGAAAAAAACTTTCTTTAAACCAACTGAAGGTGTTTTTAAGCCCCCAAACTGAGGGGTGTGAAATGATTTTCTGAGGGAAGAACTTAATTTTGAGAAGTTTATGAAAAATAAAAAGTTAAAGACCATCCTCATCAACTCCACCATAAGGGCAACTACCATTCACTATTAACCAGCTACGTGGCGGGTGTTCCAACTGGTACTTTACACACGTGACTCCATTCTGTGTGGACAGCATCCCTCTACAAAGTATCATTCGTACCATTAAACACACGAAGAAATGACGTCTCAAAAAGTGCTAGTAACATAAAGAAGAAAGGTTGCCAGGTATCACAGCCCACACACAGCCAAGGGCAGGGAGCCCGGCTTCCAAATTTGATGGTATTTTCACCCAGTGTGGTAACTACCTACAAAAGATTATCAGAATTTAGATAAATGTAGAAAAATGATACCAAGATCAAACTAGACTAACACAAATTCCCATGGATTAGTAGGCAATGAATTTTCACTGGTGTATATTAAGAAGGAATTAAGAATTTATATCAGAATGCCAACACAATATTTACATGTGTATAGAATTAGCATGTAACTTTATAAAATTCTCTACATAAAATTCTGTGCATTTTTTTTCCTGTATTCATGTTTTCTTTCTTAAGCCAAAAGTATAACACTTGGTGTACTTTTAATTTCTTATAAGAACTATATAGTAAATGACTTTACGTGACTATTAATGACAAAATTTCTAAACCCCAGATTTACATCAACTGGCTCTCCATTCTAGATCTGTTAATTATCAAGGCTTATGCCTTTTTGAGAGGGCTACATGTTACCGATGGAGTAAGAAATGGCAACCCACCCCAATGTTCTCGCTTGGAAAATTACATGGATGGAGGAGCCTGGTGGGTCACAGTCCCTGAGGTCACAGAGGGTCAGACACAACAGAGTGACTGAGCAGACACACCATACCAAAGCAGATATGATGGCATTTAGGCAAGGCAAGAGGAGAAGGGGATGACAGAGGATGAGATGGTTGAATGGCATCACTAACTCAGTGGACATGAGGTTGAGCAAGCTCCAGAAGTTGGTGATGAGCAGGGAGGCCTGGCGTGCTGCAGTCCATGGGGTCGAGAAGAGTCAGACACGACTGAGCGCCTGAACTGAAGCAAAGGTAACACTATCAGTAATAACGGTAGAGTCATCAGTTAACTCTCCTCCCTACAGATTTTTACAAAGAAATGTGATTATTTAGAACTAAATAGAAATTAAATTTTCCCCCTAAAAATAAAATCATGAATGCTTATAATATGCAGTAAAAGGAAAAAATCCTCAATAGAAAACTTGGCTTAAAATCTCTTAAATCCTAATAACCACTTGCTTAAGCAACCATTCTCTGACCACAGGAGATGGAAAAAGTTAAGGAAGTTGAAACAGAAAGTTATGGGAATAGTGGTATAGCATTGTTGCTAAGCGAGGGACAGTGCATTGCAGAGAAGAGGATGAGACAATTAGCTCCTTTCTTAGGTAGGAAAGGAGGAAAAGGCATATAAATAAGAGAAAAAAAGTTTCTACAAACTATGTTCAAAATTTAAAAAGCATGCCCCACCTCTAGCATTATCTTCCTGCTGAAACAATGCTGAATTTCTACATAGCTTGTCATCCCTGTCCAATACTAAGAACAAATTATTTCTGAAGTTCCTATTTGTTGCACATCACATTCCTGTCACAAGCGTCTCTGATAACCCTTTTGCAAAGACAGTTTTGAATCTACAAAACACTATAACAGGACTAACAGTCAATTTCACTTCAGAATTATAAAAAAGATAAAAACAAAGCCCAATATTGCAGGTGACTCAGGATTCTCACAGAATAGATAAAGCAGGAAATTTGAAAGCCTCATATTTTGACAAAAATTTCAGTGAAAAGGTAAAATAATATAGAACATGAATTCCCTTTCCAAAAAAAAAATAGTAATGTAAATTAATGAGAAATAGGGATAACAATTCTAGCGTCATGGCATCTTTTTTTAGAGACATATAATGGATAAATCGATCTGCTGACATGGGCTAATATAATTTTAAAAATTAAACTTTCAAAACCATAGTAAGAAGCTGTCTTAGTCTACTGGAGTTACCAGAACAGAATACCATAGGCTAGCTGGCTTAAATAACAGATATTTATTTTCTCACAATCTGGAAGCTGGAAAACTCAAGATCAAAGTCCTGAAAATTTCAATCCTATTCCTCCAAAATAAATAAATAAATAAACAATCTTTTTTTAAATAAAGTACCATCCCATTAATTTATGAGCTCTTTTCAATATATAGTTTGAATATCTCGTTATTATACTCTTTATTTCAATTATAACTGGTAGCTAACAGAGGAAGTCAAAATTAAATGCTAAATTGGATGTATAGTATGTTTTATTATATTTTCAGAAAAGTTTAAACAGTCTCTTTTTTCAAAGAGATAGCATAGACATGGAAAACTATAAGATAAATAGACTGGAAAAAAAATGCTACACAAGAACTGAATTAAATAAAAGATATTCTAGGTAACATAATTTGATGTGAGTACTCTCCATTATTATGGGAAAGATTATGTCATGATAAAAGGAAATCTCATTATCTTGATTGGTCAGGATCATTATAATCTACTAATAATTTGAATAATTTGACAGTCTATAAAGGTTTAGCGGGCTTTCGGAAGCTATTTAAATTACCTAAATGCTTTGTGTGCTAGAATAGGAAGGTATGCCAAGATAAACTGTGCTTTGCAAAGGAATGAAACAGGTTGATCATTTAAATGAGAAATAAGCAAGAAGGGGAATTCAAAGCAGACAAAAGCAACTGGGAGAGGTGAAGATAGAAAAAAGGAAAGCATTTTGATCTTTCTGGTGAAAGGCTTTAGGAATAATGAGAATATTGCAGATTTGGTGTTCAATGCAATGGAAAACTGATGAAGGGCTTCAGGTAGGGAAAGATGGGTCAGTGTGACAGATGAAGAAGCCAGCTTTGACAATAATAGCCAGACAGATGAAAAGTACTCCATCCTGAAAATGGGAAATCAAGCGAAAATGAGGTAGTAGCTGGCAAGCTGAAGATAATCATGTCTATTTTACAGTGAGAAAATAATATAAAGAGGAACAGGGACTAGAACGCAGAAAGCAATTGTAGTGCTTCCTTGAGGGACTGGCAAAATCTAAGTTATCAAAAGATAATTATTGAATGAAACAATTAGTGATTCAGTGAATGATAGTATGTTCAGTTGAACAAACACATTTAGTACACACTCTGTATCAGGTGAGTTTGTTGCTATGGGTGGATAGCAAAAATGGTGTCTGAGCTTCCTTCTCTGCTGAGCTAAAGAGATGATGACATTTCCAACAACAAATAGAAATCTACGTTTAATCTTCATGGATGCATTCTGGTTTTGCTGGGACTTAATCCTAACGTCACTGACTACTTGAAAAATATTTATTGTTGACTGGCAAAAAGAAGGCATTTTCAAGTGTAACTTCTAAGCTTTCAAGCTTACTAGCAAATTGAATATTAAAGTCAATATAATTTGCATTTATGAAGATTTATATGCATAGAAGTGAATTTTTCAGAATGTTTCTATCTATCTCAGCCCCTGGAAAATGAGAAAAATGAAACATTAAACTGAGTCTTGCAGCTTACCTCCTCTGTCATTTATGACACCTAATTCTGCATCTTGCAAAATAAGAGTATAATGTCAGAAAGCATTTGGTTGATGGTTGAAGAAAATATTAAATGATGCTGTTATTCACCTACAAATGTCAGTGCCAAATAATACAGCAGCGCCTTGCTCCTGGATTTGTATATTCTCTACCCACAGGTTTAAGAACCAGCGGAAAAGAGAAATGAAAGATATTTTGCCTTGAGCTTCAGGTATTGTTTAAGGCCTATTTGCAATAATGATGTCTTCTTCATTGGAATATTATAAAGTATTTTTAGATCTGAAATGCCTTTGAAATATTACAAAGTGTTTTCAAATCTAAAATGAGTTATTCAAGAGAAAGTAAATCCCTTGCAAGCTATTTGAATTATCTATGTAGAAAATAGCTATTTCTAGTCCATAGTATTAGAAAAACAATCATCTTCCCTGACACTGTTTCTTCCACTTTCCTTGCTAAAATAAGTAACTTACCGTGGTGCTTCATATTGGACCCTGCCAAAACTAAAGATAACAGCTTTATTTATAATATAAATGCACACAATCTTAGCATAGGTTTGGGGCAATAGATACTGAACTTTTAAAAATAGCCATATTGCATTGCTCCTAGGATGTTTTGAAATCTCTCAAGTATTGATTGGAAAGAGTTTTACTTTCTTGGTCAATCACAGAATTCAGTGTGGCTCAGATTTGATGAAATAGAGTAAGATAAATTGTTATGTCCAGTAATAAATTCCCAATGTATCTTTGAATTTGTGGCCCAAAGAAAAATTTTAAATAGAGTATGAAAAGGTGAAGACCTTCTTGCAAGACCTGTGAAGTTGTAATTTGGGATGTGTTAACTATATGATCAGTGGCACAATTTTACTCAGCAAACTTTTGCTTGACCAGGAACTTGTTTAAAATGGCTACTTTCATCTTCACTTGGAGGCAAACTTTAATGCCCAAGAGACAAGTATAGCTGTTTAGTTAATTAAATAGTTTGTTTTATTCAATGTTTGGGGGGGGGGGGGGAATAAATGCCTGACAGTGTGAAGGTAGCAAGCTTAATTACCACTTCTAGAGCCACTGCAAATCACTTGTGTGGCCATTCTGTCTTAATTATATAGCAAGATGAAAATGGTACCACTGCCCAAGACAGAATGCTTGCTATAAAACCTGCCACACGGGGAGATGAAATAGTGAAGTTAGAATTACCTTAATGGCTAAAACACTAGTTTGGGAATCCAGCAACTACTGCTGTTTAATCTCTCTCCATCTTTTCCTCACAAGGCCAACACTCCCTTGGTTATATTAATTAAATGGAAATGATTATATTTTCAGTTTCTGTGAGATAACACACAAGTAACACAATCAAGACACGTAGCAATTTTTGCTCCTCGGAAGAATACAAATAAAAGGAGAAAAAATTATGACAAATAAATCAGAATTACCATTTATCAGGGTAGATAGAAATTTGATTTGTGATAAAGTTACAAGTTATGCTAAGTGAATTTTTGTTAAATAAGAAATATTTCGAGTTTTCAAGGCTCAATTTCCCAGCGATTTGGTGGGACTATGGTTTTTATTATGTTCCTACTAGAAAAAAAAAATCCTGATGTCACTACCTAATGTACTTGGCAAGCTGCTCACGATGCACCGCACCTCTTGGAAATAGAATCGGTGCCTAACACATTTCTTTAAGCAGGTGATGTGCGAATCCAGATGGTTTCCTAAGCAAGTTTCATTGTATTTCCAATCTCAGAAGATAGAGGCAGAAAAATATAGGCAAGATATTCAATATAGATATATTTCAGAGGAGGTAAAGTAGCATTCTTGAATAAACAACTTAAAATTCATGAGGAGCGATAGCATAGACTGTGTGAGGCTTATTTGAACAGGGATGCAGAGACAGGCATAGGTCCTGGCTCCATGACCCCAGCTCAGTTATAGAGCCCCTAAGCGTTTGCCAACAAAGGTCCATCTAGTCAAAGCTATGGTTTCTCCAGTAGTCATGTATAGATATGAGAGTTGGACTATTAAGAAAGCTGAGCACCGAAGAATTGATGCTTTTGAACTGTGGTGTTGGAGAAGACTCTTAAGAATCCCTTGTACTGAAAGGAGATCCAACCAGTCCATCCTAAAGGAAATCAGTCCTGAATATTCACTGGAAGGACTGATGCTGAAGCTGAAACTCCAATACTTATACTTTGGCCACCTGATGTGAAGAACTGACTCATTGGAAAAGACCCTGATGCTGGGAAAGATTGAAGGTGGGAGGAGAAGGGGACGACAGAGGATGAGATGGTTGGATGGCATTGCCAACTCAATGGACATGGGTTTGACTAAACTCCAGGAGTTACTGATGGACAGAGAGACCTGGCGTGCTGCAGTACATGGGGTTGCAAAGAGTTGGACCTGACTGAGCGACTGAACTGAACTGAACTGAACTGAACTGAAGCATATGCTTTCCATTATCTCAGAACTGGGAAGAACTCTAACAATTTCTTCATTCACATTCCCACTTTTAAGATGAAGAAACTGAGACTCAAAGGGAGTGAGGGACTTGCCAATAGTCCCAGAACCAGAACAGGGGCATACACAGGTGAAAACAGCCCAGCGTTTTTGCCACTGCAAACATGCCACGCTTCCTCAATGGAAAAAAAAACAACAACAACAAATATGCTGAATCACTATAGACTACTGTATGCCCTCTAGCATTCTCTCCAACTCTAAATGTGCATATTTTTACATCAACATAGTAAAAGTTCAGAAAGTGTTAAATATTTACATAGAAAGCAATTTTAAGCTGGTTAAACCAACAAAGCAGAGAAGCTAAATGTAGAATAAAAATGGAAGAGAAAGCACCACGTGCTCTTCTCCTCAAACCTGTCAATCTTTAACATTTACTCTCCAGCATTGATATTCAAGATGATGTTTTTCTTTATTTACTATTTCCATTTGCAAAAGCCACTCCATTTCAAGCTTCCAGGAATCTGCAATAAAATCACATTAAGCTAAGTAATAAAATGCCATTATTGGAGTGACAAGAAGCTTCACTACCTGAAGCTTATAATGCTTGCTCACCTACCAACAGGGATGTTGTGAGGATTAATGAGATATTTAAGAAGCATTTTATGCATACAGAGAAAAGAGCCTCATAAATGCAAAGGAGAAATAACACTAGTTTATCTCCCCCATCAACAGAGGGAATCTTGTCTAAACAGATGGACCTGGAATGATGTCTTGAAATTGAGAAAACACTACCTGTGCTAGAGGAGGCTTAGGAGAAAGGGCTTCTTGAGAATAAAAATGCCTCTGAAACCAGATAGGTTTTATTCTTCAAACGTGTATCTAGGGCAATCTACCATCCTGGTGTGCCCTTGACCTTGGTGTTTCTTCGGTTGTGGATTTGCAGTGCACAAAGCCACACTGTTCTAGAACTGGCTGGCCACTCTCTTTGTAGGCGTTTTCTCTTGAATGGTTTTCATTTTTCTTAGCTTATTGACAACTTCACTTTCTAATAATCAAATTCAAACTGTGAATTACTTAACCAAATGTGACGATGACATATTTGGGGAAAACGTTCAGACAAAGTATTTAACGTGAGACTTCCCTGGTGGTCCAGTGGTTAAGACTCTGTGCTTTCAATGTAGGAGGCCTGAGTTCGATACCCACTCAGGGAACTAGATCCTACATACCTCAACTAAGAGTTCACAAGTCACAGTGAAGATCCAGTGTGTTGCAGCTAAGACTTAGGGCAGCCAAATCTAAAATAATAATAAAAATGCTTTTAAAAATAATAACAAAAATAATAATAAAAAAATAATAAAATAATCTTAGTTCCCATTCACAAAGGCCACATTAGCTTTGGGGACAGTCAAGCAAAACAAGGGAAATCACTGTAACATTTCAGTCCAAACTTCATCATCTAATTTAACTACTGATATTTCACCATCCCAGCCATTTCTGATCTATCTCAGAGTAAGAAGCTCCCACTAATCTAATTTTTCTAATTATTCATTCTTAGTTGCACTAGGTCTTTGCTGCTGCACGTGGGCTGTCTCGAGTTGCAGTGACCGGGGGTTACTCTCTGCTGCGGTGCCTGGACTTCCTATCGCGGTGGCTTCTCTTGTTGCAGAGCACAGGCTCTAGGATCATGGGCTTTGGTCGTTGCAGCACGCTGGCTCAGTAGTTTGTGGCATGTTGCTCTACAACATGTGGAATCTTCCCAGAGCAGGGCTCAAACCCTAGTCTCCTGCATTGACAGGTGGACTCTTATTCACCACCAGGGACGCCTGCTCACACTGACCTTAACCACAATCTCCTACAGTAGTGCTATGTGTTTCCTCGGGGTTGACAACAGAGGGGAGTTTCCAAAGGGTTGTAACTCCTGAAGTTCACTGTGAATTGCCTGATCACTGATCAAACAACCCCATTGTTCGAAGATGTGGTTGCATACAGCATTTGCCCAGAATGCATCCTGTCTGTTGAGTACCATTCTCAACACGTTTTGGAAATGCTAAGATGCCTTTGCTTCTATTTTGGACCTCTCTTTGAACTCTATTTATCTTCCCTTTCACATCTCACTGTTCCTTCTATTTCTTCCAATAAAATTTTAATGTCAAAAATAACAAAAATCTATGAAATGTTAGAAGCAAGTTAAATACTCCATTTAAAAACTTAGCTTAAAATACAGAATATCCCTTCCATTACAGTTTCTAACCCTGGAGGAATTATGGAGAACTTTAGGGCGGATAAAATATGGACTTTGCAAAAGCAAATGTTATACAACTTTAAAACAGTTGTTGTAGCCTGTGTTAGCAATTTCTTTTTCTTTCTTTTTTTTTCAATATACTGCAACATCAAAAAATGAAACAGTCCACAGCGTTCTTACCCTCTGGCAGATGCTGGGACTGTGATGAGACCAAACAATAGAAGCATCTATCTTTTACTCTGTTGTCAACGGTCTTCTTACTATAACTCTATAAAGAAAATGCACTCTTTTGTCTCTCTTATGCATCTTTACATGGTAGATCCATTTGATAAACCACATATTACCAGGAAAAGGGGACCTTAACTTCAAACTCTACTCCATGATGACCTCCTTCTGTACCAAATGACTATATGCAGAGAAAAGAAGAAAAGGCATTATTCCCCCAGCGACCTAATGCTCATTCTAGCACACTAGTTGTCTAAACAGAGTTATAGCTGCCTTGACTGTTTCCTGCCTCTAGCTCCTTGTAGATTGATGCCTATTTGCCTGAATTGCTACTTTTCATTCTGCAGTACAGCTTGAAAAACAAGCAGCATCTGAAACCAACAAGCTAGGTCACGTTTGGAAGGTTTATCCATATCCATGGGCTTCCCTGGCGGCTCAGCTGGTAAAGAATCCGCCTGCAATGCGGGAGACCTGGGTTTGATCCCCGGGTTGGGAAGGTGCCCTGGAGACGGGAAAGGTTACCCACTCCAGTATTCTGGCCTGGAGAATCCCATGGACTGTGTAGTCCATGGGGTCCCAAAGAGTCGGACACGACTGCGCGACTTTCCCTTTCCATATACATGCTGTGCGCACATGCTCAGTTGCTCCGCCTCCCAAATTTACCGTGAGTGTTCTCAGCCCCCCACAAGGTATAATTCTGCATTCTCCCTGATATTACGATTATATGGGAAGTGGTTTTAACATTTTTCTGCAGCTCATAATGGAAGCAAAAGATGACAGTTGTAGCTGGATACCTAAAAATAGGAGCCCCCCCTGAAAACGTACATAGAAACTCCATATTTTAACCAGAAAAGTTGAAGAAAGCCATGAGAATTCTCATTTTCTGTGGAAAACATTCAAATATGCTTCTATCCTGCGTACCTCCCTGGTGATCCAATGGTAGAGAACCTCCTTGCCAATGCAGGGCTCCATCCCTGGTCCAGGAAGACCCCACATGTGGCAGAGCAACAAAGTCTATGATTCCCAACAACCAAGCACCTGTTTCAAAACAAGAGATGTCACTGCAATGAGAGGCCTGAACACTGCAACGAAGAGTAGCCCTCTGCTCTCACTGCAGTCAGAAAAAGCCCGTTTGCAGCAAAGAAAACCCCGTGGAGCCAAAAAAATAAATATAAATAAATATATCTTAGAAAAAAAATACACACACACACACACACACACACATGTACACTTTCACCATGTAAAGTTGTCTTACAAATAGCAATGCTTCAATTTTTAGACATCCGATGTATGTCTGATAAGATAAGCTTAGCTATGACTGTAATTCTGGGTCCATAAAAACTTGCAACCAGCAACAAATATTTTTGAGCTCCTACTTCTTTCAGGGAACAAAAGGATGAGGAAGTCATGAGCTTCAGAAGCTGACAGATCAGTAGAAACATAATGCAAGGATATGAGCCACTAGAAGAACCCAGATTCACGCCAAGGTAAAGTAGAGTGGATAGGGAAGTAAGAAAAAGGAATTAGGGCAGTTTGAAAAGGGGGGAGTGGGTGGATTTCCTTTAGGAAGATGGCAGACAAAAATATCTTCCTGGAAGGAGTACTATTCGATGTCGAGGCTTGAGGGACAAGGAGATTCTGAAACACAGCAGAGGGGAGCTATTTCTTTCTTTTCTGTGTTATCAATAAGGTGACACTCTCCTATCCATCTTGAATGCTAACCGTGATGAAGCAAAGAATATTTTTTTCCTTAAATATTTTTATCAGACTAACATATACTCATTCCTTAGGTGAGGTTGCTGGTTAAGGCTCTCTGGGATTCACTCCTGTCTTTTTCACTAGCTAGCTGTATAGCCCTGGACACATTACTTAAAATATTTTGTGTCTCAGTTCCTGTACCTGTCAAATGAATGTGATTCCAGTTTCTACTTCACAGGGCTGCCATGAAGATTATGTGAGAAAAAAGCATGTAAAAATCTTAGGGAGATATAGCAACACAGTAAGCAACTTCTACATGTTAGATGTTGTGAACACTGCCAGAGGTATCAGTATGAATAAAAAGTTGGCAGCGGGGGCGGGGGGGGTGGGGGAAGGATATTTAACTGTGTAGGCTGGTCTGAATATAGGACAGGAAAGTCATAAATGAACTACCGAGGATCATCTCCTGGAAACATAATGGGGGTCTTACACATTGTGAAAGACGATGCACACCAGAACTGGGAGGTCCTTCTCAGGGACTGGAAGTGATAAAGCATCAGTGTTGCATGGAATGAAGTAGGAAAGACACAGGGTAATTATCAGGCCAGTTCAGTCACTCAGTTGTTTCTGACTCTTTGTGACCCCATGGACTGCAGCCTGCCACATCTCCCTGCCCATCATCAACTCCTGGAGTATTCTCAAACTCGCGGCCATTGAGTCGGTGATGCCATCCAGCCATCTCATCCTCTGTCGTCCCCTTCTCCTCCTGCCCTCAATCTTTCCCAGCATCAGGGTCTTCTCAAATGAGTCAGCTCTTCGCATCAGGTGGCCAAAGTATTGGAGTTTCAGCCTCAGCATCAATCCTTCCAATGAATACTCAGGACTGATTTCCTTTAAGATGGGCTGGTTGGATCTCCTTGCAGTCCAAGGGACTCTCAAGAGTCTTCTTCAACACCGCAGTTCAAAAGCGTCAATTCTTCAATGCTCAGCTTTCTTTATAGTTCAACTCTCACATCCATACATGACCACTAGAAAAACCATAGCCTTGTCTAGACAGAATTTTAGACAGCATAGTAATGTTTCTGCTTTTTAATAGGCTGTCTAGATTGGTCATAGTTTTTCTTCCAAGGAGCAAGTCTCTAATTTTATGACTGCAGTCATCATCTGCAGTGATTTTGGAGCCCAAGAAAACAGTCTGTCAATCTTTCCATTGTTTTCCCATCTATTTGCCATGAAATGATGAGACCAGATGACATGATCTTAGTTTTCTGAATGTTGAGTGTTAAGCCAGCATTTTCACTCTCGTCTTTCACTTTCATCAAGAGACTCTTTAGTTCCTCTTCACTTTTTGCCATAGGGTGGTGTCATCTGCATATCTGAGGTTATTGATATTTCTCCCAACAATCTTAATTCCAGCTTGTGCTTCATCCATCCCTGCACAAGGCTGAATAATGTTCAAACTAGCACACAATAGAAAGCATCTCACATGCCAGCAAAGTAATTCTCAAAATCCTCCAAGCCAGATTTCAACAGTACATGAACTGAGAACTTCAAGATGTACGAGCTGGATTTAGAAAAGGCAGAGGAACTTGAGATCAAATTGCCAACATCCACTGGAACATCGAAAAAGAAAGAGAATTCCAGAAAAATATCTACTTCTGCTTTATTGACTACGTCAAAGCCTTTGACTGTGTGGATCACAACACAATGTGGAAAATCCTTAAAGGCAGAGGAATACCAGAACACCTTACCTGCCTCCTGAGAAACCTGCGTGCAGGTGAAGAAGCAACAGTTAGAACTGGACATGGAACAGAAGACTGGCTCCAAATCCGGAAAGGAGTACATCAAGGCTGTATATTGTCATTCTGCTTTTTAACTAATATGCAGAATACATCATGAGAAATGCTGGACTGGATGATTGTTGGGAGAAATATCAGTACCTTCAGATATGCAGATGACACCACCCTTATGGCAGAAAGCAAAGAACTAAAAAGCCTCTTGATGAAAGTGAAAGAGGAGAGTGAAAAAGTTGGCTTAATACTCAACATTCAGAAAACTAAGTCCATGGCATCCGGTTGAGTCACTTCATGGCAAATAGATGGGGAAATAATGGAAACAGTGAGAGACTTTGTTTTTCAGGCTCCAAAATCACTGCAGATGGTGACTGCAGCCATGAAATTAAAAGACACTTGCTTCTTGGAAGAAAAGCTGTGACCAAGATGGACAGCATGTTAAAAAGCAGAGACATTAATTTGCCAACAAAGGTCTGTGTAGTCAAAGCTTAGATATTTCCAGTAGTCATGTGTGGATGTAAGAATTGGACTATAAAGACAGCTGAGCACTGAAGAATTGATGCTTTTGAACTGTGGTGTTGGAGAAGACTCTTGAGAGTCCCTTGGACTACAAGGAGATCAAACCAGTCAGTTCTAAAGGAAATCAGTCCAGAATATTCATTGGAAGGAATGATGCTGAAGTTGAAACTCCAATACTTTGGCCACCTGATACAAAGAACTGACTCATTGGAAAAGACCCTGAAGTTGGGAAAGATTGAAGGCGGGAAGAGAAGGGGACAACAGAGGAAGAGATGGTTAGATGGCATCACCAATTTGATGGACACGAGTTTGAGCAAGCTCCAGGAGTTGGCGATGGACAGGGAATCCTGGCATGCTGCAGTCCATGGGGTCGCAAAGAGTCAGCCATGACTGAGCAACTGAAGTGAATGAACTGAACTGAAGCAGGGTAATAATATACAGCCTTGATGTACTCCTTTCCCAATTTGCAACCAGTTCATTGCTCCATGTCCAGTTCTAACTGCTGCTCTTTGACCTGCATACAGATTTCTCAGAAGCAGGTAAGGTGGTCTGGTATTCCCTCTCTTGAAGAATTTTCCATAGTTTGTTGTGATCCACACAAAGGCTTTAGTGTAGTCAATGAAGCAGAAGTAGATGTTTTTCTGGACTTTTCTTGCTTTTTCTATGATCCAGTGGATGTTAGCAATTTGACCTCTGGTTCCTCTGCCTTTTCTAAATCCAGCTTGAATATCTGGAAGTTCTTGGTTCACATACTGTTGAAGCCTAGCTTGGAGAATTTTGAGCATTACTTTGAGTGTGTGAAATGAGTGCAATTGTGTGATAGTTTGAACATTCTTTGGCATAGATTTTCTTTGCGATTGGCGTGAAAAGTGACCTTTCCCAGTCCTGTAGCCAGTGCTGAGTTTTCCACATTTGCTGGCATACTGAGTATAGCACTTCAACAGCATCATCTTGAGGATCTGAAATAGCTTAACTGGAATTCCATCACCTCCACTAGCTTTGTTCCTAGTGATGCTTCCTAAGGCCCACTTGAGTTCACATTCCAGGATGTCTGGCTCTCAGTGAGTGATCACACATTGTGATTATCTGGGTCGTGAGGACCTGTTTTGTACGGTTCTTCTGTGTATTCTTGCCACCTCTTATTAATATCTTCTGCTTCTGTTAGGTGCATACCATTTCTATCTTTTATTGTGTCCATCTTTGCATGAAATGTTCCCTTGTTATCTGCAATTTTCTTTAAGAGATCTCTGTTTTCTATGACAATGGAACAGAAAACACACTCCAGTTCTTTTCAAAGGAAAAGTCAAGATAGTATCCTGCCCCTAGCATGATCATCACAAGAACTCTCCTCTTTGTGGAACCCTTTCACATCTTGGCCTCACTGTACCATGATCCTGAGTCTTTAACAAGGGCATGTACCATGTCATGTGAAGGACACCGATCTCTCCCAAGCTTCTGGCATTAAAAAAAAAAAAGTTCTGCTGCTTTTTGTTATCCTATCCATGGCTGAGTTTCTCCTCAGCGAATCTCTATGTTAAAATGTTGGTCCTAGACTCTAAACTTCGTGAAGATAAGTCTGCTTGCCTAATTTGCCTGTCACTTGGTAGATCATTGTATATGTGTGTATGTTTATATATACAGGTATAAATAGATGTATAATTTTGTCAACCACTCAGTCAATTAAATCATTTCAAATAGTATAGCTTAGCATGACACAATTAAATAGCAAAACTATTTTGCAATTTTCATAACATAGGATTAACTAAGTATAGACTAAAGTAACCAAAATAATTCTTAGCATTGAGTCACTAAGGTATTACTTAGCTTGAAATTAATTCTATTGTCAAGGTGGTTAATATAACTTCCCACCATGTTGAAAAGAAAGGAAAGATACTCATCCTTAAATAGCTATAGCAGGCATGTTTTATAAAATGGGCAGTGGCAAAGAATCTCAACCCACTAGGTTATAGCATTGCAAGAATGTTGAAGGTACTAATGAGTATGGCATTAACAAAGCTAAAGAAATTACATTTTCCAATGCAAAGAGATCATGGTGGAAAAATGGGAAAATACTGGTGTAGACAAAATCGCCCTGGCTTCTTTAGAGTAAAACATTTTATAGTCTTTAATATGGCCATATAAATTATAGACATCCTAAAATAAGATAAAATATCCCATAGTTCCCAAACTTAACTGAACAATCCTGATGTTCTATTGAACAAACTTTGCAAAAATGTTGCTCTGTACTTTGAAGCTGGAAGTTTGGCAAGCTGCCGAGTTTCTGAACTCTAACCAGTTAGTATGCAAACCTTGATATAAGACATTTCATATTTCGAAATGAGCCATGTCAGGATTAAATGAAGATATGAAAAAGAAATGCTGCAAATGTAGATTTAATGAAGAGTCTCCATATGATCCATACAGGAGGACAGACACTTCTTTTATGAAGTCCTCTAGGAAAGAGAAACCAAAAGACAGACCAGAAATATACCAAACAAGATCCATTTCAAAAATATAGATTGACCTCAGTGTGCCTGTATATGTAAGTATTTTTTTCCATTTGGTAAACAAAAATGGATGATTCTATAGTAGTGTTCAGAGGTTTGTTTCTTTTTTTTTTTTTTTAATTGAGTTTGACCGACTGCCTTTGACTGACTAGACTATAACTAGATGTATCAACTAAAATTAAAATGTCCATGAAGTTTTGTGTCAGAGAAGAAAAACCTAACAACACCAGTTACAGAAGGATGTGTAGACCAACCCTTTCTGTTTAGATAAACCACATGTTAAGGCATTATTTAAATGAAAAAAAAAAAAAGAAATGATCCAAGTGAATTTAAGATAATCATAATGAGAAAACAAAGGTTTGGGGCAAAATTTTTCACATTTTAACAATAGGAAGATTATTTTTAAACAGAATGTTATTGCTAATTGAACTAAAAATAGTGAAATATGAAGATGTCTTTTCTCTGCCATTTTAACACAAAATAGAAATGTTATGATAGATATATGTTTGGGCACACTCGTTTGACAGAATAATCCCTGAAACACAGGAATATGTCTGAATTGCTGTGCTGCATACAGGATATATTTGAATCAAGAAAGTTCAATTAATAAATATTTAAAGATTTTAAAAAATTGCTCCACCATTAAAAAGTAAAACCACCTTCTTTGATATTTATTTCCTATCTAGTTCTTTGGCCATGATAAGGGAAGGAAAATTAGTATAACATTGAAGTTGGGAAAACAAATTTCAAAGAGAAGCAATGTAAAAGGATTTGCTCAAGAAAGTTCAGTTTAAAATATTCTAAAGAATTTCATCATAACAAGAATACGAAAATGGGGGAAATGCAGCATAGAAACTTATTTTATCAATATTTATTTTAAAAGTTCAATCAGTGACTGAGCCCAAAGGGCTTTTATCTGTGGGAAAGCATGATTTCAAATACAGTCATTTATATCAGCACAGAGGATGAAAGATGTGAAAGGGAAATTAAATTTTCAATGAAGCAATTGCCAATCACTTTGCCATTTAAAACAGAATGAATTAGCAGGTGCACAAAGTATTTTATTTCATTTTTGACCTTCAGGAGTCATACTATTTGTTGATAAGACACCACACAGGAAACTGAAATGCACTGGTAATAACTGCTATAAATCAAACTTTATGAATATACAATGTGGTCAGTCCTTTTGGTTTTGCTGACTGTATCATTAAAATTTTTATTTGTTCTTTGAATGATTCACAGTATACATTTTTAAAGAGATAATAAAAAATTAGAAATACTTGTAATAATCTAAGGCATTAAACTGATAAATAATAAAATAACATTGAAATTCTAATTTCATTGTTTTATTGCCTCCCAGTCTTAGAAAGCTGAAGGAAATTACATGGTTCTTTGATAGACCATCTCTAATCATTAACTGTGTACAACACTGTCTTAGCAGAGCATTTTCTAGTTATGTAACACATACACATAGACATTATTTTCTTTGTGTCAGTGGTTTGATTTGCAATTCATTTGATATTTACAACCCAATAAAAATATTTTAAATATACCTAATTTATAGGTCAAGAAAATCTGACACAGAGAGTGCAGATAACTTGCCCATGGTCACACAGCTAGCAGATGGCAATCCCCAAAATTTATCTAGATAACAAAGTTCTAGGTTGTTTTTAATAATTAAGGCTGTTGCCTTACCGTGCTCAGAGTAAATTCACAATTTATTATAATCTTAGGATTTTGAACTAAATTTAATTTTATTTCTAATAATAACTCACTTCCACAAAATGTACCAGTTTTAAATGAAGAAAAAATTTTTATCAAATCTTAAAATATGTTGCACAGTAAATATTATACATGTCTGAAGTATCATGATAAAATATGGTATGTGAATTGGAAAACTGAATTTACATCAAATGATTCTTTGGAGGCAGGCAGGAGACTGAACCATATAAATACTGAGTAACATTAAGTTGTGTGTTACCTTATGACTTATCTACAAATGGGGATTTTAAAAATGCAAGCTATACAGGTAAGATTATACCAATAAGATGATAAAAGCATGTTTGGAATTTTTTTCCAAATTAATCTATGGATCAGCTAATATCAATACCAGACAATGAATGAATGGTGTTGTGCTCTGTCGTGTCCAGCTCTTTGCAACCCTTTGGACTGTAGCTCGTCAGACTCCTCTGTCCATGGGATTTTCCAAGCAAGAATAATAGAGTGGGTTGCCATTTCCTCCTCCAGGGGATCTTCCTGACCGAGGGATCGCACTCCCATCTCCTGTCTCCTGCATTGAAGGCAGTTTCTTTAACTGCTGAGCCATCAGGGAAGCCCCAGTACCAGACAAATATGAGCCAAAATTGAATGATTTGAATACTAATCATTCAATTTTGGCTCACTCAAGTCATATATGATTGAATCTATGACTATAAAAAATAGGTATTTGTACTCTATCAGGTTTTATTTTCCTTTAGACAATGATTGGCATCTGCATGGATTACTTTGAAAAGACCATCTTTTTTAAGTAAAAGACCTTCACCCTTCTTCACTCCCATGATGCTCTTGTCCTAAGTTGTCCTCCAGGGTAAGTGCAGAAATGCAGACTGGCCTGAGAGAATTAGAGCTAATCCATAGAGGGCTAAGATAAAGCCAGAGAAATCAGAAGGACTTCCTGTTCAGACTATAACTAAGGAGGATGGAGAAGACCAGTTCTAAACCAAAAAACAAAACCTTGGAGGAAGCCAAATCAGTAAGATACAAATATAATAACAGAACAGCTATAATATAAGCCAAAAAACCTGAAAACATTTTGTAGAAACAGAAAAAGCATGCAAGCTGAGATAATCTAATAATTCATTTTCATAGGACTTCTTTGGAAGATGTCTGCTGAATTCACAGAGACATAATGGAAGATTTCCTGAAAAGTCCACATTGGATCCTCCTGCCATCCAAGGCAGGTCCTGTGTTCCATCAGACTTTCTTTGTGTTAATTTACCTTTCTCTGAGTCACGGTTGGGAGCACAGGAGCAAGGGATACTTATTGGGTATATGTGTTCCCAGGCTCTGTGACCCTTATCTTATACTGTTAAAAAGTTATAACTGGATTAACACGTCAGACCGGACTTGAACACATGACTTGCTTTTTCTTCCCTAGGAGTCCAAAGAGGTTATAGGTCGTAGGCATAGATTGAAGTCCTGCAGTTACATTCAGATGAGACCAATAGAACACATGGTGAATGTCCATAGGTTTAAGGGAAAGTGAAAAAGAGATAGAGAGGGACAAGGGGTAGGGCAGAGTACTGTATACGAAGCTGTAATATTTAAATGCTGTGGTTTAGTTGCTAAGTCGTGTCTGACTCTTTGCGACCCCATGGACAGTAACCTGCCAGGCTCTTCTGTCCTTGGAATTTTCCAGGGAAGAACATTGGAGTGGGTTGCATTTCCTTCTCCAGGGGATCTTCTCCACCCAGGGATCAACCCTGGGTCTCCTGCATTGTAGGCAGATTCTTTACCAACTGAGCCACAAAGGAAGCCCTAATATTCACATGAAAATCCATAAGCCAGAAGATGTAAACATTTCAATGCAGATAACAGAGAATACAACGTTTATATTTTGGGGGCAGAATATTATGAATTACCCAATCAGATATTGGAAATGTAAGCTTTATATCTTAAAATTATTTTCAGAATCAGTAAATCAGTAACAATAATAAAAGTTTTTATTCACTTGAAACCTGTTCCAAGTTACCTGCCACCTGATCATCTGGCCTTATTACCTCTATATGTATTTGCGTGAAAGTTTTCTTCACTGCAATTCTCATTGTTATAGTCAGCCATTCTGTTGCCAAGCTGGACACCTATGCAAATCTCTAGCCTAACCTTCATTTTATTCACTGATTCACTTAAAAAATGTTTTTGTCAAGTGCTGACTTTGATGGATATTATGATTGGCACCGGAGATTCATCTTCCCTCCACCCCTATTTCCACAGCTTTAAATTCATTACCTCATAATTTTTCAACTAAATCTTAGCAGGAGCAGCTGTGCTCTGTCTGATTCTGATTATGCCCTTTTCAATCTTGTCTCTTTATTATTCCTAGAATGATCTTTATAATACACAAACCTGATTATGTCAAGTCCCTGACATAACTCAAACGCTTTAGCATAACAGAAAACCCATTATGATGTGTTCCGTGCTTACCTTTGCAGCCTCATCTCTTGCTCCTCTTCAATTACCGCCAACTTCATTTTCCTGAATTAATTGCATCCCAAGAACATGAATTTTTCTTTCTCTCAACTGAAACCTCAGCTTACAGTACCTTCTCTCTTTCCTAGATCCCTGTCCATCCCTCTTTATTTTTTAGGACTCATTTCAGGTGACACCTCCTCTAAGAAGCCTTCTCTAACCAATCACTCCAGGAAGGCTGCTTTCAAAAGTTCTTCAGTAAGTTTTCATAAACACCTGTGCACATCTTTATACTCAAGTCTGTCACACAGAATAATCAGCATGTGTTTATTGTCTGTCTCCCCTCATACAAATTAGGCTGGAAACTTCTTGTGGCAGGGAATGTATTTTATTTGCACTTACCATATATAAATCTTTCAGAAAATTTGATGAAATAAAACATGGAAGAATATCTCATTTGTATAAATATCAAACATCTCAAAAAGTTGACAGGATGAAAATTATATCTGACAGAAAATAAATAGAGAAAACAAAGAAGATCTTAAATGTTCTCACCACAAAAAAGATATGATAATTATGTAACATGATAGAGGTGTTAGCTAACACCACACTGGTAATCATACTCCAATATATACATAATTGTATGAAAGCAACACTTCTTATGCCTTGAGCTTACACAACGTTACATGCCAATTATATCTCAATTAAAAAAAAATAAAACTGCTTCCCTGGGTGTCATATGAATGTAAATCAAGTTCCAGTTGATAATTACAGGCAACTTGAATAAGAGACAACTTATTTTCTTAGAGAAAATTATAGAAAAATGGCTAATGGGGCAAAGTCAGTATTTTAAAGTGGAAGAATGGAAAAAGCAGCATTAGGAAAGTTTCCAAAACAAGGTCCTTAATGGGAATCATGAGTGATTGCACTTAATAAAACAAGAGAAATGTGTTTAAAGAAATAGATGAGGCTGCACAATAAACTCGATGGAAAAGCCATGTATAAAAGAGACAAGTTCAAAACACTTTTAACGAAGTATTATGATGTCTATAATTTACTGCTCTTTGTGACCCCATGGACTATACAGTCCGTGGAATTCTCCAGGCCAGAATACTGGAGTGGTCAGCCTTTCCCTTCTCCAGGGGATCTTCCTAATCCATGGATCAAACCCAGGTCTCCCGCATTGCAAGCAGATTCTTTACCAGCTGAGCCACCAAGGAAGCCCAAGAAAACTGGAGTGGGTAGCCTATCCCTTCTTCAGTGGATCTTCCTGACCCAGGAATCAAACTGGGGTTTCCTGCATTGCAAGTGGATTCTTTACCAACTGAGCTATCAGGGAAGCCCATATAATTTACTGCAGGGATCCCCAATCTCTGAGACTTAATGTCCAATGATATGAGGTGGAGCTGATGTAATAATAAAAGAAAGAAACTGCAAAACAAGCGTAGTGCACTTGAATCATCAGGAAACCATCCCCCTCTGACTTGTGGAAAATTTTTCCTTCACAAAACGGACCCCTGGTGCCAAAATGGTTGAGGACTGCTGATTTACTGCAAACCTGTTCAGCATGGACAAAGAATACAAACGTGTGTGTGTACATGTGTCTGTCTATCTGGAAATTCTTGCATTTGGCTCCTAAAATCTCTGTGACATTTCCCACTGTTTTATTTTGGGGTATTTTCTAGCTCTAAAAGATGTTCCAGCCTCATCTTTTCTATCTCCTTCCCCAGTCCTAGAACTAGTCATTTCTCTAAGATGTACTGGTTCCTTTTATTCAAAAAGTCACCAGAAACTAAGATGTGATCACTGAGGGTGTGTTCATTGCTACTAGAGTGTCATTGCATCTAAACTCCCTAAGCAGACAGTGCTAAGAAATATAAGTATATATACCAACTGATATAAATAAGTGTAGAATTATCCATGTATCTATATATTGATATTGCTAACATTAGTTCGTGTTGATGTCTTTAATCCTAACCCAGCACCACACAGGTCATTCCAGCCTTCTGCCTTGTTTAGCTGAACCTCCACTTCAACACTGAGAAACACAGTTCCCACCATCCATGAACTTCAACCTTGATTTTCAGCTACACTTGGATCTTTTTACTGACTCAGAGGACTGTTTGTTATCTGAGTCTGTACAGAAAATTCCTGCTGCTAAAATAATGTTACATTTATCTTAGGTCTACAAGCCATATGCTATTTGAACACTAAAAGGATAGAGTACAGAAGTCATCCAGCTCACAAAGTTCATCCCATTGTTTGTGTCAACTTGCCCGTGAACAGAAAACTGTGTATCAGAGTTTTATCTGGATTATAGGGATGCCAACAATAGACTCTTCCACTTCTAATTGTTAGGATTCAGCTGTATTTTCCCAAAAAGAGAATTTGATAGCTCTGCATGGTCCAGCTGTCTTAATCAGTTTATAATAAGATGCATAATCAAGAAGAAATTTTAAAGTTGGCCTAGATTTTTAAGTATATCATAGTTACAAGGATGGGTTCTAATAAACTGAGACTCGTGGTTAATAATAGTGAAAAGTGAAAGTTGCTCAGTCAAGTCCGACTCTTTGAGACCCATGGACTATACAAGTCCACGGAATTCTCCAGGCCAGGATACTGGAGTAGGTAGCCTTTTCCCTTCTCCAGGGCATCTTCCCAACCCAGGGATCTAACCCAGGTCTCCCACATTGCAGGCAGATTCTTGACGAGCTGAGCCACAAGGGAAGTCATTGATTAATAATAAGAACAGCATAAAGGGAAATTTTAGTTTTACCAGCCACAGGAGGGTAGCGAAGATCTACTTCCTGGGAAGGCTGCTGCCTGTCAGGCAGGACTTGTTCCTGCCTACCTTCGTCCCAGAGAATAGCCCATCGCTATAGTAGTAATAGATGATAGTGACCCATCTCTTCTCTCTTTCCATTTTATTCCTATCTCCTCTAGCAAATAGAATCATCTTTAGACATGAAGGATGTGGCGAACCCAGACAAGAGCAAACTGAAGTCCAAGATGGTAAGGAGAACATGAAGAGTAAACCTAAGCTTTACCAATGGGATCAAGCTTCTTGATTTGAATTAACTAGATTCTAGAGCACTGAGCCCAACTTCAAAGAAGATCCCTGAGCTACCAACAGCAACCCTGGGGCAACAGCAAAGATGTGCTTTCTGAATGGACAGTAAAAACTCAACGGGTCATGTTCTGTGTGTATCCAAACCAAAAGGTAGGTATGTGTGGGAGTCATAACATGAAATACTTTATACGAATATAAAGGAAAACTCTCTAGTAGTGTTGGATGCCCTAAAATATGAGAATGTACTAGAAAAGGCAGTAAAATATTTCGGAAATATTCAAGTACTTATGAGAGACTGTTGTGGAGTGAGTGGGGATCAGACTGGAACTAGATGGCCTCTGAACAGACTTCCAGTCCCGAGATACAGCAGTTCCTCTGCATCCAGTCTCTGAGTGGATATTATAGTAATATGTTTAATTCTAGTGCTGATCATGGTCTCTTTTGTACTTTTCTTGTTAACTCTTCTGACTGTAGCATTGTAAATAATGAACCTGAAAAATCCTTTACATATAATTAGAAGATAAAAATGAGCTCAGAGTAAGTGTTAACTCATCTTGGTTGAGGTTAAAAAAGCTTTTTAAAAAACATTTCTTGGAATGTTTTAATTTAGAGGTCAAGGTATATATCAGTGTTGATAAGTTTTAATAAAGGTATGAAAAAGCAAATGCATAAAAAAGTTGGAAACATGACCATCTTTATTTCACTAAAGTGCCACTAACTTTAATCATTAAAACTGAATATAAATACTTTAACTCAATTGAAATTGTAAGTAGACAATTGGAGTAAATCTTGTATGACCAATATTAGCCTGATATTCAGAATGAAAAACTGTAAGAAGCATGCAATTTCTAATTTAAACTTTTAAAAAAAGAGAATGCATAAATGAATCTATAAATTAGAAATGAATTGTTAAGACTGTATAAGGGACTGCAATTTAAATAAAACTTATATATTAAAACTTCAAGATACAATTTTGTTTCATTTTTCCCCTGAAATGACAGTCACTTCCTAAGTTCCAACACAGGGGCTTATAATTACTTTTCCAATAAGATAAGGAATTAAATTTCATTGCGCTCATTCAGTCAGAAAATATTTATCAAATGTTTATTAGACACAAGATGCTGCCACTGTATTAGACGCAGTGAATTGAGAGAGAAACAAGACAGCCTCTGCTGTTTTTAGAATTTACAGCCTAGCAGAGAAAATAGACATTAAACAATGGATTACTTGGTTGGTCACATTTCACAACTGAAAGAAATGTATCCAGGATGATATTGACATTGTGGAGAGGGAAACCTCTTTAGACAGAAGAGAGGGTAGGGTGGAAGAGGTCAGGATAAATCGTTCCTGGTAGAAACGTTGACAGAGGGAAGTTTTAAAGCAGAAGAAAATTGGGAGAGTGAAACATAAAGAGAAGATGATGACCCAAAGGAAAGGGTGAAGCAAGGGGGAAGCCTCTGAAGCAGGAGGGACCATAGTATTTAGGAGACTTGAAACGGTTCCTGCCCCAGGCCGCACAAGTAGTGAGGCAGTGGGAGAGGCTAACATAATGAATGGCTAATGAATGGCCTGGGACCAGCAGGGACCACAGACCCAGACCTGAGCTGACGGCTCCTTCCATCACAGGTTCATCCACTAGGGTACTCTTTCCAAAAGACTGCTGCGTTACATCTGGGTAAAAGAGATACAGTTGTGATTTCTCTATTCCTCTTTGTCAGGTCTACTATCTGTCTACATTACTGATGGTATGCCTTGTTATCTCTTAAGTAAAAAGTGTGAATCACTTTCAAAGTAATATATATGAAGTCTGAAATAGGAAATGAGGTCTGAAGTGAAAGTTGCTCCGTCATGTCCGATTCTTTGTGACCCCATGGACTACAGAGTCGATGGAATTCTCCAGGCCAGAATACTGAAGTGGGTAGCCTTACCCTTCTCCAGGGGATCTCCCTAACCCAGGGATCGAACCCAGGTCTCCAGCACTGCAGGTGGATTCTTTACCAGCTGAGCCACAAGGGAAATAGTAAATAAATATAAATAAACTTCTGCTATATTCTTATCCATTTCCATTACAATAAGGGATTTGCAAATAAATGTAAAACAATCCATTCTTCTCCTAAAACAATGTTAAAAGTTTGGAAATAGAAACTAGCATATACCACCAAATGCAGTTTGAGTGAATACCCTTCAAATAAAAAGCTACATCTTGGAAAAGGGAGAAAATGCAGCACAGAGCATGGAGACAAAATGCATTTCTCTGTTTTCAAAATCTCATGATTATCTTCCAAGTACAAAGATAAAATGCCTTCCTTTAAAACAGGTCTCATACATGAATTTTATACTATTTCAGAAGGAAATCACCAGCTGAGTCCAGAAACAGAATGATTTTCTTACAACAAAATCACATTTTCCAATTTAAGGTTTATTCATTCTTCTCTGTTCTTCCTGCTATTTACCCATTGGGAATTAAATTGTTTATTTATGCCACTATAAAAGAGTAAGTAGGGAAAACAAAACAAACACCTAAAGCTAAATGCCATTTGTTTTGTTTCCAATTTCAAGGAAAGTATTGGTTGAAGAGACTTGGAAATGAATAATAAAAGAATTAATTTCCACTTGGAAGAATCAAGAGGCCATCAAATAAATTTCTTCCTCTGAGAAATAAGAAGACTAAAACCCAAGGAGATTAAATGATTTATACAAGTTTTGCTAACAAGTAAGGCTGATTTCTGGTTTCCAGCTCTTCCCAATACACCCTACCCATAATTTTACTTGGCCATGTTTTGCTTCATCCACGTAACAAAGAAGCGGCTAGATCCTGCTGATCAAACTGCGTGTGTTCCGTGCTTTGTAGCCCAGTCGTGTCCAACTCTTTCAGACCCCATGCACCGTAGCCCACCAGGCTCCTCAGTCCATGGAATTCTCCAGGCAAGAACACTGGGTGGGTTGCCAGGCCCTGCTCCAGGGGATCTTCCCAACCCAGGGATCAAACCCAGGTCTCCTGCATTGCAGGCAGATTCTTTACCCTCTGAGGCACCAGGAAAGCCCACCAATACTGTTCAAACTGCAATAATGTTAAAAACAAAATTTATCCAAGATCCTGTTTTTAAAGTATCAACTTCAAAAGAATCTATGTTACAAAGTAATGAGATTGTCTCAAAAAAAAAAAAAAAAAAAAAGCCAGCAAAGCAATAGACCAAGATGCAAAAGAAAAGGGCCCTAAGCCTGCTGTCATTTAATCTTTATGTACCCCTTCAAATGGATAACCTTGATGTTGAAAGTAAAGGAATCAATTTTGTTACATTTTATGCCCATCGGTGACAGTAAGTTTGTGAAGTGCTTACCAGAAAGAAAGAGCTTGGCTGGTTGTCTAGCAACAAAGTAAGTACACATGTTGGTATAAACTAACTACTCTTTAGAAGGAACCACTTTCATTATTCACTTATTAAATCAATCTCTTAACAAAGAGGAAAAAATGATACAAGATATGGCAAGGGAGAGGGTGGACATGTTAAGAGGAAAAGTGAGTTCCAGAAGTTTAAAAATTAACTTCTAATAATTTATGAGGATGGACTTTTTTTTCCCCCCATAAGTCAAATAGACCTGTGAAGAGGTAGACTAGATACTGATGAAATGAAGGACAAAATACTCTAGAATCACCAATTCATAAAACCGTCTGCATCAGCGCTGAGCACCTAACTCCTATAATTCAACTAGACGCGACTGACTGTGGCTCATTGGATAAAATTCACTAATAACGTTTATCAAAATCATGAATATTACAGAGGCCGTTTTCAAGGAAAAGCTTTGGTTTAACTATACACTGAAAATGTGTGGTGAAAGAAAAAAGAAAATATGACTCATTTACAGCTTGCCATGTGAAGTATGCCTCCTGTTACTGCCAGGCCACAAACGGCCTCTCTTATTATTGTTATTGCTGCTGTTACTTTAATCTCTGATGCTGGAGCCAAGATAGTTTAGCTTTGTTCCTGCGGTAATCAATTAAGAAGCTTCTGTCTATCTGTTCATTCTGTTCCCAGGAGAAGCTTTGACTCTTAGCTTCCTGTCTGGCTTCTGAATTGATGGCATGGCAACTGACTTCTGGATTTTTTTTTTTTTTTTTTTTTTTGCTTCCTGACTACTGCAATTTGTCTTGGAGTTATTTCTGATATCTGTGTACTTCCTGGATTTGCAGTTTGCTTACCTGACTCCCATCTCATATTTCAGTTTGTTTCATTTAGCCTGGTTTTGTATTCCGCTTCTGCTCCTAACACCTATCTCACTCACAGCCCCTATGCCTATAAAGTTCCACTGACACTTTCTATTCTAGAATTTAACATATTAGACAAATTTCAACATTTGGTCCCATTTCTTTTTAGGCAAAATACTCAACATTGATAATGTTTCCACACGGTGGTTTTCAAGATCTCTTGGACTGCTAGTTTAAATGTAATAAATTCTTCATGAGTCAAGTCAAACTAAATAAATTGTTATATGAACAGTATGAATAATTTAGAAACAAGCAAAGTTCATTTTAAATCCCATTGGCTTCAGGGACCCTACTATATACTTAAATATTGCAATTGTAGGGTTAAAAAGGAAAGGCTATAATAATAATATGATGACGACTAGCATCATCTTTTGAGTAGTACATGCACCTACTATGGTACCTGAGTTTTCACTGGAACTGAAAACACACTGTTCAGTGAATAGATTCTAGAGTATTGACTAACTACTTTATTACAGATGTGGAAAAAAGCAACATAATTCAAGTATGGTACTTGTGTTACTCAAGATTGAGATCACACGCAAAGTAGGCCAAAGAGGTCTAATTAGAAACTGGGTTTTGTATGACTTCCAAATGGAGATTTTCAGCCATTTTTCTAAGTTTCTCCTAAGAAACCAACCTTAACACCCCTAAAATTCTATTAAAAAGAAAAAAGATTAAATAGGTGACTCTAACTAAAAGCTTTAAAGGCATTATCTTTTCACCTTTAAAGCAGTACACCCAAAGGGAAGAAAAAGCAGCTATTCTTCCCCGCTATTGTAAAGTAGTGTGTGTGTGTAAACTGGTACAAATACCATGGGAAACTATTTGGCAGTTTTTCCTAAAGCTAAAGAAAGAGGTACACAGTTACCAGTAATCCTATGCTGGGTACAGTATGGACTGTGAAGAAATAAGTGAATATGTCTACTAAAAGCCATGCATATGAGTGTTCATATCAGAATTATTAGTAATAGCCTAAAACTCTAAACAGCCTCAAATTCCATAAATTCCTAAAATCTCCTAATAAAATTAATTCTACAGGTTGTGATATATTCATACATTGGAATAGCAATCGAAAAAGGACAACTATGTACCTCATAGACATAAAATGGAGCTACAGAACTCTGAAACAAAATAGTAGGCTGTTTGGTTTCATAAAGGCCTAAAACATGGGAAATTGAACTCTGGTGACTGGTGAGAGAAGTGTTTTCTTTGAGAGGGCAGTATTGCCTGGAAGAAGCAAGGAGCTCTTCCAGAGCATGAGACATACTCTGCATTGATTTGAGAGTCGGGTGTCTCTCATATTCATAAACATTCGCTGGACAATTAAGATGTGTGCATGTCTAACTTATGCTTTCATTTTAAAAAAAGAAGTGTTTCAGGATGAGATAAAAATAAATTATTATTTATTAAAAGCTTATAACAATTCTAAAAAAAATACATAATTTGAAGCACTGAGTTTGAGTCTAACTTTTCTATAAGCCATGTTTATAACTATAAACTACAACTATGACTTTCTCCTGAAATATAGGTTTAAAAAGAAGAGTTAATAATCAATGCTGAGAAATGGTATCACCTTTTGGAGTAAGCAAAGGTCATATTCGATTATTTTCTCGCAGTGTATTAGAAAATAAATTCTATATGGAATTAAAAGTTAAATAAGCAAAGATATCTAAAACGACACCCAAAAAGATTATTTTTCTATTACTCAGTTGCATAAGTCTATCTGTAAAACTATTTAAAATGTGAAGGAAAATATCGAAGTATTTTCTTTCATATTTTAAAATGTCGTTGAAAACTCAAAAGCAGAATTTAAAAAGCAAACAATAGGATAGGAAATATATTTTCACAGCCTCTGACAGGAAACGGTAACATTATCTGTAGCATATAAAGAATGCTCCTAAGCTGTAAATGTATTTTTCTAAGAAAAGCAGCACAGCAGAAATAAAGAGGATATAGACAACATAAAAAATAAATAAAATATATAGTCTATCCACATGAGAACTGTTTGACTTTGTAAATCAAGTGGATGCAACTAAAATTACAAATAAAAAAATGTTTTTTCTAGCAAATTGATAAAAAGTAAAAATATAATATTTAGAGGAGGAAGAAGAAGACTCTTGAGAGCCTCTTGGGTTACAAGATCAAATCAGTAAATCCGAAAGGTAATCAACCCTAAATATTCATTGGAAGGACTGATTCTGAAGCTGAAGCTACAATATTTGCCCACCTGATACGAAGAGCCGACTCATTGGAAACGACCCCAATGGCTGGGAAAGATTGAGGGCAGGAGGAGAAGGGGATGACAGAGGATGAGATGGTTGGATGGCATCACCAACTCAAAGGACATGGGTTTGAGCAAACTCTGGGATATAGTGAAAGACAGAGAAGCCTGGCGTGCTGCAGTCCATGGGGTCCCAAAGTCAGACACGACTAAGTGACTAAACAACAACAACAATGAAGTACAGTGTGTCCCCTACATACAAATAACTTCCATTTCAGAAGCATGTTCATAAATCCAACAAAGTTAGCTTAAGTGACTAACTACGGACACAATTGTCTATATACTGTACTGTAATAGGTTTCTAATATTTTTCACACAAATGATACACAAAAAAACAAAGATACCATTTTCAATCTCACAGTACAGTGCCTTGAAAAGTCCAGTAGTACAGTACAATAGCTGGCATACCGGGACTGGCATTGAGTGAAGAGGCAAGAAGAGCCACTGACCGGAGGGGTGAGAGGAGGTAGGAGACGGCAGAGCTGAAGGAGAAATAGGAGATGGAAGGCAAGCTGCACTTTCACAGATGCCTGACGCTGATGGCACAGGCTCTGCCTCCTTGCTGGATTCAGTTCTATCTAGCCTCTTGAAAAAGATGATCTAGTGATGTCTGCGTGGTATCTTTCTCTCTCTTTTTTTTTTTTTCTTTTTCTCATCACTAATGATGTGACAACACTGGACTGCTTTCTGAACTGCTGCTGCAACCTTTCTGTTCCATTCTAGGTTCATGTCCTGTGATGCAAAAACTAACAGTGCCTCTTCAAACAAAGAACATCACCTGGCCATTTCCTATGCTGTGAATCCCTTCAGTTCTTCATTTGCTTCTTCTTCCTGTCTCTCTTTGCCTTTTCTCTGGGCCTCCAATTCCATTCATTAGTAAGTTCCTTGTGTTGCCCAGCAAGTTCAATGAAGGCATCATCTTGCAAATTCAGCTCCAGTTTCTCACAGAGAGTCACTGAGCTGCTGAAGGCCTCTTTGTATTCCTCATCCACCTTCTCAGAGCCACAAAAACTGCAAACAAACTTCAGGCAAAGGTTCTTCCAAACTCCATTCACGGTGATGGCTGTAACCTCACACCAAACAAACTCAATGTTTTTTATGGCCTTGTAGATGTTATTCAGTTCAGTGCAGTTCAGTCGCTCAGTCGTGTCCGACTCTTTGTGACCCCATGGACTGCAGCATGCCAGGCCTCCCTGTCCATCACCAACTCCTGGAGTTTACTCAAACTCATGTCCATTGCATCGGTGACGCCATCCAACCATCTCATCCTCTGTCGTCCCCTTCTCCTCCCGCCTTCAATCTTTCCCAGCATCAGGGTCTTTTCCAATGAGTCAGCTCTTTGCATCAGGTGGCCAAAGGATTGGAGTTTCAGCTTCGAGATCAGTCCTTCCAATGAATATTCAGGACTGATTTCCTTTAGGATGTTATAGTCTTTTGAAAATTGTTGTACAATTATTCCTGATTTGTGACTTGTCTTTACTGCCTGACAAAAAGTGTGGTGTAAATGGCATTTCTTGAAAGTCACTATAACTCTGTGGTCCATGGGTACATAGGGAGTATTTGGTGGCAGATCCACTATTTTGATGTTGGGATGAAAGACACCCATGAGTGGAGGTGGCCTGGAGCATTGTTGAACAGAAAAAAAGTGTTGAATGGAATGTCTTTTTCCAAGCAATATTTCTCTACCTCTTTGATAAAATGATGGAAAAACCAGTCCTGGAAAATGGCCTGTGTAACCCAGGCTTTGGGGTCACTCTTCCACATAACAGTAAAGAATCCTTGGCTATGTGTTCAAGGGCTCTTGGGGTCTCTGAATGACCTAAGAGAGGCCTCAGCTTCACAGCGCCAGAAGCACTGCTACCAAACAACAGTGTTAGCCTATTCTTTGTCGCTTAGCAGCCTGGCATCAACTTCTCTTCTTACTGATGTAACTTCAGTCTGACATTATATTCCAGTACAGTCCTGTCTCAATCATGTTCAAAACTTGCTCAGGTAAACGCTTGCCTTCATCAATAATTTCTTTGAAGCATTTCAGGGAATCCTCAGGCAGCTATGGTATCTGCACTTGTGGCCTCATCACTTAACTTTTATGTTGGCTCTAGTCATGAAACCAGTGAAACCAGCCACGGCTGGCATGAAAAGATACACCCTCCGATTCTTTGCCATGCTGCTTCTTCAAGTTTTCATAAAGGCTTTTAGGCTTCCCTGGTGACTCAAATGGCAAAGAATCTGCCTGCAATGTGAGAGACCCAGGTTCAATTCCTGGGTTGGGAAGATCCCCTGGAGAAGGGAATGGCAACACACTCCAAAACTGCTGCCTGGAAAATTCCATGGACAGGGGAGCCTGGTGGGGCTCCATGGGGTCCATGAGGTCACAAAGAGCTGGACATGACTGACCAACACTTCACTTTCACTGCATCAACATTAAGCTGAGCAGGACTTGACGCTGATGCTGCATGCACACACACAGAAGTTTCTCCATCTCCCCCATTACTTTTCCACGCTTCTTCAATATTACTGTGGACATTTCTGACACTGTTCGCATTTCCACAATCTTGAGTATCATGCTGATGGTTGCATGATTTGTGTTCCAAACGTGAGAGATATCTGCCATCTTTTCACCTCACTCCAACTCAATTATTTTCACTTTTATATCCATTGTTATCTCTTGGCACTTCTTAGCAGCACCAGCTACATCTCTGCAGCTTCCAGACATCCTGGGCTTAAAATAAAGATACTGTACTACTGTAGGCTATACAGTGCTGAACAGTAAAGTACACAAAGGCAGAACCACCTGCAGAGGACGCATGCATGTGACGATGCATGCCGGACATGTGAACTTTGTGACTGGACACAGGCAAGCATGTCCACATTTTTGAAACTTCGAAACTTGAAGGTTCATATGTACGGGACTTGCTATACAGTAAAATACATACTATTATGAATGCTTATTACATGTAAATTGGCTCAAACTTTGAGTGAAATCTAGCAATAGAGCAAGCAAGAACATTTAAATGTCTGTGCCTTCTGACTCAGTAATTCCAATTAGTAGAATCCATTTAAAAAATAAAACAGCAATCAGAAATGTAAATTAGTAGTTGTATACAAGAAATAAGCATCATTCTCTTCTAGAAAAGCTCAGCAGATACTTACTGAGAACCTACAATATTCCAGGCAATATAGTACTAAAGGTACTGCAATAAATGAGATATGAAATCTGTGTAATAACAGCCAATATAAACTTTAAACAGATAATTAGTAGCACAATTGTTACAGTGAACAGGCAATATTACTGTGTTGTGAAAGTATGTAAAAGATGTGAGCTATTGGGGCAATTATAAAAGCCTCTGAGAAAATGATATATAAAATGAAACGTGATGGTTGATAGATAGCACTGCCCTTAGACTCAGGCATGAAGGATCCTTGTCTGGGCTTTGTTCTTAGAGGATGTTATATATTCATTCAAGAACACGTGGCTTCCTCAACCACTCAGGATCCGGCACAAAACATCCACACTCATGACCAACACATCATTCAATCCTCAGGAACACATTTATTTTTCTGTCTTTAAAGCAAACACTACCTGTCTCTAAATGCCTTCAATGTTTGTGTATTACACCCTTGTCAATATCAGAAATGGGCATTTTCATAGTGTGAGGGGGAACTGATTGACAGAAGTGCTTAAATATGAGAAAGAAATAAACTAAATTACTTAAAAATTCTCTTAGTTGAAATTCCCTATCAGATTACTTGAATGCAATCAAATCATGCATAACAAAGTAGCTTTAACTACTCTTGTCAAACATCTGTTTTTATTCTTCGTTGGGGGTTATAATTCATGGTCCAGAGGTACTCAGAGAAAAGTACAGTATTTTAAATATTTGCACTTAGCAACTAAGAAATATTTTGAAATTTAAAAATTCACATTACTCCTAAGTTTGTATATATGTAGTCCTATATTTCAAATACATGAAACATAATGACAATCTGTTAGACTGACTAGATGCAAATGGAAAGCCAGAATTATAGTTTTACTCTGTTAAAAATTTTTAATAAGATTCTACTAAATGCTCAAGAATTAAGTACAAAATTATTCATAAAAAATAACTTGGTTCATATATTGACTTACATGAGTCAATTCATATATAAATTAAATATTAGTATATTATTAATTCATATATTAATTGAAAATTTCCCTTACCATTAAATTTTAGTAGGTATTAAGATTTTATAGGAAAAATAATTTTTTAAAACATGAAAAATAATTATATTCACGGTTTAAATTTACATTAATTTCCATTTGTGAAAATATACATTTATATGCTTTATAATAATTTTACTTTTTCATATTTCTTAAAAGTGAGTAACAGTAGAAATCAAAATAAAGCTAAATAAAATTATTTATTAATTTTAACACCACATTAACAAAAGGAAGAATAAAAGTCACATGAACATCTCAATAGACACAGAAAAAGCATCTGGTGAAATTCAAACTCCATTCCTGATAAACATTCTCAAAGTTGATACAGAGTAAACATACCTCAACATAATAAAGACTATTTATAACCAATCTACAGTGTTGGAGAAGACTCTTGAGAGTACAGTCCCTTCGACTGCAAGGAGATCAAACTAGTCGATCCTAAAGGAAATCAATCCTGAATATTCATTGGAAGGACTGATCTTGAAGCTAAAACTCCAATAATTTGGCCACCTGATGCAAAGAGCTGATTCATTAGAAAAGACCCTGATCCTGGGAAAGATTGAAGGTGGAAGGAGAAAGGGACAACAGAGGATGAGATGGCTGGATGGCATCACTGACTCTATAGACATGAGTTTGAGCAAACTCTGGGAGATGGTGAAGGACAGGGAAGCCTGGTGTGCTGCAGTCCATGGGGTCACAAAGAGTCAGACATGACTGAGCTACTGATCAGCAACAGCAGCAGCGAACGTCAAGCTTAATGGTGAAAAGCTGAAAGCCTTTCCTCTAAAATCAGGAACAAAATAAGGATGCCCACTGTCACTGGTTTTGTTGAAGATGTTATTTGAACTCCTAGCCACAACAATCAGAGAAGAAAAGTAAATGAAAGGAATTCAAACTCGAAAGGAAGATGTAAAACTGTCACTGTTTGCAGACGATAAGATACTATACAGAGTAAATCCTCATGATGTTACAAAAAAAGTACTAGAGCTCATCAGTGAAATCAGTAAAGTTGCAGGATACAAAATTAATATGCAGAAATCAGTTGCTTTTCTATACACTAAGAACAAAGTTTTCATACTGTTCATGGGGTTATGTGTAAATGCTAGCTTAAAATTCAAGATACAAAAAGATAAGAACATGGCATCCAGTCCCATCACTTCATGGCAAATAGATGGGGAAAGACTGGAAAAAGTGACAGACTTTATTTTCTTGGGGTCCAAAATCACTGCGGACAGTCACTGCAGTCTGAAATGAAAAGACACTTGCTCTTGGAAGAAAAGCTATAACCAACCCAGATAGTATATTAAAAAGCAGAAACATTACTTTGTCGACAAAGGCCCGTCTAGTCAAAGCTATGGTTTTTCCAGTAGTCATGTATGGAAGTGAGAGTTGGACTATAAAGAAAGTTTAGCTCTGAAGAATTTATGTTTTTGAACTGTGATGTTGGAGAAGACTCTTGAGAGTCCCTTGGACTACAAGGAGATCCAACCAGTCCATCCTAATGGAAATCAGTCCTGGATATTCATTGGAGGGGCTGATGCTGAAGCTGAAGCTCCAATACTTTGGCCACCTGATGTGAAGAACTAACTCATTGGAAAACACCCTAATGCTGGGTAAGATTGAAGGCAGGAGAAGAAGGGGATAACAGAGAGTGATGCGGTTGGATGGCATCACCAACTCGATAGACATGAGTTTGAGCAAACTCTGGGAGTTGGTGACGGACAGGGAAGCATGTCATGCTGTAGCGTATAGGGTCGCAAAGAGTCGGACACCACTCAGTCACTGAACTGAACTGAAGAACAAATTATCAAAAAGAGGAAAAATATTTCACTTAAAAGTGCATCAAAAGGAATAAAATATCTAGGGATAAAATGAACCAAGGAGGTAAACAACCTTTAGTCTGAGAACTGTATAACATTCATGAAGGAAATCAAAGATGATTCAAACAAATGGGAAGATACATGTTCATTGTTTGGAACAATTAATATTACTAAGATGCCCATGTTATCCAAAGCAAATCTACAGATTCAATGCAATCCCAACCAAAATACCCACGACATTTATCACAGTATGTACATGTTCATCTGCTTCAGGCATGTCCAACTCTTTGTGACCCCAGGGATCCTCTGCCCGTGGGGATTTTTCTGGCAATTATATTTGAGAGGGTTGCCCTGCCTTCCTCCAGAAGATCTTCCTGTCCCAGGGATCAAATCTGTGTCTCCTGCATTGCAGGTGGATTCTTTACCACTGAGCCACCAAGGAAGCCCATTTATCCCAGAACTAAAACAACCCATGTAATGGAAAGGTACCCATTATTTTGTAATATAATAGCTTTAATCATAGTAAAATCTAGAAAATTACTGAATCACTATGTTGTACATCTGAAACTAATATTGTAAATCTATTATATTTCAATAAAACTTGCTTCAAATAAAGATAGCAAGTGTCTGATAATATTGCCAATACAGATAGTGAAAGAAATGTGAATGAAACAGAAATTTAGCTGAAAAATCCCAAGAACTATTTTTTTGCCAGTTATTTTTTATGTTATTGGAAGAAATAGTCTCAAGTGCAGCAAGACGGATGACAGTATTTAAAACAGTTAGATACCATAAATGACATTTTCTCAATTTGTTCAATATATGAAGAGCATATTAAATATTTCACCCAGCAACCTCTCTCAAACATATGGTAGGAATATAATCTGCTGTTATAGCAAGTGAATCTCATTCAACAAAGTTACAGCATACCAGAAGAATTAAAGGAAACAAATATTCTCAGATGAACAATGACGTGTGGTCTAGTAAAATAAAAATTAATTTTGAATTTCAGCACATCAATAGCTATTTGATAGTAACTTTTATCTGTTACTAATAATGTTAACAAACCTTTAAAAAGCTGAACAAATTTTAAGTGTTAATTTTTTTAAAGATGAAAAATTTTTTATACTTTTTCCATTAAAACAAACTGCATGTGAAACTGGCAAAAAGTTAACCAATGAAATACAACACAGAAATAAAAATGTTTCCCTGGAGGAAAAGATTCACATGCAAATATTGCAAACTACTTAATATAGAGTTTATTTTCTGTCTCTACAGACCAAGACATAGCTTTGATTAAATAGAGGGATAAACAAATTGAGGAAAACAGTACTATTTTTTAAAGTTGCTGTTTTTATAAACATTCTATCATTAAAATATTTGAAAATAGAAACTCTGTGTAGATCCACATATTGCTATAAGAGATTATGAGGATTGTAACTATAAATAAAACTGATTTATGTGATGTTAAAATAAGTTGAACTACTTTCTCATTATGATAATTTATCATACACAACCCTTTTATGATATTTGAACATGATGCATAAAATAATTTTTCCAATCTAGATACTGCTTTAAGAAATGTTCTACTACTTTGCCAAAATAACTGTATTCAATTTTAAATCCATAAGATTCAAAAGAATGGAATCAAATCATGTGAAAATATTCTTTAGAACAACCTGAGCAGTGACTTTGTTGAAATGAAAACAATTTTATGGATCAGTAATTTGTAAATGATGTGTTTTATCCAAATATCTTCAGTATATCAAAACACATCAGATAAGGGCAGTCTCAATTAGATGGCGTGATCTTTGATCCTGATATTCTTGCCATCATTCAATAGCGGAAAAATCATGCTTTAAAAAACTTTTTATTTATGATGGTTTATTTGTGTGGGTAAGTAAAAGCAACTTGTTTTATATATCATCTGCTAGCTTGATTTATACCTTTAAAATATTTAGACATTATATGTGGCCTCCAACAGCACCTATGTTCCTGGTTGTACATATGTTAAATATTGGACAGGAGTTCAATCAGGAGAAGTTAATTCAGTAAAGAGAGGGTGGTATATGGAGGAGGAGAAGTATTTAAGAAATTAAAAACAGCATATATAATAGTCTAGAATTATTTTTTAAAAAAATATTATTTCATTATAGAAACTAAAAGCATTTCAATATGCTAGAACATTAGATATGGAATAAAATGCAGCAGTGGATATTAACAATAGGTGAATAGCTGAATATTTTATGCTATATCCAAAAAGTAAAATGCTCTATAGTCACTGAAAATCAAATTTTTGAAGCCTATGGAATTTATAGGCAAATGTTTACAATCTAAGCTTGCTGATGCTGCTGCTAAGTCGCTTCAGTCATGTCTGACTCTGTGCGACCCCATAGATGGCAGCCCACCAGGCTCCCCCGTCCCTGGGATTCTCCAGGCAAGAACACTGGAGTGGGTTGCCATTTCCTTCTCCAATGCATGAAAGTGAAAAGTGAAAGTGAAGTCGCTCAGTCGTGTCAGACTCTTCGCGACCCCATGGACTGCAGTCTACCAGGCTCCTCCGTCCATGGGGTTTTCCAGGCAGGAGTAATGGTTGCCATACAATCTAAGCTTAAGTACATAATAAAGATATAAGCAAGATTTACACTGTGATCTGGATTACCTCTGTTTTTGCTTTCTCTCTCATTCTGATAACAGGCCTGTGTCTGTCTCTCTTCTGAGCATTCTGTGGATTTATTTATACACACAAAAAGTCTAAGTAAATAATCTAAAATAGAGTTGATTTTTCAAACAGTTCCTTTATTTTAAGAGGCTTAAAATACCAACTCCTCCCACACATCTCAGCCAAAATGGGATATACACAGCATCTCATTAACTGGAGTCTAATTTTGTATCAGTGAAAGATAATCTGTTACATATTTTTGTATCTCCCATAGGGCCTACCCTATCATTTTGATATAATCATGCATCCAAAAAAATGCTATTTTAAACATGAGTTCACCGTAAGAACTGAACTTCCCAGTATTAGAATGAAATTAAAACAACAGGCACAGCAAATAAGCTAATGACAAAAGGAGACAAATGGACTGCCTTGACATTGGCTGCGGTTATTTCAGCTATGAAAATGACAAGTTACACTGTGGAAGGAACCGCAGGTTAATTGAAATTTTTTGTTCAGCTCTTACTTGGGAACGTCGGAAGAGCACCGTTAGTATTTGCAAAGCTAGAGCAGACAGGAGGCGGGGGGGCAGTATGGACCTGTTTAATATACATGTCTAATAACTAGCCATTCTCCTCAGGTCATGATAATCAGAAGGAATCCCTGCCACTCGTCCCCAGATGGTGATACAGGGGGACAGCAGAAGCATTAATAAATCAGGGCAATCACGCCCTGAGCCAGTTAAGACTGTTGTGCTTCCTGCTTCAAGAATGCTAACAGGAAATTGAGTCCACAGCATTTCATAAGCAGGCAGACATAAGGGGCTCTTTGAATGAACACGTGAAGGGCTCAGGCACCCTTTGCTTCCCACCATCTCTTTCTGTATTTCCCTCTGCAGTATTTCAGTAAGGAAAGCATAGACTTTGCCAAAGCTGGAAGTCTGTAGTGGTTGGAGGTTGCACGTGGATGGGTGGGCAGTGGTGCTACAGAAAGATGTTAAAAGTCGTTGTTTCAATTACAAATTGCTGCACAATGAACTGCCTCAGAATGTATCAGCTTGGAACAAGCGCCATTTCTTTGCCATTGGTGCTGGCCATCTTGACAGGCTCATCCGGGAGAGTGCATCTCAGTTCCATGTGTTGGTTCAGAGACAGCAAGTCCCAGAGGGCTTCCCTTGTTCACGAACTCAACTAGCACTCCTGGCCTGGGTGTTTCCACTCTCCCCGCATAACTTCTCCAGCAGAGTATTACTGGACTTCTTGACTTGGTGGCTGAGTTTCAAGAAAGCAAGCCCCAGTGTGCAAGGACTTATCAAGTCTGGTTTAGTCATGTTCTCCATGTTCATTTGGCCAAGTCAGTCAGTTCAGTTCAGTCGCTCAGTCGTGTCCAATTCGGCAACCCCATGAACTGCAGCACTCCAGGCCTCCCTGTCCATCACCAACTCCCAGAGTTTACTCAAACTCATGTCCATTGAGTCGGTGATGCCATCCAACCATCTCATCCTCTGTCGTCCCCTTCTCCTCCCACTTCAACCTTTCCCAGCATCTGGGTCTTTTCATTTGGCCAAAGCAAGCAACAAAAACAAGCCCAGAGTCAATGTGTAAAGAGTTTACACCAGGGTATGGGTACTATTACTATATAAGCAGAAAGCTACATAGAGGGGCTTTCAGCAGTGCAGTCAAATGGCCTCAAAGAAATATGACACCGATTTTGGAACTAGATGAAGGTTATTCTCGATGCAAAACATCGAGAATGCACTACTTGCCAGTAATTACACACTTTATTTTTTTTAATTTATTTATTTTACTTTACAATATTGTATTGGTTTTGACATACATTGACTTGAATCCTCCACGGGTGTACATGTGTTCCTCATCCTGAACCCCCCTCCCATCTCCCTCCCCATCCCATCCCTCTGGGTCATCCCAGTGCACCAGCCCCGAGCACCCTTAAAACAGTTAGCTTTATATTAGAAGAATTTTACCTCAATAAAAATAAAGAAAGGGAGAGATTCTAAAATGTTTCTTCAATTAGGAGAACACATACCGTACATAGTATATATAAATATAAACTCTTCTCACTATCAATAAATAATCATTTAAATATTAAAATTTACAACTCACAGACTTTGAAGAAACTTTTTTATCCGTGAAAATCCCATAATAGTTTTAGGGAAAAATAATAAATTGCATGTTATATGGGCCTCTTTTATAACATTTCCTTATAGATATTTTTAAACTATCCCTCTTTCATTTATTGTTTGATGGAAAACTAAACTCCTCAGAAGAGATAAAATTTGACAAATTTACAGAATAAGAAACAGTGTTCTCACTTATTTTACTTCAAATAAATATTTCTACTTTACTGTTTCCCCAGGGATAATTTCTCTTCCAAAGGTAAGTTCTAGGTTGTTAATGAAGTCATCAGTCTGATTCTCATGCGTGCTGCGTGCTTAGTCGCTCAGTCCTGTCTGACTCTTTTTGATCCCATGGACTGTAACCCACCAGCTTCCTCTGTCCATGGGATTCTCCAGGCAAGATTACCGAGCGGGTTGCCATTTCCTTCTCCAGGGGATCTTCCCAACCCAGGGATCGAATCCGGGTCTCCTACATTGCAGGCAGATTCTTCTCCATCTGAGCTAACTATAAGTAGCTCCCAGGTGGACCAAAGGTAAAGAATTTGCCTGCTGATATGCAAGAGATGTGGGGTCAGTCCCTGAGGTGGGAAGATCCCCTGGAGCAGAACATGGCAATCCATCTCAGTATTCTTCCCCGGGAAATCCCAAGGACAGAGGAGCCTGATGGACTACAGTCTGGGGATTGCCAAGAGTCAGGCAGGACCGAACACACATACACACAGCCTGCTTTGTTGTTGTTGTTACACTTTTATTGGAAGAATTTGAATTTTGTCTTTGGACCTTGGAGTTTAAATTACTGGTTGCGAGGGTTTAGGGATTGGCAGTGAAGTGGGGGATGGAACTATAAAGGGTTAACAGAAGAGCAATCCTGCTCTTAATGGAATAGGTCTACATCTTTTTTTTTTTTTTTGAAGTTGCTCATTTATTTTTATTAGTTGGAGGCTAATTATCTTACAATATTGTAGTGGTTTTTGCCATACATTGACTTGAATCAGCCATGGATTTACATGTGTTCCCCATCCTGATCCCCCCTCCCACCTCCCTCTCCATCCCATCCCTCTGGATCATCCCAGTGCACCAGCCCCGAGCACTTGTCTCATGCATCCAACCTGGGCTGGCGATCTGTTTCACACTTATAATATACATGTTTCAATGCTATTCTACAGCTTGATAGCAAAGATAGTTACACAAATCTATATATGTAATAAAATGACAAAAAAAATACATAGGTAAAATGACATTGTATCACTGTCAGTTCCCTTGTTTTGATATTGATATAGTTATATGTATCTACTGGGGGGAAATGAGTGACTGATACACAGAATCTGTTCTATCATTTCAAATTTCTATGAACCTGTATTTCAAAAAAATGATTAACACCAACAACTGTATTTTGTGTGTGTGTACATGTGTGTATGTTGTTTATGCACAGCAATTAGACAAATTTTACAGAAAGCTTAGGGAAGTTTTCTGGAGAAGGAAATGGCAATCCACTCCAGTATTCTTGCCTGGAGAATCCCATGAATGGAGGAGCCTGGTAGGCTACAGTCCACGGGGTCGCAAAAAGTCAGACACGACTGAGCAACTTATTCTATTCTATTCTAGGGAAGTTTTAATCTAATCAATTTTTGTTGTATTATATGTTATCTCCTCTTTACTCTTGTTTGCCTCTCTTCCTGGCTTTTCCATTAGAAGGATAGCTTTGAGGATATATTTTAATCTTTCACTGTTTCCTCTATCTAGCAAATAATTTGAGAAGAGATGGAGCTGGAGGTACTCTTATTCTTTTCAAAAATTTGAACGTCTGAAAAGAATTTACAGTGAGATTTCACAACTACAAAGGAAATAGATGCTTCTCTTAAGTCACAGGACAGATACTGACATAATACATGAACTGAGTTCCTCAGTGTCTTTAGGTTTAAGCATTATATAAAGGAGTTTTTTAATGAAAGCGTGTTATGTCTTCAGATTTGAGGTTTCAAATTTAATGTATATCCCATGAACTATGAGTTAATCTATTCTTATATAATTCTTAGAAACTGAAGACCCAGAGTGGTGAGGAAAGATTTTTGAGAAACTCTAAATTTACATAACAATTACTTTAAAACAATTACTTTAAGAAATCTCCACACTGTTCTCCATAGCGGCTGTACTAGTTTGCATTCCCAAACTGGAAATAGAACTGCCATATGACCCAGCAATCCCACTTCTGGGCATACACACTGAGGAAACCAGATCTGAAAGAGACACATGCACCCCAATGTTCATCGCAGCACTGTTTATAATAGCCAGGACATGGAAGCAACCTAGATGCCCATCAGCAGACGAATGGACAAGGAAGCTGTGGTACATGTACACCATGGAATATTACTCAGCCGTTAAAAAGAATCCATTTGAATCAGTTCTAATGAGATGGATGAAACTGGAGCCCATTATACAGAGTGAAGTAAGCCAGAAAGATAAAGAACATTACAGCATACTAACACATATATATGGGATTTAGAAAGATGGTAATGATAACCCTATATGCAAAACAGAAAAAGAGACACAGAAGTACAGAACAGACTTTTGGACTCTGTGGGAGAAGGCGAGGATGGGATGTTTCGAGAGAACAGCATCGAAACATGTATATTATCTACGGTGAAACAGATCACCAGCCCAGGCTGGATGCATGAGACAAGTGCTCGGGCCTGGTGCACTGGGAAGACCCAGAGGGTTGGGTAGAGAGGGAGGTGGGAGTGGGGATCGGGATGGGGAATACATGTAAAACCATGGCTGATTCATGTCAATGTATGACAAAACCCACTACAATATTGTAAAGTAATTAGCCTCCAACTAATAAAAATAAATGGGGAAAAAAAAACAAACAAAAAAAGAAAAAAATAAAATAAAACAATTACTTTAAAAATAAGTTTATCTCCTTCCAAAGACATGTTTCAATTTTTTGCATGTATTTGAAACATGTTACATGAACTCCCACTCAAATATAAAGGTCTAAAATTTACATTTGTAGACATAGACTATGTAAAACAACATTTGATAAGGGTCCTTAATTATTTACATTGTGTGATAAATCACATAATAGAAAAATCTATCATTTTTACTAGAGAAGAGAAGATAGTTGAAAAGAGTCTTCCTAGGGAACTTCATTTAACTTTGATTAATCAATTGAAAATTAATCAGCTCTTTGTTTAGTTCAAATGCCTGTCATTTTCGTTTCCTCTTCTGTATAAGCTGAGACATTTTTATAATACAACAAATGGCTTTTTAGTACAAAGACACAGCTTCATGGTTTCCCTTTAATTAGAATTATTTTCAAATTTAAAGGGAGAATGACATTCTTAATTCATTATTTTCTCTTTTCAATCTATATTATTCTGCTTTCAAATAATTTAACATTAGGGATTTATTCAATTATATGGCAATTGTTCTTCATGCCTGAAACTTTATTCTACTCCCTTAAGGCTTTAGAAATGTCATTAGGACTATATAGAATTCTAGAAGATTTGTTATCCCTAATGGGCATCCTGATAGCTCAGTTGGTAAAGAATCCGCCTGTAATTCAGGAGACTCTGGTTCAATCCCTGGGTCAGGAAGATCCGCTGGAGAAGGGATGGGCTACCCACTCCAGTATTCTTGGGCTTCTGTTGTGGCTCAGTGGTAAAGAATCCGCCTGCTATTGCAGGAGACCTGGGTTCAATCCCTGGGTTGGAAAGATCCCCTGGAGAAGGGAAAGCAGGGGGAGGGGCTACCCACTCCAATATTCTGGCCTGGAGAACTCCATGTCCATGGAGTCGCAAAGAGTCAGACATGACTGAGTGAGTTTCACTTTCAATAGCATCACAATTCAAGAAAATTTCAGAGTATCAAATTCAGCTACTATTTATGAACAATTTATTTTCTAACAAACTTCTCAACTAATATATTAAAATACTTGTTGAAAGATACTTTTTCATCAATATAAGTAAATAGTTCTCCTACATCTAAATTGGTGGTGAAAATTGAACTTAAATGCAACCTCATTCATGCTCTAAAAACTCATATAATTCTAGAGTTCTAATTACAACACCTCGTTATTTGAGGTTGAAGGTGATGGAACAATACAGCATTAAACATTAAACATAGCTTCAACTAAGAGAAGATTTTAACAAATTATATTTCTATGTTATAGCCTAACTAGAAAAAAGTAATATAAACAGACCTGGAAAATCAATGTGGATGCAGATTTGTTTTTATTTACATAAAATATACCTATAGCTTTACTACTGAGTGGAAAAGCAGGGGCCATCCATTCATTGGAAAGTCACAATATGAACTAGATTCATTTGTCAGGAGCCAGTTAGGAAATCAGAATCCTGTCTATGAGAGGAAGTAGGAAGTGAGGGTTCCAACCCAAGAAATTTGTTGCAAAGGTGATGGAATGGAGGAGGGGGCACAGAGGAGACGATGATGTCACCTAGAGATGAGGAGTACTACCTAGGCGGGATTCCATGAACTCAGACCCACTGCTGGTGCTTGCTGAGGTGTCTGCTTTAACGAAGCAGCCGCTTTTCTGTTCCCATCACTGAAATTACCAATGCTGCTGACAGGGGCCCGCAGTCACCTGTAATTATTACCAAGGCTAGTATTAGAGCCAGAGATAGAATGACATACCCCCCTATCAGGCATCTTACCTCTCTGTCCAAGAACACCTATTGGCAGAACCTGTGAAACACTCAACTGCAAGAGAATGGAAAATGTCATGTTCAACTTCTAGACCCTTGCTGTAAAGATAACACAGAAGCATGAGACTAGGGGTTCAGTTCAGTTCAGTTGCTCAGTCATGTCCGACTCTTTGCAACTCCATGAACTGCAGTACACCAGGCCTCCCTGTCCATCACCGTCTCCCGGAACTGGGACTAGGGGTGGGTACTAACAAATATTCTTCAAATGGTAAGGAAAGGTTTTAAGCCATGCCCTCATAGAAGGCTTCCTCTTTGGGGTGGGGGTGGAGAGCTGGGTGGAACATAACGATCAGCTTATCTGGAAAAAAATGTACTATTACATCTGTTACGGTGTAGATGGAGAGGTATCAAGCATGTGTTATAAGACCGTATAGTATTGGGAATTGGTCTAGAAAGGGAGAAATGTAAATGTTTCTCTGACAAAATAACTATTTAGCTGAATTTGAAGGTGTCATATGTGTTAACTAGGGGAAGACTAGAAGGGAAACATCCCAGGCAAAGATATTCTCATAAGATAACAGAGACATACAAGGTAACATTAGAAAATCACTGAGGCCATGGTGACTGCAGCCATGAAATTAAAAGACACTTGCTCCTTGGAAGAAAAGTTATGACCAACCTAGACTGCATATCAAAAAGCAGGGACATTACTTTGCCAACAAAGGTCCATCTAGTCAAGGTTATGGTTTTTCCAGTAGTCATGTATGGATGTGAGAGTTGGACTATAGAGAAAGCTGAGCACTGAAGAAGTGATGCTTTTGAACTGTGGTGTTGGAGAAGACTCTTGGGAGTCCCTTGGACTGCAAGGAGATCCAACCAGCCCATCCTAAAGAAAATCAGTCCTGAATATTCATTGGAAGGACTGATGTTGAAGCTGAAACTCCAATACTTTGGCCACCTGATGCAAAGAACTAACTCACTGGAAGAGGCACTGATGCTGGGAAAGGTTGAGGGCACGAGGAGAAGGGGATGACAGAAGATGAGATGGTTGGATGGCATCACCGATGTGATGGACATGAGTTTGGGTCAACTCCAGGAGTTGGTGATGGACAGGGAAGCCTGGTGTGCTGCAGTCCATGGGGTAGCAAAGAGCCGGACACGACTGAGCAACTGAACTGAATTGAGGCTAGATGAGAGAGCTAAGGGAGATGGATGGATGACGGGAAGTTGCTGAGGTAGACAGGATCTGAAATAATATGTGGAATAAAATACCCATTTATGGGAATTGGTACAGCTGTAAATGTATGGATTTATATACTACAGATATTTTGAAGCTTGTTCACCAAAATATTAGTATGAATTATTTATAGAAAGTATAATTCCAGACAGTTTATAATATCTTCTGAGCTATTTTTTTTAACCAATGAATTTTCATACTTTTTATAACAATACTATTCAAGTGCAAATGAAATCATTGGTCTGAATATATACTCCTAGAAAACTTGCCAAGATGATCTAATGTAAGCAGTACCATAAATGAGAGAAATTCAGTGAATTAATTCTGAAAAAAACTTTAGAAAGCCATGGACTTCCAAACAAGACTAAACTTTTAAGTTCCTTTATTTCTTGCCTCAGATGCTGTTTCAACATAGCTTTATTATCCAGGAACATAAAGTATGTAATTATACACTGAAATTCAAATAAGGGACTATGGTCAGAATTCATGTCTGAATTACTGAACACTTGACCAGGAAAGACATTCCTAAATTAAAAGAGAAAATTATATCATGGTAAGCATCTTGAATGGCCATCACCTATGGCATCATTAACCAAAAAGTGTTTCATAGGTTCCAGGGTACACTGGTTACATAGGATGTTAGCAATTACTTCTTACAAGGAGTTTATGGCCAAACAATGAAATACAATTCTTTTTAACCATAAGACTTCTTCCTTGAAATATTAATAGTGAGCATTTTAAATCTGTAAGAGGGACATGTAATATGTAGCATTTCCAAAATTGTTTGATAATAGGGCCTGATGTTAAATTATCATCTTGCATTGCTGATCTTCTACAGAACACACTGAAAATGTTGTTTTGGAGAGGTATGATTTAAAAAATACTTCTGGAATAGGTAGTTTGTACATGCACGTACACTTCAATAAACCTATAACTTAGGACTTGACACAAATAGGAAGCAACTTTAATCCATTTCGTACGTCCTAGCCATTTCACTCATTCATTCAATCATTCAGCAACTATTTTCTGAGAGCCCACTCTATGAAAGTTCTATTCTACATTCCAGAGACAGCATTGAATGAATCAAATCCCTGATCTTGGGGGGCTTACACTCAAATTGGAGAGTCAGACTTTAAATCAATGATAAGGCTCAAGGCAATGCTTAACAGTTTGTCTAAAATTCGCACCTATAATTCTACCAGAGATGGCCATTTTATCCCTATTAATTTACATTTTCATTCATGTATGTGTGTGTATTGTTGTTTACTCGCTAAGTTGTGTCCAACTCTTTTGTGACCCCATGGACTGTAGCCCGCCAGGCAAATCTGTCCATGTCATTTTCCAGGCAAGAATGCTGGAGTGGGTTGCCATTTCTTTCTCCAAGTGATCTTTCCAACCCAGGGATAAAACCCATGTCTCCTTTGTGTGGAAAAGACCTGCATATTTTATACTCCATTTTAAAAATTAAAAACAGGTTAACAAAAGCATAGGCTCTAACAGTCAAATTATACTCACTTAAATTCTGTCACCTTCTAAGGATGTAAGTTCAAGAAGTTCATGCAACACCTTTCTGTCTCAGTGTTACCCACTGTAAAACAGGAATGATGACATCATTCCTCATATTTCATTAATATGAAAATAAGAAAATTATAAACATAAATTTGGTACAGTGTTTTATACACAGTATGTGTTTAATATATGCTAATAAATGCCAAAATATATTCATTTGATCACAATATTAAAGCTTTTTGTGAATGTTTTAAGTGACCAGTTGCATTATATTACTGTTATATCAATGGATGATTAGATTAGTCCCATGCGTTTATTATTAGGAAAAGCATCAGAATAAAAGTTTTCTCTATATAAATAATTGATTTTCTTTTTAATTATCCTTAAAGATATACTATTAGAACAAACCTGTGGTTCAAAGTATATGAAGGTTTTTACATATTAAAAAGTATTTATTAAATTTTTATTTTATTAATTTTTTAAAGCTATTTATTAATACTTTATAGGGAAGTATTAATAAAATTGCCTTCTATTAAGGTTGTACAAATTTTCCACAAAAGTTCAAGAGCAGATACTTTTCACAATACTATATTTTAATCTTCAAACTCTTGCTAGATAAAAAATCTTCTTGCTTTCAGTTCAGTTCAGTCACTCAGTCGTGTCCAACTCTTTGCGACCCCATGAACCGCAGCATGCCAGGCCTCCCTGTCCATCATCAACTCCCAGAGTTTACCCAAATTCATGTCCATTGAGTTGGTGATGCCATCCAACCATCTCATCTTCTGTCGTCCCCTTCTCCTCCTGCCCTCAATCTTTCCCAGCATCAGGGTCTTTTCAAATGAGTCAGCTCTTCACATCAGGTGGCCAAAGTATTGGCGTTTCAGCTTTCAGCATCAGTCCCTCCAATGAACACCCAGGACTGATCTCCTTTAGGATGGACTGGATCTCCTTGCTGTCCATGGGACTCTCAAGAGTCTTCTCCAACACCACAGTTCAAAAGCATCAATTCTTCAGTGCTCGGCTGTCTTTATAGTCCAACTCTCACATCTACACATGACTACTGGAAACTACTGTTGCTTTAGTTTGCATTTTTTATTTCAAGCAATATTGAACGTGTGTCTATCATCAGTCACTTGAGTTTCTCTGTTAAACAGCTAATCTATGTCAGGCCTTGGGCAAAAAGTGGTACGTGAAGCAGACCAAAGATCTAGCATCCCTGGACTCATCAGCTTTCCTTTACTGACTTCTGTGAGCTCTTCACGCAATCTTCAGCATCTAACACATTTGACTTAGCGTTGTGTTTAGTAAACGGTTGCTGAGTGATCATATAAAACATTTCCTATCATGTTTGCTACAAACTTTTTAATTTGTCTTTTTTCTTTTTAATTTTTGAAAATGATTCTTTGATCACTTTGAAATCCTCTTGTTTAAAAAATCATTATTTTAAAATATTTGTTATCTTAAGATAATACTTAATACTATATAAAATCCTTGAAACTTAGGCAGGAAGGCATAAAAAGACCATTATATGTGAATATACATATTTGTTCAGATATATATGCTCCTGTGTATACATATCCACAGTAAAAAAAAAAAAAAAAAGTAAAGATACTATAAGTCAATGGTTCACGGAAACTAAAACATTAAAAAGAATACTATTAAAAGTAGCAAACTGTTAAAAAGGCATTTATTCATATGAATTTACCCTATATTCTAGGTTTTTGGTGTCACAAGATGGTTCGCTTTTCCCAGGTTTCATCCAGGTACTTAAAATTTATTAATATTTAATGCCAATAACTGATGAGCATGTCAATGTAGGAAAAATATTGAGCTGTCACGGATACACTGGAACAGATGCATTTTAATACAGCGCTTGTTTTTTCATATGCTTAAATGATCTAAATTTAGTGTTTTTTTCTATTTCTTTAATTCATTCCACTTTTGAGAAGCTTTTTTTCCTTTAAACTGAGAAACTAAACTTTTGTATTATAATTAGAATAAACATTACTCTTTATTAACTGTTTTGTACATATTTATAGTATGCCAATAAAAAATGGAAGAAATTTAAAATGATTTGTCATATTAATATACTTATTACCCAAATAAAATAGGAATATTCTTTAAAATAGCAAGATGATTTTGTTGAAGAAAAGGTTTTCTTTTTCCATCCTTCCTTCCTTTCTTCCTCCTTCCCTCTCTCTCCTTCCCATTTTTTTTGTGCTGGTTTATTTCAAATATGTGTTTATGTTGCCTTGATATGTGTATTTGAGCAAATAACTCTGCTGGATACGTATATATATATATATATAATACATCCCTTTTAATAAAAATGTAAGGAGACTTCATCTCAACAAAAATTAGGCTTTTTACACACTTACACTGCTTCTTACTTGGCTGACTCATTTTCAAAAGAAGAGAATGGTAATAGGATAAGATAACTTAGGGAATTAAATTGGATATAATTAGTGCAAAGTAGCCTTTAATCAGGGAAAATTTTATAAGCACTAGAATTAGGTTTCCATAAATAGTCAGGCATATAAGTTAACTATAAATACTTCATATTTATGTTTATAAAAAACATTAAAAATTACCTAAGAATCATAGATATAACCAGCACATAAATGATAAAAAACTTATCATTACTTCACTGCTACCATCATCGTTATTATTCTACTGAACACCTGACTTTTTACTATGACTTGAAATGACTAATGTGAATATGTTCACAAATCCTTTATCTTTTTATTTTTAGGAAGATGAAAGTTCTGTCATCTGTTATTACAAATGGACAAATATCAGAAAAAAACTGATGTTTGTGATATCAGCCTTAGGAAGCATTACTACAAACAAAGCTAATAGAGGTAATGAAATTCCAGATGAGCTATTTCAAATCCTAGAAGACGATGAAAATATCAGTCTTTATTCCAATCCCAAAGAGGGGCAATGCCAAAGAATGCTCAAACTACCACACAATTGCACTCATTTCACATGCTAGAAAGGTAGTGCTCAAAATCCTTCAGTCTAGGCATCAACAGTATGGGAACAGAGAACTTCCACATGTCCAAACTGGATTTAGAAAAGAGATAAGAACTGAATATCAAATTGCCAACATCTGTTGGATCATAGAAAAAGCAAGGAAATTCCAGAAAAATATCTACCTCTGCTTCACCAACTATGCTAAAGCCTTTGACTGTGTAGGTCAAAGAGATGGGAATACCAGGCCATCTAATCCACCTCCTGAGAAACCTTTATGCAGGTCAATAAGCAAGAGAACCAGACATGGAATAATGGACTGGTTAAAAACTGGGAAAGGAATATGTCAAAGCTGTATACTGTCACTTTGCTCATTTAACTTATATGCAGAGGATAACGCGAAATGCCAGGCTGGATGAAGCACAAGCTGGAATTAAGATTGCCGTGAAAAACATAAATAACACCACCCTAAAGGCAGAAAGCAAAGAGGAACTGAAGAGCCTTTTGATGGAGGTGAAAGGGGTGAGAGAAATAGACGGCCTAAAATTCATCATTCAAAAGCTAAGATCATGGCATCTGGTCCCATCACTTCATGGCAAAAAGAAGGCGAAAATGTAGAAACAGTGGCAGACTTTATTTTCTTGGCCTCCAAGATCAATGTGGACAGTGACTGCAGTCACAAAATTAAAAGACACTCATGCCTTGTAAGAGAACTATGACAAACCTAGGCAGCATATTTAAATGAGAGACATCACTTTGCCAACAAAGGTCCATATAGTCAAAGCTTTGGTTTTTCCAGTAGTTATGTACAGATAAGAGAGTCAGACCAAGAAGAAGGCTGAGCACCAGAGAACTGATGCTTTCAAACTGTGGAGTTAGAGAAGACTCTTGAGACTCCCTTGGACTGCAAGGAGATCAAACCTTAAAGAAATTAACCCTGAATATTCATTGGAAGGACTGATGCTGAAGCTCCAATACTTTGGCCACCTGATGCAAAGAGCTGACTCTTTGGAAAAGACCCTGATGCTGGAAAAGAGACTGAAAACAGGAGGCGAAGGGGTCGACAGACATGACATCACCACTCAATAGGTGTAGTTTGAACTAACTCCAGGAGATGCTGAAGGATAGGGGAGCCTAGCATACTGCAGTCCAAAGAGTTTGGGGTCACAAAGGGTTGAACATGACTTAGCAACTCAGGAGCAACATCTTAATTCATGTGATGGATGTTTCAGACATCACTATTTGTAAGCTGTGTTCATTTTTTAGAAGTATTTTGAGGAAATATATGAAAGTTTCTCCATACCTATAAAATTCTCAAAAAGGGTGGAAAATGTAATTTCATCTTTTACTGTCTTTTTATATCCTCCAGTAAAAGTTCATTAAATTTCAGAAGGTAGTAAGTTTGATATTGGTATTCCAAGCCACACATTTTCTCCTTTTTCTCAAAACTTCTAAAAGTATAGCTGAAATTTCCTAAATGAATTCTGACACATCCTCCTTTATACTTGTACAAATTGACAGCGTATAATAAAGATTAGGTTGGAGAATAAATTCTAACAGTGCAACCAAAAAAAAATTAATAATAACCCTGGTTGAGAAGTGCACAGAACTTGTTTTGGAGGAGGTCATCAAGAAAACATGATTGCTGGATGAACCATTAGCTAGACATGGGCCACCGAGGTTCCTCACCTGACTCCTGACCTTGAAGTCTGCGCTCTGCTCACCGTCTCTGTGCTAGGACACAGCCTGAGATAGTCATGTGTTGTTGAGACCATCGGGATAAAGTAAGTGACTGAACCCGAGTAAGGCCTCCACATAAACTTTCCTCAGCTTCTGGAAGGGCAGGTGCAGAGATCTACTCATCTTGTGATCACCTAACACAAGTGTCATCTCTAAGTTCCTTGGTTTACCATCCCTGCCACCTCGAGGGATTTACCTCCTTGTTCAGTCTCTCCTTGCCTGCCAGGGTGTGAGGGCTGGTTTATAATTTCACCCAGGAAGCTCCTGAGGTTGCAGACCGACAGCTTGACCCCAGATCTGAATGAGAACTATAACAAATGTTTCACTTCCGATGGGGAAAGAAAATAGGCTGCATAATATAACCTTGCCATAGTTCCTGTAAAGACTAAGTTATTCCCTGGATATGTATGGATCTTAATTCATGGACGGTATCTCTAAACATAGAAATAAAAACCTAATAATGTGCCATAGATGAGAGGAAGATTTTTTTAAAACCACTGCTAGTGTATTTATTAGTTATATTTTAAAAGTTAAAAGATGTTTAGTTCAAAATGGCACACTTTGAACGTACCTTTAATTCCCCTCCCTCCCCAGATCTCATCTATATGCCACTGCATCTAAACATCAGAACATCAAGACATAAGCAGTCTGGTTGGAAAATGGACAGAAGACCTGAATAGACATTTTTCCAAAGAGGAAATGCAGATGGCCAACAAGGACATGAAAAGATACTCAGTAGCACTAAGTATCTGGGAAATGCAAAGCAAAACCACAGTGAGACATCATTTCACATGTCAGAATGGCTATCATCAAAAAGACCGCAAATAACAAATGCAAAGAGAACACTTGTACGTGGTTGGTGGGAATGTAACTTGATACAGCCACTATGTAATACAGTATGGAGGTTTCTCAGAAAACTGAAAATAGAACTACCATGTGACCCAGCAATTCCACTCCTGGGTATATATCTGAAAGAAACTAAAACACTAATTTGAAAATACTTATGTATTGCAATGTTCATAGCAGCATTATTTATAATTGCCAAAATATGGATACAACCTGAGTGTCTCTCAACACACGGCAAACAGATAAAGAAGATGAGTGTGTGTGTGTATATTTATATATACATATTTACATATATATCCCCCACACAGTGAGTTACTATTCAGTCATAAAATGAATGAAATTTTTTCCACTTGCAACAATGTGGATGGATTTTGAGAGTATTATGCTAAATCAGACAGAGAAAAAATACCACATGAGATCATGTATATGTGATATCTAAAAAATATAACAAACTAGTTAATACAACAAGAAACAGATTTACAGATATAGAAAACAAATTACTGGTAACTAGCAGAGAGAGAGAAATGGGGAGGAGCAATATAAACTATTAATATTATGTATAAAATATGCTGGGACTTCCCTGGTAGCTCAGCTGGTAAAGAATCTGCCTACAATGCAGGAGACCCTGGTTCAATCCCTGGGTTGGGAAGATCCCCTGGAGAAGGGATAGGCTCCCCACTCCAGTATTCTTTGGCTTCCCTGGTAGTTGAGATAGTAAAGAATCTACCTGCAGTGTGGGACACCTGGGAGGGAGACCTGGGTTTGATCCCTGGGTTGGGAGGATCCCCTGAAGGAGGTCATAGCAACCCACTGCAGCATTCTTACCTGGAGAATCTCCATGGACAGAGGAGCCTGGTGGGCTACAGTTCATGGGGGTCACAAAGAGTTGGACAAAACTGAGTGACTAAGCATAGCACAGCACATAAAATATGCTACGAGGATACATTGTACAACACAGGGAATGTAGCCACTATTTTATAGTAACTGTAAAAGGATTGTGTCCTTCCAAAATTGTGAATCACTATATTATACACCTATAACTTATATAATATGTGTGCTACTGCTGCTAAGTCGCTTCAGTCCTGTCCAACTCTGTGCGACCCCATAGATGGCAGCCCACAGGCTCCCCTGTCCCTGGGATTCTCCAGGCAAGAACACTAGAGTGGGTTGCCATTTCCTTCTCCAATGCATGAAAGTGAAAAGTGAAAGTGAAATCGCTCAGCCGTGTCTGACTCCCAGCGACCCCATGGACTGCAGCCTACCAGGCTCCTCTGTCCACGGGATTTTCCAGGCAAGAGTACTGGAGTGAGTTGCCATTGCCTTCTCCATAATATGGTGTAATATATCAACAATACTTCAATAAAAATAAATAAAAATCAAAACTACCTTGACACACAAGTTCCATTGCTTCAGAGCCTACAGGCAATTCTTCTGTTCAAATAAGAGACTTTTTTGACAAATTGCAAAGGTCACAACAACAACTCATACTCATCACTCTCAGTCCTTGTTTAAAAATATAAACAAATAATCAAGAATTATCAAATATTTGGAGTAAAACTCCAACAGCAAAAACAAAGTGGGGGGGAGCTAAGATAAATTTAAAGTAAACAGATAATGCAAATAAAAGAATTTTAAAATGCAAATCTTTATTCTCAAAAAGGCAATCTCCAAAAAGAAATAATTATATAATTAAATTAGAGATATTAGGCATTTTAAATTTGACTGTTAAAGGAAAAAAAGAAAACACACTAAAATGGGAACAAGTGGAAAGTAAATTAGTAATCTGGAAGTTTAATCAAAAACAAAGCATTGGACAAATGCATGATAATAATTACATATTGTATTTGACTTTTTCTCACAATAATTTATGAAATGGATATTTTTAATACACTTTACTAAATAAGAAACTTGTGTACAGACAGTTTTTTTAACCTGCCTAAAGTCACCCAGTTAACCAAATGTTAAAATGAGAATTTGAAACAACATTGCTCATCTGAAGATTACCTTCTTAACCACCTCACTATTCTGCTTTTTCTTAATGAAGCAAAGAATAGATTCAGAGAAATAAAAAATCTATTGTATTACTAGCTCCAGAAAGAACAGAAGGAATGAACTACTTAAACACAACAAAATAAAATTTGTCATTGCTAAAGAGAAATCCCAAAATATCTCATGTATTGAGCCTTTCAAGAACCAATCAAGACTGTTTGCTTTTTTTTCCCCTGAAAAAGACACATCTAAATCTTCCTGATGAAATTTCAAACCTCCAAGAAAATGAGAGAATTTTAAATCACAAAGAGAAGTGAAAAAAATTTACTGCATTGGAAGTAAAAATAGTTTAAAACACTCGAAACTGATATCACTTGAATACTGTTAGCAAGGGTTACTAATCTAGGATGACTGGGAGGTTGAGCAGAACTCCTGAAAATCTCATAGGACTGCAAGACCAAATCAGTGCACATCCACCAGGGAGGTGGAGACCATGGCAGGTGTCTTGTCTGTTTGCAATTCTGAGGTAATAGGAATCCCGAAGGACTAACTTCAAGAATAACAGTGAACCAGAAACAGTTAACTCTACAAAGAATGAAACTTCAATCCTTCAGTGAAATTCAAGATGATCTCTTAATCCTAACTACCTGACAGAATCAAAGTAAATTATTTCCAATGAATAACATCATTCTGAGCTTCAAAATTAACTCCACAATTTTCACCTATAATGTCCAATATTCAATAAAAGAAATAATCAGTTATGAAAAAAGCACAAGGATCACTCAAAGTGCAAGAGAAAAATGATAATAAAAACATATTCACAGGAGAGCTGGAGATTAGATTTGTTAGACACATAATGAAACCTCCTAACTATAATTAATTTCTTCAGGAATGCAAATAAGGTGCAAAATTACGATAGATGACTAAAAGCTATATTTAAAAAATAAGTGGAGATGGAGATATACTTAAGAACTTAGATCAGTTCAGTTGCTCAGTCATGTCCGACTCTTTGTGACCCCATGGACTGCAGCGTGCCAGGCCTCCCTGTCCATCACCAACTCCCGGAGTTTACTCAAACTCACGCCAATTGAGTCGGTGATGCCATCCAACCATGTCATCCTCTGCCATCCCCTTCTCCTCCTGTCCTCAATCTTTCCCAGCATGAGGGTCTTTTCAAATGAGTCATTTCATCGCATCAGGTGATAAAAGTATTGGAGCTTCAATTTCAGCATCAGTCCTTCCAATGGATTTTCAGGACTGATTTCCTTCAGGATGGACTGGTTGGATCTCCTTGCAGTCCAAGGGACTCTCAAGAGTCTTCTCCAACACCACAGTTCAAAAACATCAATTCTTCAGGGCTCAACTTTCTTTATGGTCCAACTCTAACATCCATACATGACTACCGAAAAAGAAAATAGCTTTGACTAGACAGACCTTTTTTTGCAAAGTAATGTCTCTGCTTTTTAATATGCTGTCTAGGTTGGTCATAGCTTTTCTTCCAATGAGCATGTGTCTTTTAATTTCGTGACTGCAATCACCATCTGCAGTGATTTTGGAGCCCAAGAAGATAAAGTCTCTCACTGTTTCCACTGTTTCCCCATCTATTTGCCATGAAGTGATGGGACCAGATGCCATGATCTTACATTTTTGAATGTTGAGTTTTAAGCCAACTTTCTCACTCTCCTCTTTCACTTTCATCAAGAGGCTCTTTAGTTCTTCTTAACTTTCTGCCATAAGGGTGGTGTCATCTGCATATCTGAGGTTATTGATATTTCTCCCGGGAATTCTGATTCCAGCTTGTGCTTCATCCAGCCCAACATTTCCCATGGTGTACTCTGCATATAATGTAAATAAGCAGGGTGACAATATACAGCCTTGGAACGAGCCCATTGGACCATGTCCAGTGCTAATTGTTGCTTCCTGACCTGCATACAGATTTCTCAGGAGGCAGGTCCGGTGGTCTGGTATTCCCATCTCTTTAAGAATTTTCCACAGTTAAAGGCTTATAAGTTATTATATATTAATATTTTCAGAAAATCTCAACCTTAATCATGCACTCATTTTTATTACTGCTTTTTAAGTTATATTATTTAAAATTTATCTTCCTTTTTACTTTCTTTATATTCTTTACATAGTATTTTCTATTATTTTCATTTTTTTCTGTTACATTGTCTTTCTATATCACTATCAAATAGTCTATAACCAGACACTTTTTCTGCACTTTTTTAAACCTTATTTGTATTTATGGTTTGGACTAACAAAAACCTCATTTTGTTTATTTCTATGATTATTTCTATGATTTCCATGGTTATTTTTCTATGATTATTTATATGATTATTTTTTGTTTGGTTGTTTACTATGATTATTTTTGTTTCTATGATTATTTTTGTTTGGTTGTTTACTTTTCTGTTGAGATGTTTTCAAGGTCACTGAGCACTTTTATTTATCACATCATATTTTTGGCAGAGGAAACCCTATCCTGGCCTTAATTTGAACACATATGTTGTAGACAGAATTTCACTGGTTCTTTTTCTAACTTATTTGGAGCCTATTTGAAAATTTTCTTCAGAGCTACAGTCATAAGGCTTAATTTTGTAGGTTTAGACAGCACTCTTCCTGTTCAGCCGAGGGGTTTAAGCAGTCACGATTACGGATTTGGTCTGAAACTTGTTTGTGCTTCTCTTATTTTAAGGGAACTGGCCGGAGTGGACTCACGTGGATGCCCTCAGGTTCTGCTTGTTTCTCAATCAAGGGTGGTCTATTGAGACTTCATTTCCAATAGAAATGATCAATCCAAGGAACTTTGAGAAATCATCTCTCTCTTTCCTACCAGCCAGGGGAGGGAAAATAAATAGGCAAAACGTATAGGTTTTGACCAATACTGTTTTATAAATCATCAGAAAAGGAGGCGAGTATCATATCAGATTACCTATTACCACCATAGTTTACATATCTACCCCTGTTCCTTTTTATTTTTATATTTTGTTCTGAATGATCATTATCTAGATCACCTTGTAGGTTCTTACTAGTCAGGTAAAGCAAATGGCAAATGGCTAGTTTTTCTCCCGTGTTTGGTGAGTGATGATTCCCCCACAGTAGCGATAAAGAGCTTTGAATCTCGAGTGACAGTCTGCACTTCTTCACCCCTACCAGTCAACACCAAACTCTCTTGTTAAGTTCTCCTTCAGTCCCTGTAGTCACAACTACCCTCTTTTGATGGTGTTAACACACCTGGTCTTTAATCTTTTCTGAGATAGCCTGTTCTCCTTCAGTTCACCTTATCTCTATAGTGTATACCTCTTCACCCTTTCCCATGGTTAAGTGCTTTACCCTGGCTATATGCCTACAGTTTTTGTCTCCCCTTGGTTTTCTTCCCTAATTTGAGGAGCTGGAGGGTAACTGCACAGAACTTTGAAAATGTGGTCAGAATCCCTTACAGTTAAGCCCAGGCACACTTATCAGTGGGATTAGGAGCTGACTTAGCTGCATGGAGTGTCATCACCAGGATGCTGGTGAAGGCAAACAGCAGAGGAAGTGGTGGTCCTATTGGGAGGAGACCTGGGGTAGAATAGGGAGGCAGAGGCACCAGTGGTGGTGTTTTTGATGATGGCTGTCATGAGACCCATGTTGATATTATGAGCAATAGTAAGTGGCTATAATTGCAGTGATGAGGGCAATTATGGTAGCTTGGAAGGTGCTGGTAACAGCAAAGGTGGTAGGTGTGGGGTGATAATGATGGATCGAAACTCCTGAAAAATCTTTCCCTTCACCTATCAATTTACACCCATCCTGCCTGAAACCTTTTCCCTATTTCTGCCATCACAAGTTATTAGGAGTAAGGAGACTCACCAACTTCTCTTTAAAAGATAGACATTTACCATCTAACTTGGCTGTTACAACTACAGAAGAAAAGATGTATTCCTGGATTTTATCTGGAACCTGGAAGGTATTAGTTTATGAAAACAATGATATATATGAGATAAACATATGAAATAACAAACCCATTTTCTCAGCTATAGTATTGACGTATAAGGATTCTAATAATAGCTCTCATCTGAATGTGAGGGCTGCATGAGAAATATCATCTGTCAAACACACGATAGCACTGCCATATAACTTTTAACATTTTTTTTCCCTCCTTTTCTCTCTTTTCCTTTAACTTTGTGAGCCAACCTGATATGCAAACTGTTATCTCAGTTCGAAAATCTTACTTCTACAGAAAAATCAGTTCCAGGTTTTAAGGTTTACAAATTAACTTACAAAACACGACACGCTCACAGAAAGGAAATCAGCGAGATCTGGCTTCAACAACTGGGTAGGAGATTTGTCCAAATGTCAGGGGAGTAATTCTAGGACAACTTCCCTCTCAACTTGTATTTTATGGTTTTACAATTGCTCGAGAAGAAGCAGAAGAAAGATCTGTTTTATTTTGTTTTGACCGTAGTAGGGAACGCGATGCTTGCTACCGCAGTTGACTTACTGCAGCAGATGCGACCAAGAATGCTCGGGTTAGAAGTCACAGCATCACAAAACACAAGGTTCCTCTAATGAGTAGCTAGGATCACACATTTAGCAGACAGTACTGAGAGAGACAGACATCTTCAAAACAATCCCCAACAGCAACAAAAATGTACTAAAGGGGAACTTGTAAGAGTTGCAAATCCGAAAACTAAGGTATTTCTTGAAATAGAAAAAGACAAGCTTGGTCTCCACTTCCAATCAGTTCTCCACCCTAACCCTAGAGAAATCATCTCCAAAGAAACATCTGATCATTTCAGATGTTTCTTTCTGCTTTTGAATTCTTCTGGTGGACACTCAATACTCTTAGAATAAAGGCAACATCCTCTAAGGTCCAGAATTGTTTTGTCCTGACCCACCACCGTGATTCCCACCCTCATTTCACACCACGTTTCCCTGTGCTGACTCCACTTCAGCCACCTCAGTTTTTTTTTCATTCCTTCTCAGATCATTTCCCCACTGCTTGTAATATTATTCTCCTCCAGTGACCCTCTTCCATACCCCAATGAACCAGATCATTTCTTCAGGGACGCCTTCCGCTAACTTCCTAACCTGGGCCAAGTCGGCCTTTTTCATGCCTCTTTTTCACATTTATTCACAATGGCAATTTTATATTTGTTTAAAAGATGAGTTGAATGATGTCTCTTCTTCCAAATTAAATTTTAAACTCTAAGAACACAGAGACTGCGGTTCTTTCGTTCCCTTCATTTATGCTTCCAGTACTTGGCCCAGTGCCAATACCTACTAGGTTGATAAATTCCATCTTCTGTTAAAACTGATCCTTCCCTATCAAACTAGCTGAGATGAAACCAAAAGTCACATCAGAAGTTATTAAAGACTAGAGGAAAGAGCAGACAAAACAGCTTAGTCATAAGGGCTAAAGTTTCTCACCATGTCCTCACTGAGGAAAGGATTAGTATGTTAGTACATTAGTTTGTGCTGTAAACTTTGAGAGTTGGTAACAAAATATTTTCAATAGATTATTGAAATATTGAATATTGAAATAATCAATAGATTATTGGAAATATGTATACCTATATATTTATATTCTCTTTCTGGGATAAAGCTTCCATTTGTTTAAAATTTGGAGGAGTTGTTGCTAGATCCACTCTATCCAAGTATTTCCATTAAAGTACCTGAAATTGGTAGGTCCTGCATATTTCAATATTATTGTTGAGTTTCTTTTCCAAAAAAAAAAAAGAAAAATGAGGTGCAAAATATGCCTTGAAGACCCCTTTCTCAAGAAATAGTTCCTAACAGATGGTCTATATCTGTGTTTGATTAACAGCATGGCTTTTCTTCGTGCAATACCATGACAGAATTACTGCTGCATATACCCACTCACAGCGTTGTGAGTTTTTTTTTTTTTCTAAGAGAAACTATGGTTTGCATTCTCATGACCTGCTTTCACCACCGGCTTTCCCCACCTATCTCACCCAACGCTATGACCAATGTCCTAAAAATCAGAAACATACCACACAGAATGACTTCACAGACTACTGCTGGGAAGAATGAAGATCCAAATACGTATTGAGTCCAGGCAGAGAGCACATGAATGAAAGACACTGCATAACTCCCTTTCTGATATACATGCATCACTCAGTCTAGCTGGTGGAAATCATCAGTCTGATCAGTTTGTGTTTCTAACTGCCGTTATCCACGTGACTCCACCTGGGTGTGCATATCTTATTCCTTTCCACTATGCCCTGGCCACTGAGAACTTAACTTCGGCTCTGTTTCTGAGAGACCTACCCGAGTGTTCTGCATTGGAAGTGCGTTATGTTGCAAGGAAGGTTCAGAACACCTAGTATCACTGCCACATAATAACACGTCAGGATCAGATGCAGTACCTGGTTCTCTAGGAAGGGTTTGGCAGGAGGAATCAATGGTAACGGGAGTCTAACTGCTGGCACTAGAAATATATATTATGATCTAACAGTTAAAACTATGAAGCCCTAAACTTTTCGGAGAGGACTGTGGAAACTGGTCCTTATCAGCTCCATCCTCAACCAAAGGCAGATGTACCGCTCCCTGTGAAAATCACCTATCTCAGTTCCTAGGCTTCAGTGGATCCACCCATTCTCTGCCTCTGATATCCTATAAATTTGTTGTGTCATTGTGTCCCCAGATTTCAGTACCTCATCTTGGAATTTATACCAGTGTCTGTGAATATGGAAAGAGCCATCAGTTGCACTGTTCACTGGGACTTCAATCTGATCTCAGCTTCTGATGCTTTCTTCTGAACTACCCTAGACTCCCTGTCCTAGATTTCACCTGCCAGGCTCACAGCCCCCATGTGGCTCTTAGATGTCTGCCTTGCTGGGTTCCAGGTCTTGAGCGTCACCTTTTTGGAAAGGGGTTTTGAAAAAATATTAGGGACAGGTTTACAATTCTTTTGGCCTGGTAGATGTTAATGGAGAGAGAAAGCAATGGGCGTCAAAAGAGCTCACATATCTTGGCCAAAGGATGCCAAATTTAAGAATCATGCTGTGTAGCTGCTTTTTTGAAGTTTCCTGTGTCAGTACTCAGCTCACAGGAATCAGGTCACATCTAGACCAGTCAAACCTGAGATTCTAGTCCCCAACAGCAGATTATACACAGTTTCCCTTCTCTTTCCAATTTATTCCCATGCTCACAGAAGCAACATCTGAAAAGATGCTTACCTTATTATTTACTGAGACAAGAAAACATCTAAAATTATAATACATTGAGCTAGTAAAAGTGAAAAAGGAGAGTGGTAAGATCGTAGTCTTGTGTTTTTTTCTTTTTAATTTGATCTCAGATGTTTGCTCTCAGAAAGCAATTTCTGACCATTTCAATTCTAGTGCAAGTGCTTTAACAAAAGCTCTGAAAAAGCCTTAAGAGGTAGGGATCAATATTGAGATTATACAGCATGACCTATAAGCAATTCCTGCCTTTTGCAGTCAAAAGCTGATGGTAAAAGCCACAGAAACAGTTTACACTTAACTGATTTTTCTACAAGAAAAAAACAAGAGTGTCTACGATAGAGGTGAACCATGAAAGAGTTGGGAAACATTAGACTAGTTTTTCTTCTTCAAGATGTTGATTTCCAAATTCTCACTTGAAATATATTGGCGACAAAGCCAGCAAGGATTTAGATGGCACCTGGTGAACTGTAAAGTTTTTAATCTAGGAGTTGTTGTTTAGTTGCTCAGTCGTGTCTGCTCTCTTCCAATCCCATGGACTGTAGCCTGCCAGGCTCCTCTGTCCATGGGATTTCCCAGGCGAGAGTACTGGAGTGGGTTACCATTTCCTTCTCCAGGGGATCTTCTCCACCCAGGAATCAAACCTGTGTCTCCTGAAGCCCTTGTCTTGGAATAGTTTTCTTTATTCAATATTTATATTAAACTCATGGTGGCTAATTATAGATATTGGGTAAAAATGTCCCCTCAGTGTGGCAACTCATCTTCTGTAATATAGAAAGCCTAGTTCCTTGTAAGGAAAAAAGAAGTATTCCTGTGTACACGTCTAACAAGCATGTAAGCAAAGATATCACATTGGTTCCACGTATTAGGCTCCAGCAGGCAGACATCAAGGCTCACAGTGGCTTGGAAGAGCCTTCAGCAAACTTACATGTGAGCTTCTGTGTCCTGGACAACCACTCCTCCATTCCCATGCCTGGCCTCCCCCACGTCCCCCACCAGCAAGCTTTCTTCAAATATCCAGGCCACCATTTATTTTCCAGGGGTAGGAACATTTAAAAACCAGAGGAATTGAAGGAAAACATGTTTAAGAATACAGACTAATTCATGGCATCACAAAAGAGCTGAACCACCAGGCCATAGGAAGCAGGAATCAGACCAAATGCAGTGGCAGACATTCAGACCATCCCATTAGCTTGCTGCCTCGGGATGGCTTAGCTGGGGCTAGAGCCTCTCCTTGTATCTGTAGAGGGTGAAAGAACTGTGTTTGATAGATGAAAAAACCACCCTGAAGCAGGAAATAAAGAGGGTCTCCCAGTGGAAAAGATGTTGGTGTGGCACACACCATCTAGTACACTGCTCTTGCTTGAAAACAACAAGCAAACACAAAGACATTTGCACACTTTGTGGCAATGGCTTATATTTACATATCATTACATTATATCCCCCAAAATGTCCAAAATACTACTGTTCTAGACAGTATGAAGCAACAAAGCTCCTATCAACAGCAAACTTAAAGCTGGATATCTATTTTCTCCATGTGTGTTAAATCGCTTCAGTCGTGTCTGACTCTTTTCGATCCTACGGACCGTGGCCTGCCAGGCTCCTCTGTCCTTGGGATTCTCCAGGCAAGAATACTGGAGTGGGTTGCCATGCCATCTTCCAGGGGATCTTTCTGATTCAGGGATTGAATCCACGTTTCTGACATCTCCTGCATTGGCAGGCGGTTTCTTTACCACTATCGCCACCTGTCTATTGTTTAAAGAAGAAGCAGTTTGATTTTTAGCGTCTATTTCTACAAAACGGTCTGCCAAATAAATGTTTGTTGTAAGATGATCTCATTAGATTTTTTTTTCAGAGAAATAATGGCTCAGCTGAAATAATGGCAAAAGTCTTGACTGCCATTTCGATGCATCAGTGCTATACACATATGTCATATAAAGATTTCAACTGGACACTGGGTCAATGCAGAGAAAGATCTGGAAGAAATTATAGGTTTTTGACAAAGAAAATGGTTCCAGAAATTGGAAGTGGCCGGGTCCATACAAAACAAGAATAGAAAAAGAGAGAAGAGATCCTGAAAATTTACAGCAGGGAAGGGTTAAAATAAGACTTAGGAACAGAAGTAACACAAGATCCATAAAAGGAGCATAGAGGCCAAGGTGGGAACCATTTAGGTCCTATATGTATATGAAACTGAACATATATGTGTGCACACATACCCTATATGTATATGAAGAGAAATACTGAATGCTCCCTGAAGGACACATTTCTGTGTAGGTTGCTACTCTTACTGCCGTGTATATTTTAATGTAGATCTGATTCCCTCTCTGCCTTAAGGTCACGGAAGCTAGGACTCAGAAGAAAAACTACTTTGAGAGGCTATTCAGCCAAAGAACAGAACAGACAACAGAGTGGATTTTTCTTTAAAGTGGAAGTGATCACCAGTCTCAGACGAACCATCCCCGTAACCTTAGTTGGTTGCTTCCTGCCCCTTTCTTTTACATTCATCTCAAATGATTATTTCATGGGTTCATCTCTCCCCTCACATTTCTGATACCTCCTCCCTCTGGCCTTGCTCCCTTGTCCACACTGGGAAAATAAAAACAATCAGAAAAGCATTTCGAAAAGATGCCACCACCACACCTGTGTCCACGTATCTTCCCTTCCTCTTATGGATGCCGTCTGTCCCAACTGGAGCCAACGGAAACACCGCATTTCTTATTTTACAGCAAACTCCTTGAAAAGTCTATATTCACAGCTGACTTGTTTCACTTCCACTTTTTTTTTTCCTGAACCCATTCCAGTCAGATTTTTTAAGTCTCCAGTGACCTTTGAGTCATTTTGAGTCAGACTTCAAAGATCATTTACCTGATCTTTCAGCAGCCTTTCACACAGATGTTTAATTTCCACTAGAGAGTGTCTTTTGTTTGCTAGGATTTTAGCAGACACATTTGCCTGGTTCTTCCTACTTCTCTGGCCCGTTCTCAGTCTCTTCTGCATTTCTTTGACTCATTAGAATCTCCCAAGAGGGCCTGGGGCTCCCTTGATGGTCTTGTTGCTTTAAACACCAACTATGTATTAAATGGGCTTCCCTAGGGGCTCAGTCAGTAAATAAACCGCCTACAATGCGGGAGATCTGGTTTTGATCCCTGGGCTGGGAAGATTCCCCTCAAGGAGGGAATGGCAAGCCACTCCAGTATTCTCGCCTGGAGAATCCCCACAGACAGAGGAGCCTGGCAGGCTACAGTCCATGGGGTCACAGAGATGGACACGACTGAGCAACTCAGCACAGCACTGCACACCTAGAAGCCTAATTGTCTCTGAGCCAAAATTAAATTTAAAAAATTATCTTTAACGATTCCTGTTAACTGAACAAGATTATTGATTTAGGTACTCATTTATTCACTCACTGATTCAGCGAAGAGATATTTACTGTCTTACAGAGGAAGAAGACAAAATTTGACATTATGATAAATAAAATAAATGGAAAAAAATGAGAAATAAAAGTGGAGCAGAGGATAGAGATGTTAACTCTGCATACAATAAAGTGTTTAACAGCAGACCATTATTATTTGCATCTAAAATGTCGTGGATGAAATCATAGGAGATTACACTGAAAAAGAAAGTAAAGGCCACATCAAGAAGTTCTTTGAAACATAAAGAATTAAAAACTGTTTCAGATATGAAAAGTCATTAAAGGAGTCAGCATGGTTGACGGTATATCATAGTTGCATTTTAGAAAGGTAAAATTCTCTGGGGTATGATGGGCACATTGGAACAAGAGAAAGTTACAAGGCAGGGGGAACCATTATGGCTAACAAGAGAATAATGTGGAAGGTATAAATTAAGGCAATGCACTAATAGCCTTAAATATGACCATTCATACAGATTTAGACACTGACTTATTGTCATCCTCTCTGTCACTGCTTTCTGGGAAACTCACCATCACTTAAATGATTCATATGACACCCGACACCCAGCACCTCTTGGACTTTTGAAATCTTCATCTCCAGTATTTGTATCGTCAGCTATGCAAGCCCAAGGTCTGCATCTACCTACTAACTGGACTTCCTCTGATTTATTTTTTCACTCTTGAAACACTGCCACTGGTCTCCTTGATTTCCTCCACCAGCCGTGTTTCCACAGACAGTGCTTTAACTTCCTCAAAACCATCAGTCCAATACTTCATACAGAGAGTTCTGTTCCTATAAACCTCCTTAAAACATCCTTCATTCTTTCATACACAAATTCCAAACTTGCATGGGATCAATTTTCTTACTCTTCCAAGGCTGGTTCTGAGCACTTCCTGAATAAAACATGCATATACACTGATCATTTACCACTTAAATATGTCAGTTCATTTAGCAAATATGTATTGGATGGCTCCTATATGCTGGATACTGCTCTAGGCTTGGGGGATTCAGAGATGAGCAAGACAAAAGCCTTGTCTCGATAGCTTTTCCATTCTAATGAATGAAATCCTTAGACAAAAGAGGCCGAGAAAAAGGAAACATTTACATCACGCAACTTCAGTTGGCAGGAAACATTAAAAATTCAAATCAAGGTAAATGGATAGAGATCAGGTTGGAAAGGCAATCGCATTGGGTGTTGGGGGAAGTCTTTCTCTGGCGATGAAATCAGAGCTAACAATTGAAAGGTGCAAAGAGCAAGCATGATGTAGAACCAAGAAAAGAGTCAGCCTGCACATGGCTCCTGCTTCGTTCAGGGCTGAAGGCCACAGCCTTCAAGGCCTTCCAGTGGCCTTCGAGGCCCTAAAGCAAGGAAGGTCCCTGTCACCTCTCTGGCCTCAGCTTCTTTTAGTCACCTGTTGGCTCACTCTGTTCCAATCACACAGGCCTGCTGGGCGCGCAGCGAGCAGGCAGGCTGCCTGGCAAAGGTGTCCACTGGCTCTGAAATGGCTCTTCTCTCCCTGGAGTACGCTTCTTCCTGGCTAACACCCTCCGTGAGCCTACTCAGATCCGTGCCTAGATGTAGTCACTGTTGGCTATTGATTGAGATATATATATATATATATATTTGCTAGCTGAATTTGAATTTTTATTTTGGTTTCCAGCAGGTTTCATGGGGAAGTTTAAATTGGCCTTTGAAGGAGCCCCCAGCCCTATTTCCGTGGCAATGGAAGCAGGCACAGGGGAATTCCTCTGCCCACATACTTTCTAATTAAAAACTAAAATCACCAAACATTTTACCAGAAAATATAAAACACAAGTCTGGTGTGCTTTTAGTCTGCAGATCCTAATTTTGAGGTTTCTGATTTAAGGACTCAGCCTTTGGAAAACCACAGTCAGTCCCAACAATTTCTGCTTTTATATCATATCACATTGCTCTCTTAAGGCAGTGAACATAGGATCTATGTACTGTTGGAAGGGGAGTGATGGAAAAGAAGAAAATACAGGAAGAGAAGAGTGGAAAAAAAAAAAACAAAGGAAATGGTTTTCTCTCTCAATATATGAGTGTAGATTTTACAAACTGTTTCAAGCACCAAAGGATTTCTCTGAACATTCTTTGAAATGTTTGTGCATCAGCAAAAGACTGGTAAAAGGACTTTGCATTCCATCAGGAAAATTTAACCTCTATGCTTCATACTCTCTTTTCACTAAGAGAAGTGCAGTTAGAGCGGTGCTTCTCCAACTTTAGGTACAGTGAGTCACCCGGGGATCTTGTTAAAAAGCAGAATTTAAGCGGTTAAGGTGTGCTGCCTGTGGTTTCTCGTTTCTAACACACTCTCAGGAAATGCTGATGTTGCTGGTGCTAGGACAATAATTCAAGTTTGGCTCAGACTATGTTTTACTTAAAAGAATCTATACAGTTGCTCTATATAAGGTATCTTGATGTGTGCAGGTTAAAACTTATTTCACAGAGTAATAAGAAAATTTAAAAGTTGAATTATTATATTTGCTTTATTGCTTTATTCAGGGAATCAGTATCAGTACAGTACATCTAGAATCTTAGTTAATGGTCCTTAGTATTACACACTAGATTATTCACTTATAAATTGTTAACAACACCTAGAATTTGAATTTTTGTTGTATATTTTTAAGAAAAAATTTCATGTATATTTTTAAGAGAAAGTATTTAAATTTTGTATTACTAAAAATTGATTAGTGAGATAAAACATTTATCTCACACATACAGAGACACAGTTTTTAATGGAAGAAAGAACATAAATTGTCTTTAAGTAACTTGAAATCATCTGGAGTATTTTAACTTTATACATTTAAATGTTAGTAAAGTAGAATAGGAAAACTGAAATGAAAGAAATAGTCCTCTTAAATGAGTTTTTTTTTAATTACCTTTGTTTCAACATATTGACAAAGTTATCAGAGATAGTGAAATAAAATTTACCTCAAAGAAATTTCATGAATATGTGATTAATTTATATAAACTCATAAGTGCAGAAACTTCAGAACACAAATATCTGGTTTAAAGAAAAGTATTTCAATCAGCCTTTTATTCTAAGCTTAATTAATTCCATTAATGAGACTATTTTTTCCCCTTTACTCTCCCCTTCTTATATGACCCCTGGAGATATAGAATTTACTTCCATAAGGACTGACCTCCAAATATATTTGGAAAAAAAAAAAAACCCACTACCACTATGGAAGAAGATATTTTAAACTTAAATGCAGCTTGAAAAAAAAAATGCAGCTTGAACAAATCTTTACTATCAAAATACTATGTATCATTAGTAAGTTGCTAGAGCAAAGTAGGAAATATGATTTTTTCCAATGTCACAAACCATAGTCCTCTCTTTTCTGAAACTCCCTGGGCAATCTCAAGTTTCTTATCTTAAATATCACATAAAGAAGCTAAAGTCCATCAAGTAAAAAGGGAATAAAAGATGAAGGTATAAAATCCTCAAAGCCCACAGATACACAGCAATAAAATGCAATTAAATATTCCTCAGTTCAGTTCAGTTCAGTTCAGTCACTCAGTCGTGTCCGACTCTTTGCGACTCCATGGACTGCAGCACGCCAGGCCTCCCCATCCATCAACTCCTGGAGTTTACTCAAACTCATGTCCATTGAGTCAGTGATGCCATCCAACCATCTCATCCTCTGTCATCCCCTTCTTCTCCTGCCTTCAATCTTTCCCAGCTTCAGGGTATTTTCCAATGAGTCTTTCTTCACATCAGGTAGCCAAAGTATTGGAGTTTCAGCTTCAGCATCAGTCCTTCCAAAGAATATTCAGCACTGATTTAATTTAGGGTGGACTGGTTGGATCTCCTTGCAGTCCAAGGGACTCTCAAGAGTCTTCTCCAACCACAGTTCAAAAGCATCAATTCTTCAGTGCTCAGCTTTCACACAGTCCATCTCTCACATCCATACATGACTACTGGAAAAACCATAGCTTTGACTAGACCTTTATTGATAATTCCTGCTTTGTGTTTATTTAATCACAATGAGTAAAATTATAAGTAGGAGGTATCCCTTTGCCACTTGAAAGAGGCATAGCAAAGTACTTATCAATTCATAAGCAATTAATACATTTACTGGACCTGTCACCTTTTTGTAGAATATAGGACAACATTTTTTAAAAGTAAGATTTATATAAATTCCTTTGTGAAAACTCCATGATAAGAAAATCACTTGGAGAAGGAAATGGCAACCCACTCCAGTATTCTTGCCTGGAAAAGTCCATGGACAGAGGAGCCTGGCGGGCTACAGTCCATGGGGTCACATGACTGAGCAGGTGTGCATGAGGGTGGAGGGAGATGGGTTGGTAGCAATAAACTGGCAGAACTGAAAAAAAAAAAAGAAAGAAAATCATTTATTTTGTAAAGTTTATGATCAGAGATAGAAACCATGCCTTATGATAACAGGTCTTTGATTGTCATGGCCAAAATAGAGTATATTCAGTAAATATTTGCTTACTGGAACACAGTGTCCACTCAGACTGACAAGTATTACACATTTTTACTTACATAAAACAAGATAATTACAGGAGTTTGTATTATCTTAGTGGACTTCTTCATAGGCAGAAGAAATAAACACTCTCATACCAGCTAAGAGTTGGCCCAGGTTATAAATCTGAGAGAAACTGATTTTCTTTGCAGTTTAATTCAATCTTATTAAATAATGGAAATAACACTAACTGTCCATTTTTTTTAAAGTTATACCTATTCAATAGAGATCTCTTTTCGCCATTGGGGAAAACGTTGAGCATTCTCCAAACTTAATGAAATTTTAAGTATCAGTGGCATTTGCCAGCTTGTTATTTGTCAAGAATGACCAGGATACTCCAACCCCTTGTTTACCTGATTTATTTCTTGTCGATGGTCTAGACTCAAGAACCATCTTTCCGAGAGAGTTTTCTGAATTGTTTGTTTATATTTCAGCTGACATTTCCTTCTTCCTGGGGCCATATTCGATTTCATATGGATCTCTCAGCACCTGGCCCACTGTATTATATCAGGTTGCTTGCACACTCATCTCCTCTATTAATCACCAGCTTCACCAGGGATGGGACCAGGGCCCAGCCCAGATCTCTCTCTCTCTCATGCCTAATATACTACCTGACTACGATGTAGATTCTACCAAGAAGCTTGATCGATGGGATAAGGGGCTAGATGAACCATGAGTAAATATTCTTTTCAATATAAGGACTTATTAAACACCTAAAATATGGCAGCATCCAAGTTTCAAATATCACCTGTATTAAAACATATAATCCCCACTACATTTCATAGAGGAGGGAACAATTAGAATAGTTACTAATTCTATGAAAGTAATGAGGAAACAAAGGCTTGAAAGGTTAATACATTCAAAAGCCATGTAACTAGCAACTGATAAGGCTAAAATATAAATTCAGGCCTCTTGAGTGGCTTACTGCATGAAACCTTGAAACAGGACAGGAGCCGAGGAGAAAGATTGGAACATTTCAGAGAAATCTGAGCCTGCGAGATATCAAAAGCTAATATCCACAGAAATGTTCAATTCCTTATATTTTAACGATGAACTCATTGCTCTCGTACGGATCTGGGAATTTCTAACCTTGGCCATGCTGTATTACATCATACTTCACAAACAAGGTTTTAAGTTCTTTCTCTGGGTCTTCAAAATTCACAAATCATTAATCTACCTCTACTTTTCAGTCCATAACACACAATGAGCCAGGGCAGTCCAGATAAGAGAGTAAAGAAGCCAAGGGAAACCAAGAGAGGGAGGAACCATGCAATAATCGATATACTTTAACTGTTTCATGCTTTCTTGTTAAATGTTTAGGTCAGAAATTTATTTGTAACCTGGAAAACCACAAGCAGCAGTTGATAAGTACATGCCACTTAATAAAAAGATTAAATAAAAATTACAATTAAAACAAGCATCATATATAAATTATATGCTACTATTTCTTCTTCATGATATACCAGGTTGACCACAAAAATTGAACAAAAGAAGAAAACATGAATTTGCTATTATTGTTTGTTTTTATGGGGTCATAATCTATTAGAAGTTTTGATTAACAATCTGACTTATACACACTGGGTTTTCAGACCGTGAAAAAATGGTAGAATAGAATTCAGCTTAACATGAATTTAAGTGATGCTAAGGGTGTATGGTGATTTCAGCCATGAAATTAAAAGATGCTTACTCCTTGGAAGGAAAGTTATGACCAACCTAGATAGCATATTAAAAAGCAGAGACATTACTTTGCCAACAAAGGTCCATCTGGTCAAGGCTATGGTTTTTCCAGTGGTCATGTATAGATGTGAGAGTTGGACTGTGAAGAAAGCTGAGTGCCAAAAAAATTGATGCTTTTGAACTGTGGTGTTGGAGAAGACTCTTGAGAGTCCCTTGGACTGCAAGGAGATCCCACCAGTCCATCCTAAAGGAGATCAGTCCTGGGTGTTCATTGGAAGGACTGATGTGAAGCTGAAACTCCAATACTTTAGCCACCTCATGCAAAGAGTTGGCTCATTGGAAAAGACCCTGATGCTGGGAGGGATTGGGGCGGGAGGAGAAGGGGACGGCAGAGGATGAGATGGCTGGATGGCATCACTGACTCGATGGACATGAGTTTGAGTAAACTCCGGGAGCTGGTGACGAACAGGGAGGCCTGGTGTGCTGCGATTCATGGGGTCGCAAAGAGTCGGACATGACTGAGCGACTGAACTGAACTGAAGGGTGTATGAATAGAGTCCAGAGATCATTTATATATTTGGCTACAAGTTCCACACAATTAACAAAAGGAGTTACTGATCATCCAGAATAAAGGACACGAGTCAGTAGCACTTTAGCACTTACTATTTTCAGAAATGGTGATGGGTTTTACTAAGCTTTTCAAACTCATTTATGTGGTGCTTTATTAATAATACAAGCAAGAACACTGACACCGTATGTTTTTCTCAGGTACTGCTAACCACTGAATCTTCTTTCTCACTATGAACTACTGGGTTTATCTTATACTAAAATTTATAGAAAAAAATTATACATGAAATAAAAAATATGGTTCCCCTTCTCCTTCATATGAGAAGCATAACTGACAAAGTTTCTTATGATCAACAACATGCATTTGGTATCCAAAAAAATTATACATGAAATAAAAAATATAGTTCCCCTTCTCCTTAGCATGACAAGCAAAACTGAAAAAGCTTCTTATGATCAACAACATGCATTTAGCATCTGTATAAAGCACGAATCCTAAGAGAAACCAGAAGAGACGAAGGAATGGTGTCGAACTTTGAGAAACTGGTGACCACACTGAGGCTGAGTGAATGGCCATGGACACCACGGGTGGGCAAGACTGAGCTGAAGGATTTCAGGGGCCAGAGCAGGCCCACTGTCTAGGTGTGCCTCCTTGAAGCCACTCATTGACCACATCATTACCTGTGCCTCTGCCTGGTGCTTGCAAGTGCCATAAGAGTAAGATTTCAGCATAATTCTTTCAGCATGGAACTTTTCCATGAATCTGCTCATGATCTGGTCTTATTAGTCAAGTATTCTAAGCAACTGGAAAGGAACGCTTCGACTCATTCAGATAATCAGAAAAATGTTTTCTTTCCGAAAACAAGTACAGGAAAGAAGAGTAGCCACCAAATTCCTTATTTTTTTTTTCTTTTTGGAAGTTCTACAATACTAAATAGAACTTTACACAGAAAATAAAAAACTCAATAACCTGACATTTTAAATTCAATATTTAGTAACAATTTTATGGTAGTGGGCATTGATGAAGACTCCCACTCAGGCTTTATTACTTTAATAAAACAATTTTAGTACATTTACTATTTTACAGTAGCACTTTATTATGAATTACCAATAGTAAACTACCCTTGTCAAAATAAATAAAGCAAGTACATCTCAGCATTCCACATTCCTAATTTTATAATGTTGTCTTTTAACATTCATTGCTACTCATTTGCAAACTTTAGTTATCTCTTGGGAATACTCGAGTCTTTAGTGTGAATTACTATAGCATTAAGTATGAAATGACAGATGCTCCAAGAAATTTTAAAAGAAAAGCACTCTTAGGCACAGATTAATGGCAAGTCGTGTATCTCCTTCTACATTTACGGCTCCCACAATGAAAGCAGATGGGCCACAAATATGCTTTTTGCCAAGTGGTCATTTTTAGTAGCAGAACTGCTAACACAGCAATATTCTAAGTCCATTTTCCCAACACAATCCCACAGAGAAACTCAACATCCTGTAGCAGAAAGAACCCTAAAGAGACATCAGATAAGATTCTATCCCACCCTTGAATGACTCCATGCATCATATGGGTCCCTCATCTGCCCTGGAAGGGTGCCTTCCACACTGTGCATACTTTTGAGTCAAGAATATCTGGTGTTGTTTAGGGAGCTGATAAAGTAGTTTATAATTGACATAGCTCTTTCCTCTCTACATTATTTCATTTTCACCTCTCCATAGGACAGACTCTAACAGGTAGGGAAACTGCTGCACCTATAAGAAGTAAATTATAGGAGCATTCTGCTACAAAGTGCCAAAATCAGTACCATAACCTACATTTTCTCAGTCCTTGTGGGTTTATTATTTGATTAGAAAGCTCTCTTGGTCTAGGACCCCATAAAGCTTTCAGATATCAAAAAGACTGGTCAGAGAGACAAAGGCACATGAAAAATTTGCTAATGTGCTAATAGCACTTCTGTCTAAATTAATAAATCCCCACCCAAATTAAATAATCTAGCTGCCCAACCTTTGAGGGAATATGGTTATCTTTTATGAGAAACAACTAGAATCACTTTGAGCTAGTGTTTTTTGAGCTCTTGCTAACTCCTGGAAGGAATCATTGATAACATCTCTTTGGAGAAACCATTATACCCACTGTAGCTATACAAATACTAAGTTCTTAATGCATTCCATACATACTTTAGCTTAAATTACAGCAACTGGAATTATGTAACAACTAAGAAAAATACCAAAACTGTACATATACGTCCTCAAGTACATGGCAAACTATTGTTGTAAGTCTAGTTGGTATAAGAGAGGAAATACAAAATGGTGTGATTAAACCTAGTTATAAATATTAAATACAGAAATGATGACTATCATATTCTTGTTATTATTCTTATACCCCCAAAGAAATCCCTACACTGTTCCTCCTTTTGGGATTCTTTATTCTCAACCCATCCTCCAATCTACTTTTTTGCCTAAAGAGTTCCTGCTTATACTGCTTGGATCCCAGTTCTCAGTCTCTAGGTGTGGCTTTCCTAGACAATTTAAACACATCCTATCCACTCCTCTTCTATGATACCCAATGCAACTGTATTCCTCTTTCAATATTCCTAGTTTGCATTACAGTTATTACTTTACACAGTTATTACTTTACATATTTGTACTACCCTTGAAATTTGGTGTCCCTCACATAAAGGACCATATATATTTATTTTTGGTGCATAGGATATACTGAGTACCTGGAACAGAGACTCAATAAAGATCTGGAATTACTGCATAAACACAGTGAGAAGACATAAAGTACTGAACTGTGATGACTAAAATTCAGTACAACCGCATCATAAAATTAAGTGCTATATTTCCTTATAGTCCATATATAATTTACTGCAGTAGCAGGTGTAAAAACAGTTTAATAAAGTTCAAAAGGGAAAAGCATTTGTATCTTTCCATAGCACTGGAAAGAGAGTAGGGACAAGTTTAAGATTATCATAATCCATCAAATGATCTCTTATCTCTTCTGGACATGAGTCAAATGGGTTCGCTAATTTGTAACAATGAATAGAAATCCTTAGGTAAATCATTGACTTCCTTTTGAAAGGAGGCCAAATTAATATTAGGATAAGTCAAAGTTAGATTCAGAATCTTCAAAAATGAGCATTTAATTGAGTGGATTTAACTTATCTTCCCATGATAACTGATAGCAGAAGCATTCATTTAATTGGAAAGCTTCATGAAATAAAGCAGGACATACTGAAATCCTATTCCACAGTTTTCCAATGAATCACTTATCTCTAAAGAAAAATGAAGTTACTGATGTATTTAGCAATTAGTTTTTAGTTAACTGTCACACAATCTCAATCTTTGACCAAAAGATTAGATAACTTTGACATTTTACTTCTAAAATTAACAAACAATGCCAGATTTATGTGATAGTTACAATGTTCACTGTAAATATACAAACTCTTTACCAGGAGTAATTCTTAATAGTAACATGGAGAGCTCCAAGACAGAATTCCAAAACAGCAACCTTAGATTTGGGGGTTGTGGTCACAAATGTAGATGTAAAAAAATAAAAAAAAAGTATTTCATTAGTTCAGAAGAAACTAAAGTTCAATGAGCTTTAGTAGAGAGATGTAGAAGATAATGAAACACTGTGAAATAAGAAACACAAATTGATCTCAGATCTGCTTTCCTGGTGGCTCAGATGGTAAAGAATCTGCTTGCAAAGCAGGAAACCTAGGTTCTAGCTCTGGGTTGGGAAGATCGCCTGGAGAAGGGAATGGCTATCCACTCTAGTGTTCTTGCTGGAGAATCCCATGGACAGAGGAGCCTGGTGGGCTACAATCCATGGGGTCGCAAGAGTCAGACACACTAAACAACTAACTTTTTTCATACTTCTTTGATCCTTTATTTTAAAGAAAAAAAAAAAAAAACAGGAGGATAAAAATCTACATACTGATTACCAACACAGGGAATCTTGCAGACAGGGGAATCTGGATGATAGTAGAAATGAAACTAGTGACCCTGCTCCCAACCATCAGTCATGAGATTTAAGATGAAATGCAGCTCCCTTGCAACCAGAAAATATAGGTGGAGTCTTCACAAGCAGTGAAGCCTTCGGGGGCAGAGTAAGGGAGAGAAGCATCTTTATCCTCATAAAGTAGTAAAAAGAGATACACTCAAATTTCAGGACCCAGGGCAGAACCCTAAGAGTAAAAAGGGGGTTCATATTTCAGAGCATCAGTGGCTGAGCTGGGTCCTGGGAGTCACTGCAGCCACAGAACAGGAGGGGACAAGGGGGCGGCACCGCTGGAAGTGAGCGCAAGAAGCCTCCAGAAGGTGGTAGAAATAGCTGCACCGAGACAGGCTTGTAGACTAACGCTCTTCCTCCCTTGCTGGCTTCGCGCACTTGTTAAAGTTCATGACTCAGTAAACCCGTCCCTTTAATAGAAGAGGAGAATATCAATACCAACACGTTATCAGCGTTGGTCAGGAAGACAGAAGCCACTTTATGTGTTCTAACTGTGAAGGGATTAACACAAGAAGTAGAGAATTACCCAGCCATTGAAAGGGCTGGGCAGCGAAGTCCGGAGAAGTCACAGCTGACCACCTCAGCCTGAAGCAGTGCTAAGGCTTTGTTTTGCTTTCAAGAGCTCACATGAAGCTGCTGCAGTCCCTGCAAACACACAGAAGCTCCCACTGACTCTGCGGTTGACTCTGCTCCCATAGACTCTGTCTGCAGTAATGGAGGGGGTGGTTCTCAGGAGCTGGCCAGGAAGCCAGTGTGTTCACTCATCTGCGCAGCATTTGGCTAAACTGTTTGCAGACAACAGTGACCTACTCCTTCCTTCTGCCTTTCTATCAAACAGAAATGCTTCTGCTTGGCATAGGCCAACTGCAACCTACAGGGAGAGGAATTCTGAAAAATGAAGGCCTTGGCTTTGGCTTTTCTGCATGGCAGAGAGGACTTGCAAACAGGTGGTGACTAGGCAATTACCCAGCCTAACTGGAAATAAGGATTAAAATGAGATTATGCATGATGAGTGTACAGTGAAGATTGGCATCACTATTATTAATGTCATCATCACTATCATTACCTTCACAGGGCAGAAACAACTGCTGGCAACACTGACTGTATAAGAGAATATGTCTCACTTGGTTCCAGAAAGAAGAACTGTGCAAGAAACGTAGACTTTGATGGACCTTCAGGGAATGAAAACAACCCAGGCGGTTTTTTTCCATTGTTGCTGCTGCTGTTGTTTAGTCGCTCATTTGTGTCCAACTCTTTGCAACCCCATGGACTGTAGCCCACCAGGCTCTTCTGTGCATGGAATTTCCCAGGCAAGTATATTGGAGTGGGTTGCCATTTCCTCCTCCAAGAGATCTTCCCGACCCAGGGGTTGAACTTACATCTCCTGCAAGTCTCCTGCATTGCAGGTGGATTCTTTACCACCGAGCCAAAATTTTATCAGTAGACTCATATAACTTAAACAAGCAGAAATTAAACACTATTATCTTAGGGGAAAACACAGAAAAGAAAAGCAAGAGAAGGAGGGAGGGGGGAAGGAAGACAGGTAGACGGAAGCAAAGGGTGAGAGAACCTTGAATTTCAAGCCAAAAGCTTTTGCTCTTTACTCTAGGTTAACCATAACTGATGTGTTCTGTTTCTTAGCCTAATAACTGGAAAAACACCTACTGTATCTTGAATTAGCAGGAGACATGACAAGAGAAGGGCAGTTTTAGTTAGCAGGAGTTTAGAAAATAGAATCAAGCACAAGAAACTGAAGAATCTAAATGCTAAAAATCATCACTGACATTTCAGCAAATTCACACAGCACATGCCTTATGTGCGACAAATTATACTACAGAGAAAACCGAATGTACTGAGACATCAATACAACAGAGTCTCATCAGCAAAACCCAATATGTACTGAGCCTCTTTAACACACAGCTCTGCCTGGCGCGGTGCAGACACGACCCACAGGCAGAGGCGGAGGGCAGCCAATGACGGAGGACAGCAGAAGTGAGCTCAGGCCAAGGGCTCCCCGACTGCCTCAGTCAGACAGTCAAGACTAGGAGGTCGCAGCCGAAATCAAGACGCAAGAGTAGCTCTCTATCCCAGTGAAATAAAGGAAGAAAGTGAGTGCAAACCTCTCTTTGAAAGAGAGCAAAGAACAAGGGAAACAAAGTGAAACTAGTTGGCAATGTTCCCAGAGCTCCAGGAACCATAAAGCCGTTCACCATACTCTGTGAGGTCGGTCACTGCACTGCAAGGGGGTCATCAATCAGCCTGGTCACAGGGGGACACTCCCTCAGGCCAATTTAAAAGGAAAAAAAATAAAGACCTACACAGTGCCACGGTATCAGTCCCAGGAATCTGGGAACAGAATGGTAAAAGTGGCATTTATGGTACATATTAATCCAAACGACCAAGGAGGGCAAATGTTTCTGACACGAACTCTGTATGCCATAAAGGACCTTGTTACCATGCGTAAAAAAGTGTTAGTCACTTTGCCAGAAAGGTCATTTTGTTGACTGCAGCCTTTTTCCTAAGCCTTATCTGCCCAAAACATACACGTAGATACCCATGTAGGTCAGCAGCATGCCAATATACTCAAGAATACATGAAGACATTTTATTACTTCTATTATCATGCCTTTTGAGGAGCATTAAAGTGTTTTTTACCTGGCACTTTCTCACATTGGATTGAGTTGCACTACACTGGATTGCACTGGATTCTAACATATGGTTTAGAAAAAAAAAAAAAAGCAATTCTAGTCATACATTCACTGGTCACTCAAGAGGTGCCTTCAATGTTCTTGCTCCTCTATTGGTTATGAGCAATGCAGTGGTTTTGTGTGACTCCTCTCTAAGCAAACGAGGCCAGCTCCCCACTGCCTTCAGAGTTTAAAATACCACGCCCCAGTTACAAAGGTCTTCTACAACACGTCCTCAGCTCATCATTCAGACACATCTTTTAGCACAAATCTCAGATAGCACATTCATTTCTCTATAACTGACTATGGTCCTTCCCTACCTAAAATATCCTTTCTGCTCTTTTATGGAACATTGCGACTTGTTCCCAGTAAAGACTGGCTTGTGACAAACTCCCCTCAAAACCTTAGAAAATAACAACGACCACATTTATTATTTCTTATGTTTCCGAGTACTGGTGTGGAGGTTCTCTGCTGATTTTGCCTGTTCTCAGTTAAGTGTCTGCACTTGGCGGGAAAGTTCCAAACCACACACACACACCCCTGCCCCGTGTGTGGCAGGGCAGGCTTCTACCAGCGGGTGTGCCTCTGTTGTCTTCAACACGTCCTTTCATCCTGCGCTAGCAAGACCGACTCAGGGATGTCGTGGTCTCAGAGCAGAATTCCAAGAGGGCAAAGGAGGAAGCTGCAAGATCTCGTGAGTCCTAGACTTTGGAGATCCCACATCATTTCATCTATTTTATCAGGGTCAGTGAGTCAAAGCCAGATGTGACTCAAGGTCACATCACAAGTGGTAGAGGACACTCTACTTCTTGATGGAAGAAGCTACGAAGAATTTATGGCCATATTAAATCTACCACCATTCATCATCTGGCCATAATTATTTACATCCTCCCATATGTAAAATACATTTACCTTTCCTAAAGGATCCTGCGAGTCTTACCCCACAAGCAGCAGCAGCTGCTGCTACTGATGCTGCTGCTGCTAAGTCGCTTCAGTCGTGTCCGACTCTGTGCGCCATAGACGGCAGCCCACCAGGACCCTCCACCCCTGGGATTCTCCAGGCAAGAACACTGGAGTGGGTTGCCATTGCCTTCTCCAATGCATGAAAGTGAAAAGTGAAAGTGAAGTTGCTCAGTCCTGTCTGACTCTCCACGACCCCATGGACCGCACCCTACCAGGCTCCTCCATCCATGGGATTTTCCAGGCAAGAGTACTGGAGTGGGCTGCCATTGCCTTCTCCACCACAAGTAGCACTGGATTAAAACTCCAATATCTGATTACCTGTATCTTGTCCAGAGATTTGTAAGCTAAAAATACTGATGTAACAAAACACACACACACACAGACATACATTCATACACACACAGACACAGACACATACACAGAGACACACACACACACAGACACACACACACAGACACACACATATACATACACACACAGACACACACACAGAGACACACATAGACACACACAGACACACAGACACAGGCACACACAGACACACAGACACACACACACAGAGGCACACACAGACACACACACAGACACACACAGACACACACACACAGGCACACACACACACACACAGACGCAAACATACACACACACAGACACACACACACACAGACACAAACATACACAGACACACACAGACCCACACACTCCCATCCGTTCATGTAACATATGTTGGTAACGTGCGGACAAAATACTCTCAATAGAAATAATGTGAATACATAAACTCAGTAGGGAGAGTGGGAACACACAGAATTTACTGGCTCAGGCTAAATCTGAAATGGAGCCCACCACTTATGGCCAGTTATCCTAACACTGAAGGCACAGGATAATCCTTGATCATAACCCATATATGCTCCTGAAGAATGGTTCTCCAATCCATTGTTGTAAATTCTTGGGACTTTCTCTCCATTCATGGCTCTGCTCTCAAAGACACTTTTGCACATGTTTAAGTGGTTCTCATGACATACTCTCTATCCAGAGGTCTCTTTTCTAAGTACTTCTGTCCCTAAAGGGCAAGTCCAAGTTGGTACCCTTTTCACCAATTCAAAACCAAATATTCTTTAATCTAGAAATCACATGGCCTTCTAGTCTTCTTCTAACATTTGCTTTCTAATCAGACATTTCCTTCTTTAGTGCATCTCTAGTTCCCCATACTAAATCACACACAGTCAGGAAAAGCACATGGACACCATTAGTCTCTGTCTAGAGACCTTCTCAGTCAGACCCATGGGTATTTGGTGCAACACCTATCTTTTGAATTACAGTAAGTGCAAGTTTTAACTACTCTTCAGCCAGACGCCATGGCTTCCCACAGCGCCTTCTCTACTTTCCTAGCCTTTACCTACCTTCAGTCCCCCTGCCTCTGTCGCTGCGTCCCAAATACTAAACCGTTTAGGCTTTCGTTACTGCAGGACAGGTTTCCAGCTCAGGTCTGGCAGTCTGTGTTTCCCACCAGCTGGGGCGCCTCGGTTCCTTGCCATGGGGCCCCTCATTCTTCAGTCAGTAGTGACAGCTTTTTGACATGATGGTCTCGGGGCAGCATTCCAAGAGAGCAAGGGAGAGCTGCACAATGTCACTTCCATCTCATTCTATTGCTCAGAGAAACTGATAGCGTCGGTTCCCATTCAAAGAGCAAAGAAACAGACTCCACATTGAGGCAGAGAACGTGAGGCCACATTTCTACTGCGCACCTCTCATTAGATACCCTTATTCTTACCAGTCCTCTAGGTTAGGGACTCTATTACCAGGGTAGCGCCTGTATTATTTGGCACTGTTTGTTATTTATCTTTACTTAATATTAACTCTACAAAATTTAAGGGTCACAGTGGCATTACGTCTTAGTCATATGTCTATGCAAATGTTTAAGACAACAACATGTTTTTAAAATTGGGGAAACACCTAGTGGTTATTAAGCACTCATGAAAATTACCAGCCTTTCTAATATGCTCAGTCTGACTTCCGCTAACAGAAGTGTGAGCTACGTGTCCTTGGGGAAAACAGCAAAATTTCTTTTAAAACAATTGTTTAGATTTATTTTTTTCCTTTTCTAATTTGGATTTTGTACACCAAATGGAATTGCAGTATAAGGAAACTTATAAAATCACCTTCAGAAAGGACACATATTATAAAATAAACCTTCCAAAAAGTGAGACAATGACTTAAACACTCTCATTTGAGGATGGATATATTTTTGATTAACAGTTGAACATTTTTTCAAACATATTGACCTTGCCCTCTATGAGGGAATTCCATGATGAAAATACTGTATAAAATATGCTTTGTTGCCCTGTTGATATAATTACTTATTTCAACTAAATATTTACAATCTTATTTTACTACCATTTAAGCATACTTTAAAATAAAATTGAATGCTCATCTGTTTTTCCCCAAGTAAAGTGAAGTTTGATATATGAGGATGAAAATGCATTTCATTAAAGGTTAGATTTTTAATTAATATTTTTTTCTTATATCACCTATGTGACATTGAGGAAATTACCTGATCTCTTTGGATTTCTATCTTTAAGATAGAAAATAGGAACTTCTTTCAGGTCTTACAGCTCGAAGACACCTTGTTCTCTACATGCTTCTTTGCTAATGCAATTCAAGGACTCATTTGATCTTTTTCACTACTCATTAGTTTCATTAACAAGAGCTTTAATACTTAGAAGGGAGGCTATGGTAGTAGATGATTAATGAGCCAGATCTTCAGCCCAAACATGCATTCCCAAGTTGCTCAGCAAAATATAAACCAGCCAGGAAAGAAACACACATAGATAATGTGTGTGCTTGTTCAGTTCACATATGGTGGCTATTTAATTTTTAGTTAAGAAAGTTAATACCTAGGAGATATAACAAGAAAAAGAGATAATGAACAGATATCTGCAAAATGAGGACAAATGTAAAATACAAGGAAAAAATAGAGTTAGAATAAAAGTTTAAGTTTAATTTACAGATAAATGTTTTTAAATTATTGAGGTCTCAAGTGTTGCTGTTTTCTTAAAGTATTTACACAAACTACTGTCATCTTCCTCTGATCATAATGTCCTTTCTTCTCAGTTATTATTTTGACTTCTAATAAATGCTAAGATACCACAGAACTTTTAGATTATGGAATTTATAACTATACTTTCCTTACTGAAAGGAACAAAGGCTTCTTAGACAAATAATTTCAGCCGGATCAGATAATACATAAGAGATGTCTGTACTATGCTAAGTCACTCATTCTAGTCTGACTCTTTGCAACCCCATAGACTGTAGCCCGCCAGGCTCCTCTGTCCATGGGATTCTCCAGGCAAGAATACTGGAGTGGGCTACCATTTCCTTCTCCAGGAGATCTTCCCAACCTAGGGATCGAACCCCCGTCTCTTATGTCTCTTGCATTGGCAGGTGGGTTCTTTACACTAGTACCACCTGGGAAGACCAGAGATGTCTGAGATACTCTATTTTGACAGAAAACAAAGACCACTATATTAAAAGATACAGGAGCCAACCAGAAGACAGGCTCTTGTTGTCCAAAGATGGAGCTGTTTTAGCAAAATATAATAATGGTAATAATAGTAACTGCAATGTACAGAGCTTTGTCAAATAAATAAAGTTTCATAAGTTCATAATGGTATTTTAAAACATATAGCTTATAATTGGAGGTAATCAGGATATCCACTCACTGTTCTGAAAACTGGTGGAGGGAACAATTGAGCAATCAGTTTATGAATTACATTTAGGGTAAGCAAAGAGTATAAGATAGGACAGCAATAAATAGAACTACATAGTATGTAAAGATGTAAAAATAGAAATTTCCTGAAATCTCTTAGGCAAAATTTTCTTAAATTCTCTAAAGATTAAGACTATTCCTAATTTTTCCTAAGTGCTTATGTGTTTTCCCCCACACTCCTCCCAACGGATAAGAGCTCTGAGCTCCTCTGGTTCGCGGCTTCCTTTCTCCACATGAGCACACTCTCTAAGCTTGATGTTTCTCAAGGAAGAGAATGGAGAGTCCCAATTTGTTGTAGCCTTATCACATGTATATTCTTCTCACTCTTTGTGAAAGCAATGAACTTGTTCTCAAATATCATTTTGCAATTTTTCAACCCAAAACAAGTCTATGTTTTAGCTTAATAAATCTTCACTAATTGTCAAAGCGCTTCCATAGAAATGATCTCATTTGGTCATCAATAATGTTATTCTGAACATTATTACTCACTTGGAATGTTACCAGGAAGAGGGTGCTTCAGTACACAGTGTGGCTATAGGGTAGAAAGACCCCTACTGGAGAGGAAAGAGGAGGAAATAAAAAAGAAATAGGAGTAGATTTGAGTGGGGTATAAAGATAACCTGATGGAGTGGAAGAAAAAAGGGTTGGGGAATTCAATGTAAATCAAGAGAAACGATGAGGAAGAAACATACACAGATAATCTGTTGAAAGAAGATTTAAAAACCTATGTAAAAAGAGGAAATGAAGATCAAAGAGGAAGGAGTGGAAAAGAAAATGATAGATTCAATGCATTCTGAAGTATATTCATCAAGTTGAATGCTTACACCTCATCATGCTGTCCATTTAATCTGTGGCTATTAAAGTAAGTTATAACTCAATGTATTATCTGTCCTTTGAGATGCTAATTAGCTGTCCTACAATTAAACACTATTCAGGACTCCTCAGCTGTTCTTATCAAACCTACAACTAGCTATAAACGTACAGTCAATGCAGTCTTTGGGGAAAGATGATTCAACTGCAAAATTGTAATTAAAAATATATATATATTTATTAGAGCAGTTTTTCTCAAGGTGTGACCCAAGTCTCTAGCATCAAAATCACCTAAATGCAGATTCTTGAATGCTGTGAGAATACACTAAATCAGAATTTCTGAAGGTGGGACCCAGGAAATTGCAATTTACTAAGAATCTTGTCTTTTTTGATATGCAATAATGCTGCTTCTGCTAGGAAAAAGAGTTAAGAGGCAGGCCAGGTTAGTCATCTAAAGTGGTGCTTACTTTTATTGCTTACTAGACCAGTATCTTTCAGAAAGAGAAAAACAACAGTTCTCTTCTAGGCCTGATCATCTCAGGGTGAGTTCAAGAAAACACTGGTCTGTTCTGAGTCACTATCCCTTTTTAACTTCCTTCCACAACTGGTTGACTAAAGTAAAAGATGAGAATCTTTAAGTTTAACAGAAAATTAAACAATAAAATTTTAAAGTAACAAATGGCCTATAATTCTACAAGGTTTGCTTCTTTCTCAAGTGTTCATTCCTTATCTTACTTCGTGTCTTTATTTCACCCAAACTCAGAGACCAGAAAGATTAAAATAGAAACATGAGTTCATTCCAGAAGGCTTAGAGAAGTTTTGCTTTAGAGTCACAACGACCAGGGACTTAAGAAAATACAAGAAAATATATGGTCATAGGGACAAAATAGGGAATTGTAGATACAGAGGCAACTTTAGGGAGACTGGGGAGACCACCCTAAGACTAATGATCACTCAAGAAAGTAATGGGAAAATTCTGCAACAATGAGGGCCTGCTTGACTCACAAAGCAAAACAAGGCACTTGGCACCAAAGTCAGATTGGCTTGTTTAACGATCAAGTCCAGCTAACTTGCTTAGCAACAAAACCATGCAACAGAAACAGGAGACATCCCCCAAACAATCAAACAATGGTGGCAAGAGACCTTCATCTTTCCAGTAAGCTCAGTGAGTTAGTAACCTCCAAAATATGTTCTTTGGCCCCTAAGACATGTTCTTTGCACCCATGCCCCCAAACAATAGTAGAAAATAAGACCTACAATCTGCTCAGTGGTATCATCAAGTTAATGACTCCCAAAATAGGCTCTGGTGCACACACACAAAAAAATGATCGTTATGGGAAGTTGACTTTTCAAAATGAAAGATCCTCATTGTACTGAGATCTGAAAATACTTTTTCCGAAGTGCTACGACTGCCCTGGCCTGACCGTATAGAGAGGGACAGATAAACTTCCTGGCCCTATCTGGGGGAGGAAATGATGATGAAAATGTGTCGTCTATTCAAGAACTCAAGAAAGACAAAGATCACCTCCTCATCCCCTCTCTTCCTCTGACTATAAAAATGTAAACCGCTGAGTACCTGGGCAGTGCAATGCCTGCCTGCCCTCTTGTGAACCTTACAAGCATACTATTCTAATAAATCATTTCTTATCTATCACTGCCTCTCGCTGAATTCCCTTCCACATTGAGACATAAAGGACAATGGTGTCAGAGCTCTTTGGAGCCCTGGAAATGATTCCTAATGCTTTCAATGACAGCCCACTTTCAAGGCAGATGTATAGCAGGATTCAGCAGGAGCTCACATCCATTACACATGTGCTGGCCTTCCTCTCTAGAAACCTTCAGCTGTGGAATCAAACACATTTTTGCTGACGTGGGGGTGGGGTGGGCTAAAATTCATGTGGTTCACTTCCTGGTTGTTTTTGGACAGATTCCTGGTGGGAACATGAGAGATCAAACAGCTATACATTTTAGAAAGCTTGGTTGAATAAGATCTCAATAACTGTTTGAAAGTCATACTTGTCACTGCATCAAGTATCTTTGGACAAATGGCCCAGAAAACACCCAACTTACAGAGTCCAATTTTGTTGAAGCCCAGGGTGATTTCTGTTCTACACAAGTTAAAACATCTCAGAGGTTCCATGTAAGATCTAATCGATGCAATATTGAAGAGATGTGAATGGATCTAGAAATTCTGAAAGAGACTGAATTTATCCAATTCCTAACCAGATCAACAACGCCACGAAATTATAAATGAGCAATGAGCAAAGTATCCCCTACAGGGTCATAACGGGCTCATTTATCTGTTAACTCCAATAAAAAATAGGATTGTTAATATTTGTTCTGCTACCTCTCATGTGGTTATGAGAATTATTTAAGATTTGTATAAAAATGCTTTTACTAAGTATGAAGTATAATATAGAATGGGATCATGTGATTGTATTCTAGAAAAGCTATTCCAAGATACTGTGTGCATACTAATATCCCATTGAGAAAGCATTTAAAAAATAAATGCACTGGGAAGACCCAGAGGAATCGGGTGGAAAGGGAGGTGGGAGGGGGGATCAGGATGGGGAATACATGTAACTCCATGGCTGATTCATGTCAATGTATGACAAAACCCACTGCAATGTTGTGAAGTAATTAGCCTCCAACTAATAAAAATAAATGAAAATAAAATAAAATAAAATAAATTTGCAAATATGTTTGGGATCACTTATAAAGGTGATTCTGCACAAGAAGCTGGTTACTCTTAGATAACTGCCTATTGCTTGCTCTTACCCTTCACACATCTAGATCACTTACATGCAGGGTATCCTCAGCCTTCAATGATGTCCCACTGATTTCTGTAATTTACAGCCTCTCGTTACTCATATAAGGGGATTAAATACAGCAAAGCGAATCTTTTAAATTGTGCATGTGGAAATGTTTGCTACAGTAATTACCGACATATATGGAAAACATGAATATCACTATGTTAATGTGCTGACAATGTACGAAAAAGTTAAATATTGCTCCTGTGTTCTGCTTTCATTCCTCGACTTCCTTAGATACAGTAATTTTTTTGCAAAAAGTATGAATTCAAGAAGTACCTAAAAAACACTCTGAACAACATCTTTGACAGTTCATACAGGCTTTTCTCACCTAGTCTTTTATATAGTAAACTGTGTTATGAACATGAGAGCATGATAACAGCCAGGTATTTTTATTTACAATTTTGTTATTCCTTACAACCCCATGTAGTAGATAACCATTACTATTCCTGTATCTCGTATGCTAAACTGAAGAACACAGAGGTTAAGTCGCGGACATAGGCCATGCAGTCTGTAGATGCCAAGCCCAGGTTTGAACCAGCTTGTTTGAACCCACAGCTGAGTCAGTTCAAGTGTTCCCAGAAGCACACACCAAAACAGGATTAAAAGTGCAAAGATGTCATTTTGGGGAAATGCCAATGGGGAATGGAGGAAAAAGCCAGGAAAGGATGGGACAGCTGTCAGACCACTACACAGGTCCCTCCCTATAGAAGAGGAAGAGGGTCAGATGGAAATGACTCAGACACAGGAGAGTCCAAGGAAGGTTTGCCAGGGCAGTCAGAGTCCTCAGGCCAAAGCTGCCATTTGAGGATCTCCCATCTCTGCAGACTGGATCCCCATCCGTCCCCCTGATGTGCTCAGTCATGGGCCAGGAGCAGCCAGCAGGACGTGTGCCTCAGAGCAAGCGCGGCTCTGGGCTTCAGACCACAGCATCAGCGGTCATGGTCAGCTGCGCCCCCTGTAGCTGCAAGACCGCGTGGCGTGCGCTCAGGACCACCGCGCATAGAACAGGGCTCGATGTTGCCGCTCAGTCTAGAGCAGGGCGGGGGGACGTAGGGGGAAAGCCAGAAAGAGCAGTCCTGTGGCTGTTTTAAAATTGAGTGTAGCGAAGAGGATGTAGTACGGCAGTAAATCCTGGGTAACACAGATTCCTTAAATCCTTACACATTTTTCCAAGTGAGAATTGGGATTCTACACGACTTCTCTTTGTGAGTCTGTGTCTGTATAACTTATGAACAAAGGTAATATCCAGTTGCTGGATATATCCCAGACAGATCTGAAACATGGGCTCTCGGGGAGTTTGATACAGCTAAGAAATTCATTCTAGGACCTGCCCCCTAGGCTCTCCGGCAGTGCTTGGGAGCCACAGTTACTGTGTCTGGCAAGCAGTCAGGCACAGGAGGGGAGGGGAGGGGAGGGGGAGGGGAGGGGGGAGGGGAGGGGGAGGGGAGGGGGGAGGGGAGGGGGAGGGGAGGGGAGGGGGGAGGGGGGAGGGGAGGGGAGGGGAGGGGGGAGGGGAGGGGAGGGGAGGGGAGGGGAGGGGGGAGGGGAGGGGAGGGGGGAGGGGAGGGGAGGGGAGGGGAGGGGAGGGGGGAGGGGAGCCAGAGACAGAGACTCCCAAGCAACTGGGAAAAATCCCTAAAAATCCCTAAAGGCAAATGGGTGTTGAAAACAACCTGTTGGGATCTTCACCCCATTAGATGGTTAATATCTGTAGCAAATGGTCTCCGGGGGTTTTAAAAGTCAAGAGGAGCTTGTTCCTCTAATGGAGATTGTTCTTAAGTCTGCATTTCACAAGCTCTAAACGCAGTAAGATGTATTCTTTGGATACATACCCGAGTATTCTGTCTTTTAAACGAGTATATTGACATTTTTCAGTCAACTCCTTTCACCTCCATGTAACACTTGAACTGTGAGTTTTTATACATGTTTACCAGCTTCACTGGAGAAGGAAATGGCAACCCACTCTGATATTCTTGCCTGGGAAATCCCATGGACAGAGGAGCCTGGCAGGTCACAGTCCATGGGGTCACGAAGAGTCAGACCCGACTTGGCGACTAAACAACAATCACCAGCTTAAGTGAGATAAGAAACTTCAGAGTTTACACAAGAAATGTCCATGTAGTTAGAAATTTCAGAACCCTCATTTTCTTCTACCTGGCTTACTCTAACATTTACCAGTTATTCCTATTCCAGCTTCACTCCCACTACAATCTAGCCTAAAGGCTGTTGCCAGATGAATCTTCTAGAAAAGCAACATATCATGAAAAGTAAAAGCACACGAGTTTGAATTTCAAGCTTTTTTGATCACTTGTGTGACTAGCCACACCACAAAAATCTAACAATATTTCCGAATATGAATTGCAAACATGACCGTTCTTCCAGTTTTCAATTTACCATCGTTCCGCTTGAAACTGACTTTACATTGCCTGCTTTGTTGTTTAATCATCCAGTTGCGTCCCACTCTTTGCCTGCTAGCAGATCCTAACTGTTTCTCCTTTCCCTGTGGGAAAGAAGCTAAACTTTACAGATGGAGGGCGTTAGAGGGACACTAGACGTTCAAGTTGTTTCTCTTCCTGGTTCTGCCATGCCTCTTCTGCATGTTCCTGCAGCACTCAAGGCTTGGATGCCCAGCTCCCACTTGTGGAAAGCCCGTTTTTGGCAAGTAGCACTCTGCATCTGTCCATGAGCAGCCTCCTTGGGCCGGCACTCCAGCAGCTTTTGCAGGGGCTGGGATCATCTGCACATCCCCAGGAATCGCTTTCTTCCTGGCTTTACCTGGAGTTCTGAGGTTCAGTCTTTGCCCGGGCACAGCTTCAGTATTATTCATAAGGAGGGTTCCCAGTGAGTCCTGCCTGCAACACCTCAGCCAACTTCGTCATCCACTGCACCTTTGGTTGCGCACTTTCCAACGGCATTTGGACCTCAGTTGCTTGGGAAGAAATTATCCAAATATGTCTCTTCACAGCTAAGAGTAGCAGCTTCTTCCTGAAGCTGCTATTCTAAAACTTCTTTAGTTTTCTCTTCCCCTTTCTGGCCAATCCCACGATATAGTCAGCAACTCTTCATATTTAACTTTGCCTGTTTATATTACTGTGTGATTTCTGTCTCTTAAGTAGAACTTCACTAATACAACAGTATATATAGTTCATTGACATGGGAGTTGTTAATTGAAATTAAAGATGATAATCACAAAGCCCAGAAACATGCTAACGGCGAAAGTGCTCAGAAGATTGTAAATGTTAGTATTATTAGAGGAATTTAATCCTGACAATAATTCCTAATTGGCCAAATTGGAGAACCCACAATTCTGCAAAGGCAGTTGTGTTTCTGATCTCTATGTCTTGGTTATGCTAATACCTCTGCTTAGATTGCCTTTGAACCAACCCTTCAAGATTCAGAATCACTGGGAAAATAACAGAATTCTAGCCTCTCGGTTATTAAGCTCAAGCACAAATGAACCTTGATTTCAAAGCAGATGCTCTTGGTGAAAAAATTTATCTCAATCCAACAAACATTGTTTTAGCATTTTCTCTATGCCAAGCATTATGCTCTTCACAACAGATACCACAGAGTAAGATAACTCTCTGCCTTCAAGTCACTTACATCCCATTAGTATATATAGAATTGATGACCTAGAACTATAAAATAATTCTAATGGGGTTACAAATTTATTTACATTGCACTTAAATGTGCACAGAAGATGTATCTTCTTTTATCTATTACTGACCCTACTTTCTAAGCAGTAGGATAAACATAAATATTAAATGTTTGCCCAACATTATGCTGTGTATCCAACAACATGCCCTTTCACTATACACAAAAATAAACTCAAAATGGCTTAAAGACTTAAACATAAGACATAACCACAAAACTCCTAGAAGAGATCATAGGCAAAACATTCTCTGACATAAATCATAGCAATGTTCTCTTGGGTCAGTCTCCCAAGGCAATAGAGATAAAAACAAAAATAAACAAATGGGACCTAATCAAACTTACAAGCTTTTGCATAGCAAAGGAAACTAAATGAAATGAAAAGACAACCTACAGACTAGGAGAAAATATTTACAAGTGATACAACCAACAAGGACTTAATTTCCAAAATATACAAACTCATACAACTCAACAACAAAAAGGGCAAACAACCCAATTGAAAAATTGGCCAAATACCAAAATAAACATTTTTTTTCCAAAGAAGAAATATACATGGCAAATAGACACATGAAAAGATGCTCAACATCACTAATTATTTCAGAAATGTAAAATGAAACTACAATGAGTACCATCTCACACCAGTCAGAATCGTCATCATTAAAAAGTCTACAAATAAATGCTGGAGAAGATGTGGAGAAAAGAACTGTTGGGTGGGAATATTAAGTTGGAATAGCCCCTGTGGAAAAGCAGTATGGAGGTTCTTCAGAAAACTAAAAGTGGAATTACTATATGATCCAGCAATTCCAGTCCTCAGCATATATCCAGACAAAACTGTAACTCAAAAGCATACATGCACCCCTGTGTTCACACAGCCCTATTCACAATAGCTAAGACACAGAAACAACATAAATGATACTATAAATGCTGCAGTTATAAACAACATAAATGACCTTCGACAGATAAATGGATAAAGAAGATGTGATACATATACATAATGGAATACTATTCAGTCATAAAAAAGAATGAACGAGAGCCATTTGCAACAAACATGGATGCAACTAGAGATTATCATACTAAGTGAAGTAAGTCAGAAAGAGAAAGATAAATACCATAAGATGTCACTTATGTCTGTGATCTAAAATATGATACAAATGAACCAACTGACAAACCAGAATCACAGAAGCAGAGAAAAAATGATTGGCTGCCAAGGGGGAGGGGAGTGGGGGAGTGGAGTGGGAGTGGGAGGTTGGGGTTGGTGGAGGTAAGCTTTTATACGTAGAATGGATAATTCCTAGAAATGGATAATTCCTGTACCATAGTTCCTATTGTATAGCTCAGAGAACTATATTCTTTACCCTATGATAAACCAAAATGGAAAAGAGTATTTTTAAAAAGAATTTGTGTATGTATATGTATATAAATACAGAAAAATAGTGTACATATATATATATATGTACAAGTTTATATATATATAAACTTGGAGAAGGAAATGGCAACCCACTCCAGTGTTCTTGCCTGGAGAATCCCAGGGACGGGGGAGCCTGGTGGGCTGCCGTCTATGGGGTCGCACAGAGTCGGACACGACTGAAATGACTTAGCAGCAGCAGCAGCAGCAACATATATAAACACATACACACTCTTGCAGTACAGTATAAATTAACACAACATTGTAAATCAACTGTCCTACAATTTTAAAAAAATTAATAAACCTGCCAACATAATAAAATGTTTCTAACAATCTTTTTCAATAAGCAGCCTCTTGTCTAAATGACACTCCGTATTCTACATTCACTCCATTCTGAGAAGGCCTCTAGGTTTGTTAAAGGTAGTTTATTTGGCATCACAGCATCCGCAGAAAGCAAACAGCCTCACGCCGTGCTGGCTGGGGTTTCTGAGGCATCCTTGTCTGAGTTCCCATCCTTGGGCAATGGGATGGTTCCCGCCGCTCAACTGCTGCCTGGAGTAGCTTGGAGTTTTTGTCTCTCTCAACCTGACCGGGCCTCGGTGAGACCTGCCGTCTGACTGGGGCTCCTGCTGGCAATGTACACAGACTCCGATTTTCCTCCCCGCTGCTCATCACGAGGTCCTAGACTGGGTCTGTGAGACAGTCTGCGGTGAGCACATCTAGGCTCTGATGCATGACACGCACACAAAGGCTCAGGTGCCTTCAGCATCCCCTGGGAGGGGACAAGGAGGAAACCCTGGCGCCTCATGACTAAAGAAAACCCAGGGTCACTCGGGAGTGCAGAGGAGGTCATTACTGACTAGAGCAGTCCAGTCTCTCCAGGACCGCCGGGGCTCCAGACCACAGCATGCTACCAGCTGTCCCTTAAAGAATCCCATACAGGAAGAGGAGAAAAAGTGGCTTCTGCTTCAGTGGCCCCCTCCAACATCTGAAATACCTTCTGTTCTGGGATTTCACTGGGACTTACCCGTCTCAACTGGGTATCTCTCTTATATCTGCTCCTTTTTGTTCCCCTAAATCCCTCGAGCCAGGAGAAGCAGATTTTTATCTTCCTTCCCCTCCTTCCTTAACAGTGATTTCATCTATTATATTTGTCCTTTCTTAGTTTCTTTTACACAGAGAAGCCAATGGCAGCAGAGAAACTCGCTTACCAATAAAGGCATTTTAATAGTTCTACCTATTACACCTCTTTCATTTTTCAAGATAGTTCAATCATGCAATTGCCTTTAGAACATTCCCTGAAACTATTAAAAAGTCTTGAGGCTCCTTGTTTTCTTTAGAAAAGGGGATGTCGTAAATTGCATCCAAATCCTCTTTTCCTTCCTGAGGGCCTACCTCATTGGTTCAACCACAGTCCAGCATCTGTGGTTAACTTAAGATGCTGCTCTGACTCATGTGTGTGTGCATGTGTAAAAAATATTTAACATGACTTTTGAGCCAGAAATTGATTTTGCGACCTGTGTTCCCTTCTTAAGATTCTGCTAGCAGCAGCATCTTCATTTCTCTGTTGTGACTACATGCACAGGCAGAAAATAATTTGGGCATAGGATCTAAAAACAAAGTTTCCAATAGTTAAAAGTACTGTAGCCCCACTTCAGAGATATACAAACAAATAAAGTGGTACTTGACTCCAATACAAGCCTGAGGATGAATCTCTCCAAACTGTAAAAGGGTATGTCCAAACTAAAAGGACTCTGAAAGATCAAAAGGAAGTGTTGAATTAACCTGGGAGTAGGGGAGAGTGCCCTGAACTCAGAGATCCTGTCTTGGTTATCTCTGTATTCTTCATAATACCTCATAGAGCGTCTCTTACATTGTAGCAACAATATTTCTTGAACTGAAGTTAATGAAATTGATCTGTCATGCTCAGCTTCATACTGAATAGGTAGAAATTAAAATCATTCACATTTCCTTGATAATATAAAAGCATGTGCTGTGTGTGCTGAACTTAGTCACGTCTGTCTCTTTGTGACCCCACGGACTGTAGCCTGCCAGGCTCCTCTGTCCACAGGGATTCTCTAGGCAAGAATGCTGGAGCGGGTTGCCATGCCTTCCTCCAGGGGATCTTCCCAACCCAGTGATCGAACCCAGGTCTCCCACATTGCGGGTGGATTTTTTACCATGTGAGACACCAGGGAAGCCCAAGAATACCGGAGTGGGTAGCCTATTCCTTCTCCACGGTATCTTTCCAACCCAGGAATCGAACCAGGGTCTCCTGCATTGCAGGCGGACTCTTTACCAGCTGAGCTCCAGGGAAGCCCATATGAAAGCATCTTCCTCTGCGCGCGCGTGCAGACAGACAGACAGACACACACACACACACACACAAACTCATGAAATTTCAGGCAGAACCTGAAGTACTTTGGTTTAACGTGGGCTTAATTTATTTCTACTAAAAATGAATGCACTTGTATCTAAAAGGCCGAAGTGGTTGCCTCCATGTTCAGTTTGTACACCCCAGTTCATAAACATTTTCATGAACTATTGCTTTTGTTTGCCTTCTCTCAAGGGGTGTTTGGGCTATTTTTCTTGACTGGAAAAAGAGAAGACAAGCCATTGTTGCATGGATGTTTCAAAACAGCCATCCTCCCTGACTGATCCTGTAGTCAAAACAAGCATATCACTGCAGGTGGTCGCGAGTCTGAAATTCAGCTTAAGGGAGAGAAATCAATGATTCACTTTAAGGAAAAATAACTAGCTTTAGGCAAAACATTAAATTTCAGGACAATAAATGAAAGCAGTCTATGTCATGTTCTGAAATTGTTTTAGTGACTCAGAGAGCTGAGAAATCCAACACTGCTTCAGCCTTGCCTTTGTTTTTGTTTTTTTTTTTTTAAGTGTTACGGATGCGTTTTTTAAAGTCATCTAAGCTTTCATCTAAGCTTTGTCTGACGCAGTGTTGTAAACTTAACAGAAAAGTGAAATAACCCTGAAAAGCAATTTAGTCACAATTCTGTCACACTGATCAGACCATATCGTCTACATGGGAACACAGGATTTAAGGATATCAGTTACACACCTCAGAGACAGACTGAGCTGATTAGAGAGACCCCAACATGGCCTTTGGAATAACTGAACTCACATATTCAGGTACAAGTTTGAAACACATGAAAAAACTCAGTATCTATGTGCTTACTCTGGCATAGACTGCCGTAGTGTCTGGGAATAAACGTAGATGCACACACTGCTTTTCACAGTATTAATAATATGTTATAAATGATACAAATTAGGTGTAAGAGAAGACCATGTACATTAGCATTGGTGCTTCATTTGGACTCTCTTGAGTATGGCCATGCTGTAACTGGCCAACAGCCAAAAGTTAGGCAGCATTTCTTGAAGAGGCTGAGGACAAAGGGGCATTTGTGCATTGCTGGAGCGGGTGCAGAACACAACAACCCTTATGGAAGGGAATTAGCCAGTATCTAGAAAACCCAGAAATGCTCTAACCTTCAGTGAAGCGATCTCTCTCCTAGAAAGCCATCCTAAAAAAACATGGAAAAAATGATAAAGATCTATGCAACTGTCTTTCAGTAAGGCCATTACAGTTTACAAAATAAAAGACTGGAAATAGTCATGAGAAGAACTAAAAAAAAAAAAAAGTATTTCATAACCATACAATTAAATATACGGTTTTGTAAAAGTAGTAACTAACATGTGGAGCTATGGAGTGATTCCTGGTATGTGTTCCTAAGTAAACAAGCAATGAGAGAAAGTATTGTCATTTATCTAAAGCTAGTATTGTTATAATCCACTTGTTTTTAAAATGAAAAACTGATATTTTTAAATCTATAAATTTAGAAAAAAATTTAAAAGAATCTCATTGATCACATATAGAACATGTTATAAAATTAACTCAGTATTTTTAAAACAGGATAAAAGAAAAATGCTAAGCATTAATCTGGATTTTGTATATGAACTGTACCTCAGAGTAACAAAATAGTTCATGAGGAAAATTTTCTCTTCACAAAAGTGTTGTAGTCAGTAAGTAAAGAAAGATGAGCAGAATTAGAATATCATGATTTTGTAACCCTTAGGGAAATAATTTATAGCTATGAAAAGAGAAAAATCACACCACAGGTCCTTATATATTTATAAGTATTCGATACAACCTATGAAGAAATCTTTACAAATATAGACTTCTACCTAATTAAGCCTCAAGTTTTGAACAACCACTCTGTAAAACAGGGACAGTATAATGCTTTAAACAACACAAGAAGGATGCACTCAGATTGTGGAAAATTCTACCAGACAATCCTGTTCTTTCAAGAGCTGAATTGCAAAAAAAAAAAAAAATTTAAAGGAGAAGGAAGGGAAATTTAGGTTAAAGTAGAACAATTACATTAACCAATTATTGGCCTATTTCAATCATAATTCGAAGTGAAAAGAATGAGGCAGAAGAATTTGAACCCTGTATATTTAATAACACTAAATAATTATAATTTTTAAATGTGATGATAGTATTGCTGGCAATTTAATTAATAATTTTTGACTTTCATATATGAGTAATATGAGTATTTTCTTTGAAATAAAACAGAGGGTGAGAGAAAGTGGGAAGGAGAGTCAATAAATAAGATTAGATGAGAGCTGATAATTATTTAAATTGAGCAATGGGCAAAAGAGAGCTCAATATACCAGTATGTCTAATTTTGTATATGTTTGAAAATTTGCTAAGAGAAAAAATGAATGCTGGTATAGTTAGCTCTATAAAGTTATCAGTCCAGAACTTCCCTGAAAAGCATATATAAAAGGAGGTATTGTTTTCATAGAGGGTTTATCTAGCAGGTTACTAGCTGAGGCTGGATCCCTTTACAACTTAACCAGAGTCCACTAAATCCTTTGGCATCTAACATAAAATGATATACTTCTGCTGGTTAAGTAAAATGTCTACATTACCTGCTACATTAATAGAAATACAGAAGCATGGAAACTTGAGCACATTTGATACAATCACTTATGACAAGATTCAGTATTAAATCTCAAGTCCAATTATAATTTTATAATAAAAATTTTAAACATTGCAAGTTTACTTTAAAATTACCAAAACTTCAGAGTTTTGCTTTACTTCATGTAAAAATAAACAATCAATAAGCTATATTATTTTATAAAGTACCTACTTGTATTTCTGAGATTTACCTGTATATGAGGCATGACATTTTTTAAGCTTTACTCTTATAGGAGAAAAGGTACTGAATGCATCTTTAACTACAACGTACACTTTAAAGCTAATTCACTGTACCAGCTCTGGAGAAGAATAACCCTGGAGCCTGTTTAGAGGGACTGGAACTGTCAGGAATAAACTTTTTATGGGCATGGGGTCAACAGCAAGGCAGGTTGGGGTTCACCTTGTGACATTTTCACAGGGGCTCATCATAATTATAGATGTAAAAGGTGCCTGGTCAGTTAATTCCACACATTATTGTCAGAAATGCCAAAAATATCTCCCTGTCCCTCCCTCAAATGACCTGAGGCAGCACAATATTCTGCATTTCCCATCTATCACTTTAATAGACAGTCACAAATTTTGTTTTAAACAAGTATCTTTCTAATTTCCTGCAAGCCACACATACACACATCCTACTCCATCCTCCAAAAACAAAAGAGTCACCCTTCTAAGATTTTTTTTTTAAATAATTGAAATAATAATAGCAAAAAATCATGGTGGTGCTTATTCCATTTATACTGCCAAAATCACTTGGGAATTGAGCCATGTAGAAGTAATGGTATGTTGGTTTGCTAATTCTAGGAGAATCTGAATTTTTGAGCATTCTTTGTTTTCCGCCTCTTTGCACTCTTCACATAGGTTTTTACTGTAACAAGCTGTTGCTGTTAACTTTCGCAGTAGAGAAATGGGTTAGGCTATTTTTAGGAATATTTTTTCAGCCTATGGGAAAGAACAGGAGTAAGAAGTAGAGAAAGATCTGTGCTGGCCCAAAATGTTCTAAGCACAGCAGGCTAGGAGTCAAATTAAAAGTTGGGTTATAACCAACTATACCCCAAATTCAGTTCAGTTCAGTAGCTCAGTTGTGTCCGACTCTTTGTGACCCCATGGACTGCAGCATGCCAGGCCTTCCTGTCCATCAACAACTCCTGGAGCTTGCTCAAACTCATGTCCATTGAGTTGGTGATGCCATCCAACCATCTCATCCTCTGTCATTCCTTTCTCCTCTCACCTTCAATCTTTCCCAGCATCAGGGTCTTTTCCAGTGAGTCACTAATTCACATCAGGTGTCCAAAGTATTGGAGTTTCAGCTTTAGCATCAGTCCTTCCAATGAATAATCAGGACTGAATTCACTTAGGATTGACTAGTTGGACCTCCTTGTAGTCCAAGGGACTCTCAAGAGTCTTTTCCAACACCACAGTTCAAAAGCATCAGTTCTTTGGCACTCAGCTTTCTTTATAGTCCAACTCTCACATCCATACATGATTACTGGAAAAACCATAGCCTTGACTAGACGGACCTTTGTTGGCAAAGCAATGTCTCTGCTTTTTAATATGCTGTCTAGGTTGGTCATAACTTTCCTTCCAAGAAGCAAGTGGAATTTCATGACTTTTAATTTCATGGCTGCAGCCACCATCTGCAGTGATTTTGGAGCCCAAGAAAATAAAATCTGTTACTGTTTCCATTGTTAATCAGTCTATTTGCCATGAAGCGATGGGACCAGATGCCATGATCTTCATTTTTTGAATGGTGAGTTTTAAGCCAGCTTTTTCACTCTCCTCTTTTACTTTCAACAAGAGGCTCTTTAGTTCTTTCTCGTTTCCTGCCATAAGGGTGGTGTCATCTGCATATCTGAGGTTATTGATATTTCTCCCAGTGATCTTGATTCCAGCTTGTGCTTCATCCAGCCCGGCATTTTCCATGACATACACTGCATATAAATTAAATAAGCACAGTGACAATATACAGCCTTGACGTACTCCTTTTCCTATTTGGAACCAGTCTGTTGTTCCATGTCCAGTTCTAACTGTTGCTTCCTGACCTGCATACAGGTTTCTCAAGATGCAGGTCAGGTGGTCTGGTATGCCCAACTCTCTCAGAATTCTCCACACTTTATTGTGATCCACACAGTCAAAGTTTTTGGCTTAGTCAATAAAGCAGAAGTAGATGTTTTTCTGGAACTCTTTTACTTTTTTGATGATCCAACGAATGTTGACAATTTGATCTCTGGTTCCTCTGCTTTTTCTAAATCCAGCTTGACCATCTGGAAGTTCATGGTTCACGTACACTGAAGTCTGGCTTGGAGAATTTTAAGCACTACTTTGATAGCGTGTGAGATGAATACAATTGTGTGGTAGTTTGAGCATTCTTTGGCATTGCCTTTCTTTGGGATTGGAATGAAAATTGACCTTTTCCAGTCCTGTGGCCACTGCTGAGTTTTTCAGATTTACTGACATACTGAGTGCAGCACTTTCACAGCATCGTCTTTCAGGATTTGAAATAGCTCAACTGGAATTTCATCGCCTCCACTAGCTTTGTTCGTAGTGATGCTTCCTGAGGCCCACTTGACTTCACAATCCAGGATGTCTGGCTCTAGGTGAGTGATCACACCACCGTGGTTATCTGGGTTGTGAAGATCTTTTTTGTATAGTTCTTCTGTATATTCTTGCCACCTCTTCTTCTCAAAAGAGAAATACTGAATTCCAGATGAACCTATTAAATTTATAAACACTGGACTTACAGTATTTACAGACATTATGTTGTGTACTTAGTAGACATTATATCTTTAACATTCAATATACATTATATTTTTAATCTTCCTAATAAATTTATGAATTAGGCCCTAATTTTATTCCCATGTTTTTGGGAACATGCAACAAACTCACAGTGATTTCAGAATTTAAAACAGAACTGACTCCCAAGCTGAGCATAAATCACTTTTTTCGAATTTCATGAAGGTAGGCATTAATTCATGATGTTCAAAAGTGCTAATGATATGACAAAAGTTTCTGCAAAGCCAAGAAAGATACTAAATTTAACATAGGACTACAGAATCAACTATGAAATAACATATAAAAGGAGACATAAATTTGTTAAAATATTAATAGTTGTTGCTGTGGGTGGTGATTTTAAGGCTGCTTTTTTTCTTAGTTTACATTTTCCTTGTTTAAAAAAATGTGCTAGGTGTCATACGTTACTTTTTATAATTAGGCAAACAATGTGCAGTAATTGGTCCAATTCCTTCAAATTATATTTACTCAGACCAATTTTAATTAAATGTAATGTTGCTTCTCAAAAACTTAAATTTGTTAAAGCTCACTACTTACTTTATCCCAAGTCTAGTCAATTTTTCTCTTAAGGCTTTTGGTTAAAATATCACAAAAATTAGCTTCCATTTCTATATTGCCCTTTCATCTCCTCAAAGAATCTCTTATTCCCTTCTGGAAATTTCCTCTTCTCAAATTCAACATGTCTAAACCCTAAATTAACATTTTGAAAACCAATGTCATCACCTGTCTTGTCCCTAGGAATGTGCCTTTTCCTAATGTTTTAGGCAAAGCCCTTGGGACAACTTTAGAAGAATGACTTTATTCCTTACACTCCTCTCAGTCTCTTTGTAATCCTTACAGAGGCTTCCTCTGAAATAGTTGCCACAAGTCTCCCTGACTTTCTAGTTTAAATGGCACCACTCCATTTCATGTCCTTGATGGACCTGAGGTATGCGTATATTTCATACGCAGTTCTCAAAATTCTGTGAAAGCACTGCCTTCACTGTGCCATTCCTATGCTTTCCAACCATCAATACTCCCAAATGCCCAGCAATCCTTTGCCCAGGTTTTATGCCCCACCTATTTTAGTCAACTTTTTGGTTTCAAAAGCTACTACCTGGTTCCTTCATTCCAGCTGAAGACTGGTTTCTTGCCTTCCACGCATCTTACACCTCTGTGTTCCTGTAAGTCTTATCTGTTCCTAATAGCCTAATTCACCCCTCAGCTTCCCTAAGCCCTCTCCAGCATGGAACCTTCTTAGACACTATAGACAATAATGTTTCTCAGAGAAGACTAAGGAACTGAACAGGGTATTGCTCCATGTCAAGATATAGGAAGAGGATTTTATTCATCCCTTTTAACAAACGGGGAGGCTGAAAAATGGTTTCAGCAAGCTACATAAAAGATCAGGGTTTACATGGTAAAAAAGAAATACATTGCAAAGCACTAAACTGGTATGAGAGGCCTTTTTGTAATAAGAATTAATGAAAATAATAGATACTTTTAAGTGTCTTTCTCCGCATGTTTAGCTTGAGGAGACCATGGGAGATGAAAGATGACAGATACTCTATCTAAGAAACTCTTGTATCTCTAATCCTTGCTCATTTTAGTCACTACTTTGATATATACCTCAGCAAAAAGACACAATATATTATTTGTCCACAATATATCAGGGACAAATAATTCATACGGTGGCTTTTTGGAAATTCAGTTCCATCAGAGGTAAAGACAAAACTAAGAACAGTGATTTTGAGTCTCTGCTTCTCTCTGTGTCATGAGCTTAAAAAGCCAGAGCAAATGTATTTTTATTTTCACTCATTAATAAAACAATAAAACTTAACCCTTATTTTTCATCATCCATGGGGAAATGCTCACTTTTGTGTTTGTAGACAAGCTGTTATCCTTTGCCTCATTGATTCCGGCAATGAATTTCAACGTAAATAGTTGGTGAGGGTTGGTTGTGGCTCTGGGTGGGTGTGGAGGATGTGGGGGGTGTGGGGGGTGAGTGTGTGTGTGTGTGAGTGTGTGTGTGTGTGTGCACAGGCACGTGAGCACACACTCAGTCATGTCCAACTCTTTGTGACCCATGAACTACAGTGCGCCAGGCTCCTCTGTCCCTGGAATTCTCCAGGCAAGAATACTAGAGTGGGTTGCCATTTCCTTCTCCAGAGGATCTTCCTGACCCAGGGGTTGAACCCGCGTCTCTTGCATCTCCTGCACTGGCAGGCAAACTCTCTACCACTGTGTCATCTGGGAAGCTCTGGTCAAGGCTCTAGGAATGCTTGATTTATCAGATACACTTAAGAAAGTAACAAATATTGAATTACTTTAATGACTTTCATTTTTAAAATATAACATCATGCCATATTTTCCTGCTTTTTGCCTAATACCTGCTTTTATTTGTGGTTCTATTTTCTATTAGGTAAATGAATGCAGACAGAGTTAACATGAGTCAAGAATAAAGTATTATGAAATCTTAATATTCAAATTATCTACTTATTGTCTCAGCAGGCCTCTACATGATTTCCAAGGAAATATTTAGTCCTTAAGATATTTCAGACTACAAATTTCTAAAAGAATTAAAGAGAAGTTATCTTTCTTAGCCTCAGCTATTAAACCAAATGTACACATTTCCCAATAAAGAAAGAATTTTTAAAAAGGAGCTCTCATCAATACTATTATAACTGTTCTTATTAAAAATACTGAAAAACAAAGCATTTAGATATTATATAAAATCATATATATATATATGTGATAATCTAATTTGAACATATTATTTTCTAGTTTCGTGGCAATGATTTTAACTATAAATGAAATATAAAACAATGCAAAATATGCTGTCATATCTCTAAATAGCCTTCAGAAAATTCCTCAATAAGTTTATTCAATCTTATCTCATTCCTTTAAAGCAATTAAAATTTTGTTATTTAACTAAATAATTAACAATTCCACATGCAATAAGTCTGATCAACTAGTACACAATGTATTTTAAGAACCTGTACTTTCCTGCCCATCATCAATGCACCTTCCAGGAGATTCCAGTATCTGCAGGAATAGAGTGAGGACCATTTGGGGGGCCTGGGGTCTCATCACCACAGTAAATTCCTAGGAAACCCTAATTGGCAGGATGTTGGAAGTTCACAGCACAGGTGAGGGAGCCACAGAAAACAGAGGAATTTGGGAGCCAGAAAGGAAGCACTGATGGCAGATAGGCGGGAGGAAAGCTTTGGCAGAGACGCATGCGTGCCCAGTGGCCTCACAGAGTGCATACTTAGGTTATGAAACACACCTTCTGTTTGAGGCTGTGATTATTTGCCCAGGGGTCTTCTTCCTGTTTTCCTCATTTGCTTCATTTTCTGTCACTTTTCATGTTGGGATACTTGTGTTTTTCTTGAAAGGTATTTGAAAAGTGCAAAGATTATATGTAGGAACCTTGCAGCTCTTCACAGAAGTGCCATGAAATCTAATACATAAATAATAAATCAGCTCAACAGATGTTGACTTTTTCCTGCCATACAGTGACTTTAAACTCCTGATTCGGAATCTGTGACAGAATAAACAAACTCAAAGTGAAACTCAATTTGTCTACCTTACCCAAGGACAAAAGTTAAAAAGCCTAGATTAAACAGAATTATCTATACCCTATCAAGCAAGATGGGACAAGAAGCAACATTCATATCTTCAAAGCTGATCTGGTAATAAAAAATAACACTCAGAAGAGGACTTTTTCAAGTTAAATATCTTGTTCATTAAATAGACATTAATAAACCCAAACCCCATATGTCCCTAATTAGATTCTGAAAATAATTTAATGTACTTTTTTAAAGACAGCAAACACTGAATATTAGCTGAGAAATATTCAAATGTAAGGAGCAATTGACATCACCTTGTTATTTCATTTCTTAAAACAAAAAATCACTGTTTTCTGGCATTACAAGCAGAATATTAGTCAAGAAGTAGACAATCTTTATATCAAGAAATGGAATATAGCCCTCTGGAATTGTTAAGTTCACTATCAACAGTCCTTGGAAATTTATCCTAATTGAGTACCTTTCTACTTTTAGCACTACAGTGCAAATATTTATTATTTAAGTTTATCCCTAAAAATTCCGCAACTTCAATCATTATAAATTCTAAGTATCACCCATGGGAAGACCTTTGAACCTCTGGCAGTCACAGTGTGGGCAAGCAACACAGGGATGGCATTTGGATCCTGTTAGACACACAGAATTGAGAACTTCACCCCCCCATCCCGATCTACTGAATCAAAATATGAATTCTGACAAAAATCCCCAAGTGATTTACATTCACACTACAATTTGAGAAGCACCCTGTTTGGCCACTGCCACATAATTAAGCTTCCTATGACTATTAATAATTTTTTGGTGATTTCTGTTAATTATTTTTTACAAATCTAATCCTATATCCCAAATATACGCAAAAGAATTACACAACGCCACTGAATGAATTGAAAGGAGTGCTTTCGCAGGTTAAATTTCATGCTAAAATATATACAGAGTGGAAAAATATCTTAGAGAAACTATGAAATACATCAAGTTTCTTTTCTGGGATCCTACCCTACCCTACCCTCACAAATGACAACAATTCCCTCATAAATGTCCATTTCTCTTTCAACCACATTTTCTCCCTTTAGTATTCTTATACATTGTTATTTCCTTTCCTTTGAGAGAATTACTTTTGCCAAAATTTTGTCAAGCCTCTAAATGTTTTGGTTGCTTTTTTTCGCATACACTTAATTTTTAAAACATAGTTTCCTTTCTATCTTTTGGGGGTTTTGTTTTTCTTACATATCTAAGTTGCACACACACAAAAATCATAACAAATGCCAAGTGTTTAAAAATAACAATGGAAACATAAGAAGAATTGAGAGCCCAGAAATAAACCCATATATATATATATATACTGTCAACTAATATTTAACAAGGGAGCTAAGAATACTCAATAAAGACAGTCTCTTCAATCAATTGTGCTGGAGAAATTGGATACTCAAATGTAAAAAAAAAAAAAAAAAAAAAAAGAAAAGAAACTAGACTCATGTATGACATTACTCATAAAAATTAACTTTAAATGAGTTAAAGATTTAAATGTAAGACTGGAAACCCTAAAACTCCTAGAAGAAAACAGGGGGGGGGAAAGCCCTCCTTGACATGGATCCTAGCAATAACTTTTTGGATACAACACCAAAAGTACAGGCAACAAAGACAAAGGCAAACAAGTGGGACTACACAGAACTAACAAGTTTCCACATAGCAAAATAAACAATCGGCAAAATGAAAAGACAAACTATGGAGTGGAAGAAATATGTACAAACAGTATATCTGATTAGGGTTAATATCCCAAATATACAAAGAACTCTTATACCTCACTAACGCCCTCTAAAATAAAATCCCAATGTAGGAAAAGCATCTCAATAGACATTTTTCCAAAGAAGAAAATAAATGATCAACAGTTACATGAAGAGTTGTCTTTTCCAACATCACTAACTGTTAGGGAAATACAAATCAAGACTACAATGATGTATCAACTCGCACTTGTTAGAATGGTTACCATGGAAAAGACAAGAGGCACCATGTGTCAAAGATGTAGAGAAAAGGTAGCCCTTGTGAATCATTGGCGGGGTTGTACATTGGTACAGCTGCTACGGAAAACAGCATGGAGGAGCATCAAAAACTGAAAATAGAGTTACCATGTGATTCAGCCATTTTATTTCAGGAAATATATTCAAGAGAAATGGAAACACTATGTTAAAGGAAAATCTGTAGCCTCACATTCAGAGCAGCATTATCTATAACAGCTAAATATACTATTGTTGTTGATTAGTCGCGAAGTGGTGCCTGACTCTTTCGCAACCCCATGGACTATAGCCCGCCAGACACCTCTGTCCAAGGAATTTCCCCTGGCAAGAATACTGGAGTGGGTTGCCATTTCCTTCTTCAGGGGATCTTCCCAATCCATTGTTCAAAACCACCTCTCCTGCTTGGTAGGCAGATTCTTTACCACTGAGCCCCTGCGGAAGCCCAAGATATGGGGACCACCTAAATGTTCACTGACGAATGAATGGGTAAAGAAGTTACCAAATGTCGCAGTGGAATATTATTCAGCCACCAAAAGAATAAAATCCTATCATTTGTGACAACAAGTAGGGACCTTGAGAGTATTATGCTAAATTAAATGCCAGACAGAAAAAGACAAAAGGTGTATGAGCTCACTTAAATACAGAATCTAAAAAACAAACCAACAACAAAAAAAACTCATACAAAAAAAAATCACATTTGTGGTTATGAGAGGTGGGAGGTACTAGGTAGGAGAATGGGATAAAGGTGATCAAATGGTACAAACTTTCAGAAAAAAAAAAAAAATGGAACATAAATATACACATCACCCATTTTTAGATAAAGAAGGCTTTGTATGTTCCTCTCCAGGACATCACATTTTAAAATTTAGCATTTTGTTGCCTTTTAATTTTATAAAGGTAACTGTATCACTAAACAGTGTATCATTTAGTCTTGCATGATGTTATATGTCATTCTATAATACTTGAGTTTTTGATTCAACATTATGTTCCTGACAGTCATTTTACTTTGACATAAACAGTAGTAGATTGACTTTCATTGTCATATAATGATCCAGTTTTCTTTCAATGGCTTCATGTTATTCCAAGCCTTTAGTTAATATTAACAGCACAATCACACTTGTGTTGCCTGTTATACATGCAACACTTCTAGGACACATACCTCAGAGGTAAGTTGCAGGGTCGGGGAGAATTCACAAGCTAACATTGTTAGACAAATGTTCTCTAGGTTGGTTATTCAGATTTCTACCCCTCTAAGAACCACACTGGGATTATCAGGGGAGAAAAAGCTTCAGGACACTCAGGTAAGGACAGAAAGGTAAACATATGTTAGCAAACATTAAAAAGGCCCGCTGAAAGGTGTGCTGATAACATATATTTAAAGACATCATTCCATTGTCCAGGAAAATATTCAGCATCTGCAAGAGAGGTTACATTGGAGATCTATAAAGTGGGACCTGTGCTTGTCCATTGTAGAAAAACATTCACAATCTCTTTGTAAGTCAAATATTCAACTTTTAGGATGTGTGACATGAGTCACTGTGGTTTATGGAATGATTTATATATATATAAAGTAAAGCATCTGCCTACAATACAGGAGACCCAAGTTCAATTCCTGGGTCAGGAAGATCCCCTGGAGAAGGAAATGGCAATCCACTCCAGTACTCTTGCCTGGAAAATCCCATGGACAGAGGAGCCTGGTAGGCTATAGTCCATGGGGTCGCAAAGAGTTGGACACGACTGAGCGACTTCACTTTCACTTTCACGTGTGTGTGTATATATATATATACACACATACATGCTATGTGCACTCAGCTGTTTCAGTCTTGTCAGACTCTTTACAACTCTATAAACTGCAGCTCACCAGGCTCCTCTGTCCACGGGGACTCTCCAGGCAAGAACACTGGAGTGAGTCACCATGCCCTCTTCTCCAGGGGATCTTCCCGACCAAGGGATCAAACTCCCATCTCTTATATCTCCTGCATTGGCAGGCGGGTTCTTTACCACTAGCGCCAGCTGGGAAGCCTGATATCTCCACTATAGACACACGTTACCAGTGATGGAAAGGGATCCTTGACAGAGACAGGAAAAAGGGGTGTTCCTGGTGAGCATAGGTTAATGCTATAGCATCTTCTTTAGATGGAGTATGAAGTATGCAGTTGAAGTTGTTTAACACTTCACATATATATTATAAAATGTGTATCTCAAAAGAAATGTTGGAAGGGCATTTTCTACCCTGCAGGAGAAAATCTATAGAATAAGTATATTCTATTAACATATTGCAGTACGAAATCAACGTAGAATGTCATTTTGCAGGAGGATGAGAGACCCTAAAGTCTTGATGTTGTCCTGATGTCTGGGACTCAGATCTTCTCTGCATCGTGGGCATCACAAGGCAAACAGCGCCCACAGTGAGAAACAGCCAGAGTATGAAACGGAGTATAACTAAGCATGTGTTCCATCATCTCCCTTTTGCCTACCTGGATTAGTCCAGGAAAACGGGATTTGAGAGATCCAAGAATCCCTTCTACGTGCGGTCGCAGAGTAAATACAGTGTGGAAGGAGCCTGAAGATGTTGGCCTTTTGTAGATCAAGCAGTTACTGGCCAGGGAATGGAACAGAGAGATCCAGTGGTAGTGGATTAGTCGCTAAGTCGTGTCCAACTCTTACGACCCCATGGATGTAGCCTGCCAAGCTCCTCTGTCCACGGGATTCTCCAGACAAGAATACTGGAATGGGAATGCCATTTCCTTCTCTAGGGGATCTTCCCAACCCAGGGATTGAACCCAGGTCTCCTGCATTGCAGGCAGATTCTTTACCAGCTGAGCTACGAGGGAAGCCCAGAGATGCCAGGGTTAGTGGTTAATAGTTTGTATATGAAATGGATTTAGCTGTATCACCTCAAATATAGCCTTTCTCAGGACTAATACTGCATGGTTTAACAGATACAACCTCCCTGATTAGAAAATAATTCTTATAAAGCTAATATACTGCACTTACACTTTGAATTTAAAGTTATCTTAGATGTTTCAATACTAAGAAAAAATTCAGTAAGGTTTCAGTTCAAAAATCAAAGTCTAAATTGGTTATTTACATCACTGTTGGGATCTTTAGAGTTCTAACACCACCTCCTTCTGAATGGATGTACTGTCATTCTTTTATGTTCTTAGGACTGTATCACTCTTAAGGATACTTAATACTTTATCAAAGTGAATTCTCTACATTTTGCTTATTTCTGTCTGCCTCCACATAACACATATGGGTGTGGGGAGGGAGGCTGTGTATGCATTTTAACTGTTATTTCTTATGATTTAGAAAATACCATTTAATTGAGTTAATAGTTATAGTTTCTTTTTCCTTCATTGATGCATTAAAATAGACCAGATGAATAAATGACTTTGATTTAGAATGCTCTGTGGTGATTCACAGTTTTTAGGATTTAATGTGTTTCAATAGACCACAGCTATTTTTCTTCTTTTGATGCTCATTTTCACAACTTTGGCCTGAGAGAGTCCCATTAACATTTGCTTCTGTGACCCTTTGACATGATGTCATTCATATTTAAAAGCCTCCGTGCTTTTAGGCACAACATGATTTCCCAGTCTCATTTATACCTCCCTGCTCCTAACAACCTTATCTTCAAGGAAGCCTGGTTCACTTGAGCAGAAAAATACAATTAACAATGAGAATCTGGACACTAAGGTGAATCACTTCAGTGAACAAAGTCAGAAAAGCTATGTTCTTTTTCTTACAAAGACATGCATTCATACTGATGGTTCCAATAGCAAATAGTCCCCATTAAAAATTTTAATCCTACACTGTATTTATATCTGCTCAAGTCTAATACTGAAAAATTATTATGTCTATTAAATTAAAGGTCATTATCTATGTTTTATCTGCATATCCAAGAAAATAAATTATACGACATTATGGCAAACATAAAACAACTGAAGTTCAAAATTTTTCTACACTGTTTTCTTTATTCTTAGAATGTGGCTCACAAATGATATTCGATCAGATTTCTTTGTTATGGAACTGCTTTTAATCTCTCATTCTTTGTGGTTATATAAGTATTATTTGATGGACAATTGGTCCCATTTTTTTTTTTCAGGTCACTTTCAATTCTTAAAGTTTTGGCACTCTTCTAAGCTCCTAGAATATGAAGGCTCCCAACAATGAGACTTTTCTTAGTAGGTGAAACATTTCCTGGAGAAAAGAGAGTCTTTTCTTCTTTGTCATGATTAAAACTGATCAACTTAGTCTCCAAAATGTTTTTGATGATTTCATTTCATTACCTGCTCCAAGCATGACAACTTCCTAGATAGTTACAGCTGCAAGATTAACATGCATCATATCTACTTGCTTTTTATTTTATCTTTTTTCCTAAGGTATACATTTTATAATCAATACTATCTTACCATGGCAAATATCTTTTCATGGCAAATAGATGGGTAAACAGTAGAAACAGTGGCTAACTTTATTTTTGGGGGCTCCAAAATCACTGCAGATGGTGACTGCAGCCATGAAATTAAAAGATGCTTACTCCTTGTAAGGAAAGTTATGACCAACCTAGACAGCATATTAAAAAGCAGAGACATTACTTAGTCAACAAAGGTCCATCTAGTCAAGGCTATGGTTTTTCTAGTAGTCATGTATGGATGTGAGAGTTGGACTATAAAGAAAGCTGAGTGCTGAAGAACTGATGCTTTTGAACTGTGGTGTTGGAGAAGACTCTTGAGAGTCCCTTGGACTGCAAGGAGATCCAACCAGTCCATCCTAAAGGAGAACAGTCCTGGGTGTTCACTGGAAGGACTGATGCTGAAGCTGAAACTCCAATACTTTGGCCACCTGATGCAAAGAACTGACTCATTGGAAAAGACCCTGATGCTGGGAAAGATTGAGGGCAGGAGAAGAAGGGGACAACAGAGGATGAGATGGCTGGATGGCATCACCAACTCAATGGACATGAGTTTGGTTAAACTCCGGGAATTGGTGATGGACAGGGAGGCCTGGAGTGCTGTGGTCCATGGAGTCGCAAATAGTCGGACACGACTGAGTGACTGAACCGAACTATCTTAACAACATAATATAGCATGTTAAATAGTGCTAAATCAAAACTTACCACATATAAATCCAAATATTCTTTCAGTAATAGTTGTAGAATTAAATTTCCTGAAGAGTAATAAAAATACATGAACAGTCTTAGATTTCCATTAGATTACCAGTAAGTACAGGCATTTGATATGTGCATGAAGTCTTTTGACTCATCAACAGAATTCAGACTTTATCTCCTATTACCAATGTCTCTTTCTTTCTAGACCTTTTTATTGTAGTGTGGTTGATGTGCAATATTGTGCTAGGTTCAGGTGTAAAGGAAAGTGATTCAAGTATACATATTTTTTTCCAGATTCATTTTCATTATAGGTTATTACAAAATAATAAATATATTTCCCTGTGCTATAGAGTAGGTCCTTGTTGTTTATGTGAAGTGAAGTGAAGTGACTCAGTCTTGTCCGACTCTTTGCGACCCCGTGGACTGTAGCCCACCAGGCTCCTCTGTCCATGGGATTCTCCAGGCAAGAATACTGGAGTGCATTGCCATTTCCTTCTTCAGGGGATCTTCCCAACCCAAGGATCGAACGCAGGTCTCCTGCATTGCAAGCAGACGCTTTAACCTCTGAGCCACCGGGGAAGCCCACAATGTGATTTATTTGGTAATTCTATATTCCTAATTTATCCCTTTCCCCTTTCCTCTTTGGGACTTGGAAGTTTGTTTTCTATATGCCCTCCCTTTTTCTGTCTAAATTGTTTTGAGCTGGGATTTGTCACCTGCAGCCAAAAGAGTTCTGATTGACATAGTGGGCATGTTCCTTACTAACTAACCTAGAATAAAGCTTCAATTTTTAAGAGGCTTTTGGATAAGCACAGATATTTATTATCTTATTTTATATGAATTCAAAGTTTCAAATGAAACTTAGGAAACATAACAAAAAATATACCAAATAAACTGTAACAACATTTTTTAAAGCAGCCATAAAAATGTGTCAGAAATTTGTATTTTTAACATTCTCCAGAAAATTCAGTTAGAAAAATTTTAATGAATTCATATAATTTAAAAATCATTTGTATGACTCCTGCTATAATTGATGTATAAAATATTCCAGTTTTTACAGTCATAATGCTCCACTTTTTTAAGGGAACAAATTATTTCACCTATAAAACCAGTATTGGCAGGGATGTTTGAAAACTTGTAACAAAACAATGAGGTCAAGTACTACCTCTTCTGGGCTGCTGAAATAAGCATGGTTTAAAAAATAAAAATAAACATAGTCCAGATATTAACCTACAAGTTAAAATAGAGCTCATATATGTTAAATGTAAGCATGTATTCAATGTCTTCTGATAGACAAAGATTTTTGACTCTTCACTGAACTAGAACTAGACTCTAGAACTTGTTCTGGACTTGAATATCGTACTTGCAGACTCTAAGCTGTGACTTGAAAACTAAGCCCTTAGTGATAATAACTTGAGGATCAATGGCTAGTCTAGGCATTTTGATAAACACTTGCAGTCATCTTCAGGGAAATGATACAAGAGTCAAATATGCCCAGGATCAGCAAAAAGAGCTGCTGATGTTTAATTTTGCATTTATTGAACAATTACTATATACATTTTAAAAAACAGTTATATTTCCCACAATGTAAAGACAGAAGAAATAAGTTCCATACCTCCTCTAAGGCAGGGGACCTCAACCTTCATGATCCAATGCCTGATGCTCTGAGGTGAAGCTGATATAATAATAATAGAAATAAAGTGCACAATAAATGTAATGCACTTGAATCATTCCAAACCAACCCTCCCCCCCACCACCCAGTCTATAGAAAAATTGTCTTCCATGAAACCCATCCCTCGCGCCAAGATGGTTGGGGATTGCTGCCCTAAGGTGTGATCATTTGGTCATTTTGCTCTTGGGAGCTATCTGTGGGAATTTGGGAAAATTCTCCAAGACATCCTTGACGTCCTTAAATAGGTCTGGCGCCTCTCTTATGAAAGGTCGTGATTTTTTTTTATTATTTTTACTTTATTGCTAAATCTCATCGTCCCACAAATTTCCTGAATACACAAAAACTTGATGAGTGTTCCAAGCTTTTCCACTAGCTATTTTAGTACATCCTAATTACAGCATTCAAAAAAGAAAAAAAAAAGTAGTTTTGGTGATCATATTTTGACATCTTCTAGAAGGAAACTCCTGCAAAGATTTAAGAGCAAACAGTTTCTTTGTAAGGTAATTCCAGAAATAAACAGCCAGAGAGAATGGGGAAATGAGATAAGAACAAAATCAACAAAATATATGACTACAGTGGGTCATTAGAATTCAGTACTAAAACAGAACCCTAGGAGACAGTGAAGAAACATTTCTCAGAAATGTCAAACAGGGGAGCAAGGAAACTACAGTATTTATCTCTCAATATCCTGTTAGTAATTGGCTGATGGCAGCATGACTACCATACTTAAAAAATGTAGACTGAGACACAGATCCCACATGGGAGATCTAACAAGGCTGACAGATATAAAATGTCCAGAATTAAGCAAACATAGTCACTATATATAGCAGAGGGATCAATCAGTTCAGCTCAGCTCAGTCCAACTCTTTACGACCCCATGACCTGCAACACGCCAGGCCTCCCTGTCCATCACCGACTAACGGAGCCTACTCAAACTCATGTCCACTAGTCGGTGATGTCATCCAACCATCTCATCCTCTGTCATCCCCTTTTCCTCCTGCCTTCAATCTTTTCCAGCAAGTCAGTTCTTAGCATCAGGTAGCCAAAGTATTGGAGTTTCAGCTTCAGCATCAGTCCTTCCAATGAATATTCAGCACTGTTTTCCTTTAGGATGGATTGGTTGGATCTCCTTGCAGCCCAAGGGACTCTCAAGAGTCTTCTCCAACACCACAGTTCAAAAGCATCAATTCTTTGGTGCTCAGCTTTCTTTATTCTCCAACTCTCACATCTATACATGACTACTGGAAAAAAAAAAAAAAAAACATAGCTTTGAATAGATGGATCTTTGTTGGTAATGTCTCTGCTTTTTAATATGCTGTCTAGGTTGATCATAGCTTTCCTTCCAAGGAACAGGCGTCTTTTAATTTCATGGCTGCATTCACCATCTGAAGTGATTTTGGAGCCCCCCAAAATATAGCCTGTCACTGTTTCCATTGTTTTCAAATCTATTTGCCATGAAGTGATGGGACCGGATGCCATGATCTTAGTTTTCTGAATGTTGAGCTTTAAGCCAACTTTCTCACTCTCCTCTTTCACTTTCATCAAGAACTCTTTAGTTCTTCTTCACTTTCTGCCATAAGGGTGGTGTCATCTGCACATCTGAGGTTATTGATATTTCTCCTGGCAACCTTGATTCCAGCTTGGGCTTCATCCAGTGCTGTGTTTTGCATGGTGTACTCTGCATATAAGGTAAATAAGCAGGGTGACAATATACAGCCTTGAGCTACTCCTTTCCAGATTTGGAACCAGTCTGTTGTTCCATGTCCAGTTCCAACTGTTGCTTCTTGACCTGAATACAGATTTCTCAGGAGGCAGGTTAGGTGGTCTGGTATTCCTATCTCTTGAAGAATTTTCCACAGTTTGTTGTGATCCACACAATCAAAGACTTTGGCATAGTCAATAAAGCAGAAGTATATATTTTTTCTGGAAATCTCTTGCTTTTTTGATGATCCAACAGATGTTGTCAATTTGATCTCTGGTTCCTCTGCCTGTTCTAAATCCAGCTTGAATATCTGGAAGTTCATGGTTCATGTACTGTTGAAGCCTGGCTTATAGAATTTTGAGCATTACTTTGCTACTGTGTGAGATCAGTGCAATTGTGCAGTAGTTTGAACTTTGCCTTTCTTTGGGATTGGAATGAAAACTGACCTTTTCCAGTCCTGTGGCCAGTGCTGAGTTTTCCAAATTTGCTGGCATATTGAGTGCAGCACTTTCACAACATCATCATTTAGGATTTGAAATAGCTCAACTGGAATTCCATCACCTGCACTAACTTCGCATTCCAGATGTCTGGCTCTAGGTGAGTGATCACAACATCGTGGTTATCTGGGTCATAAAGATCTTTTTTGTACAGTTCTTCTGTGTATTCTTGCCACCTCTGCTTAATATCTCCTGCTTCTATTAGATCCATACCATTTCTGTCCTTTATTGTGCTCAGCTTTCCATGAAATGTTCCCTTGGTATCTCTAATTTTCATGAAGAGATCTCCAGTATTTCCCATTCTATTGTTTTGCTCTATGCCTTTGCATTGATCGCTGGGGAAAGCTTTCTTATCTCTCCTTGCTATTCTTTGGAACTCTGCATTCAAATGGTATATCATTCCTTTTCTCCTTTGCCTTTCACTTCTCTTCTTTTCACAGCTGTTTTTAAGGCCTCCTCAGACAACCATTTTGCCTTTTTGTGTTTCTTTTTCTTGGGGAGAGTCTTGATCACTGCCTCCTGTACAACGTCACAAACCTCCAGCCATAGTTCTTCAGGCACTCTGTCTATCAGATCTAATCCCTTGAATATATTTGTCACTTCCACTGTATAATTGTAAGGGATTTGATTTAGATCATACCTGTATGGTCTAGTGGTTTTTCCCACTTTCTTCAATTTACATCTGAATTTAGCAATATGGAGTGCATGATCTGAGCTACATTCAGCTCCCGGTCTTGTTTTTGCTGACTTTTAGAGCTTTTCCATCTTTGGCTGTAAAGAATATAATCAATTTGATTTTAGTATTGACCATCTGGTGATGTCCATGTGTAGAGTCTTCTCTTGTGTTGTTGGAAGAGGGGGTTTGCTATGACCAGTGTGTTCTCTTGGCAAAGCTCTGTTAGCCTTTGCCCTGCTTCATTCTGTACTCCAAGGCCAAATTTGCCCGTTACTTCAGGTATCTCTATACTTCCTACTTTTGCATTCCAGTCCCCTATAATGAAAAGAGTATCTTTTTTGGGTGTTAGTTCTAGAAGGTCTTGTACATCTTCATAGAACTGTTCAACTTCAGCTTCTTCAGCATTAGTCAATGGGACATAAACTTGGATTACTGTTGTATTGAATGGTTTGTTTTGGAAATGAACAGAGATCATTCTGTCCTTTTTGAGATTGCATCCAAGTACTGCATTTTGGACTCTTTTGTTGACTATGATGGCTGCTCCATTTCTTCTAAGGGATTCTTGCCCACAGTAGTATATATATAATGGTCATCTGAGTTAAATATACCCTTTCCAGTCCATTTTAGTTCACTGATTCCTAAAATGTCGATGTTCACTTCTTGCCATATCCTGTTTGACCACTTCCAATTTGCCTTGATTCATGGACCTAACATTCCAGGTTCCTATGCAGTATTGCTCTTTACAGCATTGGACTTTACCTCCATCACCAGTCACATCCACCACTGGGTGTTGTTTTTGCTTTGACTCCATCTCTTCATTCTTTCTGGAGTTATTTCTCCACTGATCTCCTGTAGCATATTGGACACCTACCGACCTGGGGAGTTCCTCTTTCAGTGTCATACCTTTTCACCTTCTCATACTGTTCATGGGGTTTCCAAGGCAAGAATATTGAAGTGGTTTGCCATTTCCTTTTCCAGTGGACCGCGTTTGGTCAGAACTCTCTGCCATGAACCGTCCATCTTGGGTGGCCCTACACGGCATAGCTCATAGTTTCATTGAGCTAGACAAGGCTGTGGTCCACGTGATCAGTTTGGTTAGTTTTCTGTGACTGTGGCTTTCATTCTGCTGCCCTCTGATGGAGAAGGGTAAGAGGCTTACGGAAGCTTCCTGATGGGAGAG